>NC_140704.1:138080000-140835000 GCF_050655825.1 Lonchura striata | reverse complement strand
AATCTTTTAGTATGCTTGCTGTGTTGGGTGTGCATGTGTCCAATCTCATATTACAGGTTGTCTTCAGCAAATCTTCTGAATGTCCTCAAACCCAGTCTTCAGCGTACTCTCTCAGGGGGAGAATATATGTCACTAGGATGTGGGAGGAGTAGTTCTGGAGTTGTACAGGGAGAAGTGGAAAACACCTGCTGAGTGTTGTAACTGTTAAGCTGTTTAATAAAAAGGGAGATCTCATAATCACATACTTCCATTTCTACTGCTGTCAGTGTTCACTACTCAGCTCTTAGAAGGAAAAATGTAGTTCCAGGAGAGGAATCTAGGTACTGAATTCAGGGTAGAGGAACCTACATAAACCCCCAGAAGGACAGAAAGAATAATTCTATGCTGCAGACTTTCATTATTTTCTTAAATATCTTCCTTCATATAATAATGGTTTTTCTTTTCTGGATCTTATTGTTCCGTGGCCAATTCCTAAATGTTTTACAGGGATCCCTAAGGACTTAGAGATAGATCAACAAGTGATTGTTGTGTTCTCTTGATTTTTTTTTTTCAAAAATGTATTTTCAGATTTTTTTTTCCCTCCTGTAGTATTTATTTGGAAAGTATTTATTGTAAAAATGATGGATGAAATAAAAGTATGTATAATTAATTTCAGATAATAGAAATGCTGAACATTTTGATGTGGGTTTATCATAGAATTTGTTCTGTCTGTCACAACAGAGAGATTATTATTCTCAATGCTGTTAATATTCAAACTACATACTGTCAGACACCAGTGACAATTACAAAACTCTGTTAGCCATTACATCAGTGTGGTTTCTCAGAAACATCCTGTTAATCTACTAATTTGGCAAAGTGCACTCACTGAAGGCACTTTCCCTTAGTGCAGGAATAAGCAGTTAATATGTTCTTTTGGCCAGGCATTTACTTGTTCAGTTCTGGCAAGAGTCTTTCTAGTAGCTCCATCTGTGAACACAGATGTGGGAAACAGACATGTTTTTTTTTTTTTTCCTCAGCAGACTATTTAATACAGAAGGAAGCTAAAAAAGACCAGAGGGAAGAACTAAAATTAACTGTAAAATGCTTTTAAATAGTCCATTTTAAGTTTCAGCTATCTTTAAAGAATGGTTAGAGCTTAAAAAATGAACAGTTTTCACTGCTATACACTATTGTGCTTGTGATCCACTTTACAAGAATGAAAAATAGCTGGAAACTTTTCAGCATTTCATTTCAGATAAAAAACTATTACCAAATTTGAGACAAAATTTTGGGAAGAAAATGCAGTATAATATAAAACTGCAAATTTCACATTTCCTAATTGCTATCACACTGTTCATTTAGCAAATAGAATCAACATTTAGAATTGTGCTGATCTGCAAATTTTTGCAAACAATATTAAAATTAAAAAAAAAATAAAAGAAAGAAAATTCAGTTTACTTCTATTAATCAGCACTCTGTAGCAATAGAAGGTTTTAAAGTTGTGATATTTGTTAGTTTTCTTAATGAAGGAACAGACAACAGCTGATTCTTGTCAGGCTGTTCTTCCTTTGTTGTAGAAGAGGTGATGAGAGGGAGTGCAGGGAGCACACGAGCATTCAAAATACTGTTGCTACTTAAAAATAACAGCTTTCTTTTAGGTATGGAAGGCATGTATTTCAAGGTAGGTAGTTGCATACTAGAAAAATCAAAGAATCACTCTGATACTTCATTATGGGCTTATAATGCTATGCCTTCATGTACCTGAGTAGTGGACACTGGATTGTCAGATAAGGTTAATGATTAGGGAAGTTGCATTTTTTTCTGGAGTAGCAACTGAAAGTGAGATAAACTATTTCAATACAACATAAATAATAGTTGCATGTGTTTATAGACTACTATCAAATTTCCAGTCATTGGAAATATGAGAGCTATCTTGGCTGGTAAACCAGTAAGTAACTAATTTAGTGTGAGCTGAATGCAATGAATTTTAAAGTAAACATTAAAAAATGCTTGGCAAGTATTTAGATTTTTTACAAAAAAAAAAAAAATCTCCTTGCTTAATGGCTTTACAGAAATTTTCTTCTATCTGTAGGTTAACCGGGAGTTTTGTACCAGACTTAATTGTGAGCATGAGCAATCAGATGTGGTTGCATCTTCAAACGGATGAAAGTGTGGGCTCAATTGGTTTCAAGGTTAACTACAAAGGTAATGACATCACTGGAAGCAAATGTAATGGTGTACCAAAAATATTAGGACAATATTATGGAATGTTTTTCTTTCATATAAATGAGTGGATGCATTCTATTTCCAGTTCTGTCAGTTTTAAAAAGAGGAAAATATAAGCTGAATTGTAAAAAAAAAAAAAAAAAAAAAAGTTATATTTAAAGGTCTTATGTTACATGAAACTGCACACATTTTGTTTGATGTTTTCTTACAGCAGTTGAGTTTTGACATAGAATTTTACTCTTATTTTCTTTTATTTAATATTGGTAACTATTAAAGTGAAATAATTCTGTGATTATTTAAAGCTGAATGAGTAAAAAAATTGATTAGTTCCTACATTCTTTTGAAAAGTAATGCCTATCATAACATAAAAAATCCACTGCAAGTGAACAGCTTGAATTGCTGCTAAGTTTTGAGCCAAGACAAAGAAAAACCTAATAATTTTGTCCTTTATGGTCTTAATTGGCAAAATGCACATATAAACAATCTGTTGCTATTTGATACTTCTGGAATGACATACATTTTTTTATAGACTATGAACAGAAAAATAAAAAAAAGCTAAAGTACAACATATATATATATCTACATACAGATGCATTTCTGTATTATTAAAGATTTAGGGTTTTTTTAATATTACTTTAATATAAATATGTCTTTCTTACAAGAACTTTATTAATTGCATGGTTTCTGTCTAGTACAAAAAACAGATAATAGAAAGTATGATTATTCATCAGAAAATGAGAGAGGAGAGGCAAAAGTAAACCAGTGACTGTGTGTATTAGAAATGGAGCTGATGTGGCTGAGAATCAGCATTGTGAATAAACCTGCGCAATTTTTTTTTTTTTTTTTTTTGTCCATAACTTACCTGTAATGTAAAGTAAAGCTCCACAATGGTATGGTACAAGTGCACTTGTGCACTCTTGATATTCCTACCTAGTGGACTAAGATAGGAAGATCTTAGTACTTTGCTGCATGGTATTAATTAAGACCTAGGATTTCTACATTCAGAGTATTGAAAGAGGCAAGAGAATGATTACTATAAACAAGTTTAACAATTTGTTAATACAGCAAAACTAGAACCATATTTTCATGGAAAAAGATGAGTTTTAGACCTGAACTCTAACTTGCAGAGCTCAAGTTGTTGATTCTTTTATTTACATTTTTCTTTCCTGATAAAATAATTTTACTTGCAATAGTTTTCGTTTGAAGCAGAGAGAGGATTATTGTCTATTCTTATATGCTATGTCTTCTTTTATTCATGAATTACATTTATTCTTAGAAGCTATAGTTCTGCAATAATAAAATTAATTGAATATGAATAGGTAGAAGGGTACAGAAGGGGTGAGCATTCACAAGAGCATCTCCATATAATCAAGCTTGTGATTGTATGCCTAGATATTGAATCTATTTCTCTCTTGCCCTACAACGGTAATTTATCTTAGTTCTCTAAATAGCACTTGAATGCAGTAAACACTCAATGAATAGGTGCTCTGTGGTGGTGGTTGCGGGGGGAGTTGCATTTTTTTTTCTCTTTTTGTTTTGGTTTGAGTTTATTTTGTAGGATTCCCCACCACCACCTTGCTGCCTATCCAGAGTATTTGATTTTTTTTTAATCTTAGTTGCCCTCATCTTGATCCCTGAGAGGATGTGTTCATTAGAATCTCAGAAATTGGGCAATGGTCATAAAATAAAATGGAAAGGGTATCAAAGGCAAGTCAAGTCTTAAGGTGTTGCTATTTCTGTTGCTTGAAAAACTGTGTTAAGTCCTTTCTAGTAATGATGGTAGGCACTGCAAACAGATGCATAAATGGGTAGTATTTTGGATTAGCAGCTGCTCTGCAATTTAAGTTTTGAAATTTATTTATTGGAAGTTGAAAGAAAGTCCGATGAAGTAAACTGAGTATTTGCATTAGAACAATGCATTCAGGGCTGTGACATAACACTGAATTGTTTACTATAATAAAAAAAAATTACAAAGACTTTTCCCTTTGTAGAGAATGTTTAGAAATACTTAATGATGATTTCTAGAAGTCAGGGTCAAAGAAAATTTCAGTTTAAATTATTTCATTAATTCTTTAGAATGTATGCTTAACTTGCTTTTTCATCTCCTGACTAGATCAAATGTATTACTTTAACTTGACCTCTTCCACCTCACAAATTCCACTATTCACTTAGACAGCCAGCTATGGCTGATACTGTATTTATTTTTACATGTATTTATTATGTGTTTAAGGCTTGTAAATTTCTGCTTACGTAACAGGTACAATTACATTAGCATTTTACATTAGATCCATTGATTTTTGAACTGAATCTTCTTCTGATCATTCCCACTGCTCTTGATTAGTTTTCATCATGGAGCAATCTTGAAAGGCCTAAATTACATTAGTTTGAGGGAATTCATAAAATACGATTGAATAGCATTAAGTGTAGCATTCCTTTGGTGCTCCAGCTGCTAATGGGCATTTCTCAGGAACTTGTAAAGCTTTTTCAAAGTAAAACCACTAAAACAAATATATGTGTAGCATTATTAAGTAAAAACAGGGAATATTTAGAAATCGTAAGTGAATTATTTTCAGATCATAATTTTAGAGATTATTTGAAAACTTTTATTTAGAAATGAGATCAGACTTTGGTGGTTGTGCAATTGCCAAGTAAAACAAATAAAGTGGATTATTTTCAGACTTCCCATATCATTACTATGAAAAGAAACCACAAATTAATAGTTTTAAATGTTGACGTGTTTCATGAATGCTTAGGATCATTCAATATTTCAGGAAATGGTGCCATATTGTCAACGTAGCACTTCTATTCTCAAAGCCATGGTAAAGTGGAAAGAAGTATCTAACTAAACAGTAGTATTAGAGAAACAATCTCCAACATACTCAAACACTGGAACTGAATGGTTTTCATCTATAATTGAGTAAAAAACTGTTGCACAAAATATGAGACAAACAAATTTATGGCAGAGCATTCAAAGAAACCCATCTTTCTGAGATAAGATTTTGCAGAATTGTGAATTTATTGACTCACAAAAATTTTTTTAAATTTAGCAATTGAATATTATAGTTCCTAGAAAATTATATATGAGAATATAAAGTGTAATAGTTTTCATACACACTTGTCTCCTTTTGTAACTTTGGACACATATAAAAGATTAAATATGAGATATTCCTTATACAACATAAACTGTGTGACAAAATTTTTTGGGATTAACAAATAGTGTTAATTTAGTCATGGTGTAAATTAGTAGGAAAAGATGTAGAGGGGAATTAAATCAGTAATGCAAACATAGTAAAAATTGGCTTTATTAGCATCATGTAAGAAAGCTGAACTTCTGTTTAGGTCAGATTTGAGTCTTCTGAAACAGCCCAAGCTAACCTCAGGGCAGTCATCTTCTCTTAGGTCCGAATATCACACCCTCAGTTTCTGTGCTATAGCCAAATGTGAGGGAATTTTTCTCTTTTGGTATATCTGCTTTATTTGTTCTCTAATTTTCAAAGACTCTTAAATCAGCAGGTTATCCTGATATTTCTGCCTCCTATTAGGACAAAAACTGTTTATTCATACATCAGATATAATCCAATCTAATTGCATAAGAAAATAAAGTTGAAGAAGGTTATATTGACTAAAGTGCAATGATAGGTGTTAAGTAGAGGATTATTTAAGATGCTAAGCTAAATAACAGTGTAGGCAAAAAGTTAATTTGAAGCAAAATAGACTTGCTTGTTCACATTTCCACAATGATGATCTAACTTTAGGATATGGCATTTACACTCTGACATCCAGTATTTCAGAAGATTTCTTTTTGCTTAAACCATGACATTCATCTTGCTTCAAGCAGTATGGCTTGTACCTGAGTTCTTGGGATACTAGTGAAGCCTGGGACAGCTGTCTGGAGTTTGTGATCCACATTTCATCTTATTTTCCTAGCAACAAGCACTGAGTTTCAGACACATCTGAGTTTTTTTGTTGCAGATGGCACAAAGATATTTTTCAATGACTTACTGCCCAGTGGTGATTTTTTTTTCTATTGGTGACAGAATAGGGAATTATCTGAATCCATTGTTAGTCCCCCATGTCTAGAAACATGAATTTCAAATGTGTGAAATAAGAAACTTTTGCCATAACACAGGCTTCAGGAAGGTCTCATTTTGACAAACTGTTAAAGTAGCTTATCTATGAAACATATGCCTTCATGTTCATTCTACCAAGAGAAAAATATGTCTTTAATTCTTGCTGTTCTCATTACTTGCTAATTAAAAAAAAAAAAACAAAAACAAAAACAAACAAAAAAATCAAGCAAAAAAACCAAAATCTCCGTGAGACTGTGGGCAGTTTCATTGTGTAGTTTTGGGTTTCACAAGACAGTTGGTGTGTTTCTTTAGTTAAATACTATGAAATTCCCCTTTTGTGAGGATGGAGGAAGTAAACTTTTCTGCTTTCTGCACACCAAAATCAAGAATTAAATCTATGACACATTTCTACTTTCTGAATTGTTCAATTTTATAAATTTCAGTGTATATTCTCTTGTGGCATTTTCACTGTTCTGATGATTTCTGTTGCCTTTCAATCCACTCTTCTCTGTATTTCTCATCATATGCTTGTTCTCTTTGTTTTCTTTGTGTTTTGTGGTGCATTAATTAGAATCATATAAATTACTTATTTAATTGGATTCTAGCCCCAGTTTTATTCCTTGTGCTTCATAACTTCATTTTGCAAAAAGAATGACATGCAGAGATTCACTCCAATAGTGAAAATCCTTGAAAATTATTTTAATCTATGTAAGTCTTATGATTAGTTCAAATTCTTAAATGCAAATGCTGCTTTGTATTTTTTAAAAATTAAAAACTTATTTTTGTGCAACACTACTTACCAACAGTTTACTAATACAAGAAAAAATTTTCTGTACTGATTCCGTGTCTGCTGAAAGTTGTTCCAAATTTTATAATTTAAGATCATTTCTATTTCAGATATTTCTTGAACATATTGAGCAAAAATGCATCCATTTCAGAAACTTGGGGCAGTTCCCCTTGTTAACTTAATGCCAAGATAGTAATTTGGTTTGTATTTTACTCTTGTGTTCTTCCTGCTTTGTTGGCCACAATTCACCACTGACGTTTTCTGACCCTACTCAGTCAGCATTATCCAAATATGTTAACAGTATTTTTATCTAATTTTCAAACAATGCATTCAACATAAAATTTTCTGTTTGTTATCCCCAGATTACAAGAATATGAGAGCAGTTGTAGAGAGGCATAATAAAGATTCATTTAAATGGGTACAACATGAGGATAAAAGAGCAAGCAAGTATGTAGTGATACTTCTCAAAATGTTTTCTTACTCCCTAACAGTTTATGGAATAGACACTTCCTAAATCCAGTGTATTTAAAGTAAAACTTGATGGACTTTTTCATTCATTATTTCGTCTGTTTTTCCTCTCAAGCTCACATATAATTTTCGTATTCTAATATTTTATAGCAAGGACATTTCAGTGAAGAAGTGTTTCTTTCTGTTCACTGTAGTTCTACTAGCTTTATCTGATGCCTTTCCATTTTTTTTTCCTAGAAAATACAATGTATTTAATCTTACATTTTACTGCTTACTTTACTTAGGTTTTGCAGGACCTTTATTTCTTCACAGGTAACTGTCCTCTTTACTGTTTTGTGTAAGCTATCATCGGCAAGCTTTGTCATTTCACTGCTTGCCTTATTTTCCGTCTTCTAATATTTTGTCAGACAATAACTTTAACTACCCTGACATCTGCTGGACAAGCAACATGGCAAAGCAGAAACAATCCAGGAGGATCCTGGAAAGCATTCATGGCAGCTTTCTGACACAGGTACTGGAAGACCCCACAAGGAATAGTGTACTGCTTCACCTCATACTAATGAACTGGGAAGGCCTTTTCGGTGATATGAAGGTTGGGAGCAGCACGGACTGTAGTGACCATGAGATTGTGAAGTTCAATATTGGGTGAGGAGGAATAAGGACAGCAAGTCAAATTACAGCCATTGACTTCAGGAGAGACAATTTCAGTCTTTTTGGGGATGTTCCTTGAAGAATCCCACAGAAAAAGGCACCACAGGGAAATGGGGTCCAAGAGAGCTTGTTGATATCCAAACATCACTTCCTTCCCTGCACGAGAATGAAGTAAGAAATCAGACAGAGGGGAGAAATGTGTGTGAATAAATCAAGAACTCCTGTCATTATTCAAACATAAACAGAAAATACACAGGAGATGAAAGCAGGGATGGAAGTGGCCTCTTGGAATGAATATAGAGAGATTGTCAGTATAAGTAGAAATGAAACCAGGAAGGCCAAGGGCCCATCTGCAATTAAATCTAGCCAAGGATGTCCAGGACAACAAGAAGGGCTCCTTAAAATATATCAATAACAGGAAAAAAAAAAAAAACAAACAGAAGGATAGTGTGGGCCCATTGGTAAATGGAGGGGACCCTGGTAACAAGGGGCACAGAGAAGGCAGAGTTATCAAATGCCTTCTTTGCATCAATCTTCACTGACATGATCAGCCCTCAGGACTCTCTGACACAGACCAGGGTAAAGGAGTCTTAGAAGGAAGACTTTTCCTTGGTGAAGGAGGATTGGGTTAGATAACACCTAAGCAAACTTGACATCCACAACCCCATGGGCTCTGGCTGGAAGTGTCCATGAGAGAACTTCTGGACACCATAACGAGGTCACTCACAGTCATCTTTGCAAGGTCAGGGCAATCAGGAGAGGTGCTTGGAGACTGGAAAAAAGCAAATCTCACCCTGATCTTCAAAAAGGACAAGAAGAAGGATACGGGGAACTATTGGCCAGCCAACCTCACTTCAATCCCTGGAAAGGTGATGGAGCACCTCATTCTGAAGACCATTTGTGCCCATATGGAGGGCAAAAAGTATTAGATTAGAAGTATTCAGCATGGATTCACATAATCAGGTTTGACCAAACAGATTACCTTCTACAGTGAAACATCTACCTGGATTAATGAGGGAAAAGCAGTGGATATTGTCTACCTTGGCTTTAGCAAGGCTTTTGACACTGTCTCATAAAATCCTGATAGCCAAAATCAGGAACTGTTGACTGGATGAATGGGCAGTGAGGTGGATTGAGAACTGGTTGAACGGCAGATCCCAGAGGGTCATAATCAGTGACAACCTAGTTGAAGGTTTTTTCACTAATGGTGTCCTCCAAGGTTCCATACTGGAGGAATATCGTTTAACTTATTCATCCATGACTTGGATGAAGGGGCAGATGCCTCCTCAGCAAGTTCACTGATGACACAAAGCTGGGAGGACTGCCCAACAAATCAGAGGGTTGTCCAGGCCTTCAGAAGGACCTTAAGAGGTTGGAGAGATGGGCAGAGAAGAGTTTGAAATTCAATACAGGCAAGTCCAGGGTCCTGCACATGGGGAAAAATAACCCCATGGACCAGTACAGGCTCAGGGCTGACCTGCTGGGAAGCAGCTCTGTGGAGAAGGACCTGGGGGTCCTGCTGGAAAACAAACTGACCATGAGCCCAGCAGCGTGCCTGTGTGGCCAAGAAGGCCAGTGGTGTTTTGGAGTGCATTAGAAAGAACATTGCCATCGGATCAGCAGAGATGATCCTGGCCTTTTACTTAGTCCTAGTGAGGCACATCTGGAGTGCTTTGTCCAGTTCTGGAATCCCTAGTGACAAAGAGACATGGAGCTCCTGGAGTGAGTCCAGTGGAGGGCAAAATGGTTAATTAAGGGCTGGGAGCATCTCTCTTATGAGGAAAGTCTGAGGGAGCTGGGTTTGTTCAATCTTGAGAAAAGATCTTGGAGAGCAGATCTCATCAATGTCTATAAGTATTTAAGGGAAGGTGTCAGAGGATGGATCCAGGCTCTATTTGGTGGTGCCAAGCAATAGGACAAGAGGCAATGAGCAAAAACTGGGGTACAGGAAGTTCCACCTGAACACGAGGAAGAATTTCTTTAATGTGTAGTGACCATGCACTGGAATCTCCCTCACTGGAAATATTCAAGAGCTGGAAATATTCAATATCTGGACATTCTCCTGGGCATTATGCTCTGGGATGACCCTGCTTGGCAGGGAAATTGGACCAGATGACTCACTGTGCTCTCTTCCAGCCTTACCCATTCTGTGACTCTTTGAAACAGTTTAGATACTGAAGAAGTCCATTAGTGACTTCTCTCCTCTGGTAGAACTGACCATTTATTTTACCATCAACCAACTACATTTTAAGCTGACATGCAGAAAAAAAGTCTGTCATTTTATGAAAGAGTTCCAAATCTTTGCAAGAACCTTCCATTTGGGCTTCCTCAAATGCCCTTTTAGAACTGCAAATAGTATACCTAAACTGAATTCCTCTCATCTCTATGCAAGCTAATCATTCTGGAAAGCATTAGTGGATTTATAATGCAGGACTTTGCTTAATAAAAAACCATGATGGTTTGTGGATGTAATTTTTATCCACGTGTCAGCTGAATTTAGGCTTAATTATAATTTCTACAGTCTTATTCCATCTCAGGTTTACATCTGTACTTTTCAGGTGTCCTTTGGAACTCTTTCTGAAAATAGAAATTGTATTTGCAATTCTGTCGTACAGTACTAAAATCACCTTAAGAAACTGGACATTTTTTAGGCTTTTCAACCTGCAATTTAAGTAACAACCCAAGTTCTTCTCATAGAATCCTGGGTATAGAAAAATTATGTAGGTTTTCTGCTATTGCATTATGGCAGCTAGGCAAATTGGAAATTTTTGTTCCTCTCTCTGCTGGAGTACCTGTCTTATTTAATTGCTAGTTGTCAGTAGCTTTTGGGGTTTATGAGAAGGCTGTTTACAAATGATCGTGTGTTGTTCCCTAGAAAATAAGTTCTTCCAAAACTTTGATGCATACCTTCAGTACAACTTTTTTGATGTGTTTTTGGTTTAGGTTTGTGGTTTTTTGTTATGTTTGGGGGTTTTGTTTGTTTGTTTTTGGAGGGTTTTGTTTGTTTTTAACTGTTTTTATTTTTCTAGTTTTGTTGTTGTTATTGGGATATTAGTTCTTAATTACTAATTTCTTCCAACAGGTTTTTAACATTTCAATCTTCAATAATTCATCTTCATTATTAGAAAATTCCATGTTTGTTGTATACTACTGAAACAAGGAATTTCCTGTCTTTATGAGGATATAAGTTTTGCCTTTGGGTTTGAATAAAAAGGCTACTGTTGGTCTACCAGCCATTTTCTACCCTTAATCAAGAGACTGTGTGCAATTTTTTTGTGTACATGTGTATTTGAACATACACAAATGTACTTTTAACCCAACAAATAGTCAAATGTTACTATGTAATCTGTAATTTTTAAATATTAAAAATTATATACTTGATAAAATTTATAGGGACAAATATATATCAATGTTTCATCAGATATTATCTTTCATAATACTTTTAAGCTGCATTTCTGATACTTAAAAGCCTATTATGAAGAAGGTCTTTAAAATATCATGTAGTAGAGGGTTAAAAAGTTAGAACATTTTATGCAGCCACTAGAATTTAGCTTCTCAATAAAGTTTTTCCAGTATTTCTTGTAACTCTGTAATCTTTCAAAACAAATATATTGGTCTCAGGTCATTTAAAACTAACAAGCTGTGTCTCTAAAAGTCATTGCATAATGTATTTTTGTGGGGGGTTATTTGGATGTCTTTTAAAATAATTTCTGGAAGGTGAATCTTTTTGGTATTGAGAAACTTTTATGTTCACATTCCCACATTGGTGAAAATAGTTCTTTGGTCTAAAAGCAAGTTCTTAGATAACGAAATTGTATGCTTTTTCTCCATTTCGTCTCTCTATGTCCCAAAAGATTTATTTACTGGTGCTTTTTGCATATTAGTTTCTCTTTGAATGTTGAGTTTTAAATCTGATTTGGCTATTGGACTAGATGATCTCAGTTTGGACTAGGCCATCTTCAGAGGTCTTTTCCTACCCTAATTATTCTGATTCTCTGCATTAGTGCTGTCTAATATTATATTCTCCAAGCTGATTTAAAAATGAGGTTATTTTTCTTCAACAAGTCAATTTAATATTCATGAGTGTATTTAATTTTGTTTGGTTAAAAGGAAGGAGGCATATGACTTATGATCCTTTGCTACAATTCCCCTCTTGTCAGTGGAGAACTGGCCAGACAAGTTTTTGTTTGAAGGTGACTCCCATGACTTTTTAATTTTCTTCAATAAAATTGTAGGTCATTCTTTCAGCTTTACAATATTTAATTAAAAGCATTTACCAATTCAACCTTTTGTGATAGTGTTATCCATAAAGAAGCAGAAGGATTCTCACTGCTCTGACCTTAGTCTGTTGGGCAATATGAATACATTTCATGTGGAAAGGTCATCTTTTGCTATGGCCCTAAGAATTAGCTATGCTTAAACCAGGACACTGGGCTAAGTGGCTGTTACTCTGATTTGTTCTCTGCAGCATTTCAGTGTGTATTTGACTGCAATCAGTTTTGTTGTCTTCTTTGTTAAGCATGTATGTTATAAGAAAGTAACTGTTTATATTTGATTTGGGGCTAAAAAAATATATTCAAAGCAGCTTAAGTTCAAAATTTTTTACAAGCATTTTTGAGGTTTATCTCTGCAACTGAAATCAAAAACAAATACACAAATAATAAAGCAATTAATTTTTTTTTAAGGTTCTCCTGGGCATAGAGTAGAATTAAAAAGCCCAACATGACAGGACAGCAGTTAGGATATCTTGACCTGAAGAGCTCTAAAAAGTGGCAGGAATATAGAGTTCTTTGTCCACACTTAATACCTTTCTTATCTCTGAGTGAATCTACCTCCTTATTTGCAGTACCTGATTTTTGTGTTTTCCACCAACTGGCCATGATTCCTGACTTCAAACCTCTTTTTTCCACACATTTTACAACACTGAGAATTTGCCATGCCTGATTAGTCCATGCCTTTTACTACACTTGAATTTGAGTTGGTGGAGGCTCCCCTCCTGGCTGCACTGCATCGATTTCCTTGCAGTGGTGAAGGGCTGTGTGTGGCAGTCTCTGGAGATGTCAGCTTTCAAAACACTAAGATGAATTTCCTGCTACATCAGCCTGTGAAAGGGTGACAGAAGTAAGATTTCCATCTGTTTATCTACTGAAGTAATAGTATGGCATAGTAGTTGCTTAAATTTCTTCATCTGTTGGCATTGCATGGAACAGAGGGCTGAAAACGCATCTTGCTTGGGTGAAGAGTGAAGCGAGTTGTTTTGTTTTGTATATTTGAGTATGTCAGGTAGCTGCAAGCAGGTCAGCACTGCATTTAGAATACAGTCAGAACTTAAAGTGTATATATGTATAGATTTTTTTTCAATTTTTTTCCAGATGAAACGTTCAAAGAATTACTGATTAAGATACTACACTTTTCTAACTTGGACTTCTGGGTTTTCCATATTGCCAAGCATATGCCCTGAAAATATTTTTTTTTTCCCTTCTTTTTCCTCCAAGTCAATAATTAATTTCTGTGAGTGCCATTATGCTAGAAAACAACTACATCAGCAGGCCTTTTCATCATATATATTCATAGTCTGAGAAATTTCTATTAATCACTTATATTGTATTAGAGTGTATCTTGCATTTATTGCTGGCATTTATTTCAGTTTGTTGTTGATTGGCATTTTTTGTAACATTTCCAGAAAAAATGCCTAAAAGCTATAATGCTTTAATGCTGTAATGATTTGCCTGTTTATATTTGACTATTGCAGTTAACCCCAGCAGGCACCTAAATCCCACATGGCCACGTGCTCGTACCCCTTGCAGCAGGATGGGGGGGGGCAGAATCCAAACAGAAAAAAAGTGAGAAAACTCATGGACTGAGACAGAGTTTAATAAGTAAATCAAAAGCTGCACATGCAAGCAAAACTAGGCAGGGCACTAATTTTCCTTTTCCTGCTGTCAGGCAGATGTTTAGCACCATTATTCATAATGGTTACTTGGGAATGCAAGCTCTGTGTCTCTGAAGGTCCCTGTCTCCCTCCTTCTCCCAGCTCTTCTTGCTGAGTGTGACATCAGATGCTTTGGGCCACCCTTGGGTGAGCTGGCATCAGCTCTTCTGGCTGTGGCCCCTCTTGCTTGTGCTGCTACAGCCTCACTATTAGGGTGGTGAGAAATGCCCAAGGCCTAGATTCTGTGCAAGCACTGATCAGCAGTAGGTAAAACATCAGTGTCTCATCAATGCTATTTTCTTCACAAATCCAAAACTCTACCATGAACCTCTGGGAAGAAAACTACTCCTTACCCCAGGCAAAACTATTACACCAGCTTACTTCCAAAAATGGTGCGGAGATAGTGCACTAATCATTAAATTACCTTGCATTAAATTAATTTATTATTTTTCTGAACTGATGAGTATATATTTTCATAGTAATTGGTGTTATTGTCAAACTTTTACTAAGTTTTCATCTTTTTTTTTTTTTTTTTGGTGCTGAAGCAACAGTTTACTAAAATCTAGTTTCTTTGCCACAGGGGACATTACGTGAATTTCTGTTTAATGATTTTTGGTTGTTTATTTTTTTTCTATTTTTTTTTAATTTTAGTATTTTTAAATTGAGAATTATATATACCAAGAGAATTTTAACTTAAAAGAAGCCTTATTTACGCTGATAATTCATGTTGGTTATCTCAAATATATGCTGAATGTCTCCTTTCATCATTATATTTAATATAAGAAATGGAAATAAAATAAAAATCCATAATAATGCTTTTTCTTCTTTCCCCTTTCTTTTAGCCCTGTGTCATGTATTTCTATATGTAAAGTATTCAATGTTGTCTTTTTTATATTTCTGTGTTTTAGTATCTGGCCATGTCTCTTATCATTTGCAATTAATGGCTTTTCCAGATATTGAAGAAAAGTCCTTCCATTTACACAAAAAGGTCTATTTGCCAGGGCCACTCTGTTCTCTCCTTTAATCTCCCCTTCTCTCTTACTCCTTCTCACACTCTCTTTCCATCACATTCTTCTCTCCTTGTCTTTTCCTTTTTTCTTCTGTCCTTCCTCTAGGCTGAAATATTTTGCCTATTGAAACTCTTGCAAATCATGTAAAAAGTGATCTGCTAAGCTGAAGTAACACAAGATGAGAGTAGCTGATCTGAAATTCCTTGTAACTTCAGGAATATTTATGAAGTCTGATTGAACACCTGAGAAAGTGAGTGGCAGAGAAACCCTAGGAAGATCCAAGGTGATATCCCTAGGCAAATGTTACCATTTTCAGACAACAGCTCTGGAGTTCAGTGACTCTGATGCAGTCTTTGGTCCCATTCACTCTAAAAATACAGTGAATAATCAGAATTAATTTTATTTTCTAGAACCTCTAAGTTAAAGTGAAAGAAAAATAATAGGAGAGTAAAATATATTTATCCTAAGATCTCCATGATAGCTTCCTTTTATGACTCTATTTTTAACTTTAGGTATCACAAACCTCAGGTTCAGTAGAATTGTCATCATTTATATACTATGTAATTCTAGAAATAATCTGAGAAATAATTTTTTAAATTTTTTTAAACAGTAAAAAATGAGGATTTTGAAATATAAACTTACACTTCTTTTTATGTCATTCCTCTAAAAATTATTTTCAGCTTTTTCTTGTTCTAAATTACTTATCATAATACTCACAATAAAAACATTTTATATCAATCTATTGCCCCTTGGAGACAGTTTTCTGTGGTTTACTTTTGTCACATTGAGAACTACCAGAAAAATACCTATTCCTTTATGGTTTGTAACAATCAGAGTTCTATATTTTCCTTTACCATGGTAAAAAAATTAGATACCCTCAAGTGGGAGCAGCTTTCAATATATATATATAAAATACACATAGAGAAATGTTTTTGCAGTTGAATAATCTAACATGTATGTGCAATCTCAATTATTTTACCTATGTGAAAGTACAACTGCATTTTGAAAGCAAAACTGAACAAAGTTGTAATTCTATGGAGAAAATTTTAATAATGCTGATTAACAGTTGATGGAGACAGCTAATGAAAGAAGACCACATCTTACTTCTCAGCTAAACGGAGTTTTGGGATGCTGTTTTGAACTACTTATAACTGGGGCTTAATAGAGAAGCACTTGAAATTAAAATTACTTGGAAATTTGAAATAGTTTCAAGAAACTTCAGTGATACAGAAAGGCATTTAAGATCTTTGTTTCAATTTCTGCAGATAATATATTTTTTTTTAATGGAACTGGAGATGGTAGCAGATTTGGTTTTTTATTTTTTAATGATTGACTAATATGGAAAAACATATAAAACCATATAATATCCATTAAATTTGCATTTTAAACTCAGGGGAAATATCGAGATATGAGGATGTGCCTCTAAACTAACAAATCTTGATTACTGCTTTTGTTAGTCACTTAAGATTATTAAGTTGAACTGTTTGGATTGCTACAGAGACCCATTTGTGAAGAAAATGAACTTTACTAAATAGGTGTCATGACCAATATTTTAATTAAATGGTAATTAAAGTAATATTATGACAACTTTCTCTGAGTATTAATGTAAATTATTGAACAAATACAGAAGTTAACCTGATGAAATTAATTAGATGACATGAAACAAATGAGTTCACAAGTCAGGCTTAGAAGGTGCTTTTAGTAGGCATTTAATAATAATGGAAATTAAAAGGTCTGTTAATGAGGTTATTTAAAACTCAACTGAATTCTTGGAAGTAGGGAAAAAAACTGATATTATTCCAAAGTTAAAGAAGGAATTTCAAAATTTTTTCCTTGGTGAAATTTTGATCACCTTGTTCCTAAAATCGTGGGGCTTGCAATTCTTCCTCTTTGAGGAGGCATTTCAGGGAGATGATCTGAAGATCATCTCATCTAAGATGATGAGGGGCTGTGTCATCCAGAAAAAGGAAAGGATAAAGAGCAACTTGCACTTCAGTGGAGTGATGCATTCAGTCTAAGCATAAGCAAAAGGGAACACAGTATAAAAAGAACTAAGGATTTCTTCTTTGTCTAATTCATGTTTTAAGTCTAGCATTCAGATTGTCTAATTAACACAGAGGAATTTTATTAATAACACAGATAGGATGCCACATAACTTTGCTTGTATTTGCTCCTTTTCCCTGGATTAAAATTCACAAAGTTTTTTGTGCCCTCACAATAACATTTGCCTTCCACTTGCATAGGGCAGTGGGGAGGAACATTCTGCAATTTATCAGCATGCTGACTTCAGTGCTTGGAGAAGAGTATTATGATCCTAGTGGGATTCCCTTCTCCTTTGGGTCTCCTTAGGCAACTATTCTTACATACTACTTGAAACAGCCAGCTTGTTTGTGGTTGGGGTTTTTGTGTTATTGGATTCTTTCTTATTTCTTTTTTGATTCCCAGTTACTGTTTTAAATTTGCAGAATCCACTCCCCTACTTTGCACCGCTATTTCCACAACCACCAAGGGCTGTGGAATATTATACTTCATCTACCCCATTAGTCAGAGCTTCCCTGCACATGACTGGCACAAAAGCTCAGACAGGATAAGTAATAGGTCACACCATGAACAAACAGCTTCTGTTTTGGCTCAAACCAATTTAAAAGCAGCTCTGGCCAAGGCAAACCCAGCCAAACACTGAACCCTGCCATGGCGGGTCATTACAACACTTGTGGCCATTTAATGCTAACGGGATAGTAACCACACTATATAACCTCCCTAAAAATAAACTTTAAATGCCTTTAAGACTTGGTCTCCAGAATCACCTCCAGTCTATTGTCTATGCATTGCTAACAAGTAGACCACATATAATTTATATATATATATATATATATATATATATATATATATATATATATATAGTAGCTGTTTATTAAAAATTGTGAAACATATGGGTGTCTGAAATAGTTCTATGGAGAAAAAAATATGTTAAATGCATTCTTTCTTTGGTCTAAGAGGATAAAAAAAAGTAATCACCATCTCACATATCATGAGTTAGGGATAAGGGAAAAGCCAGACAAGTGGTAAAGTTCACTATAATTAAAGAAATGACTGCTTTTATAGACCAGATTTACAGTAAATACATACAGGACATAGAGAAAATGGTTGCCTTAACAACTAGGAATTTCAAATGGGGGAAGAAATTGTACCTGACTTTCTGAAAAATAGTGAATTAAATAAAAAATTAAACTTTTTGGTAGTAGCATTGTCAGTAGTAACAAAGGAAAAAAGATTAAAAAGACCTTTCTGTTTAAAATTTTGGATAAATTGAGGGGAAAACAAAATGTGATGGCTTTAATTGTGAGTGACAAAAATGGAGCTTGCTGTTGAATACAATCACTTTTTTGTTGATAAGACCTCGAGGCTATCACCAATTTATTATTTATTGCATACAATCATGAATTTTTTAGAGTTCTGTCTTTCAATTACTTAAAACAGAGATGAATGTAATAGCTGTAGGTGATGTACATAGCTGCAATAATAAATCTTATCATAAGCCTAACTGTAAAAAGTATGAAAAAAATCTTAGAGAATAAGTGTTATGGTTGCTTTCTACATGACACTTGTAGATCATATTTAGGTTAAAAAATAACTTAATATCTGATGATAGAAACCATTGAACACTATGGCTATCTAAAGATTGCAATTTGTTTATTGAAGTGCACTGTGCTAATATTATTTTCTCCTCAGATTGGTTATTTTTCTCCCTGTGCTTAACTACTTAAATGTATAGTAAGAAACAGATAAATTAAATCAAAAATAATCCTGAAAATGTATATTGTGTTAGTGTACTTAAAATCTGGGAAAATGCTTTATACTTGGGCAGTAGTGAATACACTATGTATTCAATTAACATGGTAATTACTACTGTTAACTTTTTTATTTTAACCTAAAGGACACCTGTAATCTGACAGTCCAGCCGCAGGCTTCATAAAATGAAAGCACAGGCACAGTGTAATAAATTACATTTGGCATGGCAGTATGGTGCATTGTTTCCTACTTTAGCATTGCATTTAAAAAGACTAAAAGCTGCAGATGACAGAATTAAAGCCCTGGGCATAGTTTTTTCTCAAAATACAAAAGGGTCTCTAAAATATTACAACCAAGAAATAAGAATAATCTAAAAGCTTCAAGGCACCTTTTCTACAGCTTTGTAGAAACCAAATCTCTTCATCTAGTGTGACATATGTACTGTAATATATGGTATGCCAAGTCAATTAAACTGTTAATTGTCTGTTTTTCAGAAAAACAGATGGTGGGTCAAATTTTATCCACTTTCAACAATTTTAGGTCCCACAGCTATTGGTGATATGCTCATATTACCCTGCAGGGAGTTGAAAAAAATTGTCAATGCCTTTTTAAAACTGCTTGTCTTTCCTCCCCACTTCCACTCTTCTTTTAAGAGTATTTAAAACTGGTTTTAGTTTTTGGTTTTTTTAGCAGTATCATGTGTTTTTTTTCTGTTTATCTATTCAAAATGCAGCTGTAGGTTAGAAATAATCATATAAGGCTATAGAGTAGTGACTGGAAGTTTTCTAGTTTTTGATATCTTCAAACAGTTATTAAGGATTATAAAATCAATTTGCTTTAGCATGGCCTTATTACCCAACTGACTGGTCCTGGAAATCGTTTATCCATGATCTCTATAGTTTAAGTGTCTTTTGCAATAATTTTACAATGACTATATTTAGGATATCTGGCTAGACATGTGAACCATAATTAAGATCATTATATTTGTGACGTGTTCTCAATTGTAAAGAGTTTTGTTCTGTTCTCTAAGTAGTAATTGGTTATTGCCTCCCATGCCAGGACAACATTTTCTTAGAATAGAATTATCAAGGTTGGAAGAGACATTCAAGATCACCAATCCAACTCTTCACTCAGCCCTACCATTGCAAAGAGTAAACTACCAAACTGGATCATCCAGTGCCAGATCCAGAAACTTCTTAAACATTCCCAGGGATGGTGACTCCACCACCTCCCTGGGCAACCTATTCCAATACTTGACAACCTGACAGTGGCTTCTTTTTTTTTCTGATAGTGACTCTGAATCTCTCCTATCTCAGCTTAAGACCATCTCCTCTGGTCCTGCCACTGCAGACACAGCAGAAGAGACCACCTCACTACACCCTCTTTTCAGGTACTTGCAGAGAGCAATGAGGTCCCCCTGAGCATCCTCTTGAGATTAAACAAAAACAGCTCTCTCAGCGATTCCTGCTAAGACATATTTCTTAGACCTTACGAGAGCTCTGTTGCCTTTTTCTGGACACACTCTAGCACCTTATTGTCCTTTTTAATGTGAGTGGCCTAAAACTGAAAGCTGTACTTGCAGTGAGACCTCACCAATGCTAAGTACAGTTCTTTCTGCAGATGCCCTCTTTTTTCATAGGTGTTTCTACTAAAGCAGAGCCATCTGTTTGCTAAATTCCGGAGTAAATAATTTCATTTAAATATTAGTCTAATAAGACTTGAAAGCAGAAAAATATTATATTCTGTCAGTGTGAAGGTGATGTATGGACAGCCATCACAAAATTAGCTTATTGCTTTTGTCTCTGTGTTTAGCAAGCCAGAACTAAACTGACCAAAAGGATCGCTATTAATTTGCTGGTTCCATGTTGGGCTTCTCCCTGGGGGCTCCCCTGATGGGGGAAGTCCTCCTGGAGCAGTTCTGTGTCAGGAGCAAGAGACACATTTTTTAGTTTATTGTTATCTTTTCAAAACTTTGGGGTACACCAGACATTGTGTGCAGGAAAACAGCAGAAGCATGGCCCCAGATGTACAGTGTCAAGGTCTTTTAAGGATAAACTATGCAATTAGAGATCTAAAACAAGATCTAAAGCTAGACTACGCAATTAAGAAGTGACACCTAGATTATTTTCTCTTTTAACCCAATAACTGATCCCTCAAGGCCCACAATATGGAGTTTTCTGTCCAATTACAAGATACCACCCAAACCCATGAAGAAGAAGGAAGAAGGTGGAAAAGAACAACCTGCCTCTGCCTTAAACCTCCATTCTTGTTTTATATTTGTTACTATATTCTAAAAACCTAAACTTCAAGTTTTCCACCCTGTGATATTACACACATCTAACCAACTACACACCTGTAATCCCAATGCTATTAATCAATTTTGGAAGTCTTCTCCACAGTCTCAGGTCAAAGGCACTTTTCTGTGCCTTTCAGCACAGAAAATTTAAAATTCTCAGGATCCAGGATTCCAAAAGATCACCATTCCAGTCTTCCTCAGTGACTGTAAGCTTCCTGATTCCAGTGAGACCAATACTACTGAAAAACTTAACACCTCATCTTTATTTTAAAATATGAGGTTTAGCTATACCTTTCATTTACCAAGTGGGGAGGGGTGTGGGGTGGGAAGCTCAGACTTAGATAGTAATTAAAAAAGATAAAGAAACCTAAAGATTTAAGTTTTGCCCAAATTGAGCTATTCTTAAGACATTTGGAGAGACACAACAATAGGATAAATAATTACCTAAGGTAATTTTGTTTCAATAGAATTCTGGTTGACTTTATGCCCATGGATAATTTGGTCATAAAGCCAGCACTGCTATCTCTATTTTTCAATCGTTAACACAGTCAAAATTAATGCATTTAAATCTAGTATTTCAATACTAATGGAGGTATTTATTGTCCTCTATGATGTGCATCCGTATACAAAAGCTCATTGCCCACTTTTTCTACTAGTTATGATAATTCTGAAAAGCCACATTTATTGTAAATAAGGGAGATTTCTTGTTGCTTGCTGACACATTATTTATTTTATTTTTCTGGAGCATT
Source organism: Lonchura striata (assembly GCF_050655825.1). Lineage (NCBI taxonomy): Eukaryota > Metazoa > Chordata > Aves > Passeriformes > Estrildidae > Lonchura > Lonchura striata. The sequence continues at coordinate 140,813,040 of NC_140704.1, read as the reverse complement.
TCAAATAGCATTCTTGCCAGACTTAAATGCTCCTTTTATAAAATTTTCAAAATTCTAGTGTGTGGTTGAACCCTAGAGTGATTTATTGGGGGAGGTAAAGAAGATCAAGAAGGTTTTGGTACTGTGTTGTGACCCAAGCTGATAGTGAAGATGAATCATAACAACATGGCATGATCAGGGCCCAGTGCAGCTACAATTTCACATTACTCCTGTACCTCTTCCACCATTATTAAACTATCAGTAATATACTTGAAATACTTAAGAAATGAATGTGGTTCAATAATGTTAGGTTTTGTTGCCACAGAAACCTCTTTTAATAAGCAGATCACTTTAGTGTATTTCAAGTATAAATTTACCTTGTATCCAAGTTTCTTTTCTTCAGTGAAATGCATGTATACGTACTGTTTCCATGAGATAACTGCTTCAGTCACTTGACTAAAGGATAAAATGAGGTAGCTGTTTTGTTGGGTTTTTCTTAGATCCTTTTCAGCTTTTTATGGCAACTTGTCTTCAGAATTTTTCTGTGAAAGGAAATATTTAATGGCAGATATTAAGTTTTAGAGAAATAATGAACATTTGATGTAAGACCTAATTTCAAATTCCTGTAATTCCATTAAAACTGTTGGTAGAAAGTGAGGGTCAGTGTGAAGAAAAGTTAACTCCTCTGAAAGTAATGGAGTTGGTGTGAACAATCAACTTTAGATCTTGAGCAGTTTCATAGAACTGTCTATTGAGAAGCAGGGGTGGCACCTCAGAGTAAAACACAAACTCTCAAAATCATAATGTGGCTATGGAATAGCCACAAGGCTATTTGGTGACAAGGTGAACAAGGTGAATTTTCAGTAAAAAGCAGATCACAAAGCATTTTGTGCAGAGAAGCATTCCATGTCTAGATATCTTGCAGAACTGAAATTTACTGGATATTTTAGTGAAATAATTAACTGTGGGTAACATCCCATTAGATTTCTTCTGAAATGATCCAAGAATAAATGTCACTTTTTAGACTTTTAATTTTTCATGATTTGTGTTATTTAATTTTTACTACTTTCCCACTTTTAAGCACCACTTACACCACTACTTTCAGTAGTAGAAGTGAGCTGATTATTGATGAAGTGAACGTTTTTTTTTTTCTTGCTAAGAGGTTTCTAATCTTGTTGGAGATTCCATTGTCATTTACATTATTCAGACCTTTCAAATTAAAGTTTGGCCTGTTCAATACTGCCATCATGAGTTTGCATTTATAAAATTAAATAAATGTGTAGGAATACTGTTTTTTTCCGCTAGATTTGCTGAACTTGCTTTTGAGAAACTGGCATCTGCTAGAATTTATCTGACTTTTACTTTTCTTCTAATATTTGTCACTCTTCAAATAGGCAAAACAGTTTCCAGCTGTAGAACACAGAGTCCCAAATTTGATTCCTTTCTCTCCATAGAGGTTCCCTTCAACAAAGGACATTTCTTATTTCTTTTGTCAGCTTCATTAAAACACTTGTCTTCACAAAGGGAATGGGATTATGTCATATAGAATTTGTGACATTGAGGCTAACTTATGATAATATTATGTATTTCCTTCTCTCACTCTTTCATTTTCTATTTCTTTAGTTCATTTTCATACTTCCATGGGATGACAGTAGACATATACATGGTATATTGTTAGTACCTAAACCCATGGCAAACCCAGTTTACACTCTGCCTCCTGGGCCAGTGAATGTAATTCAATAAGACTTAGGAATCCCCATTTACCTTTTGTCTCTAGAAATTATAGGGAGCTGTCACTAATAAAACTAATTTTAATATAATGTTTTAAAGTGTTACTTAAATGAAATACTCAGCACTTGATGTTTTCTGGCTGGTTTTAAATATGTTATTTTGGTTGTGTGCATGAGTTTCAAATCACTAGAAACAGTAAAGACAAAGGAATTCCAATGGATGCAAGGAAATCATAATTATCTGAATTTAAATATCTTTCTTGGTGATCATGAGGGGAGTAGTTTTGTTTGTAAGTTGAAGAGGAGCACATGCTATTTGTTGGAATTAATTGTTTTATATGCTTTCCCTACTTTGTCTTTGAGGTCATTGTTTGCTTTTAATTTTTCTGTCATGACTTCATAACTGTCACAAATGTTAATGATCTTGAAATTGCAGGAATGATGTAGAGATAATTATGTCACACCTTTTTCGCTCTTGATTCTTACTGAAGGTCCAAATGATTTTATGTTCTGTCGTAGTTCAAAAATTAGGCACACAATTTTCATTTTGTTTTTGTTTTGAAAAATGCATGACCCATGATTTTGCAGTTCTAGCAAATGAAGGAGGTTTGCAGGCTGCATAATTTCCAAAGTACCTCACATGACCTTCTTATAAAGTCATCTACTTAATCTACTAAACTTCCATGGAAACATGAGGAACTTAAAAACGGTGGTGGCTCTCTGACAGGCCTTAGTTGTGGTAACAGTCTTGCCTGCCAACTTTATTGCAAAATTGAGATTCTCTGAAAAAACAAATTAACAACTGGGTTCTGCCTATCATTGAAAAGCAACTGTTACTTTATTTTTAGTCAGTCTGTGTTTAAATGGTGATCCATGATGGAGATTTTGTCCTATTGTAGTAAGCTTTTTATACATGGCTGAAGAGACTATGTGACATTAATGTACATCAGTAAATATCACATTCATTTAAAAAATCCTGGCAGCACAAGTTAAAGTTAAAATAAATATTCTGGCAGTAGTTTTGGTATCTTTCTCCCCATAAACTATTGTTATGATCCGGTTAGTGAGAAATGCCTCTGCCCAAATTGAGGTGCAAAAAAGACCAAATGCTGAAGCCAAAATACAGAAAATAGTTACCATCCATGGATCCAGCAGCATCCTTTATTCACCTTGGGCTTCTCAGTGGTGGTGTACCCAGAGTTGTTCTTCTGGGGGTACCACCTTTATACAGTCCAAGTTCCAGGAATACTCTGGAACTTGGGTTACCTCACTTGGTGCTAATAATGCCAAGCTTGTGGATTCAATCCTGTACGTGTCATTCGCTGAAGAGTTGGAGTCAATGATCCTTGTGGACTCTTTCAACTCAGGATATTCTGTGATTCTCTGGATGAGCTTTTATTTCTTTCTCACCTTTTGCCATAGCGGGAACTTTTGCCTGAATACATTAACCAGGATATACTAACCAGACTGCACCTCTGTCAGGCCTGGAATCAGCATCTTCCTGCTGCAAATTTCTCTCTTCTGGTCTCATCACAAGTTCCTGCTGTGATGGCTTATTTTATGGCAAGTTCCTTCTATAGCCTTCACAGTGTTTTGAGAGAGGCAACTGTGCTCTTTAAGTCCTTAGAACTATTAAAAATAGCAATATCTTAATTGGTAATATCCTGCCACATAAAAAAAAATACTACAAAATCTAAGCAGACCTTATCTGATAACTGTTCATCTTTTTCTGATGTTTATAGTCTTTAAGCCTTAGTTTTGATAGAAATATTTGAATAGGTTTGCCATAAAAAAGCACAATGAAACCCCAAAGATTGATTTTATCTAAATGTTATTACTTTGCAGGCCTTAACTAGATGTGTGACTAATATCTAACATAAGCATACACAAACTTAATTGAATAGCAGGGTTTTGAAAGCAAGACCATTTCTTCATTAGATAACTGTCACCAAAAAATTTTATTTTTAAACCTAGGTGAGATTGGCTGTGTGCTCCTTCTCTTAAAATTCACATATTTTATATTTGTTTCTGATATAGAATCGAGTATCTCTTTCATGATTTAAAAAAATCTTATTTCTGTTTAAAAAAATTAAGCTCAAATGTAATTAATATTTTAAATTCTGACAGAGTCCATAATTACAGCTTTGAGGTATTTAAAGTGACCTCTTCATTTTAGTAGAATACTATTTTATAATTCAGAGCTGTTTGTGTAGAAAGAAAAGCACGAATCTGGAACCTTTTTATTCTCTTGAGACTTCTATGTTATTTTGGCACCTGAATGGGTGGTATATGAGTGATGCACTAGCACAGGTCACAGTGATCTTTTTCCGCTGTGCTGGAATTAGGATTTCTCCACAACCTGTTTATCACTAGACCTTTGACTCAGTCTGTGCTGTTTTCAAAAACTGGTAGTGAAACATAGTGTGATAGAAGTGAAAAGTTTATTTAAAAAATATGTGACATTTCTGTCTTTACTTAACCTACCTATGGAGTGGACTGAAATAAAAAAACAAAACAACAGTGGATGGGTTTTATAGAAGGCAGTCTTTTTGCAAAGGTGATTTTTCAAAAATTAAGAAGTGTCAGTATGTAAGTTACTCATGAAAGCTTAATTCAGTCTCTGTGCACAAATTCATTAGCATAGTCTTTAATTACAGTCACACAGTGTTTCCCTTAGGCTCCCTGCCTCCTTCATTGCATTGGATGAATGGTGATTTGAGTATGTGGCAGCTGTTTAATATTTTTAAGTTCATCATTCAAGTGTTGGCCTTTGCCTTATTTACTGCACACTCTTTTGAAGCCTGAAATAGGTACACAATTATTCTCTATTAGTTTTAACATATATATGATCTTATTTTTTAATTATAACAACAATAATAATTGTAAAAATTGTAATAATTTCTTCTCCACTTCAAGAGAAAAATAATTATTATCCTAGTGGTATATGTGGAGAAAACAGGATAAGAATAAATCAGGATTAGTGGCAAAACTACTGTTATAACTTCTTATTTCATTATGTATAACTCAGACTTTATTGCTGCTAACCAAACTGCAATATTAGGTGATGCCTTTTGTCTCTCATGTACTTTCCTGATATTTTTATTGCTCAGGCACCAGGACCTCAACCTAGACACTCCAAAAAATGAAATACACATGAGAGATTACCACATGTTAAAATTGTGGGCTTTCTGTCTTTCCAGGCTTATACATTAATTATTATTATCCATTTAATAGTGTTAGCATTTATATCATATCACAGCCTCCAACTTCTTAGATTCTTCCAATCACATTTTTAACTGCAACAGTGTGCATTTGTCTCCAGGTGTCTAGAAGGACATTTTACTAGTTATTTTCTCTTCCTTGTATAAAATATCTCAAAATTTTAATCTCAAACTGATTTAAAAACATAGTCTAACTTTTTGAACAAGAGTAACAGACACAAATAAAACTGTGTTCATCCATAAAACCAGTATTTAAGCAACTGCTATAAATAAATTTATTCCGTACACATTTTCCCTACGATAATCCTTTATATCTTTTTTTTGTTATACAGATTTAATACCTAACTGTCAGTATACTGATCTGCCTGCTGAGAAGTAACCCTTAGAGCCAAAGGAATTCTACTTTCTTTGTATTGTATGTATCTGTTAGTTTGCCTATATGCTTATTTCTCACACCAAACTTCCAGTTACATAATCAAGGAGTAACACATTGTCCTAATAGCTCCTGATAGCTCCTCCCAGATTAGTTGTCCTTCAGGTGTTTTTCAATAACTCCCAGAACAGTCTTCTCCATAGTTTTACCAGGCACTGAAGTGAGACTGACAGTAGCTTCCAGGGTCTTCCTTCTTGCCTTTCTTGAAAACTGGGATGCATTAGCCAGCTCCCAGTCAACTCTTACCTCTCCAGACTCCCAAGATTTAAAAATCACTTAGAGATGTTTCCCCATGACATCAGTCAGTTCTTTGAGTTTTCTCAGATGAATCCAACTGGGATCTAGATGTAGTAGCAGAGTTTGGAGTTTTCTGGGAGCTTATCATACTTGCAGTCAAGTTCCTCCAGCTCGGGGCAATGGCAAACTCATAGACGATAATCAGTGTATAAGGCTGAATCAAAGAAAATATTGACCATCTCTGTCTTGTCCATGTCCATGTTTTTCAGGTGATCCCATATTATTACAGGATGATGTTATTTTTCACTGCCTTTTGCTAGCAATGAATTTTAAAAAGCTCTTTTAATTGTCCCCTATATTTCTGGCCAGATTAAACTCTAATTGAGCTCTGGAAACAAGAATTTTCTCCCTGCAGTGAAAAGCAACCTTTCTGTATTCCTGATATGTCACTCAACCTTGCTTTCACAGGCAGTACACTTTATTTTTTTCACCTGAACCCCAGAAAATCCCTGTTCAACCAAGTCAGCCCTCTGCCTTGCCTGCTTGACATTTTGGAATTGCCTGCTCCTGTGCACTGAGGAGGTGGCATTTAAAAAGTGACCAGCACTGATGAATTGCAGCAGCTGCAAAAGCATCTGCTTTTCTTATGTCCAGAGGTGTTTTCCTGACAGTTTTCCTCCTGTCACTGGAGATTATAAACCCAACTGCTTTATTGTTCCTATAGCAAATATGGTCATCAATCACAACTTGATCCCACTTTTGACTCTAAAACAATGTTAGGATAAGTTTATTAAGAGATACCTTTGCCCAAATTAAGGTGCAAACAAGATCTTATGCCAAAGTCAATAGTACGGATTTTATTTAACAGTAAATGTGATTTGGCAAGATAGATAGGAAGAGAAAAAAAGAAAGGGAGAGAGGGGAAAGGGTAGGGGGAAGAGAAGGGGAGTGGAGGACAGAGCTGGGGGAAGGAGGGAAGGAGGAGAGAAGGGGAGAGGAGAGGTAGAGAGTGTATAAACAAAAGATACCACCACATGGATTCCTGCAACATCTCATCAGCCCTTCCTTCCCTCTCAATGGGGAGGGGAGGAAGGAGGGAGAGGCACTTTTATACAGTGTTGAGTCTCAGGTATCTACAGAGTGTAAATGCTGCTCCCACAGCTTGGGCTGATGTGTATAAGGACTTGCTTACTTTCCCACAGTTTGCCATGATGGGAATTTTTGTCCAGACAGGATACTCAGATCTGCCTCACCAAGCCTGGCATCTTCTTTTGTTGCCATCTGTGCTTTCCCCACAGTCTGCACAGTAGAATTTTGTCCTGTATGCTAATTCCAAACCTTCTCTTCTGTTAGGTCTGGTATTAAGACCTTTCTGTTTGTCATCTGCCCTTAAATTCTTGTATGATGTCTTATCTGATGGAGATGTCCTTCTTTGACAATACTTGTGACATTTCATTGTGCTCTTTAAATCTTTACAGAGCCCCTCTCTATTAACAAGAAACAAATCAAACAGAACATTTTTCTTAGTCATCTCCTTTAGTACCTGTATCAAGAAGTTGCCAACCAGGTGTTCTAGGAATTTTCTGGACCTGTTTCTATCAGCTATGTAATATTCACAGTTAACATCTGGCAAGTTGAAGTTCCCAGCTTCAGTTTGGTTGGAGAGACAGCCTTGATGCTGTATCAGGACCTCTTAGCAGTAGCCAAAACACTGGTGTGTCATCAACATGTTCTAGCAACCAATTCAAAGCACAGCCCTATGAGATCTGCTGTGGGGAAAGGTGACTCCATTCCAGCCATACCCAATACACTTTACACAGCTGACTGTTGATGTAGAAAGTCTGTCTTGCACTTTTTTCTCCTGAGATTTTTCCATGTCAACACTAAGATTAGTTTATTCTGCTGCACCAGAAAACAGCTTGTCCTCAAGTTACATTCTTAGAGAATTCTCTTTGGAGTATGTGCAACAAAGTGATAGCTAAGAGAGAATTTAATTCCTTCCTGGAAGAGAAATATACAGGAAAAAGGTTCATTGTTCTGAAAAGCATGAGCTCATAGGAGAAGCAAATCATTTTATGGTTCTTGTCTTACATAATAAAAACCAAACCATACTGCTGCTGATTATTAATCACTGCAGCTGAAATCATGTAACTTTTTTTTTTTTATTCAGGAAAAAAGTTTTAAAATGCTCTGCAGTTTTGTATCACTTAGTGAATATTACAGAAGCCTAACCTAAAACTTGCTTGACAACCTTTGTATTACTTTAGGATAAAGTACGACTACGTTTATTTTTCTTTGTGTTGTGAGCATCTCCATAAATATTTTATCACAACATGCATACCTTTAATTTTAGTTTAGTGGTAGCATTCTTTTACTGCTTTATCTAATGTCACTATGCTGACCTTCAGCAGCCTAACTCCATTGTAACTTAAGTTTTAAGGTTGGATATAAATATTATTCACCTTCATTAATTATTAGGTACATTTTAAAAACAATTTATAACGTAAGAATATTTCTTGATTTATTATTTTTTTCCAGTGGAGGAAGAAATTCCTATCTGTAATTTAACAAGAAGCCCATGAGACTATACAATACCAGCTTGTAGTGAATGCCTTCAAAGATATTTTCTCTGAGTTTTTGTTTCTTAAGCTTCCTTTCAAATGTTTTGTGAGGTTTTCAATCTCTATGTTAGCTTAAAAGTAGCATAGTGACATTTTTGCAGGAACAACTCTTATTTTCAGGAAACTGTCCAGTACTAAGGAAGTGATCTTTGAATCATTGAAACTATGGGCTATTTTGAATACAATACATAGAAGAGTGGACTATTGCATAGTGACAGAAGTACTACTTCTGACCATTTATGGTGAGGCAATAATCAAGAGTTTCATTATAAAATTTTCATATAATGCTAGTTAAAAACTTTCCCTAAATGTGATAGTGCAAAGGAGCAGATTGTAAAGGCAGTGCAAGCTATAGGTCTTGCATGAGATTGGAAGGTAAACAGCAATTTTTATGAGCTTCAGGTTGAACACTGAGTTCTGACAATGAGAGTAATTGCTGCACAATTGCTGTTTTGTTCTAAGAGTTTGTTGATTTGCTGAGGCCCAGGTGTATTTTATTTGCTGGCATCTCACTTGGAATAATAAATCTATAATTATCTCCATCTACTTTATGGGGAAAAATGCTCTACTCAATAGTGGTACAGTGGAAGTGGCCCAGGGTGTTTGAGATTGTTAAGCTACCTTGCCAGGAAATCATGCTCTTTGAGTCAGAAACAGTAAACAAGAAGCTATAGATGCTCTCTTGAATCATAATATTAATCACTGCTTCAAAATCAATGAAGCTTCTGAGAAAGATAACAGATTTAATTTCACTTTTTTCACTTCATCATCTGTATTTTATTTTTGTAAGTAAATGAAAATGGCAATGGGCAAAGTTAACTTTATGCCTATGAGGCTATTCATTCTGTCATTTGCTTCAATCCTTTCAACTCAGCTATCAAGTGATGTATGCACAATTCAAATAAAAGTTATTGCATCTTCAAGTGCTTTCACAAAACTCAAGTACAATTTTTTTTTAGTAAGGAATGGTTTAGCTTGATATTTCCTGAATTACATGAACTGTGTTTTCTCTTTCTTATCATATTTAATGGAAATGCCATTAATAGAGACTATGAAAAATGAGGTCATTAGACCTAAAACAAAGACATTGCATTGTGTATCAAGGAAAATTAAAATATTAATGAACTCTTATATTTTCATATGTTTTGAATCAGTCTGAATAAGTACTTTTGCTTGTGATCCTAATTTCTCTTATATTTCTGTTTCAATAAAAAACATTACTCTTTATATTCCAAGTTGTATAAGCTCTCAGTAAGGTTTAGTACAGCAAGACTGGACATGAGAAAGAAAAAACAACAGGAAGAAGAAATGAGATTCTTCTGTATTTTTTACATGGTTCTGTTCAGTGTCCTGTAGTTGATCTAAAGCTTATAGTTTAGAAAAGCATTAAATCATCCATTAAGTATCTTTATAATTTAGAAGCCACACTTTTAGTTTCAATCAGTTTTGATTTTTATCTTTAAAAAATTGTTATTAAATTGGATGTATATGCAATTTGGAATGCTACACTTTCCTCTCATACTCTTTAGATATTTCTTGGTCTTTTATTTTGTGTGCAAATATGCACTTAAAGCAGATCACATGCAAGTTATAGATAAATTTATTTCAATACATGGACTGAAAAATTTACTCTCATCATCATATTGACATTTTTCTAATATTTTAATATTACAGATTGGACACACTGTCATAGTAGTAATCTTCCTGGTGTAGAGGGGAAGTTCCTGTCTAAATTTTAGTTATTATTCTCCCATCCATATGCAAATAAACTTTTTTCTCTAATTTGTATGTTTTATATATTAACCATAACTGAGAGTGAAACAATAAAACATATTATTGGCAAGTCCAATTAACTACTTTGAGGATGAATCATAATTTCCTAAGTAAGAGAAGAACTGATTTAATTATTTTTTACAGTTTAGAAACTCTGAACTTTAACTGTTTTTTTGGACTGAAGTTATCTGTACTCAATAGCTATCTCACTTGAAGTGCTTATGAGTAAATTCAAACAAAACACTTATTAGCTTTAAAGACCATGATTTCAGGAAAATGCATTCCATTGTGACCAGTAAAAAAAAAAAACAAACAAAACAAACAAACAAACAAAAAAAAGCAAACAAAAAAACCCAACAACAACAACAAAAAAAAAACCCAATAACCTTTTTGATAAGTTCTAACTTTCTTGCATATTGAATCAATGACCTGAAATTTGGCAAGGGGATATCCAGATTCAGTTTGTAAAATTCTGATTTGCATAGGCTTACTCATTTGTTTAAGAGGATTTAGTTTATATAAACTGAAATCCCCAAGAGCTTAGTCCAAGCTGCAGCGCTCCTAGCAAGGTTTCTCTCTCTTATTATTACTTTCTTTTTTGGTGGGTAGGGAATGTGAGAGCATTCCATTTCTAACTTGGAAAAAGCCTATATTCAACAGCTGGGTTTAGATGAAATTTATATGCATCTCTGTGCTTGATAACCTTGGCTGACTGCAGTATGTCCACAAAGCTGCTCCTACTCTCCCTCCTCACCAGAACAAAGGAAGAAAATAAGATGAAAAAACTCATGGGTTGAGATGAGAATGGGAGATAACTTACAAGTTATTGTCATAGACAAACAGACTCAACTAAAAAAAATTAATTTGATTTATTGCCAAATAAAAACAAAGTAGGATGCTGAAAATTGAAAACAAAGCTAAAAAATTTCCTCCACCTCCTCTTTTCACCAGACCCCATTCCTTTATTCCAACCTCTTCTAACTTTTCCTTCACCTGAGCAGTAAGGGTGGATAGACAATGGGGAATGTGATTTGTGGCCAGTTCATAACATTTGGTCTCTGTCACTCCCTCCCCATGCTCTTCCCCTGATTTAGTGTGGAATCTTCTGCATTGCCTGTAGTTCTTTTAGACCTGCTCTAGCATGAGTCCTTTCCATGGGCTGTGGTCCTTCAGGAATGGATTGCTCCACTAGCTGCAGGTCCTTTCAGGGCTTATCCACTTTCTGCAACGTGGGAGCATCCACAGGCTCCAGCAGAGATTTCCATGTGCTGCAGACAGCCAGCCTGCTTCCCTGTGACCTTCACCATGGGCTGCAGGAGCATGTCTGCTCTGTCACCTGGAGTGCCTCTTCCCCTTCTTTCTCTGACCTTCATGTTTGCAGGGCTGCTTCTCACATATTTTTATTGATCTTCTGTCACAGTTCCTTTGCAGCAATTTTTTACTCTTTCTTAAATATGTTTTTGCAAGGGCACTACCATTGTTTCTGGTGGGTTCAACTTTGACCAGAAGCAGGTCCTTCTTAGAGCTGGCTCTGTCCAATATGGGAGCAGCCTCTTCTCACAGAGGTCACTTCTGCAGACCCCTGACTACCAAAACCTTGTTGTCTAAGCCCAGTACAAATGTATTAAATGAGTTTTGGAGCAAGCCCTGCTTTGTGTTCATCGAGTTGATATGGGAAATGTTTTGTGTGTGTGTTTGCCAGAGAACAGTATTTGTTCTGCATTTTGGGATTGAGGTTTTTTGTGTGTTTGGTTTTAGTCTGTTATATCATCCTTTTGGAAAGATATAGTTGCCTAGTCTCAGAAGGGAATAACTGATCGAACTAGAAAGAAGCAGGTTGAAGGATCATTGGACCAGAAGCTTGTGAAAGAAAACAAGCCACATAAGTAAGTCTTGGTAACTGTTTCTCTAGAGAATTTCCTTTTTGTTCTGTTCTATGACCTTCTGAAAAAGGCAAAAGCAAGGTAGAACTAACTGTCTTACATCTTGACTAGATGTTTAGCTCAGCAAAACTGAAAAAGTTTAAGTGGCAATAAAGTTGCTATCAAATTAAAACCTTGGTAGTGATCTATAGTCACATGTATATTCAGAACATGGAACAATTATGAAAGGTATCAGAGGACAAATTTATTGATTGCCATTAAAGAAGAGTTGCAGAGCTGGTGAAGGTTGTCTTGATCAATAGATTTGAAAGGTTCAACAGATAATATACTAGGTGCAAATAGATTCACTATTGTCACAGACCAACTCTGAATGTATCATAGATATACTCTTGATATTAACTTCAACAGACAGAAGTCCAACAGGTTTGGACTTCTATCTGCACACATTTACCATTAAAGATGAAAAGAAGACCACTATTTATAACAAAAGGATCAAAATTATCTGTATAATGCTGCCTCCCATATTGCCAGAAAAATATTCCTTGAATTAGTTCATTTTCATTTATATATTCTTCAAAAGCATACTGAGAATTGAAGCTATTTAGTCCGGTGAAACATTTTATTTTCCTAAAGGTTTTCTAAAGTGGAGTGAAAGGCCTTAGTCAAATCATCAATGACAAAAATGAGATTCCTGTTACTTATATTATTAAAACATGGTATTGCATGTTCTTATCATAACCTAGAATATTTCGTAAACATCAAAGAAACACATTCTCTACAGCTCAATTTCTTTAGGATGATTAACAACATCCTTACATTTTATTTAGTCTGTGGAAGAAAACCAGTCATTTTAAAATAAGAAAGGCTTCTACCACTTAAATAAAGATAATTCAGACACAGAAATTATAGTATTTTTGTAACTGCTAATAAATGGATTTTAGTTTTAATGCTACCTTAAAAATTACTTCAGACATTTCTGCATATGGTGATTGCCCATTCACATTTTTTTTCCTTTTGACACATCAAGCAGTAACCACTGGTTTAAGGAGTATTCGGTGTATTCACATTGAAAGTGTTCATGTAAAGGATTGCATATGAGAACCCAGGGTTTGGTCTGGGGTCTTGTGTGGTGGTAAAGCTTCTCCTCCAACCCGTGTTCCCAAAGAAAAACTCCGCAGCCTCTTCTTGTTTGGTCTCAAGATGATTTATTGCTAGTTATCTAACAGATTAGGTTCTCGGGCTGTGGCCCTTTGGTCAGTGGCCCAGGCAGAGGCACACACACTCCTGACACCCTGACTGTCTGGTGTCTTCTTCTTCTCTCTCCCCGCCCAGGGCTGCTGCTATCTTTTATAAGATATATTGCGTATAACATGTTTACAATTATTCCCCAATACCTATTACCTACGTTGCCAAGTGTTTTTCTATTCTAAACCAATCTGTGAGTGCCAGCATCACCAAGAACATGGAGGTAAGGAAGAAAGAAGAAGGATGGGTTCAGCCCACTTTCCTCCATCTTAGAACTTCTGACCCCCATGTACAAAGTAAAAACCCCCCTGTACATGCACGAAAACCCCCCTGTATACTACCAAAAAATATTTCCCTCTACTTTGTGACTGCATTTACTATACTATCTAGCACTTTGTGACTGCTTGTTCCACCTTCAAAGTTGGTAATTCATTCCATGGTTCAAACTCAAAATCACAGCTAAATCCAGCTGCCTGCTGGGGTCCAGACTGCGTCTGACCACGGCCTGGAACCTCTAAAACTGTCTGAGAGACATTTTGAGTTCCCACAATTGCAGACTTAGATAAAATTCCTTACCATTACTTTTCCATCTATTCTTCCTTGAGAGTGCCTAGTGTCTGTAGTTCCATAAGGAAAGCTAATAATGTAGTTGTCTGCTACTAAAAGTTATACTAAGGGAGAACTGATGAAATTAATAGATATTTTCTCTCTTAAAAAAAAAAAAAACAAACTACTTTATTTCTTGTGGTTTAATTATGTGATATATCACACCAGAATGTCAGGCTGCATTTTACACTTTACATTTAAAAAGTTACATGAAATGTTCTTCAAATTATTCAGTGATCCATCTTTGGTCCAGTTAGAGTCATGTACATTGAGGAAAAGTCATCCTGAATTAGTTTGCTATGCCCCAATGCTCCAGATTGAAGTAGCTGCATAATAAAAGCAAACATAATATGCCTCCTTCCATCCCATTGTCTAGGTTCATGGTAGAGGGACATGAGCTGAAGAAGAGAGATGTGATTGATTAAAAGCTAGACGGTTTGGGAAGCAAAGGGGATTGAACAGGCAGACAGGAATGCAAGGATACATATACACACTGCAGTTTCAGAACACAATATCTCTCTTGACATGCATCTTCACATCAAAATTATACTGAAACAAAACAAGTATCACCTCAATATGACTGAAGGAGAAAGACCAAACTGACAGGGCTTGGGACAGTATAGTTATGAAAGTAACAGAAATCTCTTGAGGCAGCATAGATAAAATACAAATATGGTCGCTAATTCTCACAACTTTAACTGAAATTCTTTAAGTGATAAACTACCAGCTGTTTTTGCAAGCAAATCTGGAATTTAACAAGATACTATGATTTAACAGCATTTCAACAGAAATTTAGGAAATATCCCAGTTTTTGTTAATTTTTAATATGAATGAGATGTCTCACAGTGTGGTTAAATTGTGTGGATAATGTTCTACATAACAGTTCATTTTCTAAACATAAAATAAGAGAGTAACTTATTTTATTTGAGGTGGTTATTATTTAAAGCCCCACAGGGCTCATTCATTAGCCAGGCCAACTTATTTCTGGGTGACTAGTAAATAGCTCAACTTTAGATATGGAACACAGTCCTGAATAGAAAGAGAAGGAATATGTATATCCATAACATCTATAAGTACCTAAAATATATAACAGAATGTAGTTATGAAATCTATTATGCTAGTAGTAGAGAAGTTCAGATAAATTAAATTATGGAATAAAAATCATGTAGATATATCTGCCGTCCCTCTGAAAAATCTATTGTCATGAAGAATGGTCGTAACTTGTTTTCTTTATACCAGAAATATTGAGTGTTTGTGATAAACATAAAACATTACTTTTAACGGTGTCTGCCATTGTTTTCTTACTTCATTCTCAGAGGACCTTCATCTGAGCTTCCTATGATGTAGTTAGAAAAATCATCCTTCTTTAATTAATTATCCCTATTTTTTTCTTTGTGAAATGTTTACATTCTGGCTCATCAATTTATATGATCAAGAAAGGAGAAGTATCCTAACAACTGGCACAATTCAGCAAGGGCAAAGAAATTTATTGACACCTACATAGTAGGGAAATAAAACCTCTTATTTTATAGATTTATTTTCTCCATGTAGAATTTGAACAGAATAGAACTGACTCTATACCCTTGAATAGCTGTTCTGTATAGCACATTATAGACTAAACATCTCATGAATTCATATAGGGAAAAGACTGTATGCTTAAATCCTCCTCATCATCTCCTTTCCTCCTTTGCATACCTGTTTCTTCTGTAGAGGAACCCAGGAACACAGAGAAGGTGCTGAAAACACTGTAATGGGTGTCTCACCTGGAGTAGTCAGGCACAGATGGAATTTTCTTATAGTTTGTCTACGGGCATCATTCCATTCTGCTTGTGTTTAAAAACAATGCAAGATTCATTCCCTATCTTTACACTTGCCAATTGCTAATAAAATAGCCCCACTACAGATTATGAAAGATTATTCTTTCTTATATTTTAGAAAAACAAGGAAAGAAAAGAAATAAATATGAAATAAATATAAAAACTATTTCTGGTCAGAAAGAGGGTGAGAAAATCACACTAGCTGTTCTAGGTAAAAATAGCGGTTAAGGGGAAAAAAAAATTTTTATATATCTGGATTTCCCAAGACATGGAATCTGATCAAAATCTGATCAAAATCTGATCATTAGAAGGAAGTAAGGGTATTGATAACCTTTAAAATACAACTGAAAATCACATGAAAATCGACATTTTATTTTCTCACAAATGAACTTCCATCCTTTGTTTATAAAAGTACTTACACTTTAACAGTAATAGGTAATACAAAAAACTATCTCTTTTATTTGAAGATACATACAAATATTGTAATATTTAGGAAAAGGATTGTTAGGTGATTCAGATTTCTGTTTCTTTACAGACTCCTAAATCCTATTACAAATAAATGTAACCAATCTCCAATCTATTATCATGTAAATTGGTTAAGAATCATATAAGATTGCTGAAATTGGTCCCAAACTGTTTGTCTGCTATGTATCTTTAAGATTTTGTTTGATTATACATACTATGAAGACACATGGTGTAATTTGCATTCTTTATTACCCTGATTTACACTGATAAATGTATATGTTCTTAATTCATAAGTTATTAGCTTCTATTTTTCCAATTTCTTCTTTTTCTGTGTCTTTTCTTCTTAATATTTAAGTTTGAATTTTCAGGATAATATAGATGATTGATTCTCTCTGAATGTCAGGTGCCCACCAAAGTGGCTCTATCACACTGCTCCTCAGCAGGATGGGGGAGATTAAATATAACAAAAGGTTTATGGATCAAGATAAGACCAGAGTTACCAGTCACCATGGGATGCAAAACAGTCTTGACTTGGAGAAATCAATTTAATTTGCTGCCAAACAAAATCAGAGTAGGATAATGAGAAATAAAGAACTTAAATTTAAACACTTTCCTCGTGCTCCCCCTCCCAACTCCTCCCTTCTTCTTGGTCTTAACTTTATTCCAGAATTCTCTCTCTTCCTCTCAGTGGCACAGGAGAGCAGGAAATGGGGACTGGTTAGTTCATCACCCGCTGTCTCTGCTGTTGCTTCCTCTTCATGGGGAAGGACTCCTCATACTTTTCCTCTGCTCCAGCACGAGGTTCCTCCCATGGGGGGGCAGTTTTCCACAAACTTCTCCAACATGGGCTCTTCCCACAGGCTGCAGTTCCTTCCAATGTGCTTTACCATGGGTCCCTTTCATGGGCACAGTCCTTCCACTATCAAAACCTTGTCACGCAAACCTGAAGATGATTATACTAACACTGGTCCCTTGGCCTTTGCAAGCAAAAGATACACAAATTGCTTTCCTTATTTGAGATATTCAAGAACTGCCTGGACACAATCCTGGGCAACATGTCTGGGATGACCTTGCTTGAGCAGGGAGGTTGGACCAGATGACTCACTGTGCTCCCTTTCAGCCTCACCTAGTCTGTGATTCTGTGAAATATACAATGGTATATTTTTCTAAATTTTTGTAAAAGAAAATCCTGCATTGGGAACATAAGCACAACAATTTCACAACTAAGTTAGATATATGTATTCAGTAATGTGTATATAAATTGTACATACCATGGTATTTCAAAGTGAGATTACATAAATTTTTAACGCATTATCTTGCAAAATGTCAGTGTGTCAATATATGGTGGTGAATGCCTGTAGCTTTTGCATAAAGAATTCAAATATCAAACAGCAAGTTTTATCTTTTTTGAATCACATACTTGAAATTTCTTTTCACATGCTAGTATTTAGTTCATCCAGTATTCTTTGTTTCAAAAAATACAATATAATGAATGCAAATGCTCTTTTACTAATGACTAAACAAATCTAGTTGTGTGTCATATTTCCTTTGATGCAGTTAGTAAAACAAATAATGAGCATTACTCTGAGATGTTGTTAAAGTTAAGAATGTTTGGTCTTGCTTGGCGTTCCCCTGAATGACTACAGATTTTTAATCTCTGCTGAAGTGATAGCAAGTATTGCACTTTTCCAGTGTGCACTAGTGATCTCCTTTCTTTCAAATTTGTTTTAATTATAGGAATCACATTCTTATATTTTATTTATTCTTGAGTTACAGGGACAGAAAGATAGACAAGTTACCTCTTCAAACCCTAACTCTAGTGCATTTCTGTCAAAATGCATTTGTGTAGTAAGTGACCATTTCTTTTCCCCAAGGCCCCCTTTAGTCACCTCCAAAACGGGCTTGTCCTTCATACAAAAAAGAGGGGTAAGAGAAAAAAAAAACATTCCTATCTTCCTGTACTAGGGGCTATTGTAGCCTGGGGCTCTCCCTTCAGTACATCACTGGTTAGAAATCTATAAAATCTTTCAATGAGATATACAAAAGTAGTGTAAGGATAATTTAAAATGAAAGGAAATGGTTATTTTAACTTTCTTTATATTATTCTTTTACTTTTCCCATAACCTGATATGTTTTCTAGATATTTCTTGTTAGAATACTTTGGCAATTATTAACTTAATTCAGTGCTGTGAAACTGCTAACTGTATAGATATTTTTAGGACAATTGCTTTTTTCAAACTTAGTATCCTAAATAGTTTCAACAGGAGTTTATCTTTTAATAAAAAGATGACTTTCTAACATCACCAGAAATCAGCCTTCCTTTTACTGTTAATGATCTTCTTTGTGAAATAATTTCTGAAAACAAAAATTTATTTTCTCTTCTATTTCAAAAAACTTAAAACACAAAATAATACGCCTGATTCATTGTTAACACATTTAATAAATTTTCTTTATGAGTAGAGGTTATCTTCCCTTTTTATAAGGCTACAAAAGAAAAAAAGGACTATTTACCAGAAATAATATTAGCATAAGGTGGTTTTTTTTTCCTTAGGCACAAATAGTAATATTTATCTTTTGTATCACAGTGGTAGTTATCACAGGAAACAAATATCCATCATAGCTATCTCTTTGTAGCTAAAATGAAGCACAAATCTCAAGAAGCATTATGAATCATAAAAGAGACAAAAACCAATATGTAACACTACAATGTAACCAAAATGTAAAATAAAATACGAAAATGTGCTTAACCAACAAATTTACTTTAGACTCTTCAAGATAGCTGATATATATAATAAACATATTCCAAATCCTTACACTAATATACTACAGAAATAGTGTTTCTAAATTAAAGTATACTCTATAACAATTTCTGCTGGGAATTGCACCTTTTTTCACATTTGTGTTACATGAAAGAGAGCATGATAATTACTAATATTTTAGTCCAACAAATACACTAAGCAGTGGACTCTTACATGCAGTTTTATTGATAGGCATTCAAGTTATATTCCGGAAGAGTAGCCATATACCTTCTCTTTCTCTTCACTATTTGGTGCCTCACACTGAAATTTCCAATTTTATAGTTGTAGAGATTTTATGTTTTAATTATGGCATTAATAATTAAATTGTCTGAAAATTTAGTGTTTTTCTGCTAATCGTAAAACTACAGCAAATTATTTCTATTTATCATGAATGAATTATTTACAATGAGGGACTAGTATGAGTTTTTCAAGAGGCTCTGTCAGGCTCTGAACCTAACTGTGGAGCCTTCCCCATCTATCCTCCCTGTTGCCTTGTGGCCTCCCTGGATCACGATCAACACTGTAGCCACACACTGCTACACCTAACTTCTTAGGAATTTTTGAAACAAAATATGTAGTGCAGGGAAGCTGAAACACAAGTGGTAGAACTAGCAGTAAAAAATGTGATTTTAATTTACTCCTTAGTGAATTAAAATAAATATGTATTTAAATAAATATTAATATACTTTCCTAAAATCATACTATTTAAATAGGATTATCTGACAAAGGCCCAGAATTAAGCTTGGCTTTTTCCTCTCTGTTTTAAAGAAAGTTTATTGACATTCTCTAAAGAAATCTAAGTACTTACACTTCAATTAAAAAAACAAACAACTAAACAGCAACAAAACCCCAAACAAAACAGAAAATCAAATCAAATCATTTCTGCTCCCATGAAAAACTAAGTAATGACTGAAATAGTCTGTTTCAAATTCAGAGATGAACTGATGTTAATAAAAAATTTAGAAAGTGTATAAAAGTGTTGCAAGCAATGTATCCTAGAAAGTTTTAAAAGTAATTAAGGAAATATTTACTATACATTTAAATAAATAAAAATGGGGTTTAGGCATGGTTTAATTAATTTAAAACCATTATTCATACAACATGTTGTTCAACTTTGTTTATGAAAGCAAATTCAGCATAAGGCTATGGATGTACTCTGCCTAATGATTTTTTGAATGCAAAACCAGTTTCTTTAAGTCCTAAAAGGGATAGTTTTGGTGAGTTACGCATCTTTTCAAATTTGAGAAAAATGCATGGAATCTCTTGCCCAGCTACATCAGAATAGAAGCCCCAAAAGAGACTAAATTGAAGTATGTATAAGTACATTTACTGCTCAGTATATATTGTTTGAGAAAACTACAGTAAGTTACATGATGTAATCACTTTCTGGAGAACTAATTTATAAAATACATTTATTATAGAATGTATTTATTTTCCCAAATGAAATATGAAATTACTTAGATATTTAAGATAGTATTCATCTACCAGGACAGCCTAGAAAAACTTTATATTTCTTTTGCAGTTACAAAAATGAGCAGTTCTTTAGGTTTGATATTAACAGTCCCATGAAAATTGAAAACAGAGGAATGAGTTTGTGTGCTCTTTGGGATAGCTTATGTTGTTTCCTCAGGAAAGCTGAACTTGTTTTTTTTTTTTTTGACATCTGTGATCTCATGATAAATTGAACCTGGTTTTATCCTTTTATAATAATGAATTATATCAATCCTTTCCTAGAACTCTTTGGAAAAAATACAAATAAACAAAAAGAAGTGATCATGGTTTTTTGTGCTTTTTATTAAATTGCTTTCTTTTTGTTATTGTTTTCTTTATCTAAACAGAATAATCAGGCCTTTCAAAACTGTGTGAAGTTTTTTTTTAATAATCTTCAACTCTTTTTCAGTCTTTCATTAAAATGGAATATTCTTTATTTGTTTTGTGTCACATTTTAATTGTATTTAGAACGTTAATATCTGAAAGCTTTGAGAAATCAAGTGTATGCTGCTGAAAATATTACCCTAGAAAAATTGTTTGAGTTATAATCAAAACACTTGCTATTCTGTTTTTTTCCTTTTATTCAAACTATCATATATGGAAATGTGAGAAAAAGAGAAAAAACTTCAAGTCCGTTAAAGAGAAAACATCAAATTATGGGACAGAGATATTGTTGCTGTCATTACTTGTACATTTTTAGAAGATTCTTCCATGCCTGTAACCAATGAAAGTTCAAAACAGGATGCAGCTTGAGAGAATATCATAGCTCAAATATTTGTAGAAATAGTAATCATTCAGATTCCTTGCAGTTAAGGCTACTGAGGTAAAATGTTATTTGACTATAGATAAATTATTTTTTGCATAAGTTTACATAATGTATGTGTATAAAAATTGTATATTTATGCCTATCCTCATTTTTATTATGGACAATTCATTTGGTGCATCCACTGCCTTATATTCTGTGTCATTGTCATCTCAATTTGAACTGTATTACAACATGGATGGTTCTTACACATTGGGGAGCTGGTCTCTGTCTCTACTTTTAAGAGTTCATGTTCTACTAGCAGAATTTTACTCAATGATATTACTTTTACTCAATGATTTAAAATTTTATGAAATAAAATAGGGTAGAAATACTTTTCCTCATATCTTTTTATTTTCAAGTATTTTATAAACACAAAGAATTTTGATTTTTCTTATCCCTTCTAGTGGTTTAACTGTAGCCAATAACTAAGCCCAACACAACCACTCACTCATTCCTCCTGGTGAGATTCCTAAGCAAAATTTCCTCTTTAAGAACCTGGGGTATAGAATCACACTCAGTGGTGCATTTTGACAGCTGTTCTTATGTAGATGATTTTAATTTACTTAGAATTTTCTACATGTCAGCATATGCATGCAGCAATTTTGCTTTATTCTTCTATAAATAAATTCCTTATTTATTTCAACAGAAATTGAAAAAGAAAGCTGTGGGGATCCTGGAACACCATTGTATGGTATTAGAGAAGGGGACGGATTTTCTAATCGTGATGTTTTAAGGTTTGAGTGTCAGTTTGGATTTGAATTAATTGGAGAGAAATCTATCATTTGCCAAGAAAACAACCAGTGGTCTGCAAACATACCAATCTGTATTTGTATGTATCAAATATTTTCTTATTATTATTTTTAACGCATTTTGATAAGACTTACTTATAGGTAATTATTTGTGTGATTGATTTTGGAGTTAGTAAAATGCTATTAACTCTCGTGACAGGATGAATTTACTTTTTCTTTGCAGGTTTGCCTGATGTACATGCCCAAGGAATAGGTTCTAAAACTGCTAAAACATTTTTTTCTCATACTAACTCTTAAAAAAAATCTCTTTGTGTGATTTTATGAAGTAGTTTATTATTGGCTTTTTTGGGTAGGATTCTGTTGATTTTATTATGTAAATTTTGTATGATAAAATTTTGATAGCTAGCCTTATAAATTTATATATTTCCACAGATTAGAAATTGCTGAATTAAAATTGAGAGTTAAAATTATTTACATTTCCCCCATGTATTTTATATAAATACCTATTAACACTTAAATTATCATAAATATTTATAGCTCTCTTCCAGTTGCATTATACAGCATAAGTAAAACTTTTGCATTATATAGCATAAGTTGTATTATATAGCACAGGTATTTACAATGTTGTGATATTTATTTGTGGCAGCACCTTTCTTAAGTTTTCCACTAAACAGTATGGATCAAATATATTCAGGATGCAATCAGTTGCTTTCATCTCTGCAACTCAATTTAATATGGCTCAGCTGAATTTATTGAATATAATTTGTTATCCTGATAACAACAAAACATCATGTCTCTTTGAGGTTTCTTAATTTCTTGAGCCTCTGTGTGAACAACAAATGATAAGGGCACTATTGACTTTCTGCCCCTTTAATGTGCTTAGTGGGAGGTCTGCTCATCTAAGCAGTTCCCTACAAGAGAAAATAAGTGGTGCCAAGTGATTGTTATCAAGGGTAAATTGTAAGGACTGCCATGGATTTCCAATGAAACAAATACATTCTTTATTTCTTGTGGGGTCTACTTGAGAGGTATTTTTATTGAGAGGAAGGAAATATGAAGATTGAAAAAACAACCTTCTTTCCAGATTCACATATCACCACAAATAATGGATTATTCAGTTGAAGTACTCACCAAGTTTTAAGATTTCTTACAAAAAACTTAGCACTAAAATTGAAGTGTTTTATTCCATTGTCTAATTTATCTCTCCATTTTTTGGCAGTTCCTTGTCTTTCCAATTTCACTGCACCGATGGGAACAGTTCTTTCACCTGATTATCCAGAGGGATATGGGAATAATTTAAACTGTATCTGGACAATAATTTCAGACCCTGGGAGTCGAATTCATCTCTCCTTTAATGACTTTGACTTGGAATCTCAGTTTGACTTCCTTGCAGTTAAAGATGGCGACTCTGTAGATTCCCCCATAATTGGAACGTTTACTGGTGCTGAAGTTCCTTCCCATCTTACCAGTAATGGTCATATTTTGCGTCTGGAATTTCAAGCTGACCATTCCATGTCAGGACGTGGATTTAACATCACTTATAACAGTGAGTAATTGTAGTTTTTTGTGTGTGTGTGTGGTTTTGTTTTCAACATACAGTCTAGGAGATAAGCTTAAGTATTTAAAAATTATTCTATGTTAATACATCTTCAAGTAAATTCTATATACCTAAAAATTCCTAATATAGATGTCTGGATTATTGTTCAAATACTGTGCTAGGGCTGAAAATACATATATTGTTCTCATTTATTGCTTTAGAGATCATTGTGATAGGAGTGTTTGGCAGGCTGACAATCAGGCTAGTTCCAAATTGTAAAACAGGACTTTACTAAATTTTCTGACAGTGCAATGCCACATAATATTTATCACCACCACTGCCTGTACAAAACTGTTCTTGAAAAATCATATGTTCAGCTGTGAATGTATGTAATATCCTGGAGCTGATGGCTGCAGTCTTTGCTAGCTCCTAGCCACTGCAGTTCAGTGAGTAGCCATAGGAGCTCTTTGATCAGTCAAACCACAATAGACATGTCTTTTTTTTTTTTTTTTTTGCTGTTTTACCTACCTTACTTACTGACCACATAATACTAATTGAAGGTGATATCAAATATCCTCTCAAACACTAACTACCATTAGCATTTATTAATCTTTTTGCTGCCAAAACTGTTACATTTCTTCTGAAACACATATGAAGAACTGCCTACCTTGCAATGATAGCAAGTAATTTGGTATTTATTCCACACTAAAATCCAGACAGGATATAATCCCAGCAAGATACGCTGTGAAGCATTCCTGGGAGCATATGCAAAATTAAATTTTGTCACTCCAGCAGAATCCTGAAGTATTAGACTTGCTGCTATGTGTAAAGTGTGATAGGAAAAAAAGAGCATCTAGTAGGGGGTACCCTTCAACCAGAGCTTCTCCACCTCATCAGTCCCCTCACATCTAGATATTTGGATTTCTTTCTTTTTCTTTCTTTCTTTCTGGTGGTAGGGATAGCAGAGTTTTCCATGCCAACAGATAGATAAAATAAGCAAAATACAATAAATATTTTGATATTTCCAAAATGTGATGTCATGTGTAATTAGTCCCATTCCTGTCTTTCTCCATGACATCTCAGCATATATATAATTCCAGAGGCTTGCTTGAGATGTAAGAGAATATACAACAACATGATTTGAAGGGGAGCATATCTCCCTCCCTGTGTTACTGCTGGACTGTATGAAAAAATACTTTGTTGTTAGGGTTTTTTTACTCTTAAAAAGCCTAAACTAACCCTTAAATCAATAAGAAAATGAGAGATTAAGTGAGGTTGGTAATTCTGAGACCCAGACTTCACATTTTTCTCAAACAAATGTTAACAGTTAATATTATTTTCATAAAAATTCAAGGACTGAATTCCCCTGTGGCTGTTTATTTTTCTCACATCATCTTTCACCTCTCCATCTTTTTTTCTCTTTTTGTTTTTGTTTTGGTTTAGGTTGTCAGTCTTTCAGAGAATTATTTATTAAGATCTACATTAAACATTTCCTATCTCTGGGTAGGAAAGAGATAAACTGACACCAGATTGTTTTGTAAACATTATTTTTCTGATATTGTCTTGTATTTATGCTCTCAGCCCTCTGATTCCTCCTCAGATCATTTGTTACAAATATAGAATGTAAGCATGAAGAACGTGGTATCTTCTTACTGCTTTTTATAGGGACAGTCATCCTTGCAAACTAACCTTTGACTTGTAGCTACATATCTCCATACTGTAACTAAATATTGGAAGGTAGGGGGTTATTCAGAGCTATTGAAATATGAAATCAGCTATAAGGAACATGAGATACTGAATCCATATTTCTTTACAAAAGTTTTAACATCTGCTCTTTATTTTCTTTTGTCTCATGTCCTTTTAACATTTATAACGGTTCTCTTTACTTTAAAGTTTCATTGTAGTTTGCTCAGTGCTGTCAAGCCTAAATCTTGTGCTATGAAAACCAAAATCAATTATTGGAGGATCTAAGGTAGTCTTCTAGGATAAAAATTAGAGCTGTGTATAATTGTATTTTCTCAAGTCATCCCATTTCACACAACTATAACTAAATATAGGTCAGATGTGTAGAATTTATAATGAAAATGAAAGATGGAGAAGATTAGAATGGAGTGCTCCTTTTGTTTCATTCATATTTTGAAATGAACTAATTCATTAAATACTCTCAATACTTCAGATCTAACAATTCAGTGACACAGACATGTTAGTTATCAGACAAATTCTGCTTCTTTAAAAAATATGCAGATTTCTTTGGGCACATAGTAGTTTGATCATGTCATTTAAATTATACACCAATAGTATCAAGTGGTACAATTTTAATTTTAAAAAGAAGCAACAATCCAATATTAGCTTTTACCTGTTGTATATTGAAACTAATTAACTCTGAAAAGAATTTAACGCATTTATGTTTTTATTTGCTTTCATGGGTGTGTTTGTGCATGTGTTTGCTATACTCTGTAGCTAGAATACTTAAAGAAACAATACCTCCAAATAATGTCCCTACTATTTCTTCAGTAAAGACAGCTGCAATCTGATAAATTACAGAAGTAATCTTTCCATATTAAATAAAGACCAAAAGAGATGATAAAAAATGAGTGAATAGAAATTCAGTCTGTCTTAGCATTTGTAAGCCCAAAGTTAATTAAAAATATCTGTTTTCTGCTAATACTCCAGTTGATATATTCCAAAGCTATCAGTCTCTTTTTACTCCTTTCAAGAGTAAAAACAGTATATCACAGAAACAGTATGTCTTGATCAATCTTTTCTAATAAGGATGTAGGCTAGTAATGTAAATACCTTCATTAATATTTTTGAGGCGTAGAATGGAGAATAAAACTGAATTTTACATAATCTAATTATTTAATGGTATTTCTCTGAAACTATTTTAATGCCTTTTTTTTTATTCCAGAAACATGTGTGGTCTCAGATAATTCCTCTCCCAGTAAAATCTCACATAAATCTAAATTTTGTTGGAATTAAGTAAAAATTAGATTTCAAGTGTGTCATTTTTGAGTTATTACACTAAGTCTAACAAGGATTTCCTATTTAGTTAAATTTTGGGACTATATTATAGAAATATGTTACTTGAAAATGGATGCTACAGAGAATCTTCCAATAAGCAAAGGAATAGGAACTGAAAGGCTGTGATTTTCTGGTTGGATAAGGAGGCAGAAAAGTGTTTTACTAGGTGCAGCAGAACAAAGAGACATAGCAACCTAAAATTGTATTGGTTTAAGTTGCTATGGAAATGCATACTCATACCTGATTCCTTGTTTCCCCTTTATATCCCAAATACAAGAGCTGTTAATGATATTTCTCATACCTGTGAAGATATTTATAAAGTCAGACATCCTCTAATCCTACCAGTAATAAGCTATATGCATTGAACTACTCAGTTCAAGGGAAAGTATGAGCCTTTTATCATATTTGTGACTCCTTTATGAATGCTTCCCACTTTGTGTATATCTTTGTTTAATTATAGAGAACAGAGCTAGACATAATATTGAATATAATCACATACATTACAAGAAATAAATTTATATAGTCTCTTTGCTTCAGTATATATTTCCTAGTTTAATTTAGAACAGGCAAAATGCAGTGTGATGACTGAAGCCATGTGACAGAGAATGCATAATCACCTCTCATGACAAAGGAGTTAATTCACAGGAAATTCAAAAATTGCTAGGTCCTCCAAAAACCAGACTCATGCTAACCTTCCTTTGAGCTGAGGTGGATGAGTATTTTGAGGTAGAAAGCATCTTCTAGATTGCTTGATTTATGCTTGCTGTGGACTTCTTTGAGCTGTTCCTCAGTGAGTGGGGTATAGGAAGTGCTGGGCAAAAATCTTTGAATAAGCTTGAATGACCATCTGTTTCTTATTATATATATATATTTTGTTACTGTTTTTATTACAGCTGTTTAATTCTGTTAGCAAAAACATTATGAATTACATAGCATCCTGATGAAGTTTAAACTATAGACCTCTGATATCAGCCTAATTACTCCAAGACATTTCAGTCAGTGGACAATCCCAGATTATGTGTTTATAACTAAAAAGTGATGTAGTGAGGTTTATTGCTGTGTTCAAGTATGTTCTCACAGCACGTTTTTCCTGGCTATCATTCCTGTTAAGACTAGTACAAGTCTCAGAACTTCACAAGCTAGAAATCTTCAGAGTGTAGTGTACTAGAAATAAGTAGGAGTTTACGTGATGGTTCTGAAAAAGCTGCACTTATTTACACATCTTTAAATCGTCTTTCACAATAGTTTTTAGTATGAAATATATTGTTGTTATTTTTTATTCCTTTAACTTTTGTTTTTTCTCTGATATGTTCATCTGAAAGTGTTCTACACTTATCAGCTGAAACTCTTAGTGGGGCAAACCACCAAAACAATTAACTGCACCAGTTGACCACTCCTTTCTAGTCCTATTTGAAAAGACCTTTCAAAGCTGTGATGAGTTGTGATTAGCTAGATTCCTTCCCTTCTGTTTGTTGTTGTTTTTTAATGTAAAATGCATATTTTAGTCTTCTGAGTTAACAGTGAATTATCACCATTGCCCTGATCTGTGATTATATTTCCTGACATTTTTCCAGACATTGCTTCATATACCTGTACAGTCATAGCAGTTGATGAAGATAAATGCCAGAAAAACTGTATCTCCTCTTTACTTGTTCATAAGGAACTTTTCTGCGGTTTCCTGATTTGCTGATAATAAGTAAAATATTAATTAATTATATACCCATGTGTTCTTTTCCTTTTCATTCTAAGTCTAGTATTTAATATTACAGATCCACCGTGAAGCTTTTTAGCAGCATCAGCAGATGGAATTTGGTTCATTGAATAATACAACTGTAGCCAGGCTTAGCCAGGCTAAGCTACAAGTGACTACTGGTGGTGGGACAGATTGTCTTTCACTATCTTGCCTCCCAAAGTCATTCTATGCAGTAAAATTGTCCACCTAGGAGCAGCAGTGGCAGCATTTCCTGAGCTGAAATATAGAGCAATGAATTGATTTTTCAACCTTAATAAACTGGTGTCACACACAAGCAAGATAAACCTGGAGTCAACAGCTATCTATATTTATAAATAACAATATTGAAAATCTATCTCTGGGTTGTCTGAAAGTAGTAAGAAAAACACACAATCAATGCTTTCCCTAAAAGTGATGACTGTGAACAAAGAATTGGAAAAGTTTTTGTAACTCCTCTGGAAAAGTATGAGATTTCATCACTTTTAATGCAATCTTTAATGGTAGACTATTATTCAATGAAAACACTATTTCCATTCCCAATATACATGCTATTGCCCAAGTCAAAATGTCGATAAATAAATGCATTCTCTTGTCAGTTATTATAATTTAAAATGCCTCTGTAATGGAACATCTGAGAAATCTTTTTACTAACTTATTGAGATATTACTTTTAAAAAAAAATTCATTAGGGGATTTGTATATGTTTTGTCTAGCAGACACATTAGTAAAATTATAAGGGGAAAAATTAAAAATTTTAAAGACTTAGTCGCTTTGATGTCTCCACATGTAAACATATTTATGAAGATACAATTTGCAGTCATCATATATAAGGAAGGTGGATATTTGTTCTCATTGAAAAATCTACATTTTAAGAAATATAAGATGTATGTGTACTATTATTCATCAATAAAACAAAATACAATAACTAACTACTACATATCATTTAATGATAATGCTATAAATATTACTTTGGTAATATCTGTTAGGAACATGGTCTTTCTTCTCCAAAAGTAAGGTATATTCTGTAGTAAAAGACATGAAGTGTCTTTGTCATAGATCTACATGTATACAGGGAAATTTTTTTTTCTTTCAGTTTATCCAGGCCTATACTTGAAATGTTCAACGTTTCAAGTTTTCTTTCTTTGGCCAACATAACCCTTTTTTTTTCACTGTTCGCCAGCTCTCAAAACAGGAAACAAATTAACTATGGTAGGTTCAAGCCCATGAAGGTCAGCATGGCTCAAATGATGTGATGGTGAATTGCATGTACAAAAGATGAGTTAAAGTTTTTGTATCATACATAGATGCTTGCCCTGCCCTTCTGAAGGAACATTCTGTCCCATTTTAACATTAAATAGGATGAGTGTTGTTGGAAAAGGAGAATTTAACCATCACTGAAATCTGCCAGCAACAAGCTGTCCAAGCTGAGATCCATGCTGGTATAACTTCATATTTTAAACAATTATTTATACTCTTTTGCATTTTCTGCTGTTGAGCAAGTTCTTGTTTCTTGTTTTTCCCTTCAGTTTCCTAATATAAATTGTTTGTTCTTACTAGCGAACAAAATCTTAAAAAAAGTTATCTTCCTTACAAGAGTTCTATGCCTCTACCACTTTTCTTTTTTTCCTCTTAAAAAGCATTTGGACATAATGAGTGCCCAGATCCTGGAGTGCCAATCAATGCTCGGCGTTTTGGTGATAACTTTCAGCTGGGGAGCTCAATTTCAGTTATATGTGAAGAAGGATTTATTAAAACACAAGGAACTGAAACAATTACTTGTATGCTAGTGGATGGAAAAGTAATGTGGAGTGGACCTATTCCTAAGTGTGGAGGTATGTATAATATTTCTTTCTAAATCAGCAGAATGCATTTCAAATTTTCACCAAAGGAAGTTGAGATTTTTGCAAATGAATAGCACAAAGCTTCTGCGATTGCTGATACAGTATTAGATTAGAATGAAGATGTTGATCTCTTTTGGGTGTTTGGCTATGGTATTTAAAACTATTTAGGATGTTTTAGCTCTCTGTTGCAGTACTTGTGTTTCTTCTATCCACAGGGACTCTAGGCTGGGGAAGACTCTCTTAGAAATTGATTTTTATATTTTATAGAAATTAAGTACTTCCATGCATAGCAACCTAAAACCACAGTGTTATGCATATTTCCTTTGACTTGTTTATACTAATTGACACTAAAATATAATCTTTGCTTCATTACTTGTCTATATTCTAGGAACTTTGTGCCTAAAAGGGGAAAATTAATTAACCTCTTTGTAATGATTAAAAACAATTAATCAATGATAATATAATCTCTGATTTGTTAGCTTTTACTTTAAATAACAGTTTAGTTCTTATTTTCACCATGTAACTGCATTCATGACAAAATTTGAACAATTTTAATACACTAGTGCAACTGCTAATGATACGCTTTGCATCCATGTTTGCTTTCTGTAATGAATGATTATTGTTTCATATAAATAAGGTGTGTCAGTTTCATTAGACAAAATAGGCCATAATACCTTTTCTTTATTATAAGGCTTATGGATCTGTGCAACATTGCTAATAAAATATGAGGTTGTATTTTCAATGTTACATTAAAATATTAAATTACTGGGAATATTTTTAAGTGTCAGTCTATGCACAATGACAATATAATCCACAGGTGTCTGAGACTCTGAGTGGAAGATATATTGGAATCCTAAAGTTTGAGACACAGGTATATTTGAATTAGAGGGTTTATATCAGCTGTAGAATTAGATATATTTTAAAATTTATAATAAAATTAGAAGGCAAATTAAATTATTTTTAAATTAACAATTTAATTTGGTCTGTCAGAAATTTTATTGACTGTGTACACATTTGTCTCTAAAACAGAGGTGGTTGATATAAGCTCTACATATACTTCATAATTTTATTGTCATATATATCAAGTCAAAGGCATAAGCTCCACATACTGCCTAGGAATGTGACTGCTGTGCAGTTTTCTCTACAGTTCAGAATTTTCAGAAATTACAATATACAGGAGGGAGCAACTTAATAATCTAGTGCAGATGAACAGGGTCAACATACTAGTTTTTCAGGGCAATCCTGGCTAGCCTCTGCTGGGTCTTGCTTCCAGCTCTGCCCAATGCAGGACTCTGTTTCAGCTCAGACAGTCACTTTGTAATCACCAAACCCCCTTCCTGTAACCAATCCTGTCCTGATCAGTTTTCTCAGGTAGAACTGGATATGTCTGTAAAGGCACTAACTCTGTGTGTGTGTGTGTGTATGTGCACAAGTGAGCATCCCTGGTTCCTGGCTCCTTTTCTTTAGTGAAGGGGTCCTGCTTTTGCTGCTCTCTGATGATTTTGAGTTTGGGATTCCTGTCCTCATGCCTTTCATCTTTCCTGTGTGAGGGTTATAAGGAGGATTTTCTCATAACCTGTTCTAATATTGTGTTGTTGTACCCATAGAGAAGCTCTAACCTTGGTCTTCCTGCATAACTCTCATAAGGCTTAATATCCTGCCATTCTGTAGCATTAGTGGCAAGCTCTTAAAAAAAAATTTCTTAAACTATGAATCTACAAGATATTTCATGATTTTGTGAATAGCCTGTTATCCTAAATGATTTTTTCATGCTCACATATGAAAATTCCCTATTTCAACCCATGCACCTTGCTATACAAAGAAATAAATACAAATGGCTTCATGAGAATCCTTAGATCAGACTAAGATTGTCTTTTACTGTTTGACATAGGCCTGTGTTTGATAAAGATATTCTGCTTGACGACCACCTCTAGCTGTATTATATTTCTAGAATTTCATTTTGGGCAGATGAACATTGGGTATGAATATGTCAGACAACCATCAAACAGTACTATAAGAATGAAGAGGGGATTAGATTCAGTGTAAAAAAGGTTAGGGAAACAATCCTTTGGCATGATGACTGGAGAGTTGTATTTTCTACAAAACAAGGCTTTTTAAGATAAGCCCAGTAGTTTAGCTATTCTGAAGGAAAGTATTCCTGGGTTAGGAAATCAGCATGTAGTGGTGAAACAAAAAAAAACAATTAAGTATATTTCTGCTGGAGCCATAATCAGAGAACAGATAAGAAACATTTTCTTTAAGGAAAACTGGCAGCAAAACTTTCCTAAATAAAATCAAGAAACTCTTCCAAATTTAGGCAATCTTACAGTGTGTATTATTTTTAATGCACTATTTATATGAATATTTTTGTAATAGAGGTTTGGAACTTTTTCTATTTTAAATGCAAGCTGTGTCATGAAAATTTGGTGAGAATATGGAACTTTGTACAAGTTTCGTAACATTGTGTTGTAACTATGGAGTGTACTGGCTCAGAATAAGGCCATCTGGTTCCTATTCTTGTCAATATATTTTGTAGTTTATCAGCACCATAGGTATTATGAATATTTAAAAGTCCTTATATACAATAAAATATAGAGATTATTAATGCTCTAGAGTTAACCTTCTGGTTGTTGAGGTAAATATGAGTTTAAATAACTTATTGTTTGACTGGTAGTGTATACTGAAGGTAGTATGAAAAAAGACTCTAAGCTAAAAGGTGTGAAATGCCCACTTTAAATCCATCAGTGAATAAAAAAAGAAGTATACATTGGCATATTTAGAAGTGTTTGCAACATACTGAATTCTGAACTCTATAACTTCTTGAAATCTTTTTTTTCCTTACACATGAGGAAAAAATGGAGCATTATGTCATAAAAAAAAAACCAAACCCAAAGAAACCCCCAAAAGCCAAAAGCAACAAAAAAACCAAAACCAAAACAAACCTATTTACAGCAATTCATCAGTTTTATGTACGACCTTGGTATTCTCCTGAGAAAAATGAAGATCAAACAAATGTGTAATAATTCGTGGTGTTCAACTTGAAGTCATGTCAAAGAGAGCAAAATTAGTCTATTTTTTTGTAATGGAGAAATTCGAAATAATATAGACTATGATATATACTGTTCTACTTTGTCAAAATGAGCAACCAAAATGTTTTGCAGGCTCTGCTAGGTGAAATAACTGCAAACAGAAATTTAATAAATAGCCATGTTTTTCATATTTTATATATAAAAAGGTATATAAAATATTTTATATTTTTACATTATTTTTAGTAGAGTCACTAGCTTGTCAATGCCACAGTAAGACCTTTGCAACTTCTTTGAAATATACAGTGATATGCATAGTTAGATGTGACCCTAACTGTGACATAGTTTTTGTTTGGTTTTTTTTTGGAGTAGCCTTGTATGCATAAAGGCCACTGGAACCATGGTGTTATGAAACTCTGTGGTGCAGCTTGCTCTTCCTGCAATGTAAGATGCTTCTGCTCTCTGTCTAAATGGAAAAGGCCCTGGGTGTCCTGGTGGACACCACGTTAAATGTCTCCTTGATGTAAAGAAGGTCTGTGGTATCCTAAGATGGATAAGGCAAATTGTTGAGCAGGCTGAGGCAGGTTATCTTTCCCCTCTACATGAGTACTGCTTGCAGAAGTATATCTTATAATATGTATATGTATTTTCCAATTTAGAAATACCAACTAATCTTGTAAGAATTGTAAGTATGTCTTTTTCATGAATGAAGAATTTGAACTGCTAACATGCCAAGCAAAATATACGTGGTATGACCGTGGATTCCATGATGTCAAACTTAATATAACAGTTCACTGATTTCTAGTTTTAAACTGAGCTGAAACTTTAGCAAGTTTTCCACGTCTCTCTGCCCACAGTTAAAAATAAAAATAATGCTACTTTGTAGAGACTGTGTTTTGTTTATGCTCTTTAATGCAGGAAATGTATTACACACATAAGAACACAGTAGGGAAAAACCATTTTCATAATTATTGAACAGTTTATTTTATCTTTTTAAGGTCTTAATTCAGTTATCTCCATCTAATTCTGAACACCACAGAGCCTGTCAGCTTTAAAGCGACTGCATCTTCCTGCAACTGGATTTTCAATATTTGTTCATGCATTGATATTGGTAAATACGAATTGCAACTAATAAATCTGTACTATTTACCTTTCTCTTTTTTTTTCATTTTTAGCTCCATGTGGTGGGCATTTTTCCTCTCCAAGTGGAGTAATCCTCTCTCCAGGCTGGCCAGGGTATTATAAAGATTCCTTGAATTGTGAGTGGGTGATAGAAGCTGAACCTGGACACTCTATCAAAATTACATTTGAAAGGTCTTGGCTGAAGTTTTTCTTACTTCATGTTTTCTAGTTTTTACCAGGAAACAAGAGTTATTAGCTTTATCATAACATTAATTTGCATTATCTCTGCAAACAAGCAATTGTATTATCATGTAGGACTTTTGTAAACTCTTTCAGAGCACAGACAGTATCTTCATGTCCTGAAAAGCTTTTGGAATTTCTGCCCTTACCCATATTGAAGCCTGTTTAGCCTAGTAAAAAATGTTGCCTGTTTTTAAATATTAGCATGCTTCATTTGCTTTTAACTATATTGCTACGATGAATTATAATTGCTAAGTTATTTTTTTCCTCTCAAAATCACATAATCTTCAACTCTAAAAATTGGAATCAGCTGTGAAAACTAAATTAAGTGTAGTCATAATTTTCCCCACTCTGAATATTTAATTATCATATCAACTGAACTATTATTGTGAAAGGATTGTGTGCTCTCAGGATGGAGTTCCAGTGTCCTCAAATTACTGCAGCATTCTACTTTTCCTAGACTGATGTCTGTAACTAAGGTCCCTTCCTTATTCAAAAGATTGACATGTGCTGAAGCACCTTACATTTCTCATGGTAGCAAGATGCTGGCATTTAATTTGAACTCTTTATCAGAAAACAAGAAAAAAAATGCAATAAAGAATGCTATTCTTCTTATGTTTTAGAGATTTTTAATTGTAAATATAAAAAATTAGATGACAATCTAGTAAAAAAGCAACATTGATGATGAAAATTATAGTGTAGAAATATCATACAAGTACCTTTCAGCTGATATTTATACAGCATGATTGGACTAGACTTGCTCATTATAAAACAGCATATGCAAGTAATACTAATATTACTAATAAAGTCTGACACTCTTTTTCATACAGTTTTTGTTTGTAATACATTAATGCCTTGTCATAAAATTGTACAACCCCTATTACTCTTGTAAGAAAGATCAAAAAGAAGAAGTGGTCTCTCTGGATCAGAGAGAAAGCTTCTATCCTCTTTGTGACACCTTTTTTTCCCATTGCTGCTCATTTTTGACACTCTTGTCACTTGTCAGAAATTGGTCTGGTATGCATATTGCTCAGATGCAGCAATCCAGAGAGGCCCTACTTGCAGATAAACGTGCACTCTTTTGTATCTCTGTGCAGAACTACACTTAAAAATACATCTATGCATGTTCACACAGATGCACTTCGATATATATAGCTACATGTCTGGATGCAAAGAAAAAGTTATTCTATAAATTAAATGCTGGAATAAAACTTTATAGTGTATTGAAAGGAAACTATGGTGCTGTTATGTTATTTGCTTAGACATTATTTTTCACATAGTTTAAGTTTGCCTTCTGAGTAATTTATACATTAGCTTTTTAAAGATTCATTCTAGTCTTGGCTATTCTTGTTCTGCTACTTCTGCTTGCAAATTTTCAGCTGCACTTTCTTAATAGAAAAGGATAATTTTGTTGAAATACACAGTTTTAAAACTATAGCCAAATTACTTTCCTATATGATTAAAAAATCCCTACTATTTTGCCCATTTCTTTGCCTTTTAACTTTGTCCTGAGAAATACACATACTCTTTCTAGCCTTTATTGGTGCAAATACCAAAACTTCCAAAATATGTGTGATTGTTTGAAAGATTTTCAATTTCTTGGTGAGAGATTAATATTTATAGTACATGCCTATAATTTTAAAATAATTTTTAGATTTTCTAAGTTTCCCACTTGCAGGGTAGTTTCCTTTTAATCTTCCTACCTTCCTATATCTTCACTCTTATAATATTGAATAGGAGTGAGGTGCTGCATTCCATGACTGTATGCTAAAGAATTCCTGTGCCAAGGAGACAGAGACATGAGAAAAGGAGATCTGCAGACAAATCAAATAAAAATAGCTATTAAATTTTATGCTTTTGGCATGCAAAAAATAACTTTTTTATATATTTCTATATGATTGTGCATGTATTTTTTAAAATGTTTGTTTAGTCCCGTTCTACAAGCGTAGCTAAGATGGATGATCTGTTGATATTTTGTTACAAATCAATATCTTTTTATGCTCAATTGAAATGATAGAAGTGAGAAATGGCAATGCCATTCTTGATTGTAATGAAGTGTTTACCATGAAGCCTAATTATGAGTATTTAAATGTGAGAGATGCTGATAGCAAACTACTGATTGGAGTACTAGTCACATTTGTCTATTGAGCATTTACTGTGCAGCAGGAAATCCTGACACTGCAATGAGTTGATAAGGGTGTCTCTTAGAAACAAAAATGTGTGTTATAAATATTCAGGCACCTTTGTCTATTCAAATAAGGCCTCCTAATAACAGTGTATGTGGGATCTTTTGTGTTAAAACATTTTTTGCTCCTGTCTACTGGTGAGTCCTCCAGAAGATGAGACATCACGTGGCAATTAAGACATCCAGGTCAATTTAACAATAGTGATCAATTAAGTAGTAAATGACATTGGAAGGGTCTTGAATGAATGCAGGGTGTTTCTCATTCAGTTTCCTAAAAGCCCCTACTGTTTTGTTACACCAGAGGGGAAAAAGTATGTAAATATAGCAGATATGTTGAGCAAGCATCAAGGGAAAAGATATTGAAGGAAAAACTGATATAAGCATGAGATTTATAAATTAAATTTAAATTGACCCGTTTTTGAGCTAAATGACCAAGCAAAAACATTGAACATAATGTTTCAGTTCATCTCACTTAAAAATAGTTCTTACATTTTCTTTCATGGCTGATTATTAATTTTTTTTATCTTCATATTTTTCTGCTATTAATGGTGGTACATATAGTCAAAGTAGTTTTGAGGGGATTTCCTTTATGTCTTTGGAGATTCAACTTAATTTCAACTTGACTTGAGAGGCCTGGTAGTTGCATTACATTTATAAAATCCACAGCTTTTTACACCTTCTTTTTCAAGTATGCTTTTGATGTAGGTGCTAAGAAAGCTGAGCAAGATTAAATGATCTGTTTCCAAGTTTTCTCTCTTGTTGTACAGATTTCTGTGAGGAAAAAAAAAAAAAAGAAAAGTATTGGAAAGAGCTAGTTATTGCCTAGCAGCTTTTTAGCAGGATGTGATTGTGAATTACTCGGGGAACTAAAATCCCCAAATTTTCAGTTTTCCTGCTTTTAGGATTATCCCTATTTTTCTACCACTTCAGTTCTGTAACTCCCTATTACTTTAGTTCTGTGCTCTTTTATACATTATTAAGTGGGAGCAGAATATCAATAAAAAGAAAATACATGTTTTGTAGGTTTAATTTGTCTTCTTGTGTTTTGCCAGGCTCCTTTAGATCTTTAGGCTCAGAGTCATGGGACATAAATGCTTAAATATTGTGTTTCTCAGTACATTGGCTTTACTAACACAGTTCTTTGAATGATTTCACAAAGTTGTATTAGGTGTCTAAGTAAATCAAAGTCAGAATTAAGACTATCTGAGGATCATTGTTAAATCCTGCTGTTAATTGTTGCTTTTTAATTCTGGAAAGGTTTTTCAGTAATCCATCAGAGTCCATTATAAAGCATTATGATTGATCTAAACTCTGTCATAGCATGAAA
This sequence comes from Lonchura striata, assembly GCF_050655825.1. Classification (NCBI taxonomy): domain Eukaryota; kingdom Metazoa; phylum Chordata; class Aves; order Passeriformes; family Estrildidae; genus Lonchura; species Lonchura striata. Next base: position 140,775,157 of record NC_140704.1, on the reverse strand, counting down.
GAGATAAAGCACTGTCAAAATACCAAACAGGTGTTTGGAATTGCTGATACCATCTAAAACAAGACAGACAAGGAGATACTTAGCAGAACTATCACACTCAGCTTTTTCTTGCAAGGGAGAGCACACACACTGTATTTAAAAAGGCGTTTTGTTTTCTAGTGCTTTCTAAAAAGGATTTTTAGTTGTGGGTTTTTCTTCAAATAACTTCTGTCACTACTTTAGACTGAGTCTCAGCTGGCAGAAAGCCACTGGAGTCAAGAGTCAAGTAATTCTATCCCTGCTTATAGATGATTGTAAGGTAGGAACTCAAGAGTAGGAGCCATTGATGATACAAAGTACCTTGATATTTTTGCCAAATGCATCAACATGCCCTCCATATGATTTAATTAATTATTCAAAAAGGAAAAATAATATTATTATAAAGTAGCATATGCAAGTAATAGTAATATTTATAACAAACTGTATCTAGCTTTTCTTTCCTGCTACACAAACCAGCTAGAGAAGTTTACTTCTTATTATATAGGATAAATCATATTATTGCAATGGTATTGAAAAACGGATATGTGGAGAAAAAATATTTTCAGGAAAGGTGCATAGTTTAAAAATTATGGGTTTATTGAATTTGTTTTAACTGTGTCTTAAATGTGTGCCTCTGTGTGTTTCCACAATTCCAGATTTCAGACTGAACTCAATTATGATGTTTTGGAAGTTCATGATGGACCAAATCTATTATCTCCACTTCTGGGTTCTTACAATGGTACACAGGTCCCACAGTTTCTGTTTAGCAGTAGCAATTTCATGTACCTTCTCTTTACAACTGATAACAGTCGTTCTAACAATGGATTCAAAATACACTATGAAAGTAAGTACTTCTGTGTTGTATTATTTGATATCCCCTCCCCCTCAATGCTCACTCTATTCACATACAGATATCATCTGGGCTAAATTCCTGTTATTTGCAAATCTGAGAAAGATTTAGTAGTGTTAATCTGCAAAAGAGATGACTACTAATTTTATTTATATTTAATGTCATTCTTAAAGCTCTGTGCTTTAAGAATTAAAAGATGAGAATGAGAAGAAAATACCTTTCTTCTGGAAGCTGCTTTTATGTCTTAATATTCTTATATTTTATACAATGCATTTGTGTGAGTGTAAAATAGCATGAGATAAGGAAGATTATGAGAATCTAAGAATAAAACTGAATTAGTGTTCTGGTTGATGTATCTGCAGCTGTAACTGAAGGAATGGGAAAATGCAGTTTACATAATGACCTGAAAATCAAGAAATGGAATTGGCTAATTAGGGATTTTTAAGATTCTAAAAACCTGCCTATATGATTTTTTTTCTGGTGTAGAAATACTCTTTTGTCCTTAATATAGTCATATAAGCTATGTTGCAGAAAGTATCTGTAAGATTTCATACTTCATGAATTATTAAAACTCCTATGTTGAAATATTGTAATTCAATTTGCATTTTGTCTTTCTTAATATAACTTCTGTTGTAATAATTCTACTCATATGATAAATAATATTTTTACTATAATAATTATCTTATTTACTTAGTAAAGGTCATCAGCACATTGTTTGTACTTCTACTTGTTGGAATTGCCACCAAAAATTTCCAGATGTTCTTAATTTTTAACATTATTTTTCCCAATATTCACTATTCCTGTCCACTATAAGGATACTAAAAGTAATATGCATAGCGGAGATATTGCCAGATAAAATTTAGATTTTTTTTGAATGCCAATGAATGTTAAATTCAGGCTGTTTATTGAAAAAAAAAAAAAGTCTCTTATTATACCAAAATTATTACCTGTCCTAGCATTCACTCACAAACGTCTATTTTGTATAATCTTCTACATTATGAAAAGTGATGATTTTGTTAAGTTTTCATCCATTCTGAAGTTTGAAGGAAGGCTCTCCTAACACATCAGGAAAACTAGATTAAGACTGCCTACCAAGACGCTAAATTCGTAGAAAGACTGAATAATGTTAAATGGTAGAAATAATACTATGAGAATGTGAAGAGCAAAAAGAGGAAGTCTGCACTTATCACAAATAATAAACAGTTTCAATTAAATACAGTTGGAAAGGAAACCTGAATAAATAAATATATACTTTATAAATAAATTATTGAATTTCATTATAAAATCCTATTTTTTGTAAAATTGATCCACCCCCACAATTCTCTAAACTAGTGGAGAAAAAACGATAAATTTATACTACCAACGAGCATGGAAAAATATATATTCTTACCACTTGTACACAAAATAGACAATTTTCAGTATTTTCTTTTCAGTTTAATAGCCTCTGTTTATACCCAGAAGTCTAGTATTAATTTTATTTTTGCTTAATTCTTACTGGTTTCTCATCTTACATTATCCAGTACAATCCAATTCTGGTTTTGTTTTTGGGAACACAAATAACAATGATCAGTGGTCTCCTATTCATCATTTCTTCTCCCTTCAAATATTGTATTGAAAGCTAAAATCTTTTATATGTTCATAACCTTTATGCTAATTATATATTTCCACAATGAATTTCCTTGTAATGAAGGATTTTTTTATTCTTTCTGTGTAGGAATAAAAGGAATAACACCTATTAAAATCTTGCACTGAATACTTCTAGTAATTTACTAGCTGCAGTGTTATCTGTAGAGGGTTGGGGTTTTTTCATTATTATTTTATAATTATCATCTTTATATGAGCTTTATATATGAACATCTCACTGGGAAATAATCTAAATGTTTATTTTTTTAAGCCCACATTGAGATCCCTTTGTCAAGTCAACTTCTCTATTTTTTCTGCTATTCTTTATCTTAATGTCTCATATATCAAATAACACTAGGTATGAGTATGATTTATGTAAATAATTGATATATGTAAATATTTAAAATATAAATATCAGAAAAAATGTAAAGATTTCAGCTATGCTAGCAAACTTTGATCAGGAAAAAATAAAGGCTGAAAATCAGAATTTTAAGCGATCATCAAAGCTTTTTAATATCAGCATCAGGTACAAAATAATTTAATTTTACTAAGACGGATCCAACTAAATATCTTTTAAATTAAGGGATATTTTTTCTCTGCAACAATGGCAGGATTCAAACTGTGATCCATATTATCTTTTAATGGCAACATGGAGAAGAATAGTGTAAAGATAATTCACTGTAAATGTGAGATTATGAAGCCTTCACCTCACAACCATCACAACCAATTACTTAAATTGAAAAAAATCTATAAGTTCTTTGTTTAATTATTTTATTTTCCCTTTTGTTTTTATTTTTTTTTAATCTAGGTGTAACTGTTAATACTTATTCTTGCTTGGATCCTGGCATACCAGTGCATGGACGTCGTTATGGACATGACTTTTCTATAGGTTCCACTGTCTCATTTAGTTGTGATCCAGGTTATAGGCTCAGTCATGAGGAACCTTTACTATGTGAAAAAAATCACTGGTGGAGTCACCCACTCCCAACTTGTGATGGTAAGGATGAACAGATTTAATACAAAGTACTTTAAAATATACAAGTTTTGCCAAACTATTATTAGTCAAAATGAGTTAAATGCCAGAGCCTGTAAAACTTATATTGTTAGGAAAGAAAAAGAATAGTAAGAGGAAATAAGTGCCATATATCTCTGTGATGAGACATATGAAACAGAGAATATATAGTTATTTAATCCTGCAGATTACTGAAGGTGTGTCTATCTGGATTTATGTAACTGTGAGCTAACTGATTGCAAACTTTGTGTATATCTGGTTGTAAAGCACTTATTACAGATTAAAAATATTTGTGTTTGAGTATCAATCAATGGACATAGATTGCTGACATAAAAAACATGAAATTAATTTATTTGCACCTGACTCAAAAACATTTTCTCTTGTTTCATGATGATCACTCTGTTTAGAGCTTGTTAACAGAACTTTTCACCCTTCAATCACTGTGGGAATTTTTTAGGACCACATTATATCTGGTTATTATTCAACCAAACAAAAGTGGTCTCCACCATATCATTAAATCTGAAAAATTATCTAACATTTTCAGTCATCTCTTGTAATCTGAATTGTTCATTTTAATGCTTTCCCTGTTGGAGTTGTATCAATTATATGTACTATTAAGAAAGTAGATTGTAATGTTCATTCAGTTACATTATTTGAGACTTATTATTTGTACTTCTTAAAAGAGTTTCCCTTCTTGCAGCATGGTGCATGTTTTTGATATTCAAAATATTTTCAGGAATAATAAAATCATTTAATTCTAAGTTAGTATTTAACCAGAGAAAGTCTCCTGAGATTTTATGAGCTACAGAGCGTACATGATACTGTATTTTTTCTAATACAGTTCTTAGTGTCTCAGGACATTAATTTTGAAAGAAAGATCTGAATGAAGACTGATGAAGAAACTCATTGAATCATGTAATTTGCCATATGGAAGACTATTCATTCCCACTGCATTACTTTCTTTATAAAATAGTAGGGACTTCTTTGGCCTTAAGATTACTTAGTTAGGAAATGCCTTGAGATTTTATATTCAGGAATTTGAAGGTGTCAGTATATGATAATACTGAAAATCTGTGGTAGTGGCAAGGGACGTGAATAATCACTTTGCTGAAAATGGCCCTCTGTAGTTCTCCACACCCTTTTTCTGAAAGATTCTACGTCTCAGACAGGCTCTAGCAATGAAGAATTGCCAGGTTCCCAACATTTGCAGTCAAGGGGATAATATTTTGTTGAATAGGCCACAAAACTAGGATATGTTTTCTAATGGTGATAGGCACTAGATGCTAACCATGTAGAACAAAAAAATAAGCATACTCCCTATGAATACTGTGCTCTGTTGTGGAATAAACTTACATATTGTGATCACTTTCTTCCTAAAGATGCTGAACTAGTATGCAATTCATTAGGTAAATGAGGGATCCTTTTCTCCAGAGCACATTGCTAAATGGTGATTTTCCATTCAATAAATATGTTGTAAAGGTAAGATTGAGTACATTTATTTTAATAAATGTAATCAGTTTATGGTTGATGTAATTTTAATTTCATTGCTAAATTTCCTCTCTGGTAGAATGTTTTTTAAAACAACCCAGAGTCCTTGCACCCCAGGCAAAAACAGGCATTTGCTAAATGGGCTGTTCTTTGCATAAATTACAAGTATGGGTTTGTATTAATCATACCACTAATAAACACATCAGTCACTATTACTGTGCATTCAGAATGTTACTCTGATAGTTTCTGAAGAGCCAAGTTCTTTTTTGGTCATTCTTTTTGATAACTGCATTTCTTTTTTTATAATTACATTGTGCATTGTTGTGGAGGCAGACCATGGTAATTGTACAGATAGGTCATGGCAACTCACGAGTGGGCGTAATTTGGAGAATTGACTATAAAAGAAAAAAATTTAGACTTCTTAAAGCAAGTTCCTCCTCAAAGTAGAACATGGTGTTAACTGAAATTCTATTCTCTGAAAGAGTGTAAATGAAATTTTTCATGATGTGTTTGATCTTGCACAGATAAACGTCACAAAAAAAGAGCGAAAAATGGATGGCTACGAGCTTTGCTGAGAAAACACTGCTTGTATTGCATCTGTACCATTCCCATCTAGTAACTACATATGATTCATTTTTTACCTGTGTGTCTGGAAAGCCTTGAATTTCTTAACTCTAATCACCACCCAGTGCTTAAAACTGAAAAGACCAAGTTATACCTTAAAATGTCCTTTCTATATGAATACTAAAAGAGAATTTTGCTTTTAAGCTTTGAATATATGTGAGGAACCCTATTCTACCCATTATATTAATTACTCTAGTAATCCCATCAAAAATTAAAGGAAGATGAATGTAAAAGCTAGATATCTACTTAACAGTATAAAGTGCTATTTATTCCCTTCATCATAACATTAAATTGAATGCTAATAGATAATTCTTATTCATTATCTGAATTAAAAATATTGTCATTCCCCTGATCTTAATTTAATTAAGAAAATTAATAAATAGAATGCAAATAATTCAAACAAGATAAAAAGCCTTCAATGTTTATATTGGAAACTCCTAAAGGTCCAAAAAGAATTCACAATGACTTATGCAGTACATGAGGAACATATTCAGGGAATAATGCAGAAGTGTTATGGCCTTTCTGTTGACATCTCTGAAATAAAAGTAAGGATTCCATTAAAATACAGCTATTAAAAAACTTGCTTCAAACACTCAGTAAAGTAGAAGCCAGAACTGGAAATGGAGAGCATGTCTGGTCTATGTAGATTTAAATGAGAAGGTCAAAATGCAAGTTTATATTGTGAGTAATCTAGGCTACACTAGTTTATATTTAATTCATCTCCTGTGTAATATAACTCAAGTCCGAGGTTTATTTCTTGAAGCTGAGTATGTTAATTTGATGTCCATATACTTATTTATTTACCCCTACTGAACCGCATCCCATTTTAAGATACATATTTTCTATAATTAGAGAAGACAAATGCTGAAGTTACTTGGTCTGTGAAGCACCGTATATAAGATTCAAACTCCAATTCACTGTTTCAATAATTTTGAAGTCTATTTTATATGCCACTTTTATTATCCAATTGCACAATAAATGAAAATAATCTCAGAATTACATTTTTATTTGGAAGTTAGAGTCAATTAAACAAATTAATGTAATGAGGCCTCTGTGTGTTTTCCACACACATATATTTGTATTTAGACTTATAAATAGACAAACCTATTTCCATATAAATAGATTTTTCTTTTTTTTCTCTGCAGTCCTTTCTAAACTAGCATATGTTATTAGTCTTCTTTGATGATGCTTCAAATCTAAAGCTAATTGTTATTACTAATCAATTATAATTGTGTGTTTTCTCTTCCCATTACTTCTGAAAATCAAATAGTTTTCAATCATGAGTGCTTACAACAAACTGAACTTCTGAAAAAAAAGTTTGATTTTTTTTTCTGAAAGCTTTTCTTCTTCTTAAGAGTATTTCATATTTCCTGAGAAAATTAAGATGCATAATTTTATGTTAGCATCTGAGTTGCAGGTGGTGATCTATGGCTAGTCACATTAAAAATCTTTACATAAGAAAATAATAGGTGATGCCATTCGAAAATGTGAAAAATGCTAATTTCACAAATAAAACCATTGCCAACCAGGCTAAAAAAAGTAAAACATTTTGTTTTTTTGTTTAAGTGAAGTAGACTAAAAAAAAAATCCATATCATTACATATCCTCCAAAATCATATATTCTTACATGGCTTGCTAGCCTTCCTAAGTGAGACCTCAGGAGGGAATAAAACATAATGACAGTTTAGCAGAAGATCAAATGGGTAAAAATAGACTATTAATAAATTTAGGCTGAAAATTATAAGACTATTTCTAGTATTGTAAAATTGATTTCCTATAACAGTTTTATTGTAGCATGGTCTGAAATGGAACTTTGCTATGAATGACAAAAGTCAAGTGTTTTTATTACAATTATTAATATATTCTTGTGATGAAGCATGGCCTGCATGTCTCGCACTGAGACATGAGTAGCCCGACTAAAGATTCTGAAATTATTTGGGCCAAAAATTATTTTCAAAATATACATTGGACCATTTTCTAAGCTAGGCTTGCTTGTTGACACGTTTTTTTCGTGCTTGATCATGTTACTGAGCAAAATGAATGCAGTTGCAACAAAACAGAGTGTAAGTAATCAATCCAATATTGTTAGAATTTATTTCAGCAGAACATCTGAACCATACTCTACTATTAAATTAGGATCCTCATTAATAGTTATCCAAAACTTGCTTCTACATCATTTCTCATCACCACAGTGTATACTTCCACATACCTATCCATATTTCATACAGTCACTTTTATATTTTGTTCTCTTTACTTTTTGTTCTTTTATTCTCATTGTTGTTGTTATTTTGTGTTTTTTAGATTTTCTCTTTTTTTTTTATTCTCACTATTTGGAAAAGAGTAATGCAGGCATGTCTTGATTCAACTTCTCTGATTACATAAAAAAAATATTTAGTGTGTTAACATAATGTTCCATTTTTCACATTGGAAATCAAAAGCAGTGCTTCAGTTATTTCCTTAAGATTTCCTTAAGTATTCATTCCACTTTTACTCTTTCCTAGCTTCCATCTTGTTATAATCAGATAAAATGAAAGAAAGGTAGAATTTGGAAATAAATGTGCTTATCATTTGCTGTTCTTATTTTTATGTGCACCTGTTTTCCTTTGCACTCTGAAAAACTGTCAGATACTAGTAGTGATATTACTTGCTTGGGCTGTTAGCCATCTTATCAGGGCCAGTTGCAGATCCACTATTTCAGATTTGTCAGCTTGGCTTTATTTTCTAAAAGGCTGCTCCCTTGATGCCTTTTTCTGCCATCTGCTAGCCTTCATAGAGTTACACTGAAGGCCTGATGACATGCCATAGATGTTTTGTCACTATTTGCATTCCTGAAATGTTTTCCAAACACCCCCTATAAAATGTATTATTTGGTCTATAGCCCATGATTATAAAAACTGACTGTATTTTTTATTTAATGGATGAAGTAGATAGTTACCATCAGGAGCTCCAATAATACGATGCCACAGCCTTGGCTATATTTTGCTAATGTGTAAATATAGCAAGATCAGATGATAAGGTGGCAGCATTTGCCTTCACTGTCTCTTTATCAGAGAAGTGAGGAGGAAAATTAATATGGAAGGAGGTTATTTGCCTGTGGCAACACTGGAGAGATTGGGCAAATGTAGTCCTAGAATGTCTTATTTCAGCCTGTGGTACTGGATTTGCAAATTTCCATCTTACAATTAGGCCAACAAAGGCTAGAAAGTTGGCAGGAGAAATAGCACAATGAGGCTATCCAGGCAAGTAAGCATGTTTAAAACAGAAATATTGTTAGAATGACCAAACAAATTTTTGCTAGGCAAGGTAGGGCAGACTTCATGCTAGGATGCAGGATGAAATTCCATTTCTGATTCATAAAAAAAAAAGTCTTATTAAATGTATACTTTTAGTGCCCTGAACATAGTGATGATATGCAGTGGCATAACTGCATTATGAAAAATAATTGATCTTTATGAAAACATTCCATAGTGCTACTGAAATGTCTGGAAAATGCATGTATTTCATTGACACAAATGTCTGCTTAGGTACAGGGTGAGATTGAAGGTATGTTCTGGATATTCTCTTAATTCCCTGTCCATTCTGTCCTCAAATCAGTTATGAATTTACATTTACAAGCAGAAATTTGTGAAAATCCATATATTCGTTCTCAAATATATAACATTAACAACAAAGGCATAATGAGTAGAACTTCAACCATTTACTCCATCAAAATGTAGCAGAAAATACCATAAACAGCATAAATATCAAGATATAGCAGAAGAAACAGCATGATGAAGCAAATTACTGATGAAGCATGTTCTGAAAGGCCAAACTTCTCCCCCCTTTACGAGTCACGCTGTTGAGTGCTACTGATGTTACAGGAGGGGTGGGAGCAGGTTAAACCAGAGCAGGTGGGACAGCATCTCTTAGAAAGGGGCAGTGCTCCTCCAGCCTTTGACAGGCATTGCTCCTCCAGCCTTCTCTCACCCTCATTGCTGTGGCAGCAGGTGGGAAGCACAGACATGAGCAAGAAATAATTGAGTGACTGCTTATAGAACAAGAAGAGGATTGATATTTGTATCAGCTGGAGTTACAGACAAATAGCTGCCATTTACATCTCTCCAAAAGTGCCTTTGAAGACCTTTAACATCTCCTAAAATTAAGAGAAGAATTTATGTTTATTACTTTGGAAGGACTGCTCTTATGGAGAGCTGCAATCAACTACTGGAATGGTCTAGATTATTTGACTTGTAATTGGTGACAATAGTTCACTGTTTTTGTTCTAAAATATTTCTGCAAAATAATTTTGGTAATGCATATAATGAGGCTAAGTAAAATAAAAGGAATAGATGCTTTTAACCTTGAGAAAAAAAAAAAATAGAACTACTAATTTGTTTTATAATGTATGCCCTTCTGAGATAACCTATATTCAGAGAACTCTGATGCAATAACTTGGTACTGAATTTTAATAACTGTTATTGATATATGATAATTCTAAAATGCAAGACTCTTACCTTACTAAAAATTACTTGATTAATGTTGTATTTCAAAAACCCTGGAACAGAAAATCATCAAGCTGTACATTTTTGCCAGTGTTTTAATGACTGAATTTTTGTATTTTGCATTAATTCAGGCTCTAATTTAATTTTTGTATAGCTCAATTACCTATTACTTTTATAAAGTTGCTAACGAAACTATAGAATGCTTCTTCTTATATTGAAATCTGTCATTAGCACTATCAAAGATATAAACACATAACCAATTATAATAATTGTATTCAGGAAACCATGTCAACCTTCCTTGCACAAACCTTCCTTGTACAAATCTTTTAAATAAATAATTCTTCAACAGCCAAGATCCACCATGTTGACTCTCCAGTCTTGGCTTCTGTTTAAGTGATATTTTTTGGTTCTCTATCATCTGCCTTCATCTCTCTGCTGAACTTAACAATTTTCACAGACGCTCCAGAAACCTAAAAACAACAGCTAATGAAACCTGATTTTGATTTTCTTATGCATATTAAACACAAATTAATTAATCATTTATTGCATTTCTTTTTTGTATGAAAATGGTCTGTAGTCATATCTGAAAACGCTACATCATTTGAGTATCTACTTTTAAGTAATTTTAAAGGCAGAAATTTTTAGGTTTTTTTTTTCACATTTTCTCTTATCTGTGTTTTCTATTATTTATATTATTATTTTTTATTGTTGTTATTTTCTTTGTTTCTAGCTTTATGTGGTGGAGATGTTAGAGGACCTAGTGGAACAATTTTATCCCCAGGTTATCCTGATCTATATCCAAATTCACTGAATTGCACATGGACTGTGGATGTTACCCATGGAAAAGGTAAATGAATCCTTTTCTCTTTTTCCACCTTTTTTTTTTTTCTTTTTTTTTTTAATATATATATATAAATCCAGTATTCTCTTCTCTAGAAGGAGAGCTAGGTTAGCACCAAAGCACTTGGATTTGCACTGCTGATTTTAGGATTTGTTTAATTTTCTTGTAGTAATTCCTAAAATTCCAGAAGTGGACTAGGCCCTTATATTTCCCACAGAATGAAAAGACAGTGAGAAACAATTATATAATGGCTGATCATAGAAGCTGAAGGGCAAAAGGCTTTTAAGGAAGAGGTGGTTATTTCTTGAAGTTAGATTTCAGGAAAAAGATGTAAAACTCATTTTAACTCTTCTCTGAGAGGTTAAATAATGCTTAGGACACAAATGGAAGCTGGTATTTCCAGGTAGCAAAGTTCCCAAAAAATAATGTGTCCTAGTTGCCTTCAAATAAAGGTTTTGGTACTAGATGAGCTGGATCATACTTTTAGGTTTTTGTTGGTATTTTTTATTAAATATGAGAGTGACTCTTGTACTATGGGTGGAAAGAGCTAGAGAGGTGTAATAAAAAGTTAAGGAAAGGAGATAGATGTCATAAGAGAAATTGAATACAAAGACAATAAGCTGGTAAGAACACAAAAAGGACAAATATTGTAACACTGGAAAGTACAGAAAAATAAATGAAAGGGAGAAGGAAGGCAAGTTCAATTCTGAATTTCATCAATGTTCTCTGTTAGGGCATGAAAAATGTGACAAAGTATGCTGATGATGTATTCCTCTAAGAAAGAGTTATTGATAACATAAAAATAAGACTTCAGATTCAGGGAATTGTGCTGATCTGTGATCCCCTTATTCTATTTTGTACAAATAGCGTGATAGTTTCTCATCTAGATGTTAAATCACTCTAACGTTTTCCCATTTAAAACTCCTTAAAGCATTAAAGTGGCAAAGAGTGTCTCAAAATTATTGCTCCAGCTCTTCCATAGTCTCACTTATTACCAAGTGATGCCTTTGTGTCAATGTAATTTGATTCTAAATATCCACAGTGAAAAAGCCTCCTGAACCTAGTGATGCTACATCACATGCTACATTTGCCTTTGTTACCTCCAGGTATGATACATGGCTTTTAGAGTTGTGGGAATATAAGGGACTGTGTACCTTTTGTTCTTCTGGATAAGCAAGAAAGACTAACAGAAAGTGTAAAGAAACTGTTAGACCTGTAGTCATTTATCTTGCACTCTGAAATGTCATTGGATAACAGCACAAGCTTTATAATCTGAGAATTGAAGGCAAGTAACAGAGATGGATAAGGGTTTAGTAATATATGACAGAAAATTATGCTAATTCTCCAGTAAAAAATAGGTCAGATTAAGCTAAAGTTTTCAGGATTTTTGAAAGACATTTTATTAACACTTTAATTTCTCTTAAATTAAAAATAAGAGTATGAAGAAAAGTACTTCGGAGTTTTGGGAAGTTTTGGGGTTTTTTTTGTAATTTTCTTTCTCTTCTTAGAAAATGAAGTACCTTTTTTGTGATTTACCTTTTTCTTAAAACTTAGCTAGAGAAGTACTTAAAAGTTGGGATAAATAAAAGCTGAAACTTTTGATGTTATAATATTTTACATGAACCTGTTGAGAAAATCCACCATATATAATGAGACTCCTGAGCAAATAAATTTGCAGAAATAAAATATACAGGGGAAGACATAATAGTACAAATATGGATATTTGTAAGCACAGATACACTGATACATATATACACCCATATTTATAGACTCACATTCTTGCTTGATTCTATGTCATGCAATGTTGCAGTCTTGGGGCAAGGTAGCTGGAAAGCTGCTCAGCAGAGAAAGACCTGAGGGTGCTGGCTGACAGCTGCTGAACCTGATCCAGCAGTGAGCCCAGGTGGCCAAGAAGGCCAAAGGCATCCTGGCCTGGATCAGAAATGGTGTGGCCAGCAGGACCAGGGCAGGGATTGTATCTCTGTACTCAGCACTGGTGGTCCTGTGTCCAGTTCTAGGAACTTCAGTACAAGAAAGACATCAAGGTTCTGGAGCATGTCCAAAGATTGGCCATTAGGAGAAAATTTCTTCATGGAAGGAGTTATCAGTCATGGAAACAGGCTGCCCAGGGAAGTGTCATCCCTGGAGCTATTTAAAAAAAATGTTGATGTGGCACTTAAGGACATGGTTTAGTGGTGGACTTGGTAGTGTTGGATTAGTGGTTGGACTCAATGATTTTAGAGGTCTTATCCAAACTAAATGACCTATGATTCTGTAATTTTTATATTGTTGTATGGAAATGTTATTTAGAAAAAACATTAAGCATGAATGCAATGTCACAATTTGACTTGCTGCTCAAAGAGCTGCTGGAAAAAACTGTACAGTGGGTATTTGCTCTGGGTAGGAAATAGTGTGTGAAATCCTCATACTTTATACTTGTTGGCAAAAGGATATTAATTCTTTAAGCTCTTCCTGTTGTACTGCATGAGGAAGATAGCTGTCCTTTTATGATAAGAAGTCACAGGCTTACTTAATTTAAATTTCTAACAGTTAAGTTCTATGTTGCAGTGAACTAGTCAATTAGGACACTTCTGTATTTAATGGAAAAATGCATATATCTGCAGGATATGAGTCATTACACCCTGAAAAGATATCTAAAGCAGATGGAATGAACTATCCTCTGAAGGTACCTGTTCATCTCCATCCATCATATAATGTCCAGTGAGTTAATATAGACCCCAAATGAAGTGTCTATGGGGAGACTGAGTGACTAAGGTTTACATAGTTACCATTTAGAAAAATTAATACCATACATATAAATAGGTTATTTTAATGAGAGGGAGAAATAAACTTTGTTCTGGATATCTAATTTTCTGCTCTATTTCATGGCTAGTATAATTTCAACTTCAGAAACCCAAGGAGTATCTTCTATTGGCTACTAACTCATGAGATGGTTTTAACTTTAGACTATTTGGGTCTTTTTTCTACAAAGTTTTGTAGTTTTGTGTCAGACTGCCAAGAAAAAGTATATAACCTGTAGCTCCAGAATGCTGTGAGGCACTTTCTAATACACACATTTTTATGTTTCAACTTTATACAGCTATTAAATAATAATAGGTAATTAAATGAATAGGTTTTGTTATGATATATATTTTATGTCTGTATATGTTGAATTGCTATGAAAAACAGTTTCTGTGTTTGTATACAATGTTTTAAATAACAATATTGAAATATAAATAGATGAGGTTTTAATTTTTCTCTTCAAGTCTATCTAAACTTTTAGAATTAATTTTTAAATTTGTGTTCTTGTAGACCAGCATTATGATTCTTGAGTGTCTATTACAGCTTGATATTATTTTCTTTCATTTTTTTTATTTATTAACTAGAGAATTGAACATTTATCTTAAATATAATTAATATGTCTATTAATTACTATTATGAAGAGAAAAGGAAGTTTTGACAGTAATTATTGCACTTTGTGACTAAAATGCAATTTAAATATATGGAGAAATGAAATTTGTGGACTATCAGTGGTCTGTTTTAAAAGATCTATTATGAGATCAGTTAATTAACCTGTCCCCCAACAGTCTGATTGTAACACTGAAAAGAAACATTTTACAGTGGGATGTCTTCCTATCTTCATTTCAGATTTTAAATATTCCCCTTATGAAGAAAGGCACATATGAGGTAGAATGAGAAGGAATCTATCTGAACATATCTTTTAAAATTCTTCCCTGGAGAAGACACAATCTGTCACACAGCACTTATTAATGTGATTAGAATATTTTCTGAAGAAAACCAAATTGTACAGCTACTGCTATAATGTACCTTGGGGTTTTGCTAAGAAATGTCATGGCAATCTGCAAAATTGATTGAAACATTCCCTTGAGTTAAACCTTGAGTGTGATATTTGAACAATATTCAGTGAAACTCAACTATGATTCACAGGAATTGCATTATTTTGGGTTACTACGGTAAAATTTTCTTAGGCATTTCTGATTTTGTTGTTTCAGTATGCATGCATGCATATAAAGGTCCAAAATTATTTTGGAGTGCAGTAAATGCAAAAAATATGAGCTGAAATTCAGTCTTATTTTGTATATATATCACATGGGTTTTTTTAAGACCTCTTTTCATGTGAAATCAACACATCTAATATTAACTAAGTTTAAAAAAAAACACAGACATTTAAAAATTTATTAATTCCAAAGCTAAATTTATATACATTAGTTCAAAAGATATGCAACTCAATCTCAATTCCAGAATTCTATGCGTGATTTTTGCCAATTTATTTTCACACAAGCTGGGAGAATAAATAGGATGATCAAAATAGATTAATGGCTTTGTTCATGTAATTAGTAAATTTAGAACTTTTAAAAGCCAGAATAAATTTTTTGGATTATTTATTTTTACCAGAAGCATAAAATAAAATCTCATCCAGCAATTTCTATATCAGTGCTACTAAGTAATAATGTATTTTTCTGCGTTCAGAGGGAGTATGTGATGTGCGTGTAGTTTTAAGAAGAGAAGGAGGTATCTACTTGAAAAAGCTGAATGGTTCTCCAGTTTCTTTAAATGGAAGTAAAAGATAGAGGTCTCCAAGATCCAAGGTTTTCCTCTGACTGCTCCCATCTGTATGTCCAGCTGATGGCAAGACTAAGCATGCATCCCAAAGATGGCACTATGTACAGCTGTTCTCACAGATTAACAAGGATAGAGGCAAATGTCTTATTGGCCAATATAGAAACACCAGCAGCACTGAAACAGACATGAACACCACAGGCAACCAAATCCTATCTTTCCATCCAGGCTGGGGGGAAAAGGAGCCTGTTAGAAGTGACAGTCACACCTGCACATGCATGTTCATCCCCCCAGCCTTCCGTATTCTGACCCAGGAGCTGGACTCCAGATTCTACTCCTGCTAGGTTCTGCCTGGTCTGTGACCAATGGCCCTTTTTCCAGCTGTCCTCTGATCTCATCCTGCTCCCCAGACAGTCCAAGCTAATGTTCACTAGTGGTCACCCGTGTGCTCACTCTCTGGACAGAAGAGACATTTGCACGCTAGTCAGGAGTAGAGTTTTAATATAATAGATGACAGGTTGCACTGGTTAGATGCAGGGATTAGAAAACCTTAACTCTCTCTTCTGACACTTCTTTCACTCTTACCTAGCATGATCCCTTCCCTTATCTTCCTTTGGCCCAAAACATCTCACCAAAGTTTTATGGTTTCCAACTACCAGATTTTAAAAAAATCTCATCTTCAGTTTTACTTAATCTCACAAATTCTCTCAAGTACTTGGGTAAATTTCTAATTTTCATGAGACCCAAGATAAAATTTTTTTCCCCCATTATTATCAATTACTGAGATGTAACTGCTTTAAGATTACAGTAATACATTTAATTTACCATCAGACAGGAACAAGTACCTCCACTTAATCCTGCTCATTAAAGCTTATGTGTGTGTGTGTACCATTAATTACTTCTCTCATTTCCTGTCTTTGCTTTCCTGCATTGAAAAGTCCTTTACCAGGTTCATAAGTGTCTTTGCATTCCAGATACCCATACAAGCTGTATTTCTTAGGTGTGATTGAGTTGCATTAATATGAATGTTTAATGCTATTCAGGCAACCTTAGAAATATGATAAAAATAAACAAACAGAAAACAGTAAAAGACAAGTATACTGGCAACTTCTAAAGCTGCATGTGAGGTCTAGAAATGGTAACCTACATCATCTCAAGGGGCACTATATTTCTTTATTTAGAAAGCTTAGCCAGAGTATATCTAGCTTGGATTTTATTACCCTGTTTGGGAAATTCAGAGCTGGTGGTGCAGGAGTAGGGTGAGTGGTGCAGTGTTTGGTCTGCAGGAAGGGGAACTATTTTTTGCTTTTTGATTAAATTATGTTTACTATAAAAATATCTATTGGCCATGAGAGTACCTAAAGTCATTACTATTCATCTGCTATGTTAATTTGCAATCACATTTATGGATCATCCTAAGCACATCAATGGATATATTTGAAAAGACTGAAAAATTGGTATATAACTTACATGATAAAGCTGAAAACAGTATTACATTAGAGGTATCTGTAATCACTTAAGCTAGATAATGCATTCTTCTGTTTATTTTTCTTGGCTTTCTGTCCATTCTGCCAAAAGATCATGCTCTAATCCTTAGTTAAAAATGCAGAAGTGATTTAATTGTCTGTCTTGATCTTTAAGTCTTTTTATTGCTACTGTGTTCCAGGAGGTATCTTCCTTTCTAGATGTGTGATTTATGTATGATGTTTCGCAAAAAAAATTGTACTGTTGATCTATGTCATGTCTTATTAAGAGACCTCACCTTTTCTGGGAGGAACTGGTTATTATGTGTCATTAGAATTTAATATCATATATATTATAATATTTTATTTTACTGTGCTACTCAAGGATACTGGTGATTGTAAGACATAGGGCTTATCTTTTTTATTATGCCATTAACTGTTTGTAGTTTTTAATAAACATAGTATGTAATTGGATTTTACAGAAACATGGAAGCATCTATCCTTAAATTCTATAAATCAGATGTCCATATTTTACAGCTAAAGGCAAAAGTTAAATATGGTGTCAAAACAAAACCTACTGCCAAGATATTTTAATTCCAAAATCAAGACAGATACTAATTTTTAGAAAAAATTGGATTATTTTTATTTTCCAAATGATGATTCATAATGCAATGCATGAATTGTAACCTTGGCTTAGTTACATGGATGTTAATAGGGTGACATGCAAACATAATTCTATTTTTTCTAATAGGTGTGCAATTCACCTTCTACACATTTCATTTGGAGGATCATCATGACTACTTACTAATAACAGAGAATGGCAGTTTCACACAGCCATTGGCACGTCTGACAGGATCAGAGCTTCCTTCACCAATCAATGCTGGTCTCTATGGAAATTTCAGAGCTCAGTTGCGGTTTATTTCAGATTTTTCAATATCATATGAAGGATTTAACATTTCTTTCTCTGGTAAGGAAATACCTGTAATATCTGGCTCCTGAAAAAGTTGCTGGTTTGGGTTTTTTTTCTGTATGCTATATAAAGAAAAAAATAATTGAATTTATTTTGATGAATATATATATTGAAAAATGAGATATTTTTTTCCTAAGAACAGTAATTTCAAATCAAGTGCCTCTTGCCTCTGTAAAGGATACATTTGTGCTACATGATAAATAAGATGGCAGTAACTATAAGACATATTTTCAAGTGAGGGAGGAAACAGAATTAGTCTAATTTCAGTTACTGAAATTCTATATGAGCTGAAGTGTCAACTACTTAGTTTTTGTTGTGCCATTTTTAAATTTTATTTTATTTAATGGAGTCGTTTATACTACTTACAAGAATGATAAATCATGTGGTGTCATGCATCTTTAAAACATTGTGAATGCATTTATTTGCCTTACTTTCAATATAATCTAATTATCAGTTTAACATTTGCACAATAATTTTGTTTTAAAATCTGATGCCTGTATTTATATTTAGGTGGAAATATACAGAAATTACTAGACTGCAAGATTACATATATGACTGGTAGAGAATGTGTTCTCATAAAAGACGACTTGTTTCTGTTGCCAGAGTATAATCTTGAACCTTGTGAAGATCCTGGGATCCCACAATTTGGTAGCAGAATAGGATTTAATTTTGGTGTTGGAGATATTCTGACATTCTCCTGTTCATCTGGATATCGTTTAGAAGGAGCTTCAGAGGTTATTTGTCTTGGTGGTGGACGACGAGTATGGAGTGCACCTCTGCCAAGGTGTGTGGGTACGTGGTCAGCTGCTTTCATTTGCTTGTATGTGTAGTCATTGTCCATGGACTTGCAGATTTGGAGCATGGAAAAGCATGGTAATACACCTCTTTTTAATGTACTCTCCTATTTTCCATATCTCCTTAGTAAATATTTTAAACCTTTTAAAAATATAGTTAGTATTTTAAGTGAACTTCATAGTCTATACTTGAAAGCAATTCCAACTGAGGACACAATGCTTACTCTTCTTATTTGGATTAATAGGTTATGAAAACTGCATATAATTTAAATCAGCATTTATCAGTTCAGGTGTCAGGTAATTGATTTTTTTTTTTGGTCAATGCAAGCTTCCAAGTGATACCTGCATTATAAAATTGTAGTTAGATCACTTAGACCATATTTCTTTCATAAAACTAGGTCCACTTATAGGTTTACAGTCAACCTGGACATCCTGTGTAAGAACCATATCCTCAGAATATCCTTAGAACATCTATTCTTGTTTTTAAATTATAGCTAAGGTAATTCAGAAGAAACACTTTCTGATGATTCCTACCTAACACTCTTCATTCACTGTAGAGGTAGCCTATATATGTAGATTTGACTAGAAATTTAGCTTTAAATGGCTAAAGAATGTTGATTGAGCTGAATGCTTCCTAAATTATTTGGTTATCAGTCCAGTTGAGAACTGTTAAAACAATAAGGTTTCACTTTTTGATTAAATTATAAGGTCTCTAAAAAGTAGGATAGTTGCTAAAGTGTCTGCATTTTTACTTAAGGTATATATTGCTGAAATTTATTAAAGAGGATGGAAAGGTTTATACATGAAAACGTCTGCCTCAGTGCACATTTACAGTATTTTTTCATACTAAATTTTATGTTAGTAGAACAGAAATGTCTTTCAGATGATGATTGCATAGTAACTATGGATTGATTATGTGTTTTCTCTTATTTGTTGTTAACAAATTAACATTTTGATTTTGTTTGTTGTTGATACAGGTTCAACAGGTACAGATTTGTTGAACCTGTATCAACATTTTTAGGTTCAAACCACTCCTATGTTTACCTCAGCATAAGGAAAATTATGAATTTAGCTTATGCATTAGCAATAAGCTATAAATATAGAAGAGATAGTTTAGAAGCTGAGTCAGATCAATGGATGAATAGAAGTTCTTTTCGTGTTGAGGTTGATGAATTTTTAAGAATAACAATGAATGCATGCACAGTCAAGAAGATAGGTTAAATTTCAGTAATAAATTTCAGGAATGGTTAATAAAAAAGAATTAGTTAATTATCAACAAAAAAAAATCTTTCACAGCAGCATAAATGTAAAAAAAATCCTATATAGCTTTCATGACAGAAAAATTATGTTTATGTTTGTTTGTTGGGGGAAAAGAGAAAAGCTGTAATAGAAGGAATAAATTATATTCTAGTCAACATGTTTTCTCCTTACTTTTGAAAATGAAAGATAGGCTCAACTAGAACACCTTTATTAGCCATTTTCACTCCTTAAGCATCTAGTCTTTGTCAGTCTTGTGCTTAATTTATGTGTCATAAGACAAGAGTAGAAATTCCTGTCAACCACTTATATTGGACTCAGAATTTATGTGTTAGTACTGTTGCTCATGTTTGGAATTTTTTGTCAATATGACTAATGACAGAATGTTTCTGATGCAACATGCACTTTCACATACAAGCAATATCAGTTGGGAAGTAACCACTGCTCATAATATTTATGTTCAAATTGTCAACACAAGAATAAAATGCAAGGAAGACAAATAAAGTAGAAGAAGTTTGGTGGAAGGCCAGGCATCCCTGTCTGGATACAACAAAGGCTAATGTGTTGGGTTTTGAAACAGAGTAGTCAGTCATAATAAATTCTAAACCAAATAATTTGCCAAAAAATTAGCAGCTGTCTCCTTTTCTTATTTAGAAGATGGATAAATATTTGTAATTTATTAATTCATGTTATTATTCAATCTGTAAAAATAGTATTTAAAAAAAAAGACTTAAGAAATGAAATTTTGAAATTAGGAATTATTAAATAAGAAACTAATGTTCAAATAGCAAACAAATACATTTTTATTGAATTTTTAAGGCTGAATTTCTCAAATGATGGTGTCTTTATTCAGTAGGGCTTGATGTTGTGCTGAAACAATTTTTATAATAATATTTTTCTAAAAAATCATAAAGATTTCCCATTTTTCTGTTCACAATATGATGTAGCACTTCTTGGGATAAATGTCTGTAGTCACTCATGGGGCGAGCATAGCTAGGAGCTGAAGCAGCATGGTAGCCAAAACATTGGTGTGTTATCTACTCTGTGTTGGCTAACAAAACTAAAACACAGTATGAGTTACTGCAAAGTAACTGCCACACAGCCAACTGAACAAGCTGTTAATAAATGAGTGTATCTAATGATGACAGAAGGGTGTATCTAATGATGACAGAAGAAAAAGGCCATAATCTTTAAATTGCTTGTTTTGAACTTTTCCATCAACAGTGAAAAAAATCTCTTTTTGACTCTAAATAATACATTCTTTTAAAAAAAACTCCTACAGTAAGTACGAATGTATGTTCACTTTTGACTTTATAAAAAGCAAAATCTAAGCTCTGAGTTGTCCTAAGCAATCAACATTTTCTTCAATATTCTAGGGGTTTGTCTCCAGCTAGTAATACAGAGGAGAGAAATTGTCTTTAATTTGTGAATATGGAGCTACTTTCATGGGATGTAGTGCCTCTGAAATGTTCTGATGCATTTGGAGGTCAGACATCTTTGCCTAGTTCTCTTTATAATTTTCAATGCCATAGAGAGTTTACAAGAATTTTCCTGTAACTGTGTTACAGATAGGAAAAAAACAAGAGCAATTATTATTGCTTTAAACATAAAAATAATGGCATAGATAAAATTAAACTTTTCTTATAATCAATAATAGAATGAAGATAATTAAAGATCTTTTAGACCATTGTCATTCCTTAGTTTCATTATTTATTTTTATGCTATACTCAAGTAATAACCAAATGCAGTGTTCATATTCAGCACACATATTTCTTTCTTAGAATTGCTTTTATTTTCAGTGAAATGTGGAAAATTGTTTCTATTATACAAGGATTTATTATGTCTTTTTTTTCTTTCACCTGCCCTTTTCCAGTTTGTCTTTTCATTCCTAATAAGGCTATTCAATAGCCAAATTTTATTACCTTTCATTATAACTGTCATGTTTGAATTTACAGACCCTAATTGTTTCTATGTCTGTGTGAAACAATCTGTGTCTTAGCTTCCCAACATTGTCAAGTCTTTTCCTTTGGCTTTCTTAGGACCAAACAGTTTTTTTCCAGACTGCTAAACTTTTACTGGAAGACAATGACTATAAAATTTTTTTCTCCTCTGCTACTTTCACTTTTTCAGTTCATTCTTCTCAGTAGGTCCTAAACAGTCTCTGATTCCGGACTTACAGATTTCTAAGGACCTATGCCCCTTGAAATTATAAAAAGCAGACAAAAAAACCATAAAATATTTATAGACAAACTCATTAACTTCTGTCATGTTGCATACTTTTCAGATAATATTGTACATTATTTTTTTCCATCAGAGATTTTTTGCCAAGGTGTTCACTGATGCAGCTTCTTTGCCAAGCTTTAGTTAAGGTGCTTTTCAAAGATCACCAAGAATAGACATGTCAGAAATGTCTGAAAGGTTATATTGTATGAAAGAAAAAATAATTTCAGCATTGACTGGATATGCATAAATATGGAACCAAGGAAAGGAAGGTGCTACCACAGATACATCTGTAGTAAGTTCCCTTATTAGCAGAACCATTAGTTACCCTCTGTGCATCTTATTCTATATCCCATTAATCTTACTCCATCTACATAGATCTATCCATTTCTATGCATACAAAACATTAAAGATAAAGATTGCTTTTAATATAGTTTATATTTTTGCTTCCAAAAAATGTCCTTTTGCTAGTTTTGAAATTTCTTTTAATATGTGGAATGTTTGGGCAGCATGAATTCTATGTTTAAGAATTGTGATAGCCACTTGTAAATGTCATTGTTTCATCTTAGAACAAATTAATCCTAAACTTTCTTCTGTTCATTAGAAGTAATTCTATTCCCTTAAATATTTCTTCTGTCAGATGTGAAAATGTTATATGTCTATTATTTTCTTCAGGGATAGGATTCCTGTAAAAAGCAAAAGACAGTCATTGAGGTCTCACAATATGTTAGTATAATAGCATTATGATGTGATAAGACATTTTTAAATATTTATATACTTTTAGATTTTTCATCAAGTTTTAACTGTTTTAACTGTTCCTGTTTCTGATGTGGATGTTTTTGCTAAGTTCCAACAGTTCTAGCACTTCCGGAGTTATTTTGTGGAGGGCTTTCTTTGGTTGTTCATGTTTTTGCGATAATTTTGTTAGTGTTGGGGTTTTTTGTCTGAATATTAAATACTTTAAAAGAAAATCAGGAACAATGGTAATTTAAATGCTTTTAATATAGAGTGTGGGTTTTTAAATACAATTTGCCTTGTTAACATTAATTCAAAAGCTCATTTGTCATGCTATTTCTTTGTCCTCCTTTGATTGATTGCAATGCAGGAGAATATTATTTAATGTATATGGGACTCCTACCCATTCTTGTCAGCCGGAGTGATCAGTTATGAAAAATAACATTAATAATGTAAATAATTCTTTCTAAGAAAGATTTCTTTTGTATTTGGCCATTGGCCATTTGGCCATTGATGTAGAAATATCTTTTTGTAAAATTATTTTTGGGTCATAAATGCAGGATCTTTCCAGATATAGAAATAATATTTTTCATTATAAAATAAATAATGTAGTCATAAACCAGCAAAAGTATAATGAAAATAAATTTAATACACAAACAACCACATGAACCTTTTGATGTTCAGATCAAATAAGAAGTAGATTGCAGATACGTAATAAGAAATTTCTGTTAATCATTTTTGTCTGTATGAAAGGAAGTCTTGTAGTTTGGAACAAGGTAAAATAAAAGGAAACCCCACTATTGTTACTGATTGAAGAAGACAATGTTCTTTTCATTTTTTTTATCAGCATAGGGTTCCCTGTATTTAACCTGTCAGAATATGAAAACTGCCTGGAAACTTGTGATAACCTAATGACTCATGCTATTCACAGGAAAAAAGCTTTAGCAACAACTTAATCCTTTCAGAACTTTTGTGCTATTGTCTGTTTTGCTGCTGTTTTGACAAGAAACTATTTTCTGGTTTCTGACAGCCTTCAGTTGAAGAGGTAGAACATCTGGAGACAAATGGCTTTATAAGAAACCCTTTGTTGAGCACTGAATTTAGATACAGTTTCTGAAGTAACTGTTTATTTACAATCTAATGAAAAGTTGTATAGAGACAAAATCATTTTTTGAATGCTTCTGCATACTTGCCCAGTCAAGCTGTTGCAATACACAGTCTCCTGACCAAGAGATACCATCTTTTCAAAACACTGGACTCCTAGTTATAGCTCTTATCTTTTGATTCTAAAGGATTGTATTGAGGAAAACAATTTCCCTCTCTTTGAATTTTGATCTGTAGGAGCACATAGTGGGTTTTTGATTCATAGTTATATATGGCAAGAATTTAATCAGCTAAATTGTGAGAAATGTTGCAGTAGTCTCCTTTTTTTTTTTTTCAAGCCTTTCAATTAAGTGAAGAATTTAATTCAAATGGTTAAGTTACCCAAATAGATGCATTTCATTTCTTGGTTACACTCACAATGACATTTCATTTGCTTACAAAATTTAAATGCATTAACAAACAGCAGTTAAATTCATCTCTTTTATTATGGAAAGGTGCAATGAACACATATTCATAACCAAAAGAATTACAGTCTGGAAACAGTAATTTACTTCAGTAATTTACTTACTGTTACATCCTTCTACATTATATTAGGCTGAATTAAAGTATGAAAATATAAGTGGATATGGAATATTTTTCCTATTTTTTTTCATACAAGAAAAGTGTGTAGGGCATGTTCTAAGTTTCAGCTGAAACAAGTAGAATTTTTTTAAATCCAAAACTTTATTAATAAAGTAGCCTGATTTTTATCTTTGTTGAACAGGGAATATTATTAAAATGAAACATTAATACAGTAACAAAATATTTGTAAATTCTGATAACACCTCTACATATGATTTAAAGAATGGATACCGACTCTCTGATCCCCTGTAATTTTTCCTTTACTTCTAAAGCATTGTTTTGTCACCTCTTTTCTATGTTTCCCTGTTTGCACATATTCCCTTAATTTCATGCTAGTTTCTCTCTTAAATTTCTTTTCATCTTTCACTCACTGTAATGCCTGTGAAAATTATTTTCCAAACACTTTGAAAAAATTGCATGTGTTTAATATTTTTATTTATTTTAAACTTAAGAACTCCATTTACATTACTTTTTCTGGACACTGTTTTACTCAGCACTTATATGCAAATAGAATTATTATGATCTCTTTTTATCTTTGCTCTAGTATTAACAACAGAGAATAGAAAGAAACTGTAAGTTCCATGAAGCTCCTTGTGATTTTAAGTAATAAAACCTCCTGATTATGTTTATAGATAGCAGTGGAATTTCTCAGCTAGAACTATCCATGCTGTAGTTTGAAACACCTTGCAATATTAATTGTGGACCTTCCCAGTTTTATTTAGCACTTGCTCGAAAATATAATCCTGTGTTGTTTTTGTCTGAGCATGTGTTTGATGCTTTGTGGTTAGTTGTTCTGTTGTGGTTTTCTAAGCCATAAGTTGCACTGACAGGAGGCAAAGAGAGAAGCCAGGAACGAGCTGTTGATTTTATCAGAATTTTGCTGAGAAGTGTACAAAAGAAGCAACTGGAGGACTGTGTGCCTGCATGGAACTGTGATGATGCTATGGCAGAAATCATATTATACTGTGGTTTTTGGCACTGCTTTTACTAAACTACCTTTCTTGTCTGCTAACACAAGACACAAATAATTACAGAATGGTTTGGGTTGGAAGGAACCTTTGAAGATCATGTGGTACATCCATTTGCCATAGGCAGGAACATTTTTTAATCAATCATGTTGCTCAAGCCCCATTCAGCCTGACTTTGGACAGTTCCAGGGATGGGACATCCACAACTTGAAACACAATATTCTTTCTTTAAATTCAGAAAATCATATTGATAAATAAGATGACATGAAACACAAGGACAAGATTGCACGCTTCTTCTTAACAGAAAACTTAGCATGATTGTAAAACACTAGTTAAAATTGTCTTAACAGTTAGCTTACTGCTGTGTTCAGATTTTTAAAAAATTGCTTTGAATTGCATTTCTTACATAGCCCAGAGTTGTTGGATCAGCTTAATACCATAATTACCTTGTGCCTTTTGGCTTTTATATCCCTCTGGATTGGGAAAAGAGATCTCACAATCCTGAAATTACAATCATTTTTACTCCTTTCTGTTGTAATTCAAAGTGACCTGTGCATCTTTGAAATAGCAAATACCCATTTATTTTAGAGTGCAATAAAAGGATAGCTGTGATCATGGGGAATAGAAGGTTTTCCACTTCTGCCTAGATTGTGTGTATCCAGCTGTTCCAGGACAAAATAATGTCACCTGAATTATTTGGGTACTTGTTCTATATCACTGAATTAGATGAAGTTATCAAGCATTTGTTCTTTTATCTGTGCCTGATTTGGCTTTTTGTGCAATGTCTGCTTTAAATGCATATAGAAAAGATAGTTTATCAAGCTGAGTTTTTGTTGTCATTGCTGTCTTTTAATTTCATGTACAAAATATATATTTTAATATCCTGAATGTTGCTTAAACACCATAGACACCATAGTTTGCCTAAACATCTTTTCAAACCATTAATATTACCACGTAGTTTTGCACAACAGCATTACTTATTCTGTGAAATTATAAATCAGTTAAATTCCCAGGTTAAAATAAATGAGATGCATTCTCATGAGTGTAAAATAAGTGGCAAGAATATTGAACTAATCCTGAAAACAAACATGAACCCAGAAAATTTAGTGTTGCAGTTAAATTCAAAACTAATCTAAATCTGTTAAAAAGGAAATACTCCTGTACTTGCACTATACTGGCCACATATCAAGATTAAATAAAAAGGGAATCAATGAATTGTAATCGTTTTTCAGTGTCTATTTAAAATACGTGGTGACTAAATGCTAAAAATTACTTCATTAAATTTATGTATACAGTCCAATATATGATGGGAAATGAAAGTTAGTTTATAATGCCTAATGAAGCATTGCCACAAGTGTTTATGTTTCTAGGATTTTTTTGGTGATTAAATGAATTGCCAAAATATTTGATTATAAGGTTTTCTTCTTGAAATAATAACTGTGTTTCTTGAAAATAATTAAATTATTTCTTTTTCCCCCTGGTCGTTATGTTTATCCTCTTTTTCTTGTTATTGATATATTTTTTTTCTATATTTATCTGATAGCTATAACATAATATTTTACTACTGTAATTTACACCATTGTCTATGTTGGTTATATTTGTTAAAAAATACCAGAGGAAAACAAATCTTTTTTTCATTAATCTATGTGAAAGTTTATGTATCTACACAGATACATATCTATTCATGTGCATGTAAATAATATATAAATAAATATATTTATTATAATAAATATAAATTTTTAGAATTCTTATACTTTCATTTAATTTGCACATCTTTATGAATTTCAGTGTTGGAGAAATTGAAACAAATGAAACAAAATTCAAGGAAGATCTTATAAAGCAATATGATTATGAAATGAGTAATTTATATGATTTTAACTCTCAGGTTTTTTTTACATACTTTTATTAAAGTATTGCAATTTAGAAATATTCTTGTAGCCTCCAATCACTTTCATGATCATGTACTTCAAACTGGATTTTAGATATTAATAAACATTATTAATGTTAAGCTTGGTTACATTAACATTATCATTATCACCATTACTAAAATATTTATGTGTTCTATTAAAACGTGCCTTAATTTTTTTTTTTTAATTGCAGCTGAATGTGGAGCCTCCACAACAAATAATGAAGGAATCTTACTGTCCCCCAATTATCCTCTTAACTATGAAAACAACCATGAATGTATTTATAGCATTCAGGTACAAGCAGGAAAAGGAATCAATATTTCTGCCAGAACATTTCACTTAGCCCAAGGAGATGTTCTTAAGGTAGGTAATCATGTAACTTATTTGTTATTTCTGAACTTCTAGTACCTCCCATCACTGAGGTTTATCTTTAATAGTATAGTATCACGTAAGTGGATATAAAGCATCTTATACAAAACATCTAAACTGGTTCCATTTTTAAGAAGCTAAAAATTAGGTACCCTCAGGTGTCCCTATTGTCTGTTTCTTAACACATATTTTTCTGACCAGAGATAATTAAAAATGAGATTGAAATAATAAAACAAATGTTGTCTTAATGGTAATTTGTATTGTAATTTTAGTGTTAAATGTTCATCAATTACATCTAACAGAATAAAAAATAATAACACCCATAAGTTTAATTTAACACAATCTAAATACTGCCTTTTTTACATAAGTTTTATACTAAATTATTTTAGTCTGGTGTGCGTGGAAAAAAGAAACAACAAAAGGGAAAAAAGGATACTACTGCCTACCAGAATTTTATACTGTGATTTCCCCCATCTTTGATTTGTTCATAGATATTATTATTTAACTCTAAAAATTATAGTTCCAGATACATGTAGTACTTAGCCATCTACACAGTTAAAACTGATGTTGATCAGGGTGTCTTTTCTCATATACTATCTGCAATAGCACACCAATGCAATAAGATATCTGTGATTAAATAATTGTCCAATTGTTCAGAATATGTAATTTAATCAAATTTGCCTTTGTGAAATCAAAGGCACAAGAGGTACCATGCCAATCATGTTTGATTTTAAAAAGTTTTTCTGCCATATTCTTATTACTTACGTAATAAGTACTCTGTACTTATTAAATGAGAAGGATTATGAAAATATGTATTCTTAAGAAACAGTTCTGATTCATACTGGGGTTTATCTAATCTAAGTGCAACCATCTGTGCATTAGGGTGGGATTTCTGTCCTTAGTTGTCAGATACAAGCATTTCCAAAATGGTCTAATTATACCTAAAGTACAAGGAGACCTAAACCAATAATGTAAAATGAAATTGGCATCAAAAAGAGAAAGGAAATAAAAAAATACTATGCTCTTCTTAAAAAACAGAAGCAAAGAAAAATGAACCAAAAGGTACTAGATACCCAGAATGCACAGGTGTGTTTATTTTATATTAGAATTGTTGCTTGTTTGAGAACCAAGTGGATGCCCTTTAAGTGTTGCATTAATTGATTTTGAAAAAATTAATTTGAAAGGCATTTAGTATTTATTAAAATATAAGTAGTATGGGAAAAAACCTCAAACCAACCAAGGAACCAACCAAACCAGTTATTCAAGTAACTGGTACCCAATAAAAGCATATGGATGGATTTTTCTCAAGATTTTTTAGATTGAAACCATTCAACTCTATTATCTTAATTTAAAATCCCACCACTGTGGGAATGGAGATACAGTTATGTACAATTAGGTAAATGTAAATGAATATAAAAATAAAACAATTCAACTTTTTTCTTCTTTTTCTGATCTAATAATTTATGACATTTTAGGGCCACTTAAACCATATGCGCTTCAGATGTTTAAGTTTAACTAGACAATCTTAACTCAGAGACTTAGAGAAAATAATTCTGCTTTAATACTGCTACTCAATTAATGTGAAATTAAAAGCAATGCAAAATTAATTACAAATAGACAAAGGCCAGCACTCAGCTGTAAATATCAGTGGCAGATATATTTGCTGTATATTGCAGGTGTATTTTTTAAATGAAACTAATATTGTGTAATTAGAGTGTTTGTTTTTCAAGTCAGCAGCCTTGAATTATAATGAGCTGAAGTTCCTCCCTATTAAAAAAATCCAAAACAAACTCTAAGAGGTGTTCTTGATTATGACTATCAATTTTTTTAGTCTATCTGACATCACAGCAAGACAGAGGCTTTCAGCCTTCACAATTGTGGGAAGAAATATCTGCAGAACTCATTATGTCTTTTCCTGCCTCCTTTCTTAGATGAAATTAGCACAAACTGTCTTTATTCTATCCACTCTTTTTTCATGTGCTCATTTGATAAAGAAAAATTCTTCAGAAAACACATTACCAGTCACAAATTCCAAATCTTTTCTCCCAGAATCAGCAGCTGTCTGTTGATCCCTTCCTATGATCCTATTCTACTCTGAAAAAGGAAATATTGGTTTGTTTTGCTGATTGTGGAGAATAACTGTTTGGCTACAAGAATAGAACATTAGGGTTAAATCTTAGTTTTAAATGAATCATTGTGTTCAAAACAGCCAAGTGACATATAGTGAATACAGAATTCCCTGTCAGCTGTGAAAGAGGGAGGCTATAGTAGTCACCATTTTAAAATCAAGATACTTAAAACACCAGCTTCTAGAGGTCTTCTTTTCCCCAAGCAAAAACAAAGAAACTCAATAATATTTCATGGTTAAAACTCGGGCTTTTAGTGACAACCTTTGCTTGGATAATCTATCTTTTTCATCAGAAATTAGAGATGAAAATGCTGGCAAGGAAGTTAGTAATGTACTTTGTGTTACTTTTTCTTGCAGCTAGGATTTTTAGATCACTAGAGATATGCAGCTAAAATTCCATTCAAATTCTGAATAGACTGAGTATTCTAATAAAATTTTGACAAGTTTTTTAATGAAGACATGAGGTGTGCTGCTTGCTATGTAAATTAACTGCCCATGGATGATGTTTATATCTGAAAAGCACTGTGAAACAATGCAACAGCTTAGCTGGGAATGCAGCTTTAGAGTGAAGCAGCATATTTAACTCAAGTAAAACACCACCCTTACTATTACTTCAGGGGCAGAGAAGGAAGAATTCCTTTTTATCAGTTCTGAACTGGTATAAAACAGAGGTTTCAGGGCATATAATTTGTTTTTCATTTGCTTCATTTAGTATGTAATTCTCTTGTTCTCCTTTCAGTGTAGCTGCTCTGGCTACCTACATTAATGGTAATGTAGGTATTAATGGTAATAGTTCTTTTTGGGTTTTATTAGAAACTGTAAGAAATATATAAATAGCTCTACTTTGTGTGTGTGTGTGTAGGGATATAACCTGCTCTTAAAAGTACCATATATTGTTCTATAATTTATGAAAATTATATGAAGACATAGGAACAATTCAGTGTCTGTACAATTACTACATGTCAATCGATTTAATATTAATCTCAGAAACTCTGTAACACTTGCTTTATTTGAAATTGTACTGATAATTGAGTTTGTGCACTATATTTCCATAATTCAATATTTTTAAACTACCTATGTGAGAGGCAAAGATAAATAATATGTTTTTTTCCAAAGTATGAAAATATTTCTACGTTTTTTTCCCTGCTTTTATCTCCATCCACCAATTTTGTTCATAAACTCTCTAGTCTCTGCTAGCTGTAAGCAAGTCCTTGAGATATACACAGAAAGAACAGAGTTATCATTGTTCTGCTTCCCTGAATAGTCCATTGATAGTAATGAATGTTTTATTTCTGTTGAAGTCTGTTGAGTGTAGAAAATATTCTTTTATATCAAGACTATTTTAACATATGTTTTAATTTACAGGGAGAAAGGACCTTTATTATAATTGAAACTTGTACATGGCTAATATAATTGTTTTCTTTATTTTCAGTAGATTTCAGCATAAATAAAAATATACCTTTGCATGGAACCAATTAATGCATTTTTTGGTAATGTTTAAATTAAAAACAAAACAAAAAAAAAGAACAAACCACGTCCAAATATTCTGCAGACAGATTTCATTTAATAAACCTAAAACAAAAGAGAGAGGAATACTGACTATGAAAAGGATATTTTTTCTCTTTTGTAGCAGACTACGTGTTTGACTTTATGTAGCAGAGAAAAGATACCAAGTGGTAGGTGGTATTGCATGTCTATGGAAAAAATTGATTTAAGGATTATTTTTAATTTTATTATAAAGCAGTCTTTTTTTTTCCTTTTATGAAAGCACTCACTTCAGCAACAGGCAGGTAACAGCGTGTCAGCAAACAGAACTGGCACTCAGGGTTCTCTTTGGCTGTGCTTGGCTCAGCACTGTTTGTGCTCCTGCCAAATAAAGAGGATTCAATTTTACTGCATTTGTTCATTGTCTCCACTGTGGGCCCGATTTTAAGTGTTTGCACATGATTCAGTTTTTGAGGGGTTTGGGCAAAGGCTTTGTAGGGATGTGATATTCAGACCTTTTTGCTAATTTGTTGCTTAAAAATCTTCATTTTTATAATAATAATAATACTTTTAACAATATCATCCTGAATATAACTGAGAAAAAGGTAATAAATGTTGGGGGCAAACCCCCCACCCCTTCACCCCCCCAACATATGGACCCTTTTCTTTCTTTATATTAGTGTTTCTTTTCGCATGTGATATACATTTGACAGGGCGTTGACAGCCTCAGTTCTGAGCTGCTGATTTTATGTTATTTCTTCTCTTTATAAAGGAACAGATCTTCATATCCATATGCCTTTTATGTTTCAATGGAAAACCTCAAAAATAGCTTGATTAAAATGCACAAATTTTATAAATTCACTTATGATACTCCCTTGCTAAAATTTTATATTGTTAAATAATTTGGCAGAAAAGGGGCATTGATTTCCATTTAAAATTTATTGATAGTAGAGCCAGTTAAGAGATTGGCAAGTTTTATTTGCCCTCTAATTGTAAATGCAAACAACACTTCCTTCAGAAATTAAATATAACATCTATTAGTTCAAATATTTAGGTAGAGTGTTCACTATTAGCATCCTTCTCTTCAACATTTTAGCATATTATTGTGGTATGAAGGACATTAATACAATTTTATGTGCCTTTTTTTTTCTTTATGAATTAATAATTTAAAAGACTGGTCTGTTAAATACCTAATAATGATGGACCTCTGTTTTCTAAATAGTTTGTTACTTGCATATCAAGCATTATCCAATCATGGATCAATTATCTTTGAAGTAATGTTACAGAATTACTTTAAGAAAGATATATCCAACTGAATAATATTTTTATAATGATTATTCTTGGACTTTAGCAACCAAGTGACTTAAATCTAGATGTGCTGGCAAGGCCTATAAGAAAGTATATTAATATATTAAAAATAAGCTAAGTGAGCTGCCTTAATTCACATATAATATTGTCTTCTGAAAGAATTATGAATTACTAACTGATTTAAAGTATTTAGCTCCCACCTAGTTTAACAATGTTAAAAAGAAAACGTTGGTTCTGAAAATCTCAGAAGGGTCTGTTACCACTTTATTAGCAAGGTAAATGGCATATTTTAAATTATTCTATAAATTTCCAATTTTTTCCTCATTAACTCAAATGAAGCAGAGAAATTAAAATGTGACCTAAATTGAGAGTTACTACAAAACATGCATTCATTTATTGTCCTAAGGGAGACCGCAGTGTCTTAGGAAGAGGGATACTTTGAATGTCTAAAAGACAGTAACCAAAAGAAAAAAATAATTTAATTTAGTGTTCAGATGAATCACAATCCTTCCTCAACCAAATGAAGTTCTCCTACTCAAATGAATCAGTTTCAGAAGTGTTAGATACTTTAAATTCTGTTCCTTCATAGAAATTATATAGGTTTAAAAATAGTATACAATGTGACAGCTGATTAGCCCATGAAATAGAATGAATATAAACTAATGAGAGATGTCAGTGGACTAATGTGAAAGATTTAATACGGTAGGACATCTAACAAAATTGGCCATAAAGTGTGTTGGGAGAAGTTCTAACATAAAGAAAATTGGTATAGTGACATGGCATATTTGAAGTTTTGGTGAAATGTTGAAAATAGCTGGTATAACTTCTTACCACCTTCCTTTGGTTACGGATTAGTGATACACAGATAGCAGGAAATGGTTTACTCTTATATAGCTTTTAAAAATAAAAAAAAAATCCTGAATCTATTTTATTATTAATTATAAGTAGATTCAAGCTGGGTTTTGCTTAATCCTGTCATTATGTAAATATCTCTGCTGGATAGCAGTAATTGCTAAAAGGGTATTTTCCTTTCAGTCTCTAAAACAAAACTCAGTCAATTTCAGAATTAATTGTCTGTGTTGGGTGTTTTGTTTTGTTTTGTTTGGTTTTTTTGGTTTTGTTTTTCTTGTTTTGGGGTTTTGGGGTTTTTTTCTTTTTATGGCTTGGTTACTGATCTCACTATAGTTTAAATGAATTTCTAAATAAGATTTATTATTTTAATCTATTTTAATATTGCTTTATATATATTGAAATTATATTTTGGTTGATATGCATTAATTGCACTTTTTTATTGTTCTCTGATTTGTTACATTTAGTCCATATAAGGACATAAGCTTTTAAATTTAAGTTTGCTTGGAATTTATTTTCTTGGGTCACTAAAACCAAGGAATTATGTGAAGTCATGTTCTGCATCTTAAACTCCTGTACTATTATTTACTCATTACAGATAGCTAGAAGCACTTATTTGTTTTATTTTAGCATATCATTAAATGTAAAGTCTTTGTTATTCCTAGAGACGTGAGGATTTCTGGAAAATAGGAATTAGGTGTGTAACTCACCTTACAGATAGGGAACAGGCATCATAATACTTCACATTTACTTTGTTGCCTTACCTCTATTGCTGGTGTATTTGCTATGATTGAATTCTGATGAAGACTCCTGTCTAAAAATGCAAACTTTGTAATTAATAGAATTAAAATAGAATTTGGAACTGCAGACAATTCAGTATCTTTCAATAAGGCTGTACAATTTCCCTTATTGCAATTTGAAAATAATTCACAGGTCAATTTACTGATTTGCAAGTGAAATTTTTCATAAACCACATCAAAGTTTTATTTATTATAGAAGTCCCTAAATAAATCCTACAGGAAATAAGGTTTGGGTGAGCAATTATAATTGATAATTATAAGAATTAAATTATTAAATTAAATGATAGGAAGTTTTGTTAGGAATTACAGGAATGCAAAACCCTGTGGTGTTTTAAAACAACCAGATTTGTAAGGAAATTTCCTAAGAATTATTAAAAGATTGTTCTATATATTTTGTATTCTGATAAATGGAAAAGAACAACACTTGAAGAAAAATAAATAATAAAAATGCAGTACTATGATTTACATATAGATTACAATACTCTTTCAGTGCAGAAGCAGTGGTTAAATTTATTTCCTAGTCTTCTTTTAGTTCACAGTTATATTTTAACTTGTCTTCACAGGATAAAAAGCCACCTCAGCTTTATTTAAGAGGCTGAAGTTGGGGAAGTGTTAGATTTTCTGTTGTGCCACCTCGGATTAGAAGTAGATACACGTTATAGGTGTTTGCTGATAGGTTGTGATCAGCATTACAATACTGACAGTGAGAGAGAAAACACAGAGATCTAAACAATCTGAGCTGATATGGCTCCTCTGCCCCCTTCTATTGTTATGTATAAAAATAATAGACATATTTTAAACTGCATTTGAAAATTCACTGCACCTAAATCAGCTTAAGTCAAGAGAGGCAAATAGGATATCTAACTAGTACTTCAGGATGACTGGCAATGGATCTCCCTTGAGAGAGTTGTTCTTCCTCTTAATGCAGATGTACAGAATTGTTTTGTAAATAAAATATATCTCCTTTTCTTTCTTTGTAACTGTAAAACACATTTTTTACAGATCTATGATGGCAAAGACAACACTGCTCACCTGCTGGGAGCATATACTGGGGCATCATTAAGAGGTCTGACACTAAGTAGCACTTCAAATCATTTATGGTTGGAATTTAACTCGGACATGGAGGGCACTGATGAAGGTTTTCAGCTTGTGTATACCAGTAAGTATTTGAGAAAACAGTAGGAATAGATTTATACTTTTAAAGGAATGAAAATTCTTCACTCATAAAATGAAAATGCAGTTAAATGACAATTATGGAAGAAATTAACAGCAAATTACTCATCAAAATAATACACTTTCATTGTTGTACCCCAAAAAACCCAAAACACATAGCATACTGAAACCTGGCTTTGACATTTAATCTGGTACATAAATCACTGTCGTTTTTCTAGAGGGGTATTTTTCAGTTTTGGAGAGCATAAGAAAAAACAGGGTAAGTTTAAGTAATTGCTTTAGCGCATAAAAATACTGAAGTATGTAAGTAGTTTATAAATGTAAATGTAGTTTGTAAATGTAAAAAATGTAATCAAAAAGCATTGCTTCATGAAGAGAAGTCATAAGTAAGGAAATTCTCCTTTTTAAGACTCATCTCTGATATTTACTTTGCCTTTATTTCTGAGCTTGGATTATTGTTTAGAATAATCTAATTTGGAACCAAAATGATAAAGAAAAGTTCCTAACAAAAACCTATATATGGACTTAAACTATGAAGATTGGGAGAGGAAAAAATATTTCTGATCTCCGGCTTAGAGTGTATATGGAAGAAGCTACATACATCAGTTACCAAGTGTCATTTTCTGAAAATTGCAGCACATGACTGTTGACATGTAGTGTATATGAATTTTTAGTATATAATTTTTTTGCAATCACTGATTTACTATGTAGAACTATTTTTTATCAAGCAGTACAGTGTTATAAGGTAATGCTACAGTGCAGCTATCAACATATTTTCTTTGTCCTTGTACTCAAATAATTCATTTTTCACCTGTTCAAAACTGTTCATTTAAAAGCTCAACATAATGTTTTTAAAACTAATTCTAATAAAAAATAGCATAATTCTTGCAGTATGAAAGGAAAATACTTCAAGATAATAAAAGAATATGCAATTATTTTTCAGATGAAAATTGCATATTTTGTAAGAGCATGTGATAGAATAGGACTGTACCCCGTGATTAAAGATAGGATGTTCAGTGTTGTGTTACTATGTAAGTGTCAAGGAATTTAATTCTTTATATTTTTATAGGTAGAACCAAGCCCAGCACTTGAACTTTATCAATAACATTTTCTGTCTTTTGAGACATTCTTATTAGAGTACACTTTCCTAGCCTGAAGAATTCTTAGCCTGAACAGTGATAAATCTTCTTTTGTTGATATTGGTAGAATTTGAAGTAAAAAAATGAAATCCAGAAGAAGGTAACAGAGATGATCAGAGGCCTGGAGCACCTCTCCTAGGAATAAAGGTTGAGAGATTTGGGGATCTTCAGCCTGGAAAAACTAAGGCTCTTCGGAAACCTTTTAGGATCTTCCAGTGCCTAAAGAGAGCCTACAGGAAAGATGGAGAGGGACTCTTTACAAGGATATGTGATAACAGGATGAGGGGTACTGGCCTTAAGCAGAAAGAAAGCACATTTAGATTGGATACAAGGAAGAGCTCAGTCTGAGCTCTGTCTGGGTGGATCCATAAACCAGGAGAGATGGTGCAGACCTCCCAGGCAGAGCTGCAGCCTTTTCTCAGAGTGCCCATCATTCTGCCTTGATGGTCCAGGGCTTGTTTGCTGAGTTATGAGGAGTTCAAATCTCTCTACTGAGCCCGTGGAATCTTCACCCTTCAAACAGGTGTTCTCCCTGTGTGCTGTCCCAAACAAACGCTCCATCATGCCCTGGCTGAGGCACCACGCCCTCTGCCAGCTCTGGTCACACACAGTTAGGGAGCAAAGGTGCTGCTAATTCCCATGGTGAGGTAATGGAGTTACATGTTCACCCTCAAAAGGGTGATCAGTTAAAAGTTGGCTTTGGTTCTGTGTTGGTAAAGGAGGCTATCCAGAAATGAGGACATATCAGAGATCAAGGCAGATTTGAACTTCTTTTCACAGTATGGTCAGAAATTTTCTTAGAAGACAGGTAATTCTAATTGGTCAGTAAGTGTCCAGACCAGCATTATCAAAAATGGTTCTTCATCTGGGACTCAATGTCTTTCAGAGCTTCTGCAGCACGTGATGTACAAACAAACAACTGTTTAGGAGTAAGAAGGGTTCAGCTCAGATGTTGTGGAGGCTGAGACATGTTCAGTCATGAGACATGAAATGAGCTGAAGGAAGAACCAGAAAGATACATTTAATTGATATAATTCTTTTTTTTTTTGTCTTTTTTTTTTTTCTGAGCAGCCTTATCCAATATTTACAATGCATTTACAAGTATTTTGCCTGTAAAATACAATAAAGAACATTTTTTTCAGTAAGTAATAGTAATGCAGTGCCTGAGGAGAGATTGTGAAGGGCTACTAACTGTTGATCAGATGGACAAATACTGTGTGAATGATTTCTTGAACAAAACAGACATAAAAGCCCCTTCATTTCCTCCTATATTAGCTATGTATAGGAATAGCACTCTGATACCAAGGCTCTTCTTTATTTTTGTCTATACATATTCTAAGCCACATGATATTGGTAAAATCATTTCATTTGAAACAAAGAGAGATTTCAAGTTACTTCCCAGTTAATAATAGAAAACTTGATTTGAAATAGAAAATTTTTCTGCCAAATTGTAGTTTGTTTCCCCATGACTACCTGTTTCCATGTAATGCATTGTTATTTTGTTTTCTTCTTCTTCATGTCTCCGAAATCTCAAAAATGTCCAAGTTGTTTGGTTTGAGTTCTCTCTATTATCATTATCATTGATTCCTGCATGCAGTTCTTAAATTTATGAACCACTGAGCAAAAAATTAGGATAGGGATTGATGAAAACAGAAGTTTTTCTTTGGTGCCACAGGTGCTATTGTGCTGCTGTTGTTACAATGCAAAATAATGAGAAATCTGCTGTTGTTTTGTTTATGAGCCTTTAAATGTCTATTCACAAGTAAGACCCTTTAGCTTCCAGTTTATAATTTTTTATACAATTTAAAAACTTATTGATATTAATGTTTTTTTCTGTTTTTAATTGAACACTTAGGTAAATTGAATTTATGACACAGCTTGGCCATGCTCTAGGAAAGGTGTATAGGCAGTTATCCTACTTAGACTGCTTAGTAATAAGATGAAATTCTAAAGATGTTATTATTTGTAGTTTGAAAATGATTTATTTCCACTGAAAAACAGAAAATCTGAATTTCATTAATGTATTTATCTGTTTGATTCTGTAAATACAACATTTTATTCCTCACACAGGTTTTGAGTTGTCACATTGTGAGGACCCTGGTGTGCCACAGTTTGGATATAAAATCAGTGACCAAGGTCATTTTGCTGGAAGTACAATAATTTATGGATGCAATCCAGGTTATACACTCCATGGAAGTAGCCTTCTAAAGTGTATGACTGGGGAAAGAAGGGCCTGGGACTATCCTCTACCATCATGCATTGGTATTGCAGTCTAATTTCTTTTATTTCATTACTTATTTTTTTGAATGCAAGAAAGAAAAAATATTGAAAGATTATTATATCAATGTAAAACCTGATGTGTATGATCTGATATGTATAGAGATCTATTTACACAGGCTTTTATAGGTCTCTCTGCATGTATCACATCTAAGTCTAAGTGGTACTGCCTTTTAAGGTTAAAAAAAGTTAGCAATTCTTCAACATTTGTGCACATTGAAAGTCCTAATACATGCAAATCTAGTTACTGTCCACAAATAATCAACATAAAAAGTTTAATAGGAAAGAGATTGTAAAACTAGTATTTTTTTACTTATATATAAATATCAATAAGCTAGAAAAATCTCCTGTATTTATGTGAAATACATAAAACAAAACAATTAAGATATGAAGAGATATAAAGTAATTTTGTATTTTTTTAATTTCTGTTTCTTTACAATATTACTATAACTTCCTAAGTTTTGCAGCTACCTACAGGCTCAATTATTCACATAGAAGAGGTATGAGAAGACTTAAATATTATTGTAGCTTTCTTTTCCATCTTCATTTAGAGGAAATTGGAACTGAGTAAGTAGGTAAAGCAAGGGGTGAAATGCTTATATGTGAGTCCTTATATGATATTTTTAATATTATGGCATACAGTCAGTTTAATTGTGTAACCTGTTCATTAAAAGAGTAGATATATAAATTGATTGCTTGGATGATTAGCTGTAAGATCATTCCATAATGTTGTTTTTCATTAGCTGAATGTGGAGGACGGTTTAAAGGAGAGTCATCAGGAAGAATCTTGTCTCCTGGCTATCCTTTTCCCTATGACAACAATCTGCATTGCATGTGGGTGATTGAAGTAGACCCAGGAAATATTGTCAGGTAATGAAAATAAATCTTAAAATTTTAACAATTTTTTTTACTGTAATAAACAAATCTTAGACCTATTATAACTAAATCACTCTCTAGAGAGGAAGGGAAAAAAAAAAGGTATTTTGGGCTTAAAAATTAATATGCAGATTACAGGTTTTGGCTTTTTAAGTTTGGGTTGAAACTGTTGATTTTTTAATAAGCATTATCCAAAGAAGATGGAGCTTTAAAATTAGTTATAATTTTGTGAAATGCTGGAGGCAGCAGAACTCTTTAGTGAAAGACTACATTGAAAAACTGCAAAACAACAAAAGAACACAACCTGCATTTTCACAGTCCTTTTTAGTTAATTTGTTTTGATGGGAATGTGATTGATAATATTGTCTTAGAAAAATTGAAGCTCTCTTCTGAAAAGATTGTGTAGATATTTATAGATTATTTGAATGGCTAAAGTAACATATGACTTTATGGTGGACAAATTAAAATATTCTAAGTTTTTTTTCCTTTCAAATTAATTTTTGCATTGGGTTCTCATGCATTCAAAGATAAATGTGTGAAACATTATTTAAAAAATTATCTTTGAAGTTAATTTTTATTTGCTTTTTCTGTTTGTTTAGTTTTGTTGTTAAAGTTATGTTGTTGAGTAATATTAAAGCCGACAATAAAATCATTATGTTCTTTCAGCCTTCAGTTTCTTGCTTTTGATACTGAGGCATCCCATGACATCCTTCGAGTTTGGGATGGTCCACCTGAGAATGAGATGTTGCTCAAAGAAATTAGTGGCTCACTTATTCCTGAAGGCATTCACAGTACACTCAACATAGTAACTATCCAGTTTGACACAGATTTTTATATCAGTAAATCTGGA
Source organism: Lonchura striata (assembly GCF_050655825.1). Taxonomy (NCBI): domain Eukaryota; kingdom Metazoa; phylum Chordata; class Aves; order Passeriformes; family Estrildidae; genus Lonchura; species Lonchura striata. The sequence continues at coordinate 140,734,346 of NC_140704.1, read as the reverse complement.
TTCGCCATACAGTTTTCAAGTAAGTTGATTAATTTATTTTTTTTAATTTATTTTATAAGATAATTCACTCACAGATAATTGTTGTGCTAGAAACACTTGAAATCAGTGACATTTCTGATGTTTTAAGGGAAAGAATTGGCACAGACTTAAAGATTTGTTATAAAGCAGCATTTTTATATTAAATAAAAAATAAACAAAACCAATAAAATATCATATTGTTTGCTAGTTTTGGTTTTCAAGGGAAGCTGAGGTAGTGCAAGAATGCTTATTACTGTGGTTAGTGTTTTTCACAAAGGAGGTGATGTAGGCATGTTAAAATCTCCATCCTTTTCTAATCAGTAAGAGTTTCTGCTTTTAGAGACATCTGTGGGGAGTTTTCATTTCTTTTGTGATTGTATGGGATGAAACAGAAAAGAGCTCCACAGGAACAGAAATGTCCTTCTCCCTTTTGCCTTCTAGTGCTATATCATCTTATTACGGGCAGCAGGATGACAAATCTAAGCAGTTGCCTAACTGTATTAAATCCCTTTAGACATTTTATTGCTGAAACAGAAGAAATCATTGAGCCAGGTCCATTTTGACCTTCTTTTTCCTCTGGTCAGTGAAATTTATATATATTTTTTCAAGATTAGCAAGATCTAGTCTAATATAATTTTGTGTAGTGGTAGCAACATTTCTAACATGGGTTGACACAGTGACCCAGTGTTAACACTATTTACCTCATTGTGCTTCCTGTGCTTGGTAGTTGCACTAGCCCTTGTCCCCTACTCTTATTCTTTCCATGTGTATGACAAATACATGTATGTGCATACAGTAATTTAAAGGAAGAATGAATTATGTAAATGAGAGTAAAAAGTGAGAGATATTTTATTTGCAGTGAAAGATTGCTTCTGCTCCATCAGCTTATTTTTGAAGCTGTGAATAGAGGTTTTAATCCTTTGGCTCCAAGGTATTTTTGCCATTTTACAACCTTGCCTCCTTCCAGAGCCTGTTTGAGAGAATCTCACATGTGTATTTCCATTCTCAGACATATTTTTATATTTAATGTTGTAGCCAGAGAGGAAGACCATTATGCACTGGACTTATTTAGGCTGTCATAAAAGCTGAGTGGAAAAATAGATTGATGCAGAATAAGAATGGAGTTATGAGGAAACATGGATAGTACATGGGAGTGAAATTATAAAACAGCTACTGATGCAGTTGCAGTGATTTATGTGAAAAGAGGGTTTAGAAATTTATCTGATAGCCTTTTATTTGTTTCTCCATGCTTTTGCAGTCTGTTGAGTTCTAATGACACTAAAGGATCCATGAGGTTTTACCGCCTCAGCATTTCTTTTTGTCTTTAGTCCAGATTCTCAGAATCAGAGTGATCTTTCTCAAACTGTTGATGTGGCAAGTTTGGGTGTATATTGTCAGTAGGATAACAGAGATTATTTTTTCCCTAAGTAAAGACTTTAAAAGGAATGCACAAATAGTTGCACAACCTGAATAACACAATTGCTCTATGGATGTATTATTTCACTAATCAATAAAGAAAAATACTTGAGGAGATGGAGGAAAGAGAAGGACAATTCTTTGCAACTTTGTTCCTAGTATTCATATACTTTCTTTGAGTACATAATATTGTCTGAGTGAAACAGATGGTGTCTTCATACTCTAGCTAAACTGTAATTAACCAACAGAAAGCTCACACAAGGGAGATATCTACTTTTACTTTCCTCTTGTCTTTTCATGAAGTAAGAGTATTTAACTGCTTTATCAGCCCTTTTACCTCAAGAGGAATGTTATTCAATGACAACAGATATTTTATGTTCAAACCCTTTTAAGACTTTGAATACTTTATTTTCTTCTCTGTTATATTCTTACCTTTAAACAAAAAATGTGTTTCAAAAAATGGGTTAAACCTACCTATTAGTTCCTTACCATTTTTTATTTCATTTTATTAATTGTTCTTACAAAATTTTGCATCTGTCATTTAATGAGCAAAAATTTTCACCACTGATAATGTGGTATAATTTAAATTTGACTCCTCTAAAATCCATCCAATATAATCAGAAAAAACAATTTTTATCTGGAGATACAAAAGGCAGATGAGATAACATCCTTCACCATATTAAAAGGGGAAGGGTGGATGGGAAAACCTAAAGAAGATGAAATGATATATGAAAAGTAGAAAGAAAATTATATTGAATTGGTATTATGTATTACAGTAGGTAGTATTAGAATTGTTTCTATCTAGGGCTGCCCAAAGCAATCCCTTGAAAGTCATGGAAGTTGTTATTAATTTTGTGAAATGTAGAGGATCCAAAGGGAAAAAGTTTCACAATGAGATTTTTCTTGCCCACTATATCAATTAGTCTGTTTTGTTTCTTTTGTTACCTTGCCGTTTTATGGAGGAAAAAAAATTCCAAAAAGTTATTTGTAGCTGAAATAGTAGAACTATTTTGATGGTTTAAACATTCATAATCACTTTCTGTAAGTAAATAATCACAAAATCATTGAATAGTCAGTGTTGGAAGAGACCTTAAAGACCATCCATTTCAAACCCTCCAACCCTCTTGCCATGGGCTGGGACACCTTTCCCTAGGACAGGTTGCTCTGAGCTCCATCCAGCCTGGCCTTGAACACTGCCAGTTATGGGTCAGCCACAATTTCTCTGGGCTCCAGTGCCTCACCACACTCATAGTAAAGAATTTCTTCCTAATATGTAATGAAAACCTACTCTGTTTCAATTTGACCCTTGTCCTGTCTCTCCATGCCCTTGTCTGTGTTTCGTGTGGGCTTCCTTTCTATACTGGAAGTCCACAGCTAGGGACTCCCTGTAGCCTTCTCTTTTCCAGACAGAGCAATCCCAATTCTCTCAGCCTTTCCTCACAGGGGAGGTGTCTTATCTCCAATCATCTTGGTGGCCTCCTCTGGACTCACTCCAACAGGCTGATGTCCTTTCTGTGCTGGGCACCATGAAGCTGGATGCAATACTCCAACTGGATGCAATACTTCAGCTGATCTCACAAGATCAGAGGGGCAAGAAATTATTTTATGCTGAACTAAGTAATACTGGAGGCTTTTTTATGATTGACAAGGATAAGTTTTTAAATTTAACAAAATTGTACATTACTCTGAGAGGAAGAAATAAAAGTGAGGAGTTTCAGATTAAATAAGGGAACTCAACCTGATTGTTCTTCACTACTTTTCATCAATTACCCAGGGCTAGTGAAAATACAGCTTTTTATATATCTAATGTAAACAAAGAAATAAATTACTTCACATGTCATCACTAGGCAGAGCAGAATTTTGGTCTAATATTTCTTATATGTGTCTTTATGTCTTTCGTTTTTATATTGGACCTCTGCAAATGACCATGACAATATCTCTAAATTTAAACATTACAACTTTTCAATTTCTGCAGTCTTTGAGACTTCAATGAAGTAGCATGATAGAAAACAGAGCCCACAAGTCCTGAAAATCAAAGTAGCGAAAGATGTATAATAAAGCAGAATATTTCAAAAACTTTGTATATATGTGTAAAAGGAAAATAAGAACTTCTGGTGATTCAACAGTAAGACAAAAATATGAGGATTTTGGGATTCAACAGTAAGACAAAAATATGAGGATTTTGGAACATGTCTAAATGGCATGTGAATAATGTAGCTATAGAACAGATACCAGAGGTCTGTCCTTAAAGAAGTGTGAAAAGTCAACAACAGGCCAGAAGCAATATTCAAATAGGAAATATTTACAGCATATTTTCCCTCAACTGACAGAGACAGAGAATGAAGAGCCCAGTACATACTGGAAAAACACCAATTAAATCACCATTTTTTTTTAACAGTACATTCTGCACAAGATAGAAAACTAAACCTTCAAGAGAAGTGAATGAGAAAGTAAAGGGAGCAATCATGTATTTGCCTGAAACATGAGCTGTATTTCACAGGGTCAGACCAAAATATTAGGAACAGAAATATTTTTATCAGCTGATATCACTTCATGTCACCAAGATGAAAGTAGTAGCTGTGAAAAAAAGACCAAGAACTGAAAGTAGTTAAGAACACTAAAATGTAAAACATTTGCTGATAATAATTGTATGCATGTTTAAAGTAATATTTTTAATCACTTTAATATGTCTGAAGTGTGTAATATTAAATCAGATCCCAATGAAGTTAATCAGATTATTTCCAGAGATTTCAATTGCATTTGGTTTTGGTATTACAGGAAAGTTTTCTCTCTGCTAACTTTACCATTTCAGGTGCCATTTAGCTTTCATGCAGAAAGGAAGGATCTGTATTCATCTTTAGTAGGCCATTATTTCAACTCTAATAGCTGCACTACTGAATCACTCAGCATTACAGAATACATTCTGTTCAGATCTCAGAATGCAGTCACATTTCTGACTAATTAAACATCACATAGGACAGAGCATTTTTTGAGCATTATAAGGCAGCCAGTACAGAACTAAATTGTAAATATTTTTTGAGTATTGTGAAGGTTTTGTAAATAGATGGTCTAACAGTATTTCTTATATAACAGGATATGCCTTAAAATGCTTGGATTTACTGTCAAACTGCAGCTAATTGTTCCTTCTTATTTTAAAACTGAATGAATAGTCCTTTGGAGTTACTTGCCACTATATAGAAAAAGCCTAGAACACTTGAGGCAGATACCTGTTTGCATGGATTAAGTCTGACAATATAAATTTCCAGTCTAGAATTATAATGCATCATATTGCTTACATTGATTACTGTGATGATTAAATGATGGTAAGTCAACTTTATATATTTCTGATTTATAGACATAATGTCTTCTAAATGTTTTGTGTTCAATTTTTTTTTTGTTTTTGTTTTTTTGGGTTTTTTTTTTTTGTTGTCTTCATTATTGTCTTTTTGGTTTTTGGTGGGATTTCTTTGGTTCAAAGACAAACCTATTAGCCACAGTCATATTCAGGACAATTATTTTGATGATGAACACCCTCCTGTATTTCTATGTTTTTCTTTTATTCAACTTTCCGAAACAAACCTCTCTACTTCTAATATATTTATCCTGAAGGTGATTTGCAAATGCATATGGGAAATTTTACAGGTTTGTATTTCAGAATGCTTTTTCCTGCCACTGCTAGTACAAGGATCACTTCCGGACATAACTTTTTCACTTTTCTGAAGTCACTAGCATAGGATTTATTCTTTCTTGTGTCTATTCCATAGCAGAAAGAAATTTTAATATAAAATACTTTCACACTCTGGTTTGCTGATTTCTTTCTTCTTTAAGCAGAATTCTTTGGATTTATAAATTTCAGGAGCACTACTTTCCTATCAGAAATATCTGTGGATGTCCACACTTGTAAATTCAGCTCAGTGATTTTGTTTGTTTTGTATTGATGTGTTTTCTTTTTTAGCTTGGGATTTTTTTTTGCTTGATTTTGGGGGTGGGTTTGCTTTGTTTTTAGCATCAAGACACTTAAAAAGAAATAAAACATTTAATAGATTTGTTTCCTTCTATCTGCTATTGCCTTTCTTTTAAGAAGCATATATTAGTAAAAGAAATGACCATTTAAGCCTTTCAATAACAAAAATGTCATTCCTGTCACAAGTTTGTAAATGACAATGACTTCTTAGTAGCTGTCATCTCTTACTTCAGTAGCATAGAGGGCATGTGCATTTTATGCAGGCAAATGCTATGAGTTAATGCTTCTGTGTAAAATGCCTTGGTAATGCCTTGTAGCTAGAGAGATCTGGAGTTATAGTATTAATAAGTGAACACTGAAAGAAAATATAAAAGAAAATTGTTGATATTATTATTTTAACATTATAAATAAACAAATCCTCCTCTCCAGCATGCCACAATAAAAGTAACTTATTTTAATTATATTTGAGATTGAAATGCTTTATTTTTAAACCTCATGCAATATAGTTTGTGCAATCCCTTTTGATTTGTATGAAAAGACTACTCACCTGTCCTAAATTTGCCTACGTAAAGTTGACTTTGTCTGACTTGTGATATGGCATTTCAGAGAGATCAAGCTGATACAGTTCCAAATTTAAATGTTATGAGTCTCAGACTCGTCTTTTAATCTCATATTTCAATTTTGTATGTGGGAAAGCTATTCTTTGTATGTAGGAAAGCTGAAAAATCTGATGCTAGGATTTCTGTTAAAGAATAATAAAAATGAACACTGCTTTAAATCTCTCAGATAAAACTTTTAGTTCCCATGGGTTATTTTACTTGCAGAAAAAGTCCATTACAGATATTTATAATTCTGTGTACAGCAAAGTAAATTTAGAAGTGCAAACCTATACTTGCATGGCTTTTAATATTATAAATAAAATTTCTATTTCAGAAAATGTTCTCTAACTTCATTATTTTTAATTTCTTTGGTTAATCCAATCTCTTTAATTGAAATCTCTCAAGTCAACTATTGATCAAAATAGAGCACAAGACTTAAAAATATTTACTTAATAATACAAATCCTTGAAATTATTTCAACTAAGGCACTTTGAAGGTTTAATTAATAGCATGTATTTTATTTTCTGTTTTGCATTAGTCACTAAAAATTTGTCAAAAGTATACAAGTTATGCTATTTTGTTTACCAGGCAATTTCCTAATATTTAGGTGTGACACCAACAGAAGAGCATCACAATTTGTAGATATATGTCTATATCCACATATACAATTATATGATTTTATTCAAAGTATCAAATCATAGAGGATATGAGGAAGCCTGATAATCAAATAACCTATGCTTAATAATAAAGTTTTTGTCTTTATGCTCCTTTGGGACCAAAAATACATGACTCCATTGACTGGAAAAGGAGTATAATCTCAATTAAGTTTTCCTTCTTTTGTATTTATTTTACTACCAATGGACAAAATTGTGTGGGGCTAGGACTTATCATGTTTTGCTTTCTATATACAGAGAAACATAACCCAAACCACTTCTGAAGATTTCATGATGGAAATTAGTCTCTGCATTCATATGCTAAATTGGTAATTCATCAGTCCTTATTTGCAATCTTATATACAACATCAGGCAAAACACTGTGGGACTGACAAATCTATCATTTGAGGTTTATGTGATTTATTTTTACAAAACCATGCACAGGTGACATGTTGAACATCTTTAAATGTACCTGGAGTTCATCTTCTTGCAATAAGTACCTAGGAGAATAGAATATTGAGCCGTTTTTGCAGAATTCTCCAAAATGGTATTTTGCTAAGTATTTTATATAAAAGACAGAAGAAAAGTGTGGAATTGACATTCAACCACATGACTGGGGAAGCCATTTTCCAGTGGGAGATAAATTAGATGCCATAGTTATTCTGTCCTCTGTTGTCACTGAGAAATTCTGGTTTTCATTAATTCTAGTTAATGCTACTTTGGAGATAGATATTAATCATTTTCAGTATCATTAGTCTCCTTTGTTTATCATTCATGTGCCATCCCATGCACAGGCACATGTGATGGGATATTTTCTGTGAGTACAGGTACATCTTCAGGACTGTTACCTTTTTTCTCCATTTAGATTAGAGTACAGGAAGGACAACTATTTTGAGACTTCTGCTTCTCCAAGGTATTAGCATCTTCTCATTTGAACAGCTCTCCTTTTTAAGTCAATGACTGTAAGAGAAGTGCATATTCTATTGTATACAATCCACGTCAAAGGAAAGGAAAGTGTTTTGGAGGTTTTACTGCAAGCTTGTAATTGACTGAACATCACAGCATGTGTCTAGAGAGATATAATATTTCAAGAGAATGGCATATATATATACATATTTATAATAATTAATGTTGAAAAAGACTTCTAAGATCATCAAGTCCAACCATCAGTGTAGCACAAACATCGTGCTACAATGGAGGTGACTTCAAGTTTGTCAGCTTATTGTCTGTTCCTATTTTCCCTCTTACACCATTTCTGGCCAGGGACAGCCATTTTGTAACATAGTAATATAAAAGAGAGATTTTTGGCACTATTTTTTGTCAAGGAAATTATTTTTTTCTTAACAGCATTCCAGTAATCTGCCTGATCTCATAATTGATAGAGAAATGAATGTTTGTCTTTCAGTCCTATGTGTATGAATGTGGAAAAAATTATTTGTCGGCTGGCGTCTTCAGTTACAGGCTGGACAAATTCTGACATGCAGTATGAGATACAATTCATTTGCATAGATGAATTTTAAAATCTTGCTAAATATATAAATATAGAATCTTTATTCTTATTAATATTCCATTGTTGTTTTGGTAAGATGTAATCTGTACAGTGCTAAAGAAAACAGAAGCTATTCTTTGACAGTGTTCTTTAAATTTTTCAAGTGCCTATAGTATAATACATTCTTCAACAGAAAAAGAAAATTGCCTTAGCAAAGAGCAGGGTAATGACACTCAAGTGTATGGACAGAATATTACCAAATGATGAGGCAAATTCTGTATCAATGTCAAAATTATCAGTTATAGTACAACCTACCCAACCTACCCCAACCCAATTCAAGCAAACAAATCAAAAGAGTTATTGTAAAAATTTAACAAAAGTAAAAAATTCAGACAGATGAAAGATTTGACCATGTCTTTAAGAATTATCAAAATATTCTTGGTGTTTTGAAACTATAAATCTATAATGCATATATACAATTTGTGAAACTAAAAGGCAAAATAACAAATTTAACCTTTAACATAGGAGCAATCTCCCCCTCTCTTCAGATTTCAGTTAAAAGACAAGGCAAATGAGAAATGTTTTTCTCTGTTGTACAACCATATCCTTAACAGTTGCAATAAAGCAGATTTCACACTATTCTGCAGACCAACAAATCAAACACACATATTTTACCTCAAATCATCTGAATAATCTTTTTTAATAGAAATGCTATTAAGAACTGAATTACCATTAGTAAGATTTTTCACTGCATGAGCAGCCCTTTTGTGTAGTCCAAAGTTCTCATAATTTCTTCTTTTTGAGATGCTATTTCAATCTCACTGTATTCATATGTACACATAAAGGAATATGTGGTCTGAAAAAATATAAAAATCTTAAAAGAACCAAGAGGTTCCAAAAACCCCAAGCCCTAAACATGCAATCTAAATGAAATTCAGATTTTCAAAACATTTCTTCCCAGCTGAGTGCACTGCCAGCATGATTAGATATTGTCACAGTATCCATTTTCTACTGAGTTTCAGAAATTATCTGAAACCATATGTCAATTTATTTATTTGGGCTTGAGTTTCATACTCACTGCCAAAGCTCTGAGCAAATACTTAAGAAATAATACCTGTTCCAAACTGGAGAGTTCATATTAATGGAAAAAATATTATTGCTTATAAACTGGAGATAAAATAGCTCTTAAGGTATCCTATAAGACATGGTAAGAGAAGTGTAGTGCTTTGGATAGTTTTAACAACTAGTATAAATTGACAATACAAAAAAAATAAGAAAGTAAAATTATATTATCTCATTAAACCAATGTCAGTTATCTCACTAAGAACTACGGTGTATCTAGTAGCACAACCCATAACCTATCCTTTCTGATAACCTATCTATAATCCTAGCTTTTCTGATAGTAAAATCAGATAAAGACCCTTAAGAAAAAGCTTCATGTCCACTGTTGCCCTCTTCCCCCATTTCCCATCCTTCCCCTGTCCCCTGAAAACAGAGACTATACCAGGTTACTGAGTAAACAAGAGGTTTAAAACAAGTTCAGTTGATGTCTGACATGGGGTCAAGCTGGTGAGGAAACTTGTTCTGACTGTGAATGTGGAGTGTGTAGCTGTGAATGAGTCTTGGCCCAAGCTTTGGTTGTGCAAGTGTGACTTCCAGAGTTAGTCCAGGATGGTTGGACAGAGACCTGCCTATACAACCAAGAAAATTGTGGTTGTGCAAGATGTTAAACTTCTTTGTTGAAGAGATGTGTTGTCCCCAATGAAATTCTCACTGTGTGATTTATACCTAATATTTTCCCATTTTAATCTTCAAAAAATAATCGACAGAGAGAATCCATTAAGTCATGCAAAACCAACAAATGGAGTCTGTGGTTAGAATTTACTTAAGAATTACACTGACCATGCTTCTAAATCTCTGTTAGGTCTACAGCAGAAAGGAAAGTTAAAAATAGATTAAAGAAATGCTACCAGCAGTGCTTCTGTTGGTAGAAGACCATGAAAACACTGTAGATAATTTATTCTTTCTTTTTCAGGAAAAGTTATATAGAAGGCTGGATTTGAGAGAGCAAATACCAGGTTTAGCTGGTTCTCAAACAGCATTAGGGATTCAAAGAGACTGCAGTGTCCATGTGGGTAAAGGTATTATGTGGGTTCTGAGACAGCTTGAATTTTGAAGGTGCAGTCAGGCTTGGTTCAGGCTGATGTGCGTTTGAAAGACCAGCAATACTAGAAAGCCTTTAATTAAGATGATAAGAGTTTGGGAGAATAGGTTGGTTTAAATAAGTTTATTATAATATTTTGGACATAATTTGTATTATGAGGAGCTTGAAATTTGGAAGGCTTGAAGATGCTGACATAACTGTGGGCTCTGGGGAAAGAAAAAAATAGAGAAAAAAGGAAAAAAAAAAGAAAAAATAATTTTTTCCCTTAATTCTCCAGGTTTGAGATCCAGACACTTTAATATTTGACTTGGCATTAGGACATCAAATTTACAAATCACTGTAAACACCAAGAAATCTTTATTATATTGTTTCCAGCATCAATGTAACCTTGATCAATCAGTATAACCTCTTATAACCTTGTCCCACTTTTAATGCTATGTTTCAAGGTATCTTTCCTGCATGAAAATAGAGCTGTCCTTTCAGAAAATTTCAGTCACCTGTTAAATTGCCTGGGCTTGTGAACTATCAGAAACTTTTTGACCCTGGTAATAACTTAGATTTTTGTATCAAAAATAATCAATTTGGAGCATTTAATTACCTGATTTATGCATTAAATATATATTTTTGCCTTAGTATCTAAAAGATGTATTAATTTTTTTTTATACCCCATATAAAGAACACTTGTAGATAGATCTGTGCTGACATCTTTTCTGGGTATGATTGAATGCTGGTTTAATGGCTTCTGTGGCTCTGTAGGAACACAGTATTGTACAGCTCATAAAGAGATGATTTAGCATCATCTCCCTTTTCTCCACTGCTCAAAACTTGAATCTGTTTATATGAATGCTCTGAGGAAAAAATCAAACAAGTTTGGGGGAAACGGAAATGAATTTTTAGCATGACTTGTCTGCCAAGATTCTTAACAAGATTCTGCACTACTTCATTCAAGTCACCTAGCAGGAACTGTGTAAGCTAAACAACTTTCCAGGATAAATACTTCTGCCTGTGCAATGGCACTTGTTTTCTGGAGGATTGGTGATCGCCAAAGATCAAAGTCTAAATTAGAGAATATGGTTATATGGCTATCTGAGATATTAAGTCTCACTTGTGGGTCCTTCAGTTCTTTCTGTGTTAGCACATCACACAGAACTAAGAGGAGCTGGTTCATGGATTGAAACAGCTGGTACTGAACCACTGCTGGCAACAGTGTTCAGAGATATTCTTAGTTCAGAGTCGTTCTAGCATAGTTCAGTAGTGTATCTTCAAATTTAGCTTCATCCAAATGAAAACAACTCATCTGCTCCAAAACCATGACCCATTTCAAACCAAAACACAATCTGGAGTTTTATTTTACAAAGATACTCGGCTCAGAAGTGTGTAATAATTGTGTTGAAACACTTTCTGTCACTTAGACCATGTAGAGAGACATATAAACTGTGTGTATCTAATATATTCACTAATCTCTCACCTACTGAACAATTTCAGCACGAACTGCATTCATCCCCATCCTGGAATTTTTGGTCAAGAATTGTATCTTAATTATTTATCTAGCCCAAATGGTTTAACTGATAGCATGTGGTTGCTCTAAACTAGCAATGCCAAGAGAAAAAATGAAACAGTTTTCTGCATTTCTCTCTCTTCGTTGGGGGAAAAAGCTCTCAGATGATCACTCACAGGTCTGTGCTACACAGAGTCATTCTTGCACCTGTTATGCTGCATGTATTAGGTAATAGACACATCTGAGATTTGTCCATTTCCCATAAAAAATGTATTTAATAGGAATTTAATGGTTTACATTCACAAAGCACAGCTTACTAGTTATTCAAGACAATATTTCCTAAACTCTGAGTTTCCAATTATTGAAACAGAATAAAACAAGAGGTATTCTTTCCTTATTTTATCAACTCTAATATGTCACAAAGAACTTCAGTACTTATACATGAACTTATGGGGAATTGTGATAGCCCACTCTTTATTTTGCAGAAAGCTTTCAAGATTGCATTGCAGGTAAACTATCAAAGACATCAGGAACTTTATAATTCCCAGAATTTTTGCTTACCCACAAATTTTCATAGGGAATGGTGAAGGCAATGATTGAGATATATAACATGATATTGAATATATAATAGGAAGAAAAAAATCAATTTATTGTACTGGAATATACATCTCATAAACAGTATTGACACTTAAAAAGGAAAAAAAATAGGCTGATGGTAGGTAATGAAAGGAAATATTAAAAAAATTAACAGATTAAAAAGGCAAACAGAGTTGAGAATGCAGGGCAGAATAGATTCTCTGAAATAAAAAACCTGCAAACAGCTTTTAACTGTAGTAATGATGGGCTAGAGTCAGGCACATGAAAACCACCCTTATAGCTACAGCAGATATGACAGAAAGCTGTGATTAAGAAATTCAGTTTGAATATATGGGGAATATATGTTAACTCTCCAGAAATGCATTAATTCTACAATTACAAACAGTATTGAGATATTCTTTCTCCAGTCCCAATCTTACATAACTATTTTTAAATTTTCTGCTCAAATAAAGATTTTTTATGTGTTTGAGGATTCTTATTCTGACAAATTTATTTTAAAAAAAATCCTCCTTGTCTTCGAGGTAAATATATGACAACAAGGAAGTAAAAATAGGATTTACCAACAGTTTTATTCTTAAAATAGAGATTACACATTTAATATAAATTATTAATACAGCATTTCTATCTCAATTGAAAAAAAAATCATGTGTTTCCTTCTGTTCCAGTGGATGAGCACGTTAAGTGCCTAGCTTAAGTAAAAGTTTCTCCCTTGTGATAATGATTGTAGAGGGAATCTGGGGAGCAAGCTTATTAATAAGACACCTAAATTTTGCATGGCCAAGATTAAGTTAAATTAATCCCATTCCTAATTAAGCAAGTTGATTTAGACATGTGCTTACAAAGCAAGATATGTGGTGTTCAGAAATACCATGAAGGAATAATTTATTTCTATTTTATTATCCCTGTAGCTGTGGAACTCTAGATACCTTCTCCTGGTTTATTCTCTTTAAAATTAATTAGGCATAAAAAAAAAAAATAAAATTAACGAAACAGTCATTTTTATGAATTCTGTAATGCTCAATTATTTCTACCACAAAGTATAGTGACATGCAAGAAGAACAAATAAACAAACCAACACGCATATATATACATATGTGTGTATATAAATATATATATATATATATGAAATTCTACCATAATTTTGTATATATATATGAAATTCTGAAATTCTACCATAATTTATATACATAAGCCTTTACGACCAATTAAAATTACCATCAAAGTAAAACAGTTGAAATTTAGTATCTAAATCTCTCAGTTCTAGTTGTTGAAATGCTCCATGGATGTATGTGTATGCATTGAAATGGAGGTGAAAGACACAAAACACTGGAGTTCTTTCTTTCAAGTAAAAAAACCAGATTGTTATATAGATACATATTAAAAATTTAGAGCAAAGGATATTTCAAAACCTTATATATATGTGAATTGTTCAGCATGCATACTTATTACCTATCTTCCTACTCCATCTCCAAAGGCTGGATGAAAAATTGTACTAAGTGCTCCAAGTTAGTAGCTTTATCACACTGCAGTGTGCCTTCACTAAGAGCTCATCACTGTTTTATTATCCTGATGATGATATTTAGGATAATGTCATGCAACTACATGAATTAATACATATTCATAAATTAATAAAGTGAATAAATAAGTTAAAAATGACATATCATGTAGTAGCTGTACAATGAAGGTTTATTTCTCTCTTGTTTTAAGTAGCACTTTAAAGAGCAGATAGAAGCAAAATTTTCCATGTATTTTAGGCAAATAGATGATTATATATTTATGATAAAGCAAAATATATACAGTACTTTTAATTACATGCTGTGTTCTTTCCTTTACTTGCATCCTGTACATTCAGAATAAATTTTTTATCAATCTGTTGAGAAACTCACCTGGTCTGTCAAACCAGTTCATAAGCCCTTCAGTTAGATTTCATATTTTTAATAGAGCCTTTCAAATGCTGAACAAACCCTGGGAAAAAAAAGAGAATTAGATTTCTAGAAATAATTTACTTAAAATTCTAAAACCCCAATGATGACATTGTGGGAGCAGAGAAGCTCTCTTTTGCATTTTAGTGTTATAATGCAAAAACCAGTCTTAAAACAGTGGTTTTATTTTAAAATTAGATCTGTGTGTATTTAGTCTGAATTTGCAAAGTTTAAACATATTCATGGAATAATTAAAGTTGGAAAGTATCTCTGAGGACCTCTAGTCCAATTTCCTGATCACAAAATAGTCAAGCAGATAACAACCACTCTGTAAAAAAAACTAAAATGTTTGACCACACTTGAAGTGAAACAGCGTTTTCCTTTATACAGCTGGAGTTTTGCTTCTTGCATCTTCTGATTGCTATCTTTGTGCTTTTGCTGCACACGTGCTCCCTAGAAAAGCTTTTGTCTTCTCTGTGCCTTTTCTGTAAATCTGCTTTCTTGTAAATTGTTTCTTGGGACAAATTTCCTTTTTAGAACCTCCTGAAGTTTCTCTCCGGCTTTTTCTCCAGCCTACTGAGACCTCCCTAAATAGCATCACTGCATTAGAGCATATCAACTGATCAGCCAGTCTCTAAAAAGTTGCCAAAAGCTAACTTTGTCTCATTGTCCTCATCTTTAATAAATATTGAAGTCAACAACCACTCCTGAGGGACACTGCTGCTAATCAGCTCCTGCCTAGGTTTTGGATCAGGGACACTCTGTGAACCTGGCACACCAACCTGTTTTCCATCCATTTCATACTTCACTTATCCAATCCATGCTTCATCAATTTGGCTACAAAGCCAAAAGGCCAGGAGGTGGGTTGAGCAAGCATGCAGGCATGCAAGATGACTGCAATACAAGACAAATAAGGGTAAGGTGGTAAGTTTGGCACACAGATCTCATCTTATAAAATTAATTTGCATAAATATTAATAAGTGATTAAAAAATACAAAGAGATTGTATCAGAAATTCCTGTATGACCCCTTTATTTCTTTTGTAGCCATATCAAATTCTTTTACAGAATGATGCAATCTAGTAAGAGCAATATGATCAGACAATAACAAGTTTCATGCCAACATTCTCTCTTTGGCCCTTCAAGACTGATTGCAAATACTGAGTAAGAATCAGCCCCCATGCATGTTTTAGATAAAGCAGAGCACTTTTTTTTCTTGTTCATGGCAAAATTCAGGGCAGATAATATTCAAGTGAGCAGAACACAGTGAATTTAGTAATTTCATATTTTTGTAATATTTTTTCTAAATTTAAACCCAGTAGCATATTTAAAGATACAAACAGGAGTCATGGTAGTGTCTAAAGCAGAAGTTTTAAAAAATTGTGTGACAATATAAAAAAATAATTATCTTTCATTTATTATGAAACATTTAAAAGAAATATGTATTTAATCTAAGGAGGAAAAGACTAAGGACTGAGAAGGAAAATTTTCCCCTTATTTCTGTTCATACTTGATTTTTCGTGAGTATCTATTTGTGCGGATTTTTTTTCCTATAGTCAGTATTTCCTGTGTTTAAAAACACAATAAAAATCTCAATAACTGTATAGCACTAATTATGGGTTTTTTTAGTACGTCTTGGAAAGGAAAGTCCTTGGATGTTTTTTTTTTTTTGGTAGAGAAATACATTTAGACCAAAATTTGCTCTTAAAAGACATTTTAAATACAAAACACAAAGACATTTTGGATTAATAGATTGCTGTCTGCTGGTATTACCTTCCCAGAAAGAGGGCATCTGAATTAAATCTCCGTACTGCCACTTTGTGTTTATGTTACACAGGTTGCTGAGCTCAGTGGGACTAGTTCCACAGGCAAGTCTGACATTTGGTATTTATTTGTAATACATATAGCATGTTTCAGTTCCATAATGTTAGCAGGAAATAATATTTACTTAAATAAATATTGGTCTACTTACTTTTTGCTTAAGCTTACGTATTTTTGTGCATAATGTATTTTATTATGTTGATCAAGCGGAAAATATCTTTAATTTTTTATGTTTTTTTGTAATCATTGTAATTGTATTTTATCTTAAAAATAATCCATACTTATGCATTATATATATCTGTACATTCTCTCAGACTAAATCCATGTGTATTTTTTGTAGTGATTTCTTTATTATTACTACAAAAGTCTAGTGTTGTAGATAGGTCATGTGCAAGGGTAGAGATATGAGTGATGAATGAAATTCACTTCCAAGGTCACAGCTAAATGTTACACCATAGATATATTTATGAACTATAGAATTGTGGAGAATTGAAGATGTGTGCAAGTATACCTTAACTGGAAAACCCGAAGACTTTTAATCTCCTTTTAATTTTATTCATACTAAAAATTGCTCTAAGTTAAAAGTACTAAATGTCTAGGGTAACAGGAAATCTCCTCCTTTCCTTTTTGCATACTACAGTGCTTCACAGATTTAAAAAAAAAAAAAATCCCCGAAAAACTAGAATAAAAATTAGGCACTTCTAGTAATTAAAGGAGATAGACAATTTAGTAGCATAAAGGCAGCAGATTGTTGAATGATTTCTCAACATTTTTTTAAGTTATTAGGAAATTTTTGATTTTGCAGAGCTTCCTGATTAGAAAAATGTAACAAAATAAAAAAAAAATATTTAAAAGCTGGGTTTTTTTCAAATTTTTTTTTTTTTTTTTTATTGTGCTGCTAGGTTCTGTAGCCACTGCCTGTCGTGATCCTGGTGTCCCCATGAATGGAACTAGAAATGGTGATGGAAGAGAACCTGGAGACACTGTCATTTTTCAGTGTGACCCTGGCTATGAACTTCAAGGAGATGAGAGAATAACCTGCATTCAGGTAGAAAACCGGTACTTCTGGCAGCCAAACCCACCAGTCTGTATAGGTATGCAGAAAAAAAAATAAATAATGCTCTCCTTAAACCAGAAATCTTTATGCAATGAATTACACTGTTCTAGGAACTTGTTTAAAGAAAATACATGTACTGCACATCTTAAAAATTATTGTACATCAACCTCTGATAGTCATAACCAAAACCTTTCCTCTGTAGTTGTTAGTATAATAGTACTAATTCTCTCCCTCTCAGGGACTTCCATTTATAATTTGATGATCTGTGACAGAGAAAACAAGTCAGTGTCAATGACTATTATTCTTGGTAGTTATTCTTGGACAAACATTTCAGAGAGGAGATTGACAGAGATTAAAAGTGCAAGGAGCACTGTGCAGCTTTCAAACACTCTCATTTAATAAACTTAACTTGACCACAGCTGTTATAAATAAAATCTCCATTCTATTTACATTTCTTCTCCATGCATACCATCTACTTTGTTCATGCAAACAGGTGTTTGCAAACACTACAGCACTGACTTGGTGTCTTGGCTATTCTACTAATGCGTTAAAGTATTATTTCCTTTGTTCCTAATTTCCTTACTGTGCCTTTGTGTGTCCTGTGAGTTTCTGGGCTTCAAGACAAGAACTGTCTAGACTGTTTTCTGGAAGACTGCAGTAAAGAAACATTTATCACTCATCTCTTATAATTCTTAGATGTGAAAATATGTATTTTATAGTAATGGTAACTGAACATCTGTAGATATCCAAGTGAAGAAGTAAAAGGAATTCTAGGGCTCTGGACCCTAAACTTAAAGTATTCTTCTATCATGCTGGCCTTATTTCATATTGCTGTTTTTAAAATATATATCTCAACTGAAAAATAATTACTCTATTATAAAGCAGTTTTAGCAGTTTTAATCACTATAAATATTGAGTTGATGATATTACAAAATAGATTAAATGTAGGTGTACGTACTCAACTGACATTCTGTCTGTAGCAAATATTAAATATGCATACACTTGTTTTTTTAGTTGCATGCATCCATTTATCTAATACTGGTAAGTTCCACACTTAATGCAAAACACCTACTGTACACAGAGTAGCAAGAATGCTTATTATGATGATTTATTTGTCCAAATGTCAAGCATGAAGTTATTCTCTATTGATTTCCTATAATGATACATTCTTGTGGAATATGAACTGCTAATAGACTAGAGTGTGTAAACCTTGCCTTGGAGCTAAGGGATTTCAAAACTGTGTTGTAGTTCAGTACACCCTGAAGTTCATTGATTTTTTTTCATAAATTGTAATATATTTTTCTCATAACTAGTAATATGTAAATCCAAATTGTGCAATACTTACCTCACAGATAATTTCAACATCATCATTGTTTATCAAAGTTTTAGAAAAAAAACAAACATAATTTTGGTGAAAGAATAAGAAGCAGAAATAATTCCAAAGGTGTATAGTTGTACCATGTTCTTGATCTATTTTATTAGTTCTTTACACACCAAAGTGTTTTTTCAAACCTCTTAATTATTAATGCTCACAACTAGGTAAATGTACTTTTTAATTGTTCTTACCTGTGGAAGTGCCTTGTTTTTTTAATACCCTTAGTCTTGTCTCGCAAAATTTTAACATTTTCCTTTCAAAGGTAGTAGCAATGGAAAAATAACAAAGAATTAAATAATGATTCATGTATTTGAATGAAAGATAGTAATTATAAATTCTTCTATACTAAAGGTATTCTGAGAAACTATAAATTTGAGACCATGTTTCTGCAAAAAGGCAATCCTTTCATTTATGTCTGTGCTGCACAAAATAGCTCCGTGTTTTCCATTTCAAAGATTTTCTGGATCCAATCTTGCTTAGATACCAGAATCTTATAAGTGACTGTATCTGTTCATTTTCTCAGGGACATTAAAAATTCTAGTATTCAAAAGCAGATTTTAGGATTTAAGTTAACTATACATTTAGGGGAAGTATAGACTGTCTCCCAGAGTCCCAGAGGATTCAGACTTTCTTCAGAAATTCATAAGTCTTTTTTTTTTTTTTCTTGTGGATTGATTTTGCTTGTTTCTACTGTTTTGTTTCAGACAAGGTCTTGTATTCATATTTATATCTATAAAAAAGGTTTTATTGTAAACAATTCTAGCGGTACTTTCTATTCAAAATAAAATAATTCAATGATTATTTAATATGTTGGGGTTTTTTAAACAAAAAAGGAAAGAAAAAGTAAATGAAACCATACATTCTGTTTCACTTCTTAATAAGTAATTAAAGAAACAAATAAGTGTTTCGGGTTGATATGGAAGTGAGTTTTCTTGGGAAGTTATAGTCAAACTAATTAGTGTCTAGATTTGAATATTGACACTTGGTGTGACTACTGAAGACATTTGACCGGCTTTTGAGAACACAGGGGGTTAAAAGTAGAGAACTCTTAGGGGAACACTCTCTTTTGTCGGGTCAGTGAGGAGGGCAGACCCCCTGCTCAGCCAGGGCTGGCTGCGGGAGGCGGCCGGGGCCTGCGGGGGCTGAGCCGGGCCAGCCCCTGCGGACACAAGGGTGGAGAAAACTTTAAACGAGTTTGTTCCCCTCCCTCCTAGAGGGAAAGAGAGAGATGGAGGGCTGTGCTACCTGGAAATTTGGTATCAGTGCTGACAGTAAGCTGGCAGAGGAGAAAAAGTGGGGGGAAGGTGCCCAGCTGTGGGAGTTCTGGGCAGCCGAGATTTCAGTCGTCCTGGGAGCCTGAGACTTTTAGCCCCTTATTAGACAAAGAAAGCTTTGTGAAACATTAATCCTTGATCTGAAAGAGAAGAGCGACAGCCTAAGACCTGAGAGGTTAGAAGAAAAAATCCTAGCTAGGAGGAAATTTTCTTGATTCTTGTATAGCCATAGACTAGACCAATTTCTCCGTCAGAGACTACATTTTTAGAGGCACGCGATGACTTGAGCCAGGAGAGCAGCTGCTTCAGTGAGTGACATCATGCACAAGGGTGGAGAGAACAGAGAAAAGTTGAAGAAGGTGTAGTAGTGCCCTCTGTCTTCAGGGAAAAAGATCTCTGTTCTCAAGACCCTCGGCCCCAGGGGAGAAAATGGGGAGGACTGTGGTCCCAAAATAAGAAACTGTTATTCTTTAGTACTTAGCAAAGCATCCTTAAAGGAACCCTATGAGCAGTCTCAGTCCATGCACAGTGGTGAGAGCACAGTCCATGGAAGGAGGATGTCACAATAGCAGATTTTCTCCAAGCAGTTCCATGTAAGACACAAAACCACAAGAAGTTAGAATTGTGTTTCCTAGTGGAGTCCATGGTACAAGAGAAACTCCTCTCTCCCTTAATAGACTGAAAATTGATTATCTGAGGAGTAGTAACTAGATCAAAAATCCAGAGTTTTTGTCTATGTTTTATTAGAAATTAAGTGGGGGGAGAAGAAATGTTTTAGAAATTTTCATTCTAAATTCTGTGTTTTCCTTTTATTATAGTTATAAGTTAATAAAGTTTTTTTGTTTATTTCTAAGCTCAAACCTGCTCTGCACTATTTCTAATAACATCTCACAGCACTCATTGAAGCAAAATATATGTTTCATGAGTACACTGGCATTGTGCCAGTGACAACCCATGAAAATGAATAAATAAATAAATAAAAGCCAGGAGGCTGTGCAATAAGATTTTCTTGCCTCCTAGAGAAAATAAATAGATTGTAAATTAAAACCTCCCCAACCTATACTTCCATATATAGAAATAATAAATGCTGAGATCATCACAGAGATAGTAAGGCTCAGTGCTTGCTTGCCACTGTGTCTACACAGAGGTTTATAAAGACAGGCTCACGTAACCTACATCTAGTTTTTACTGCATAACACATAAAAATATATTTTTCATAATGTTTTGACATTTGCCTTTCTTTCTAGATGAGTTGTTATATTTGTTCAGTCTTACCTCTTATGTCTAATACTGTAAAGGGTGTTCTTTAAACTTTGTTTTCAGAGCTGGTCTGTCCTCAGTTAAAAATAAGGTTATGGCAATAATACCTTTCTACACATTAAATTCAAAAAATTATGGATTCTGAAACACATAAGAATTTAATTAAAATACTCAGAGACAGAAAGTCTATGACTAAGTTTAGAGAAGATAGTAAACTGGAAAAGGAAACATAATCTAATAATATTTTCCACTATGTTATGTTAACATGCTCAACTTACTATCTTATGAACTGAAAATTAAAATAATCTGAAACCACTCTAGCTGAAGAAAATTCTGTCTGGGAGATATTTTGCAAAGTTGAAGAATATGGTTTGTTTGTTTTTTGGTTTTTTTTGTTGTTTGTTTGGTTGGTTGGTTTTTTGTTTGTTTTGGTTTTTTGGGGTTTTTTTGCTGTTAAAGGCATGACTTGAAATAAAATATATTGTGGCTGTCTGTCTAGCTTAGTATGCTTTCCATTTATTCCCTCTTTGATTGTTAACAGACCTTGGAAAGAATTAAATGGAAACACTGTAAACAGAAAAGGTAACTGCTGATGTGTGTAAAGAAAGAATAGATATAAGAAACAAGTGAAAGAAGTTACTAATATGAAAATATTCTATCAATGAACTAACAGGGAACTAAATCAAGACCTCAGGAAAGTATCATGAATGCAGACATTGGCAGAATTTAGTCTGGAACAAGGACATAGCATTTTACTTCCTTGTATCATCATATGCCAGTTCAGAGTACTTAAAAAATATCATCAGACTCATAGAGTTTAGTGGTCATTTCAATGAAGTCTGGTTACAGTGAATAACCTAAATATCCTCTTTGGTATTCTTCACATTTTCATTCCCAGGATATGCAGAGAGTGTAATCTAAACCATTAAAGTACATAAAAAAGAGGAATGTACAGGGTTATATTGAAGAACATTAGTTTCAGCTGATGATCAGCCTTTACATTCCATACAACCTCACAGTTCCTTTTTTACAGGAACTTTTACTTCAGCAAAGTTACAGAAAGTTACACTGAGCTATTTTACAATTAATAGATGTGTATTGTTTTGTAATTATTAAATTTTACTCATTTTGAAATTGTGACAAAGGAACATTCAATAGCATATGCTTTTAATTAGAAACAATACAAATTTTAATTTTTTAAGACAGAAAAATTGCAATTATTATCCTTATTGTAAAACTAAGTAAATGTTTCACACAAAATTTCTCCCATCTGTTCCCTTGTAGTTAAAAGGACTTTCTCTATCAACTGAAAATACCTGATAAAATGTTATTGTGATATAAATTGTATTTGGCACTTTTCGAAAAAAGCAAAACAAATTATGCTAGGTCTGGAATATCTATTTTATGAACTTGCTAGTATTATTAATTTGTGATATTATTGTGTTATTAAAGCTATCTTAATGTCTGCCATTTTCACTTCTTTTTTTACACAAAATGATGATATTATGATTCATCACCAATTTTAATACCAAAATGTAAATAAAGATTGTAATTTTTGGTGTTTTGTTTTGTTTTGAGTTAATTTTGCTATTCATTACTCCCTTTTAATATAAATAGATATGTGAAATGTAGAAAGTCTATAATCATATATACTGTGACTGTGGAGATGTTAATGTAAGTACAAGTATTCTACTTGCTTTACTTGAATTCATAAATGACCTGTGGTTTAATTCATAGAATCAGAGATTCACAGAGTGGTTCGGGTTGGACCACCTAATTCTCACCCTCCTGCTGTGTCAGGGACACTTTCTATTAGACCAAATATCTCAAAGCCCCATCCAGCCTGACCTTGAACACAGTTCCAGGGATAGCCATCCAAAACTTCCATGGACAACCTGCTCCAAGTCTCACCCCCCTTCCAGTAAAGAATTTCCTCCTAAAACCTGATCTAAATGTACTTTTAAGTTTAAAACTTTCAGCACTTGTCCTGCTGCTGAATGACCTTGTGAAAAATTCCCCTCCAGCTCTCTTGTAGGCCCTCTTTAGGCACTGAAAAGCACCATAAGTTCTCCTGGAGCCTTGTCTTCTTCAGGCAGAGCAATCCCGACACTCTCAGATTGTTTTCATAGGAGAGGTGTTCTATCTCCCTAATCATCCCTCCTTTGGACTCTCTCCAAAGGGTTGATGTCTTTCTTGTGTTGGAGACCCCAGAGCTGGAAGCAGTATTTCTCATGATATTTGGAAATATTCTGTATATTTCCCAGTAGGTTTAATTATACATCTACATATCATCTTTATCTGTACAAATCCTCTTGAGTACAATCACACAGCACATACAGAACAACCAGAGGATCAGGTCCAGACAACACTGGTTTATTAAAAGCAGGTTCTGCATGAGCAACCAGATTTCTTTGTATGACAATGACAACTGCTCGGGTGGGGGGGGGTTAACTTGGTAAAGTGTTTGACACTATTTCCCACATCATTCTCATGGAGAAACTGCCTGTTCATAGGTTGGACAGGTAAATTCTTCACTCAGTAGCTACTGACTGGATGGCTGGGCCCAGAGAGTCAGGGTGAATGGAGCTACATCCAGTTGGTGGCCAGTCACCTGTGATGTTCCCCAGGGTTCAGTACTGGGGCCAGTCCTTTTTAATATCTTTATTGATGATCTGGATGAGGCAATTGAGTGAAGTCTAGTGAAGTCTCAGTTTTCAGGTGTCATTAAGTTGTGCTAGAGTGTTGACCTGCTGGAGGGTAGGAAGGCTCTGCAGCAGGATTTGGAGAGTCTGGATCAATGGGCCAAGACCACTGCTACAAGGTTCAATGAGGTGAAGTGATGAGTCCTGTGCTACACCATATAGCACTCCAGGTTTGGGGAATGAGTGGCTGGGAAGCTGCCCAGTGGGAAAGGACCTGGGGGCATTGGTCAACAGGTGGCCAAACATGAGCCAATGTGTGCCCAGAGACCAAAGAGTCCAATATACCAATGGTATCCTGGCTTGTATCAGCAAGGTATGGCCAGTATGACCAGGGCAGTGATCATCCCCCTGTACTCGGCATTGGTGACATTGAGGTGTTGTCATAGCTCTCTCTACAGAAAGCAGCAGGCATAACTTTCCCAGGCATTGTCCTGAGGAAGACTGTGAGAAGATCAGAGAAAAGAATGAAAAACAGTTCTTATCTTCACTTGTACCTGTTGTTGTGCACCTGTGGGATATGTCATGGAGATTTGTTTACTAAAGGGTGATTTCTTAATTAGTTACTAGTAATAGTGTTTTAGATTCAATTAACTGATCTGGTCTGTCTATATCAGATTGTCTAGAAGAGCAATGAGTTTTTTTTTTTAATAAGTATTGTGTAGTATAGTAATATAATAAAACAATTTATCAACCCTCTATAATCATAAAGTCAGTGCTAATTATTACCCAACAGAAACTCAAACTGCAATATTGAGATAATAGAGTGAGTCTGGAAAAGGGCAACAAAGCTGGTGAAGGGTCCAGATCAGACATTTTGAAGATCACCTGAGGAAGCTGATGTTGTATAGCCTAGAGGAAAGGAGGCTCAGGGAAGACATTATTGCTTTCTACAAGCACTTGAATGAAGTTGTATTGAGGGTGATGTTCATTTCTTCACCCAAGTAACAAATGACAGCATGAGAGGAAATGGCCTCAATTTCCACCATGGGAGGTTTAGATGGGGGATAAGGACAGATTTCTTCACCACCAGTAGGGTTACCAAGCATTGGTACAGGCTGACCAGGGAAGTGGCTTAGTCCCTGACCCTGGAGTTATTTAAAACACATGTAGATGTGGCACTTAGGGATATGGTTTGGTGGTGGACTTGGCAGTGTTAGGTTTATGGTTGCACTCAATGATCTATATGATTTTATAACAGATTTAAATAACCTTAGATCTCAGAGAATCTCTGTTAGAGAAGACCTGAGTAATCAATTACCTCCCTAGGCCCAGATCATCACTTAGCAGAATTAAAACTTTCAAAATGATAAATCTTTATAAATCTTATCTGGAATCTATTATAACATTATAAGTTCTTTAAAAAAGATCTTTAGAAAACCTGATTATTCTCTTGTTGCTGCATGAAGTCTCGCATAAGGAATGCTGAATAACAAAATTTAATTATATCTTCCTTCTTTACTCTTTATTTTTTCTGGACTGAAACCCCACAAAATTTGGGAACCTCAAAATCACATAGAAAAATGTGGTTGTTTTATTCTGATTGTGCTTAAATCTATTTTATTTATCTCTGAGTTTGAAAAGTACAATTACTTGAATATTTTTAAAAAATTAATTTATATTGTATCCATCTTGATCTGAACTACAAATCACTGTTATCTGGTGAAAAGGCAGATAATTGCATTATCAAAGTATCATGTTTCATAGCCTAATGAGGTTCTTTTAGAATGCCTTTAACAAGAATTAGAGAAAGGAAAGCTTATCCAGTCAAGTCTTTTTATGTGTGTAGCCAGAGTGTTTTTCAAGTTCACAGTGTATTCAGAAAAGCCTTGAAATTATGCTATGCAACCAAAAGGACAGATTTCAAAACCAAGGGTTTCACATAATAGTGTTAGTATTTGTCTAAGGCAAACTGTGAATATATTTTTTGTTTGTTTCTATTAAAGCTTTGTAAATACCTCCCTTGTTTAGCTTTTGGAGGACACTAAATGTCAATGAACAGGCTGCTGCTACTTGCTTCTTTGTCTCTTACCTTCTTCTCTCAAATTCAATCTATTTTTATTCACAGCTCCCTGTGGAGGAAACCTGACTGGCTCATCAGGTTTTATACTTTCACCAAACTTCCCTCATCCTTACCCCCACAGCAGAGATTGTGACTGGACCATCAGTGTTAATAGTGATTATGTTATATCATTAGCATTTATCAGGTAAGCTACTACTTAAAATTTTTAAAGTCATGTTTATAACTTTATTATTTGCTTTATTATTATAATTTTATTATTATTCAGATCTCTGTAGGGTAATATATGTGTACTTAATATCACTATCAAAGGGATTAGTAATCATTGTCTTTGTTAAAAGTTACAATAAATATGTCAAAGTCACCACTACACATACAGGTGGAGCTTGGAAACTCATTGCTGTTTCCTTTAAAGCATTCTGTTTACAGTAGCTAATGTTGAGGTAGATGATGTTCAATTTAACCAAGATTCAGTTCCTGAGAAGGTAGCATGGAATAACTCACTGAAATGTCTGCAGACTAGGATGGTCTTTAATGATGAGAACTATTGATTCATTGATTTGTATGTGGCACTGGGCATTTAGGCAAAATTTTAAAAGTATAAATTTCAAAAGTAGTATCTGATCACTATGGAAGACTAAATTGAGCTTAATAGAATTCACAAAAGAACTTTTGCTGTCTGCACTGTATGTAACACATGATGCAAATTAATATAAATTCGTATATGATTATTATTATTAGTAGTATATTATTATTATTAAATTAGTATATTATTATTAGTAGTAATTACAATTAGTATACTAATTATAATTATAATTAGTAAAAATTATGCATTCCAACAAGGAAATATGTCACAAGCAAGGTAAAAATGGTACTTCTGGTGTCCCATCAAATTTAAGTTCTCCTTATGCTGGGTGTTCTATAACAGTGTCTATATTGTTCTGACCAGTGCTAATGTGATGACTTCTATAGAGAGGTAGGCTATAAGTTGTCTGTTCTTGGTGCTTAGTAACAAGTTACTTAACAAACTATAATGTAGTTCAGAAGAAAATGGGAGGTTTCAATACTTCATCTTTTTATTCAAACTGATCATAAACAAAATGCTTCTTGCTCTAAAATATATGGGAAGATCGTCCTCTGGCTATCTGAGTGTTTAGTCTGGTTGGAAGCTGAGTGAATTATATCACAAAACATTTCTGCCAAGGATTCCAATTGACCTAGGTTGTTTATTTTCCTAAATCTTTAGAATTATGTTATTATTATTTTCTCTATTTAAAAAGCTTTTCTTTTTTCTCTGGCTAGCAGGAATTTATTGTTTCTAAGGTGTGAACCAAAAGATATAGTATTTCTATGTTTTCTAATAAAACACCTACAAATAACTTTTTTTTTTTTTCTGACAGTGGAGGGAATTTTTCCCTTTTATTAAAACAGTGATAATAAATTTCGAATTTGAGCTAATAAGAGTGAAAATGTTAGACAAAGCATATTCCATCTGACTTTTCTCTTTTTTATTTTCTAGCTTCAGTATAGAACCAAATTATGATTTTCTTTATATCTATGATGGGCCAGACAGTAATAGCCCACTGATTGGGAGCTTTCAAGATAGCAAACTGCCAGAGAGGATAGAGAGCAGTTCAAACACCATGCATCTGGCTTTTCGGAGTGATGGATCTGTTAGTTTTACTGGATTCCACCTGGAATACAAAGGTAAATAAAATTATTTTTCTTTATATTTACAAAGATCAATGCATGAGTGCAAATTTTGGTTTAATTTCTCATAATTTTCTGCCTGGTAATGTTTTTGTTTTGCCTGAGAATATGATAATGGGAATTCTCTATTCGTACAAGTACAATGTTATAAGATTACTAACCTAAAATAAAGTTTCTAGTATGACTTCATTTACCTGTAATGTTGAATATATGATTCCTTTCAGTGTTAGAAGCAGGCTTACAAGAAGGCTGAGCAGGCACTTTCATGAGGGCATGTAGTGATAGGAAAGAGGGAATGGCTTTAAGCTGAAGGAGGGCAGATTTAGATTCAATATTAAGAAAAAATTCTTAATATTGTGAGAGTCGTGAGGCACTGGAACAAGATGCCCAAAGAGACTGTGGACTCCCTATCCCTGGAGGTTTTAAAAACCAGGATGTATGCTACTCTGAGCAACCTGGTCTAGTGGAAGCTCTGGGCAACGTGGTCTTCTTTGCTCATGGCAGGAGCATTTGGAGCTAGATGATCTTTAAAACCCTTAGTTTTATGAGTGTCATTCTATGAAAAAACAGGAGACAGCAGTTTACAGGTTTCAAAAATAATGTTGCAGTGGCATGACTTAACAGCATTTAATTTAGGTGCATTTAAGGTCCTGTTAGATGAAATGACATGCTAGAATCTAGGAGTCCAATATTGAAAATAAAACACTATTTTGGCTAGACCTTTATATGATAGACCACAGTAGAGCTGTCCATCAGTCTCAGATGTGCCTGAGGTCATAGCACAGTAAACAAGAAAATGTAGACTTGCAAAATATATAATCAGTAGGAGTTTTCATAACTGCCTCTGCATGGCTTGAGAAAGAGAAACATTTGCTATTAAATGAATATTAAAATATTCTGTAAAGACAACCAGAAAGAAAATAGGGGTGATATAGACCTCCTTGGTCTTATTTTCTTCTCCACTTATTTTGAAAGCACTTAAGTAAGTGTAAAAGTATAGAAGGGAAAGAATAATGTATTTATTATTTTGTAAAGCCCATGAGGCCTCCCTATACTTTCTTACAGTCATTGGATCCTATAAATGTCAAGAAAGCTGTCTCCACAGTATAAGCTAGTCTTGAAAAGTTGAAAGTAGGTCTCAACCATGTTGATGGTAAGCCCAGATGTATGGAGGGTTCCAGTTCACTTACGTATATTTCTTCAACTAAATTGAAAAAGAATAAATGCAGAATGGAAGTGATACAGGGAGTGATTCAATATCACAGAACTTCTGAAAAACAAGAAAATAAATTGTTTCTAAAGAGGGCAATCTTTTTCTTCTGTGCTGTTGAATGAAGCCTTGTGTCATGGAATCAAAGTGTTTCTCCTTTCCACCAATCCAAGTATGAAGGGTATTTGTGGATGTGACAGCCTGGTCAGAGGGCAAGAAAACTAGATAAGTTTTCCCAGAATTGTCTTGTGAGACTTTAGGGAGTTGAAGATAAACAATGATAGCTTGTTATTATAAACAATCTGCAGGTGTTGTTTTCCTACTCTCTGTTTTCCTGTTTTTCTCAAAGATTTTTTATAAGAAAGGTGTTTTGTTAATTAGCCAACCAGGTGAAATGTATTGATTAATTGACCAATGTTGTCTGTCTGTATCAGAACAGTGTATAAAGGAGAGAATTTTGAAGTAAAGTGACATGCTATGCAAACCAGCCTTCTAGTGAGTCTGTTGTAATTTCTTACTCAACAGCAACAGATATTTATTAGGGACACAGTCTCTTCTCATGCTGCTTTGCTGGAAGGGAGTCTGCAGAAGCAGAAGATGGGAGGGAGCACAGCCACAACAGCTGACCCCATCTTTTTAACATGATATTCTGGCCTGGGGGAGCCTACTTAGGTGCTGGCTGGGCATCAATCAGTTGGTTATGAGCAATTATTTTTCATTTACATAATTTGTTTTTCTGGGGTTTTATGTCCATCTCTTTGTTTAAATTTTCCTACCATTACAATTTATTATTGTTTCTATTATTGTTATCATTATTATTGCATTTTATTGAAACTATTGAACCATTCTTTTTTCAGTCTACAAATTATCTCAATTTAGCCTTTCCAGTTATCTCCCCATACTACTGCGGATCCCACTGAATGAGCAGTTGCATACCCCTTAGTTGCTGACTGGGGCTAAAACTCAACAGTCTTTTTTGGCAAGATGACTGCAGGTCTGACCAGTGTGTTTAAAACAAATCTGTTTTAATTATCCATTATGTTAATTCAATAGTCACTGGTCACAATGTTGATTTGTTTGGAGTCAGAGTTGTCGTGCTTGTTCTGAGAACTGGGTTATGTAACAACTTAAATTCTCTATGTGTTCTTTTGTTACCTCTGGGGACTGGATTAAGGATATAATTTTGATGGACTGTGTAACTGGCTCAAGATACGATAAAATAATTCCTGTTTGTGAGACTAATATTGTATTTTTACTCAGTATGGTTGTTATATATGTACTTTTAGGGAATCACCTCTTGAAAACTATTAACAATCTCAGCCTTTATATTTTCTTATCAGAGACCCAATCCATAGGGCAGATGAGGGGGAATACTTGCCCAACTCCTTCACCTTTTCTTTCACTTTCACCTTTTCATTCTCTTCCAGGCTAATTTCAATAGCTCTTGAGAATTTTGAATATCCTTGAGATGTTAAAACCAACATATTCATATTGCTATGTTTCCTGCATGCGTTTGCTTGAAGTGAAACAATTATTTAGGAATACTGCCCAGAGACCTGCCCTGAATCTGGATCATTTCAAGTTGCAGAGTGCATGGGAATAGATGGGCAAGTACCAAGGAGTACCTCCAATATTTTGGACAAGTGGGCACCTCCAATATTTTGGTAGTTCATCCCTGAATAAGTGTAAAATGCTAAAAAACTACTAAAATATTTGAGGAAAGTTATGGATGTGACAGACTTGTGAGAGAGAGAAAGCCAGATAAACTTTCCCAGGAATTGTTCTGGAGAGTTTTGAGAAGGCTGAGAGAAAGAATTAAAACAATCTTTCAGCTGATGTTTTGAACAGTTGTTTTCTCCTAAGGTATTTACCAAAGTGTGTCTTCTTAATTAGCCAGTGGTGTAACGGGGTGTTGATTAAATGACCAGTCAAGTCCACCTGTATCAGAACAACATATAAAAGAGTGGGTTTCTAATAAGCTCAGATTAGCCTTCTAAAACCTAGAGTCTATGTGTTGCCTCTTTCCTGTCCCTGACTCAATGGTGGCGGAAAGTATCTTGTCACACTAGCAATTCCAGAGAAACACAAGTCATTGCAATGTGCTGGGACCTGGCCAAGGCCTACCAAGCCCTATTCAACATAAGTCACTATTCTCTAGTGGGAGAGGTCTCTGGATCTGACAACAAAACAACAGAAGTTCTGGCTACTCCAGCTGCCATGACAGGCCTTGCAACTGAACCAGAGGAACAACCCGTGCTGGTATCAGTCACCCCTACACACAAACGGAAATATTGGATGCAAACATCATCTTGTTTGGTAAAGAAAGAAACTCCTACTAAGATGGAAAAGGAGGAGGAAATGTTTGAAGAGGACTACTCTGAAGGGCCATTGCAAAAGGAGGAGGAAGAGGAAGAACTCATTAAAAAGTTGGTGGCCATACAATCATCTCGGCTGCACCAATAAAATACCATACAATTGGCTACACCAGTGCTTCGTTAGCAGGGTCAGTAATCTGGAATTAGAGGGAGAAGCCCAGCACCTTTCTAGAATCCCTTTTCTAGGGAAGGCAGCATTGACAAACTGATTGAAAATGGAGCACAAACTCTCAGCCTCTGAAGGTGATGTCTTCCAGGCATGAGGAAAAAGTATCCCTTCTAAGATGACATTGAGGCAAATGGACCTCCATGAGGAGAGATATCCAGTAACTGAAGGAATTAGTTATGCTGCAGATGATGTATGATGACCTTGATACAGAGCAGTATCAAAGATCTAGAAGTCCAGTGAAAATGATCCACATGCTGTAAGTTTTTACAGAGCACATCAAATGTCACTTCATTGGCAGTAAAGACCTGAGTAGACAGGGAGGGACAATCAGTGGATAAACTGGACATGGAGAGAACACAAGAAGGTGAGAGAGAATATCAACCTCAATCCTAAAGACATGGGAATGTGAGTTGCAAGGAAAAATATCACAAAAGTGTGTTTTTCTAGTAAAAGGGCCACTCCAGTTTCTAACAGGATGGGGGAAATAATAAAAGGGAGAAAACTAATGGGTTGAGATAAAGGCAGTTTAATACAGAAAGCAAGAGCCATGCACACATGGCAGAGCAAAATAAGGAATTCATTCCCATGGGCAGTTCAGCCATCTCTACTAAAGCAGAGCTCCATCACACATAATGATGACTAGGGAAGACAAATACATAACTTAAATATCCCTCCCTTCCTTCTTCTTCCCCAAAATTTATATCCTAGGCATGGCATCATATGATATGGATGCCATAGCATATGGTAAGATCCAACTTTGGTCATTTGGCATCAGCTGTCCCAGCTGGGTTTGTTCCAACTACCTAAGGAGAGAGAGTTGCAAGGGCATGTTGAAAAGGCTGAACCAAAGTCTTCTCAGGTGCTCATAGCGATAAGCTGAGAGCTGATGGACTGATAAATTGACATAACAGAAATTTCAATTACATATCATGAAAAAATTAATCACTCTGATAGTCAAACACTGGAACTGCTTGGCTTTCGATGATGGCATTGGAATCCTTCAAAATCATAACTGGACTGTACAAAGACCTAAGTAACCTAGCCAAATTGGCCCTGATTTGCATGGGAGTTGTACTACATCTCTTTCAACCTAAATTTTTCTGATTTGATCAACATAAATTTTTCATACAAATTGTAAATGATGCAGTTGTGTCCTATATATACACTAATCCTATTTTAAGTGACAGTGTAGTCAAATTATACTTCATTGGTGGACCCTATTTTTCAGATCCAAATCTCAGACTAACCCGTGTCCGAGGTCTGATCTGTAACCACGGGGCTGAGTTTTATTCCCATTCTCTCTCCCTCATTTCTATGTAATGGAGGAAAAGCTTATTAGTTTTATTAAGTATTCTGGAGAATAATTATTAAATGCTTGCTGTAGTTTGGTTTGTCTGTAATATTATCTCCAAGAAGTTTATTATGGCTTTATTCTCTTTGAAACTTAGGGATGTAGTGGTAAGTCATCACGTTCTGGACAAAACACTTGCTTCTCTTGACTTTCAATACCGTTTTCCACACACTGAGATGCTAGTTTTGAGGAGGATATTGGCATCATTACACTATGTTATTCAACAGAGAATTCCTTGTTACATTTGAGATTGAAACAGCATGTGTCACTGTTTTCAGCCTATATTTCAGAACCTTACTTGATCCAGTGGTGTGTCAATGTTATCAGAGAAGTTAATGCTGGTTTCTTTGAAGCTTGTTGCAAAATTTTATTATGTACAGAAAGAACTGGCACCTGGTATGAACAGCCAAGAGTATAATGTTGCTATAAGCCAAATCTGAACTGCCTAATGAAAAAAATTATTTCCTGCCTTCTTATTACAGAAAATAATTTTTAAATGCTCTGACTGAAAAAAATCTTTGTACTAATACAGCATTTTCTCCGATGTTCTGCTAAATCTGTCACTGTCCTTATGTGTTTTTAACTTAATGATACTAATATCCTTAGGAACAAAAGGCAAAGGGCTACAGGGGTAATCAATGTCTTGTGTTCCTCAGTTGGAACAACATGACATTAGTGGTGAAGAACTTTCCCTCCTGTCCCCTGGGAGCGCTTATAAATTTGCTGAAATAGTTTTCTTACTTGGTCTTTTTTTCGCTGGTTCTCAGCTCAATCTGAAGAATTCTTTTGCCTCATTTGATTTGTTCTTTATATATTGTAGCATATTCTACTAATTTTTTCTACAAGTTCACTTGGAAGCTCCTTCAGATTTGCAGAAGTAGTTTTAAGGTGCCTAGTATTTCAGGCTTTATTTTTCAGAACTGGTATTAAGAAACTGTATTTCTATAGTGACATTGTTACTGTTTAGTCAGCAATTTCAGGAGCATGTCACAACTATAATTTTGGGGAAAAGAAAATTACACGGCTGTATTTTTTCCCTAGACATAATTTGTGCTGTGACACATCATTCTTTTTTCAATTTTTGATTTATGCACCAGACATAATAGGTTACTTTATTTTTTCCTCTATTTTTTTTTCATCTAGTACTAATATCTGTTTTATCTGTGTACCTTCTAGAGTACCTTTGAAATATTTTGAGTTATTTTTGTCATAAACTCAAGAATGATGATCTCACAATAGCAATTATGAATCAATACATTTCTATTAATATTGGTTCAATAAGAGGAAAAATGCTATTGTATTGATTTATAAAATATTAGTTATAATCTTAAATTAATTTATATTTTTCCCTTAAGTTTGATAATGTATAGTTGAAAGAGTTTGAAATTTGCCCTAAGACCTGCCAGAATTCTCAAATGCATGTGTGGATGGCTTACTCAATAATTATTAATATCTGTGTGATATCTTATAGACTTTCTAGTAAATTGCATCTTTTGACTTTAATTGTCCATCCAAATTTTCGAATGAGAGTTAAATAAGTTTTAGAGTACACATTAGTACTACCTATATGAATCAAAGTGAATACCTAATACATGTTCTTAATGATTAAAGATGTAGTGTAATTATTATTTGTTACTGTGTTGTTTTTCATATCAGAACCATGCTCTGTAGGTTATATATGCAAATCATAATAAATTCTTAAACAAGTTAGGTGATCTTGACATTCTTTTGAAAGATGTGAAATTGAAAATTCAAAGGAATCTTTCTCTGTTTCATTCTTCAAATGTAACCACTATGTAATTATTTATCTCCTCTCAGAAATACTACCACATAAAAGTGGCCTTAAGGGATGAACTTAGTTCATTAGCTTGGCTCAAGTAGTGACTAGTAGTTTATGTGTGGCCAAACTACATAAAAGTCAAATAAATAATAATTGCTCCTGCTTATCTATAATTTTTCAGGAATTTCAGTTTAGGTACTGACAGGATCAGATAAAGCATCTTTTTTATATAAAACTCTTAAAAAGCCTTCCAGGAAATTCAAATCTCATATAGTGTTTTGGCAACCATACCTACTTGTAGCAGAAAGTTCTACAGTGCAAATATGCCTGGTAAATAAACATTTTTTTGATGTACTTGAAAGCTGGTGCTGGTCTTGTAGAAAATGAGGAAGTGTTCCCTATTGATTTTCTCCACAACATTCTTAAATGTTAAAGAAAGTCTGAAATTTCCATCTTCTGCTTGATAAAATATATTATTGCAGACTCCATCCTACACAGCATTAAATAATCTGCTTTACTCCAGCTTCTACATAATATATTCATTCTTTTTCCTTAAAGGAAATGACATTTTTTCCTGAATGTTTTACTTTTCTCACCTTCTGCATAATAATGTTGTTAATTAGAAGTTTTGAGTTTTTTTTTTTTTGTTCAATGTGTTACTGGACATTGGTATTCACATTACAGAAGTAAAAGGGAAGCAAATATAAAAGTGTAATGCATATGTTTAAATTTATTTCAATAATTTGAAACAAATAGCTATAAATGATAAAAAATGAGATACATTCAGGGAATATTTTTATATTTTTTCATCCACCGAGGGATAAATATGTATATGAAAATATATACCATCATATCAAATATATATATAGAAACTCATGTGAAGTTTATTAATTTTGAAGACTCTCTGGTTTTCCTACTTCTTATTTTGCAACCATTCATGTTGGTTTCCTCTATTTACCAGTTTTCACACCAGAGATTTTAAAACTAGGATGTGCCTTATCTACTGGAAAAATGTTGGTATATCTAACTTAATATAACTACCTAACTTTATCATTGATCAGAATGAATTCTGAAAAAAAAAAAAATGGAGCACTTAGGAATTATCTTAAAAAAAAAGAAAGAAGACATAGTTTCTGTCATTGTATATTAATTTGTACAGTTGTTAAAATAAAGTAGAGAAGACATTTGATGGAAAGTCTTCTTAGAAAAACCAGGTTCTACAGGGGTTCTACAGGAGTTTTATAAAGAAGGCCTCAAGAGAACTCCAGGAAATATTCTCATTATATATTTTTTTATTTATTTTTATTTATAGTTATTATTTATTCATTTTGGATTATATTTAGAATTATAATCACATTGGTTTCCTCTACAGCAAAACTTCGTGAGTCTTGTTTTGATCCTGGAAATATAATGAATGGAACCAGACTTGGAATGGATTATAAACTGGGTTCCACTGTTACATATTACTGCGATGCAGGATATGTTCTTCAGGGATACTCTACACTAACCTGTATCATGGGAGATGATGGAAGACCTGGATGGAACAGAGCCCTGCCCAGCTGCCATGGTAAGAACAGTTTTTAATTTATTTTTATTGTTGTCATTACTCTTGCTTTGTAATAGGGTAGAAACAAGTTAAAAAAATTTAGGTGATTTGAATAATATTCTCTTCTAGGAAAAAAAAAAAACAAAAAAAACCTTTCCAATGATATATGTAATAAAATACATATGTGACAACTCAGGAAACTATTGATTCTAGTTTTTATTAACATTGGATAAATAGTGTTATTATTTTGGATAGAGCTTAGTAGCATTGTCATTCTCCATGTCAACATGTTTTCTTGAAGTAACTTACAGCAGAGTGTAGAGATATATACTATATATATGTATTTAAGTACAGCAGTAAGTATACTTTGGAAGTCATAATACACATTTGTTTCTTTTGGTTATTACTGGCTTTGAAAACATGCAGATTAAATATTTTGTATATACCACATTACAAGATTTAAATTCTTGGGCGTGTGGAAAAGTTAAGCAGGAAATGCAGGAAATGTCCAATTCAAACTTTTACAGATATGAAGTCTGCTCATTTCAAGATTCTTCTGACTTTAGTTGTATGACCATTGACATCTCAAGCATCAGCTTTTTATCAGATTTAAACTCTAAGAAGAGATTAAAATTTTATTTTACTGATTTCTTAACAGAAAATGGTAGCCACTTCCAATTTTAATTTTGCGAAAAATCACATATTCTGTAAGACTGAGCACAAAACCTTTCCCATGTATGCAGATATTAATATGAGAAAACTAGCATTTGCTTCTTAAGTTAAAATAAAATCCAATTATTATAGTACTTTCCATTCCTTTTCACATTTTGAAGACAAAATACCTGTTAAATCCATTTCCAATTTGAACAAACAGAGATTTTAAATAGATTATGGATTTTCTTTTTTGTGTACTTAAATTTCAATTGCAAAATGGATGGTAGAGTACCAGCAAAACCAACAAAAAATTCTCAAATCTAAAGATTATCCAATATTATAATCATTTGAAGGAGTTCAGTATTTTCATTATTTACCAAAACCGTCATAGCACTGCCTTCAAAAACTCAATGTAATCAAACTGGGATACTGACCCTTGCAAATGTTCGGAAGTGTGTTCAAACTTCTAAAATCTCTGCATTAGAAGTCAAATACTTTTCCTCATTTTAAAATGAGGGACGGATGTTGTTTTTTAGAGAGGAGATGGTGAGGAAGGTTGTTGCGTACAATAGGGGAAAGAGTCTCTTGTTTTGGAAGAACTTTTTGATAGGTAATGAAATTTTAAAAATATTTATTGATGTAATAATTGTGTCTATTAGTGTCACTTATAATCTACTTAGCAATCTTCCAGTGCTGTTGTAATTTTCAGTGAAGAGAGAGTATTTGCCTTGGAAGTACTGCCATTTTAATAAATGGAGAAAAATAAATTTTATTGTAAAAGTAGTGGATGTCTGTCACTGATTCCAACTTTCATGGATGAACAAGACCTGATTTCAAACATGACAAACCCCATACTTTAGGATGTGATGACACAGAGTAGACCTTTTCACTTGTTTTTCTTTTATTGCTTTTTCCGCCACTTAAGAGTCAATGGAGTTTTGTAGTTATGTTGCTGTAATATATTACATTATATTTTGACCACGTTATCAATGCTTTCCTCTTTTGTATGATTTATCTCAAGAAAAACAGAAGTTTATATAGATATAAGACAGATCATATCAGTTAATTAGCCTTCAGTTACAGATCTGGTGGAAACAATTTGAGAGCTGAATTTAGTTCCTGAAAACCAGTCTCACCTACACAATAAAATTTGCATAGTAGAAATCAGATTCCTCCAATCTGCAGTTTGAATTTTTGCAGCTGCTTTCAAACTGATAGTTACAATGAAATATGGTATAAAATACCACCTCAGTGCATATGGGGGGTTTATTTAGCTAGTTAATTAGTTACAAGAAAAAAAATGAACAGATGTTAATATTATCTAGGCTAATGTGCTAAGATATTTGGTATTTCATTATGGATGTTAAGAACAGGATGTAATGAACATATGAGGATGTTCATTATTAGTATGACAGAGACAATGATTAATGATTTCTTTCAGCTTCAGCAACTATAGGTAATTTTAAATTTTTGGTAGCAAACAACAATTGTTTAAAAAATAGCAAAAAGCCCAGTAATGGTAAATCATATTCATAACTGAATGTGAAAACCTTGTTCCTACCAGAAGAAATAATTTCTTGATCACTAAAACATTTTACTACATTTCATTTAAGTTGAATCCTTGGAAATATTTAAATCCAGGGTTCAAAATAACTCCATCTGTAAGATACGTCTAATGATACCCAATATTTTCTTAACTGCTTATGAGAATATGCCTATACTTGTGATTTATTCACTTTTTTATTTGGTAGCAAAACCAATTCAGTGTAATATTTCGGTTTCTTTTGATCTGATGGCTATTTGAGGCAGCTCAGATCAGGTTTATATCTGAAAACTTTTAGGACAGAAAACAAATATTCACAGAATAGCATCATCTTACTGCTTATAGTTTTGTAATATAGGAAATGCTAACAACTTGTTCATAAATCATTCAACATTGTTTACTTAATCAGAGGCTTTATAGCTCATATTTTTATGCACTTTTTACATACGGACCATACAAAGAGCTGTTATTTAAATCTATTTCAAAATTTGAATGGGGAATGAGCTGGGCAACTGCACAAGCCAGAATATTCCTGTTAATGAAGGAATATTCAGCAGTTAATGAAGCTGAATGTTACTGTTAATGAGATGCTCCGTGACTCTGTGTTTTATAGTTCCAAAGTAATGGTCAGTTTAACCAATGAAGCAGCATGCTTTACTTAAAATTGTCATATGTTGACTATTTACAAAGTATTTCTCACTTTCTTTTTTGTCCAGAACGTCATGTTTGTTTTGTATCACATAAACAATGACCCAAGTACTTAGAAGTAGAATTGAAATCAGTTAAGATTTTGTTTTGAATGCAAAACTGCTATTTAAATTCTAAATACTCTGAAAGGTTAATTCTTAATAGCCAAACTTGAAAAATTAATTGAATGTATTTTGAAAAAATATGAAAGATTTTATTTTATTGTTATTGAACTATCTTCTGAATTTTTGTTCCCAAGCTTCCACTTCCCGTTTGTTACAAATTTATGTACATTGCTTTACCATTCCAAGTTTTCGTTCCTTCCAAGCTTTCCTTCTCAGTAGAGAGAGAGAGGCTTCTTAAAAGGTCATCAAGAGAGATTCAAAGAGCTGGTTAAGAAGGTATATTTTTCCATTTGCATTAACAGGATTTAATCTGCTTGCATGGTCAGCAGAATATGACTTAGAACAACAACACAGGAAATACAAGATCCAGTGACTGAATATACTGTGTAGAAGCAGTACTGTTTGCACTAAAAACAACAAACTCTATTTTGGAGGGATGTATGTGTTAAAATTTAGCAGTTAGATTTCTGAGTAAGTAAAGAAGTAGGCATCTGAGTGTACCTTAACATATAAACCTCGCACTACAGACCCTTTTTTCTATGAGCACACTCATTGTTCCTCATCCATGCAAAGAAGACCATTGTACACTAAGAACTGTCAGGTCAAAAAGCCAAAATGAGAAAATCTAGCTTCCATGTAGTGGAATTTGCAGTAACTGACTGGGGATTTAGTTATCAGTATATACTTGGAGACAGTGGTCTCATATTTCTGAAGATTTTTACTGCAATATACACAAATAGTTTTGTAATTAGGAAGTGAAACTGATATCTTTCTTTATGGCTATTCAGACAGCCAGTATTTTGCTGAAAACCCCAAAGGTTGTTTTTTTTTAAATATGATTGAGTTAAAAGTTCAGCTTTTCTTACAGATGTTCTCTTCATATCAGAAAAAGTTTGTAATTTTTATTGGAATTAACTGTAAGTATTAATAATTCTGGAAAGACTGGAAAACAAACATGGTTATATTCACAGCAAGAACTACTCTGTCTGACCTTTTGCATATACCTTTGGAATTCATATTATGACTTTAAAAAGTCCATTGAATAATAAATGTTGTGTGTAATTATTCCAGGCTTTCATTTAAGAAGTAATAATCTCATATAATGGTAAGTAAAGTATTATAAATGAAGAAAGTTGTTAATTACAATGATCTTATTAAAATCAACTGCCAGAGAATCCTAATTCCCAATGAATTTAAGGGATTAGTTAAGTGGAGTGCATCATAAAGCAAGGCACTTCCTCTTCTGTTGAACTAAATATGCAGCCAAATTCTGGGAGTTTAATGAAGGAAACACTAAAAGAAGGAGAAATATTTTAAGCTATATAAAATTGGGGTTTTTACAACTTTAATTTTTTACTTTCATTGTGGTTTTTTCAGCTTTAATTTTTTACTTTCTTTGCTATAAAAGAAATGATTTGAAATCAAGCATATCTATTCAGCCATAATTTTAAATATGTTTGCTTGTATGCAACTGCTAGTTTGAAACAACATCATGAATTAGCAGGGAAAATGTAACCACAACTTTAATATTTTTAATATTTTTGAAAGTAGTGTGTTAATTATAAAATATGTAAATTAATTTACAGAGTTTCTAATTTTTTGGCAATAAAAGTATACAAACAGTACCAATGAAACTACAGGATAAATTATGTGATCTTTTTTCTGCTTTAGAACATTAAAAACTGGCACGTCTTTGTGTGTTTTGAATATGCAAATTTTCTAGTAGAAGATTGAAAAAACATTATGTTAAAAAAAAACCTTCATCATGTATTATGAGGTGCAGAAAAGAATTTGTTTTAGCAGTAGTTTACATAAATATATGCTTGTTCCTGTATTTAGTGTTAGAATCATAGGTGCATATTTTTCACTGAAGACCTTTTCAAACAGACAAGGTGACTTCAGGGTATTCTGTTCTTAGAAGGAAAAATATATCTCTACCATTTACTCACACAGAGAAGCAAATATTTATTTTCCAAAGTCTGCAAGACCTTGAATTAGAACAGGATTATGTAGTATCAGTTAATAATCATGGTAAATGAATTAATTAATAACTGGAATTAAAGAAAATGATCCAGTCATCTGCACTGGCTATAGCTGGCAAACATGCATATTTCTGACTTAACCTCAGGCAGCAGTCAGAACATCCTCACTCTTGTCTAATAAGACCTCAGTAATGAACTGGAAGAAGATTTATTATGTGGAATATGCTGGTGGCTACATCCATAGGACTCATATTTCATTTTTTGCACAAGTTTTGTCATCTCCACTTAGTCTGTCACAGTGGAGACTGGGGGATGGATGGTTCTGGGCAACAGAAGAAACTTGCAATTAAAAGACTGCATTTTTTTAAAAAAACTTTAATTCTATTTTGTTTTCCTTTTTGACTAAGCTACATAAAGCATTTTGCCAACATACTGTAGGAATGCAGGCAAGGACATTGTCCAGCATAAAAAGAATAGCTCCTTCTTATAGATCCCATGTCTCTTGACATTTAACTCAGAAGCTGCTTGTGTAATAGCTTTTTTTTCCTTATGTTACGCTCTTATGAAGGAACAGTGTCTTCCACAACAAAACTTTACTCCTAGTTTTGAGATTTTTGCGGAATCTTTTCATGATATAGTTCTCTTTTATATCATAAAGAGTAGTTGTGTTTTAAGAAGTTAATATAAAGCAGCACAACACCATGCAATATACAAGTGTGTATTCCATCTCTTGCAGAAATAGTTTTGTTGCTATACATTTAAAAGGTTATAATTTCTTCCCTGTTGTACTGCATATTTCATATATATCTATTATTTTGTTAATCTGTTACTGACTTAGATGGTAGTTTAAACCTTTAGTTAGGTGACATTTCCTAGTTAGCTAGGAAATAGACTGCTTTAGTTTGCAGCTGAATTTTAAAAAAACCCGATATTTTTAGACATTAAGCTATATTTATATTTACAATTTAGAGCAAATAAGTAAAGTGATATTTTAATTATTTTGAGTTTAAATGCTGGTGATTCAGGTATTATCTTCTATTTCAGTATAAGATAAAAGTATGGAATGAATAGAGAAACAGTTGGCCTACAACAGAGCAGATTTTCTCAATGGGAATAAATGTGACAATAATATGCTCAAAATGTATCTGAAGTGTCTATAATATATTCAGATTGGACACCCTGGGAGGAAAGAAAGAGGAAAATTATTTTTTTTACTTTATATGGGGAATAATATCCAACTAGGGAAGGTCATTGAAATAGATTTGAAGACAACAGCAGAAAGGTGAGTGTTTACTGCTGACCTGAAATCATGCAAAAACACCATCTTAAAGTATTGCCAATCAGAATCAAAATCTAAATGGATCACCAAAAGATTAAACAACACAGTTAAGGACTCTAATAGATATTGGTATATGTGTTTCAGGAAAATGAAATTCTATTTAAAAGAAGGTAATAGAAAGTGTGACCAACAGGGTTTTGAGAAAAAAAAATCAAAGCCTAATTTAAGCATTAATACAATTTGCAAAGATTAAAAAAGTAGAAACTTACTAAACAATCAACAACAGGTCGAGGCCAAAAATATATTCAAAGGCAATGTTATTGAGGGGAAGGAAAAAAAAAATGAAAAAAAAAATCCTTATTTCTTCTATTACCTTACTGAGGTAACAGGATAGGCAGTGCATTGGAACTATTCCTTTGGCTTGAAGGAACCAAGTCAAAATAAGGAAAATCAATAAACAGAAGCATAGCAAGTTGCTAGGATAAGGCAGTCTTTTCTGTGTAGTTCTGAAAGAGATAGATATGAAGCATTTGAAGTACAAATGTTGACCTTGAGGTTAAGTTTGTCTTTCTGTCGAAGCAGTGGGGGGTGATGAATGTGTAGGAAATCTTCCTTGATGAGCAGCTTTCCAATTTTCACAGTTAGAAAATAGGTAGAAATTAGTTAAAAAAAAAAAAAAAGTACAACAAGCTGAAGAAAAATCAATATAACTTTTGAAGAGCAATGTGGATCTTTTTGGGATGTCTTAGCAAGCATATAAGTGAAATTAAAAAGAGTTGATACCATATAATTGAATTTATAAAGATGTTTGGCAGTGTTCCATGAAAAAATATTACCTTTTAAGGGAAAGTAATACAATGCATTATGATAATATTTGATTACAAGGTAAGAATTGAAAGTTATTGATGTGATATCCAGTTTTAAGTTATCTAGAAAAAATCAGTAAAGGAAGGCTACCAAAAAGTTCTCATACATATTTTTCCTATGAATTGTGCAACATTTGTATTGTTCCAATACAAATTCACATAAAATTTAGATGACAAAGTTCACATTATCACAAAATTTTGTAGTATAATCATATCTAGCATCAAATACACAGAGTGAAAGGTACAAAAATTTCACTTCTGTCAAGTGCAGATAAAATGCTTATATAAGAAATAACCCTAAGCATAGGCATGTGATGCTAATTAGATTTTGGCTGTGAAGTATCACAATATCACAGAATGAGTAAATTGGAGGGGACCACAGTGGGTCACCTAGTCCAACCTCCCTGCTCAAGCAGGTTCATCTCAGAGCACATGGCACAGAATTGTCTAGATGGTTCTTGAATATCTCCATTGAACAAGACTCTACAAGCTCTCTGGGCAGT
Source organism: Lonchura striata (assembly GCF_050655825.1). NCBI lineage: Eukaryota > Metazoa > Chordata > Aves > Passeriformes > Estrildidae > Lonchura > Lonchura striata. The sequence continues at coordinate 140,690,742 of NC_140704.1, read as the reverse complement.
GACCTGAAAGTCAGAAATTCTTCCTCATGTTCAGGTGGAACTTCCAGTGCATCAGTTTCTGCCCATTGTCTCTTGTCTTATTCCTTGGCACCACCAATAAAAGCCTGAATCTATCCTCTGTCACCCTCCCTTCAGGTACTGATAGAAATTGTTGTGGTCCCCTCTCAGTCATCTCTTCTCAAGGCGGAATAAACCCAGTTCCCCCATCCTGTCCTTGTAAGACAGATGCTCCAGTCCAAGATAAATTACCTTGAAATCATTATTACTAGTCTTTTGCAGCTTAGAAAAATTCTATCAGAATTATATTTAAGGACTTTTTTTTTCCCTCACACAACATCCTAGCCCATAAGATATACTCTGATGAGGCAGTGTTAACAAAAAAAATAAATGTAACATGAAAGTCGTATTTATTTCTTGCCTGCAGATATAGGAGAGTCTATTTCTCAGCACTTATAGTTCAAGGAAAAATAGAATTGAAGTTTTTATTTATAATCCTTAATACAACAAAATAAAATCATACATTTTTGAGAAATGTAATTAAAAATCTTCCCAATACTGAGAAATAGATCTATACATTATGCAGTCTTCAACTTGGTGATTTGAAATGTAGTAAATAAGATTCTGTGAGTTGCTGATCCCTAGAGATCCCAGTGACATGTGTGAAAGATTCCCAGACACAAAAGTTCCATGAGTATTTTTCTTTTTTTTGTCTTCTGCATGTTTTAAATGTCAATTCTATATGATTTAATTTTATATTTTCAATTGGTATTTGTGCTCATAGCTGTTCATTGACCAGTTATTTTGACTATTGTTCCATTGTATAGTTCTTTATGACCCTATTTTCCTTTCTGTGTTTCAGGAGTCAGTCCCTTTTCCTAACTTTCTTGATTAGTTTTATTGACTTCTAATCTGAATGTATCATTAATTATGGATATTGTATTGTTTCGGTCTTTTTTTCATTTATTGTTCCAGTCTTATTTTCATTTCATTACCTTATTTTTCATTTTCTTTACTTCATTCTGCTTTAGTGAGTTTGAAAAGTGGGAATTTCTGTCTTTTTAACGTTAACTTAAAAGTCTGGGTGGCAAACCTAAAGAGCAGTGATGGACAAGAAAGCTGAGATTGAGAGGATTACAATGACCTCAGTGAATTTATCATTAACTCTCAGATCTCAAATTTAGAATTACAATCATTAACTATTCCTGCAATTTCCTTTTAAACTGCTGATGCACACACACTTAAAATATTTAAAATCACTTAGAAAAAAGTGATCATCATTTGGAAACCTAAAGCATCATTCTAGTATTGTAATATTATTTGCAGATGATTCAAGAAAAAGCTAATTCTTTGTTCCAGCTGTGATTCACTTTTAGTGCTTAAAAACTCATTTGGGTAAAAAAACATTCTAGAGACACAACTGGGCAGTATACAACAACATAAAGGGGTTTTGAATGGGCAATATACTCATTACAGAATCACAGACTCACAGAATCACAGAATCACAAGTTTGGAAGAGATCTTCAAGGCCACTGAGCCCAACCCAGCCCTAACACCTCATCTAAACTATGGCATCGAGTGCCACATCTGGTCTTTTTTTAAACACATCCAGGAATGGTGACTCCACCACCTCCCTGGGCAATGCATTCCAATACTTTTTCTCCCCTTTCTGTGAAAAACTTTTTCCTAATATCCAACTTATATTTCTGTTGGTGCAGAAGACTGTGTCCTCTGGTTCCGTCAGTTGTTGCCTGGAGAAAGAGACCAACCCCCACCTGACTACAACCACCTTACAAGAAGTTGTAAAGAGTGATAAGATCACCCCTGAGTCTCCTTTTCTCCAGGCTAAACACTCCCAGCCCCCTCAGCCATTCCTCACAGGGCTTGTGTTCCAAGCCCCTCACCAGCCTCGTTGACTCCTCTGGACATGTTCAAGCATCTCAATGTCCTTCCCAAACTGAGGGGGCCAGAGCTGGACACAGCACTCCAGGTGTGACCTCAACAGTGCCAAGCACAGGGGAAGAATAGCCTCTCTACTCCTGCTAGTCACACCATTCCTGATCCAGGCCAGGATGCCGTTGGCCTTCTTGGCCACCAGGGCACACAGCTGGCTTATGTTCAGCTGGCTGTCAGTACCCCCAGATCCATTTCCATTTCCATGAGCACTGTCCAGCCACACTGTCCCCAGCCTATAACACTGCAGGGGATTATTGTGGCCAAAATGCAGGACTTGGCACTTCAGCTTATTAAACTTCATCTTACTGGACTCTGCCCATCCATCCAGTCATTCCAAGTCTCTCTGCAGAGTCATCCTACCTTCCAACAGATCAACACAAGCATCCGGTTTAGTGTTGTCTGCAAATTTACTAATGAAAGACTAAATACTCTCATCCATGTCATCAATAAAAATATTGAACAGAGCTGGCCCCAGCACAGACCCCTGAGGGACCCCACAGGTGACTGTCCCCAGCTGGATGCAGCACTGCTCACCATCACTCTCTGGCCTGGCCATCCAGCCAGTTCCTATCCAGCAGAGAGCTCCTGTCCAAGCCATGGGCTGCCAGCTTCTCCAGGAGTGTGCTGCAGGAGACAGCGTCAAAGGCCTTGCTAAAGTCCAAATAGACAACATCCACAGCCTTTCCTGCATCTACCAGGCCAATCACTTGGTCATAAAAGGAGATCAGGTTGTTCAAACATGACCTACCCCTCCTAAACCCATGCTGGCTGGGTCTGATACCCTGGCCATCCTGTAAGGGCTGTGTGATGACACTCAATATGAACTGTTCCATTGCCTTACTGAGTATTGAGGTCAGACTAACTGGCCTATAATTACCAGGATCTTCCTTCCCACCCTTTTTGTGAATGGGTGTCACATTGGCCAGCTTCCACTCCTCTGGAACCTCACCAGTGAGCCAGGACTGTTGGTAAAAGATGGAGAGTGACTTCACAAGCTCATGTGCCAGCTCCCTCATCACCCTGGGATAGATCCCATCTGGGCCCATAGTTATAAATATCTAAGCAGCTCAGCAGTTCTGTGAGTGCCCCCTCCTGCATAACAGGGGTACCATTCTGCTCCCTGACACCATCTACTGACCCAAGAGAACAGTTGTCCTGAGGACAAGCAGTCTTTCCACTAAAGGCTGAGGCAAAGAAGGCATTAAGCACTTCCACATTCTCCTCATCTGCAATTACCAAGTTCCCTACCACATCCAGTAGAGAGCAAAGGTTTATCTTACCCTTCCTTTTAACATTAAAATATTTGTAAAAACATTTTTATTATCCTTTACAAAAGTTGCCAAATTAAATTCAAACTGAGCTTTGACCTCCCTATTTTTTTTCTACATACTTCCTCAGAGACCTGACCCTCCTTCCAAAGATGATACATCCTCTTTTTACTCCTAAGTTCCTTTGAACTTACAGCCTCCCTAGCCCTAAAATAGTGAAATTCCTAATACCAAAACAGGATCCAGAAGCTGATATAACTTATGAGCTCCATAGTAATAAGTAGATTCCTTGTTCTGTGAAGTTTGAAATGAACTCATAAAGTTACTGAGTTCTGAGAAAGCTCATAATTTAACTTTCATCCCAACATTTTTCGTTTCTTCTGCTTAGAAGCCATTGTCACGCTCTTCATCACATAATAGAAATTATTCTTAAACCAAATAAGCAATGAAATCTCATTTAGGTATGAAGAGTGCACAGATTAACAAATAATAGTAGGCTATATGTAGGCTATATGACCTTCAAAAAGGAAAAAAAATTCTCATTGGAAGGGATGATTATTTCTTGTGAAGAGATCTGTAAATCCTTACACATTTTTGATTCATGTTTTCAGATGCATCAATCTCTCAAATCTGCTATTGTAGCTAAAATGTGTTGAGCTTTGTTAATCTGTGATTTATTTTTACTTCTACACATCTGTCATATAATGCTCTTTTCCTCTTGCTATCTTAATATACTTGAAAAACTCTGAAATGGTCTTCCCCAGAAGACTGCCAATTTTCTTTTCTCTTCTTTTTTATTCATTTAGTATGTTGGCAGCTAAATTGTTTTAAAATCATTGTTCATTTTCCCTCAGAATTTCCTTAAATATCATGTCAAGTCTGCTGCAGGCAGTTGACTTGAAAAGCATGTTTAAACTCATATTTAGTTACTTTCTTTCAGCTGTGGAAACTGTACCACTGGTGTGCTCTTTCAAAGGAATGAAGCTGTGCCAAGGCATAGGCTGACTGCAGAGACCTATTCCACCACCACTGTTTATCATAAGTGAGAATGTTTCACTGAAAAGATCTTTATTCTAGCACAAAAGATGCTAGAAAATATTTTCTCTTATTTCATGGCTCCATTCTCAAAGCCTGCTACTTTAATTCCATTTTATTGGCAAAAGAAAACAAATCATTAAATGGAAAAACACAACATTGTTAAGTGGATGTTTATGCAGTGAGAGACTCCTGGAAAAATATCACATGGTATTCTACTGGTTTTATCAATTGGAGCAGTAAGAAACATGAACAAGAGGAGCTCCAGCTTCCATGGGAACAGCAAGACAGGGAGAACTCAGATCCCACCCCTTGTTCGAGAGGCAGGCAATGTAAGAAGTTTTCGTCATCTGCACACAGTTCCTTCATAACAAAAATATTAATGCATTGAACATCACTTGAGACTCTAGAAGACTATACCACACTAGAAATTAATGTAATCCACTGCCCTCTGTTGAAGAAAGCCTTATTTCAGGAAGCTATTTCCTGCAGTATTAGCAGAAAAATGAAGAATTAAAAATAATAGTCTGCAATTTAGCTATTTTAAATTCAAAATTTACTAACGCATCTGTTAAACAGTGATTTAAAATTTCCTCTCATTTAAGATTAATTTTAATCTGGTTATTTTTAGTTTTGTTTATTAACTATTAATATGTTAACAATACTTATTTGGTTACTTATTTGGTATCTGATTATGCTATGGAATATTTTGACATTTACATGCCACAGGCTTTGATAATAAATAATTCATGATGTGCAGCTCTACCCTGACATTTAAAAATTGAATCATTATATTGAATTAGATTTTGGGTTATAAAATTGGAAATCTGACTCTTCAAATCTCCTTTAATATTCTCTCTAGGGCTTTGAAAATTGAAATAGGAGCACATAATTTTTCATTTATGCTTGTTCTTTACTGGTCACCTAGAATGGACTTGAATTTAGTAAGATAGGGCAGAAACAGAAATTAATTGCAGTTAATTGCATTTGTTCAGAAAAATATAGGAAAAATAAACAAGAAATTTTTAAAACTGATAATATTTTGGATATATGAATAACAGCCAATATTATGAAAGAACTATCAAATGTGAATCCATTCTACAACACAAAAAAAGTAGGATTTTGATCTTCTACCACATCTCAAAAAAAATAATTTCACACTTTTCTTACACTTGGCTAAAATTAGTAAATTTAGTAAATTAATTTTAAGCAACATATGATTTTAGCACTTGAGAAAACTGTATGGAATTTTTGAAAACTCCGTGCATTCCAGTTCCTTAAGGAAAAACTGGATAGAACTGATATTTATAATTAATCATTAAATTGAGAGCAAACATTGTTTCTAAAGTTAGGATTCCCCTGAATATAGATGTGTATCTCATAATCAGCTGTATAAAATCTGCTTTTTGTATCTTCAGAAAACCATCTAGTTTTCTCTTAAAGATTTCAAGAAACAGAAACTGAATGTACAAAGTTATGTGGCTTATTTAGCTTTAGTGGTAACAGTTGATGAGCTGTTAAACAAATTTACATATAAATAATTTGATAGTGTGTTTAACTGCATTTTATGTATTTATATAAAATTTATATAACGTCAAAAGTATTGCTAAATTTTCTGCTGCTTCACTTTTTTTAAAAGAAAGAGGCACTTTCCTCTTGAAATGTACTTCTTAAAATGTATCTAACTGTGTTTCTCTGTTAATTATCTGCTATACAGATTCTTATGTCTTTGATTTTCTTCTTACAAGATATATTTTATTGATTATACATCTTTTAGAAAACTTCAAATATAGGTGTAGGTTCTCGGGGATTTTTTTTTTAGGAATTGCTGTTAGGTGTTCTCCCACTTTGTACTTTTTTTATTCATAATCTTTTTTCTTTATGAGTTCCCCTTCTAGAAAATACTAAATAACCCATCATGCCATAGCAATTGATTTGTGGGTTTAGCACTGCCAGCACCAAAAATATCAGAAGACTTCCTTGTAATCTGAGAATCAATTAATATGGATAGATCCATAACCAATTATAATAAATAATGTCTCTTGTCTACTTCAATATCCTGAACCCATTGTGACAGATATTTATATCTCTGTTTCTTCCAGGAATCATGCATAAATGTAATAACTTCCCAAAAGTATTTATGAGGATATCTAAGATTATTATACTAGAATTGCTGGCAATTATTTCTCTAATCTTTATCTAAATCTACCACATCTTCAAAAAGTGACTGGATGGCTCATGTTCTCATTCTTCTCCTTTGGAGACTAAACCCCCTCCTAGTGTTTCAAAACTTTGTGCTAATATGAAAGTAGAACTTTGTTTGTTTAAATGGCAAAAATTTGATATGATGTTCTTACTGAAATTTCACTGCTCTTAAATGGAACAAAAATGTTACTTTCTATGTCTACATTAAAGTCTAGCTTAGATATATCTTTTTCTACAGCAATGTTTCATTTAAACTCAAAATGTATCTTTTATCGTTTAAATTTTTCTTCAACAGTTGCTAGCTGCTTTTGATCTTGCCTTTCTACAATTGCTAATACTTTTTTAAAGTTGCTAGTTAGGATTTCTCTGGTTTTTCTTTTCCATTACTTTGTTTTGGGGGTATTGTTTGCTTTTAAATAATGCCATTATTTCCCCATTTTCTGTTAATGATTCAGGGCCTGCTTTTCTAAATTACCAGCTTCTTCTGGCCTGTTTTGATTAATTGCACTCAAATACTTTTACATATATTAGCTTCAGTTTCTCTCTCATTTTTTACATCAGTTTTGATTGCATAGTTAAATTCTGTTGTGAAGACTGAAGAGACTACAGTACGGAAATCTATATTCTTCATTATATTTTTTTCTTTCATGCTGCTTTTCAGCATTATGATGTTGCACTGTCTCTCTTTGTGTTCTTGGTGTCTTTTTAGTCCTAATGTATTTCTGCTTTTCAAGTAGCAACTAAAACATACATTTCTATATCAGATTGTCTTTTACATATTCATTGTATTATCAAAGCAGCTTTAGGTTCTTCATCAGCTTCACATTTACAGACTGATATCCACAATAAATATATCTGTAATTTAGAACTTTAGAATAAATATCTACCGTTTTTATATGTTACAATGTCCTTTGCATTAAAATTATTTTATAAGGTCATATATCAGTCACTGTATTAGTTTTCTTTTTACTTATAACCTCTACAAGCAATCATTGCCACTGAAAAATCTCATAATTGGACTACAAAGGATAAATAGAATGATATTGTATTACATAAGACTAGGAAAAAAACATTCAATGATTTAATATATGTGGAAGTTTGGACTAGTATACAGTTAATTTTCTTCACAGTAGCTAGTAGGACCTGGATTTTTGCTGGTTTGGTAATACCAGGGGATTTTCATTATTGCTGAGCAGTGCTTATAGAGAGTTAAAGCCTTTGATGCTCCTCATACCATCCCACCAGTGAACAGCCTGGAGAGACACAGGAACCTGGAAGGCAGCACAACTGGGACAGCTGATCCCAAATGGCCAAAGGGACATTCCCTACCTTATGGCATCACTGTTCAGCAATAATACAGGAGGAAGGTTGGCCTGGGGCCACTGATGAGTAACTAGCATGGTATTGGTTGATTGATGGTGAACAAATGTTTTCATCAGCATTACTTCTCTTTCATGGGTTGCATTCTTCTTTTATTTTCCTTTTCTTTACTATTTTCACTTTTACCCTTTCAATTCTCATTCCCCCACAAGGGGAAATGAGCAAGCAGGACTGTGTGGTATTTAGTTTACAGCTGGGGTTAAACCACAATAATATATTACATTTTATAAACATAAATCATGTTACTAAGTTATTTTTTTTTCTGAACCTACTTATTTAGATGAAATTATTAATACTACGTATCTTAGACTGCATTTTGATAAAGTGATGCATTAGATAAAAAGTCAGTATCCCATTACCAGCTCTTCAAGGCATTTTTTCCCTCCTTTTCCAGACTGTATACACAGTTGTTCTTAGTTTTGATTTTATTTGTAGCTATGTAATCAAATTTATCTCCATGACATAAAGCCATATTGTGCCATTCCTTTTTAAGTAGTGTTCCCCATTGATTCCATTGAGAACTGCTGCTTAAAAATGGATGGTGCAACATGACACTTAAATCTGCAAATACAATTAAATTATATTAGATCTTAGCTGTGAAATGCAGAGAAAAATGAAACCCCACAATTCCAATAAAGATTTGTAGGGAATGGGTATGTTTATTCGCAGCCTGGACACATGTGGGAACTCATTGCCCTTCAATGGACATGTGCACCTCTGAGAACTCCTGATCCTTTTTTATTACCCTGACTAATTTCCATATGCATAAAACTTCACAACAGGTTCATGCATATTCATTCTGCTGATTTCACATTACACTTACAGCAAGTTACACTTGTACTTCAGTTTTTGTCAGAAACTACAGAAGGAACTCCTGGATCACTCTGCCCTGTCTGTTTCAAGGTCCAAGGAGTCTTCCTTATCTCTTCTGTAACTGGGAAAACTTTGCTAGTGCTGTAGTTACTAGACTAAACAACATATTTCACTTATGTTAGCAAGCTCAAAGTGGTACATTTCACCTAAATCCAAATGGATTTCTACCCTGTTAAGTTTTCGCTCTGTCTCACCTGTAGGAGCTAGAAAGTAGGTGATCTAAAAGCAAGAGTAGGAATTAAAAACTTCAAGCTGCATTAAAAAAAAAAAAACCTTGATAACAAAAATATTAATTTTTAAAGGAAATTAAGAGATTTGAAACTGATTTTCATGCTTAGGTAGTCCATTCCTCACTTTTTTCTTACTAAACATTCACCTTGTGCATTATTTCTTTTGGTTAAACTGCAAAGGCCTGATGAAAAACATATAAGCAATAAGCACATGACTGGGGTTTTTAACACTGTATGGTTTAGCTGGAGGCACAGAAAATTTTACTTTATAGCAGTAGTTAGGCATAGATTACAAGAACCTATTGTTCTACTGGATTATTTTTCCCTCTGTGGTTTTCAACTACATTTCTTTTACAGCTACTGAAATCTGAGAAAAGATGTCACTCTGATGGTAATGCATTTTATATTGCATTCTCTATTTATTAATACACTGCCATAATTAGGTAGAAGGTAGTTCTATGACAAAGGTGAATGAATACTAATGATCAAGGTGGGTAATCTTCCAGATTAAATGCTTGCCCATTTATATACAGAATGGGTGATACTCTTATTTTTGTGATAGGGTTTGTCAAGGGCTACAGGGGATGCTATTTTACAAGGCAAGATACCATTAGGTTCAGCACACACAGGAATTTTTGCCATTGATGCTAAAAATGTTTCAAGGAAATAGTGAGCAAGGCATCAACACACTGATCTTTATCACATTCTTACCATAGTCAAGTTCCTTGCTCTCCCACTGGTGCTTCATTGCTGACCCTGGAAAGCAGGACAAGGGCAGCATACTACATAACATTTTGGTGAATAAACTAGAATAAGCTAGATCATAAATAACTACATAAGGGAATACAGTGTTTCAGAGTCTAAGCAAACATTATTAAAAAATAATGCAATACTATTGGAAAATCATATTAGAAAATATCAGTTACCTCTGGAAGGTTGTTTTGGGTTTTTGTTTTGTTTTGGTTTGGTTTGGTTTGGTTTGGTTTGGTTTTGTTTGGTTTTTTTTTTGTTTTGTTTTTTTTTTTGGTTTTTTTTTTTGTTGTTTGTTTTGTTTTAATTATTTTTTTCTGGTTGTTTGGTTGGGTTATTTTTTCTGCAAGATGTTTTACATTCCCAGGGGAATGGTTCTCAGCATTTGTTGCATTTTTTATTTTTTTGTTTTTAATTAATATTTGTGGGTGTGATGGGTTTGCTAGATTTTTATTATAGGTAGACAGAGCATAATAATTAGACTAGTTGATTTTCACAACTTAGAAGTATTTGACTTTCTATTAATAAGGAAACTAAATAAATCCTTGCACTATGAAACTGAAACAAAGACAGTGAGTTCTACTTAGCTGAATTAAGCATATGTGAAAGTCAATGGATAACATGGTAGTAGTGGAGCTTTTACGCTTTACACCTATCCAAACAACTTGATGCTAGCTGTTTTCTGGAGGAAAAAATATATGTTTGCATCAAGTTAATGTTTACAGTTCACTGTAACTATAGTTTCATGTCCACCTGTGATTTCTGAACATTAATCTTCAGTGTCGGTCAGGGTAAAATCTCTTCTTGAAACTTTTTGGAATTTTAAATTAAACATTTCCCAAAATGCAAGGAAGGAAATACAGTCAGGGAGCTCTCTACATTTACTAAAGTCTTCCTCCTCCCTGACATGTTCAGAATTGTCTTGGAGGACCATCCGGTTGCTATAAGAGTTAAATTATTCACTACCTAATGATTTACAATATTTAACGTTTTCTCAGCTTGTAAAGATCAACTGGATGCTTATGTCTTGAACCAGCTTCCCTTAATATTAGTTGTTTTTGAGATCCAGGATGTGAATTCTTGTGAAGACAAAGGAGTCATTACAGAAGCAGTTGGAAAACAAGGGACATAATAAGGGGAAAAGTAAACTCAGAAAGGGCTGAGTGAGAAAATCTAGAATGAGAAGACCAAGGAAAGAAATTCAGGGAAAGAAATACTTAACACAGGTATTAAATTCTTACTCTGGTATACGCAACATGGAGTTGCATATACAACTGTATGTTGCATATGCCAGAGTGACAAATAGTTCATGTGTAACTCCAGTCTGTAATGAGCGCATTGTAGCAAAGGCTGCAGACAACTCTTGTTGAAAGACCTGATACCTAAAAGATCCTCACTGGAAATCCTGCTTCAGACTTGTACTGTGTCTCTTCTCCCCTTGTGTGAAGAGATGTATGCCAGCTACTCTTGTGTGAACATATGTATCCCTGTTATAAATCCAATGCAGATGTAACTTTCGTGGGATTCAGTATGTGGGAAAAATGTTTAGATGTTTCAGACCAAGTGTCATGTAAATATCTTAATTATCAACTGTAAAAGATAATGGTATTTTCTTCACCCTTTAGAAACTTGGAAATTATTTTAACTATAGTTCAGTATTAGTGAGAGCTCTCAGATTTTTGAAGGTGCTAGATATTTTTTTCTTAATTTGCAAAAATTGTTTGGTTTAATGACTTTTAGAGATCTATAAGCATTTTCCAATGAAATTATTTTGTATTTTTTTTATCAGCTGTCATAATACTACCTTGCAAGTATCATGACATATTTTGTCTAGATCTGTAACATAGGTAAATATATTTTGCTGTGGTTTAAGTATACTAGTATAAGAACTGTTTTTTACAATTAAGATAATGCCTTTCCTAATTGCATAGCCTGTAAAAATAGAAAAGAAACAGGGTATATAAAAATCTTTCTTTTTCTTTATAGGTAAAGGTACACTATATGCTGGGGATTATATTTAGCTCTTTTATTTTAAGTACTGCTTTTGTGTACAAAGATTTCAAGTTTCATTAAAGGTGAAATTATGTTCCTTTTTGTGTCAATGCAATTGACTTCACTGGAATTGTTTTTTACTCTAAATTTGCACATTATTTATATCTGCTGATTAGGAAGGTGTAATAGTGATGTGAGCTCTAGAGTGTGTATTGGGGATTGTAGCTTAATTGTTCAACTCACACACAGTAAAGAGGAAATGGAGTTAGGAATGATTTTATTTGACAATCTTATTTCCCTTATTTTAATGCTTTTGTTGCTTATATTCTTCCATATTCATTTCTGTTTAACCCAAAATCTGGAATAGAAAATTTTGAGTGCTTAAAAGCTGGTAAGCAGATCTGTTTTTATCACGAATATTTGCCACATTTAAATAGTGAAGGTTTTTTACTTCATGTTTTTCCAGTATCTCATGGCGAATAAGTCTCTACAAATGAAGCTCAGCCAAGACACTCACTGCTTCTTGGAAAAAGTCACAGTAGTTCTATTATCTAAATATGTTTTCACAAGAGATCATGAATTTCTAATATTTCACATGGTGGGGGATTGAGGGAAGGCACTGAGGTTACTTTTAGCCACAGAGGGCAATATTCTGTGTACAAGTGGAAGTCAGTGCTTGCTCCATGTGTCAGGGTGTGTGCCCATGTGCTCGCTGTACTGCGCCTCACCGACGCCTCATCCTGATGTGGGTCCTGATGGATTTGCTTAGCTCCAGTATATCTGGAGCATGTGTGTGCATGTGCCACATCTGCCACATGCATACACATGTGCACAAGCAAGAGTCGAGGCCGTTCTGTTGATATATTTCAAATACCATGACTTTCACAACGATCCATTAAATCATTTCCAAATTGTAAACTGTAGCAATAGCTGCCATCTGCTCCTGTTTCAGGTGCACAGCCTGCCAAACTCTGAAGTTACACCATACTGAAAGGAATCCATGCTAATGCAAATTGCATAAACCTGGTCTCAAAGTGTTGGGGCCTTAACTTGCTAGAGTTTAAAGATGTGTTCTTTTCATGGTATACTCCACCAAATATTTTGTATGAATTAACTAAAAGTAGTGTTAAAATATGTAATTTGTAGCTATACTAATAAATATCTTGAATATAGTATGATGAGTACTGAGATAAAGTCTTCTGGAATAGTAGTAAGAAAACTACCTTTTTCTTATTTAATATAATTCATGAAGTATTAACGTTTTGAGATAATACAACAAAAAAAAAAACCCAGATGTGTTTAGCAAATGAAACATTGAGTACTACTTTATTTATAAATTCATGTCCTAACAGGAAATAAATTTGTTAAATAGATAAGTTAACACTAAACTCATTAAAAATGTTTTATAGTCCAAAGATAAAAATTATTCTAAAGAGATGCCATAGTCTTGAAAAGAGATTAGGGTTAAATCTAAATTAAAGCCCTAAATTACAAAGTCTCTGTGACAAGCAGATAATAGGAAACCACTAACATTGAATAATGTTTCACATATATGCACTTGTACATCTGATGAAAAAAAAAAAAGAAGAAATAACACTGTTTCTTGCTTGACATTTTTGAATAATGCCAAATACTAGGTTTTGTTATAAACCTTAGAAAAATACATTGTTGTGGTAAAAAGCATTTGTATCTATCTTCCATTTGATCAAGTATTATGGCTGTGGTAGCATAAACATGATGTTTCTGTAATAAATAAAAGTATGTGCTCATAACTTTTTGTATATAAAGTTATAAGTAATTGAGATATAAGTAAGTGGTACATCATGTTCAGTCAAGAAAACCTGACCTTCTTATATCAGTAGTTGTAGACATTGTTTTGTATGATGAGTGTATTGGCATGAGTAAGAATTTACTAGTGTGCAGAAGGGCTGTATAATCTATGCTCTTAACATAGTATAAGGCATCATAGGAATGAATAATAGTTTTGTATGCTGTAAATAATAGCATACTGCATATAAACCACATCATTACTTTTATTAAGATGGTTTATAAATTTTAAAGAAAAAAATAATTGATCTGGAAAACTGCAGAGTGCCATCAATTCTCATTTGATACATGAGAAAATTGCACATACTCGGTATGTCACAGGATGTACGCATTCAATCCAGTGTAGAAGTGTAATAAGATTTCCTGTAATATCATATACCAACATACAACAAATGCACCTGCCTGGGGACTCTGCATCGCTCTGCTTTGTGACACAATTTAAACTGATTTTTTAATTATATTAAATTTTTTTAAACCAATTATCTTCACTTTCTAGCACCCTGTGGAAGCCGATCAACAGGCTCTGAAGGGACTGTATTATCACCAAACTACCCCAAGAATTATAGTGTTGGTCACAACTGTATTTACTCTATCACTGTTCCTAAGGAATTTGGTAAGTAGATCTAGTCTCTTTCATATCTTTTTATTGCTTGGATGCTTTCAACAATTCTGGATTATTTGTATGATTGCTTTTACATAAAATTATTAATGTGAATAAGCTCTTTTAAGGTGATACTTCTATTAACACTTTTATCATTTTATAGTGCATTACTTTCTCAAAACATGTTTGCCTTTATCTTTTGAAATTAGTGTTCAGTATCTTTGTCTCACTGTGACAACTAGCATGTAACAGAATAATACCGTGTAGCTAACCAAATATATCAGTGGCACCACTTCAGGTTTCTTTTCACCCAGGGTCATGTGCCCATGCTCTAGAAAGTAAAGCATAGCTCCAGTAAGTCAATGTAAGCATGTTTATCTTAAATATTTGGTAGTGCTGCTCTTTTACCCCTTGGGTTCTCTGCATCATGAGGCAATGGCATAGTCATTATTGACAAATGAAATTAGAGCAGCAGGTGTCTGCTTGGGTTTTGTAGAATCTCTTATCCTCCATCAAAATTCCACTTCCATACTAACATTTTTTCTGTAGATTAGACAAATATATTATTGGTGTCTTCTGTCCCATACAAAGACAGTTTTACCTCCCTGGATTTATTAATTATTCTATCTCACTTTATTATTAAATGTCTGTGATAACAGCTGATGGGATTTTTGTCCACTTTGACTTCTTGGTAAGCAGTATGACACATATTGAATATCATTTAAGCTTTAAATATCCATGCTGTAGATTTTTGCTTGGGTAAGCAGGACTTCATGACAACCCCTAGCTCACTCTTCAATTTGTCAAATAACAGGTGCCTGGGGATGGGTATTTCTTTACCTTCCTTCATGTTGATTCTGCAAACATCTTAGCCAAATTAAAGACAGTGCTTTGGCTGCTGTGTGTCCATCTGCCATACTCCTGATATCTGAACTCCCTTAATATCCAATTAGTTTGTTCTTAAGTATAGTGTAGAGGTGTATAGAGTACTACAGAATAAATAGGTTTTTAAAAGTATTGTCTCCTAAGTCATGCCAATTTCTCCTTATTCCAAAAACATTAGAAAAAATTAAACAGATGTGCATAATTCTTGTTTTATTTCTAGCTATTATAAGTATGGACATTTGACACAGCTAATTGTTTCTAGATAAACTGTAAAGTTTATATCCTCCCATTTTCATCAAATCTAAAGTTAGTAATTTAATATCATTATACTGGTACTTCTTAATTTATGAAACAGATGTCAACATGTAAAGACTTAAAATTACTACAAAAAAAGATTCAAAATGTATAGTTTTGTGATTTCCAGAAATAAAGCCAGATTTCCCAAAACAGCACATGAAAATGGGGAAAAATCCCACTGCTCTGCATAGTTACTTCAAATAATTTGAGAAATACTGGTTTTCTTATGCAATAAACATTATTCCTTAATAACAGTATTAAGGAATTCTGTTTAACTGTTTCACAGTGATTAGACAAAAAAATTGCTGATGTAAAAAAAAAAAAAAAGCTTAAATATGCTTAATCTTAGTATACAAGGATTCATTGACATATTGTGGAATATAGATGTTATAGAACACCTAAATGTTTTGTCTTTCCTACCTTCAGATAGACCTTTACTTTTTTCTTGTATTTAAATAGTGTATTTTGACAATTAGTTCAGGTACCTGTAGAATATATCATGGATGATATTTGATCCACTTTTGTGAATGCAGGAAACAAAAGTGTGTTAAAAGAGAAAGGAATCTGGTAATAGCCACTCAAAATTAGGATGACATGACACATTGAAACAATACAAAACAGTTATTTCTGTTTTAGCTGGTTTTTTTTCCAGTGATACTCATACAATAATAAGAAGCAGAATTCCTTGCACCCAGAATGTCACATTTTAAAATATGAGTCTTTGTTTGAGTTGTACACTGGTGTGCAATTTTTTTTGTAAATTATTAATATAGATTTTTCCTGATCTGGGCTTTTTCTGTAATCTATCTTTAGTAAAATTATTGCAGTAAAAATCATTAAGAAAGGCAAGTAATTTTCACAATGGATTTAACTGAAGGTTTTTGCATTTGATGTAATTATTTATCTCAGTCTGAAATTTTACAGTAATGAGTATGTTTTATCTAATAGCTTTTACGTCTCTCTCATCAAAATTTATTTAAGTACAGTTTCAGAGAAGAATAGCCATAAAATTGCAATGCTGAGGTCTTTCAGATCAATTTTAGTAAGTATAATCTTTATTCCTGTAACCCTCTTATTTTGAGTCCTAATAGAGGATATTACATTAAGAGTATTCACTTGCAATTCTTGGTATGTAGGACTCACTCACTGACAAATGGTCACAAAAAAATCTGGCTTTTGTGGAAAAAGACACCAGATTTCATATTTAATTCACCTGGTAATATGCACCACATCATGTAGATTTGACAGAGATTACTCACAACAAAAAAGAGTCAAAATAACCTTTTTGAGAATGAAGGGGTGTGGGAAACCAGGACTCCTATGTGACTAACCAATATGATTGAGCAGAAGCTGTTTGTTGTTTACATTATGCACTTACAGAATCCACAACTACTGCACACGTTGATCATGCGTTTCTTGGTTGGTGCCTCTATCTTGCCCACGCATTCTGCACACACTCTTCAGAGTACGGGATTGATTACAGCCCAGGCGGCTCACAGCTCTCTGGTATCCAGTTCTTTCAGTCTTGATATTGTGTTTCTCAGCCTCTTCTTTCTTATTTTAGAGCAGTTTATGTCTCTGTAACCTTGATGCATGCCAGAGGGTTCTGATAAGAACTACAAGCGGTATGGCTGGCACACAATGTGGTCTAAGTTGCTCAGATACATAGCTACAAAGGGGTACTCCAGCAAAGCTGGTGACATATGATGTGATCTTCCTAAAGGAAGCAGCAACAAAACTGTCATCTTCTCTGTGGCTCCAGCTTTCATTGTGAAATACAGAAATCAAATATTTGCTGAATGGAAGCTCTTCAAGAAATATTTTTGGAATCCAATACAGTATATGAGAACTTAAAACAAAGAACAGTTAGGGAAAAAAAAAAAAAAGTGAAAACCTGGTCAAATAGAGACAAAACCCACAAACAATGTAATATCATATTCAGTGTGTAGACGGGAACTCATTGGCCTGGATTAGTTTTTGATGGACTGAAAAGAAAACCTATTTCATCTGCAGCTTCTCAAGTTCTCAAGTCAAAAATTCTGTGGAAAAATAATTCCAATGTGGATTTTTCCCAGTGTTTCATTATTCTGTCATGCAGAATCACAGTTGCGATATTTCATACCATGACAGGTTTAAGCTACAAGATAAATGATTCACAAAAGCACACAGTGTGCCACAGGCAAAATCCTCTGTAAACATGGAAGTCTCAGCTTCTTTGACACTCTCCCATTGGTATTTTAAAGTGATGTAATGATTGTTAATTGTTCAATCCTGAAATACAGCTTTGGTTGCAATTAAAATTCAGATATTTGAGACTTTATTTATTTTCCCTGATGGACATGACCTAATTTGTATGCTCTGCTCTGTATTATGGTGTCATCTATACTTCTTTTTAAATTACTATTTTTAACAGTAAAATAAATTTGATATCAGGTGGCCTCAGCAAATGGCTTTCCTTTTTGTTAGAGCAAAAGATAGATTGAACATATACGGTAAGGTATTTAAGTGTGGCTTTGAGCTATGCAATCAGAAAATAAATATATTTTCTCATTGCCATCAAAAATTACGCAATTTAAAGCAGAACTTTCTTTTCCTATCTTGAAGCTAAAATATTAATTGGGAAAATGTCTAGTTTCTATGGAAAAATTCACTTTACATCTACAGAAAAATATAATATTTTAAAAATTGCAAGAATTTTATTGATAAGACTGATATTTTGGGACAAGACTTAGAATTATGGCAATGAAGGTAGATCCAGTTTGTTTACTGTAAACAGGGAAATTTGATTCCACTATTCTCTTCAATTTCAAAATAACTGGCTTATATTCACAGACACATTTATGCCATTTTCAGCTTTTATTTATGTCTTGAATTTCTAGGAGACAGACCTGAGTTATTCCATAATTTTGTTGCTAATGCAACACAGGAAACAAAGAAGTAGAACAAAACATTTGAACTTTGGGATTACTGTTAATTATTATTATTAATAATATCCTTGAAAGAATATTTTTTTTACCAATTACTGGAAGATAAACCTACAGATTTTATTCTGGCAGTGAAAATACACACTGAGAGAACAATGGTGTTATCATATGTTGCCCTGCAACAGTCATGTTTTCTGTTAGACAGCTCACTGCATCTACAATTGTTAGACACCTTAACAGTTGTGTCACAGTAAAGTTATTTCAGTACTGTTTGACTTTATTACAAACTCAGTTTACATTTGGAAAGACAAAGATAGGCAAGGACAGATCATAAGGAGCAGAATGTGCCAAATGGCAAACTCACATCAAGAGGAAATGAGAACCAAATATTTATTTATTATAGTACTTAGCTGAATTACAGTAAAACAGCTATTTTAATAACTTGAATCCATCCTCACTGCTGTGTACATCTTAATATAATTTAAGAAATGTGGCAGATGCATATGGACTGACATTTTTAAAATGTGGAGGATTTAACTTTCCATCTTAAGTAAAAATGGATAGAAATGTCTGGCTAAATAGCTAGCATCAATATTTTTAAGAATAAATGAAACAATTATTGAATTAAGCAATACTTTGCTGAAAGGGAGATAGAAATGAAAGAATATTATCTTAAATATCAAAATGCCACCATAGGCAGGAATCTGATTCTGCTCCTACCCTCTTTTTATAAAAGCAACTACTTCAAATTCTGTGAGACTGCACTGTTCAAACAATGATTACTTGTCAACAAGACAGAGCAAAGCCACAAAGACTGGTCCAAATGCTTGAGTGTCCAACTGTATAAAGGTTCAAGACACTAACTTCAGAAGAAAGAGACAGTGATTCAGCTTGTACCCTGTATTTTGTGAAAAATTAAGTCAGCTCACCTTTCCTTCCCAAAAAGAAAATAACTTCAAATCAAAATGACTTCCAAGAAAAGGGACCATTTATTTATTTACCTTTTTTAATGTAACCATAATACTATTTTTAAAGAAAAAAGTTATCTATATTCTTGTATTTGTTCACAAAATTTTTTGCATAAAAACTGACTATCACAGGGCATTTCATATAAAAACTAAAAATATTTTAAAAACAGGTATCAATCCATAAATTTAACAAAATCCAATTTAGTTGAATAATTCAGTTTTCTGTTTTGTTTTCTCAGCTTTCTAAAGTAAAGAGTGAACATCATGGAATACTGAGGATGTATATGCAAATATTTATTCTGAACAATAGGAAGAAGTACCTGCTGTATAAGTAATACCAATAGTTGATAGAAAATTCATACCTCATCCTTTTTTCTTGGCATTCTTTTAACTCTTTTGCTATGTTGTCATTTTTGTTAACACAATTCTGTTACTGCAATATTTTCAAAGGATCTTGTATTAGTTAGATTAGAATGATTCTTAATAAATTCTTGAAACTAATCTTCAAGATCTCAGCATTAAAAATTTTATGGCAGACCTTTTCTTCAGTTTTCTCCAGTCAGCTAATTAAGTCTCATTCAAATGTACATAAGCAAGAGTTTCATCTGTGATAGACTTTAGAAATCCTGGCCAGAACTGAGAGATCATTGTTCAAAGGATATCAGGCAGACACAGAAGTACCTTTCATGACAGAGATAATAAACTTAATAAAGGTAACATTTTGATGTAATATTTAATTACAATTGCTGAAATAATTCTTTGAAATAAATGAATAAAAATGAGTGTTTCAGTATGGAAACATTCACAATATTAGTGTAAATGCTGCTTTATGTTAATTTAGCTCATTGCCAGAATATTGTTTGAATTTGAAAATTCTCAGTGGATTTAACATGATAGGTATATGTCTTTTCATTTGACTCTTTTTCAAATTTAATTTTGAGAGTTAATGAAGAGCACTGAAGAGGGTTAAGCATGGAACCAGGTTGCTTAGGGCCAGAAAAATATATAGATTATATGCACTGTGCTTGAAACAAATTAATGCACCTTCCTACCACCTACTAGAAATTGAATATACTCAATGTTCATTCAATGTGCATTAAATGACTATGAATTTTTTTCCACTATTACTTTGATTAAATATGATAAATGAACATTTTTTCTGAAATTTACAATGCATAAAATTAACCATACAAAGACATGGTTCATTTCTTCCTTAAAGATTTTATAGCTATATAATGAATAAAATAAAAAATTGGTAGAATCTGACTCATTGTATTGTGTGTAATTTAGCAAGAAAAGAATGTACTGGGGTTGAGCCAGAAATATAAAGGTTAGAAGTCTATCTTTTATATACTAAATGGATATGAAAATCTTAGTGATAAAAAAGTCTTCGTCCAAAAATGTAAATTCTGGACTTTTGGAGTTAGATACAGTTACAGGATGTGTGTTTTAATATTTATAATCCAAGTGGGGATGATCTAAATCTGTGAATGTCTTGAAGTGTTACCCTTAAACAATGCAGATTTATTTTTAGGCTTGAATGCAAAGCAAATAGGTGTGTATGCATGTAGTTGAATCCTATGCTGGAATACATTTCCTCTTGTTTTAGTTATACACCTTATTAAATAGATATCTAATCTAAGCTATTCAGATCCTTGCTCTAATCAACAATGAGAAATATATATTCCCATAGTGTGATTCAACCCATCTAAAACATCTATCTGCAATTTTTGTAAGAACAGAATTTATTTGTAATTTAAAAGAAACAGCACAGCCTCATTTTATCAGATTTGTTCTGGCAGTTATAAAGGGTTAAATGAATTAGAGAAGATTGCATATGTGATATCTATCCATTCTGCAGTCACAATGCACACACATAAATTCATGTGATTAAGCTGGCAGTTTCTGATATATCTCAGTGAGCAATCACTTAGTGTCTTGGGATTTGTTTATTCAAATTCAAGCTATTCTTAGTGATTCCTGACTCTCAAATGTTTTAAAACTAATGGTAGAGATGAACAAAATGTGTGTCTTATTTTTAAGTGTATATTTGACAATAATATCTCTTCTTAGATTGTTGTTGGACACAAGAAGAATTTCAGGTGATGGACTACATTATATTAGTTTTTCTGCAAGAAGCCATGCCCTATAGCCTGACTTCAGAATTAATAGCTAATGGTTTATGTTTCCACCTCAAAAAGAAAATGAAAGGCAGGACTGATTATATGATGGAAGTAATTTTTGTTGAAGTTTTAGGAGGGACTTTATTGATTACTAAGTATTATCTTTTCCAGAATATATAATATTTGTACCTTAAAGTGCCATTTAAAATATAAATATTTTCAGAATCTGGTATAAAAATAGTCATAGCACAAGAATTTAGGTTCAATATACAAATTGTGAAGTTATTTATTCTTTAATGTAAGAATTTATTCCTTTGAAGAATATTTTGCTACTTTTAACAAGGTTGTGCCAAATATTTTTATTTTACATTGTATTTCTAACACAGAACAATAATATGACTACTTTTATTTAAATATGAATAGTCCAGTGGCAAAATATTATATATGAAACATACCTGATAGATAGTGAATATGTTTTTTATCATAATTTCAAGTATACATGATCACAGTGCTACAGGCTTTCCATAGAATAGCTAAAACTTGCAGCCTAAGATTTTTCAAAGAATGGAGGTGAACATTAGTTGTATAACTATTAACTTCTGGTTTGCTTTTCTAATTCAAGGACAAGTTTGTGTCTTTCTGATGATAACAATATAAATTACACCAATACCAGAAGGTCATTTTGCATCACTTTCCACTTAACTATGAATCTCCTAAGTTCTGAGAGGAAGAACTAGATGGTTTTATGTACTCAAACTCACAGCTGGGGAGTACTTCATTCATTGGTTCAGTGCTTAACATGTTTGCCAAGTGAGCAGATGCCAATAAAAAAGTCACCATTGGGTGACATTTAAAAGACTTTAAACTATTCAACATATTTTTGAAATGAAATTTAAAGAATTTAGTTGCTTCATATGATCTGAAGTCACTTTTTCAGTGCTGTTTTTAGATTTTTAAAATAAAAATGATTAGTTTTGGCTCAAATATTAATGATGAGTTTGAATATAATAATGACCAATTAAATACAGATGACAAAATAGCTTAAGCTATTGAGTTTGACTATAAACATGTGGCACCAGTAGAGCTGTCTTTTTAATGCCCGAAACCCAAAGTCGAATAAGACCAGATCTGTAGTCTTCACAGTTCCCCAGTAAGTAAAATAATTTGACTGTAATGTGATTGAATTGATGAAAGATTTCTAAAGATTTTTTTCTTGGGTTTTATTTTTGTTTGTTTTTTTTTTCTTAATTTTCAAAGCAGTGTGACTCCAGCTGCTCCAAATATTTAATCATCAAATCTTTTTCACAGCAAAGGTTGTTATTAAAATAGCTGAAATTAGTGTGGGTTTCTGGTTATTCCAAATATTGGAGGAAAGACTACATTGCAACTACATTGCTTAAAGCTTTTCAACACGTTACTGTCCCAGGGAGGAGACTGAATGGCACCATATATTCTGAACAATTCTGATTTCTGCTGGGTTTACTTCTTAGGACAAGATTGCAGTATTTTGGAAGGATGATAGCAAAATCTTGAATCTCCATTTGTTAGGACATCTTATCATAAAGTATATTAATAATGAAAATGTTATTTTTACTGTTAATCTCTGAATGGGTAAAAAAGCTGCTTTCTCAGTCTTCAAGCCTGCCCAGTTGCAGGGAACAGGCCTTTCTTTCTGTTGGGGTTTGTGGTTTTTTTTAGTTTCAGCAGTTTGGGGGTTTTTGCTATGTTTCTGCCTCTTCACTGCATTTTCCTATAGCTCCAAAAATCGGTAAGAAAATCATTCTAACAGAACAACTGCAGAAATGCCTCCTCCCTGATACATGTTTCACTTGTTGGCAGTAAGAGGCAGAGAGATCTGGACAGAGATACCCTGAAAGTTAATGTGACCATGGCCAAGTTTCCATCCTGAAATATTCCGATATGTTTCAGGAAAGGAGCTCATTAGGATCAGACTAGGATCAAGGAACTGCAAAAATTTATTTTACAAAACATCTGCTTGTTAAATTGTTCACTGTTAGGCCCTGTTAACATACTTGTAATCCATATTTCTTACTTTTTCTCTTAATTATATTCCTTTGGCTATAAGCCAGTTCTCTTTCAAGTAAGATTACCTGTATTGACTCAAATATTTGTGTTCACCATTGTGTACACAAACTTCAAAGATTTCTCTCAGTTATTTCTATTTAATTTCCTTTGTTTAGAAAACAAATAAAAAGTTCTTTGCACTATATTTCACTTTGTGCTTCTTCCATATGTGTTCCTGACTGCAGAACTGGCTGATTATTCCACTTGCTTAGAAAGAGAATCCCTGAACAATCTGTTTTACTGAAAAAAAGGGGAGGGCATGTTAGCCACTTGCTGTCTGTATCCAGTTGCTTATTTATAGCAATTTTTGAAGACATTTTTTAGGCAAATTTTAGGTAGAGATGAGTTGCATCTGCTCTGGTAAAATGAGTAAATTTCAGGAAAAAAAAAAAAAGTGAATAAATTCTCTAAGGGGAAAAAAAATTGGAAGTCAGTAGTTGCACATATTTTGAGCCAAAAAATAATCCCATCTCTTTATAAGAGATTAGAACTCGAATTCTATTTTGGGAAGTCATTGAAAGACTGTCAAAATAGGGCTATTTGGTGAGATGAAATTACTTTCAGTTGTTACTTAGTGCAGATGTTGAATTTCTGGTTTTGGAGGCCATCATGGAAACAACTGAAGGATGGCAGTGCTATTGTTTCTCAGAGGTGGCACCTAGGCTATATCAGTAAGGCAGGAAAATGGAGGAGAACCATATAATTTGATGATTACAAGGGATGGATAACAAAAGAAGGAATGGCAAGAGTAGAAAAAGTTGCGTGTGTGTGTGTGTGTGTATATATATATATATATATATAAAAAAAAAAAAAATATATATATATATATGGATACATATACTTGTACACATCCCTATATTTTGTGAAAGGGTAAAGCCTCCCTGAAACCAACACTTGGCTAATGAGACTTGCCTACCTCTAACTGATTATATGAGAGTTACATGAGAAGAAAAAGGCAAACACAAACTTTGTTATTGACATGGGGTGAGACCATGCAAGAGCACTGGTCTGATAAAGCATGTGTACCACATCTGTCCAGGTTTTGTAAATGTTTGGGATGATGTCAGAGCAATATGATTCTTTTGTGACTATCACACCTCAAGTTCCACTCCAACAGTGTATGTATTAAATGTAACTTTGGATGGAATACTCTGCTTTTTGCTTTAATACTTTAGTCTTGGAGAGACCTGTCCTTTTAAAATACATGTAATGGTAAACATCCACTTGCACTATTTACAAGTTATAATAGACAGTCATAAATATTCTTCTAAAAAGCCTGTGTTTTGTAATGTTTCTCATTATTGAATCACCAAGTCAAACTTTTGTTTCTCCAAGCCATCTGTTCCTCCTGTTCTCATCCTACTTTCTCCCATTCCCATTTTCTATAAAGGACTGTAGATCCTGAAATGACAAGCTGATTGTTATGGAAGATTTGCTTTCTACAAAACCAAAAAAGTTTCTCATTTAGGTCTTGAAAGCCTCCTTAGGTTTTGACTTCACATTTCAGTTATAGACTCAGGCAGACTGGCAGCACATCTGTCACCAGGCTGGCAACTGATAAGTGGTTCTATTTCCTATAAGGATCATATATATGAAGTCCTGCTTCTCATATTTACTGCCATCGAATGGCTGGAATATTTTCACTTTTTCCTTTCACAGGTTTCCTTTATATAATTTTTGATTATTTTGACTATGAAGGATTATGTCAATGTTTTCTCTTTGTTTTTAATTTTTTTTTGTGTTCCACTGGGACTTCTTCTGGGTTTGCCTACTAATGAAAAGAAAAATAATTACTCAAATATTAATTTTATCCATATAATTCAGTAAACTGAAGTGATAATTTGTTTCAGATGAATGAAATGATTAATCATCTGATCTAAAAATTAACATTTACTAGTAGGATGATAAAAGATAATTATTTTATGTAGAAAGCTGTTGTACTTTTAATTAGTAGCTCTAAATTAGCTGAGAGGTGACTCAAGAAACAGCTTTTTCAAAGTGACTTTGCCATTAAATCTAGAACCCTTATTACATAATTAATAGTATGGTTCGAATCAAACCTCCTATCTTAATAAAGTACTTTTTTATTTTGGCATAATAGTGTTTTATTGCTGCATTCTTATTACTATTGTTACTCCAGAGTTTAAATTGTTTACTCCTTCTACTATGTAGATTACTTAAGAGGTCAGTCTCCCTGTGGTCCCTCCATAAGCATTAGAGAGAGACTTAAAAATAAATTTATTAATGGAAGACCAGCCTTCAAATTTGGTCACCTTATTTAAATACCTCATTAGCCCATTTCATGGTCTCTTGCTGCATTTTTTTTTATAATTTTCTTACATTAAAAAGTCAGTTCTTCCCAGAACTATAATGAAGGGGGTTGAAAAATACAATTGATTTGAACTTCATGTAATTTGTGTTTCTATAGATAATAGTTTTATGAATGATTTTGTTATTACCATCACAAGAATCATCAACAAAACCAATTTTTCTAGATCTGTTATCTCTTTGGATATCCCTTCTGTTATATACAGGCTACTGTTACTATCTACAGGAAAATAACAAAAAAGTTGCAAATCTTTCCTTTCTCCTTCAGTTCAGAGACTGTAATAGAAAAATTAGCAATAAACAAAATTCAGATATTTTACTTCTACTGTTTTTTTTCTTTTCAGAAAATCTTATTTAGTCAGATGCTATGAAAGTGTGATTGTGGTTTGTTTTCTCAAAGCATGTAAGCAATTGTTTAAGACAGTGAAGCAGGATTGGAAAATGTTGCCCATGTTCAAGATACCAAGATATTCACATTTCTGTGGTCAGAACACTTTTGTAGTAGCAGGGCAACTACATCATCCTGACTGCTACTGTTTGCATTGTCTAGCCTCCTCCACTCATTTTTCTCAATAAAATGGACTAATGAAGTGATGGATCATGCAATGTGCAAAACTGGTCTCAGAACGTTATTATCTGAGTAGTACCTTTTTCACAATACAGTACATGTCACTAGTTGTTAGCTGTAAAGTCTTGGATTCTTTCCCTGTTCACACACTATTTTGTGAGACTAAATAAAAAAGCTCTTTAGGTTACAATCACTGGACCCAAGTGAAAATCATTCCACTTGATTGTCTTGTCCCTTTCAGAGAATCCTGAGTACTTGCATATCATAACAGTCTTTTATTTAGAAGAAGAAAAATAATATCATTAATTATACTTTCAATTTTTTTTTCTCACTACTGTATTGCTCACTGATGTACTTTCAGAGAAGTGAACACATAATTTTGCTATTCCCCTTGCTATTCTCCTCAGAGTAGATTTGAAAGCAGAAGTTTAAACTGTACAAAACAGTTAATTTCAAATTAGCAGCTAGGTCTGCATCTTTGACTACTGCGTTGGTAAAATAACCTCAGAAAACACAGTCTTGTGCAAAGTAGATGTGAAACATAATTCTCACATTCTTCTGCTTTTATTGAGGTTTATAGCATTAATTACTGATGGATCTGTTAGGCATTATGATAGATTTAAAATTTGTTGTGTTATAGATCACAAAAATACCTAATTAAAAAACATTTCTAGTTACCAAAGACCTACTTTAGTTTTTAAGAAAGACTACATATAGGACTGACATAATGTAGGAAAATGTCTACACACCTTCATTAAAGCGTTTCAGTAGGATGTTTTGAAACTAGTGCTCTTTAATATCAAGAAATATATTTATGCCTTATTTATTAGTAGATTTTCTCCATGTAGCTTTTATTCAAATTAAATTTCTAATTATCACTCTAGTCAGTTCTCCAGGTCTGTTAACTCACTCTCAGTCTATTAAATAAAATATAATTACTGCCTAGAGCCAGCTGTATTTTTTTTTTGCCAAACTGTTCTACTTCAGCTGCATTATCACTTCAACCCTCTTTCCCTAGTTTAGAAACGACATTGGCAACATATGAGAGGTATATTTTTTTATGCAAGACATTAAGAATGACATTCTTTCAAAAATTAAAAAATAAAAGAAAATAGTCAGTCAAGCAAGTTTCACAGTGTCATGATTTGGAAAATTTGGGAAGCTCATACAGGTGGAATTAATTTTTACTTCTTCCAATTTAGTGCTCCCACTAAAGCCATACCACCACTTGCTACCCCATCCCCCTTCCATCGTGGCTGGAGATAAGAACTGGAGGCTCAAAAGATCATGGTTTGAGATAAGAACAATCTACTGTAAACAGCAATGAGATAAGAATAAGATCAGTAACAGAAACAGTATTAATGACAGAGGGCATAAGAAAAGAAACAATTCACATGGAAAAGAAGCCAGATGATAATAGGCAGTACCAGATGGCTCTCTCTGCCAGGCTCCTGAAGGAGCCTCTTCTCCTCAAAAACCCTTCCTTCCCCCCAGCCCCTGACAATCACATGAGGTGGTAAAGAAAAACCTCCTGTCCTGGCCATGCCCCTCCCGGCAACAGCAAAATGTAATCCTGACCTGGCTGAAACCAGAACACAGAACAGAAGCCTTTTTTCTTTTAAAATGTGGTGTTACATTTCTGTCACTCAGCAAAAGTATTGAATAATAAGGTGCAAAAATATTCTGGTTTTTATGTAGCTAAGGCAAAGTGAGATAAATGCAATATCTCATGCGGTGGCCACAACAATCTCAGATATAAAATAATAAATCTGATCAGTATTAAAGGAGTTAAAATTATAAGATACAAATTTTTTTGTTCATAGAGATAAATAAATGTTACATTTTCAAACAAATGATAATAATAAGTGTTTGAATTTCAGTTGAGTAAAATCAAAAAAATTGACGTAGAGAAAAGAAAGTTGTGTGGTGTGATGCTTCCTTTCTGTGATAGCAGATGTACACAGTAGTAATTTTTCAAGTATTGTAAATAATACAGTAATAATAATATACTCTGTAATTAATAATATAATAAAAATAACATTATGTAACTAGCAATAAATAAAAAAAATACTGTTTTAACTGTTTTCCCTCTACTGTTGTGTTGTTGCAGATCCTGAAAGAGCTTTATATGTATGCGTGATGATTCAGGCCAGGAGAGAGGGATGTGAGTTGCAGAAAGGGAGAAGAGAGGGAGGCAGAGGTTTGATGCCAGAGGAGAATGATAGTTTATGTAGTGTAATAAGTTCTGCTGATTTTAGAAGAAAGCAGAAAATGTGTTAATTATGAGAGTTCAGTCCTCTTCCAGCTCCAGGAAAAATCCTAAATCTCACATTTTATGTAGAATTATGCTCATTTGTGGAGAAATATGCATGTGAGCTTTTTTTCTGTGCAGTTTAACATCACTTCCTCATGCTGAGCTTCTAGTGTTAATAACTGCCACATCTTCTGTCTCCAAATATATTCTTATTGTCTTTTTATACATTCAGATAAATATTTTCTTTTCTCAAACATGAAAAATCAGCAGATGCCATCTCCTTCTTCCTCTCCGAGCCTGAGAATGCAGGAATACAGTAACAGGAGAGAGGACAAATCATCATGTTTCTGTTAACATTTCCTTTGTAGAATTAAAACAAAGGAAGAACAGCAGAGCTTGCAGCTTGCAGCTCAATCTAGATCTGTGTGCTCTGGTTTTTTAAGATTAAAGAATGGAATAGTTATTTTCTTCACCTTTGTCTGTGGGAGGAAAACAGCACATGTGAGCTTTCAGAACCAGAACTCTTTCTTGCCTGTCCTTACCTCTTCCTTGTTTGCAGAAAGAATAATTTATTCTGCTTCTTCCTCCCTAATCATCTGGATATCATACCAGGAAATGTAGGATTCCATTTGCCATCTCCAGCTGAGACTACCAAAGGAACACCAATAACAGATAATTCAATAAAGGCTTTTTCCACAGATTTTAAGGAGAGTCTCCACAGAGATTAAGGACTAGACAGTAGTGTAAGCCACAAACACTGGGAAGAACTAGCATATATTCCAATTAATTCACCCTATTCAAGTACAGTTAACTGGCACATCTTTGTATGGTTTGGAAAACCTCCATGACTTTTATGTTAATCACTCATAATAATTTGCTAATAACAGTAAATACATGCTGTTGAATGATGCTGAAATAGATGTTGAAATAGAATTCTGTTATATTTGAGGACTTTTGTACGTTTGTCTTGTATAGTCATACTTCTTTACACTGGGAAACTTGTATAAAGTTTCTCTAACTAATCTACAGTTTAGTTGGTATAGAAAATGTATATATATATATTTATGTGTCATATATGGGGGGTCCTTTTACCTAATGGCAGCTTTAGCACCTTTTCTGTTATATAATTATTCTCTTTATTTTTATATCTGGTTATTTTTTCTAACATTAATATATCAGCTCCATTTAGTTTCATTGCTCAGTCACTCAGCACCTCTCTGTCCTTAACTCATGCCAGTAAGAATATCCTTTTCAATGGTTTACACATAAACCCCTCTCTAGCCTTATTTTGACATCTAGTCTGTAGTGCACCCAAGAGGCTCATACAGGTGGAATTAATTTTTACTTCTTCCAAGGTCAGGAGCACTAGACAGCTGCTTTATTCTATTGCTTTGAAGTGAATCAAGTCTTACAGAACAGGATACTATTAGCAGAGACTCTACTTTGTATTCACAAACAATTAATAATTTTCCTGTTACAGCATATGATAAGAAGTGTCAACCATTACACAGAAATGTAACTGATATCACTAAAGATCACTGTCACAGACACAGACAAGACTGAATGTATTAGCAGTTACCAGCAGACAACCAAATGTTTGGAAATGTAAGAGAAGTATTTTTTAAAATGCTTCTACTACTTTAATTTAGAAATGATAGTAGCAGTGCTAACTCAGACAGTCAGTGAAGTATTGTTCAGTGAAGTATTACACTGAACAGTAAAAGATCAGATCTACTAATTCTTTTATGTGAGCTGGTCAAAATTAATTTAGGTTTCCTTACTGAGAGCAATACTCCTATCCATGAATTCTGTAAGATCATCTCTTTAGGGTGTAATCTTTCAATCTTTTCTTTCAAAAACCTTCTTAGAGATTATTGAACTGCTTCTCTTCAAAAAGCCCAACAAACACTCGAATTATTTTGCAGCTTTACTGGACATTTTTCTCAGCAGAGGGCAAATATCTGTTTATTTGGTGTCTACATAAATATAAGTTACTTTTAAAATAGTGATTCAGTGTATAATTTCACATTGTATTTCATCCTAAATACAAAGGAAAATGTAATAATTTTTTCTTATCTGCTGTTTGTTATGAAGCTGAATACTTAAATATTAAGGGAGGCGTTTAAAGAGAAAGTTATGTTCCAGTAAGAGGGGCAGATATAAATTGTAACAGTAGGTAGACTTTTCTGCTTTTGTCATAGATTAAGACAGCAAAGGGTTCTGTCATAGATTAAGACAGCAAAGGGTCATAATAAGCCTTTGTAGCAGATCATCTCTGAGTTTCTTAAATATAATTCCCATGATTAAGCTGTGTTATGCAAAACTCTTGGCTTGCAGAACTACTTCATATAAATAATGTATGGACCTTAACTTTAAAATAGTTCTAGATGCAGATATTCTGCTATTCATTTATGAATTTTATTTTATTCAAGGCTACTCCAAGGCTGGTTTGAGATGTCTTGAAAGTGACATGCAAAGGAAATTGTAGAAATGAAAAATTAAAAAATGTCCCATTTCTCACAAAAAAAAAAAACCAAAACCAAAATGAAACAAAACAAAACAAAACAAAAAACAAAACAATGTTTTCTCCCTTCTTCTTCATAAAAAACGTAATTTAAAAAACCTGTAACTCTTGCAAAGAAAACTGATTGAATGTGATTGTAATCATACTTGGGTAGTCAAATCTTAATGCAGGTGTCTATTTTGTGAATAATTCCTCTCTTTCTTATGAGAATGGGCACAAGGTTTTTGCTATCAGTTGATAATTTGATTGATGACACTCTCATGGTCAGCTGTAAGGACTTGCTGGGTCTTTCTCATTGAAAGAAAACACCACACAGTAGTTTCCTGCTTCCTGAAGTTATGCCTGAATCCTGTTTATTTAAAGCATAGATTTTCTCCATTGTCATTTATCATTTGGCTGGCTGACCATGAACCACCACTTAGCACAGTGAATGGGATTTCCAGACTTGGGAATTAAGATGCATGAGAAATTTGCATTTCTTCTTTCTTAGTGCACACTTGTTATGCTTAATCACCACAGAGACTATCTGGTGAGAGATTTGTCTGCTTTTTAAAGAAGTTTCTCAAAAATGTGGACTTCTTCCTCTTTTATATTTTCTTTGCCAAAAAAGATTTAAATATGGTATTGTAACTTCTTTATAGGAGTTCATAGAAAAAAAAAATAAAGCTAAATCATACGCAAAGAGAGCATATCATCAGTGGGACAGATATAGTTTTTTAAGGGTTTTTTTTCATTGTAAAATAAAATTTTTGTATTTTGTTTGTTCATGTTGTGAACAAAACTCTCTTTTGGAAATATTATTTAGACTGATTACAGATTTTTTTTTGAAACAAGGAAAAGTTAACTCTAGAGAGTCACCTCAAATTCTGAGAAATATCTCTAGCTCTAAAATTAGACCTATTTTATACCACAAGTAGTAGACACCTGAACACCTTAATTTTTCATTCACAGTTAGAAGAAACCTGGTTTTTAGAGGAAATTATCTAAAATATAATTTTAAAGCACAATTTTAAATTCTCATTCTTAACAAAGAATTTAATTTATCTGGGTCTTTCAATTGTTGGGATTTTGCTCAGTTCTTCCAACTAATTTGGTGCCAGAGAAACAGTGAAGTTATTGTAGAAAATTATGGCCATGATATACATAATGTATGTCTTTTCCAGACTGAAATAGATTCTGACTGGAGACATACATATGCATTAAAACTGTAAAGGTAATTTGGGTTCTATTATTGTTAATATGGCTGATTTTCATATTTCTTTGTCAATTGCTAAGACCTATCACTATAAATGCTGATTCAGCCTTTAACCAAATACCTAAAATCTCACCAGCAGGGCTTATATGAATTGCACATTTCAGTTTCTGTAATAACAATGCTTTAACCATGTTAGTACTTCTGGTGTTTTCTTAAAGGTGAGTGAATTACAACAGGAGTGGACTTGATTTTACACTAAAGCTTACTGATTTTAGTAAATCATTAGGCACACAAAATATCCCTTAGAAGGGAAAACCCAGGGTGAAGAATTATATTATTATCTTATTCCATTATTATCCATGTAAGTTGTTAAGAGCATTTATTTAGATCTAATAGCTGGCATAATATATAAAATAAATATATTTTATCCAGGTAAATACGGCTTGATCAGTACTAGCATTAATGACAATAACATGCTACATATTTGAATTTTGAGTTAGGTTTATCTCTTTACTTGGTCAGCGTTGTGGGTTGATCTTGCCTGGATGTCAGGTCTCACCAAGCCACTCTATGTCTCCTTCCCAGTGGAGCAAGGGAAAGAGAATAAGATGGAAAGCAACTAGCAGGTTTAAAGAAAAAAAAGTCAAGAAAAACTTTTTGTGTGCAGCAAAGGGAACAGTTAATCTCTACTTCCCATGAGAGACCAATGGTCAGACACTTCCCAGGAAGCAGGGCTTCAGGACGCATAGTGGTGGCTCCAGAAAGCAAATACTGTAGGATAAAAAATACCCCTCATTCCTCCTCTCTCCCTTAGCTTTTATATCTGTGCTGCCATCATATGATATGTAATATTTCTTTGGTTAATTAGGGTCAGCTGTCCTGGTTCTGTCCCCTCCCCCAGGATCTTGCCCACTCCCAGCCTTTGTTAACACTGGTGTGTTATCAGTGCCCTTCCAGCTACCAATGCAAAGCACAGCACTGAGGGCTGCTAAAGAAAAATGAACTCGATCTCAGTCAGACCCAATACAGGCAGAAATGTGAGCAATTGAGGGGTCTCTTTTGGAAGTATGTGGTTGTACATGGCCCTGGACAGATGAGAAGTCCAGGAAATAAATTTTCTTTTCAGGGATCACTGCTTCCAGAAAGTAATGTTCCATGTCAATGATCAGACTAACAAATGTGGCAAAGACCCTGCATAGATGAACAAGGAGCTGCTGATAAACTTAAACATAAAAAAAAAAAAGAAAATTCAAGAGGTTGAAGCAAGGTCAGATGTTTGAGGAGGAAACACTTGAAATACACTTAAAAGATGTGGTTGGGATAGTCAAAATCAATGTAGAATTGAATCTGGGGTAAAGTGTCTAAAGAAAAATTATTCAGAGAAACATGAATTAATAAATTTCTTTTTAACTACAGTCTTGAACAATCCTGGAACCCTGAGACAGCAGAAAGGTCTAGAGTAAGGATGACTTAGAGGAGGACTAGATGGCAGAGCACTTAGGCAAACCCATGGGATGTGATGGAGTGCATGGGAGGTCAGTTACCCTTGGAAGGTTGTAACAGATGAGGGAGGATCCCAAGGGCTGGAAAAAGACAGCAACATTCTTATCTTCAAGAAAAGCAAGGAGAAGAATTGAGGGAACTAAAAGCCAGTTGGTCTCACCTCTGTACCTGGGAAGGTGATAGAGCAAATAGTCTTGGTCACCTTCTGCAAATATTGGAGATGACCAAGGTGATTAAAAGTAGAGAGTTGTCACTGTTCAGCCGAGGGAAAGAAAGGCAAGTCAAGACAAGGAAAGGGATAAAAACTGTAAGGGAGGCAGGATGATGGGTCAGGTTGCTCAAAGAGGTTGTGGGTTCTCCATCCTCACAGAAATTCAAAACCTAATTATGCATGAACCAGAGCAATCTAAATGGCCATTCTGTCTGCAAAACGACTGTACTAGATAATTGGTGAAGGCTTCTAGTCTCAGTTATTTTCTAGTTTTGTGATAAGAATTATACTGAGAGCACTGTTCATAAAATAATCCTATTTAAATTATACCAGTATTTTACTTTAAACAGGCAGATGTAAATTCTATACACGTTTATTTCTTATTCTAAAAATGAAACTAAAATTTCTTTGATGAAATTTTTAACTAGCAAACTATTTTTGGCCAATTTCATCTACTGTTACATGCTTTCCAAACTCACTGAAAGTGTCCAGATCTTACAATGATGAAGGCCACAGAAACATCTAGATATTCAGAGACATGGAAAGTCTGCTCATCTAGCTCTTGCTTTTTTAAAAGGGAACTTTCTTGTGCTGCTATAATTTGAATTAATAGATTCCCTCACTACCATAATTTATTGGCAGTATTAACATTACAGTTTACCTGGAATTTTCAAATTTATAAAGATCACACAAATGGAAATGTATTTAAAAAAAACCCTAAAAATGTATTTTGTTTATTTTTAAAGAAATACATAAATCAGTAATTATTAAAATTCAAAGAGAAAGTGTTTTTGAACAACCTTGCATTTTTTATCTTGTAAAATAAAAGACAACTAAATGTGTAAGTAAAATGTTAATCTACAAAACACAGGGAAAAAACATTATTCAGAGAATGCTTATCCATTCATCATTAGAGGAAAAAAAAATTGCACCAAAATTCTTCAGTTGAAGTGATTTGATCTTTATTTGAACTGGATAACAGTTTCAATTATTTTTTTTTTACTTAGGGCAGACTACACTGGGTGCTTACATAATATTTTATCAATATTTGTTAATTTAAAATGTCATGTTTCTCATGACATTATGTCAACTAGTCAGGTATCAGTCACTATACATTTCAACATTTTACAGTTTAATTAATAAAAAGCAAGTATCCTGGCACACAAAAAGGAAGGAACAGGATCTAGATTATTTCTTCCCTAGTGGCTGAGGCATAGTCCTGCTTAATTTGAGAAAGCAGCTTGTCTCATGTAAATTGCTAATAAAGGGCTCAAAACCTCTTACTTGAGCTTTCTGCTGTTCCATGTTAACCCTTTTCTGGCAGTAATTCCTCTTTGTCACTTCTATTGATGTCTCAACCACCTCAAATCTCCTTTAAATATATTTTATCTCAAGTCAATGAAAACTTTGTTATGTTCTTAATTTTTGTCTGTATTTTATTAAGAAATGCACAAATGATAATGAAAAAAAAAACAGTTATCAAAAATTATATGTGGACCTTTCTCTTTCCAAAGTGGCTGATTTTAGATCATGTATTAGTTCACTTTCTTCTGTGTTATACTTTTAGATCAAAAGGTTCACATGACAAAGCTAAAAGCAAAACCAATATTGAAATTCTCACAAAACATACAAAAATAACTTGGAATTGGACCCACTATATGGTGAAATTGTGGGTAAAGATTTTATTTATTTATTTCATAACCCATTAAAATGCAAATATAGCTTAACAATTTCCTTTTTACAGTTTTCCTAGGATACAGCTCTTGATAACAGCTATGTGTGCTTGTTACAGGCACCACAGCTTACCCTGAATTTTTTATACATAGTTTGAAACATAATTCAAAATGGGAAATAGCAATGGAAGTCACAAAGAACTTTTCTTGTCTCAATGGTAAAATGAAATTCACTGAGTATGAAAAAAGATTTGTTAAAGTCAAAATGTGACAGAAACAATTAACTGGATTAAAATCTTGTTGTCTTTAGCAACACCAAGAAAAGACTTGAATCCAGATAAATATTATTTTGAATAATAAGCAGAACTATTAAAAACATCAATTATTAATTTTCTGGAAATTGAAGGAGAAATTATGAAGATAATTCAGCATCTCTCTTACAGTTCCTCTTCAAATATGGACAAGAATCTTTGGAAGTGTCTCAGGAAAACTTTTATTTCAAATTTTTATAAATATAACATTCAGTCTTTTCCTTCAAAAAAGAGGCTTTTAAAAACTGAAACGAATATGTGATAAGATCATCCAAAAGGAGCATGGGATTGCCTTTAAAAAAAAATCAGTCAAAAAAAAGTAAACAATTTGAAGACAATGCAGTTTAATATACATTTTTTCAAGCTTTAAAGGTATAAAATTAATTGAAATAATTGAAGGTGAGAGCTTCATTTCCTATAACTAAAACTACCAAAGGAAGATACTGCAGAACTTTTGGTAGACAGAGACCCTAGTAGGAACACACTGGAATATTTATTCCAAAATGTCTAACCTGGATAATGAACAAGAAATTCTTCAGTATCTCTTTTTAGGTGTTCCAGTTCCTAAAAATATCTGACTGCTTCCACCTTTATGCATGTAGACCTCCTAAGTTGTTTTCTTCTCCACTGCTCATAGTGTTGGATATAAATGTTTTCTAGGTGCTAGAAAAACTGCCAAAAATTTCAGGGTTTTTTTTCATTAATTACTTGTATTGAAAGGGAAAACCCATCAAAGGTTGTACAAATCTTTTAACTTAAGTGCATAAATAAGTCATGCATTGAGTTGCTCTACTAGAATGACTTTAAAAATAAAGATTTTTGTGATTCAATAGATGTATTCTAAAAGGTATTTGTTGCCCTCAATCAGTTGTTCATTTGTTTCATAAAAGCAAAGATATATGGAATGTTAATATTCTTTAAAAAAGGGAAACATTCCAAGGTAAGCAATAGTTACAGAGGGTTATCAACAAAATTTATTAATAAAGCACAGTCTATAATAATATGCCTGGAATTAAAAAGGATTAAATTGCACTGACAACTTAGATTTGTGGTGGAGGGCACAGAATTTGAAAGTAGAAAATAATTCAACAGCAGTAAAGTTGTTCCTTAACTATTAGAATCTTTTAATGATTATATGTATGGCTTCTGTCTCTTTTATATGGATTTTCATCCTTTTACTGCTGTAAAGGTGTGAAAAATAACCTATATTCAGCACTAGGAGAGGTGATGTAGTAATTTTTAAAACCATACATTAATATATATTTTGTTCTCTCTCTTTTTTTCCCTCTTTCTTATTGTATTCTATGTGTTTGTTTTTTTTGTTTGGTTTTTTTTTTTGTTTTTGTTTTTTTTTTTTCTTTGCTACTGGTGCCTCTTCCTTCTTTTCCGTTCTATTCGGTCAGTTGTTTTTGGCCAGTTTGTGTTTTTCCAGACATCACTCCATGATGTTGTTGAAGTATACGATGGCTCAGCTCTACAGTCATCTTTGTTATCCTCTCTCTCAGGATCTCATTCAGGTATCATTTAACAGAACCGTCAGTATATTGTTATTTACTTTTTTGTGAATCTAGAAATAAAATGTGATCCAAAAAAAGAGAGAGAGAAAGGATTGTTGTATTTGCTTAAATTAATCTCAGGCAAATATATCAAATTCACATTTTGAAATAAACACTTCAAAATATTTGCATTGATGAATGAAATTAGATAAAATAGCTTTTTTTTTTTCTTTTGATATTTAGCTAATATTGTGGGTATTTGTGACTTCTTACTGTGTTCCTTTATGGCTTTATCTAGTGAGTAATTTGAAATCAGTAGTAGATATTTTAAAGAGCCAGCAAGGCATATTCGTACCAAAGTAAAATTAAATAGATTAATTACATGTTGAATCTATTTTAAGAGGTAGGGTGTTAGGATTTTTGTTTATTTGTTTTTCCATTTTAGGTCAGGTTTTCTGTGTTATTTTGGGGAGTGTGTGTGTTGTGGTGTGGGTATTTGTTGCTCTTTTTGTTTTTACTGTTGGTTTGTTTGGTTGGTTTGGGTTTTGTTAGGGAGATTGCTTGTTTTTGGTAAAGGAAAAAAGCAACAAATATTCCTAGTTACTGAGTTTTAACTCCACTTTTCTAGCATGACATAATACCATCAACATAAAACATTAAAAGTGCGTGTATCTTGCAAAGTTTACTGAAGCAGAACAAGGTTTGGAGAATGTTATTTCTAGCTGCAAAGATGTTGACAGGTTTTTTCTTTAGTAAAAAGTGGCAATGATGACTTTGTATTTTCATTGTTTGAGTAGGTGAATCCCTTCCATTGAGCTCGGGGAACCAGATCACAGTCAGATTTACCTCAGTTGGACCAGTAACAGCTAAAGGATTTCATTTTGTTTATCAAGGTGAGATGGTCTAGAGAAATATGTGCATTCTGTTCATCATAGTTTGTAAATCACCAGAGAGAAACAAAGTGCGAATGAAGAGGAAAGTAATAGCCTTTTAACAACAGAAAATGTGTCACTATTTCTACATGTTTTAAAAAATGTTTGAAACTATTATTTTATCTGTATTTTAAAGCTGAAATGTTCTAGATTTAAGAAGACAGTTATATAAAACTGCTGTTTTTGTTTGCTAATCTGATTGACAAATGTTAGATCCATCTGGGTACTCTACCTGGTTCTCAGTTTAAATATGAATAGCTGTAAATGTTATTACCTGTAGGTTAAAAATTATCTTACTCTTATTAAGATATTTTCCTTGGTTTACATTATTTGCCTTTTTATGGGTCAAATGGGAAATTTTTATATACCAACACTTCCAACAGCAATTCACTCTTTTATTACATATAAATCCTCATCTGACAGTCAGAGCACACATTTAGAAATCCAAATGAATAAATGTAAATATCTGACACAAAATGTTATTTTGAAACCCTGTATTAGTTGAGTATCTCATGGTAGTATTTCTTATAAGTGTCATTTTAGAAAGGTTTCTGTGTGGATTTTATGCATTACTTCCAATCTTGGCAAGGATATCAGTGCTGTGCTCTCCTAAATAGTAACTCAGCCATCAAAAGTGAACAATTTCTACTGTGAAGATTCATTTGGGGATTATGGAAATGTTCCCAGCTGGGAAATAGCTGAGAGTTTCTTCCAGATGTTTTAAATATTTGTGGTTCAATATCTGTATTCCCTCCCCAAATCCAAAATTAAGAATCCACAATTGTTTGTATGTCCACAGCTGTTCCAAGAACAAGTGCAACACAGTGTAGCTCTGTGCCTGAACCTAGATTTGGAAAAAGGATTGGAAATGAATTTGCAGTTGGTTCACTGGTTCTTTTTGAGTGCAATCCAGGTTATATCCTCCATGGGTCAACAGCAATTCGGTGTGACACAGTACCAAATGCACTGGCACAATGGAATGATTCACTCCCTACATGTATTGGTGAGCTCCTAAGGCTTTTTAATGTAACTAATTACTGCTTAAAATATAGACTATTCTCCTGTTGAATGTGTTTATTCTTTGTCATTTGTATAGTATTTTGTTCTTACTTTATTTTACTTTCTTTTTTATTCAAGGTTAAGTCTTATTCTCCTTTCTATTCTAACCTTGCTGTAAACATTCACAAGTTTCATGAACATGCTCTGCTGCCATAATTTATGTGGTAGCTTCTCTTGCATTAACCTCCCTGGAAGTTACTGGATGTCCCTCTTTAATCAAGAATCAGAAATACTAGTTTGTGCCCTGACTTCTTGCAAGACTAGGATGTTTTTACACTGCAGATCTCTAACAAGATATTGCAACCTATTAGGAAGAACAGTACTATATTGAAGATTTAGGAATAATTTCATTAATATTTTGTTATTTGTCAGGGCAGTAGCTTTTCAGATCAGAAAACATACTTTTCCTGGTTCTAGTCACTTTGAAATTAAATTCTCAAAATTAAATTCTCAAAATTAAGGTGCATCCATTGATATTTATAAATTGATTTGGACCAACTGGAATTCAATTTTAATGAAATTCTCCAGTTTACTTTTCCTGATAGGGAAGAGAATTTTTTATAAAAAATATCATGACCCATTGCAAAAATAGCATTATGATACTCATGCCAGCAGAGTACATAAACTGAGGTTTAGGTGAGTAGATGAAAAGAAGACAAAGAACATATTTTCATTAGGCTGATGTTTCATCTGCCATGCTAACCAGCTGATGGTGCCTAGTAGGGTATGAGTGGATTTTAGTAAATTAAAATATTATCTCCAAAATACCAAACTCCTGAGAGAGATCAAGGCTAAGTATCAGTGGGGTGCTACTGATAAAATATGATTAATCAAGTTTTAAACAAATAATGTTGATTTAGACTGTTTCAGGCTTAGCAGTAGAACCACAATTTCTATTTCAATAAGAAGGTGAAGTATATAGCAGTATCTAATTTAGTCACATAGATTACAGTTTAATCAGTAGAATTATACTACTTTTTCCCTTGAATTATATTCCGTTGCACTTTCAGATAAAACAGCTTGACAAAGTGTGGAAGTCATTCTTTTGGACATTGATCACAATATATTATTACTATTTTAATGCATGATTTAGTCTATGGAGAGAAATCTACCTGTCTCTAGACAAGCTAAATTGTGGAATTGTGGTTACAGGCCACCTTCTGTGTGAAAATTCCTGTGTCAATAAAGGTGATAAAATACCTATGAGATGAAAATTTCATTAAACTAAACCAGTTTAATATTTGAAGTGGTAGATATGACCATATTAAATTGCCTTAATTCTAGTGAATGTTTTAGTATTACATATTCAGGTAATAGACATACAATCATTGAATCATAGAATCATTAAGGTCAGAAAAGACATCCAAGATCATCAAGTTCAACCTTTGATCAAACCCCACAATGTCATCTACAGCACAGCACTGCCACATCCAGTCTTTTCTCTGACACTTACAGGGATGGTGATTCCACCACTTCCCTGGGAAGCATATTTGAATGCTTAACCACCCTTCCTGTGAAGAACTTCACCTGATGTCCAATCTGAACCTCCCCTGGCACAGTCTGAGGCAATATCCTCTTGCCTTACTTCCATGGGAAAAGACCCCAACTCCCACCTGGCTACAACCTCCATTCTGATTGTAGTATGATAAGATCTCTCTGAGCCTTTTTTACTCCAGGCTGAACAGCCCCAGCTCCTTCAGCCACTCTGATCTTATACTCTCTAGAACCTTTGCCAGCTTTTTTGCCCCTCTCTGGACTCATTCTAGCACTTCAATGTCTTTTTTTTGTAGTGAAGGGCCCAAAAATTAACACAGCACTCAAGGTACGGCCTGGCATCAACCATTCTGTCTGTTCATCCTTTTATGAGTAATTGTTTAAACATTTTAAGTGGCACTAGCTTTTAATTTATCCATGTAGTTCCAAACCAATTCTATTAATTTTATGCCATGCAATATGTAGCTACAATATTTATTATTAAGATAAGTTGCATCCTATCTCTTTTCTAAATCCTTATATTTGCAGCTCCTGAAATCCCTTCAGAACTTAGTGATGTTGCATAGAAGTGATACATTAGCTTTTAATGGACTTGATAAACCATCTCATCAGTCTTTTCCTTCAATTTCTAACATACCAACAGAATATCCATATGCAGATTAAGATGTAATATTATTTGTCTCTGTTAGAGCCTCTAATGATGTAGACAAGATGCATTCAAGTTGAACATTAAAAAGAGAAACTTGATGGTACTTAATGTGCCTGTCCTGTTTCATCCATAACACTTTTATTAATCTGTGAACAGATGTGATGAATGTAGTCTTGCGAGGATCTTGTAAATTCTTTACTAGTGCAGTAGATGCATACACTGTGATGAAATAACTCACACAAGCACAGAACAATCAACGAATTGAGACTGGTGTTATTAATTATTTAGAGGAGCAATATTAGAAAGAATGAATGAAAGAATATTAGAAAGATGGTTCTATAAGAAGAATAGAAGAAAGATGGTTCCCTTCTTTTGTGACACTTTTTATCTTTTATAGTAATACAATACATAGCTTTTCATACTTCAATCTAAGCCTTAAAAAATGCTTTATTTTTGTAAGATTGCCAGGAGACAATAGAATGGATTTCACTCTGTAAATGTCAAATAAACAAGGGGAATATTAGCATGATTCTGTCAGGTAGGAAACTGACATAATTCTAATTTTATTCTACTCCTTTTTAGGTCAGTTAAAAGAAGAGTTTTGAGATATAAAATTTTATTTTCCTGAGGCATATATGTATTTTTTAATGTAGCATCAATTTAAAATGTTTTCAGCTATAGTATAAGCTTTTATAAAATATCTTCTCACTTCTGAAATTTCATACTTCTTTTCTTCCCTTCTTCATTTACTTTCAGTGCCCTGTGGTGGTATTTTAACAAAGCGCAAAGGGACCATTTTATCTCCTGGTTATCCTGAGCCTTATGACAACAATCTGAATTGTGTGTGGAAGATCACAGTACCAGAGGGAGCTGGGATTCAAGTAAGTTTACTTGCTATTTGCTTGCTATCATCATATTTAGAACTGCTTTTCCTGATGCAAAAGATGAAAAGATCATTTATGCGTACAATTTTTCTATCTCATCAATGATTCTGAAAATTGACTTTATTGCATATTCTTTTTAATTATCTAGTGATTGAAAGTCATAAGATTTTTAAAAATCTTAAAATATGTACTTGTAGCCTTTTACTTAGAAGAATATCACCATAATTTACAAACATATTTTGATAGATCAGTGACTCCTTATAAGCCAATGGAAATAGAGAACCTTCCTAGTAATTCTTTTTTGCTCTCCCCGGATTTCTATCTCTCCTTTTACACAGTGAAATTAAGTGAGTTGCTTTCAACGTCAAGTTATATATGTTCTCCTAGAAACTCTGCTATTTACTCTTTGTTTATGGAAGTTCACAGTGATGTAAAGATGCTTCATTGTGTTTCCACATGAGATGGGAATTTATTCCTTTAAATAGTTTCAAAGTTATTGCTTACTTACATAGATTAAGAACCTTGTAGAACACACAGTAGGAAAGTATCCATTAAGCTTAGTCATGCATATCTCTAGAGTTCACTAAAGAAACTGACAGAAATCTGGCTATTGCACAGGCAGTTGAATTTAATACATTAGAACTTCTAATTATCATCTGAACAAATTCCTATCAAAATGCATATCAAAAAATCATGATAACAAGTTTTATATGTCTATCCTAGTTCAAAATATAATTGCTGTAAGAAATGAAAAAAGAGCTCAGTTTATGTAGGTAAAGATTTTATTAAGAAAATCAGAAAAATCTTGACATTGCTTTAAAGCTTTTTAATAAATTTCATTACAGAGTTTTTAATAATATTTAATAGCCTTAATCAGCTTTGAGATTGATTTTGTGGAACACTACTTGATTTAAGGAGTTGACTAGGACAGCAGACAGGATACATTGCTCTGTGCATTTCTTATACTAGGAAGATAGTTCAGAGGATTTAAATTAGGTAGTAACTGTCCTCCTGACTTAGGCTATCACTGTTACTTTTGAAAATGCTTATCTCTTATCACTAGTTGCATTTTTCAGAATCATTAATGAGATTATTAAATTGCTAACTCTGATTTCAATTTAGGTGTTTAATCTTCATGATACTCTTTTTCCCAGAGTTGTAATAACAAAAATATTTATATACTGTCTCCAAGTATCTGAAGCATGGTAACAGTGAGGGCCTCTTCACTGCTTCTCTTAAGAAAAAGAAATCCATTGGCTATAGTATCTGCACAATTCCTACAAAAATAGGTAAAGTATTTGAGGTCCCCATCCGAGAAACAGGTAGCCAAACTGAATATATATTTTAGGTAGAACAAGGCCCAAGTCATATATTTCACACAGAAAAATTACTTCATTGCTTGTTTTTACTGGAAGTGGTGTTTGTTTCTTTTGCTGAAACTATTCCATTCTGGGAAAAAAAAAAATGAGGCAAAATAAACATTATTATCTAGCTTAATGACT
Organism: Lonchura striata; assembly: GCF_050655825.1. Classification (NCBI taxonomy): domain Eukaryota; kingdom Metazoa; phylum Chordata; class Aves; order Passeriformes; family Estrildidae; genus Lonchura; species Lonchura striata. The sequence goes on along the minus strand of NC_140704.1, from coordinate 140,646,763 downwards.
AAGGCACCCCTTTTTGATGGTGGTTGGGTTTTCATCATGCCTCTGTCTTTTTTAAAGCTTTTCAGTAAACAGTTGAAACAAAAAGCAAACACCAGAAACTCTCACCTACTAATCAGAAACAGGAATCTGATACTTCTCTACTTTGTAAGGTGTGAGTTCACTATATGAGAACAGTATAGCCTCCCTCTTGCAGTTTATCTCCTTGCCACTTTGCATTTCCCTATGAGTGGAAGAATGTTTTCACCTCTGGAAGAAAGGAAGTGTCTATTCTGCCTTTTGTTTGTAGCATGCTAGTGACTACTCCTCAGGAGATGAGTTGGTAATGAAGGTAATCAAACACAGCAGTTTTGTCTTAGCTGGAGGCAGAATTTAAAATGGCAAAGTAGATGAAGCATCATGCATCCCTGCGGGACTAGTTTAGTCCTGGAGAAAATAGAGAGAAAAAAGCTTCATGTATTGAAAATACCATGTTTCATCTTCTCCTCAATGTCCTCCAAACAAGAGAATCATATTCTATACCCATCTGATTTTCATGGCTGTGTGACTCTTGACAGAGTTAATATGTGGTTGTCACTAAGGGTTACAGGATTTATAGTTTGAATTGGCAATTAAATAAAGAATAGTTGCCATTTTATCCACTTAATTATGATTTTCCATTCTCTTTGACAAGGGGAGCAAGACAACTTTTCATGACTGAGAGCAACTGAGGCTAAAATTTAGAGTCATCTTTGAGCTTGAATAAAAAGGGGAAGAAGTTTATGTTCTTTGCCTCACATTTTCCTTCATAGGTGCAAGTGGTGAGTTTTGCCACAGAACACAACTGGGATTCCTTAGACTTTTATGATGGTGCTGACAACAATGCTCCAAGGCTTGGAAGTTATTCAGGTGACTGAGAAGATTTTACAATAAATGATTCACAGATTCAACTCTTTACTGTAAACACACAGCTCTTTCTATGTGTGTAAGCATGCTTGATCATGGTATGTCTATTTATTTCTCCTATAATTAGCAACAGGTAGTATTAGTTCTGTTTTAATCAGTCATTGTTTAGCAGACTTTCATAAACCTCTATATTTTAAAATGTTAGAAATCAAATAACACTCAGAGGCTTCCAAACTATACCTCTCTTAATCAATTTTTTTTTCTTACACTTGTAGTAAGGTCCAGAAATACAGACCTCAAAAACAGGTATCTCTTGATATTGTACATGAAAAAAGGATGCATTCTTTTTCCTTATTTTAGACAAAGAAAACTTTTTTGCCTTGTTTCCATTTGTTTTCTTTTATTATACTAAATACATGTGTATGCTAAGAGACCAGAGGCAATCATATTATCTTGACTTGTGCTGAAACACAAATAAATAGTCCATCACATTTCTAAGAACAATCCAGCAACATATTTTCAGAGCTGCTTGATATATGTGGCTGTTATGTTTATATTCATTCTGATGACAGGATTTGCTCTTGCTTTTAAAAATACCCTATGAATATTTCTCGTTTTGTGGGTAAAAGCAAATAATATAAATTTATATTAGTCTTTCCTTGTCTATTGTTCATGTGTCTGCTATTGCAATGCACTGAAAATGTAATAAAACTTTTAGAGGGACAGGTATTTTATAGCATCCATGATGACAGAATATTATAGAATTATGTAACCTATCTCCTGCTCCCACCCTCTTCTGTGCTCCCTCTTTCTCTTTCTCTCTCCTTAAGTCTATTTATACACACACACACAGATATCATGCCCTTATGTCTGTGTTTGTCACTTGTGTATCTCAATAATATTTTGAATTCTCTTTTCAGGAACAACCATACCTCCACTTCTAAACAGCACATCAAATAATCTGTACCTCAATTTTCAGTCTGATATCAGTGTTTCAGCTGCTGGATTTCACCTTGAGTATACAGGTAATTCAGAAATGTTCAATTAATAAAGAACACTTCCTGGTTCCAGACATCAGTTCTACCTAAACTGTACAAGAGAGGAATATTTAGCACATAATGGGCTACATACTGTAACTTCATTTATATCCAAGTGAGAAAATTCAGGCCTGAAAACTGTACTATAAGGACTAAGGAAATTTAGTTTGTCTTGCTTTCATCTTTAAATTGCTTTTGCTCTCTGAAAAACTTTCTGAACCTACAGCTGACAGAAATGCAGATTGCTCATGTGGCAGTCCTAATCCATTATGTCCAGTGCAGCCCTGGTCTCATTCCACAGATGCCACCCCTGCAGCTCCACACCCCAGCACTCCTTGCCAAAATCTACAAATTATCCTCAACACAATAACATATGTGCTATACAGTATGTATGTGTAGGATAAAAATACTAGTCACCCTTGGCAAAGAGGAGAGAAGGAATAATCTGAAAATAGCTGTTGTGCATTTTAAGTGAGAAATGCCCGCAGGTTGGTGAGAACACTGAATTATTTCAAATGGTTTTTATTATTGCTGAGTACTCCACCAGTGGAAAAGGCTGTAGTTATAAATATGCTTTTTGTCTGAATGACTTTGTCTCAGATGACTGACAGGAATTCTGGCAATCACCAGCTGTGTGGTTCCCTCTGCTTATATTGGTTCTGGTGTCTGATCTGCATAATTGTGTCACAGTTATTTCTTGTCAGTTTTACCATATGCAAATCCTATGCTCTGGTTGTCTGATTAGCCAGTTGGAGAACACAGCCTTGCAAAATTACTGTCTGATCACTTGTCTATAACTAAACATTAATTATAGGTAAAATTATCCTGCCATTTCCTTGACATGCAGATAGTCTCTCAGCTGCTTACAATTTCAGATGAGAAAAAACCATCAGGAAGATATGAAAATAAAATAAAATTAGTCCAAATCCAGTGAAAGTGAAAATGCATCTTTGTATTTCCACATGTCCAACTAATATGTGGAATATACTGCCCATGTACAACCCTTAAAAAAAGAAAAGATTAACAGTACACTATTTAAAGTGTTGGTCCATGTCAAGAACAATATAACCAAATTTGCGTGTATGGATTTATACAGGGATGTATGTGTGAATCTGAACAAAGGCAATGTTTTCTGTCTGAATGTATAAACCCAAAGTATATGTTGAAAATTTGTGATTCAGGAAATAATACTGATGTCTCTCAGTAGATATCCAATTAACCAGTAGCTTAGTGAAATATGCTGCTTTGCAAGATAAATGATTAATTTGCTTTTCTTGTGAAAGTGATAGAGATATGTGATTAAAATACCATAAAGCTACTTGCACACTTCCCTCCCCCTACTCCCAAGTAGGATGGGGAACAGATTTGGAAAAATGTCAAATTTGTGGGTTGAGATAAAAACAGTTTAATAGCACATTAAAGGGAGGGGAAATAATAATATTATGAAAATAAAACAAATAATAATAATTAAATAAATTATACAAAACAGGTGATGCACAATATTTGCTCACCACCCACTGACTGATACCCAGTCAGCTCACAAGCAACAGTCCCCAGCCAGTTTTCCACTTAGTTTATATGCTGAGTATGGGGTCATATAGTATGGAATTTGTTCAGCTGGGGTCAGCTGTCCTGAAACCTTATAGTTAGTTGCTTAGTGTAGATTTCAAGTCCTAGGCACCAGCTGTTTCACTCCTTAATCCACGACTCTTACTCTTCCACTCTTCTCCAAGAAAGACATAGTCTCTATTACCTGTGAAAGTTTTATGATTTTTTTTTTTTCATCTGTTGTTCAGTTGTTTTTCAAGAAGAGACTATGGAAAATTCTGCATTAAGCTGAGTCATGAACTTGGTATGAGAGATTAAAGTAAGGGACAACACTTTGTCATCATTGCTAGGAAGAAAGAAAACAGAAAGCGTACCTTGTGTGTATTTTGGATTTTTGTCTTTTTCATTTTTCTACAACAAATAGTAGTTTTCTTGCATGTCCACAACTCACAAAACTGCTGCATTTATGAAGAAATTTCTCCAGAAAGAAGGAGATGCAGAGTTGCACTCTTCAATTGTCCTAGTCATATCTGACTTAGACAGCAAGTCCTGCTCTAAAATCTGTGATTATGTTTATAATGATAGTTAGTAAATGGAAAGTAATGGCCAAATTTTAATGTAAGTGTTTAATAAATTTATTTCATTTAATTGGAGCACATGGTGGCCAAGGACATCATGAGGAGTCAACTAAATTAAAGTCTTGGTCTTTGAAATATTGGTACACAGTACTCATGCAAAATCCCATCAGAGTGGAAGTTTTATATTGAGTGTTTTTCAAGTGAGCTTGCCATAAAGATTGGTTTTGTCTAAATTGTAGTGCATCTTCCAAGTCTATTTCACCTATTCTAGGAGACACAAGTCTGAGGGGAAGTATACCCCATTTGCCAAAGTTATTACTTTTTTGTTTCTGCAACAGATTTCTCTGAGAAGGTTTCATTCTGTTTCATTTCCAATATCTTTTTTCATCAATCTCCATGAATTGTTTTTTGTCCTGTCTGCTAGGAATTATCTTTTGAGTTTCTAAAAAATCCAATTGTGGATATAAAAGTAAAAGAAAAGGAACTTTATTTGTTGAATAAATATTTTAACAAAAGTAAATGATTCTTTAACATAAAGAATTAAGTGTTCATGAATAGTGTTCTTACCTCTAATGTTTTTTCGATCATATTTTTATTTCTCTGTTAAATTCTTAAATTATTTTATCCATAATATTCATTTTCTGTATTCCAGTGGACATCTTAAATACAAAAATATATTGCATTGAAAATACATTCTATCACTGAACTTTTCCAACTAAGAATGCCACAGAATGGTTTGTTAAACACTTTCATAATGTTTATATGATTTTACACCACTATAACAATTTTGATTTGTTGCTCATTTTCTCTAACTAAAGTTTTTTATTATTGAAAATTTCATTGGTAGATTTTTGTGTTGAGCATCACAGGAGCTTCTGGAGAAGGGCAAGACAGCATCAAATAGCTTCTTTTTCTCTATACACAATTATTCTTATCTGAAAAATAGAAGATACTGAAAGTATGTTTTCAATGAATGCCTATGTTAAAACCTCTTTTTATTGCCATTGGCTATGAAAGTTCAACAATTTAACATATTTTACTGTGAGAGCAGTATAAGGTAGTTCAAGAAAGTATTCATGCACCACAAATAAATCAATAATGAACAGACTGCAGTTTATTAATATATTTATGAGTACAGTTATGACCTGAATAAATATCAGGACACTCCAAAGACACAAGTTCTGAACTAATCCTCAGCTGGAAAGATGTCAAAATTTGTTTCAGTTTCTTGAAAGGTATTGTAGACGTTCAGACTGTATTTTTTTTCCCAAATATTATTTTATTAAATGGAGTTAGAGACAATAGGATGAATACCTGTGAATGTGGCTTGGGCTGCTAAGGTAGCCTGAGAAAGGCATTTAGATGAACTCATTTGCCTTTGCATGACCTGAGTATTCACACACAGGTTATGCATTTCAGCTGAAGGTTCAGCAACTGGAAACTGCTAATTCTTAGTTTAACTGTTCAAAACAAATAAGCAATCATCCGTGTGAGCCAAGCATAGTTGTTATTTTGCATTTGTGCTTTGTACATTAACTGGATCACACTCTAGATGTCTGAAGTGTAAAAAGAGGATCTAGGTACAACAGCCACTGTCAAAACAGGTTCTCTGCTCTTCTCTAGAGAACAGAAAATAGAATTTGAAAACTAAAATTTTCGTTAGCTTTCTTCTGTCATATAGTATAAAATGCACTATTTTAAGATGGCAATTTTTACTTAGAATCTTACATGAAGTGATCAGTTACTTTAGTAAGTTTTAAAACATGCAGATTTTGATAGTGTTCTGAGGTAGTAGGTGACCATCATTGAATCCCACAACATTTCTCTATTATCCTGTATACTGATGATCAGTTATGTAGTAGTCCTGACTTCAGAAGTAGGCTGTAATTCTTACAGTAGGCGAAGAAAACAATTCAGTTGAATATACTTTCTTATATTCCTGGACCTTCTTGGGTAGATGCAAGGAAAATAATTTTCTCTTTTTTGATGACCATGAAAAAAAAGCATGTGGTATCTTGGCTAACAAGCTTCCATTGCAATCAGAAATTCAAAATATCAGTGTTATAGCTGTATAGGTGGTTCTTTATACATAGCAGATTAGATGAAGTCTGATGCAAATTTTATTCTGTGTGTGTATGTAAATGAATCAAGGATTTGAGTCAGACTTGTGGAAGATGGAATACTGGAGAGCACTTTTACTTTGTACTGTTCTTCCAGTGTTTTGCAGTTGGTGTAGTGTTGGCCAGCCTCCCCTAGAGCACATGCTGGTACAGCATAGCAGAGGTGTCCCCAGTCTGAATGATGAAGACTGAAATTAGGAGTGAAACTGGTGGTAGAAATGAATAAGCCTGTGCCAGGAGATAGTGGAATTTTAGAACTGAGAGTAAAGGTTGGAGAGTGTTTGTTGCCACACTGATCCTTTTCCTTTACTTAGGAAAGAAGATTTTTTCCTTATACACAGTTGTTTCGAAATATGCTACTTGTCCACAGACAGCTGCTGATTCCTAAGAGCACCTAAATTGACACTCTGTGCCCATGTGCACTGTACACAATCCTATGTTATTCTATATAACAATTTCATGTTCATCAGAATGACTAAACTTCTCTATTTTTCTCAGCTATAGGTTTGGACTCTTGTCCTGAACCACAGACCCCAAGTAATGGGATCAAAATTGGAGATAGGTACATGGTTGGAGATGTGGTGTCTTTCCAGTGTGACCAGGGTTATTCTCTGCAGGTAAGCCAAGTCTCCTACTTGAAATGTTTTTAACATGGTTTTTAACATGGTTATGTTTGAGTCTGTCAGTGTAAAATGGATGCTGAACTCTTCAGGAATTGTGCACACATGATAAGTTTACAGGAGTGTTTGCTTTTTTACAGGAAAAAATAGAAACTATCCAAATATTACATCAGAAGTATATGCATGATTCTTCTTCTGCATTAGTGATATAGGTTATTATCTGTTATTGATAGCGTCTTTGATAATTATAGCTGAAGTCTTATGGCAAAATTAAGTTATAATCACTTGATGAACAATTAACAGTATTCCTCTATGCACAGGAGGAAAAAGAAAATAAGTAAAGAGGGGTACTAAGAATAAAAAAAAAAAAGGAAAGAAATAGTTGCTTGTCTTAGTAAATCAGATAGTGTCAGTTGTTTTCTTTCAGCAATTTCTTGAGATCTTTTCTCGAAAATGTTTATCAAATAGGGGTTTATTTTTGCCAAGTAAATTTGCAATGTCCTTGCACTAGCAAAAGGTATATGCAGGGGAAATACAGTGATTGTAAATCAGCAGTAGGAACCTTTCTGCCTATAGGAAGGAACTTGTACAGTTATGCCATAGAGTCAGATCCAAAACCAAGTATTGTTTTTACTTGGGACTCCCCAAAAAGAGTTTGCAGATTCTGTAGTCTTTTATTATTTAGCTCTTTGAGAGCCAAAAGGACAGAAAATTATTACATTACCCAAGGACTGCAAAAATAAAAGTTTACAGAGAGAAAATAATTTCTATGTAACAGCACATTATGAACTGATAATGGACTTATACTTTAACAAAAGATACCTGAATAAGCAAAATGCCACTAATATCAGTCTCACCTATGGTAACGTGTTGATGTCAGACTAACTAAATGAAGATTTAAAAATGCTTATAATTTCAAACATTTATTTTATATAATTCTGTGAAAACCTAGATACTGGGTTTATATGTGCTGCATCAAAAATAGAAATTAAATTATATTCTTTGTTAAAAAAAATAGATTATGTATAGTGATTGAAACAAAGTAGTCTTGTCTGCTTCCAGATTTCAGCTGCTGTTTGGATTTGGGACCCGTATCTCAAGTTCTCCTCCAATATAGAATTCCTAGTCATGCCTGCAGATTTCTAGAATTTCAAAAATAGATGAAACACATGTTCTGTGATTGCAGCTCTGAGAATGACTATTGACGTTTTCTTCTTATGTTGCCTGGTTTTAACTGGACACTTTGGGAAACAGCCTGAGAAATATTTTTTGCTTCTTTGCTTTAATTCCCACCTTAAATACAATTGGGTGTGAACAGATAAGCCACAGTAAATGGCTGAAATCAAGAAAATAAATAGTATAGAAAATAAAGAATTTAGGAGCATGGATTGGGCAAACATACATGTAAAGTTTCTTCCTACCATACAGTTTTTCTGACTTATGCAGTCTGACTAGATGGTTTTGAAAGATATCCCAGGAACAGCTTTCTCTTAAGATTTTCCATTTCTGTTTGCTTAGGATTACGTGAGGCCAATGAACAACATAGAGGGCCTGTCTATGATGAGTTTAAGATGTAAAGTCAACACTTACATAATTGATATAGTATGTATAGTTTCATCATGTTCAACAAATGATGGACATCCAGACTATGCAAACATTGCTTCAGTTAGACATGTAGTTTCCAGACCCTTGTTTTATACTGAAAGAAGTATAGGCTTCAGCTGGATTCTGTGATACTGTAAGAAATAATATTAATGGCATAGACACCATCATGTAGTGACCTAACAGTTACAGTCTTCTCTGCTGTATTGAAGGCATGATACAATTCACAGTGTATAATGTAAATACTATACCTTTTTGTTTTTGTGTATTTTGATGATGTTTTAAATTATACATTCTTTTTGTTGAAATACTAATGTGCTATATACTGTATATTTTTTTATGAATTAGCAAATATTGTGTCATTTTAGGGACATTCACATATCACTTGCATGCCTGGACCAGTAAGAAGATGGAATTATCCCATTCCAATATGCTTAGGTATGTTCAACTTGCATCATTTTTCTTAAAAATGCCAGAATGAGGAAACCAGAAAACTCAAAAATAATAGACATATGTAGAGGAAAGAATGGGGAGAACTGGAGGAACTTAATTAAATGTGAAAATGGTTAAATTAAATTAGAGATTTTCAAAGACTGCTGCACACTAATGTTGGCAAATCTTTTCTGAAATGTCTAAGCAGTAAAACGAATGCACTTCAACCCAAACTATTCTATGATATGATTCTATATGTTCTAGTCCAGATATAGCATCAATTCATTATCAGGAATGACACATCCAGAGACCCTTGCAACACAGCTAATTTATTTAGGACTCATTTCCCCAGAAGAGTAAAGGCAATTGTAGAAGATACTAAAATAGGACCAACAATACATTTTCATCTCTAATGAGTTCAACATAAGCATGTGTATCCAATTTCAGAAAATACATTATTTTCCAAGTTAAATTATACATATGTCCGTAATATTATTGGGAAAAGCACTGAAAACCTGTCAGAAACCAAAATGAAATTTGTGAAGTGCATTTAAGTATACTCTTTTTATATCATAAGTAAATGTGAGGAACGTAAAATTCTTTCTAGTCGTAAGTTCTTTCACTAAATAGAAATGGCTTTTTGTTTGGATTCTCTTAACACTAAAAGTTATCAGGATTTGTAATCCTGAATATATGGAAAGCAGGATGCTGTAGATCTCATTAAAATTTTTTTTTGCTTTGCTTTTTTTCAAGACAGTTAATATATATCCTCTTGAGCTGCATCACATAATCCTCTTCTTTATCCTCCAGGGTGTTAGAAACCTCCTGTGAGGTACTGAGTTCCCTCAGCTTAGAATTTATAAATATTCAGTAAGTTTGAGATATTTGTAAGAATTTTTTCAGGCGTTAGTCTTCAGCTTTTGTCATTATGCATTAACATATGGTTAGGAAGTCTGATATTATAATTGCACTGGTCTTTTTAAATTCTGAAGATAAAGATGCTGTGCTGAAATTTTAGGGATTTTTTAAAATATATTTTCCCTTTTTATAATAGATTATGTTTTATAATACATTATGTTCATTCAGTTGCTCCTTTACAAACATGCACAATTGTCTCAGTGCTGCTATAAGCTGGTGTGTGCTGCTTGCCTCTCACAAGGGCAGTTCTTGCACACAGACTGCAGAGTGAGCATTGGGGAAATGACTCTGGTGGAAGCACAAGCCTTATGAGGAGTCACTGAGGGAGCTGGGGGTTTTAGCCAGGAGAAAAGGAGTCTCAGGGGAGACCTCATCACTCTCTACAACTCCGTGAAAGGAGGCTGTAGCCAGGTGAGATTGGTCTCTTCTCCCAGGCAGCCACTGGCAGGGTGAGACTGCAGAGCCTCAAGATGCACCTGGGGAGATTCAGGTTGGACATCAGGAAAAATCTCTTAATAGGAAAAGTGGTCAGGAATTTCAGATCATTTCTTCACAGAATGGACTGCCAATGGTGGAGTCACCATCCCTGTGAATGTTCAGGAAGTGGCTGGATGTGGAATTTAGCACCGTAGTCTAATGATGATGGTCAGCCAGAGGTTGGAGTCAATAATCTGGGAGGTCTTTTCCAACCTAAATGATTCTGGGATTCTGTAATCTGTTCTGTTTTGGGTGCATGCATTCCCCAAGTTAAAATCTACTCACTTCAAATACAAGTTTTCAAGGTACCTTCCTGTAAATTAATTTCTAATAGATATTTAGTGGTAACAATATGTTTGTGTATTTGTTTAAATATAACCCTAGGTATTAATATTATTGGTTTTGGTTTTTTTGGGTTTTTTTTAGCACAATGTGGTGGTGGCATGTCGGACTTCAGTGGAGTGATTCTCAGTCCAGGGTTTCCTGGTAACTATCCTAGCAGTTTGGATTGCACATGGACAATAAAACTTCCTATTGGGTTTGGTATGTGTTGTTTTATGGATTTAAAATTGTGTTTTTATGGGTGCAAAACACTGAACATAGATTTTAAAATATTGTTAAACTTTACATCAGCAAGAAACCAAAAGTAATTATAATTTATTTGAAAATCTTAAAAGAATTATTTAAAATAGAAAAGCTACAAATTTCTTGGGTTTTCATTTAATATATGTCAAAATTTTCTGATGAAGAAAATATTGTTTAATTAGAATTCAGTACAATTAACTTTACAGGACTGATTTATCTTTTTATGAAATCATAAACCAGAAAGAAATAGCTATCATGATTATTTCACACCAAGTCAATTTAGAAGTTAAAGCTACATTTTAATTAATTATTTTATCATTAAGCTTCTTTGCGTCTCTTAGGTGAAACTCATAGCAGCATAGAAATGTAGAAGCCTCCCACTTAAAGCTGTCAAACTTCCCACTCAGAGTAAAATTGTCTGAAACACTGGAACAATCCCACAACTGGTGGAAATGTCTCATTGGGGCTGCTACTAACCTAATCCATCCCCGGCCTGTAACAGATAAGGATGTTGAACTCCAGATGTAGAATTTTGCACCTCTCCTTGTGCAAACTTTCAAGAAGCATTTATTTACTCAGTCCGTAAGATTTTAGTGTTCTTCAGACAAAAATTGTGCCATTTAATAGATCATCCATAAGCCATCCATAGTTGAGTATCGTCCACACATTTATTGAGGATGCATTCTCATTTTCTAAGTCTCTTCTAATGACATAAACCAGTGTAAGCTACCATAGCAACCCACATAAAATTATGCTTGTTAGTGGCTGCCAACCATTGAATGGCTGATTATCACCCTTGGAGCCTCAAAGTTATGTTAATTTTTAACTGACTTCCTTTCCATTCATCGAGCTTGTGGATGTTCAGCTTTCAGATGAGAATGTTACAGACCGAGTCAAAAGCCATAGCAGGGTGAAAGTATATTACATACACTTTTCTCCCTTTGTCAATTTAATAATAGAAGGATATAATGGTTGATTAACTGTTATTTTCTGTTAGAAAATCCATGATGAATGCTCCTAAGTGTCTTTTTGTCTCTTATATGTTTGGAAATTTCTTCCAAAAAAACAAGTTCCATAATTTTTCCAAGGACTGCAGCGAACCTGTAGTTGCCATTTCCCAAGTCCTTTTTATTGTCTTAAAGACCAATATATATTCAGACTTTTTCAAGTCTCTAGAACTTCTCTTATTTCACTATGGTTTTATATAGGTACTATCCATTTTTTAGTTACATTGGCTAACATCTTGAGCAGCTTTGGGGGGGATCCTGTGCATATTTTATTGTGAAATCTTTATTTGAAGCTAGCCAATAGAGTTATCCTATCTGATTTTTTAACACGTGGCACTTTTTTAAGAAGCATGTGCACATAGATTTTTTTTCATAATATGCTAGTTTAATGGTATGCTGAATTTCTTAGACAGGCCTTGTTGTTTTCCATTTTATACTTACCATCTTTTGCTATATACTTTGCTTGATGAAACAGAATCTCTGGGTTTTCCAGAGTGAGTGTGACATTCCAAATAGCATCCTCTTCTACATATGTTCAGATTCTTTCCCTCCTCTTTTTAAAATAAATTCTGTGGTATTTTTGATTAGAAATACCATCAGCCTAGTTCACTTATGATTTATATGAAGGCCAATTGTTCTGCATGGGTCATTTATATTGAAAAATATTAAACATTCTATAACATTCACTTAACCAAATCTATCTGGGGGAAATTAATTTTATTAGAAGAAAGATTTCTATATAGAACCCAATTTGTTTGTTTGCATTTTGTTCAAAACACACAAGAATACAGTCAATAATTGATTTTTTTTTTTTGTCTTAGCATTTTATAGAAATATCATTGACATTTTAACTCTGCCACTACCTGAATTTTTAGATAGCCTGATGGGACAATTTGTAGTGCCTCATTATGAGTCACAGTCCTGTCTAGAATCACAAATAGATTTCTGCTTGTTAAGTTATCAAAAAAAAATTATAGCAGTAGTAGGCACATTATTTCTGGATCAAATGCACAGGAGAAAAGAATATTCAGAGATATAAGAGAACAGGATATTTTGACAGATGATTCCAAAGACATTTGCTAATAAAGAAGAAATAATAAAAATCTGAAATACTGCTTAAATTTCAAATTTAATAAAATGGTATGTTTACCTGTATCCAGAACCTGCGGTCTTTTTATCCCAAGTACATTGGCATCTGCCTCTTCCCTCACTTTACTGCTATCCTGTCTCTCTTTCTGTATTGACTCCTTACTCTGTTTTCTTTGCTTGCATTCTGCCAGGCTTATGTGTCCAATAACTCTAACTTAACTCTTCAGACTGCTATTTACACTCTACACCATTAACAAGTTATTTAGTTTGACTTCCATTAGGCAGGAGATTCAACTACTTAAATTTTGGAAACAGTTTCTTGGATAAGTTTAACGAACAAAATCAATAGTTCTGAACTGCTTTGTACCAACTGAAGTTTATTCACTGGATTTATGAACTGTTTTCCAGTTCATGTATAGGAAAATGAAATTATTCATTTTCTAGAAGAAAACTAAAGCTTCACAGATTGAAACATGGTTGATGTTTTTTACTTTTTTTAGTGAGATATGTTTAAAGCTAAATTGAATATTAAAATAAAATTTCACTGAAAAAAAGGAAAAATATTGTATTTGAAGAAGTGATGGCTAAAACTGGTTTTAGTGATGCTGTGACTCTGTTCTAGTGGAAGCACATCCAACTCTTCTGTGTAGTAAATAGAAGAACTCAACAATACCATCATGGGAACATTTATAGACTTTCACTTGTTTAAATCTTTTTAGGAAGACTTTCTCCCAGTTATAAGTTAATTATCATAAGCTTCTCCACTGTATATTAGCTAATGGTGTAATGTTTTTACAAGGACACTGTGCATATATAAATATATTAACTACTCTTTCAAGCAGGATGTCCAAACTGCAAAAAGACATAGAAAAAATAAATCAGTCTAACAAGCTGGTGTCTCAGACAAATAGAGGCAGTTACTACTGGCAGAGCAATGGATGTGAAGATTGATATGGTTCAGAAACTTGAAGAGAGCACGATGATTTGTGAAAATATATAACTACTTTTGTATCAAAGAAACTTGGTGAAAGAGGAGAAAACTGACAGCAAGGTCACATGAGCTGGCCATTATTAATGATGTCTTAAACTTTGTAAAAGTTTATAGGACCAAATAAAAGGCCAAGATATTGTGATAAAGAGCAAAGATTGAATATAGCTTGATTCTCTGTGTAGGAAATATTTGGAAGGCTGAAAAAGTCAAAGAATGATACTTAAAAAGATTTCTTATAATTTTTAGACTGTCTTCAGATAAAGTAAGGCAGAAATTATCAGGGTATGAGTAATTTAATTATGCACCTAACTTGCATATAAAATGTTTCATGCTTCAGAAAATTTTTCATAAACGTTACATGGTATCTGGGATGAAAGTTGTAAAAGACAGTGAGAAACATTATTTAGGTATTACAGTTCAAGAGTTACAAAACTATTCATGACTTTCACTAATTTATCTGACGTTATATCTTTTACTTTCAGTTTTATATGGAATTGTGGTGATTGTCTTTGCCAGAAACACCAGTAGGACTCAATCATCTTTCTGATGTAACTACTACATTGTCATGCATAGTTGTAATAGATCCAGACCAAGACACAATACAAAATTTTCTTGGTTGTAACTTATACAGAAATATGTTATAAACAGGAAAATGTTTAAGAGTCCTGTAACTATTCAGTGCATAGAATTTTCTTCTCATGCTGCATAATTTTTGTAATACATCGCTGGATGTATTAGGAGATTAGGAAAAATAACTTGCTAATTGATACTAACCTGCCTTCCTATTCCTTACTAAACCAAATAGTCATAAATTTCTGTCACCAAAACCATCATAGACCAGAGCGAGTGTGTGGAGCTGTCACATATGTTCCTCATGCACTCTGCTTTCACAAGTCCTTGGGGTACCAGCAGAGGCTCTGCCTGCCTGATACCCTGAGCTGGACCCGAGGCCTTTCTGCTCACCATCTAGTCCAATTTAAAGTTTGCTGGCAGATGTGCAGCCCCCAACACATCAGGACTGCGAAATACACAGATGCTTGCCATGGACATGGATTTCTACCTGGTTGTTTTCTGTGATTATGTGTAAGATGTACACACTTTATTTTCCCTCCTGGTTTTGGTTCTGGTGGTGTTTATTTACTGACAATGTTTTTCAGGTGTCCATTTGCAATTTCTGAATTTCTCAACGGAGACCATACATGATTACTTAGAAGTTAGAAGTGGATCTACAGAAACTAGCACTGTCATTGGGAGACTAAGTGGCCCTCAGCTACCAGCCTCTCTGTTCAGCACAACTCATGAAACCAGCCTATACTTTCACAGTGATTACTCACAGAACAAACAAGGATTTCATATTGTATATCAAGGTGAGATTTGGACATTCTTATGAGACAACAAGGTGGCTATTAAAGATTTTATAGGGTTTTGAGGATTTCTAAAAATAAATATGAAACATTTTATGTGTTTCAGCGCCAAGTTTAAACATTGAGATAAAACAGAAGAAAGTTAAGATAAAAAAAATTAATTGCATATTTTTTCTCTAAAATCAGGTCAAATGTCAGCAAACAGATAATTGACAATATCTGAAACTGACTGGCATACTAATTTACATTGCATGCTTTTAAAAAATAAACATCTCTATTCAATGTTTGGAAGCATACTGGAATTTTAATTTTGTTTAATGTGTTCTGGAAGGTATACATCTAAATACTCTTTTGTATTACTGTATGTAGGTTTGTGCAAATTAATGCAAACCCAAAAATCTCCAAATCCATTTTCTTTCCTAGTTTACCACTTCCATTACGGTTCTTGTTCTTTTGTACCCAAGTAGGTCATGCTGAGCTGGTGAAGATCACAAGATCATAGTTCTATTTATAGAATTGCATTTTCATTTAAAAGGTATTAGATCACCACTGTTCATGAAAAAAGGTCAAATGTGTATTTTAAAGTAGACCTGTTTTCATTATATGAATAACACTTAAGAGTGATTTAGAGCAGTCTCCTATTACTCTTTTAATAGCAAGTCCAAATTTACTTGAACTCAGTGTAACATTCTGGAAGTGAGCCACTTTACAAATAATTAACTTTTAAAGGAAAAGTCAATTTGTGCCTAAGTGCTTTAGTTCCCAACATATGGGCTGTCCATGACTTTTAATTTTATTCTAATTACAATCTATTATTTTTGAGATAATCAGAATTTATATTTTACTGATTTTTTCACCATTATTATTTATTTCAGCATATCAGCTACAAAGCTGTCCTGATCCTCGACCATTTCGTAATGGTTTTGTTATTGGAAATGACTTTACTGTGGGACAAACTATTTCATTTGAGTGTTTTCCTGGCTACACGTTGATTGGAAATTCAGCTCTGACTTGTCTTCATGGCATCAGCCGCAATTGGAATCATCCTCTCCCCAGATGTGAAGGTACGTTCCAGGTGACCTATAAACCCTTCATCATTTGCAAGTCTTCCTAAGACTCTTAACTGAAGTCACTTCAGATTTTTAATTTACAGAGGCCTGTAATTTGCAAAGGAAGTATTCAGTTTTGCCTATTAAAATTTTAGCAGAGAAGCTGAAAAGTTTTGTGATATAAAATCTCTGAAAACTTATCTGAGATAATAAGTTTACTTTTGGACGATTAAGCTTTAAGTCTGGAATGTGGAGACCCATGCTGCTTTTAAACTAGGTGAAGCAATGTAGTGAAAACTGTGGATTAAATTAAGAAAAAAGGATTCAAAAGTTGAATTTACCAATTCTGGCCACTTATTTTCTTTCTTATCAGTTAGAAAGAAATGTTAAAGTTGGTCTATAGTGAACTTGTCCTCCAGCCAGTGTTCCGTGAAATCATTTATACATATGTTTTTTTCTGAATGGGACTTTTTTTTAATTATTTTTTTAAAACTTTTGCATTTTTTTTTTCACTTGTGCTTGAAACAAAAAAAGAAGGTTCAAGGAACTGTGACTTGCAGACAGCTATTTTTTTAAGGAGACATTCAAGCCATAATTTTAAGGAGAATTACTATGATGTTTCTGTAAAAGTGTTTATCTCTTCCCTAGCTATGCTAAAAGAGAAAGCATAAGCTGAAAGGAACCTGTCTCTAAGCAGCAGGCCAAAGAATGTCAATCCTCCACTTAAAGGCTTAGCTTCCCTCTATATTGAATAGTGAAACAGTATTGAGAATGGGATCCTCATGATCATGTAGGAGAGAAATGCCTAAATAAAAACAACCAACAACACAACAGCACCTCATCTTGAAAAAGAACTCCAAAGCCAAATGCAACCACCCAAATAGAAAATAAAAAGCTCCATGGTTTTCTGGATTTTTTCATTATATTTTGCACCATATACCCAAATTTAGATACTTAAATGAGAAGGCTCATTATTCAAAATTCGTTCTGGACTCAAGTGAGCCTTAGGAATTTCAGAGGGATGTGGTAGCTAAATTAGGAACTAACTGGTACTGAATCCAGAAGGGGAAGCCTTATAATATAAAAGACAGATGACACCTACATTGTCTTTTTTTTTGAAAGGAGAAGAAGTTAATTCATTATACTCAAGTTTGACCACCCATTTTCTGGATCTTGTGGAATAGTAATGCTATCATAGTTCATGTCTTAGCTGCTGAACACTTAGCTTTTCCTGTTAGTTCTAGCTGTATTTTCTGTGCCTCACAATCAAAATAATTGATTGAATGCAGGGATTCTGTTTCTTTGAAATACCTTACTGGAACCAATAATTTAATTAGTAAATTCTAAGATGTCCAAAGCATGTTGTTTCTCCAAGTATCAATTTTGATGAAGTTCCTGAACAGTAGGTGAATGTTCTTCATTTCTACTTAATTTAATATGAAAAATGAAGATTAAAAAAATCCACCAACTTAATATTAGAGATCTAAGATGCATGTTTCCTACATGATAACAGACTGTCACCACTACTCAGCTCCTAGATAAATTTCTTAAATTACATGGGGTTTTGTGCTGATATATAGTGTTTTTTTGTGACATTTTTATATGCTACAGATATTTTTGAGGTTTTTTTTTTTATTGTTGCAGGAAAAGGATAATGAGTTATCTTCTAGATTCACTTGGTTTTATTTAAGATAAAGGCTTTTTGTTCAAAAGCATTAAAATGAAGTTGGCTATTTGTATATGCCTAGTACCAGAAACACACAGCATGTCTTAAATTTGTGTTTAATGTCTTTATTGTAAGACAAGTTATACCAAAGCTTTTTTAATTCCTTAAACTTCTTGAAGCAGACAGTGTGAATTAAATATGACGAAACTTGCTTCTGTTTAAATAGTTTTGTTCCCTTCTTGCATACCCATGCACCTAATATTCCTTTAACCTGTGCATCATGTAACACTCTCTGACCCTTCTTAACGCATCTCCCTTGCTTTAACCTGTTTGGATTCTGTTCCCTCTTCTTTTCCAAGAAGTCTTTTTCTCTGACAGTCATCAGACCATGTCTTCACCCCCCTAACAGCTGACTGCAAAACCATTTCTGTCTGTACTGCTCAAACCCCCTTGAGCCTTTAAGGTTAAGGCTGAAGAAAAGCAGTACCCAAGCTGTTTGAGTCTGAATGGTTAAGTGTCACTGTGCATCACTTCTTACCCTGCAGCTCAGCACCAAAGTTTATAAACATAAACCTTAACATATGCTTTTGCTAAATAAAAACAATGCATAATTCCTATATGTCAAACCTATATGTCAAAACTACTCTGGTTGAAGATTTTTAAACATTTTAGAAAATCTGTGTTGCCATAACATGCATCTTGAGGGGTGGGTGGGCAAAATGAATGTATGCAAACTAAAGCAAATGATACAATTTTAAGCTTTGCTTACTTTTCCAGAGCTAGGCTTGTAGAACATTTCCCTTCTGTAATAACCGAGTGATGTCTTATTCAAGATAAATCTGAAATCTGTATGGAGAAAATAATCTAGTTTGGACTAATAGTTTTCCAGAAATACATAGTTAGGAAAGTCCAGAATCTTTATGGTCACTCTTGCACTGTATGATGTCTAAAATTAGCACTCTTGGACATGAATTACAGAGAGGACTCTTACTTTATCTACCAGAATTTATATCCATGAATGCAAAGTTACTATTCATACTGTTGGACACAATGTTTTAATTTTTAAGTTCCCCTCTAAACTTCACCCACCCCTCAACCTTGTATGTACCTTCTTTCATATGTTAATTTTATTGGCTATCTTCTTGTAACCATACATACAAATAGTTAGTGTGATTTATTGCCTATTTGTAGCTGGAGTTTACACAAAGCCCTAATAAAGTAATTTTCAGCTGTGCAGGGAATTTCCTCCTATATGTATATATATTTCTTTAATTTCACTTCTGATAGTATTTGTTGCATCAGAATTATTATTTTCTTACTTTTATATTTGACAATTACTGTCAAAATATATTTCTGATTCAGCACAATACTGAATAAAATCTGTTTTATTTGCACAGATATGGTCATATGCAATGAAGTTAAGTGTACCAAATGTATTCAAAACTAGAGCTTTTATATAGTCTAAGTAGAATGCAAAAAGCATTTACTGGCTATTTTAAAAAAGGATCTTTTTTATAGCTCTGTGTGGAGGAAACATAACTGCAATGAATGGCACCATATACTCTCCAGGATACCCTGATGAGTATCCAAATTTTCAAGACTGCTTCTGGCTTGTAAGAGTACCACCTGGGAATGGAATTTACATCAATTTCACAGTTCTCCAAACAGAGCCAATATATGATTTCATAACTGTCTGGTAAGAAAACACTTTTGGCTTTTGTTTAAACTTCATGTGACACTACATAACCAAATATGAATTTAAAAGAATAGATTTGTGATTTTCCCCTTGAAACTGGTGTTCTCTCTAGGAGAAATGACTGATTTGCACCAATCCATGTTTTCCAATGGACCATTCTCTAGATAACACTGGACAAGAAATCAAAAATAATAGTGTGTCTCAGTTTGTCAACAAAGAAAAGCATACAGAGGTATACTATAAAAACTCATCAACAATCAAGAGAAATAATACTTAAGAAAGGAATGATAAGGAGTTTAGATGTATGTATTAGTGTTTTAGAGGACTACTAGAAACTAAAGTAGGGCAAGACTTCATTCATTTCTTCCAAATTGGTTTATTTTATTCTTAAATGTACATAAAACAAGAGGCTCTTTTTGTATTTGGCTGTGACAAAATTAATTGAGCCAACAATAACTGTAAACAAATTCTATTCTTTGTGTACTTGAATCCATGTCTGTCATGGATCTCTGCATGATGACCCTCATCAGCAGCCTATCACATTAATCCCTCCACTACATATTTGAAGACATTTAATGGCTTTAGTCCTCATTTGTACACATGTGTAAAAATCGCTTTATATACATGATGGCTATTTAATTATGTAGCCTACACCATTTCTGAGATGCTTTTTTATTTATAGTGCAGATCAAAAATTTTATAGCAGTTTCCAATGCAAAAAAACCACATTTAATTCACAATTCAAATACTTCCAAACATACAATTTCCCCGCTAAAAGAGAAGGGAAAGGCTCAATGTGCCACAATTTGGACAAATATATTACTACAAAATTTTCAAAATAAAATATATTCATATTTTTATTTTTTAAAATATATTATGCTAATAACTATTAAAAAAACCCAAACATTTAAAACACCTATTTCTTACTATTTGACAATTCTAATCTGGAAGGAAGCTAGGATGAACATTTAATACTCTTATATCATGATGCTGTCCTTTTTACAGTTCCACTGTTGT
The DNA here is from genome assembly GCF_050655825.1 of Lonchura striata. Classification (NCBI taxonomy): domain Eukaryota; kingdom Metazoa; phylum Chordata; class Aves; order Passeriformes; family Estrildidae; genus Lonchura; species Lonchura striata. The sequence continues at coordinate 140,626,085 of NC_140704.1, read as the reverse complement.
TTAGTACTAAATTTGATTTAATTTTTATATTAAATAGAGTATTTAATTTCTCCATAAGGCAGCAATGATCTTTCAAGCATTACATGTATTGTCTAAATCATAATAAATAGTACAAAATATCAATACATTCATATGAATAAGGATTAAAGAAATTAATCAGCTGCATATCATATTAAGTTTTGGTTAAAGCTACCAATAATTATATTAATACCTATCTGTAGTGGCAAATCATGACACTATCTGAGTCAAAAAGACATGACCATTTATATAAAATTCATAACATAACAACACATTGATTGAGAAAACTCTGAATCACTCATAAAAATAATATTTAAATCAATTCTTACCTATCCATGTATAGTATAAGCTATAAATAAAAACATTAAAACTGTTAATTAGGGGAGAAAAAACAAGTTAAAAATGCTGGCAACAGTGCACATCTAAAATTAACTTAGAATAATAATTACAAATAAAATGTTCATTTATTAATGTCAACATCCAGTTTTCAAGGGGAATCTTGTATTCAGTAGTCTATAAGCATTTTGGGTTTATTTTTGCCAAAGCCAATATTCATTATTGTATTTTTATTTATTCTATTAATTAATTACAACAACACTATTTATCTCTTAATTTTCCTAGAAATTATCAGATTCAAAAGACTGGAGGACATGAACAGTTATTAGTTTTGTTTATTTTCTGATGCCACATTTGAAAGTATAGATACAAAAATATGAACAGAGGTTGTAGCAAGTAGATGAAGTACAATCACAAATTCAGTAATTTTGAGTTGGCTGAAATTTTTATTAGAAAATAAGAATTTGACTTTCAAAAGGTGGTTGAATTAATATTCAGTCCACACACAGGAAGGTCTTCAGCCTTTGTTGTCTATTTTATCTTAATTTAGTTGTCTCATGCCTTTTAGTATAATCTCGGGAATATTTAGTGCATTCACTTAAAATTTAGAGAAATCATATTAATTTTTTGGAGCAAAGAAATAAAAAAGAAAAAAAAATATTCTGTTTGTTTTTCTTAGGGATGGACCAGACCAAACGTCCCCTCAAATTGGACAATTTAGTGGCAACACTGCACTAGAATCAGTCTATAGCACTTCCAATCAGATTCTGATAAAGTTTCACAGTGACTTTACTACCAGTGGCTTCTTTGTACTTAGTTATCATGGTAAGTGTGACAAATTAAACTTTTTCACTGTTTTTACTGGTCACTGGAGGCAGACAAGGCATAAAAAGAAAAGTTGCTTTTTGTAAGAAGAGTTGCTTTTATTAATATGATTGACAACTACTAGGGTAATGCAAACATATGAAAGATTTACATGAATGATGAAAATAAGTTATTTTCTTGACCAGGTATTAAAATTTACTATTATTCAAATAAAAATAAAAAGATTGCACTATGATGAGACATGAACAAAGAAGATAGCATCAAGATCCTAAAGTCCAAGGTGCACATACGTTTACTTTTTATGATGCTTCTAAAAAGCGTTTGAAACCTAAGTGATATTGGAGGACATTAAATTTCTTTTTGACATTTGGATATTTTGGAGTAAGTGTGGTTTTTGTAGAGATACCAGTGCTAGTGAACTATACCTATGATATATTCTTTACTACACTATATAGGTCAATGATTGTAAACTACATAGTGTAGTTAATGTTAATTAACTTGAATTAAATACTGACTGAATGAAAATATGTATGAACTAATTCACTGAATTCTACCTCTTTTTATAGTCATCCAGGTCCTCTCTGGCCAATTGTCTTGTACATTCCTATAATTATAAGAAAACAGATTGAGAAGGGTGGGTTTAGGTGCTTTGTGAATGCCCATTGGATTGAACATCCTAGGAAACATGAAAAGACTACATCCTGTTTTTTGGATCCGGTCAAATTCTGTGACTAGAAGATTTTCTTTTTGGCTTATTAAAGACAGCAGTGAATAAAGATAGACAGAATGTATGGGATTAAAGGACCTTTAAGCTAAGCAAAACAAAACAGAAAAATACATAAAGCCTATAATGAAAAAACCACCAGCAATTGATTATGGGGTAGAGACTCCAGAAGGGATAGGCAGAGAGGAATCAGAATTTCTACTCCAAATCTTGGCATCCATATTGCATGTATCAAATTGCAAAGGACAAAAGAACATTTTGTATTAATTAATGAGTTCATATATATCTACTAATATATCAATATATGACCAAACATATGCTAAAATGCTCGTGGAATCATAGAATTATTCAGATTGGATAACACCTTTTAGATCATCAAGTCCAACTATAAACCCAACACTGCCAATTCTACCTCTAAACCATGTTGATAAAACTTAGGCTATTTCTTCTGGTTTAGTAATTTGCTAGTATTAAAGTGTCTCTAAAGATCTCCTATTACTTTGTCTTACACAGGTGTGGGCCCTAATGTGCAATAAAGATGCACACTGAGCAGCACAAAGATTACTTATAAAGAAACTTAAAACTATTTTTGTACTAATGCTGTCAAGATAAATAAATCTCTCTGTATCTTTGAGTCTGTGATCCTTCATATCTGAACAAAAATTATAGTAATAAAGGAAAGGCAGTCAAGGAGTCAAATAAATGCAAGGAGTAAAATTTATTTAAAATAAATAATTTGGTGATTAAAATTAATGATACTTCTAATACCCTAAAATGAGAGACATTTGAGATAAATTGTAGGAGTTCTTTATTGAATCAATTTTTAATTGTGTTCATGATTTTTATTATTATTTTTCTTAAGATGTAAACAGCACAGCTGTTTCCTGTTTAATTGGTGTGTGTTATTGGTTTGGCTTTCTGACTGATTTAAGCAGATCTTCATTACCTGATTGAAGAAAAGGAGTGTAATAGGAAGATATCAAATAAGAGTGACTCATTAGTAACGAAAGGTCTTACAGTATAAATTTTGTGATTTTCAAAAGTTTGACCAATTAGAGTACTAAAGGATCCAATCACATGAAGCAACCAAGGATGTGTATTACTGAAGCTGAACTATCATCTGCTATAAATAGATGGTATTTTGTGCTGAAGAGAAATGCTATAAACCAATGCTGTATGAAAATGTAATATTAATGAAATCCAAGCGTACTTCATCCTGAACGTATACTTTAACACAGGAAAGACTCCATTGTAGGTAAAAAATATGTCAAAGTGGTTTCTTTTGTCAGATTTATGTCCTAATCATATTAAGATCAGATTGTATTTTGTCTATCTCCAAACATAGACCCATTTTCATTGGATCTCTGGGAAAAAAAAAAAAAAAATCAATCTATACTACTTCTGCATATACTTCCTACTTATCTTTTATTTATTTGATGTGGTTACCTTGCCTGGCTGTTGCATCACATGCTAGTATCAGACCATTATTTTGTGTCAAACTAAAATGAGAATTTTGAAAGCAGGATTATTCTATGACACTATCTACAGATTATGGGCACTCCACAACCTTTTATTTATTAGGAAATTTCCCATTCAAAATCCTTCTGTCCATTAGTTATGCTGCCTCTGTGTACAATCGTTGGGATTCCAAAACTTGTATTTATTGCAAGATTTCAAAAGTGGAAGAGTTCAAAAGTAAAATTGTGTCATGTAAAAAAAAAGCAAATTAATGATTGAAAATAAAAAAAAAATAATTTTTGATTGGAATTGCTCAAGTGATAAAATTGGCAACCACTTCTAAACTTCTTATGTTATTTGTGAAGAAGATTTCACCACTAAAACTAAATAACTAATTGAGAATGTAGACACAACATCCAATGTTTTCATGTCCTTTCTTTTGATTCTTTTGAAAGTTTCAATATAAATTGAGTTTTTATGTTTATCTTGCTAATGTGGATATTAAATCTGTTATTTCATGGCTATGATCACTATGTTTGAGAATGTCAGCTGTGCTTTGTTCCTTTTTATAGCCTATCAGCTCCGTGTCTGCCAGCCTCCAGCAAATATACCAAATGCTGAAATTCTAGCTGAGGATGACGAATTTGAAATAGGTAATATTAAAACAAAATAAAATAAAAGCACAATATTTGTTTATGGAATAAATTTACTGTGTACAGGGTGCTTTTCAGAATGGAAAGAATGCCTGTTATATTTTTAGGTTTTTATTTTAAAATACGTTTTTTTAGAAATCATTCCTCTTCCTTATGCACCCTGAATCCCATCTATGTTTCAGAGGTAACATATAAGTAACATTAACTGTTTGACTTAATTTTAAAATACATTTTTCATAGTATTTCATATAAAACATTATATTACACTGAAGCAAACAAACAAAATCCACAAGAAAACATGTAGGCAATGGTATATTCTGAACTAGAATTAATATTTTGTGACCTAAAAAGTAAAATCAAATTTGTAAAAGTTATGAAGATCAGAGAAGGGGATGACATTGACTTTCTGAGACATGTCAATAATATTACTTAGCCACCTATATTTCAAAGAAATATAATTTATGATCTGATTTCAGATGTCTAGTGAGTTAGTTTGGCTCACGTGACAGCAAAGAAAATCATTTTTTTAGTATATGCACCAATATATGATTATTTATATAGGTCACAAAGAGAAATTACTTTTTTTTCCTTTTTTTCTCTGTAATATGTGCCAAAGAGAACTGCTGGGATATGCATGTTTTTTTTACTTTTATTGGTATATAAAACTATATTAATTTTTGGTTTCTTAATTCAAAAATGAAAATGTCTTCTTTTCAGAGTGCCAGATCTAGATAGCATCAACAAATCCATTTGCTATGTAATTTTTTTTTCCCCCTCAGGATTATATGAGTTACAGACTTGATCTTAAACCTTTATTTAGTTCCATAATGGTTATCCTATAAATTATATTGCTTAAAGCTCTGTGGACATTTGATTCACATAGCATTAGTCAAACCCAGACAACTTAGCAAACTATTTAATAAATAATGTGGTGGAAAGGAGTGATAGATGCAGCACAGTGTGCAAGACAAAGCTCATTTACCACATTTCTTAGACTAATCAAAGTTGTTTATGCCAGAGGTCATTTAGCCCATTGTATAATATGGTGGTAAGAAACTTCATTAATCAATAATGTTTTCAAAGCTAAAAGTCCCAGTTAATTGCTGTTTAATGCTGCTTTTGTTTGTGTGTTTTGCCCTGTGTTGTTTTTCTGAGCAGGAGACATAATAAGGTACCAGTGCCAACCAGGCTTTACACTGGTGGGTAACGAGATTCTGACGTGCCGACTGGGGGAAAGACTCCAGATGGACGGAGCACCACCTACTTGTCAAGGTTTTTTTCCTTTTTAATTTTCCTCCTGCCAGACCAGTTCAGTGGTGATTCCTAACATAACTTCTACATCTCTTTACATAAGACAGCATACTGAAACTATTTCAGACTTTTTAGAATTTATCCCAATATATCACTCTATGTTTTGTTTTGTTTTGTTTTGTATATGTCAGATATTAATGCAAAATAATTAGTAGTCTTTTAATGAACTTCATGAGTTAAAAAGGCTGCTACTCTGTGAAAATAATTTTACAATTCCTTTTTTTTTTTTTTTCAGGGAGTCTGCTAAATAATGAGACTCATTTTCTCTACAACATAATAGTATGAAAATTTATATGGGAATTTTCAAAAACACTAAATTAACCTAGCATGGATTTGGGTGAACAAGCTCACAAAATAATTTTTTTCTGTGTAGTTTTATGTACTTGCATTTTTTATTCAATGTATTCTAAAAAATAGGGTTTATGCATGTATGTGTGTGTATGTGTGTGATGTGTGTGTGTCTGTGTGTGTGTGTGTGTGTGTGTGTGTGTGTGTGTGTGTCTGTGTGTCTGTGTGTGTGTTTATTCACTTTTCCTTTTATTGGGAACTGCAGAGATAATGTCATCTCATTGCTAAGGTCAAAATTATTTCAGTCCTGCCAACCACTAACATCACACTTTAAACCAGTCTTTATTAAGCTGAAATTTGATATTCTAAAGTAGAATATAATTTTTCTTTCATACCAAATGAAGATCAGCCTTGCACATGCTTATTTAAAAAATGGAATCTCCTTGTGGTTCCAGCAATGGTCATGAGTTTATGTTCTCCTATTAATTCTTGCATTTATATCTGGAAGGATAAATTGGGATCTCGAGTTATGAACATTTATGATAAAGCTTTTTCAAGGAAAAAATACCAAACCAAAACATCACAGCCTCATAAAAATATAAATTATGTAAACACAAGCCATTTTGAATTCTGATACTTTCTATGATATTCCTTTGTGATCCACCTGTTCCTGAGATTAATATTCTAACATCTACAGGAGGATTAAAATACTTTACCAAATCAGTCACAATAAATGCATTTGATTTACCTTTGCATTATATGAAAAATACTACCATCTGTTTTTTTCTACCAATCTGACATTTTGGTGTGCCCTTCTCCAGTAATTTAAATTCAGTAACATATCCATAAAACAGTCATGATGAAAGATTTATTAGGCAAAAGTAAATTAATTGTGAACAAATCTACTAAATTTATAAGTAAAATGTTGATATTTTACTGTTTCATAGCATTTTCTAAAATTATAAAATAGTGCACAATATAAAAATATAGATGCTAAGAAATTAAACATCAGGATATTCATTTATAGGACTTTATTATTACTATAATATTCACCTAAGCTTTCAGCGGAGAATAAAAAAAATGTTATATAAATATACTCTTTGCCTTCATTCCTGGAAATCTGGAAGGGTCTACTCTTACAACTGAGTAAGCTGTTTTCCCCTGATTTTATGGACGAAACTATGCTGAAGTCAAAATCATTCACAGCACTGAGTGTTTTTCTTAAAAATTCAAAATGAAATTTAAATGTGAGCTTCATAAGAACTTTTACACTGATAATTTCTGAAAATCCAGACATTTAGTTACAAATATGTCTAGAAATGGCTTTCTACACCCCAATTTAAATTTAAATCCTAACTTGGCAGATGTATAGCACTTAATAGGTGGAAAACCATAGTAACCTCCAGGCATTGCTTTAAATGTTAAAATGATGTAATATTAGGGAAAATAGAGACATATGTGCTGATCCTAAAGTGTTCTCTCAGTACATGTTCTGAAGGCATATTTGTATTCAATGCAAGACCCAAGACAAAACCTCAAGAATGATGACTTCATTTACTATAGCTAATCTTTTATCTGCCACATATGAACGCTAAACATTGGTTCCAATGCTAAATATTAAATCAATGCCCTTGTAATTTCTCTTTAAAGCCGAATGAAATTAACATGGTCTTCAGAGTTAGATTCATAAAATTAAAAAGAAAATTGCAAAAGAATTTGTCAAATTGTGTTAAAAATGACTAGTCTTACTGTCAACCTAGAAAAAAAAGTAGCATCTTTTCTTTTTCGTTATTAATCTGATGTCTAGGTTTGAAGACCACAATATATAAGTTACATTTTAGTAATAAAAATGAATAGAGAGCTTTGTGGAATCTAAAGGCAGCAAAAATGCATACAAAAAAAAAAAAAAATCTGTCCTTCATGATTTTACCATATCACATTGGTCTATGGGTAAGCCACCATACTTCATTGTGCAGAGTGCAGCACACTATGTAGGAACCACTTTCAAGGAAAAGTCTCAGTTCTTCTGTTGGTTCATATTAGTATTAGTTTACAAATTCTTTTCACCAGGTAGAGCATTTTTTTAACCTAATACTGGTAATTCCTGGTGCTTTAACCTTGTGCATATGTTATATGCTTTAGCCAGTATAGTGGCATTCAATTTAATTTTTCTTTAATTTTTGACTTGAAATAAATTGATACCTACATTCAAAATTAATCCATAAGTAAATCTGAAGAATGCTGCTGAGAAAAATTTATGTAACATAAGACTACTATTAGTCTTGAATCTAATATATTGCAGTAAAGATATACTAGACAAATGAGGAATTCCTAAAAAAAATTGAGGCAAACTGTATTTAATATTTATTTGGTAATTTTAGTTATTACAAGTTAGTTTATATCACATTTAATACTATTTAAAACTATGCCACTTTTTTTTCCCTCCATTTTTTTACTCTGTGTGTGTGTGTCCGCTGGATGAGCATTTCTTAAAATTCTTGCAGATTTCCTTTAGATGTGAAAATAGTCACTAAATTCCACCAGTTTAGCCAAATTCTATCACCTTATTTAGTTAAAATATTGTCCAAAAAAAGCATAGAACTTAGCCTTTTATTTTCTTTTACATTATCTTCTACTTTCAGGATAAAATGAAAATTTCAGAGTAAGAAGATTCAAACTATATTTTGCATCATAATAAGGAGACCCTGAAAATATTTGTTAATGGAATCTCTTAACTGTATCTCTGATACATTTTCTCTGATTCACATGAAACTTACCTACCCAATTCTCAAGGGACTCTGTTTAACAGAAACGATCTTTAAATTCTCTGTGCAATTCCTGAGGGTTCTTTAGCTGAAAATCCTGAAATTAAGGACAGTTTGTAAGGCAAAACCAGCTGCAAATAAATGAGTGTAGCCAGATTACTGTTATGCTCTTCCTGCCACTTATTTTTTTATAAATATATGTCTGTATGTACATATAAAGCTGAGAGGATTACTTTGTTCATTTTCTTGAGATATGTGCCACAAGTGGTACAGCACTGTAGTTTGATAGTCAGATTCCTGCCATATGAGATTTGTTAAGTGGCATGGAGGTGCTGTATTCAATCTCTTCTTTAGTAATTGAAACAAGCATGGGCCATGAGAAACAACTTTTGAAGTTTAGCAACTAGATGGTAATTTGCAGCTGATATACAAATATTTTTTAAAATATATGGGCAGATACAGTTTTTCAAGTTCAGTTTGCATGCGTTTGCAGAGGGTTGGGCTAGATGATTTTCAAAAGTCACTTCCAACCCCAATATTATATGATTCTTACAGTTTTTTAATGAAGATAAATGCTCCTTTTCTATCCCTTTCTCTGCTTTCCTATTTTCTTTATCTCTCTTCATAATCTAATAACTTTTTCAACATAAAACCTGATTTTTGTAATTGAGACAATGTTATTTCCAGAGTTCTTGAGAAAACTAAGATCCTATTATTTTTCTTGTGTAACTCAGGACTAGCTCATTTTCATGTAGGAGTTAGTTGTCAGTATAAAAAGATTTCAAAGCTCCTGTTTAGCAGTGTTAGGTTCTGAATATACTAAAGGCATTTGTTTATATATCATGAGAAAACATTTTTTGAAAAAACTTCCAATAACATGATAATGCAAACTATTCCTATTTAATGAGATCGTTATTCTTGTAAACCTAGTGAATCCAAATAAATTCAAAATTAAATCCCTTCATCATATTTTAAATCATCATGCTGCTCAAATTAAAGAAATAGAATGAGTAATTCGGATCTTTAAAATCAGAAAATCTCATCAATCATATGAAATAGAAATAATGGGCTTTAGATATTTTTGCCAAATTTTCTGTTTCACAGTTCTCTGTCCAGCCAACGAAATGCGTCTGGATTCAACAGGCGTAATACTGAGCCCTGGATATCCTGACAGCTACCCAAATCTCCAGATGTGTGCGTGGACCATTACTGTGGAAAAGGGTTATAATATCAGCATGTTCTTTGAATTCTTCCAGACAGAAAAGGAATTTGATATACTTGAGGTTTTTGATGGTAACTATAGTATACTTAACTTTGGATGATACATTTTCTATATCATTGGTTTTTTATATTGCTTCTGTCTAAATACTATTGTTTATGCATATCATAATTTTTCAGTATAAAAAAATCTTAGGCAATTCTTTTGATTTGTTATGATAAAAACAACTGTTGGATTACTTTATTTTAAAACTGTACTGCATGCTGGACTTAAAAATAATTTTTGTTTTGAGCAAATATATAACTTCCAGTTATAACATATTTCAATTTTTTAATTCAAATTAATTTGGCACTTGCTTGAAGGATGTTTTGCATATATGTTAATTGTGTGCATATGTTTTATTGTATGTTATTTTATACTTTTTAACTCCTTTTACCTTCTTTTTTTTCCTTCTTTTGTACCAAGGACCAAATAGCCATAGCCCATTGCTTATATCTCTCAGCGGGGACTATTCATCTTCTCTAAATATTACCAGCAATGGCCATGAAGTATTTCTCCGGTGGTCGGCAGATCATGGCACCAATAAAAAAGGTTTCAGGATAAGATATATAGGTATGCAAATGTGACTTTTTATAATGTGCATAAAATTTCAATGTGCAAGAATTTGTTTATGTGAAAAGGGTAATATAAGCTATGTTTGGCATCCTTAATTAACCAAACTGAAAGGAAATCCAATCTGTTCTATATATATGAAACTAATGCCCCTCATCTTGTGAGGAAAAAAATCCCCACACATGTGCTCTGTAGAGAATTAATAAAAGACAGGGCTATAAAATGGCATAAGCCTGTACTAAAGATAAAAGAAGCAGCTTTCTCCTTCTCTCTCCCATTTAATTGCACTTGGGTGCCTCTTTATACTAGGATGTTTTTCTAACAAGATCTTTATGCAATTCATCATTAAGAATTTTGGTGGAACAGGGGAAAGCATTGCAATGAGGCAGGAGTGAACAGCTAGAAAGTGGAAAATGTGAGACCCTGAAGGGTTGAGCTCTTTAACTTAAGGTTCAATGGAAGCAGCAATCAGCATTAATAGAGATAAATTAGTATGTAAAAAAGCTGGTATTTTATGTGTTATTAATTAAAATTAACATATTTGTGAATAGTGTGTGGAAATGGTACCTGACAAAGCCAGATTTTAGTAAAATTGCTTTTACAGAATTATTATATAATATTTATTTTACTGGAAAATATTTTAACTATTCAAGCTAAAAGAGATTTGTTGCAATTTACAGCAATTGCACAAAATCTATATTTGAATTTTTTATGATGACCAAAGATATGAAATCGACACAAAGAAGAATATTGGGAATAGTATCTGTAGATTTGAGAGAAGTTATTGGCATAAAAGATGTTTCATTTCACAAGGTGGATAAAGAAATAAAGAAATTTTTTTTCCTCAGTTTTTGGCTACATCACAATTGGAGAAAAATAATTACAATCATATATACCACAAAATCATATCACTTCCATCTTTCCCTTTAGGAGAGGACAGTTTTCTCAGACTTAAAATATTTGTTGTTCATTAGGTAAAATTTGCTGTTTACTAGGCATAAAGTAATATATGCTATCGATTTTCATTTCCTGTAATCCATTTTGGATCTGTTAAAAGAGAAAGAGAAAATTCTTCCAAGTCTTTCCTTACAGGCAAAGAGAGAACTGTTGAGAGGCAGACAAGAAATATTTTCTAGTGGTCTGTTTCACATAGGAAATACTGGTATGTCTCTGTATCTTTCAAATAGTGTAAGTCAGGAGACATTTAGTGTAAGGAAGAAAATACTTTCATAGCATGTGGTCTGAAAGATATAGCAGTAGTTCTAATTCTGCTCTTTGCTTTAGTATGTTTAATAATTTTTTTTTTGTAAATAAACATTCTGGTTAGAGGAAGCTTTCACGTGAGAAAAACATTGACCTGAAGTCATGAGGCGTGGAAAAGTTTAAAGAGCAAGTGAAGCAGCAGTTCTTTATTTTCCTGAGAAAATAAATATCAAGTTATCAACATTTCTTCAAAGCATAAAGGAAGCACTTGGAAAGAAGCTTCCAGCACAGTTTTCTTTCCTACAAAAAGGGAAGACAGCCTTTATGGCTAGCAGCTATTAATCAAATTGATCAGAGATCAAGTTAAACTTTTACACAATGAAAATTCATCTTAAAGTGGTTACCAGCTTATAAGAGCCTTCTTGTCCACTCCTATGAGTGGACAAGATAGCCAAACCTAAATAACTTGGTACTCAATAAACAAGGAAGTTAATGAAAACATAGTAAGTAACCAGTATTTAATGTCAGAGTTGTTAAGTACATAAATAATTTCAGATTATAATAACTGTAACTCTTAGAGATATTATACGGTCTCATATTGAGTTATGATTTTTTTCCATAGTCTCTAGATAAGACTTCTGTAAGACTTAATGTGTTCTAAATAAATCAACAACTAAAAGCAGATTTGGTATTTTTCCACAGATTTATGGTGATAGTCATAAATATCATTAAAATCCATTTTTTAATGTTTTACTTCAGTTCAGTGTATCACAGAACTTAAATGAAAAAACTTATTTAGGACCAGAAAAAAGGACTATTTGAAAAGAGTTATGTTCAGGATGCAGTAGTTGTTTCCCTCTTTCAAAAATCTATACACTACTGAAATGGATACAATTACAATAAATTTCATCATAAACTAAAGTTTAGTAGTTACTTAATTTAAAAAGAAGACGGTAAAAGAAATAAAATAAAAATACACCCCCAAACATAAAAGCTATAGCCAATTATAAAAGTGAGGTATCACTATATTTTTTTTTACTGAAACCTGAATCTTGTAAATAGATTATAAACCTCTATTTTTATCACCTTTATATTTTGTGAAATTGGCCAATGTATGCATTATCATACATAAATTAAAACTTTTACCAATATTTTCTCAGTGTCCAACCAGATGTCCGCTGAGTTCAACAAGAATTTCTCCAGAATTGCTACATGAATTCTGAGCACATATTTTATTCCTTTAATATTTATGTTTAAAGCTCTCTACTGCAGCACCCCAGAGTCGCCCCCGCACGGTTTCATTGTCAGTCAGACAGGCGGACAGCTCAACAGCGTGGTCCGCTGGGCGTGCGACCGCGGCTTTCGGCTCATCGGGAAAAGTACTGCCGTCTGCAGGAAGTCTCCGTACGGATATTACTCGTGGGATGTTCCAGTTCCAGCCTGTCAAGGTAAACTCTTTGGTTAAAAAAAAATACACTCTAAGAAACTTTCTTTTTCTTTTTCTAATATAAGCCATCAGTTTTCTGACTTGAAATGAGTAGAAGGGAAATGTTTCACTGTCATAATTCTTTGCTAAAATTTTTCAACTTCATAAATCAAATGCACTTTAAACAGTATTTCAAGAGGATCTAATAAGACTAACATACAAAAAACACTGCTTTAACATTCATTTTGGTCCAATAATAATTTCTGAAATTTCACATAAGTCTTCAAAATTCTGGTGTTTTTTGAGAACTAATATGATTAAGATTTTCCAAAAACTGTGTATATTTTAAATTTATACCTTTGGAACTGGAACTATGTTATGAAGTTTGTGAAAAAGGAATATATTTTAATGTTTTAGTTTGATTAACCATGTTGTCCAAGCTGACATGTAATGACCAAACATTTCTATGATAAATCTATTTTGAATGAATTTTGGATATTTCCTATTTGTCTTTTTTTTTTTTCTGTCAAAGTATCTGATGTGGCAAGAACTTTTTCTGATTTTTTTTGCATTTTCCCCTAACTAAAAGGTAATTTTCATAGAATCATACAAGGGTTTTCTTGGAAGTGACCTTAAAGATGTAGTTCCAATCCCTCTGGGATGGGCAGGAGCACTGTTCACTAGACCAGTTTGCTTAAAGCCAGTCTGACCGGCCTTGAACACTTCCAGGGATGGAGCATCCACAACTTCTCTAGGCAACTTTTCTGTACAAGCTTCCACAAATGTGAAATTCAACTCAAAGCTGCTGTAAACTCAAATGTCATTGGGTGACCTTTGGGAGATCTTTTATTTATTTAAAAGTCTGTTATCAAGCCTTGCTGGTTTGCATCTTGTTTCTTAAAAATTTAGGGATAAGGGACAGATATATTTTTCTTGTGCCACAATGACTGTTAACATGGATAATATGACTCAAAATTTATCAAGTCATTAATGGAGATTTTTTAATACTGAAGGAGTAATTAATTTCAATGGTAGATATAGACCATCTCAGGTTGCAGCTAGAATGTATCTGATATATATTTTAGTGGCTGGTAAAAGAGACAGTGTGAATTATGTGCGTTATGTGAATAAGCAATATTGTAGAATTTGTTGGTGCTTAGGATTGTAATCAACACTGTTTACATGTTATAAATTTTTTGCAAATTTTTAATTTTATGCACTGCTGAATGCTGGCCCTGGTGTAAAACAATAGGCATTGCTCGGGTAACTCCTGTAATTGTCTCAAAGCTCTTATTATCATTAAGGTGCTTCTGAAGGAAGAGGTTAAACTAGGCCAGTTATGCAGTGAAGAGTGTTACTTGGTTATACAAGCATATAGTTCTCATCTTGGAACAGATAGATCTGCTTAATCTTCTATCCAAGCTATTGAGGAATTTAAAATAAATAAACATGGTCACATGTTTTCATTCTAGTGTCATAGAAATTGTTTCTTTCTTTGGTGATGAGAGGTTAAATAGTAGTTTTATCAGATGTTCAGTAAAAGATGGAAGGTGAACATTCTTGTTTAATTAGCATGTCACTTTTTATCTCTCTGGGGTCATGTTCTCATACCCTCTAAAGCTTTGAATTCAATTATAGTTTCTTGGGATCTTCAATTTCTTAATCAAGGTTTTATTATTTTTTTCTAAATGTGTGTCTCTCCTTGCCGATGGAAACTGTGACATTCATTAGGTATAAGTTCTTATGGTTGCTAAGACGGGGTGATAGCAACTTAGAAATAGTTTTCTATGATCTTTTCAGCTGAATGTGTCTGTACTGTAGCTTTTCTTTTTCTTAAATTTCCTTGTTATATGTAAGGGTTTTTTTTTTTTTTGGCAATGCAAGAATATTTTAACATTGATTCTTATACCTCTGTTCTGCAAGTTGTTATAGAATTGGTGCTTTACCTGTGTCTTAGCTGTGATTATTAGCTTTGGTACTGTTCCACACAGTTGTTATATTGCTTATGAAGCAAATCAGTTTTATGTCAGATCAGCTCCCAGTAGGGGCAAAAATAGATCTCACTCTTTTTTTTCTCAAGTATTTATACATAGTCTGAGAGGATTAACCTTCCTGTGTGGGCACGATAGATACTTTCTTAGGGCTCAAGATTTGACTTCAAAGTAAGGTACTTCAGACTTAAATGCCTAAGCCCCTTTTTTTTCAATTTTTTTTTTATCTGACCTACATTAGATATATGGTTTCAGAAAGTGGAAAAGGGTTAGTTTTTATTTTTAGTACCCAAACAGACAATTTATTAGAACCATATCTTCTCTTGGTACATTATTTTTGTTAAAGAAAATAAATAAAATAGTAGCTTATACCTTTTTTGCAGTTTCAGCTTTCTTCTCTAAGAGATAGAGGAGCCAGCAAGGAGAGGTGCTATGCTGGATCTTTTTCTCAGCAACAAGCAGGGGCTGATGAGGAATATAAAGCTGAAGGGTGCAGTGACTGTGAAATTCTAGGGTACAAAATCCTTAGAGAAGAGAGAAGGGTAGATGCTAGTTGGCCTTGACTTGAGAAGAGTAGAATTTGACCACTTCAGGGATTTGCTTGGTAGAGTACCATGAAATAAAGCCTTAGATTTAAAGTTTTATAGACTAAGATAACTGGTTAATAGTCAAAGGATTACTTCTTCCAAGCTCAGAAAAGTTGCATCCTCAGAAATGTTGTCAAAGAGAAAGCCAGTTAGAAACTTCAGGATACCTGCCTGGATAAGCAAGGAGCTTCTGGACAAAAGAAAATACAAAAACAAAGCCTAGAGAGGTGGAAGTGAGGACAGGCATCTGGGAGGAATACAGACAAGTTGTCCAAGCAGCTGTGGATCAGGTTAAGAAAGCTAGAGCCTTGATAAAATCAATCTGTCCATTTTTTTCAAGGGCAACAAAATCAGCTTCTAAAGTACATTGGTCTTAAAATGAAGACTAGGCAAATGGTGGGCCCTGTCCAGAAGGATGCAGGATACCTGGTCACCTGGGACATGGCAAAAGCTGAGTTACTCAGCCGTGGTTTTGACGCAGTCTTTGCTGACAAGTGCTACAGTCTCTCTTCACAAGTCACAGATGACAAAGATGAGGACTAAAGCCTACAGGGAGCCTGAAGAGGGACTTTTCACAAGGGTATGCAGCAAAAGGATAGTGGGGATGGCTTTAAAATTAAAGAGGATCAGTTCATATTACACATCAGGAGGGAATTCCTTACTGTGAAGGTGGTGGGGCACTGAAGAGGTTGCCCAGAGGAGCTGTAGATGCACCATTCCTGGAAGTGTTCAAGTCCAGGCTGGACTGGGCTTTGAGCAACCTGATGTAGTAAATGATCTTCCTGCCCATTGCAGAGGGAACCAGATCTTTAGGACCCCTTTCACCCCAGGCCATTTATGATTCTATGATTCAGTATTTTCAAAAGGGTATTTTTCTTCTGCTTTACAGGTGGAAAATATAGAATACTGAAAGGTCATTTTAGTGATTTGCCAGAGGTCACAAAATACAACTGATGGAAGAAATCTTAACATAAATCATATGACACAGAAACATAGAAAGAGTGTTTCTCAGACTGGTGCCTTACTGATTTAGCCATGCTGGTCATATATTTTTTTTTCCAGATATTCTCTATTACCTTTTGTTTTTTTTTTCATCTGCATTTTGAATTCTTAGCTGCAGAGTTATGAACTATTATTTTTATTTTTTATTTTCTCCATCAAAATGCAAAAGCTTCATTGGACTCCGTTCCCTAAAATTTTAAGAAAACTTATTTCTATGCTTAAAACACACATAAATGAGTTAAAAAGTAATTTTTATGAATTTAAGACTAGTGATTTTTGCAATGCATAAGCTCTCTGAGGTCAGTGGAAACTTATACTGGAGATATAAAATCTTTGTCTTTCCCCCTACTCAGCAATATCTTGTGGAATTCCTAAAGCTCCACTAAATGGTGGGATATTAACTACAGATTACTTGGTTGGCACCCGTGTTACTTATTTTTGCAATGATGGATACAGGCTATCAGCCAAAGAGCTTACTACTGCAGTCTGCCAGCCCGATGGTACCTGGAGCAATCACAATAAAACACCTCGCTGTGTAGGTGAGTAACCTGTAAAAAGTCTCTGGTGAGTAAAAGCCTGTCTGTATATTTTGTAATTTACCTCTGGCACAAATCTTCACATGACTTAAACATTCATCTTCAGGTTACTTTGATCTATGAATTATTTGCTGGTATTAAATTGTTATCAAATACACATATGAAGTATATGTAACTAAGACATGCTGAAACTTAACAGCATAAGCAGAATAAACATGCTAGAGCTTATAGAATACAATCAAACTAATAATTAATTTACAGTTAAATCAGAGTTAATGATTGCACAGGTTTTCTACAAAAGGCATCTCTTCAGTGATAGCTGCATAATTCATGTACTCTTAGCAAATCCCTTTTACTATCCAGAATTGCAAAACCTGTGATAATTGTTTGAAACTGATGCTTATTATTTATATTCATCCCATCATTATAGTCCTACGTCATCTAAACTTGGGGGAAAATCACTGCAGGGAAAATGCATGTAACTCCCAAAATGAAGTGGATATCAGCAGTTACAAATGAGATATGACAACCCAGGTGATTGTAAGAGCAATATGGGGTTGTCAGTGTCTCATGCACATTAGGATTTGGTTTATCTCACCCAATTACTTTTGGAAATGAAAGCAAATTAAGATTGGAGTGTTTTTCAAGTATTTCCCCTTTCTCCTTTTCTTTTCTTGTTCTTGAAAATTTCATCCTGTCATGAATTTTTCTCTTTCTAAAGAACTAATGAAAATAGAGCAAAACAAAGTGGGAAAGATTGTTATGCTTCTTATACTATTTTTTTATTCTATTAGTGTTGTAGAATGTTTTTTGTTCCTTTTCTGGGGGAAGAACACTTAGAATTAAGAAACAAGACAAAAATATATACCTGTTGAAAAAACAACCTGCATATGGGTATTATTTCTTCTGTCACCAGCGTGCAGACTCTCAAAGTCTTTCATATCTCATAGAGTTTACTTGTGTAGAAAAATAATTTCTCCATTTAAATGCACTTAAGATTTTAGTAAAGATTCTGGTGCCTGATATAAAATGTCACAGAAGGTCCATCTACAGTGAATTCAGCTATGGTATAGCTCCTATCTACACCAACTGCATTACTCTGCACATACAATCCCTTCTGTTTCTGGATGAAAATTAATTAAATGAGATAACTCATACCCTCTAACCACAGTCAATTTCAAGTACAGCTTTAGTTTCCAAAGATTATGTCAGTGTGTTTAAAATACATTTTTGATTAATAATGGTCTAGATTTTCCCAATTTGCTTGTACTAAGCCACCAACATCGATGTCTTTTTGTTATTTTGGAAGTTGTTACATGTCCGAGCATCAATTCTTTTACTCTGGAGCATGGAAGATGGAGAATAGTAAATGGTTCACACTATGAGTATAAAACAAAAGTAGTTTTCAGCTGTGATCCTGGGTATTATGGTTTGGGACCAGCATCTATTGAATGTCTTGCTAATGGCACCTGGAGTTGGAGAAATGAGCGGCCTTACTGCCAAAGTGAGTACATCTTTTATCTGCATCTGCTGTACAGACTCCAGGAAAAAATGCTTTATTGGGTGAACTAGAAATGAAATAATTTAGTATTCAAAACCATAAATTAGAAAAAGTGTTTCTTGGCTGGAATTCCTGAGTATCCTAAAGATTGTTATTTACAAATATAATACATTAGATTTAGTGACAAGGACATATCTGTAGGCACACTTCTGGAGTTTAAAGGTCCCTAAATTTATAAAGGTACAAAGAAAATATTTTCCTATATGTTTATTTTAGATCAGGAATGCAGTATAGTCTTGAAAAATGCAAAAACTTTGTCTCCTGTATGCACACTTGATAAATAAAATAATCTCTCCTTTCAGGTAGTTGCCATGTAGTGTGCACTTGCACGTATCTACATCATTCCTACATTAGCTGGTATGCTGGTAACCAGCAATAGTTAATTTCCAAAAAATAAAAAATAATATTCAGATATTTAAATCAACTAAAGATGTAGCTATGATTGTGTTTCCCTCCCATACTGCTGTGAAAAGCACATGTCTTTATAAATTTACATTAGATATCTCGTTTTCAAAACTGTGGGGTTTGGTTACACTTTGAAGCTGAAAAACTCTTTCTCTTTATGGAACACGGTGTGACGTACCCTCTGACAGAGTGGGATACAGAGTGGGATACAACTGTGCTTTTGGTTCCTGTATCAAAAATGTATATATCTCCATGTTTATGTATAAATACAAAAATATTTTAAAAAGCCTGTAGATAAACCAGATAACTGTAGCTTAAAATACATTTCTAGTTTATTGACAAGACATATGAACAAAAAGAGGTTTAAAAATTCATTTTCAAACACAGATTAATTATACTGGAAATTAATTTTAATTTTGAGTTCTTTTTAACTGGAAATCTAATATATAATTTAGAGAACTTTTAAAATTAATTGCAATATTTCATCTCTCTAGTGTTAAAAATATGGTATATTTCTCAGTATCTATATCTCTGTGTATATTCTACATACTAAATTTGTATCTCTTTTTACTTTAAAAGACAAACTTCTTTTAGCTATGTTTTGAGAAGCTTTATTTGAAATATTATGGCTTATTTTCTTCTAGGCATAAATTGTGCTACCTAATTTCAGGCTCTTTTTTACTAATAATAAAATGGTTTTTGGTAATTATTAAAAGAAAATTGACAGAGAAAAAAGTTATATTGATTGAAAAGATGCTTTCAATTGTAAATAAATAGCAATTAATTTAATGAATATCATTCACTCTTTATAAAAATGTAATGTGTGAATGCTAGGGAAAGCATTTCACTATGATCTAGAAGAGCAAAATAGCCCCTTACCAAAGAAGCATATCTAAATCTGAGAGCAATTGTGATATTCCAGTATGCAGAATGTACTTGATAAAACCAAGATAATTAAACAGCATTCAATAATGTTCTGAAGTTTTTTTGAAATTTACAGAAATTATTTCAATTGTTCTTCCTCCTCTCTTAAGTATAATTTCTGGAGAAGGAATAGTTTTTATTTGCAGGTTTTTAATCTATGATTTCTACAGATTTCTCCAAAATACTTCAAGGTATGAAATTTATTTATCTGATTGACTGGTTGATAAATATTTTTGGTTAATAGGAATTATTGCATGGGTGTTTATGATTCTCAGCTGTACACTTATGTTTTGTTTTTGTTTTGCCATGAAGTTATTTCCTGTGGAGAACTTCCTACACCTCCAAATGGGAATAAGATTGGAACTCAAATCACATACGGATCTACAGCTATATTTACTTGTGACTCAGGATACATGCTAGTTGGGTCTGCAGTGAGGGAATGTCTGTCATCTGGACTCTGGAGAGGAATTGAGACCAGATGTTTAGGTATGGATATTACTGTCATGACTTGTCCATTTTCTTTCTCTCTAGGAGACAAAAATAAGCAAAGTGACCTGCTAGTCCTTTTCTATGAGCAGATACATTGAAGAGAGCTCTGCATGTATGTGGCTGGGCTGCATTGTTTTTCTCATCAAATTAGAACTATATATTTTCAAAATTTTTATTAGCTTCACAATTGCAAAATCTGTGTTGCTGTATTTTTGCATATGTCTTTAAAGTACAACTATACATAAGCAACATGACAGATTGATTCCATATGTGCCAGACCTAATATATATCCTCAGTAAAATATCTGCATAGTAGATCTGAACTAAGTGGTTGTGTCATAGAATTAAACTGTATTCTTGAAAAGATACAGAAGGAGGAAAAAAAATTTTAGAAACTTTGACAGGACCTCTCTTATTTATGAGAAAAAGCCACTATCCAGATGCTTTTTACAGAATTTGAGACCTGTTACTTTTACAAGGTTAGGCATCTTCTCTTATTTAATATACTCAGACATTGCTGCCTGAATTATTTATTAATAAAATGAACACATGAAACAATTTTAGGGCTTCTTTCTGATTCATTATATTTTATACCTTGAGCTGGGTTATTATTTACTGTAGAGACATAGGTTTTAACTCTATATTTAACCAAAATTTTAATTTCAGTTTAAATCAAAAGTATGTTAATATTCTGATTCAGAATGAAATATATGTCATATTGTATCTCATTTGTAGAGGCATGAATATATAACAGAATATCCAAAAATTGATACTCTCAGAAAACTGAACTAATTTTTATTTTGTAACACAGCATTATTTGCTAATATTCATTTAAGTGAATGACTCATGAATGAGCAAAATTTTTGCTTATCAGGCTACAAATCTGCAGCTGGAATGTTCCCTGGCATACAGCAGAGAGAGATAGAGGCTTTGTTTATGTTCACTTTAACAATGGAAACCCTTGATATTCTTCATCTTCTAAATTGTCAGCAACTGCAAGATGTTCTAAATCTAAATTTTTGAAGCATCATCCAATGTGCTTAATCAAAGTGTTCTGCTTTTTTTCATGTTTGCTTTTTTGTTTGTTTTTATTTTTACTGATTTTTCTGCATAAATTACAGCTGTTGAAATTTGGAGAAATGTAAAAATTTTTCTTCAGAGAAATAATATTATAAAAACAGATAAATTGGATGCTATTTGTGAATAGCACCTTGGAAAAATACTTGCACTTACAAATTTTGCCAAAAAAACCTCATGCCAAATGAAGACCAGCACAGAATGAATTTAATTTCTCCTACATTTGCCTGTAGAAATAAAATTGTAATATAATTTAATAATATTAACAGATTACATAATCTTTACATGCAACTTAAAAGAGGATCACTACTTCTCGGAAGAGATTCATTATTATTCAGTTCATAGACTGTAATGTCCAATAACAATAAAAAGTTAAGAAAACAACTATATGACTAGAGGACAAAAACAGTAATCTGAACCAAACCTAGAGTTTCAGACTAATAGCACTACAGTAAATCTTATAATGCTTATCTTTTAAGGTTTATTATGGCAAATTGTTGAAGACAGCATGAAAACCAGTATTACTCAGAAAAATTAGAATATACATCATATACAGCATGCAAATAATGTATACCTTGCTTAAAAAAAAAAAAAGCTAGTGACAAAGTAAATTTATAAAAGGGAGAGAGTCATGGCTGCCATAATTTCTCTTGCAACAACACTGCCTACTGTGTAACATCACCATGCAGGAATGAGTGCCCTGCAGACTTAGAATAACTAAGTTCAATTCTTGTTTCTTCCATAAGAAATTTGAGACTTAAGATAGAGTCATGAGATCAGCTAATGACAAATCACAAATAAGAAATTTTTTTAAGAAGGTTGTTGTAAGAAAGTGGAGGAAAAGGAGGAAATTAAAGAAGTATTAGAATGTGGGAGAAAGGAGATCAAATACAGCAGGATGACCTACAGAGTGGGTATTTTAACAGTTCAAGAAATTAATTTTTGTGCAACTTATCAGCATATTCATTATCTACTTTGTATGTTTTCAATTGTAAGCATTTTTTACAACTGAGCTTTTCCACATTTGCTTTCTGAAAAGTGTAGTCTTTCTTGAACTGAAGTGATTACCAATGTATTTCTATTTTAAGTTGTGAAGATGCCATTAGGTACACATTTAGATTGCATACATGAAATCCTACAGGACAAAATAATAAACGTTTCAAGTATTTTGTTTAAAAATGCACTTATTTTTTTCAAAAGTGCTACTGTAATAATTACATTTAATTGTTGTATTAGATAACCTGATTTTAATTCTAGATATGCGTAATTGAAAAAAATTGTTTGTTTGTTTTTTATTTATTTATTTTAAAAATTTATTTATTTAGAAGCTGAATATCTGCAGTAGAACTTTAAAGTAGTTTGTGGTGAACCTAATCAGATATAGATGATAATTAGAACTGAGGTAAGCTTCAAATCACCAAAAGTATTTGACTAAAATCCAATTTATGTTATTCCATGACACTGTGAACAGTAGTGCATGGTTTTGATGACATCCATAACAGCATGAGAATTTGATGATAGGTTTCTCAGCTCTTTTTTTTTCTTTTCTCATTCTGACTTCTTTTACTAAAAAAATGGATAATTTATGGATAATGAATCCATGGCAAAAGCCAGAACACCTAACACAACTGCCTTCCTTTCTCAATCACACTTTTTTTTTTTTTTCTTTAAATAATACCTAATGATAAAGTAGTATTTCATGGGTAATCACATTATTATAATAGCAGGAAATTGATTTCTTAGTCCTTATTCTCCATAGCTGATGAAAAGAAACAATGTTCAAATTGAAAAAAACAAATGAAATAAAGCAGAATTGAGCTTCTGAAGTAATTCTGTTGTCAAAGTTTAAAAAATTAAATGTTTCAGGACATTTTATTGTGAAAAAATCACATTAGTCTTTTAGAAAAAAAAAACAAGCAAAGACTAAAATCATGACAGTTGTAACTCCTAGGTTACAAACAAATTTATTATGCTTGATCTTTTTCTGTCCTGGTAACACTGAAACTGTCTATGTAATAAATCCTGAGAAACATTGGAATAGATTTTTAGTGAATATCCTACTTATAAAAAGAGACTGACAAATCTGTGATTTTGTTATACATTTTTCTCTTGGAGAAATACTTAAATATTCAACAAGAAATTGATTATTCTTTGTCTGTTTTCATGAAAACTTTGTATATTTACAGTATATACAGACTACTTATTTACAATTTTGCTTTCTTTGCATATTTGCATATTTTGCATTATTTCCTTTATTTATGGCATTAATCTTGTTTGCTTTAATTTAATTTCAGGAATAACAGTGATCATAAAAACATATATTATCATACTTTAAAAAGTTTTTCTTTTTTAGTGTATTTATTTTAATGCCTGTAATCAGATACTTAGTAAACTGGGCATTTCCTAGAGAAGAAGTAAATTGTGTCTACTTTAATAACTCTATAGTACTTTCAGAATTAACTAGTATATGAATGGTGAAAAACATTTCCTAAGATTTCTGTAATACAGATTTTTTCTTTCCCTTTTTTCAGAACAGGTATTTTTCGCCTTTTAAAATGTTTTATGTATTATTTTGGTTAACATTTTAGACAGCTTAGTCAAAAACACTTGACAAAGTAAAACTAACAGAGAAAAGTATAGCATACTTTAAAAAGTCTTTCTGTTAGATACAGTTCTTCTTATATATAATGGAGCAACTTTTTTCTTTGATTATTACAAAGAATTCTTCTTTCTTCCTAGGCCCTTACAAATTTTTAATGTAATGTACAAAATTCCATACTTCTCTTTGGGAGTTATCTAACTGAGCTTCTCTTACTTGTGCTAGTTGCATGACTGACAGTAATTTTAAATGTTGCTTAGACATCTCATCAATGAAAACTACATGAAAAGAAAGCAAAAAATATGCTTTTCAACCAATACTTAAACTCTGAGGAAAGATATCTTTGCACATTTCTCTCTTTTGTTGATTGATGAGCTAACTCCAGGTTTTCATATTTCTTGAACTTGTGACTCCATCTCAACTGTACAAAACCTAACATTTATTTCTTAATTCTTTCTTCTTTTTCAATTCCTCATGACATCTAAACATCTGATAAAATAGATCTATTGATATTCTCTCCCTTGTTTACCAAAAGTCATTGCTGTTATTTCATATGGGATAGACTCAGCAACTTTGGGAACAATAGTTTTGTTCACTTCTGCATATTAGTATTAAATCTCAAATAAAGATAAATAATGAAATATTATTAAATTTTTAAAGGTCTATAAGATTTCATATCATGTTGTTGTGACATGATTAAATGATGCTAATTCAGTTCATTTGGAGACCACTTTTATAAAGTGTCCATATGAATTAAAATGCAAAAATTAAGAATTACATTTATTTGATTAATAAGACATAAGGAAGTGTGCTTCCATACCAGAGGAGCTTTCAGTAAGGGCAGATGAATAGGAGAAAAGAGCTGTTTAGATTAGTGTGTACATTAAATGTCAACATTTGCACTTCCCAAACAATAATATCAAGAATACCATTCATCTCTTCTCCTAAAAGAAAGGCTACGCTTCGCATACTGTGTCTTTGTCTGAATTAAAAAATAATCCATCAGACTGATCAGATAATGAAACAAATAATGGATTGGGAATTATCTGCATTTGCATTACATATGGTTCAGAGAAATTTCTGTGGACTATATCTGGTCAAGTCCTCTGGGCTAAATGACATCATTACTGATGTGGTTCTAAGTTGTCAAAAAGATCTGTCAATAATTTTTTCTCTAAAAGGAGATGGAACATGTTTTGTGCACCTAGTTGAGCTTCTCAGTACGCTTCCTTTGAAAGGAATTCTAAGCTAATTTCTTCATAGTAAAACCACTCAGCACATTTATAAGAAGGAAGATCTGAACCAAAGTTCTAGTGTGAACACATCCTTTGATGTGTTAGCTGGAGAATATTTATCCCAGATTTACTCAACTCTTTTTTCATACAAAAATACTGCTTTAAAATGCTAATGAGTCATTGTTGGCAGCCTTTTACTGGTAAAGGAAAAAAACAGTTAGTTATCCATCAACTCTGAGAACAATGCTGTCCATGGAGTTAAAAAACTAGCAGACCATCTGGGGCAAAGCAATCATGTAAGCTAACAGCAAAGATAGTTCAGTGCATTAATCTATCAGTGATTTTTTTTTTTTAATATTTTCTCAAACAGTTATCAGCCACTGAAAGGTTTCTGTACCTATATAATTTCTGAAGTGTAACCTCTCTGCCACTATTTTCATACTTGAAACTTCTGGAAAAATATGTATGCAACTACCTTCTTCATCTTCACTGTTTTTAAATCTCTTTTTTAAACTCTTGGTATTTCAGTTAAGGGGTATTCTGTATCTCCAGTGTTACTGAATTAATATATCTGGAGTGCTTCTCTTTGTTCTTTAGTACTGCTGTATAATAATAAGTAGACTTTCAAATTAGGTATATGATGTTCCATCTTTAAAGAAGTATTCAGCTGTTTCAAGGAATTCAGCAGAGAATTTCCCTCTGTGGGCCATGGATTTAAAAAGATTTAAAATAACTTTACCATTCATCCTGAACAGTTTTAGTACAGCTTGAACAGCTGTCAAAATGAGACTCTTCTGAAAATAGCAAGAGAAATGCCCCAAGCTCTGTTTTGTCCAGAACTGTGCCTTCTTATATCTTTTTATGAAATGCAAGCCCTGTAAAGAAATAAAAAAAAGGACAGGAAATTATTCCTCCCGTTTTCAGCTGAGGTCATCTTGACAGGTTAATTAACTTTGTTGAATAATAAATAACATAAATCTCTGTTTTCAATAATACATGGGTATGTAGATTTTTTCACTACTGTGCTCATTTTTGACGTTACTGGCAACTAAAATAAGTATAGGCATGGTTTTTGTCATTTAATGTAAAGATTCTGTATTCATTTATTCCTGTTCTCATAGAACAACCTGCAGAAAAGAAATCTCATTTATAGCTATGGTTTGAAAGGTTCTGACACTAAGTTATTATGTTCATTCTTCATTGCTAGAACATGATTTCATGTCAAATTAGGTAATTTATTTGGTGGTCATAGGTTATTAATATCCTTCATTCCCAATCTTTGACTAATTTTTGTTTTTAATAATATTTCATGCAATTATTCTTCTCAAGTTTTGCTAGACTGGAAATTGAGAATGTTATATTTCTTATTTCTCCTCTCAAATCTTCTACTCAGTAGAACCTTCTCTTAGTCTCTTTTAATACTTTTTTTTGGTAATTTTGACTTGTCTTTGCAAAAGTGGTATCTTTTGATTCAGTATTACAAGTTACAAGTTACGTTAAGATCCATGGGTCTCATCTGGATTCATAGAACAGCTACAGAAATCTTTTACATCTATGTCATAGAAAAAATGGAACTACAACTGGTCTTATGGTACAGCACAAAAATAGAAATATTGACAATGGACAAAGCTGTAATAAAAACAGTCTAGAATAGCTGTGTAGTCTATAATCCTAACTTAATGGAAAGCCAGCTATTTACTATCAGGATATTAGAATATGCTTATTTGTCACAAAGCCCTTATAATAAGAGTTTAAATGAAAGTCCTGAGAAACAATTACCATCAGAATTGATAATAAAAAAAACCAGAATATGCAGCAATAAATATGAGCATATCTTTAATCTATAATGAACATATTGAAATTATTTTCTTAGATAGCTTAACAGAAAAATGTTAAAGGTAAGAATTTTACTAAAATTCATGAGAAAAATAAATAAACACCTTAGTTTTAGAAGACACGCAACAAACCCATAATAGAATTGAAGTTTAGTAATAATTGCTCTTCCAAATACAGGTGTTGATATTGATAAAGGTTTTTTGTTGGTTTGATGTTTTGTTTTTTCTTCCTCTATGCTTTTTTTTTCTCTCTTGACATTGGGGAAGTAATGATAGCAGCTACTATAAGCTGAGGTGTTAATTTCCTCTGGCAGAGAACACCTCTATGGCTGTGTAAATGAGAGTGGGAAAATAAAGAATAAAAGTACTGGAAAATATTAATGAGACTCTAACTTTTTTGGATCTTACTCATCTTCATGAATCAGTGGAAATGCCTGTAAAGTTCTCCAATATACTCTTAACAGGAATTATATACACTGTTTTTTAGATTTTTCATAGCAAACATAGTGAACTGCTTACCACATGCACCTACATGACAGTTGTCAGGTATGTTTTTTTTGAAAATAAAACAAATAATACTGAACCCATAATTTTAGGGTGTTGGACTGCTTTGGTTTTGGTTTCTTTTTCCCTCTTTCTTTTGTTTGGTTTGGTTTTAATGTTTTGGGGATTTTTGGGGTTTTTTGGGGTTTTTTTGGGTTTTTTTGGGTTTTTTTTTTGTATATCCCTCAGTCACACTAAGCTTCCTCTGGAAATCAGAGTAAAAACTGGCAAAAAATCCTGCAAATTCCCAAGTTCTGTTTGTTTGTTTGTTTTAATCTCTTTTTTAGATTTGAGATGAAAAATGTTTCACAAGTCTGGTATATCCTGTTTTTAAATTATATTTACTTAACATTTTCACTGGTTGATTAGAATTCTGTTATGATAGAAGTACAGTTTTATAATACAGCATTATAATATTCTTAATGAATTCATCTTTATTTCTCAGTTTAGAAATCTTACATAGGGAGAGAAGTAGTCTCTACTGTTTTAAAAATATGTTTCATTACTAGCAGTGGGAAGCTCACAATTGGTCATGCAATATAGTTAGTGCTCCAGAGATATAATTGTTATACAGAGTGGGAGGAAATAATCAAGACAGAGAGATTTGAAGTAACAGACTCATAAAATAGCCTAAATTGGAAGGGAATTTGAAAAATCATCTGATCCAACATTTCATGGCAGAGAGAGCTGAGATGGGATTACCTAGCAACCTGTTTAGTCCCATTTTGAAAACATCCGGTGATGTAGACTCCCATCACATCTCTGAATAGATTGTTGCAGGGAATGCTTGCTTTTGTTGTCAAAAGAATTCTTTCTTATGTCATGATGAAACCTTTCCCAGTGCAGCTTGCACCCATTGCTCTTCATCCTCTCCATGTTACTCCATGTGAAGAGAGAGCCTCCATTATTTTTGTAGCCCCTCTCTAAGTACTGGAATGCTGTGATGAGCCCCCCGCTGCTTGAGCTTTCTCTTTTTCAGGAACTAATGCCTCCAGCCTTTCCTCATAGGAGAGGTTTTTGAGCCTTTGATTATTTTCATGACCAGCCTTTGCAGTCTGTCTGAATCTTTCTGCATCTTTCATGTGCAGCCTAGCAAGCACTGAGTAGAGTGGGATGGTCACATCTCTACCACTGCTAATAATGTTTCTGCAGATGCAGCCCAGGATCCATTTTGCTTTCACTGTTGCAGCCACACTGCTGGCTCACAGTCAGCTTCTTGTCCACCAAGACCCTCAGGAGCCTTTCAGTGACACTGCTCCCCAGCCCCACAGATCATGGGCTGTTCTGGGCTCTTTGGTTCTGTCATCCCAGGGGCAGCATCTTGCAGGTGTTTTAGTTAACCTCAAACAGTTATTTCTTGCTTGCTCCTCCAGCCTACCCAGGTCTCTCTGTAAGATGTCTCTTCCTTCTCACCTGTCTGCCTCACCACCAGTCTGGTGTCATCAGCAAACCTGCTGGGGCTGCTTTCAATCCCATCATTCAGATAATTTATGAAGCTATTCAATGTCATGGAGCTCATTACTGATCCTTAGGGACCCCTGTTGAGATAGATTTACAGCCTGAGTGCAAATCACTGATCACCAGCCTTTTAGTGAAGCCTGTTAACCCATTCCCTACCCACCTTGCAGACCACCCACCCAATCTGTATCTTGCCCTTTTGTGCAGGAAAAGGCTGTGGGAAATGGTATTGAATACTTTGCTGAATTTCAGGTATGCAACATCCACTACTCCTCTCTGTATATATAGTAGATATTGAATGAAGTCAAAAGAAAAGAAAAAAAAAAAAACAAAGAGTCTCAAAAGTCTAAAGAAGTTAAAACTAGGATCTGAGAGGTTTATGACAATGAGAAGATGTAGGGTAAGAAGATGGTATTTTTAAATGACTTTAAATTTTCTGGAGCAAGACTGGGACATTACTGCAAGACATACAGATGATTTGCAATGAATTTTCACCTGTTGAAGTTGTATGGGTTTTGTGAAGTCCACGTAGAATTGCAGAAACTGCACTGTGATCTCAGTTACCTCACATGTTGAATTGCTTCAGTTTTACTCTCTCTGCACAGGAAACAGTGATTGACCTTTCTGGTGGAGTATTTTGCTTCCACTCTGCCATAAAGCAACACAAAATTCTTAATTAAGAACCAAGCCATATATTATAATTAATGCAACTAGAAAAATATTTCCTTGAGCATGATCTAAATCACTACAGACTGTGTGATTGCACTTTTGATAGAAACTAATCTTTTACAGCTCAGTTTTTATTCCTCATCTGGTTAGTCTTGTTTATAGTCAGAAATATGATAGGATAGGGAAATTAGTTACTTTGGAGTATGTTCAAAAAGTCTACTACATGCTGAATGGATTATGTATTTCTTGGAAAATCAAGAAATATTCTGACAAAAAAATTTTAAACATCATGCCATTTTATCCTAGAAAACATAAATGTCATGTATGCCTATTTTTTACATAAGACTGAGGGAAACAGGGAGGGAACAAAGAGGGGATAATATAGCCTTGAAGAGTACCAGATTTGGACTCTTGCTAATTACACGGAAGTCAAATTGCAGTCATCAATCTGATATATGTGGCATGTGGAGGTTCATATACTACTAATACTGAATTGGTAAATTGGTAAATTCTGATTGTTTTATCATGATTCATACAATGAAATACAATACAAAACTCAAGTTGTAAGAAAGTGTAAGATTTTCCTTTTTTTGGAAATTTCTAACCTCAAATGAATGAGGCAAAATGCAGGATATTAGAAGAATTTAAAATTTCAAAGGAAAAAACAGTCCAAACCATACTGCTTCTATATGTCTTTTTTTTATTAGCAATCCCATGCTTTTTTTTTTGTTTGTGGGAGCTATTTGATGAAAATTAGAAGACAAAAGTAGACTGGTGGAGTTTGGTTGGCTGGTATTTTTGTTTTTTGTTTTTTGTTTTTTTTTTTTTCCTAAAAAGTACTAGCTGAAACACTGGGTTTGTTTTTTGGGTTTTTTGTGGGTTTTTTTTCTTTTTTTTTGTTTGTTTTTGGTTTTGCTTTTGTTTTTTTGGTTTTTTTTTGTTTCCTGTCTTACTCTTCTTTTGGCAGTGAATTCTTTACCAGATATCACAGTCTTAATGAAATCAACCATTCTTAGAAGACTTTCCCATTACCACATTTTTTTGCTGAATCAGTGCCCATTTTCCAGAATTCATTATGAAAAATATCAACTACATCGTCTGTTTTTTTTCCCAGACTCTCTGTAGACAAAAATGTCTCCTTTTGACTTTCATAGTGAAAAAACAATATTTCTCATATTTTGAGAGTAAAAGATTAGGCCTAGGCCTAATCATAGACAGATTTTTGGTTGCCGTTTGGTTGCCATGATTTAGAGGCTGTTTTGATAACTGCCTTCAGCCAAAGAATGTTGATCTCTTTGGAATTCCACTAGGAAGGAGAAACAGAAAAACATTACAGAGAGTCAAATTCCAGCAATAAATTCTTCAAGTTAATTTTTTTTATATTGTACAAAGTCTATATTTATAATGTCCACATGGATTGATATCTATAATATTTGTATTATTTTTATTTATGTGGAATTTTTCTATTTAGTTAAATATATGATGTTTTCATGTTACCTTATTCATTTAATCATAACCAAAATAAAACTAAGGTAAATAATACATATTTTACATGTTACAATAAAAAGGAATTACTCATATTTTTAAAGGAAATTTTATTATATATATGACATTTAATGTCTTTGTACATCATCTTTTTGTAAGTTTTATATGTGTATGGTTGTACTTATACATATGAATGACTGCAGTTTTCACCAAGCTAAAAAATATAAAGCTTTGAATTAGGTCAATAAAAACACCTTGAAAAATATTCAACATTTCTTTGTTTTAGTTAAGGAGGTTTAATTAAAATTTCTATGGAATATTTACTTTTTTTTTTTCATTTTCTTTTTTTTTTCATTACTATAAATAAATCCAGCTGGTCACTGTGGTATCCCAGATCTTATAGTCAATGGACAAGTAATAGGAGAAAATTATGGATATAGAGACACAGTTGTTTACCAGTGCAGTCCCGGCTTTCGGTTGATTGGCTCTTCTGTCAGAATATGTCAACAGGATCACAACTGGTCTGGCCAGCTTCCATCCTGTGTGCGTAAGTAAGCATGGCAACACATACTGATTTATGTTACAGGAATATCTGTGTCAAACAAGAGGAGGATTGAGTAGCCCTCAAAAGTATGGGGCCACATAAAATCTGTGATTCATCTATCAGGTCTGAAGTTAAGTGTTGTCATCTAAAATTTCCACTGCATCTTTTGGCAACTGAGTATCTGCTGTTTTGGATATGAAAATTCTTCAGAAAGTGATAGGACTTACGAATGCCACTACTCAAATTTTAAAATGGCTTTATGACCTGTAGTGGCTTTTGGAAATATTTAATGTATATTTACTTTCCCTGTTCCAGTTAGATAAGTAAATGCTGTTGAAGTAAACTGTCAATGCTGCAGATTAAAATGTTTTCCTTACCAATATTTTTTTTCTTCTTTTTCCTCACGGAGATGCTGTTACTTTGATTTGTGATTTTGGGGTTCTTTTGAGTGAATATTGTGCTTTGTTAATGAGGTTTCTTTTGCATGATAAGTGTGTCAAGCCATCACATGAAAGACCTTTAAGTAATAATATAAAATGATGTATTTAATTTAGGAAAATTTGAGATTTCTTTAAGTACTTTAAAGTAAATTACCACTATTTTACAGGTTCAGTAATATTAGTGTATTGAAATTGTACTAATCTGTCTCCAAATATCCTATAGTTCTATCTTTGTAGCAGAAATTCTCATAATGCCAAGCCATAGCACACAATGTTAATTCATTTATTCTGTGACATTTTAATTTTTATTTTTAATTACTGATTAGGTTTTTTTACCAACATTTTGTTACAAAATAGAAGAAAATGTTTGTGCTAAGTGTTTTTGGATCATTTTGTGAATATTAATTTGTGTCCAATTTTCCTTCCTTTTCTTTCATAACTTTGCCTTCTTTAGAAAGATTCTTTATAATATTAGAAAAATTTCACTGCGCCAATAGTTCTGGGTTTTTTGGGGTTTTTTTTATAGTCATATATTTATAGCTTCACAAAGTATTTAGGCCACAAAGATAAAATATTGAGTTGATAATAATACAAATTTGTAAGAAATAATACCTGAGGAACTAAGGAAGTGAAAAATTTCCTTTCAGTTTCAGACTATACATAATGAAAATCTAGTGCTTGCTTTTCTCCTGCTTCTTCAGATGTGTTTTCTTTATTTGCTTTCATTACTGCATGTCAAATTCTATTTAATTTATTTAAAAATTTAAGTAAGTTCTTGAACATTAATACATCTTGGAAAATATGCAGTATCTCACAATATCAAAGCTTAAAAATACTATTATATAATTATTATCTACTGTATGATAAATAATGAAAAGTGATAACATCGTATTCTGTTTTTGGGGTTTTTTTGACTGGTGCTATGCTAGCTGTCAGCTGTGGTCACCCTGGAAGTCCTATTTATGGAAGAACAAGTGGAAATGGTTTCAACTTCAATGATGTTGTGACATTTTCATGTAATACTGGGTATGTTATGCAAGGACCAACCAAAGCTCAGTGCCAAGCTAATAGGCAGTGGAGCCACTCACCTCCAATATGCAAAGGTAAGAGTGCAGTATTTACAGGTTTCTAACTAAATGTTGTAAAATTAAGGCTGAAAAATAACCAGGGGGTAAAGGAACACAAGACAAAATTATTCCTTTTTCACCAACAGTGAGACTGATTAACTAACATAATAATCTTATTATTAAAGATGTTTGGTCATGCTATTATTTTTTAAAGTCATGTTAACAGGATAACAGTTGCAGAGAAACTTTCTTATTTGTCTGTAGATTGTATTGCTTTTATAAAAATTGTTTCTGCAAGTTAGTGAAGCAAAATTATGGAGAGGTAATTAAGAGCTTAAAGGCTGAAATAAGTTTCTCTGCATCTTTAGCCAGTATAGTTCTAGCAGACACATAGGAAAAGCTACTTTTCTTCCTTTTATATCTCCATTGGTGCTCCACTGAGCATCATGATATTGAAAATTTTTATTCTAATTTATTAACATTGTCCATTTGAGTTGGTTTTCAATGCTTCTAGGTATTATATATAAAATTATTTCACTTAGAAAAATAATAGCATGAAAGTAGTTCTACTTATGTTTTCATAAACAGTTTTAAGAAGGTTTTGTCACCCCTGTCTTTTTAAAATCTCTTATATGCTTTTTAAATAATTGGTTTTATTTAGAAAAATATTCTTTTTGCTGTAACCTGCATGTACATATGCAGAAATTCTAATGATTGTTTTTCAGCATCTTCTCTGCAGCTTCTATGGATTTTTATCTGTGCATAAACTAAATAATGTGTTTCTATTGAAAAACATCTGAAAAACATTGCTGTATTTTCTTTTCAATAGGTGTTTTCCACTTTCATTTGATCACTTTCCCCTAAGAGATACTGCCAAATAGTTTGCAGAACTTAAATTTCCAAGGACTCTTTGTTGATGAGAATACATTATTTTCTAAATTTGCAATACTAAACATGTACTCTGTGTTTAGGGTACATACTTAATCCCATTTTGAATCTGGTTGCTATCAGTCACCTTGGTATTCTCGTATTGCAGAATAATGTGCCAAAGTGCTGACAGCTTATTGGCATGTAGGCATTGGTAAATAAGTTGATCAGGTTACTCTTTGAAACTTTACACAGTCCTGAAATTGTACATTGGTTTTAGGAGAGAGTTTAAAAACAATAAGTACTAATCTTGTTTTGGGCATCATTAATCATGTCAGCAATGTACAGTGAAATCCATTCTAATATGATTTTGTTTTATTTGCTTTGAAGTTACATAATAGTAAACATTTCATGTTTGTAAACTACCAAAAGTGCAATATTATTGAACAGGCTACACACTGTTGCGAAGACTTTGCTTTTGTCCCATAAAATTTTCATAAAAATTCAGTGCAGTTGCTGTTATACTATTTACAACTTTGTTAAATGTCTAGCTTCTTAGCCAACCATAATAATTGTGGAAAAGTTTTGGAATGGTCAAAGTTCCTTGTATTTTGTTGCAAGAGCTCACTACTCCTCGATAATGAATAAATTATTTTCATTACTTTAAATATATGCTTGGTAACATGAACGTGGACAGCATTCTTGGGCACATGGTGTGATTGTTAGGGTTGTCCTGTGCAGGGTCAGGAGCTAGATTTCAATTATCCTTGAAGGGGGGAAAACAGAAAAAAAAATATACAGAAATGTAGCTCAGATTTTCCTCTAGGGAAAGAAAAAATTCAATATTGACCATCGATGTAGCTAACAAATTGTTCTGTCCTTTACTGTTAAAGAAGTCAAATACAAGCAGAAAGTTATTTTTGTCCTTGGAAAAGGTAGGTTTCCTAGGCTTGTAATATCAATATTTGAGACCTGCTAGAAGAAGCACACAAACAGACTACAACATTTAGAATAGTGGCTAGAGAGGACATGAGCCCTAAAATGAATACATTAAGTGATTTAGGTGGGAAAAATGATCTTGAATTGCATCTGCCAATACCATTTTTCCTTAGCAGATTACTGAGCTTTTCAGCATATTTTAATAATTTCATATACAGACATCCATGCACATTTATCTCTGAAATTTAACAAATGTGAATGCAGGGTCCTGCACCTGCATTCACAGGTAGAAGGAAGAGTAACCCCAGTAACCCCATACACCAATACAGGCTGGGGGTGGAAAGCTCTCCACAAGCCCAGCAGTGCCTTTGTGGCTGTGAAGGCCAGTGTTGTCATGGGGTGCATTAGGAAGAGCATTGCCAGCAGGTTGAGGGAGGTGATGCACAGGAAATTCCACCTGAATACACATGCAGATATATGGATTTGCACACAGGTGTGTGCAAGTGCGTGTATATAAACATGCAATTGATTATAAGAATGTAGGGATAGTAATTT
This sequence comes from Lonchura striata, assembly GCF_050655825.1. Lineage (NCBI taxonomy): Eukaryota > Metazoa > Chordata > Aves > Passeriformes > Estrildidae > Lonchura > Lonchura striata. The sequence goes on along the minus strand of NC_140704.1, from coordinate 140,590,440 downwards.
TTATGGGAATTTTGGTTTTCTGAAAAAAAAAATATTCACTTTGAATAAGTGATGATGTGTTTCCTTGACCAGAGGAAATATGAAAACTGTTAAAATAATCTTCATGACCTCCAAAATAAGTATTATACTGAACTCACAGGTAGCTGTAAGACACAAAGGGGGAAAAATCCATATTCAGGAATTTTCAAAAATATAACTTTTAAAGTGCTAAGGACTCAAAAAATTCATCACTATTCTTATTCATTAAAGTTAACCTCTATTTTTAAAAACTCCTACGCACTTGTTGGGATATGTTCTTATTCTGTCAGATTCACCACAGTATTACCTAACTGACCTTGTGCCCTTTAGTTCAAAACACCTGTCTTAAAGATCATCCATTATCAAAATGTTGGTATAGGAACATAAGTTCTTTTGCATTTCTGTGTGTGTTAGGTCGAAATCACATCTAGCCCCAAAATATGTTTCTATTTGTGGACAATAGTGTTTGTCAAGATAGGAATATAAATTCATTTTATTGGTATGTTCAGCAACTTTTAGTGACCAATAATTTTACAGTATCATCACATTGTAAAGAAGCATTTCCTTTTATTTGCTCTGGATTTAACATCTTCTGGCTTTAGTATTTTGTCGTTTCAGTTCTTCTTCCTAATTCACTACCACTGTATAAAAAGTAAGGGTATATAAAACCAGCAACACATTGGATATTTCTTATACAAAGAATAGGAGACCATTTTAGGAGACTGTATTAGTATGGCTCTCAAGTCTGTGCTCTTTTTCTTTTTAGTGGTCAATTGTTCTGATCCTGGAATTCCTGCAAATTCTATAAGAGAAAGTAAAATCGAACATGGCAATTTCACGTATGGCACAGTGGTATTTTATGACTGCAATCCTGGATATTTTTTGTTTGGCTCCTCAGTTTTAATTTGCCAACCGAATGGCCACTGGGACAAACCTCTACCTGAATGCATTAGTAAGTAGATAATGAGTTTGCTTCTACAAAGAATGTGGACTAGATAAGGTATTATTTCACACAACATTTCCATCAGTCTCATGACAGCAATTACAATAATCATATTTATATACATTTATTTGTGTACAGTACTGATGGAGGGTCTCAGTAGCTGCTGAAGCAGCAGTTATATAGTTCTTATATGTAGCAAATAACATAGAATACTTACAAAATACAATAGCCAAAAAACATTTCTGAATGCTCCAGCATAATAATCCCTGATAGCAGAGATGCAAGGTCAAGACCTGTCTGTTGACTTCACCAGTAACAGCACAGTAGAACACCTAAGATGTCCTCTGGACAGTGTCCTCAATTTGCCACACCAATAGATGTACCTGAACATCATACTCGTACACAACCTATTCACTAAGGCAAGTGGATCAACACAAGTAGGTTATTTTTATTCTGGTTTGTCATGCACAACTTTCTAACTGTGATGCAGAAATAGCCAGAGATGTTTCTTAGACTTTTAATTGGCTTGGAACAGTTGATTTACCTGGTTCTCTATTAGCCTGTGAAAAGGGTTTCATTTAGGATCAACATTTTTCACTGAGAAAGGCTTCTTTTCTAGAGATTAAAGGGAAAACAGTCCAAAGGTTACTTATTCAGGAATCATGTTTACAATACTGTAGCTATTTATTCTCAGGAGGCTTCATTAGTTTGGCTATTACCTCTCAAAAATCAGAAAAAAAAAATCTTTTTTTCTTATTAGAGATAAAAATTTTAGTTATGGAACCTTTCCCTTTCTTTGATGGGGTAAGTAGAAGATAAGTAACTGAAAGTCACAGTTAAATTTGAAACAAAGTGTTTGTTGGTTGCAAGTTGAATTTAAAGTCAACATGACAACTTCAAAAAGATAAATATTCCTTAATAGTAATGTATTTCCAAATAGAAATGAATTTAAAGTTTTAAAGATTTATTTTTTCTACATTTGTATTTTAATCTCTTAGTCATTTTTATCTGAATTGTCACAAATAATTTAATAATATAGCCTTTGTTCTTCTTTTAAAAGAGCTTTGGGAGTAAAAGTGATGCATATACATTTGAAAGGTCATCTTCAGCTTTATTTGTGTCATTTTTATAGAGGGTCAATGAATTCTACCTAAGTGGTATCCATGATATTTTGTAATCCTAAACTTACCAAAAGTTTTTAAGAGCTTCTGGAGTGTTTTGCAAATTAATTTTGGAATGGGACTTCTTACAATGGCTTGTATTGATAGCACAAGGAGTAATGGTTTAAATTAAAATGAGTTATTTAGATTAGATATAGAGATTTTTTTTTTTTATGAGGGTTGCAAAATAGAAAGAAAGAAATTAGTTAAAAAGGAAAAAAAAAAAATTCAATAAGCTTCTCGTATGAAATCCCAGCCTAAAAACATTAATATCAAATTAAATTTTGTAGAATGTATAATAAAATCAAGGGTAATATTAAAGGTGCTATAATTTTTAAGGTCAATTATTAGGAATCCAAGACTTCTAGATATAAATGTAAACAGAAAAGTGTGTACAGGAAAGCCCAAATGTGGAAATTGTAAGGTACCAGTATGAAATTAACTGTCCTGTATGACATCTGGATAGGGCAAAAGAATCAATCAAGAATACTATAGATAATAAAATATTCTGAAAAACTGTCAATGATCTTCACAAGATAAAGGTCTCATTTTGTTTAAGCATGCATGGCCAACATACCTTTTTATTGACAATGTTCTAAGTTTTCATTCTCAGTAATCACCCATAATTGATAGTAGATTTTAATTAGAAACAATTGATTTAAAAAGTAACATGCTGACAACAAGTGCTTGTTATGTAAGGTTGACTATTCTGGCTGTTTTACTCAAAGTCGTCAAATCAGAGCAGTCACAGGTGTCAGTGACACTAGGCAAGAATCAAAGTGGATCAATAGCTTACCACATTGCTAAATCTTTTGTGATCCTGTCAGGAAGATTCTGCACTGTGGAGGTTGGACTTTTGAGAGAACATGTCCTTAAATGAAAATCATTATATACATAAATTAAAGCTTTAAGACCATAATAATAATTTAAGAAAGAAAAATTGCTATTATGATTTTGATCTTATGCTCTATTGTACAATCATGGTACTGTTGCATGTATCTGAAATGCCATGGAATTGAACACATCCTCGACCCTGATCAGGCTTCTGATCTGGATTTTTCTTTAATTTAAAAAATCCTGTATTTTTAAATAATACATGATACATAAATGCAAATATCATCTACATACCATGGATAGATGTAAGATTAAAAAAAATCAAACATCAGGCTTAGATTAATTTTGTGTACATAGTGGATTGGTTTATAAAATTTTGGTTTATGAATTTTTGTGCATTTCCCAAACTTGATTTATTTAGCTTGCTTTTAAATTAGCTCCTTGTCCTGAATTATTAAGAGAGATAAAGTTCTGTATATTCTCTACCACAGCAGTGACTTTGGCAGATACTGTGTTCCTGTAATTTTTCTCTGAAGAGTGCAAGGTGTGTGCATGTCTTCATAGCATAGAGATCAACTTAGTGAATGAGTGGTTTTGAACATCAGTATATGTATCTAAAATATATTTTTTGACACCTCAAAACATTTTCACAGCTTTTAGTCTGAAGCATATTTTGCATTCTAATCCCATGATCATCCCCCTTCCCTCAACGCTAAAAATGTTAACCCCTTCACAAAGTTTATGTGTGCAGTTATGAAAATGAAAACTAAAAATTGTTTGATCAGTGATAATAACCTTCTTTTATCTCCAATAATTATGCATTGTAGTGATTGACTGTGGACATCCTGGAGTTCCTCCTAACGCGGTGCTGTCTGGAGACAAATACACCTTTGGTTCTACTGTTCATTATACCTGCACAGGGAGGCGATCGCTCTTGGGGCAGTCATCGCGCACATGTCAGCTAAGTGGGCACTGGAGTGGATCTCTTCCTCACTGCTCAGGTAATATATGTGAATTAATGACTGGATCCTGAAGTTGTTTTGAATACATTTTGATTTTTTCAGAAGGTCATTTAAAAATCTGTACAATTATGTATAAAGCTGAATTATCATCCCAGTAGAAGTAAAAAAAAACGTAAAGTCAAAGTAAGCATAAAGTATTAGCAAGAAAATAATCCAGAAGAAGTAGACATTTTTGGTGGCAGTTAATATGATCAAGAAATTTCAAATTCAGTTGACTGTTAACTAAACCAGTTTGCTTTCAATATATTTTTATGTGATTTCTGGCAAATCTTGCAACATTGTCTCTACAAGATGATTGGTTAATTTTCTTATAGTTTTTCTTTTAACTTGCAAAAACTCTACTGGCTTAATGACACCCCAAATATAACTTGATTGTGTAATACATCCATCTGTATAATAAGGCCAGGTAGGCTCCACATAATTTCAGGCAGAATGCTCAGTTTTTGAGGGAACACCAACTAATCCTTGTAATTGTTTAGCCCTCACTGAAGTCAATATATATTTTCTGAAAAACGTTGCTTAGGAATATTGTATGTCACAAATTCAGTTTGACTCACTTTAAGAGCAGTGATCAAGTGAAAAACAGAAATCCAAGTCACACATTAATTTGGGATTTGATTAAATCCCATTTGTTATTGCAGACTGTAAACAAATACTGTGACGAAGGTTAACCATGTTATCAGTTTTAATTCACAGCAAATACTGGTAGACATTCTTTCTTGTCCTGCATATGTTTCATAATTTAATTTAAGAAATCAGAGGAGTTTTGAATCTTATCTAAAACAGTGTAATTCAGAGAACTTAGACATGTTCAATGACAGAAAATAATAAGAAAAGAAGTGACATGTTTTTCTTAAATTAGATCTATGTCAAAACTAGAAGTGAAAATAACTGATGTGTAAGACTGACTATGGTCTACTAGTTTCACATTCAAAATCCAAGGTTCTTTAGAGTATTAGTAAATAGTAGCATCATAGAATGGTTTGTGGTGGAAGGGACCTCCAAGGATCATCTAGTCCTCCCTTACTGCAATGAGAAGGGATGTGTTCAACTAGATCAGGTTACTCAAAGTCCTGTTCAAGCTGACCTTGAACACTGCCAGGTGTGTTGCATCCACAAGTTCTCCGGGCAGCCTGTTCCAGTGACTCACTGCACACATTGTAAGAAATATCCACCTAATGCCCAATCTAAATTTAGTCTCTTTCAGTTTAAAATTGTCTCCTCTTCTCCTGTCACTACAGACCTTGATCTTTCTTCTGTATTTTATGTATTGAAAGACCACAATGGGATCTTCCAGAAGTCTTACTTCAGGTTAAAGAGCCCAAATTCTCTCAGCCTTCTTACACAGCAGATATGTCCCAGCTCTCTGATCATATTTATTAAATTCCTCTGGACCTGCTCTAACAGGTCTTTGTTTCTGTTGTATTGGAAACCTCAGAAATTGATACAGTAGTCCAGGTGGAGGTCTCACATATACAAAATATATATTTTTTTTTTTCTCTTCTGCCCTTATCACTTCAGTGTAATCAGTTATAAACTGATTATCATCTGCAGTTTCAGAATACCAAATTTTACAGCCCAAGGCACAGGCATAGTTGAAAATTAATATGAAATATTAAAATAGAGCTTCTTGTTTAAAATATTGCATTAAATTATAAAGTGTTGGAAGAATTTTTCAGTATCTGAACCTTCTCTCACAAATTATCAAGAACCTGCAATCTGACAAAACTTAGAAAAATGTACACCTAATTTAATCCTTAAACTTTCTATTAATAAAGCAGGAGGAGATTTGCCACAATGAAGCAAAGATCAGGTTGTTATAATCTGTAGTTTTACAGGTATGGGCTAGAAATCAAACTTTAATGTAAAATAATCTTATTTAATAAATAATGATATATTAATATATTTGCAGATTTGAACTATTTTAATAAAAAGTAATTTTACAGCTAGCATGAATCCATATTTTTCTGGGGGAAAAAATCCTCTTTAGATAAAATCTAAGGCTGCTTATTATAATTTTTCATAGTGTTAATAAGAAAAAATATTTAAAATTCTAAATTGTGAATTGCAAATATAGTTTAAGAAATAGACAAAACTATCAAAGAGTACAGCCTAAAAATACACATGAAAATATCAAAGGAGCCCCACTGGAAATAGGACTATTCTATAGTATTTCTCCTATTAAATTAAATAAGTGTTGAAATATGAAAGTGTTGGATTATTATGACAGATGTATATAACTTTTTTTTCTAATTATTGTTTTTCTAACTACACATAGAAAACTCAAATCACATCTAATTAAATTTTCTTAATACATGAAGAAAAATTTCCTTGACATAGGAACATTTTTATGTTAATCATAATGAATCAAATTGTGCAGAATAAAGCTCTTATTTTCCTTAACTGTACTGTACCAAACTATAATTCTAGTAAAATGTTCAGATTTTATTTTCGAAGCCTATATCTAAAATGCTTTCTCATTATGAAATAATTTTCAGTTCATGACACAGAATTTCTATATTTTGCATCTAAAATATGTTAAATCATCAGCATTCATTATTAGCCTTTAAATTGCCTTATTCATTTTAATGCATATTAAAACATTAAAATTTTCATGATTGTTGATATTATTAATAATATATAATGTAGAATATTTAACTGAGAAAAGATACAGCATACTTGTCCTTTTATATATGAAAAAGAATTGAAAAAGGATACATTAGATCAGTGAACATAAGATAATTTTGTAACATCATCTTTATGACACTTTCTTATCACATGACATTGAGTTAGAAGCAGTTTTCATGTCTCATTGATATATACTGGCATTCAGGAACAGTTTTCAATCATCATATGCATATCAGATGGAGTCAGAATTGTTTTGCAATGTAGAATTCCTCAAAAGTGTAGCAAGGGTTGTAAATATAAATATCGTCCATTTCATCAAGATTAAATGTCAACTGAGAATTTGTTACACATGTGAGTGAAGGATAGCTCATAACTATCTGTAAAAACAATTTAATTGAGTCTGTATGAGGTAGTAAAAATATGTTCTCTTAGACTTCATCACAGTCTACAACTTCCTGATGAGATGGAGAGGAGGGGCAGACACTGATCTCTTTGTGGTGAGCAGTGACAGAACCCAAGGGAATGACCTGAGGCTGTGTCAGGGAAGGTTTAGGTTGGGTGTTAGAAAAAGGTTCTTCACCCAGAGGGTGGTTGGGCACTGGAACAGATCCCCAGGGAAGTGGTCACAGCTCCAGCCTGACAGAGTTCAAGTGTTGGACAATGCTCTGAGGCGCATGGTGTGACTCCTGGGGATGGTGCTGTGCAGGGCTGGGAGCTGGACTCAATGATCCTTGTGGGTCACTTCCAACTCAGCTTATTTTGTGATGGAATCTTTGATTCCATCACATCTGATGTGATTAGTCATTTAGAAAAATTATTTGGTTACCCTCAATCAAAAGAGTTGGTGGTTAAGCGTCCTAAAATAAAAAGTCTAATAATCCATAGTAATAATTAGGCATAAGAAAAGAACACATGATTTCACTTTTAAGAATAATATGTGATTTCTATTTGGTATAGCAAATTAACTATTTTCATTTTTTCACCATGAAATTCTTTTAGGCATAATATTAAATAACTTGCCAAAAACTGAGCTGTTATTATGAAGACTTTACAAGTGTAGAATGATGAGTAGGCCCTATTCACATTTTGTCATAGTCTAACTAACTAATACTACTATAAAATGTAAGATACAGATTCCCAAAACAACAAAAACACCCTTGATCTAAGAATTTTTTTTTTAATGATTGCAAAAATATGAAGCAGACTTTTTTCAAACTGGAGGGTTGTTAAGTCACCTAAGTACCTTGGACATAAATTATTTTGAAAGTTTATAAATGTTTTTTGCTATAATTTGGAACTATTTGCAATTTCTTTTTAAACAGGACTGGCAATCTGCTTTACTGATCTGTGCCACATAATAAAATGGGTAAACAGAGAACAGCCTAAATTCTCAGTCTGTGATTTTGAAGCAGACAGCTAACCCTTTACTTACTTGAGTGAATTTGTTATTTATGAAATAATTTAAATACATAGTACCACATACTTAGACATAATGGACTAAACCAAGTATTTTCTCATGCACCATAGTTTTCAAAGCAAAGTCAGCTAGTTCTACTCTTCTGCCTTCACTATTCAGCTCTGTACACACTTCATTCCCAACAGCATTTGTAGACATAGTGCCAACTAAGGCAGCAGAACACTTGTTTTTCTCTGCATGTAAGAGTCCAGGGTGCTAACTTCCCACGGAGCCCCTGTCTAGTGAGTTTGTTGCTTTTGGTCTTTTACATATTTAGAGTTTGCAAACCTGTTTACTATTTCTTTATAAAAATTGCTCTTATTCTATTTAAGCTTAGACAGACCCCAGAAAATCTGCATTACAGATTATGTAAATGGTAGGATTAATTCTTGCTACCTGATTCTTGAAATATTTCATCTTTATTTAAAATAGTGTAACTAACTGCAGAGTAATGCAGATATTCTCTCGAATATATTGATATGTTTGACATATTTTTTGTCTAGAAGACATTCCTTTTTGCAAGTTCTTACAAAAACAGATGGGCTATGGGGAAGAAACCAGAACAGTGGAGCTCCAAGAATTCTAGAATTCAATGCTTCAGTATTGAAACTCAGGAATATAATATACCTGCATCTCTTTTTACATAGAAAACTATCTTAAAGTTCTCTAAAAATATAAAATAGATGTTCCTAAGTAAATACTAAAAGATTCAAACAAATGAGCTGCTGTTCATCTAGTGTTACCTAGAGCTTCCTAAAAGTTCCTACCATAGCTGGAAGATTTAGATGTGTGATCTTAGATATTACTACCACTTTTTATTGTTATTGTTATTACTGTGTTGATTATTCTAACATTTATATACAATAGATAATATTTAACATTATTAATTTATTTGTATATAAATACGAACATATTTACCATTAACACTCTATCTTAGAATTTTCTGAAACATTTATATCTTAGGGAGAATTTAGCTGTCAGGCAGTTTTGAAGTGATGTTTCAACATTTCTAGAATTCAGGAAAATGCTTCATATCTGTTCCAACTCTGGTGATATAATAAAACTAAGAAATATTTTATGAAGAAGAGTTATACACAAAGAAGAAAATTGTCTTTGCAATCAGGACCTTGGCTTTCCTCAGAATTCCTTATTTTAAAATGAAAAATTACCAAGGTTTTGTGCTTGTCTTTTTTCCCCCTATTTTATTTGCTAATTCTATTTTCAAAATTTTAGCATGGTATTAGGGGAATGTGAGAAAATCATAATTCTTTTTCTGTATTCCTATAAAATAAGTACAAAAGAGTAATTTTGCAATTATAGGGACCCAGAGATATATATGGGAATTAAACAAATTAAATATATTTATAAATATATTTATAAAAACATATACACATGCTTTGATAAATACAGAATCATAATAATATTTCATACTTATTCTAATTTTGTACTCTAAAATCTAGGTGATACAGCTGGTTCTTGTGGTGATCCAGGTATCCCAGGCCATGGGTCTAGGGAAGAAAACAATTTTAAAATTAAAAGCACCATACATTTCAGCTGTGATATTGGATATATCCTGCATGGCTCAGAGGAAAGAACATGTTTGGCAAATGGAAGCTGGACAGGAAGACAACCTGAGTGCAAAGGTAGGTCAAAGATACACTCAAGTTTTAAACTGTGTTATTAATACTGCTGTTCAGAAAACCAATTTTGCATTGCCAGTTTTCTGTTCCAAACAGGGTGAAGTTATTTTGGACTGACAAATTTTTTCAAGTAAATTTTTGCACTATAGCAACGGCTTGGCATCATGTGACAAATTTGAAACCAGCTCCTGGCATCCATGAAATTGCATGTTTACAGGTTTTGAGGAAAATAATAGATTAGACTTTAGAACTCAATTTTTTAATGTATATTGTTTCACTTAAAAATGTCAGCATAACCTGACCTTTAATAACAACCATATAACACCTGAATTTCAGACAAAACCCCTACTTTTAAGAAAATGTCAGTGTCAGGATTTCTTTAGATTTATTCATCTATGTATAAATGGTTGACTTAAAATTTCATTTAATAATACTGTTGACATTACTTTTTTTCAATAGAAAACAAAATTCTGAAACAAGTTTATTTGTAAAATATAATTCTGGAAATTTCAAGGTAGACAAAGTATCATAAAAGAAAGCTGTAACAGGACATTTCTGAAGAATCATTTATTGTCTAAATTACCTTGTTTCAGAATAGGAAATAATTCCCAACAGATTCTTTTGCAAAACAGTTTCTTGAAAAGAAGAAAATAATTTGAGAACCTGTACTCTTATTTTCTACTTTATCGCTATTGACTGTGTTATCTGTATGAACTAGCAATTCAATTTTAAAATCTTGTCTCATAATATCCTTTCTGCTGAATGACTGTAAACTTGACACTGCATTAAAAATATTTATATTATTTATATTATTTATATTTATATTTATATTTATATTTATATTTATGCTGATATCAAAAGGGATATGCTTTACCCAGCTGTACCCTCTGCTATTCTCCTTTGACCTTATCTATTTCAGAAATAAATAAGCTCTTATACATTTTAAGATAGTTTTGATGGTATTTTTTATAATTATAAATATAGTTCAAAGATAAATGTAGGTCTGGGTAGTACATTCACAGGTATATTGTTCTAGTTTAGGTCATATAGATTAGATGTGTACATATGTAATCACATGAGAAGGACACATTCAAATTCCCAAGGCGAACATTAAAGAACTGGGATACATCAGGATTCCACCTGCCTGTGAAGCTGACTCCATTCAATGCTTTGAATTAGGAAGAGCATTTTATTGATGCTAGAAACACATTCTTCAAATTAAATCTACAAATACAATTGTAGATCATTTTTTTTTTTTTTTAGAATTGGAAGGGAGTTTTTTCTGAAGCTGAACTATCTTTTCACTAATGAAGATTATAAAGCTAAATTTGTATGTTTTGTTTCTCTACAAACCAAAAGGGGAAAAAATAGTAAATCATGCACACAGTTTTTACTGTACAATGTGCTTGATCAGTAAGTGGTGAAACTTACATTTTTAAGGATAACAGAATGGATTTCTACCAAGTAAGGAGAAGGATTGTTCCTGCTCCAACTTTACCCATTTCAGAAATCATCTTTACTACATTTTGAAAATATTCCATATTTTCCTTTATAGCTGTGCAGTGTGGTAATCCAGGAACAACTGCTAATGGAAAAGTACTTCGTATTGATGGAACTACATTCTCTAATTCAGTAATTTATTCATGCATGGAAGGATATATACTTTCTGGATCATCTGTAAGACAATGCACTGCCAATGGAACATGGTCTGGATCCTTGCCAAACTGCACAAGTAAGACACATTTCTAATGAAGTCTTTGGTTTTCCTCTCCTCTGAAAGTAATAAATAAAATAAAATATAGAAGTCTCATGCCAATAAATTTTCAGCTTTTTCTTGCACTATTTCCTACATAATTTTGTACGCTAAATACTTAAAAAATTTCTAATGCTATGCAAATGTGAAGAACATGTTTTTTGAAGGCAGAGTGTAGTAAAAAGTATAGACTGATGTTTCAGTTTAAGGGTTGCATGATCTACCTATTTTAAATCTTTACTAGTATGTATAGTCAATCTTGTTTATGTTTTGTGGTATGATATAGCCAGAGATTTTTATATTTTTAATTGCTTTACTTAATCTTGAAAAATTAGCAGTATATTTTTCTGTTCTTCCAGAGAGTAGAAAATAAAAACCTTGTAATGAACACTTGAGGATTCTTTTCATAGTGACTCCAAGGTCAAAACTGTTGTCCCATTTTGACATATCATCTTCTGTTCGGCCTCTTCATTAACCTTAACACTCCTTTGGCTACCCAACTAACAGAAGCTATATAACATTCATAATGAGCATTTTGAAACACTTTATTTTCAAGCCCATCTGTTCCATCTTTATTACATGTCCTAGTTCATATTTTAGCAGTAATTATGAAAATTTTACATTTATGTGATGCATGAGACTGCCTATCATTTTGAAGAAACATATCCTCATCAGCGTTATAGCAAACTGTATTTTAAACTTTGAACACACTTGTAGCAACACAAAGAGAAGCCAAAAGCTAGATCATAAAACTTCTTGTGTTTTTAAATCCACCTTTAATGGATTTTTGCAGTCATAAATCCTGAGAGAGAGCCCAGTGTTTTTCTTTATTTATTATTTTAAAAATTAAAATGAGAACCAGATTAATTGTACCAAAGGTAAAGGTGGTTTGTGATGTCAACTGCATCTATATTTCTTTCTTGTATTTTAGAATAACATTTTACTGAAATACATGCCAAAACAGTCTTCTCAAGACACATTGCTCAGGTAGAAACATGGGATTTTAACTTGAGATATGTTTACAGAGGAAGTATGATAGTAAAACAAAGAGAAGGAGATTCAGGATATATCACTTTTGTTTAGTCAATGTGTTATCAAAATTTAGAGTGTTTAGAGCTGAAACTGTGAGAAGATAATAGTGTGGATAAGTTTATAATCCTTTACAGGCTGGGAACCCTGGCCAGTGTACCATCAAACAGGACTGACACGTGTGCAACGTCACGCAGACCTAGATCAAGATAGACCTAGATAGCAAGCAAGCTATTTTAGAATTTACTTAGAAAGAAACAATGCTACCATTTCTGCATCCAGAAACAACATTCTCATGAGATCTTCTTGTTGCACTGCTCAGGAGGAAGCATGGCCGTGCAGTCAGCAAGGTGCAATCACTGAGTGCCTGCAGTGCCCTGTTGCCTGGAGCTGGCTGAGGCTGTGCCCAGACAAGGGATCTGTGTGGCACAGCACAGCTCTGAAGGCCACCCTGGCTGTGCAGCACAGCCCTGGGGCTCCCCACCTCCACTCTGCTGGGATTCACTGGCTCTCAACAGGAAATGCCCTTCTGGTCAGCATCACTGCAACAGTTTAAGATGTTTTTGCCTAAAATAGTGACTTGAGTGAAGGTGGTCCAACTTAAATTAAATAAACATTGGAGGAAAAAAAGATAAAAGAGTTGTATTTATATTTTAATTCAGTCAAAAAAAATAGTATATCTGTAAAAATATTGAGGATTATTTCAGTAAAATTTACACATTAAGTATAGTAAATGGAATATTTTAAATAATAAAGTTTTAGAATATTTGAATGTATGTGTGTAAATAAGACAAACAGTTCTATCTTTCCAAGTTCTATGTTATTGAAAAGTGACCAGGAAAAATCTATGGCTTTTTAATTTTCAAAAAATTTGAATTACTCTGTTACCAGGTAAAATAAAATCTCCAGTTTTCTTTATCAGTACATTAGCTACCTTTACAGTAGTCCGAAAAACCCTGTGGTATGTTTTCTAGTCTCTTCTGTAGCCATACAGTGATTGCATGGGACATTTAAAGATTTGATATATGCTGTGTAATTAGTATCTGCTCACTCAGAACATGGTAAACTGTAGAGAAGCTATATTATATATATCTTAGATTCTCAGGTCATGGATTTTTGTGATTTTGGAGATCCAGATCCAGAAAGAGTGACATTCACATCAGCCATACTTTGGCATTGTTATTAGTGGCCAGGATGTGTACTCTGCCCAGAAAACTGCTTCTCACACTTTTCCAGAAGAAATAGCAATTATCTAGGGTGATTTTCAAGTGTACTATAAACATGGGATGCTGTATTTCATATGAACTAGATTTTTCCCCTTTTCCCTTTTTTAGCATTGCCACTAGTGTACTCTAGACTTCTTACTCTAAAAACTGTTCCAGAAATTGATAGATCCAGTTGACCAGATCTGAGGGAAACTTACCTGTTTTAACAAAATTCTCAGATTACAATGATATAAAACTTTTTACTGACTCCTTATAAGTATTTTATTTCATTAGGAAATTAAATTATCTCCTGACACTAGAAATCATAAAAGGTTTTACAACCACTCCCACACATTAAAGTACTATAGACCTAGTTTTTATGTAAGCCATAGCCTGTGTTTGGGGGTCGCCTGAATATTCTCACCTGTTGAGTAGCAACTATGTGAGCATTTATAAAGTGGGAGGCTTTTGCAGGCATACATTTTAAAATTTCCAGATTTTGTTTTCTTTCAGAATACCATAGAAGAGTAAAGTAAGTAATGGGCATCTACTTTTTTTTAAACAATGAAACGGAATTGATATGAAAATTTTAGCATACCAAAGGGTAGTAGTGGCATATGTATTATTTCTTGCCTTTTTTCTTTTTCATATTGTACTCTTGAAATTTTGTCAATCAAAAACTCTACAGTCCTTTATACTACTGTTGAACTAAAGTATTAATGTTCTTCAAATATAACTGTTATATAGCTCCACATACGTTTGACAGCTAATTAGGATGACATCTTTATGTTCTCATGGTGAAGATAAGATTTATGTTACTTTTTTCTTCTTTTTTTTCCCCAATCAATGCCTAGTTTTGTCATGTTTTTTTCCCTCACATATAGATAAATCTCACTTAGATTTTAAAATATGTTCCTCAACTATTTACTTGCAGTTATCAGTTGTGGAGATCCAGGAGTCCCAGCCAATGGCATGAGATATGGTGATGATTATGTTGTTGGACAAAATGTTACTTATATGTGCCAACCCGGTTATACAATGGAAGCAAATAGCTCCTTAATTCGCACTTGTACTAGCAATGGCACGTGGAGCGGAGCAATCCCAACTTGCAAAGGTACAACATTTATTTTGCTTGTCAACTATTTCTTGCATGACATTTATGTATACTGTCTGTTGCAAATTGTGTATTTCCACAGAAATTAAAACTTTTAGTATGAATATATTGAATTGATTTCTTTGGCTGCAGAAACAATGACTTCGTCCTTTGCTTCTTTTCTCTTTTATATTCCTACAAAAACAATATATTTAACAGGTTTTTTATAGTTCTGTAGAATACTTTATTACCTTGCTGTTTAGATTTGTTAATTGCAGTTACATGTTATGAGAAAGTAACCATATTTAAGTCCCTGCTTTTACAAACAGAACACTCAAACATGTAAAAGACATCTCTGGGAAGGATCGAAATATATACAAACTGAACTTTGTCAAAGGCAAATTCATCTGAATTACTCTGTCTATAACACTAAATATTTTTTTTCCTGACCCCTCCTTCATTAGACGGGCACCTTTAAGCATCACTTTGCTACCAAAATACTAAATTCTTCTTTCAAATTTCCCAATAAAGATTTTTCTGCTTCATGTTATTTTCTCTATTGTGGAAGTCTAAAGGATTAATCTCAAAAGTTATTTCTTCTTTCTCTTCTTCATATTGCATACCTGATTTTTATGGGTTTTCTGTTTATTGGGGTTTTTTGTTATAGATGGGTCTGGGGTTTTTAATGTACCTTATTAAAATTGTAACAGCAAAAAATATGAACATATGAATGACAAACTTATCTGTCTGATCAAAAATATTTTCTCTGAGAAACTCACTTGCTCAACCCTAAAACAAATTCTCTCTAGAGTAATTTTTCTCTCTCCTTGATACTACATCTGTAGAAAAACAGCATTACCATTTGGTGTTTTCTTTCTAGGTTCACACTAAGTCAGTCTGATCTCTATTCTTTCAAAACTCAGTTAGCTACCTTTGTACTACTTTTTCTTATCCATCTTCCTTCTGTTTCATTTTAAGGAAGCAAATAACATACTTGCTAAGCAGCACGCATTTTCCTCTCATGAATTCATTTGTCAAACTAGATCAAATTAATTTCAAATCTCCACCATATTTGCAGTTTCTTTTCTTGCTGAACACAGTTTCCCCAATATCTTACCAAGTCCAGTTTAATTATAATTCACTTTTGACAGCATCAATTTTTAAGATGTATTCCAGACACATTCTTAAGAATTAAATCCTTAAGACATTTCAAGCACTGAAACCCTCTTGACATTTCACTTTTTTTTCTTTTGCTCATAGAGAGCCTCAGTTTCAATTAAAAAATTATTTTAAGAACTGAAGAATGGACATAGTGATCATATTGACCACGAGTCTGTCTGTCTCCAAGAGTGGATGTAAGCCAACAGCTAAAAGATCATAAGACAGAACAAGTGTTTTTTGATAAAAATTTCTCAGCCTCAAATTCTTATGGTCTTCAGGACATCTAACTGGGACCAGGAGATCTAACTCTGATTTGACTCAAGCAGAATCATACAAAGAAAGAATTTTACTGTAAATTTTAACTTTGAGTTTTTTGAGTCTTTCTGGTTTTAGGTCATACATATTTAAGGCTTGTATAAATGCTAATAAATAATCCTGTGAAGAATCTTTAGTGTTCTCAGAATTTCATTCTACCTTACATTAGTTTGTGTAGGTACAGTAGGCAAGCTAATAATGTAATTAAAATACTGTATAATATGCAGTACTGTAAAATTTATAACAATTAGTTTTTACTGTCAGAGTAAAATGTCAGGGTCCTTTTGTTACTATTTAGTAAAAATAATTGGAAAATGAACTGGGCAGAAAACACATGCATAATTGTCACTGTGCCATTGAAAGAGAAGATATAAATATTGCTCTGCTATGCCAAATTGGAAAAGATGCATGTTCATCTGCAATTAAATATTCAAATATTCTAACATTGTCTTTTTTGCAGACTTACATTTGTAATATACTTGTAGTTCTTAAACTGAGAAGGTTGTGGTACATATTTATGTCTAAGTCTCTGACCAAAATAGAGAAGCATTCTGGCTTGTGTCTGGTATTGTTTGGTTTTCCTTTTCTCACCCTAAAATTCTGATGTTACATCTTTTTTTTTCTACTTCTTCTATTCTTTCCCAATTATCCACCAATATTTCCTCCCTTATTAGTCAGCTCAGAAGCTGAATATACACACCATTTTAAAAGGACTATTTGTGAAGCTCTTGGAAAATGAAGACAATTCGGCTACTTAGAGCACTTATTTTGAATTACTTCTTTAAAACATCATAGAAGTGTGACAAAAACTATTATGTCCTTTTCTAGAACAAAACTAAGGTCCCAAAATCTAGATTTGATTTACTGATTGGCAAAGAATTATTTGATACTAGTATTCTCAACCAACCATGAATGCTGTTGTAAGGGATTTTATTGCCTACATAACTGAAATTCTCTCAGTAAAGAGAATAATAAGAATGTCAAAATGGCACATAGTGAACCCTATATGGTGCATAGTGAATGCAGGTTGCATTCAAATACATATTACTCATCACCTAGTACCTCTGAATTCTTTTAAGCCTTCAAAATGACAACTGTTTTAAACATTAGTTTAAAGGTTATAGATGCAGCATTTAACTTTCTCCATTGTTGTCTCCTGTGTATTCTCTGCTCAATTTTTAGTCACCACATCTTCTCATTTATCCCAACTGGCTTTACCAGAATAAATTGTATTAGATTTTTTCCTTTCTTTCTCTTTTCTAGCACAGTTTACCCTTTTGTCTATGGCATTCATTCTATCAACTTGGTCTAAATTTCATCCTTTCCCTTTTTAGTTCAAGTTTTCTTTCATCTAATTTCCTTAATACTTTTTCCCTTTAATTAAGAGTTGTCTGTTACTACACTACTATTCAGTGAATAACAGTATTATTATTATCATAACAATTGTATCTCTATTTGTACTGCCTTCCTGTACTGTTTTTCAGTCCTCTTGCCTACAACCAAATAGAAGATGTTTCTATTTTTTCCTAGGAGACCTGGCAATTACAAAATATATCAAAATACTTCTTGTTGGCCCTATTAGAAGTAGAATGCTAACAGTTTCAAGGAATTGCAAATCCTTACATTTTCTTCCTATTGCTGGCAACTAGATGCTTTTTGGTGGTGAACTATTCACAAAGCAAATAGTAATCAAACTGTGCTGCTTAGAAACAGGCTTTCAAGTAATATTTTGGAACAGTTGTCCTGGAATTTTATCCCTATGAATTACATCTAGCAAATATCTAAGTTGGTCAACAGAAAGAAAATATTTTATTATTATAACACTAATAAAATTATTGCACTCTATGTGTCTTAACAGACAAAAAATTGTAGTA
The DNA here is from genome assembly GCF_050655825.1 of Lonchura striata. Classification (NCBI taxonomy): domain Eukaryota; kingdom Metazoa; phylum Chordata; class Aves; order Passeriformes; family Estrildidae; genus Lonchura; species Lonchura striata. The sequence continues at coordinate 140,572,309 of NC_140704.1, read as the reverse complement.
TATTACCAGACATATCTTAAACGCTGTACGCGTCGTAGTTTCCATACTGATTTTTAGGTAGTCTTCCTATTTGGTTTGATGCAGCATCCTGGTTTATTTAAGACACTTCATCAATCATCCACTGCCTCCTAAATGAAGGAAACCAGACATATTAACTTCAGGAAATGTAGCAAGACTATAGTGAGAAAGATAGCATGCCCTGACTGTATTGTCCTCTAAAAAAAGGTGAAATTAGTCCATATGGTTCTTCTAGTAATTGTGTACACCAGGGATATTTACAGCATCTGGGCCTAATTATTTTGAATATTATTGCAGCTGTTACCTGCCCAACTCCTCCGCAGATATCTAATGGAAGGTTGGAAGGAACAAACTTGGACTGGGGATTTAGCATTAGCTATGTCTGCTCTCCAGGATATGAACTCTCTTTCCCTGCTGTTTTGACTTGCGTTGGGAATGGAACATGGAGTGGTGAAGTACCTCAGTGTTTACGTATGTATTCACATCATAGTCTGTATTTTGTTGTTCAACTATTATGGTTTTTCCCTCTTTAAAGTTTTCACTTTTTTTCCCCTCCCTCCCCCAGTAGCTCAATTAATTTCACAGATGGGGCAATAACAATCCTTATAAAAAATTCTAAAATTTTCAAAAGATTTTAATGTTTCTAGTAGATTGAGAAAGTCATGGGTCATCTGTAAACCCTATGTGAGCATATATGAATCCTTAGACACAAACTAAAAAAAAAAATATTACAGGCAATGTGTACAACAGAATCCAAGGTAATTCAAGATTAAAACATGCTGTCTTGCTGTCTTGTTTTCAGATCCAGCTACATATGTAATAGGGTAACTTTCATTATAATCCCTTTTATTACCTCATCCTCATCCAATACTTCCTGTGATGTCACAGAGAAATTTTTCTGGCTGTTATGTTGACTAGGCCCTGGATGATTCTGTGACAATTACCTATTTTTCACCCTGCACTAAATTAACCAATATATTGTATGCAGTAAATTTTATTAAACTGAAAGTTATAAATAACATTGATGGACTTTTGCATTGCTACAAATTTCATTACAGTATCCAATCCCATTTATTAAAAGTGATTGTGATTCTTCTGAGAAATATTAGATTGATTGTACTGAAGAAGGAGGTTTTGTAGTTATTTGAAGAATAATTATACCACTCTGTAATGGCCTTCAAAAAGGAGTCTAACTGGAAGAGGATCATATCTCATTCATGGCTCTGAAATTTAATTTGAACTTGCCAAGTAGCTATGCTTGCCAGGTAGCTTGCAAAATGTTGCAAAATGCACTTCTCTGTTCTTTTACTATTTTTTTTTTTTCATTTTTCATCTCTCCCTGTCAAAAATTTTCTCCATTTTGGCTATATCCCAGTACCATGAAAGCATATATAGATCATCTTTTATTTTCCTTTTTTTCCAATTATATTCTCATATCATCAACAATTTCTGACTGCTGCTGAGACTCTGTGTGCCAGAGGTGGAACATGAAAGGCATTTTTTCTGGAAGAAAAAGAACAAGACCACTATTTTTGTTGCTTAAATTCTCTATGTAGAGCTCTGTTAGAGTCCACTATACTGTGAATATCAGAGACTATGAAAAATTATTTTCATGATTTGTTCTTGATTGAAAAATGACGTCCTTTATTAATTTTTGGATACCACAAGCTATTTATGATTTTTAAAGTTGGAATACTCAATACTACAGTATACTTTGAAAAGTGGACTCTACCTTTAAATCTTTTTTAAAGGTATATTTAGCAGAGAATGAAGCTTCTTGGGAATTAAAGGCTATTTCATACAAATTACATTAACTGAAAGTTGTTGATGTTCAATGTTTATCCATTGGCTTGCAAGAGAAAACAATTGGCAGCCAGGTCTTGTTGAAGAGCTTGAGCTAGTTGCCATCTGGCAGAAATGAGGGGGAGCTGGTGAATGTCATTCTCAATAAGCAGTTCCTGACATCAGAAATTTATTTCCTAGCTTGGTTCCATAGAGCTGGTAGCTGAAGATATACAAGGTACAGTTATGACATAGAATAAGTATTCAGAATGGAATATGACCATGTCCTTGGTTGAGTATTTGTCATCTATGACCCAGTAAATTTGTTTGCTTAATTACTCATGCAGTAATTTCAGTACCGCTGGTTTTATGTTTGGCAATAGATGGCAAAAATCTAGACCTATGCCAAAAAAATCCTAACTGCAGATATAACTTCAAATCATAGAATTATCACAGAATATAATGAATTGGAAGAGGCCCATAAAGATCATTGAAGTTCAGCTGCTAGCCTAGCACAGAACAACCCACAGAGATGTATCCATGTGCCTGAGAACATTGTCCAAAGATTTCTCAAAACCTGTCAGGCTTGGTACTGTGATCACTTCCCTGAGCCTGTTCCAGTGTCCAACCATGCTCTGGGTGAAAAAACTTTTCTTGACCTTCATGTCATTCCCTTGGGTCTTGTCACTGTTTACCACACAGAAGGGATCACTGCTTGTTGTTTTATGTCGGCTCATGAAGAACCTGAAGATCTCAATGACATCTTGCTCCAGTCTCTTCTCCTCTAGGCTGAACAAATCAAGTTACCTCAGATACTCCTCATGTGGCTTCCTCTCAAGGCCCTTCACTATCTTTGTTGCCCTCTTTTGCATACTCTCTAATAGTTTTACATCCTTATATTGTGTCACCCAAAACTTCACACAACATTCAAGGCAAGGCTGCCCCAGTGCAGAGCAGAGTGGGACATTCTCCCTGGCCTAGTTGGCAATGCTGTGCCTGAAACCCCCAGGACATGGTTGGCCCTCCTGGCTGCCAGGGACTGCTGGATCATATTCAACTTGTCACCAAGCAGGGCCTTCAGGTCTCTTTCTTCAGTGCTGCTCTCCAGCAGTGTTTTCCTATTCTGGATGTACATCTACGGCTGTCCCATCCCAGGTGCAGTGTTCTTGTTAAACCTCATATTATTGGTGATTGCCCAGTCCTCTTATCTGTCTGCATTTTTTTTTTTATATGGCACAGATGCCTTCAAGCGAGTAAAGAGGTTCTCCCAGTTTAGTGTCACCAGCAAACACACTCAGTATACCTTTGAGTCTAGGTATTTTAGGATTCTTCTGGACCTGTTTGTACCAGCTGTGTGGTATTCACAGTTAGCATCTGGCAGCTTGAAGTCCCCCAAATGGAAAACGGAAATTGATTTAGAGGTCTCCATTAGTTAATAGAAGAATAATTTGCCAGTGGCAACATCCTGACTGTTGTAGACAGTCCTATAGCAGACCCCCATAACAACATCTGCTTTGTTTGTGTGTCCCTTAATCCTTACCAAAGGCTCATAATGTGCCATAATGGCTTGGTTTTGGCCAGGACAGGGTTAATTTTTTGCAGTAGCTGGGAGGGGGCAGGGCTTAGTCACAGGTGGTATTCTGTAACACCTCACATCACTGCCAGGTATGGGGGAAAGGACTCCTGCTTCTGAGGAGAAATGTGGTCCTTCCAGTCAGAAAAACATGATTGTGGTCAAGTCAGATTGGGTTCTGCTGTAAATATTTTGCAAGTAAATCACCCTCTCTTTTGTACACTTCTGTAATTAATATCCTTGCTGTTTGTTTTCTTATCTCATTGCTGTTGCCAGTAAATTGTTCTTATCTCAACCCACAGTCTCTGCCTTTTGTGTCCCCAGCCCGACACAGACCAAGAGGAGTAAAAGAGAGCAGCAGGGTGCTTTTGGGGAATCATGGCGGGCAACCCTGAATTGGGAAGTACCATTGCTAAACCAGGACACATAACAAACACCAAGCTCTGACACCCCTCTCCCCTGCCTCATCCCCCACGGCACATTCCCTGCTTATCCCTCCTGAAGAATGTGCAACCCTCCATACTGGCCCACCAGTCACAAGACTGATCCCACCAGCTCTTGCTTGTGCCAAGGATGTCATATTTCATGGACTGAGTCAAGACTTCTAGGTCTTCATGGAGAAGACTGAAGGATCTCACTAGTACTAAAACTGTGGCATGCCTTCCCATTGCTTATCACGGATGAACCTGATTTTGTCCCTTTCCCTCTTCCAGTGTAGATTAAAACCCTACTGGTCAGCCCTTCTAACTCCTGCACAAAAAACCATTTTTGTCTTCTGAGAAGAGTCTTCTGACTGCCATTGAATAGCAGTTGATCCAATGTTGTATAGACGAGAATATGATCAAAACCCTCAAAGTTCCTCAGACACCATCCTCAGAGCCATCTGCTGATCAGTTGGGTCTGCCTGTTCCTTTTGGTATTCTTCCCTAAAACTGAAAGGATCGACAGAAACACCACATGTCCTCCTGATCCTTCAAACAATTGCACTAAGGCCTGAAATCTCTTTTGGCTACCCTTGGACTTCTCTTTGCTACCTCATTGCTGTGGCTGCAAAGAACAGCAGACAATAATTGCAGGATTGTATCAGACTAGAGTTTTCTAGTAGTGTCCCAGGCTCCAGAGAGGCAGCAGGTTTCTCTGTGAGTAAGGTCCAGTTGGTATATTGAGTCCTCAGGTTACCTCAGAGGGGTTCACCTGTGGAAACCACCATTCTTTTTATTTGACAGAGGTGGTCATGATGCAGGGGGTAGGTTATTTTGCCCTCCAATTCCAGAAGGGCCTTAATCTCCATCTTAAACTGTCAGTCCATGTAGTTCTAATGCCTCATACCCATTGTATTAGGGCACCTGGGAAGATGAGGCAGGCTGGATTTGCCTATCCCTGCAAGTAGTAACCTACTTCCATTTCCCTTCCTCTCTTAGATCCCCTCCTTCTGTCTGGTGGTGAGAGGGTAGGGGATCCTTTGTTTTGTGTGTCATAGTTGGCTGGTATATTTATCTCAGAGGTGGTAGAATGTGATACCACAAGTCAATCTCCTTGTCTGATGCTCCTCAGCCCGAATGCCTTCTCAAGAAGCTCAGTCACCAGGCTGAGCATCTCCTCTACCAGGGCATGTCTCAGACAGGTGTGCTCACTGCTGCCATCAGACATTGACAAGAAATGTGCTGTTAATCAGTTAACTTTCTTGTAAGAATGAAACTAACCTCACAGTCTCAGTGCTCTCAGAGTCCTTAGGAAAATATTTCCATTGAGAGTGGAAACACTCATAAAACTTCCAGTTCACTTCAACTTCAGTTTGTTCTGTAGTCACCTGTTCTAGTATCAGAGGGAAACTGCTGTGTTTTATCATGATGCCTGGTTTCCATACTTACTAATATAAGAGGAAGATATTCAGTAGATATTCAATGACTAGGTCAGCTTGAATGACAACTAAGTGGTGGAGTCGACTTAGGTTTAGAAAAAAAGAATAAATTTACCAAAACTTCATTTTTAAATGTGAGAATTGTTTTACCTTTCAGAGTTGTTACTTTGTTGGTCCAAAGAACTGTTAGGAGACAATTTCAAATTCCTGTGTTAAAAATTTTAAGTGTTTCATGTATTTTCAAATTAAGACAGAATTTTCTAGTGAAAGTATAACAACCATGAACTGTCATTCACAAATGAAGTACACTGTGTGTACGCTATGTGTCACTATCCCCAATCCATAGATCTTTTCAGAATTTGGCCCAGAATTCTGCACACAGTCCCCTGTCACCTAAAGTGTTGAAATTGCATATATTTATGGTATGTTGCAGATTTAGCCCTTTTTCTTCACCAGTGTGGGTAGGCATAGATTTCCCATAGAGTCAGTGTCTGAAGAAAGAAGCAGAGAGCAGGAATATTTCATGTGAGAATGTCCTTTGGAAAGCTTGAAACATGGGTGACAAAGAAACATTACAAATGTATTTTGAAGATTTCTGTTTGAGAGTTGTAATTTATGTTTGTAGATGAGAAAGATGGAGCACAAAATTCCACTGTCTATACAGCTAATCTATTTAGAAACATTATTGAACATGCACAGGTTAGGCTGTTTTATTATTACTATTATTATTCTTACACTATTTTCTGTTTGATATGAAATTAGACTACACAATACTGGAATTCATGATGTGTCAAGGAATAATATAGTCTGATGACATAGGGTTTGCCATAGCTGATTTAATTTCCTGGGTCAGTTATTCAAAATCCAGCTTTTGACATTATTCAATACTTCATTTTGCAGAAGGCCAGTAAATTTGCTAACAGTGCATTTACTCAGTTATGACATGCTATAGACATAAGGAATACTTAGGTGATAGGAATAAGGTTAAAAAATCCATTTAAGAACAGATTTTTATGAGTGAAATTTATCCTGTCTAAAGCAGTTTATGAGTATCTGACTTCTAGATTACTACAGAAGTTTCTTTTTTTTTTTTTTTTTTTTTTTTTGGTATTTCATTATTTTCTGTTCTAACTTTCAAGTATTGTACTTCCATACATACCAAATCTTACCTTTCAACGAAGGATGAGGAAGCAGGACTTTATGACTCCTAAAATCTATCTGCTAAATTCTTTAATCATACATAAATGTTGAGCAATGGGTAGGTGGCAAGAAAGCCACCTTTCCCTTGTAGGGGACAAGGGAAGAATGACATGAAAGTTTGATACACTCTTTGATCGCTCTCTATAAATTTGCAAATTGATGTGGTTTGGGGAATGGAGGAATTGTGAATATTTGGACTTTAATAAAATAAGTTGACAATTTGATTTCTTAAGTGTGAGGTACTGATCAAGCACACTATATAGTCATTTTGAACTATCAGAACTAGTACAATCTAGCAGACTAAATATTATATATCTAGTCTCTCTGAATTCCTATTAAATGCTTCCATATTTGATCCATGTTTAATAAAATAAATGAAAAATTTGTAGTAATTTCTTCACTTAGTTCAGTTAAGTTTTGGGTTTGGTTTTGTTTTTTTTTTTTTTAATAAATGCCACATTCAATTTCTATCATGTCTTTTTTTACAGCAAAGTTTTGTGGTGACCCTGGAGTACCTGCTCAAGGGAAAAGAGAAGGAAAAAGCTTCATCTATCAGTCAGAAGTTTCTTTCAGCTGCAACCCTCCTTTTATTTTGGTTGGCTCTAGCACCAGGATTTGCCAAGCAGATGGAACATGGAGTGGTTCTTCTCCTCGATGCATAGGTATGATTATGCCCATGAATTGAAATTTCTTTTAATGCTTATTATTCCTCTTCTTGCTAAGTCAGTCTAGGATTTTTCCATTATTTTGAATTATCTTGGTGTTATTACACCCTCTAAGAATCAAATCACTTCATTTTTGTCTTTGTGATTGGCTTATTGCATGTTGCTGAACAAGCTTAATTTTGTCATATAATCATATGTTTAATTAAAATACTGTAATTTGTTTTGTCTTTCATATATTGCAATTTTTTTTAGAACCTACTCGCACAGCATGTGAAAATCCAGGAGTCCCAAGGCACGGGTCACAAAATAACACATTTGGCTATCAGGTAGAGTATACTTTTTTATTAAATTGCATAAATATTTAAATATTCTATATTACCTCAAAGTCTAGAAACATCTGATTAGAGGTTCAGAGACTGCTTCTGTAAGAGTTGTTTGCTCTGTTTCCTTATTTCTAGCTGTTGGATTACACTAACCCTGTGTCCCTATCAGCAATGCACTACATAAAAAATTTGTGATCAAGTTCCACTTGATTTCACTTTGAAGGCTTTCAGTATCTCCTGCCAATATATAAGTGCTTCCCACAATTTATTAAATAGGCTTTTTTTCTCCTCAAAAGTGTGTATACTGTGTGTCAAACTGCTAGTGTAGAGATACTCTAAAAAAACAGGCCTTTTTTCTTGAAAAAAAATCTGTTTGGAAACACAAATGAATTACAGAGTCCCAGACCTATTAGAACTTCTAGTCCACTCCCCCTTCTCAAAACAGGGTCAGCTAGAACAGGTTTATGAGGGCTGTCTCCAGGTGGTTTTGCATATTTGCAGAGATGGAGACTCAACAGTACCTCTGGGCATCCTGTTCCAAACTGATCACCCATACAGTGAAAATGAACACTTTTTTCTTAGTTTTAAAGAGAATTTCCTATGTTTCAATTTATACTTGCTTTTTTTTGCTGTGTCTCTGGGCACCACTGAAGAATACCTGCTTCTGCTGCTTGTCCTGCCCCAAGCTTTTTTTTTTTTTTTTTTTTTTTGCAGGCTGGATAACCCCAGGTCTTTTAGCTACTCCTTGTTTTTCAGATGCTATAGTCCCTTAATCAATTTTGTGGTCCATCACTGGACCAAGTATAGTATTGTCCTTGTCTCTGTTGCACTGGTGAGCCCAGCACTGGATCCACTTGTGACTTGTGACTTGTGACTGGGGCTAGCAGAGGAGAAGCACCTTCCTTGACCTGTTTTCACTTCTCTGCCTGATGCTTCCCTGGAGACTGTTGACCACATTTTCTATAAAGCTGTGTTGTGGCAAATGGTGCTTACATATGTTTCTGTTGGAAAAAGAATTGTGAAACTGAAAATTATTTTGAACTGCTGATTTTCTGATTCACACAAAACACTTATGTCAGTGAGATGTTTTCATGAGAGAATGGTTTAGAGATGCAAATACCTTATAGTTTGCTAGGAATCATGTGAACAGAGAGCCTAATCTATCCCCTGACATCTGTGTTTGATGTCAGGGCTGAAAGCTCCAGGCACATGAAGAGGGATAAACAGAAGTCCCTAGCAGCTCCACAGCTGTATGGGGTCTCTGCAGTTTGCTGTACTTGCAAGAATGGGCTAGGTGAAATTTGAACAAATTTGCAAAATTTAGTTTTTAAAAGCAAATTGTAGCTATAGACTTTTAAAATTTCATGGTCAGAAATGTCTTTGGTTTATAATTTTGGTGGCCTTTATACAGTACTACTCTGGCTTGGTTTTTAGCAATATTTGGGTTTTCAGATTGTGCTAGATTACGATCATATGCAAGTGATATTAAAATCGTCTAAGTTTTCTCTAGAAACTGAAAGTGCAGCTTTGTGCCAAGATAGGATAAGTAGGGGCAGACCTTGGGCTAACTTTGTTTAGTTATAATACAATATTATCCTAGAGGACAACTCTTTATTCAACTATGTATCAAAGAAATAATTTATTAGGCCTTTGTTATAATTTCATTATCACAGTTTTACATATTAATGAGCTTTCATTATAGAAGGTAAGATAGTCTCTCATTTGTGCTGTAGTTGTTGTGAGTAAAATATCACTCACAGCTAGCATGGAACTGTAAAAATATCAAGTAAAATATCAATTAACAAATCATTAATAAAATAAGTGTAAATGCTGGCAAAGTTTCCAACCCTGTAAATTCTAAAAAAAAAAAAAAAAATTGTAAACAGCTATGTGGTTAGTACCCAGTGTTTAAGGTGTATGTGCTATAGTCTCCTTACCCAGCCAGAAACTTATTCTCATTTTCATACAATGAATTTGATTTCATGTAGTAACTAATGTACAACTTGTGGTTACTCTAAGTATAGTTGCTTAGTTAAAACATAGCAGGGTAGAAGTATCAGTCATATAGATGAAGCTGAGCTTAGTTCTTGATTGGGTAGAAATAACTGTGAAAATGATTAGTTCTAGATAAGTTATTGTCTGTAGATCCCAGAAAGAAATTTTGCATTATACAATATACATACAATATATATATTGTATAATGTTATGACTCCTTTAAAACCACAAAAATATTGTTAATTAATGGATATTATGCTATAATTAGCTTCCTGTGTGAATGGAATAATAGGTATTTTTGCTTCTATCCATAGCAGGAAGGGAAAGAATAATTATAAATTGTTCCAAAATACAGATGTGAGTTTTTTATTTTGTTTTATTTGGGTTTTGTTTCTTTGTTTTAACTCAGATACTTTATATTTAAACTAATATTAGTAGAGTAACATAATTGACTTAATTGTCAAGGTTTACATTTATTTCTCTGTCTCATGAAAAATACCAAGCTATAGCCTCACACTTAGAATTCAAGTGTTCATGTATGGAATCCTGTTTCAAGTACTTTTCCTCAAATGACACTACTTCTTCTTTTATCTGACAAAAATCACTCACTGAGACTTGCTTTTCACAACACTGATGTCAAGTTATGAGCTTCCACAGAACCATTGCTTTGTTCCTGTTTTTGCCCCTACTTTTGATTATCTGTTTTTCTATCTCATTGATTGCACTGAAAATTTAGGCAAACACAACATAATTCTAGGCTTGACTAAAAGGCATATTCAAACCTGACCTCCTGGAACCTGACTAAGAAAAGCACCAATATCACCACATCACATTTGAATGATGTTGCAACTATTAAAAAAGAGCTTTGTAAAAAAAGAGGCAACATAATTTTGCATGGACTTTATTGTTCAGTATTGAATTCTTCAGGCAGAAGCAGATTAGTTTCTTATGTGCTTAAATAACATCAAAATAGCAGTTTAATGCTACTTGGATATCTGGCATGACATGGAAATGAATAGCATCATCTGCTTTAATTGTTATGAATACATTAATCTAGGATGTTTACCTTTCATCTGAGTCATTTTTATTTAACAGATCTACTTCAGCAGTATGTTACAATGGAGACAAAATAACTTTAGAACTTAGTGAATACTGACTTTGTCTGTAATCTGGAAAATAAATCACTCATTGGAAAGAAATTGTGGGGTTTGAAATACTTCTTCAGCTGTATTGCTAGGTAAAGAAAAGTGCTTACAGCACTTCCACCATAAGCTATTGTAACACAAGATACTATTCAATTAAAGAAACAGTTTAGAACTCCTTAGATCAGTCAGTCAAATATATAAGATTTACTACTTCTCATACTTTTCCAACATGTTTTGCAGAAATCCAGCTATCTTCCCTTGTATTGAGGCCTAAACTGAGCCAAAGAGCAGTCTTAATTTAAAAAGGAAAATAGGCACAATGCACTAGTGATAGCCCTCTGCTAGCTCTTGGGTTCTATTTCATGAAATTCTATATGAAACTTGATCTGCAGATGTTGAGCACCCTTGCAAATAATCTTCTTCTGTGAATGTAATGTTGATTAAATTGTAAGATGAAGTTCCAAGAGAAGTGCTCTATTACCACAATATAGCTCTCTCCATTAGCACAGTTGGCACCACCACTGCATCAATGAAAATTAATTTAAGCCATATCAGACATCATGTATTTTCCTGCTTCTCATTGTCCTGAGGTCTCTGGTGTCAGTGTGTTAGTGTCACAATTGGAGTGCTTCAGTGGCATGAATATGATTTTATGATTTTTCTTTTTCTTTTTTTAGTCTCTGTCATTTGCGTTTCACCTGAGGTTATCTATGTTTCTAACACACTTTTACACCACTCACACTACAGCTCATTACTATACACATGTATTTCAATCTGTACTATAAGGTACATTTCACCTGTGTTATATAGTTGTTCTTTTTTACCTCTGATATCTGATCCTGTCCAGGCCTGTATGTCTTCAAGGGTGAGTTATTCACAACAACAGGATCTCCAGTGCTAAGACTGTGTTGTATCTTTTGTCATAGTCACACTGTAGTCTTCCTCATAGCATCCTGCTCTCTGCATTTCTCAAGGGCTTTGCTGTCGTTCCAGCACCAGGCCTATATTTCTTTGTATCTCATCACATTAGTGGGAAATATATCATTCTGCACATACTAGTTTCTTTTTTTCTGCTATAGATATAAATCTGTGATTGTACCATAAAAAGATAAAGAAGGGCATAAAACCTGATACCTACCTGATCCAGGAAATTTAAATTTTACAGCTAAAGCAAGTTTAGAAACAAAACAAAACCAAAACAAACACAAAACTCCAGGCAGCTCAAGACTCTTTCAGACAAAGAAAGCCTGTCAAGCTTCTGCCCAGCAGTCTAGCAAACTCAAAATCTTCTTATAAGGGCAATAATTTATTAGTGGGTTACCAAACTACAGATATAGTGAAGACTTAATGACGCATGTTTTTATTCACTTAAACTGTGATGCTAAAAGTTATTGAAGATAAACAACTGTCATTCCCTTAGCTTCTCAATTCTTCAGCACAAATTACTGGTGATAGAGAAATTTATTAGAGTGTCTTCATGTTCTTTAGTGAACTGAAATCTAAGAAAAAGATTGACTGTAGAGTAACTCATGAGATTTAAAAGTATCTTCCATTCTTACAAAAAATATAAGAAATAAGAAGGATAATAACTTATTATTTTTATAATTGTTATACATTACTTTCATCTTATTTGGTGAAAAAAATGTATAGTACTTTATAAATAGATGCAGGTTGATATTTATGCATTTTATTATCAGATTTATGCATTTTCTTCTCAGATTATCCTGTTAGAAAATAACAAATATACACTCGTGAGGTTTAGCAGAAAAAAAAAAGTAAAAAAGAAAAAAAAAGTTAATTATTATGTTAATTTGGGGAATATCCCAGCTATAACTGACACTATAGAAAAGTCAGCTACAGGACAAACATCAAGCACTACTTTTTTTATTAGATGCAAACACTGTTGCCCAGAATCCTAATGCTTTTTCTTGAGCTGTAGAATAAAACATAGAACAAGCCTGAGCATGTCAAGACTGGGAGTTTTTCAGCATAGAATACTGTATTGTAGCGCCATCTGGTGCCTCTGACGCAAGAATATTGTAAAATAGATTACGAAACTTTTTAAAATTACTTTTATTTGTTTAATAATTACTATATATATCCTATATAATTAATATAATACTTTTATTGCATATTAATTTTAATATTAGTTTCATTTATTTGTAATCTTGAACAGCATGGCAGTACTTCTTATATATCTTCATCCCTTGGGAAACTGTTACATTTTTGATGCTGCTTTGGTGCTTACATATATAAAAGTTGTGTTTCTTGTGAAACCATGTGAAACCATAAAATCATGTCATGGTTTGGGTTGAAAGCTACCTTCAAGATAATCTAGTTTCATCCCCCCCTGCCATGCACAGGGACACCTTTCAGTATACCAGGTTGCTTAGAGCCCCATCCAGTCTAGCCTTGAACACAGACAGATATGAGGCATCAGCAGTTTCTCTGGGCAACTTGTCCTAGTCTCTCACCACCCTCACAACAAAGAAATTCTTGCTAGTATCTAGTCTAAACCTACTCTCTTCTGAATCTATTTCCTCTTGTCTGATCACTACATGTGTCTGTAAACAGTCCCTCACCAGGTTTCTTGTAGGCTCCCTTCAGTTACTGGAAGGCCACAATTAGGTCAGAGTGAAACCTTCTTTCCTGGCTTAACAAGCACAGTTCTCTCAGCCTTTCCTCACAGGAGGATCCCTCAGAACATTTTGGTAGCCCTTCTGTGCATTTCCTCCAACAAGTCCATGGGTTTCTTGTGTCAAGACACTCCAAGTGGGACACAGGACTGTGTGTGTGATCTCACCAGAAGAGAGTAGAGGGAAAGAATCACTTCCCTCAACCTACTGCCCCACGCTGCTTTTGGTGCCTCCCTTGATTCAACTGGCTTCTTGGGCTGCAAGTGCACATTGCTGTCTAATGTCCAGCCTCCCATCCCCCAGAACCCCCAAGTCCTTCTCAGCAGGGCTGCTCTTGATCTGCTCATATCCCAGCACGACCCTTCTATAAGGTGTAGTGCAGCACCTTGAACTTGTTCTTACTAAACCTCAGGATGTTCTCATGGGCCACTTCTCAAGCTTGTCCAGGTCCCTCTGGATGGATCTCATCCTTCAAATGTGTCACACACACCACTCAGCTTGGTGTCATTTGTGAATTTGCTGAGAATGCACTCAATCCCTTCACCTGTGTTGTTAAGGAAGATATTAAATAACACTGGTTCCAGTACTGAACCCTGAGTGACACCATATGTCATTGATGTCCACTGGGATTCTGAGACATTGACCACTACCCTCTGGATGTGACTGTCCTGTTACTTTCTTATCCATCTAACAGTCCACTGATTAATCAATCTTTGTCCAATTTAGAGAGAAGGATGTTTTGGGGGATTCTTGTGAAAGGCTTTACAGAAGTTAAGAGAAAGAATATCTGTAGTGCTTCCCTTGTCCACTGATGTGATAATATGAACACATGTTAAGGCTAGCACTTTTTAAAAGTAATGTATTGATGGTGATTGTTTTAACTAAGATCTTTACCATGAAATAAAAAAAAGCTTCTATAGCTACTTGGTGCAATTTCTAAAACTTGTAGTACTTTACTACTTTGTGCTTAATCATGCAAGTGATTTAGTGTATTTCCTTCAAATCTTTTAAAAGTAATTACATAGTCCAGTGAACACAGAAAAGAGCAAAATAAAGATGAATTTTAAATCACATCCTGTGTTGATGAGCTACTATCCATAGTTCATGAGTTATTATTAAATTTCATTCTGATGAGAAAATTGAGCTGAAATAGAATAGTACTATAAAGTTTCAAATGAATACTTGTAGCAGTGAAATGCTGTTTTGCAGTACTAAACTATCAAGAAATAATCCACATTTTACCTTTGAGCATCAGTCTGAATCAAGTGCTACATTTGTAAGCAAAATAATTAAAAAATCATACCCAAACCAGAACTATAAATGTTCTGTCACAGACAGTTTAACATTTTCTACTTTTTGTTTAAACATGAGTTGATAAATATATTAATACAGGTCACTGCAGAACAGTAGATATGATCTATGCACCTTAATATTTGAGTTAAGCACTCACACTATGTAATACATTACTCTCTGAATGATGTACTTTTAATATAATTTCCTCACTTTTGGCAAAAACTAAGGATTATTTGCATTTTCATCAATTTCACCATGACTGGACATGCTGAACAAGTTATTCCATTTTATGTTTGTGTAGAAACTGTAAGAATTCTATTTTCCTTTTTATGCAAAACATACTCATAATAAGAATAATAATTAAAAGCGAATCTCAGATGAATTGCTATTGTAAATTGTAATGTAATTGTGTTCCAGTTTCTATTATCAAAGTGGTATGAAGAGCTGTTATTCTTTACCTCCTCTCATCAAAAAACAAAATTAAAATATCATAGGAACATTCTGAAGCATTCCAGTGTTGTTGACCAGTCCCTTCTATTCTAATCAAATATTTCTCATTATAACCTGTAAATATATCCAGTATTTCCCAAGGGGGATCTAGTTCAGCAAAAGTCCAGCGGAATCTAATACCCATTTCAGTTCTGAGACTTCCCTTGTTTGTGGCAATTTTGTCCAACTGGCTCTCCTTTGGCCCAGAGTGGGGAAGGCACCATAAGCTTTGTTTCCAAACTCACAGTTCATCAACTGTTCCAGGCCCAAAGCAACACACTAGAGAGACCGCAGAAGATGAGGATTCGATTTTCTTCCATGATGGATCTAATTTTGGGGGGAGAGTAATTCTTCTGAGAGTGAAGCAGTTTTTTATTTCATATCAAATTGTTCTGTGAAATTAATTTACTTTCCATAGAAAGAGAATCACAACTTATCAAGTCTGCATTATGTGAAGGAGTAATCAAATTTAGGAAAAAAAACCCAGCTTGATAGTTGCTTATAACAATATTACTGTGTTTTCTACTTTTCAACAGGTGGGAAATGTTGTTCAATTTCAGTGTAAAAAAGGACACCTGCTCCATGGTTCAACAACACGTACTTGCCTTCCTGATCTTACATGGAGTGGCATCCAGCCAGAATGTATACGTAAGAAATTATAATTTTTTTCCTTCCTCAATTTTTTAATCTAGATTATTTAGCTGCATTAATATTGTCATAAAGTTAATCTGTATGAATTTATTATCTGAAAGTTAGCAGAAATCTGCATTACTATCTTACAGCAGCTAGTAATCTGATTCTGAGTGAATTTTTGTATAACAATAGAACTAAAAAAAAAGCGCTAAAATAGATACATCTTCATCCAAAGTCAATTTCTATCTAAAAGCATACAACGCTTCCAACTCAGAGAGGAGATGGTGAGAATAGGACATATCAGAAGACCCTATTCTAAAATACACTGGAAAGCATATAATTCAAATCAGTTCTAGTAAAGAGTTTGAACTGTTTCCCAGTCAAGGAGTCACAGTATTTTAAGATCAGAAAAAAGTGTTTGCAGCTGGAAATCTTTGAATCTGGAATAGAGAGAATCTTCTTTGAGTACAGACAGCAGCACTTCATTTCATAGATCTGTTACACTTAGTCAAATAATGATAATTTACTAAAGACATAAGATCATGGATAATCTTTCTAGTTCATCTAGTCAGCTGCATTTTTTCTGGAAATAGTCTTACCTTGTAAGGTCTGACCCTATAGAATCACTTCAGTGAATGGAGAACATATCCACAGAAGGAAACAGTATTACTATTATTTCAGCTGGTGCTAGCATTAAACTTAAGCAAACAGCAAATCAGTAGCTTAGTGTGTTGAAAGGTGAACTCTGCTCTTGGACGTTTGCTGTCTTTGAGATAACACATACATCCCACATTGTGGTGATTGTTAAATATATAAGAATCTTCATATGACATTAGAAATGGTAACTTAATTTTTCTGATACAGCTCACCTTAAATTTTTCCATGATCTTTCACTGTGTTTTCCAACTGACCATTTACTTACTCTTATACAATGCTGCATAGATATTATAAGTGGTGTAAGTCACAAGCTATGATTGCTCTTAAGTCTGGTATGATGTGTGACCTTTCTGTTATATGCAGTCAATAATTTTGCTCATGCAAGTGCATTTCAGTCTGTTCTTGGTCCCTTGGAATTGGAAGGTCCATGTTTAATGGTGTATTTACTGATTTTTTGTGATATTTTATAGACTATATAGTAATTTATAATATAAATTAAAATATATTAATATGTAATTTCTATTTTTTTTTTTACTTCGATAGTTAACTGTCAGAATGGGCTTATATTATCTTTTCAGATATAGTTTCACCATTTTGACAGAAGGATATTTTATCTTTGTAGCTCACAGCTGTAAACAACCAGAAACACCAAGTCATGCTAACGTTGCAGGAATGGATCTTCCGTCGCTTGGTTATACATTGATTTACACTTGTCAGCCAGGCTTCTTCTTGGCAGGAGGATCAGAGCACAGAGCCTGTAGATCTGATGGCACATGGACTGGGAAAGTTCCAGTTTGTGAAGGTAAGCTCTTCTGTTTCCCACTGCATCTGCCATCTGTCATATTTCAGTGCTCTTCTTTACTTGGACTTGGCACCTGCAATTTGATTTGTCCCAGTCAGCATGTTTTTATAAAAGGCAGGTCTTTGATGAATCACATCATTTTTACAACAAACTGACCTACTTAGTGGTCACTCAGTACTTGGCACTGGTGAGACCACACCTTGAATAGTGTGTGCAGTTTTGGACCCTTCACTCCAAGAAAGATATTGAGGTATTGGACAATTCCCAAAGAAGAGGAATGAAGCTGGTGAAAGGTTTGCAGCAGAAGGCTTATGAGGAGAGTCTGGGGAAGCTGAGGGACTTTATCTTGGAGAAAAGGATGCTGAGGGAAGACCTTTCTTCTTTCTATAAATACCTGAAAACAGGTTGTAGCAAGGTGAATGTTGATCCCTTCTTCAAGTTAACAAGTGATGAGAGAAAATGGCCTCAAGCTGTGCCAGGCGAGGCTCAGGTTGGACATTATGAGAATTTTTCAGGAAAAATTAGGAAGAATTATCAAGCATGGGGACAGGCTGCCTGGGAAAATGGTGGAGGTAGATGTGTAGATCTGTAGATGTGGCATTTAGAGTCATAATGTAGCAGAGGACTCGGTAGTGTTAGGTTAGCTATTGGACTCTAAGATCATAGAGGTCCTTTCCAACCTAAATAATTTAATGATTTTGTAGTAATTTTTGAGAAAGATGCCTAAAGTCCAAGATGTCTGAATCACTGTGTGAAATTAATCCAGAGAGTTACTTATTATTTTACATTTTTATGTAAGGTACTGTATACTACTAGAAAATAAAATGCACCTACTTTTTCCTTGCTGTTCCCACCTTTGTTCCTAACTTTTACCACCCACTTAGTCACAACAGGACATGGAAAATGCCATAGCCAATCATGGCGAGCAAGGAGGTTTTCATGTGAGATAAGGAATATATTCACCTGTAGGAACTGTTTAGAATTTTATTTCCTGAATAATTAAAGGACTTTTCAGATTTCTGTTACCTAATGTTTCAGATGTGGTTATCCCCAGGGCTCTTGCAGAGGCATTCAAAGGCTTTGTAGCCAATCACTGCTACTTGGAAGAGAAATAGGAAATGAATAGTTTGTATTACTAAAAAACAGGTGTTTTGGAATTGTATGCCAGGCAAGTGCTGGGGGAGAATAAAGCAGAACTTTGGGAAAACACTAGAAAGCTAGCAGCCAGGAAGCTTATGACTTGTTCAGTAGTTGGAAAGTATTATGCCAGGCCAAATGTGATTCATAGATTGTATTATGATTCAAGAATTTTCTGCTGCTGCTGTTAGAAGAAGTTGTTCGCTTCTCATTTTGAACTTCACAAAAACAACTTGGAAATATATGAAAAGGGATAAAATGTTTAGAGCTGAGAGCTCCATAGGGATGTGTAGGGGAATTAAACTAAATTAGTATTTAAGTTTAATTTTGTATTTCAAATTGCAGTTGTGGACTTGACTAGAAATTTTTCAACTTGACAAAGCAAATTGACTCATCATCTTTTTATGCTAAAGCCCAGCTGGAAAATGTGATCCAGATATTTCTAACGTGAACTTAATGTAGTCAGAAGGCATGCACTGTTGAACCATGTCCTCCAGGTCAACAATGTACAGTGAAGTTTAGTAAGATTCTTTCAAAACAGAGAGGAAATAGGGGTTAATCTATCAGTAGTAATAGTCCATGAGAACCTTAGGTTGCATTTCAACCACCACCCTTGCTTCTTCACAGTTTTAACATACATGACAAGAAAACACCTTTTAAAAAAACTAAAATTTATTCTCAATAAAAATATTCTCAGTCCTTGCAAAAATTTCCTTTTTATGCAGAAAAATACTCAGTTTACGGGAAAGGTAGTTTCTCTTCTTACATATTTTTTTAGGACATGGATTGGAGAGAAAAGACCTGAGTTCAAGGCCAAGACCCAAAATACAAAACATTGAAATCACAGTTGGAGCAGGGAATTGAGTCTACTGCTACATGAGAATATTTTACATTAGGAGGCAGAATTATTTGTCTTCTTTATCTTCCAATTAATCCAAGTTAGATTAAAAGAAAATAGCTTAATCTCCAGGAAATTATAAAGTCCTAGTGGCCTTTAGTTCATCATCTTCAGTGGTGGGAGAGTTTCTGCTCTAAGCAGAGAAGAAATTGTATTCTCTAACTTCCAGTTCTCATATCACCTGAGCAGTTGGAGATACTCTGGACAGCCTCTTTTGTTTCTTTCTTTCTGTTGTTATCCTTTAAAGAATCAGGACCTTCTCCTTCAATATTAAGAGATTAAACCAGTATTTATGGGTTTTCAGTCTTGAACACAAGATGTTTCACTCAGTAATGTTGAGGATAGTTAAGTCCTGGAGAGAAATTATTTCAAGCTCCCTTTGTTATGTGTGTCTTCATCTTTTGGTTTTACATTGCGGTATGCACTGTTCACTGCTCCTAATCCAAGTGGTATAGCCAGGATTAGATGCTATATTAGAAAGCATCTCACATATTAGGTGCATGGTCCAGGACTCTGAATTCTGAAACATGGATTCTGAAGTGAAACCCTGCACTGGTTGACAGCTGAAAATTACTTAATAGCATCCAGGTGCCTGATTTAGGAGGACATGGGGGAACAGAAGAAATTTGTGTGCCAGTGCTCCTGTGATACTATAGTTTGATATCAACTGAAAGCTCACTCATATTTTAGTTTTAAACATCATCCTATATGGTTTTAAACAAATCAATTCCATGATGGAAATTATTTTTATTGTTTCAGAGTAACATCTTTCTACTGATTTATCTTTATATCTTTTATTCTTTCTAATAGCTGGTTCTAAAATATTAGTGAAGGATCCCAGACCAGCATTGGGAACACCAAGTCCCAAACTAAGTGGTAAGTACTCCAAGGTTTATATAACTATAAACCATTTCTGTAGAAAAACAGTGAGGATCAGCTTAGTGAGATTGCACTGAGTGGTTTAGAATGTGTAAAGGATATTAGATGAGGCACTAGATTAAAAAGGGGGAAAAGATAATTGAATTATTCCCTAATTTTGAAGTTCATCTATCATATGGTATAATTTATATCTATATACAATTTCTTTATGTAATGAGAATTTTATTGGTTTCACTGAAATCACTGTTCTGTGTAAGATTCTTTGCAATTTACCTATTTAGAAGTTGTACTACTCGCCTTGAAATAATTTAAAGATGTTTTGCAGTTTTCTTCAATCCTGCACTTTTTTTACATATCTCTATTTTAAATTGCTTTACCTAAATACTTAGTATTAGCCTTGAATTTAGCCTTTAAAAAGAAAAAAAAATTTAGCTGAGACAAGATAATCTCTCCAATTCTGATTCAAGTCTCCAGTTTTAACAGATTTGCTGAAGACCATATCTAGATGTCCTGACAAGAGAAGCTTTCTCTCTACTGAAGAGATTTTTTGAAAAGAGCAGTATTCTTAACTAAATTTAACCTTTGGCTATAATAAACCAATTGAAATTCTACTGATAATTAGTAAGATGCAAAAGTATTACTTTAGCATATGGAGATTTGGAGGCTTTTTTTTAACATTTTGTGTACTAATTCAAAACAGTATTTTTCATTGATGTTCTGCTGAATGGTCGACATCAAGTTTTTAATTCAGAAAATTTTCATTCATTTTGTGCAATCTCAGTTAACTGCCAATATAGTGCATAAAGATCAGTTTTCCTAAAAGTAGGAAAATATATTCCAGGCAGACTACAAATCAACAGCATGAGAGCATTTCCACCATGCAATTTCCTTGCTTACAGGTCCAGTATCTACATGTTTTTTCAAGAAACATATACTAATATACAAACATATACAGAGACAAAAAAAATAGGAAAGATCCTTGACCCTCATGGAGAAGACCTTTCTTTGTATTGCATAAAATAAATGATGAAGGAAAACTGTGGGTATTCCAATGATGAAGGAAAACTGTGGGTATTCCACTGGAATACCCCTAAATCCAGTCTTGGATTTAGGGGTATCCTTAGAGAGAAAAGGGCAAATATTCTTCACTGCTTATTTGACATGAGATGCCAATGTACACATGAACACAGAGCTTTAGGTCCAGTGTGAAGTACTTCAAATAATGTGGAAGTGATGATTTTAAATAGTGATTCTTAAAGGGATAACTCTGGTACATTACTTTGGAAAGTGTAGTAAGCCCATCCTAAATAACTTTTAATTTAATTGTTTGAAAGGTATCTCATGTTAAGATTTTAAAGATTTGCATTTATCAGTTTTTACATCACAGGTAGCTTTTTGTTGTTTTGGTGGGGTTATTTTATTGCTGAAATAGCATTAGTTAAATTAATAATTGTTCTGTTCACTAATGATAAGTATTAAATGTGAGGGTATAAATCTAGTTTATTTTTTCCCTGGAAGACTATGATCTGTTTTAAATTTTAAATTAGAGAATTAATTTTTTTTTTCTGCTGGTAAAGCTTATAATGTTTTTATTCATTTGAAGACAAGAAAAACATATATATTTTTATTAGAAAAGTTGACTAGTTAATAAATAAAATTATTATAATAGTTCATGTCATCTAAAGATATTGCTTATGAAAATTTTTGATATCTAAATAGATGCTTATTTCTGAAAAATTTCATTCTAGCCATATGTCCCTAGCTGTCTATGCTGGCATAGAAAAGATTCTACAGTGAGTCGAATATGCTCTTCTGGCTACAGCTTTTAGAATTTGTGAAACTGGTTAACTCTGGGACAGGTCCATACTTCAGGACAAAGGCAGATGAAGGTGTAGTTGTGTTCTTCAGTGCAAATACATTTCTTTCATAAAAGTTTATGCGAGGTTTCTATGTTCTATATCTGAAGATTATGCCTAGTAGATTTATAAAGAGTAATGGAGAGAAAATGCTATTATTTATCATACATTTTGTTGGTTATTTGACTCTTTAAGTACTAAATATCACAAAATGTATTGAAACATGTTTTCATCTGTATAGTTCCTGATGATGTATTTGCCCAAAATTATATATGGAAGGGATCTTACAATTACAAAAGCAAGAAGCAACCCATGACTTTGACAGTCACCAGCTTCAATGCAACTTCAGGAAGAGTAAATGCAACACTTACAAACAGCAATATGGAATTGCTGCTATCAGGTATGAGCTAAGGAAGACTAAATTTCCCTTTATGTAATTTTTAATTTTCTGTCTTACATGCATTGGTTTCTGTCTTACATACATTTCCTGTAACTTTCTTCATAACTTAAATTATATTATTCTATCAAAGATATTTTTATCTCATTTCAGTTCCTTTCCAAAGGTGGGGATTTCTCCAGTTCTCTCCTTCCCCTTGTTCGTTGTTTTTTTGTTTTGTTTTGTTTTGTTTGTTGTTTTGTTTTGTAGTTTTTTGTTTGTTTCTTTTTACTTTTTGAGGTTTTACTATATCTGGAGTTAATAGTCAATAAGGAGTGAAAGAATCATATTAATTATCATGTTTCTCTTTTAAACATTTTAAATAAACCTCAAGTACTGTTCATGAGATCTTCTTATTTCTTAATTATAAAATTTCCCCACAGTAACCTAATGACTAAGAATAAATATGATGAGATTGATATATGTTGACCTAGAAAGTCAGAGATACTTAATGAACATGGAAAGAACTAGAGCTTACACTTACTAGATTTTCTAAGAAATAAAAAAAAATCAGAATCCTAGAATTTTTTAGATCTAAAAAGACTTCTAGGATAACCAAGTTAACTTAACACTGCCAAATCCACCACTGAGCCATGTCTCTGGAAGTGACACATGTACACATCTTTTAAATACCTCCTGGGATGGTGACTCCACCACTTCCCTGGACATCCTCTTCCAATGCCAGTCAACCCTTTCAATGATGATTTTTTCATAAGATCCAATTTAAACTTCTGCTTGCACAACTTGAAGCCATTTCCTTTCATCCAACCACTTGCTGTTTGAGAAAAGAAGCAGAACGCACCTTGCTTTGACTTCTTTTCAGGTAGTTGAAGAGAGGATGTAGTCTCCCTTCAATCTCCTTTTTTTCCAGACTAAAAAACCCAAATTCCCTCAGATTCTCCTTGTAAGACTTGTGCTCCAGACCCTTCTCCAGCTCCATTGCCCTTCTCTGGACATGCTCCAGCACTTCCATGTCTCTCTTGTAATGAGGGGCCCAAAACTGAATGCAGGTTTAAGGTGTGGCCTTACAAGTGTCCAATATGGGGGATGATCACTGCCCTGGTGCTGCTGACCACCCTATTTATTATACAAGCCAGGATGCCGGTGGCCTTCTTGGCCACCTGAGCACACTGATGGCTGATGTTCAGCCATGACTAGCACCCCCAGGTCTTCCCAAGCCTGTGGAATTGCCTGGGGTTGTTGTGACCCAGGTGCAGGCCCACTGATCCAAACTGTCCATATCCTTCTGCAGAGCTTTCCTACCCTCCAGCACATCAACATTCCTGCCCAGCTTGGTGTCATATGCAAACTGACTGAGATTGTCAGTTATCCAGATTGTTGATAAAGATATTAGACAGGACTGGCCACAGCACTGAGCTCTGGGGAACACCAGTTGTGACTCGCCACTAACTAAATGTAACACAAACCAACACATATCTCTCAGCTCATCCAGCCTGTCAGCTTGTTACTCAGTGAAGAGTCCACCTGTCCAGCCCATGAACAGCCAGTTTCTCCAGGAGGATTCTGTTGGAAATGGTGTCAAAGGTTTTACTAAAGTTCAGTGAGACAACAACCACAGCCTTTCTGTCATCCACTGAGTCACCTTATCATAGAAGGAGCCCAGAGCAGTCAAGTGAGATCTGCCTTTCACAAGCCTATTTGGCTGGGCCTGATCCCCTGATTGCTTAGAGGGGTGGTCTACAGGAAGGATCTAATGAGCTTTAGAATCTGTGTTTCTTCTGAGTAGAATGGTGAATTTTTTATCACCAGGTTTGTCTTTTCAATTATTTTGTAGGTGTCCTTTGAAGAATCATGTTTGAGAGTGGACTGAATGTTTTCTGACTGATAACCATGTTTGGCTTGGCTGTGTGTGATTTTTTTCTGTTGTATTAACTTCATCCATGCAGTTTCTCTGATGATACTAGGAAAAACAGATGTAGCATTTTGTATTCTCAGAATTAGAA
This sequence comes from Lonchura striata, assembly GCF_050655825.1. Lineage (NCBI taxonomy): Eukaryota > Metazoa > Chordata > Aves > Passeriformes > Estrildidae > Lonchura > Lonchura striata. The sequence continues at coordinate 140,548,067 of NC_140704.1, read as the reverse complement.
AAAAAACCCACTGTTTTTTCTCACTCAAAACACTTGTCCTCCAAATAAAAGTTCTCTTCAACTGGACACAAATGTGATTCTAAATACCCTTTTCCACTCTATATACAAGCATTGCACATGTCATCAGGTAATTATAATTTTTAATATTTTAATATTAAAACACATGTCGGGTAATTAATATTTTTTTATTTCCCTGCTCTAAGAATAGAACACTAAGATCTTGTATACTGAAAGGGCATATTAGGGCCAGGGAAGTAGGGATGGATCAAAAAAAAACTTTTACATGTTAGGAAACTGAATTCACCTATACTCAGTTTGTAGTTTTCTCAAATGAAAAGTAGTTCCCTATTCCTGCATAATTTACTGTTTTGCATTCCATAATTTGATGCATCTATCTTTACTTCTTTTTATTTTGACACCTGTGCTAGCTATAATTATACATAAAATAAACACATCTTGCCAAGGCTCATTCATCTGAGCTCAGTGCAGGTTTACATGAAAGTAAGTCTTCTCATTAGCTCAGAGATTATTTATATGTAATGATACTGCCTATAGGGCAATCACCAGTCCTTAATGTGATGAAGACTTTTGTTTTTTAGATTTAGGCACGTACACAAGAGACATGAATTAGGAATGGAAGACAAAATCACTAAACATATTGTGGCATTTTATTTTCATTTCCAAATTAACAAGTAATGATATTTGGGTTCTAAATAATTATTCTGCAGGAACAAGAATGAGTCAATAATTATGTCTACAAAGTAAATAAGGTTGCATACAAGTCTTCTCATTATATGGAAGAAACTGGTTTGTAACTGACCATACTAACTCATGAAGAACAACCCAATTGTAAAAAAAATATTTAAAATTTTTTGGTTTTAATTTAGCAGCAGCTTTTGGAATCACATTTGTGTGTGGATGTTCTTATTATCCCATTTTCTATGTAATGACCAAATTATATATATTGAAAGTAGGAATGTGAGGTTTAAATACACTCTTCCTGATTCAGAACAATGTTTTCAATTTCAAATCAGATTGCTGTCAATGTTCTGCCTAAGGCTTGAAGTAACAGCTGTGTGTATGGAGTTTCCCCTCTCTCTTCTCAACAGGCTAAGCTAAAATCTGTTCCTACTGAAATCTTATGATTATAGAAATAATTTCAAAATAGTGTGCATAATTTTAAACAGTGTTGAAAATTGGTACCTATTCTTCCTGCTTTTCCTCTTAAAGACAAGAGATGATGTGTTTATTCTCAAAGCTGACATTATTTTTCTAGTCAACACAAATATTAATTTTTAAAACTATATTCTACAGGAGTGTATAAAAGTCAGGAAGCTCGGCTAATGCTCCACATATATCTCATTAAAGCACCCTCCCATACATCTGCAAGCAAGTTGAAAGAGGAAAAATGGGCTATGGATGGTTTTGTGAGTATATTTCTGCTACAAAGAGAGAGAATTTTTTTTTGTACATTTGAAATAATGCTGTACACACAAGTTTACATTTTTATAACAAGTGGCACTGGTTGAACAATTATTTTTTCAAAGGTGCAGAATGAGAACCTTGAACTAAACTCATTAAGCAAGAAATGAACTAGTAAAAAGGCTTAACTCTCTTGGTTTGTACAAACCTAAGGCTTCACGAACATGCTCCTAAGGTAGCAAAAGCAAAGAATTTATTTTCAGACTTCTAAGTATACAAAAATAGACAGTGTACTCCCTACATTCCATGTGCTATTTACATACTGTTCTTACCTGACCTTTTTTTCCTTTGAGTCTTAAAATAGCACAAAAGGCTGCTTTAGCCCAAAGTAAAAAATTCACCTAAGAAAAGCATCTGGTCTTCAGTGAAAACAGCTTCAGGTCACTGCTGAAGACATGCTCTGTCTTGAGAAAGGGAAGCTTAAGGGAAAAGCTTAAAGGAACCTACCTAGAAAAGACTGAATTTAAATCTAATAACTATTCTTAGAAGCAAGTATCTGTTGAGTTATATACAGTACACTACTTTAGACTGTACGTACTGTAGTAAGAGAGATAATCATGGGATCACAACCATCCCCTCACTCCCACAAGTCTTTTAGTTTATACTAGCATATTTTGCCCTTGTACCAAAATCTTATTCAATATTCTTCTGGTCCATGGCTATATAATTAAGTGCTCTTTGGGACAGGTACTTAGAAAAATCAAAATAATTTTCAATTAATTTGAGTTTTTTTATTTAGTTTAAAATTAGCTATTAATACCTCAATACTTTCATCCTTAAGATTATATGCAATATAACTTCTTCAATCTACTTCCTAAACAAAACAGAAAACTATGAAGTATAATACTTACATTTGAACAACTAGAAACTTTAGGTCTTAGTGTTTTTAAAAAAATACAGTTAAAGGTAGTATAAGGTATCATATGTGACCATAAACCACCATGCCTAATTTGTGCCTATAAGAGTCCTGTGTTTTCTTTTGAACTTTATATATAAATTTCCTAGAAAAAGAGGGTGTTTATAATGGGGAATAACAGCAACCAGTGAAGCGTATTAGTATATAGAATAGAAGAGCTCCCTATCAAATGCAACTTGCAACAAAGTTTTCCCCATTTAAAGTATTTTTTGTTCACAGGTTTCTGCTGAACCTGATGGAGCAACATATGTTTTTCAAGGATTCATCCAGGGTAAAGATTATGGACAATTTGGGCTTCAAAGAATAGGTATTCAAAAAATTCTAATTCTTTGCTAGTTCATTGTTCCATATTCAGTTTTCTTATATCCAGTAGTATGAGAGCATCTGCAGGATGTTACAGAATTGATGTTTCATAGAATGTTGAGATATTAACATATTTAAACTGTCATTTAAGTGGTAGTTACAAATAAGTTGGAAGGAGCTGTGGATGACTTGCAATCTACTGCTTAGTATTCATATTCATTTGTAATATTTTGAGCAATTTTATATCCAATTATGTGTAAAATGCATTTAGTTTCATATCCTAACAGCTATCTAGAAAACCCATGTTGTAGAATGCTTTGATAAACTGATTTCTTGCTTATGATGCTGAAACACCATTTCACCTGAACATTTGTTAGAAGATGGAAACTGCTAAATATTTGCAGGTAAATAGTTATATTACTTTTAAGGAGAAAAAAGTCTTGGTAAGTGTTTATGTCATAAAAATTAACTTGTTTCTATACTAAGAGAGCTTTAGTAACAGAGCTCAGGTGAAACAGAGTAATGGAACTTACAACATTCTGTTGTGCTATTTAAGAAAATAATTTAATTTTCTTTTCCAATGTCTTAAGAACTGTGATATTTCTCCTTACATGAGAATTTCAATTTAGTTTATACTGAATTTTAAATGATAAAATACTGTTGGGAATGCCTTAGAAGAGGACTTTCTCTTTACTAATATAATGGCTATTTAAATAAAGTTCTTACCTTCAGGTAAAATTCCTATATGTGGATGAAAAAAAGTTCTTTCAGCCACAAAGTACTGTTTCTTCTTATTTTCTTTCAGTAAAATCAGGAAATTCTTTAATTCCTGAATGTGATGGAAAGAAGGCATCTAAAGTCAAATTTTTCTCTCTCACAGTTCTAAGTCACAGTAAAATATACTGATCTTTTTTTCACTGTGATTTCATATGCAAATTACTTTGCTAGACTTTTTAGAAATATTTTTATCAATAAATGTTTTCTTTAGATTAATATAATAAATTATTTACTTTTATTCATTTCTTTAAAGTATTTTAAAGTCATCTAAGAAAAATTAAATGCAAGACTTCCTTGGCAAATTGTTTTGATAGATTATTACAAAAATTATATTTCTTCATTTAATTTTTGGATGATATGTTTGAGATTCTCTTCTAATATATATGGATTATAATTTTTATTTGTGTATAACTTTGAGGAAAAGAATAATTAAGAGTCAAATTCTATACAAGATTTAATTGTAGATAATATAATCAATAATATCACTATAAAGAGATTCACAATTTTTGAATAGGTTTTGTTTAGTATGCTTACCACTTCATTATTTCATGCACACAAACTCAAAATTAACATCTCTGAAATAAAATTTTTTGACTGTTATTCTCACACAACTTTCCTCAGATGGTTTGTTGTTTGAGGTCTCAGTCCTGTATGGTTGTTTGGGGCCTTTTTTGTGTTTTGTTCATTTTTTTTTAAATTTCTGTATACAGTCTTATGCAGTCAAGAAATTCAGAAAACATTATGACCTAAGAACTTCATAAATGATCCAGTTAAAATCTTGAAAATTATCTTAGAGATGCATTAGAGGATCACAGAATCAACTAGTTTGGAAAAGTCCTTGGAGACCATCAAGTCCAACCTATGACCTAACATCACCTTATTGACTAAGCCATGACACAAGAGTGCCACATCCCATCTGTCTTTAAGCACCTCCAGGGCTGGTTACTCCACTACTTCCTTGGCCAGCCCATTCCAATGCCCAAACACCTTTTCTGTAAAGAATTTTTTTTATAATGTCTGGGTCATTGTTATGACCTTTCTTCACATTTAAAAGAGGTATAACTTGTCATGATCCGCTTGTGTGCGGTGTTGTGATGGTTTGTTAACCGATCCCAAAAGTGCAAAAAGGCAAACAGCAGGGGATTATCAGTTTAACCACAACAAATGCACCTTTATTGAGGTACCAACAGCAAATACGATAGAGGGGACAGGAAAAGGAAATAAAGAATAGAGAGAAAAGAGGGGAAGGGGAATATAGCTACCATCATCCAAGATGAAATCCTCAATGGTCCAGCCACAAGGATTCGCCATCGTCTGTGGGAGTTAACCAAAGTCTCCCCAAAAGGTTACAGTTTATATAGTCCTTAGCCAAAGCGATGGCATCTGGCCAGAAGGTGGGCAAGATTGACGGGCCATTGTGAAGGGCCCCTTGGTCTGTGAAGCAGGTGCTGGCATACAGTCACAACCTCTTCAGATGCAGCGTTCTGTAGCAGCACAGCGAGTGCACCTGCAAACGGTCACTGGCAAGCGCCCACCTCGGCCAGGCCAGAACTCCTGTCAGGAGTCTTCAGGGTCCTTGTGATGGTCCTGAGGCAAACGTGGGAAACTTTGGACTATCTCTCACACTTGTCTATGTAGATAATACATTCTTCAACCATGCAGGAGGTCATATTTATATATTTTTAATCAATATCTGGTTTTAATTATTCAAAATTTTTCCTATCTCTTTCACTCTGTGTATCAATAGCAGCACCTAAGGAAGTAATGACTTTTCAGTTTGTCTTTTCCAATGATTGACCTTTCCTTTGACAGTATGTTTGAGTTTTATATATGTAGTATTTATTAATTACTGAAATATACAAATAAAACCAGTAATATAATCAATCTAACATATGCATTATTATAAATTTGACAGTACAGTAATGTGTTTTCCTTACATACAAAAGTTGAATCCCATGCAGAATTATGCTGTAAGATATTTACTGTACCAGAGTAGGTGCACTGTTCTGCCAATATGTGGCAACCACATATTGATCAGAATATGGAATATTCTCAAATTCCAAGTGGCCTCAGCATACAGCTATATTTATGCAGCAGAAAATATGTTAATGATCCATTAGCAAGGTTTTATTGAATCCAAAGATTATTGAGTAGTATGTGCTGCTGATAACAGACATGTATATGATATTACTTGTTTTTTCTTTTTTTTTTTAGGTCTTAACATGTCTGAGGGTTCAAATTCTTCTAATCAACCACATGGTACAAATAGTAGTTCAGTGGCCATTGCTATCCTTGTGCCTTTCTTTGCCCTTATATTTGCTGGTTTTGGCTTTTATCTTTATAAACAAAGGTAAGTACAAATTATATATACAGAATTCCTCTAAGTGTTGGTGATTTCTTTGTCTTCAGTTTTTGCTAGTGTAAATAAAGTTTTGTGTAAAACAACAAAGGCTTTGCAAAATATGCAGGTAGACAGTTATTCCTATGTCTGGTATAATATCTGGTATAATAACTAAGAAATTAGTTTATTATATGGTGCTGTACTTTCATTCCTACCTATTTAAAATCTTATAAATTTATCTCTTAATGATAAAATAGATTCTGTAAATTATTGGTATATGCTGAATAATATAATTGGTAGAATCTCTGTGTATTTACAATAAATTGCCTTTATTCTTTTCTTCATGTGACAGAATAGAGTCATATCCTAAGTAATTTATCTTAATGTCTGACCAGTTTATTTGCATGCAACTATGTATTCAAATGTCATTAAGAGATTTCATTGTGAAACTTTCTGCATCTGAAACCATAAGTTCATATGCAATTACATTAAATAGCCACAAACCTTTTCAGTTTCATCAGTCTAAAATATCAGTTTTTTTCATGTTACCGAGACTAGTACTAATTATTTGGATGCAGTAAACTTCTCCTGTAGCTTTAAAGCATTTGATGGCTAAAGAAACCTTAATTCCTTTAATGCCTAGACAATTCATTGCATAATAACTGCTAAAATGGTGATTTATATCTGTAGTCTGACAATGCTACTAGTAATATATTTTACAGTATAACATTAGTATAAACCATTTTTAATTAGCACTACTTGTTTTCAACTGCTCCAGCATATGAAAAATTTCCCATGTAATTTTTAATGTATTTGCTATCAGCTGTATGCTGTAAGCACTTGTCTTGGCTTTTTATATTGATGACTTACAATATAGTATGCATTTTGTATAGCAATATAGATCAAACAGGTTTAAGGGTTTGAACTCTGGTATTTTGAGCTGTTTACTGAAAAAGAGGGCATGTCAGCTATAAACTTATTCTTCGTAAAATTGCTGAGTCTCCAGAAGGAAAAAGGGAAGCTCAGTCATCTGTCTGGGGAATTACTGTGTCTTTACAAGATTTTGTTGTACTCTTTATAGTCTGATTATCAAAGTGGAATGGATAACAATTTGGATAATGGATAATGGATACAATAACAATGGATAGCCTCAGTTGTTAACTGAGTTTCTAAGTGAACGCCATTTCCAAGGAATCATAAAGGCCTTAAACATCAATAAAGACAGTATTAACATAAATACTGTAAAAAAATCAAGATGTCATATTTATCTCCTGTAATTTTAATTGGGAGCTAAACTCTGTTCTGATTCTTAAACCATATTAAGGGAAACTGCAGTTTCAAATGTTCTGTCTTTCTTCTACAGGACTGCACCTAAAACACAGTACACAGGATGCTCTGTACATGAAAATAATAATGGACAAGCTGCTTTTGAAAACCCCATGTATGACACAAATGCAAAGTCAGTGGAAGGAAAAGCAGTACGATTTGACCCCAACTTGAACACTGTTTGCACAATGGTATAATTGGTAATGATTTGTCTTCAAAGTCTGGGAATTTGATACACAATACAGTGCACACACAGTTCACTGCTTAAGAAAAAAAAAAAAGAAATTAAAAAAAATTTAAAGCACACTTTTCAGGATCTAGTGGGTCACCTTTTCCTGAGGATGATAGGCAAGTCTGCGTTGTAGTTATTTTGTTTTAATTTTGTTTTTCATAAACTGGATCAGAATTCTTCTTTGTGTATGCCACGGAGAGTTTTAAAAAATTTTGCTGCACTCCATGAGTGCTACTCACAGTTTATTTGCTTTTTTAAAAAAGGAGGTTATTCTAAAACATAAAACATATTTGCATATATTGGAGGAGCATCCACTATCAGTATTCTGTGCTTTATAAAAACTATAATAGAGAGACTGGGTTAAAAAAAACGAAGATATAGGTAGAAAATAAGAGCTATACTTACAGGAGACAATAGGTCACTGATTTCTCTTTAACAGTCATATGCTACATCTTTTTCATGAGTTTGTATCTATTTTCCTTTTTCAGCCCATTAAGTATTTTATTTTTCTCAGAACAGTTGAATTTCTGAGTATTTTTTTTTTTTTCAGAATAGTTGAATTTCTGAGTCCAGGATGTAGTATTTAGAAATCAGCAAGTATAAATTACTCTTCATATCACAGAAAAAAAATGAAAATTTCATGTTCTTATAAAATGAATTTTCTTCCCTGCTTTACATCTTGTTTCATTTTCATGTTCAAAGTCGAGCTTATTTTCTCTGTTTCTATTAACAATATCCACAAATCGTAATGTTTATATATTTATTTTGTCAATCATATATCTAGACAAATTTTACAGTGAAGAATCTAATAAGAATTGAATTTTGTATGTGACTATGTTCCTTTAATGTTGAAAAACATTCAGGAGTGACCATCCTACACTTGTTTCAAAAGTTAAAACATAATTTAATATTTCCTATTAAAAAGTGCAGTTTACAGTAGTATTAATAATGAAATCCCGACATCAAAAATAGAAGTCCATTTTTCACTCCATGTTACTTAAAACTATACCATATTCCACCTGTTTGTTTTTTCAGCATTTTGACAAAATATATGCACAAAACATGATGCGATCCCTTTGAAATTGATGAATTCTAAGATACTTCACTGAACTTTGGATCCTATCTACAAGGAAACAGGAAGTTATAATTTGGAAATACTGGTTTTTCACATCTATTTTACCTATATATTTCATAGTCTATGGAAGCAAATCCTTACAGCTCATGTAAAATTGAATATATTACCATAGTGCAATGAAAAAAAAAAATATATATATATAAAGCCATGAGTTTATTAGGGACAATCCATTCATTTTAGGGACAATTCAGATTCCACAGCCCTCAAATATGAGTTTTAGACATTCCAGAATCACCTTTACAGAAATGCAGTTTTACGTTTTACAGCTATTTCATGTCAGGATTATTCAGCAGGAACTCAATAATTTATTTGGTGTAGGTCATTGTCTTCCATTCATAGCATGACTCACAAATGCTGTGTGTTAGCCAGTGTGAATTATCTGTTATTGTCCCTTTCAGACATTCATAATTCTGTGAAAATAACCTTTTTATTACCGTAATAGAGAGTGCCTACCAAAAATCATTGTACCCAGGATTGCTGCTTGGATTTCTATAATGTTTGATGAATTTCTTATAAATCATTTTACAACACTTTGTTTTGAATATTCATACAACTCTATCAAACTGTATTCTACTAAAAGGATGCTGTTTTATATTTTATACCATTGGTTGTTATTTATTCTTGTTTATTCAAATGACTGCAATAACTATTATTCATTCATTAATGTTAAGGTTAATACATTTGAGATAGTTTAAAATGTTTCTTCTGCAACTGGCTACTCCTCTTATATTAATGCATACACTTTTGTAAAGAAGTATATTTTTATGAAAAAGGATTTGTAAAAGTATGATGTAAATTTTCAGTGCAATGTAAACTAAATAAAACCAGACAATTGCTTTTTTTAACCATGTCTCTTCTTTGGAAGATGAGCTTTAAATTTATTTAAGTTGGGAAGATGAGAAAATAACCAAATTAAGAATTCTAATTTGGTGTTCCTGTGGTTCTTAAAATTATGTTAATTTTTCTGAATCTTTTTGCAAATTCTAGTTGAAATTGTAAGATTCAGGTTGCTTTCAAAAATAATTTATGAACACAATGTTTAAAGCTATTTATTTTCTGAAATTAATATTTGGTTTTACTTGAAGAAGCAGTTTTACAGAAAAATAGGCCTACCATTGTCAACCCAGTGGAAAGTACAGGAAAAAGATTAAAAGAAAAAAGTACTACAGAAAAATTTAGCATTCCTCAAGATTGTAGACAACCTTTGTATATTATTTTCCTACTTTTTCTCAGAAATGGGCAGGACAGTATCAGTTCATACAATAGTTTCTGGCATTAAAAACCCCCAGTGATTCTTTTAGTGACATTGAACTGGAAGGAGGGTTGTTAATTATATTAATATAAAATTGGAACTGTCTTTTAATGACCTTTTTCACTTACAAGCATAGAAAGTGGATGGCAAATCCTGATCTGAAATGCTAGTTATAGAATGGGGACATGGCGGAAGTAGTTTAAAATTCATTTGTGAATTTGATTCTCTATATAAATTAAAAATGCCAGTTCAGGTCTATGTTGAAAATTCTGAAAATTGTGTTGTTAAATACGTTAGAGAAAGAAGCATGGATTCAGTGTAAAAAGCACCAGATTATGTTTTTGAGGGGGAGGAGGTGGTGTTCTAGAGCAAATTGGTTCACTCTGCAAAACAAAAAAAAAATCCTGTTTCACAGTAGCCAAACTAGAATATGAAGTTAAGCTCTTCAATTTTTGTTTATGCTTTATATGTTCCAAAATATAAAAGTAAATAAACTTATATCAAATTAGTTCCACAATTATGTTAATTAGCTTAGCTAATATACCCAGTTTCAAGAGCTATATTATTGACTTCATTGTTATAGAAAATGCCCTGTGCATAATAGAATGAATTTGGGGTGTGATTGCTTTTGTTTTGGATCTCTTTGTTTGCTTGTTTGGCTTGTTTGTGCAGTTTTCCCTTTTTTTTTTTTTTTTTTTTTTTTTTTTTTGGTGGGGGTGCACAGAGGAAGATTCTTGTTTGGGGTGGGTTTTTGTTCCTGTAATTCCTGACATGTTTGACTTATAAATTACGTGTGAAGTCTTTGATTTTCTAGTAGAAAAGTGGTAAATTTTCACACTGACAGATGGAATTCCAAGTTTTGGATGGTTCATTGGAAGTTGTTAGCACAGTCTACTCACTGTCTTTTGTTTTTCTTGGGAAGGCAGCTGAATAGAAGACATCACTTTGGCTACCTTATTCAAGCAAAGAGAGTACACAGAGAAAATGTGCATGAATAAAAATTGTCATGCAACTCTGTGAGTCTTTTCAAGATTAAGATTTGTACAATATCATGGATTGAGGATTAAAATGTTCTTTAAGATTCTATAACATTGAGCACTTTTATTTCTATAATATTTTCATGTTAAGACCCATCTTGTCCAGTACATGCCATTAAATCTCACAATGATCTGGTTTGTTGCAGGAATCCAGAAACCACACAATTTCAACTACACTCACCAAAATAGCAGTTCTAGTAGAATTTTTCAGAAGCATTATGAAATTGAGCTTAAATTCTCACATTTTACTTTAGTTTGTGAGACAGAACTGTCATTGATATGAAAACAGCTTAATATGGAGGAGTCTTTGACAAAAGTAGAACAAGCTGTTCTTGTCATGGAAATGGTTTAATGGCTACAAATCTTATAATTTGCTATTGAAAGCTAGTGGAAATAAAGCGAGCCTGTACCCAAGCAGTTGTTATTAAATCCATATGTGTTGCAGCATCTTTATTTAGAGCACAATCAGACTTGGAGAAAAATATGTCTTACATAATTTTTTATATTAAAACTCCCCAGTCTTTATTAGATTAATTTATGAAAACATTTTATAATTTCAGATTTTTAGTGGGGATTGATATATGTACATGAAAAGCCTGGATGACTACTTAAACAATGGTAAATTCAGCTATCAAGTTCCAGAGCTCCTGTTACATGTTGCTTGTAGTCTTACTAGCCTTTCTTGGTACATCAGAAAATCTACATAGCATCCCTCAAAATCCCTAACTTTCCTTTAATTTCTATGTCTTTCTGTGATTTAATTTTGATTTGGTTGGCAAAAGTTCAATTATACAAGAAGAAAGATGCACTAGGTTGGTTTTCTGGTAAACTGTAATACAGGTTATCAAATAAACATATTCACCTCCTTTTCTATCTTGCTCTAGGAAATAATCTATTCTTACACAGGAGATTGTTCACACGAGGGAAGCATGATACAAAGTTTAGGAATGAAATTAGGATTTAAGATTCCTGTTCTGTATATTTATTTTCCATAATCTTTTTGTGATCCCAGATGTTACACAAATGAAGGCCTGTCATTTCTGCACTTAGTTTCAGACTGTCTCCCATTGCCTGATCATTTTCTTCATCATCTGTGTACTGATGTCTTAAGTGACAGTTAGGAAAATCAAAATAGGAAAATGTTAGGACAATGAAAAATTATTCATCTTTAATTTACTAATGTAGTAAATAAGTTAAATAACTAATAGCTCAGTAAAATAATTTTGAATAATTTTAATGTCATATATTATGCAGAATCTATATTAAATTATCATTTGATTACACAAAAAAATTTGTATTTTTTTGTATAAAATATAGTAGTATATTCTACAAAGAAGTAGCTGTGTTCCCATTGATTATCTTCCTGTTTCTGAAACAAAGACAACAAAATATCCTGATTTGTTGAACTAAGAGTAAGTGTAGTAATAGTTCTGAAATGTAGGTCCCATCATTTTATGAAAACCTCTTGTTTAAGACACATATCTCAGTCATTATCCAGTGAATATTTTTCAGTGTTCCATGTTTTGCTGCATACCACTTCATGTTAAAGCAGCCAGCTTAAGCTAATCAGGTCAAAACACATTTTGTCTAAAGTATATTAAGAACATACTTGTAGAAAATGCCCCAGTGGCAAAACAGGCCGAAGAGAAGATAACTTCTAACAAAGGAACTAAACATGCATTTAAGGCAAAAACCACATTAACCAGTCCAGAATTTTATGCTTTGATTGTATGTTCACCTTTCTAAGTATAGAATTATATATCTTCTCTGTATGCTGAAGCCATGTCAATGTGATACAGATTATCTCTAACCATATCTAAAAAAGTCTAGATGTGCCTCATCAGTCATGCCTGTAATTTAACATAAAATGATGGTGGATTTGATCATTAGTAAAAAGCAAAATTAGTATAATTGGCCTGGAGTACAGGGCTTTCCAGAGCTTTCTTCAGTAAAGAAATTGATACCACATGTGAATGAGCTAAGATAAATTGTCAATTTCTGTTTGAGAAAGAGATTAAATAGCACAAGTAAAATTAATGAGAACAGGCAACTGTCCTCACCACGGCCATGGGCTCCAGAGAATCATGTGAAGTGACAAAAGCAATTAAAAAAGTAAAGAGCTGATAGTTGAGGAGCCAGTTAAGGGGAATGTCTCATGTAAGGAGCCAGAAGACACTGACGAGTATATATTTACATATGTATATTTATGTGTACACAGAGTATATAGATACTATACAACGAACAATAGACCAGATATATCCATGCACATATCTAATTTGAAATCAAGAAAGCTATGGTGAAATTTTCTCTATTCTTTTTAATGGAAAGACAAAATATATACAATATAGAATACACATTATATGATATATAATTTAAAACTGGCATACTAGTCTACACAGCATAGGAAGACTATGCAATATGTAGATTATATATATATTGCATATCACCTAATAAATATATATACAAAATGTAAATTTTTATATACACTTATATTTTTTAGTTATGTGGCTAAGTTAATTTTGCAAGTGGAGGATCCTCATAAAACATTTATTGCTTCAAATTATAGTATATTGATCCATAACAGTAATGAGTATCCAATGTCTGAAGTAACATATGATTAATCTTAAAATAATAGAAAAAGGTGCTGTGACAACTACCATAGCATTAATAGACATCTACAGAAATCTGTATACCAGAAATAATTATTAGCTTCATATTTAAAAAAAACTTTAAAACTTGTAATGATCCTTTTATTGTAGTAGGGTAATTCTAGCCTTCATGCTTTAACTCTGTTCTTCCATTCTAAAAATTTTAATAGTTTCCTTATACCACAATAAAAATAGCTACATGACATTCTGTACTTTATCATAGTTCTTGTATTTTTAAGGGTAAGACCTGGATACCTGCTTATGTGGGATGCCATGACCCTGACATAGCTAGCTTTATTTTCCCAACTAAATTTAGATTTTAGAAAGATACAAAAGATATGAACCCTACTCTTCTGCAGTGCAGAAATATGATGCAACAGAAAGTAATGTGCTATATGCCTTCTTTTATCTATTCTATTCTTTTGCATTTCTTTTCCATTCCATATCTATCTACTCTTTTCCATTTTTTAACATACCAGAACTAGGTTATAAGAAAACAAAACAAAATTCTCTTCTTTTCCATATATAAAATTGGCAGAATATGGTGCTGAATGAGAAAGTATTTTCTTCTTTCCAGTGTTTTTTACTGCTGCTTTCTTAGTAAGCTCGAAAATGAAACCAAAATGAAAGTTTAAAAAAGAGCACTATCAGCCTAATCTTTCCCTAGCTGAGACACTAGTGAACAGATAATACATCTGCTGTTGGACTTGATGACTGTAAGGGTCTTTCCAACCTAAATGATTCTATGATTCGATGCTGTTGTGCAATGTGAACAATAAGAATTCTAGGATATCCATATAGCAGTTGTAAGCAATACATTAATATCAATCATAAAGGAGAGAAGATTGTCAGTTCTGCTACCTAGTCATAAATAGGTCCATGAAAATCAGCAAGAAAACAATTCCATTCCAGGTTTTAAAATTTTAGAGGCTTTTTTAAAGAGAAGATATATGTCCAATTAGAACCACAATCTGCATATTGCTCTTTTGAGAATGCTTGCTGTCCACAAATACCTCCAGTCTTTGACTTTTAGAGTCTGGGTGCTGAGACTCTCTAAGTACTAAATGAAACTAACAATTTTCTGGCAGCATTGTGCTGGCATTTAAACTGCTTTTGTAAAATATTTGTGTTTGGACAGAGCAACAGATTCTGGGGGGAAGAAAATGGTTTTGTGAAAATGGTCTCTCTTGAGAAGATGAGCGTATATAACTTGTGGCAGCTATAGAAACAAAATTGTAAGTTCTCAGAATTAAAATATACATATAAAACTTAGTATTTCTTTCTAGTCAATTTTTAAAAATTCAAGTTAAGACTTAACTATTGTGCAATAATGGAAAGCTGCAGTTATAATAGCTAGGAATATGACAAATGGAAAACTTTGAAGGTACAAAGTATTCCCAAAAAACAAGACCAAAACTGAGATTAAATATTGATGCCAAAAATTGATACATTTTTATTTACTAGTAATAGAGGGAAAGAGAAAGAAAAAGTAGAGAAAAGTTAGAAAAAGCTAGGGTTACTTTAAAAATCACTGGACAGTGTGCTATCTTTGTTGCTGCTGAGACCAGGGTGCACCATCATGTGGTATATGCAAGAAAATCACGTGCTGGGTTGACTTTGGGTGATGTCAAGCTCCCAACAAAGCCACTGTAATGCTCCACTCATCACCTGTGCAGGGGAGAGAAAATATAACAAAGAGCTTGTGGGTTAAGGTAAGGACAGGGAGAGATCATCTCCCAAATACCAAGTACAAGTAATAAAGAAGACAGACTAGATTCAGAGAAAATTAATTTAGTTTATTAAGAATTATTAAGAGTTGAATAATGAGAAATAGAAATTAAATAATAACCCTTAAACATTTGATTCCTTCTACTTTCCCACTTTTTTATTCCAAACTGTCACGAGGAAATATACTTGGAAATGATAAAAGTATTCATTTTTCTTTTTTCAGCCAGGCAAAATAATAGCCTTCAGTGTTATACCATCTAGGCAGCATACTTGCTTGTTTATTTGAGGCATGAAACATTAAGCTTTAGGGGAATCTGCAGAAGTAGGCAAGAGAAAAAAGCTGAAGGAAAAAAATCAAACCAAACCAAATAAAAACAATCAAACAAAAAAACACAAGGAAAAAACCAAACAAAAAAAAAAGAGACAAAAACAAATCATGGCAGACTAGCAATTTTTTCCCCATCATTTTACTGTTGTGACTATAGTGTACCTCTGTCTATTTTCATCGCTCAGTTTCTTATTTTGTTCTTGAGTTAGTAGCATGTGAAAACTGAATAACGTTATATAAAATCAAGTACATAAACTGGGCAGAGAAGATGGAACTAGATGATCTTCAGAGCTCCTTCTGATCATAACTATTCTATAAGTCTTTGTCTCTGTAATTGTCTTAAGACAGGAAGTATTAGGGTTCAAATGACACATAAAAAAAGTCTGAAGATGTTCTTGTCTTGTTTAACTTCAGCACTATATGTAGGCAATGTCTTATAACATCTTATTTAAGTGGGCAATTACATTTAGGGACGCACAGAATTGTACGTTTCATGTGAGTGCAGGTGGAAAATAAATTTCCTTGCTGCTGTCATCAGGAAGATACACCAGCCACAATCACTTTACCACATTTTGCACCCTATAAATTAGCAAAGAGTGATGATAAAATATATTTAAATGGTGAAATTTTTACCAGAAGTAATTATATCACATCAAATTAGAAACAAAACAGACGCAGTTAAACTATCTCATGAAGCATTTATAGGTCTAAGAATCAAAATGCCCCACATATTATTGACTGGAGATGTTCCTTTTTCCTCTTTTCTATTTAGATTATCTTGCAGCTGAGTTCCTTGTCTCCCTGAAAAAAAAAAAAACAAAAAAAAAACATTCCACCAATTACACTTAAAGTAGCAGCCTACATATACACCACTTTAGAAAACACACAGGATGGTTTGGATGACAGCTTCAGTGCTTGATTTTCCCCAAGCCAAATGCACCTCTTGGCAGATCTCATCACTGAAGAACAGCTGAAGAGTCATCAGGTAGAAATCATGAGTCACTGGCATTCCTCATGGGGAAATCCCACGTGTGCCTTGCTTGCAGTGTGTATGGAATACATCCGTCGGCTCTGGCAGTTAAATCCCATGGCCCACGCAGCAGATGGCACGATGACAAAGCCTCTCCTGGAAAGACTCCATAAATGTACAGCAAAGGCTGATGTGGTGCACAGAATTATGGAAGTGTCTGCACTGCTCTTTGCTAATGGTCTCCAAGTAGTGAACTGACCAAAGGACACACAGGTCAAAGAATACATTGATTTTTGCCCAATGTTCTTCTTTAAGATTTTTATTTAAAACCAGGAGGATTGTAGCATTTTAAAAATAACAAACTCTGCTTCCAGAAAACTATAGTGAAAGAGTGAAAGTATACTTTTTTTCCTTAGAAAAGATTAAAATATTCATGTTAACCAGTTACAGCTTTAGCATCACAGCTTTAGCTTATGAGGAAGCAGGCTGTGGTGTTTTTGTGACTTTTGTTTTGGTTTTTTTAATCTACATTCACTTGGTAACCTTTTCTGAGAAGACAGATCTTTTGTTTTGCTTCATGTAAACCTGATCCTACAAGCTGTGAACTTTCATGACAGTATCTCTATTCCTCTTCTTCCACAGTGGCTAGTAAAGAATGATGCTGACCACCCACAGTATCTTATAAGATTAGAGGAAAAATTAAAAAGTATTGAGATCATTGACAGATGCGCTTTTTTTTTTTTTTTTTTGGCTTGTGCTAAGAAAGAAAATGTCTGCTGTGGAAAATCAGGAAGAAAAATCTCTAGTTGCATCAACAAATATCCCACCATAGTTAACAGAACTGTACTTCCTCATTGCTTTGGCACATTCTGCATTCATTTCTGGATCACATCTAGAAAATTAACCCACTGGAGACATCAGAAGGAAAAGCAAAGAAGGGAATTCATTGAACAGAGATGATACTTCAGGCAATAGTTGGGCATTATGGGACAACAAAAGATGTCCACTAAATTCGGTTCAGGAGTAAGATTAATTTAATTATTATAGTAAAATGTACCATAAGAAAATATCTGTCTTGACAGGGCTACAGATATGATTTTTTCAAACTCTACAATATGAAACTTTATAATTTAATTCATGTCCTCATAGCAAAACAGTTGCTATACAAAATAGTGAATAAAATTGTACATAGAGAACTCATTTGCACTGAATATATCAGGAAATATATTTTATTTCAATAATTATGGATATTTAAAAAAACAGTCTAGCATTGATCTGGAGAAAAATAGATCAGAGAAAAAGATAATAAGAGAAAAATTACTCACAAGCAGCTGGTGGCTTTTCTGATCAAATCCCTTGCAGAGAGGTATGCACACAGTTTCATAATTTAAGATATCAGGAATATCTTTGCTTTCTATTACTGTGAAAAAGGAATGTATAATTTCAGATCAACTTCATCCTTTTGACTGAGAACATGGAAAGAGAAAAAAGTGATTAGACTGTTTGCTGCAAAATTTTTGAACATTTGTGAAACTCAGGAATGTATTAAGCAGGAGTCTTTGAAATACAGTAAAGATTTGCATTGAGATATCCAGGCAATATTTATTCATTAATTATCAATTATCTTAACTAGAAAATAGCATGGTTCTAAACATTCTTTCTGTAACAAAGGACCCAAATACTTGTTTCTTCAAGGAAATTTTATAATTTTACTTTTTTGCTGTTCCGTATGTATTAGAATGCCTACGGTGTCACATTAAACAAATTTTCATCAGAAATAAAGCTCTGGAAATTTTTCTTCTTCCTTCTTCCATTCCTCCAAAATTTGAGCAGAGGTTCAGGAAAATAATAAAGAACAGCAACAGTCCTTTTTTTCTTCTTATATTTTTCACCCCAAACTGACTGACTGTAGTCAGGAATGGTTAGAGAACTAACTAAAAGAAATAGTTTGTAGACTGTTTGGGGTAATTTTGTCTGGAGGATTTTAGAATGCTCAGTTATAATGATAAGTCCCTGCAATATTTTCTCACTATTATTGTTATTATTATTGTTATTATTATTATCTCTGAATTTCCTTAACAGGTGAGGAAGTTACGAGTCAGTTTTATGTAAATGAAGCTTAAAATGGGTAAGTGTGTGAAGGAAAGCACACACTTTCATATGGAATAACTATCAAAACAGCACAGTGCTGGATTATCTAGTGTCTATAGAGACATTGTAAGATTTTTAAAAGAACATATTTAAAAAAAAAATGTTTAAAATTCTTTTATAATTTTAGGGTTATTTTTTCTTATTATAATTTTTGTGGTTTTTTCTGGCCTTCATAAGCAAGTTATGAAACCAATGATCATGTTAAAAAAAAGTTCAGTGATTTAATTTCTGTTAATTTTACTCTTTACTAGTGAATTCAGAAGGAGAGAGACACTAGCTGTGCATAATCTAAAGTAACAATTCTGTGTTATACAATATAGATGACAATTTCATAGGAGAACATTTGTCTTTCATCATAAAGAATCTCCTAATATTATGGAGAATTGAAGTTGCCTCTGCAATTTTTGAGATTTATCTGTAGGATTTTGTGCTTTACTAAACAAATCTGCAGAAATTGAGAATTAATAACCCAAACAAAAATAGATTTTTATCAAGCCCTGTGTAATATTTAATTTGCTAATTAAATATGTTAGACATCAATATGTTAAATATCCAACAAAGGCCCCATATGTCAAGCAAGTTGCTTTGGTAATAAATGTGACAGGTTGCTAGCACAGTTATAAAATCTTATATAGTTACTTATTATTTAAATCAAGGTTATCTTTGGAGAGTGGAAAACCCTATTGTGCACAGTGCTGAACTGCAATGAGATGAAACAGTAATATGCAGCTTTCTAGTGACTTAAGACTGAACAAGAAAAGGTGATTTTTTTAATGTACTCCAAATACTCAAGTCTTGTTTTAACAAATGACTTCTTGAGTGGAAAAGCTGCAAAGCCCACAAAATCTTCAAAGCATAAAAATCTATTAAATAGTATTGTTTATAAATAATCTCAGTGCAACTTGTTCAGCAAGTGACTGGATCTGGATGACTGAGGGCATCAAACCAGCACATCAGAAATTTGTTTCAAATTGTCGTGTCACTAAATTTAGCAAAATAAATTTCTCTGCCATAACAAAATGATTCTGCATTTTTTGAAAACAGATAAATATGTGTCTTTAGGTACATTTTGTACAACATATTATATAGGAAAACCTACCCTGAGTTTTAATAAATAAATTAAAAGGAAAAATACTTTACCTTGCAGCAACATGACCAGTAATTAGCCTTGTCTTTCTTTGTTTACTAATGTACCACATGGTCGTGAAATCTTACTATTCTCTATTCACATATAATGAATAAATCAACTAGTAATAGCTCTACTAATTACTACATACTTCACTAAAAATACAGATTTATGAGACAGAAAATTTATTAACAACTACATAAAGCAAACTACTAAAATAATTTAGTATTTAACAAAATAGCTAATTAAATTTATTAAAAAATGTTGATACAAATAATGGAAATGAAAAAAAAAGACAAAAAATAAGTCTGGGATTTAAAAATCCCAGATGGATGTCAATTTCAAAAATTTTTAGGAAAATTGTATACAATTATTACACTAAAAGTGAAATGCCTAATTTTACTAAGTTTCCAGTTTCTGGAAACAATATTTCAGGAATACAGTTATCCTGAATACTGTTAGATAAATAAAATTATACAGGTCTTTCTGAAGTGTAAAATTCTCTTCCACTTTTGAAGATTGTCCATGAAGTGGATTAATGTAAAGACTGTATAGATTATATTATGCTATACCACAAGACTTGTGGTATATTCTCCTGTAATGAAGCTAAATTCAAAACTGGCATTCAAAATTCTGAGGATTATTTATTCAGACTTCTTATATTCACTTCCATAACCCAAATTACCTTCGATGAAATTTTTCCATAGAGTATTTGTAGAATCAAGATTTTTCACCCTGTGCTAGACTTTGTTATTCAAAGCTCAAAAGCCCTGATAAATTCCTGATAAAGGTCTGATAAATTTCTCGTCATGACACTATTCTGCTGCCTAACAGTTTTACATTTGTTAATCTTTATTTTGTATGCAGGAGAACTTGATTTTGATTATAAATATCTTTTGATGTTAAAAGGTGTAATTGTCTTGACTTCAGTTAAGTTTTTTCAGAGGGGATCTATACTGCTGTGTGCAACGTGACCAAGGTGACCTTGTCCCTAAAGATGATTCAACAGCTTGAGTCATTGTTGATATATACAGAAAAGAGCAGGATGTTACAAGTTTCCATTATTACAACCTTTGATTTGCAGCTTTGTGTCGTTTTAGAGAGCTACTTTAAGATTCTTATTCCAGAAAGAAAAGGTAAAACATGCTGTCCATGAAGATAAGTAATAAGAGCATTACACTTAGGTTCCTACTCTGTGCTGATATTCTCCAACTTTGTCCTTTTTTCAAAGGTCTGAATATAAATGCAATAAAACCTTGTCAGGAGTGAATACATTATTGAGAAACTTCAGAAATATATCATGTTAGCATTTATCAAGATCTTTAAGAAAGTCTACTCTAATTTCAACCTTATAAAAGAAAAAGAAATGAGAAAATAGAACTTGTTATCACTATTGACAATCAGTGTTTCTGTAAATATGGAAAAAAATCCTGAGAGGTGGCATTTTAATAGCAATTTCCTGTTGTTTAGCTAGAATCTATGCTAAGGCACATGGAAGACAGGGAGGTGATTTGAGACACCCAGAAGGGATTCACCAAGGGCAAGTCCTGACTGTCCAACCTAATGGCTTTCTATGATGGAATGACTGCATCAGTGGCAGATATCAGTTTTCTGGACTTCTGTATAACGTTTACCATAATCCCCCACAGCATTCCTCTCTCTAAACTGGAGAAAGATGGATTCAATGAGGGGACTGTTAGATGGATAGGAAATTGATTGCACACCTGCACCCAGACTGTAGTGGTCGATAGCTCTGCATCCCAATGGACAACAGTGACAGCTGGTGTCCCTCAGGGCTCTGTACTGGGACCAGTGTTATTTAATATATTCATTAGTTCCATGGACAGAGATTGAGTGCACCCTCAGCACATTTGCAGAAGACACCAAGCTGAGTGGTGCTGTTAGCACACCTGGCGGATGGAATCTGTCCAGAGGGACTGGACAAGCTCAAGAAGTGGGTCCATGGGAATCTCATGAAGTTTCAGAAAACCAAGTACAAGGTTCTCTGTGTGACTTGGGGAAACCCTGAATATCCACGCAGGTTGAGAGATAAAGAGTTCAATGACAGCCTTGTCAAGAAGGGCTGGGAGTGCTGCTGGATGAGAGCTTGGACATGAGACAGCAATGTGCACTTGCAGTCTAGAAAGCCAAACATATCTTGTGCTGCAGTAAAAGCAGTGTGGAGGAGGTGGAGGAAGGTGAATCTGCCCCTCTTGTCCATTCTGGTGTAGTCTCCACCTCAAGTACCATGTCCAGCTCTGGGATCCTCAGTACAAACAAAACATGAACCTGTTGGAAAAAGTCCAGAGGCCACCAAGATGATTATAAGTCTGGAGCAACTCTCATACAAGGAAAGGCTGAGAGAATTTGATTTATTCAGCTTCTGGAAAAGAGAAAACTTCAGGGTTGATCTAATTGGAGCCTTCCAGTACCTTAAGAGAGCCTCCAACAAAGATGGAGACTAAAATCAAGGACATGTAGGACAAAAGTGAATTAATTCAAACTAAAAGAGGGAAAGTTTACAGTAAATATTAGGAGAAAAATCTTTACTTTTGAGAGTATTGAGGCACTGGAACTGGTTTTCCAGAGAAGCTGTGGATGCCCAAGCCATGGAAGTGTTCAAGATCAGGCTGGATGGAGCATAGATAGTGACAAGTGTCGCTACCCATGGGAAGGATAATCTTTAAGATCCCATTCTATGATTCTGTGATTCTGTATTAATAGTTCGAATAGAAAATCATATATGTACTTATAAAACCAACCCTGTATTTCAAATGGCTTTTAACAGATATTTGATTAGGCCATTGTTCAGAAAGACAAAGATTTTAAGAAACATTGCAGTGAATTGAAGTAATACTATTTCTTTCCTAGACAATGACACTGATTTTAAAATGTACTTATCTAAAGAGCATGAAAAATTACACAAAACTTGAAAGAAACATTAAGCCCTTCAGTTGGCTGAAAGTAGGGAAAAAATGAATGAAAATCTATATAAATGAGAAATAATACTAAAATGTTTAGAAAAACTTTCAAAGCTTTCCTTTCGTTTCACCTCCACTCCCACTCACGCTGTTGTTTTAGTCAAACCTAACACTAACTTTTCTGCTAACCTTTAGAAAACACCTAACTATTGTCCAGAGAAAAATGCAGTTACATAACATTTCTGGTACACAAAAGTGACTGCAGGAGTCTCGTGCTGAAGTCTGTAATAGAGATTATAGTGACAGCACACACCAACTCCAACATCAAATAAAACCCCAAGACCCACAAAATTAACAGAGAGAAGGGGAGAGAGACAGGGAGATGGAGGAAATGGAAAAGGGATAGCTCTTCCCAAGTGCCCTTCTTGGGAAAGGAGAAACAGTCCCATATGAGCATTCCCCACTACAAGCTCTCACCAGTGCAGCAAGTGACAATGAAAACGATTATGAAGATGTTGATCTTTTGTAGATGTTGTGCTTTACCTCAAGTTCAATGGACTTTCCATATAGGGCAGCACAAATGTGCAATTTGTTGTGACTATGATTTTATTAGCATTAATTGAAGTACATTAGTCAGAATTAACACTGATCAGCTCTTAAGTTTTTGTTTACAATATTATTAAATAACATTTGTCAAGTATTGAAATTACTATTATTTTCTCAGCTGAGAATTGTGTTTTAGTTTCTTTAAAATAAGCCAAAGAACACAAACAAGACAGGGAAAGAGGGACAAGGTGACTCAAAGACAACAGTTATGCATTTCCCATGCATTGCATTAAAAAACAAAATATAAATGCAAGGGTGCATGTGAATGAGGAAAAACATGTGAGACTAACAGCATAGGCATTCTAAAGCAAAAGTGTTGCCATGCTCCAAAGTGCTATCCAAATAAATACAAATAAGTCACAGCATATCACAAGATAAAGAGATGCTTTCTCTTTCTTTAAACCCTAACTCGAACCCTGATCTGTCCGTTGTGCTTTAGCCAAAGCTCCAGCCATGGTTCCAAGGAAGAACATCACATGGCTGGGGCTCTTTGGAAGCCTTCTGTTCTCATTCATAGTGCCATGCCAGCTCTGTTTTGCAAAAGTAGCTCTGTGTTTTCCTGAACCCAGCCACTAAGCCTAAGCCCAAGGCACTGCTTCTGTTGTAACAGGGCTAAGTGTAACAGAATTTTTCCAGTAGTTGTACTGTATGTCTTCTAGAAATAATATTTAAAGATAAAAAAAAAAAATTAAAAAAATTAAATCAAACACACACTCTATATGTAATGCATATTTTTTCCTCAAGATATTTAACTTTATAAATGTATTATTGTGTTTCCATGTTTTAAATTCATGGACCTAAAGAGGCAGATGGCTAAGTGGTTTGCAGATGGTTGAAAATGATAAATGGTGATGACAAGGTTAGTAATAGTACTTTTGTTCACTGTATTAGTGCAATCTGTTTCTGCCTGGGAAGAAACCTGAACTATTAAGTGTGCTTAAATTAACAAAGTATTTTCCTCTCCTTTTTACTCTGATATTTTATGGTTTTGTTTTCAATATAGTTTATATTTATTTATACAGAGTGCCATTTTAATACACTTGTAGTTTTACAGATATTTGCTGTGTCTTGGGTGACACCAGCTATTTTATCTGTGTATCTAAACTTTTTTCAGACATATTTACAGGTTTTTGAGTTCATGGCAGGTTGCTAATGAACAAAGAAAATCACAGATGCATTATATAACTATCCTGTAAAACTGGTAGAGGGAACTGCCTTGTATTTGGTTTTATTCCCTTGAATTTATATGTCAACTGTGATAATTTGGAGTGGCAAGGTTACTAGTAAAACCAAAAAATATTACGTATTCTTATTTTTTATGTATTTATCAATTGTTTTCCCTTTCCCAATTCACTAGACTGACAATGAAGAAAATAGACAATAAAGGATAATAAAGGAGTAATAAAGGATAAGTAGGTAGCCAAAACATTGGTAAAAGGTAGGGAAAAGATTATTATATGAATATTAAATGGAGGCTTACACTGATTCAAACCAATGGCTTGTCAGGTTAGGCCTCTTACACATGACAGTGTACAGCACCATTTATTTTCAGAATGAGGTAGAGGAAAAACACTAACATTTCCACTAATTCAATGTGGTCTTAATTTCATACTCATTACATTGCTGGACAATGGGATTTTTTACTAGAATAATTTCTCAATAATCTCTACCTTAAAACAAATCAAAAAAATTATGAGCTTACAATAAACAGATATTGTTCCAGACACTGCTTTGTATTTTGCAAGGTTTTTTCAGAGAAAAAATTATGACTGGCCTTGCTATTTTTAACTGGGAATTTTATCTATCACTGTCCATACGTGGCAGGACGTCTACACCTTTGCCCCCCTGCTCTCTACCACAGATAGTTGGTGCATAAGAGATAACCCAGGCTGAAAGGCCAGCAAGGGCTCATCTCTGGTGCCAAAAGAGCTCAGGCCTCAGCTAAGAATCAACATCTTAACCTGGAGAGCAGCTGTAGGAAGACGTAAAAGAAATATTCTTGGCTGAGAGACACTGTTTTACTAACTATAAAAGACACAAGTGTTATCACAGAGGCAGAAGACTCTTACACCCTGAAATGTTCAAAACTTCTCCCTAGTTTGGATGCAGATTCCATAGTTACTTTCCTGGGGACTGAAGGAAAGGAGCTTGATGTGTGCCCCATCAACTACTGGATGGTAAGATACATTGAATCCTAAGTTATATTATTTCTTCTCTAGCTATAAAATTAATAGATGCTTTTAACCTCATACCTACTAGTAGTTTTATTTTTGTCTTTATTACTGTGTAGTATTAGTTTAAGTCTTACATCTGTTAGTTTTATGTTCATTAAATAAATAATTAATTTTCTAACACACTGAATCAGCCATTATTAAAGAACTTGTGAATGAGAGTGGGTTATGGGGTGCTGGACACCTCAATAAAGCTACTGGCTGATGCCAGAGGCCCGGGCAAAAGGCAAGGACTTATCAAAACCCTCATGTCCATTCGTAACACCATATCAGAAGTTTTATTCAATTCTTCAGAGCTGTTGAATACCTCCTCATATTTCGCTAAGAATTTTTACACAAAGATTTCTAACATTAATTCTACTCCAAACCAACCATTATAAACATATCACAGTGATTAATCACTTTGATTAATATTCTTCCTCCTCTTTTCTAGTTCCAATCAAATACTCTAACTCGCATGTCCTTTACAATAAAAAGGTGTTCATCAGAGTTTGTGAATAATGTTTTAAGTATCTTGTATGTCTGACTCTTATATATTGATGTGACTTCTTTTGACAAATTTATGGCTTTCTCATTTGCTAGTCTATGATTAGTGATGACCTACTCACCATACAGTTACCAGGTTCATTCCCTCAAGTCTTTTTGAATATCATCTTCTTAATTTTTCAGTCATCTGGTACTTTCATGCATTCTTAAAAATAATTTCCTGTGAATACAAGATATTGCCAGAAAGTTCTTGAAATACGGAATACAGCTCTTCCGACCCTTCAGATTTAAAATATTTCTCCTGTATTCATGAAACATACTCTTTACTTAGTCGAGAATCTCTCAAAGCCATGTAGACATAGCCCTGCTTCCATCTTAATACAGACTAGAAGTTGTTTGCAGATAGTTCCATCTTTCAGCAATACATGTGAGCAACCCTATGACAGTTGGCTAGATTTAGATATACTGGAATTTGGTAGTTTATTCATAATCTCAGTTTTGTCTATCAGAATAATCTTATATGGTACTGGGATATGGCCACATTTATAAAAATTTCTTAAATAGATTATCCCACAGCATTGACGCAGATTAGTGCATCCCTTTAAAGTCAGATATTTTCAGAATACAGCTAGGTGAAGGAAGTCCAGGAAGGAATGACTGATGTCATATAGACCAAAAATTGGTTTTTGTGAAGAGAAAAGTTAGATAGGGCTGCCCTATGGAAGAATTGAGACTTCCAAAAAGCAATAGGATTTAAAAAATACAAACAAACTACCAGTGAATTATTTAAACACAAATAACATAAAGTTGCAATCCTACTTTGGAAAATGAAGGGAACTAATTCAAGCTACAATGTCAGAGTCAAAATTTGAGAACCTATAATTGCAAGAGATTCAGCACATAGAAATTGAAAGTAATAGTATTTCATCTTTCTCTTCTAGATATTCACACATACACATTCAAGGCCTCTTAATAATACATATATTTGAACAACAAAAATATATAAATAATACATAATTTTGAACATCATCCATCCTATTCTTCAAAAAAAAATGAAAAGAAGTAAAAATATAAATTGAATCTGTGAAATTTATTGAAATGCAGACTTACCAATGTAAAATCCAATCTGCTCAATTTTGAGCAGATCCTACCACCCAAATTTCCAGTCTGTGGGAATATTTCCATTAACATAGCCAAGAGCTGACTGCTGCCCTGAAACTGTGAAGGTAATCAGTTTTAAAAGCCTTTGACCCAAAGATACAGGTCATGTAGAGATGCATTCTCTTGTCCATCCTTGTTCCACACATTTTCTCCACAGAGAGCAGTCTATTTACATAGAAATTGCAAAAATAGCTTTTTATGAATTTAGCATAATTTAGTAAAGCTGTGTGCTTTATTTGTACCATTCTCCCTCTCAAGGCTAGTGAAGGATGAATATTACAATATTGCATACTTATTCATAGACAATATTGTAGGCTAATTCTCACAGGGATGCTATTATTCAAGACTTATGAGTCTTTAATAGCCATTCAAATCTATAAATAACCATTATAGAGTTGGTCAAATTGTCATTTAACTGCAGAACAATGACGAAAAAATATGAAGAATTTAGTATGAAGTACTTTCTTTTGACGTGCAATGGGAAATAATAGGAAACAGCCAGAAATACATATTTGATGTGGAACCATCAAACAGTATCTTATGCATTAACTTTTTCTGTTCTGTCGCATCTTACTACCACATTACAATGGATGTACATTGCTGTAGACAAAGCAAGAATGCAGCTGACCAAATCCAGAGTTCAAGCTTAAAACTATTGCAATGTACCAGTGTTAGTGTTCATCATGACCTCAGTAAGAAAGACATTCTGACTCTGTATTAATTTAAACACCATTTATTAAATCAAATGCTATAAAGAAAAAGAGGATAGATAATCGTAGGTAGCATCATCGAATGTTTGGGGTTGGAAGGGACATTCATTCCACTCCCTGTGCCCTTGGCCTTCCACTAGACCCGGCTGCTCAGAAGGCCATTCAACCAACCTTGACAAATTCAGGGGTGGGGCTGGTTCTCTGGGCAACCTTTTCCAGTGCCCCAACCTCTCAATAAAGAATTTTTTTTCTAACATCTAACCTAAACCTACCCTCTGTTTAAAGCCACTACTCCTTGTTCTATCATGACTTGTCCTTGCAAAAGACCCTCTCCAGCCCTCTTGTGGGCCCCTTTTATGTACTCGAAAGCTGTTATAAATTCTTCCATTACTTCAGATTAAACAAGATCAATTCTTTCAGCATATTTTTATAGGAGAGATATTTCAGCTCTTTGAGCATCCACGTTCCTCCTCAGGACTGACTCCAACATGTCCAATTCCTTCATATATTAGAGTGTCCCAGAGCTGTACACAGGGATAGTCTCACAAGAGTAGAGTAGAGGAGTCACCTATGCTGACCTGCTGGCCACACTGTTTTTGCTGGGTGTGCAGTCAATTCCATGGCCCATATCACCAACAAATATTTTAAACAGCACCAGGTCCTAAGGAATACCACTCATCACTGGTCTCCACTTGGACATTGAGCCACTGAGTAACACCATCCAGACAATTCCTTTTACCACTAAGTGATCTGTTTGTCAAACCCATGTTTCTCCAGCTTAGAGACAAGAATGTCATATGGAAAAGTGTCAAATGCTCTTCACAAGACTGGGTAGATGATGTCTGTTGCTCTGCCCTTATCTACCATCACTGTAAGGATTGGTAGATCATCATAGGAGATTGCCATATTTGTCAGGCATGATTTTCTCTTTACCAATCACCTCCTCACTTTCTATGTACCTTTACATGAAGGATCCAGGAGGATCTGCTTCATGATCTTGCTGGGCATAGAGGCAAGGATGACTGACCTGTAGCTCCCTGTATCATCCTTTTTCCCTTTTTAAAAAGAGGTGTTATATTTCTCCTTCTCCAGTGAGCTGAAACTTCACCAAACTACCACAACTTCTCCAATAAGAGGGATAATACCTTAATGATCCACGTATTTAAATGTAAATTAATTATGAATGGTATATGGCTTGTTTCTTTACATGTTATGGGTGTAAATTTCAGTGAGATAGCACACCTTTTATAAGCTCACAAATAAAACTCGACACCTGTGGAAGCTTTTCTAGTGAACAAAATTATAACCTACACAGTTTTTATCATCAAAGTGCTGTAAATAATTTACAAACACAGAGATAGAAGAGACTAGAAACAGTAAAAAATTCCAGTTTGCTGCCTCACCTGCACATGCTAATCATAATCATATGCATTCTTCCTTGAATTCACAGTCAAATGTTTATCAGCAGTATTAATTTCCCTTGAAAATTTTAAGTTGCATCTAATACAAATCAGGGCTTCATAGACTCTTCTGAGTGTCAGACGCAAACTAAGATTTCTATTAATTTGGATGTCTTTGTGTATATATCCTTCTCATGGGTTAAAAAGAGAAGGAAGCAAAAAATCCTAAGCACTTCATGATCCTAAGATGATGAAGGGACTTGAGGATGTCTCATATGCTGGAAGGCTGAGAGAACTGGGACTTTTCAGCCTGGTGAAGTCTCTGGAGATCTTAACAATGTATATAAACTCCTTCAGGGATTCTGTGAAGACAGCAGAGCAAGGGTCTTGTCTGTGTTGCCCAATGAGAGGCAAGAGGTACAAATTGAAACAAAAGAGCTTTGCACTGATCATGAAAATTGAAAGATTTTGAGAGTGACGGAGCAGATTGTTCAGTGAGGCTGTAGTATCTCCTTGAAGATACTCCAAAGATATTTTGATGGGTGACTTGCTCTAGATGTATCCGTTTGAGCAGAAAGACTGAACAGGATGCCCTCTTGAAGTGTCTTCCAAACTCAAGTATTCTTTAATTCTATGAAAAAGAGGTATTATAGCTCCACTGCACACCTCTTGGCAAAAATGGTGGGATCCTGCCCTACTCTGATACTATCTTAATGAGGAACAAGCTATATTTTTTAAGACTCATAGATTTATTTTTGTAGATTGGCTTGAGGTACCAATTTATTTTTGTTTAAAATCTTGATAGAATTGGCTACACATTTGGCATTTTCTTGAGATCACTTTAAATACTTAGGCAATCTTCAAATAACAATAAGCTGCATTCTGACAAAACAGAGAATTATAGTCTCCATTATAGAATCAGGAACACAAACACTCTTTTTCCTTCTATCTTGTCTACTTCTCAATGAAGAAAACATCAAATAATACTAAAACTAATTTCTTATTTTGTGTTTGGTTTAGAATTTCTCAAAACATTCTCTTAGCTGTGGTAGATAATTGTCATCAAGCAAATATAATTTTCAAAGCTGGACTCTGTCATGCATTTCCTTATCATCTGAAATTATTCTGCAAAATAGTTACTATTGTTTAACTTTCCTCTGTCTAATCAATCTGAGCAAATAAATTTTATTAGATTATTTTATTGGCATGTCTTCAGAATGTAAGTAAAGCACAGATCAGGCTTATGTAGGGTTGGAATTCATACAACTACTTTAACCATGCTGATTTCCTGTCTAGAAAAGGTATTGCAATCCCTTATGTCTAATTTTTAAGAATTTAGATTTGCACTATTTTTGCAATCAAGTGTGCAATGGATGCATAGATTGGATATAAAAACCTGTGGATGATAACTGTAGTTTATACAGTTATATGCCAAACCTTTTTTTGGTGTAAAGGAAGAATGAAAATCTTTAGGACAGGTAAAATATGCTTTCAATGAACCCAAACACATCAGTGGTGGCTGTGAGGCTGCAATGTGTTTCACAGTGTAAGCTCCAAATGCTGCACATTCTGGTTTTCATTCCCTGGTCTCTTAGTCCTGGTTATACACTACAACTGTATTTGGACTATCTAAATAGTTTTCACTTTCATTTCTGAGTGCTGTAGCTCTACCGTGGATCTTTCTGCTCTTGCAGGGAACATAGTAGAGGTCGCTGTGGGGTGAGGCTGTATAAGCAAAGAGTCAGGATACCTGATAGGTCTGACCAGCAGGGTGACTTTCAGACTGGAAAGAAGGAAATGGAAAACATTAAATATCTGAGGAGATTATGGCATGAAGCCAAGACAGTGAAAGAAACATAATAGTTGTCAAAATAACTTACTTTCTGTTTTCATTACTATGAAACTATTATATGAAACTACTATTACTATGGAGTTTGTTGTGCTTTTCTGCCCCTATGTACATTTTGAGGATTTTATAATGAAATTGAGAGGAACAAAAACTACTTTGATGGTATCACTCTGGCTTATGAAATATTGCTCTTTTATCTGTACAACTGAATGTGCAAACACAAAAAAGAACAGCCTGGTGCAAGAAAAGGTGGGCTGACCTGTCACTATGTATATTTGTATTTGATATCCAAACCAGGGGGAATTATAAACTAGAAGTTGGCCACCATTTCAAACATACAGCTCTGCCAGAACATCTCCTGCATTAAATCAATAATGGTTTTAACTTTCCACTCAAAAGAATTCTGTGCCTTTTTATATGTTTACTAGGTGGTATTTCATGGTATACCAAATCACAATATAATTACAGATTTCAAAATAATTAAATTCATTTATCTTAAATTAATTGTAATAATTAAATTAACTTCATACTGGAAATTTGAAAGCATTCGTTAGTAATAAATATATTTTTTGTAATAATATTCCTACTCTGGGCATTCAGGTAAATGGTCTTTTTAAAGACACTGACTGAGGTCTTGTCCATCTTGAAAATGGCTGTGCAGCCCAAATATTACATAGCACCTCTAACTCAAGTTAACAACCATTTCCTATGTGCCATATTTTAGTCCTTGGCTCTTATGGTTCCACTTGGAGTGATCAAAAATAAAACTACTTTAGCTCTTGGCTACTGCTCTGTACTGGAAGCTCCCCAGTTCATGATTCTGCCATATGAAAAGAACATAAAGGAACTTAATCTACTTCAAACAAAATAGCCATCTTGTCAAAAAATATACTTTAAAACTTCAACATGTTGAAAGAGTAGAAGGAGATTATCATTGCACCAGCTGTTAGACAAGAATGTTTCTGCTTTCTCTATTGAGTAGCTTACCCTCAAGCTTTGCCTCGTTAGTCACAAACAGTATAGGAAGTAGTAGATTTTTGGAAATTTAAACAGAGCAAACTACAAAAAATTAAACAGATAATATAAGATTTTTTTTTTTAGTAGCAACTTTACACATTATTTTATTGACAAAAAAGGTATTAGCAGAAAATAAGTCAGTAAAAGTGTATAAAAGGATCAGGATCATCCCTTCTTTTTTAAGATACCAAGTGATGTACATGTAAAGAGGGTTTGCATGCAAAGAAGATAAAGAAAAGAGGGAAAACCTGAAAAATAATCACTGATTTTAACAAAAAAGCATCTGTGATGCTAACTTGGAAACAGGCTCAATAGGATTCAGATTATTAAAATGTCACATGTTTACCAGACTGAAATAATCCCTGCATTTGTGATCAAGGAGTGAAGATGTTGCCCATACTTGAACAGGATGCCAATCCTGCCTGAGCAGCTCTACAAAGCCAGCTAAGGAAGAGTGCCTTGCTGGTTTTAAGCACAGGAGAAAATTTACCTATCCTTTTCCAGCTAGAACTCAATGCTTTGTACTTTGCATATATTGCATTTGGCAGTCTTTATACTCAGATGAAAACTACCATACTAATAACCTTAAACAGATAGTTTTAAATGCACATAATACAACTGTGAAATATTTCCTATGTAACTTAATACTTTTCTCCTGTCAACTGGTGTGCCATTAACAGAGAGTAACATTTTTCTGAGTCCTGGTCTGTTGTCATACTCGTAATAGAAGTACCAAAGGAGAGTCCTGTGTGACTTTATATGAATTTTCAAAAAAATGTTTTTCTCTAGTCAAACTCCTCTTTACTTTGCCTCCAAAAAGGCAACTCCAAACAGCCTACCCCTACATCTTTACTTAGACTTTCAGGATGTTCCTATTCGAGGCATTTCTGGGTGGTAACATCACTTTTGGCAGAAAGTAATTTTTCTCCAAAGTTCTGAAGAAACTGAATTATTTTTCTTTTCCCTGTGCAGAAACAATCTCTGGATGCTGAGGATGTTGTTGGTTAGATTTAAAAGGATTTCAAATTATTTAACACTATGGATCTTGGATTATAAGCATAAAAGTTGCTGGGCTTTTTCTCCTTTGCTTTGGACATTTTTTCCTTAAAGAGAGCAAATTCCAGTGAAGAGAGATTAAGATAATAATATCAAATGTCATCCTTTGTTTTTCTTTGCATATGTAACAGGCTAAATATCAGAGCATTCAGTGACTCCTTTCTTACACTAGGAAATGAAAGACCCATTTTCCTGAAAATGTTTGGTCCTCTTCAGTGCCATTCCAAACCTCATGGAGAGCTAAAAAAAATTAATTTTTTTAAAAAAATCTATATAAATGGGTGAATGAATTCTAAATTTACTATCATTATTTATACTACTGAACCCTATTTATAAACTTCAAATATATTTCACTGCGATCTTAATTATTTAATATGGTGTGCTCAAAGCCAACGTCAAATTACTGTCTTTGACATATCCAAGTGTAGGAGGTGTAGAGCAGAATCCTGCTGTCACAGGCACAGTACAAGAAAGCCTATGCTTACTGTGGTTTTTTCTTACATTCTGTTCACTACTTGGACCCCCATGTGAGTACTGTATACTGGATTTCTTACTGCCATAGAATTTTTTTTATTGTCGTTTGGTTGTCTTCTTATTGAAATATAAGCCATTCTATATTCAAAACAAAATATATTTCAAATTAATCAAGAATCTTCCAATCAAAGCATTAATAGCTGGGTATGAAAAATAAAGATAGTAGAGCTCAAACACTGGATTTCTTAATCATTAGAAAATTATAATGTATATTTTATGGAAGATTTTTAAAAGTGCAAAAGAGCAATCACATTAATTCTGCCTTTAACTAATTCATATAACATAGGTTATTTAAATTAGCTACCTTATCTCTGTTCTGCACTACTTATAAAAGCTTCTCTGAATTTGAAGTGAGTTTGTCATATACACTGAAGAAGGTAGAAATCACTGGTAAAGTATTTGAAATTATACTTTGCTATTGCTATTCTGTAGCCAATGGAAATCATCTTAAAAGGCAAGACATAAGGAAACTGTATATTTTACCTCCAAAATAACTCGGGCTGGGATTGGAGGCCCTGGTCTGGGTTTACACAAGGGAGTTCTGTGTGAGGCTGTTTCAGGGCAATTAAGATTAACTGCTTTGAGAGTAATTTTATGTAGTAAATAAGACTACATAAGGCTATGTGTGTGTGTATATATATATATATATATATATAAATACAGAGGATCATTCAATAATTTGGAATGACATAGACCATGGCAGGCTGTTAATTTCATCTCTAGCTCAAGGTAGGGTCATCCATAAAGTCAAACAAGGATGCTCTGGGCTGGCTATCCTAGACAAGCTGTACTAATTCATTACTATGACTCATTACTCTACCTGTGGTCATTTTGTTTGTATATAGTCTGAACCTTTGCTCTTTTAACTTATGCCTGTTGTCTGTGTCCCATTAGGAACCCTTAATAGGAAAGCAGAGATACTTTCCTGTCTTGATGACCTCACTATGAATATTTAATGGCTTCTGTGAGGTTTCCCCATAGTCATCCCTTCTCCGCAATGAATCAGCCTCTCCTCACAAGGAAAGTACCTTGGCCAGCATAGCAGCTTTCCACTATACCCTTCCTAGATTATTTTTTTTTTTTCTGTTTCAAATGAAAAATTAAACATAGGATTCTAGATGTAGTCTAATGAGAGCTGACTAAAGAAAAACAATAATTTCCCTTGATGTACTGGCTGCACTTCTGATAACACAGCATAGGAAGCTTTTGGCTCTCTTTGCTGCCAGGGCACACTGCTGGGTGATGATCAGCTTGCTGTCTGGCAGGATGCCCAAGGCCTTTTGAATAGAGATGCTTTCCAGGCCATCAGACCCTACCCTGTATTGCTGTCAGGTATTCTTTCTTGCCAGGCATAGGATATCCCACTGTGGACAACCCATGGCTCCTGCCCCCTCACCCAGCCTGCCTAGATCTCCTTGATGGCTCTCCTGTCCACGAGTGTAGTGACGAGTCCACCTACCAGTTTGGTGCCATCTGCAAACTTGATAACAGCACACTGACACTCCTCTCAGTCCTTTATAAAGATATTAAATAGGATCAGTCTTAGGACAGACTGTTTGGCACTGCTCTTGTTACCAGCATCTAGGTAGAGTATCACCCATTAAACATTAACCTGAGTCCAATTGCTCAAATACCTTTTTTCCTTTTTCCTTTTCCTAACTGGTTCTCCATGCATCCAAACAACATCTTTACCTGGACTCAAAGAATACTGTTGGGACAGAGAGACAATAAGCATCCTAAAAGATAAAATAATTGCATCTAATGCCCCTCTCTTATCTAGAAATAGATAAGAAATATGGCATACCATAGAAAGCAACATCATTCACTGTTAACAGATCTCTTCCTTGAATCCTGCCTTTTAACACAAGGGCCAAGGACATCTTGTAGGAGGAAGTTTTTCCTTTCAGCCCTTTGCTGAGCCAAAGAACACTCAGTACTTCAGCCTTATCAGTCCCGTTTTAATCTATTCCTCCAATACAGTCCAGAAAAGGCTTCCTTCCACACTTTGGGTTTTCATCAAAGTATCAAATCCTTAACAAAACTTAAAAAAAAATTAATAATTTTAAAGTGAAAGGGGTTTACTTTAAGTTTTCTGTAAGACCCTACTGGCATACTAATTTTAAAAATTGGGGGCATTACGCAGATGTTGAAAAAATGTACAAACTAATTAAACTTAGGAAGCTTTCCAAAAGTGCTCATAAATCATACTTGAAGTAAAATGTCATTGTGGTTTTGGAAATCATTGCTCAGCAAAAGATTTTCTTCGTGCATGAAAGAGACAATAGTGGGTACACTTCATGTAATTGCAGATTTTCCTTTAGAAGGAAGAGTGGGACAGAAGGATTGTAAACCATACCCCTTTGTAAAGGATATGCATTTAAAAGAACTCGGAAAGTAATGGACCTATTTGTGTTTAGACAAAGTTACTACACTGCAAAAATTTGTCAGTTGTTATTGCTCTTGGTAAAATATATAATGTACATCTTGATTTAATGATCATTTCAGTGATCACTTTTCACTTTACCAGATCAGTCAATTTTAAAAGCATGTTCACTCACATGTGGAGTGAGCAGATGACTGGATACACTCAAAATTTTTCTCTCAGCAAATTTCTGTCCTGATATTTTGTAAATATAATAAACTATGAATATTGGTCATGAAATATTCAGTTACACAGAAGTTCTTATATCTGTCTTATAACTATTAATACTCAAGAAAGATTTCTTGTGCCATTTACAACTTATTAACTGTTTGGTCATATGGCAAAATGTGATTTCCTTGCACTGTCTAGTACTGTTGCTCACTGACTCAACATAATGGTGCTTTTAGATAAAGAAAATTACTTCAGAACTGAAGTGGTGTAATTGAGGCAAGCAGCTATTAGGGCTTAGCTGATGCATGATAATTCATTAAACCATAGTAATTCAATAGATTTTGCTCATATGATAATAAAGTATATGTAAGCCTTCATTTTGTCAATCCAAATTAAAAATCAGGGGGTAATAATTTCTACCCACAATCTTCTTCAGTATTGTTTTTGTGATAGTAAGAATCATATTTTCTCTTTTTTTTTTTTTAATAAACAAGAAATATAAGTGTTAGGCTAGAAATATATTCAAATTTTGGTGAGAATCAACCTCTTTCACAGCTTTACAATAATTGTCTAGGTGTAAATGGAAATTTTTCGGTTACTGCTGTAGGTTAATTTTTCTGCTAGAATTATGGTGCCATACACCTTAGGATAACAATGTCCCACAAGCAATTTTTTTAGTAGTAGTAGAGTGAAATTAATGGCATGCAATTTTGTGTCTCTCCATTATTTATTTCCTTAGAAAAAATATATTGATCTAGGTAATGAAATGTCCATAGCTGGCAGTAATAAATTCAATTCAGTGCTATTTGAGGTATATTTGATGCTCTATTAATATGATGTCTCAGGAGGAAATAAATTGACAGTTTTTTAATACTTTCTTCCAAAAAATGTTTATAAAAAAATCTTATGATTCTAATAATCTTTCAAAGATGGATAAATATGCAATTGAATATAAATTCTTGAATAAAAGATATAGAAGGATAGAATATTCTTGCATGTAAGATCTTTATAACATCAAGAGCAAGGCATCAAAGCTATATTATCATGTTCTTAAATATTTTTTCCTCTGTATGACCTTTCTACAAGGGAAAAGACAACTTTCTATATTTAATTGTATATTTACTCCAATATCAACAGCTCCTCAACCATTTATAATAAAAAAGTTGCTTGCTTTCTCAGAGTATACTTAAAAGGTTTGTGCAAAAAAAAAGCCCAATAAGTTTATTTCAATATCCTTTCCCTTTCATATTTTTGCTTAATCTCTCTGTTGTTGTCATTTCTTAATTAAGAATCACAGAATTACATATTGGAAAAGACCTTTATGATTTTGGAGTCCAACAATTGATTATGGAGTCCAAATGAGTTCCTGCAATTGCTAGTAAGGAGAGTTTAAATTCTATTATTGTTCCATAACATTAGCACAAACAAATGACAGGAAAGACAGGGTTCACAGTGGGTAGATCATTAAACTTTTGCATTTTTCCCATCTGAAAGAACACTAGACTTGAGAGACCAACTTGCATCCTACTTCATTTGGTTTCAGATGTTGTTGTATCAAAACAATTTTGAGCAATTATTTAATGTTATTGCTGCTGCTGCTGTTGTTGTTGCTGTTGTTGACACTGACACAAACTGCCCAGAGAACTTGTGGCTGCTCCATCACAGGAATTGTTAAAGTCCAGGTTGGATGGCACCCTGAGTAAACTCATCTAGTAGTGGTATCCCTGCCCATGGTGCAGGCCTTGTCACTGTATGATCTTTAATGTTCCTTCCAACCCAAACTATTCTATGATTCCAGTGTAAGGACAGATAATAGAAATAATAGTAGTTGGAATAAAGAACATATTATAAAAATAAAGTTTGAACAGGTGAAGAATTTTGTGTTTGATTCTTTGCAGGTGGTATAAAGTAATTCAGAAGAAAACAAGTAAAGCAAGGATAAAAAAGTTTCCCTTTAAATGGAAATTTTCATTTATTTTCTTTTAACATTAGGTATTATTAGTGTCCTCTGTGCCAGGTCAGAAGATGGATTTTGGTGATTCTTGTGGTGTCTTCCAGCTCTAGAATAGTCTATGATTCTAGATTTCTGTGGTTAATCATTAATTCGAAAGTATGATTTTACTAAACTTTAACTCATTCTTATACAGATAGGAAAAAATTTCAAGTGTGCAAATATTTGTAGTATCAGTGGGTTTTGTATTTACATTATGATGATCTTTATAGTGGATTATTGTATCAACAGATTACCACAGTTAAAGTACATATTATTTTCATTTCATCTCAAATTTCCCAAATGCCCACACATTTGCGAAGCTAGTATTTTATTGCCTTGTTTTTTATCTTTGTGTGTACCTTAGTTATAGAATCACATCAGAAATTGTGTTACACAGTCTTTGCTGTAGCTGCTATAAATGTTATGAATCAGATTGTATTTGCAAATCATTGATGTTCAAGTACAAGAGGGAGTTCAAATTACCTGTGAAGGAAAAATTTGTTGAGAATTGTTGACAGCTTAGAAATATAATTAATTTTCAGAAATTCCTGAGCAACTTAGTATGTGCCCGGGGGAGAACCATAGAGTGCTTACATCATTCTTATACTCCACTTTTTTGCTCTTTCTAGAGGCAGGACACAAAGTGTGGTGAGTATTTGATTTAAATCTACATGTTTTCTTTATGATAGTCTTAATTATTTCTGCTTTCTCCTTCTTTTTGCTTTGTTTTATTTGTTTTCATTTCTTGGTTGGTGTGTGTCAGTTCTACAGTCATTCAGTGCTGTAACACCCATAGTGATAATTATATTTTGTTGTAATCTTATCCTTAAAGTACAATCCATTTGAAGAGATAGTTTCCCTATGATATGTACTTACATTTGAGTTATCTTTAAAAGATGAAAAAGCACTGGTGTTTGTTAGTAATGGAATTACTAAGACTATTATTTTAAAAAGTGTACACATATCAGAAAAAGTGTTGTTTTAACCTCTTAATATTCACCCCTCTTAAAGAATTTATTAGTACTTCCATTCTTATGCCAATTCACAAAAGAATTAAACTGGACACCCTGCAGAAATGTGTAATCACTGATTTTCACCATGAGTGATTATAAAGATGTCATCCTGTGTAAAACAATTAGCTAATTAATAAATTAATGTATTGAACAAATGAAGGTTTTAACAGAAGGGCACAGTAACCCAGACAAATTATAAACATAATGATATGAGAGATGTACGCACAGTGCAGATGATGTCAACGCAACTGCCTGAAGAGTCTGCCAATGAACCAGATGCTGCTGTGGAGAAAATATATTTCTCAGATGGCATCGGGGTAGTGTTTGTCATCTGAAAGTGAAAATGACTTATGTTAGTAATGTGATAGGGCAAACAGCACTATTCCATCACCATACATTCATCTTTATCAAGTGTCTTTGGAAATCCATACTGTATGTGGATTTTATATTTCATATTTCAGTAGTGGCAGGAGCAATTCATGTAAGTAATCATGGGAAAAGTATTTGATTGAAGGATAGGTAAATGCTAACACGTACAAATGCATTTTCTATTTTATCCTTAGGAAAAACTGGACTCTTCCTTTACTCATTCCATTTCAACAAATGCTTTTTTCAGACTGTATCGGAGTAATAATTAATATTCTTTCTCTTAAGACTGGACAAAGATGAAGGTAAAGTGGTGTCAATGACATTGAGATTCAAGGCTATTTTCCCTAGTTGAAAAATTCAGGAGCAGAAACTTCACAGCTGGTTTTTTTTTTCTCTCTCTCTGCATACAGATATATGGACCTATATGAAAACATGGAGAATTCCAACTCTTCTTAATCTGTATGAAAGAAAAATCAGACTTCATTTTTCAACCTTTCTCCCATTAAAAAGCCTTC
This sequence comes from Lonchura striata, assembly GCF_050655825.1. NCBI lineage: Eukaryota > Metazoa > Chordata > Aves > Passeriformes > Estrildidae > Lonchura > Lonchura striata. The sequence goes on along the minus strand of NC_140704.1, from coordinate 140,507,861 downwards.
AAAACAGAATTATCGATGACCAAGTGACACTACTTCTGAAATTATGACAGATAAGGAATTCTTTGGACTATAGCAGAGTCTTCACAGCTTGGTAAGGACTTATGAACATAAGAAGACCAAAATTGTGTCTTAATGATATAGAAAATTTCTATATGAGCTATATATTTTTAATATCATCACAGACAAATTTAAGGTGTTACTCTGTGCTCCTTCACTGTAAAGAGATTCTATGATAAATGGAAAGTAAAAAAAAAAGACAATGGACAAAGTGAAATAGCTCTTTTTCCTGCTGGATTATGTGTGACAAGTGAATGCACAGCATAGAGCTAATTTTAAAAAATACTAATGTTTTTATACAGCTGAGAAGTTTTGAGAAATTCACTGCATAGTGCAAAATTGACCATAGGCTTGCTTGTTTGCAGTACCTCACATTCTTAGCCAGGTTGCATGACGTCTGTGTGAGTATGTTTGAATGTTTTAGCTGTACTGAAAGTGAACATACTTTTGTATTTCCCTAATACTGAGTTTCTGAGGAGTCTTGAGAAAACTAGAGTATTCTGTTTAGCAACAGAGAGTCTGGAGTTAAAATAAACTATTTATTTGATTTACATTGCCAATAACTTGACCAAATGACACTGGTCACAGCAAGACCATTTTTTTAGACATAGATTGAAACAGAGAAGAAAGTAGGATACATGGCAGACTGAACTGCAGTAGGACTGCCCATTATTTAGACAAACTTCCAGTGGTTTTAGGGCTTCTCTGTCCTTGAAAAATGACTACACAATAGAATCAAACCCAAAAGCATAGAAGGCCAGATCTAAATTCATTAAGGTAACTGTCATACAATATTTTCTTCCAATTTTGAATACATGTAGACAATCATTTTAGCATCTGAGAGATTGATAAAAGTAGATCTATGTTTTACCATGCTAATAATAAGTGTAATAAAAATTTTACCTTCCAGAATTACATGCAGTAGGTATGAAGAACAATTACTTTTGTACTAGATCATAGAATCATAAAATAGTTAAATCATAAAATCATTCATCAGTTGAATGATCAACTGGTCCAACACATCAAGGGAAAGGGAGTCTAGATGAGAGTACCCATCCCTGTTCAGCCACCTCATGAACAGTAGTGACTTCAACACATGGTGATTTCACCCCATCCCATTAATCCCTGGAGTTAATCATTCCAGTGATTAATTGTTCTCACTGTATAAAAATCTTTCATTTATTACTATGAAACTGCTCAATACAACTTGCACTCACTGCCACTTGTTCTATCCAAATAACAATCAGCTGTAGCAGATGAGCACAAGTTTGTTGAAGTAATTGGAACTGCACCATTTGAAGGTTTCCAGTAGCCCTGATAACCTTTATACTCACTCTAATCTCCATTTTATAATTACATCAGGATCTAGATCTGTTCTTTAAAGTCCTAGAAAAATTTATTTTGCCTTACTGACAAAATCAAAATAGTATAATCATTTTTATATCAGAAATTGACTACAGTGAGGATTTCTACTTAAAAGTGGTATTTTGATATATTCTAAAATTATTTGGTCAAGTTCAGTCTGTTGGCAAGAAACCATCCATGATTCCATCCAATAGCACTTGTATGGCACTGGGGCTGTAAATAATGTTGTGGGAATTTCTTATGGGGACTTCAAAATTATTTGCAAACATAGAATTTTATGTTAAAATTTAAGGAAAACCAAAATTCAGGAGCCAATAAATGTCTCAAGAAAAATAATATTGTCTTTTATTTGTTATGAGTTTTGCTGTTTGTCTTGTCCCTCATACAGCTAAATTCCAATAGATGGGGAAAAAAAGATAAAATAAATAAATCTGATTTAGAGAGTGAATTTTATATTCATCAGTGAAAAAAACATTTCCAAGGCTATATATTTCACCCATTATTCCAGTTTCTATATGAAAAAATTAATTCTTTCATTGCTCTACTGTGTTAATCCATTCTTGCAAAGCATCAACTTTACATAAGCAAGGATTTTGCTTGTCTGCATATTAGAAAATTTCTTCCCACTTATACTGTAATATAAAAATAATAAATTATATTTTTTACAACAGTTACAAATGTTGGCAATGGTTGTGTTGCAACATTTTCTGATAAATTAAACAGCTATGTAGCATAACTGTTTCCAGAGGTACCAGGAGATTTCAAGGATAAAACAGGATAATCTCAGTTTAACCACCTGGAATAATTTAATAAAGTTAAAACACTTTCAGTGAACTTGTGTTTTTCAAGTTTGATGAGGGCAGAACTCCACTCAGAACACTGCTTTGTAAAGCTGGCAACTTGGAAAGGAATTTGTCAGCTATGTTCAGGGCCTGATAAAATATGGGTTCATTGAAAACTTTCCAACTGACAAGGATTCTTAAAAAAAATACTCTATATGGATCAGTTCCATTAGAACATTGATTTTTCTAGTTTGTTATCAAAAAACACACCAGAAATTTCCAGACTAGACTGCTCAAAATAATGGAAGCCCATAAATAGTTTATCTTGTAAATAATTCAAGAATAATAACTAATTGTTCATGCAGTATTTCCAGAAGAATTATACAGTGTCTTCAAACTAGTTTGCATCAGGAATCCACTAATGTGCCACTAAAAGCTAATTTTAAAATTCTCTCTAGAGAGTTTAAAAAAAAATCAATTAAATGTTTACATTATTCTAAATTAAATATAAATCCCATTAATTGAAATTAATAATGATAAATTTCCTTATTTGCATGAAATGAAAATGCATAATCAGAGAAAAATAAAGTGAAACAAATTAATTTTTTAAAAAATTAGGAGATGGTGGGTATGTCAAACAGATGCAGGTAAACAAATTGTTGAATGCATAGTGAATTATCAATTTGTATGGAGGCTCCTCTGCAACAGGCACAACCATCTCTTTCAGTTCCATAGGGGATCATTAAATATTTAAACTAAGTATTAAATTAATGGGTTTTTTTTAAGGAAAAATGAATATACAAATGAAATTGACAGAACACCTGATACGTAAAATCCAATTCAGCCTTACCTTTTCAATTTTATTTATTAAACTCTTGAGAAAACAAATGAAAATGAGAAAAATATTGATTAAATGTCTCCCTTTTTTCCAGTTTTTCTTTAAAAGAAGGTGGTAAAGTTTCAAATATATAGGGTGCTTCTTTCTGAGATCCATACATGATTATTTCACAAAGTAGTTTTAATGCAGACTCTGAAATGTCTGCCTGTGTGTTTTTCTGTTTTCTGATGCTCTGACTTTGTAACTAATGAACTCAGTGGGAAGTTTGATTATCATAATCAAAATACAACATTCCAAATTGCTTTCTGCAAAGGCAGGGCACAAGAATTTAAAATGTCCATGAACACTCTTTCTAATTATGGCTGTGATACCAAGCAAGTCATAATTTGTCACCAATAACAATATTTTCTCACTGCATAACCTCATTATTCATTTGCTTTACGTATTTTTCTTCCACTTATTTTGAATCATCCAAAAACTTGATCGATTCCAGCATTGCATGATATTTTCAGAATGCTCGACACTTCATATTTCATGAGGGATACTTTTTGCTTCTGCTATAACACAAACAGGAAATAATGAGTTTAAAATTCTATTCAGTTTCTAGGAATACTTGACACAGTGAAGAATATGAGAGAATATGACTTTATTTACATGTGACTGGGAATGGTGCTCCACTGCCCTAGGCACAATACAAATAAAGGAAATCTGAATGAAGCAGTGGTGTGGATGGAGGTGTGTGGTCACCTTTCTGTCATAAACAAGAGGAAATGATATGTCAGGAATGACAGTAAGCAGAAGTAGGACTGCTGGCTGCTCTCTGCTCAAGAATGTAATGCAACAGCAAAGGGAAATCTTTATCAATCTCGTGACTTAAGCCATTGGTAGAAATTGCCTTCTGTGAGTTTCTGTGCTATTGGCTACACTAGGTTGTGATTTGTCTGCCTCCACATATGTACTTCATGTTCCCAAAGACATGAGAATGATTAAAGCACATTTGAAATATTGACATTGTTTATGGGATGGAGAATTCAAAGGTCAGTTTGAAGTCTGTTTTCAGGAATTTCTTGGTCTTTGATTCTTTAATTTTCTGTAAGGAAACAATCCAAACACATTTTCAAATTGAGCCAGTGGAAACAAAAATCTACATGACTAGGTTCTTACAGAACAAAATTGGCTCAGATTACCCAGCAGCATTTTGCAACAACTGTGCCAGGACATTTTCCATTACATATTTATACCCCTGGATAACTTAAAAGAAACTGTTAATGTGTCTTTAAGTAAAACTTGATTTTCTGCAAAAAACAACAGAATTAAAACTATGGATCTCTTTTTAAAACTTATTGCCCAGCAAATTATATTTGTTCTGAATAGAAGTTCATTGCAATATAAACCAGTGAAATAATAGAATTACAAAAAATTAAAAACCAAACAAAAATCTGGTCTGGTTTAAGCTAAGCAGGTAATTCAGCATCATGCACACACTTGCTTGTTCCCCCCAGTGGTATGTGGGACAGAATTGGAAGGTAAAAGTGCAATCAGAAAGCCTTTTGTAGCTTTTTTTCAAAGGATGATACTTATTAGAATGAAATTTATTAATTTTTTTTTTACTCAAGCATGAGTGGTTTGATTTTGTAGAAAATCAAGGATTTTCAAAGAAAAGATAATAAGTCATATTGCTCAGATATAAATTGAATTTCATTTATTTAAGTTACATGTTTATCACCCAGATATAAATCACAAGGAAAACATTTAAATTATAACAAAAAAATCCTTGATATGATGTTTTGAATCCTAGTTCCTCCTATCTGCTCTTTGCAAAAATAGGGAAAAATACTTAAGCAAGAAATTCTTTGAGTGGAAAAAAACGTTTAACTGGGATCAATAGTGGCCCAATAGAGTCAATACAGTCTGACTGAGCAGCTGTCTGAGCTGGGGCTGTCAGCCACAACACAAGAAAAAAAAGGGATATGATTATAGTCCTGTCAAGCAAGTAGAATAACCCCAGAGCATGAATAAAGTTACAATATTGTAATCATTTATATGAGAAAAAGTCATAGAAAATATATCATACTTACTTAATCCTGTCACCCCAGGCCTGCAAATGTAAAGAAAGTGACTTAGTGCTAAGTGATTTTTGTTATTCAGTGCTGTACTGTAGTCAAATGACTGATATTTGACAGACATTGAAAGACAGCAGCATTAAACTTGTCCCTTCATCCCAGATTATGCAAAACAATTAGTCTTTCTGCTTCATTAAGGCCTAAATCTACTTCTTTTGGCACCTGTGACATCTTTCAAGTTATATGTTAGTTATCAATAACTCAGTAGGTACTCACCTGTTTGGTGGATGTGAACCAAATTATTTAAGTCAACAAGAAGATAGAAATTTCAGCTGAGACCTCTCTGGAGAGAAAAATCTTAAAGTACTCCCCAGGTGTTAGCCTCAGAAAAGATCCTTCAATTTACAACCATATAGCACATGTTTGGCTGTTTGAGGAGATATTAAAAATCTACATTCCTCTGTGAGCTGAAGCCTAACACAGATTTCCAGGATGATTATTAGTCTGTCAGATATCTGTTCTGAGATATCTTGGCATATGCCTCTGGCAGATATGTTCTGCTCTATAATCAAAGGACTACAAGAATTTTGAGAATAAAGGAATTGTTCATATTTTTTGTAAAAATGGTCTTTCAGATCCCTTTGGGAGGATGCTATCTCAAAATAATGTGTATTCAGGGATAAGGTGTTGACTGGTCTTTCAAAGATATGACAGATAGAAACCTAAAAGCTGTGTAATAACAGTTTAGGAGTAGAGGACCATCATCATCCTTGGCCTTTCCAAGCAGTTTTCAATTTTCCAGGCACATTTTGGCTAGGATCCATTATCAAAACACAGTTTTCTTTTGCTAAGATTTTTTTTATTTTATTTTTATGAAAATTATTTTATTTTAAAGAAATGAAGCACCTTATATATAAACACAGGAATTTCTTATTACTATCATTAAAATTATAACAGCTTCATAATTTCTAGTCTTGCACTTGCCCTTACACACATATTTCCCAGTAGTCCTTCTCCTGTTGTGGCCTGGAAAAGCTCATTCATCATGGAATTACAACTTGCTGTATGAGATAGGTGCTTCTTTCATTTCTTCAGTAAATTATTTTAAGAACAGACCCTATGTGACTTTCCTGTTTGTTAGCTTCCTTTGAAGCTTGGGATGAAAATTTTTTGTCAACCCAGGCTTCATTTCACTTCTTCAGCCTGGTGCAAGCTTAGTCATCAGTTGTGATGTGTTCTCAATACGTGGGCAGAGTTGGAGCACTATGGAGGTGAGGCTGGCTGCCAGGAGGTGCCAGGAGAAGCTGAAGCTGCTGACATGCACTCACTAGCCTGGTTCTTCCTTCTGTAATACTTGCAGGTTGCACACAGTGGAAATGGTGTGATAATCACATAGCATGATCATGACTTTTGGTCAAAAAATTGCATTTCATGGAAGACAGAGAGGTGTCATACGATGCAAGGCAATAACAGCGGTCATAGCAGTGGCAGAGACAGGAGCCAAGCTCACAGTGAGCTCTGCATGTTCTCAGACTTTCTGTGAAGTTGGGGTTTTTGTTTGTTTTTCATGTTTCTACATTTCTGTAGAAAGCTAATGATGCACACTACATGTGTGCATCATTTTAGATTATATAAGATCTCATTATTGATCATCCAGACCCTGAAATAAAGCATTTCCAGTATCTAAATTACTATCTGTGTGAAAATATTTAAATATGACAACATAGCAAATAGTTGCATGGAATTTGAGACCATAAGTGTGCGATTTTAAGCTTCAGGGAAGCTTGAATTGTCAAGATTCCACAGGCTAAAACATTGTTTTAGTTTGATATCTGGTACACTCTGGGTTGCAATCCTTTGTGGACTTGAGCAATCTTCATTCTGTGTATGAGTTCTGCTCAGCTCCCCTTTCCTGTGCCCTGCAGATGCCGCCATTTGCAGGTTTTTTTTTATTCTGCTTCAGTAATTGAAGTGTGGGATTATATGTTACACCTACTGAGTTACTGCTGAGATTGTATTTATTCATGGAATTTTGCTTTCTGACAGGCCCTGTTATTACCTGGGTTGCACTCTTTTTGTTGATGTGTTAGCCACAGGGTGTCCTTCTACAAAAACCATGTGACTACGTACAGTCTTCCTTCAGAAGAGAGATATGTCCTTGTGAATGAATCCCTTATGTGCATTTACCTAAACTGGCTTACTGGATTGCATTTCCATCACCAAAGATAGAGAAAGTAAGCAAGAAACAGCCTTTGCACTTTCTAGCATGCAGGAAACGATTCTGGATACTTAAAACTCAGCCAAAAGAAAGCACAACTGTTCATATGATTCTTCTGTCTACCCTTGGCTTTTCTACATGACAGAAAATGTAGCCTTATGAGAATGACAGTTATTACAAATTAGTTTGTCATATTAGAGTACATTTAGGATGTAATCTTTCAAGATACTGCAGACCTTTTGGTAGCAGTGGTGAATTTCCAATAACATTTAACTATCTAAAGATCAAGTTCTTGTGAAAAATATGATAGCCACAAAACTAATACAGTTTTAATTATATTCATATTTCAAAACAATACTGAAGCATAAAGGAATGAGGAATAAAGACACATTGAAGAAGTTTCAATAAATCAATACCTAAAGAAGAAATATTTCAAGTCCAATTATATTGGAAGTTTAAAACAGAAGTCAGCAAGGAAAGTATCACTACTTCCTAGAGTTTACAAGTCTACCTTCAGTCTTTCACACCAGATACTAGAATAAAATATGAAGATAAGAGGAGAAGAGTAAGTACCATGGATTCTTTCCTATTAAAATCAGATTATTAAATGTATCAGGAGAACTGTTCAAATACCCCAATTTATCAGTCATCAAATCTGCAAACCAGGGTTAATTAGCTCCATGTAGCAATGTGCTGACATTTGTATACAAGCATAAATATGGGCTTTTAAAAACATACTTTATATAATTCTTGTTTTACATGCCACACAACCGACCCTTCAAGAATCAGGTCCTCTTTAAGTGAGAAAGAGAGAAAATTTTTCATGTGTGCTTCTGTAGCACTGCAGACATGAACTGAAGGGTGCTATCATCTTTTGGATTTTCTAATCTGTGAATAGTGATAAGATTATACAGAACATCTGAGACTTCAGACATTTGGAGTAGTATAAAATGTCAGTTAGGTCTTTATTTACTGTCATTAGCTTATGATCCAGTAAGCCTTCATCAGACACTGTTTTGGATTTGTTTTTTCCCCCAACAGCTACAACACCTGGTCTCTCTTAGCAGTAAATTCTATGTGTTATACAGCAATTACCTCTGATACATAAAAAGCTTCCCTGAGATCTGGTGTAAAAAGCTAATTCATGGAGTCTTTTCACAGTCCCCAGAATTATGTATATATTTCATTGACTATTTTACATAATTTCCAAAAAAAGTTTTGATGAATTCAGCACTTTTAAATTATAACTTACAATCTATTGGAATTCTTGACAGGTTATTGAGGTACTCAACCACACCTAGGTAGGAGAAGAAGAAAAACTCAAGTCAGGGACTTTATATTTTGCATTGACTATTAGAATTCAGTTCTCTAAAATAAGCTGACAAAATGTTCCTGTAGTATATTTTTTGTGTGTTTTATATTTTTGGTTGGTTGTTTTGTATTTTAGACTTGTTCTCAGAAGAATGGAAGAGAAAGTTCCTGAAAATTCAGAAAGACATACTTGACACCGGAATAAAAATTACTAATTTTTCAGAAGCAGCTTTCTTTTACTAGAAATATGTATTAAAATATTATTTGGGTTCTATGTGTGTACCATTTAGGTATTGTATTATTAGGTACTGACAGTAGGATGCTGATGTTGTGCTTAATGTAGCAGTTCCTCCACTACTTTTATAAAAAATCCCTCTTAATTGTGAAGACCTGTAGTTTCAATGAGCTGTCAGGGAATGAGATGCAGGGCTAGAGGGCAGGAACAGTAGCACAAGGGATCTCAATGATCACAGGGAGGAGTATAGCAGAGTTAGAAATGACATAGTGTGCATCAGTTTGAATAGATAATAGGCAGAAAAATAGAGAATAAGTGTAAAAAGCCAAGGGGATATAAAATTAAAGACAAGTCTAAAGATACCTCTTGTTCAGGGATAAACCTCAGGGTAGCTTGCACTACTTTTAAGGAAAAAAATTCAAACTATTTTGCTGATGTTCTAGAGTCTCATAATTTATTTGCTTCTTTTATTTCATAATGTTATTAATTAACCACAGAAGTGAATTCTGGACATTATCCTAAAAGAATTGGAACATAGCAACAACTGTTTCAGAGCTGGAATTCTAGGACTCTCTGGATTTCTTCCTTCTTTTGCAATGCTGTCCTAGCATTAGGCAGTTTGTTATTTCTCCCTTTATGGTCAATGCCTAAATTGTGGCATTAGAAAACCTCTCCTCAACCCTTTATAGATGTAAAGGGCATATGGCATATTCGCTGCATAGGTGCTGCTAATTTGCTGACCTCCTATCATCATATAAAATTGTGTGGTGGGGTAGAGAGCTATCTTCTTGGAATTTAGATGCTGGAAACAGCACTTTAATGTTTTGGCAAGGTTTATTCTTTAAATGGATTGACAGTTTTGTCTCTAGGCATAGACAAAATTGGCAATATGACACCCTGTGATAACAGATTGACTGATTTATGATTCATTTAATCTAGACTGGTTGTTCACTTATTGATGGGAAAATTCAAATTGTAAGTTCTCAGCAGTGGTAATTTGTGACACTAAAATAATCTGGAATGGAGAATGAGAAGGCCCACCTACAAAAGGGTTTAAATTAGCTGGAAGCAGGAGTTCCATAGCCAGAGGGACAGACTCCATTGAAGAGACAAGAAACAGACAGCATTTACCTGTCCTGTAGCCATCCTACAATGAGAGCTACATTTGGGCAGCAGAGCAACCTGGAGTTTGGACTAAAGGCTGAACTAGGTGCCCCACATCAGCATTCACAGGACTGGTGCTAATACAAGCAGATATAAGGAATCAGCTTAATGTAGGACTCAACTGGGTTTGAAATAGGGTAATTTCTTGCATAGCAGTAACTTGAGTGGATTAGGGCTTGCCTGTTGCTTTCCTAAGAATACATCAATAGTAAAATATTTATTAAGTATAACAAAATGACCTTAAAACTGTGAGGCAGAAAATATGTAATTATGCCATAGCTTCAAGTAGAAATATGAGGTCTCCGAAAGCAATGAACATCAAATATTTTTGGAAGTTACATACAGGTATGTGTGACAAGGATAGCGCCAGAGTAGGAGAAGTCCAAAGATAAGGTGCCATAAAAGCTTGACTCTTGTCATATATTTTTCACATATTGATGGCAAAGCAGTTCATAATTTAAAATGGGTCTCAAGAGAGGTACAGGTTCTGAAATGAAACTTAGTCTATCTTATTGAAATATCATTAGCACACAGAAACCATCTCTCCAAGGTATAATAATGCATTCTATATGTCAGCCTGCTGCCCACAATGAATGCATATTGTCCCATTGTATTATTTAGGGTCTTGAAATCAAATGAAAATAGATATACTACTCCTTCCCTGGATTCTCAGTAAAGTTATTGCAGAATTACTTTTTCTTTAAAACAAACAGATAAAAACAATTGAGATAGCCAGTTGCTGGGAGGGCTTATGTTAACATCTTGAAAAACATCACTAAACTATAAATTAAATGTGCATATATTTTATTTTAAAAATTAATGAAAATTTATTTTTAAATTTATTAAAATAATTTATTCATAAAGCAATATTTTTATTTAAAATAATTTTTATCACAATTGAAATTGGTCATTTTTGCCAGTGCAGCCAAATTGTTCTTGGCTTAGGGCTATGAAAGGCAAGGACAAAGTATTGATACTATTACCACTGCGACCCATAGCTGCCAATTAACTTGTCTGACTTTCTAAAAGTTTGATTGGCTTGCATCATGGGCATATTGTATCAGTTGAACAGTATGAAGACCTAAAAGCAGAAGCCACCTGGATATATCTCCCTCACAAGAAAAAAAATCTCACTATTTTGTTCAACAGCACTCTGTCTGCTTTGAGCTGTTGAATGTCCCAGAGATAGTGAGCTCTAAGGTAGCATTATGTATCCAACTGATTATAATGCATCGTTTTTATTTTGTGCGACTGTTGTTATGAAGTCATACCACGGAATTACAGAACGGGTAAAATGGGAAGTATCCCTAGTGGATCATCTGGTCAAGCCTCCTTTCTCAAGCAGGGTAATCCCAGAGTAGATGGAACAGAATTGCATCCAGATGGTTCTTAAATATCTCCAGTGAGGGAGACTCCACACCTTCTCTGGATAATCTTTTCCTGTGGAGATTTTCATGGTTACTGCACAGTGCAGTTCTTCCTCACTTTCAGGTGGAACTTCCTGCATATCAGTTTCTGCCTAGGGACTCTTGTCCTATTGCTTGGCACCACCAAGAGGAGCCTGGCTCCGTTCTCTTGACACCTTCCCTTCAGATACTTATAGACATTGATGAGATCCCCACTCAGTCATCTCCCCTAGGCTGAACAGGCCCAGCTCCCCCAGCCTGTCCTTGTAAGAGAGGTGCTCCAGTCCTTTAAACATCTTTGTCACCCTTCTCTGGACCCTCTCCAGGATCCCGAGGTTTCTCTTGTACCAAGGAGCCCAGAACTGGACACAGCACTCCAGATGTGCCTCACTAGGGGTGAGTAGAGGGGCAGGATCACCTCTGCTGACCTGGTGGCAATGCTCATTCCTAATGCAGAACACCATTGTCACACAGGCACACTGCTGAGCTCATGGTCAGTCTGTTTTCCACCAAGACTCTCTGGTTCTTCTCCACAGAGCTGCTTTCCAGCAGGTCAGCCCCCAACCTGTACTCGTGCATATGTACTGCAACTCCAAAATACTTATGTTGCTTCCAACTCTTAGAATGTCTATAGACTATTTTTGGATAGGAAAGAGAAGAAATTAAATTATAATGATATCAAAAATTGAAAAGTAATGCATATGTATAAAAGCTGGTTAGAATTGAGATTATAAATTTAGATTTGGATGAAAATTGGTAATTACATTTATTCATATGCAAAATAGACTTTCATATGCCAATCTGCCAGCTGAGTAACTAGCTTTAGTATGTCCACTAATCTGAAATTCAAATAAATCAGTATTTGAATAAGACAAAGTAAGCAAACAGATAATTTTAAAATGTAGTACAAATTTACAGGAAACATAAATCTGATGTCTTGGATACCTTATGTTTTTAAATAAACTGAGTTTCTGACAACCTCAGTATAAGGTTGTTCCAGAATCCTAACACTGTTTTATCAAAAATGATGGCATAATCCCATATATTGCAAAATAAATGCAAAAATAAGTTATACAAATGGATTTACAAATATCATTAATGTGGTATGCAAATCATTCTATGATTCTGTAGTAGAGAACAAAAAAAATCAGAATATTTCAGAAATTATCAAGATGTATTGCAGATGCCAGACCAGATTTTTTTATTCTCTATTGCTTCAAAGGATGCTATAACATTTTTTTTAATTAACCATATAATGTCAAGTAGTGTAAGTTTCCTGGGATGCATGAAGCAATGAATGTGCCAGCCATTTGAGAAACTCTGCAATGTTAAATTGAAAATTGATTCAGTCATCATTGGAAATATAAGTGTGCCTTTTTTAATCAAGTGGGGTGGGTATCTACTAAACTTATGATCAGATTTTCCAAAAACTAGTGCAATAGTCAGCCCAAGTAAATTTCTCTATTCTTTGTACAGAATAGAGAGAATAGTTAGGGCAACAGAATCTCATCTAGAATTCTTTATAAAAATGTATCTTATACATTAAGTACAGAGCCTGAACTATCTAAGAAGATTCAGCTGCTTCCAGACATTTATTAAAAATAGCTGTGCCTTTATAGTTACATAGGAAGATGGGTTACAATTTAAATTGCACTTGGAATTCAAAAGGTCATTTTATAGTTGACTTTGCTGCACATGCTTTCTATGGTAATTTTTGTCATATCATTGAGAAACACAAACCTCCTACTTCTGACTGCAGATATTGTAAATGCACCTGAAATTGTTTTGTAATTTGAAACTTTCTACTCCTAAAATATTTTTTCAACCTTCAATAATTGGATACATTTTTCATATTCCTGAATTCTTGTTTTGAAGATTTTATATCTATGTCTAAACATTCAAACTAAATATTTTAATCCAGGATCTGTGCCTGAAAAATTATTAAACTTTCATGTCAAGTAATTCAGTTGCTTCTTCTAGTTCTAGAAAGTTTTACCTTTTTTTATGTCTGCATCATGACAGCATAGCTGGGATAGAAATTTAGAATGCCTTTATCTGAAATACACCTTTTGAGGTCTCCTTGGAACCTGCTATCGTCTTATGGACTTCACTAGAAGTTTAAAAATGTAATTTTTTCCTCAGAAGAATGGCTCAGGGTTTTGCTGCTGTTTCTAAGCATTCTTAGAACTGTTCTGCTCCCCAAAGCTCTATAAATACCATTCCTTGTTCCAGTGTCACACAGCTCCTTCAAAAGTGTCAGTCCACCAAGAATGTGATAAGATATAGGGACAGTGATCAGACAGGGAAACTGGAAACTCAGCTAAAGGCAACTATAATAGTTCCTGTAACCCGTGCAAGTAAAAAATGAGAAACATGACCTAATTGTGGATATTTGTCTCATCTCTTTCACTAGATACTAAAAATTTGCACCTCAGTCCTACATAGATGTAGTCCTAAAAAAATAAGGTTCCTATGTCCTGTATCCCTTGAGGGACACAAGTTTTTCTCCTCAGACAGAAGCAGAGACTTCTCAGGATATGCACTTTGGATGGCTGATGGAGATGAGCAAAGGTGAAGTTAAGGTACTTTAGAATAAAAAAAAAAAAAAATAGGCTTTTCTCTGTTGGTTACCCTGTGTTGTTGTAATTTATGGTGGATACCTTACAGGCATTTGTCCATAAGGGATTCCTCACATGTATGCCCAGGCAATATGTATATACCCAGTGGCTTAAACAAAGCCAATAAGTAGTTCTTATAATCCTTATGGTTGAAATCCTAAGAGTTTAAGCCTACTAGTTCATACCAAATTGTTACAGAAAAAGAAAGAATAATAACATAGTTCAAATTATTATGTAGACCCTTTCTGCGGTGGTGTGTTTTTCTTTCATTTAATATTTGTTTAATATCTGTTTCCCCCCCAACCCCCCAATCTCCTCCTCTCCCCAGTGTCAGTCTTCCCTAGCCCACTCCTCAGCCTCTGCCCTAAACTCCTCCCCTGCTATTCCCTCATTGGTTGCTGTTCCTACACCCCTCCTCCTGAGTTCTTGTATAAAACCTTTGCCCCCCCGCCCGCCGGGGTCTTGGGGCTCACTAAATAAAACCATCCCGTTCACCCCCCAAGTCCCTTTTTTTTTTTTTTTTTTTTTTTTTTTTTTTTTTTTTTTTTTTTTTTTTTTTTTTTTTTTTTTTTTTTTTTTTTTTTTTTTTTTTTTTTTTTATTTTTTTTTTTTTTTTTTTTTTTTTTTTTTTTTTTTTTTTTTTTTTTTTTTTTTTTCTCTCTCTCTCTCTCTCTCTCTCTCTCTCTCTCTCTCTCTCTCTCTCTCTCTCTCTCTCTCTCTCTCTCTCTCTCTCTCTCTCTCTCTCTCTCTCTCTCTCTCTCTCTCTCTCTCTCTCTCTCTCTCTCTCTCTCTCTCTCTCTCTCTCTCTCTCTCTCTCTCTCTCTCTCTCTCTCTCTCTCTCTCTCTCTCTCTCTCTCTCTCTCTCTCTCTCTCTCTCTCTCTCTCTCTCTCTCTCTCTCTCTCTCTCTCTCTCTCTCTCTCTCTCTCTCTCTCTCTCTCTCTCTCTCTCTCTCTCTCTCTCTCTCTCTCTCTCTCTCTCTCTCTCTCTCTCTCTCTCTCTCTCTCTCTCTCTCTCTCTCTCTCTCTCTCTCTCTCTCTCTCTCTCTCTCTCTCTCTCTCTCTCTCTCTCTCTCTCTCTCTCTCTCTCTCTCTCTCTCTCTCTCTCTCTCTCTCTCTCTCTCTCTCTCTCTCTCTCTCTCTCTCTCTCTCTCTCTCTCTCTCTCTCTCTCTCTCTCTCTCTCTCTCTCTCTCTCTCTCTCTCTCTCTCTCTCTCTCTCTCTCTCTCTCTCTCTCTCTCTCTCTCTCTCTCTCTCTCTCTCTCTCTCTCTCTCTCTCTCTCTCTCTCTCTCTCTCTCTCTCTCTCTCTCTCTCTCTCTCTCTCTCTCTCTCTCTCTCTCTCTCTCTCTCTCTCTCTCTCTCTCTCTCTCTCTCTCTCTCTCTCTCTCTCTCTCTCTCTCTCTCTCTCTCTCTCTCTCTCTCTCTCTCTCTCTCTCTCTCTCTCTCTCTCTCCTCTCTCTCTGCCCTGTCCCCGCGCGCCACTCAATCTGAACTGCAGAGCTTGCAGGGGAAGCGGCCGCCCGTTTCTCTTCCCTCACCGCCCAGCCTGGCACGGCTCGGAGTGCCGCGGTCAGAGGAGCGCGCACCCGCGCTACAACATATGGTAGCAAGAGGATGGTCTCCTCTTCGTCTTGTAAAAGAGGAACCGGGCCGCCTGCCTCACAGAAGAAGAGGAGGGAAGAGGAACATCTACGGCCGTAGCTTGGCCTGATGCTAGAGGGAGCCAGCGCCGAGCGAAAAACTGACGCTCCGGACCCCTCGGTTCTCGCCACTTCCCACCCGGGAGCCGCCCTTGTGGACCTGGAGAGGCCTTGGCTTAGAAGCCTTTCCGGCGGGCAGCCACCCGAGGACACAGAGAGAGCGGTTTTGGCAGCGGCTCGGGGAGCCTGAAGAAAGGCTGATCGAGAAGAGGTTCCTCAGTCAGCATCTGCAGCGAGACCACCGGAGACTGATAGTGGCCGAAACCAAGGCTTCGGGGACGAGTCTTGGTTTAACGGGAACACCCAGGCTTCCGGAAGGGACAAACCGAAAGAGAAGGAACATCCCCAGTTTTCAGCGCGACTTTTCCATCGAGTCGAAGAGAAGATTCAAGCCATCTCCGTCCGAGCCTGCAAGGTAAGGTAGGCTACACGGGGTGGGGGTCGCCCCGACGGGCGGCTGGGTCTGCCACCTTTTTTTTTTCTCGCGTTTTAACCCCCGTCTGCGCCCAGACTGGGGCTGTAGCCGTGCATGTCCCTGGCAAGCGGGTGGGTTTTCTTTTTCTGGGGGAAGTTAGCACTGAGTGCTATTCTTCGCCTAGTCTTCTGTGGGGACCTAGATTAGATCGCTTTTTCTTCTCCTCGAAAAAGTTGTCTTCTCTATCCTCCCCTCCCCATTCTGGGCTGGACGGAGGGGGTAGAAAAGACACCAGTAGGGAACAGCTAAGAGGGCGACACGTTAGCTATAGGAGCGTTGTTAAAAGGGGCCCTTTACACCCACGCATTGCGCCAACATCCAGCTGCGTCGGGCGGCCCCCCCCCCCCTCCTATAAATTTCCCCTTTTTGCTTCTGTGAAGCTCCCTATGCCCCCATCCCCTCGGACTTTCCTAAAACCCTTTCCTATCCTCCCTTGGGGATTGCTGTGGCCGAGCCGCCCCAAGTGCCCTGCCGGACACTGCTCAGGCCAAGTGCAGTGTATCTGGCACCCCCTCCCAAGATGGCGCTGGCCACGCCGCTCGGGACCCATTTCCCGCCTTGACCCTTCTTTTCCGCCCCTGGCTTCCCGCCAGTCCCATTTCTCCCCCAATAGCCCTGCACCGTCCCTGCACGAGGCTAGTCCCTATTGGGGGAGGCGGGGTTGGATATTCCCCATCCTTCTTCAGGCTCGTCCTCCGGGGGGAAGGTCGGGAGGGATCTTCTCCCGAGGAAATGGAGGCGAAACCCGGGACTGAGGATCTGCCATTTTGTCTTCCCCCTGAAACGGCGGCGCCCCGGTCCACCCCTTACCGATACCCCCTGTTAATCATGGCAATCACTAATTAAGTGATTCTCTGATTCCCCTATCCTATTCCTTAATGTACCCTACCCAATGTTCCTTTTTATTTAACTACAAATTCCTCTTTTTGCTTTTGATTATTTTTGAATAATCTGTTTGTTGAGTTATATTTTACAGAAAAAAAGATCATCTCATTTAATTAATACTCAAGATATTAGGCCCACCTCTCAAACGGACATTCAAATTGAACAAACCACATCGCTATCCGCTAACTCTGCTTTAAGAATTTAAGAAGCTGAACATCGCAAGCGCCGCGACGAAGCAAATTCTAAATCAGATGAAGTCACAAATCCTGCTGTGCTTTGTACCCTTAATTTAGACTTTCATTTAGGACAATTTTATATATTCCAGATGAAGTTTTTATATGTTTCATATGTTGTAATCACAATTAGTTTATCATTTTTTAATGTCTTTCAATTTATGTTTTTTTAATAATATGTAATGTTACAATTTGATTTTATATTAAGTTGTTTTGTTGTAATTATAATTAATTCAGTCTTTTCTGATATTTTTTGACTTAAAGGCTGTGTTTAACCATTATTGCTACAGGAATCACTCAGCTACTATATCGCTTCAGGCTTGCTGTATTGCTGCAAAATTTAAAAATTTATTAGTTATATTTAGTTGATCTTTTATTATATTTAATTCCAATAATTCCATTTAATTATTTTATTTAAATTAGGTAGTTGTAATTTTAATCATTCTAATTAAATTTTTTAATTTAATTTCTGTCAATTATTTCATTCTATTTCAATAGTTTCAATTATTTGCATTATTCTAGATTGTTACTCAGAGCAGCAAAACAGCAAGTTTTATACAGTCTTATGTCTGATTTAGGCTGTTACTACTCTTCCTGCCCTATAAATGCAATAATGTGTCTTTCATGTCCTTTAAGTAATTTACAATGTTATCATATGATTTTATATTATTTACATGTTTTATTAATTTGCTTAAACCGCAGAATTCTCCTTCTTTTTGTAAAGGAAAAGAGGGAGATGCGGTGGTGTGTTTTTCTTTCATTTGATATTTGTTTAATATCTGTTTCCCCTCCCCCCATCTCCAAGTGGTCAATCCTCCCTTTCCCTGCCCCTTTCCCTAGAACCTTCCCTGTCATTCATTCTAGCCCCCTCCTCAACTTCCAGATGTTAGTTCTGCCCTAAACTCCTCCCCTGCTATTCCCTCATTGGTTGCTGTTCCTACACCCGTCCTCCTGAGTTCTATATAAAACCTTTGCCCCCCCACCCGCCGGGGTCTTGGGGCTCACTGAATAAAACCATCCCGTTCACCCCCAAGTCCCGTGTCGCCTTCGTCTGTCCCCGCGCGCCACGAACTGAAACTGCAGAGCTTGCGGGGGAAAGCGGCCGCCCGTTTCTCTTCCCTCACCGCCCAGCCTGGCACGGCTCGGAGTGCCGCGGCGAGAGGAGCGCATGCCGCGCTACAACACCTTTCTAACCTTTGCTTTTACTATGTTCACCCTTGCCCTTCTCTGGATTCTAAGACTGGTGGTTTCATTCTGATCATAGTGGTGTTGGGGTCAGCTCCAGTGAGTTGTCAGCTCCTGGACACCTTTAGCATTAACTGGAATATAACGTGCAAGTTGATGGTTTCTTCTTTTTCACTGTAAGATCCACTTAAGATAATATTTTTTTGCATATTTTCTAACACAGTTTTACACTCTTTTTTCGTTGGTCTGAATTTCTACATCCTGTTCAAATGTACTAATTATAGTGGCTTTTACCTATGCTGGATTAATTTTTCTCCTTGCTCCTCTTAAGAGGATAACAGGTTTTTTTCTCATATTTTCCATCTGGCTTCATAGGAATACAATTTGATACTAACAAATAAATGTGTATCCATTTTAGTATTATCCACCTGTGCAATGAGACCGTGCAATTCAGTTTCATTTCTGCTATTCATATTCCAAGTTGCTTACAGGCATTTTAGGAGGACCATCCACATTTCTTAACACATCTTTTACTATATATCAGTATCACATTATCTGTTAGCTTGCTTTTGGCTCACTAGCTGAGGAAATCTGTTTCAATTTTATTGTCAATATTTGAGCACCTGATACCGTGGGGATAACGACATTTTAAGCCTAATAACACTAATGTTGAGTGTTATGTCCAGCTGAATAAGGATATAAGGATGATATAAAATGCCTGTGTCAGGTACTTACTTTCATCCTTTTATTGGATGGAAATGGAGCATTGCTACACCAACAAAAAAAGCATTTACATTTTTCTCTTTTTTCCTGTGATCTCCCATGCCTGCAGGATTTTTTTATTTTTCAATCTTATCCAAAGGTTTAATGATTTTGCAAATTAATTTTACCTCCTTTGTTTAAAATACACATTTCCCACACAAATAACATTTAAAAATATCTGTGGAAATTCCAAAATCTACTAACTCAAATTTGTGTTAAATCCTCACTATTAGTCATGATCCTTTTCTTTTACATACATATTTTTACATACCTTTTTTATTGCAGGAAAGAGTGTTTATTTCTTCAAATTATTTATTGCAAATAAAAAGAACATTGCAAATATAGGCATAAGGTCTTTCGTTTGTAAACACTTAATTTCAGAAGGTAGAGTCTTTGAAGAGAAAAAAATGAGACAAAAACAAACAGAAAATTCAAAATATCTGAAAAAAAAGTCAATTGCATGATGAGAACTGACAACATTTCAAGAAAGCACCCTCTAGGCAAGCAATTAAGATGGGTCAGGATTAAAGAAAATATATATTTTAAGAGAACTTTTGCTCAGAGATCCATCTGCTCCCTGCTGGTGGGAAAGTCAGATTTAGAAGAGGCCCAACCTGTACAGCTGCTGCAGAAGAGCTCCCCCTGACAGCCCTGGATATAAAACTCATCTAACAGAGGTTAGCATCAGAAAGTCTGCAAGCATTCACTTTACGCTAAACAAAACTTCTATTTATTTCCTCTTCAGCTGATTTTTTTTTTTTTTTTGCTTACTTGTTATTTTAATTAATATGTATTTCTGTATCTCTGTGTACTCCCACAAAAAAAAAAAAATAACGCTGATAAAAAATACATTAAATATTCATTTCCATATTTCTACTAGATTTTTTTTCCAAATATTCAGG
Organism: Lonchura striata; assembly: GCF_050655825.1. NCBI lineage: Eukaryota > Metazoa > Chordata > Aves > Passeriformes > Estrildidae > Lonchura > Lonchura striata. The sequence goes on along the minus strand of NC_140704.1, from coordinate 140,487,665 downwards.
GGTGAAATACTATAATATGAAAATAATAATATGCTAAAAAAAAATCATCAGGAGATTAAAAAAGTAAAGATATGGTGTAAAAAAATAGGAACAGGAAATTCCGAGAAGGGGGAAAAATGTAGAATAAAAGAAAATAACTGAAGGTACAGAGCAATTTACAGTATTAAAGTAAATCAGTAGTATATTGGAAAACCTAATGCATTGTTATAGGAATAAATGAAATAATAACTATGAACACTATATATTTTCAGTGTGAAAATTCAAGCTTCCTTTTTTTTTCCCAGTATTGCATTTTACATCTCTCATTGACATTACCTATTAAAATCCTGAAAGCAAGCCTAATATCAGTACCTAGCCAGGTTTCACAGAATTAGAGATTGAAGCACAGCTCATAGACTGAGAAAAGTGGTTATCCACCATTATTCAGCACTTATTGACCACATCTGGAATACTGTGTCCAGTTTTGGTCTCCCAGTACACAAGAGACGTGTATAAACTGTAGTGAATTCATTGTGAGGCCACCAGGCTGGCTGAAATTGGAGCATCTGTCCTGTGAGCATAATCTGCTGGACTTGATTGGCCTGCAGAAGGACCAGTTTTGAGTGGGTGGGGGGCTGGTTGAAGATGGGGCTTGATAAGAACAGTGCTTGGCAGGTGGATGAGCAATGATCATAAGCTGAATTCTTTCCCCTCTACGGGAAGAGGCTGCTGAAACAGTCTGTGTAGTTCCCATCCCTGGAGGTTTTTCCAGATCTGAATAAACCAACTGAATAAACCCCTGAGCAGCCTAAACAGATTTCACACCTGACCGTGATGAACTGGAGACCTCCTGATTTCTCTTCCATTCTAAATTATTCTACTTATGCCATCTTTAATGACCGTATAAGTTAAAAGGATTATTCTGAAACACCGTCCAGGTTTTTTCTGCTTATTCCAATATCACCTTCCAGCTGTTAATTTTGTACTCAGCACTCTTCCTTTTAATGTGTATAAACTGGCATGAAGTCAGTGTCATCTTTTCCATGACCCAGAAACTCCCTTCTGTGCAGCAAGAAATCTCTGGCTTCCAGCAGTCTACTGCAATGAATGGCCAAGCAAAAAGCAAAAGGATGCAGTAATAAACCATGACTTCTAACCTTTTCCGCACCATTTTCATTAAAAATACATAAATGATACAGCTAAAAGACACACCACTGAAGTGACACATAATGTTTCATCCTCAGCCTCTACTATGCATGTTAATTTAGATTATCATGCTTAAATATTTAGCTGATTTTGTTTATGTTTATTGTATATTTACTTTATTTTTTATTTTTATTATTTTGCTTAAAGTGTATGATAACAAATAATCTTCTGGTATAATGAGGTAAAGACAAAAAATTATACCTAATTTCTTAATTTATTTCAGAGTTCTAAATATGTAGTCAACAATTTTAAATTCAATTGATTGAAACACTGAAAAAAAAGAAGTATTGATGGTTAAATATAATTAAGCTGTTTTAAATATAACAGTGTAGTGAATAATGTGATGTCCCACACTTAAGGGGAAAGGGTGATTTTCTTGGGGGTAACCCAAGATTAATAAAATTTAGGACAAAACTCTATATGTAAATTAAGCAGTACTGTGGGGTGTTTTCTAGTACTATTTCATTTAGTAGTGTAGAAATAGCCTTAATATGTTGAATGCCAGGGGCTACCCTTTTCAAAGATTTTCCTCTGACGTGACTGTGCAACTGACTTCCAACTATATTCAGGTTTAGTGAATTCAGATAGAATATGTAAGGTAAATGAAGATACACTGTCATTACACAGAGAGGATAAATTGCCTATAGGGTATTCATCAGATGAAGAAAAATAAAAGCAGATGCTATTCCTTTTAAATGTGAAACTCAACATCTCTGATGTCATGTCATCTGAAGGGTGAAATGAGACATTTTTGAAAAATAGTATGGGTTTCTTACTAGATAAACCCACCTTTCTTCTGCTTATACTTAGTTTTTATGTACTTTGAGAGCTTAAGTTCAGCTTTTCTATCTTCAAGCAGCTTCCTACTCACCTCTTCAAAGGACATTTTTTTTTTTTTTTAATAGATAGAGTGTCCTGGAGAACAATTATGTGAATTATGCACAGTTTCTGAAGCTAGTCAATGGGTCCAATTGAACTGGCAAAGCTTTGGAAATACACCTCTAAAATTCTAATTTAGAAAAAAATATAATTAGGCTGATATGAATTACTACATTATTACACTTTCTTTTAATTAAAAAAAGAATGAAAATAAAGTGCAGAGAACTTATTTGTTTCTCTCTATGAGAATCACATAGGAATGAAATAATATGGTGTTCTACCTTTACTAGCTATTTTTCATATACCTCAAGGCAAAATAAAGTAGTAAACTCTGTAATAATCTATTAAACAGATCATATCAGAGAAAAGTTTCATATTAGCAATATGGGTTGATTTTATTTGCCCCAAGTATTTGACATATTATGGTATGGAATTTTGGGTTTAAGTATTGGGTACTATTTATCCTAACTACTTCACAAAAGTTTTCCAAAAATGTTCAGTTTTTCTGAATATTAATGCAAAGTATTTGTAATTTTTGAAAGCATTTTCTACTATTTTTATTATATAAAATGTTAATAATGACAATTTTTAAGGATAACAGTGTTTCAGAAATTAAGCTCTTTATTTGCTAGTGATTAGATATGTCCTAAATGATTTTTCATCTTCAGTTTCAACCTGAGAGAAGATTAATATCTAAGCAAAGTATTTGGAAGTCGAGATTATAGCAGTGCATGAGTGAAGCTGTGGTACATTTTCTGTGATTATCCAAAGATTCCAAATGTGTCTCACAATCTTCAGGTAGTCATAGCTCTATTCTTGTACCAGTGGTGTATATTGTCAGTGTCATTATATACTCTTCTACTTCTGGAATGGGAAAGCACACATAAATTAATATTTATCAACAATTTTTTCTTTTTTTTTTCTTTTTTTTTTTGGTGGTGGTACTTGTCTTATTTTGTTTTTTTTTTTCTTTCCCCCAGCTTGATACAAGTAGCAAAAAAAAATCTGGTGTTAATCTCCACTCTGATTGATAAAATAATGCAGTATCTAGGCAAACCTACTATTAAAATGAATGCAAACCAACACAGATTAATCTGGTATGCCATAATGCACACACAAGTACTCCAAGTGTAGGTGTTTGTGGGGTTTTTGATATGAATTGAATGAACAAAGTACATATACTTTGACCTAAATTGAATTAGGATTTTAATAAAACTTTAGGACCAAACTCCCCTCCTGGAGTCACCAGAATAATTCATGAGCCATTGAACATATTACAACAGAAACTGTATCATCACTTGGCCTTAAGGAAAGGATTATAATCCTATGGGTCAGCAAGATTCTGGAATGGGAAATGAGAATTTATTTCTAATACTCCTTCTTCAAGTATTATTAAAGGGGTTAAATCAACTATTAGATTATGTGGTTAAAATACAGAACCAGTGTTTTATAATGTGCAATTTCCATTTATATTTAGTGTTATTTTTTCCCTCAGTCATAGCAAAAACTTTTTCTAGATTTCTTGTATTAACTTCAATGTGTCAAACTAATTTTAAAGTAATAATAGTAATTTTAAGACAAATATTGAAATTATTATGCTGAAGGGTTGAAATTATTTAATCAGCTCTACCTGTTAAAATCTTAAGATTTGAAGATATCAAAATATAAAATATTTTTTCATTATTTTTAAAGTGTAGTGTTTTGGTTAATTGCTTTTTTGTTTGTATTTGACTTTTATATTTTTATTTCTAAGCTGTCAGGATAAACAAACAAGGTAATATTTTCAAAACAGTCCAATTTATGTATTTAGCAAATATTTTTGAAATATTTGTAATGAATGTTGAAAGAGTAATAAGAAGCTATTGAAAAGAGTGCAATCAAGAAAATCGAGGAAGAAACAAATTTACATTGTACTTAATTTAAAAAAATTGCATTAATATCACGAAGGATTAGCTAGTGAGCTCATTTCAGATACTAAATACATATATATGCATACAAATATATACTGGTGTTAAAAATCCAGTTTAATTATCAGCTACACCAAATAGCTACTCTAGTTTTTGCTTTGTCTTCCAAGGATATATATTATTGGTTTATTTTTCTGGAACAAAAATTTACACTTTTAGTAAATGCACACAATGTTTGCTGGTTTTTGGATATTTCATAGATAAGATGTGTCTGTTTAACGTCACCTGTAATAATAATGCTGGAACTCACACAGTATAAATCAATCTATAGATGCATCTTTATAAATCTCATTTTAACATATGCATAAGTCAAATTGATTCTGATGGAACTGAAATATACACTTATTTTTTTTTTATTTTTTAACTGTTTTTCTGAGTTGTCTCATAAAGAGGAATATCTGTTTCTTTGTGCTTATTGTTGCTTATTTCAACATTCACCTCTTTAATTCAATTTTCTCTGTTTGGGCTATCAATATCATTATTAATATCAATTATTATAGACATGTCTTAGAGGATTGTATCAGGTGAATCTGCTGACTGTAAAATATCACATTTATATAAATTCAGAGATTCAGAGGATATCAGAGTAAGCTTTGCTGTTTTGTTTTGTTGTTTTTTTTTTTGTTGTTGTTGTTTTGGGGTTTTTTTGTTTGTTTTTGTTTTTGTTTTGTTTTGTTTTCTCTACTGTTCCTGGAGTCTAGCCCATAATTCTTCAAAGGGCATGTATATATGGCCTGGAAAATATTCACAACATCTTGAAAGTCACTGAGGTACAGCACCGGAAAAAAGGCAAAGTGCATGGTACTCAAGCATGTAGCATGTTGAAAACCAAAACCCCTAGATAGATATGATGGTGTTTGCTGTAAAATAAAGTGGGTTTTAGGTCATTCACTGAACTTGAGGGTAGGAGCCTTGTAGTCCTTTAGCTAAATGCTCACCCTGCTTCAGCCAGGGATCTGTCATTCATCCTGCCTCAAGAGGAACAAGTCGTGGAGTACAAAGTCCCCAAACATCATCTGGAAGAGCACTTGTTGATAAAGGCCAAAAACATTTCTGGAAGCATTTTGAAGTGGTATTTAAAACATGCATCCATGTCTATTAATTTAGGAATAGATCTTTTATACAGCATATGCTCAGAATGGATTCATAAAAGCCAGACATTAAATTGAGCACTGCTTAATTTAACATTCCTAGTCAAGAGGAAACACCAAGGAAAAGGGTTCTGTGGCTAACTGTGGCTAATCAGACTCTGCTACTACAGTACGTGCCTCACTCTGAAATTAAAAGAAGCAAGAGATTCACAGTGCTATGTGCCCATGGATCTTGTAACTGCAAAGGCAAGGTGCCATGGCACTTATTCAGAAGATCAAAATAGTACTGCCACTTTTCTTCTTGTATGAAAGAAATTAACCCACAATTGGGTGCAACAAGAAATGTAGTGTATGTTTCTCTTTTTTTTGTTTTATTATGAATACTTAAATAGTTGCAAATTAGTTGTTTCTGTAAAGGAAATTAAAGAACTTGTAGGATGAATGCAGTGGCTAAGAATGATGCCTATTATTTTTTTTAACTGTAAAAATATATGGTTAAAGAGTGGCTTTTTTCATAGCATTTAGAATCAATGTAGAAGTGAGACAATGAAAAAGAAAATGCATATCAATAACATATTGTAAAATCACTTCAAAAATACATAATAATATAATAATATAAATTTCCTCATAAAGAATTTCCAACTACAAAGTAAGATTTAGTTATTATGAGGTAGACTATGAATGAAAAAAAGAAGAAAATAATTAAAAGCTCTGATCAAGCTGTGATCTATTCTTTTGGAAGAAAATATTTAATTAGGAATTTGTTTTGTGTGCACACAAAACTTACACTGAACTCTTAAGAATCAAACCACAGTCTGTTGATACATTTTAGTAGGCCACCTCTATCTGATATTTGACAAAGCCAAAGATCATGGTCTTTCTTTGTAAACCCTTGTTTTAACTTCAAGATATCAAGTTTTGCAGTCTTACACATCTGTCTACTGTTCTGAAACTTAAATCCATTTTGTCCTTGAATATCATCTCTTGAGGGTTGATGGCTATCCCTGTCCCTGCTGTTCTTTGGCCATGCTTCATCTGGGCTATTAGGTGACTGTCCACACTCAGTGGGAATCCATTGTGTTACTCTTCTACTCTTGTAACAGTGCTTTTCTCCTGAATATACTCTAAAACATATTTTACCATCAAGTACTGTCTATTCTGCCCTCTGGTAACAACTCTCCTCCCTCACTACTCACAACAAAGTCTCTGTGTCTCCATTCTGGTTTTAATCGCTATCACATTTTATTCTTCTGCTCCAAATTATTTAATTTCTTTCCCCTTTTATCCTTGTCATCTGTTCTTTTCATCTTTAACTGCTTCACTGAGCTCTCATGTTCACCTTTCATTTCTCTTTGACTAGGTGTGGAATAAAGTTCCACCCAATGTCCAGTAGTGAGCTGGGATTGAGACTAAAATATCTCTGCTAGTCTGACATTGAAGTATATGTCCAGATATTTTTATAGTGGACCATAAATTTGATCTTTATAAAACCACTAGCATCTTCTAGCAGGTCCCTGATTTTGTTTGTTTGGGGTTTTTTTGGTTGGTTGGGGTTTTTTTGTTGGTTTATTTTTTGTATTTTTGTTGTGGTTTTTGATTGTTTTGTTTTGTTTTGTTTTTTGGTTTTTTTTTTTTTTTTTGCTTCCTGTAAAGTACTCACTTAGATTTTCTTACTGAGAAACAGTAATCAGGACAACAGTTTTTAAGAGATTATGTATGTCTTCATAAAGACTAATCTGAGTTACATTACTTAAGTTTTGATTTTGTTTTAAAAATACCACAGAAACGCCTACCTTGTTTTGAATAGGCTCCAGTTAATATTTTGTTTAGGTAACTCCTTTTCTATTTATAAGAGTTGAAGCTGTATACATGGCTCTTTCAAGACACAATACAAAAAGAATGAAACTCCAAGCATTTTTTTCACTTGAATGACAGTTACACTTAATAGTCTGTCCTGAAACATCAACAATTAAGGAACTACTTTGAGGAATGCTTTGGTTAAGAGAAGGTAGTGCCATCAATATGGTCACTGTAAATTTCACAGGGATAAAAAAGTAACATTTTTATCCTGGACAGTCTGTAAGGATAGGGGTTTGAGAAAAGAGCAAGAAGATTAACTGAGAGATACCAAGAAAATAATTAGAAAATACCAGAGATGCGACAGACATGTGTCTAAGACCATATCTCAGTTGTAAGGTCAGATATTTTTATCACATTTTATAGACTCCTGAAATGGAATTCTCAGAAGGTAATGTTAACCTAGACACAGCACCATGCTCAGAAGGCTACTGGGCATTTGGATCAGAGCTCAGCTGAGGTTCATGAACAATTAGTTATAGCTTTGAGTGATTTAGATAAATCAGCCTTTTCTGCTGGGCAGTTCATGTGTTACAGTGTGCTCATGGGCACTCTGTTCCCCCTTCCCCAGGACCCTGTGACTGATCAGATAACCCTGGACCCCTCCTTCCTGCCCCAACGGGGTTGGCGGAGAGCCAGGGAAGCCCACCCTGTCCAAAGTCTATACAGACCCCTGACATTTCCTGTTCGCTCTCTTTTGCCCTGCTCTCCCCATGGACACCACAGAATAAAGAGACCTGAACCAATGTATTTCGGGGTAAGAGCCTCTTCTTTGCCATCTCCTAATATTCCTCCCCTCACACCCTCAGATCTCTGGGCTAGCCTGATATGCAGGGGGCTGTGTGAGGGGGGAATGCCATTCATGGGCTAGTTAATTTTGATTGAAATTGCATTTTTATCCCAGTAGTTACTTTTAAACTGTTAAAACATTGTAAAATGGCTACCTTAATACTCAGTAATTTAGGAAGTTAAGAAATATCACTGTTTTTAGAAACTTTAGATGTTTTAGATGCAGACTATAGTAATGCATTATCTGTATGTCTTCATCCTAGAATTACCCTTCCCCATGATTGGCTTTGATGTGAAAAGAACTTGGATTATGTGCACTGCTTCTTCCCTAGGCCTTAAATATGAACATTGTATTCAGATAAAAAGAAGGGGGAAATTAAGTTGAAATGGATATTTTCTTAACATATGTGAAACATTCTTTCTGTTTATTTTTTCTAAAAATAGTTATTATCACAGTTTTTAATCTCCAAAGATGTTGTATATCCTCTGTTCTTTAAGTTCTCATTATTTCATAACTTTTTTTTTGTCAAGAAAATGTTGCTTACATATATACCCAAGAAAGGTATTTAGTGTAAAAACAAAAAGTTTACCTAATTTAATCGATTGAATGATCACAACATCTGACAGACCTGTTAAAGATACAATTACAGATTTAGAGATTTACATTTTTTAATCAGCATATGAAAGGGGTTGGAAGTTAGGGGGAAATTCAGAGAGAACAGATCAGGCACTAGTGATTAGAAGTGATTAGGTCACTGTGCAGCAGAGTTGTTATAACCTCAGGCATTTTAAGGTCAGAAGAATCATAGTGTAATAATAACTCTGTTGTATAGCTGTTTTGGTAATTGCAACAGTAAGATGAAATGTGGATTACGCTAAGGTTTTTGGCTTGTTTGGGAAGTGGGAATGTAATTTTTGAGTTAGCTATTCATGATTAACACAGTGTTAAATATCTGAAGCTTATTTCAAGTCAGAATTCTATAATTCCTAGTAATTGGATTTTGTTTTGCTTTTGTCTACTAAATGGAGTAATTTGATTATTCAATAGTATGTCATAGGATTGGGATGAAGCTGCTTCTGTCTTAATTGCAACAAATTATGTAGTGATTTCCTCATGTTTCTTATTAAGAAGTGCACTAATCAGACCACAAAATACTCTACGGTTTTCAGATACTTATTAAACATTTTCTTATCCCTTTTTTGTGGGAATCCAGAGCTTCCCTCTGGCTGCCCTGGAAGACCTGGGATCCTGGCAGGGGGTCAGAAACCCCCCTGGACAGAGCCCTGAGAGACACTGTCTGTGATCTCTGTCCATGGAAAAGAGTTTTCAATCTTACAGGATGAATTACAAGCTCTGAATGCTTGATATAAGTAATAATTAAGTGTGGCACGCGTGCAAAAGTAAAATTTTAGGATTCTAGATTAGGGGTTCAAAGGGGACAAGATGGAGGAAATTGGGTGTGTCTTGTCCTTTTTCTTCTTCTTCATGCCCTCCATGTTTCACTGTAGTGTTGGCATTTTTCTGTTGGTTTAGGCTGGGGACACACTGTTCAACGTAGGTGACAGATATTGGCACGTTATTGTAAATCCAGCCCAGGGAGTTTCTGGTGTTTAATGTTTGTAACATCCCACTGAGGGCAGAGCCCCACATGCTGCCCTGCAGGAGAGACCTGCGGCAGGGCAGCAGAACATGTTAGAGATAAACAGAATAAACAACCTTGAAACCAGCACAGACCAATTATGACTTCTTCTTTGGCAACAGAGCAGAAAGACAGAGACTTTCTACAATCTCAGAATCATCAATACCACAGATTCTGATAATTTTGTAATGTTGCTTTTCATCTCTCCTGCTCCCTCTCTCCAGTACTTAGTGTCACAAGTAGGAAAGGCCTTAGCATTGTGTTAAAGGCCTGTAGAACATTTTATACTTCATACTGTGTGACTGTAATTTAACTGTGATATTCTGTCTTATCTAAATTTCAGTTACCCAGCAAATTGAATTACAAAAACCTTGCTGCAGTGATCCTGCTTTTTCACCATGTTTTTGAATGCCTTTTCAAGTACTTGTCAATACCATGTAGCTAGATATTGCCCTTCTTCATCACTGAATAATGTCCTATTTTTTTACCTTTTAAAAGTTCCACCTTCATACAGAAAGATGTAGTTCTACAGTCAAGTATACAATGATACCTCTTCCCACAAAAACACTAAGCTTATAACTTTTGCTCCAGTATTATGGCAACTTATTATTTCTTTCCCAGTTATGTGTAGAATGATAGCTGAAAAGTCAGCAGAAATAAAAGCAAAGGATTTTGAAAAGTGTCCTTTGATTTCTGATCCTCTGAAATTTCTTTCAGAGCATTATTTTCATGTGTTTTGGCCAACTAACAGAGAAATAGAAACAAGAGTTTTCTCAGCTGGATTCAAAGGCAAGTCTAAACTCCAAGGATTTCAATAAATGAAATAAAATACTGTAGCATAACTCAGATGATATATCCAAAAATGATTCTGATAAAATTAAGCCTTTTCCCAGGCTTTAATGTCTTGCAGTCAAGCTTTAGTTTGGGGATATCCTCAAATGGGAAGAAATTAAAAGAATATTTAATGCTTCCTACTCAGATATGCTAAGCTTTCTTATTTCCCTGCTGGACCATTTGCCCAACTAGACAACTTTGTTTTTCCTTTCTTCCCTTCCCCATAGCTAGAAAGTTTATCAGGTATACTGAAGTCTGTGTACATCTTATCTTATTCTGTATTTATCTCTCTGACTCTAGAAGAACAAAAATGCAACATTTCCATACACACAGAAAAAAAAAAAAAAACAACCCAAACAGATATGGAGTTTAAGTTGAATAATTTGTCTTGCTCTAAAATATAGAACAGATTTGATTATGCCTTGTAACTTTTCTATGTATTTGATTTTCACTTAATGTGAGCAATGTAATAACATTTTGACAGTGAAATGCATTAAAACATACTGTTATGTTCAAATTATGATTTTTTTATTAAAATTTTTCTCATCCAGAAAATATTATTACACAAAATTTAGGATTTATTTATTTACATGTGGAGTTATCTTAATTATTTATTGCAAATTAAAATAGTTTTCTTTATCTAGCATGTATATTTGGTTAAAAACTCAATCTGTTAATGGCACTGGAGACAGCTTTGACGGGAAATCAATCTTCAGTGTAAAGCAGTGATGAGGAAAATGTCAGATTCTTATAGGTCATTTACTCACTCACCAATGAAGAATTGTTGGATGCTTTATATTGCCAAGAATTTTGACCACTCCAATTTTAAACTGGCTGAGTGATTGAGTACTCAATATTGACACATAGTTAAGCAGTATATTCCAGGCATGGCTTTATTTCTTTCTTTGCATTTCTGTCATTGTTCATTGTTTTATCTAAAACAGTCATTAGACTCTTTTGCTCTGTTTAACCTACTTTATATTTGCCTTATTTTTTTGCATGATATACTCATCCTTCTGCCTTGCATTCTTCATGTAAACAGAATAAAACAATGTAAACCAGTCATATCAGCTTAGCAAGAGTAGAGAGAAATCTGACTTTCACACCTTCATTGTGATGAAAACTATCAACTATTCTGTGTATATGGCTATGGTGAGTTTTCATGGTCAATTTTTGGTAACTGGATGGATACAGGAGTGGCTTCAGGGAGAAGTTGCTGGAAGCTTCCCCTGTGCCAGATCCAATGCCAGCTGACTCTGAGATGGACTCACTGCAGGCCAAGGATGAGCCCATCAGAGAGGGTGGCTAAACCTCTGGCACGATATTTAGGAAGCAGAAAAGAATCTGTGCAATAGCAAACATAGCTAAAGAGAGGAGTTATATTACATGATAGAAGCAACTCTGCAGATTCCAAGGTCAGTGAGAATGAAGGGGTAGAAGATGCTATAGGTACCCGAGAAAAGCTTCCTTTGCAGGCTGTGGTGAAGACCATGGTGAAGCAGCTGTGCCCCTTCAGCCCATGAAGATTCACAGGTGTTCAAAGATCCATCTGCAGCCCCTGGAGAAGCTCCCACTGGAACAAGTGGATGGACCAAAAGAGGCATGTGAAAACATGGGAAGTCTGTGCTAGAACAGAGTGCTGGTAGGACTTGTGGACCCATGGAGAACCCTACACTGGAGCATTCTTCTGCTGAAGAGCTGCATATCTGCACTCAGTAATGAACTGCAGCAGACATGAAGGATTCACACTGCAGAGGTTGATGGAGAGCACTCTCTTATGGGACGAGCCCTACAATGGAACAGGGAAAGAGGAGGAGGAGTCTTCCCCCTCAGAAGGGTGGAGGAGCAGAAACAAAAAGAGACCACAACCTATGTTTCCTGCTCCCATCTGCCACAATGGGGGAGGAGATATAGAAAACTGAGTGTGAAGAGGATCCAAGAAAGATATAGAAAATTGAGTGTGACGTGTGGGGTGAAATTTTTATATGATTAATTTTATTTCTTGTTACCTTGCTTTTATTTGTCATAGACTAAATTAATTTCCTTAGTCTGTTTTGTCTGTGCTGATAATTGGTGAGGGAGATGTCCCTGTCCTCTCTTGATCCATAAACCTTTCATTGTATTTTTCTTCATCTGTCCAGTTGAGAAGTGATAGAGCACCTGTGGGTACCTAGTGTCCAGGACGGGTCAAGCTCACCACAATGACCTTTTAAAAATCAGATGCTTCACATCTTCATAAGTGTTAACAGCTGACTTCTACACCCAGGTAACCTTCATGGCATTCACTTTTCTTGATAACCAAACTACCAAAACTTAATTCCAATCCTACATCAATTTATACTATTTATTCTGAAAATTATAATTAGGAGCAGGGACTTGGACTCAATGATCCTTAAGTGTAATTGAGATGCCCTCTGTTCACATGATACTTTTATATAACTGTACCATTGTATGTATACTTATTTGGTTTTGCTAAGAAACTGTTTTTAATTTAAATTAATTTAATTTAATAAATATAAAAAACCAAACATAAATATTAATAAAACTTTATCTGTAAGTGCTATAAAGAGGTAGAATAAAAGTTGTGAAAGATCACAAGTAGTTTACATGAATAACGTGTATAGGTACAAAATAAGTCATATTCATAAGAAAGCCCTGAACTCTTCAGAAAACAATTGACATAAGATAAGCAAATATGGAACTTAATTTTACTAAAATAGAAAACTAAATTTGAGGTGTCAGGAACTCATGAAAACTCAATGACCTGCGCATTATTCTGTATGTTCTGGCTCTAGTAAAACAAAATATTGAAAGGGGAAAGAAGTCTTGAATGTTCAAAAAAGCAGGAGCATGATACTTAAATTTACAGAAAATATTAAACATATATTTTTTAAAATCCAGTTCTTTTTTCTCTCCAAGTTTTAAAAAAGCAGTTATAGCTAATATGTTTAAATTTTAATAATATTTGTGATAACTCTGGAATATATATGAGGAAAAAACCCCTTTCCCTTTGAATACTGCAAATGATTGTTTATTTGGTCTGGGGAAGAAACAGACACTAAGGAAGAGAAATAACAATCGAGAATTTTATGGTTAATGATGGACATATTGCACTACTATTGTGCTACACAGAATAAAGACATAGAAGGACAGAATAGATAGCCTGTAACTGAAAATCACAGATTATCTCAGAAGGAAAAAATGAGCCACTAGAGTGAACATCAAGAATGTTAAAAATTGGATAGGAAAAAAAGCAGTATGTCCCTTTGTGTATGTATGTATAAGGGTATATAGAAACACTCGCAATTTCTCTCATAATTTCACTGGCTTTGGTTTTCCATAATATAAAATGTTATATTGAAATTTCAGTCTCAATTTAGAATAGAGAGAGGAAAAAAACCTGTGTTTTAAAATATATGTCTTCCTGACCTTGAACTGGCTGACAGTTCCACTTGCTCTCACCAACTCTGTTTTTCAGTCCATCAGTAAGTGTTCTAATTATCTCAAGTCTCTCAGGAACAGGAAGTTTTTCTAGAATTTTGAGATTTGAGGGAAAATAGAAAATAGAGTACCAAGAGGACAATGGAAGGATCAAAAACTTGTAGGCATAGTGGGGCACATTCATGCCTGGTAAATTCTTTTGAAACCATATCACAAGGTATGCTTTGACTCTTGGGTTTGGGAAGATATAATATCAAGAGAGTAAAGGAGTGGAGATGAGTGTCACATGGTGAGTTGACAATACCAAATAAAATAAAATTGTTAAACTGTTGTTTTGGCTAAAACAAGTCTAAGTGATTTCATAGCAGTAGCATAGACACTAACCTGAAGCTGCACAATGGTACTGTATTGAACAATGGGGTAAAACTGAAAATTAGATTACTTTGACAGAAGTTTGTCTATTTCTAAGTGCCACGTGCTTTTGCTTTCTGTAAAAATGATCTGATAAATGCCCTATGTCATCAAGAACAGACCATTCCTTATCATCATAAGGGAAAGACTGTTCCCCGAGTACTTTCCTTCCTCTGATATATTGGAAAGGTGACATACTGCATATTCCATGGTGGGCTTTACTAGCCTTCCTTTCCATTTCTTCTATTCATTTTTTGTCTCACGATAGAACTCATTGGTTAATTGAGATATTTTACCAAAGTGTTTTTCCCTGAAACACTGCAAGCATAACACTCAATTACTAAATAATGAGTCTCAGTTTGAAAATATTGGAAGAAGAAATCTGAATTAACCATGGACAAGAACTGTCCTTCACCATGGCTGATTAGGATATAACTATGATTTACTATGTTTAGCAGTAGGATTTATATGCCAAGCTGCCATTAAAATCTTATGATGTGAGATCTCAGGAGTCAGCACATTAGTCTTGCTAATGTTATAACTTTGATCAGCATCAAATGAAAGCAAGGTTTTGAAGTTCAAGCAAAATTTTTTCCAAGGTATTTAAAACTGAAACTGAATAAAAAAAGGACACAGACTAATATTTTCTGAAAGTTTTCTCTATAATTTGAAAAAGTCTGATTATCTTAACATGTATAACCTTTTGGCTTTAAACAGGTTTTATGGACTAAAGATTAACTACAAACTAATCTAGAAATACTTTTGAGTTTATATTCCTGAATAATTCAATGTTAAATATTTATTTGAGGATTTTCTACATTTTTATAATGGTTATCCTTTGATTCTTGCTGTAGTCCTTGGAAGACAATCAAAAATATTCAGTAAGCAGAAAAGCAGATATTAAAAAGCAGGAGAAGAATTAACAATGCATTCTTAATGTGTTTTGTTTGTGCAGGAGGCAAAAGTGAGGGGAAGAGGAAACAAGAAAGAAAAAGAATAAGAATAAGAATGAAAAAAAATCCCCTACATTAACAGTATGGATGGAGTCCACAAATAAAATACTTGTCTGCCTTACTTATGACCAAAAAAAAAAAAAAAAAAGAGAATACATTTATTGCTGCTAGAGACAAAGCCAATTGACAAAATGGAGACAATTTTGAAACAGTAATGTTCATATTCCAGTTACTTCAGTGTGACTCAGGGAGTATAGCAACAGCACAGAAACAAAAGCTAATTGTGGAATAGCTCTCTCACTTATCCTGAAGGTTTTGTTTTTGTTTTTTTTTTTCTGCTTGGATTAAATTTTCAATCATTTAAAAAAGTGCCCATAGTTTTTAAAAGTCTAGGTCCAACTCTGAAAGAAGTCTCATGCATACATTTTCAATGGAAATATTCACCCAGCTAGTGAATTGTAGCAAGTATTTGCTCATATCTGGTTGTATTTGGTTTACATGAAATAATAGAAAGGCAGGCAGAGAGAAAGAAACATCTTTGAAAAGGTCATGAGACCTCAAGAAAAAGCAATGCTAAGCTCTGTTCTGAAAAATATTAAGTTATTAAAAGATCAAGTGATCTGTAAAGCTTCCAAGAAAATCCCAGGTTTTGTATGCATGTATGACCAATACAGAATATTGAAAATGAAGCTTTAGCATGCAAAGGAGATGCAAAATGTTAAAAACTGTAGTAAAAATACAGTTCAAACTCCAACTGTACTCACTTATTGAATGAAAAGCATAATCTCATCTATATATTTAACTTATTCCAATGTGAGTACTGTTTCTTCACTTAAACAGTGCAATGTCATCATTAGCTATTTACACTGTAAACAATCTTACAGTGCCTTAAAAATTCAATCCCAAATTTGGAATGCCCTTTATGTCATAATCAATAATCAGCATCAGGCTATTTAACCATAATATGGCTGGAACAAAAAAAATTCAGTAGGCAGAATAGATTTGAGTGCAGACTGGTTTATGGATCTTCAAAAAGCTCAGTAAATAGTCTTTAATAGGGTTGAAACACCCTGCTTCAAATGTGTAAACAACCTTTATCCTGATGATATTTATAATGAATTTCTATATTCCCTGGCAATTGTATGCCATAATGATCACAGCAGGAAGAACATGCAACAACAAAATGGTTCCTGCTAACACTATTGTTGTTGTTTTTACTATTAATGCATTATCTATGTTGACACACTTTTGTGTATAGTATATTTAACATAAGAATCATGAATAATTTTAACATTTTTGTTTAAATAGTAATTCAAATTATTTTCTCAAGTGTCATTTTGCCATATTTATGCCAAATTATTTTAATTCTCATTTACTGCTTTCCAAATGAATATAACATTTGGTAGAACCTGTATTTGGCCACCAAAACAAGAGACGTAGTCATGCATCCCAAAAATGTCACTAATATTAATATTTCTCTGCTGTAAAGCACAAGGTAGAATCCTTTTCTCTCTCAGGTTTGGTGCATTATTTTCACTGTAACTAGGAATCTACAGATACTTATCAAAGAATTAAATGAGGCATAAAAACATATCAAAAAGAAGTTTTGATTTCTTTCTACATAGGAAATAATCAGGCCTTTAAGGCACCTACAAGGATGTGCATGTGCTTCCCTGAGAAATGAGAGGATGGGCAGTTATGGCAAAGTGTAAAGATGTCACAGGTTATTTAAATTATATGATGAGCAAAGACACATTATCACCCAGGAGGTGCTCAGATGTAATACAGGATTCATAGGTTTTAGTCATGTAACTTTATAGTCACATTGCATTATTTAGAATTACATGTTCTGCTTTGGGTTGGTTTCTTGGTTTGTGGGGTGTATGGTTTATATGTTGAAAAGTCAGAAAATAAATTAATCTTGTTTGACAAAAAGAAAAAACATTGAGAAAGCATGTCTATGAAATAAAAAATTGTATAAAATATTTTCATGTGTATGATACTTCTGTACTTCCATACATCGGTGTATGTCCTATGTTTCAGTACTGTATGATGTGTTGGTTTTTTTTCTATCTCATGCTTCTCATAAAAGTCAGATTTAACACACAGTTGTAATATGACACTGTCTCTGGGCAGAAGAAATAATCAGTTTGCTCTAAATTTCAGTTACATATTTCTCACTGCCTCTTGGAAATACTATGCTGCATTTTTAAATTTAAAATTATTTATATTTCAGGACAGCCTATACAACAGTGAAGAAAACCCCAGCAAAACAGTCCAACTTTTTCTAGATAATCAACAAAATGCAAAACATGTTCCTCCAGACTGTTATTTTTTGGAAACATACAGAACAATAAAAAAAATTACTGAAAAAATAATTGTAGAATCACTACTTTCTGAAAACTGGCTTCTTACACAGCTGTAACCTAGCACCCATCAGCCTGGTGCTCATAGAGAGCCTGCTGTGTTTTGCTGTACGTTAATAAACATCTTTCTGTTTCTATTACTTTGTTTAACTCTGAATATCTGTCTTCAAACAGTTATATTTTTTCTCTTATCTGTCCCCCCCCCAAAAAAAAAAAAAAAAAGGACAATAATAACTGAATTTCTATTTTATTTTTAGGTTTTTTCAGGCATTAATAAAAAAATCAGAATATTCAGAAATTTTTATCTGGAATTTGCTTGTACTTTATATAGTTTCATATAATCCTTATCAGCATAGTTATTCACACAAAACCAGTACATTATAATAAATTAGATTTTCAAAAGTAGATCAGGTGAATTTTTACATCCTTATTCTGAGAAACATGTTCTCAATTTCTGACAAAACAGATACACATAAATTGATTTTTTGGAGACAGAACTAATGGGGTTAGAACAGTTGCAGAGATCAGGGCAGGCTTCCAAAGGCAGCCCCAGCCAAGGCATAAGGCACTTGTCTGGGGACAAAGCAGGCTGAGACCAGTGCTGGAGTCCTGATCAGGTCCAGTGAGAGTGCAACTGGGGTCAGACACAAATCTGGGACAACTAGGCAGCTGAGGGGATGGGCTGAAACCAGGCCAGGATGGCAGTGTGTGGGTTAGGACCAGGATCAGGCAGTCTGGGCTGTCCCCCATGGCTGGGTGGGATCAGACTGCAGCATGGCAGGAGCTGTACTGCAGTTCCATGCAGCTGGAACCATGGCCAGGACCCTGGCAGGACATGCACTGTGGAAGGCAAAGCCTCCACCTACTGCACCAGGCTAGTGATAAACATCTTCCACTTTCTAAAGCTTTGCTAAACAAGTACTAAATGTTTCTTCTAATGCCTGAGGCATTGCCCACACTTGGTCATGCTGTGACCTGGATTAGAGTGACCTAACAGAAAAAGATCAGGAAAACAGATGCCAAAATCAGGACACATAATTATCTTCTTATCAAGTTAGCTGTAGCAGCATGGGGGCATTCTGCATGAACCCTTTGAATGACTGCATTTGCCATCTGCTCTTATCTTGCAAGACATTGTTCTTCTGCTTAGCACTGCTCAATGCACGCAAGCAGCACCCAGCTGCCTTCAGCCATGCACAGGAATGGTGTAGGCTATTCCTCTACAAAAGTAGTGCTCTTTGGAAATATGGCATGAAATACTCATGAGCAGCTTTTTTTTTTTTTTTTTAATTGGCAAAAAACATCTATTCTGACGTAGTTTTCAGTGTACAAAAATCACTGGGGTTTTGTGAACAAATTTTCTTTGTTGGTACATTTAAACTGGTGAGGTAAATGACATTTCTCAATTATCATAATTCTAGCCATTCTTTAGAATATTATTTGTTGTATTTTTCAAATATGTGTTAGTCTGCTTAAGGTTTCTAATCTGTCAGCCGTTATAAATGAAGAAACCTAAAGTTTGAAGGCTCTATGTTGATCTGAAGACTGAAAAAAGGAAAAGAAGCTGCTGTGCTCCCTTGACAAGACATACACTTGGATGGGATTGCTTTATTGAAGCACAGATCAACATTCTGACTTTTCAGAATGTGTTAAAAAGGAATCAAACCTCAGGGCAATTACAAGCATGCAACAGTAGATCCCTGCTGCCTTTCAATCTATAATTTTTCCTATCAAGAAAAAAGAAAAACAGAAATAACCTACATAGAAAATGGTTTTGGTACTTCTAAAGATATTTTGTATTACAGAGAATTATTTTTAAAACAAAAATTATTCAATATCTTGCTAACATCCTTTTCATACACTGCCTAGGCCTCTTGTAATGTATATCATATTCTATGACTTCAAAATAAAGTTTGTATTTGAAAACATATAAAACATGTTTTTATGTATTTTTTTCCCATAGGGATGATTTCTTAATCTATTTTTTCTCTTCCCAGAAACGTTGCTTGCATATTCAGATGTTAAAAATAACTTCAGAGCAACTGACTTGTCTTCACATCCTGTTCAGGACCACTCTGGAAAATCTTACTGTCAGCATTCCAGCAGTCTTGTCAACAGCTACCTGCTCTCAGTTGCTGATGAAGCCATGTAGAGTAGTTCAGTTATTCGAATATGCATGTAATAATGTTAACTTTGTGGATTTCTATAAATTAAAATAGAAATCTACAAGGTAGAAGACAAATAATATTTTCAAGATATGGCTACATTTAATGTAGAAGAGAAACTAGCAAGCTCTAAAATAGTATTATGAAAAATATTTGTTTTCCAGAGTAGAATGATTCCACAAGTTATTATTTAATTTTGAAACACAAGAAATAAATTTTTGGAGTAGATTAAGTAAAATTTTCTTGACAGTTTTTCCTGAGTCAAACAGCAAAAATATATGAACTTCCAGTTGTTTTGTAATATAGCTATTCTGTGAACATTAATATATTGTCACTTCTTTTCTTTATTGTTAATAATAAGGACAACAATAACAAGAAAAGTAAACATATATTGGGATATAATTTTGCAATAAGTTCTTTGCCTTTTTAATGGAAGATGACATTTGAGATATGACTTTAGTAGGTTTTGTCTGACATTCAGGATCACCATTTTACAAAATTTAAATAGACAGTGCTCTTTTTAAGACAAATTGCTTTCATGCTTTTATCCTGTTCAACACACTTCATCTGATTTGCTGTAGATTTTAATAGAAGAGTCTGGATGTCAATGGGGAATTTAATAGCATTAACTTATTATTAAATAAATGGAGCAAATATAATCTTAATTAAAACAGAATCAAATAACAATGTTTTTCTTAACTGTTGATGACATCATTTTGATATAATTTTTGGGGTTGTTGCATATTCATGTTATTAAACTAAAAAGTTATCTTTTATCAAATAGGCTGTAATTCTTGAATTGAGTTCTTGTTTCACTTTTTTTTTTTTTTTCTGAGGCCTGCATTGGGAATACTAGGAGAAAGAAGGTTTGTGCATATAGTATATTTGCTACAAACTAAATTTGTCTTCAAAACCAGATGTGCAGTTTTATAAGAAATGTAGATTCATGGAAAGGAATGAGGATCTTTAAAATTCTGGCAGTCCGGCCAGGTCAAAATTCACTAATTACTTTGTACTATTCTAGAAGTTAATTGTAAATTCATTCTGTCCCTCCTATTGCAAAATACTTGCACTACTTCCACATTTTTTGTCATTTAAAAATTTTTTTCCTTTGGAAATTATATTTTAAGACGATGCAGATGTGCCTGATGTTTTTTTCTTCCCTTCCACCCTTTCTAGAGTAGCATTTCCTAGAAATTATAGAAGACTTAAGCTCCGAGTCTGCTGAATAACTGTGCACATAGTCAGCAAAAAAAAGTGAGTTTTGTGACTTTGGTTATGCAGACTATGCAGCTTTCAATGGAAGATGAAATGTGATTCAAAATAATCTTTCCACCTTGCACCTTTTCACTTTAAAAAGTGACTGCTGTAAATTTCTACTTGCATAATGGAGTGGGAAATTTAATTTTCCTATTAATTCTTGAAAATGAAGGTAGTACTTAACAGTGGTTTTCCTGAATGACCAATTCAGTGGCTAGAAGACAGCCTTTATTATTAAAAATATATCTGTACAATTAAACCCATGGTCCTGAATATTTTTGTATCATCTTTGTTCCTTAGAGATATTATTTGGATCTGGCATAGATTCAAGAATTTTTAATATACCTGCAGGTATATTATATACAGATGATAATGAAACTAATATCTGATCTTATGATGCCTGTGGTTAATTTGTCATGGATAAACTGGCCGAGTTGTGCAGCTATTATATAATTAGGAAAAAAAAAATAATGCTTAGCATAGGATGTGGCCCATCCACAGCAATACTGAATTACCAAAATGGGATATGAAAATGATTCTGCATTGAGCTATGTGACTGTATTGTTTCCAGTGGGAGACAACTAACCAAAACGTAGCTATAATAATGCTTTAGGATTGAGCACAGTATCAGCCTGATTTAAATGAATGTATGTTTGAAATGTAGGTGCATGTTAATAATCCCATGTGGTAAATCTGAACTAATAAACCTAGTTTCTCAGTCAGGGGTGGATTTTGTGCAAAAAGATAAATCCAGCAATTAATCTACTGGCCTCTACCAGTTGTGGCAGTTCTCAATTTTGAGAAGATACAAAAAGTCTATAAATAGACTCAATTGGTTCAGTAATTTGCTTTGCAGTTATACTGAGTTTTCAACATGCTACATGGTCAATTTTTAATAATATTTTGGAATACTTTCCTACATATGAATAATGTATGGCATTACAGTCCTTTTACTACTAAAATCCAGGTTATTGTGTCTACTAAGAGTCCATACAAAAATGGGAAACCCTGAATGTGTTATTTTGGCCAAATCATCATCAGGACTATCCAAAGCATCAATTTATTTCCCGATAAAAGTAGTGACAGATTATCTGTGGAGATAATAATATATTGGTCTACCTAAAGTGTAGAGAGTTTAATAAAATAAGCTAATAGTAAGAAAAATGCAAGTGATTTCCAGTTATAACACTCAGTTTGAATGGACTTAGAAAAAGCTCTTCAATAACAGTTAAAACTGTCAAAAAAAGGAAAAAAAAAACCTAAAAAAACAATTCCAAACAAATGAAAAAACCCTCTATTTTGTTTAATCCCCTTTTTCCTTTTATCACTTTCACTTATCCAGTGTCCTTCTGAATCCCCATGTTACCATGTTTTCCAAAAACAAAAACAAAAGCAAAAAACAAACAAACAAACAAACAAAACAAAACAAAACAAAAAAAGACGAGGGGTTAAAAGTTAAAACCAGGTTAAAATATCTCAGGGCAAGACAAATCCAGAGAGTTCCTAGTTCTTGCAACCTAGTATGGGCAGGTAAGTACAATGTCTGGGGCATTTTCTTAGGGGTGGGACAAAAAAAATCACAAAATCGCATTTAGTGGCTATGTTGGGAAATATCTGTGGAGTATTTTCTGCTCAACATAATAAACTAAACTGATGATAAAGTGAGATTTCAGATGAGATTCAAAGAGGGGTCAGGGAAGTGTATTAGTGTCACAAGAATAAGCAGACAGAACTCAGTTTCTTCATGCAAAAAAGCCCAATCTTTATTGCATAGTTCATATTTTTATAAGATTATTAGAAGGCACCATATTAGATTTAATTGGCTAAAAATGCACACTCATTTCATTGGTCAGTAAATGGCATTTTGCATATTCATATCCATTTAAACCTCTCTATTTCTGGTTAGTTTACATCTTTTCTTCACTGATTCTCATGGGACAGATTTCTTGTTTTTGCAGGTGTGAATGGTTTTTTTGCCAGAATAGATTTTTGTGCTAACTAACTTTCATTCTTATGATGTTTTCACATGGAAAGTTACAAGCTAATTGCTAGCTGCATTCAGCCAACATAACAGGCATAAGTCTGGATTTTATAAGGCTTTTCTTTTGTCAGCTATTACCTATATGCAACATATTAGTCTTAGACTAGGAATGTGGCATACCAGTAGTTATTTCACAATTCAGTTGAAATGTAAACATAAATTTAGTCTTGGTGGAGGCTTCATTTGACTCTTATCTACAATTTTAGTCAGGATTGGCCAAATGTACATCTTTCCCCAAACTCAAAGTCATTCATTTGTGCACTTTATCTAAAAAATTGAGTCTCACTATCTATATCTTTTACAAAAATGTAAAAGTGCTTCTGGAAACTGTAATATATTTTTATGAGTTTGAACTGATATCACATATGTCAGGTAAATGTGTAGTTAACCAAGGACAATTACACAATTTGCAGGAACAACAAACATATCAGTGTGAGCAGAGAAAGATCATGTGGCAAATGGCATACTCACAGTTCAACTTTGGAAATCTAGAGAAGTTTCCCCAGGATGTGATTTGAAAAGGCACTGAAAACTGATGAAGAAAGAATAAAGGAAATAGCATTTTTTGACTAAGAAGAAAAATGGTTGTATTAAATTCATCTTATGATTTGTTTCAGTGTGTTTAGAAGTCTCTGTTTAATGAGTTGCTATGCTCCATTTTAATTTTTAAATTTTTTTGTGTTATATTAAGCATGGTGCTAAACAGATGACTAGAAACTTCATTAAGCTTCTTTTTTTCATTAGATGTGTGTGTGTATGTGTGTGTGTGTGTGTGTGTGATATGTTAGGAGTGGGAGGGGGGAAATTTTCATGTCAAGATCTAAAGGTTAGGTCATGAGGCCTTCATCATTTAGGATTGTAGAGACACATACTATATTAATTTTATATAAAATTTATTTTTTTGCAGCCTTTGATCAAAACTAGATAAATTTCATTACAAAACATTTCTGTGTACAATGTATTTCCTAGTAGCTGCTTAGTAAAACTGATCTTATTGTCAATGTTTTTGCTGCTAGAAATTTTTGGGGATCTGACGAGAATGCTGATTTTATTTAGCTTTTTAGAAAGTTCTAACAAGAATGGCTAATTCTTTAAACTTAAAGGAAGTCACAGAGTTTGATCTGAAATTAGAGGCTTAGTAAATTTGGCAGTGGCAGATCCAGATGGGTTTTCCTCAGAGATTTAGAAATGAGCTAAACTCCAAATAGAACATGAATTCTCAGGGCTTTCAGATGCCAAACATCAAAGGAAACAGCTTAGGTTACAGTTATCCAGGCTTACAAGTAGTCAGTGGTGTAGAAGCTTAAGTAAGTTGTTGCAACATTTTGAAAAATGAAAAAAAGAATGCATTGCACTAAATGCCAGAGGAATATACCTTTTATATATGAAAAACTGCTTTTGATGGGATAGTAGAACATTCTGACTATACAGTCCTTTTCTCAGCTATATACTCAAAGTTGCTAAAAGCCTTAAACTCTATTGGATATAGTTTTTATTACAAACCTAATATAGGGATCATCATTTTAGCACACTTCAGAATTTGAAAAAACATTCTGGGTTTTGCTTTAGGACAGATCCAAAATGTGTCACAAAGAAACGATGTAACATATTAGGTTTCAAAGTAGTTATTTTCATATCAAAATATTTGAGATTCAGCTATAATGTGTTCTCTTCTAAGTTGAACTAGAAAGAACAGCAAGTTTGCACTTGCCTCAGAAGAAAAATGCCCAGTGATGTCTTTCTTATTTAATCTGAAGGTTTTCTAAGAATTTGAACATCTGCAGAAAAATAGATACGTAGTACTTAGTATGATGTATTATGACCTGATGAGTTCAAGGCATGTCTAATCACTTTTTTCTTATTTCTGAGTTGTGGCTAATCCACAAAGCATATTCAAAGCATACCTGTAAAGAGTTAGACCTCTTTCAATTTGTTTCCAAATACTTTGTGCAATTGTTGTCTGATAAAGCTGTTGAAACAATGCTGGAACCATGACCACCAAAACCTCCCCTCTGCTGTCCAGGGTCAGACACTGCTGGTAAGGCACCCACTCACAGGAGATGTGTAGGGACAGCCCAAGGACTCACTGCAGCAGCACCTGCATGAGCCTGCTCTGTCTCAGTGGTACAGAGCAGTGGAGCTGGCACAGCCCTTGGCCAGTGCTTGGTGGCTTAGCAAGGCTTAGGGCAGTAGAAAGCCTTGACACATCAGGGAGTATTAGACACCAGGGGTTATAGCAGGTGGGAATTTCTGAGAAGGAATGGATTGCATAGAGAATGGTAGTAATAACCCAAATTTATTTTCAGGGTTAGTTTGGAGATTGTCTGGGGGTTTATGTTTTGTTTTGTTGTTGATTTGGGTTGCTTCTTGTGCTTTGTTTGTTTGTTTTGTTTTGCTTTTTGGGGTTTTTTTTGCACTGTCCCTCACTTTGACTATGTGGAAGTTTTCTAAAATTTCAAACTTCATGGAATCTTTTAGCAGAATTCCATTTTAAATACTGCATAAAATTATTTCCTTTTCCTATAGTGAAAAATCACTACATTAAACTCACATAACCTTTATTTATAGAATAATAATTTACTTAAGAAAAAACCCAGACCTCTAACTGAGAAAATATCATTACCTTTTTTTCCTATAGGTGAAATACGCTAAATGACATAGAAAAAAGAAATCCAGACAAAATTTAGCAATTCCCAGTTGAATCTGAATTTAATTTACAGGGACACACAAGCAACATCCTTTGAAGTGAGAAGGAGAGGAAAATTTATTTTCACCTCATTATCCAAGCTAAAAGTAAATTGTCAGAATTAATCCCTTTCAAATTAGTTTCAAGCTTTTATGGACACATTTCACATTAAAGTGCATCAACAGACAAAATGAAATAAATATCCAGGACCACAGACAAGGTAAATCCTGCTGTCTTTATCAACTTGCTCAAAAACAATAGAATCTTGGTAAATCTGCACAAGTTCTTATGGGTTTCATCATGTGCCATTTAAATTTGCTATACTTCAGTAGTCCCTCTACAGTCTGCTGTTCCCCCTTCATTTATCAAACATGGCATTTATCCAGCACCGTAAATTATGAATTAAGGTAAATTATCTGTATCCTAGAGACTCTTCTTTGTAAAGACTAATTGTCAAGACTAATTGTCAAAACTAAATTATTTGTATGGAATAAAACATGTTTAGAAAATAAAAAAAAACATTTGGAGATTATAAAAAGGTTATTAATGACATTATTGTAGATTAAAAATACAAATACTTTTATATAGAATCCTATAATTTTTATTGTCTGTCTGAGTGATTCATAAAAGTAAGGAGAAAAATAATTTTAAACTACCTTTTTGGACTTCTTTTTTCTGGGATCATGCAGCAAATTGCTTGATATATAAAAAAAATTTAAACAATTTCTCAATTGTTTTAACAATTGTATTTCAGAAAAGCGTTCATGAAGGTGATTCATGAAGCTGTATTCTGAAGATCTTGTTCCATCTTTGCATGTGAAGCAGGATGTAATTGTGTCTTGAATCCTCTTTTTGCCTGAATATTCACTATCACTCTCAACAGATTTTAATTTTGTTTTGTTTTGTTTCTTTTAAGATATTTTAATTTTCAAAAAATGTGAAAGACTTTTATTGAAAATAGAAATATAGATTTTCTCATGTCAAAGACAGATATTAATATTTTAGAATTGATTTTAAACATTTTCATAGCGGCAAAATACCAAATGTGAAAATTTTATGAAGTGCAGACACAGTGATACAATTCCTACTGTAGAAAACTTCATTATCAAAGTATGGATGGAAATGTTATTTGACATATCTGCCAATGACATTTCAGTTGTTTGTCTTTAGAGAAAACCCCATACACTCCATATTTAAAAAAGCTTTTGTAGGCCATTGACATTTAAGCACAACAGTGCGGGACACTTCTACATCTGAAATAAAGATAAACTGCATTCATCAGAGTTTTTTTTTCACATTGAGAAAAAGTCTATCTTTCTTTCTTCTGTAAGATATTGCAGCAAGAAATTAGTGGGAAAAAAGTGCTAGCCTTTTACTTCATTTTTTAAATTGAAAGCAAAGTATCTATGTCAAAAATAAATAGTTTTTTTTGAAGTCTCTCCTCCTAAAAATGAAGTGGAATTGGACATAGATTTTGCTAATACCCATGCTGAACACTATAACAGAAAAAGCTGAATAATCAATGCTACAATGATGGTTGCATGGGTCATTGGATTTTTTCATGCATGATTGATGATAATGATGTATGAAAAAGATGTGGTGCAACAAATTCTCAACTAACTGAAAGGCATAGACAGCTTAATGGTCTGAAAACTTTTAAAGAAAATTTCTACTTGCCTTGTTTTCTTTACAAAAATTGCAAGGAAATGTGAAAACTCTTATTCTTTTTCAACAAATTTTGCCTTTTTCATTAATTAAGGTATCACATTTTGCAAGAATACATAAAATCATGTTATTGAATATATTAAAAAGTAACAGGAAAAACTGACTTTTTGTGACTACTGTTTGGTGATTCCAGCTAAAACACAAATGTGATAGTTGTTTATGTTATCAAGACTTTTTAAGAATTTAAGGTAACCAAAAATTCAAAATGCCTCCAGACACATTTCATCAGCATTAAGTACTTCTAAGATATTTAAATTTTCTACTTAAAAGAGATGAACAATTTACTTATGGGGTCTTACATATTCATATGTAAGGATGATATGCAGGATGTTGAAATTTTTACAGTATGCTTTATATAACAGTATCTTATCCGTTTGTTATGGTAAATCATTGTAAATTTAGTTTCATAATATGACTAATGGGTGGGGTCTTGTTTGCCCCTTCTTTTCGGTCAGTGAAAAAGACCATGAATAAATAAAAAGCAAGTTATTGTATTAGCATTTCCTCTGATGATACAGGAGCCTACTGGGATTTTCTGTGACATTTTCAGTGCTTGTCTGTCTCTCACAAGTCATGACTTATTTTCAGTTCCTGAGTGAACATGCCTGAGTAGCTGACTTAAAGCCTGATTATTTTATTTATTTATTTATTTTAATACATGAACCAAAATAGCAAAGGGAGAATACAGATGAAGACTATTATTGCAAATACATTTGAAACCCAGACTGCAGCTATCTACTACTGCTAGGATAAAAGAGTTTTCCTAACTGCATAATACTGAGTCATTTAATGTTTTGTGTATGTTGACAGTAAAGGGGGAAAAGTGTGATGAAGTCCATGGTTTTATTTTCAAATCTTGTAAAGAACTCTACTCCAGGAACTAGACTATGATGAACCAACTCATTTTGTGTGGGTCAGGAGATAGCTATCAGTCATAATTTTAGGGGTTTAGTTAAAAGGAAAATGCTGTCAGTTTTTAGAAGTCCAACCCCATTTACAACACAAATGTGTCCAATTTGAGCCAGAGAGCATTCTATGCATGTCTAGTTTCCTGTAGAATTTCTAGTCTTGTGCAGCAGATGTAAATTCTGGCAACAGGTATGGCCAATTCCCTATCTTGTTACACTAGTTATATTTGATGCTGGTTTTCATAATTCTGTATTTCATTTCTTATTTTTATTCTCTTAGAAACAACCTTGAGTTTATCCACTGTCAGTTCGTATTATTTTGCTGTCTTCATTTTCCTTTAGCTCTTTCTGTCTCTGTGAAACAATGATATACATCTCTCATTATATTTAAGGTTTGATAAATCATATTCCTCCTGCTGTAACTAATTTTGTAATACATATGTTGAAAGACTTTATGAAACTCTTAAATGACAGTCTCATTTTCTGCATTGTTTGATAAAATGTGAAGTCAATAATTTTTTAAGTAAAGAAACTCATCCAGACTTAAACCTCACCGTGAAATTCTATATCAAGCTCAAGCTGACTCTGTTATGTTTGCTTCCTTGATTGTTTTTTGTTACACACATATTGTACAGGGAAGACCCCTGTATGCCTTCTATGGATGTAAATATGAAAAAGACAGAAGTGTTATGTCCTCTGTGTGCTACTCTGACATTTGAAGTGGGATATGTTAAATTCTATTACAAACACATTAATTTCCTCAATTCAAGGAATTAAAAATTATGTTCCAAGATTTTAACAGATCATAAACATCTTTTCTAGTCATTCTAATATAGGAACAACCAAAATACAGTGTTAAACATCCAAATTAAGCAGAACTCCTAATCTCCATTAATTATCTCATATCTTACTATATTTTAAAAAATTAGTCTAAACCCATAAGAAACTAGTAAAGAGAAATAAACCTTTTGTGGAAAACAAACAGACAAAACTCAAACCTCCAGCATTTCATTAGTTATAAAAGAATAAAAAAAAATTGCTTCATGTTATTATTATACATTAGCCAGTAAATTAATTGCCATGGTAATACATAAAATTATCAGGTCTTACTAATTTTTTTCAACTCTGTGCTCTAATATTTCAGTTTGAGGTTATCTGGGTCAGAAAACTGTCAGCGAAGTGGTTGTTATTGTCTCCATGTGTGATTGATGGCTCATTTTAAATAAGACAGCAGCATGATTCTACTAGCAGTGACAAAAGATATATCAGAATATTTTAATAATATACACTCTGGTATTTTTTTCTGCTTTGAAAAAAAAAAAGTTCATTACATTTTTAGCATGCAGTTGAATAAAATACAGGTTTCTTAATTAGGCTAAGCCATTAGTATCTTTAATTTACCTAAAATGTTAGTAAATAGCAATGTATATAAACAAACAACTGAACCCCCAACATAAAGTATGTGATTTAAACTTGAAATAAAAAAAATCTCTTCCTGTAGGTTAAAAAAATAAAGATGATTGACCAAAGTTAAATTCCCCAGCAAAAAAGAGAAGACTCAGGGGTATTTATTTAATCTTGCTATATTCTTAGAGATTATATGTTGATGAATATTTTAAGAACTTAATATATTATGGATTTTTTTTAAGACTCAAATATTTAAAACCTATGAAATACATATATATTAGATATGAAAAAAATTCTATCTTTTTAGTCCATCTTAATGAAATTTCTATATCATCTATATTGTTAATTATCCAGCTGTACTGCTTTGTAATCTAGCTGCTGCTTTCTGAAACCCTCTCAAATACTTGAAGAAAAAGAGCTTTCTTATGTTTGTTTATGGTTTCTTTTATACTTGACTGTAATATAACTTTAAAATATTAGTTATGGAGCATTATGTAAGATTCAGCTAGAAATTACAAGGAAGTGATTTCACCCATTTCTTTCAGTTCTCTAGGAAGGTAATCAAAGATACACAGAACCTGAAGTCTTGCTGGTTGTCTACTGAAGGCTTTTGAAGTAGTTTTAATGTTTCAAATGGTGATAAACACCTCTTCATAAAGATTTAAACTTCCTTGTCCTCCTTAGCTAGCTTAAGTACAAGACTACTTTTTCTCATTTGCTTGTATTTACCTCCTTCCAACATATTTCAATGCATATTTCACTAAGCTAGGAGAAGTCCTAGAGGCAATGGCTTTTTTAGGAACACAGCTGTAATGTGTTCAAAGTCATAGTCCTGAGTAATGAAGAGTATGAAATTTATATTGTGGCTTTCTTCCTCATCAGACTTGGACCACTTGGGTCCCTTTTTATCCTTGATGAATGCAGACTGTTTGTCATCTCTCTTTTCTTTTTTTCCTAAATATTCAATTTTTCTGTTCTGTTTGTTACCGATGAAACTGTTTTTATCTGATTCATAAAACTGCACTATGCAGTGACCATAAACTGAGCATAGTATGTGGGACCATCTAAGACCTGTGGTATCATCTCATTTCTCTGTTTCTCTGTTTTTGTAACAGGGTCACAGCTAGTTCATTCTACAGAGAATAAGTACTCTTCTTATCAACTCAACCAAACTAAAAACAATTGAGGCAGAAATTTCCAATTTGCAACACACTTTTTAACACAGATAAAACAAATCCAGATTGGCTTAAATTCACAATAGTCTCATGGCCTGTGTTTTCAATATAAAATCTGTGGCCCTGAACTAGCAAAAAACACCAGGCTGCAGCTGATGAGTTTTTGTGTCAATTTGAAAAGTAGAGAGTCCTACTGGCTATGTTATATTCATATCTCAATGACCTTCCCAGGAGAAATTTTAAAATATTTTGGTACACTAGCCATCTGCCACTTCATTTAATGCAGTAAACGAGATCCAATTTACCTCTTTAAATTGAAATATATCAGAAAGGTTATTTTGTCTATCTGTTTCGCAACTGCTACCTGAAAATGGAATAACACTGAGGTGCAAGGTTTTTGGGTGTCACTTAAAATTTTAGTCTTTGGGTACTGTAGGTGGATCATTCTTTTCACCACCAATATAACAATTTATCTCCTTGTTATCCTCATGATCACTGTTCAACATCCTTTATCAACACCTATTCAGATAGTCTTGTCTTTCTTTCTCTTTGATATAATCCTTTGAGTTAGTCATGCAAAATGTCAACCCTGCTAAAACAGAGGGAAAACACATAAATATTACTACAGCAACTGACAATGTCTGTCTTCTGCCCAAGGGTTTGTATTCTTTGGCTACAGGTAAGTCTACATCTATATATCTGGAGAGTCATACTTTCACTTTTGATTATCAAGGTACCAATATGCTTATTTTATACTTTTTTATAACCTAAAGATTCACAGTCTAGTGTTTGATTTACCACATTATTTATTTTATGCATGAGTTTCATCCTGTAATATGTCCAAATTTGGCAGCAATGTGTAAGGTATTCCATTAATAAAGGGATTGACAGGATGAAAGACTTAAGTATAAACCTGAAAATATTGGAATCCTAATCTGTTGTTCTGGGTCAATAATTTCTTATAAAAGTTGCAGAAAGTCTTTGTCACTTGGCTGGAAATTTCAACTAATGAAAATCTTACTGTGGGAAGGTGGCAGGAGAAGACTTGGACTTGGAATTATACTGAGCTGTGTAAGCTGCCTTTTTATATGAATTTTAGATAAAAACATATCAACTGAGTAATAAATACCCTTCAACAGAACACTAAATATCTCAATCTGCAGCTAGATGAAAGCCTGAAAAACTACACTGGAGCTTTCTTGGCAATAAGATTTTTTGCTTTTATAGAAACATTAATATAGGAAATTCTTGTGCTTCTACTGCCTATGTTATTATTTCTCACCTCTGTGACACTGATTGATCCTGTCCTGCTTTGCCAATACTGTTTTGCATAGGGGGAAAAAAAATAGAAACCTTAACCGCCCAAAAAACAGTAACAATTTTTTCCCCCAAGTTTAAGTGTGTATGAACAAATACATGCATGTGTCATTAATTAATATAGCTCATGACCTTAATGAGATATTAATTTCAGAGTCCTCATACCAAAAAATATCCCTTCTTTACACATACTTTTTATTATTCCTGTGTTCATAGTTAATTAAGTTATAATCATTCACAACAGTTGTATAATCATAAGTGTATATAAAAATTATAATTCATACTATACAAAGAAAGATATAACCATTTACAGAAGGATGTTAGAAAGAATACCAGTAATATAAAGCATTTATAATTGTCTTTATGTTTTTTGATTTGAATTTATGATTTTTTTCCTGAACAATGTAATCAGACTGTATTGTTTATCTGGAATTTTAGGAGATATAAGTCTTTCTTTCTGTAAATGATTGATGTAAAGGAAGACTCTTTATAGAGTCTGAAGCCTCTTCAGATGAACAGAATCAAGGATCATAATAAAAGTATTTTTTATATGAAGAGCTAATAGTCACATCCATAGTCACAGTCTATTAATGACATACTTAAGGTTATTCTCTTTACTTACAGAAAATATAATTTCCTCAATGTTCAAAGGGACCTAAGATTTTTCAGACATTTGTAAGATGTCTAACCTAGGAATTTGATGGGGATATTGAGAAAAAAATACCTGAAAGGCAAATGAACTGCAGTAGAATTAACCATGTAAGATAGCAAGCTGGATTTGGGCCACTGTGTTCTTTTGCATTACCAAGACCAGATATATTTGCCTGCACACTGTTCCTTCAGTATTCACTTGGTTATATTATTTCTGCCATGCTAGTTATTAGGAATGCATCTTTGGTTCTGTCAGGCACTGTTTATGATTTGGGCTTTTCATCAAAATTGTCCTTGCTACTTTCACTCAATTCTAGATTTTGATGTACTGCCACTTCTCTGATCTTGAAGTAATTAAATAGATAATAGCATTTTCCCATGATAAATATCTGCAATATAAAATTAATAGAATATTTAGAATGAAATATGTACAAGAACCAATAATTTTCCTTTGATTCATCATATCCTAGACACCATTTTTGCCTTTTAAATATTCTTGAAGAATATCATCACCTTGGTAGTAACTTCTATTTGTACTACATTACAATATGTATGAAAAATTCTACTTCTCCTCAGACTTTTACTGTAATATTGTGTAATGTTGTATTAGCCAAAAACCAAATTACAAAAGTTTTACTAACACTTAATGGAAAAATCAGAATTAATAATTTATATATAGCATCCAGACCTTTCATATTGATTAAGCATAAGCAAAGGCTTTGGTATTTGTCTGTTTAATCACTTTTACCAGTTTTTCAATAAATCTTCAACCTGTAAGAGTTTTAGGAAATGGATTTCTGAATAAGTGGTTTTGATGGTTCTAACATGAGAACTGAAATGTCACATCATTTAATTGGAACTGTAAAATAAGTAACTTTACTTACAGGATATTATTTCTTTTGCCCTGCACAATCCTTATGGAAATTACTGTGAAAACACACCTTGTTATCAGAGACAAAATTTTGAACTCAAGATACATATAATGTGAGATAAGACAGCTGGAGTATTCAAGATGGGCATTTTGCAATGAGAGTGCACTTTTATTGTGCTTTATTCAGTCATTAACTAAAATTTTAGTTTCTGGATGCCATTCAGGGAATTACAGTTGCTGTTCTGCTGAATTGCAATTTTCAGCAGAAAACTATCTCTGGAGACTGAAGGACTTTTTCAGACTTCATTCTTGTTAATGTATATTCTTCAAATTTTAATATCCTAGCATAAATAATATTTCTTTAATTTGTTCTATTTTTTTTTTCAGTACTTCTGATTAATGCTGCTGAAATCTGCATTTCTGGTATTTATTTGAAGTTTAATAGGGAAATCCTGCCAATGAAGGGTTTATTTAAATGTTGAATACAGAAAAAAAAAAAAAAAAAAAAAAACCAAAAGGAAAATTGAAAGAAATATCAAAGAAAGAGATTGAAAGATGAGATTCGCAGCAGTGCTGAGGAATCAGGGACTGGACTAGATGATACAGTGTTTTCTTTTAAGAAAAACAAAGAAACTAACATGAAAATAACAGTGATGTTTAGCAGGCTATGGGCTGAATTCACCAAGATGAAAATAGACAATTTAGTCTATTTTGTGTAGCAACATTTATTGTACTGTGTTTCCTCGTGCCCCAGCTGGGAAACATGGAAAATAGAACTGGTTTCTCTTTCCTTCCACCCATCTGCTGCTGACAGCAAGTACCCTGGTCAAGCAGCTTCTGCAGGCAGCCTGCAAGACTCTTGAAGTAGCCCTTTCTATAAAAATAACTAAATGAGGCTGTTTGGAGAGCAGCTAATATCATCTGCAGGCTTCAGTGGGAGCTTTTCAACATTTCTAAAATTCCAGCATGCCATGTATTAAACAAATGTTTAAGTGAAGAAAACTTCCAGAAGATAGAAAAGGTGACTAAAGAAATCACCTGAAGAAAATATATCAGCATCTTAAAAGATTGAAATTAAGGATTCAAACAACGAAAATTTCCAGGTATAGCAGAGAAACAGCAGAAACTTAGGAGAAAAGTATATAACAGGCACAAATCTACCCAAGATTTCCTCAGGAACATCACATCTTGTTGTGTAACATACTAAAAGACCAAAAAGGTCCATGTACTTCTGCAGTGTTAATTTTGCCTGAGGTTACAGCAACATGCAGAGATCAGTTAGGGCTTTCTTTCTCCAAAAATATCCCAAACTCTTCAAATTATACCATCAGCAATACAATCACTAAAATATCAGGAGACATAAAAAAATAATTGAATGCATTAAATGAGCGAAAATTTTTTCAATATATTTGTTATATATTGAGATGAAAATACTGCAGATTATTAGTTATTGTGGTAGAGGAAAGATACTTTTGCAATGATTATGCATGAAATATGGCATCAATTAACCAATCTTAAGACGATATTATTTCATTCTTATAAATGAGAACAGGACTGGAACTGCCTCTTGTGACTATTCATCACAAATACTTGAGGGTATTTCTTTTACCATTCTTGTTTAATATTTCAATACTTTGGCTTCATCTCAGTAATATTGTCCCTTTTTCATGCATTTAGTCATTTGCTATTTCAAAACACTTCAAATAGAGCAATTTAAAGTATTAAAATGTAGTGTTGTGTATCCTCAGGAAAACCTCAACTCTCCTACACAATTTGTCCAGATGATAAAAATAAGTTCAATTGACATGAAGATAAAAATAAGCTCAACATTTCAGAGACGTTAACATTGCTACAGATCTATACTGACTCCATTTTTCTGCCAGCAGGATTAAGAGTACAGTCTGCTTTGGGGGTTTTACAATGCTGCTATGGTTCTTAATGTGCAATTGATAAACTATCTGTCCATAAATATCCCTTAGACTGAGGAACAAGGATTTTGACTGCAAGGACAAACAGCTTTTTGTTAAAATAAATATATTTTATTTAGAAAATACCAAAACATACAGCCTGACAGGAAAATAT
Source organism: Lonchura striata (assembly GCF_050655825.1). Classification (NCBI taxonomy): domain Eukaryota; kingdom Metazoa; phylum Chordata; class Aves; order Passeriformes; family Estrildidae; genus Lonchura; species Lonchura striata. The sequence continues at coordinate 140,451,964 of NC_140704.1, read as the reverse complement.
CAAATCTGAATCTTCTGTAAATAAATTTAACAGATTGAACATGCTAAGTGTGATTTTTGTTGACACAAACCCTAATGAGTGTGGCATGAAGGAAAACCAAAGAAAATTCATCTCCATATCAGATGTAAGGCCCTACTGGCTGATCTGATCTAGAAAGGTTTCCTGTTTTCCAGGGCTCAGACTAAGGGCAATCTAGTCTGCCAATCCTCATCCAGACCTCACACCATCAGGCTCTGCTTGTCTTTTGTGTAGGTGCTGACACTGCCATGGGAAAAGCTGGAGAGTATCAAGCTTGCTTGCTTGTCTCTAGAGGTGACAGCAAAGGGCATAGAGGGATCAGGTGTTTTTCTTCTCAGTCTTGTTGTCGAAGGGGAATATCTTGAGATGCAACAGGGTTCTGCAGGTCAACAGCTGCTTGTGCATTTGGTGTTGACCACAGTGTAAGGATATAAGAAATGTCAAAATATTTGTTTAAGGATTATTCAGTACAAAACAAAAGAAAATAAAAAGGAAAGTGTTTAATTAGGCCCACAGACCCACAGACTCAGAGTCACAAAAACATTAATATTATGGGCCAACAGGGACATCAGAGAAGATCAGAACCTATCCGCCACTGAGGGAAGAAGGTCAGGCACTGTCTTGAAGAAGGTTGACCTAAATTCATCACTCATACAAAGGGGGAAACAAGAGTTACATGAGTATTTTGGTATATTTGCTGTTACTTCTGGAACTGCATAAAACTTACTGTTGGATATTTAAGGAAATTTGTGGAATATTCAGATGAAGAACAAGTATGGTAAAAGGGGGACAATGGCCCTAAAAGGGTTAATGTTTTGTAAGCCTGCAGTCAGCCAATCAACCTGTCTGGCAGATCTCTATATCTGAGGGCAGCAGTCTATCCTATCTTATGTGCTAATACTATTTCTTAATTTTTTTTTTTTTTGTAACCCCATTCTACCCTATGTGGAAGAGTTACAAAGTATGCAAATAGTAGGAACTGGAAGAGAGGCTTCAAGTTATGTGTCTTGTTGATCTGTTTAGTATTCAGCTTAGAGGGCAGGAGTTAGTGATCCATACAATGGCTAGTCCAGGATCATATATCTGTGTGATGGATAGCACCTGACCACTACTTAAACAAGGTGTATTCAATCAATAGTATACGTAACTTTTGTATGCATCATCACTACATAATTAGTCAATATATATCCAATGTGCATTTAACATAACTGTATGCATAGAGTATTGTATTTTCCTCTTGAAATATTGTAAGACTTTGTTCATGACCTAATATTTTATAAGAACATTGGAGTGTATTGTCCAAGGGAATGTTCAGAATTGTGCCCACATTCCAGATTTGACTGATGTCTGTAACTGATGGATCTGTTTTGTGAGCAAGGACTCATCAGAATACTAGTGAGTTTAATGAACAAACCAAATCACAGATAGAATCTGTGCAGTATGGTGGGCTCTGACCAGAGGTACGCTCAAGATTTTATCATCTTGGGGTTCCAAACATTAGAATCTACACTCAAAGCTTTATCATCTATTTTCCCAGCATCAGAAGTGATGCAAGATTTTATAACTACCTGTCACCCTTTCTGGGCTACTGATAAATATCAGTACTTATCTGTAAATAATATCTGTAGATATTTATCTCATAAATAGTTATTTGCCTTGCAAAATGTTATGCCTTTTTAATTGACATCCAAAAAGAATCAGAACTTCCTCAGTGTGAAACAGCCTTGGTGTTGACAAATGGAGGGACTGAGGTGTCAATATATATGCAATACAAAATGTGTTAAAAGATATAAGTGCAGGCAGCAGGAGACACAGGTTCGTATGCCAGCACTGAAGAGGCCAAGGTATGTGTGCAAGCAGGAGACGTCTAAATGCCAAGAGCTAGGATTGTCTGAAAGTATGTGTATTTCTTTGGTGTATGCAATCCTGCGTGCGTGTCAGTGCGTATAATCCACTACCACTACTTTCTAAGTCCAAGAAGGACTAACTGAAGAGTGGGAGAAGACCAGAACCTGAAAAGATACAATTCCTGAGCCAGTGACTGGGTGATCTCAGTCTCCAAGAATGGATCAAGAGTCTGTACAAATATTACAGAAGTGCTTCTGAGATGACTCTGCAGCATCAAACTGGACTGTCCAGAGAGTAGAAGACCTGGTACTTGGTAAGGAAACCCAGCATCTAGACATGGATATTAGCTGAAGTTGCTGTGAAATATATGAAAGATCCTTCCCTGCCCTATGAATGTAGCAAACTTATTTAGTCTTTAAAGCACAGACATGTGACACTAAGTCCTCTAAGTTACTGTAATTAAAACAGAGAAGTAAACTGATAACTTAAAAATTAACTTAAAGCAAATAGATTACTGTTCTTCCGTGTATTTCTTGAGAAGTATATTTTTAGGGCTAAGTCTGAGCAATTCTTAAATAGTTTATTAGAACAGGAGTAAATGTTTGATGTGTACTATTTTTATGCTTAATAGAGCTATCAACACCAGGGGCACACGAGTCTTATCAGGCTGAAGTAGGTCAGCTATTTTAAAATCAGTCACATCTTTAAGATTATTAACTAAACTATTGCTTAAATATAAAGTTACTTTTCTACATATTCTAATTTAATTATAAGTACTTGTAGCAGTTTGATGTATTTATGTCTATGTTTTTGCACTGGGTTTCAAAAGAAATATCTTCTGCTAATCTGAGATAGTGAAAAATAGGTTGATGTCTCATGTTCTTCACAGTATGGGGCTATGGGCTATGGTTTGGATTTGGGTCTAAAGACAGTATTGATAATTATTCCTGAGTGGTGTTTGCACATCACCAAGGCCTTTTCTGCTTCTCACCCCAGCCCACCAGTGAGGGGACTGGGGATGCACGAGAAATTGTGAGGGGACACAGCCAAGAGAGCTAACCCCAACTGGCCACAGACACATTCCATGGCATATGGCATCAAGCTTAATATATGTATCTGGGGGAAGAAAGCAGAAAAAGAGGGGTGTTTGGAGTAGTGGCATTTGTCTTCCCAAGTAACTGTTCTGCATGATGAGAGCTTTCCTGGAAATAGTTGAATACCTGCCTTCCCCATAGGAAGCTTTGAATTAATTCCTTGCTTTGTTTTGGTTATGTGCATGCCTCTTACATTACTTATTTAACTGACTTAATCTCAGCTCATGGTTTTCTGACTTCTATCCTGATTTTCTCCCCATCAGAAACTTCCATATTTCCCAACATATTAAATGCTGGAAAATTCCTGTAGTCACACAGATGCTCAGAAACAGAGGAATATTGCCTCTGATGAATAATTTCTTGTTCTTTCTAAAGCTGTTTTTACTATTGTTCATATTTTATGTAAACTGAAAGAGCTTGTATAGAGACTTGAATATACAATAAATATACTTGTATATTTATTTCTAGTGATTCTACACTATTTTATTTTATTTTTTTTATTTTATTTTTTTGAAAATATCACCTGTTAAACATTTAAGTTACGAGCTGTCATCTCTCTCAATCATCAGAAATTCTTGAAAAGAATCATTCATGTTAAGTCCTTTCATATTCACAAGAACAACTATCGAGTTTTGCTTGGCATTATAATGAAAATCATATCCTGATCATCTTCTGAATAGTACTATCTTTTATCCTGATAATAATTACCTATAATATAAAGTTCAGAGCCATTGATTTTAAAATTCAGTTTTTAAAAAGTTAAACCACTTGCTGTCTTTCTTTTGGATATATTTGAGACATGTGGTAATTCATCAGTCTTTACTGTAATTTCTTCATGGTTAAGTAGTACTAACTGCAAAGACTACAGAAGGTCAAGAAAAAAAAATTCTGAGATCAGTAACTGAATATGTAGTTCTGTCTTCATAAAATAAAATACAAGGTATTATTGTAAAATAAATTCTTACAAATTATTTTTACTCAACATAATGCCTCAACAGTTTAATCAAAACTCTAACCAGTTGTGATGGTGCTAACACTCACAGTCTGCATTACTTAATTACTATGAAATTCTTCTCTTGAACATTGTTGCAGTGAAAAGTTTACTGTCCTAGTATATCTTATGTTTCCTTTCTGCTGCATTCACTGTTAGACTGCTCCTGTGTACTGATAAAAGATTGTGGAGCATGGCTATAATAAATTATGAGCCTCTTATCATGGTGAGAATTTCTTTATTCTCTGTGTCTGGATGGCCACGATGTCAATTGTTGTATTCTGCTTTTATATTTCTGTAACAGTTCTGTAATGGTTTGCCCCTTCACCCCCCATTTTCTCCCAATGGTTCCACCCCATTGGAGTTTTCCTGCCATTCCCTAAATGTCAATATCCCTGACATTTCTTAGTCACTTCCCCCCACCCCAGTACTTTGTCCATCACTTGGCTCCCCATCCCATTCTTCCCGAATCTTCTACCCTGGGCGTCGAGGGATTGGATGAGGCCCCGGGGTCCCCCCTTAATTTCCCCCATTGGTTTTTGTATCTGTCTATCCTTTCACCTTCCACTCCCCCATATCTCCTCATTGGTCAATGGGCATCCCTTCCCCTTGTTACCGCCCCGGTATTTAAGATGTGAAAGTCTTGAGGAGGCTTTATATTCATGAATACTCTGGAGTTCTGTGCTTGTTGAAGCCTGGATTAAATGTGAAACTGTTTCCCCAGCCTTGAGTCGACTCCCTTATTGCCTCTCCTCCAAACAAGGCAGACAGTGTAACTTTCTCCTCCACTCTCCTCCAGATCCAGGGGAGTGACCCCTGCAGCTGACTGTGCCTCTGCCGGGCAGGTGAAGCCAGGGGGCTTCAGAGTCGCACAACAGCAGTCAATGATTATAATTTGTTCTTCTTTTCCCATATAAATCCATTGTTAACCTCTCCTCATAAATATTGTTTTTTCCCTAATAGTTTTTAGTGTTCTGTTATTTTCAACATAACTGTATGCATGGCTTTTAATGTGTATTAGATATTTATCTTTTTATTGCCCCTACAAATTAGATTTTCTCACCTTCTGAGTTTACATTGTTCCAGTAATTTACCATGCATGAGCTCCTGATAATTCCTGAGCCTTTTTTAATCTCTGTTATAATTTGGCCCATTTAAGGTCTCTGTTGTCAAGCCATACATCATAACCTGTGTAGAGGATAGCAGAAAGGCAGTGGATGTTGTTTGCCTGAACTTTAGTTAAGCCTTTGACACTGCTTCCCACAATATTATCCTGGAGAAACTAGCTGCTTTTGGTTTACACAGGTGTATTGTTTGCTGGGTAAACAACTGGTGAATGGCCAAACACAGACAGTGGCAGAGAATGTGCTTAAATTCAGTTGGCTGGTCAACGAGAATGAGTTTTCAAGATCTCCCTACTGTGGCCAGTCCTCTTTGATACCTTTATCAATTATCTGCATGAGGGAATTGAGTACACCCTCAGTATATTTGAAGATCAAAGGAAGTTGTGTGGGAGTGTAAATGTTCTGGAGGGTAGGAGGACTCTACAGAAGAATATGAAGAGGCAGGATTGATGGCTGGAGGCCAACTGTAAAACACTCAACAAGACCAAGTAGAGTGAGATTCTGCACTCAGGTCACAGCAAATCCATGCAATGCTACAGGCTGGGGGCAGAGGAGTTGGAAAGTGGCCCAGCAGGAAAAGACCTGGGAGTATTGGACAGTCGGCTGAACATGAACCAGACTGTGCCCAGTGGCCAAGAATGTCAATGACGTCCTGGCCTGTCACAAGTGTAGCCAGCAGGACCATAGTAGTGACTGCTTTCCTGTGCTCACCACTGGTGAGGCAGGATCTCAGATACTGTGTTCCATTTTGGGTCCTGCTCGTCAAAAACCATATGGAGGTGCTGGAGCAGGTCCAGAGGAGGGCAGAGAAGCTGATAGAATTATCTGAAACAAGTCTTAAGAGGAGCAGCAGAGGGAACTGGAGTTGTTTAGCCTGGAGAAAAGGAGGCTCAGGAGAGATCTTCCTGCTGTCTATAATTGCCTGAAAGAAGGTTGCAGTGAGGTGGGTGTTGTCTCAACCCCAAATTAAAATGTGATAGGACAAGAGGAAATGGCCTAAAGTTGCACCAGGGGAGGTTTGGGCTGCATACTAGGAAAAAATTCTTTACAGAAAGAGTTACCAAGCTCATTAGAATGAGTCGGCTCAGGAAAGTGGTGAGTCTCCATCCTTGGACATTTGAAGGACGTATAGATGTGGCACAAGGGGATGGGGTTTAGTGTTTGACTTGGCAGTGTTAGATTAACAGTTGTACTCTGACGTTTAGAGTTTTTTCATATGTTAATGATTTTGTGACCCTATAATTCTGTTACTCTAGGACCTTAGATAGTCCTTTCAACATAATGTAGCCAATTGTTAAGTATATCACAGATTAAAAAAAGACCTAAAATACACAATTACAGAAAGGTGTAAAAACATGGCTATCATCAAAAATGCAGACTTGAGCCCCTGTTGAAATTCTTGACCTTTTGTCAAATCTTCTATTTTTCTCTTTTCCCATCAATCACAATACTAAGGCATCTTTCACCAAATGCATTGCAAAATTAACTTGTCAGTACAGACATCTGAAAGAAATGAAGGCTTATTAATACCCTGCTTGACCTCAAAGATTTGCAGCAGAATACACTACAGGACAATTTGACTCTCTGATTGATTTTGGCTGATAAATAACAAGAAATTAAAATACTAAAAAACCAACACAATAGAAAATACCCCACAGTGCAATTCTTTCACTACTTTTCAGATCATGTGTGTCTGGTTAAGTCAAAACTTTTTTGTCTGTAATGCAAGTTAACAGCAAGTTTTTTAAAACTGACCTAAGAAACTTTTAATATGGCAGTTGAATGCTACAGAGACAAGCACTCAAAATCTGAACATGGTTTAGATGAAAAGAGAAAAAAATGATATAATTTTACTGGAAATGGGAAAGTAGAAGATAGATATAAATCAGTACAAAAACTGTCTTGAAATGCACCATACTGGAAGTCTGGAGAAAGAAATCAGGCAAGATATCTTGTGAATAATAATCCGACAGGCATCATTCCTTTATTTCTTTCTAATCTGGGTTTTTTTATTTTCTCTGCATTGACAACAAATCTGTACATCATAGCTTAGAATCACCAACATTTATTCCCAATTTTCTGTATGAAGGAAGGATCTTCTAATAATACTTTCACAATAAAATAGTTCTTCTACCTACAGAATTTAATTTGATCAATGTCATTCATTGTTTTCATTCTGCTTCAAAAAATAAATGTTTCTAATTTTTTTAAGCCCTCCTCACAGTAACTGAATTGTGCTAAACTATTTTCCTGCCTGCCTATCCAATCTTTCCTTAAAAAAAAAAAAAAAAATACATGCTTTCCTCACTCTAAGGTGGTAATCAGCTTTGTGCCAGGCTGAATTGCAGAGAAACTGCTACTTCTTTATGTTAATAAAATATTCCAGGAATTAAGCTTGAAACTTTTCTTGAAATTAAGCTATTAATTTGCTTTAATATTTAAAGTTTTCAGCTATTCTGTGGTAAGGGCACTTATTGTAAAATCTGTTAATGACAAAGAAGATATGTGTATTGGGTTTGCATGGCCTGTTTTTTTGGTAGCATGGGGGGGCTACAGGGGGGCTCTTGTTAGAATCTGCTAGAAGGTTTCTCAGTGTCCAGGAGGGACAATCTCTGGTGGCTCCAGAGATGGATGTGCTATTGGCCAAGGCTAGGCTGATTTGAAATGATGGCAGTACCTCTGTGATAACAGATTTAAGAAGAAATCAGAACAAAAAGTGGTGGCACAGTTTTAATTTCAGCCAAAGAGCAGAATGAGATGATGTGAGAACAGCTCTGCAGACACCAAGGTCAGTGCAGAAGGAGGGGCAGGAGGTGCTCCATGCACTGGAGCTGAGATTTACCTGCAGCCTGTCATACAGACCATGGTGAGGCAACTGTGCCCTTGCAGCCCATGGAGGACCATGGAGATCCACCTGCACCCTATGGAGGAACCCCACACCAGAGCAGGTGGAGAAAATGTGCAGGATAATGTAACTCTGATGATGAAAGCAAAGGAAGAACTGGAAAATAAAAAATTAAGTGCTGATAAAATAATAGATGGGACAATAATTAATGGATAAAATTATGGACAGAACAGTTAAAAAGTCATGGTTAGAGTATTAATAAGGAAACTAGCAGGAATGTATAAAGAGAATGAGCTGCTGACCAAAACAAATAACCTTCTTAATAGAAAAAACTGAGGATGAAATGTTGAAGAGTGGAATAGAAGAGTATGATTAAGAATCACACAAGGAAATAAGGACAAGGAAAAATGGACTAGAGGGACATCTGTGGCATGAATATGAATGTGAAAACCACCATCAATGAGGATGGAAGATTACATTGTTCATTCTCATGCTTCCTGTCAAAGTCGTAACATATGCCAGCTTGGTTGAATGAACCAAGTTCTTCTTGCAAAACTTTGGCAACCTAAGCAAGCAACTTTGTAAGTGTAGGATTTTGCAGGTGACTAAGAGGTAAATGTACACTCAGAGTCCAAAAATGAAGCTGATTTAGGACAAGTTATTCAAAACATGTCTGTATTTAAGATCTCTAAGTTCAAGAGTAGTAAACAAGAAATTTAAGATCCAAATACTCAATAAAACATACATATGCAGATAACCATATTAATTAACTAAGAGACATGTTTGACAAAGACCAAATTCAGGAACATGGATATACAGGAATATATATTTTGTTATAGAGTTTCTTGAAATATTGATTATAAAATGGTGTTTCAGCTGAAAACAAAAGAACCCATATATTTTGTTAGTCCTTTGTAAACCTGGCAACTATTAATTTCATCAGACCGGAAATAATCCCTAAATTTCACTGACAAGTGGGCCTCCTAGAATCTGGAAGATAATCCAGTTACAATTTAAAGAAATTTATAGCCAACATGATTGACTGGAAGTCTCTGAAATTATTAGGAAAAGAGATGGAAAGAGCACTTCAGTCTCTGGTGTGAGTAAAATGAGGGGAATTGTATCTGCCCGTCAGTGTCTCTCTCTCTCTCTTTCTCTTTCTCCTCCTTGACTTATCTCTCTCTCTCCTCACTCTTCAAGTGTCAGTCCCATACTTATATGAAAAACTTTATATTTACACATTAAATAAAATGTGTTCTTAATGTAGACACACTATTTTGAGTGATATTAATATAAAATTAAAAATTTGTTTTAATCCTGGCTTGAGAAAAGGGAATGGCAGTTTATTTTCCTGGGAACAAAGAAGGATTTCCAGAGAATTGACTACTTCAAAAATCTCATCCATACCAGGATAAACAGAAGTTAGCAGCCCCTTATTGGCTAACAGCTATTCCTAACTGTCTAGGCACAGGGAGTTGTCCACATAAGGAAACTGTGTTATCATGGCTGAACAGAAAACTGCTTGATCATGCATTTCTATCCTATATCCATCAAAGCTATTGTGAACTCTGAACTAGCTGAGGAGACTCTCCAATTGATTCAGAAGCATTTGAGATTTACTGCTGATTAAACCAATTTCTTTTTTGTTACTAATAGCCCCCATGCAACTCATCCTTGAGCATGGATGAGCATGACCTTGCTTTTTAACATTTACAGTTTCAGATCTGAACTTCTATTTCAGACACTGTCTCTGTGAGTCAGTGGATTTTCTGGGCATAAACAGGGAGCTCACCTTAACAAACTCAGTAATGATTCCATTGCTGAAAGTAAAAAATGTTTCCATTCAGAAATGTATAGAACCAATGTAAAGAAGGACACACCAGTGACCTTTGAAAGTAGGATCCATAATTTACATAACTTTCCTATAATAGATTTTCTAGAGCTAATAAAAACTGCTGATCTCTCCAGTATCTGACATATTGTCCATACCAGGTTTGATCTTTGAGATGCAGTCACTAAGCTTAGTGCACTGTTCAAACAAATGTGAAGTTTATGTAGAATGGAGAAATAGGAAGTGTTCTGAAACATTGCCATCTTGAGATACTGGAAAGAAGGAAAGCCAAGATTTTGATGTTCTACATAAGCAAAAAAAAAAAAAAAGTTAATGTTTTATAATCCTAATGTATGCTTTTTGATTCTTGTTAAGCTTCTGAATGCTGCTCCCAGCAAAATGAACATAATTTTCTTTCAAAGTAATTTACTATCATACTTAGAGGCTGAAATATATTTTGTCATTTTTTGAGAAAAAGAGGAACCCAGAAACTTTTAGAAGGTAACTCATTTTTCTTTAAGATTACAGTTGTTGAAGTTGTATTTAGTTTTGACACAATTTGAATTTGTTCCTTAAGAATATTTTTTTCTTTTTACTTCTAATTATTTGGAGACAAAGTGTTGTGGTTTGGCTTGATTTCAGTAAGTTGGTTTTATCAATGTTAGTTATCCTTTGAACTCCCCCATTTGTCCCCTCAGAGTTGGTTTGATTTAAGTTGTTCACCCCAAAATTCCTGCCACTTGGCTCCCCAGTTACCTGCCAATCTTCTTACCTCTCCCTGTTTTCTCCTTATTTGGTTCCATCGATCTGAATTTGTTCATACCCCTTTGGTTGTCAATCCTGTAACCACCCCCAGTTTCTATAAGAAAGTTCTGTATCAATCACCCCAGTTTAGCTTTTCTATTTGTTCCCTGACCTTGTGCCCACGCCTGTTTTATGTTATCATAGGTTGTTGTAATTGGTGTCATCCCTCTCTGGTTTACCCCCATTGGGCAAGACAGGTTTGTGCACCCCTGTCCACCCACCCACCCCCTTTTTAAGTTGATGTAATCTTTGATTTCTTTGGCATTTGTTCCTGCAGCCCCTCAGAGAGCAGCTTTGTTCTTGCCCCGCCTGGGGAAATGAAGCCTCTTCGGGCTGGCAGCCAAGTGTCCTTCTGCCATCCCTTGCCCTCTCGGCGCAGAGCCGCCGGAGCTGCGCCACGAGCAGCGCTCAGCCCCGCCGGGCGGCGGCGCCGGCGCTGGGGCCGCTCCCGGGGCTCAGCCCGCCTGCCCGCGCCCGTGGCACCGAGACACCGCGAGAAAGGCAGGCAGACATTTTTATAGTTTTACTTACTGCTTTTTTCACCAATAAAATCAAAAGAAAATCATTCCTTACCATAAAATGTTGCATATCTCACAGTAAATCACAAAATGAAGGATCTCACCTTAAGATATTTAGACCCTTTGAGTTGGTAGTCTGCACCAGCACTTGGAAATGCAAAATATGGTCTGTCACATACTTAAAATAGTGGATGTCAGTAATTTACATCACAATGGAAATACTGTTTCACTGTTTCAATAATTCCAATAATTGAAAAGTCAATTTCCTACTAATAATGCTATCATTCAACTGGCATTTGCAGTTTAAGCTGCTTGTTTTCTACTAAGCTGCTTAGTTTTCTACTAAATATGCTTTGACGACTTATTTACTACCTTGTTCAAATCATAATGTACAGATGAACAAAGATTATTCTTTTCGCCTGCTGAGATATAGCAACTTTGGCTTTGAATTTAATGTCTATTCTAAGCATTCTGTCAAGAAACTAGATTAGTTCAGGGACTTGAAGGCATTTATTATAAGAAAGTAAAGAAAAAAATAATGTCATGCCATCTATAAAGTTAAAATAAAAGGTATATCGGGATATTTCTTTTGTCAGGGTCTAATCAGAAGAACTAACTAGAATGTAATACGAAACCTTTATCAGAAAACTTGAAACAGACATCGCAAGAGGAAATGACAATTATGACAAATCTTCCCTTATGTGGCATATTTTAGGTGACAGTATGGGATGAAGCCATCCACAAATTTGATCTTACAGACAAGACCTCACTGTCTTTAGCAGCCCATGGAGAAGTGCAGAAGCTCACTTTAATCTCTCACTGTCAAATAGGTTTTGCTACTTCCATGTTCTTTTGCAGTCTTTCAAGTTAATAATCTTGATTACTTCTACTTTATCAAATCCTAAAGGTCTGCACTGATTCTTCCTATTACACAAAATAATCACAAACATGAATATTGTTCTAGAGGAGTCTTTTGGGTGCCTGAAGTGGTTATATATATCCAAACAACACATTTCCTTCTAAAAAGATGAATAGCTATAAAAAAGAATGCAGAACAAATAGTCAGCTATTGGCACTGTGTTGACATTCTTTCCCACACTAGTAAAATATATTTCAATATACTTAAAAAATATTAAGAGATTCTTTTCCCCTCCCAGTAGTTGACAATTCTTACATACACTTTATTTTCTAGAAATTTTTTTTCATGTTGAAGGGGAAACTGTAGTTGTAGTAGTCTGAGTAAACATGAAGACAAAATTATATTTTAGACTTCTTTGTCAGTTGTACCTCTAAACAGATAGGATGTACACATATATTTTATACATTTAATCACTTGGGTACTCACATTTATAGAAAAATCAACTAGAAGAAAAGGGAAAAGCAAGCCTTTAGTTTTCACATAGTTGAACTGCAAAGGAAGTTTATGATAAGAATATAAGACCTACAGCTTTTCATTGGAGAAATCAATGTGTAAGCATTTTCTAACTGACTTCAATATCTCACATGGGTGTCAATCTAGCCAGAAAATCTTTCATTTCTGAATTACAGTACTTCCAAAAAGCCCATGATCTGGAGAAAACCCATCTGAATCAGCAAAAATTTTAAACCCCTGTGGAATTTTACTCCCTAAAGTAGATAAATAAAAAATTAATGTATTTCAGAATCAATATTGTGGCAAATATAAGCCACCTAGAAAATGTATTTACGAAATTTTTTTTTCTTTTCAGTCCTTTGTGATAGAAACTCCCAAGATACTGCTAGCAGCTCAATTCCCAATCTCCTAGCAGGTCCCATGTGAAACACATGCTGCATTCCAGCTCAGAATCAGATTTTCTATAAGACTGCTGCCCTTTTCACTTATCACAGAAGAAAAAGTCAAAACTTCAAAGATGGCAGAAGCAGCATGTAGTTAAGAATACCTTCCTGTACTTTCAAGACTTAGTTGGCTGAAATAAGTTTCTTCCTAATATTTCTTAACAAATGTAACATTGCCTGGTGTTTGAAGAAAAAAAATATTTTTTTCAGTTCATTACATAGAACTATTAACTAAACCATTAATAAGGGTAAGTTTAAATATTTTCTTTTTGAAATTATTATTGAGGTTGAGTATTCTTCTTTGTACCAAGACAGTAATAGCTTACTTCAGAGCTTTTAAAAGTTATAGCAAAGCTGAAGCTTTTTATGTCTCTTACTTTCACCACAAATAAGATTTAAATTAACCTTTTTTCTTCTTTTAGGATAACAAGGAAATTTCAATAAATGCATTTTTATTGTGTCACCCTGATACGCCTGTATTTATGCATTAGATAGAGTACATATGTGTAGTTCCAGCCTCTGACCTGAATTTTCCTTTCTTTTCTTTTTTTTAAGTCAGTATCAAGTGACCTTAACTCAATATCAAGTGGCCTTAAGTGCCACAGTACATTTGAAAATCAGTACGTTTCCAATACAAGCAATTCAAGTCATAAACGCAAAACCTGACACATCTTTCATATTGTTTCATTTTTAACGTATTATAGCTGCAATTCCATGGAATCACATACATATAACATTATGGAATATACCATGTCCTAGTTTTTAGGAAGTTTTGAAAGAAATTTTGATAAATTCAACGGGTTCCAGAAATACCTTAGGGATTGTTCGTGCAGCTATAGTTACTGTTACACTGACTACAGTTGCATGTATAGATGATCCACTTGTATAATTTAAATTCATCTGTATCTAAAGGTTATATAGGTGTGAGAAACTGATAAATAATGATGTGTCTGCTGGTGCTCATTGAAATTCTGACTGGAGGAAATTATGAGGCAAATTAAGGACATCTGGTGCTATATAATGAACCTTGCAGAGAAGAATTTGTGAAAGCAAATTAATTTCCATTATACTCCTTATTGATTTTTCGTTATAAAAGAACGATTTTTTCCCCCCCAAAAAAATTTAGAAAGTGAAAATCTTAAGAAACCCCATAAGAATGTGAGAAAATTGGGAGAAACTTGATTACTGAATATTTGGTTGGCCACATGGGAGTGTAGGAAGCTATTTGTTTTCCTTTCAGATTTAGGAATATTTCGATATTCATCCAACTATAAAAATAGTGGAACTATTTAAAACTAAGACCATGAATATCAGAGTCAAAGGCAATGTCAAGATGATGGACAAATCATGAAATAAGGGAACTTTGATTCAGAAAATGAACTCCCAATCTGATTCTAGAGAATGAGGGCTTCCAGTAAATATATTTCTAAGATTTGAAAGCAACAATTCTAAAAATAGAAATAAGATATTTTCTTAGAAGCTTTTAAATACAAATTTTAGAAAATTTAAAATGTTTCTTATAAATTATTTTGAAGGGATAATGTTTCAATTGTGAATACATAAATATATATGATTGCTATTAAAAAATATAGACCAGTATACTAACATTGTTCACTGTTAAACAGAAAGTCTAGCTGCAAATATTCATTTGACTTTATTTTTGCAAAATACTATCATATTTCTAGCTTTTTTCATACTTAAAACTTTTTTCTTTTAAATTAATTTAGAAATATAAGTTCACTTACATCTTTATTTTGAAAGAACTCAATTATGAACTTCAAAGAAAAATAAAGAACCAAACTGTAGCCATGCTGAGTATACAAGACAACTGAAAATTTTGAAAAGCACTGAATGTGCAATCAGTATCACACTCAAAATGCCTGGCTGACTTGAGATCAAATGAACAAAAAATGGAAAGGAAAATAAAAACTCCTTGTGTTCAATGTGGTAAATATAAGGCTGAAATTAAATAAACAAATATCACAGGACTATATGTTCCAGAAATGAACTTGAACTAGATTTGAGACTTTAAAAAAGGAGGATGCTAGATTCATCTGCTAGGAGAAACTTGACAGATGAAGAACAGTCAAAAGCAAAACAAAGAGGAAAGAAGATGCAGGGGAGTCAGAAAATGCATAAGAAATGCCTGCAGGGAAAATTCACAAGAATTGTAAATAGACCTTCGATGGCACTTGAGGGCTATGAGACTAGAACTGACTGCAAGATAGCTACTCTTGTTAATAGAATAGCATCAAAAAGACTGTTTAAATTGTCAAAAAGTCAGCAAAAAAAGTCATGAATGTAAAATAACTTGTGCTTTGTGTTTACTGTCTTTTAAATTACACCTGTATTATGAAAAAATAAAAATAACATCCCTCTTCCTCCAAATAATAAACAAACCCCTTCCAACTGTGTTTTATGGAAGACAAAAATTATAAGCAGAAGCATAAATTCTTATAAATTCTTTCATGCTTTAATGCTGGACATGCATTAAAACAGATTGTCCAAAAAACACAATTCTTTTTCATGTGCTGCAGATTAATGAATCCTGGCAAAACATAAAGCAGAGATGTGATAAAATAAGCAATGTTAATTGGCCAAAAAGGAAATGGAGAGGAATCAAATAAAAATAAATAAATAAAAATTAAAATATCCAAATTTTCTCATGTCACAAATCAGGTATCATTTAAAGAACTTAAAAAGATGGGACCAACTTTGAAAGATAGAATAACAAGAAAAGAGAAAGACAGAAGCTAATAAGGTCATCACCACTAGTGGCATAAAAATTGATATCATAAATATGACTGTTAAAAACATTTACAGCCATAAGTGATGACAAAGGTAGAATTTGCTGATCCTTCTACCTCTAAGCAACCCATTCTTTTTTTTTCCTAAACATTCATCTGAGGTTTCAGTGCTGTAGTCTCCACTTCTATCATTAGAACTTTGCATTCAGTCAGTCTGATAGATATTAACATATCTATCATTTTTACACAAAACTAGAATTTTCATCAGAGGACTAATTTATTTAAAACATCTGATCAAAACCAACACATCATCTTACACATGCCCTAAAGTCCAAAACTGAATAGGGCTTAATTCGAAGGTCATCTTGGGAGTTCTTGGAATTTTAAATATTTGGGATACTGCTTCCTGTTCAGACAGATCCTTCATGTCCTCACCTTTTCTCTTCTTACTGTTCAGATGCTGCAGTGACTGGCCCTCAGTGACAAACCCTTAAAGCCCAAAATGAGATGTCTCAGCTCACCTTCTGATGTGTGACAAGAAATAGGAATCTTGGGACAGAACTAAAAACAGCTATTTCAGTGAACAGTTAGGTGGTGACACCAAACAAATATAAAATGATTCTGCAAAAGATTTTACTGAAATTTTCCCAAAGATAGAAAAGGAAGTACATAAAGAGAAAAGCAGGAAGGAAAAAAATATTTACAGCAAGAATATAAGTGATTGTTCTGAAGTGAAATTACACATACCCAAACTTCAGATTATGAGAAAAAAGGAAATTGACCTTTAAAGGTATTAATTGTGAAATTAATCCCACATTCCTAAAAGAAAAGTCAAAATTACTTAATCAGTAAGTCAAAATCTTGACAAAAGCTATGAAATCTTCCTTGTAGTGTGGGGAAAAGTTATTTCTAAGTATTTAGAGCATCTGCATAAAGAGACAATATTATGGCTTGAAAAAATTAATTATTAATTACTCCAGGAAAAGAAAGTGTTTCTGGGAAGCCCAAAATAATATGGAAAAACTATGCTTTCTTTTACCTCCTCCTTCACAACAGATAAAAAAACTTCTGGTGTACAAAAGCAAAAAAGGAGAAAGCAGTTTAGAAAAATTGTTATGTCTGGGCTCCATTTTGTGCTTTTTGTAAAGTTAATTCCATGGTGTTTTAATTAGAATTGGTGTCCTGATTAAAATTGCTGCAATTTTAATTCATGTGCTTACAGTCTTGAAATAAACCATACATATGTAAGATTCTACTTCTTATATATAGGATGTTTACACTTTACATGCAATACAGATAAAACACAAAATGGTTGTAATTGTGTGTAACATTTAGATCTTTGATAGAAAGTAATTTATATTGAAATGTATGTCTTTTGTAAGCATCTGGAAATAGTCATATTCTTAAGTTATATGATTGATACTAATAAAAAGATAATTTGGCATTTAAAATGTCAATATTTTTTTTTTCACAGGGTAATAATATTTCCTGCAGTTATATGTTAGTGAAGCTTAATAGATCAATAGAGGTAGCTAACACAGAATTTTCTCTGAGTGCAAGTTCCATTCCATTCTTCCATTATACATTATTCTTGCTAAAACTCAAAGTCATTTGATAAGACAAATTGTTTGTGTTTTTACTTTCCCCCCACATACGTATAATAATCTGCTTGAATATATGAGCAAACTGTCAGTGCAACTCTTAAACATTATATATGACATAAGACTGTCTCACGATCTGTTGTTCCATATCATCTAAATATATTTAACATGTATTTACATATTCAAACATACATGCAGAATTCAGTGGGGTTTAAGTGTTGTAGTATTTTTTTAAACAGATTATTTCCCAGAACTGCGGAAGGGTTTAAAGGGCCTTAAAGATCATGTAGTTCTCACCCTCCTGCCATGGGCAGGGGTTCTTTACCTGTGTGCATCCCATTAGGGACCAGGGACTAAGTATATACTCATTTTGCATAAGTGTTGCCTGACCTGCTGCTCTTCACCCAGTCTATATCTTTGCTCCAGGCTTGTCTCTGGGATCTTGGTTTCTTGAAAGACAGTCTTGTTAGCAAAGGCTGAGGCAAAGAAAACCTTTCATACCAGAGCCTTTTCCAGGTCCCCATTGTTGAGCAATGGGCTCACATTTCCCCTAGTTTACCTTTAGTCACCTATGTGCTTATACAAATTCTTGTTTACTTTGACATCTCTGGCCAGATGCAATTCTGTTTGACATTTTGATTTCCAAATTTCATCTCTGGGTGCTCTCACAATGTTTCTGGGTTCCTCCCATGTTATCACACCCTGCTTGCTATCTACCCCTGTTACCTGTTTGAGTTTGAGAGAAGCACCTTGTTCATCCACATATGCCACCTGCTATTCTTGTCTAACTTCATATTTATTAGAATTGATGGACACCATTAAGTATCAGTATAATCATGCAAGCTGCATGTGTGTTTTTTCTTTTATTCCTTCAGGACAACATTTTGTTCATCTGGAACATTTAGAAACCTCTTCCAAAATTCAAATTTGTGAAGGTAAGTGGCTTTTTTCTTTTTTTTTTTTTTTTAGTAAGATTTTTCTGGCACAGGAAGAAGACTGCTCTCAGTAGTTTATTCATACTTCCATCAGGCATGATTCATCTGTTTTATTATGATGTGTTACAGAATTAAATGCAGTTTGTACAAGGTGCACAATGACTCAGAACCCTACATAAATTAGAGTCTATTGTGATCTGTGTTGTCACAGGGAGGAAAAGCAGCAGTGAGCTTTCAGGTGCTTTTAAACTTTGTTTGTTCAGCATGAAAGAACTGATCTAAAATGTGGTTGCCGTGCTTGTATTTTTTTTTTTTTTTGAAAATATACTTGCATCCAATTATAACCTTGCCACGATGTTTATCTTCCCACAAAGGCATGAAAACCTGAAACCACAGCAGCATCAGTGACAGAGTAGTTTAACCTTGCTACGTGTTCTACACCTACATCTCAGAGCAGCCTGCTGGATACAATATACCTTAATCACCTGCAATCACACTACAGATAAAATAAAAAAGAGCCTGCAGCAACACCACCTTCAGTGAAAAAACTCTCAGGACTTTTGGCATCTCTCCACTCAAGCCATAATGTTTGAAGGAGTTTGGAAGAGACAGCCTCCTTTTTGACCCGAACACTCATGTATTAAATTTTAATGTTTAAATTTTTAAAATTTAAAATTTTAATTTGTTTTGATCTTGTTCTACCTACTGCTAGAATCCTCTGTATAATCAGATTTTAAAATTGCTAGACAAAATAATTTTTAAATTTTAGTTTTAACTATGTAGCATGACAATAGTTTTGGTCAGAATCCAAATCTGAAGTTCCACCTTCTCTTTTGAAAATGTTTGTCCCCATGACATCAACTATGAGATATTACATAAAGTTAGCTTTCTTCAGAACAGGTGCTTTTGTCTGGGCTGCAACACAGAGTCAACATGGGCAATAAAAGATGACATCAGCTTGACTAATTTTTTATATAAATATCCTGACTAATAAGATTCTGCCCTGGGAGTTAGAAGACATTCATTAGCACCAGGCTGATAGGATCAGCCTCTTTTCTCTCCTTAGAAATTTTTAATAGAGACACAACTTCTGTTTTGAAGGAAGGGACAGTCCTAAAGTTTGTGTTAGAGAGATCCTAAACATATGATTCAATGCCTATGGCTATCTTCCAGCATGGGAAAAGCACTCTGGGGGGAAGGAGCTGCATATCCAGCCAGCTGTATATATATTTCCCTTCTAGCTCTTTCAGAAGTGGAGTGATCACTAATACAGTGCCAGTGGCATTTGAATTGCTTTTTTCTGAGACATTTTTTTCATGTGCATTTTGCAGTTCAAAGCACTTAACGTAATGAAAGAGTGATGCCTTTAATGAGAGGGCAACAGCGCCGTGTGCTGCCTTAGGGCACAGTATGAGGGTAATGGTGATGTGACTGAAGTTTTCTTCAGACCTTAGTAGAGGACCATGGCAGGTGGAAGAAGTCATGCACAACACATTCACAGTATGTGTTTGAGACAGAATGTGGAAGTTATTTTGCCAGTTCTGCCATGATTTTGTTTTGGAAGGAAATTTTTGTGCCAGTCCAGGGGGCAACCAAGGCCAAACAAGCATGTGCTCCCAGGGGTAGGAACCCAAGGGACCAGGGCCCTAAAGAGAAAAGAGGAGCAGGGGCAAGCAGGCAGTGAGAAAATATATCTATACCACTAAGTTAAACATATTAGCTCTATTTACCATTACTTCATATTATCAAATTCTCTGTGAACAAATGCCCTGCTTAAGTAGTTATACTATGAAGAAAACTAACTTCACCCAGTAAAACAAATAGTATCAGGAAAGGGATAAGAAGACTATAGTTCAAGTCTGGAGAACAAAAAATAACCATTTATGATGATTACAGGGTTTCCATAATCTTTTCTCTCTACCTAGAGAGGGTGATGACTACATCTTGCATCCCTCAGTTGTGTGAGGGTCCAAAAAAAGTGAAACAAAATGCAAAATACTGTTAAACAACTGCTGCTATAGTTAAAAACATTTATAAGATTTAAACTAAAATGAGCAGGCCTTAGTTCCTTCCTCCTTTCTGCTTTTATTTTATCTGCAATTATGTTGGAAGATAGGATGATGAATACTGGCATTCTCAAAATATACTGTCAGAATTTTCTTGTACTTTAATATTATTTTCTTTTTGTTTTCCTTCTTAAAATTATAGAATATTTTGAGTTGGAAGGTATGTTTGAACATCATCTAGCTCAAACTCCTGCAATGGACAGTGGCATCTCCAACTAAATCAGGAGACTGTTGAAGAAAGACCAAAAATTCTCTCACTGCAGAAAGTACAGCTTAGACTTCATGATGGTACTTTCATATAACCTCAACTGGTTATCTTAACTAGCACATTTATTCAGCAGCTGTGCAAAGAGAATACTTGTAAGAATACTTGTTTTTTTGTACTTCTCCTAATTTTCATAATAGACCATTTTCATTGTCTTTCCATCCCAATTTCAACAGACTGTTCATTTCATCTACTTCTTTATTTATTTAATCTACTTCTTCTGTTTTATGGAATGTTTCCATTGCTTGGGATATTGGCCTGCAAGTCCAATATTTTAATGGTCATGATTTAGTGGAATAGTATGAAAGCTCCTTTTACCTATCTAAATTATGTCTGGCATAATAGAATTTACATCTTGCAGTCCATTGCTTGTTCCTACTGTTATTGAGCACAAATTACAAAATAAATCTTTAGGTACTTCTGCTGTTCTAAATCCTCCATTTTGTTTCAGTCTCACAATTGCTGTTGCTACTGGTAATAATAGTAAATCAGCATATTCTCTGTGATTTACATTAATATTATGAAGTCCAGGTGTTAGACTCTTTTTAACATCCTCCACTCTCTGTCAGATGATGTGGGACAAAAGGTAAAGATAATTAAAATAATTAGAAAAGTTCAAGTATGAGATTTGTGTTAAATATCACAGAAAATCCCAGTCTGCAGTAGGAGATTGATATGTTAATTAGCTTGCACTTTCACTAAAAGGAAATGTTAAATAAGGTCTCCACACACTTTATAAGCAGAACAGCTTGAACAATGTTTATCCTTAATCTAAGAAATACTTTAATGAAATAATTATTTGGGTTTATTATCTCATTTTTATAGTAATATAGTCTTATATTTGACAAAGGTAAGTAAAATTATTATTAAATTTCATATTTGAACACAAATATTTCTTTCTAATTTTATAGTGTTCATCATAGTGCTTTGGCTGAAAAAGGGAGATAGGAATTTGAAAATAATTTAGACATGAGTCTGGGAATGTCACATCCTTGCTTATTGGACTTAAGATGCAAGCCAAGTTTCAAGGACTGGCTTTTGACCTGCCACTTTGTGCTGATCTGCCATATTAGACATTTGTCTACAGTTAAGAAAAAAGATAAATGTATAATGCAATCAGTTATTGTAAAGTCCATTTTCTTTCATTTAAAGGGGAATTTAGAATGTTTGTTTTCTGGAACTTCAGAAGGAGATAGTGCTAATGTTGATGTACAAAATCCTGTTTCATTTCAGAAACAAAGTTTGAAAATTATTCCATGTTGTTTTAGTTACATTTATATTATTTAGTTTGTGTCTTTGATGTCTTTCCTTTTGCTTGTTCCCTTTCAACTTAGTCCTTTGGCTCTTTCATATATAAGAAAATTCTGTCAAAAATATTCAATAAAATATCTAAGACTAAACATGGTTCATGGATTTATCTTGTTTATTGATTTAAGATATGCTTGAAGAGTCCCTTTATTATTAATTGACTCTGTAGCAGGTTACCTGGTATGTAAAAAAAAGTCAGATATGTTTTTACAATTAATTAAATAAAAGGGTGCTTAATCATCCCACATCCACACCAGCTTTCATTTGTTAGAAAATGTGATCTGCTTCTTAGATTGCACAGGACCATGTGAATGGAGCCTGGGAGCCTTGGGAATCAGGAGGCTGGGAGAAGTTCCTTTCACTGCTGCAGCTGCTGCCACATATAAAGTAACCAGCATGCTCATATCCTTGAACATACACTTGTATGCCTTTACCCTGTGTCTATGTCTTTTTCCTCTAAGAAAAAAAAAAATAATCTGTGTCTGAATATCTCTTCTGTGTGCATTTGGTTTGGTTCGGGGGGGGGGGGGGGGGAGGGGGGGTTACAAAGCTAAACAAATTCCAAAGGCTTTGATTTAGCTTTTAGTTTTTAGTTTTTAGTTATAAATAAACCACTGAGAACTGCAATATCTGTGAACTCATCTAGTGCTGAAGCAAAGAGGCAGCTGCTCTTAGTTCTAGTAATAAATGTGTTTTGAAATATTTTGATATGATAATATCCCAATATCCCAATAATTTTGTCCAAAGCTAGGCTAGACCTAATTGATAGTCTTTTTCTTTTAACATGGCTGTTACCATATCTTTTTCAAAATATAGCACCAGATTTTCTGTCTCTGTGAAGTTCTTCAGGCCAACTGTTACAGGTTTATACAAAAAGATGCTTAAATAATTCAGTAAATGACAGAAGAGAGCCAAAATTTATCTTTTGCTGCCAGTTCACATACACCAAATTCCATACTTCTTTCTTTTAAAAAAAGTATATTTTTATCTTTATAAAACCTTAATAAAGGCTTGATAAAGACTTAATTTTCACATTTCAAAAATTTCAGTAAATTTTGAAAAATCTGAAACTCAATGAAGATAACTGGCTGATTTAGATCAAATAACACTAGAATTTCACACACTGCATCAAATTTCCACTGCTTTCATGCTTTTCACCACGTATAGGACAAATTTTGCCTTATTTGATTAATTTTTAAGAACCCTGAGGGTTTGGATTTTTACTCTTTCTGTCTCAAGTCACTCAAAATAGTAACTGAAATGTGATTCACTTCAAGATCAATTGACAGTTTTCTGACATATTGCAGAGTGGTAGATTGTGAAATAGAAACACCTGAAAGTATAAACACAACATGATAGGAACTTTTTTTGAAAGTACTATGAGATGATAACAGAGGTTCCAAGGTAAAAAAATACTTATGGTCAATTGCAATCACTAAGAGAATACAACCCTGGGAGATGGACATACCTTGTCCTCAGGGATAGCAGCAAGGACAAAATATGCAAAACATTCTCTGGGTAATAAAGGTCAGATATAGACTGAATTTTTTTGAGTAGTATTGACAGGGAGAGTAATTAGCGAAAAAAAAACACATAAAAAGCTCTAAAAAGTTTTGTGGATATTCTGATTTTGCAATCTTTGGTTGAAATTAAGAAAAGCTTAGTCTACTCAAATTATTTTTGCTTAAATGAGGACCCTACTGGCTGTACATCAATATTCTTTGGCAAATAAAATGCTTCAGAACTGTTCAGACACATGACCTCTCAGCTTGATATTTATTAAAGAAATTCAGTCATTTCCCAGACAAGTTTCTGTGAGACTCAGAGGTGTGGGAAATTTTGTGCAGTTTGGCAGTGCATTGGCATGGCTGGACTTGTTCACATAAATCTATGTGAGCTCCCAAACTAAAGCCCACTGGTTTGGAGGACTCACGTGTGATTCATGTGATGATGGGATGGTAGCACTCAAGATTTGTAAATGCTCTTCCTTAAAGTGAATGACAAAATTCAGAAGGCTCACAAAACAATCATAATGTTTTATTAGTAAATTATACATTTGGCATGGAAATTGGTGTGTTAGTCCCTGATCTATGAAAAAAGTACATGGCAGAAGATTTTGGATAAAGCACCAGGGTGAAAGGGAGGAGAGGAAGGAAGAGAAAAGGAAACAGAAGAGAAGATGAGGGGAGGGGAGGGGAGGGGAGGGGAGGGGAGGGGAGGGGAGGGGAGAAAGAAGAGAAGAGAAGAGAAGAGAAGAGAAGAGAAGAGAAGAGAAGAGAAGAGAAGAGAAGAGAAGAGAAGAGAAGAGAAGAGAAGAGAAGAGAAGAGAAGAGAAGAGAAGACGAAGAAAAAAAGAAAGAAAAGAAAAGAAAAGAAAAGAAAAGAAAAGAAAAGAAAAGAAAAGAAAAGAAAAGAAAAGAAAAGAAAAGAAAAGAAAAGAAAGAAAAGAAAAGAAAAGAAAAGAAAAGAAAAGAAAAGAAAAGAAAAGAAAAGAAAAGAAAAGAAAAGAAAAGAAAAGAAAAGAAAAGAAAAGAAGAAAAGAAAAGGAGAAAGAAGAAACTTTCTCTGGGCCTCTGCACAAATTGATGTTTTGAGAGCAGCTGAGATATTAAATAACAGCCTATTTTGTTGCATTTTTTAAGAACAAGACAGGAATTTATTCTTATACAAAAGAGATCCTATTTGCTTCCAGATGCTCACAGGTCAGAATGGAAATCTATGATTATATAAGTAGAGCACTATGAATAAGTTATAGCAACACTTCATGACACTAAACCATTTTCCACAATTTTCATATAGTCAAAAAGCTGCAAACTAAGTTTCATACAGATAAAAGGTCAGAAAATAAAGGAACTCACAGGCGGAAGAGAAGAGTAGCCTTTGTAAGATCTTAAATGTCTGCTGTAGTTTCTGGGTACACAACTAATTACCAGATAAATTTGGCCCCTATGGCCTCTGCTGACTAATTTTCTTTTACAGCAGGGGGTTCAGATTAGCTATCCATCAGTATCCTGCAGTTCTGTCTGATCACATAATGCATCCCAACCAGAAGCTGACTTCTTAGTCTTAGCATGTCATCTTTTTAGCAGGTTCTGTCACATGTGATGAAATAAAATGGAAATAAATCCAGTTTAAAACAACCTTATAAATGTATGAGAATTTGAAAGAGCTAGGCTTTTATAATTTTCTCTTCCCATCTCCCTCCAACAACTGTAGTTATGGATCCTACTGCATTGTTTCTTTTAGATTTTATACTTATATTAATCTACCCATGCTTTTGTTAGGATTTACAGGCATGAACCTAAAAATAATGTTTATCTATACCATAATTTTGCGCTATCAGGATTACTAATGCTTCTTTTGCAATGAATTTAGTGCTCAAACTGCAAGCCAGAGAAATTATAATACATGAAATCTCAATTGTAGGAAAGAGCTGCAATATAAATTATGTCTCTGAAACATTCCCCATGGCACATATGCCAAGTGTCAGAAACATGAACACTTCATAACATGTCTTTTATGAAGTGATGACTTTAAAGGCATTGCCTGATTTGGCCAGGGTGCGATAAATACCTAAATCTCTATTTCTAATCAGACCTCATCTATTTGGAAGAGGACTTTTTTCATCCTTTTCCCTAGTGCTAGAACTTAGTATTGCAAAATATGACAAATATTAGTAATTTAAAAACACAGCCTTATTCCACAAAAGTATGAATATTTTCTAATCTCAGTAACCATATCTGTCACCATAAATTCTCACTGCTAAAAGTGTGGAATTATGAACAATTGATGTCTTGATTCTCTGACTTGAACAAATGATCAGGGAATACCAGTTTTGAGCATTTATGCTGCATTATTTCTGAAGTCCAGTTCAAATGGAAATGTTAACAGGACATCTCAAGATCTGTGTTGATTGCAGATTTTATCTCTTTTTACCATCAAATCCTACATGCCACCTTTCTCTTTTAGCCTGGCAACACTTACTATAAATATTATATATGTTATATATAATATAAATATTATTTGAATCATCAGGGTGGGAAGAGACCTTTAAGATCATCAATTCCAACCATCAACTCAGCACTACCACAGTAATTCTTAAACCACTAAACCACAATACCCCGTGCCAGATCCAAACATCTCTTAAACACCACCAGGCAGGATGACTCCAGAGAGGTGACAACCTCCCAGAGCAATCTATTCCAATGCCTGACCACACTTATGGTGAAGAAACTTTTTCCCAATATCTAGACAGAATTTTCCCTTTCTCACCTTAAGGTAATTTTTCCTGGTCCTGTCACTGTAGGCACAGCAGGGGAAACCAGCTACAAACCTTGCTACAATCTCCTTTCAGTACTTGTAGAGAGCAGCGAGATCCCCCCTTGACCTCCCCTTCTCGAGGCCAAAGAAACCCCATGCCCTCAGCCCTTCCCCACACGATGCATTTCCTAGGCCCTTCAGGAGGTGTCCTTGTTGCCCTTCTCTGGACACACTCCAGTACCTCAATGTCCTTTTCAAAGTGAAAAGCCCAGAACTGAATGCAGGACTCCAGGGGTGGCCTCACTGCTGCTGAGCACAGGGACATGATCCCTTACTAGTCCTGCTGGCTGCACTGTTCTTGATAAGCTGTGTACAGCACACACTGTTGGCTTATATATCTTTAGGGAATTACTTAAATTGCTCACCAGGAGCCCACCATATCATTACTTTGCAGTCCTACAAGCATTAAGTTTATTGTCACACTTCATTTCCTACTTGGAAGGATGAGTTGTGAGCTTCTATCTTATGGAATGGGACTGCTGCTAGTTTTCACAGGTGGTGTCAAAGCGTTTTTCTTTAGTAGCATGAAGTGCTAGACTCAAGAGTTTATGAAATTTATTAAACAGCCTTAGATTTCCATTTTTTGTTCCTGAGATGCAAGACCTTTACAAGCTGAACTTGCCTATTTTAGTTCATATACCTGTCCACCTTAAGTTTTTGCAAAAGATTGATGCTGAGACTTAAACCAAAACAATATGAATAGTTCTTTCAATTATTGGTCAATTTAATTTAAGTGTTTTAGTTTAAGTGTTTGAAAATTTTCTGGAATGTTTACCTGAAGATTAAAAAAAAAACACATTTACTTTTATAGCCTCTGTCTGTAAGATTTCTATGTTTAAAATATAGAAATTAAAAACAAATTCAGGAATATGAAGAATCCTTTTATGTCCCTAATTATTTTGGTTGGTTGGTTGGTGTGTGGGTGGGTGAGTTTGGCTGTTTTGGCTTGGTTTTTGGTTGTTTTGAGGGAGTCTTGGGGGGTGTTCTTTGGTGTGGTTTGTGTTTTGTTGGGGATTTTTAAATTGGTTTTTGGCTAGTTGCTTTGTTTTGTTTTTATTTTTCATTTTTATCTGAAATACATTTAAGTGTCAAAGTCTTTTGCTGGATCTGGTCTTCTATTAATTATAAGATTTGGTGAAATCCAAGACTTTGAAGAACGCAATAAATAGCTAAATTATTGAGGTTTTTTTCTCTCTATTTATCTATCACTGAGAGAGACACATCCACATGTGCATACCTCTCCCAATCTCTTGTAGTCTTGAGTTTTTTCAAAATAGTTCTTATTTTGAAAACTTTTCTATAAATCAGATTACAATAGTCTGCGTCGTGATAAATGAAAAATAAATGCTTTAACAGTAGGAGTAATATAGAGTTTAAAACAAAATAAATAATAAATTTTCCAATGAAAAAATGTTAACTGTCAAAGCTCAATTTTAAAACCAAAACCTTGCTTATTTGCACAACACCGAGAAATTCTGCTTTTTAGAAAAAAGTTAATTGGTTATTACCATACCAGTATCTGTAAACTGGTTTCCAGAAGAAGGAAAAAAAAAAAAAAAAAGAAAACCACACTGTACTATAAACTGCACTTCTAAGAGACTATATTCTTCAGACTTATTTCTTAACACAGCAACATTTCTTCATATTGGTCTTTAAAAAAATCTTAATTTCATTCATTCCCATTTAAATATAGGACAAAATTCAGAGGAGTAAATATGCACACCCACACACAATCACACAGAAATAAGATATTGTTATCTCTTTTTAAAATTTGTTATTAATATCTGATAGCTCATTACTATCAGGAGGGCAGCTGCTGGTAATTAACTCATTCTGAAAATAAACAAAGATGGGAGATACTCCTATAATGCCTTAAGAGGATTTTTAGGTCTCATAGTTCTTGTGATTTGTAAAATCTGCCATATGAGAGCACCATAGACATTTGCCGACTATGAAGAATTAGCAGTCACAGTAATAACTGCTGTAATATCACAGATTTTTTTCATTATTAGTGTATAAAAATGCTTTTAGTTTTATGCAAATTGACACTTAGCAATAGTGTTTGAACAGTATTGCACCTGTGAACATTTCAGTTCAGTCTCAGAAACATTAGGCAAGACATTATATTGGAACAATTTTGACTATATTTTGTTTATTATGCTAATGAAAGTAAAAAAAATATCCATGCTCAATCCATTAAGATTCAAAATAGACCATGAAAACTTCATAAAACACCCACTGTGTATGTGGCATCGTAACTTATATTTCTGTCATGTCACTGTTTTTGATCTGACAGTCAATTTTGCAATTTCATTTGCTTTTGCTGATTATAGACCAAGTCCTGTGAAGAGGTGTCTTCAACTTACATTTACTTCAAGGGAATAATTCCTTACAGTTTGCTACAGCTTCTTAAAAACACAAAGACGACTACTATTTTTTGCTCTGTTTTCCAAACACTCTGATGGTTTTAGGACCTAGAATCTTTTGGTAGAATTTTGTGTCTAGGACTTAATAAAACTGATCCTCTTTCTAAATTTTTTTTTAACTTTACCAATTCCAAAAGTGAGGCTGATACATATTTCAGGGAGGAAAAACTGATATTTATTGATGCATGCAAGTGTATGTCTTGAGGAATTATATTCAGTATTAAATAAGACAATGGTTTCTGTGTTGCCATGGTTAAATAAATTCTATGGGCATGCAAGGCTGGCATTATATTAGAAGAAGGACAGTGGTAAACAGGGATAAATTTAGATTAAGTGGAGAAGATAACTATTGAAAAGATTTCTATAGAGACACAAGTGAAGACAGATTATTCAGTGCCATAGGAAAAGTTGATAAGTTTTCTGTGAAAGAATAGAATGGAAAAACATCAATTTTAGGCTAAACATTAAGCTTTTCATAACAATCTTTAAAGAATGGAGGTTTTATATTAAGTGGCTTTAGTGGAACTTATTAAAAACAGCTCAGAATCTGGTGTAAATGTATGCCTTCTATCTAGTAAATCTATCACTCAATTGGATTCTATGTTGAGAGTTTTATTATTATTTTGTAATTATATGTTTAGAAAAAAAAAACATTGAATTACTTTTTAATGTATTTCTGGAAATGAAAAAAAAATAATAGGTTAATTTTGTCCAGAATAATGAGTGAAAAGGAAAATTTATTTGAAATCTTTATGCAAATATAATTGTGCTAAAATCTAAACATGTAGAAAAAAGGCAGAAAATAACGTTTCCTGAAATGCACAAATCTGGCTTGTCTTCTTGCTCACATCATAATTAGGTCACTTAACTTCTTTTTGCTTTCAATTCTTTTGCTGTCACTCAACCTATAACTTCCCATGGGTGAGTCTACTATCCGTAAATCTTTGCTTTAAATCTTTAGGTTTCAAGGGCATGTTGCTTCATTTCCTTTAAGGCAGATTTTTTTAAGTCCAAAAGCTCTCAGGGGTGCTAGGGCTTCTGATTACAGCATGTAAATAAATTACGATTTTCCCTTTTATCATGCTAGCTATCAGCAATATTCAGGTTTGATGCAGTATTGCTTATTTCTAGACATGGAGTAATCTGGATTAAAGTCTGGAATGAGAGAATTGAGAGCATACTGGGGATTTGTTTGTGGACCCCATAGGGGGAGAACAGATTGGTAACTCTATAGGTCTATCAGAGGTGTGAAACAAACCAGATTTCTCTGCAGACTATGTGACACCATTTTATCAGCATGGCATATTGATCTGCAAAACACAGAACTGGTTCAAATAAAGGGGAATACTGTGCTGTGACCAAGGGCATGTAAGAAGGACCAAATAATTTGCATGTTTCAAATTCCATCAATTCATTGACACTGATAAAGTCTGTGTCATATTTTTGCCTTAGAGAGAATAAAAAAAAAAACATAGCATGCACTTGAATCTTATAAGTCTGGAATTAGTTTCAAGGTACTTTCTGTTGCAATAGCTCTGCTAAAGCTATTCTTATTAGTCATAGTGATATTTTAGTAAATGGCAGGGGCACTTTATGGGGGATTCATGTCATATTATCCCTTCTGTGTGTGTGTTATCCCTGAAATTAAAACAACACAAAATAAAACAA
Organism: Lonchura striata; assembly: GCF_050655825.1. Classification (NCBI taxonomy): domain Eukaryota; kingdom Metazoa; phylum Chordata; class Aves; order Passeriformes; family Estrildidae; genus Lonchura; species Lonchura striata. The sequence goes on along the minus strand of NC_140704.1, from coordinate 140,421,740 downwards.
AATTGGGGAAAAAAAAAGGAATTAAAGTGAAAAGAATAAAAAACCATATAAAATTGAAAATAAAAAGGGAAATTCATATTTCTTGGGCATGCTATGTAAAGTTTTTGATTACTGAGGGTCCTGTTCTGTCATTGTCTATACATATTGCATTTATGTACAGTGCATTGGTAAGTTTACAGTCAGTTCTCATTTAGAGAAGGATAAAAACTATAACATATAAAAACATCTTCAGTTTTTCCATACAACTTTCATATCTGTCCTTGCATATTGTTTCCAGCAATGGTTATATAAGTCACTTCCCAGGGAAATATATCACTTTAGAATAGTAGAACAGTTTGAAGGGACGCCTTCCACAGGACTAGATTGGTCAGAGCCCCATCCAACCTGACCTTCAATAGTTCCAGGGATGCAAGCCACTTCTGGAAATGTTTCAGTGCCTCACTACCTCTAAAGGGTTTTCTTCCTAATATCTAATCTAATCTTACTCCCTTTCAGTTTAGAGCCATTTCCTCTCATCATGTCATTGTATTCAATGAAAAAGAGCCCCTTTAACTCCTTTTAGGTATTGGAAAGCCACTCTAAGGTCTCCTTGCATTCTTCTCTTCTCCAGGCTGAGCAGCTCCATCTCTCTCAGCCTCTCTTCAGAGAAGATCTGCTTGCTCCAGCCTCTGATCATATCATGGCACTCTTCTACACATAACTCAAGAGTTCCACATGTTTCTTATGTTGAAGGCTCTAGAGCTGGGTGCAGAACTCCAGGTGGGGGATTGAGAGGAGCAAAGAAGGGAGAAGGACATCCTCCCAGCCTGTTGGCCAAGCTGCTTTTGATGCAACCCAGGATGTGGCTGGTTTTCTGGGCTGGGAATGCACTTTTCAGGCTCATATTCAGTTTTTCATTCACCAATATCCTCAAGTTCTTCTGCTCAAGTGTGCTCTCAATCTACATTTCACCCAGTGTGAATCCACATTTGGGATTGTCAAGAGTCAGATACAGGACTTGTCCTTCTTGCCTTCAGAAACTATCTGAGGTTCACACAGGCCCACTTCTCAAGCCTGTCAAAGTCACTCAGGATGGCATCCCTTCCCTCTAGAGTATAACCATAGCACACAATTTGGTGTATTTTCTTTTTCCAGTCAGTGGAAACTTCACCAATCTGTCATAATTGTCCAAACACAATGGACAGTGGCTTAGCATTTGACTGTTTCCTTGGGACCCCTGGATACATCTTACCAGATCCCATGGACTTGTGCTGTTCCCAGTTCCTTAGGCATTCTCACACCTAGTCTTCTACAGTGGACAGGACTTTATTCTCCCAGTCCTTGCCTTTTACATTTGTGAATTATGTAGTGTGGCTGGACCACTTGCTGGTGAAGAGTGAGGCAAAAGTGTTATGGAATATTAAAACTCAATAGACATTTGAACTAAAATATGCAGTATTACTGCTATTTTTGTTGCCATGTTTGGTGCCTTTTTAAATTACTACAAGCTTTTAGAAAATACAATGTCAATAATGTGATCATGAAAACTCAGAATACCAGTATACTTTATTCCTGTACCTTAAAGACAAACTCTTTCTTTATAAGAAATTTTGTGCCTATTATGTAAGAGCTATGCAAGTCAAAATACTGAACACAAGTGAAATAAATCGTTTTTACATTGTTATACCCTCCAAAGCAACCATTAGACATCCATTAGACTCCACAGCTATTTTACATGTCATGACTGTGAACTGCTGTTACCACACAAATACAATGCTGTTTTGGAAGAGATTAGCTGTTTAACGATTTATCTGACTCTTTTTGATGGTTATCCTGTTTGAACTCAGTGAGCTAAAATAGTAGTTATGACCCTGGTGTGATAGAGACCCTGCATGGCATCAAATCTCACCCTAAATGAAAAACAGGCAAATTCGTAACAAAAGACTTGATGCTAAGGAATATATCTTGGACATTCAGAATCTAAAGAAATGCAAGCACTCAAATGTGTGTAGTCTGCTGAAAAATACAATTGCATGAAACACTGACCAGCAAATATCCTTCATGAGTACTGACTACATGCAATTCTCAAAAGTATATCGGAAAGATTAACACAGAAAAATGAAGTTCCAAAAGAAAGCCCTTCAGGAATAATTATTTAATTTTAATTAACTGACCAATTCTTTCAAACTCTTAAAAGCCAATTAGTGGTAATAGAATTTCAAACATAGATAAAAACACAACATGTATTTGCAAAAGAAAGATATAAAGTGAAAGATGCATCAAAAAATAGCAACAACACCAGAAAAATTCATTAAATGAGTGGTGTTGCCAAATTTGTAGCTAAAGATAATTACACTTAGACTTGTGCATTCAGCTGTGAAGTCATTAAAATTGACTCAATTCCCACCCTGCTGCAGCAGTTATCACCTTAGCCACACTGCCATAAGATGACATTAATCCCTTTGAGGAGCTCCGAACTCTCAGCAGATAGCACGCTTCCCCTGGAAATAGGACACTTGGATGCAAACCATGTTTCTTCTCTCCCGTAAGAGGTACTTTAAACCTCAGGTCATAGCAGAGACTGGGCTGGAAACTCTAAAACCCTTTTGTTTATCTTCTGACATTGTTTGGAAAGAAATACCTATTCATGGATTCAAGATGTGACAGACAGTGGCTTTACTGACTTTGTAAAGAAATCTGTTTGGGAAGGTGAATGGCTTGACCCTGACCTGAAAGATATTTATGAATCTTATCCACTAAATCTTACATCAAAAGGGTCATCACAATGTTTGTAAATTCTGTGTAATTGTAGATGGCAAGATTCACTGTGGAAAGAGCTGATCCTGTAGATAATTACTGTAGATAATTTAGTGATACACTACTGAATTTGGGTTCTGAGGGTTCTTAAGTACCATTGTATCAATCTTCCAGGCCTAAGTTAATTAGATAGAAGACAGATACCAAACTTCTGAGAATGTGGAGGCAGTTGAAAATGTAGAGATAAAACCATTGAGGATTTCTAAGTCAAACTAGGAGATGTCTTTTAGGCTTTGGAATATTATGACTAGGTGTCAGCTGTCCTTTTTGGTTTTGCTTTATTGATGCATTAATACAGCTTTTGAAATTGTGATTCTTCTATGAAAAATACATAATATAAAGAGACTGGGTTGGATGCAACATTAAGTAGAATTATTGCCCAAATACACAAATTTATATATTCTCTAGAATCAAATTAAATATGCAGATTCTGAACAGTAAGCTGTTACAGGCAAACAACAATAACTGAACAATACTTTAATGATAAATACCATGCGTGCTATTGTAAAAATTGAGATGGTTAAATTAATGCAGTTAATCTCATAAAGTATGTTATATATGTGTATGTATATATGTGTATGAAGTAGATGCAGCTATGATGGATGGATCCACACAGCCTGGTTCTGTGGTACACCATTGCATGTAACCAAGAAAAAACTAAGCCAGAAAATGAAGGGTATAAGTAATTGTTCCACAAAGAAATCAAGATGTGAAAAAGAAGACATGGATGGGAATGTCAAGAAATATGAGTAATAAGTAATATGAATATAATCACAGTTTCATTTTAGGGTAGTACAAAGATTTACTATACTCTTTTTTCTTTGAGTATGTTCATTAGTAATTATAGAGCACAAGCATTTTGAAGACGGTATAAAAAATGTATAAATATTGACTTAAAAAGAAACATTAAATTAGATTTGCTTTATATTTTGATAGGTTTGGTTCAGCTGTTTTGGGGGTAGAAGATGAAAAGAGGATATAATTGTTTTACAGTGTAGTTTGATTTCAAAGCATTTAGGGACAACTTTTTCTTTCCTAATTTGTCACTAATTAAAATTAATTTGGTTTGTTTGTTTTGTTTTATTTCCCTTTCTATCTTTTTATCCCAATGTTCTTTAATTATTCAGAAAGTTGTGATCAGGGTTTACAGAATGATAGCAGACAATCACAATGCAATCAACATCAACTCCTGCTTTATGATGGAATCTTCTCTACCTTTGATGAGGATTTGCTACTGCTTTCAGGATATAATTTTGAAAAGAGATTTCTTAACTCCCTATTTGACTTTCTTTATGTGAACACTGCATAATAGCAGTGGGATACTGATATCAAAATGATTAAAATTAGCCATTATTTCACACTTTTAGTGTTAGCAAAGAGAGACACGCAGTGGTATAATAAAGATACAGACTCTATGGTTTCAACAATTATATTATTTTGTCTTCTGGATAAAAATTAATAACTTAAAATTAAATCTCATTAGAAGAATTTGGTGCTGCAGTAACTTGATTATACAATTAATGAATTTCAAATAATGTTGGGAAAAAAAAAATTACTGGAGTGGAATTCATATGGTAAGTTAGTATATAACCATGCCCTCCAGGCATTCAATTTGTTTTCTTTTAGTAGTTTTTAATTTCACTTGCAGTGAATCTATTTGAAAGAACATATGATATACCACAGTGGGCAACTTTTCATAAATGTAGTCTGTCAAGCCCATTACCTTGCTATCTAAGCATATACAAAATTAAGGAAATATTTTTGCCAACATTTTACAGCTTACTTTAAAAACACATCCTTAGCTAAACAATGTAATATTGCATTTTTCAAATTTACTTCAGTTGTTCCAAAATAGTCATGGATAGATGGTTTTGCTGTGTAGAATGTGTACTACAGAAGGCATATCTTAAGAAAGAAAAAGGTTGTGATTCTGACCATACATTGGACAGGGAAGTGTCACAGAGAGCTAGAAAGGTTAGGATCAGAACTGCTTCAAAGTATCAAAAATGGGAGTGTAAGTTGTCAGTAGGAATTTGTCTTGGAAAATGGGATTAAAACACCCAAAATATTGTCTAGAAAGTCAGAAATTAACCTTACAGATCTTTAGCTTACAAATATGATATAAATTCTGGCAAACTTTTTTTTACTACATCTACCTACACAGACTTGATTTTTCTGTAAATATTACTAGTTTGTTTGGGGGTTTTTTTTTTTGTTTTTTTTTTTTTTTGCTGCAAAAATTCTAGATGGTATACAACTTGATATATGACTAGTTTCTAACCACACTGTGCACAACACAAGAAAAATTTCAACCATTATCTGTTCTTTTCCTCTTTAACTGATTGTGTAAGCAGACAGGTCTTCAGAAAAAAAAAATCTCATCATTTCTACTGACAATCTTTTAAAATATTTTATATGTTCAGTCTTTTCAAGTTACCCAGACCAAGAAGATGGAGTGAAACCTCTTGGAAGAAGTACAAGCATGTTGCACCAGAATTGGTTTCTGTTGTACCAGGTAATAACCATCAGATCATATGTTTTTTTATGCACTGGAGTCCCTTTACATTTTACAAGAAGTAATTGAGGTGAATTACTGAATGGAGTTTAACTGCACACAGTAAATAAACAAGAAATGCTTCTTTTCCAGGGGGTAGTGTTTTAGCCTGGCTTTAATGTCTGCTGTACGTGGTCATGGGCACATTTTAGAACACGTGGTTCATCAACTGATCAAACCTGGGCCAAGAAAGTGAAAATTATAATCCTGAAATAGCTGACTTGAGCTGCTTTTTATATTTAGTTTGGTTGGTATTACAGTTATTTTCAGTAACAAATACATCTTTTCACTTCTGATGATAAACTGGTTTTCCTACCAAGATGTTTACAACTTTAACAGGAATCAGAATAATAAAACAGTCAATCCTGTCTGAATGAAGCCTACTGACAGATGAAGTTGGCAACCCTCAGTGCTTAAATGAGTGTTTCACCAGTATTCTAAATGGAAGCAGATGGCAACTTCCAGGAGAATGTGCACATTCCCCGGGGGAGAGGAGAAATGTTACAGCACTCCACCACTGCACTGAAGCAGATAATTAGGCAATTAGATCTATTAAAAGCTGACAAAAGGAAAAGTATAGATGAACCTTCTCCTTAGGCTTCAATATGGCAGCACTTGTGATAGCCTAGACAAATTCACAGTGAACACATGATTTATGAATTTTAAGACTGATTTATTGCAAATTACATATGTACACTAAATATATACTAGGTATATTTTTCATATATCCATATATGTGTGCATATATAATACAGGTGTGATTACTAATAATTGTCTTTTTTCAGACTATGGTGAATTTGTTAAAAGTCTGAGACAAATGTAGTTTATGCTCTAATTTCCACCAGTGGACTTGATTCCACACAGATTTGTTTCAGGATGCCAAAATGTGAAGACTGGGAAGTATTCTGCTCCTCATGGAACCTAGTTGTCTTTTCCAAAACATCTGGGAGAGACAAATGTTTGCAGTATAATGAGTGGAGAGAGAGTTTCTCCACTTCTCAAACAATAATTTTGCTAGGAGAAGAACACATCTTCAGCGCAGACTCTATATGTGTCTGCACACATCCTTCAGCAGCAGTCAGATAAACCCAGCTTAAACACTCATGTCACAGAAAGAAAGATTGTGGAAGCAAAGATTTAGTAAGAATTATAAGTTTTGGGATGTGGCATAAAGCTACTTAAAAAACCTGTGAAAATAAGTAGAGTTTAGGAAAGGGGTTCCTTGTCAGTGTAATGTCAGAAAAAATTCACAAATAAGATCTGATCTATGAGATAGTTATGTCAGCAGTTTCCTATTAATATAATTTTGAAAGATACAAATATTTTTTTATAAAAAGATTGATGTAACTGAAACTAATTTAACTCGCATATTTCTTGGGTTAAATGCTAACACTATAAAAGGTGAAAAACAATTCTGTCAGTTAGACCTGCTTATTTTTGGTGTATGAGCACAAGTAATAGATTTCACAATTTGTTTCTTACATGTTCCTTCTGGTAGGAGGAAAAAGGCCTTTCCCAGTCTATTCTTTTATTAGCTGAAAAATGAAGATGCAACTATGCATTTCTCTGTCTCTTTCCATATATTTGGGTATACATAGGCATTTTATTAAAAATATATTGTTAATTAAATAATAATTTACTCTCCTCTACATTTTAACTGTAGTATTTACTAATAATATATTATTAATATTATAATTTTTATGTTATGCCATGACTCAGGAGTCAGTCATTGTGACAGGCAATATAGAAACATAGGAGAAAACAAATGTGGATTAACATGTACCTCAAAAAATCTATACTACACAGTATTTTAAGACATACATGTAGTTATAGGAACATGAATAATAAAAAAGTAAATTCAATCAAATAAATTAGAAAGATCCTGATCATAAGGAAATTCAAAGAACACAAAGTTAAAGACATCAGGCAGAATATACCTTGTGATATCTGATGCAGCGTGGCACAGAATGAAGAAATGAAAATACAAGAAAAAAACCTAAAGCCTTAGAAGAATAAATAAAAAGACCAAGCAATTCTAGAGGAAGAGCTATCAAACAGTCGCTAGGAGACAAAGATATAGATAGGCAATATCATCAGGTTCTTAAGATATTTAATTTCATTTGTTGATTTAAAAAACCCTTTCTTCCTAAGAGGCCTGTAGCTTTTATGTTGCTTGAGTACATAGTTTATTCTACATCAATATTCTCCCTCTCGAGTTGCTTCTTTGGAAGAAAAGTAAAAAGTTCCTTAAATTATTTCTCAGCAAACAAGGGGATCTTTTTTTTTTTTTTTAATTACCTCACAGTTTTATTTACTTTTTAAAATATGGCATCCTTGAACTATTTCTGCCTTGTTCTGTACACCAGTGGAGTTTTGCATTCTCCTCCAGTAATTTCTGGATAGTTTACAATTTTTATGACTTCTTTGTGAGGCCAAGAATATAAATGTTCTCTCACCACTGCATTGTAATTCTAATGCCCAACCTTTTGCAGGTTTCAGAGAGATACTTCACATGCATGAGCACACAACTGGGTTTTATATATATGTGGTTGTCATTGAGGAAAGAAACTGAGAAGGTGTCATTGTCCTCCTTGTCTTTCTCCCTTCCTCAATGAAAACTGTTCATTCCATTGGCAAATGCCATTTTAATGCAGTAGATCGAATGTCTCTGTTTTCCCTCAGAGTGCCTTTTGAGAGTTTGATTTCCTTTCAAGCAAGGAGACTAAATTGACCTTCATCAGATCGAGCTAGCATCCTTGAAGTTTCCTTATATGACTTCTTATCTGAAAATAACAAAAGTGATAAAAACGCTGAGACTCTACAACTAATTGGACTTTATACAGATTAACTAGGAAAAAAATAAAAAAGTAATTCAGGCCACAAAACCTAATGATTCCTTCTGGTTTTTAATTCAACGTACCTCTGACTTGTTATTTTATTATTTCTCCTTTCTGCTTAAGCATTATGAATATATTACTGAACAACTGAAAAGGCATAAATAGAGTGAAAAGTCTGTTAAAAAAGCAACTACTTTAGATACCGCTTTAGTATAATTAACACATAGTTCTCTGAACTTGTACCAAGATATAAAATGAATTTGTCTATTATATGAAGGGCAATCTATGAAATTTTGGATAAAATGAGGCTATATTTGAGATCCTGTAAGAGACATAATGGATTTTAAAGTCAAGAAATCAAGATAAAAATATTTTCAAACAGTTTGAAATAATGTTGTACCCATTGTAAAGTCTAAAGCTGAAACTGTGATTATTTATAAAATGTCATGCAGTTTTAAGTTAGAGTAACATGAGTAGCTTAAAATACAGTAAGCAATTAAGGGAAGACTTTTCTATCCCATTTGAATTTATTGGTTTTGAATGAGAAGGTTTCATGATATTTTTGCCAGCTGCTACTCAGTTAAAAAGCTACATTAAATAAATAAATTTATTAAATTATTTTTTTAAATAAACACTACTTCTATGATCATATAGAAGCTTGCTTCTGAACAGTTCTTTATTGCTATTAGAATATTTCTGTGTCTATTTTTTTTTATTCAGTTCATTGCATGTTGTGATTGGAACACAGATCATGAGGGTATCTCATGAAGGTATATCAGTTTCTACTTAAGTGTAAGTCAGTTTTGACAGATGTTCTTTTAATTCTGTTTTAAACAGTGGTGGTGGGGGCTCCAATCTTGCCAATATAGTTCAGAGCTGTTCTATCCATACCACCAGATGTCTTATCTGTTTAATTTCTTGGCTATGATTATTATTGATGTTTCACGTGCAAAAACAGAAAGAAGGAAAACTGGAAGACATAGTTGGTTTGATTACTTGTTCCTAATAGTTTTCAAGGAACATTTATTAGCCAGGTATATCTATATTTAGTAATTCTTCTTTTCTGATTTTATAAAAATAGAGACATAGAGCTTTACCCAGTCTTTCAAAAGCTCAGCAAATATCCCTGAATTCTAAAGAGATAAATTACTTAAACTCTGAGACTTCATTAACCAAAGTCCAAATGTTTTTATATGAAATTAATCTATAAAAGGAAAATTTGTGAATTAACCTGAGCACTTTTAAAGTTTTCTTGCTTATTCCTAAGATTTTAGTTTTTTCATTGTAATTGCCATCTGTTCTGTATTCATCAAGTTAGTAGAATGTGATTTACTTCATTTTTGTGGCATTAGTATAAATTTCAAAGTTTCTATGTTGCTGTTAACCTACTTGCAGAATAACTGCTTGTGTAACTTTGTACCTTAGTTTATTTAATTTGTGAACTGGCTTTCCTAATTTGTTCAGGTCAATTTATGCTTAGTACCTTGTCCTAGGCTTCAGTTTTTCTATGTAATCTCTTCTGTGCAACATTAAAGTACAAAATATTTATATTTCCATAGTTCTAATAAAATAATGCAATGGAAACAAAAATATTTAAGTTCTTCATGTACTACATTTTTAAATTTTATTTTGCTTCTTAACACAAGAATTATGAATATATCCTCAATATTCCAAGTTTTTGAATGATATGTAAGACAACCTTACCTGCAGGTGTTACATATAACAATATATTCAAATAATTTTGCTGGGATTCAGTGTACAAAGCATTGCCTCTTTATCAGTAGCTGCTACAGCTTCAGCAGTCATCTAGGTTATATTTAGGGTCTGTAAAGAAATGAAAAAGACAATTTTAACGTTGTGAGTGATGTGATTGAATCTGTTTTTTTTCCCCCCAGAGCCAGTTCACCTGATAATCAATAACCACTCATGCACCAGAATTGGTAAGGCAAAATCCTACCCTATATGTCATGCTGTCCTACCTCTCGCAGTACCATACCCTATTAAAAAGTATCCCAACACCTATAATACCAACCCTTCACGTGATTCTGACAATTCATCAAAGCTGCACCTCCCCACACTTCTAGAATTGCCAGTGAAACCTTGCTATAGAGTAATTTATAAACTTTCTTCTCAAATATCTATCATTCTATTTTACTTTCTGGATGACTTGTATTTGGCCTCAACATACAAGGCAAATAATAGTTTTTGAAGTCATCAAGGTCCATGCATGGCCCAGTAATGGAGCTCTTCATCTCCACCATTTCTTGGTGAATTTTTTTTAAATATCCTTAGGCTTTTGCTAAAGCTATTTTGTTACTTGCATATAAGAAAAAGTATAATTCTACTCTGTGCTTCCATCATTCTTTCAGAGGAATGCTGATTTTCTGTCTCCTTCTCCTCTCATATGAGTGATTATGTCTGTCATCTCCACCATAATTTCATTTATTCTGTATTGTATTTCCTCAATCTAAAGTTCTTTTCATCTCGCTTTCATGACAACAGTTTTCTTCTTCTAGCTTTCTTAGCTTTCATAAAGCCAAAAGGTTTAAAAATGTAGTGCCTGAATGCATTAGTACCTGGCTGCATCTATTATTTTTTTAATAAAAATGCATAAACATATAAAGCTTAAAGTATTTTATAATTTCATGTACATAGTATTATTTTATATTTTTATATATGCATACATACACACATGCTTTTGGCCTTCCTTGCCTTTTTTTTTTCTTGTTTTTCAAAAATTTAATGTCTTATTCATTCTTTCACTTAAAATTTGTATTTAACAGACAAACTACTCTATGCCTCTTTTAGACAGTGAAAAGTCTAAGAATGAAATAGAAATTCATATCAGTTTTCCCATAAACCTGTTTACTGTCAAATGCTACAAATGAAAAGCTAATTTATTAATTAAATATTTTCACACACCTTTGAAATAAAATGTAGCGTGGTTTCAGGAAACTAATGCAAAATAATTCAGAAATAAGCCTCCATACTAAGGCAATGATTCACTTCATGGAAAAATGATCCCACTTATGATATTAATATATGTTCTTGTTCAGAAGTTTTCAGAGGTGTTAATTTAAATGGAAAAGTCAGACATGAGAATTTTTCTTACTTTAAGTATAATTATTTTATTTTCAAGTTAAAACTTAAGGTGTTATCTATGTATCTTAAATCATGACTTAAGCTCATGTACCCTCAAGGATCTTTTGACAAAAACTTACTAGGTATTCTCTGAAGATCTCATTCTCTAATCTAAAATTCATCATATTGAATTCATTTTCACAAATTACTCATGAAAAAACCCCAAGACAAAAGTCTGTCTTTTACAAATACCAATTCACTATAACAATATCTTTTAAACAAAAATAGGTTATTTTCCTGAAAAATGGGAACTATCTCAGGTTTTAGGGCCTTCATTATTTTTTTTCCTGCTAATTGTTTTTTTAACTGTTTTTTTCCTAGAGAAAAAATTTATTCTCTTAGTTAAGTGTGTGTCCTAATCCCTCATCACAGATGCCTTAAAAACTGCTATAGAAAAAGACAATGTTAAACAGAATGCAAAGCAGATTCTTATATCTGCCGTGCACTGTCTTCAAAACATGAATGAGGCACATGATAAAAGCTTCATATTGGCATGTTCTACAAATGCTTGTTAGCAGCTTTACAACAGGTAGCACTTTCATTGATATAGCATGAAAATGCTTCATTTTCCCCAGCTTGTCACAGTACATTAATCAACTCAATTATCATTTGCTGGCTTCATTTGTTAGTTCCTGGCATTTAAACTGAGAATTTTTAGCAGTGAATACTGTATTAAACTAGAATTTTTTTACTGTATACCTTGTTATTTGTATTTAATGATGTAAGTGAATTGTTTATCTAAGTATATACATAATTTCCCTTGATCAAAATATATTATTCACTTAAATCTGAAAATATAACATCAGCCAATGCATAGATAAGTATGATGACTTAAACATCAAAATTCTATTCTTTACATTCCTAACTTTACACATTAAGCCCTCAAAACTTAGAAAATGAAAAAAAGATATATTATTTTAATTTTTAAATTTATTTCTTTAATTTGCTTACATGTATTCTTTGCAATGCCATTTTAATGAGACTATAAATTTCATGTTTTCAAGATCTCTGTATTTTTGCCTGCAAAAATAGAATTGTTCAGTATGTGAATCTTGGTAGCACTTATTATTTGGAAGAACACAGTGTCTCTTTGTTACTGAATTTTAAATTGAGTGGTTAGAGCCAGGAAATTATGGTACCATAAACTAACTTTTATAGTTAGCCGAATATTATTTTGAAGCTCTATATTAAACTTGAGTTTGAGACATATTTAGTACACAATACTGGACAAAGCAGCAAAAAAAAACCCTTTGGAATTTTGTGAATAATTTTTTGAAACCTGTAAGAGAAGACAGCCAAGATATTTGTTGAAATGCTATATTTACAGCTTTCTCTGAAGTCTAGAAAACTGCCTGCATTTCTAGGAATATGCTAAATTAGACATAGAAGCATAAAATTGTTACAGCTGGAAAAGATCTCCAAGATCACAGATCATCAAGTCATGCCAGTGCAATACCACTGCCACCTTCACTAATACACAATGCCCCTAAGTGCCACATCTAGATAAATTTTAAACACTTCCAGGGATGGTGATTCTTCCATATGCCTCAGCAGCTTTCTCCAATGCCTGCCCACCCTTTTGGTGAAGAAATTTTCCCTAATATCCAAGCTAAATTTTCTCTGAAAGAATTTGAGGCCATTTCTTCTCATCCTATCGCTTGTTACTTAACAATAAGTAACTATTGCTTGTTATTTATTTACTTCCTTTCAGGCACTTGTAGAGAGAGAGAAGGTTGTCCCAGCCCTGCTTTAGTCCAGACTAAACAGCCCCAGCTCTCTCAGGTGCTCTTTATGAGATTTGTGCTCCAGTCCTTTAACCAGCTTCAGTGATGTTCTCTGGACAGTCTCCAGTCCCTCCATGTCCTGTTTGTATCGAGGAGCTTGAAACCTAACACTGCATTTGAAGAACAGGGGGATGATCCTCTGCCTTCTTACTGCTGGCCACACGGAAGGCCAGGATGCCATTGGCTTTCTTGCCTACCTGGGCCCACCTTGGCTCACGTTGAGCCACTGCTGACCAGCACAGCAAGGACCTTTTCTGTCAACAGCTTTCCAGACATTCTTCCCTCAGCCTGTCCAAATGCAGGATCCAGCACTTTGCCTTGTTGAACTTTAGAAAATTGCCTTTGGCCATTTGGCTTTGGCCTATAAATCCAGCTCCTCTAGGTTAGAGCCTTTCTACTCTCCAGCAGGTCAAGACTCCCACTCATCTTGGTGTCATTCACAAACTTACTGGCAATGCATTTAATCCTTTCATCTAGGAACAGAGATATTAAACAGGATTTGACCCAATACTGAGCCCTGGGGAGCTTGTGACTGGCCAGTAACTGGATTTAACTCTATTCACCACCACTTTGTGGGCCTCATCCTCCAGAGAGTTTTCTACACAATGGACATTGTGCCTGTCCTAGCCATGAGCAGCCACACTCTCCAGAAGTGTGGCTGTGGGAGACAGTGTCAAAGACTTTAATAAAATCTAGGCAGACAACATCCACAGCCTTTCCATCATTGACCAAGTGAATCACTTTTTCATAGAAGTAGATCAGGCAGGTTGAGCAGGACCTGTCATTCATAAACCTATACCCTCTGGGCCTGATCCCCTGGTTTTCTTGTACATTTTATGCAATGCCACTCAAGATAATCTGCTCCACGATCTTACCTGGTACCGAGGTCAGGCTGACAGGCCTGTAGTTCCCCACATCCTTCTGCCTGACTGTCTTGCAGATGGGTATCATATTTATTAATTTACAGTTAGCTGGGACCTCCTCAGCAAGACAGGACTACTGGTAAATGATTGAAAGTGGCCCAGTGAGCACTTCCATCAGCTCTCTCAGTACTCTTGGGTGAATCTCAGATGGCCCCATAGGCTTCTGTGTATCTAAGCAGTGTAGCAGATCTTGGATTGTTTCCTCCTTGTTCTATGGCAGTTTCTTTCTGCTCCCAGAATTTCAGCTCATGGGGCTGGGCAACCTGAAGACAACTTTTTTGTGCTATTAAAGACTGAGGCAAAGAAGGTGCTAAGTATCTGAGACTTTTCCTCATCCTGTGTTATTATGATTCTGCCCCCTAACCTGAGAAGCATGGAGATTCTCCTTAGCACTATTTTTTTGCTGATATATTAAAAAAAAATTTTATTTTTCACAGCTTGAGCCAAGGGTTTTCACCCTTCTAATTTTTTCCCTACATAATCTCATGACACCCTTCTGAGTTCTGACTCAAGATAGTCCTCCTGAGTTGCCTGTCTGTTCTTCCAAAGGTGATAAGATAATGAATACAATAAATATTTCCACACACGTGAGCTTGGTGACTTTAAGTTGGGAGAATTTTCCCACGTATAATACAAACTCACATTTTAAACTTTGATTTGGATTTGCAAAACCTTTCTTAGATAAATCCCAAGTAAGGCTCATAGGTTACTACTGCTTAGAGATAATTTCCAAAAGGCAGTCTTGACATGATAAAATGCTATTCAGAGAAATGAGATCATTTAGACAATGGATGTTCTCAGTGAAAGAGAACAGTCTAAGGTGAATGCAATTTTCTGTTGTAGATACAGCATTTAGGGCCTTTATATTTACCATTTCTTCTTATATAAGAAACGGTCCAAAGAACACTTCAAGTTGAAATATATTTTTGGCCGCGAAAGAAAATGAATACTTATAGTCACAGAATAATTTTTTTTTTTTTAATCTAAACTGGAATTAGTTTTTTCTTTTTTCTGGTTATGATAAGAGTAAAATAAATTCTCTATTGAAAGATCTCCTAAAAAGACTCTGTTTTCATGGTCTGGTCCAGCTGCTTGACAGAATGTTCATTATCAGTATCAATATTGTCCTGCTGTTTTTGTCTCCCTTATGCCCAAGAGTAAAAAGATGAGAGGCTCATAGCAAAGTTAAGAATATGACAGAACAATGGAAAAGAATAGCCAGCCTCACAGTCAGAAATTAATGTCAGGTACATTGAATTTACAAGTATGGATATAGGTATATGCTGCCTACTAATGCAAAATACGTTCCCCCAACTCTGGGTCTTCAAGCCTTTATACCATAAAATAAAAGACATTTTTAGTGTTAATCCCTAAGCGCACAGATACAGAAAAGGACTTGTTCAGGCCTCAAATAAAATAAAAGCTGATCATTCCCTCTGCTCAGTAAGTTCATGCTCTGAAATTACCTAAATATGCTATTGTTCTCCACTTCTAGCAATCTGGTCTTCAGAGAATATATATCTCAGCAGATCAGGCTATCAGCATTCAGTCTGTCTTTCAAAAAATGTAATAAACAGCTAAGCAGAGAAAAATGGCATACTCTCAGGTGCCCAATTTTTAAAGATGTGATTAGAAGAAATATACAGCATGCCAAAAGATTCAAAACATTTCAGAGATTAATTCCATACTGTATTTGCTTGTAAATGAAGTTCATTGTAGAGGAGGAAAAAGAGACACTTTTTATGATGTCCCACTGACCTAGTGTTTAGACCTTCTGTTCAAGAATTAGGAGAACAGAAAGTCAGTGCTCTTCCTGGCTTCAGACATGTCCAGCTTCTTAAAACATTTTTTAAAGCACTTTTAGAAGGGCAAGTGCTGGATTTTGGAGGTCCTCGTTGATGGCACATTTAACATGAGTTAGCAGTGCCCTGGAAGCCAGGAAGGCCAGCTGGGGGAATCAGGTACAAAATACTTTCCCCCAGCTCTGGATCTTCAAGCCTTCAGGCCTACTTAGACTGACGATCACAGCTATAAACCAAAGAAGCATGTAGAATGCAATATCATGTAAAATGTTATTTATTTAAACTTAGTTGGAACATAAAATTCTCTTTATTGACAGTTCTAACCAACATCATGCTTTGATATTAAGTAGGGTGCACTGGCATCAGCAACTGAGGTGGTCCTCTGCCCAACCCATAGAGTTGGTCATGGTACTGGATGCTGCAAAAAAATGTGAATGTGGCTGCTCTAAAATTTTGCAGTGTAATTACAGAGGATAAAATTTCTTGTTTCAAATCTAAGCAAGAAAAATACCATCTTCTGTAGCACTGCTTGAAGCACATCACAGACTCTTTCCCTTGTCTGCATGAAAGTAATCTCAAAGTGATGTAAGACTATAAACTACCTGAAGCAAGATGAGGTCTCTGCCTCCTAGTCCTGTGACTCTGAACAACCTACTGGAACACCAGATATTCTCTGCCTCTCTGTCTTTATATATGACATGGAAATGTAACTGCTTTCATGTTAATGAGATGATAGAAGAGTGCTTTATAACATTACAATGAGTAAAGAATTCATGAGGAGATATTAAAGCTGTTTCAGAGGTCCTGCAGGGGCAGAATCAAACAAAATACTTACTGGGGGTCTAAATGCTCTGTAAAATGCATTTTGCAATACCTTGAAGAAAAAGACAGTAATTATTTCAAAAATTTGGTGCAGGTGTATGCAATTAGAAGGACTGAAATATGAACATGCAAGTATATGACTAGGATGATGATGTGTTTAACTCTTCCCTCTACATTGTTTAGGTAGATACCCCGTGGTTTTAAAATCAAATAAGGACATTGGCTTCTAGCAAAATCACGTCTTTATAATTTCAACTTAGTTTTTTTTTTCTTTTAAAAAACATCTTGGTAAGACTTTGTTTATAGAAGCTGTTGTAAAAAATTAAAATCACATGATTGCATGGCATATTCAAAAGATACAAAAGAACTTATCCACTATCAAACTATTGAAAATATGAGGTTAATAATTAATTCCTTTCTCCATAAGGCAGAAATATTTAGTTGTGATTACTTAATATCATACTTGCAAACTTGTTTAATATACCAGCACATGTGTGTAATTATATAATCAAGGTATTAATAATGCTGATTCATAATTTTTATGAATATTCATATTTCATAGCATGGGTTGGTGACACTTTTTTCAGGACTAAAAGAGTGAACCTAAAATGTATATTATGAAAAATCTAAGAAGCCAAAGAGTTAGTTGATTTCCATTGTGTTTTTAACCCTACCTTGTATCACCTGATAATTCCTCTTAATGTAGTAGGCAGTCAGCAAAGAACACAGTAGGAGAAATGGCAACAATTAGAAGAACAAATACAGCAGAAAAACAGATGCGATATCTTAGCACTTTATAAAGAATTTTCATTACCTACAGATATTTTAGAAGCTGAATTTCTTTCAATATGTTATTTATAGTTCTTCTGTGTTTTGGGCTGAGGTCAATTATCTTTTGTGTAATGTTTTTGTGTTCTTTACATGAGAGTGAATATATACAACCACACATGTATTCTCTATTTCTCTGTCTAAGAAATAGTAAAACTATACTCTTCCAAGCTAAAAAGAAATATAAAAAAAGTAATCTTTAATAAAAAGCAAATAATGGAATAAAACAATTAGTACCTTGTTTTGTAAGGTGATACAAACACATCAAATTGCATAACATATCAGCTGCTGATGTCATTCCAGGAAATCAAAATATAAGCCAACAGAATAAATGCAAATTTTGTGTTAGTCTATAGCCTAATCATACAGTATAGTATTACTAGAAGCAGTCTATGAGCTGCATACCAAGACTGCAAGAATAAGGACTATGGTTGGCCAGGCTTGCTCCAAAGTTTTCCATCACAGGGCTGCTCTCAACATGCTCACTGCCCAGTCTATATTGATAGTGAGGATTGGTTTCCCTGACCAAGGTGTAGGATCTTGCAGTCAGCCTTGTTGAACTTCATGAGGTCTAAATTTCCCACTCCTCAAGCTTGTTCAGGTCCAGCTAGATGCTATCCATTTGCTCAAGAATATTGACTGGACCATTCAGCCTGCTGTCATTTGCAAACTTACTGACCATGCACTCCATCCACATCTGTGTAATGAACTAAGACATTAAATAGTATTGGACCCAGTATGGACACTCAAGGAGCACCACTAGTTTTCTTTCTGGGCATTGAGCCACTGACTGCAACTTTGGATGAATCCATACAGTCAACTTCTTCATCAAATAATTGATTAATTCTTCAAATATATATCTCTCCACTGCAGGTGTAAGAATGCCGTGAACTACCATTATCAAGACAGATGACACCAGCTGCTCTTCCCTTGTCTTCTGATGCTATTCATTCCACTGTAGAAGTGATGTAGAGTAGAGTAATGCAGGCCTGATAGGAAAACAGAGTCCTTGAAAAGTGTGGATATGGGATGCAGCATAGAGGAGTAGAGGCATAGGACATAGGCTTTTCACCAGACACCCCTTGGCTATAAACAGCTTATCCATAAGGATTACAGAAACTGATTCTGAGTGTAACAAAGAAAACAGGCAACAAGTACTAGCATACTAGTGCATATAGTCAGTTTTGAAGTTTTCTGGAGATGCAAGCCACTGAAGAAAGATCATGCTACTAAACATGAAGATGAGTCCTTGGGAAATGTAGAGAAAAAACTGTGTAGAAGAAATTATCTACATTAATATCATATCTTTCTGTCTGGGCAATGTAGCTCAGATATTAAAAATTCCCAATAACACTCCATCACACACGCCAACACTAGAAAGAAACTTAGGAGCAGGGGGAGGGTAAATATAACACTAGAAGTAGTAATAGATGAGAAATGTGTATTTAACAATTTTAAGTGCATTAGTATTTTTCATATTATGTAATAATTATCTGGCCAACAATTGCTAGATTTAAGATATATGCTATTTAAGTTATAACAGCAATATTTTTAAATGTTAAAAAATTGATCTTTTTCTTTGTCCATAAAAAAGATTTTAATAACTCATGAATTTCTAATCCTGATGTTAAAATTCTTGCAGATCTTTTTGGAGAACTTTTTTGTCATGCCTATTCCTTAAAAGACACACAGACATAGTAGAAGCTCTGGGGGTGGGAGAATGACTGGATGACTTAGGAACACAGGAAAGAATAGCTTTGTTTTTTACAGAAGAAAGAACCAACAAACATGCTGCGGAGATCTTGGATAGCTATATAAAGGATAATTTGACATGTATCTAGGTGCCAGAAAAGATTCTTTAGCAGGTTCACAGCGTTTATTCAGTGAGTTTCTTTCTGAACTGAGTTTAGCTTCATAATATGACACTTCAGTGACTGGACTGGAGTTACTCTTGATTTATACTGTGATTTAAACTGTGATTACAATTTACTCCACTGCTTAAAACAAACATTCAAGAGGAGCTGGTCATGCAGGAAAAGATTCAAGAGACATCTAAAATATCTATGTTATGCAACTGGAAAAAGCAACAGTTAACAGTTAAACCCAGCAAAGCAATAATAAACTGGGACTTGACATTCCTCCCTTGTCTCCAGGCTGTTGGCTTGTGCAGTAAAAAGCACTAACTGTCCATTCACTGAATTTTGTCAGTCTGATTATCTTTTTTTACCTGCAGGGACTATCCAGAGTAACAAGGACTTAGAAAAAGATCATCGTTCTTTTAGCCTTTTAAAGTAATTGAAGAGACAGTTTCTAGATGGTTTAACCCCAGTGCCCTTTTAAAGATGAATTAGTGGATGCCAGTGGGTCTCTGGAGTTTGTTGCTCTTCTATTATCTAGCTATATTATAACTCAAAGACTAAGCCCTCTGTAAAATCATTAATCCATTTTTTTTTTTCGGACAGAAATTTTAATGTTCCTATTATTCTTTTCAATATCTGTTTCTCTCTACACAATATGGAAAGTATAAACATGTAACAACACTTCCCAATCATCGTCTAGTATGGAATATTTACATCTGTTAAACTACACAGTATTGTCTCTACCCTGAAATCATACTCTGAAATCTAGACTGTAGACATGCTTGATCATAAATATCTCCGCAGATAAAGCATTTGCCTAAAGGCCATATTAGA
This sequence comes from Lonchura striata, assembly GCF_050655825.1. NCBI lineage: Eukaryota > Metazoa > Chordata > Aves > Passeriformes > Estrildidae > Lonchura > Lonchura striata. The sequence continues at coordinate 140,401,560 of NC_140704.1, read as the reverse complement.
ATGACCTTATCAGTTTCCAATTAACAGTGATTCATCCAGAATCACTGTTAACTGCAACATAGCTTTAGTCTTTGTCCCAGTGAATATCTAGTTAACAAGTAGTATCTCCCTTGAAGCTTGTGAAGTAGTTTATTTACTTGTATTTTTATGCTGTTGCTTTCCAGGACCTTGGCCTCTTGAGCTCCTTGCTGACATTTCCCCCTGTCTTATTTTTCTGTTGATAACCTGTTTGTTATTAAGCTGAAGATAGTCAACAGAAAGAAATTGAGCAGTTAAAAGGCAATAGATTCCCAGGATTTTGTTATATTTTCATATGTCTGCAAAACAGTGTCACCTGTCCTATAGGTGGTTTCTAAGGAGCTATCATATTTAATAGCACAATAAGGTAGTTAAAATGAACACCAGAAAATCTGAGGCCATGCTGTCAGTTCTTTGTTAGCCTTTCCATTACTTTAAACAGTGCTGCAGTATGTATTCATTGGGAGGGAAATTTTAGGTTTATAATAATTTTATAGCCTGTTCTTTTCAAATAACTTATAATGTTCTTTATTAATTTTCACTGAAAACTGAACTGATGTTTACATGAATGATGGAGTAATAGATAGCTATTCTATCCCCAAGGTTTCCCTTCCCTTATTAATAATCACATGATTTAAATACATATATTGATTATTTGACTCATGAACAGAGAACTGTAGAATCATGGTATCATGATTCCATCACAACAGTTTGGATTGGAAGGGACCTTTCTCATAAGCCCCCTTGCTGGATCCAGTACTTCTACAGGGATTTAATGTGACAGTGAGTAGAAGCATCACCTCCTGGCCATGCTGTTTTTGATACAGTCCAGGTTACATTTGGCTTTCTGGGTTGCCAGTTCTTGCCCAGTTTCTCATCCACAGTATCTGCCTATCTGAGACGTGATCAGAGACATCAATGTACCCTCTGAGTGATAAATCTAATTTATCTTCTCTCAGACTCATGAGTGGCAAATTTAAAAATGTTCAACTCTGCTAAACATATATGAATAAACTATGTCACCTTTGTCTTGTTACCTTCTGATTCAGAAAAAAATCCTTCATAATCCTTAGCAATCAAAGTTGTGTCGAGTGTCCTTTGCAGATCATCTTGAATAATATTCAAATAATATAATTTCAGGAAAATGAGGCTGAATGCCTTTTGGCATTTTAAGGATGAAAAATGCCTGAAAAAGTGACTGACCATATAACAATCATTTTCAAAGACAACTTCTCTAGGAAAACAGAAATTTTAAAGTTAATTTCACTTGGTGAAGATATGAACATGTACCTTCAAGGCGTCACAAGAGTCTTGTATAACGTACTTCACAATGGTTGACAAACCAGGTAAGCTCTGCTCAGGGAATCTGCAGGAGAGGTATGCCTCAGCAATATTTCCAATTTGTGATTTTCTCTACGTTCACCTCTTCCCCTTAAACACATGCTGAAAAGTGCTCTATTCTATTAGCAAATCTATTGCAGGTTTATATCTATATAAAATGCATAATCCATCAGCCTGATATTTCCCAGTATTTTTTTTCACTATTTTGTGACTGCAGTATTTTATAGTCCTGCTATATGGTCAAGGGTCTGCATAAATTCTTATTTCAAAATCATTTTCACACTATACATATTTATTTCTCCTTGCCTGGAGTCAGTAGTCTGGAATCAGCTCAGAATAAATTAATTGCTGGAAAAATATTAGTTTTAACATAATTTTATCTCTTCCAAAAAAGCAAGACTGAACTGAATATGAAGGAATTCAAACAAAAAAAAAAACCACCTAAATTATATATTTTTAGCTTATTGAAATGTGAAATTTACATTCTAAGCTAGATTTGTTTAAAAGTGTTCAGGGTGTTACCCACATGTAAACATACTCGATGAGAAAATGTGTGAAAAATCTTAAATAGATTTTAAATTTTAAATACAATGACTATATAGAAGTTGACTGATTACTGATATTCTGCTTAGGAGACTATAGTTCAGAACTTTGGGACCTCCACCAATTTCATAGCTGACTCCACCAATTCACATACTCTGACTGTATTTTAATAAATTATCTAATTGTCCAAGATATTAATTTAATTCCTGTGACTCACAATCATCCTCTCCCTCCTTCCTCAATGGTAACTCATTTTTTTTACATAACAACATGATATTTGGAAATTTCAATGCTGTAAGTACTTAAAGAATATTGTTGCTTCTCTCTCAGAACACAGTCAAGGCCACAGAAGGAAATTGCCGTAAGATAAACCACCACAGCAGGAACTTGAGATAAACACAGACAGGAGAAATTTACAACAAGAAGGCACTAATTTCAAGCCTGGTGAAGAAGATCTGGTTAGTACATCATGGTTAATGAATCCAGACAAAAATTCCCACTGTGGCAAACTGTGAGAAAGGAGGTGACTGCTTATATATATATATCACCAATCACACAGAAATCACCCCAAGTTATGGGCACAGCCTCTACAGATAACTGGAAGGGCCCAGGAGCAGCCTTTATGGAGGATACCTGGAACTTGGACTGTATAAAAGTTGTACCCTCATAAGGGCTCTGGGACTCTCACCACCTAGAAGCCCAATGTGAAGGAAGACCAGAGGGATGCCATTGGATCCAGGGGTGCTGATTGTCATCTGCTTTTCTCTCTTTCTCTCTCTCTCTCTCTCTCTCTCTCTCTCTCTCTCTCTCTCATTCTCTCACATTTTCTTGACTCCTCTCTTTTCTATTTATTTTTATCTTTATACCTCACATTTAATTTTGAATAGAATCCACACTATTGACTTCAGCATATGAAAAGGTCCTTCATAATCCTTAGCAATCCAAGTTGTGCCACTTGAGTGTCCATTTGCAGATCATCTTGGAAGCATTCAAATCATATAGTTTCAGGAAAATGTTGATTGCCTTTTGGTATTTTAAGTGTGAAAAAGGCCTGCAAAAGTGACTGAACATATAACAATATTATTCACAGACAACTTTAGTAAGGAACACTTAAATTTTAGCTTATTTCAGGCAGAGGCACCTCTCATGAATTGGATCATAACAAATTGATTTTTTTCCTACCTGCAAGTGACATTTTAGATAATGCAGAGACAAATATTTTGAAAAAGAATTGTATTTATTCCTGATGTCTTTTAACTTAAGGAACACAATGTAATGCCTCATAAAAATTCTAAATAAAGCCAGTGATAAATTTAGCTTAATAACTTTAGTCATATGCCACTCTTGGAGGGCAGTGCTGTAGATTATCTCCTGTCAGTACCTAAGCACTAATCATTCACTTCTCCCTGGATAGAATAGGGGAAAGAATTGGAAGAATAAACATGAAAAAAACTTGTGGGTTGATGTCTTGGTTTTCTTTGCAGTATTTGTGGCTTTTTTTACTAGCAGCTACAGTGCTGTATTTTGGGTTTAGTAAAAGAGTGATGCTGATAATGCACTGATATTTTAGTTGTTGCTGGGCAGTGCTTGCACTGAGTCCAAGAATTTTCAGTCTCCCATTCTTTACCAGTGGGGAGTTGTACCAGAAACTGGGGTGGAGTATGGCCAGAACAGCTGACCCAAACTAGACAAAATGGCATTCCATACCATGATACCATGCTTAATCTATAAATTAGCAGGACCTGGCCAGGAGAGCCTTATCAGTGCTGGGGAAAGGCTGGAAACTGGCCAGCAGGTGGTGAGCAATTGCATTGTGTATGTGTACCACTTGTATTATTGTTATCCTGCTTGTTCTTCCTCTTCTTCTTAAACTGTTCTTAATGTTCACAGTTTTTACCTTTATATGATTCTCCTCTCTGTCTCACTAGGAATGTGGGGGGAAAAGTGGGCAGGTGTCTGCAGTGGTTTAGTCACTGGATGAGTTTAAACCATGGTGATTTTAAAGATAAAGACAGCTGATAGGTAAAGGAAAATCCAAGCATGCAAGCCAAGTAAACCAAGGAATTAATTGACCACTTCCCATAGGCAAGCAAGTGTTCTTCCATCCCCAAGAAAGCAGGGTTCCATCATGCAGAATGATGACTTGAGAAGACAAACACCATCACCCCGAATGTCTCCCCTCTCCTTCTTCTTCCAGTTTTATATGCTAAGCACAACACCATATAGTCTGGATTGCCCCTTAGGTCAGCTGGGGTCAGCTGTCCTGGCTCTGTCACCTCCCAGCTCCTTGTGTACCCCCAGCCTCATCACTGAGTGTGATACAGTTGTTGAATATGTACATTATATATCATTCCCTGGAATTAGTGACTTTGTAAAATCTTTGTACAAATTATTATTATTTATTCTGTTTCTTTCAGTAATTAATGCTTACAACAACAAGAACAATTAAAAAAATATGAGTACTATCACATATTATTTTCATGTAATTTTTTTAACTTGGTACATTTTTTTGTGATTTCAAGTAGGTACTCAAATAACTTTGGATTTAGATAGTTCAACAACTTTTGAAATACCTTTTGCTAATATATCTAGAACCCACAATCATAAGCTACTCAACAGTAGCCTATGATTTAAAAAATATATATTGCCTATAAGCCTATAATAAAAAAATCTATATTGCTAAAAATTCAGATATAACATTCCCTTATTATAATACTCTGTGATAGTCTTTACATTTATACAACTACAAGTGTTTTGCAGTGAGGTTAAATATGAATCTAGCTGTCAGTTTGCATGCACATTATATCATTTTACTTTCCAGTACCACTGAATACATGGGACAATGAATAGTCTCTACGTAATATGATGTTGTGCATGCAAATTTCAATGACACTAGTTTATAATTTAAAGCAAGAAGCTATGATGTAAAACTGGGTATTATCTACTATAGGGCAAGAAACTGGCATTTACATTTTTATATAGTCTGTGAAAAACAGTCCCTTTTAACACTGAAGTGCTACATTGCCTGCATCTGTCTTCTCAGCAAGGCAAGTAATTATTTTGTAAGATTCCGTATATTGAGCATGATAACATTCACTAAACATCCTTCGTTGCCTTTAATTTTAAAGTTCAACAAAGTCGAATTGACTTCTTAAAGACGACTAGACTGATATTCTAAATTCAATAACATAAGTTCTGGAAACGAAAGGTATCCGTTTTCATGTTGCTTTCTTTGTGAGTACTCTACATGCTTGGCAAGCAGAGAGTTTTTTCTATTCTAGATTTTACTATAGATTCTAATTCATATTTTGTCACACCTTTCTTACATCTATTTTGAAATTTTATAAAAGGTTTCCTTTTTATTTTTACTAATGAGACTTTTTTTCATCCTCCTTGGGTTTTTCAAGATTTCTTATTTTGCATCCAGGAAATAAGTCACAAAAATAATAAGAAATAGTCCAGAAGCCATTAGAGTATGACACATCAGTGATGAAGATGTTTATGGGGAAATAACATTAAAAATATGCATTTCTCCTAAGAGTTGTGAGCATTGCAATTAGTTATAAAAAGTGCAGTTACATTTTTTTAAACAATAATGAAGATTATGAAAATGAAATAAGCATTCAGTTCTTATCAGTCATGTAAACTGGTGTACAATACAAAAATTACATCCTTGATGAATTTGATTATTCATTCCCATTTCTCTTAGCAGGTCTATTCTCTGTTGAATATTTTTTCAAGACTTTGTTATTTTTTAGATAATTCCAGCTTGCTTAACTAAATTTTAAGCAGCTTTATTTTGAAAATTGAAATATGTTTTTAGTATTTTCTGGTTTAGGACAATCTTCAGCATAAATTTTTTACCTAAAAAACCTGACATACTTCTGTGAAAGATGCACCAGATAGGATTTGTTTAGGTTCCACTACCATCTTTTTATATAAAGACTAAAGGAGCTATCTTTAGTCTCAGTCTTCCTGTGGAATTATCCTGAAGGTTTATTAATTTTAAGGTTTGTTGTAGGCCTCTTTAAGCATAAAGTCAAGAAAGGAGGCCAATCTCATCTTTATATTTTAATTTTAAGTCATCTATTTAGTTTAAAATTCAGATGTATTTACTTGAAATTTATACTTGTTGAATTTAAAATATTAATTCAAGAAAAAAATCTAACATATAGTTACTATCAGTCCTATGGGAATAATCAACATTAAACACCATTCCACATGTTGCTGTTTTATTCTGAATTTTATTCTTGTAATATAAATGGCCATTTGCATTTTTAAATGAAGGTGTTACTAAGGTTTTTATTAGTCCAATTAGTCACTGTGGCACAAAAGCTGGTAGTGAGCAATAAAGTCTGATGACAACACTAAGTTGAGACATTATCATTACAGAGAAACAGGATATCACAGAACAGGAAAAACTGGAAAATTAGAGGATGAAACAGGGAAAAATTGTATTAGAAATGAAAATTTACAGTCCTAGGTTCTGTTAAAAATGATATAAGCTATTGTGTTCATTATTTGGAAATAATTGAATTGTGGGTAAGTTTTGTGATTAAAGGGGGTTACACAGCCAGAATACTCCAAGACAGATATGTCAGGAACCATTGAGAATTCATTTGAAATTCTGTATACAGCTCTGGTTCTTTGCTGTAATGAAGATGAGCTGAACTGGAACAAGTGAAGAGAAAGACAAGCAGAATGACTAGGAAAAAGAAAAACTCATAACACTGCCAAAAATAGTCTAAGAAGGCACAGAATATATATTATATATAATCAGTCATTACCTTATTAAGGAAGGAACAAATTTTATGGCTTAAAATCTATATTAGATATCTTAGGGACTGATTTACAAAATCCTCTATTTCAAACATTGTCTGCCTGTGATTATAGGTTAGATATTCTACATTTTTTTTCTATTCTACATAGCTGGCAATAATGTCATATGTGATAATAATGTTGCTAAAATATACTGTATCTATATATTTCCTTGGTCTCATAAAATCTTGTTTGTAAAATAAAAAGAGGTAAAATTATCTGAGTCCAATCTTGAGGATATTATTTATGATTTGCTGTAACTGATGGTCTAAGACCAGTATTATGAGAAAATAAACATGGTTACAAGCCCTGTGTGTTTTGACACATCAAAATGAGTTATTCAGGTGCAAATCCTCTACGTTTGAAGTTTTAAAGTTTCATTGTCCCTAGTTTTAAAGACATGGGATGAAATAAAGCTTTTTTAAAGGTATCCACGTCAAAGTCAAAACCAAGGGCAGTCAGTGGTTACAAGTCAAATTTTTAACTAGACATTACTGTCTAATTAGTAGTATAGCACTGACTTAAATTTTCAATAACTCCAGAAAATGGGATTAAATTTCTTTATGTTTTCAGGAATGAAAAGTCTCATTCCATTAATATTTTAACTATTTTTTGCCAATTTTTGAATTGCTGTTAAATATTTTTTTTTTAATGAGTCATGTACTAATTAATGTTGTTAACATCAGGCTAAATCTGAGGCTTAGGGGAGCTCCTATCCCCAGTCTGTTTGCTGATGCTCCTCTTTAGATGACCCCATGACAGCAAAACTAAGCATGTCCAGAAATATAGGTACACATGCACACAGTGCAGAAGTACATCTGTATGGATGTTGGGTCTGTATGGATTCTTCCCAGTGCCCACTTAAACCCCACCAACACTCCCAGCTGTGAACAACTCAGGCAGATATTTCTTTTCTTCACTTTATCGAGGAAAGAGTTCCCCCGTTATCATTTCCCCCATCCCCAATGTTCCCTTGAGCAATTGACATGTATATCTGCTGGTCTCTCAAAGTCTGAAAAACCTTTGCCAGTCAGATCTTTCCCGAGTCCCAGCCCATGCCTTGGGCTCTGTTTGTCCAGCCTTCACTTCTGACACCAGCTTTTTTAGACTCTGAATAGCATTGACTTGCTGTGCAGTTCAGTTTGAGAAAAAGAGAGAATTCCATACACAAACAGAATCCACACAAAATTCTCTTTATTGACAGTTCTAACAAACATCATGCTTTGATATTAAGTAGGGTGCACTGGCATCAGCAACTGAGGTGGTCCTCTGCCCAACCCATGCAAACATACACAGAACAGAGCTGGTTGAACCTTTTCATGTCAGTGCTGTACCATTTCTTTAAAGTCCCAACTGTTAGTGACCTAAGCTCTAGGGTTTGTTATTTCCTTTGAAATGCACTTTACATCATGGTTTATATATCAGGGCTTTTTAAATTTATTGAGTTTGCCTTTATTGTGAATAACTATCACCAAGATATCCTTATAAACGATACTCTTACAAATATATTGATGGGTACATATTTTGTCTTGAAAGTGCTCATCATAATGGAATAAGTTTCAGGATGATTTCAGAGAGTAGTGCTACATAAAACACTCAGGATGCAGTGACAAAGTTTTATCTACTGAAAAAAAAAAAAAGTAGAAAGAGAAACTTGGAATCTAAATGGCTACTAAAGAGGATAATTTTCTGTATCTCTGAGGTCTGGCTACAGTCATGTTTTAAAAAAGTAAACCTTGTCAGCAGCTGATTCCTAGAGATCCAATTTAAAAGCATTACAAAGTAATTAAAATATAAGCTTCACCACGAGGTTTTGGACGTCTTGTCCTGTTGGTAATTATACAAGAAAGAAAGGACTGCAGGTAGTGAAAATCATACTGAAAAATCTCATAGGCTAACAGTCTTTAAAGAGGTTGATCTTATTTGTTTCCTAGAAAGAGACTTTGAATTTACTGTACAAAAAGAAACATTTCCTTCAGTCTAACAAAATAATTTTCTAACTTGCAAAATCACTAAGTACTTATGTATCTTATGCTAGAGCACACGCTTACACTAAAAGGAAATTTTTATATTAGCCCCCTATGGGGGGAAATGTTTTTTGAAAAATAGAAAAGTAGTTTAGTTTTCTTCAGTGTATCAACTACTGAGTTTGTAAATTCTTGTTTTGTTGAAGACTAGAGGGTATTTAGACAATCAAATGTTTACTTATGCATGTAAAGCTACTCTATGTAGTGACACCCATCTTCCCCCTGAATTTTATAGAAATAGTCACTAGCAAATTTTTTCATGTCAATCGGAACAATTTTTTCTCTGATGCTAGCAGTGGCAGAATTTCACTCAGGAATCATCACATGTTTTAAAATGATCTTCAGTTCTGAGATTTGACTTTTCCCCCCTTTGGTCCTACAAACTGATCTCTGTATCTTTTACCATTGATATTTTTAAGTTGGTCAGCACAGTGCACAGTGCACAATAAATGACAAGATCTTTGTGATTCATTAAACTCAAAGTATTTTTACATAATTATAGTGTTCACATAAGTGACAAATACCAATGAATAGATATGGGGGAGAAATATCAACTGAGAGCTATACTCTAGGGTTTTATGAGACATAACACTGATTGAAGTTTCCTTGTGTTTAGAGAATGAAGAAACTCTCCAGTGCGTTTGATGAGGTCTAGTAAAAATTGACTTTACACAGAAAAAGAAAATCTATAAGAATACCAACAAAGTTTCTGACAAGAAGGCAAATCATAATTTTTTTGCATTCTACAGAGTTGCTAGTCAAAGTCTACTTGCAATTTTTCAAAGTTTTCATGAACATGAGAACCAGAACTTGAACTCCATCAAACTTAAATGACATCAAAAGAAGCAAAGCAAAGAAAGAGCAGGAGGTAAAAGAATCTGGAAGGCAAAAAACCCCCCCAAAAATAAAAACAAACAAACAAAACCAAAAAAACAAGTAAAGAAAGAAAGAGATGGAATAAGCTGAAAGGGATGAAGGGATGTACATCCTTCGATAATGGGTGGGGAACAAAAGGATTTGGGTTACGAAATAGGATACCTATGAGAGACATTCAATAGTATCACTGCCAGAAAATAAGACACTATGGCTGAAAAAAGTTGCAGTTTTCAAAAATTTTCAACATTATCTTTTATCTATGAGTAAGAGGGTTGATAAGACAATTTTTTCCCCTCTGGCTCTAATGAGAGCTGCTAACTGTCCAACATTTGCTATATTTGCATCTCTATGTCTCTGTATGATCTTTTAATTTTTCCAATTTTTTTTCAGTAAACATAGGTAGGATATTTGAAGTTTCAGGATCATCTATGAATCTTTAATAGTTCCTTACTAAAATGAATCTGTTAGTGCAGAATTTAGATATAAATTTTAGACTAAAATTGTGCATGTCAGAGTTTTCCAGTGAACATTTTAATAACTCAGTTCATAACTTTTATAATAGTATTTTAAGTTATAAGGGTGGAGGAAAATGCACAATTCCAAGACATTTTGTCAAGCCCTAATTTTCAGTAATATTCTTAAAAGTTCTTGTTCTCTGACCAATGAACAAATGCCTGAATCTGGTTGGAGGCCTGATTAGCCCAATTCTTTTCCAGAATAATGTGATAGAAAGAGTCACTCAGCTTCCCTCCTGTTTGGAAATGTCATGATTCTTAATTAAGTTACTAATATGTCTATAAAAGTTCTATATGTGATAATAACACCAAAACCAATAAAAATGATAGCAACAACAACAGAAAAAGTAACATATATATTAACCAGCATTATAGTGTGACTGTAACATGAGAGTAATACTTAGTGCATTAAAAGTTGTATAGAGACTAATAAGCACCTTTGGCCTAAAAATTTATGCTCAGGACTATGGTTATTGCCTCGTAAACAAGAAAAACCCTCAAATTACCATAATCAACTCTGCTACTTACCATGAGTAGAATGCTAAAAGCTCTACTGGTTCAAAGTAAAATGAGGCATAAATTCATTCCTTTTGTGGATTGGATTGTGCATTTTTGTATATCTAAAGAGAGAAATCTGTGTACCAACCACCAATTTATTGGAGCATTGCTAATTTGCATATCTATTTCAAGCTGTACTAATTGGCTTTGAAAATGCCAAGCTTGTTTATTAGCCATTTCTTATTTTCCTGAAGGAAGAGTCTATTTACACAGAAGCATTCTCCATAACTGGAAAATCATTATCCTGGGACCTAAGGAAAAAAATAAACCAACATTTCAAATGTATCATTGCTAGGTACAGTTCTTTTGTCTTATACAATGAAATTTTACAATCAAGTTAGCAGATGCTTTCAGGCATTTCAGTGGGGGCATTATTTCTATTTTTCCATCTCCTTTAAGTATCATAAATTTGAATATTTCGATTGCTTTGCAAGCAGCACATAAATATTTTGCGTTTTTTTTATATGTGTCTCATTTAATGATATAGGTCCAGACAGAAAAGCATTATGAAGTTTAATTCATGTATGCTTATTCCATTAAAAATAAATTGCATAATTACTAAGATGTCTCAGTCACAAAATAAATTTCCATAGCTGCCCTCTCTGGTTTAAGAGAATTCCTTTAGTTGTTTACCTACTAAAAAGCCCAACCATAATAAAGTCGGTTTTACTATAGTGCCAATAGAAATAATTATGTTTAATGTTCAAGTTTTTTTTTTTCTTTTGTGTTAAGAAGATATAAACTGCTACATTTAGTACTGTTGTTACTATACTAGAGACTAATATGTAAATAGAAGTTACTGTGGTAAAAGGGAAGTAAAGCATTTAATAGACAACATTATTCTTTCTAATAAAATTCGAGTAAGTGTAATAGCAATATTTTAAAATAATCTAGAAAGCTTTATCCTACACTATGCCTCTGAAAGGAAAAATTGAAAACTCACTTTTTAATTCTTATAAAACTATAAAACAGGAAAATTTTTTCATTATTTTAAAACTGTGAAAAACATGAAGAAAAATAAGATCAGTTTTAGTAGAGAATGTTGATATTTAACTTTATGTAAAATTCATAATAGATACAGAAGCCCATCCTTAATCATCAATTCTCACTATTAACACAAGATAAATTAACAAAGTGGTGGAAACTGGTTTTACTTTTGTTTTTACTCCTCATCTTAAAGCAGGATTTTCACCTTTCTCATTTTCCTACTCATGTGCTTAGAAGAGAGGAAAGAGAAGGAGGGAGGGAGGATTTTTTTCCGTCATTATTTGAAGGTGATAGAGTTAAGAACTGAAATTTAAAAAAACTGCAAAATTTAGGTTTTACGGAATCATAGAAGTATAGAATCATTAATGTGGAAAGCACTTCTAAGATCACCAAGTCAAACCATCAACTTAGCTTATTCACCACTAAACCATGTCCTCAAGTGCAATATCCACGTGGCAGTATATAGTCAGTCACACAACTTATGGTTGAGGTAAGTGCAGCAATAAAAACAAGCATAGCAGAGGCAGCTCTTATCAAAAGACAAATATATAATTGTCCTGATATGCAAATACCAGCAACCTTAAAATTTGATTGAAACATATTCCTTTTTAATGGATTTTATATATATATATAAGGAGTAGCATTAAAATTGCATCTTTCATAATCTATTTTGATTGTGATCTCAGTTCTTTGCTCTGCAATATCAGAATCACAAGAATTCATGGAGATATGACAGTTTGTGAAATATAACCTTTTTATAGAATTCAGTTAATTTTTCCTTTAAAACCATACAAATTAATGATCTAAGAGGTACAAAAACACCCTTAAGATGACTGAAACATATTGTAATTCACCACCTAAAGTTTATAATTTGAAAATTCATTTGTATATGTAAATTAAAATTCACAGTTTGGGGTCATAGTTAACCTATGATCATGGACACGGCACATAAAAATATCAGCAAAACTTGTCAGATTTATTAAATTTTAATAACTTAGCACTAATAATGAACTGTGAGAAGGAGAATAAATAAATTGGGGCAGGGGGTGGAGGGGAAAGCAAACCAAATACAAAATGAAAATATAACTGAGTACTTGCCTCTGAGTCAGTGCTACAGCATAGGAAGATTTGTAGTGAATATGGCTAAAGAAATACCTGACCCAGCTGAACAGAGCTCTGCTATTAGAAGCTCACTTATGGCTTTTTCTTTTCCCAAAGCTGAGCTACAAATCCCAGGACAGTAGAGCTTTACCTAACCTTCCATTGCATCACAGCCAGGGCAGGTATTATACCTGTGTCGTATCTACTCTTGACAGATTTTGTTCATAACCGTCTAGATAAATTAATTGCTTGTAGAATGACTATATTGTTTAAATGCATTTAATAATTCCATGATAATCACGATAACATGTTACAACATATCACATTTGTTATAAGGGTCTTCTGAACTTTCCTGATAAAAATTTAACATTTTGCCTTAAAATCCATCCTTGATTCATTTTAAGAAAAATATTTTTTTTTTAAATTTAATTTTATTAGATGTCTTAGGAATAGCTTTGGTTAAGTAATAATTAATAAGTTTGGTGCTTTTTCCATTCTTATGAGAAAAACTGATTCTAGCTATCTCATGCATTTTTGAAATATTAATTTGAACCTGTTGAAAAATGTGCAAGTTTTTCCAACCTGTGAAGAAAAAAAGAATTTATTAAAATGAAATATTATCAGAATGTGGAATTTCTCTTCAAGAATTGAAAAGATAACAACTTCTAAAATAAATATTTATAAGTATCCTTGAGATCTGAAGGTGTTTTTGCTGAAAAAGTGATTTGACCCACCACTCATCAGTCTAGAAAATTCTGTTTGGAATATTTTTTTTTTTTTTTCTGCAAAATCATAGAACCATTTAGATGGAAAAAGATCTTAAAATCAGTGAGTCCAACATAAATCTAACACTGTCACTACTAAACATGTTACTACTAAACATGACTACTAAGTCACTACTAAAACATGTTCCTAAATGCCACATTTACTTTTCTTTTTAATACCTCCAGGAATGGTGACTTAACCACTTCCCTGGGCATCTTGTTTTAATATCTCAAAAGCTTTTCAGTGACAGAACTTTTCCTTGTATGCAGTCTAAACCACCTCTGGGGCAGCTTGAGACCATTTCTTCTTGTCCTGTCACTCATAACGTGGGATCAGAGACCGACCCCCGCCTGGCTACAAGCTCCTTTCAGGTACCTACAGATCATGACATGGGGTCCCCTGAGCATCCTTTTTTCCAGGCTAAACAACCCAAAAGCTTCAGCTGTTCCCATAAATCTCCATAAATCTCCAGACCTTTAATCATCGTAGTTGCCCTTCTTTGGTCATGTTCCAGTCAGTGTCTCTCTCTTGTAGTGAGGGGCCCAAAAGTAAACAGAGGATTTGACATCTTTTATTCATTCTAAAGTATCTTTCACATGCTGTTTATTCAGCTGGTTTTTTTTAAGATTGTGCTAATTAAGCACTACTGAGGACATTGCCTAATATATTACCCAGGAAATTTGTTGCTTTAGTGACTTCAAGATTTGATATTATAATATTTATTGCCTGACTGAGTGTAAGAGATTCTAGTAAGGGGTAGTACTATTGTTATGAGTAAAATTTGGTATTTCATGCTACACAACAAACACTTATATCTTGTTTGCAGTTAAAAAAAAAAAAAAAAAAAAAGGAAAAGAGCAAAAAGAGCAAAGTCATCTTCTTGCCAAATAGAGCATAAGTAGATTCTAGTTAATTCTGAGACTCTCCAGGAACGAGGCACATTTTCAATTGTTTTTTCATGAGCTTTAACATTTTTAAAGAGAGATGTTTTGAAGGAAGAAAATAGCACATAGTAACAAAACTTAAGGCAGATAGATATACAGTGTTAAATGCATTCATATTTTATCTTGTTTACATTCATCAATTTTATTTCATCTTGTCTTTTTTTGCCATATTTTGCAATATTCAAAATGGACTATATTTCAGAAATATTAGGTGTTAACTTCTAATGTATAGTAATTATCTTTGTAGAATAAAGCATCTTGAGACTTCACATCTTTATGTGATTCAGTTTAATCTGGAATCTGTCAGTGGAGCAGAAATGGGTGGACCATACCTGTCACTTCAAGAAATATGATCACATTCTTATTTGCTGTCATACTGATATGATGCTGATGAGAACCATATTTCTGTAATGTAAGGTTATGGACAATGAAAGAAACATCCATTATTTCTGTTACTTTCTTCAGAGTGGCTGGTATGGAGCTGTGTTATGTATTTGTGCTGAAGGGTTGATAATATAGAGATGTTTTTGTTATTGCTGAGCCATGCTTGTACAGAGCCAAGGCCTTTCGTGCTTTTTGTACTGTCACACTTGTCAGAAGACTGGGGACGCATGAGAAATTGAGAGGAGGTGCCACTGTGACAGGTGCACCCAAACTGAACAAAAGGATATTCCAGACCATATGAGACCATGATTAGGATATAAAGTGGAGGCAAAAAGGAGAAAGAGGAGGATATTTGGAGTGATGGTGTTGTCTTCCCAAGTCACCATAAAGCATGATGGAGCCCTGCTCTCCTGCAGATGGTTGAACACCTGCCTGCCCATGGGAAGGTGAATTAATTTCTTGCTTGTGTGCACAGCTTTTGCTTTTCGTTATAGTTGTCTTTATCTCAACTCATGATTTTTCTGGCTTTTATCTTTATAATTTTGTCCCCAGTCCTGCTGGTGGTGGACTGAGCTGGCAGCTGTGTGGTGCTCAGATGCTGGCAGGGGTTAAACCATAACAGCAATTCAATTATGGTTTAAAGTTTCATAAATAACAGTTTATTATTCTTTTTGCCTTTGAGAACTGCTCTGATACCACATTTTTCTCTTACTTGTAATAAGGCCTGCATATGTGTACACCTTGAAAATTGCAAACTTTTTGGAAGAGTTGACAGAAATACAGAGCTGATTGTGTCCTCTGGCCAACAGAAACACCAATATACAACAATATTCAAAGCATTAGCTGAGTTAGAAGAGTTTTTAATCTCACTAGGTCTGGTATCAGTGTTTCAAGAAGTGAAGTTTGTAAGTACTATTCCAGATGCTACCTAGAGGTAGTTGCTTATGCTGTTTCTTTGCCTGAAACTGTGAATTCTTTAAAATATATTACATCTTTGAAATTTTTGCAGTACCCTTGAGAGTGTAAATGTTGAAGCAATAGTGATATTTCAGAAATTCTTCTACCAAAATAAAATACACAAATACTATTATGATTATTTTATTGTCTATTATAATAATTAAATGTGTCTTAAAGAGGGAATAAATTCTCAGTGCTTGACAGTGGTATACATGCACACAAGAAATGCCCTAGATGGGCAGTAAAATAAAACTGTTTCATTAGTAATATCAACAGTCATTCAAACATAAATGTAGAAATTTATGTGTTTGTAGGGTTTTTTTGCTTCCCGCTAAGCATAAATATTTTCATATTTAGTTTAACTTATAGTGTAGTGAAACCTGAAGAGACCTATTTTTCATGGTAATGTTGTCTATTTGAAAAAATATCTTTAGCTAAAAATGTGATAACTGGCCTGAATGAGACAGTCTTCTTTCATAATTGCAAACAGAAAATAAGGATGTGTGCAAAATTCCCTTTGGTTAAGCTACTTGCTTGAGTCTTTATTCTGTAGGTAGACACTGAAAATTTTAAGGAATTTATATTATATGGGTTTTTTGATAAAAATGTAACATATCCTTCAAAAAGAAAAAAAAAGCCCTCAAGCCTATCACATTAAATTGCCATAATATATCAACTTTGAGACCATATCATGCATATTAAATGAATCTTATACATCAGTTTTTCCCATGTGTCTGCTGTGGTTCTTAGAGGAGCATCCTAGAGTAACAGGTTAGAATAATTAATTACATTTCAAAGTAAGTAGGATTCTAGAGTGTCTCAATCTATATGCATCATTCGAGAGACAATTTAACAAGGGGCTAATATTCTGAGAAGGATTGTGCCATACTTCCTTTATTCATCACTTCTGAGTATCTTGACATTCATTTATTTGTCCCTGACTATTTTTTTACTGAATAACCTGCTTTATTTCCCTTTCTGAAAGTTTTCTTACAAAATAAATTAATTATCTCAGCAATCTGACTTCTAAAGCATGATGCAAGATACATTATCACATGGGATAATGCAGGGAGAAAGGTGCTGAAAATGGAAAATTGACTGAGAAGCAAAGGAATATAAGTTGTTTTCACTCAAAGATGACTTTACAGCTGGAAGACACTAAGAATATTTGGTGTGGGAATTTTCACACATTATGGCTACCTTGCGTTTTTCTGTCTACCTTGGGGAGTGGAATTTCTGTAGAAGATAACAGGATGTGATTGTTATAAAAAGACCTACAAAACATTATTCAAAGGCCTAGACCTCCCAGTGGGGAGTGGGAAGAGAGATTGTAAAAGCACAGTCTTGTGAAGGAATGCACATGTGGGAACCCCTATGACGTATTAAAATATGGAGTAAACATGCATTTTTTGCCCTTGCTAAGAGGGAATGAGCTTAGCAGTATATGTGTCCTCATTTTGCCAGTGTGATGATGGAATAAATCTAATCTTTGAGCAGTTCATGTGTGGATTTTGTCTGTGTTGTTTATCTGCATATATTTGATTCTAACTCTTCATGTATCAGAATTAAATCTATCTGAAGAAAAACATGCTGTTTTCCACAAATATTAATTTATTATGAACACCATTTACTGTAAAGTGTATTTATTTCTTTCAAGTTTATCTTTCAAATGTTGTTGCAATGTATATTTGAAGCCTTTATTGCAATAATTGCAAGTGACCATTTTCCCAATATATACACAACAACAATTCAAAGGGACAGTTTTTAAGTTGGATTTCTCACTCCAAATGTCTAAACATCATGGAATACTGTGGGAAACTTTATTCAATCCCTGGTCATTAGTGCAAACCAGACATTTAAGAAGTAAGAAGGAAAGATTAGGCTATATTTCTGTATTAAATATAACATTTGTGATGGCTAACCTTTTTGTCCTCCTCAATGTAGTCACCAATGGTAATTTTTCATAATGTGTTGCCTTTTTCTGGTCGACGGAGCTTTTGTATATAACACATTTTGGAGTGTTCTTCCCCCCAGTAGCTGCTGTACATTAGAGGTTCCTCTGTGAATTTACTAAGTTTTCTGCTCTTCAGAGGTAAATAATGCCTTTTGAAAAAATAATCTACACATCCACAGAATGTTGATTATTTGTAAAGAACGTACTGTGCATAGCATCTCTGCATTAATTAAATATTTCTATCCTTACTTGAAAAGAGGGTTTCCATAAAAAAAAGGTGATGAAATGAAGTACTTCAAACTCATAAAATTAGTTACAATATACTGCTCTACAGGAAAACATATTCACTGAACCATATTCCCACAAAACCAGAAAAGCTAAAGGAGAAAATCAACTTTCATTTTGATGCTGTTCTTTACATTTGTTATATTTTCTAGAGTCTAGCAAGTATTTCCTAATGATTAGCTCCAAAATGGTAGCCTGTATTTCCAAAGATTTCTTTTGGTGTCGATAGGTTATAAAGTCATCACACTTTTATTTTCTGACATCTGGTTCACCAGATTTAGGTTACAAATAAAGTAAGGATCAAATATTCTATATTTTATGTTAGTTTAAATCCATGTGTCCAAGAAAGACCACATATTCAATCATAAGTTGGACTGAAATAAAATACTTTTTATAACAAAGATAATCTTTAGTCATTAATTTTTCCTGACATATGTTATCACTGAACTTGGTATTCTAGTAATGACATTTTCTTTAAATTCCATACAGGTAATAAAATATTGTCTGTATTGACACCTCTTAAGCTGTTACTAAAAGGCAATTTCAAATGTCAAACAATATACACCAGACCTAACCCTCTGTAGTTTAAAGAATTTTAAAAAGTCACTTGAAATAACCTCAATACATGTTTTCTGTACTGCAGATTCATTTTAGAAACATATTATAAGGAAAGTAAATCCAGGGCTAATGGATGAAACAAAATTTTCATTTGTTCTTCACAAGAAGGTACATTCTCCCTTCCATTCAGAATCAGATGGAAAAATATATAATGCTGACAATAAATAGCACACGTAAAAGACTGCATCATTACTGGTCACTAGCTCTTTTAAGATTCTTTCTGGGTTTTTTTCTCTTTTTTCCTCCTGTCTATACCAGAGAAGTGACTCAGCTTGAGGTCATCTTGAGGTGATGCCTCTGGCTCATAGGTTGCAGGTACCTATGCTCTTCAACAGCTGTCAAGGTGCTGTCTGAAAAAGATGGAAACAGTTTTCTTCATTTACTGCTTTAAATAAAAAATATATATTTTTCCCTATTTCTATGAATGTTATTTCCTATTCCTATTGAATGTTATTTTCCTATGCACCTAATTCTTTTTTGTACTAAACTAAAACATTATTACTTTTTTGCGAAAGAAAGTAAGCAATTATTTATCTATCTTTGTGCAAATAGCCATATAGTTTATATATATACATATATATATAACATATAAATTGCAGATACATATATTACTGGTTCCATCCTAGACCATTATCTGTCTACACTTTTGCTTAGTTACATTCATGCTATTTAAGTTTTAGTCTCCCTCCAGAAGTTTTTCTTGTTTATATTGTCTAATAGTCATCTAGAATGGTTCACCTAGGTGAAATAGTACTGTAAAATCAGATTCTGAACTGCTAGAAATAACTTGACATCTCAATTTAATGACTTTCAATACAAGATGTCACAATACTTCTAAAATATCCTGTACAATCCAGGATGTTAGGACAAGGGACTTCTGTCTTTACTTTTTATATTTTGGTAAATATAAAATGAAATTCTTCTCCCTCAAAGCTCTTCACCATCTTCATTGGTCTCCTTTGGACAGTCTGCAATAGTTTAATGTCTTTCTTACATTGTGGCACCCAAAACTGCACACAATATTTGAGGACAGGCTGTCCCAGTGCATAGCAGGACAAGCTCTGCACATCACAGCCCAGTTCGTGATGTGCCTGATGCTCCCCCAGGACACACTTGGCCCTCCTGGCTGCCAGGGCACTGCTGACTCATGTTCAGCTTGCCATCAGCCAAGATCCCCAGATCCCTTTGCACAACACTGCTTTGCAGCATCTCATTCCCCAGTCTGGATTTACATCCAAGGATGACCCATCCCAGATGCAGAATTCAGCACTTTCTCTCTTGAACTTTATATTTTTTGAGATTACCCAGTCCTCTGATTCGTTGAGGTCTCTCTGCAGGGCCTCCTAGATCATATAGCTTAGAGTAACAGATTTTATACAGTTATCAGCATCTCCCAGTTTTGCATCATCTCATCAGTTTTGTATCTGTGAACTTGCTCAGGGCCCTTCCAGTGCTGTGTTCAAATAATTTATTAAAATGTTGAAGAGCACAGAAAACTATGAGACTGTCCAAAGGGGAGCAATGAAGATGGTGAAGGGCCTTGAGCGGAAGCCATATAAGTAGTGGCTGAGGTTTAGCCTGGAGAGGAGGAGACTGAGGAAAGGTCTCTTTGCAGTCTACAAGTTCCTCATGAGGGGAAGAGGAGAGTCAGACACTGATCTCTGTGGTGGCTAGTGGCAGGATCCAAGGGAATGGCCCGAGGGTGTGTCAGGGGAGATATTAGAAAATATAAATATATATGTATATTAGAAAAAGGTTCTTCACCCAGAAGGTGGTTGGGCACTGAAACTGGCTCCCCAGACCAGCACCAGCTTGACAGAGTTCAAGAAGTGTTTGGAAAATGCTCTCAGGCATGTGCTGTAACTCTTGAGGATGGTCCTGTGAAGGACCAGGAATTGGACTCAGTGATCCTTGTGGATGCCTTCCATCTCAGCATATTCTGTGATTCTGTGATTTTATGCTTTTCTAAGTATGGTGTAGTAGTTGAGACTGTATTTGAATATTTCAACACTAATATTTTAGCTTATGTTAGAGAACAAAAAAATTCCTTCCAAAGAGTAATTGTCATGGTTATGTCAACAGCCTAACAAATTAATATTAGCCCCTGTATACCAGCATTTCATTATTTATTAAATCACATTGAAAGAGAATAATTTTTATATGTCCAGTCAATTTATCTTGGCACCACACCTACCTATTTTCTTCAGATGTTTTCTTCAGACTATATCTGACATGGTCAGTTAAACCATGCTTATTCTGACAATATATTCCAGGACCACCTTTTTAACTCAAACTGTGTGTACTGTTAAACTGTTCTTTTGATTCAAGTATACCTTGTCACAAGAAACACTCAGGGTATTTTGTTGTTTTATTTTTTTCCCCTAGCTTTTTGCTAGCACAACTGCAAAAAAGCCCAACCTTCTGACAAGAAATCCAACCAAACAAGCAAAATCAAAACTGAAACTACTAACACTTAGAAATGGAAGCTTTCTGTCATCTTCCAGTATCCCACACACATTATTGTTCATAAAGTATCCTAGGTTTTTAGTCTTTAATCAAAAATTAAAACCAAGCCTAAGGAAATGAAGAAAGGGAAAGGAGAATGGGGGATGAAAAGGGGAAGGAGAAGGCAAGAAGAAAAGAAAAACAAGAAAATAAATGAAAAAAAATAACAAGAAAGGATGGGAAGGAAAAGAGGGGAAGGGAAGGGAAGGGAAGGGAAGGGAAGGGAAGGGAAGGGAAGGGAAGGGAAGGGAAGGGAAGGGAAGGGAAGGGAAGGGAAGGGAAGGGAAGGGAAGGGAAGGGAAGGGAAGGGAAGGGAAGGGAAGGGAAGGGAAGGGAAGGGAAGGGAAGGGAAGGGAAGGGAAGGGAAGGGAAGGGAAGGGAAGGGAAGGGAAGGGAAGGGAAGGGAAGGGAAGGGAAGGGAAGGGAAGGGACGGGGATCCTTTGAAGTTGTGTCCTAAACTATTTAAACATGCAGTCCAAGATGGTTTAGTACACTATAGATCAACAGTTTGATGGTTGATTTAGCTACAGATAATACTAGGAAAAAATTTCAGAATATTTCAGATCATAAAATATAAAATGATTTTCCATTTAAATCATAGCTGATGAAAAATTGAGGATATATTCAGTCTGCTTTTGGAAGTAATTAATATACTCCAACAGTGTTCATGATCATCAAAATCTTGATTGCACAGTTACTGGATACAGCGAGGAAAAAAATTTATATTCATAACAGCTTGATTCCACGTCTTAAATCCATCCAGTCACCAGATGATAACCGTCTTATCAATTCTGCATCTTAATTTTAGTACAGAATAGCAATTTACTTTAAATGTTAAATGCAAAAATTGTCCAAAAATATTAAGTGGATGTTAGTGAAATAATAGAAAATTTGAAAATATAAGGAACTTTACATATTAAGGAAATTATATTTGAAAAGCTGATGTAGAATTTTTTATCTGCTTAATAATGTTTGGGTTTTAAAATCCAGAAATAAAATTATTTTCATTTCATGTGGGATTGTATCCGGTTTGAACATATGGGTTCTAACTCTTTCACAATGTATGGCTGGGTTTATGCAAAATAATTAACTGGAAGATATTTTAAATAAGTAATTATCATATCTGTTGAAATTAGCAAAAAATATCATGACTATGTATAAGTATCCATAATTATTAATTTATTTGGAGAATCTTAATTATTGAATAATCTTGATACAGGATGGTGAGCATGACAAGGACAATATCATAATTCAATACTGAAAATTAATCTGCTGTTAGCTTTCTATATTCAAATGTTGTTTTATTTCAGTGCTAAAATCTGTTACTTCAAACTATATGATAATTTTATATCCAATATAACTTAAAAACTCAATCATATTTAAAATATGTTAATGTCTGTTTTAAGCTCTATTACTTTTATATAATATTTGAACATAATTTTTGAATAGCTAGTAGTGGTATAATTCACTGATATCTGTCAGGTGAGATCTTATCCATATCAATTTACATAAAAGTAATTATAAATTCCCTTTGTGGAAAAAGTAAATACAATAAAAAAGGCAATATTGTCTCTAGTTATCTGTGTTGCACTGCCTTAACAATAATTGTTCTATATATTAATTAGGAAAATTTATTAACAGTATTAAAGTAGTAATTTTTTTAAATTTAGCTAGTTAGAAGCATCTTATGTTCACTTACTCAAATCATGCCTTTGATATTCCTAAAAAACAGATAGAAAGACTACTGAAAACTTAATTAGTAATTTGCTGCTTAGGACAGAATTAGGACTTTTCAAAGCATTATATTCAAGGAAATTATTAATTTTCTAAAGGAAGGAACAGTTTTCATATGCAAAAATATTAAAGCTCTTTTCCCCAGAGATCTCTAATTGCTCTTATTTCCTTGTTTGATTTTAATGAAAGAAGCAACCATTTATCAATCCAGAATGTAACGATATCTTCAGAACTCCAAACTCCATCTTCTTTCCATGTGTTGTGGCTGAGGACAGACAAGGTTGGTTTGGGTGAGAGTGTAGTGGGTGTCTGCCACGGGTCACCTGCCCAGGAAGGTGACCTGTGTCGGATCGGGCACTCCGCAGAGTTGGCAGCAGCCCCACACTCACGGGCCCCTGCCCTCATGGGGGACTCCAGCCAACCTGATACCTGCTGGAGGGAAAACAAGCAGGGCATAAGAAAATCTCCAGGAAGTTCTTGGAGGATTTCTTGACAGCTTCTTGACTAAGGTGAGAAAGGAGCCAAAAGAGAAGTATTTTGCTGGACCTTGTACTCACAAAAAAAAGATGCTTATTGGGCACATAAAGGTGGAAGGCAGTCTTGGCTGCAGCAACTGTGAGATGATGGAATTAAGGTTCCTGAGAGGAGGAAGCACATCAGAAAGCATGATCACAGTGTTTGACTTCGGGAAGGCAGACTGGTCACTGCAAGGATCTTTTTGTCCCAGGGAATAAGGTCCTGGAGGGAAGAGGCACTTGAGAAAGCTGGTTAATATTCAGGAATAACCTGCTCCAAGTTCAAAAGAAGTCCATCACAGCAAGGAAGAAATCAATCAAAAAAGGTCAAGCTTAAGTGGCTGAAAAAGTATTATCTATTTAAAGAAAAAAAGGAGGCATTCAGAGGGTGGATGCAAAGATAAGTAATCTGGAACTAAATGGAAAATTAAAAAGAAACCAAAATTATGCAAATATTCAGAAAGGATAGATAAGATTATTTAAGTAATTCTAAAACTAATTAGCTTAATACTTTATTTTGAGTATATTAATGGAAAGCCTGATGTAGAATCAAATAAGGTATTAAAGGAAAAGAAATAATAATAATTAAAATGGCTTTCTAGATACTTTTTCTTCTAAAATTTAGCTCCTTTTTCTGACAAAGACAAAATTGCTTGGAATATTGGTCAGGTCACAGTTCAGTGACACGGTTTTGACATTTTGATTTTAAAGACCTATCATATTTTAAGAAAAGTAGGGTTGTGAAGATGATCAAGGCATTGGACAAGAGAAGTTGTGAGAATCATACTTTGGAGAGATTGACAAGAGGTTATGCAAGATATGGAGTCTCCTTTCACTTTGGTAATGTTCAAAACCTGATTACACCTGGCCCTAAGTAAGGGTTAAGCAGGAGAGTTTTAACTATAGAGTCTCTGAAAGTGTTTTCACATATCGTCCATTCTGGGATTCTGTAAATGTTAAAAAATATTACTTGAAATAAGCCTTATTGGACTGACATATTTAAAAACAGAGTTTTCAGAGGGGAATCATGTCTGGATAACATTTTTTTCTAGGGAAAGTCCAAACTGATTGACATTAAAACCAAACCTGTTAAGACTTTAGTATATGGTCTTAAAGTAGGTGTCAGTTCAATGTTGATTACATTTCCAGATGGTGAAAAGATTGACAGAATGATAATTAATCAGGAAGACAGAGTAATCATATAGCAAATTTTGTATGGAAACATGAACTCACCTCATTTGAAGAATGAAAAATAAAATTAAATGTTCTAAGAATAACATAGGGAAATTATAACTAGAATAGGAAACAGTATCATGAAAAATTATGACTATAACAGGCTATAGAGGTCATGTGATATCCTGGACAGGAAAGCAGGCTGATCTTTAAAAGAATAAATAGAATAATAAGGAAAATAAAAGTTAAGAGGAGATTTGTGACAGAGTTTAGAGGGCACATTTTTAATGACAGAAATAAAAGATTTTAAGAAACAAACAAAAATTTCTCAAAAGAAATAGCATGGGTTCAAACATCTTGTGAGAAATAAGGCAGATTTCTGTAGAACTCAACAGAAAAAGTTATGTTGAAAAAACCATAGTGTCTCTGGCTTACCAGAAAACCTCAAAAACAAATGAAGTCTAAAGTTGATTTCTTTTTTGGTTGTAGGTATTTTCTTTTTTTTTTTTTCCCTTTTGTTTTTTGTTTGTTTTTTTGTTTTTAAAGAATGTTGCACTTCTCTAAAGAAAAAACACAATAAAGTGTGAAATACCTGTGTTATGGTAATTTCAAAATGTACAAGATAATTTCCTGAATGTATTCTCAAACAAATATATGATCATGTGTTCCATACCCATACTACTGAGCAAAGCAAGAAGCAAGAAGATACACAGGAAATTGGATAAATAGACCTAGATGCATCTGCTTGTCTTATACTCTTTCCTTGACTTAGGATAACTAGTAAAATCAAGAAACTTTTTACTTTTTATATAAATATATTTTGTATGCAAATACTGTAATCCTTCTGAAATCACAGAAATATTTTCAAGTATAAGATGAAGTATTTCTAATCAGAACAGAAAACTCTTTAAGCACATTCCAATAGGAAGAAGAAATAAAACAAACCCTATGTCTTAAAAGCCAGTGTGACTATGCACCACTATTCCAGGAAAGATAGTATACCAAATATCTAGTCAGTTGAAATTCACTTCACTTTATTCATAAATTAGTTTCCACAGTATAAAGACCTTTATATAATCTATTTTGACTTTCTGAATAACAAAACATAATAATTTACTTTATCAATCTGGTATTACTGTTACAAACTGTATTAGAGTAGCGCTTAAGCTTCAGAAAATCAGTTTCATCCTATACTGACATTATTAAGACATGGAGACCTCAGTGCAACACTTCCAATGTCATTTTTTCCGTATCTCAGTATTATATGCTGCCTGTTTTCAGCTGGGGTAGAGTTCATTTTCTTCTCAGTAGATGATAGTGTGCTATATTTTGGTTTAGAATGAGAATAATATCAATAAGCACACTGAAGTTTTGACCATTATTAAGCAGTGCTTACCCTGAGGACTTCTCAGTGTTGTGCACTCTGCCAGTGAGGAGCTGCATAAGAAATTGGGAACGAGCATAGCAGGGACAACTGATCCAAACGTATCAAAGTGATATTCCATACCAGAGGCCTTCATCCCTGGGATATAAACTGCTTTATATTGTAACATAATCTCTTTAATAAATTAAATATAGTAAGGTTCTATTGAGGACATCTTTACAGTTCTTGTCTTGAACTGTTATTTATTAGTTATACTATATTTATATATAGCACTAGAGCCATATTTAATAGTTATTGTATCATCACTTTTATTGTTCTCAAATCTTCAGTGTTTTTTGCTGGAGATATTAAAACTAAAAGCTTAATATTGGTCTTCACATTTATCAGCATACTCACTAATCTTCTATTGATTCAACAAACCAAGTTATGAATTACCAGTCTATTATAGCATTAAAGAGAGTCCTCATGGTTTCTTTATTGTTCACAATGTCACCTAAATCACTTTCAGAGCCTCTGCTCTTCAATGTAATGTTCAGTGTGCTGTTTAACAAAATTCAATCATCTGATATATTATACTAGATCTTATTTTATATGTTATTTTAGACCTTATCTGGTAGGCAATTGATGCTGCTGCAGAGATCTTCCTGATCAAAAAGCACTGACGGATGAAAGCCACAGCTTCTACAGTATTGACTTCAATAGAATGATCCTAAAAGAATTAGATCTTCCACAATCCACTACTTCTGAGTTAGTGGGCATGCTGAAAAATTATGAGTATAGAAGAGCACATGAGTTCAACTGTTCCCCAATAATTCTGGTAAATTTTTCAGTACCAAGTTGTATATTTGAAGTCTACAGCGTTCATTGTTAAAGAAATTATGATAAATTATTTTAATTCATAAATGTAATAAGTATAATTATACATCATTATAACTTATTATCCTAATTCCACAGATGGTGAACAGAGGCAGGGAGATTAACATATAAAAAGAACTCACTGAGGAAAGATTTAAAAACTTGTTCATGATTTCTTTTCATTCAGTTAAGAGAGTACTGTGGATTTTCAGCAGGGTCTCTGTCAGTAACAGCAATCCCTTCAGATCATCATTTTTGTTCCAACCTTGGGTAGCTCAGCATGTGCTTCTCCAGTCTGCCTTAACTCAGGATTTCTGACAGTCTTCCACCTTCATCCACAGCCTGCACCCAGCTCAGCTCCTCTCAGAAATCTGATTCCCATTCTAACAGATTAACAGTGCAGTGGAGGCAAAACTCCTTCCACCTTTTCTTGTGCAAAACTGTAATTCTCTGAATGAAAAAAAAAAGATACTGCTCATTTCCAGGGTCGAGGCTGCTTAATCTGTTTGGCATCATGGCCAAGTTATTTGTGATGTTCTGTCAAAAACTACCTGAAAACAAGTAAATTTCAACTTTTTCCATCCACTGTTTACAATTTTTATAGGGAGAGACATCGGGGAAAAACCCCTTTTTCAAATGCTAAATTGCAACTTTGAAATTCAGCATTGTTACAATTTATTAAAAACACACAAAGAAGAAAATAAAAAAACAACTTCCCAACATAAAACCACCAAACCTCAACATCCCTATAAATCTTCTAAAAAAATTCTCTATGCTTGCAGACTGGTTCTGAATTTTTAGACATAAATGTAACTTATTCTGACATAGAAATGCAGTGCAGAATTAAATCCAAACAAATGTTTAAAGAAAAGTTTGCAATATATGGAATGAAAATTGCAATAGCTTTATGTTGTTATTATAAAAAAAGAAAAGTATCAGAAAAAGCAATGAGTAATAGAAGAGATTTCAAATGGTAATAAGTCAAGAACATTGAGAACAGAATTTATGATGCTGTGCTGGTATTACAGTATTATTAAGCAAATCATGAAATGCCACACCAGCTGTTTTCATGCTGAGACTATTTTTATAGTAACTGATGAGTTGATGTTTCCATTCAATTATATAGGTGAAAGTCTTTAATAATTGCTATCAGTGACAGAAGTGAACTTCAAATAGCTCTAAATAAAATATGAATGCTGCAATTATTTAGAAGCATAACAAAAGCACCTTTTTAAAATTCTCATGGGATTTATGTTCATTATCATCAAATTTATGATTAAATGAAAATGCCACCACTATTAATTCATTATATAAAATACCTTATTTAAATGCCTGACAAAAATTTTAAATTCATATTTCATCCACAACTATTGGCTGTAACTTTCCAGCATTTTTGCAGTTCTAAAATTGCATTTTAATATTTAGACTAGTAAAAGGAAACTATAATTTCAGAAACAAACATTCAGTTTATACAGGTATGAAATAGCTAGATGTATTCCCCATTCATAGAATTTAAAATGTTCATTGTTTCTGCCATGGAGAAAAAAAGCAATTTTTCTATGAATCTTTTCTTATTGCATTTCAGCTATAACTTTTGTAGAGAACTTGACACTCTAATACTATCTCTTAAAACATGTATCTTAACAGCATATTTTATATATATATTTATGAGCATTTAGTTTAACATTCTATCATTTTATAAAGCCCAGAGTTATTGAAATGGTAGTAAAATGGACAATAAAAAAGCATCAGTCACATGAATGTAAATTAAAGCACTTTCTCATAAAAATATAAAGCAGTATTGCTTGAAGTCACATAGAATGAGAGAACCTCACTACATATTTAATTTGTGAGGATGCTCGCTGCAGTTGCTCCACAACTGCCTGTTAGAGTGAGGAATAGTCCTACTAGCTGATCTTTTTGGATTTCTATGCCTAAATTCCCATGATCATCTGGTCTTTTTTCCAGGAGCCAAGGGTAATATAATTTCTATAGCGGTTTAAGGGTAGGATAAAGATATAGTTTAAGGATATAGTTAGAACATCATGAAGTTCAAATTAATGATCCAACTACCTATGATACATGTCTGTCTCTCTTTTTTCCCAACTGCTTCCATGTAGAACAATTTTATATGTGGTATCAGGTAAATTATTTAGCAGCAGGAAAAAACAAATGATAGTTTATTATAGGCTGAGTAATTCAACCAAAACAAATGAAAAAAACAATAAAAACCAAAAAAACCCAAAACCAAACAAATGACCAACAACAGTAAGAAAAAGAGGTTGCTAGAAATGAGAATTAAAATAACTGAGCAGTTTCTCACTGAGGATTTTAGACAGTTTCCTACGCCAGAAGCCAATATTTGTGATCAGCCCTGGGCTGCCTTCTCTTCAGCTCATACCAGAATGTTCTTGTACTTTTGACTTGAGCTTGAAGACATTTCCAAAGAAACAAACAACTCAACCTAAATCACAGAAAAGGATTCACCATAGTTAATGATTTTGAGCTCATCTCTCTTTGCTAACAGTCTGGAAGATGAGTTTTCATAATTTCTGATGATTTTATTTATCAATAGGATCTGTGCTGTGAAAAGTATGTTTCATTTTTAAATGGTTGTAGTTATTCCAATGAAAGTTGGGGTATATCAAGTTTAAATTTATTAAAATGTTACTAAGCGCACTTCATAAAAATCTTGCTTGTCAGCTAAGGTAAAATGTATAATTTTCTCAGTGTCAGATACATATTTTGAATTGATTAGTGCCAAAATAAGAGCTCAATCTAGAAGCATTTGAAATGAATTAAAAACCCTGCTCCTTTCACTTCCATATTTGGAGATTTTTGTTTATTATTATTAATACTATTGTTATTGCTATTATTAATAATGATAATTTTTATTATTAATTTTCCATCCGATTATAAACCGCAATCTCTGGCTTCCAATGTCTGCTTGAAGAGGTAAAGAAATTTCCCTCATCTTGCTAGAACTCTATGATTATGATACCTCCTGTCTTGCATTTCTTATTGATCTCTCATGAACTTCCAGTCTGAGAGATAATTCATTTTCTTTAGGGAGAATAAAACTAAAAGATAAATAAAGATAAAATACAAATTACAAAATATAAATAAACATAAAACTAGCACACAAGGGCAGCAGTAGGAAGAAATGTCCCCTACACTCCTCCATCACACCTCTGTCCCACTGTTATAATTTCTGTTGCAGTTGAAGCAGCCGAAGAAAAATGTATTTTAAAAAAGGTGAATTGTTCCAATTCCAACATTTGCAGATGCAATACTCTGACAGAGGCACATATGAAGTCATTATTTCAAAAGATTGTTTTACATGTCAGAAAAGATTTCTGTATGTCAGGAAAAGAATTTTAAAAAATGTTGAGATACAGTATAAACCAGCAAAGAATAACAATAAAAAATCAGTGAGAAGAAAAATGATTAAAATAAATATATTAGCAGTTGAAATGCTAAATATTTCAAGAGGGCTTAATTTTCCAAATGAAAGTTTAGTTCACTTTATATATATTTTACCTGGTGTGTTAGCATTTCATAGTTTTAAGTAGAAGGTAATTTCTGCATGTTATTAAATTCTAAATCAGCAGCACATAATATAGGAGTAGATAAAAGTTCAGTATGAGGAAAAATTGACTCCATGAATTTCAAATTTCAAGAATAAAAATGTGATAAGTAACGAGCATGTTAAGCTGATACTGTATAGCACATCTTCAGAAAAAATGCTCCACAGCCCCAAGCTATTTAAGTGAAGATTGAGAAATTACTGTAGGCACATCTGTTGCTGTGAAAATGTATTAATTTAGTATAGGATAGCATATTGTTGTTGTAATCAGAGTCAGATAATCTTATTTGTACCAAGTCTTTCATCAGGTAGAACCAAATGAGCTTTTGCCACTCTGGATAAGAAAGTTGACAATTCCAAATCCACTGGTATTTTGTACTAAAATAGCTCAATTTTTTTAATACTACATTTTCCTTAGTGCATAATTTTGTAAAAAGAATCTTAAAGTGTGCAGCATTAGTGTTGCAGATGGATATTTTCAAGATGTCAAGAAGAAAATCACATGCATCTAAGGCTGGGTAATAATAACAAAATAATGATTGAAATAATCTCTTGTTCATTTGACATTCCCATCTCCGATGACTCCCATGGAATTATGGTCAGACAATTGTCTGCAAACAATTGTCCTTCCACTGTTCCCAAGATGGAACAATATTTCATTTAGCAACGATTTTTATTGGCAATGACAGGTAGACACATCTCTTCTGCTATGTCTCCCATGTACAAACTGTGTAGGCAAAAGAGGTGTGGAGTTATAAGCTGATTTCCTAGCATCTATTCATTCACCCCAGAACCTGTCATTTTTTAACATGTGAGCACTTCCATCCCACATTGTCCTGGCTGGCCTGACAGAGAACTGTGGAGGAATAATAATGTGCTTAGCTTTGGGACATGACCAGCCTGCAGAAGTAGCATAATCTACATCCTCCAAAACTTTGGGATTTGGGGATAATTGGGTTTTGATGTATGTTGTAAGTGTGCATTGTTTAGGTACATTAGTAAGTACAGTATGCATGGTTTAGATCAGTTAGTATATATTGTTCAGATCTATAAAATGTTTATCTCAAACTAGAGAACCTATTTGTATTGGATATTATCTGTTCATGATGAAAGAAAATAATCATACACAACTAGATGAAAGTCTAAGATTAACATGTTTACCTGAAAACAGATGTTTGTTATGGCTTTGAATAGTGTTTAAAGTAATTCTTACAGATGATTAATAGACTTTGAAAAATCTGAAAGGTATTAACTAATAGATGATATGAAAGCTCATTTTCTAGGACTAACCTTTTAAAATAGGTAGAAGACCTTCCTTCAGAGTAAAAACTGCATGAGTATTAGCATCAGAAACTAAAGGAAGTGAAATAAATCTTAGCTTATGGGTTCCCTCAGGATTTTGGTATGTACTGGGTATCAATCAGATCAGAAGATGGATATGACAGATAAAAAATAATAAATAGCTGTTGGATTTTTTATCTGTTCTATTTCTTTAGTAGACTCCTGAGTAATAGCAGTGTGACACTTGGGACACTGAAATTTATGGAAAAATCACCTTGGGAAGTGATCTGTAGTTCCTGGATGTGTTTGAAAATCAGCTGGATAACAAAAATATCCTGCAAAGGATATATCTATTGATTTTGTAGTGTTTTGGTGTGTGTTTCTCCACATTAAAATGTATGTAAGAAATCAGGATCCTAAGATCTATGTGCCTGTTAGAACACATAGATTCAAGACATCCAGAACTGCTGATTTAAAAATGTTTATTCCTAATAGACATCATCTGATAATCTTCTGTATTGCCAGAGGACTAGAGAAATATTTTGTATGCAAGAGAACCATTCATGTCATAATAGTACTTTTGAAAAACAATAATTTTTAAACATACTTTCTATTCCTTTCTAATAATTGACTAAAAGTATTGCTACAACTGCTTTCCTGACATAGGACTACCCTCTTACTTTTATCTAGTTAGAGTATCGTGCATGAACAAACCAGTGATACACAAATTTTTTTCAAGCCCAAGGAAAATGATATTGAGCCGCACCAATAAAATTTACTTTTCTACAATAATCTTCCTGATGTTTGTTTGTGAAGATGTAGATATATGTGCTAGTAAGGTAGAAAAAATTTAAAGAAAAGCCTTAGAAAATCAAGCTTGCTCTCTAAAATTAGGGCTGGCCTTGTCAAGTTCCCTTGTTAATGCAATCCTGGTATGAGCAGTTCGTTAACATAATAATCTATTCCTGGGTGTATACAGGAACAAGCACCTGTATAAACTGGTTTTACACCATTACATAGAGAAATGAAAACTATTTCTTACAAACAACCTTTCCTGCACATACACACCAGGGGTTTGAGTGACCAATAGATACAGGATAACAACTTATTTCTAACCAAGAAATAAATGGCAAGAAAGCTACTAACCAGTTGGAGTTACACAGGGGGTCTGTAAAACTATATAAAATCAATTACATGAATATAAAATGCTTTTTCCACCATGAAGAAAATGGAGTCTGCGTGAGTTATTCCCATATGTATGTATTTATATATACCTATATTAGAGTATCTACCAGGTCCACCACATCTGACAAACATACACCTAAGTAGTCGGAAACAGTTTCCATAAGGCTACACAGTCGTATTTCTTTTCTCTCTGGCATAATAAATCACAGCTCCACTGCTAAAAGGTCAAAGGAATATTCTAAGAAATAAAAAAAAACATTTCAATCCTTTAAGCAGAGAGAACATTAATTTCAAATCTTCCACACCGTAGAAATTATTTTAACATTTTACTTTCTTGTGTTTTAGAAGTGATAGTCACTTCTCTTTTTCAACTTACTTTTACAAGAAATAGCTGAAATAGCTACTCCATTCCAAAGCAGTGGTGTGTATCTAAGGAAGGATAATGTACATGTTTCTTCTCTTTCTGGTTGCTTGACTATGATGTATTTCTACACAGCTGCATGACTATTGCAAACACCACCACATTTTTGGCTGGATTATTTTGTTTGTTTTGGTTCTGTTGCTTTGGGGCTTTTTGATTGGTTAGTTGGCTTTGGTTTTGGGGCTTTTTTAGTGACTATAGACCTTAAAGACCAGTCCAATCCAGGGTTTAAATGGACCCTTAGATTAAATAAACTGCAAGTTAGTTAAAGTGTGACTTCTTTTGCTTAGGGGCTAAAGCTTTGATAGACACCTGTGGTCAAAGCTACTGCTGAGCGTGCATCTAATTCTTACCAAGCCATACAGAACCCTCACCCTGAAAAGATAATCCAGGATTAAAAACCTCTTTTTTTTGGAAAGCCTAGTAAGACTTACAGAATAATATAGGGTGAAAGAAACAGCTGGAAGTCCTCTAGTCTGTTTTCTTAGACTAAGGCTGTCTTTGAAGTTATTTAACATTTCTCAGGGTGTTATCTAGCTGAATTGTAAATATTTACCAGAGTAGAGGTTCCATATACACAGGCCATCCTGTTGCATTGCTATTTGTACAATTTACTTTTCCTTATATCTAGCCAAAGTTTTCAGTGTTGCAATTTGTTCCTTATATATTTTTACATTGAACAACTTACATTAAACCCCTTCTTTGGTAAGTAGTGCTATTTTCTAGTCACCTTTAGTCTCTATGAAATTTGCCACTTGTTTTTGTAATGACCCAGCATCAGTGGGAAAGATTTAAACTACTTTTATTCTGATTACAAGGTCAGCTTCAAAGCAAACATATGGTAGCCAGTTGCATAAAACAACAAAGTGCCAGAGGCCTGACAAGCAGCAATAACAACCCATTTAGGCTATTACGCAAACCACTCTTTTCAGATCAAAATAGCAAACAATGTGCCTAAGTCAATAACAATGTTTGAGATTCATTCTGTTTTTCAGAAAGGCATACAGCAAACTTGAGGAAGTCCTTTCTCTGTTGTTTCTTCCAGGCTTTTTAGCAGCTGACAAATGCTGGAAATCACAGCAAAAACATTATTTTTCTTTGCTGTTTTTTTCATGCAGAGTCTCATGCCAGCTAACTTTTAATAAGGTTACTTAAATGCATTTGCTAAATCTAATAAATTTTTCTTTGTTTTGAGAAGGAAGATTTAAGACGCCTTTCTATAGTAAAGCTGAATATCACAAATATGACAGACATGAAACTAAGTGAATGTTTTTCTGCCTTTTTTCAGTTGATCATTTAATCTGTATTATTGTGTTGGTTTATTTTTCTTTCTATTTGCTGATGTGCATGCACGAGCATTTCTCAGACCAATTTTTTTTGCCATTTACTTGACAGAATTCCCTTTTGTACATCATAAAGTGAAATATTTTAAATAAAAGACACATGTTCACAAAAAGGAGTGTAGAGAAGAGGCCAGAGGAATAGTTTAATTCTTCTATCCACATGGTGATAAATAATTTCCTACTTTATTCTGTCGTCACTCAATGAATTTTAATGGCTCTCATTTAAACCTTAGTGAAACATCGCTCTTGCACTTAGACCTACTTCCATTATTCTCCTCCTTTATTCTACCTCCATTGGAAAGATTACAATTGAGACAGGTAAAACCATGAAATAAAATTTTAAATATAATTTATCTTTTCTGCAAAAAGAATTGAAAAGGCTGACAGTAGAGGGTCTGTACATATCTCTGTCAATATCTGGTAATAAAAGAAGAATACCAACCAAACTTCTGTATGATCATCTGGGAAATGCTGAGGTTTAATGAAGAACAAGACTCACCAAGTGCATGGGTGTTTAAGACTTATTATTTGGACGTGTGGCGCAAGATGTTGCTGTGGCTTAGATTTGCTCTTTATGTTGTGGTGGAGGTTTGTTTTGTTAATTTTTTCCATAAGAAGTATTTACATATTAGGTAGGCAGGCACTGGAGTCAGGCATCTGCACTCCATAAGGAGAGCAGGCCAGACATGGGGTAATCTTATATATACCGAGACAAGCACAATTTAATTTGATAATAGACATATTTAAAATTAGAACTCAATTATTCAGTTGACTCAATTGAAATTCCTAAGAAATAAAACAGACTCTGAAGGTACTTAATCTGGTTATCAGAGCACAGGCAGGTATTGAAGAACTGAGACCAAGTCTATGACTAATGTAAAGAAATAAGAAAAAAAAAAAGGTAAAAAAGAAGTTTTCAGTTGTGAGGGGTGTATAGCAATCATCTAATCCACCTGATTGACTACTTCAGGGCTAGGAAAAATTAGCATGTTTTCCAAATGCCTTTTGACCACTGACAGGCTTGAGGCATCAAACATGTCTCTCAGGAAGTTTGTTCCACTATTTGATGATCCTTTTGGGAAATAAATGCTTCCAAATGCCCAGTCTAAATCTCATCTGGTGTAGCTTTGAACTATGATGTGTCCCAATAAGAAAAGTTCAGCACCTCTATCGCTCTGACCCCTCTTCAGGAAGGTGTAGAGAGGAATAAGATCTAACTTCAGCTGTCTTTTCTCCAAGCCAGACAAACACAGAGTCCTCAGCTGGCTGTCACAAGACATGCCTTCCAGCCCTATCACCAGTTGTGTTTCTCCTCTTTGCCTTCCTGCTTTTGTTCCAATTACTCATACTAACAAATAAAAAATGTGAAGCCAGATAAAAGACAAAACTTCATATCTGGAGGAAATATTTGGAATTGTTCGGCCTATAGAAGAGAAGGCTTGCAGGGGGATCTTATTCATATATATTATTACCTGAAGGGAAGGTGTAGAAGGAATGGACCCAGACTCTTCTCAGTGCTGGGGAGTGATAGGACCAGCAGCAACGAGCACAAACTAAAAAGAATAAAGTTTCCTCTGAATATCAATAAACTGCTGTCCTTTGTGTGTCAGTAACAGTCTGGCCCATACCTCCAGCTGACATCACCAGTGCCAGGCAATGATGAGTTCAGCATGGCAACCTTCACAAAATCAATCATTATGATTACATAATTTTAAGAAGCTATATTTGCCATATGGTTTTATAAATTTGGTTAGCATATATCCTATTTTAGTCTATTATAGTAATTACCTAAATGATAAATACATGCTTCTAACAAATATTTTTAAATCCCCAAAAATTAAAAATCCTCCAATTTAATAATGCTTTAATTTTCATTTTATTTTTAATTTAGTTTGGCTTGAGGAAAATATTGGAGAAAATATATAAGCATGAAAGGAGTAACTTTTATGAGGAATTTCTATTTCTGGTAGCTGACATTAAAATATATTTATTTACTTTTAGTTAAAAGATAGTTTATTACTTGTGATGTATCTTCTCTTTATACCTCACATCCACATGGGCTTCTGGCAAAAAAGTGAGATGAAAAATGGAAAGGTCACAGACTTTTGTATTTTAGAATAATCTGTGAATTTTTTGGTTCTTTCAACAAGTTACAGAAGTTGTGATAAATATTAAGATACAGGTCACATTACCATGTCTGTTTTGTTTTTTTTTTTTCCTATTATGTTTGCCTATGTGGATTATATTTCACTCCTCACTATATTCCTATCATTGAAGCCATGAAAGATTGGTTTTATTTCTTTGGAAGTCTTAGAAACCATTGTCAGCTGCACATAGCCAATATTGAATAAATCAAGATAGACATCACAGAACACTGGAGTGATATTGTCATTATTGTCATTAACAATCTAAAAAAAAAATTGGTAAGTTAGATAACTTAATAATTTTTCTCTGCATTTATTTACTGTACAATGCTTATAATTAACTGATTTTATGATAAACTTCAAATAGAAATTTTCTGATACACACTTAAAATATGCGTAATATAGTTAATAACAGTTCTTGCAATGGGAATGGCACTGTGTGACTTAATTGATAAATACACACATCAAGGTGCTGAAGAGGAATCTGGTTTATTCACATCTCTACACATATAATACATATGGGATTAAACAGCTCATCTTCATAGTTATAATGCACAGACTACACAATAGATAATTTCTAGCCCCAGGAAAAGTCAAAGACATGGTGACCAAGTAAACATGGAGAAATATAGGACTTTATTTTTCATTTCCCGTGATGCAACAGAAAATAGTTACTGCAAACCAGATACCAGGGTTGCTGGATATGCCTCATACAACTATATTTTTGACAGAAAGCTTTTTCTTGACACCGTTATTCTGGTTATTATCACCTATAAAATTTGCTTTAATAGCTCATTAAATCTGATTAGAATTACAAATCTGCAGAAAATAAAATTAAAACCCACCAACAATAAAAATACCAAACCAACAAAATCCAAATCAAACTAACACAAACCAAAACTAGTAATCACAAGAGTTGTATAAAGTAAATTGAATAAAGAAAGACACTGAAAAGGTAAATATTAGTTTTATTAGTTCATGCATTGATTTGAAAGTATACAGTTAAAATATACAGGCTGCGAAAATTAAGTTGACTACAAACCTAAACCCAATGGTGTAATTTCCTTTTTAGAGTTTATCTACAAGTGGTATGCTACTATGACTAATAGGTACTGTTTACAAATGTGCTAGATTTTCCTGAAAATTTTAAGTATGGTGTCAGAACCCAGCAATTGAACACTGTTTTTATTTTTAGAAAAACTACTGCAAAATATGAAAGAGGAAGCTTTGTGATTAATAGAAGGAATATATAACAAATAAACAGCCATGACAACTTTGTTCTTCTTATAACAATATTTGAAAGAGAACTTTTAATTTTTCTATTTAGTGAGGGGAAAAAAAATGGTTTTGTGATAAATATAGCACACAAACATTTATTAGGATTGTCAGGTTGCCATCATAATATATAGTCAGGTATTTTGTTGAGAAAAGTGGCATGCTAATATTTTATCTTTCTTATTTAAAAGCAAAGGGTATTTGACAATGAGCAAAGAAAAGAGATAAATTTGTTGGTCACTTATGATTTCCCCTCAGCAAAATTTAATGCAAGAGAAAGACCACTTATGATATTTAAACGTATGTGACATGAATATACATTCTTAAGGCAGTCTGTTTGCAAGCAATCTGTGACAGACGTATGCTATGAAATAAACAGAAGTTGACAGAGTCCATAAAACAAGCTGTGTACTTGCCTGAAGATGTAAAGTGTCAGACAAAGGTTTGTAAATGTTGGAAGTCTAAATGCAGGGTACCATGTCCTGTGCTTTTCAGGAGGCATAGATACATATAAGCAATTTTTTATATTTTATGATGGAGCAAAACCAGACTGTGTCTTCTTGATCAGAACTTAAGCTTAAGAGAAGAAAACAATTACAGAAAACCCTAAATAAAACAAAAGTTCCAAAGACTATGAGGGCTTGGGGAAATAGGGACTTGTCTAGTCAGTTCAGGCATCTTGACTCTCAATTAGAGAGAGTTTCAGTCATACAGAAGTGATTACCCTCAGAAATTTGATACTTCTGTAAGAGATCTACTTTTCACAAGGCTTCTTTAAATGCCTTCTGAAAATCGGAATTTCAATATTTTGAAGAGATGTATATTGAGTTATAGAACACACTGCTTATTCCTTTTTTCCCCTCTCCAGCCTTAATTTTTGTGCAGCTGGAAGAGACTCCCAATTTAAGTTTTTACTAGCTTAGCCCCTGCTCAAATAGAATGTTTTTGAAAATAAATAGATGATAATATTCTATCAGTAGGACTGATTATGGTCAGTTTTTAACAGCTATCTTCTTTTAGGCTTGTTTTGGGTACTGCTCCTGCAGCTGTCCAAAATCCTGAAAGAAATAATTATTTTTGAATTTGTTCCTTTTCGTTAGTGGTAGGAAAGAACACCATTTGCAGTTTTGCCATAAAAACACAGAGGGAAATTTGGACTTTAAATCAGGATAAGACTCCGAGTTAGCATGATGCTGGAAGCTAATAATAGGCTTGATGAGCAAATCTATTCAGATCTGTTTGGTTTAACAAGTGTTTCTACTTTTGGTGGCTGTCATAACATTTGAAGCAGATTTCAATTTTAGCAGATGGTGAAATTGTAAACTGGACACAGAACAGG
This sequence comes from Lonchura striata, assembly GCF_050655825.1. NCBI lineage: Eukaryota > Metazoa > Chordata > Aves > Passeriformes > Estrildidae > Lonchura > Lonchura striata. The sequence continues at coordinate 140,362,128 of NC_140704.1, read as the reverse complement.
AGTTCTGGCACAGTCCTACCATATGAGAACACTGTAAGATTCAAGACCATATTGACAGTTCCAGGATGAAGCATTAAATAAAAACTGAGAAGGATGTATATCATAATTTCTTGGTATAGATAAGAAGCCCTGCTTGTTCCCACAATACTTCATTCAATGTTACTGCTTTTATTGACTTTCAAGTCTCATGTAATTTAAACATAACTTCTTTATAGCAACTACATTCTCTTGTAACAAGTGACAGTGACAAGTATACTATTGAAATTGTTTATAAAATCTGTCAAAGGGAGTTTTGATGAGTGAATGATGACCAAGATATCCTTTCTTGGAGAGAGACTATTTAAAAGTATTTCAGATTAAAAATACTACCATCACTGTAATTTGAATAGCAATAGATTTTGAATAGACTATTAGCAATCTAATGAAAATCTTAGTGCATTTCTGAATTGATGAGTGTGATATTTTCCTTTATCCTATGTAAGTGTCAGGTGTTTTTTCGTCCAACTAAGATGGTCGTAATTTGGATGCAATGGTTGATCTACTCTGGAGAGTTTATTGTGGTTTTGTTTGTTTATTTCTCTGTTTTCCTATTTTATTTTTATGTAGTGACTTATTCAGTTATTCAGTTATTATCTTTTGGAATAGTGCTAACAATGAAGAAATAAGTTGAAGAAAAAGTATGAAAAAGAGAGATCATGGTTGGCACTGATTGATGGATCAATACGCAAAGATATGTGGTAGTGGATCTTTGAGTGCAGTTAGGCAGGGAAAAAGATGCATATTTTAAATTACTTTTCTTAAGAAAGATGATGGATGGCTTAACTAAAATGACAATTCTTTTGCTGGGTTAATGGTTGGACTTCTGTTGAAGACTTATAACTAGGGAAGAGATGGCATTTTTACCAAAGGAGGGTTGTACTTTTTGGAAGAGTATCCAAACACAATTATCCCTCATCCCTTCCATCCCTCTTCTATGACAGTATTCACATCATGCTGTTCAATTACTGCCTTTGACCTCAAAAGAGGAAAAAAAAAAAAAAACAAACAAAAAAACCCAAAACTCACAGCAAAGCAAACACACAAGGAATAAAAGATAGTTTACTACAAGAAATGAAATTTGTAGACAACTCTCTGTTATAAAAAATATAGAATTATTTTATAAAGAGGTCAGTAGCATTTTATAGCTATATACATTCTTATGTTTTGATTTCATTATAAAGCAAAAAATGCATTCAGAGTTCATTATATCAAAGTCCATTTTTTTATGGGGGCCATTTTGTGCACTTCACTGATAGAGTTTTTTTCTGTTTCCAGTCCATTTTTTACCTGACATAATCTAGATGTTTTAGCTCCATTTTTTGTCAGTTTTTTTCTCTCCATTACCTACTATCTAACTTGTTAGCACATAAACTTTCTTCTTCCCCTGTGAAATGGATGTCCATCATATCATTAGAGGCCATAATTTTCACCACTGTGAGATTAGTCATCCAACTATTTCTCCAATTTCACATACATTTTTATCCAGTGTGCATGTTAGACCAAGAAACTCTTACAAGACTTGCCATATAGAGCTTGAAGGAAAGGTGTTGGGCAGCATTTTGGTGACAGCAAAGTAACTAATTTTTTATACCACAACTCTGAAAACAATGGTTTGATGTGTATAATTTAAAAAAGCAAATGACACATTTGATGAAAGTAAGTTGTCCAGTAAAAAAAGTAGGTTACCTACCAACAAGACTGAATGCTGAATTTATAATGCAGTTCTAAAAAAAACCAAACCTCCAAAAAACCCAGAAACCAAACAAAACCCCAAATCCCCAACCTCACAAAGCTCTCAACAAAACAACACAAAAAAACCCATCAAGCAAATCCTCAATATAAATGTTGGCTATTTCTTTCCACATAGATATTTCAGGAAATTATCCTTCTCCCTTGGTAAAATTGCTTTGGAGAAGAGATACTTTTATTTTCTTAAAGAGAGGTATTGATGGGTTTAGCACAGAAGGCGAATGTGACAGATATTTTTTGCTGAGTGTGTTTTCACATCAGAAATATGATTTTTGGAACAGCAAGCTTGAAGACAGATTAACAAACCACATGATGCTCATATATTTTTTAACTTTTTATGGAAGTTAGATATGAGATGCTCATATATTTTTTTAACTTTTTTAGTGGAAGTTAGACATGAGAAGCAGTCTCTCCCCTGATTATAATCTTTCTTTGCAGAACTACCCTAGAAACTGAGTATTTCAACCAACATTCCAAATACTATAAGAACAGTGACACACAGTTCTTCTCTGAAAAGAAAAACAATCAGAAGTAACAGAAAGGAATTTAATATGCTGTTAAAGATATGTAGCCTTACAAAGGAAAAATCAAAGAACTAATTGCATAATCTATTGACAGGTATCTAATACATTCCTCTCTTGATGTTTGACCACAAAACTTGGAACAAAGAGGAAGATGGTATCCCTCAAATACCACCTCTGGGGACTGATGTAGTGCAACATTTCCATTACTTATATGACACAAAATAATAATAATCAATACCTTTAAAAAAAGTCAACAAAAATATTGTATTTAAACATGGGCTTGGTATTAAGAGATAAAAGAAATAGAATAAATATACTAGGTACAGGTCTCTAAATTTTAAGGACTAGTAAGACTTTATCAGATAAAATGAAATTTCACATTCTTAAATATAAGGAGGACAAGAATGCATTAATTGATCAAAAAAGGACTATAGAGCAATGGTATTAGGCAGTTATGAAAAGGACAAATTTAAACCTGAAATTAATTCTAGTACATATATTAAAGTATTTTGATTGCAGTATATGACATTTTCTGAGGCTTGTATTTTTTAATAATTTATTTTTAGGAGCAATAACTGCCATTCGGAAGTTTAAAAAGTCATATGTGAAATGTGAAAGTCCCCACTCAAAATTCCCCTGCTCAGTCTGCTCAAAACCAACTGAAGAACACATTGACTCTGTGCCATTAAGATTGTTCAATTTTTACAGCAAGCTATTTTCTTTAGTGGTTGGTTTTTGGCTTGTGAGATTTATTTAATTTTTTTTTGTTGGTTTCTTTTCCCCCTGTTGTTTACTTATTGTTATATTAGAGGCTTCAACTTGAACTCTTAATTGATATGCTTTAATTGTTATGATGTTCTTTGTATCATGGATGGAAATGTATGTAATAAAGTAGGATAAGTCAGCATATTTTCCCTGGTTAATTTGCAATAAATTTATCCCCAGAGTCAGATGGTCCCTCATCTTCTGCAATTGCTTTTTAACAGTATTCCAAAAGGCCATCCCATTTGGAGTAAGACTTCTGTTATCAAGGACCAAGAGCCATCTTTTCTTTATCTGTCTTTCTATGGTGGTAGTGTTGTTCAGGCATGAACAAAACTCAATTCTCATAGAAATATTTAAAAGACAGAAGGAGCTTTCTTTTATCAAAGCCCTTTTAGCCCTGTAGTTATACAATAAAATACTGTTATTCACAGTTACAGACTACTCCTTATATTCAGCTGACATCACATTCATCAGGCCTGGGACTATCACAAGCATTTTCTCTGAACTTGTCTTTGTTATAGCTTCCTTTAATATATTTATCTATAAAGTCATTTGTGTAATAACCATGTAGCTTTTACCTAGGTTGCTTTAGTTTTGTTAAGCTTGGAGTATGATATTCTTATATTTGGGGTGTAATGTTTCATTTGTGTTATAATATTTTTAAATTTTAACAAGCACTGTTACAATTTCTTATGTAGAAAGTAATAACGAGTAGTTGTCCTTTGTGCTGGGCCCTAGGACAAAGACACAGGGATGTAGGCATACAGGGACAATGGAAAGAAACTCTTAGCAGAGGATGGCACTGGAGAACCAAAGTCTATCCGTCATCAGTAGCCATATATTGACAGTAATGCAAAGCTGGACAAAAGTAGTTTTAGGTGCAGTAAAAATGAAACCCAACATCTACCTAATACATGTTAAACACTCAAAAGGCAACAAAGTGAGATATAACTTGGTGTTTCAATGAAGAAGACCACAAAAACAATCAAAGGACGGGAACATCTCTCCCATGAGGGTAGGCTAAGAGAGCTGAAGGTTTTCAGTGTGAAGACAAGCCTATAAAATTCTGCTGCCCTTACTGCAGTCTTTCAGTACTTAAAAGTGGCTAGTAAGAAAGGTGGTGACAGGCTGGTTTTAAACTAAGAGAGTAGCTTCAGACTAGGTATAAGGAAGAAAGATGATGAATAGGTTAAGATGGTGAAAAGATTGCCCAGAAAGGTGATAGACACCACATGCAGGGAAACATCCAAGACTGGGTCAGGGCTTTGAGCAGCCAGATGTGGTTGAAGATGTCCCTGCTAGTTGCAGGAAGTTTGCACTTGATTACATTTAAAGTTCCCTTCAAAGTCAAAATATTCTATTATTCTGTTCTAAGAAAGGAGTGAAGTATGCAAATCAAACAATAGTAATAGTTCTAAACAAACCCTAACTTGAGGAAGAGAAAAAACTTGAATATTAATGTCTTCTTTCTACTACCAAAAGGGAAGGAACTTACCTCTGCATGCATCATGCTTGGAATACCGAAAACTTGTTATGATTTTCTCCTCCCTGCATAACTCTTGACATTAAGGTCAATTAAAAACTCGAAGCACAATGCTAACAAAAAAGGTGAAGATATTAGGTATTCCATTTTTTGTATGGGAACTTGTTCAGTACTGATAATGAAATTTATTTAGAATTAATAATCTAGATAACAAGTGTTTGCATCATTGTGAGTGGGTTAATAGTAGCAACTATTGTATTTTGTTTATATTAGTAAATAGTTCTTAAAAATGAGTAATAAATTCTTGACTTCATTTACAAGTGAATTGTTTACCTTTTTTCACATCACTTTTTAAACAAAGGGAATACAAGGAACTATAGAACCAAAGTAAACCAAATGCATTTATCAAAAATATCCAAGAAGTAGTATTAATCTCCTTTAAAAATCCTCTGAGAGGCAATATATTAGAGATGAGGACAGATAAACTGAATTAGAAAACTGGAAGAGTAAAAATAATAAGGAAAATAATTAATCAGTCCTTGAGACAGAATGCTGCTACTGAAGCCTCCTACAACTGTCTGATGAAACCTGTGATTAAAGTCTCTTGCACAATTCCTCCTGAAAACTTCAGGGTCTACTTGGTCATTTGTAGAATTTAATTCTAATTCTATGGGAAGCAATATCCCTCTGTTTGTGAGTTTTGTTTTCACAACAGTATTGGTATCCATCCCATAGTCACCCATTTAGAAATATCATAAATATCAAATTTAAGTGCATTTTTGGGTACAAAGTTGGATCTAATGGGGGAAAAAAAGTAATTAAAAGAATTTATTTGGTAGGGGATAAGAATGGTAAAGAAGTAAGAACCAGAGAAAAGAAACACAGGAAATAGGGAATATAGGGAGTAGAAAATCATGTGATCTGTACTGTTTGATGGTCCTTTAAAAGAAGCTCTGTGTCTGAATACTGCATTTTGGTACAGGACAGTAAATCAACTGTTCCAATCTGCATATGTCTGACCTAGTTCCAGTCAGGAAGGAACATGAAGTATTACAGGAGATCAGAGAACTTACCAACACTAAAAAAAAAGTAAAAACTGTAAACTGGTAATATACATGTCAGAAAAATGACACAACAGGACATGATGAAGATTAAGTATTTTAAAGCTACACTCATGGTTTTGGAGTAGTTACTTGGAAAACTCATACAGGAAAAAATATCTAATGTAATCCTGAAAAGTTCTAGTTCAAGATGTTAGACTATAAAAACCACCTCACAATAGGAAAAAAAAAAAAAAAAGGCAATTATATAAACCCAGCTTTCTTGTAGCTGGGAAGGCAAAAATTTCTACTTTTGATCTCTGAAGATGAAGAGGCGCATTAGAAAGGAATTAAAGTTTTCACCTGAAAGAATAAAATTCTTATTCATTGCAACCTTGCAGAAAGATACAATATTAAAAGCTCAGGGTAAATGTAGATTGCTATTCAGAATGGCCTGTAAAAAACCACATAAAGAAGAAACTAATTCATTAGTATGATTAGAGAGAAGCCTACAAGATACTATTAGTGGATAAAAGGTACGCTTCAAAAGTAGAAACTATATCAAAATTAGTAGAACAGAAAAGAACCTTTTAGACATTTTGAGAAGCAAATTCTTGAGGTATTAAAACTAATAATAAAATGTTTCAATTCATAATAAGCAAAAAGCTTTCTATGAGCTAGCACTAACCCAGTGCATAGTTGAGCTGAAAAAGTAGCATAAATAACAAAAAACATACTTAGAAAGATAATTTCAGTGTTTACTACAGGGAATTGTAAAGAGTGTCTGCAGCAGAGAAAGTAGTAGAAACCTGAGGTATTTCCTCAGATAGATGTGTTAATGTAAGGTATTAAAAATTACTAATTCAAGTAGTAGTCATGTGCCAACTCTTGAATATATTCACTCAAACGTTTTCTTTATGTGACTTCCCTATCAGTTCTTCAAGTAGTGGTTCCCTTCTCATTTATATATCACCAAGCTGTAAGTGTAACTTTATCCATAAGAACACTCCCAGAGTAGTCTATAAGATGTATTTGATACATAATTCATCAAGCATTAGTGTTTATCATCACAGGAAGCAATACTTGCAGAAGTGGTTGTCATAGCAATTAATTGTCAGCATTTATATTTAGAGGTGAAGCAGGCTTGTCATCTGTGAAACTTTTTCACATCAGAACTCTGCATCAGATTCCTAAGGTTTCAGTTTAATTAAAGTCAATGGAATGAGTCTTTGTGTTTGTGTCTGCCGTGTTCAGTCAATGACATAAACCAGTCTCTGCACAAGCTGGATTTTTGATTAGTAATGGATGGAGAGTATTTGTTCAATACACTTTTGTTGTCATAGGAGAGAATTAGATATTTACTTTGTCATTTATGATTCATACAGTATTACAAGAATTAGATTTTATAGATAGTCCTGTTTTATCTCATTGTCAGGAAATCCAAGTGTTGCACAATTTTTCTTACTTAATTAAATCATATGCTCAACTTGTACTGAGAATATTATTGAGCATTTAAATAAATCTATTTTAGGCTTGACTTCATTATAGACAATCATGAGTTTTCCAGCATTCTACTTACACATGCAAATTTTTAGATATTACACAGTGATGGGTCCCATTATCCAGAAAAAGAGTTGTATTTTGAGATTATTATTTTACTTCATGAGAAAAAAAAAGAGGCGCCTGGGTATCTGACAAGAAGATCTCAAAGAGAGTTTAGATATGTGTCTTTCATCAGATTTAATTAGGCTGAACAGAAATATTGAAGGTTGCTTTTGCATATTTTCTTTTCAAATCAAGTGGCAAATCTGAAGACTGAATTATTGTCTTCTCTAAAAATTTTCTATCTTTCTAAAAACCTAATATGATTATACTTATTTTAAAACTGAGGGATACCAGATTTAATGGTGTCTTCATTGCTTCATGCAGACTTGAATATCAACCAGATGAGATGTGTGAAATGCATTTTTTTTACCTTAGTCTAGTGCACAGAATTATCTCAGCTTCTCAAAACAGATACAAATTTGTATGTCACTGTCATAAACATACTGCATCATCTATCAAAATATGTAGTTCACCCCAACATGTCCCATATTTAAACTATAGGAGAGAGATCTTACAGAACATCTTTGACATATATTGGCAAATTGCTGGAAATAATCTTTCTGGTTTTTCTGGCACTGCCATTCATTAGAAAAACACACTGCTCTGTGAAACACTGTAAACAAAGGCAATGAAGCTGAAGCTAACCAGCAGCTATAGGGAGAGTGGCTTTGTGCATTCTGTCTGCCTCTGCTGTGTAGCTGCTTGAGAAACAAATGCTTCATTATATACACTGAAAACCTCAGAAACTACAAATGATGTGCAGACCACAAATCAATCCTTGTGAAAGAGAAAGATCATAGCATTTTAGTGTTTAGGGTTTTAGGTTTTTTTGTTTGACTATTTTTTAGGTGTTTCTTTACTGTACTGCTATACAAAGAAGGATCATAAAGCTCATGGTTGCTGCAGCTCTTTAGAATGTGTTTGGTACATATTTCTTGTCTATATATCTGGACTGAAAAACCTGACATTCAATGGGGCAAAATGAGCAAGTGAAGTTAGTGTGGATATAAAGCAAATTATTATTTTTATTATAATTATAATTAATTATAATTATAATAAAAATATTTATTTCAGAATCAGATGTTCAGAATTAGATAGTTTTTGTAAGATCCCCTTATAACTAATGGATAGATATAAAACTGTAAATAGCACCAAAGCATAGCTTTTAAATTCTGATTTCAGCTGAAATATTTGTCCCTGGAAGGATTTTTTCAATAGGTTATGGTTTTTTTCCTGTATGTTTCTTTGTTTATGGGCAAGTTTTGAGGTGCTTTTAAGATTCTCAGAATGAAAGTTTTCCATTTTTATTTACAGTGAACAAACAAAAATGTTTTATGCAGGGGACATGAGGGGTTTTCTTCTAACTAAAGGCAGTTAATAGCCTATTTTTAAAACAAATACATATATATAGCTGTTTTATTGTCTATTGTTATCCAAAAGTTTGTAAAACTATAGGGAAGAAAAACTGGGCAAGAAGGAAACTTTCAGAACTCAAAGAGTTTGGAGGTTAGATGCTGTGAAATAATGTCACAGCAGTGAACAATTCCTCATATGCTTGTAGTATTTTAGAATAATCAGTATTGCATAAAAAATATTTTCATTGATGTTTTCTCCTTCCACAAATTTCTAATTTTAAGCAAGTAAATAATAGCAACATCTTTTCAAATTTCTGGTGCAGTGGGTACCTCTACCCTCAGTAATTCTAAAGGCATCACTGAAGACTGGAAAATAGGAAGTGAGGTAAAAATACTATCTGGAGAAATAGCAAGAAATTAATATTTTTGAATAAAATTTTGCAGCACCACTTCTGGGATTAATTGAAACAAACAAAGCTGATCAAGAATTATTCTAGAGAAATCAAACTAGTGTCCATTCAGAAGCATTGGTTCTGCTTCTCTGTATTTTGTATCTAATTTGCTGAGATCTTTATCTGTGATGGACAGACAATATTAGTGCTGAGCAATTTAACAGACTGTTTATGAGAGGTTCTGGAGGAAATGTGTATGAAATAGCCTTACAGATGACTCGGTGAAATCTTACAGTCTATACATATCAAATAGGCCTGTGAAATCTGGAAATATCACTGAAGAGTGGAAGCCAGACCTGCAGCTAAACTGCAAGTGTTTTAACAGGTAGATGAAAATCCACTCTCAGAGAAAGTGACAAAGCCACTCTCACTGACAAAGCCTAAAGGCAAATCACTGTCCAACTGGATAAATGTGACTTGATTATATCAGTTAGGCACAGCCCAGTGCTGGAACAGTATGTAATATTCTCTCATCTAAGAAGTAATTTTGTAAGGAGCTGAAAAATAACTAGCAGGAAAATTCACTAGCTCACTGCTTAGCACCAAGTCCATCTCTCCTGGTGATCAAAGTTACCAGGAAAAATGAGGAAGTGATTTTTTTTCTTTCCCTAATTTGAGGCAGCAGGAATATTTTGTGTATAAATAAACATGACAGGGAGCAAAGAACAGGAATGGAGTCCTCCTGTTAATTTTTCTGTGCATTAGCATGATTTCCTTCCTTGCTTTGCTGGAAGTTTCTTCTTGGGAATGATTAGAGGAATTCTTCTTGTATGAGTATTTGAGTAGTTCTGCAACTGTTGGGGGAAAAAAGTCATTATTGGAAAAAAAATAACTGGGCCAAGTAATTTGCTGTTTTGTAGTACTGACCAAGCTTATCCTTTCTAGCAAAAAAAAAAAAAAAAAAAAAAAAATTTGCTTTCATATCTCCCATGTCATTATTCTTCCATTCTCACAGAGGATATGGTAAAAAGGTGATGAATTTCAGCAATTTTTAAACTTCGTTTAAGGAGGACTAATTATATGATTTGTTTGAACCTGTTTAAGGAGGACTAATTATATGATTTCCTTTCCCTTTGTGGTGCAGTAGTTGAAGAAGAGCTGATACTAGCATTCTGAACTGATGAGGCAATACTATTTTTTTCCAGAAAAGCACATTTTCCTCAGAATTAGTTTATGTCTGCCTTAAATATTCACAGTTCTTTTCAACATTCTAAACCCAGTAATTAGATAAATTATGAGGAGAGAGAAGGAAAAGGTAATTTCATTTTAATCAGAATGATTCCCCAGTACCCTATTATCTAAAGGCACAGTGCTCTCCCATGGTAAAAGCATCTGCCAGGGCAGGACTCCGGAATGTCTTGGCTCTGCTTGAACTCTGGAGGACACATGTCCTTTTCACTGGTTGCCAAGTCAGCCTAGCTCATGGAACATGACCCCCTGAGCTCATGTTCCTGGGCTCATATTCTTAATTATTTGCTCTTCCACAGGGCTGGAGGAATTAAAAAAAAAAAAAAAAAAATAGAAGAAAGGGTTGAAAGTATTCCTGGAACAAAAAAGCAATATATTCTACTATTGAAGTCAAGCTTTCTTAGATCATGTGCCAAAAAAGGCATAGTAACATGAAAGACCAATTATGATGAGATTAGCCTCTTCAATAAGACTGATCAAATAGCTCATTAAATGCTGTGTATAGTGTAATAGCAATGCACTATGGTAGAACAAAAGGAATTCAGTATTACAGTACATATCGAATCAAGACAATTTCAAAACTTCCATACATTTAGACTTAAAATATTTTCTATAAAAAATTACTGATACTATCGCAATTTATTCCCTCTTTCACTTGGCACAATCTTAATTTCATTTTCATTAAGAATCACTTTCATAAAGGTTGGAAAACACCTCTAAGACCATTGAGTCCAACTGTGAAGCTAACAAGTCCACCACTGAACCATGTCCCTAAGTGCTCCATGTGCTACATGTCTTTTCAATACCTCCAGGAATGGTGATTCAATCACTTCCCTGATTCAATGCTTGACAATTTTGGTGGAGAAATATTCCCTAATATCTATTTAAACATCCCCTGGTACAACTTGAGGCTATTTCCTCTAGTCCTGTCACTTGTTACTTGGGATAAGGGACCAACTCTCCGCTCATTATAATCTCCTTTCAGGTAGTTGTCAAGAGCAAGAAGGTCTCCCATGAGCATCCTTTTCTCCAGGCTAAACAAGCCCAGTTCTCTAAGCTTTACTCTTAGACCCTTCCCCTGACTTTCATGCTTTCATCCTGACCACACCTGTTCACATGGTTATTCTTACTGCACTTCATTTTTAAAATAAAATTCAATCCAGGTTTGATTTTTTTAAATATTTATTCAAAATATTTTTATTGACTTATTGGTTAATTAAAACCATCAATTGCCCACCTGATATGACCTCTATAATACAAGCCACTAGTACACAAGCTAATAATAATATTAAAGTGGTATTTTTCTATTTGCACAATAGGAGTATCTAACAATACACCTTATGTTAAAATTGGTTTGCTCTTAGAAAACACATTAAAAGATTTTGTGGCTAAGTGGTCTTCTATTCCTGCTCTAGTCTTATTTCCTGACATTGTGTAAGTCACTTAGCTTCTTTTTTCTTCATGTCCAGTCTGTAAAGTGACCAGTATGCATATTTCCATTCTACATTCCTTTTAGTGCAAGGGCATTAGTTCATAGTATTTTTCTATGTTTAAGGGAATGGAGGTTCCTGGTCTAAGCTACATAGTCTGCAGATTCATAGCAGCAATGATACATGAAACCTCTCCTTCTGACTTGAGAGAGATCTGAGAATGGCCTCATCAAATCAGACCTTTATTTAACTATTCCTCCAAATCCCTAAATCTTTACCAATGTGTTATATATGATAATGGAAACAGGAATTACATTTGAATTCAGTGTGTTGGGTGTAGTGAATAAATCTCAGATTTGTACAGAAATGCTTGTGAGCTACTGGAAAGACTTGGAGACTTCAACCAAGTAACTTACTTTTTCTTGAAATCTGCCAAGTATGAGACTATTGCATTTATTCTTCTAATGAGAATCCTCTTTAATAAATGCCGGATTACTAGAATGTAATTTGTGATCATATTAACATGATTACAGCTCTCAGAATCCCAGTGGAGACTCTAGAAATATTATTAGGACTGTCGGTAGAAAGGAGTTTATGGTTTAAAAGGTTCTAAACTAATCATGTACTTATTAGTTATGGCCAAATTCCTCCTAACTCCCAGATGAGAGAGAAAAACCAGAACTAATTACTACAGTTGTGCACACAGGGGAAGGTGTCTATATTAGAAAAAGTAGAATAAAACAGCTCTCATGCCTATAATTACTTTTTCCATTATGTCATTTTGAATTATTACAGAAAAAAAATAATAGTAGCATGGTAATATGAGGTGCTGATGGGATACAGCAATATAAAAATGGATAACAAGACAGCAGCTGCAGAATGTTACTCTGTGAAATAATCTTTATAGTTAGTAGAAATAGATTTATGAATCCATTTATCAGGACAAATAGGTGTAGCTCTGACTTGAAAATAAGCATATTCAGGAGCACTAAGACTGATTATTTCAATGTTCAGTCTTCTTACTTTAAAAATGCCAGAATAACATTTTTTTTTTTTCAGAATATGAAACAAATGCATACCACAGAAGTAAATGTTAAAGGGAAAACTCACTTTTCAGAGACCATGCTGATAACTTTCTGTACAGTAATGCAGCTTTTAAAAACCATCATCTAATCTTATTTTTTCAATAAAATTATGACACTTTAATAGTGATTATGTAATAATAAAATCTAATCATTTATATTTTTAAGGAAGACCATTCTTAAAACTTAAAGTATTCCAGCTAGGACAGTGCTAATTTTTTGCAGTAGTTGGGAGAGTCATGGTTAGGACCCAGAAGTTATTCTACACTGCCTCACATCATTGCCAAGGGATGGGGAAAAGGACTCTCTTCTGCAGACAAGGGACTCTGCCCAGTTGAGAAAACATGGTGTAGGGTGCCTTCCAGTATTGTCTGTTGTTGGGTTTATTTTTCCAGATGAATTTATAACTTTTGTTATTAATATTGTTGCTGTTACTGTTAGCTTTCTTCTCTTGTGGCTGTTTCCAGTAAGTTGTTCTTAACCTGTGATCTTTGTCTTTTGTGTCTCTAGTTGAAGAGTGAAGGGTGAGAAGCACATGGCTTTAGTAAGACAATATAATTCCTAAACCATGATAATCTATAGAAAATAAATTCCTTAATTTTATTCCCTGTACTCAGCACTGGTGAGGTGACACCGTGAGTGCTGTGTCCAGTTCTGGCCCCTCAGCTTGGGAAGGACATTGAGACACTCGAGCGCAGCCAGAGGAGGCAGCGAGGCTGGTGAGGGGCTTGGAACACAAACCCTGTGAGGAACAGCTGAGGGAGCTGGGGGTGTTTAGCCTGGAGAAAAGGAGACTCAGAGGTGACCTTATCACTCTCTACAACTTCCTGAAGGGTGGCTATAGTCAGGTGGGGGTTGGTTTCTTTGACCAGGTAGCAACTGACAGAACCAGAGGACACAGTCTTAAACTGTGCCAAGGGAAATATAGGTTAGATATTGGGAAAAAGTTTTTTACAGAAAGGGTGATAAAGTATTGGAATGGTGTGCCTGGGAAGGTGGTGGAGTCACCATCCCTGGATGTGTGACTTGATGGGGCACTCAATGCCAACATTCAGTTGAAGTGTTAGGGCTGGGTTGGACTCTATGACCTTGTAGGTCTCTTCCAACCTAGTGATTCAGTGTAAAAACAAGAGAGTAAGTATCAGAGGAATAAACACAGTGTATGACTATATTCTAACAATTGATGGGATAAACCAGGATCTGAATAGCTAAAATCACAGCCCTTAATACAAACAAAATTGCAACCACAGGTGAAATTAAAAGCCCTTAGAACACATCTTAGGAAATGTACTGGATATAGGAATTAAAATGGGAATACCAATCTCCGATTTACTTTGAAAAAACCCATTCCTACCAGACAATCCCACCATGGAATAGAAGTTGCACTGTGTGATATAATGTCAAATGATTGATACATGTTTTTTTTCCACAAATGGTTCCATGTAGAGCTACATGAAAGCTAGTAAAATGCTTCCTTGTATTCTTTCCTGTCCCATTTTGGTCCTTCTTTCTGCTTTAGGAACTGTGACTCAACCATAACATTTTCTTTTTTTTAAGACTATTACATTTACTTGTAAATATCTCTGAAAAATTTAGCCAAATTATTATAAATCTAAAGTTTCTGAGGCAGAACAAGGAAGGTTAACACATGTTTTGACAAATTCCTCCCTTCTGTACTTAAGTTCCTGCTGCAGAGACTTATGACAAGTTGTTTCTGTGGCCCTGACAATGTTTGAAACAGGCAAATGTGATCTTTAAGTCCCTACAACCCACTGAATAGAAAGAACAGATTAGGATTTAAATATAAGTATAGGCACCAGATATAATATAACCAATGACTGAAAGATGATGATCTTAGCATTTACAGGGTGCTCTTGCAACTCACTGAATCAAAAACTGCAGGAATGGAAGTCACAGAGATGTCTATAACAAACACACAGCATCTATTAGAAGACGCAGGCCTATTTAGTGTAAAGATTCCTGATTTGAAAACTTTCTGGAAACTTAAAATATCTGACTCAAAGCTCCAGCCAACTGGATGATAGAACTTCCCTTTCTTTCAAATACCAAGACCCTTTTACTCAAAAATCTATACTTCAGCATATGAGGCAAAGGAAAGGAGACACCAAAGAAAGCAGAATTTTTCCTTTGCAGGAATAGCATAATTTCAAATGTGTATGGCACTGTACAGTGTTAGAATAATGCAGTCATGAATCATAAATCAACACAGCTAAAACATCAAAACATTTACAGATGTTTTCTGAAAATTGCTGTTTTAACAAGTGGGTGGATCACTGGAAAAACTGCATCACATCAACTTTAATATATCAGATTTCAAAATTCTACATATTGCAGAATTGTAAGAAAGTACATTAAATACTTTATCTAAATTTCAGTGAAGAAAGGTCAAGCATGGAATGTGTAATTTGGAAGAAGCAGAAATTTCTTAAAAATAAGTAAGAAATTAAAAAATATTCAGTACATAAAAATTAAAATAAATATTGTATCTGAAGGTAATTTTAATGCTCTGCTTCCCAGTTTTCTTCCTGATAATGAAATACACAATATAGTTTTTAATACAAGAAATAGTGATTCTTACTTCTTATTGGATATATAAAATTAATCCTTCTTTTCAGTTAGCATGCAGAAAACCATCAACTTAATTTGGCAAATATAAAGCGCAGACTAAAGACTGATATGTTAATTCATATCATACTGAAAAACATGACACTGGTGTAGGCACATGGATCTTTCATGGCAACTTTAATTCTTGCCTTTGGGTTTATCTCCATCCCTGTACACATTCTTCCCTACCCTTTCTAAATCCTTACTTTTAAAAAAGTGCATGACAGTATTAAAACCAAAGCAATTACACTAAAATAAAAATTAAAATCTCTGTTTATTTTTTCAGATAACTTACTATTTACAAGACTATTATGGGAGATTTTAGCTGAATATTTACTTTTGATAGATCATCTCTGTAAAGGAGTAAGACCTACTCTTCGTCTACATGACAACATGAGGCAAACAGCCTTCTGCAGTAGTCTTTAAAAATACTTTAAATTTTTAATTCCTCTGCTTTAAAATACCTAGGCATCAACTTTAGATAAGGAATTGCTTGCATGAAAATAATTTCAAATTTATTTTTTTTAAGACATGTTGAACAGCTTTATGCAATGTACTTTGTATGCTAAAAGACATATATTGATTTTAATTATCATAAAAAACATGCAAGGATCAATGCAATAAGAAATTCTTGAGAAAAGGCCTCAAAATAAACCTAAATAAATGGCTGAAGCAATTGCTCAAACTGGTATTAAATGAAAAAGTTCTAATCCATGATGTACTATTATGCCAAAAGCTTTTCCAGTTGGGATCAATACACTGAACATGTATCTGACAGGGGCCTACATTGGTACAATATTACTTCACAGTTAGGTGATCACAAGCTGCCAAGTAATTTGTAGAGGTAGCCAGGGAACAGGGCACAGACATGTTCTGCCCTGAGGCTTATCAGAAGGGCAGGAGAGTGATACCGACTAAGCAATCCACAACTACCAAAAAATATTTCCAGTATTTTACTTGCTCAGTACTGAGAAAATCTCCCCTTGCCTGGTGACTGAAAACCAAATATACCTAAATACTGAAAAGGAGTAGGGAATAAAGTGGTGTCTAGATATTCTGCAGAGTTTGCTTGCTTTTATTTCTGACCTTTTGGGTGATGGAAAATCATAGTTTATCTAGTTTTTAAGATAAGTCAGCAGACTGATACATGCATGAAACTTTCACACACAGCCAAATGATAGAAGTTAGATAAGACAGAGGACATCTTTTTGTCCATTGGTTAGAAAAAGAAGAAAAGAAAGCAAGAACTATAAGAAAAGGTATGCAGGTTAGATGTAATTACTGAACGCAATATGTAAAAAAAGTATAGTAGAGAGTGACATAATCTCCTATACTAAAGAAGAAATTTATTTATGAAATTTATGAAAAGAAATTTATGAAAAACTGAAACCGTATATAAAGAAATATATGTAGCTCTTTATGGAGAACTTATGAACCTCTTAAGCTGTCAAAAATTCTAAATATATAATTTTTCTATATTTTTTTTCAAATAGTTACAAAAAATAAAATTTCCCCCCCTTATTTATTTTTCAGTGTTTGGTTTTTAAATTCTTTTTGGAATTTATGAAGATCATTCTTTAATTATTTGTATTATTTTCAACTAAGCTACTACACTTTTTACCAATATCCTGTGAAGAAAAAAATAGAAAAGTCAAGAATTCCTCTTTTATATTCTACTATCTCTATTTTTCTTTATAGGAATAATAAGCCAAAAGTTCTAGTTAAATGTGATGTTAAACCAAAGTAAAATATTTGCAGAGGGGAAATCATGCCACCACTCTCTTTCAAAGTAGAAGCAATTGTTAGACTAAGTGTTAAGGTCTAAAGTGGCATTATCCTGGTCCATTCTCTGTTGTGTTGCCCTACAATGTCTTGCAGCCAAAAAGAAACAGTGTTAATATTTTAATGATATTTTTAATTAATTAATATTTTAATGATAATAGTATTTAATCCAAAATAAATGTTCCAAGACATGCCGAGTTTGCATCCTAACAAAATTTTTAAGTTGGACTCAGAAAAATGAGTAATGTGCCCCCTAAAAAAACCCTTGAAAACAATGAAACAAAAAATAAGGTAGGATTATTTTAAAAAGAAGTATGCAATATTTTGCTGGGAAAAACCAAAAGCAAATACACATGTAAAATGTTAATTGGACCAAAGGCCTAAAGTCACAGCCTCAAACAGGAAGGCTTTTTTTGTCTTTGTTGTTGTTGTTGTTGCTGTTGTTGTTGTTGTTGTTTCTAAGGTGCTTATGGTATTTACTGCCTCAAGTCTGTCTGCCTTTAGTTGTAGACATACAACAGCATAAAAAGTGATCCTATTACATGCCCAGTTATCTGAATCCTTGTCTAACTTGTGCAATCTCTTTGCAGTGTTGGTGATCTTCTCACTCTTATGGTTATCACAAAGGGATAAGACTGTCAGTGCCCTGAACAATGACTAACTATATAACTCTCTTGAGGCAAATAAAAAAATAATTATTTTTAATCTTTTAGCAGAGATGTCTAATTACAATATGAACTAAAACTGAATTTTAAACAGAGAGACAGAAAGAAATGTGTCTAGTAGTCAGATAAAGAATTCAGATAAAACAATTAAAAATAATTAAAAACCCTTGGAACCAAATATTGCATTTCTCTTTCCTGCTGCATCTTACAAGACTTTACTCAAATCACTAACTTTAAATGACTTTAAAAATAGCAGTAGAAGTAGCAATAGCAGTAGAAATAGAAAAGATAGCAATACATTGTGTATATGTACTGGTTTTTACTGTGATAGAGTTATATGTTTTTCTATATACATAGAATGGGGTTATGTTCTGGAGATGTGATGAAAACAATGTTGATAACACACATGTTATATATATATATATAACTAAATGTTTTAGTTTTGCTTAACAGTCCTTACAGAGCATCATAGCCCTTTCTATTTCTCACATCACCCCACCAGTTAGTAGGCTGGGAGTACACTAGAATTTGGGAGGAGACACAGTTGTGGGGAAGAAGGGGAAATAGAGGAGGTGTTCAGAATTAAAGGGTTTGTCTCCCCAAGTCACTATTATGCAAGATGGAGCTTTGATTTTCTGGAGATAGTTGTCAGTGAATTCCTTGGATTTTTCTTGCTTTTGTGTGAAGATTTTTTTTTTTTTTTTTTTCATATTACACTGTCTTCATCTCAATCCTTGAGTTTTCTCACTTTTACCTTTCTGGTTTTCTCCCCCATTGCACCAGGGGTGAGTGAGCAAGTGACTGTGTGGCACAGAGTTACTCACCAGGGTCACATCACAACTACAGAATAACTTCTAAAGTCTTTAATTTAGATTTCTGATGCCATAGTAATGTGTCCCAACCCTGAGACCATTTCCATGGTCACACTCTAGCACCAGGAGATTCTGGCTCTGTATCAAATCCAGAGGTTTTTCCCAGGTAATCTTTAATACTAAAATCTCTCAGGAGAGAATTAATGTCATTCACACCCACAAGAGAGTGTCCTTCTATAGCCTGCTTCTCTACTGTTCCGCTTATTATTTTATTGAACAAAGTTTAATATAAAACTGTACAGCAGATAGATAAAGAGCAATTAGGTCCTATCTGTCACAGGTGACTAGACTTGGATCTAGTCAAGGCAGGATCCTGCCTTGCCTGACAGGCAGGATCCTGACTGACACAAAATTAAGACTTTCTTCCCTAGTTATTCTAGTGCATTCTACCCCATGGCACACCTACCACACCTGAGAGAAACTAGCTACTCACACATCACGTGTTCTTGAAATTGGATATCCAAACAAAGGGCACACAAATATATATTTACAATGCTCACATGTCAGTAGTGTTCAAAAATCCTGTCATAAGTGTTTCCTGTTCTTGTCTCCAAATTTTTGCATAGAGAATCTCAGAATAACAGAATGATGGGAAGAGACCTCTGGAGGTCATCTGTTCCAGCCCCCTCAACAAGCAGATCCTCTAAAGCATGATCTCCAGGACATATCCAGATAGATTTTAAATATCTCCAGGAATGGAGAAGCTAGAAATTCTCTGGGCTTCCTGTTCCAACTATATTATTCTTCTTTTATTTTGTTCTTGATATACAGATAATACAAAATTTAGATTCTATGCTGAGTAACACAATTTAAAATCAATGTATGGCAGTGCATAGAATTTATCAGCCAATTAAAAGCTTTGTTTCTTCTGATAATATACTTAAGGGATCCTGAATCCAAACACATAAGTACTTCAATATTATTTGGGGGGTTATATCACTTAGGTGCCATTAGGACATATTTAGAGGCTTAATGTTACAAGAATTAGTTACATAGAAACACAGAACCATAGCATCGTTTAGATTGGAAAAGACCTTTAAGATCACTGAGTCCAAACATTGGCCTAACATTGTGAAGTTCACCACTAAACCATGTCCTTAATTATCTCAGCTACACATATCTTAATTACCTCCAAGGATAGTGACTCAACCATTGACCTGAGCAGCCTGCTCCAATGCTTGGCATACGCAATACAAATCTCCTCGGGTGCAACTTGATGCCATTTCTTTGTGAGAAAAAGGGCCAAGGTCATCTTTCAAAACTGGATATATGAACGTTTTTAAAGTACCTCAAAATGTACCTTTGAGTACCTCAAAAATTATTGCCTAAGATTTTTTCTCGTTTCTGTCTAGTCTGTTTTCCTTCTATTTGTCACGTAGTGCTGAAATGTAAGCAAACATGCAATATTGTCCACAACCCTGCTATTTAGAAAGTGCATTTTGTTAAGTGTTTGATTGTTAATAATGAGTAGAACTTGTTTTAATTTTCTCTGCACTCTGGAGTCATATAACTTACTCTTCTCATTCTACCAGGGACAAAAGTCATTCTTGCTTCAGGTGATATTAGAAGCTACTTAATCATTTCATATGCAGATTAAATACTGCAGTACAGCCTTCTTCATGCCTAGAATACCAAGTAATTAAATGCCTAATCCATAACTACTGCATCCTCCAAATTGTCATGCAAAATACTGAGTTGCCCTGCCTGCTACTTCTGGTAGTGCCTATCCATTATTATAGACTCTTTTATATAATTGCATTTGTATTATTGTTTATAATTACATTGAAAAAAAAAGAGTTGGTAATTATTTCTGACCTTTTTAGTGAAGATTGTCTAATTCTTGGAGCATTTTTGAGTGATTTTAGGGGTGTTTTTTAGTGCGATCCTTCTTTTCCAGATTCATATGTATG
The DNA here is from genome assembly GCF_050655825.1 of Lonchura striata. Lineage (NCBI taxonomy): Eukaryota > Metazoa > Chordata > Aves > Passeriformes > Estrildidae > Lonchura > Lonchura striata. The sequence goes on along the minus strand of NC_140704.1, from coordinate 140,341,562 downwards.
CTAAATGTCCAGCATTTTCTATCACCATCATTTTTTCTTCTAATTAATAAAAATGGATTATTAACTATAAAAAGGCTTTATGTTCGGTTTTCATTCAAATGTAATGCAAAACTAAATACAATTACCTGTAAGATTTTGACATTTATGTCAAAGTCTACAAAGTCCTTCCTAGGTGAATGGTAGTTCAACCAATATTAGAAAACATTGAAATGATGAATTTTACACTTGCCATTGTCCAGTCAAAGATATACAAAACAAATAGCAATCATTTGCTATGAAGTGAAAATTTATCAGCTGTTGCTAATACTACCTCTAAAATTTACAGTCTTACAGTAAACTTATTTTTATATGTTTTATTAATAAAAACATTTATACATAATATTGCAAAGAAAAATATTTTAAAAAAATATATATCATATCAATTCCTTAAGACTGCTGAAAGAAAAAAATCTCCATGGCACTCTGTGACCAGATCAGAAATCTCGCAAAAGTCATATGTTCTCTGACATCAAAATACTTTTCATTTACAAGTATCCAAATGTCAATACATATATCTGAGTTTGCTCTTTTGGGAGTTACCATATTACTCTTAAGTAAATCAAACATAGATTTCTTTATCCTAAAAACATTTCAAAAATTATTTTCCCTGGAATGATTAAATGCACATTTATGAAAGAAGGTGATGATTTAGATTATAATTAACTCAGCATAGTGTAAGACACAAGATCATTTCTTTATGAAATCAGCACTTGGAATTTTATTTAATAATTTAGACATTCAGGTAAGTTCTTTCACATAATACTGCAAACCATTAAATACTAGAACTTTGGTTTAAAAAAAAAAAAGAAAGAAAAAAAAGCTTTTTTGTTGCAGTTTGAGGGACAGTTCTAAAATTTCAGTAATATCCAGTGCAGTATAAAACACGCTGTTATGAAATTATGAACTTGTTTCATCTGAACAGAAAACTGAAAGGCTCAGCCTTACAATTTCATTCCCTAATTCAACCACTTGTTTCTTCTGTTTCTGTTAACTTGGCAATTAGGGAATCGGCTTAATTACAAAGTGCAAAACACTTTGGAAAAATTGTTTGGGACCTTTATGACCTTCTAGTGATATTTTCAACCTATCACTCCCTTTATATTTTCTTAGAATTAGCCTGGTAAAATTGCCATGTTCAATATCTAGACAACCCTCCCTATAAGTCAATATCACTCACAAATTTTTGTTTCAGAAATTGTACTTTGGCTGCAGAAAAATAAAGCTGACTACATTGATCTTTGGTCTTGATCCTGTATCATTTTATTGAGTGCTGAAAGGAAATTATATTCTGACTTCCATTGGAAAAGTCTGAGCTCTGTGATGCTGCACCCAAAGTGGTGTACTCCCTTTTCAGTATATATCAATATACTATTTTCACTTTTTCCTTTTCTGATACTTTAAGTTCGTACACAGAATTTTATGTTCATACATTCCTCAAAGATTTAAACCTAAAAATGGTGCAGATTTAATGCAACTAACGCAAACTTCTAACAAAGAGTATATTCTTAATGCACAGGAAGAGTCATGTTCCAATGACAGGGAAATTATATTCTTAAATTCATGGTTGTTGTACTTACATGATTATCCAGTGTATATTTTCTCATTTGTATATCTGTGTGAATTTAAGAGTACAAAAAAATTGAAGTATGGTTAGGAAAATACAGCAATTCTTATTTCTAAATGAAGTTCATTAAGTTATTACTACATCTTATTTTGAGTATTCCTCAGTACTTTATCTATTTTCAATATTAGCCTTCATTTTTAGCATAAGTTAATATCTGCATTGTTTTACATTTTGTATTATTTTATCTACTTGCATAATTCCACAGATAAAAACGAAATATGAAGTAAAGAAGGAGAGGTTTTTCTTAAACAGAGTTAGAGGTTATGCTTAAACAGTTAGTACACAAATTAATGTGCTTTTTGCAGGCCCAACTGTGAACTTAATTTATATATATTTTATTTGTAATTATCTATGTAGATGGGATAAATTGCTTTTGCATATAAATAGGCACTTAAGCCTACAGTTACCTGACAGGCATGTGCAATCAGGGTAACTGATCTTGCAATTGCATGCATCTGCAATGCAGGTCAATAAAATTCAGTTAATTCTCAATAATGTTTTGATATGAGAATCATATACATATACTTTACTCAAGTAGCAAACTGCCAAAAATAGAATATACCTGAGCTGCTTTTTCTGCACTGCCTTGTAAGGACAGGCTAAAATTATTGCCCCTTAGCAGCACAAGGCAAAATCAATCTTTTCTAAGAGTGATGGCAAAACACCCATAAAGTCAGGAATTTTCTTGATTTTAAAAACTACTTTATCTAATAAATAATTTGATGAACCACTATTTCAACCTTTCCCACTGAACTTGGTGGTAAAATCCACAAAATTTCTGTGTGTACTGTATTTCTATTTCCCCCTTCAAATGCTAATTGAGAGTAAGGGAAGTTTTAAATAAATGTCTCATAAACCTGCAAACTATTCTTATTGCTGTTAGCATTGATTAAAAAACATAAGTGAGAAAAATTAACTTTTAATATGCTGCCAATAGCTAAGAGATTAGCTACAGAAGATTTTCTCCAAGATATTTCAGGTTAATAAGCATTTCATTAAAAAAAATAATAGGTTCTTCAGAAAGGAAATATAGCTTCAGGCTGAGGGTTCGTCTCCACAAAACTACAGTTTTTATAGATTATGTTTTCTTTGAATAGTGTGCCCAGTCAGATCACTGGGGGCAGATCAAAAGGAATGAAAAAATATGGTAATTTTTATGCATCTTCTTCTCAGAAAAGTCCATTTTCATGTTGTTTTTAAATAACCTAAGGGCTCTCCCTTCTGATGCTAGGCTGCAGAGGCCATTGAGGAGAATAAACATTGTTCAGCAAGCAGCGCAAGATAAATGCAAACAAAATATGTACCTTTTTTTCATCTTAGATGCTGATAGAGGCAAGATCCATGTGTCATGTCAATCTACTGCATGAAATATGTATTTTGGAGACTTAAGCACAAATAAATTTGATGAAACTACAGAATATTTTTTATATTGTGTATATATCTATCTATCTATATCTATATCTATATCTATATCTATATCTATATCTATATCTATCTATATCTATATCTATATCTATATCTATATCTATATCTATATCTATATCTATCTATATCTATATCTATATCTATATCTATATCTATATCTATATCTATCTATCTATATCATCTATATAATCTATATCTATATCAATCATCTATATCTATATCTATAGCTATCATATCTATATCATCTATATCTATATATATATCATCTATATCTATATCTATATCTATCATATCTATATCATCTATATCTATATATATATCATCTATATCTATATCTATATCTATCTATATGCATGCATATATATCTCTATATCTATATATGTGTAAGTCTTACCACACATTTTCTCCTTCCACAAAAATGTATGCACAAATATTCACCTGTAAAACTGTCTATACCCCAAGATCCATGTTGGAGCTTTAACTCATCTTTCATACACCTGGGAAAAGGTAATTCCTAGAGCATATGAACTCTGGCCACATCTAGACCTTCCCTACGTGGTCAGAGCTATTGTGCATTTCACTGTTATCACAGAAGTGAGAAAGGAAGGCTAAAACATCTGGGAAATAAGCTCATACACATGGGAAGAACAACATAGTTCACATACTTCCATTAAGGGGATTCTAGACAGAAATATGCTACCTCTAGTCAGTGAATAAACACCAAAAAATTACCAGAAGCATGATGTGCCTGAACCACTTAATTCTTTTTTATACATTTTAAGCCTTGGCGGGAGTCACAGCATAAAGGTTTGTTGGGCCAGAGACTAAACTTTTTTTGCTGAAACATATGATGCCTTCTGTAGCATTTAATTTTTTTTTTTTTTTTCTACAGGGTCTACTAACTTCATGACTAGTCATTCTGACAGGCCACTTTCAAAGAAATCTATAATTCAAAAACAGATTAAAATAGTGTTATAACATGTGAAAAACAAGAATATGAAAACCATTTGCTAACTCTAAGTTCAACTCACTACTGCACTGTTGGATATAGCAAGAAATTCTTCCTGTTGTTCCCTGACACTACCACATGAGAAGTCTAATTCCACTTGATGTCTTCTGGACAAAATTTAAAAGTAAAACCTTGTTTGTTCTTTCCTACAATGGATATAATTTTTTTTCCCATCATGGACATTTTTTCCTCAGAGTGCTATTTCCTAGGGAATAACACTTTTCCCAATGTTCCAAGAGTCCAAAGAATCCAACTGAGTATATACTCAACTACATAGTAAAATGCCAAGAAATTGATATTTCATTATTTTAATGAAATAGTGACTTTATTAAGTCAATATTCCAGCTATGGGACAATATCTGACCCACTCTTCTTTCATGCCAGGACTTGCATTCATCCAGGATTAGTTTATTAGTAACAAACTGACCCATCTTACAGTAAAAAACCAATAGAAAAAGCATGTATGTCACACAAAGCACCAAGCATAAAGAAACAAAAACTATTTTGGTGATGAAAGAAGCTGCATATTACTAATTACAAAACAAGTACCCTGGCAACAGACAGAGGGGAGGGATGATACCTCTTCCTCTCATTTTGGAGCTAGTCATGGATCATCATTATATGTTGATCTTTCCTGTCTCACATGTTATATAAAGGCCTGAAAAGGAAATGTGTTTGTACATGAATAACAATTAATTTATTTTATAGCCTATTTCACTTTGTTGTCAGCTAATTAAATTGTGTCACTGAACCAAATATGATTGATTGTTACCTGCAGCTGTTCCCTTTAAATCTGTCTACAAATAGCTTCTCCAAGATGGTAAGCATTCTGACACTCTCTAAAATACAGTCAGCAACAGAAACAGACAACCATTGAAAATTTAATCTTAACAAGACTTCCACTAAACTCAGGGGGATTCCATTTTTAATTAGAAACAGAATGCCAGACTCTGAGTAGCTAGCTTAGCAAAGTTCACTAAGTAACAGTTGATTAAAAGACATAAGGTGGACAGCTTTATTTTCCCTCTAAGAAACCCAACAGCTACAAAAATTACTTCCTTCATAAGATATATTTAGTCATCAAAATGACAGGCTTGTCAGACCTGTGGCAGATTACCTTTTTTTTTTTTTTTTTTTTTTTGAGTTTGTTTCCTACTGATGTGCCAATAAGGAGAACACACTGCCAGGGAGTTTTGTTGTGAACAATATCTTTTATGATGGTGTGATGGGAAAACATGCGCTCTCAGAAATGTTGCAATGACACAAATCTGAAAACAGTGATTCACCAGTGGTGGTGCTGCCATTCAGACAGACTTTGAGAGGTTGGAGAAATTCATATTGTAGAATCTCATACAGTTCAACAAGAACTACAAATTGAACAATCATGGAATTATAGAATGGCTTGGGATAGAAAGGACCTTGACATGGGTAGGGATGCCACCCACTAAATCAGATGGCTTGGGGCTTCATCCCAACTGGCCTTGAACACCTCCTTGGATGGGAAGTCTGTTTGAGTGCCTCACTACTCTCATAGTAAAGAGTATCTTTCTAACATCTAATTTAAATATCTCCTTTTTATTTTAAAACTATTTCTACTTGTTCTCTCACTACATATAATTGGAAACAGCCCCTCTCCATCTCACCTATAGGGCCCCTTCTGGCACTGAAAGGCTGCTATAAGGTCTCCTCCTATCCTTCTCGAAGTTGAAGAAGCCCAACAAGCTCTGACTGTCTTCGTAGGAGAGATGCTCCAGCCCTCAGATTGTCTTTGTGACCCTCTTCTGGACCCAGTCTAACAGTTCCATGTCTTGTTCTTAGGACTCCAGGGCTGGACACATTATTCCAATGGTGCATACTGAAGGAGAGAATTTCCTTCTTTGACCTGCTAGCTAACCCTCTTTTGATGCAGCTCAGGATGTGACTGGCTTTCTTTTTTTGAGTGCATGCTGTTGGCTAATATCCAAGTTATCATCCACCAGTACCCCCAAGTCCTCTGCAGAAATTATCTCAGTGAGATCTTCTCAAAGTCTGTACTCACATCTGGAATTCTCCTGACCCAGGTGCAGCACATTGCACTTGAACGTGTTGAGCTTCATGAAGTTCTTGCCCACTTCTCCACTTTGTTTGGGTTTCCCTGAATGGCATCCCATCCTCCTGTTGTGTCAACTGAACTGCTCAGCTTCATGTTATCAGCAGACTTACAGAGGGTGCACTCAGTCTCACTGTCTGTGTCATTGATGAAGATATTGAACAGTACCCATCCCAAGACAGAGCCTTGAAGGACATAATTCATCACCAACCTCTACCTGGACACAGAGCCACTGATCATAATTTTCTCTTTTGATTTTTCCCAATCCTCTTCATACCCTTCCTAATAAGGACAGGAGTCGTCTTTGTGGTTCATATTGACCTGTTTAAATTCTGAAAGATAGAGAAGTCAATCACACCATCCACATTTCGCCATAGCACAGTTTAGCCTTCTCTGCCAACTGTGGACAAACACGTACCATTGTGATAGCCTCTGTGAAATTAGTGACATTTGGGGTAGGGAATGAACAGAGAGGTGATAAAATATATTGAAACAGAATTTTTAAATTTTGAAAATAACTATCAGATGAGGCCTCCAATCCTTGATACAAGTGATTGCACAGTTTGGACACCATTAATTGTTCACAATACCTAACAGGAACCAACTGGTAATATCCTTAATATGGAAAGGTGAAAGTTTCAAAAGTTTCCCTCTTAGTGCAGATACAAAGCCGTATGATTCCTGTTACATTTATTCTGGTAAATGTAATTCCTGTTTTCATACATTATAAATGATGTATGGAGACTGACTCTACATACCAGGAAATAACAATATTAGTAATGAAATGTTAATACTGTCATCTGTCTTCTTTAGTGTCTAGCTGAACTGGAAATGTAAATCAAATATACACATTGTTTCTCAAAATACAGAGTTTTCACAAGGTAACTATCTTAATTCTTGGTTATGTTTCTTCTGTATTTAGTTGAAGAACTCTTTGGCTATATATGATAGCTTTTACAAGAAAAAATTAGCTAAATCTCATATTGATTTAGAAGCTTGCTAGATCCTTATCTATCCAGTACTTACTTACCCAAAAGAAATTCAGACCTGTAGCTTACTCATATTAAATTGTACTGTACTCCTCAAACAATTCCCAGTGTTTAGCAGTGGTATTTCCAGAAGAAATTATCACTACATAACTGAAAAAAAGCATAATCATGCCATTTTATGAATGCTTGTTTTACTGAAAATTATTCTTTTGTCAAAGTAATTGCCATTTATAATGTAAATAATTGTCTGCTGTCACTGAAGCAACCATACTCTGATGCAGAATTGCATGTGTACTCTGTGTGTACAAAGTTATATCCATCGCTGCATTTAACAGTCTTTATACAATGTGGAGAAAAGGTAGATTTCAGGTCTGTGGAAGGTCTGTGGAAGTAAACACTAGGTGTTGTAGATGTTTAAGCCATTTTCAAGGTGTCTTTACACATCTGTGAGCATGTTCATAATAGGAAGGAGAATAAACCTATCTTAGGTGCAGTTATGTAAACTTGTGAGATTGAGAGTAGTTTCAAGGCTGCTCTTTCTGGCAGTGAGAAAGCTAACAAAGTAAAAGAACACACAGATTCTAGAAACAATGGTAAATTATTTCCAGACTATCTGGTTCCTAGGAATGTATGACCCTACTTACTCTATACTGTGCTCTGTTCAGTCCATGATTATGTATAAATAGCAATTTTTAAACAAGGAGTAAACAAGTGAGAAGCAGCCTCTGGACAGTTAAATAGATCATGCCACCAGCAATTTCAAAGCTGCGTAACTGCACTGGAGTACTTATTCCCAAAATGCATACACGGCATCACTTTCAGTTCACTAGTTCACTTATTTGGTCTTGTATTTTTAACCTGACTTCTGTTTTTCTGTTTCATGTACCTTGAAGTTGAGCTCAGATGCTCTAACACAGAAAACCTATGATCTTTTGCATGTACCTAAACTTCTGTAGGCATCCCCAGAATCAAAAGCTGAAAGAGGGACTCCATCATCCCTGAAATTATAGTGCAAATGCACTTTTCTCAAGACTAGTGAGTTTTGTCTAGAAAAAAAAAACAACATTGTTTTTTCCTGGGGAATATGAAGAGAGACATGCCTACATAACAACTGAACCAGAAAACTGTTTTGAAGATCACAGTATATAAAAGAAAGATCTATGTTGCTTGCCCATCTGTGTGCTGGTTTGGCTGGGGTAGAGTTAATAGAGCAGTCTTAAGCTGCATCAGGGAATATAGGTTGGATATTAGGAAAAAATTATTTACAGAGAGTAATAAAGTACTGGAATGGTCTGCCCAGGGTGGTGGAGGCACTATCTCTGGATGTGTTTAAGAAAAGACTGGACGTGGCACTTCGTGCCATTGTCTAGTTGAAGTGTTGGACTTTTTTAGGTCCTTCCAGCATAGGGATTCTGTGTGATCCTGTGTAATATTGTTTGAAGTAGCTAGTATGAGGCTATGAGTTGGATTTGTGCTGAAGTAGTGTTGATAACACACTGGTGTTTTGTTACTGCTGAGAAATGTCTATATATCATCCAGGCCTCTTCTACCTCTCACATTGCCACACCAGTGTGCAGCAGAGAGGCAACACAGCCAGGAGAGCTGACTCCAACTGACCCAAGGGATATTTTATACCATATGTCATGGTGCTCAGCATATAAAAGTGGAGAAAAAGAAGAAAGGAAGGGACATTTTTAGTGATGGTGTTTGTCTTCCCAAGTAACTTCTCTTTCCTGGAGGTAGGACACCTGTCTGCCCATGGAAAGTGATGAATGAATTCCTTATTTTGCTTAAATTTCATGTTTTTCTTTGCTTGCATGCATGGCTTTTGCACTACTTATTAGACTATCTTTATCTCAACTGCTGAGTTTTCTCACTTTTATTCTACCAATTTTCTCCCCATCTCACCATCTCAGCAGGTGAGTGAGCAAGAGGCTGTGTGTTGCAGGCTGGGATTTGACCACAGCAATCTGGTTTTAAACCTCTCTCAGAAAAGGTCAAAGATTTACATAGTGATTTTTGCAATCAGCTCATCACCCTTTCAAATAAAAATACTTATTTTTCTGCTCTTGGAAATACTGTTTCTTTCCCTGAAGGACCTGACAGTAGATTTTTTGGTCTGTTTTGTTCTTGGTATCCCCCAACATTTCTACAAAACAACAGGCTATGAATCTGAACCTATGGAAATGTCCTTCCACTGACTAGAAAATAACACTCACAAAATTATTTCCTGTGTGCATTTTTGCTTTATTTCAATGTGTCTGCATTTTGCTCTTTTCAGAGCAATTACTACCTTTTTCTTCTTTCATTAGTTAAAATAATTCAGAGCCACAGAAAATATGTTAATCCATATTGCATTTTCAGTAATCCTCTAAGTCTGTATTACCTCAATAAATACATATTTTATGTTAAAGTCCAGTTTTACAATGGCTGGCAGTTTTGAAGCTAGCGTTTCTACACAAAAGAAACAATTCAGTAATTTTGTAATTGTTTTAATTCTTGGAAATTTCAAAGCTGAAGATGACTCGTTTGTCTTTTTTTAATATTATCTGGGTCCAAAGACTAACTTATTTCTTTGACATCCTACAGTTAGTCAGTGGTGAAATGAAATAATTATGACCTCAAAATTTAATAAATTGCAATAATCTGTTCACTAGATAGCACTGCATCTCCTTTTAAACTCTAGATATGTTTTATAAAGATGGTCTTTGCTGTGAATGTTTCTAGATAATAAAAGTTCTTTCCTCTATACTGTCCCAATGACACTTAAAGATGCATCTGTGTCCCTAATTAAGCAATTATATCTCTCAGATAAGTTCTTACCAGGTCATTGAAAACCATGGCCATCTGATTAGGCACTGTCTGAAATGGACTTATAATGCCAGTCTTAGAGACCTAAATGAAGAATTATGAATTAAAAATGTATTGGTGACATTCGGAAAATGATTAGGAAGATTATTGCAGGACAGATCACCATTTCCACATCAGTGCAGGGTTGCCTTATAGCAATACCAAATTTTATGTGGTCATTGGGATAGTGAAGTCAAGTAATACAGAAGAAGGCAGAGATCAGTTCTTTGTCTTAGCTGTGAGATTGCCTAACTCGATATTTTCTACCTGTTCACTTTGCCTTCTTTTTTTTTTTTTTTTCTGATTTATTAACCTTTCATTTATCTGTATAATGCAAGTTCCCTTTTGTTTTGTTTGGTTTTTTTAACACTAGGATATAGAAACAAATTTGTCTTGTTTTCTAATTTACATTTATTATTATGTTTTATTGTCTGTTTTGTCTGTAACCCTATTTTTATTTTCAATAAGAATGAATTTATGCTGAACTGATAAAATCTGCATATGAATGTGCTGACTTTCAGTTAACACCGCAGTTTTGACATTTAGGCTTTGCAAGCGTAACCATATTGCTTATTGTTTGGTGTTATTTCTTTTTCTTGCGTCCTGTAATTGGTTATTCCACATAATTTCCTGACCTTTTTTTCAATTTACATGAAAAATTGTGATCTTGTCCTAGTTTTATGCATCAAATACACGAAGTCCATATTCATCCCAAAGCTGGAAACCATAGAAAGAACTAAATATTAGATTCTAGAAATTTGTGGTTCAAATATACATTAATAATTTAACCTTTTATTTTAATTCCCTTTAACTAAGTGTAAGGCTTAACAGTTAATAGGTAGTTGATAACTGTGAATCATGTTTACAGCGTGGAATTATATAGTACTATTACATTTTCTTCAGTGGATGTAGAAAAGTAGCAGCTACAGTAAGAGGTAAATAATGAAGGAACTGTAATAAATCAAAATTCCATGATGCATGATGTCTAAGTGTAACCAGAATAATTCTTTTACTAGAATTACTTTTAAAAGTCAAATTGAGAAATTTTCCATAAAATGTTCAGAAGATAAAAATAAAATATTCTTTACTCACCCATTTAAAATATTCTTTACTTATCCACAACTTACTACTGAAAGGTTTCAGTCTAAGAAACATAGGATTGACATTTTATTTTTTGCGTATTTTAATTGATTGAATATTGTCTGTCAGGCCATGAAATATGTTGAATTTATATGATTATATAATTTCAATACTTAATTTAAAGTTTTTAACATAGAAATGAAAGAGTTAATATTTTTAAAATATGTATTATAGATGTCCTCACTCTTGTTTCACCAGATTTCTATTTTGTGGAAGAGAGGCTTTTGAATCTCGTTCAGAAGCACTCAGTGCAAAATTAAAATTAGAAATTTCCCTTGGAGAAAAATTAATTCTATTTTTACATAGTGGCCTCATGATATTATTAAAATGTTCTAAAACTGTTTTGTTCTTAGGTTACTAATTTAGGTCTATTTTCCTAGGTGTATTACTGAAACTCTTAAAAAGTCCTGACTAACTTCTTTAAACTGTTCCACCTTGCATGTCTACAGGTGTATAGAAATTTTTTACCATTCAGGTCACATGTGTCTCAGTTTTGCCATTAAACTGGACAAAACACAAAGAGTTTTAGTGCAGAAACTTTGGTTTCCTTAACCTCTCTGTAACAGTGTCCTACTTTCTAGCCAGCATGCAACATTTCCTTCATCCTTTCTCCAAATCTGACTTCAGTTTCTTTATTGAACTTGATTTATTTTCTTCATAGTGGCAAAGCTTTCTTTAAAGAGATGGATAGTGTTTATTTATGTGAATCAGACTAGCATATATCTAAAGGTGATGGCATATTATAGAGGGAGAAAAGAACCAGTGCAATCTCCTTCATCTGCTTTCCTGAGGTTGAACTTTAAAATAATGCTTTTGAAAAAAAGGTGTTATTCTGATTGCATTTTTAAAATGTAAGTTCTTTCAAAGGGTTATTACCCTTCTTTGATAAGTTTTGTGGCAAAAGGGCAGAGCACACTCAGGCTGGTTGGGATTAATTATCTTTAAAAATATTCTAATTACTCATAAGAGCGATATAGAGAACCGTATTAGATCAGACTTCAAAAACCCTAAATCCCAACATTGGATGATATGTTTAGGTTTAGGCATTTGCAATGGGCTGTGTAGAGTTCAAGGTATTCCAGAATCCAGCTCATAATTGGGATAATTTAATATATATCTCCAATAAAATATCTACATATTGATTCTGAAATCTAAAAAAAAAGAAAAATAAAATGTAATATCATCATAAGATAATGCATCTGTTTTATTCCTTTTGTTTTATAAGAAGCCACATTTGATTGTTAAGTTATATCAAGACTAAATATTTCTCTAAAAAAGCTTTAGGTTCTGACAAATTTTTCCATTATACATACAAATATATATTTTTGTACAAAAAGATGAAATAATAAAATGCACATGGATTACTGAAAATAAATATCAGGAAAGCTCAGCAAAGGTTAGTCATGGCCCTGAGTGCCCAGGATACACTGAGAAATGACTCCTTAATGACATAAAACAGAAACAAAATTTCAGCCTTATTGATGTTTAACACTAGTAAGAAAAAAAACCTCAACATTTAATATTTCTCTAACCTGCTCATTTGAAAGACTGTGCAGACATCATAATTACATTGCCCAACTATAGGAAAAAAGCATAATTATGATCATGCTTATCTAGCACCTTTCTTCCAAGCATCTGAAGTTCTTTGTAAACAATAACTAATTAAATATGCCTATAACTTCCTTTCTGGTGCAGACAACAGAAACAGTTCCCTTTCTTTATAAATCTCTTTTATTTAATGGTGACAGGTGGGAAGTAGACAATTTCTTCTGATTAATGTTACATCAGCAAGTTCATCTTTCATGCTTTGTCATTTTAGGTGGCTACACAACCACTGTTTTTATGCCTTTAGCACATCACACACAAAAACATCTCTGGGACTTCCACTGTCCTTTGTAAAAAGCTGTTTTGCCTCTTAGACATGTAGCAATTTTCTGTATTAAATTCATGTTTTTGTTTGTTACCTCATTTTACAACAGTGGAATGTGATAGAAAATCTTCATTTGATCATCTGTGATGGCATTCCCATAAAAATCTAAGAAAACAAAACACAGTTTTAATGCAATATAAATCTGAGTATTCTGGGCTATTTTTGAAGCTCATTACATAAAAAAAAGAATTTTTACAGCAAAAAGCACAAAAGATCCACAGAAGATCCAGATGAAATAACAAATGTGCACCATGCCCCCACTTCAGCTTTGTGACCTTTCTACAGCTGGGCAGCATCAAACATGTCCAGAATATTTTCACCAGGCGACATTCAGTTGAGTCACATCAAAGAACAAAAAAACAGGTAATGACTGCACACATGTGCAGTCAATAGACATTTTTCTCTCTCTGCTCTAAACCTAGTGAAGGCAACATGAGAAGAGAGAATTGAGGAGATATAAAGGCCTGGGAAACAAAGTAATGCAGTAAGTGTATGCAAACTTATGACAAATATATCTATATACACATATGTTTTTAGAACATTAATCTATGTCTATGAATGTATATAAACAGACACATACACATATGCAGATACAAATGTATAAATTTATTACTTTATCCAAATATGTAATTAAGAAAATAACTTAAAAAAAGATAGTTAAAGAGCAAGAGAAGGAAATATTAAAACGTCAGAAGTTCATTGGGTCACCTTAACAGTCTTATTTACCTTTCAGGGTGTATATTGTCTACTTACTGCAGTAGGTGGCTTACATTTTGCTCTGAAAATTTATGTCCTTTTAAAATTTCACCTTGATTCTTCTGAGATATGTTGTTTGTCCCTTTTGTGTCTTGGAACACACCTTTGTAAGTGCTGTAGCTATATTCTGTGAATATTTAATAAAATTGCTGTTTTCTTGAAGGAAAGTTTTGCCTTACGAGCTGATTGCTACTCTAAATATGCAACTATTTTCTTCAAGTCATTCCTGTAGGCTAGAAGGAGCACATCTGCTCCCTTGTAACTGGAAAAAATTCAATAAATGAAGCTTCACAACGCTATATATTTTCCCCAGGATTTGCATGAGATTCCTACAAAAGAATATTAACAATTTCTGGATTTTTCAAAAATAAAATATTCCAAAATGAAAGAATGCATGCTTGAAATATATCAATATATCTGGGTGGGGTGTTTTTTATTATTATTATCTGTAATGGGATTTTTAATTTTTTTTTTTTTTTGTAGGAAATAGTCAAAAGGAAAATATTTCTATTTAGTCTTGATGTTCTAGTCAACAGAACTAGAAGCCATAAAATGGCTTGGTCAAATTTAAAGACTAAGCTAAAGAAAAGTTTAAAAGAAATGCAATGATTACAGACCAAAATTATCCAATGTAAAAAAAATTATATTGGCAGTTTGGTGGCTCACCCAGGCAGTGAAAAGCCTACCCGGCTTCCAGTGAACACTTGGGTGACTTGTAGGCAGGGTTTTTGCTGCAATATTCCACATACCAATCGTTACCAGAGGCAAGAAGCAGAGTAATTAAGACTTGAATAGAATCTTAAAATTGAAGCCTAACTCTGATAGATGTCACCCAGTTTGATAATTCAATCAGACAAGAAAAATAAAGGCAGTATAACCTGCTCTTCTGAGAACTGTTCTGATCCAACACACACCTTAAAAATACTATGAGTGCTTTCAGCAGCAGAATTCAGATCAGATGCAAAATTACTGCCCTTCCACCAGATGCTGTTAATACAGCACCATCATTACAGGAGTGCCCAGACTGTACACTAAATTGGAAGCCATTATGCTGACTACACAGTACATAGTACAAAAGGGTATTTGACTGCCTAAACTGATAGTCTAAACTGCCAGGAGGTGGAGGTAGGAAATAAAGGCACACAAAGAGGCCAAAGACTGCCTGATTTCTCAAATGTGAAAACACAAGAGGTGAATTCTGACCCAGCGAGAGAGATACAAAACAGTATTTTCTCAGGAGCAGAGGTACCACTGGGAATGGAATAAGTGATTGTGCAAATGCATCTCAAAAACTCTCTGTGTCTTCTGGTCTGTGGGTGGTTCACACTGAGCTTCAGTAAAACATGGACAAGGCAAGCTTCAGTTTTCACTGTACACACATTCCCCTGAGCTTCTAAGGAACCATCAAAGTATCCAAAATTACAGTACCTTATGTTCCAACTCAATGCAGGGATGACTTTCACATAATGTAAATGGCCTAAATATGTCAGAATAATAGACTTGGAAACTGACTAAAATTGAAAGATTTTTATTAAATAAGCAGAAATTAATAAATTTTTTATCATAAAATCAGCAAATGATAGCATCATTTAGGTTTGAAGAGACCTTTAAGATCAAGAGACCCAGCACTGCCATATCCACCACTGAACCATGTCCCTAGGTGCCATATCTACATGTCTTTTAATGACCTCTAGTGACAGTGACTCAATCACTTTTCTGCTAGCCTATTGCAATAGAAAATATTTGGTGAAAACATTTTTCCTATTATCCATCTAAACCTCCCCAGGTGCAACCTGAGGCCATTTCCTCTGGTCCTGTCACTTGTTACTTGGGAGAAGAGACCAACCTTCACCTCACTGCAACCTCTTTTCACACAGTTGAAGACAGTGATAAGGTTTCCCCTGAGCCTCCTTCTCTCCAGACTAAACAATTCACTCCTTCAGCTCTTCCTCATAAGTTCCTGTACTCCAGAAACTTTTCTCATTTTGTCATTCTCTCAACACACTCCAGCACCTCAATGTCTTTCTTGTGATGAAGAAAGGCCCAAAACTGAGCGCAGGATTTGAGGTGTGGCCTGACCAATGCCAAATACAGGAGGATGATCACTTCCTGCTCCTGCTGGCCACACTATTGCTGATGCAGGCCAGGATGTCAATGGCCTTTTTGGCCACCTGGGCATACGCTGGCTCACATCAACCAGCACACCTAGGTCTTTTTCCACTGGGCAGCTTTCCAGCCAATCTTCCTCCCCCAAGTCTGCAATATTGCTTGGGGTTGTTGTGACAGAAATGCAGGACCCAGCACCTAGTGCTGTTGAACCCAATTCAGTTGGCCTCAGTCCACTGGTCCAACCTGTCCAGATCACTTGTAGAGCTTTCTTACCCTCAAGCATATCAACATTCCTGCCCATCTGTCTGCAAGCTTACTTGATCTCTGCGTCTGGACCATTACCAAAGTTAGTAAACAGGACTGGTCTCAAAGATTAGTTAATTCTGGTTAATTGCTTCTAATTCTAACTATTTAACTTTTCCCTTTTAATATTCAGCATGGACTAAATTACAAATCAATTGTCTGCCAGTGGTTTAAAACAGTTCTGAGGTCTTCCTTGATACAGGAGATATCAAAATAATTAATATATACAATGTTTTAATCTAAGAAAATTGACATACAGAAAAAAAAAATGTTCATTGTTTGTTTCTGTGGTTTTTAATCTAATGAAAAATTGTTTCAGTTTGCAAGTTGCTAATTTATCATACATGCTAAAGCTGTCAACTGCTAGACTTCCAAACATGCTTAGATTAATCTCTGCATCAATATATCCAAAAAGGTTATTCTAAGTACTTTAGAATGATTAAGAAATTGTGCTCTGCTTTGTTTTGAGAGAAGTTAAGAACAAATATTGTTTTCATAAGTTGAAAATGCATTAAATTAAATTTGGAAAGCTAATGCAAAAACAAATATACATTCAGGAATTTCCCACTCTTCAAGAAAAATAATCAGTAATGAAAAGCTATGCATACTGAATTTTACTATTTATTATCTTTATATGTAAGCAAAAATGTAATGTTTCTTCCTGAAATAAAGCTTTTTCTACATTTGAGATGTGGGTGTGTATATCCATTATATACATATAATGACTATAGCTGTTATAAACAATGTTAAGGACATTAAAGGTGAGATGGAAATATATAACTGTTATCATGCATTATAGCTCCATATTAGCATGCATTAAAACTATGAAATAGCTTTATGAAGAATTATAGAAATGGTTGTTCTTTGTACCCAGAAGAATACCAATTTTTTGACCTATTTTGATTTTTGCAGAATTGGAAAGACATTACATTCTTTCAACAGTATTACTTTTCTCAAGGATACTGTGCAAACTTTTATATATGTATTAAGATTTTCCAAATTTTATTCTGGAATAAGATTCATATTCAGTGCTGGCATTTTGATTTTACTCTTGTACCTTATTCTCTCTGCAATCCCAAATTACTAAAGTTAAGTCAGTGAGTTATATTACTTGATTTTATTTTTGCTGCAGATCACAATTTTTCCCATATTATCACATTGGCTGTATATTGTCACTACCACATTGGAGTTGACCAATGCAGTAATATTTCACAAGTTATTTCAACTTACTTTAAATCTGTATGTATTTCTACCTAAATTATTCTTCTTGAAAGTAAACTTAGGAAAATGTCAAAATTGCTCTGTCTGTAAAAATTGTCATAGCTGAGCTCTTGTCAGGATAGGAAATTGATGCAGTTATTGAAAATTACATCTGAAGTGTACTATATAGGATCCTTTTATATGAGATCTTTAGTATGGTCTTTTATGCTAACAGGCAGTGGAATAGGAGCCATATCAAAAATGATATGTTCAAAGGTCTCTTAGACTTAATTATAAATTATTTTAATTTAAACTCTGATAGTATTCAGTGAATGATTTATTACAGTATTATTAAATGTTCTTCTACATAGTATATAGTAATTTTCTAGTTCATTGCTGCCATTTGAAAATGACGTCAGAAGTTGCTTTACTTATTTCTTCTTCTTAATGATTTATTGTCATGGTTGAAAGCATTTCAGCTGGCTACTATAGTTTCCTCTTTTCTCAGTGCAGTTAAAAAACACCTTGGTGTTTTCTCAGATTATGTTAAAAAAACTATTTACCTTTTTAGGTTCCAATTGCTATAGTTTGTCTAGACAGCAATGGAAACTTCAATATAAATTATTATGATGAAATTTTAATATGTAACACTAATTATCCCTTAATCCTTAGATACATTGTTGACTATGTCACAATTTACAATGCTTGTTAATGTCAAAATCTAAACAGTGTAAGAGAAAACAAAACATTTGCAAAGGATTCTTCATACTCTTATCTTCAAGTCAGAATAGAGCTTCAGCTCCTAAATACTGAATCACTTGTTAAAAAAATCTGATTTTTGCATATTTCAATGCAGCATTAGCTCATTCATTGCAAACTTGATTTTCACTTTTTTCATAATTTAGCTATGTTACATATATATACATACATATACATTTAATGCTACTACAACACCAGAAATCTGCCTAAGGATGGGTATTAAGAATAACCTCTCCTGAAGCAAAGCCAGTCTAATATAGTACTCAACTATCCTTGCCTTTAAAATATTATTCCTAGTTTCTAACAATAAAGTCCTTTGCTACACATTAGTTCTTCAGCAAGTCTGAATCAAAGAGAATGCAAACAAATAATCTTTCTTATAAAACATTAATTTAGTCATTAGAATTGTGGGGTATTTTGTTGGTTTCCTTTTTTATTTTATTCAAGAAACCTAAAGAGTGGCTTTGTAAAATGATCTAATGGTGCAGTCCCACCTGTCAAAATTAAAAATAGTCCAAGAATTTTTTGAGCACCAAAATCACAAGAAAATATAATAGACTTGCTAGTAGTCTTTTATAATAGACTTGCTAGTATTCTTTTACGAAAAGTTATACCTCTTATGCACTTCAATAAAAATGAGCATACTCAGTATGATGCTTATGTCATACAAAATTATGTGATTCTTGCATGCATAAGCACATCAGAATATAAAATTATGATGCTGAGTCTGAAAAATCTTCATATTTTGAAGACTAACCTGAGATAATTTTTCATATCATAGAATGTACAGAATAAGTTGTTAAATATTTTAAGATAAAAAATATTTTTCAGGAGGAGGGTACAAGAAAGAAAGTGGTAGAACCTGGTGAAGAGGAGGGAGGAGAGGGGACATGGAACTGTTTCTGCTTTGAGATCCTCCGTTACTGAGCTGCTGTACAATTAATGTTAACATTGAAAGATACAGGCTACCACTCCCTTCAGGAACCCTAATTTCTTACCTTAAGCAAGATTAGCTTCTCCTGAATGATGGCATGATTTTTTTTGTAAATTAAAGACTAACTACTGTTTCTGAATTACATCTGGATCTCTTCCAGGAAAAAGCAACATATCAGAACTGGGACTGATGCCATAAATGCCTGCCCGACATGGAGTAATTTACTTGCAAGTGAAAGAACAAGAAATAATCCATATGATTATAGATAGTTGATTAATCTTCATGCTGGAAATACTCACACATTTTGTTTCCTTGGACATATCTAATTTTAGGGTATTTAGATAGTAAGCAAAGCTCTACTATGTTTCAGAACATCTCCCATTTTAAGACGTGAGACTTTCAACCTGAGAAGCCTGGAAGAGATTCCTCGTCAGATGCAGAGGGGTACAGTCAAAAGATTAACCTGGAAGTATGCAGTTCATGAAATTATCTGAAAAATCCTTTCAAACTAGAAATTAAATACATTTTATTATGTCATTTATAAGTTATAATTAATTAATGAATTGCCAAGGAATAATTAATCTGAAAATACAGCTATTCCTCCCTTATACTTTAACTATATGTAAAGTAAATATAAGAAATATACAATTAAAAATAATATACTTAGCCTGTTGTCTAAAATCAGTACACTGAATTACGAAATGTAAATCAACAAGCACTAATACTAAGTAATTGCTGAAAAATTTCCTGTCACTATAGAAGATCAAATCACCTGTGGAAGAGCTCTTGTACTCAACAGGAACAGGCATTAAAGAAAAAGGTTGGTTTTTTTTCAGCATACATTAATATACATGTCACTGGGAGACTTTGAGCAGCACATACAAATCCTAATCTTATTAAAGACTAACAGTAAGTTCAGTGCTCTTGAGTGGTGTGGAGTGCTGTATGGAAACAGATAATTCTTTTCCTTGTCACATTCTTCATAAACTCTAGACTTGAATCAACCACTATAATCTTGCAGTTTGTTCTCTGGCTTAATGGGGGCCTAATGAAATTTCTGATATAATTTGTCAGTCCTGCAGCTGTGCTACACTAAAGCATGCTTTATTTAAATATTCTTGATACAAAAGTTCCCAGCAAGGGAGAAGGCAGCAGAATTTTTGAGATGTTATTGCATTGGCTTGGAAAATGTAGTTGAATTTTGCTGCCAAGTCTGAATTTATCTTGCTTATCTTGAAATGATAGAATCATACTATATGCTTGTGATCTAGAATGAAGACCTTTCTATTGCTTTTTTTATTTCTTCTGTAGGATTTTGCAGGCTGTGATCATGGCCTCACCCCTTCGTTTTCTCTTAGATTTACTGAATAGGTTGAATAGGTTGAACTTTTCTGATTTATTTACTCCGAGCCTAATTGACCCATCTTTAAAATGTGATAAAAATTCTCACATTGCCAAGTAATGCCCATATTTTTCAACTAATTTATAACCTGCTTGTCAGTAGATAATATACCAAAGCATTAACAGTATAAAAAGTACCATTCAGTAATACACATTACAATAATTAATCCACATCTATATTTAAAAGTGGAGAAACAATCGAAACTCTAAATTATGTTTATGCATAAACACACCCCTCTACATCTTCTCGTGTATTTCTTCATTTTCCTTGCATGTATAAATATATATTCTTATATTTTCAGCATACACCATATTATGTCATGGCACAGAAAACATTGTGGTGATTTCAAGTGATTTGTAGATGGTTTGAGAGGCAGCAGCAGTTTTATAACTTTATGGCTACATTTAAAAGTATCATGTAGGTCTCTAATCACTGTCCAGTCTCCCTATTCAGTCTCCTGAATCCTACTGTAGCAAAATAAAGGATATTAATCCCTACCTTAGCATTAGTATTTAGGTGTGCCAAAGTCTTAGTCTGCAAGCTGTGGTATGTTGAACTTTTAACTAGTTGACTTAAAAGAAGGCTTGGAGTTGGTTAGAGATGGAAGATAAGGAAGCAAGGAAGGTTGCTACACTCATCAGAGAGGCTGCAGCCTTAAATGTAAGAAAAGAAATGGCCTGCCTACAGGTAGTGAAGGATTGATTCAATGAGGAATGGACTTCAGATATTCATACTGGTTGGAGCTGTAATGAGAGAGGTGAGAATTTAGATTGTATGGTAGAATTGTATAGGGATTTCTTTGTTCAGGATTCATTTCTGGAGAGACCCAGTTAGAGGTGTTTCTACTGCTATATTACTCAAATAAATTACCTTACTAGACTTAAAGCCTGAGACTGGTGCAGCATAGACTGGAGAAAATTCTTTATCACCTACCTATTTTTGTCCCTCACAATTTCATCTAACCCTTGCAAATTTTCCACTTACTTTTTCATGTGAAAACATCAACATCTCTAATTAATTCCAAATATATCACTGAAATTATTTAGCTATCTGTATACCCCATGACATCAATGAATGTGTCATAGCTACTGGGTTCAGGTGCATGCTCCATGTGTGATTGAGATCACTCCTTCCATTACTTGCCTTCCTTGAAAAAGATTTCAGCTCCCCTTGGCTCTTTACACCTTAGACTTTCTAATCTGTTGATTCTTTTTTTCCTTTTTTTTAGGTGTAATGGGAGATATAGAGTCTTGGAGAATTTAGCAATATGGAAGTTGATATTAGCAATATGAAACTATGGAAAGGGAATAGCAGACAGAAGGGCTCAAATACCTTGCTAGAGAGATCCATGGGGAAAAATCCATATGCTACAGCCTACTAGCACTTCTGGAAAAAGGACTTATAGTAGCACTTTGTTGGTACACTTAGCAGGGGATCTCAAGCGGAGTTACAACACTGAGAGAAGCCAGTATAATTTGGCAAAAATGTCTTTGTATTGTCTAAATCACCTATATCTGGATTTTATGCTTCTGCTATGCTACAAATTGAAACATTTTCTTTTTTCTTTACTTCTTTGTTTGATTAGAAAATGGATATTCCTGATTATGTTCTGAACAGCTAAAATTCCTGATGTGAGATTAACTGAATTCCTTTTATCCGAGTATAAGAGGGAGGGCACCAATCTTCCTAATATTAGAAAGCACACAATATAAGGGTATGCAATTTAAAACACATTAGCAGCTGGATATTTCCCAAACCTCCATTGAACTGTCTGTAATGGAAGAGCACTGTGTAATAACCCCTTTCACTTGCTTGTGCTCTGTATGACGGCAAATCTGAGGAGTGTTTTAAAGTGAGTCTCTGATAAGTACAGGATCTAGATTATAATCAAATCTTTTGATAGGAAGTTCAATAATACAGTTAAATGACATGACAATTATGAAGGATAGTTCACTTCAGGAAAAAGAAAGAATAAGTTTTCTTTAAATTTTGAATAACCTATGTTAAATCTTGGGAATCTGGTACGTATATTAAACAAGAGTTCATGAAAAATCAGGCAAACTTTGACATAAAACTTCAGACATTATGTTTTTAGAGTTTTTCTCTTGCTTCTAATTATTTTCTCAACTTGCAGGAAGCAAGTGTTCTACCAAGGCCCATCATTAATTATTTGAATTACAGAATGCATTTAAGAGATATTTTGAATGTTACCCAATGTTACCCATTGATGATTGCAAAGGCTGAAGCTTGTAACCAACAAACCCATTTTAGCAATCCAAGATCATTATCTGTTTTCAGAAAAAGTCACAGAATTTCTGTAGTTGTCTTCCGTTCCTGAGTCACAAACCAGAAATGAACACTAAAAAAGGCAGCTAATATGACTTTTGCTACTTCTGGGACATAAGCTAAGAAAGAAAATCAAGTGAGATTTGAATTTCTGTTCCTGCATGCACAGGCACCAGATTTATACTTATGGAACAGAGCCAACAATTCTGTGATGGAAAACAATTTAAAAAAATAACCAAGAACAACAAAACCAATTAGGCAAGTCATCCTCACATTCTTAGGCCTTTCTTTAAAATTAAAGTGGCTTCTGATTATCTTGCAGCACCTAGTTTTCAATCATACAAAATTCTAGTGACTTACAGATGCCCTAGAGGTCTTACGCCATCATTTGTTTTTCTTGGACCTATTGAAGGCAGTAATAAAACTGATATTTTTGAGGAAATTTTTGGTGTTCTTCTTTGCACTTACATGTAATTTGAAGGAAATAGAGTCTTGCTGCCTTTTCTTCCCTCACCTATCACTTGCATGCAACTTTAAATCAATTGTCTCACTAACAGCCACAAATGTTTTTTCACATTAAACATGTCTATGTACTTTAAAAATAAATTCAAGCTCAACATGTCTTAACTTTATTCTTTCTTTTTTAAAAACTATAGCCTTTAACTTCATCCCAACACATATTCTTGCATGTAAAATATACATAAGTATTGCTAAGCAACGCTTAAGAGATGCTGTTTTTAGAAACTTCTGCTTATACAACAGTGACTCTTTAATATTAATCATGCAAATTGTAATGATGTTCTTCAATAGAAATGAAATTTTAGCCTGTTAATGACCTTTATAGACATTTTTATGTCAGCAGCAATCATCTGTGCATCAAGTTCAACCACATCTGCATAAGGCAACTTTATAAGATCCTACATTTAAATCAAAATTAAATCACCAACAGTGACTCCACTATTATCACTCTAACATTATAATGCAGTGGCAATTTATTCATGCTTGCCACTACTGGCAGAGCTAAGCAGCACAAAAATTATGAGACAGATGCACAAGTAATCAGTTATGTCACCTTATTGATGCATTCATGATTATCCCTTAATGAGGCAGAATTTCTTAAGAGGGAGTACTTGTCCCTAATTAATGTTTCTTCAGATGCCAGACTTGTTTGTTTTATACACCTGCTTTCCTTATATGACCTGCTAGCCTTAATTACTATTTATAGGTACAGTGGAAAAGCAAAATTCATATAACAGCAGTGGATAAAAGATCCTGCATAGAGGAAAACAGACTTTGTAATAAAATAAAATGAGATTTTGAGATGTGACTGTGGTCTTAATTCAAACAAACAAACAATTAAAAAAAAAAAGGAGGAAAATACAATGTAAGATTTTAATGTAAAATAAAGAATTGGCAGCCTTCTAATGGACAAGTGATGGCATTTGAAAAATATATTTCTTGGTTTTCTTTCTCTTCAAAAGCTGTAGCATAATTTACCATGTACTAAATTTGTTCAGCTCCTGTTAATACTGACTGGTTAGAAGTCTGATAAAATAGCCATGAAGTCTGGTGGGGTGGAGAGAGGGCAGTGGTCAGCAGCCCACTAACAGACTGGAATCAGGAAGTGACTTGAATAGAGTGGAATCCAGAGTCCTGTTATATCATAGAATTCCCTATATAGTATCTCCTCCCATGAGAAGGGGCATATCTTGACATCTGAAATGAGATTCAAAACAATTCCTTATCTAAGAGAATGAAAAGTAAATTTGTTTTGTTTTGTTTTGTTTCAGTGCATGTGTGGGGACTTTTTTTTCTCTCCAAGATTTATAATATATCTATGGGTATGACCGTAGAGAAAAACAAGTTTTCATCTTCAAAGCCCAGGAGAGAGCTCTGTATTTCTTTTAGAAATGCATTTATTAAGACTGTGATCCCCAAATGCAGGAAACCAGCTCTTACTATTTTATGAAGCTGTCATGATAATTTAGTTGTAATTACTGTCTTCTCTTTATGCCCTGCCATAGAATGTGCAGTTTTGAAATACATTTTGATGTTTTTGTTTGTTTGTTTTTTTTTTTAAAGAAATTTAAAGCTCTTTTGACCTTAATTATTTACTTGCTATGAAGGCTTACTGGTTTATCCAGTTTCCTATAACATGTCACCCCAACAATTTTATACAGATTTATACTTGCTAGACTATAGTATTTATATGATAACCTAATGAAAGCAGTGACAATTCATATTTTACCTCAAGGCAAAAGAAAAATTTTATCTGATTCCCTGCTTATCTCTAATGAACAAATTGGCAATTAATAATCTTTCTAATGTTCTCATAGAGTATCCATAATAAATTTTAAGTGGTTGTAGCAAAAGGAATTTCTGTCATTATTAGAGAAAATATACATGCATGGGATAAGGGTCTTGCAAAATATTTGTTCACAATAATTCACAATAATAGAAAAGCTGGGAACTGGATTCAAAAATCCTTGCTGGGTGTCCTTCAACTCAGCTCATTCTGTGATTCTATGAACAGTTGGCTGGACATTGGAGCAGCTGATCTGAGTGCTAGGTCATTCAGCCTTGTTTTTTTCTAGGCAACTTTTAAAAAACCTCTAGTGAGAGAAACTGCATAATCTCTGAGCAGCCTGTTTCTGCATTACTCTCTAGGTTTTCTTTCTGTTTGTTTTCATTTTTTAAATGTATGGTCTGAACTTCTCAAGCCACAGTTTATGGCTGCTTGCTCTTGTTATATCATCCACCACAAATTCCTATGAAAATTTGCACTGAGAATGAATTTCAGTTTTGAAATACAGACCTAACACTTGGATGGGCAAACATAAAAGAAGAATTTGTGGTTTTTTGTTGCATACAAATTTTTTAGAACTGTAAGGCAGAATTGCTTGTGGGTCTCTGTGTCAACAATAGGATTTTGAAAGTAAAAGTGCAATGACAGTAGAGTTTTAGAACATATTTTGACCTCTCAGGAGCTCCCCTTCTACCAGAAGTACAGTCTGATCACCCTCAGCAAGTTCCTTGCTCGTAAAAACAGCAATGAAATTCACACTACAGTGATATGATCAGTAATTAGTATGCACCTGCTGGCTTTGCCTTGGCAATTCGTTATCATGAAGTTATCATCAAAGTCATGGTGTGCTGATTACACATTAACTTTCATACATTACCAGTGGACTAGTGAATTGATGATATATTACTATAGAATGTCAGGTAAGCACCAACAGTAAAGTATAAGAGATAAACTTTGTTGTTTATTGTTTTTGTCAAAACAAGATAACTTTATAACCAAGAAAGACACTAGCACAAGCATTATGCTCTAAACATCCTTCATCAATGGACATTGGATATAAAATTGAATATGGACCAGAAATGTGTACATTGAAAATAGTATGGCCAGCAGGTTGAGGGAGATGATTCTTGCCATCTACTCTGCTTTCATGGGACCCCACCTGGAGTACTGCATTCAGATTTAGGGAACTCAGCACAAGAAAGACCTGTTGGTGTATTCAGGGAAATGCCACAGAAATTTTAAGATGATTTGAACACCTTTCCTATGATAATAGGATAAGAGGGTTGGAGTTCTTCAGCCTAGAAAATGCTCTAAAAAGATCTTAGAGCAGCTTTTTAATATACAGAATGGGCTTGCAAGGAAAATGGACAAAGACTTTCACCAAGGCCTGAAGTGACAGAACAAGGGCTACAAGTTTTAAACTGAACTAATTTAGAGCTCTGAAGTCATGTTGCCTGGCATAGGTCTCTGAGAAACTGCATTTCATAATCCTAAACGGTTTCAGAGCAAATTTTATAACACCTTTCTGCACCACAGCACCAAGCCAGGGCCAATGGAGCCAGGGCTGCAGGTTTTGGTGTCCAGTGAATCTGTTTTCTTCCCCTCCAATGCAGCAACATCTGAGAACTTCAGCACTGATGCCAGCTGGAAAGAAACAGGGAAACCTACACTGCAGGTTTGGCACTGCCCCAGACAATGCCAGCACTCCCCATTCACCACCAGAACTGCTTTGTAAGCTCCTCCCTTTCCATTTTTGTTCCACAAAGAAGGTTGGGCTGAGCAGGGGTTCTCTACCATATTGTTTTTATCTTCTGATCCATGTGATATTCCAATGCAGCTGCCATTTTGGGGAAGGAGCTTCTCTGGCATACTGCCTTTGTTGTCTTTTCCATGCAGACAGCTGTGGTAGCTGCCATCTTGGGGGAGGGGCTTACCCACCATCTTCTTGTCTTTGTTCTGGAGAGTCCATAGGGTTGAGCACCTTTGTATCTTGTCATTTTTACTGTTACCTTCTTGTTGCTGTTTGAGCTTTAGCAAACTGTTTTCACATATATCTTGCATTTTAAATCTTCTTGCCTAATTGATGAAAGGGAAGTGATTAAAATTGTAAAGGGGAGGTAACTAATTTTCAAGTGTCCACCCATACAATTGTCTTAAACTAAGACAAAGAATCAGGAATGAGCTCTATACAGCCTGGTCTTGAACAGCTCCAGGGGCTGGGAGTCTACCACTTCTCTGGGCAATCTGTTCCAGTGCTTCACCACCTTTCTAGTAAATGTCTTCCTAATATTTAATCCTTCAGCTTAATGCTGCTGCCTATTGTCCTATCATTATATTACATTACCATCTGAAAAGGCCTAATCCAGCCTTCTTTTAAACTCCAGAGTTTAAAAGCTCTGGAGACTAGAGTCTCCCTTTCTTCAGGTTGAACAGCCCCAACTCTCTTACCCTGTCTTCCAACCCTGTAATCTACTTCATGATTCTCCTCTGAATTTGTTCCAACAGGTCAATGTTTTTCTTGTGATGAGGTCTAATATTAACCCAAAATACACAGATCGAGAGAGAGAGAGAGAGAGAGGGAGAGATGCGTGCAAAGAGAATGATTTATAAGCAGAAATGCAATCTTAGCAGTCCAATTCAAGAATCATTACTAGCCTAGATCTACCTACAAAAATTCAAGAATAAAAATCTAAATAGAAAATAATCAATAAAGGAAAATTTTCAGTAATTGTAATAATAACAATTAAAATTGTAACACACACTCAAAGTTTTTGTCCTTTTTTCTCAGTGTCCTCTTCACTATTCAATTGTTTGCCTGGGTAATGGAATCACAGAATTATTTAGAATGGAAAAGACCTCTAAGATCATCAAGTCCAATCATTAACCTAACACTACCAAGTTCACCACTAAACCATGTCCCTAAGTGCCACTTTTTAAAAATACCTCCAGGTACAGTAACTTGCCTACTTGGTTACTCAGCTACCTCCTTTTTATGTGTGTTCCAATGTTTAAAAACTCTTTCCATGAAGAATTCTTTTTCTGGTATTCAATCAAAACCTCCCCTGACACTTCTGGACAGCATTTATTCTTGTCCTATTTCTTGCAATCTGGGAGAAAAAAATCAACGTTCTCCTTACTACAGTCTCTTCTAGGTAGTTATGGAGAGTCATTAGATCTCCTCTCAGCCTCATTTTCTCCAGGCCAAGCATTCACAATTCTCTCAGCCAATCCTCATTAGACTTGTGCTTCACCATCCTTGTTGACCTTCTTTAGACATTATTCAGCATCTGCACTAGATGGGGTCAAAGTGCAGCACCTGGCACTTCACTTTATTGAACATATACAACTGTACGCAGCCCATCAATCCAGCCTCTCCAGATCCCTCTGCAGAGCCTTCCTACCATTCCAGCAGATCAATAATCCTGCCCCATTTGCTGTTGTCTGCAAACTGGCTGAGGGTGCACTCAACCCCGTCTTCCAGGTCATTGATAAAGGTATTAAACAGGACTGGCCCAAATACACTTGCGAACAATCACCTGCTGAATCTAACTCTTTTCACCACCATTCTTTGGGGTCAGCCATCCAGCCAGTATTTTCCCAGTGAACAGTAGACCTGTCCAAGCCAGTGACATCATTTTGGTGGTAATGAAGGAATCACAGTGAGCATCCAGAATTTATTGCTGGAAGGAAAATGATGTTCATAGTGATGGTTCCTTTTTCTTGGCATGGGATATACTTGGGGTCATGTTTGCTAATATATTTTTATACCTTTGCTTTTTCTTTATCATTCTGCAGATCTACTTTGCATTCAAGTTCACTAAATATTGTGTCTCTTACATCTGTTTTTTTTGTTACCCATAACACCATTTTGTCTAGCTCCATGCCTGCATGATATTAATGACCATGACTGAGTTGTCAAAGCTGTATTTTGTGCCTTGACTTCTGAGGACTCTGATATTGTACCTGTGTTTTTCTACACTGAGTCACTATGTTAGAATTTAAACTATTCCATTCTGTGTAAGGTGCTTGCTGCTGTTTTTTACTTAGAATGATGGTTGTACCACACTAAGGCAAATAAAAGTAAAACAAATTAGGTATAGACTCTCATTTGGACAAACTGTTGTCACAGCTAAACCAAGTAAAACATGATTGCAGGTGGATCATAGCATTAAAAAGCACAACTTTTAAGAATTGGCCCTGAGGCCTAGCAAATTCAGTACAGAGGTTAATGGCCCATTATGGCCATAGAAATATATAGTTACACTCTGTGAACCTGTATTTGTTACATTTTTATTTCAAATTAAGCTTAATGCAAGATTGCTTCATCAGCATGATATTTGTTTCTACAGTGGAGTAGGGAAGTTCAATAGTAATCATGCAACAAGGAACAACTTCTGACGATCATTATGTTTTCAGCTGCTGGATAAGGTGTTGGGGAAATGCAGCTTATGCAAAGAAGATTGCAACACTTCCAATACCAGAAGATATCATAATTCTTTCAAGTTACACCCCTTCCTTAAAGTAACAATAGCTGTGATCCTTTCTTCTTTATAACAAAAAGAGCAGTAGGTTTGTAGTGATAATAGCAGTTATCTTTACATGTCCAATCAATTAGCAAATATAACAAGAAATTAAAGGATTTCCTTATTTAAATATCATGGACAGGACTATAATAAGTTTTCAAGCAATAATTTTTCTGAACTATATCAGTGCAAGTCCAAAACATAGCAATATGGAAAGTCAATAGAAAAATGAACAGTTATAATTCATTAAAATTAATTTTGGAGAATTGAAGTGAGGTTAAGAAGATACTGTGGAAGACACATTTTCTGCATAGAGGGTCCATTAATATGCATTTCCTATTAAAATATCTCAATATATAGCATTGAGTACTGTTCAGAACAAAAGCAAGGTGCATTAAAGATGACAATAAAAAAAACAAACTTGCATCTTCTGACAAATAGTCTTACAAATTCTATCAGGTTCTGAAGAATACATGGAGTATGAATGTAATTCCTAACACTGTCTGGAAAACTTAATACATATTAGTATTTTTTATAAAATTTTTGAAATAATTGGAAATATTTGTCTTTTTAACAGCAAAGATAGTCTCTTCTGTGGTACCTACTACTCTTCTGGGCAAAACATTTTGTGATACCCTCCTTACCCAAGCACTCACATTTATGTCAAAGAAATAAAAACTTATGTCCTACAAAACTGAGGACATAAACTTGCTTAAACCTTTCTGCAGTTTCTGAAGGAGATGCAGGATGAAAAACTCTGACCAAGTTCTACAGGATGCTGAAGACTTTGTCCCACCAGGCAGCGAATTTCCTTCTCTGCCCATTACAGCACATGATAAATTGATATGTTCAACACTTCATGTCACTCTCTCCATCAACAGCAAAATAAACTGCAAATTCATTCCTAACTCCCACTTCAGCTTTAATGTACGAAAATCTTTGCTTCTAATCAACTTGTTTTTGCAGACACAAGTATTACGTGAAGATCCACTCCATGCCAATTATAGTTTCCATCCTTCAGTGAGACTACAGCTTCATCTGAAATTGAGAATAATTCAGAGGAATAGTTTATGAACAATATTTCTCTATAAAAAGTCAGAGAAGAGGGAAATTATACCATATTTATACTTCAAGCAACCCTAGCCAGTTTAAAGGACAGGTATTTAGTAAGCATAAATTATGGTTAATGAAGCAGCTTATTTTTTGTCTAACAACCAAACCAATTTTTAAAAATAGACTTTATATTATTTAAGACTTCAGTAACAGATAAGGCTTCCTAAATAATTTAGAAATAGAATTGAAATAATTTTACAAGCCTCGATGTTTTTACTGAAATCTACCCAAATATAATTATCTTTTTCTAATTAAAGTGTTTGAAAAGTGTAGATTAAGTCTTAGAAAAATATAGAATTTGAGTTGCATCATTCCTATTAGATGTCTTTGACATTTACTATGGAAAAGACTAATCTGATAACCCATTATGAAAGTAAAGTTTGGTTACAGCAAATCAATAGTTTGCATAAAAACTGAAGGAATTCTCTAGGAAATAGTTGAGTCTGTCTAAATTCTAATTAAAGCTTTTGTATATTCTTGGGGGTTACATGCAGGAACAAATTAACTGAAACTAAAATGAACCCAGCCTGGCATAAAATGCATAAATAAAAAGGTCATTTTCCAAAATCACAATTTAAACCAGCCAATGTTAGAGTACTTACATTAAAACTGTAAAGTTTAAGATCAGTTTTCCAATATTTCACATGAACAACAACATTTGCTATAGGATGCATAATTCTCCTCCATTTACTACTACCTAAGGTGTGAGTTGTGTCCTTACTTGCCGTGCCACTTTGCTGTTCAATTAATTTGTACTCACTTTCCCTGTGTTGGAAGCAGCTATGTGTCATGGCATGCCCATAACACTCTGGGTGATAGTGTTGGACCTCTCTGTAGAAGAAATGTATTCAAGAGGTCTCAGTGACACATTGGAGTTTTCAGAAGTTTGATGTCTTTAAACCAAGTATGTAATAATCATAAAGTCTGTGAATTAGAAGTGCAGAATTAAACTTGCAATGTGGTACTAAAAGTTAAAATTAGACTATGGTCCAAGGTTACGGCCGCATTGCTTTAAGCCACTAACAGGAAAACTGCAATAAGATTTTTAAACAAAGGTCAAAGATTACATTTTTTCCCTGTTATATGTTGTCCACTGATGTAGTCATCCAATCATAGAAAGTCACTAGATTGGTCAGGCTGCATAATACAATATTTAATTATTTTACTTCAAGATTCAAATTAAGAAAATCTATGAAAAACACAAAGAAAGTTGAATTCATTAGTTTTAATAATAATATAATAACTTAAAATAATAACAGATAAATAATAACAGATAAATACATTTCTCAGGTAAATTTATTATTCTTACAAATGTTTATCTGTTTAAATATAAAGCACCAGGTTGCACCTGAGCTTATACATATTTATTTTTTACAATAAGTTAAAATGGTTGTCAAGTTTTTATGCTTTTCTTCTGCCTTAATGTTTTTAAGCATTGCACTACATTTTAGCCAACAATAATTGCAAAAATGGTGACAATTTGTAGCAGTTTTCTGTCTGAAACCACATTGTTCTTCAATCTACTTGAACACTTCAATGGTAAGAAAAACTTTTCTGGCTTTTTTTAATTTACAGATTTTGTTATCCCAAAAGGTAAGAACCATCCCTCTGAAGTAGGCAGAATGTTTTGAATGATATGTCAATCATAATCTTTTTTTTTTTTTTTTTTTTTTTTTTTTGCTTTTTTGTGCTCTTTGGCTTAGATTTTTTTTGTAAGTATGAAAGGAAATACATATAATACACCATAATTATAGCACTGTTATTTTAATCTGAGGGGCTAATGATGGAAAACATACCATAGAATTTCCTATGGCATTTTTATGAATCTTTCCTTTAAATGAACTTTTCTTGATTTCTTTTATGCAATGTCAACTGATTTCCATTGTATTTTTAATATATTTTCTCACCTTACTGTCTTATACATGAAAGACTTCATGTCCTTTTTCCCCAAAATGCAATAAATATTAGATGACTGTCAATACCTTCAGAATAATGTAGACTTCCATCCTGAAAGACAATTCAAGCCCATTCCATATGATTTTTTTCAGAATTAGATTCAGATTAGAGAGTCCAATTTGGTTTTGCAAAGCTTTTTCTTTTCTATTATCTAACATTAGAATAATTGCAGTGTTTATTATTTGCCTCCTTTAAAAAAAGTGTTATCAAAAAATATTGTTAAAGAGCTGTGAACAGATGGACAATAATGTAAGTTTGATAAACACTGGTAAATGTGGATGCATTATTTTCTTTTGTTTACAACACAGAAAAGAAAAAAAAAGGGAGGTGTAAAACAAAATATTGCTTGGTTTGTTTGGTGTTTTTTGCTTTTTCTCCTCTCAGTTTTAAGTTTTGCTTTTTAGTTTCAATTCCAAAACTATTGGTCCTCTTCTGAAACTCATATAAAATAGCTGGAATCTATTAGTGTATATATATTTACTTGAGTTTTAAGATACAGTAATTTATTTGTGGACTTTGAGAAGTGATACCAATTTTCAGTTTTTTTTCCTTCTAAGGACTATGACAGCCTTCATGCTTTTCCATTTTGTGACAACAGCTAAAGTGAGTTCATTATTCCTCTCTTATCACAGCTTTTAGAGGAACAACTGGGATTTCTCATACACAATAATATTCTTTTGTTAAAAGGCTATTTCTTATTAAGGAGAGTACATGTATTTTAATAAGAATGAAGAAGCTCTGACTTTGAAATAGCCTAAGGCACTGAAGTGCTTTGTGACTATTTGGGATGCCAGTAGCTTCACAGACTGAGAAGTGGAACAATTTCTGGTTTCCCCAAGGTTTCACTGTCTGAAGACTTGACCTTCTTCCCACCTTTAAGTCCTGCTGTCATTGTGTAAAACACTACAAAGTACAACAGTTATTGCCAAGGTGAGAAGCATTTTAAGTCATAATACCCCCTTGAAAAGTGATTCAACCCATATAATTATATTAAAATTACTGCCATTGCCTAATATTGATTCTGAACTAAAAGTCAGAAACAATTTATAGATGTTCTTTCTTACAATCTCTCATATCTTTTGCTGTAAAACCCAAAAAGCACAAAAAGGACCACTATTCTACCCAATGTCAGATACTATCTTGGAAGGCATTTTCACACGTCTAATGCTTTTTGCTGTCTGAACATGCGAATGGTTGAAAATAATGATTTCTAAAGCTGTTATTGTTGCTGAAAAACATCCTTGGTCTCACAATTTTTTTATTCCTGTATGTTCTAGAGAAAAAAAAATAATTGCAATAAAACCTGTGTATGAGTCCCTGCGTATGCATAATATAGGCATGTTTGCTTATATATGTCTATATACTATATTATACCTAAAAAATTATTTACTAATACATTTCTAAGATCCAAATGAAGCATATTGAAATTTTAATATTTAATCTTCTTTCTGTAGTTATTGTTAACTCTCATGGTACCGATTAAAACCATTACAAAATAAACTAATTCTGGATACCCAATATAACAGGTTATATTGGGTATCTAGAACAGTGTGTAAATTAAATAAAGAAAACTGTGTGAACATTTGTGTGTATATACAAGCATATATCTCTATTTTCTCCTTCAGCTTTGTAAGAATCCCTCACTTAAACAAAATTTTTTTGGTAATATCAAAAACGTTTTTTTCAAAGGTGAGCTGAGCTCAACTATTAGTACATCTCTCACAGAAAAGTGCCGAACAAATATCTTTTTGTAGTCTCTTGGAAGAGAGAAGTAAAACCCTAAAGGCTTTTTGGAAGAGTTTCGGTGGAGAAAAGAGGAACATGACAGGCATCGTCCTTTTTTCCTCAGTGTCAGTGTTTTTGTGCCCAAGGAAATGAGGCTATGCCTGGGCCTTGTCCGGAACGCTAATCACACGGTGACATGTGTGTCATTTCTGATAGACTAATATTGAGCAGAATTCCTTTGTGAAATTTCTAAATGAGACAGGTCGCGTCAAATCCCATTAATCAGAAATGTCATTTATTGTTGCTAGTATAGAATAGGGAAATGCATTAATAAATTATTTTTATGGAATGCACAAATCTTCACTTTTGAAACTCCTGAGAAAACAGGGATAGCTCTAAGTGCCTGTGTACTCCTATGGCCTTTATAAAACAAAAATCTGTGGAATCATCATACTTTTTAGAAAGAAAGCAAAGATCACTATTCCTTATAAGGCATCAAAACATGAAGACTCACAGTAAAAATGCCACACATTTGAAAGTTAAAGCTGGTTTTTGAGCTTTTAACTTTAAGAAAATTGATGAAATATAAAGGATGGTGAAATCCATTTACATTTCATTGAGTAATTTTTCATTTTATCATAAAATATTACAAATGGAATGTTGCTCTGATTCTTAAGATTTTCTAAAGCCTTCTGAGTTTACATTCTTGTAAAGAACTTTCTCACACAACTTTCTGTAAACAAACTATTGTTTTACATTCCTCCATAGAGGCAGAAAAATTTGATGTACTAGTAGTTTGTCCAATGTCATTGGAGAGGTGGCACATTCACCCTTCAGTCCACTGTCACCTTTGGAAAAGTATAAATGCTGGAGTGAGAAAATAAACTTCCTCTTATTCCCCTTTACAATAGCAGCAGCTTGTGTCGTGCTTTCACGTGTCCTATATTGACAACGGAATTATAGGGTAAAAATCTTATTCTTGTTAATATGGTGAATGATTTAAATACTAAATTACCTTTTATATCATGTTACAGAAAATAAGCAAGAATGTAATAAAAAGTAGAGTGGATGATGATTGATTCCATAGAATCTGCTAGAAAGATAAAATCATAGAACATGGAGGGGTTGGAATGGACCTTAAATTTCATCTAGTCCCCATGCCCCCTGCTATGGGCAGGGACAAATCCCACTAGACCAGGTTGCTCAAGGCCTTATGCAACCTGATTTTGAACACTGCCAAATGTGGGATTGGGGTGTCCACAACACCTCTGGGCAATTGTCTAATTACCCGTGAAAAATTTCTTCCTAATATTTAACCTAAATTTCACTTCTTTCAATTTGTACCCATTACTCATTTTTTTATTTATGCCTTTTCTGCCCTAACATCATAAGGTAAACAAGATTAGAATGATAAAAGCTGTTACCATTTTTTGAAAGCCAACCAGGTGAATTTATGGCAGAATTACACATGATGTAGGGCTTCAACACTTTTATAAGTTTGGCAAATTAGAATAATTGTCAAGAATCCCCAATTAGAAGTACAGTTAATTAAGTAATATTCTCTCTTTCCCCTACTGAAGCCTCCGCCCTTGCTTATAGCCCCACACTGTTTATATCCAAATACAGGGGAAAGTGACATAGCCTTAGTCCACTGAAGAAGCAAGATGAGAAGAAGATTCCAGTAAAGTGTTTGTCTAACAGAATACTGGATTTAGCTAAGAAACTATATAACTATACAACAATAGTCTATAGAGCTAAGAATATATGAAAAACATATAAAAAGCAAAAATCTTTTGGCATCACTATCACTACAGTTCTTGATGAAAGTCCCTCTCCAGTTCCCCTATAGGCCCATTCAGACACTGGAAGGCTGCTATGAGGAAGATTTTTTTATCCAGGCCAAGCAGCCCCGACTTTCTCAGCCCATCTGCTGAAATGTTCTGCTCTTCAGAGCAGGGGGCTGCCTAGCACAGAGTACATCAGGGACCACATGTCAGCCAAGCCAGTGTCTGGTTTGTTTTCCTAAACTGTATATTCAGTCACTGGATTAGAGGAATAGAGAAAAGAATGCCTGCCTATTCTTTAAGTTTTTTGTCTATGGCCCTTGTCTGACCCTTTTTTTTTTCCCTTTTTTTTTTCTGATCAGATAATCACAGTTCTAGCAATGGGCAGAAAATAACTAGATTTTCACCTTTCTTTGAATATGTAGTAATATGTGAGCATTTTCTTATATGAGTATTTAATAGACTAAGTGTTGAAAGAAACTAAGCCTGGTTTTCCTTCATTAAATACATTTTTATATTTCATTATCACTATGTCATAGCCTTCTTGAATTAAATAAAGACATCTTGAAGATTTTACAATGAGAATTTTAACATGTTTTATATTCACTCTTCAAACACTGACAATAAAAGGAGTAACAAAATATCATTATCTCAGATTATTATTAATTTTGTGATGGACTAAATTTTTCTTCTATGGCACTACGTGCATTTCCACAAAATTATACAGAGATGCCATAAAAAAAAAATGAAAAGGAAATTTTAAAAAATCTGGAAAATAATTGAGGTAAGAAAAACATATATGTCCCTTATATTCAGGTACTCAGTTACCCTTTGCTCTGGTGGATACAGCAGTCCCTGTGAAATTCAAGTCCTAAACTACTTGTGTCAATACTGTCAGTGTCTACCAGGTGGACTCCCAAAGTCTGTGATAAGTGATCAGGTAGTGTACAGCACCATAATGTTAAACATTTCTGTAACACATGACTTGATAAGTGACTATGAGAATAACTTTTAACTATAGATTCTGGGGTTTCTTTTGTAAATATTTTTCAGCACGTATAAATAATGCTTCACCACACCCACCAAACTCTTTTACTTAGTGGTGAGAACCTAAAACTACTGAATATTTCAAAGCTCATGTCTATCCTCCTTTTTGTTAGTATATATGCTGATCAATAGAATTTTGTAATATTTAAGAAAGGGCAGGACTATTCCTACCTATTTTTACAAACGCTTTATAGATTTCAGGTTTTGGCTAAGCTTGTAGAAGGAAGTAAGAGAGCTGTTCTCTTTGCACCATCATGACGTATAAATTATTTTCTGAAAGATAAGCAAGTTTTAGTATTCTTCCAAGGTTTAACTCCAATGTACACTTTTGTCAGTATTTTTTCCTCTGCTTAATGAACAGAAAGAAAATGGAGAATGTTAAGGGAAGGCCTACTAATTTTTTTCTCTGCTTAAACATCACAGTACTAGATTGTTTTTTTCATTTAATATTTTAATATATGGTAACAGTTATTGTTTAACATCTCAAGAATATGTAAGGGAGCAAGGAGTACAACTGTCATAGGAATTACACAAGTGGAGGAAAAAAGATAAAGAACAGAAAAACAAAGGACACGGTAAAGAATTAAGAATTAAATGTGTTCATTGAAATCAATACAACCACCTATACCTTAAGAGATAAGAGCCTGTATCAATGTCTTCCTTTAAGAAAGCTAACTTGATCAAAGCATTGGAGTGGTGAGGGTTAAATGTTATACAAATACTACCTACTCCACCTGAAATTGTTTCTGAAATTAGTTTGAGTACGACTTGTACAATGTAAAGACATTTCCCTGTGGGCACAGACTTATACATAAGGACTGCAAACCAACAAGAGCAATCCATAGTAATATATGTACATCTCTTTATCTTGGTAAAAACAGACAAAACTCTCAATTTACCAGCTAGCTTCAAGTGGCACAGAAAATTATGCATTTCAAAGAAAATGTCTATTAGCCAGGGGAAAAAAATAAAAAATGAGAGGGAAAAAAAAGATAAGAGTGCTTATTTTAGATATAAGGAGTTACTATTATCAGGAAGCACTGTTGTCACTGATATTAATCTTTTCATTAATTTATTTAGCATGAATTCATAATCTGGCTGACATTTTAAGTAAGGTCTCTACTGTGTCTGAAATAATCAGTTTGTTCTGCATGGCAAAACTATTTACTCTTGTTATGTTAAAATGAATCACATTAAGAGAATCTGACTTCAGCTGGCAGTTAATTGAGATCAGGGATACGACACTGATAATCGTTTTACAAATGAGTTCCCTGTATGCATTCAGTTCTGGCTCTCAGCTCCTAGCAACTGTCAGGTCTTTTGTTAATAGATCCTTATCAATGGAATTTTTTAGACTACATCCCTGATTAAATGAACATATCTGTTACTGTGCTTACTAGTGGCCTTATTGAATGAACAGTTTTTGAAAATCTTAGCATGCTGTTAAGATTGCATTTGACCTGAGATAAAGCAATAAGATTTTAATAGCATTTTAACATTAAAACAAAGCATAGCTTGCATTTGATTATGTAGCAAGTAATATTTTATTGCCAGACTGATTAATAGGAAAGCCACTTGTCTTTTAGAAACAGTGTAAGTAAAACATTTGAGCACAAATTGCAGCTCATGGAGATCCATGCAGTTATTCTGGTTATTTCTGATTACAACAAGATTTAGTCACTTTGATCAATCTAGAAAGAAAAGACACACCATCCATCTGATAGTTAGACTAGAACACAGTTCTAAGTCCCTTTCAACTATTCTATTCTATTCTATTCTATTCTATTCTATTCTATTCTATTCTATTCTATTCTATTCTTGTTTCATTATATGCACATCAGTTGTATATTCCTTCTTAGTAGACTATATGGATCTGCAAGGGAAGTGTTTAACAATAAATGGCAACAGTACTACAGACCAAGCAATCATGGTCACATTAGCAACTCAAAATCTTTCCTTATATAGTGTACACATAAATTTAAGGACACTGATATTTGCATTCATAACATTATCTTTTATGCAGTGTGATATGCAGGAGTAAAAAAAAAATACAGAATATGGTGTATCTTTAATAACCAATGTTAAAAAATCTTGAATTATCCATTTTAGCTCAAAAAGTAGCATTAAAACAGTGTTTACTCATAAAATAGCCCAATTCTTTCTAAAATCAGATGCTTGTGTTGAATTAATTTAAAGAGTTAGGACCCACTATGAATAGTCTGTCATTAGTTGTGGATGATTCAGTTGAATTGCTTTCTGCCTCTTCAAATGCAGCAATCTTCAAGTATCCTAGAGTACTAAAAACTTGCATCCACTTGCAGAGCACACATAGAAATCCTCCTTTCTGTCTTCACCTGCACTATTAACTGCTAGTAGGACAGCTATACTTTACCTGTTACAGCACTATGGATGCTTTCTTGAAACTTTCTATATGATTTTGTAATATATTGTTTCATGGAAGTGCAAGTTGGTGGCATATTTAAATACACTTCTGTCACCCTGCAAAACTTTACATTCAATCTGCCATTGCAATGAAATACTCTACTCATCCTGATGTAGTCCTTGGGTAATATTACACATAAAAATATATTTTTTGGATAAATCCTTGAAATATTAGCACTTACCTGACTCAAGCATTCTTCATATTTTTTTAGTGTAGCCACTCCCTGTTTCATAAAATCTTTCATTTTATGTCATGAAACCTCAGGCAAAACTCAACAGGAACCATGCAAAATGTTTTTATGGCCCATACTGAAAGATTTACTGCAAGACTATTAATAAAACCAAATTGCAGTTTAGCCAACTACTACTTAGTCATTCATATATGTTTTCCTATCAAAGTTGTATCATTTGGAATTAGATTTTTTTTTGGAAACAAAATTCCTCAGTATTAGTAAGTATCACAAAGATATATTGCATGACAAAATTCTAAGCAAAATTAGGTTGCGCATTTTCACAACAATACCCGGAAGTCTACTATGGTATAACACAGTTATATACCAACATTTCAGAACAAAACTTCCTCTCTGCCCCCTCTTTATTTCAGATGTGTGATGTCTTCATTTCAGTCTGAAATGTTCCAACAAAATTTATTACATTTATGAAAACCAGAAATAATGATAACCATGGATTTGTTTTTGAAATGATAAACAGCTGATTATATATTAGACATATATTCCATGTGCCTTTTTTTTTCCTGTGCCATAACAATAACAAAAGAAAAAGAAAAAAAGATGTACTACTGCAAGCATCTATTACTTTTTTAATCTATCATTTTGTTCTTGGTTTTTAGATTAAAGTACAAGAATAAGAGTGGTTTTCCTTCATTTTCAGAGCACTAAGCATACCCAGTGCTACCATTTTCCTCTAAGAATCTGTATCCCCATATAAGTGAACTGATTTGGAAATAGAAGCCAAAGCAAATAGACTTAGTAATTTCTTGTTAATCCTCATATGAAAGTAGTGCCTAATATTATGAAGAATTTTTCTAGGGTTATTCAGAAAGGTAATTTTTATACAGGCATATTTTTAATCTTGATATTGTATATTACATATGCATAGAAGTAGCTTAAAGCTAAATAAATATTAGTTTTATCTTGGCTTAATAGAGTAACAAATTTGATCTAATCCTAGAAAAGGCTGAGTCCCTATGTTTTCATTTGACCAGAATGGAAATAGAAAATGCTCAGCAACAGCCCCTCTGTATAAAGGATGTTTTAAGATGGTAAAACATCTACTAAAATTTCTCCTTCCCCTGCCCATATTTTTCAGATTGTTGGCGTATAGTTTTAATATAAATAAGATGTTATTTTCTGAGGACATGCAAAAATGCAAAAAGTTTTTTGTTTCCATGTTTAGAGAGTTATAATGTGAAAAACATTTAAACAGTATTTAATTAGAAGATTATTAATATTATGAATTTCAGAACATGACTGTTTCATTAAGTTCAGATTAAAGGAAAGAAAATTGATGTACAAATTGTGCTTATTTTTCCATAAAAACACAGTTATCAGATCACTACAGAAGTCATCACTGTGTATAACATGTCTGTGGCTTCCCCTCCCATGAAAAAAAAAAAAGAGAAAAAAGCCAGTCTGTGTTAAACCAACACAAGTAGTCATATTTTTGCTGTTATATATGCAGTACAATTCAGAATCATCTGCAAGTATCTTGAAATTAGTTTTCATCCTCTGTTATAATGAAAGAACAAACTATCATTCCTTTAAAATTGACCAAATGTAGAAATTTTGCAGTTGAAACAAGTAGAATCATGATCAATTACTTGTGGTTTGCCTCCACATGTGCTGTGTTGCATAGCAATCCAGTTGTTAGAATATTTATCCAGAAAGATGTGTTTAGCTTTCAATTTGACATGAATTATCCACTGAGCAGAACTAGGTTCTAGTCACCAGAATGCATGCATGTTTTATAAATACCAATTGGATGAAAACAAAAAATAAAAACAATACTGAATTTCTAAATGTGAGATTATTCCCAGGCTAGGCTGAGATTGTGCAAAACACAACTACTGCATCAAAATAAAAGGCAAACACTCATTCCCCTTCCTCAAAGAAAGCCAGAATAATGTCATTTTACAATATCAAGGGGAAAAAAATTACAATTTTTAACAAAAATGAAGTCATGTATATTGTCAACCATAATTAAAAAATCCTCTCACCCAAATCCAAAAACAAATGAACAAATATACAAAAAGCCAAAAACCCCCCCAAAATTCTAAACACCAATTATCTTCCTGTGATTAGCACTTACTGTAAGCACTTAATATCTGGGTTGATACTTCTGCTTTTTAAGACTTTGCTGAGGAGCCAAATTTCTGCCATACTATTAAAATATGAATGTCTATTTCATATTTAATTCTGACACAGATGAGAAATATCAGAATTAATAAAAAGCAGGTAAGCTAAATCAATATGGCAGATATCATCAAATTTGTAAATAGGACAATCACTTACATGCATTTGTTATCTAAATAAGAAAAAAATATTTTCAAAGCCTATGTGCAAGGATAGAACATTTTTCATGTAATAGTGGCATTTATTATTTACAATTTGATTCTTTGATATGCATAAAAAGGACAACTTTAATTAAAAAAAAAATCCTTAAGTCCCCTTGACAGTCCCTTTGTCCTACCAAAAATTACCATAACTTATAAACTCTGAATGTATATAATAAAAATAATAAAAACAACAAATTTTCATCTTCTGATTTGGCTTAAAAATAGATTGACTTTTTGGGAAGTGTGAAAAAAGCAAACCTCATTTGAATAGCCTCTAGCATCTGGTATTTGTTCCTTATGCTAATTGCAATTGTACCAGTACAGAAGAATAACTGAAAGAACTTTAGTGCTGTGGTCTTATCAATGTTGGTCATATTTTTCTATTGTAGCAAATAGAAAAGGGTCTGTTCTGCTTAATATATATGCGCAGATATTCTTATAGCCAGAAATATCTTTTAGTGAGGTAATTAGGTAGATTCAGGACCTTCTAAAAATGTATGGCAATTTATACAAGTCAACAAGCTTTCAGATAGTCTACCAAATTATATAAGTCTTTAAAAGAAAAAAAATTATTATTTTAATTCATGTATCTGTGTCTGCACTGATGACTAAGGTTAATCATATAATCTTCTTTTAGCTTTTGCTTATCAAGTGTTAGCTTCAGAAATAGTTTAGCTGACCCTTCAGTTAGGTGGTTATTTTCTTCTCTTGAAAATTCTGTTGAAATGGTAGGAATTAAGTTAAAACAGCTGTCTTGCCTTTTTTAAACAGCAGATGCCTATACTACCTAAGGATATGGCCAGCAAGAGCCCACATCTTCCTGCACCTCATTTTCTAACTCATTTTCTATTACCCTTAAGTTGAGACAGTGCTTGAGAACCCTGTTATCTTTCTATGTTTAGATATCTGCACATAGTTGTTTTCATGTGCCCTTGGTGTCTATGCTTCCACAATGTCAATGAATATTAGGGCTCATTTAAGTTATTTATTCATATGTGTGTAGTGC
Organism: Lonchura striata; assembly: GCF_050655825.1. Lineage (NCBI taxonomy): Eukaryota > Metazoa > Chordata > Aves > Passeriformes > Estrildidae > Lonchura > Lonchura striata. The sequence continues at coordinate 140,298,242 of NC_140704.1, read as the reverse complement.
AATCCAAGATATTCCATAAAATCCACTGCACTTCTGGACACTGCTGTAGAAAAACATTATTATCCCCTATGTCCTTGTACCTTTTGCCAGATATATCAATGTCTTGATTACTCTAAGTCATCAGAAGTGATGCTGGACATCTATCTTCAGCGAGCAGAATTGTTCTGCTCATCAATGCAGTGAATGAAACTGGGAGAAACTACCTCTTTGTAGCAGAAATTGTAAGGGAAGTAAAAAAGCAGATTTGTAAGAATGAACATATGAACCACAGAAATTTTCTTTTGGGAAGGATTTTCTGCTTCAAACATAAGAAAACTCAGACTTCGAATAAAGTCTGCTTTAAAATGATAACTCTGACCTTCAGTAATTATGAAAAGGAATTGAACTCTGGTTTAGCGTATTTTTTCCATCCAGTAGATCCATTTCTCATATCATTAGAGTGTTTATACTGTTGTCAAATCAAGAGGAACTGCATCTTATTCACACTAGGATTTTTTAAAAATAAATACTAAATTCAATGACTGAACATTTTGTAAAATTTTCATTAATAAATAAGATTCCAGACAATAAATCTTATTTACAGCCTGATTTATCTGATTGAGCTTAAGCAGATGATGTTCTACATGTTCATTTGTATCTGTGATGGGTTGATCCCAACCAGCAGCCAAATACCCATCTTGCCATTCACTCTTACCCTTCTACCAGGTGATGAAGTGATAAATAATGATCACAAACATACTTGGTTCAAGACAAGGAATGTTAATTGGACAAGCAAAGTCACTTTTGGAAGCAAAAGAAAATAAGATTTCTTTCACTATATTCTACTGGCAGGAAGATATCTAGCCATTTAACTCAGCACATGGACATGTTACCCAGGAAGACAAACACCATGACCAAAAATATTCACCTCCTTCTTACCCTGGCCTGAGTATAACATAACACAGAATGGACCACCCCATTGTTCAGTTTGGGTCAGCTGTCTTGGCTATGTCCACTCCCAGCCTCTTACCCATTGCCAGGCATCTGAGAGGATGCAGTGAAAGGGCCCAGAGGTAAGAGTGATCCTGAAATTAGTCACTGTATAATAAAATACAATAATTTAATATTTAACATTTAAATATAGTATCATATTATATAACATATCAATATATAATAATTCATTATATAACAAAAATATTTAATAATTCAATAGTAAATATTTATTTCCATTTATTTTAGAAGTTTCATCTTTTCATATAGACAATTGAAAAGCTTATGAGTTATAAATTACTACTTCGCTTTCAGTCTTGTGAGTTAAAGTGGAAGAAGGATTGCTGTTGTTTCTACCTATTAATAAATTGTTCAAGTCCTGAAATTGTAGCATGCTAAATAGGAAAAGAAAATAGTAATGGTAAAGAGAATCTCAGGTAGATACTTTAATACTCAACACAAAGGCAACTTAAATTGTTTGCTTGAATGTCTATCCCCAGGAGAGAGAAACTGAAGATAATAATGAACTATGTTTGCTTTTCTACACAGCTTAGAAAAGTAGGAAAGCATTAGCATGAAATCTTCCTAAGCCTTTAATTGTCAATCTTTCTCTTCATCTTTGTATTATCTATTGAATCATTAAGCTGTTTACAACAGACATTATCCCTTATCTGCTGGCAGAGAAAACTTTCCTGGGTTCTGCTAGATCTATTACAAGTCTATGCTGCTGCTGGTATCCATTCCTGAATGCAAGTTATGACTTGCTCACTTGTGTTTGAGCTATTTTCATCCAAATCATGCGTCTAGGTTCACTTGTAACTTACCACTGTCACATTCACATCACATTTTGGCAGAATGAACACACTTTTCCAGTGATCCCTTGTGTCTTCACTCCCACTTATAAGACTCTCTCCTGACATTCCTTCACCTGGTTTTTCTGCTGAAAACGACATGGGAATGTAGAAGTAAAGCATTTTTGTGGATTTGAACTTCAGGCAAATCTGTGGTAAGATAAGCCTGGTTTTTGGGCTATATTCTGGGAACAGAACCAAAGTTCATTCTAGTCTTGCTTCATCTCTGTTTCAGGTGATAGCATCTTGAGTTGGCAAATGAGTTGATGCACTCAAGTCTTTGAGTTGGCATACTTGTTTTGTGGACTGGAGAGCAAAATGAGGCCTTGAGTTAACATGCTACTGTAGACATAGCCATCTGAACTACAAATCAAATAGAATCAAGCTATTTTCCCTTACTCTAACGGGCTTTTAAACATAATCAGTTATTCTGGTGGCTCTACAAGTGATGCTATTTTTCTGTTTACTATGAAAGACAAAACACCTCATGCAGAACCTCTACTCAAGGTAATTACATTTCTTCCATAAAACAGCTGGTCTTCTTAGTATTTTATGAACAGTTTAGGAAAAGTACACAATAATGAACAATTGTCCAGACATAAGTGGTACTAGCTATATACATGCATGACACTAAGAATGTCTTCTCTATGAAAAGTAGAGTTGATTGCTGTTCTCCACAGGAGTCTCTTCTGCGTTTCCTTATTGTGTTAGAATGAATAATGTAAAGAATCTGTCAGAATGATTTACGTGCTCATCAGAACAATCTGACTGTAGCTAATTATCTTGTGCCTCATTTCTTCTATTCAAAGAGAGGGTGTGAGATAGGTATAGGGAGAAACTACAGAGATTTCTCTGCAGCAGAATTGAAAACCTTAGCTGTTAACATTTTCCCTTTATATTTGATGGTCTACAAAAACAATACAATTCCTAAGTAGAAAGCTGTGTGTAGATTTGCTATAAACATATTAGATTAATTTTCATTAACTTTCTGGAACTTTGGATAGCTTTAATCAGTCTCCATTTCCACCTCCTTGCTAGGTTTTCTATATAATTTTTTTCCTTTGCCCATTTGTTACACCTAAAAGCAGGAATGTGCTGCCACTCAACAATCATTAAGATAATGATTCTTCTATTTGTAGTGTCATTCTACTATTAAAAAAAAAAAAAAGTAAGTAGAAGACCTGCTATATAGCAATATGAACAGCAAGTAAATAATTTCAACCTGCTGTGACCAATAAATGAATGTCTACAATAGAAGGCAGCTCTGAGGTAGAAAGATGAATTTAATACAGATATGACCAGAAAATGGCCTTTTTTCTAGATAAAAGGTTTCATCAGATGAGTGATCTACTAGCTGCATGAGATGACCAAATCAAGCAGTTATATCAGTCAAATGAATCAACCAGTTCTGTAACTGCTTGTCCCTGAGTTTACCAGAAGATTGCAAATATATTCCTGAGTTAGTGAGACCAGCATGGAAATGTAGGTTTCTCTCTTAGATTTCTCTCATCTCAAAATGTAAGAAGTGGACAATGATCAAAAGGAATTTTTAAGAAAGCTGTTGTGGTTTAGCCTCATCCACAGTCACTTACTCACTCCCCTCTGTGTCAAGATGGAGGGAGAATTAGAAAAGTGAATTTTCTCATGGGTTGAGATAAAGACAGTTTTTCATAGGCAAAGTGGAAGCCAAACAAGCAAAGCAAAGCAAGGAATTCATTCACTGCTTCCCATGGCAGGCAGGTGCTCAGCCATCTGCAGGAAAGCAGGCTCCATCACGTGTAACAAGGACTTAGGAAGACAATTGCCATCACTCTGAATGTCCTCTCCTTCTGCTTCTTCCCCCAGTTTTAAATTCTGAGCATGATGCCATGTAGAATGGAATATCCCTTGCATTCAGGGGCGGGGGTGGTGTGACAGAAAAGACCTTGACTCTGTGTAAGCGTCAGTCATTTCCCACCAAGAACAAAAATACCCCCATATTATCAACACCATTTCTAGCACAAATCCAAAAAATAGCCCTATACATACTAACATGAAGAAAATTACCTAGGCCAAAATCAGCACAAGAACAATAGGACCAAGCTTGTTTCAACTCACTTCTTCCTTCCTGACAATCAGGCTGCTCAAATTCATGACAGTGAGTTTGCAAAAGATAGCATATACTGGGTATCACATTTGTATAACAAATCAGCTGTATATTTCTATTCCTGTACTATATTAATTGTAATTTGTACTTGCATTGTGGTACAAGTACTTTGCTCTATCAATCATCTATATCCAAGTCCTGTGTAGCATCATCTAACCTCAGGAGAGTAAACTTGGTATTAAACACTGTCTTATGTAATCATACTCTTATCAGATCATAGGATCATCAATTTTTGGAATGGATCTTAAAGGTTATCTGGTTCCAACCTTCCTACCATGGGCAGGTACAGCTCCCACTAGGCCTTATCCAATCTGGCTTTAAACACTGCCATGGTCGGGGCATCCACAACTTCTCTGGGAACATGTTCCAGTTCTCACCACACTCACTAAAAAAATTCTTCCTAATAGCTAACTTGAATTTCCTCTCTTTCATTTTGTGCTTATTACTCACTGCTCTATCATTACATTTCTTGACAAATACTTATAGCAGTTCCCAACAAATGTCTAGAAGAACCTGCTCACATAATATTAGACTCTGGCACCTGTTTGTTTTAAATAGTACTTACTACTGTCAGCACTAAATTAACAAAAAAGAGCACTGATCCTGAACAGCAAAGAACATATCACACCTGGTTAATATGTAATAAACTGCAGTCACGGACTACATCAGTTGTAAAGGCAAAAAAACCTATCTTTGCCATACTTCTATCAATATCTGATTCTGGAATTTAAAAGTCTGATCTGATTTCAATTCTTAGTATATGCAATTCAGATTACAGAATTTCTGATATGTATAGTAGTAGGATTAATAATCAATATGATATACAACTGATTATATAAATATTAATGACTCTAGGTTTACAGAATTTGTACCATGGATGACTTTCAAATTCAGCTACCTACAAAAATTTAGCACTTACCTTTTTATGTCTCACAAATTATTTGTAATTGTTTTGAATTAGGTAAAAATTGATGCTAAATGCAAAAAAATTGACTACACCTGCCAAAACAAAGTTTAAGCCTTTACCTTAGTACAAAAGATTTACAGCAGGATATTTCTGTTGTATGATTTAACAGTATGAACATGGACTGCCATCAGTAAAATTTTCTTAACTTTGTCATAATACTTATTTTACTATATATATTTTTTTGTTCCCCAGTACTCCTATATTTTGCTCCCCAGTAATCCTATATTTAACTGATTAAAAAGTACACTAAGAGAAATTAATGGGGATAACATGAGTAATCACTTTGTCTTAATGAATATTCTCACTATTGAAGCTCACTTCTTCTCTACTGTGTTTATTGAGTCTGATTTGGCATATTTCATAGATGGGAGAGAAAGCAAAAATTTTTCTTTATGTTACCTACCTAGCATTGTGGCCTACATTAATATATTTCCTGGTTTTTACTAGTTTTAAGGGATCTTTACTGGAGTTAATTGGCTATTTGGAAACAATGACATAAATTCAAATTGCACTGCCAGATGGAGGAAGGATTGAGAATTGGGGTGTCTAAGCTCAGCAGATGATTCAGATCACCTACTGGTCGTATCTGCGAAATCCTTGAGGAGCAAAAGCCTCAAATTGAGGTGTCAGCATTTAAAATTTCCTTGCCATTGTTAAATAAGTTGACAATTCACTCCCTTCCACAGAAGACCCCAAGAGACAAAGTTCATTTGGTGTGTACAGACACAGCACACACAGTGGCAGGTAAACATTGAATTCAGACCAATATTCCATTTGAACTATCTATGCATTGGAAAGAAATGTGTAGACATACTCCAGGGACTTCTCACTACTAGCACCTGACCCTACTGCCCTGGTACTGTTCACCCTGACTCAGGGATGGATGGATGGTGCCATGGCCTTGTATATGCACCTGAAAATAAAATGTTCTCTCTCTCCATGTCTTCTTCCATGATGCTATTTAAAACACTGTCAGTGATTATAATCTACCTTTATTTGTGATAAAAAGACCAGTCCAATTCTAATTTATTTCTATGCTGTGGTCAGTCATTCTGCAAACCGTCATACATATGTATGCACATGTGTTATTTAATAGAAAATCTCTAAATATTAGATCTGCCCTACCATTTAACATTTTTAATATTCTGCTATTTGGATATGTTTCTTGTACATCCACGTTGCAGTTCCTGTTCTTGCTTCTGTTACACTGTATTTCACTTATTTGACAGATATTCTATTTATTTAGAATGGATTGCAATTTTAACATCCATTCTGTACTTTCATGATGTTTGGTTGAATGTTGGACTTCATAATCTTGCTATCTTTTCCAATCGGATTCTGATTCTTGAAAAATTTATGTCTGTAATTTAAACATGTGCTTTTCTCCTTTTTAAGCATGAGTCATTTCAAGCTTTGACTAATTTCCTTTGTCCATCTCTGTCTTTTAATATAAATTAATTTGGCTGATTTTGCTTTACCTGCAGCCTTGTATTTGGATTTCGAATTATTCAGCTGCACATATATATGCATATATGCTGCATGCATATATGTATGTTGCCTTTCTTAATGTCACTTCCATGTCTCATTGTGTTTACATTTTTATTGTGCCCTGAAATTTCTACTGTTTAATTAGATATTTTACCAGATCACATTAACAAGACTGACTTTGACAACCTCCTCTATTTTTTTTTCCATACAATATCCTTTAAACATTTTTTTATCTATTCAAATTCCTATTACACAGCATTTCTATCACCTGCATGAGATATAGATAATTCCGGCCTCTCTAAATCCCACAGAAAACTTTACCTCATCCTTCAGCTGAATTTTTCCTGTTTCTTATAATCAAATTGCCATCTGAGCCTATAGAAGTCTTATACAATATTTCCTATCATTCCAAGGACTGGTGAACTGCAGCAACCAATTGGCTTTAGGTTAATCGGAGTCTACTACCAAGTTTTTTCTTCTATTGCATATACTTGCAAAATGTTACTTCTCATTTCTTACAAAAGCAGAAATAATTCCACAAAAGAAAATTGTAATAAAACTCTAAAAAAATTATCAAACCTCTTTTTTTTTTTTTTCTGTTTTTCAGTGTACAGTTTTCTACTAACACAAGTGTTAGAGCATACAAAAAGCATGGACTGAAGTGGTCCACAGCATCTTGCCTTTGCTTAAGGGGGTAGCTCTGATAGCACCTATCCTGACCACTGGAAACTTGTTCTCAATGCCTGTTTATTCTCTAATGGCTTTGGGTCCACATCTACATGGGAAAAATGTCCTAAATGGGATTCTGAAAGGGAAAGGATGGACCATTCTTAAATCTTCCTTGTAAAAATCATGTCTTTTTGTTGTAACAAAGCAAGAATATATAAAGCTGAAAGGTAAATAAGCAGGAGTGTTCTAGCATAGTTAAAAGGAGATGTCTTTAGTAGGTTTCCTGGGTTTTTTTTCTGCCATTGAACTGATATCTAAGCATCATCTCACCTATACATACTTAATCCTTATAGGCAGTCAGGGGCATGTTGTAATAGGATGAGAATTACCAATGAACTTGAATAACTTGCTATTGTGATTCAGAATCTGGTAAATTCAGTTGCCTAAAGATATGTATTTGGATAAATACAAACTGTATTTATGTTGCCTGATGTTATCCAAAAACATCTTCACACAGTTGGTAGATAAGAAATGAAGAAATTAATGAAGTCTCTGGACCACAGGCTAGAGTCCAAGCAGATACTATGAGTATCTCAAATGATGTGTAGATTTTGGCAGCTGCATACACCTAGATTTTAACCCATATACATATATTTTTAGATAAGTAGCTTTTAACAGCAGATCTCTGATTTTAGTGTTCTTCATAATGAAAATGAAAGAACCCCAGCTAAGAAATATTAATTTTGCTTTTGCAAATTATGCAAATAGAATTATGTCTAACCTTGACTTAAAAGGCTGGAACTGTGAGAATACATCACATCCCTACATCAGTTAAACAATGATTTATTACCTCCATGTTAAAAGCCTACTCTTGTCCAGTTTCAGACTCTTAACTATCAAATTTTATTAGGCCTATTTCTGTCAATTTAAAGGAGAACCTGACAACAAAAATACCCAAACCAGCAAACCTGCAGCATATTTATTTCTAGGCTATCATCTCGAAAGTTCAAATGTCCATGCATAAAAGAGAGTGTGATTCCTTTTTTTAACCTCCAGAAAATTTCAGAACTGTTCATATTGTGAAGGAAAACATTTTCCGTAGTCCTTAGCCATATTTCCTTAGCAGTCCTCCTTCACTGCCTTATAGAAAGCAAGATTGGACTTTAGAATCATCATTGGACATAAATTTAGGACAAATAAAAATTGTGCACTTCATTAAGTAATCAAAATAAAAATCAATGCATAAAATGAAAAAAAAAGTATTCACAATTTTATAAAAAACAGTTTTCATAAACATTTTTCACATTATTCTCTTGAGAGAAAAAAATAAAATAAAAATTTTAAAAAGCAGTAAAAACAAATCAATCAAAAATACAAAACAACCTAATCAAACTGAACAACTCCAAAAAATAAAAAGGTATTTCAACAAGTTTTCATTAATTTTTAGTATTTGATGTGCAAAGGAATGAAGACTAAAATAAAAAGGACAAAACTAACGCAGGAATTTAAACACTAATGCCACAAGTTTGCCTTGGAGGCCTTGGGATCTAATTAATACTTAATTACATTACATAGGAAATCAACAGAGCTTTCCAAGGTGATAAAGACCAGAGCTATCCAGTATTATATTTTTATTCATTTTATCCTAGTCACATTCAGATGCCTTATCATGTTAGGTGTTTTTTTCACTCACTAAAACAAAAGCAATCTGTAACAAATGGCAAACAGTTTAGGAATACAGAAGGAAAAATAGGTGGAGAAAGACTGATAAATTAATATTGGGAAATTAATATTGGGACTGAGGAAATGAAAAAACAATATTAATTACAGTTAGGTTGGCCTGAGCAGCCTCAGAATGGACACAAGTACATTATTTATTATCCCAGAATCACACAGAATGTTTGGGATTGGGAGGGGCCTGTGGACACCATCCAGAGCAACCCTGTGCTAAAGCAGGTTCACCTAGAACACAGGTTTATGTCCAGGTGGGTTTTGAGTATCTCCAGAGAAGGAGACTCCACAACATCTTGAGCTACCCATTCCCATGCTTGGTCACCCTCAAACTAAAGTTTTCCTTCATCTTCAGACGGAACTGCCTGTGTTTCATTTTTTGTCAGTTGCCCTCCATTCTGTCACTGGACACCTCTGAAAAGAGACTAGTACCATCCTCTGGGTACCCACCTTTAAGATATTTGTATGCATTGATGAGATCCCTGCACACTCATCTCTTCTCCAGCATGAACAAGCTGAGCTCTCTCATTCGCTTTTCACATTGTTTGCTGGCAGTGCATAAGAGATTAGCTAAGTGTTTTGTTAGAAATTTTAAAGGAACATTCTTTTAGTTTTGGTTATTCCCTGGTTGAAGAGAACCATACAGTAAAGCATAAAATAAATACCGATATCAGAAAAATCCAAAATGCATCCTTATTTCTAAAAAGAAAAAAAAAATACTACTTTTACATGCAGACATTTTGAAAATGTCATGGAGGCACCAGTGGGCTCTCAAGATAGTTAATCTGTCCATTTTCCTGTGTTTATTTACTTACTGGATGTAAATGCATAATTTTATCTAAATATCTAAAATTGCAAGGTAACTACAAGGTTTTATGATTGTGCTTAACAGGATACAATCCTCTATAAAACAAATATAGAGCTAAAATATTTTCCAAGATCTGCATATATAATGACTTTATTTCAGAGGAATATAAATTATGAGTATTAATCAGAGTTTGCTCCTTAATACTTTAACTTATTAAACACCTACTTCACATTTCCTTAAAAACAACATTAGGATTATGCAAAATATTAATTATGGCCTAGATTACCATTTCTATCAAAGGTGAGGAATAATAGGATTTGTAGATATGTATTGAAATTAATTTGTTTCTTTTATGTTATTTTAGTAGTTTATTGATAAGACAAAAGAAAATATCCAGCGTATTCAAATAAGTTTTAATATGACAGGATCTGTGAAATATCTCTGAGTCTCACATTATTTTCAGTTCTTTGGGATTTTCATAGAGGAAGTGAGGATTCTGCTTTTCCTGTCATCATTTAGTTAAAAGCCTCTAATAGAAAAAATAAAAACAGAACCAAATTGTCACATTCTCTGGTTTTCTATACAGCAAAGATCAACTGGAGTTCACATTTTAACAAGGAGCAGGACAGACTATTGATCTGCTCTACAGGAAACAGAGTAGATAAGTGACTGATGCCATGGTGGAGCAGTGAGGATCACTCCATGGATGAGCCCAAATAATTTTGTTGTATTTTTCTCTTCTAGTTGTAAATCTTACAGTCCTGTTCTCTATGTCACAAGGTTACAACTGTTTTACTTTTACAAAGAAAAATATCAGGCCCTTAACTGCCTGAATTTTTTGCCATTTTAAGTCATTATAGTGCTCCTAGATCTCCCAGATCCAATTCTTGATTTTATCAATAAAAATATAAAAGCTTGCCACAAGTCAGCCTAACCAGGATGAGAGCATTAGTTTTAATATAATTATAAAGGATGTGTGGATTTTGTGTTCTAGAATATATTATTGAATTCTGGAGGGAAATAAATAAATGATTTTGACAAACTCATGGGTATCTAGGGAAGTACACTGCCACTGCACACCAATCCTTTTAAAGTGTTTGAGCATTTCAGAAGATTTAAGATTTTGTTAACTTCATATGACCTCTGAGCAAGATGCAATAGGATTTTTCAGTATTCATTCACAGGACTTACAAAAAACTATTTACTTCTTACTTGAAACTTAACTACTGAAATACCATTAGTATTTTGTAAGCCGGTGTAATTTTCAGTGACGGTCAGCAAGCATCACAGAATAACACAGCAATAATAACAATCTGAAAGGCTTGTTTGATGTTGGATGAGTTTTCAATTGCCCTGAAAGTTTCTGTCTATAATGCATATAATTACAGGATATTTGAGGTTGTAAGGACTCTATTGATATCACCTAGTCCAATAAACCAAGCTGAAGCAGAGTAGTTTCAAGAAGGTTCCTCAGTGTCATGTCTGGATGAGTTTTCAATATTTCTACTGATGCAGACTCCATAACCTCCCTGGGCATCTTGTTCCAGTGCTTAGTCATCCCCTCCATGAAAAGTATATTATTGTGTATATTCATGTTTTCCTAGTTTGTGTCCATTACTTCCTGTCCTGTCACTGGGCACCATTGAAAAAGTCTGTCTCTATCTTCTTTGGTTATTTAAATAGAGGGATGAAAACCCAGTGAGCTTTTCTTTCTTCAGACTGAATAATCACAACATTCTCATCCTTTCCTTGAATGAAAGATGCTTCAATCCTTTAATCATATTCTTGTAATGAGGAGTCCAGCACTGGACATAGTAGCCTGGGTATAAGATAATTACATTGCTTTAAAAATTATTTATTCATTAATCAATTAATAAATTAATCCCCACAGTCCATCTTTCCTTACTATATAGAATAATTCAACCTCAAATTAAAATGCTTCACAGGAACATCATATATGCCTACTTATATTCTTGTATTTTTTTTCCTTTTCCAAATAGATCTGAATGCCCTGAAATATCTTAAATGTCAAAAAGATATAAGTTGTTGTTCTAAAGCATTCATAAAATGGAAACTTCACATCCAGCAGAAATCCTTTGTCAGTACTTTGTTTTGGTTTATCATTTGGTAGGTCACGTTTGAACCATATGCTTACTTAGACATAGCTCTCTTAAAGGATAGCACCTCTTTTCACCAAATCCTGTCTCACTGACACTGAAATAGACAAGTAAATATCTTTGTTTTTCTCAAGGTACAAGATCTCCAAGGTGACAGTGGAGAGTGCAGTAAAAGTTAAGAAATTACATTGACATATATGAATTTATGAAAGCACGAAAATCTTGGCTCTTTTTTTTTTTCAATGTATTTAGAATTCTGATTTACAGTACCATGTGCAAGCAGAGTAAATATATTAATTACTATATCTAATTAGTTGAATTAAGGGTGGGAAATAATCATGTGCTAATAAATGCAAGGATGTAAATTTTGAGGAAACCTGTGGAAAAGGATGCTTCCTCTTACATGAATTTAAATTCCAATACTGTGCAATCCCAGTCTCAGATATATCACAAAGATTTTCAAATATTTTTCCCCAGATCACATGAGTAGCATTAAATGTTGAAATCATCTTGACTTCAGATATTATCAAGTGAATCAACTGGAACATTTATCATTTCCATTTGTAATTCCTGATTTAAGGTAGTTCTTCTAATATTTTTTTTATTGCAGGCAGACACAGACATAGATATTTACTATGGGTATAGGAAAATAAAAGTGAGCATATGTAACAAGTTTTGGCAGTTTGCAAAAGCAATGTTATAAACACCTTTTAATCAACATTTGCAGAGGAAAGGCATAACAGCTAGTCAACTACAGAAGCCTTCCTAGGTATAATTCAGTATTTCCAATCACTGTAAAAGGCTGCCATCTACTGGAAAATATTTAATTAAATCTTAAAGTGATCTTTATGACTGTCCATCAAATATGAGAATCCTCTTATTGTCAATGAAAAAAAAGACAGTCCTTTGATATTTCAAGATGGCTCTTTTTGGTCCTTGAGATTAATGATTAAACAATTTGCATAGGACATGTGATTTCAGATGGTAGAATAGCAAAAATGAAGAACTAAGATTTTACATTGGCTTTTATCAGAGGGCATAACTTAAAATTAAATACATGACTACCTCATGAGGAAATTATTTAATGTCAGATAAATTCTAACTTCCTTCAACCTGAAGGACAGATATTCATTTTTTTTTTTATAAAATGACTGTGATTAATTATACAATGTTTTGTTAGATTCAATATTTTGCAGTCAGATAGTGAGCGTTAGTATCTTCCAGAAGTCTTTGAAAATGACATTTAGAAAAATTTGGACATCATTAAATGAGCAATATACACAGACTTTTTAAAGATTACTTAATTGGCAAATATGTAGCACTGCATTTCCCCACTTTTGTTTTCTTCTGGTGAAGGAAAAGGTGGTAGTGTTATGGAGATTCCCCAGGTCAGCTCATCAGGTGTACAGAGACAGTAGAACCATGAAGTTACTTGGTCCCTTTCAAGACAGAATTATTTCTGTGGGTTCTTGGACCTATTTATTAATAAGAATGATGCTTGGCTCTTTCTTATCATAGCCAGTGTCAATAGGGCAAAGCAATAATACCACATGCCACATACAGTCCTTGAATTACTCCAATCTATATCTGTCCCTAGACATGTCTATTCACAAAGGTAAATGAAAAAGAGAATTCTCTGGGTTGGGTACTCACTTGTTTATAGCCTCCTGTTTTAAAACTGCGGTTATCAGTGCTATCTAATAATTTCTTTTCCTAAAGCAGCTGGACACTTAATCCTGAACATACTTAAAAGGAAATTTATTAAACCAAAAAGCAGTACCAATTAGTTACTATTAAATGAAAATCATTTAGCAATTACATTAAACATACCCAAGTTTTACAGAGTATAACCCTAAGTAAAACTGAATTTCAGTTTTTCCTTGTGTATCAAGAAAAGCAGATCTGGGGATAACTACTGACCATTTTAGGAAAAGGGGAAACCCCATGGGAAAGACCTCAGTTTTGGTGTTCTAGAATTCTTTTTTAAAATTATAGTGTAAACCTCTGTACTGTATTTGCTTTATGTCTGAGTCCTTATATATTGTTTTGTTTGAGTCTATTTGCTTGATTTAGCAATCCTTTTCTCAATATTAAGTTTAGCTGATGAAAGAAGCAGTCAATTTGATTTTAATATTTTTTCTGAGAACAGATAAGTGTTTTTTCATGCTTAAGACATACCAAAAATTGAAGTCCTGCCTTTAAAAGAGCACTTTAACAGAAGCTTAAATATTTGCTTTGAAAACATGCAGAAAATATAATTAGAAAATCACATCTACAAAGGTTTTGTCAGAGAATTTTTTAATGGGAAGATATTTTATCAAAAATTGTATTTTGTCATCAATATTAATGGTATTTTTGAAATTTATTCATCTTAACAAAGATCTAGAAAGAGGGAATTTACATGCAAAGGAATGCATGTAAATTGTCTTTTGTTTAAAAATAAAATTAATCCAAAACAACTAAACTCTTATCCAAAAATTATTGACTTACATAAAAATCAGAACTGGTTGAAAATATTGCATTATATAGTCCATTAAAAATGTAAATACAAAATATTTATAAACAAAGAATAAAAACAAGAGTTTTAAAAGTCTTTTAATAAGTGGTAGATTTCACACACACATGGAGAGAAAGTGCCACAAATAGAAAATATGATTTATGCCTAAGAGCTACTAATCTTGCATTTGCAAATATAAAAGAAAACATGAGAGTGAACAATGTTAACTATTCTCAGGCTGCAGCCTTAAACTTTGTGTTTTCTTTCGAGTTCTGTCATTACCCACAACTTCTCTGAGCAAGCTGTTACAGTGCCTCATCATCCTCATAGTAAAGAATTTCTTGCAATATCTCAGCTAAACCTACTCTCAGTTTGAAGCCATTCCCATTGTCCTGTCACTACATGCTCATGTCATATGTCTCTCTGTAGTTTTCTTTTGAGTTCCCTTCAGATTCTGAAGGCTGTAGTTATATCTCTCTTAAAACTGAAAAATCCAGACTGAACTAATCCAGTCTTTTGTGGGAGAGGTGCTCCAGCCCTATAATCAACCTTTTGGCTCTCCTTTAATTTTTTAAGGCCAGATTGGATGCATCTCTGAGCAACCTGGTCTATGGCAGGGGTTGGAAAAGTGCACCTATCAATGGCAGGGGTTTAGAATTAGGTGATCTTTAAGGTCCCATCCAACCCATACTGTTCTATGATTCCATGATTATCTACTGCTAGAAATTTCTTCAGAGGAAATATTGGACCATTACATGTAAGAATTACTAGGAAGAATGCAACAGAGACAATACAGAAAACTCTTGTGAAAGAAGAAAGTCTGCAAAAAATCCAAAACAAAACAAACAAACAAAAAGCCTGCCACTTTAAAAATTTTACATATGAGAAAAAATAACTGGAGACCACAGAGAACCAAACCTGTCAGGCTCTCAATTTTCCTGCTGAGATGGAGTGTGCTGACATAACTGCCTTAATATTTAAAGCTCTCATCTCTTCTGGCTATTGATTTGGAGAATAACTCATGCAACACAGATATATGCTGTAGAAGTCTGCTGAAGAGGTCTGCATACCATGTGGAAAATGTGACTTTCTTGCTGCTAACACTAACTGACACTGGTGACTGGGAGAGACTGATAAGATTCGCTAGAGGGAAAGAGAGTTATACCAAAATAATAGGATTCAATTGTTGGCTCACTTGAATCTTACCCAGTCTTGACAGAAGTAGCTCAACACAGTTTATAAACAGTTTAGAGGAAAAAACAGGGAAACAGATGTGCTCTTTCTTACAAATGACAAATACACTTCATATACTAGGAGATTCTGAACTAGTTGCAACAAATGCATCTGGATTCAGTTGCTGCTACTTCTACATTATGTTAGAGATATTAAAATTTTTCATCCTAATCAAGTGTCTCAGCCCAAGGAAATAAAATCTATATTTGCTCCTGTACTTTTATCCCTGATTCTTATACCAGTACATCAACATTTTTTTCACATAGGAGGGAAAAAAAAAAAAGTATTGAAACAATACACTTATCCTCAGAAAGCATGATCGTTATATGAAGCAGACTGCTCTATGTAACAAAGAGATCAAAATGAATTTAGGTGTAGAAGGATTATATTCTAGGACAATTTACAGGCATATCCTTTCTGAATCTGTCTTTGAAGAAGGAACAATGAAGTCTGCTTTTCTTTTTGGTTTAGTTCCATTAGTCACCAGTATGGCAAGATCCACAAGCATAAGACTGCCTTTTTATAGCAGATGTGACAGTAACCAAGTGAAACCACTGTCTTTTAGAAAGATGAATTTTACAAAAGCCACATGAAATATCCCAGTTTACTGACAGTGTTAGTTAGTGACATACTCATCTGTTGCCTGATTATTTGGGAAGATTATTTATTTGGGATATATTTTTTCTAAGCATTGCCTCCTTCTCCCTCCCTTCAGCAAGTCCTGCTGATACTCTTCTTAAAGCTAGTGAATATAGATACTTTCACAATCTGAATTCAAACCAGTTTGAATCATTATATTCCTGCTGATAATGGATGTAGCAGATGCATCTAGTGTACATGACAATTATTTTAGTTCCTCTGTAAAATCCCTCTGTATCTGGCAAGAAAAGTAATAATAACTTAAAATTCTAGTTAATATTAGTTTTAGCATTTTCACATTTAAATCTTCTTACAAACTATAAAACTCCACCAAAAACAAACTGCGAGATATAACCACTGTGGTCTAAAGAGAACAGGATGTGGGAGGTGAACATTCCAAATGCAATTACAAAACTAATGGCTAAATCAAAGAAATGTGGCCAGAGTATTTAAGAAATAATGCTGATATATGATGTTTGCAATAATAATAAGAATATGTTAACTTGCTTTGCAGACTGAAAGATATCACAAATTGGCCTTTACAGTCTTCCAACAACTGGATTGATTTTAATAGATTTTCCCTGTGAGTGCTGTAGTGACAGGTGTTAGATATCTTTACATTTTCATCGATATGGAGAAGAATGATACACTAAATATTACCTAAATTGAAATAATGCCTTAAAGTAAGGTATTTGGTAAATATCTCCAAGATATGTAAAGATTTTAAATACTTACAAACATGAAGAGCAAATGATCTAAAAAGAATTACACTGGAAGATCCTGAGGAAAAAATAAACAGAGAAAAAAAAGTAATTTTATGTGTGTCTGTTTAACATGTTAGTAATGTAGAACTGCTTACAAAAAAGCTATGATAATTCTAAGAGTCTTCTTGTTTAAGTATGAAATGGAAATAATAATAATGGAATTTGTAAATATACTCCTGCAAAAAGCATCTGAAGTTGAACTTAAAGCCCTTGCAAACATTTATTTGGACAATATTAATTACAGAAAAGGGAATGTCTAACTGCCTTTTTTTTTTTTTTTTTTTTTTTTTGCATGAGGTCAGAGTGAAAATACTGCAAGAGATATTCACAGTTTCTCTTCAAGGTTAATTTTCCAAGTTCGTGTTGCAGATCACTTGGGCACCTGCACTCAACAGCAAATTACTTTTGAGCAATATTTCTGATTTTTGATATGCCAATTAATTGATGAAGCAAGTTTCACTACTACTAACTGTTCTTGACAAGGAGTGTTTTTTATTCAAGCCAAGACATTACTGTTTAATTTGAAGGGGCTGTGAAATACTTTACTCTCAAGGAAGACCTAGCTACTCATTTTGGAATTCAGTTCTGGATGAGGTGAAACCTAGTGGTTGAGTAAGAGAGCCAAAGGAGTAATTTCTTAAACTGAGATATTTTTGTGTGCAATTGTTAACTCGTCATTATTAGTTCCCATTTTCCTTGAAGAACAAAGGAAACAGAACTACGCAAAGGTCGTTATACATTAATGGCCTTAACAAACCAGATAGGAGGGCATATTTTATACCAAAAGTTAAGATGTGGGAGGACATTGTGACATCTCACTCCTAATAAAGAAGAAAGTGCCTAGAATTTGTAAATGCTCATGGTCAAAAGGAATGGTAGAAGTCCAAGGATCCAGAATCAGAAAGTTCTATTGCTAAATTACACACTTGACATGGAAATTGGCTCACTATACATGGGAGGGAGGAAGGGAGGAGAAGGGAGGAGAAGGGAAGGAGGGAGGGATCACCAGTCCTGGTTCCAGCATTACTCCTGCTGACGAGATGTCCAGCACCCTAGCACCACCTGGGCTTGGGGATGGATATTTTCTTATGAATGGGTTTCTCCACCCTAAGGATATGTTCCTCACTTTCTATGCAGATTAGTTATTGTGCTCAGTCCATTCTGGAAAAACGTCAGAAGTTCTCAGGGGTCTCTTGTAGTTTAGATCCCTCTCTGCCGTCCATGCCTGTTTCTTGGCCTCATTCCTGCTCTTGTATTATTTTTTTACTGTGTCCCTGTGGATTAGAACAAAGATGTTTGTTGTAGAAGTGCTGCTGTACATCTACCTGGCCCCCATCTCCAATCAAAACTCTGTTTTTTTATCATGTCATGTTAATGCCAACTGATCTCAGCTCTATTACCAACAATTCTTAACTGCTATAAATGTCCTTGATTGGATTTACAGCCATCTGGCTATTGAGACAAACAAATTAGTCCCTAATTTTCTGTGACTCTACAGACATGCCTCCAAGATAACTGGTAAAACCAAATATAACAAGAAAATTATTTTAGGTAAAATACCAAGACTCCACTTTATTTTAAGTTAAAAAATAAATTAGAGTGTTGCCTGGGAATAAGGAATTGGGTTCAATTGTTGAAATTGCTGTAAAATCAAGAGCAAGCAATTTTTTCTCATGCTACTTTTTCAAACTACTACCAAGCATTCCTGGGACTTCAAGAATAAAATTTTTTTAGCTGTTCAGTTTACTTACTTGTTTCAGATCATCTGTTGACTCCCAGGGACAAGATTGAAATAACTTCAGCACAGCAGGCACAGTGGGCAGGAGGAACAATGGCAAACAAGTTCAACATGTGAGAATCATACCTATAAAGTTCCTGGGGAGTGTTCATAGCTACATCGTTTCTAGAAGATTGATTAACTGTGGGAAATGGTAAACTGCCTGGAAAAGCACATGCTGTGGAGGCAGGATTTTCAAAGACATATTTCTGACACCAAAGAGACTACTGTACCAAAGCACTGCATTGCAGGTCCAAAGAAAGCAGATTGTTTGAAGATCATAAGCACATAAGTTTGTTCCTGACAAGCTATAAAGAAAGCATTCCATGGCCAGAAAATACATTTTTAGGTTTTTTCCCTCTTCTACTTTTTTGTTGTAACCTCATCATTATTTCCAAAATGTGTCAGTTATGTCATTTAGGCAAAGAGTCTGAACATTTCTAAATTCAGATAGATTTTCAAGGTAATGCTGATATAGAGAGGAAAATTATTTTAGCTTTCAGTTGTATAACCTTCATCTGTCTTTGTAATAAAGGAGTAATAATAGTGTTTCAGTTTCTGTTTAAAATAGCTGATAATATTTAAGAATATATATTCACATGTTCTGTTTCTTTCTATTGAAACACTTCTTAGTTATTTGAACTCATTGAAAAGTTTGTTTTAAAATAAAATATATCATGGGTTATTAAATCTCTTTTAATACCTTCTTTAAACTCATATCTCAATCAATCATAATAATATTGTCAGTCTACCAAATACCTCAATGATAATACTGATATTTTCTAGGGCCATTACAGTTTTAATATTTCTCAATTTTATGTTCCAGTTGTGTTTTAATCCTAGTCAACAACTCAGTGCTATGCAACTGCCCACTCACTACCCTCGACATCTTATGTGGGATGAGGAGAAGAACTGGAAAAGAAAGGAAAACTCATGGGTTGAAATGAGAACAGTTTAGTAATTCAAAGAAAATTAACTACAAAAATGCTACAAGCAAGATTAATAAATATTAAAAATAATGAAGAAGAGCAAGGGGCAAAACCCAAGAGAAAGTGATGACGCCTGAAGCTCACCACCCATTGAGAGATGCCCATCCTATCTGCAAGCAGTGATTAGCCCCTCCCAGCCAACTACCCCCAATTTGTATACAGGGCACAAATCCATGGCGAGGAACATCCCTTCGGTCTGTTTGCATCAGCTGTCCCACCTCTGCTACCTACCACCTTCTTGTGCATCTCCAGCAGACATGAGGCACTGAAACATCCGTGTTTCAGGGTAAACACTGCTTAGGAACCACTGAATCATTGTGTTATCTACATTATTCTCACACTAAATCCAAAACAAAGCACTGAACCAGCTACTAAGAGGAAAACCAACTCTATCCCAGACAAACCAGGAGAGTTGCTCATAAATAAGAAAAAAAGAATTGGGCAGTCACAGACAACCATTTAAAGCACTCTCTTCTGTTCAGGCAAGGTCAATACAACCTAGATCACCTATAGAATGTTTTGTGATGTTTACATTTTTTACAAACTTGGTTTCTCACTCTATTTATCCTTTCTCTTTTTACTGATATCATTCAGTTCTGACAAACTTTTGCTATAAATTACAGTTATAACTACTTTGTTGATCTCTGTTTTCTCTTAAAAAATAAAATTATAATTAAGACATCTATTAAATTAGGCACCTTCACAGCCAATCTTCAGCCAAGTTTTAATCTACTCTGTTTAGCAGAATGTAGACAGATTGAGGATGCTACATGATTTTATGTCACATTTAATTCTTTCTATTTTACGCCTTTGTTTTTTATTTTTTAACTAATTTCTGGATGACAAAATATGTGATACCTACCATGTTGTAGTATTCTGTTGTACACAGTAAGAGAAACTCACTTCAAAATTAATAACACAGGCAGACAGTGAGAATTAAAAGAGAGTGAAGTAATTTACCTGTCAGAGGCCATAAATTAACTTTTTTAACACTTACCTAAAAACATCATGTTTTTTAACTTTTTTGCCTCTTAACTTTGTTTTTCAATTCTGAGATAAATTAAAGCCTCTCCAATTAAATCAAGTTTGTCCAAATAAACAGAAAATTGAATAACGTAGAAGTGAAAAAGCACAACAGATTGAAAACTGTTAATTTTTATCATTTCTTGAATAAATCATCATTGTAGTTTTAGACAGCTGCAGGGCAGCTACCCTATTGTGTTATAGTTTCGTGACCAGCCTCCAGAAGTGTGTTGCATCAGAAGCTCACATTATTTTCACAATGATGTCATAGTTTTAAAATTGTGAAATGCCATTATCTAGTAACAATAGAATTAAAAAAATTTGGAATGACTACACTATTCAGAGGTTATATTGCAAAATTTATTACAAATCAGAGAAGCAATTAAACTCTGTATTTCTGTGTAGAAAAATTTCTCTCCTGATATATGTGGGAAACACTCTTTCAAACACACGCCTGCTCGTTCTTTTAACAATTTAGTTTAAGTTAATGTTTTAGGTAAATTGTTTTATAAACATGAGACTAAACTTGATGTTTCCCCCCTCTCAGCCCCTAAATTATCAGGCTAGCCCAGAGATCCGAGGCTTTGACGGGAGGAATATCAGGAGAAGGCAAAGATTTCCAAAAGAGGCTCTTACCCCAATATAGGTTGGTGCAGCTCTCTTTATTCTGTGATGTCCATGTGGAGAGCAGGGCAAAAGAGGACAAACAGGAAATGTCAGGGGTCTATATAGACTTTGGACAGGGTGGGCTTCTCTGGCTCTCCACCAACCCCGTTGGGGCAGGAAGGAGGGGTCCAGGGTTATCTGATCAGAGTCACAGGGCCCTGGGGAAGGGGGAACAGAGTGCCCATGAGCACACTGTAATATAAACTTACTTTGGAAAGTTATGTTTTCCCAAAACTATGCAATTTATCTTTTTATTCTATGCTTTTTTCTATGAAGAATGTCATCATTCAAGCACTAAAAAAAAAAAACAACATAACCCTCAACTGCCCCTTTTCCAAATATCATGAATGAAGAATAACAATGTTGTTAAGATTTTTGACTAGAAACTGATTAAGCATCAGAAAATTCAGGACCATTTATATAAATATTTAGCCATAAATCATGAAAAACCTCTTCTGTTTCTAAAAAATAAAATTTTGTCTTTTGATTTCTTTTAAAAATAAATACCCCACATGACTAACTCATTAGAAACCAAACTAAAGCAAACCCAGGATAACAAAAAAATTCTTAATAATACTCCAAACTGATATTAGTGTTTATGCTTTTTCTGAGAACCATGGTAAAATGGTGCATATGTCTACTTGTCTCACATCATTCTTCATATAATTTTTTTTTTTATGAAGCCATTTTAAAGGGAAGACAAGGTTAAGTTTGAGTTCATCTTGGGCACCACAGAATGACACTAACCTGCTATCCCTTTACCCCCACCATCATTTACCATCTGTTTATTTGCAAGGCATCTTGTAACTAAGGAATGAGATTGTCCTTTATAGGTGCTGTGCTTGAGTTTTACCCGGCCCCTCAACCCATTAATGGCTGCTATTCAGAGGCAGCTCTTCACAATCTATCCTTTCCTTAACATAGAGAGCAACATCTCCACCTCTCCTTCCCAGGCTATCTCTTCTGAAAATCTTGTGGCCCTAAATTGAAGTGCTCCCATCATGTAACTCATTCCACCATGTTCCTGTAATAGCAAATAAATCTGAGTTTCCTAATTTCACCATGGTTCCCAGCTCCTGTTCATAACCCATCTGTGTACACTGGTGTGGTGGCACTACAGATAGGCTCTCGGCCTCTTCACTTTTTGGGAGGTATGCTCTCTAATTGGCTTGATTTTGAGTAATGATTTGTAACATATATTTTTATTTCCACATATACAGAGTATATAAAATTTTGTTTCAGCTACATAAAATTTAAAGTTTTAGAAAAGCTCTGACTTTTTACTCTCTCTGTCTTTGGAGAAAATATTTCAATTTGAGATGTAACAAAGGCACATTACAAAGAAATCAATCACAAGAAGGTAGATTTCTAGATTTGACTCTATTCACATCTCTTGTAATAAGTGTTTATTCTGTGCTTACTATTATAGCAAATCACTGACTGGTGCTAAAGTGTAGGTACTTAATGAACAGCAAAGTACAGTTCTAACTATAAGTGAGAGTTGTTTGAGATACAGGAAAAAAAGAAACACCAACAAACTAACCAACCAAAAAAAAAAAGTGCCAAAATTTCCCAAACCAAAAAACTGAGAAACAAGAATTAAATGAAAATGAAAGAACAAATCAAATTGAGATCTAAATGACATAAGAATTTAAGAAAGTTTTCTAAAATATTACAAAAAGTGAATTGCAAGAAGGCCGAATAAGCAATGCTTCCATCCTCATGCAGGCATAAGTATATTCCTTGCAAAAAAATTTAGAGTGCCCATAGAGTACCCTTGGCAAAGAGAAAGCTACATTTCAAATTTACAGTCATTAAGCCATCTTTCATTGTGTCTTTAGGGTATCATAAATATTATTTTAATAGATGTTTCACATGTAATTGAAAAAACAGTGATTCAAAAGGGATAAATTTCTACATGCAGCTCTCTTTTTAGTTTATTTCCCAAGCTGACTATGCTGCCAGAAAAAGTTCATGTAAGTTATATTTCTGTAATGAAAGTCAATCTTAAGAAAAGGATGCTTTTGTACTAAATTTAACCTTTATTATATGTTCCATCATCATGAGTGTTTCCAGTTCTCTAATCATCTGTACTGAAAGTCAGACATAAATCCAAAAAATTGACCATTAAAATTTCACCCTATTCCCTGTAGGCTGATCAATATTCTTATCACAAGCAATGCTATTTCTATACCCTTCCCAGGCATTAAAATTGCCCAGAAATATTTGTGATGTATAGACAGAATCTGCAGTATTATCCTGGTTCTGGAATGGTATTCTCCAATTTAGCACTCCTTCCCCTCCACTTCCAAGTGGAAGCACAAAAGGCAAAGATCACAGCTTGAGATAAGAACACAACTGGAATCAACAATGAGGGAAGACAAAAACAATGACAGCAACAATATTAATACAAAAGGTTTTAGACAAATTGTTTACATGGAAAAGCTACAACAATAAACAAACACTGACCTGCTCTTCACCACCTTTTCTCCTGACCAGTCAGAACACCCTTCTCCTCAGAAGAGAAAGTCCCTTCCCCCTGTCCCCATTATTGGCATGAGGTGATAAATGAATAATATCAGGGTTCTGGCCACTCCTGGCTATTTCAAAAAATTAACCATGTCCTTGCCAAAACCAGGCCAAATATTCACTAATCATATTATTTTATTAATAAGTAAAATAAGAGTAAGAAAAGAATATACATAAGGAGCAGGGTTTTAGTGGTTGAGATTTTATATGACAATGGAAAAATGTTTGAAATAGTCAATTTATTTTTATCAATCCTCTAAAATTCCCTGAGCCTAGTTGTTTAATTAATACAAACCATTGTTTCTATTTGCACTAAAATTACACCATTCCTTCTTTTATTATTGATTCCATAGATATTGCTCTCATTTATACAGTTTTTTTTTTTTTAAATATTCTTAATATATTTTTTTTCTCTTCTATTATTGCAAAAAATCTCTGCATTTTTTCTTCCCAATCAGGTCTGGTAATTATGGAAGAAAATACAACCAACATTTTCTTTACCTAGTGATCTGGAAAAGAAGTTCTTCTCATTCATAGAATACATTTTGGCAACAGTGAATTTTCAAAACAGTGATATCAGAAACAAAATATTTTCATTTTAACCTGATTAATCTAGCATACTTCCTATTACCTAAGATAAATTATTTAATAATAGAAAAGAATTAACCCAATATTTTACAAGAACAAGGGAGATCTTAAATGAGTCTGTGAAACAAGAGTCACACTAAATGATCCAAAACTAGTTGATATAACATATATAGGAGGTATTTTATGCTGCAGTATAAAGCTGATAGCCATGTGCAAAAGTTTCTATATAAGAAAAAAGTGTTATCAGATACAGGGAAAGAATAGGAAGGTATGGATACCTAATGCTTCCTTATTTCTTTCACTTCCCACCAGAAAATGAATGCAGTCATCAGAATTTAACAGTTTATTTAATTAAATAATGATTATGAAGCCAAATGTAAGGTGACAACAGTACAAATTATTTGGGAAAATGCTAAGGTTTATAGGCAAAGTGCAATTTCCAATTATTTAAGTATGTCTTCCACTACATAGCCCAACAAATAAAATAAGAGTCCAATGAAACAATTCCTGATTGCCAGTGGTATAAATGATTTTCCAGCTGCAAAAGGTCACTTCGCTGTAAAAGTGAAAGGTCAAATTTCCCAAGAAGAAATGTCATTCATGCATTGGAAGGACATCCTTAAATGGGAAGAAAAAGGTTTCTTCTCATCCACTTGTCATACTGTAACAAGTCATATAGTATCTCATAGATAAATCCAGCTCATGCACCAAGAGAGGTCTTAGGACATAATGTCAGTAAGGTTAAAAACACAGAAAACTTGGTTTTTACAGATGTATTTTCCTTGAGTTCTGCCATACTCTACACAGACCCTTTCTGCCACCTAATTGATTTTCTTTGTTTCTAACATCCAGCAAAGCAAAAGATCTAAAACATATAGCTGTACTTTTGTGCTGATGGTCTTGAATAACATTTGCTCATGATACTACAAGATGTGTAACTGCACCATGGAAATAACAGGAATCAGTTCTGCATGTTTAACCAAAACTCAGTGGTGTTTCTTAGAGCCTGATATGCATCATCAAAATGCTTTTGCTCCACTTATACTGCTAGCTGTGGTCAACTGCAGTCACCACCCACGTGGTTAAATTGCATGCTCCTTCAACATGAACATTACTATTTTCCCCTGGGAGATTCCTATTTTCTTTAAATATGGCAACATTCAAATATTTTGGAGCATATATTTTCAGAAAAAAATGGCTTTTAAACTTTTATTTCAGATGTAGATGAGTCTTCTTTTAAAACTTATCACTGTTTTTTTTTTTCCAGGCATAGCTCAAGTAATCCCTAGTAAATTTTCTGCCACACATAAGTTTTCCTGTCTGATTTTCTGATTCCTCAGGGAATAAAATCAACATGGAAATAATAAAAGAACACACACACACACACACACAATGTTTCTCTATATGTATCTATATATATATCCATCATTATCTATATTTTATTTATAAATATATAAAAACATGGATATATTTTATATGTATCCTTTAATACATATGTAAGAATTACCTACTTGTTAT
Source organism: Lonchura striata (assembly GCF_050655825.1). Taxonomy (NCBI): domain Eukaryota; kingdom Metazoa; phylum Chordata; class Aves; order Passeriformes; family Estrildidae; genus Lonchura; species Lonchura striata. The sequence continues at coordinate 140,272,273 of NC_140704.1, read as the reverse complement.
TAAAATAATTTTAATAATGACAGTGTGAAATGTACAGGTGTTTCACACTTTGTATTCAGCCAATGAAGAACGCTTAAAGTAATGGCATTTCTGGTAAGCTTAGAGTGCAGAACTGGAAGTCGGAGAGATAGAAGCACTCTCCCCACTTCCCAAAGCAGTGGTTCTCTAAATTAGTCAAGTAATTTATAGTCTCAGATTTCTGATATTTTTACTGGTTGTGTTGGGTTTAATTTATTTTTGGTTGAGTTTTTCATAGAGTTACTGTAACACGGAAGAAAAGACATTGATTTCCCCTACTGTACATATTTCTAAGTCTTTGTTATTATGTTATTATATGAAAAGAATTGCTTTTCATTTCTATTTTTTTCAGTTTAACCTCTTTAATTTTCATTTTTACTACTAGGTATTCCATTAGTTCCAGCAGCAGTAATTTGTCACATGCATCTTGATAAGATACTAGCTATAATCTAGAAAAAAATATCAATAAGTAAATGATCAATAAGTAAATATCAATAAGTAAATGAGAATAAACTAGTTTATTTTAAAACAAGAAAAAATTGTATATTAAAATAACTGTTTTCCAGTTTCTATAGAAAATGAAATTTATTTTTTAAGAATCCCAAATAATTAGAAAAATATTTCATTGCACTCATTCCCTAATAGTTTCATGGCAACAAAGATGGAAATATTTATAAAAACTTAGATTTATCCTTTAAAAGATCAGATTCAGGCCAATTTTGATGAAATCCTGTAATGTGATATTTGCATTCAGTCTCATTCAGTTAGCAAGAGCATTAGCCTTGCTAATAAAAATGATGCTTGGAAAACAGTGTAAATATTTGTATTCTTCAAAGTGTAGATAAAAAGTCACATTATGTCATTGCAAATACTGTACACACTTGTCAAAAACTGCAAAAAACTGAAATTAGTATTTACCCTGTTTCCTTTGAAAACACGACCATAACAAGAAAGAACGTGCAGCTTTAAGTGAACTTAATGATTCTGAAATAATGTTGGGCTTAACACTAGAAACAATATTGTGCTTTTTGCTTGTTTGAATCATCTTTTGGTTTTAAATGCAGATTAAATTCAAAATATAGTTTCAGCTGTTACAGCTTGAAGTTTTTTTAGAAACAAACAGAAGAGGAAATCTTAAATGTCTGATGAATCACAATTTCTAATAATTTTCTAAGAGAAAGTTATGAAAGTATTCAAATAGGGCATAATATAGAAACTGATAAAAAAAATCTCGATTAAAAAAATGCAACTCCCCATACAATCTCCAGAATGACTACTTAAAGTTGATTCATTAGATGCTATTGTAGATCCTAAATTCAAGTTAGAGGGTTGTAGAAGAAGAGAGATTTTTAGACATAATGATTCTTCATCTCCATGTGTGTTGTGTTTTGACACTGGCCAGATGCCAGGCACCCACAAAAGCTGCTCACCCACCCTCCCCTCCAACTGGGCAAGAGGAAATACAATTAAGAGTTCGTGAATTGTGATAAAGACTGGGCAAAAACACTCATCAATTACCATGAAGGGCAAACCTGGGTCAACTTAGAGATATAAAGTGAGAGTATAACTAACAAGATCAGAGTAGATGTCACTATCTGCTCATGCAGGGTGTTGTGATGGTTCGTTAACTGATCCCAAAAGTGCAAAAAGGCAAACAGCAGGGGACTCTAAGTTTAATCACAACAAATGCACCTTTATTTTGGTACCAATTGCAAATGTGATAGAGGGGACTGTTACAGTGCGCTCTGGCTATGCTTTTCCCCATTTCCCAGGACCCCTGTGACTCTGATCAGATAAGCCTGGTCCCCTCTTTTCTGCCCTGACAGGGTTGACAGAGAGCCAGAGAAGGTCTCCCTGTCCAGAGCCTAGATAAGTCCATGACACTTCCTGTTCACCCTCTTTCCCCCTCTCATTCTACCCGGATCTCATGGAATAAAGAAGCTGGACAACTACATCGGGGATAGAACCTCTTTTGAATCTTTGCCCATCTCCTGATGTTCCACCCCTCAAGGCCTCATATCTCTGGGCTAGCCTAATAATTTGGGGCTAAAAGAGGTAGAAGCATCAGGGGACAGAAAAGAAAATAAAGAATAGAGAGTAAAGAGGGGAAAGGGAAATAGCTACCACTCATCAAGATGAGGTCCCCAGTGGTCCAGCCACATGGATTTGTTCTGCTTAACTCCAAATCACGGTCATCCATGGGGGTTAACCGAAGTCTTGGTTAACTCAGGTGTCATTTATAGTCCTCTGCCACGTGGGGCGAGCAGGTAATGGAGAAATGAGTCTATTGAAAAGTGGATACAGACAGTCCGTGTTCTGAAGCAGGGCAAGTCAATTTCAGCAGTGACCGGCACCCATTGTTTTCTTGGTCCACCAAACACACCTGCAGACACCACTCATCAAAGAGCCTGCTTCAGTCAGGCCAGACCCCATCGTGATAGGGGTCTCAGTCTCAGTCCTTGGGAGGGAGCTTCAATCTCCATCCATCATGGTGATTGTGAAGCAGATGAGGGGTCCTCCATGGGAGGTCACCAAAGTTACCCCAGAATATTCATTTGGCCAAGAGGTGGGATAATTTTTGTGTTGAGCAGGTATCATGAAGCAAGTGCCAGCATATAGGGCAAGTCACCACTTGGCAGTCCTTCGCTGAAAACAGTGTACTGTGGAGGCAAATACAGGCAACCTGCAGGCTGGCAAGCGTCCACCTCTATCAAGTCAGAACTGCAGCTGGGGGTTTCTAGGATCTCATTCTCTGCCATTGCAGCTATCATGAGGCAAAGAAAATGAGGATGGGGGCTACAGACCATCCTCCACAGCAGGAAAATGAGAAGTAAAAGAAGTCCTTAAAATACCTTTTTACTCCCCCACTACAACCCCTCTCACCTTTCCACTGATAGTGGAGAGAGAGAGGGAATGGGAGTTTTGGTGGTTTTTCTCACTGCTCAGGGAGAAGATTAATTCTCCCACTGCACTGTGGGGTCCCCCCCACAGGAGACAGTTCTTCATTAACTTCTTTAACATAGCTCCATCTCACAAAAAGCAGTCTTCTCAAAACTTCTGCAGAGGCCATCCCACAGACAGCAATACCTTTCAATCTGCTCTACTATGGGTCACTCTTCCACAGGGTGCAGTCCTCCAAGGACAGGCTGCTTCAGCCTGGAACCAAGGGCTCTCTCTCTCCACTGGGTCTCCCGCTAGACCACAGTCTCCTCCAGGCATCCACCCACTCCGGCATGGGCACGTCTCCATGGGCTGCAGGTGGATCTCTGCATCCCCCGTGGATCCCCATGGGCTGCAGGGGCACAGCTGTTTCACCATGGTCCGCACCACAGCCTGCAGGGGAATCTCCGCTCCAGTGCCTGGGGCACCTCCTGCCCCTCCTTCTCCATGGACCTTGGTGTCTCCATGTTGTTTTCCTTCAAAAAATCTCATTCCACTCTTCTCTAGCTGGGGAATTACAACTGCGCCACAAACTTTGTTTTGATTTCTTGTTAAATATGACAGTGTGTGACAGAGGCATTACCACCATCTCTAGTTGGCCCAGCCTTGGCCAGTGGCACATCCATCTTCAGAACCATCAGGGATAGGCTCCACCAGACATGGTGGAAGCTTTTAGCAGCTTCTCACCAAAGCCACCTTACAAAGAAGCCACTGGCTGTACAAAACCAACACAAAGCACCTTAGCTTAGCTTCCAGGAGGGTCTTTTCTGTGATCTTCCCAGGCACAAAGGTGAGACTGACAGGTCAGTAGTTCTCAGAGTCCTCCTTTCTACCCTTTTAAAAGATGGATACAATGTTTCCCTTTTCCCAATCTCCTGGGCCTGCACCTGATTGCCATGACTTTTCAAATATCACAAACAGTGACTTGGCAATAACATCAGCTAATTCTCTCAGGACTCTGGGATGTATTTCATCTAGTCCCGTAGACTAAAGTACCTTCAGGTTCCTCAGGTGGTCATGAACCTGATACTAGAGGGTGAAGGATTTAGAGTTATACAAAAGCATAGGGAATGACATCTGGACAATGGAATATAGAAAAAAAAACCCAGTATTTTATAAACATTAGAAAGAATCATACCACTTTGAGACTTAAAACATAATTGTTTGAGATCCATTTATCCTTTCCATATTTCTGCCAAGACTAGGGAACACATGCCAAAGCCTCAAGCTTTTGTAAAGAGGATATGGACTTCTGTCTATTGGAATCTGCCTGATTTTTATTTCAATAGAAGGCTAAGGGTTTTGAGAATATACACAGAAAAATCACTATAAAGTGTCAGAAACTGCCTAAGTTAGAAATGTTGACAAAAAGGTGATAAAAAGGTGTCTTTAGTCACTTTACTGTCATCTTCACAAGAAATGGATCACTGACATAATTCATAGTCTTTGCAGTCATCCAATGATAGGATCCATTCCCGTCTTTAAACTATCTTTTTAGTGGTTGCCACAACTGTTCAGACTATAGGGGAGTTTGGATTAATTTTTATCTTTTGCGTAACTTGATAGGATCTCATCTTCTATTTCTCAAGTATAGCAAATACTTTCAGTAGCCCAAGAATATCTTCAGACATCAACATAGTAATGAGTAGTACAGGATGGCATGTGGAAAAATTATGTTTGTGTAACTTTGCCCATGTGGTCTGGAAATCAGCCGTGAAGGGAGGTGGGATAATTTGTGTAACGACTTCTGTGAATGACATTTCCAGGTAGCAGCTGGAATTGCTCACCCCACTTCTCTTCCTGCAAAAGTTTCTGCTACAGAAGTTCTACACCTCCTAAGAAAATAAAGCTTCCCCTTCAAACAAGTGAAGAAACTTGTTTCTCCAAAATTATTTGAATTTGCTTTACATTAACTCAGTGCTTCCCTTGAACTGTCTTTCTCCCCTTCTCTTTGCATACCAGTGAAGAAACACAGGAATGACTTCATAACACAATGTTAAGAGAGAGACTCATCTGCAAGAAAATATTTTTGCTCTATTTGTTCCTGAAGTGAATACTTAAACATCTGATGATATATATGCACTGGGTTAATGACTAAAATCCTTATGTCCTTATTTCAGAGTGAAGTGTCTAATTATAATGCTATATAGTGTTTTCTTTTGCTTGCTAAATGAATATTGAATTAGTTTTTCTTCTGAAAGAATAAAAGTAAGCACTCTTCCCACTCTCCCTCTGCTTTGGGATATTAGTTTATAATTTAGAATATATATCTGGCAAAAAGAAGATTTCTCTAGGCAGAAGATCATCTGTTTCTCCAGATGCTTTCTAACCACTGAACTATTGGATTAAGGAAGAAGTGCAGAGAAGTGGAAATAGGGCATTTTACATTCCTGCATTTTTATACTGAGTTCCATCTGATGGTGGTTTCTGAGAAAGCCTATGAGATCAATTTTTGGAAGCAAAAATGTCAAAATAGTGCTCAAATCTGATCATATTTAGGAAGACTTTGATCTCTCTAGTCTCTTCTTACAGTCAAAATGGTGAGATAAATGTCGGGTGGGATAGAAAATGGGCTGAAAATTGATGGGACTCTTATGATTTGTTCAACATTCAGTTGTCACACAGTTAGCAGACAGCACAGTGCTGGGGCTAGCACAGTTTTAGTTTATTAATTATCCTGGAAGGTAGGACAGAATGCAGTCTCATCAGTTTCATGGATGCCACCAAACTGGGGGAGGTTCTTTCAGTATACAATTCACTGAAACATAAGTTATTCTATATTCTGATTCTGTGAGTTCAGAAAACAATGAATGATAACATAGTGAAGATAATGTCTGACAGGCTTGATTTGTCATTTGGCAATGGCTGCATGCAGAAATTCTGGTACCAATTATAAAGGAATAAATTAATTTTCACTAATTTATAAGAAAATAGCACATTTACTAATATTAAGATAAAATACAGCACTCCCATAGTAATAAAAAAATGTACTGAATTACAGTTTATTTCTATTATTTGGTGGTGTGTCCTACAGATACAAGGCTCTCAAAAAAAGCTTGGTAAACAACTAAAACTAAAAGCTTGGTAAAAACAACTATTCTACTCCCTTTTAGCTTGGCATAATGGTTTGAATGTTGTCCAAATAAAATGTTAGCTATTTTAATTTATATCTTTGCATTAATTTCTTCCAATTTCAATAGGTGAAAAATCACAATGCATTCTGCTCCAGAAATGTGAATTTTCAGTTTTCCATGTGGAGAAATTGGAAGATGTCTAGGACATTCCTTACTGAAGAATTCAAAAGTAAATAGTGTTCCATTTTACTCTTCTAGCATTAAAATTCTAAATAATAATAAAGTAAATCAACTTTCAAAATTAAATTTTATGTTTTTCCATATCAAGGAACATATAAACAATTGTGAAATAAATTCATTTAGAGGTAGAACTAGATATTAATCTAGTTTCAATCTATTAAACTAGATGCTGAAGTTCCAAACTTTAAATAATTTCCCTCCTTAGAATCTCTAACACAGTATTTTAGAAATATTTTTGTAAAAAACCCCCAATCTCTATGACATATGAAATGTAGCTTATATGGTTATTTTGCTTATTTGAATTTTTAGTTTGGGCCTATGGATTTACTACAGTATCCTTAAACAGAGAGAAATCACTAAACAGATGCTCTTTGCCAAATATGTTGGAAAAATGTTAGCAATTCAGAAACACCTAAAGGCAGCTAATAATCCAAGCATTTTTAATAGCAATGAATAATTCCACATCTGATTAAATGCAGCAGGGACACTTCAATCATATTTTCAGCGTGTGTAATTTCAAACAACAAATTAGCCAAAACAAAAACATTCTGATGAGCAGAAATAATTTATACTTTAGGGGCTTTCTCTACTGTATCTTCACAATTCAGATAAATTGCTATGTAAAACTGTGCTGCTGGGGTGTTATGCATCCAACTGACAATACATGGGTTAGAAAAAGGTAAACCTTATGAAGAAAATCATAGAAATTAAACCTTTGGTATTTCAGAAAACAGAAAACAAAAATAGAATTAAAACATAAGCTTTTTTTTATTTTATTTTGGAGACCTAATCAGGGTTATTGCTATTGCTTTCATAAGAGACAGAAGCAGCCACTGCACTTCTATCTTATTGTGTTAGCATAGCTTGTTACTAAATCAAATATATTCTTTGGGCTTTTTTCTGGAATGCTAGAGTTGCAAAAGGCTGTGGGACCACTTGTGATGTGTTCATGAATTTGCCATAGAATCGATTAAAATGGAATTTTTTTCATAAAATCAACTGCAAAACCTCAAACACAGCTCTTACTTGCTTTCTGTAGTGATTAAAATACAGGAGCCAATGAAGACTTACAGCTAAAATAAAAAGTAATCTTCTTAATACTTAAAATAAAGTCAAAAAAGACCCACTATTTTATAAATGTCTAAATTATTTTTAATTTTCTCTTCATAGCTAGGAGACCAGCCACAAAACATCTCACAGCCTTTGCTGCCTGTACTTGTAGCAATCTAGTGGCCCAGAATCTTTACAAGAAATCTGTTTCTTATGACTTTGTTGGAACTCCAAATGTCTCTCAGACATTTTTAGAGGTTCCAGGCCTTGGTCAGGAGCATTTTAGACCCTGGCAGGCAGCTGCAAACAGCTGTGATTTTGAGTTTGAGCCATGGAATGAGTTACCAACTTTGGAGGTGGATCAAACAGTCACAAAGGGTTAGATAGTATAGTAAAAGTTGTTACTAAGTAGAGGGGAAAATTTTTTAGTATTGTACAGGGGGATTTAGCACCTGTACAGGGTGGTTTTTACTTTGTACATGGGGGTCAGAAGTTCTAAGATGGAGGAAAGTGGGCTGATCCTGTTCTTCCTCCTTCTTCTTCCTTGCCTCCATGTTCTCGGTGATGTTGAAATTCATAGATTGGTTTAGAGTAGAAAAGCACCTTGTAATATAGGTAGTAGGTATTGGGGAAAAACTGTGAACATGTAATACATGTGAACGTAATATATCATATAAAAGATAGCAGCAGCCCTGGGTGGGGGGAAAGAAGAAGCAGACAGCAGACAGGGAGGATGTCAGGGTGTGTGTGTGCCTCTGCCTGGGCCGCTGACCAAGCAGCCTCAGCCCGAGAAGACAATCTTTTAGATAACCAACAATAAACTGCCTTGAGACCAAACAGCAAGAGCCTGCGGAGCTTTTCTTTGGAAGCACAGGTTGGAGGAGAGACTTTACCACCACAGGAGACCCCAGACCAAGCCCGGGGTTCTGACATGACTTATATCATCCAGATAAGAATTGAAAGTTTCTATCTATAAAAACTCTCAGCCTTTTGAAATTCTTCTATACCTGACAGGAATGTGTTTTTAATTTTTTTCATTAAAGAAATTCTGCACCTGGTTATTGGAAAGCATCATCTGTAAGATACTTCTGTACCAGTAAGCGTGACTGTAGTACTGATTTAATTACATTACTACACATAGGTCTATTTCTGAGCATTCTTATTGTTCTGAAATAAATATAGATAGAGCACACTTGCTACTGGAAGAGAATCAACATCTTGTTTATCTAAAAAATGCATTAACAGGCTTCCAGGTTTTCTTAATATTTCTGAGAACATATTCTTGGGAAAAAGCTTCATAATAAAAGAATGTAGTTATAACTGATATCATAAATTTAGTTCAGTACCATCCGTAATGCTGAAAAAAGGCAAGGATAAAAGTGAAACAAAAATAATACAATAAGTTTCTTCCTAGTGTTTAAGAAAAAGAAGACTTTTTACATCAGACCACTGTGGGAGTCAACTTCTTTTTGCCAGGGTCAGGATTAAATGCAGGAGACAGTATTTCATGTTTGGACTTAGATGTTTATTAATTCTTATCTATATTATAGGCTCATAAACCATGAGTTCTACAGCACTTCACTCTAACAAACATAAAAGGAGCCATATCTCTCTCTCTACAAAGACTCTTAAGGATTATTTGTCCAATCAAGAAATGACACCTAATTTTTTTTTACTTTTGACCCAATAACCAACCACCTATGGTCCACAGTGCAGACCTTTCTATCCAATTACACAATACCATCCAAACCCATGAAGAAAAAGGTGAAGAAGGACTAGCCTCTGCCCTAAAATCTCCATCCATCTTGTTTTATATATATTAATATATTCTAAACACGTGGTTTTCCACAATGTGATATTACTAACTTCTATTCAAACACATACCTATAATCCCAGTTCTATCATTCAATTTTGGAAGCTTTCTCCATGGCCTCAGGTCAAATGCAGTGTTCTCCTGGGGGTCAGTGTCTGTCAGCACAGAAAGTCTAAAATTCTCAGCCAGGTTCTTTCTCAGCCAGGGTTCCAACAGACCATGACCTGTAAAAATGGGTCAGACCTGAAGCTGTTCAAATCTTGAAAGTATTTAGGAGGTCTTTCAGAAGAAAAAGAAACTAGACTCTTTATTTTGTGAAAAATATTAAGATGTCTGAAAAGCTAAATTTCTAAAAAATATTTTAAGCTGAAATACATGGGAATGTTTCATCTTTTGAAAAGTGTGACTACAGGCTACATGTGGCTACAAATATGTGGCAAAAAAAATAGATAATAATTGTTTATCCTACATTTTTCCTGTGTGACTGTGTATATATGCCTGTAAAACCTTAAGGCTATTCTGCTGACTTCAGTTTCTCAGTATAGGTATCACTATAAGTATATTCTGTGTTTGACTACAACAGATGTCAGCACCTAGATGTACTCAAAACATAAGGCATATTTTCTGCAGTTCTTGGGTTTGCATGGTCAGAAGACACCTTACTATATGAAAGGTATTAGCTACATCTACTTTGCCGGTAATACTCGGAATTATATTTTCATTTACTGATCTCTTTTTATGTACTAGGATAGCAGCTAAAAAAATGCATGTATTCTGTTCCACATGGGCAAGCAGACATGTTACACACTAGACACTGTGAGTTGTTTGATTTATATAGGCAAATCCCAAATACATAATGGTAAAAACAGTCTGCTTTTGTTTTGATAAGCTTAGTGATTCATACCAATATCACATAAGACACAAGGGCTAGACAATTTTAAAATTTCATTCATAAAGTTGTATTTTCTTCTAAAATAAACTAACATCTGATAGGATCATCCTATTGGACACTACAACATTTATTTTACCTAGTGTACAAATCATTTAAACATCCCCATTTCTTAAGCTTGATTGAATTTAAATATTGCTTGGGGTTCATTGTGTCTTCAAGACAGAATGTGTAATGATCAGATAAAAGACTCTCAAAAACAAAACTGAAAAGCCAGAATGACTGAAAAGCAGAAACTAGAAAATAAACTAGCAACCAAACCAAATTCTGTTTCTGAATTAAAGGAAAATGTAATGACAATGGCAATTCAAAACATTACCTCATTCCTCTGAAAGACTGAAACAAATACCAACAAACATGGGAAGATAGAATAGTCTCAAGAATTTAGTAATGGTTCTGGACCTTAGGTAGCTTTGAGCTACAGAAAAACAATAATGACAGAAAAATATCAGCCTTGATCTCACAACAGATACAATTTTATGTTCAATAATTTTTTGTAAGTTTTATCATACAGAATGTAAGCAGATTTATTTGCTTACCAGCCTTTATGTGATATATTTCCTGACCTCATAAATTAAGCAGTTGGATTTTTTTTTTATATTACCCATCTCTATTGAATTTCAGAAGAGTGTTAGTAGTCTATAATAACCACATTAAAAGTTGGAAAGAGCTGGCCTCCTCCAGATCCAGAACATGGTCAGGGCAATTCCAAATACAAATACAGACAGAGCAGAAAATGGATTAAGACCATCCCTGAGGACAAGGACTTCTGTGGAGACAGTAGTGAATGAGAAGCTCAACATTACCCAGCAATGTGCACTTGCAGCACAGCAAGTCAACCTGTCCTGGGCTGCATCAAAAGTGGCATGGCAGAGGGATGTGATTCCTCCCCTGTAATTTGCTCTCAGGCAGCCCAGCTGTAGTACTTTGTTCAGCTCTGGGGCCCCCAACATTGGGTGGACATGAACCTGTGGGATAGAGCCCAGAGGTGGGACACGAAGATAGTCAGAGGGCTGGAGCTCCTCCCATATGAAGACAGGCTGAGAGTTGGCATTGCTCAGCTTGAAGTTACCTTGTGGCAGCCTTCCACTAGCTAAAGTGGACTTTACAAGAAAGCAGGAGCGGTACTTTTTGCTAGGACACATTATGATAGCACAAGAGGGTATGAGTGCAAACTGAAAATAGGTATGCTTAGATCATATATTGAGAAGAAATCTACTGTTTGGGTGGTGAGGCACTGGAACAGATTGGCCAGAGAACCTGTGGGTGTCCTATTCTTGGAAATGTTCAAGGCCAGATTGATCAATTGGCTATAAGCCATTTGATCTAGTGGAAGATCTAGTAGAAGATGCCCATGGCAGGCAGGCTGGGATTAGATGAATCTTCAGGTTCCTTCCAACTCACACCCTTCAACAGTTCTGTAGAATAATGTTCACCTCTATGAAGATTTATCATATATAAACATGTACTTCTATGCATTACTTAACAACTAAAAAGAGGAAGTATTCATTAAATAGAAGTTACTCAGACAAAGAGCAAGTACAAACACTGCCATGTGAATGCAGATGCAGTCTACAGAGTAATATCCTTTTCTCAACAGCAGCTTCTGCTACAGATGCCTTTGTTTCTATGAAACACCTGTAAGATACTTCTATGTGTTCCCATCATGACAATTTAGAATACATTTATTGCTTATATAGATCTTGCCTATCAAGTAGTAGACACCTCATAAATATATTTATTCAGCTTTTCTTTAAAAATATCTGAGATAATTTTCATGTAGCTTTTTCAGCCACCATGTCAGTGTAGTACAAGTTCCATGACAGTGCTGTAATACAGCTTTCTGGGATTGCCTAATTTGCTGCTTGGAATATTGTGCTACCATACTTATACTGATAGCTGTACCTGAGAGATCTCATTTATGTCTGGTTCTGTCCACACAATATGCATTTTCTCAATTTCTATGTAGACAATACCCTCAGAGATACATCTTAATTGAGGCAGGGTACTGTGTTTGCTGAATTTAAGTATTCATAACCACCTATTCCCCCTGTAATACTGTAGTGTAGTTCTAAAAGCAATTTATTAAAGCCCTCAGGAAGAAAAAATATAGGCAAGTTAATATTCCACAAACCCATTCCTGTGACCCAGTCTTATGTAATGCAACTGTTCCTTGGGGATTATGAATTATTCTTCATGTATTCACTGACTTTTGATACTGTTTTTCAGTAAAAATTCCTTCTTTTCTACCCAAGACCCCTTTAATAATAAAAAAAATTCCATCTAAAAAAGAAATAAAATATATGCTTTAAAACACTATGACTATAATCTAAACATCTCCACATGATAGTGTAATGTAATTTGAAATGGAAATAGAGGAAAAAAAAACTAAACATGCTCATCTTGTATTAATCAATAAACTTTACTAAACAGAACAGTTTGTATATACAATAATAGTATTAGCTTGCCAAGAAAGACATCTTCCTTAAAATGTGATTAAATGAGGACATTTAATGGAAAGGCACTGAAACAATTTCTATAATTCTGTTATTGCTAGTAGAAATATATACTGTAAACTTACCTTCCACAGCTAACTTCTTGTCTCCATTATGTTGTATGCTGAAAGTCTTAAAAGGTCAGTCTGTGTTCATGCTCATTTGTCTTCATTCTCATTTACTTCTTTGTTTTACATTCTGAAAAAAAGAGTCTTCAAATGTTTTCCTTATTTATTTGCTTTACATCATCAATTCCACAAAGAAAAAGTCAAGTGCCAAGATAATAGATAATCAAAGGTGATTGGAGCAGAACACTGTCTAAGACTGGTAAAATACAAGTCTCTGTTGAGGTAATAAAAGCCCTAAACATGGTTTTCAACTGGCATAATGTCTAGAAAAACTGAAGAAATAGAGGATTATAGTTATTCGGCAATAGCTCCACTCCACACTAATCCATTTTTACACTTTTTCCCTGTTCTGGTGTGGGTCCTTCATGGGTAATGGTTCTGACAGGATCCTGCTCTGGGTCTCCATTGGTTGCAGCTTTCTCCAGCCTGCTCTGGCATGGGTTCCTTTATGGGCTGCAAATGGATATCTGCTTCACCATGGTCCATGGGCTGTGAGGCAACAACTTCCTGCACACTGGTCTTTTCCATTATCTGCCAGGGAATCGGCCCTGAAGATGGGAGTGTCTCACTCCCTTTTACTCCTTTGACCTTGGTATGTACAGATATGTACAGGACTGTTTCTCCCACATTTTTTTTCACTCTCTCAGAACTGGTTTCTTAAAAATATTATCACAGAGATATTGGAAGTTTTACTTGAGCTCATCTGTGTCATGCAGAAGAGCCACTGGATCTGACTTTAATCAGATGGAACCGGCTGCACTGGGATGGGGCAGCCCCTCTCCTCTTTTTTCAGATGCCAGCCCTGAACTGCTGCCACTGCCAATACTTGGGCAAATAAACCAAATACAAAGGCAGGGAACAAAGACCACAGCTCAGCAACAGAATCTGCTGAGGACCCCTATTTCAGAGGAATTAGGCAGATGTCAGCCTATGACAGAGCTTTCCTTATTCCTAATACTTTGTTTTTAGGCTTAATTACATGTTACCTAGAGAAATGATGAACAGTAGTACAGTTATCCAACTTTTTTGATAAGATTCAATTAGGGACTCTCCAGTAATGGCTCTAAAGCTCCAGAAATCTGTCACTGAGTCCTTAAAAGTGGCTTACATTTTTGTGGGTTTTTTACATACCCTGACTTATATGCAAGAAAGAAATAATGACAGGATATTCTCAAGAGATCAAAACGACAAAAACTTTACTAGCAAACTTCAGAAAATCAGGGAACTCTGGCAAAAGTTTAAAGCAATATTCAATCAACATCAAGTATTTCACAAAAGATTAACTTAGTAAGCTCTAAGCCCATTCAATTTAGCAAGTTCTAAGCCCATTCAATTTAGCAAATTCCAACCTACCTGAATTTAAGTTACTCAAACTTCATGAAGAATGAATTGGAAGAGAGATAGAAAAGAACAAATATAGCTGCCCCTCATGTTTCAGCTGATGTAAAATCCAAGGGAAGGTTGGCTCAAGACATGCTTGTACTGTTCTTCGGCTCAAATACCCTTTTCGGCTCAAATACCCTTTTGCTTTCCTGGGCCCTTCCCCGAGGTGGGACTTCTGGTCTGGTGTCCAGTCAGGAGCTGGGTTAGATGCTCCAGGGGACGGTGATGAGCTTTGCTTGCCAAAGAGCAGGGCTTGGTGACCATCACAGAGGCTGGGATGAAGACCCCAGTGGGGTGGGTTCTGTGGAGAAGACATGACCACACTGCAGCAAGACCCAACATTCACATATGTGCCTGAAAGGTTTCAAGCCCAAAATCTGCTCCCAAAATCTCTTACAATGGTAGATCACCAAAATTGTTTGAGCATTAAAATATAAACCATGTCTGAATTCAGAAGTGCACAGCAAACACTATTTATTTGTGAAATTTGTCTTTTGCCAAGTCTTGCATTTCTGATGATTTGGTAACACAGCTAATTGATCTCAGAAGCATTTCAGCTCTCTGTGAAGTTCATTGGAGTTGTTTAAAGAAGGAATATGTTGAGACCATTTTTTAATTTTATTTTTTAAAACAAAGATTTATCTCCTTCCTTCCTTCCTTCCAACCTTCCTTCCTTCCTTGAAAATGACTCATTTTCTTAGACAATCTTTACCTGAAGTTCATCTTCCTATGAACTGAAAGGATCCAGCAAACAAAGTAAATTCATACCTTCAACAGAAGAAGAAAAGAAACTATTTTGAGGACTGACCAGGAGGCTGCAATGGTAATGTCTGATTGCACAGAGTTCAGCCATGATTCTTTCTCCTTACTAAGAACTAGACTGGGCAGCACAGAAAGAACACAAATGTTTCTTTTATTTCAGTTCACAAAGCTGTAGTTATAAAGTAAGTACACCTGATTTATATTTAATCAGCTGAATTTAATTCTTTCAGTCAAGAGTCAATGATATGGCTGGAGGTTTTAAATAAGCTTATGCTTCTTAAATAAAACTAAAAGATGCTATATATTGGTTGTCCGCAAGAATACCAAGTTTTAAAATATATTTCAGTCATACACAGGAATATTTGTAATCTATTATAGTGGATGAGAGTCAATGCAAATTTGACACATTTATTCACCTAAATTTTGGATTTGAGCAATTCAGGTCAGTTGCCTTGGTAAAAGTTATTCTCATTGGAGATTTTATCTGGCAGGTTCTACAGAAGACGGATGCTGTCCTGGATTGCCAGCTGAAGTTCAGTACTTTCAAAGACAATAGATGCCTACCTTTTGTTAACAGGGTCTGCATCTAAATAGGAATCAGAGCCTTAAGTCAGTTCATGTCAGTTGCTTAAAGACAAACATAAATTGCCATTGTAACAGCAGCAGAGTATTCAAACCATCTAGATAGATGTATGAATATATAAGTCAAATATGGTACAAAAAAGAGATTCACACTAGGAAGATGCCTAGAATTTTTGATCTACATTTACAGACCAGATAAGAACAACTGTGAACATTTAAATAGTGACATAAGTCTGTGTTTGATACACTGAACATGCAAAGCAATTGAGCTCATTTTAAAATACACATCACTTCAAATTCCACACTTAATTAGCTGTATTGAGAAATACTGTGTGTGCTAATGGGATTAACCAGCTGAGGAAATACTTTCAGAACCTTCACCAGCTGGTTCTTCAAGGAGATGAGGACATCTCTACACAAAGGGCAAATTACCTATTTTAACTAACAACACCACTTTAAAGCCTAGCATGAGTGACATACAACATCGCTCAAAGTGAGACTAGTTACTGCAGAATTTTTCTAGTTAGATGTATGTCTATTATGGATAAGATAACAATGTTTATGTGAAGTTTGATCAGCTGTGGTACATGTTGATAAAAATTCTGAGTTCTCAAGCTGTTTTTCAGGCCATGATGTTGTTCCTTAGTGCTGTGCTATCACTTGTTGAGGTTAGATTTGAATTTTCCTTTCCACTGCTTTCTTCTCCCCATATTTCTACAGGGCTATTCTTCACAGTCCTTTTTTATAAGATCTCAGCTTTTATGAAGAACTCATTTCTATCTGGAGCTGTATCACACACACCAAGTGCAGGTGACTCTGAATTCTGTTTTAACTACAGTGGCCTTCAATGCTGCCTTAATCCAGTTAATATTATTCCTGCTTTAATACTATGAGTGACAAAAAATGTAACAACAGAGAAGACAATCAGCCTTCAGAAGAACTAGCTGCTAATTCAGAAAAGTGAATTTGACTTAATGGAATTATGGCAAAGGACTTATGTCCCTGATAAAAATACAGCATGATCTTAAGAATTTGGAATAAAAGAAAATCCCAGGATATCAGGGGTAAAAATGTTTAATCTTTAGGCTTCTCTTCTAAGTAATTTAAAATTTCTACTTTCTTTTGTAGGGTCTTAGGTAAATTGCTCAAGAAGCACGACTGATATTCAGTCTTCTAAAAGATGCTTAGGAATTGTAAAGAACATTTATTTTCAACTATCATGTCTCTATTGGCTCTGTAGTTTCATTCAGAGCTCTTCCCTTTTTAATCTATGATAAAATATCAGTAAGACTGATCCCATAAAGATGGTGAGTTTCAAAATCTGTTAGTCCATAACAGCTAGTGTTGGGGCACTCAGCTTTATGTACAGGCACTGGTGCAAAATAAGAGAAGGAAGCAAAAATTCTTCAGTCTTTTCTTTTGAGCTATGTAGGAAGACTGATCAATAATCTAGCCTGTATAAGCCACAGCTCAGTGTTCTAGTCTAATTAAAAGACAAAAAAATGTCAGGCAGACAAAAGTAGGAAATTGACTGAAACATATGCTAATGTTCATCAAGGGAAAATATCTTTTTAAAACCTCTTGCCAGCTTTCTTCTCTTTACTCATTTTCTAATTAGGCTTATATCACAAAGAATAATGTCTGTAAATTTCCATGGTGCCAGAAAAACTGCAGTAAAGATGACACAGAGAAATATAAACATATTGTCACACTATGCAAAAAAGTCAATAATCTCAGAAAATATATTGGGGAAAAGCAAATCCAAAGAAAAGACACAAGTTAATATCATGACCTGGAGACCATAGGAGCAGTAGAACAAAGGAATATGGGAAGCAATGAACACAGGATATCATTTTTGTAGAAAATCTTAATGGTTAAATTTTGAAAATATTTTAAAGAGTCTTGTCTATTTACAAGAATGGTAGTTTAAATAGCAGAAGTTTTTGATGACAAATGCTGTATCATCTAATAAGAATCCCACAAGTACTCTTACCGCAATCCAAAATATTATTTTGTACCTAGCCTAATGATTATTTTTCTTCTTTGAATGTTTCATTTTATTCTTTGATCCTTATATTGTACATTCCTGAAGTCAAACATGGACAACTTGTTTCTTTGATGTCTTTACCCACCTATAGAGCAGCAAGCTAACATTTCCAGTAACCAGCAACCTGTATTTTCCAATCTAATACACACAGTCAGAATATTGTGTCTATGTGACTCAGTAAAGAGATCAGCATTTCATTTTGTAGCAGGTGCTGATTTTATTGATTCAATTGGTTTATCTGTACCTTTGCAATGTAAGAAATATGAATGTCCTGCTACACTGTTATAGTTAATGAGGAAGCTGAACTCTACATCTGTTTAATACACTTTGGAAGCTGCAAACTGCAGGGCTGAGCAGAATCACAAGAGATAAAAATATTGAAGATGTTTGTATTATTGTTGAAGTTTCTTGCCATCTGAATTTTCAATATTTTTTGGGGATTCTTATTATTCATCAGTTCAATATCCCAATCAAGTACATGCTTCATATTTTTACTATATTATTGTATCTGAGTTTCATAGTATGTTTGAACTATAATAGTTTGCAAAAATTTAGACTGTTCATCTAGTCTATTTAGAATAAGTCAATTTTAATTTGTATTAAACAGGTCTTTGATAATGAGATCCTTTTCAACATGTCTTTCCATTTCCCTACAGTCCTGTAGTGCCTGACAAGGATATTTTTGGCAATTATGATTTAATTAAATATTCCCTAAAGAGTTGTTATATAAAGCAAAGTCATATAAAAAACTGACAGCCATTTAAAATCAATACTCTTAGAAGACATAATTCCCACAATTCTCATCAAAGTCTTGAAAGAAGGCTTTGATTTTGCATGGATTATAATGTGGGATGGAAAGATAAATTTCGTTGTTGTTTTCACAGTCTCCAAAAATGTCATTTATAAAACTTATCAAAACTTACTATTATCAATAAATGTAATCCTAAAGAAAGTTTATCTTTCAACTGTACTTGTATTCAGCCCTACGTTCTTATAGGATAGGAACTGTAATATCTACTTGTTGACCAAACTACACCAACTAAAAATAGTTGAATACTGTCACCCTTTTTTCACTGAAAATACATTTTTGGACCATGAAAGAGAAGGTAGAGCAGAATGAGTATGAAGTATAAGTCTCATGTAAGAGTGTAATAATCTAAAAGTGAAAAACACCTCTAGATTTTAGTTAATTCTAAAGAGTAGTCCCAAATGATGACTAGCCTTTGCTTTTTCTTTATTTCCAGCGAAGTTTGTCTTTTAACTTCTCTCTTCCAATTTCCCAATCCATTTTGTAATTTCAATTTCTTTATACTGATACAATTGTTTTCAAAAAGACAAAAATCATCTGAAACTCTAAAATGAAAAATGTATGTATTCCTCTTTAGTGTGTAAATACAAACAATGTATGGGAAACAAAATGGGGAAAAAAACTAACTGAAAAGAAAAAGTAAATTCATAGTCTTAAACTGTGGGCATACTTTTGTATTATGTTGGGAGTTTCTGCTTATGAAAATTCTACTTTAATTTAATATCAGCTTTTGAGTTTCCCATTGTTAATCTTTTCCCATCTTTTAAGATGTGGTCTTAATTTAAAACACAATAAGCTAGAAGGATCACAAGGATTTGAGGAAGTTCTCAAGAAGACAAAAAAAGTCTTTGCTGGTGAAGTCTAGAAAAACTTGCCTATCAGGAAATTGTCTAATTCCTTCTTAACACTCTTGGGTTGGAGTATTGGCAGATTCCTTTATATTAGTTTGTAATCCTTCCCAAACTTTTGGGTTTCATTTTGCTGAACCCTTGATACAGAATTTCTTGATGTTGACTTAAAGAGATTAATTGCTTTAAAAAGCATTTTTTCAATCTGCTTCAAATTTTATCTTCCAATGTAACTGAACACCCACAACTTCTTATGAACCATTTTGAATAATGTTATTACACCTCTTCATCTACACCACACACCAAACATTCCTGTTCTCTTCATTACCTCCTGCTCTAGCCTTTGCAGGATCACTGCAATTTTAGCTACCATTTCAAGCAGAAGGTTGCAACGTCACATTTACTGGGGATCTTATATGTTATCCTTATTTAGAGCAGGTGAAAAATGTAAGCAAATTCATGCATTAAGTAAAAAAGGGCAGTAAACATTCAATATCCACACTGACATATCAACACACACAGTGCTTTATGAACTGATAGGAGTTTCAGCTGTGAGAAAGAAATGGAAGAGAAACAGTAATATTTTCCCACATAGAATCTTCAAATTGCATTTAAAGCACTGCTAATTCTAACAAGAAATGTGGAAGGCTTGGGAATACCCAAAGCTCTGCAAATCATGTTAACACCAAAATATGAATTAGAGATATCTGACAGCTTCTTACATTCTTGTCTATGAAATGTTGGTACCTTAACTCCTGTGCCATAGGTGTATGTGAGGAAGAAGTAAGGACTTTCAAAGGAAACCAGGATTGTCTCTAGGATTGTGGATGGCTCCCAATATCAGGGAATATCTTTACTTCATGGCATAGAAAAGACATCAAGATTAATAATGTTAGTATTGGTATTTGCATCATTTTATGGTGGAGATGAGAGCTGACTACATGTAAGTATGAAGTTTTCAATGCCAAAGGAGAGAAATTTTATTCATAAATTGTGTAAAGTATTAAATATTTTAGTATAAGCATTTGAATAATATAAGTGTGATCCATCTGTCAAGATGCTGAGCTTCCAGAGAGGAATGTAAGATATGTCTAAGCAGACATCTTTAACTGAGATAGTTACTGAGTTTCCTGCCAGCAGAGAGAAAGAGGAACATATGGGAAATAAGTCAGCTTAATAAAAATGTTTAAACTGGGTCAGAGTAACTGTCACCTGAACATAGTCTCATTTTACATAAGCCTTTTTTGCATTACTATTTTAAATAAAGTACTGCTGGCTAGAGAGGAGAAAATTTATTTGATTTTTGTGACCCATCAGTTCCACAAATGAGAATTATCACTTGGAGTTGTCTGCAAGCTATGGTAATTTTGCATGAGTCTCTCAAGGGATAAGGGACATTCTTACTGTACTGGTATATTTTTGGTGTGTTTTTCTGAGGTTTTGCTTAAACCTCAAAAAGCTCATTCCTAAAGTTAGGAATGCTTTAAGAACAACTGCAAGCCTCTATCAATATTTAAATGCTGTTAGCTTCAGCAGTTGAAACTAGTCCCAGTGAACATGTGGATGATGACAGACACAAGACAATCCTATCTCCAAGAACTGAATTTTTATCCTCTTGCCAAAGGGGAGTCTGCATTGGCAGCTTTTCTACGCCAGTGCAGGTGTTTTCCCCTCTGCCCACAGCTGTTGTGCATGACAGATGGATCAATAATGCAAAAAAAGCAAATTCTGAACATAGAATTTAAGAATGTTTGATGGTGATTTCTGAACAGAAAAACAGTTTGATTATATTATTTTGATTATCTGCAATTGCTTGATTTTTCTGTTTAAGGATTTTAAATTAGGAATAATGGTACAATATAGACTCAAAAGAGGGACTCTTCAAACACTGAGTCGCTGTTGTGCAAGATTACTTTGCTCAAATTAAGATGTACACCATCTGGCAGGTGTCTTGTACCTGTCGTTGGGGATGGAGATCAAAATAAAGACAAGGGTGTCTCAATCATGAGCTTTGTCAGTTTACGTATAACTAATGATTCTCTTGATCCTGAATTTACAATACATTCCCCCGATCACAAAGTATTTTTAAAAAATTTACATATATAATTTATTCTGCTGATCAAGACATTGAATAAAGCTTCAAGAGAAAAAAGATTCCTACTTTCACCCTTTGAAATCCTGTGCATTAAAGGAGACTGCAAAATTTATGACCTTTAGAATATATCTGCATATATAACAGGCAGCTAAATTCTTAAGAAAGTATATGTTCATATTTTTTCTTCTCTCATATCTGAAGATATTTAATAAAAAAAGAGGTAGGAAATTTGTTTCAAGGCTGTAATTTTTCTCCTCCCTCAGAACTCACCTCTACTATTGTAGGTATCAACTATCTTGTTACACTAGTTGAATAAAAACAAATGCATATAATCATCTTTTATGCTTATAAAAACATATGAAGAATACAAGTTATATTTAAAAATCAAATTCCTCCCTCTCTTGAAAGATTGGCATTGCTAACAATGATAGTGTTTCTTTTCATAGATCCATTTTGATTTTCTTTAAAACTGATGTGTCAGGACTAAGAAAAAAGCCAAATATCCCAGGAGAAATGTCAGTAACACTTTATTTCTGTAAAAGTGTTCAGTAACACTTTTACTTCTTTTATTCTCTTTCTGTCTTAGTTGGTTAAATTATAGTTTGAATTTTTTAAAATCTTTACTGTTCTAGAATTAAAAGTTCATTTGACACTAATTTTATAGTAAAATCTTTGCACAGTAAAATTTCAGTTCCTCTCCATATATTTACTATTTTCATTAACAGGAGAATAGGAAACCACATGAAATTCCTTTTGTTTGATGCTCAAAAGCAGGTCCTGATCTTAACCAACAAATGCCTGATTTCAAACATAACCAATCAAGGAAAAAAAAATATAGCTGTTTTCCAGAAATGTATGCAATGCTTATCCTCATCTATCATTAGTAATTTTGTCTTTTTATTTTCACTGAGAAAATATTCTTGATTTCCATTACTTGTGGCTATCCCAACTCATGATGCCCCCAGACATGGGTACTGTATTTTACTTTCCTCCTGTGGTGCTTTAAGAACATTTACTTCATCACCCTTTGCCTCTTGCAGCTCCTGAGTGCATCCTGTTCTTTTGCATCCTGTTTCCTCACAGATGTTTTCTTAATATCTTAGTTTTTTAAGGCTTCTCATGTTCTCAACTGTTCTTTGTCTTCTATATTCTTCTTTAGCTTTCTGTTCTGCATTCATAACTGTAGAAAAGTTGCAACTATCCTCAATTTATCAGTCTTCCCTATTTGATTTCTATGCATATTTATTTCATATTATTTTCTCTTTTTGCAGGACCACTGCAACAGCTTCCACTGATTTAAATGTCTGTAAAAGCAAAATAATTTGGACAATATAACCAAGTAAAAGCATTTCATGATGTCAAGAGAAGTTTTCTGTCAGTTAGTTTATGGGGTTTTTTTCCATGGCAAATTATGCCTCATAGTTGCATGTATTATTGTATTTCTCACATGACAAAATCCATATTCATAACAACCTGATTATAGACAGGTCGACTAGAGACCAGCTTCCATCTCAAAATATAGTGAAAAATGTGAATAATTTTTCTAGAAAAGTTCCATTTGTTTTACTTCAACTATAAGTTTAGGTGTGGAATTTTCTGTTTAAATAAGCAAAAGATGCAAAAAAAAAAGGTGTCATATCAACTGAAATATAAACCAACACAACTAGCATGTTATTAATGATAAAGTGACTTGTGTGAAAAATTCTACCAAAGCTACCACTAGGTTATCAAATCAAAGTAATGTATAGACTTTAATGATAATGCCTTTGAACTATGTGTGCTAAGGATAAACAGAAACCTGAACAAACCAAGCGTGCTAAAATCATGCTTGTTCTGCTGATCTAAAATTAGGGAGCATCAGCATATAGACCCATGTTAAATTTTGGGAAAATAAAAAAAAAAAAAAAAGAAACAGTACTGTTTTATTGTGCAATTAATAAAATATTGGATTTTTATCCAATAGTCAAAAAGAACCAGATAAAAATTGAAACAGCAATTCATGCAAAATGACATATGAGTAACAATTCTCAAAAATAAATTAATGCTTGAATATATCACTGAAAACTAAGAAAAATTTACTCATATAATATTTTATGTACTACTATAGTACAATAACATTACTATGTACCCAATCCTCTGTGTTTCAAATGTGGAAAAAATTTCCAAGTTATATAAGAAATCACATAGACCGAAGGTTTTCAAGAGAAGGAAGAATGAATATATTCAAAATATGAATACACTTTGAGCATCATAACGTTGAAACATAAATGCATCTATTGAGATTACAAGTTAAGTTCTTTTGATGAACTATCTTTGCATTTCACTTAAGAGGGAATAAGAAATAGCAAAAAAAAAGAGCTAGAACTTCTGATGTAATCACAGTTCTTTGTGGTAGAAATGAAGAATGCCATTGCTGATCAAAGGGTGAAAAGGAACAAGCCCAAAAGACTACTGCTGCTTGAAGGTTATAAAGCTGCCCAGCTCCCAAAGACAGGCAATTGATGCAGACAATAGCAGAAATGTGATCTTACAGCATATTTAAGGCTGAAAAGACCACATGTAAAATGATGAATATCTCATTGTGGAATCTCTAAGCTGAGGATTATCATGACTAAATAATTGATCACTTGTTCATGTTCTCTTTGTAGTGAAGGAATCCATGTGAAGTAACAGAATGTCACCAGAAGAGACTAGGAGAAACTTATCACAGACTATCATAGTCATGGTTAGACCATTTATGTGTGAGCTATAATGCCTAATAAGTATATAACATCTAAAATTTTCAGAGTGGGTATTTGTTCAATGCATTTTAAGTGTCTGACTAATAGGTTCTTATGTGAAGATAATGCCTGGATTCCTTGCATAATCAGCAAAGAGTAGGAGACAAACCAGAGTGAATTGAATCAGTATATTGGAAGAAGGATAACACTGTTTTCAGGAAAACCTTAGATAACTAAAATCTACTAGAACTAACACAGGATATGACTGAGGCTTCTTTTGAGAATTTTTATTACCACTTCAATGTTTGCCTCAGATTTCCTAAATTACAATAAGGTGCATGTGCTCCTTAGTGAATTTAGCCTTATGGCTTTAATTAATATACAGATCCTTCACAACAAATTCCATACATAGAAATATATAGGGTGTAATTCCAGCACTTCTACCTGTAGCAGATAGTGCTCCTACTAAATTTACAAGGGTGCTTTAGATGTATAATTCCAAGCACCCATGTAGTAAATTTTGTTGAAAAGTTATTTCTGTATTCTCTTAGAAGAATTTTGATGCTGTCCTTTACCCACTTTACACATATACTTCCAATATATCTCAAGGCATGATGGCTGTGAAGTGTGTACTTCAGAATGGCCAGTCTAAACAAGGAGACACCTGAGCAGTCACACAGGATAATGCCATTTTAGAGTACCTTATTCTCTTCATTCTCAGTTTGGAGATGCCAGAAGGGGGAAGTTGAGTTGAGCACTTTTATATTTTTATACAAACATTATACAAGGCTTAAAATTCTGCTTGTCAGCTAGTTAGAAATCTACGTGTGAACCAACATGCAAAAGTATGAAAGTTAATGGAACAGAAAATGGAGCTGAAAGATATTAATGCACAAAATGCCTATACTTAACATTCTGCTCTCATCTGTTCCGCTACCTCAGAATTTTACCTTTAACTTTGAATTACAAATATCAAATGTAAAATTGCACAATATCAATCAAACTACAAAGGAGCAACCCTTTAAAAGCCATTACATTTTCATTTCTAGGTAATTTTTCAGAACACATTCAGTCAATTGCTTTCTTTACATTTTGCATACTGTGAAAGCAGTGATTAAAGCCACAGACAAAAGAAATATATTACATTTCATTATGTTATGCCTCTTTTCAAAACTGCAACATTATAGCATATAAGCTAAGCTGAATGTGAGCCAAAAAACATTTAGGATCTATTTTTCTTAATGTTGTATGAGGACTTAACGAGGCAATATTGACTACCTCAACTGTATAAATCAATGCAGACTCAGTAAAAACTCACTTGGAACTACTACCAATAAAACCAGATACTATAAAAAAGTGTTTTAAATTTAAAAATTTTTAGAGGAGAGACTTATTCTTTCCTCTCTTTGGCTGTCTGTTTAAATTGATTAGCCTTCATAGCAGAAAAATATAAGAAATTTAAGGAGCTTCTACAAGAAAAATTGTTGCAAATGGAAAACTGCGAAGGAAAAATCTCAAAGAAAAAATGACAAAATAAAAAGTGAAGATTAATCCATTAGTGAAAGACACAGAGAAGTGCACACTGAAGTGATAAGTGAAACTTTGTATCAAATGTGATCAGCTCCCAATTATAAAACCTTGGGGGTTTTAATGGACTTTTCACTTTTCCAAATGTCTTTCCTGAATTATTTTTTCTGAATGGTTCTTTAAATTGTAACTATAAAATTATATGTTTTTGAGGACTTTACTGAAAAGGTATGATCATTGCCCATTTTAAAAGGAAACTACAAGAGTGTTTCCAGTGCCTAAGAAACCACAAAACAAAACATAAAAAATTATTTTGCAAAGAGAATATTAAATATTGCACCTCTTAGTTTTTTATCCATATTTTGCTTACATTATAAATTATAGCAGTCATATTCTGAGGTAAATTAAATATTATCTTAAGAAAATAAAGATTTTTAGGCTGTCAATTAATGGGTTTTTTATACCACAGCAAGAAGGAAATGAGAGAAAATTATAGTTCTATCCCATGGAGGTAGTCCCTGGTG
Source organism: Lonchura striata (assembly GCF_050655825.1). Classification (NCBI taxonomy): domain Eukaryota; kingdom Metazoa; phylum Chordata; class Aves; order Passeriformes; family Estrildidae; genus Lonchura; species Lonchura striata. Next base: position 140,246,270 of record NC_140704.1, on the reverse strand, counting down.
CAGACACAAAACAGGATAAAATCAGTCATCACTACAGCAATTGTCTCATTTGAAAAGGATCAGTCAAAAAGCAGCCGGCTGTCATTCAGGCAAAATCTTTGTCATTTTATTCTTGAATTTCTCTATATTTACATTGTAGTTGTTTGAATTTAAGCCTGTTTCATTAGTGACTTCTTACATATGCCAGCTCTAATGAGAAAATTCAGTGGTTAATTACTTAATTTCTGTAGTGAGAAACAACATAAATGAGTGAAAACTGGCCAAAGGGGCATTCCAAGACTCTCAGAAAGGGTATCTTCAGCACCTAGACTGCATACTGTGTTTCATCAAAAAGAGTGTGACCAGAAAATCAAAAAGGGTGACTTTTTCCATTCATACAGCACTTGCAAAACAGCTGAAGAATCAGATACTCTTTTGGGACACCTTGTACAAGGCAGGTGTTGACAATCTGAAGAAAGCCAAGTGAAGAGCTTCCAAGGTGATAAGGAAGTCCGGAACACATGCCATAAAGGCACTGATTCAACCATGAAATTAAACCTGCCTTAAGCAAGAGGTCAGACACAATGAGTTTTAGTGCTCTCTTTCAGGAGGAATTTTATTGTGATCCTATTATTTGCAGAATGAAAATCAGATTTCAGATCTTTGCAGACCCTCCAGAGAAAAATATATAGTACCTTGGAGAGAATACTTGCAGGGGAATCCATTCAATGTAGGACAATTCTCCTTTATTACAGGCAAACATTACCAGTTTAGGAAGACTGCAAGTACTGCATTTTGTGTAGTTAATGCCTGTGAAATACTTGTACAAATCATTTAGACATACTGAAGGAGACTCAGTTCTCCTATGTTCCCAGCATTGACAAGTGCTCATGTATTTCTCATCTGACTTTTGTTGTGGCTCTTATTTCCTCTTTGTCACTCATTTTCTTATCCAGCTTAGCCATGCTTGCAACTTTGACAGTCTGACTGTGCCCAGTCCAAGTTGAACAAGTGAAGCTTATCAGAAGTTACCCTTTTTTTTTTTTTTTTTTTTTTTTGTGCCTCTGATCACAGAACTTGAACTTTTGTCCCTCTATCTTTTATCTAAACAAACTTCCAAATCCTTTGAAGAACAGCAGCCTCAAGAGTGCTGGTATCAGCCTTCCTCAATCACACATGGCCATAACTATTTTCTCACTGCTCCTTTGTGCATGGTGTGGGAAAGCACTGCTTGAATGAGGCAAATAGAAAAATGTTACAATACCCCTTTACAGGAGAAGCATAAAAAAAAGAAGAGTCTGCTGAGACTCATGCACTTGAAAGGATGTCCTTGAATGATTTAAGAATGGTCTGACATTATGGATACAGCACAATTCAAAGATGAATTGAAGTTAGGTATTTAATGGAAGCTGTATCAGAACTGTGAATAGACTTTTTGGATGAAATCTTGTCTCATTTGGAGTGCTCTTGCTGTTTAAATTGCATATAAGGTATAATATTTTCTTCTGTTTAGTGTTTCATCTTTCAGAATGTGTTGTCAGGCAGCATCTGTACTTCCAAGGTGAAGGTAAACTGCTGTGGTCTGTTCATTATTTTCATAATGCCCAGCATCTTAAAGAATTGGCCAGTGCCCTCCTGGAAATGTTCTTTATTTTGATGAAGGGAAAAAATTATAATCATGCATGCAGAAGAGAAAGTTGAACCAATCCTGTCTGTTAATATGTAGTGCACAAAAAAAATCAAAGCAGAAGCATATTATGGGCATCTAAAACAAGGAATATCACTCAAAGAGCCATAGAGGACACAGACTGTAAAGGTACTGAGGGGAAAAAAAAAGAATAACAACACTGATTGGCAATCTGTGACATGCCAAGTGAACAGCAGGGGTGTGGGAAACAGTGCATGCTTTTTAGAGAGAATTTACTATGCAGAGGTAGACCTTCCAGCTGAGCAGGAATGGAAGCAGGAATGTGAGAGATTGATGCAGAGAGCATTACTGAGGGTTGCTATCAAGTCTGAAAAATACTGGTAAAAAGAAAGTAAGGAAAAGAACATTTATATACAATCTCAGAGGTCTTAGGACAATAAAATAGTTGTTTAAAGTGTATTACCAGATATTTCAGTTTGGCACTGTATTTATCTGTTAAATCAGTATTTTTGTGGATTGAGATGTAGTGGATACAATAATAACAGACATGAAGGTAAATTGAAAATTGCTTGATGGAGGAAGTCTGTAAATACTGTTCAAAATAAATTACTCATAACAGGATGAAATGTAATGAAGTGTTTTGTGTGATAATTTAAGATAAATGAATAAGTTTTAATCAAGATTAAAACATATTCTCTTATTCCTCTTCTTAAGAAAATACCTTATGCCTTTCTTGTATTGCTCATTTTTAGAATTCTCACTTTGTTTGTTGATATGCAGCTTTTCATGGACACTAAATTAAAGTCATAAATATTTATAGCCTTTATCTGATCATACATTCAGGATTAAACTTAATGGGTCAAGATGCATAAACCATTAACATACATGTCTACACAGATAAAGAAAAATTCCACTACAGATATGTGAGTATGCTAAAGATTTTCAGAACACATGAGAAAAAGGATTCATTCTCATTCTTTACATAAATGAGAAGAAAAATGAAACTTTTTCTTCTGCTTTGTGCTATTCTGAGATAATCATGCCTCTATTTAGTTTTATTAAACACTTATTAATCTATTTTCACCAGGGTGTTATGAAGACATATCAATACAAGGGACTATGTGAATCCAATTTTGTTATTATAAAAATTCAAAGCATATCCTAGAAAAATAGAAGAATATTTTTCTCTGTTTCAGTAGTAGAACTGCAATCACTGCAACCACAAGGATCACTACAGAATATTTCTCTAGTAAGACATGAGCACAGGTTTTTCAGGGTTAATAAATATATTCACTACAAGTTATTGTCCCTTGATTCCTGTCACAGAATTGTATGAGTCCAGGTCTTGTCTGATTTTGAGAGACATCATGGAATGATTTTGTGTCTCTCTACTTCTCAGGAAAACTTTATTTTCTAGGTACTATTGGACTCAATAGTAGTAGAATTTAACGTGTTGATTACATTAGCAGACATTTGAATGTCTCCAGTAAAATCTTGAAAACCTATCTTATCAGTTACAGCTATTTAGGGTTATCTGGTTTTGTTTGGTTAGCTGTTTCCTGAAAATGTATTTAAATATTGATAGCTTTTGTTTCACTGAGAGATATTAATAGATTGTAGATAAAGCATTTTGGAAGCCTACTATTAAATTTTTATTTTAACAAAATATGAATGTGAAACATCTATGAGTTAATATCCAAAAATGAGTAGCTATTCAACCATAGACTGACATTTGGTGATCTATCTAACTAGCTACACAGTCAAACAATTCATATAGCAAAGTAACGAAACAACAATGGCAATCATAATTTTTACATTTGTGAGACAAACACATACCCATTTCCTGTCAATATTTCAAAGCTGGAAAAAGGTGAGACGTGACATTTCTTTCAACAGATTTCCACTCCTAACTTGACTGTATAGTCAAGTTCATCTTATGATGAAATATATAAGGGAAAATCCTATAACAGAGAGGTAATTCCATGTTCCCTCTAACCTCATTTATTGAAGGCATTGATGTAGTGATTTCTGAAATGAATTTGACCATTCCCACAATAGATTTAACCAGCTGTGTCCAGCTGATCAACAATGAGTTGTGTTCCATAGAGGTCTGTATTAGGACCAGTACTGCTTAATGTCTTCATCAATGACACAGACAGTGTGATTGAGTGAACCCTCAACAAATTTCGCATGATCTCATGCGTAGCAGAGCTGCTGACATTCCAGAGGGACAGGATGTCATCTAAAGGGACTTGGAAAAGCTTGAGGAGTGAGCCCATGTAAAACTCATGAGGTTCAACATGGCCAAATTCAATGTGCTGTGCCTGGATTAGGGCAACCCTCAGTATCAATCCAGACTGGGGGATGAGCAGATCAAAAGCAGCCCTGCTGAGAAGGACTTGGTGGTGCTGGTGGATGAAAAGCTGAACATGAGCAATCACATGCCTGTGTACTTGCAGGCAGAAAACCAACTTCTTCCTGGGCTGCATCCAAAGCAAAGTGGCCAGCAGGTTGAGGGAAGTTGATTCTACACCATCTGGAATACTGAGAGAACACCATCCCCCCCACGTCCCCCCCCCCCCCCCCTCTCCAGGATACTGCATACAACTCTGGAACCATTAGTACAGGAAAGATATGGATCCTTCAGAGAAGAACCAAAAAAATTATCATAGGGCTGGAGCACCTCTTCAATGTGAAAAGACTAAGAGAATTGGGGTTGTTCAGCCCAGAGAAGAAAAGGTTCCAGAAGATGTCATTGAAGGTTTTTAGTACTTAAAGGGACTTACAAACAAGATAGAGGCAGGTCTTTTAATAGGTCCTGTAGTGATAGGAAAACAGGTAATGTTTTTTTTAAAAGAGGGTAGATTTAGACTCCATAATTTTTTATAAGAAGAGTGGTAAAACACTAGAACAGGTTTCCCAAGGAGGTGCCACCCCTGCAAACATTCAAGGTCAGATTGGACAGGTCCCTGAGCAACTGGATCTAGATGAAGTTGTCCATGGTAATGGCAGGGAGATTGGATGAGGTGACCTTTAAAGATCCCTTTCAACCTGAATCATTCTATAATTGTATTATTTAAGTTCAAAAAAACTAGGCTGCTACAACTAGTTCTAAGGCAAAGAGCATATGGGGACAACCAATAATTCCAGAAGAATATAAATTTCCAAGTATGCAATCAATTCAAGAGAAACATTAAACTCTCTGCTTGCCCAGTGTAGGACAATAGAGTCATGTTAACACTGTAACTTCTGCAGTATTCAAGGGGTGGTGTTAGACTCGAAAAAGGAAGTTATGATTTCCTCACTGAGCACAGTCTTTCCTGTACATTTTCTGGGTAATTTTCCCTGTGGCACTCTTTACAACTCCTTCTATTCTACTTCTTGCCTTTCTTCTCTTTGTCCTCATCTGTAAGGTCACTGAAGTAGCAGAGTATTTTGTACATCTCCAGCTCTATTCAATAAATAATAAAAGTCAGAAAATGGACTTTCTTTTATATCCATTTGCAGAAGTCCATAAATACTAAGCTTTATTACAGGAAGTTGTGGATGGTTTTAAGATTAGAGAGAGAGAGAAAAAAAAGGATATCTGAAGTCTGTCACAGAAACTCATATGTAGTCAGAACTGAACACTGAATGAAATGAGTGAAATCTGTACACTGACTTTTGTCATTGACTATAATATCGTATACTTCTCAATTGTCTCATTGCTTTCAGGAAGGAGAAGGAATGGCTTAAATTTTTTATAATTCACAGAATTCACAGAATCACTAGATTGGAAGAGATATTAAAGATCATGGAGTCCAACCCATGCCCTAACATCTCAACTAAACCATGTCACTGAGTGTCACATCCAGTCTTTTATTAAACACATTCAGAGATGGTGACTCCACCACCTCCCTGGGCAGACCATTCCAGAACCTTATCACCCTTTTTGTAAAAAAACTTTTTTCTAGTATCCAATCTATATTTCCTCTGGCGCAGCTTGAGACTGTGTGCTCTGGTTATATCAGTTTCTGCCTGGACAAAGAGACCAACCCTCACCTGACTACAACCACCTTTCAGGAAATTGTAGAGTGATAAGGTCACCTCTGAATCTCCTTTTCTCCAGGCTAAACAACCCCATGCAGAAACTTACAATGATAGATGTCTAGTTTGGACATGACAAAATGGCATATAAAATAGCAACACAGTTGCCTGAAGATGTACAAAGATGGTATATTCCACAAAGGTGGATTTTTTCTTTTCCCATTTTTTCATTGTTTTTAGTGCAATGACAGCCTAAGAAGTCTGAAAAAAAGTCATTGGTAACTTTCAGCAAGTGCTGCCATTTACCAGTAATAAAACCATGTGGACTATTTCATCAGGCTACCTCCTCTACATACTTATATCCTGGAAAACTCCTGGGCAGAACTGCTTTGTATGTCTGCTGGCTTTGTGGCCAGAGGTCAAGTCTGAAAGCTGAACCTGAAGGATTTCAAAGAAATCTTCTCCAGGGAACTTAACACCTTAATATTTAGGTCTCTTTCATGAATTAGCATTTAAATGTGGGTCAATAGTTCACATCTGAGTCAAGCATGTGCACCATGGAGAACTTGAACAGGCTCACTGCCCCCAGTCATGCTGTTTTGCTTGTATCCTTCATTGTCCATTTTAAGCAGAAATGCATACTCTTCTTGCTGCCTCAAGTATCACAGATTTAAAATAAAATAGCATTAGAATATTTATATCTGTTAACATCTTTAGTACATGATTACCTAATCTCTGAGAAACTTCTGAATAGACTAATCCCACACAAGTTTAAGTGGTATGTCAGTTCTAAAAGAATAAGACCCTTTCATGGCAAGTGATTACTGGTCTTTATAGGGATATTATAGAAATACTACCTTGGGTCCTGGGTAAAATCAGATAAAGGATAGCAATGAAAACAGAGGATAGGCATTAAATGCATGTTAAACATACTTATGTAGCTATTTTCAAATGGAATGTAGATTAGAAAAACAGTGAAGATACAGCAAAGTGCAGAGTATGTCAGTCAAAAGTAAATCCTCTATTTTTGCCAAAAGAAGTCCCAAACTTCCCAAAACTTGTCTTGGCAAAGTGAAGTACAGATTTTAAGAAACAGTTAAATATATCCTAGAATAAAGTGCATAAAAATTAATTTTTAATTCTGTACCTATCTGTAAATAATTTTGTTTCAATACTCATACATGTATTCTACAGTCTATTTCCCCAATATGTACCAGGAACACTTTGTAAAAGTCAATTAAAACCCTTATTTTCTTCCAGTATGACCAGTTTGGAATTTCCTACTAGGACCAAGTAGAAACCCCACAGCAAAGTTTAGCAAAGGTCACCCCAGCAATGGGAAAGTTTAAGATTTATACTGACACTTTAAGGACATTAAAAGGAAATGGACATACAATAATGAAGATGCTTAAGGCAGCAGAGGAGAAGCCTGCAAAGCCAAGGATTGGGTTGATATATCTTGCACCTAAACAATTGTTTCATCCACTATTTCACCCAAAGAATAGGGTTTTAAAAACCTCAGAATTTAGACTGCATTTTTGTTATTTCAAAAATTAAAATATTAGGAGAAAGATTTAGTGAGAAATACTCAATTGAAAGATCATTATAAGCAGTAATGAACTCTGGTATTTACCACAGTTTAAATACCATTTGTTCTAAAAAATTTGTTCAAAACAAACAGGAGACAGAATCCATTTAGTGCAGTTCTCTTCTTATATAATCACCATGCCTGCAAATTTGTTTTACATTTAATTAAATGATTGCAAATTAGAGTTAAAAAGAAAAGTAATTGCCATTTGATTAATATTAAATTAATGGCCTGAGGGAATTCACCTTTGTTTAGATTATGATATTATTAAGAGAAAAATAATTTTCAAAGAATGCTTGATTTACTAGGCATAGAAAATGTGAAAATATCTCATGTAATTAGAAGATAAAGACAAAGTAGTATTAAATTGAACTGCAAAGTAAGTCAAGTGGGATATGCAGTGATATCAGTCCAGTGACATAAATTCACTGTTGCTAGGAGCTTTTCTACCAGCCAGAAATATGCTAAGAAAATTAATTAGAGAAAAATCATCACTGAAGACATAATACCACTGATCGTCATTACCAATCACCTAAAAAGGGACACACATAATTTGATAACTTTTGTTATTAATGTGGAAACATGGAGTAATGTTTGCATAATAATGGTATATTTCACCAGTTGCTGTCAGCATCCTTTAAAAAACCTGGAAATGTAGTAAGTTATGAAAATCACTGTCTAAATTAAAATAATTTGCAAAGACAAAATATTCAGGTTTTCCACCCTAGTTTGTTTATTTTCGGTGTGAGTCTGCTTAAATATTTCTCTCATTTAGGTGTGTTTCTTGTTTGCTTAATTTGCTTTTATTAACACACTAATAATTACTTTATAATAATTTCATCTCTGATGTCTCTTTTGCTGTCTTAGAGCAAGATTTTATAACTATTCAAAGTTACAAAGGGAATAAAATTTATTTCCTATTTCTTTGGAAAACTTGGCCCCTATTGACAGACAGGAGTGTAGAAAGTCATCACTAAGAGTTAATGGGCTTGCAGCACACTCAATCTGTTTGAGTATAATAAGCTAAATTGTGAGTGGTAACAGTGCACCTACATGATCTCTATGAAAGCTTGTCACAGCAATGGTCTCTGTACTGGAACAAAAACAAAGTCACTAAAGACATTATTCTCAAGACGGATGAAGAATAATTAGATCATAAATAACACCACAATTTTTCCAGAGCATGCAGCAAGGCATAGTAAGAGCACTATACATGTTTTCCTGTAGATTTTTTTTTTCCCCATGTGTATACCTCATTCTACTTTTTGAATAAAAGGGTCATTATTATCTCTTAGAAACTGTATTCTGGGCTACCATTGCAAACAGTCAGTATATATCCAAGCTTTCTTGCACTCTCTCCAAGAAGGTACTACTATATAATCCTAGAAAAATAAATTATAAAAGTCATCTAGTTAATTCCCTGGAAGTCTTATAGGCCCAACTCCTAGTCAAAACAGGGCTAACTGGAAAATTAGATTAAATTGTTAAAGATCTTGTCTAGCTGAATTTTGAAAACCTCCAAGGATGGAAAGTCTAAAAATTCTTTGAGCAACCTGTTTCATGGTTTAACCACTCTTCTTATGAAATTATCCTTACATTCATTGCAACAGGCTGTGTTTATTGCTTCTGGTAATTTCCCTTCAAGTTCCTAAGATGAACCAGGCACTATCTTCTCCAAGCACCCTCCTTCTGCCAGATCGGCCTGTGTCTCACAAACGGGATGGGACCCTGAATGGTTGCAGACTCAGGATTTATTATCTGTCTGTATCATACAAGTAAAATACAAGAGACACAGAGAAACAACAACATCCATGCAAATCCAGATCAAATACAAGATAGCAGCACTTATACAAAGCCTTTTTCTACATATTCTTTGAACCAATAGCATAAAAAAAAAGGTGTAAAGTCATTATACTCTAACCAATTAGAAAGGACCCACGTGGGTTTAACATCAACAAAAGGAGGACTTCTATGAACCTCAAACAATACACAATAATTTATAATTTAATATTAAAACATTTTCTATCTTTGCAAAGTATATATCTAGGACTTTTCAGATCTTGAACTATCAATAAGTTCTTGTTCTTTCTTGTTCCTTATGATAAATATAAATGTATTCACTTGGTTCTTAACTTCCTAGCTTCCCATGAGAAGGTTTTGAAATTTCCCAGCCTTTCTCAGATTTGTGTCTACTTTATGAGGCCTTTTTGCACTTTCTAGAGTCTTTTATCTTTTTATATTCCTAAGGAGAATACATGACACCTCCTGTCCTCCTTAAGACATGGAAGACTGCAATTGGATTCATCAGGATATAGCAAGTGGAAGCAGCATGCAAGGGCAGCACTAGGGGAGGCACAGACAGTCATGTCACAGGCACTGCCCAGCAAGGCAAGCAGACATCTGGTGATGGTAACCAGGTTCAGCAAGAATACAGGTAGCCAAACAAGTCACTATTGAAAAAGCAGACTTGGAGCCAACTGAGGAAGTGGAGTTCATGAGTCAAAGTCAGGACAGATCTGGAATAATTAACCAGGATTAGAAACCATACATAAATTGCCATGAAAGGCCATCACAATGAAGCAAGTCTGAGGTCAAATCTGGAAGTCAAATCTGTAAGTTAAAATCAGTGACTGAATGAAGGATCTCTAAAGTTGATACAACAAAACTTGGGCCAGAACCACACAAAACTTCAGGTTAGAAACAGCTTTCACATGAAGAAAGGGAGAAGACTCTGATGAGGCTTTTTAGCAGAGGTATTTGAGGCAGCTAGTCTTCTGATCCTTCTTCCAGACTTTCATTGAAGACCTCTAAGGACATCTGAAGCTTCTCAGATAGCCTTGATTTTCAGGGAGCTGGCTCTTGAGTGTAGACTCCCAAATGCCCTTAAGTACTGCCAGTGAAAACTTTCCCGAGCTCCTTACTGGTAAGGTCTAAACAGCATTTCACACCACTACATGAATTTACCAGCTTGGAATTCCACTCACTAGTGCATTCCTACACTTTTTGTTTATTACATAATGGAAACAATTTGAGAGAATGCTTTTGGGGTAATGCTTGTAATGTGGAACTGGTAATGCTCTGGTAATGTGGAACTTAGGATATGCTCTTTTCCTACTCTTAGACCCCCGCTCAGTAGTCCTTCATTGTTATTTGAGATACATAAACAGATAAGCAATCTGTGTTAAGATATGTATTAAGAAATAACATTAACTAGTTTTTTGATCTATTTTATAAATGTAGATACAGTCATTGAAATGGACTTAAAACATCTCAACCTAAATCAATAAATTATACAAAGTAATACAAAAAAAGTATTAGTGGAATTTTGAGTAGAAAATGAGGCAAAAGTTTGGCATAATCTGTTTTTCTCCTATAGTTGCAGATCTTTCTATTCCTGTTTGATGATTATCCCAATAGTGACCAGATGTCTCAATGCTAAATGGCATGTATGCACATATACGTGCTATTAAACTTACACAAGAAAAAGGAAGAAATCTGTGGTTAAAGGCACCAGGCAAATGGATTTTAAGACACTTTCTTACAAGTATTAGATAAGGAGAGTTCAGACCACAAAATTATATACCTGTGCATGCATTTTACATAATCATGTGTTTTTACATCTTATAGATATATGAACTTTTGAAGATTTATTTAGGTGCAATAAATTTCTTAGTTAATAAGTAGCAAGAACAATACTGACTCTTTTCTTTTCAAGGAGGTATTCTTTAACATTATAATATTCCATCCAAAAAACAAGCTTATAGCTGGGATACAGTGGTATTTCCAACATTATAAAGGAGCTTTTGTATGGTGTGAATCACCGGTTTATGAGAAATTATTTTTAAATTAATCATCAGCTCTACAATCTTCCTCTGCATACTAAAAATAACTTTTGCCACTAGTGGATTAGGATTATTTTCCATATTATTCCTGTGATACACACAGGCCATGAGAATTACAGTGACTCAGCTGACAGAAGTTGAGGTTTCTCCCCAGTAACTTAAGATATATCTGATCATGTTCCAATAGATTTAATCTAAAACCTTTTCTCTAAGATGTACAAATGACAAATCTACATGAGGCTTTAAAGGCACATCTATATGCAATTATATGGCCCACATGTAATTAAGTGTATCTAACAAATTGATTAGGCAAATTTTAGAATTCTAAGTAAACACTGACTTAAAAATGGTATTTCTACAATGTCCTGTATTGTTTGGGAACATGTGAAGTTTTCATTCTCATCATAGCCAAAAAGGAGTGTTTCCATAGATATATAATGGCTAATTCAGTAAACAAAGTACAAATTTAACCTTTATAACATTTATACCTCTTTCTCTCAATTATTTACGTAAGAACGTTGCTTAAGACAGGCTTCTGAGGCCCATTGAGGGAGCCCTAAAAAGGAGTCTTCATAGTTCATTTCTGAATGATGAATGCTGCATTAAGAGGAGGTATTCTTATGGTTTTCTTGTAGGTAGAAAGTGCACTTTCCTTTCATCATATACACATATTGTCAGTATATGTCAGACTGACATGGACATCTTTCCTTATCAAAGCAGATGCCCACAGGCAGGCACAAGCATACAAGTCAATATAGAAACTTTAGTCATTCAGGAATAAACCTGACATTTTACATTTAAGCAAGATCACCAGGGTCGTCTGAAGAAACTAAAAAATAAGTGGAATGAAAACATATATAGGTTTCCTTCTTTTGTATTATAAAAAGTAAACAGTTCAATAAATACATTAATGAAACAGGTAAGACTCCTCTTCCCCTGATGTCTCAAAAATTAGCCACTAGTAATTTACACTTTTAAAATATGCATGCCTGAGAGAAAAGAATATTATTTCTACTTTGTTTTTAGATTTCAGTGAGGTCTGAATTAGAGATTCTTTTCAGCCATGCTAATAGCCTCTGCACTACATTTTACAGTAAATTTCTTCAATTAGTCCTTAATTAATTAGAAAACATACATTAGGGTTGACAAGCATGAATAACTTCTGTGAAAAACATTCCTTAATGAAACCATGTCCTTATAAGAAGAAATGGTCAGTTTTGCACATTTCTAGGCACTGGCTTAAAAATTCAAATATATGAAAAAATAATGTTTGATGTTCTTAATCTTTATATGCAATTTTTTTCTCAGATACTTTAAGACACATTCAGCCACATGATAAATATAATGCTCATATAATAACTAAAGGTTAAATTCTAATTCTCTAACATTTCTACTTTATTGGAAAGGGTCACATAATCAAAACAAATGTTGATTCCCTCATTCAAAACTCATCTTTTTTTTCTTACCTATTGCATGGGAAATAAAAAACTACCCTGGTATTATTTCAATGTGTAATTTTACATCATCAAAAAGGTTGCAAAAAGAATGCAAAAAGAAAGGTCAGTATTTTATGTTAGGGTTCTTCAGTCTAATATTTTCAGTAAGACTGAAAATATTTTCTGGTAAGACTGAATAGTAGAAAGCAGCAATGAAATTGCCACAGAAATATTAGGAATATTGTTTGCCAAATCCATTTTCAGCTGAATCTTTTTTCTTCTCAAACCACAATGCACAAAATATATATTATTGATTTGACTGATTAATATTTTAAACCACTGTGGAAGCTTTTCTGAAAGGCAGATCCAAATAAGAGGTAAGAAAATTTTTAGCTTAACTCTCAAAGATATTTGTTGTTCTAGAGAGATCTAGGAGGGCAAAAACAAACCATGGATCTAGTTGGGAGAATGAGGAACAAACTGCATTACAAAGCTGACATCATAAGCTTTATGAGAGAGAATTGGAGACATAATCAGACATGATATTAGTTAATCTTAAGATGAGGACAGAAACACTAAATGCAAACAAAATCATCAGAAGGAATAAAAAATGTTTTCATGTAAGAACAAAGTACTGAAGACTGCAAATTTGTTCCCATTGCTTTATCAGTTTATTTCTTTGTGATTCTTTTTGTCTCTAAAGTTTGAAAATATTGCTGTCCGATCAGTGGAGCCTTCTGCAGATAGCCAAGCATAATTTTTCCTCCTTCTAAATTTACAGACAGATTTATACTTATTGATGCCAAACAGGAAATATTATTAATAACTCAATGCAGAGAGTGGTTTCACATGTGAATAGCTTCTTTCTTCTCTCTGGGTTGAATCCCTGCTGTGGATATTCTGTTCATGTGACAACAATTTCCTTGATTTTTTTTCCTGTGATATAAGCTAAGGTAGTTGAGTGGTAGTAGTGACATTCCTGTGTAATTTCCTCAGAATTTATTAATTCCTTCTTCTACCAAACCACCTGTAACAACCTGTAACAGGCTGGCAAAATGAGAGTATTTTGCCTGTTAGGTCTCCCACGTCACCACACTAACTTCTGGTTCAATCCTTCCAGAAAAAAAAAAAAAAAAATAGGCAGAAAGTGGGGAAGGCATGAAAGGAATTTACCAATGATCTAGATGAGCATAAGAGGGAATTTCATGCTGTATCTTCTTTTCCTCTGAGTGTGAGAATGCAAATAACTTAAAAAATCAGAATGTAGACATGGGGAAATTTATTGATAAAATTTTCCTACAGCCTATCTTGTATTATGTTAAATGTGTATGGTTATTTATACAAGTGACAAAGAAAAATATTTAGAGTCAATGGAAAGACTGTGGCTTTCTTGAAGAATAATAAAGGTAGTATCTTTGTAGATGTTTTGGAAGATTCATATCTAGAAGCTTCACTAAAAAGAAGAGGTACAAAAAATAGAAACCATCTGATATAAATCATCTGAAATATTTGCAGAAAACAATCTGCTTATGAAAGCCAGTTAAACAAAAGACTAATAAGCCTGGATTTTTTATAATCTTACTATTTTTAGAAAAATAAACAACAAAGTAAACCAAACCAAAAAGCAACTAAAAAAGTCCTCTCTGACACCTATGATGAATAGATATCTAAAACCAAATTTATAATCTAATGTCATGTTTCATAGATGGGAATAAGGGTACTGAATTAAAATGAACCACATCTTAGCATGATGGATAGAAGAGAAATAACTAAAGGTATTAAACTGTTACAACTTTATAAAAGAAACTGTGTTTAACAATACAAACAACTAATTGATCCATGATGTGCTAGAAGGAGAACAAATTCAGAAGATCAGTTCTGTATGTAATACAGAACAATTGTTTACATGAAACTGAGGGTATCTTCTGTAAGTGTAACTATATTCACTGATGAAAGCATAATTTGGTAGTTCAGGTATCAGATGAAAGGAATGTCTGTACTCTTCCCTAGTTTATAGAAATGGCCTGAAGTAGAATTAAAGTAGGCACAAGATGGCCTTGATAGAATACTTTAAAATTCAATATAGGATCAAATTTAAATCCATAGACTGAAGGGCTTATGTTCTGTTACTATTATAATCAAGAACACAGATTCTAAACACTTTTATTAACACAGAGCTTGTTTTGATTATGTGCTGCTTCTGTCAACTGCTTTTTCTCAATCTCATAGCTGAAGCTCTGAAAGCATGAAGTACTCTTGAAAATCATATTTTAGCAAAAAAACCCCAACAATTTAATATATTTTATCTTCTGTAAACTCTGAAGTAAGGACTCTAAAAATGTCTTATCTGAAAAAAATTTTGAAGTAATCAGAAAAATATAAATTCCTGTTACCAAATATCATATATGAGCTTGCTGAGCTTGCTACCAAGCCCCAGGATTGACTCACATGGCTTCTCCCAGTCAGATCTCTTATGAAGCTGCAAGCATTTCACAGATCCTGAGGGGGCATGGAGTTCAGACCAATGAGAATATCCAGACTGGGTCATTCAAAATTCCCTATATAAGTGAGGGGTTGGGGAAATAAATCTCTCTGTGCCCCATGAACATCTGGAGTGAGTGGTCTCTGTCTCCTTGCCCCTCACTTCCCACACATGACTTAACAAATCACAAATACGTTATTGCTTGAGAGGTGTAACATCATTTCCTCCCCTTGTTGAGTCCAAAATTTTTCTACTTTTCACTGTCTTCTTGAGTCATTGCGTTTGGTGAATAAATTGTCCTCTGCCACTTTTTGCTATGTGATTGCCTGGTAAGATTTTGTCCAGGTCCACCCATGCAGAGAATCTATTTCCCTCAAAATATGAGATACTGGCTAAAACTCATCAAACATTATTAAATCCTCAGACTGCATCTGATTAGTGACTTTGGTGATTCTTTGAAGAGCTACTTACTCCTTTGCTATGGGGAAAAGTTTGAGCCACATCATGGCCCTCAGACGATGCTGCAGATACCTTGCTTCTGCTGTGCTGCTATCGCAAGTGAGATGAGAGTCATAAAGACAGACAAGGAAATACTCTGGATGTTTAAATGAAAGCAGACCTTAATTTTGAAGCTCAAATATGCCTGACTTCTACACAAAATTCTTTCCTTTGAGAAAGTTCCAAGTCATTGGAAGGGTAAAGCCTTAAGTTACCACAGATGTGCTGTGCAATACAGTGGTTGTGCTCACTTAGACAAGTTCTCCCCATATTGTCTTGGAGCCATGGCTAATCTAATCTCATGTCTGAAATTAGATTAAAAACTTGTTGCCAGTCAGCTAGAACCTACAGGTAGCTTTCAACAGATACGTCCATCATTGTAATGTGGGTGTGAGGACACAATAAAAAGATATAGTGTAAAATAGACTGCTCCATTAAACCCAAATAATTGCCATCACCTAGGAAGACTCTGCCTCTACATAGCTGAAAGACATCACAGACTGGGGAAGAAATATCTTGTCCCTTTATTGTTTGGTAGTTCTTAAACATTTCTAATGGTTCTCAGGTCCTTGGCTACTCCTTGGAAAACAGAGGATGGTAAAAACCCAAAGGCATTTGTTTAATATTTTCTCTGAAAGATATTTCCTTTTATTGAGATTGTGACCTTGATGTGATTATCTATGCCTTTGTCACATACTTGGATGCTTTGGCAATTGATGGGCACAGAAAAATATTTCTTTTGTGTTTCATTTGGGCTTGATCTTTTATTTTTTTCAGCTTAGTAAGTGTCTTGAAGAGTCTAGCAATTACCTTCTGATTGATATCCATCCAAATTTCAACATTGCAGATGACAGCCTATCTCCTACAGAAATATCCTTGTTATGAATTGAAGTGTCTAATGGAGCCTAAGTGCATTTTATTTTTAAATGTGGTGAAATTTGGTATACAATTGATCTGTGTACATAAGTATTCAGCAACTAGGAAGTCGAGGTAGATGGTATTGGTAGGTCTTCTCTTGCTGACCATTGCCATCACTCCATCATAGAGGACTACTAAACTGGTCAGGCACAATTTTCCCTTAGTGAAGCTGTGCTATATCTTTTGGATCACCTCCTTGTCTTGCATGTACTTTAGCATTGCCAGGATTTGTTTCAATGAGGAGATTCAATCATGAAACAAGTCATGAAGCAGTTGTCTTCTGGGAAGGTGGCAAAGAACATGGAAAAAAAAAAAAAAAACAAACAGATGCACACATTTTTGCATTCTCTTTGATTTACCTGACTGATTTATTAGGTTAATATACTAATTAGGGAACTCTGCTATATTAGTTAAAAATGGTAAAGACAGAGGTAAATACAGAGGTAAAGTATACATTCTCAAAACATGTGTACCATAGTTAAAACAATTTTGGCAGGCTTAAATTTAAAATAGAGAAATAGTGAAACTCTTTGGCAGTTGACTAAAAAGCAAAGTCACTAAATTGTTTTCTAAAGAAAATGGCAGATTTTAAAATCATGTAGAGCTATATAGTATAAAGTGGTCTTTTTAAACTGCAATTTGAGCATCATAGCTCACAAGATATAGCACTACTTCATGTAAATGTAGATTAAACCTAGACAGCTGTTTCCATAAAGGCTTACAATAATGTTCAATACTTTCATAAGAAAGAAGGAACATTTCACAAGTGATGTCTGAAGCAGAATTTTCGTGATGGTCCTGAAATGGTGGAGGCTTAGCTCAGAAACCTCATTTTAGCCCCTTTACTAAACAAAGCAACAAGCAGATAAGATAATTGGCAGCTACAGTTATAGTGCAACACTTATACTATCCTAAAAAACATTATGACTGTTGCTCTTGACCTTGGTAACTTTTTTGTTGGTGGAGTTATTACTCTGTAAAGACAGAAAAATACATCTATTTATCAACAATTAGAACTTACTATATTCTCTCTGTGTAAATCCCTCCAGTTTGGAGCTGGATGAAAATTGCATTATTGAAATGTAGGTAAGTAGAAAGGAATTAAACCACTAGAACTGTCAATCTAACACTTCTCACAAATAATACTCATGAAAAAGTAAAAAAAAATTCAGAAAAGGTACACTTTGGTAATATTTTCAAAATAATTTGCATCTGAAATTCCCATTAATATTGTGCTTGATATTAAAAGGTTGATTAAACCCCTCTTTGAAGCCTGTATAGACTTAATGGTAATGTATGTTATGTAATCCATAATTTTAAAATATTGTAAGTAATTCTTATCACGATAATTGATTGTTACAAACATAATCCTCAAATGCAACAAAATAAAAAACAGTTCTTTATATGATTGAAGAATAAATTAAACTGTTTTGTTGCAAGGACACTAAAAAAAAGTTTTTTCTATTTTGAACACTATCAAGCATCTGATCCATCATATGATTTCTTTTTTCCAATCTGCATTTTGTAGGGCATGTCAGACTAGCTTGGTTAACTGAAGGATAATAGCCTCTTCAGTATTGTTCCTGCTGTCAGATTGAGTGACTTGGCTAGAGGGTTGATGCTTTTAGCTCATGTAGTTGATGAGAATGCAAAAGTATTAGTATTGACTCTCCTCCGGAAGCAATCAAAATTTACCTTCCAAATTTAAAGCTATCTTCACTAGACTGACATAAAATGATCAGTGTATATCAAGATGTAGCAATCGTTAACAAAACCTCCATTTTAAAGACTGTGTTTTAAAATGTCAGGATCTAAGAGTCTTACTCACTTGGCACAACACTTCACTCCTAAAGTAGACCATGAATAGGGTTTTCAGCACTGTTGAAAAATCAAGTCAGTTGCAAGCTCCTGGCTTAGGAATTTCTATTTGTAAATCTAGTTCATATGTCATCAGCTGGAATTTGACATCCTTCAGGTGAGACTCTACAAATGTGCTAATGATGTTTGACAATGTCTTTGGGAATTGCAGTGCAACTACTAGAGTCTGGATTTAGGCCCAGTTTTACAATTTTGGCCATTATATATCTCACTTTTCTTTAAAGAGTTACGATAAACATTCGCTTCTGTGTAAACACCTCTACATTTTTTACAGTAAAAAAGCACCTTCTTTGTCAGAAGAATTATTACAATTCAAAGCACAACAGCTCATTGGACTGAAAGTGAATCAACAAAGGGAAAAAAAATCTTCAAAACAACCTTACAGAAAGTAAATTGGGTTGCTCAGTTAACATTTTGTATTGTATGTAGGAGTAAAGGAGACATGACAAGGTAAAAATGTTCATCTGGAGTAAAGAAAAAGCTAAAATGACCATGACTCATTTTTCAAAAAGTAAAATTTTAAGAAAAGTTGAATATTGATTTAAAGATTTTGGGGAGTTATCTTAACACCTCTGGTATTCCTTTAAGTCATGTTACCTGCAGGAAGTTTTTTTATGATTTTCACTGAAACAATCACAATAAATTTAATTCAATTATGAAAATATGGGAAAAGCATCCTGAAACATTTTGATATCAATTATTAGAATAACCAGCGTTTGTTGAGAGATTGAAAAATTTATTACTGTGTTTTGTAGTGGTCCTTTTGCTTAAATAGTCCTTTTCTGGAAATTTGATTGTACTTTAATTCAAAATATTTAAACATCTTAGTAGAGAAATCCCTTTAAAAAAGTAACCAAGAAGTCACTTTAAATGCATAGTAATTCACACTTGTTTTCTGGTGATTAAGTTGCTCAACATTTTATTGAAGGAAATGCAGAGAACATATAAAATTATTTTTCTTACAAACTTCACACATTAATGGTTAAGGTTTTGAGTCTGAAACATCAAGAAAGTCTGGTCCAACTTGTTCACAAGTACTTCTCTATAAGAAAGCTGACTACAGTAAAGCTTACACACAGAACTATATTATACTCTATGCCTCTAAGAAAAAAAAGTAATTTTTTTCCAGCTGTCTTTGCAGGTGATTTTTCGCTGGCTTGATGCTCACACTAGTGGGGATGTGATAATTTTTGTTTTTATTTTTAAAAATACAGCTGAAAAAGGGGAAAAAAAAATTGTTTTTTGAAACAGCACCTCTCATGGTTCTTCTCTTTCAGTTCTCTCCCACTGAACTTGGACATGGACGGATGTTATCAGAGGCTGGAGACCATTCTTCCCACTGAATTTAGATGTGTCTATGCTGTTTCAGCATGTTTGAGAATATGAAACAGTGGGTGTGGGCTACATTGTGCAGCTTGGTCATCAGACATTCCATGAACATTTATTTTACAGATTTACAGATGCTATTTCAAGTTCTTTGTAGTTCAAGAATGGTAGCTCTTAATCCACCTCTATTTGTCAACTGCCATCAAAAGGAATCCATGCTAGCTGTTCCAGAGCTGTTCCAAGACAGAGGTAAAACTATGCCCACCTGCAGCTCCTGCTATCACTGATGTGGTCTGATTCTGGTATGGAATCAGTTTGGTATGCCTGCTTCTAATCTAGCAGGGACTACCTGCCAGGTCTGCACATTACAATGAAACCTCACAATGCCAAATGTAAATTTTTTGTAAATGACTTCAAAGGAATTTGCTATGTCCTCTGTCTTTGTCCTTTTTTTCACCCTACATTAAGGAAGATTAATTTTATTCATCTAACTGTGCCAGAACTGCATTTGGCATTTTACATTTTTACACTTGCTTAATCCCTCTTTAGGCAGCAAAATCTTCTGGTCCTTCCTTTCTGTTTAGAGCCTCTCCATTGTCTGTTCCCACTGCAAACAACTGGAGTTTTTTCGTTGACTAAAACTGTAGTTGTTTTGTGCCCCAAAATAGATTAATTCTTGCATAATATTTTTAAGCAGTTTAGTCCATAAGAAACTGTCAGTCAACTTCATGTTTTTGCATTGTCTAAATTAACTTTTATGTAATAATAAATATGTGATTTTAGCTGTTCAATTTTATTACAAATTTTTCAAATTTATATATAAAATATTTCTCAAAAATGCAAACTGTTCTGGTGAGGTAAACTCTTCAGTCAGTCAAATTTCATCTTTTCTATTTTTTTCCACTAATGGAAATTGTTCACAGTAAGGGATGGTGATATCGCAGCAAGTATGTAAATTTCACAGTACCTTGACCTATTTGCAAAATTGAAAAGTCTGAACAAAATTTGATTAAACATTTGTGGGAACTGACCTTCTCGGGTGCTAATGTTTATTTTTATGATGGCAGCTGTAATTATTTCTGAGATACAGCCACCAGAATATTGCCATTTGCTCTGTGTACAAGAATAAGCCTTTCTGCACTGCAGCTCCTATCATAGTGTGCTAAGCATAATGCCAAAGTTTTACCTGAACCTATATTTTCTTTCAGCTAGGGTTAAGAATACCCATTAACTGTGCTCTCATAAATGATTCTTACTTATTATTACGGAAATATAGTGTGGCACAGGAAAAGAAAAAGTCCTACAGCATGAATATAGAGATAGAGTAGCTAAAATGTAGAGAGAACATGTTCAGGATTCTAAATACATATTTAAAATAAATTCTTCACTGACTTGCTGTGATTTCAGCATGACTGCTCTGAATATAAGACAAAGCAGAATTTAGCTGTTGAATTTAGCCATCAGTCTCTTGATAACAGTAGTCAGAAAGCCTAATTAGGGTTTCACAGAAAGGGTGATGGGGGTGCAACATGGTGAAAGAGCCACACTCTTTGAATTTCATATTTAATCTTATTTTTTATATTTCTTAACTTTAATACCCTTGTTGAAGCCTGGTTCTGAAATCTTCTTCATACACTATATTTCAATTTTCTCTAGTCTCTTACTGTAGCTCTCTACCAAAGATCATTATTTTAAGCATTTTTAAAATTTATGGTTGCAGTTTTGATTTTCTTGGCTGGTTTGAATATGTTGCAGTACAGAAGGTTATGAAAACAATGTATGGATAGTGTACATATACACACATATAGTTATTGCATAATACTGATAACATCTGTGAAGGAAACAACAGTAAGAACCAATCTTTTTCTTAGTTCTAAAGAAAAAAATCAAGAAGCAAAACCTTCATTAGCAAAACTGATATTAAAGTTTATGTCTATTTTCTTTTGTCTAGTGCATGACTCATTCCATCTGTCCCCTTTCTTACCTCTCTCTGTTTACAAATTTAGTGTCCTTTTCAGAAATTTGCCATCCAACTATTATACTTACTAAGCTAAATAAATACTAGAAGAATGGCAGCAATACAACACTTTTGTGGAATTTTTAGGAAAGGATGCATGCAGTAACAATCAAACTGTCAACACTCAATGATGCATTGGTGTGGGAGCTTGTCCTGGAGCAAGCCCTGGGAAGAGAGGCCATGGGTGATACCCAGACAACTTTCAGTAAGCCTATCATGGAGACCAAAGGACTCTGGGTCTGATGGGGAGTGGCCATGCAGATCAACAGCCAGTGATTGGTCAGAAGGCTTCTGGAACTTTCTATGAGAGCCTATATATATATATATATATATATATATATATGTGTATATATATATATATATATATATATATACATATATATATATATCTGTGCCAACCCTGCTTTGAGGTCTTCTGATGCAGCCTCTTTATGTTTTGATTTGCACCCTCGTTTGTACCCCTTTTATTTATTTAATAAAGATCTTCAGTTCTGGCACCTTAGTTGCACCTGTATCTTCTCTGTTGCTGCACCATGCAATCACACCACAGTCACGCTCCCAAGACCAGTTCCCCGTGTGCCCCAAGGATCCCCTGGGGTCTTGTTGCTGACTTATATCCGGCTGCTCCTCTGCTGGCCAGGTCAGAGACCACCGGTGGCCAGAGGCGTGCAACACAACACGTTAGGAATGTCCAAGAACCTGCATAGCTATAATACAGTCCTCTCTTGCACAGCTTTACTTACTGTCTGCTCAGACTATTACCTTTGTAAAGAGATGACATTCTGGGTGCATTCTTTACTTTGTGTCTGCAATGGATGTCATTGCAGTCAACCATGTTAGAGCTTAGATGAGGCTGACCGATCACACAGTGCCTTGTGCATCACCACTAGATTTATATTTACATACCAGTCATTTGGAACTTGTACAAAGCTTATCCTTAAAGTACGCACTACTTTGCTTCTCAAGAATTTTAGAATTCTATTTTAAAATATTTGAATTACTCTTCTGTATTTGTTGCATGAAGAAGCCAGTCTGAAACACTGCTCAAACAAAGAAGACCGGGACTACATCTGTCCTGTATTTATATACATATCAACCCTAATTGATTAGATTACTGCTATAAATAGACTACTACACGAAAAAGCATGGATGGGTTTTGCTGTGCAACTGTGGCCAGATTTGCATTCTTCTCAATCAATTGGGACAGAACTAAAGGAAAATAGTCACAAAGGTAACAGTAACAATTTGGCAATATATAATGGGAAAGTAAGAGAGATCAACTTGAAAATACCTAACTTATGAGTAAATTGGCAACTAATGCCCATAATCTGCTTTTAAAACAAAACAAAACAAAACAAAACATTGCAAAAGAAACCAAACAAACAGAAACAGAAGCAGAAACAGAAACAAAAACAAACCAAAACAAAGAACAACTAACTAAAACTATCAACCCTAAAACTGAGACTGTGGCCCTGTGTGGGGAAGCATATTTATCTGATATGTGACACTTTACTGAAGTCTAAACCCGAGATGAAAACACTGTACATAAAAGCCCAGACCATCAAGGATGGGGACACAGCAGGCAATTGATGCAATTATTCTGCTTGGTCAATGGGACCAATGAACAGGAGAGGCTTGGCACTTATTTGACATGAATGTGAAGTGCGTGAGTAAAATATCATTATGAGACAGAAAAATTAACAGAGACAAGCACAAAGTTCTGCATCTACCAAGGAATAACTCGATGCACAAGCACATGCTGGAGCCAGTTGGAAAGCTCAGAAAGGCCCTGGTGTTCTCAATGGGCAACAAATTGAACACAAGTAAACGAGGTGCACTTGTGATCAAGAAGGCCAACAGAACCCTGTGGTCACTCAGCAACAGCACAGACAGGGTGGTGCAGGGGGGTGATTCTTCCTCTCACTTTTGGTGAGACCCCATCAGAGTTCCGTGTCCAGTTCTGGCCTCTCCAGTACAAAAGACATGGACAAACTGGAACAAGGCGAACAAGAAATCATAAAGATGATTGAGGGACTGGAACATCTTTCATAACAAAAAACAACAGAAGGCTCAACACTGCATAGTCCAAAAAGGAGAAGGTTCAGGAAGAGTTTCACAAATGTCTGAAAATTTCTGATAAGAGGAAGCCATAATCAGAAGCCAGACTTCTCTCAATGAGGGAAGGGGTAATTGAGGGAAATAAAAATACAGAAATTTCCTTTTTTTTTTCTTTTCTAACTGGAAAGATTTACACCCTAGAACATGCTGTCTAGGCAAGTTGTGGCAGGTTTATGCTTGGAGATATTCAGAACCTAACTCAATACAACTCTGAGCAATATATCAAAACTGAGTCTGCTCTGAGCAGTGGGGCTGGACTTTGTGATCTTCAGATAATCCTTCCAGCTTCAAATATTTTGTGATTCCATGACAAAAAATAAAAATATATTTTTGTCTCAAATAAAAACTTCTATTCAGTCACTTTGCACATCCTGCTTAGGAAATAAATTTAGGTTATACATTACAATGTGGTATGGTCTGGCCCTTGCATGAAATCTTCAGTGACAGTGTTCCATAAATAATATTTCCAGAATTTTTATTTTAGAAGAAATCTTTTTGTTTTTTACATAAAAGTTTGGTTTTCTTAAACTGTTTCCTTAAGAATTCTCTGAATTAACCCATGCCTGGAGGAATCTGAAGTTTAATAATTCATGCAAAATTGCATGGCAGATTGTGTTTCTTATGAAATTCAATTTCTTATAAATAAAATAACCTTCTGATTCCTATCCAATTTATATCTCTGTCTAGTACAGGACTTCAGATTTTTGTTATTTTACAGAAATAGTAGCAGAGTGCCTCCAAACTATAAACCTATGAAGGTTGAGCTTATCTGTACAGGCAGCACTTGCATTGTGCCAATTTTGTAAAGTATTGCAATAGCATAAGAAAGCCTATTAATCACAAGGCTTCTATGTGGATTGAGTAGATTTATACAAACTCAGGGCTTTGTTTTCCAATAAAAATAAAAGTTAATCCTATTGTGTTTTGTTTTCAACTTAGGAATTTAAGCAAAATTTAAAAAAATATGTAGCAAATACTCTCTTTACAAATGTTGGTATGACTTTTTATCCGAACTCTACTAAGTGACCACTGGTTATAAGTCTTGTATACAAATCCTCAAGTGAGGAATAACCCCTTTGATTATTGACAGGTTATCCTTAAAACACGAAGGACATTCCCCAAAATAAGAAAAAAATAATTTGAATATGCTGAAAACTGGAAATCCAGAAACAAAATGATAGAGAGACAAAGAAAGACTAAAAACAACACCTCAAACCCCTTTCAAATTTAGTCTTAATTTCTGTGATTACCTGATTGCTCTTATCCCACTTATTACACAGTCTTTTCATCTACTCCCACTGACAAACCAGTGGTATTGTTAATATCAGGAACAGGTTTTTCTGCTTTCTCTATTGTCTTGAGTACATCATAGCAAGTGTCATGCTCTTTATTCTCACCGTAAAAATATTTCTACTCGTGTTGATCTTCTTAGCAAATCCCATATGTGGGTATATGGTCCTAGAAATTTTCATAATAATTTCTCAGTAGATTCTGAGAAACTCAACATGAAAAATCTTCTAAACACCATTATGGATCCACTCTGTGGTCATTTGTTATGTTTGGAATGTTTTATTATTATTTTACTTGCATTATTCACACATATTTTGACGTTTTAGAAATCCATCTTTACTGTGAATCACAGAGATCAGTCATGTTTTCAGCAGCCATGTCTCAGTTGATGGTAATATCGTTGTAATTCATTAAATCTATACCTATTTCTTTTATCTTAGATAAAATTAGATTGCTATAGTAATTATAACTCATATTTGTTTATGTTTAATTTCCATAATTTTTGTAATAAATGAAAGAAAAGCTTACAAGAAAACTTAGAGCTAAACCCATTGCTATTACACATACAGAAAAATTTTTAATGTTGAACCACTTCCAAAAAAACCCCCAAACTAATTAAATAGAAACTTTTATTTATCAATAAACCTGTGAATATAGTTACAAAACTTTATTTACCTCCTGTGATTTGCAGTAGGGTTTTCCTTTGAAAGATGTATTTTGCTATGTGGAAAATAAAGAAAAAGAAAATATGTTCACTTTGGAAACTGTCATGGAAAATATATTTTTATAAGTCATGGGATGTAAAGGAGTCATGCAAAATATTTTGTTTATAAATGCATGCTCTTAAAATATTGTTTCAATTATTAAGAAAGCTGGAATTTACTGGATTTATCCACTGACTTTTGCAATTTTCTCCTGTTATGAATAGTATTTTCATAATAGCTGATTTGCTTCTCCCTGCACATGAAACTGGGGGATATTCCCCTCCTTAATGAACTCAACTGGATACTTTCTATCTTCTCCAATTCTTATTTTGAACAGAATGTGTCAGAACATAATTTCCTTCTCCAGTTAAAAAACCTGGGCTGACAAAACAGTATTCCCAGTATCTTACACTAAAAAAGATGCCAAAAATCATAAAAGAACAAGGTTTCTGAGTATTCAGAAGAACTTTGAAGCTAAAGGCGAGTTCTCATGCTTAGTCTATATAGATGACTGAATATTGTGGGAGACTAATTCAAGAACTTGAAGCTAAGAAATCTCTAATATTTTGTGTTAAATTAAGAGTGGGTTTTGTCTCTAATTCTTTATTAAGTTCAAATTACAGACATTTCCATTCTGAAATGTTCTTGTTTCAGAATGCAAAATATTCTTATGCTGCAGTACTGAGCAGAGATAATACTGTTAACATTGTCAACAGAAGAAAACCTTTCTCAGTGAGTAAAAATCAGATATCCCTAAGACACCAAGCCTGTATGAAAAAATAATAATTAATATTTGCATTGAGTTTCTTCCTACTGGATTGTGCTTTTCAGTACTTTTTTTCATATGCTCTTTTAATTTTTCTTAGATTTAAAAGAAAAAATATAACAATCATATGCTTGTTTATTTTAGCCTTAATTTCCTTGACTTATATATAAAATGTGATGAGATATATCAATATGTTAATTTACAAAAAGAAGGATTGATAAAAATACTTTTCTTAGTGAAAAATTTCCATGCAGAAAGAAAGTTTTATTTTTCCCATTTTAAAAATTAGGCTTTTTTTGTTTTAATTATTTTTACCATAAAAAATAGAATTTTTTGTTTTAATTCTGTAAGAATAGCACTTGGCGTACAAGTAATAACAATATAAAAATAACCTTCAGAAAGAAAGACATGCCAGCTTGTTGAAAAACAGAGAAATTGAGAAATTCTTCATTTTTTAGATGGGACTGTTTCTATAGCTGGAAAGTCAGTGAAGCAGAAGCATTTCCTCAGAAATGTCTTTAAGTAACTTTTCTGTCTTATGGACAGCAGTCATGTGAATCATACATGACAAGCATCGCATCACAGTATGTCAACTTCTGATAAAATCAAAATCTGTTGGAAAAATATATTGAAAAAATACAAATGTATTGAGCCTCATAAAGCACAAGATAAAAGTAGTTATATTTTGAGAAATTTCATGACATCTTATTTATAGTAAAACAAATGTACAAATTTTCCCTTAAGAAAATATATGCAGAATTCAAGGCAGAATCATATTTTTACCACAAATATTGGTTAAATAAAAGTCCTTAACAGCAATGTAGCATTAAGAAGGAGGCATTTGTTATTCATCCAGACCCACAATAAAATGATTTTTTTATTTGAGCTTGGCAAGCTTTGCTGTTGGTACATACTAAGGCTTTTTATACCTCTGTGTTGTTTCTATCTATGTGATATAGAATAGACTGTGTATTTTATAGCAACTCCGATAAATAAATTCATTTCTACTTTCCTACTAAGACCTTCAAACCACCTCCCAGTTTTCTACTGGATTGAAACAGAACAAAAAAATCTTTTCAGAAACATAGAAAGATCACACACATTTGCCCTTCAGAACTCGGAAAATTGGTACACAGTCTCCCCAGGGAAACAGTCTCATTAAGTTAATGTCATTTTTAGTGAATCAGAAACAATTCAAAAAACAAACACAAACTATTTAAAACATTATCATTCTTAACCTGAGACAAAGCAGTTATTGGAGCTTTAATGAGCATGGATTTGGAACAAATTTCCCCTTTGTTTTGGTTTTTGTTTTTTTTTTATAAAATTTATTTCAATTTACATGCTCATAATCAAGATAAACTGTAAATTCATATGTTTTGAGATATGACAGGTATCTGGAAGATACTGCATTTTGGACCATCATTTCAACGAAGTAGTGGTAGTACCCAAACTCAGAATGACCGAGTTGACATTTCTTCCCTTTTGAAACATAAAAAATCCTGAGTAAATACTTTTAAATTAGTTGGATATAAGACAATTTGAAAGAAGTGATCAGGGACAGAGGAAGAATGATTTGAAAATGTAGAAAATACAGAAACTTGATATGAATCCAGGATTCCTTAAGCTTTATCTACTATATTCCTGAAGATAGTTTATCATTAATTTTGCTGGAAAAAAAATTGTCTAACTTTTCTTTCATCCAGAGAGAAATGTCAATCCAAACTGGCTGTGCACAAGTGTCACTCAAGCACTGAAGCAGATAAAAGAGGTTATGTGAAACCACATTCCTTCCCCAAACACAAGGGTTGCTTTCTTTCATCTGAATACTCTTGAAATATTTTCATTTCCACCTTATTTGATGATACTTTTGTTTGACTTCAGCTGTGTAAGCCCCCAAAATACAGACTTAAGTTTTAGATTTCAAGTTTTGCTGTAAATTTATTTTACATCTTTTTTTTTCTCCTATCCAAAACCAGTTATCTTTTCCGTGTGGGTGATGGTGTTGGGGAAATAGGAGAATTAGGAGGATATTTGGGAAGCTTGTACTTTACAAACACATGTTTTATGCAAGCAACAACAGGTTTCTGAGTACTGGCACAAGTACTGTGGATGCCTGGGGCACATTGTCATGTGACAATAGGACCACAAGAAAAACAGCTCAAATGTTATCATTGAAGTCATTATGATTTTTAAAAAGAGGTGAAGAGAAAAAATGTGGGTGCCCTGAATGTGCTAAGAAATGTCAGACAACTAGATATTTCAAGAAGATGATACATAAACAGAGCCCTGAGATAAATAGTGATCTAGTTCAAAGCTGAGCCTGTAGTATTTTCCTGCCTTAAAAGCTAAGCCTGTATATTGCCAAATGTGTTAAAACCACCATGAATTTCTGTCATATGGATAAAAAAACATATCAATGTCACAACTGTCAGTGGCAATTTCAAAAAGTTTACCTTCAAGTCTCGTACTCTTGACTTTTTCATAATTAGGAATTTACCTACCAGTGATTTAAGCTTGACTGCACTCTCTCTGTCACTGTCTATTATTCTCTACTGTTCAAGGAATATTTTGACAGAGGTCAGAGGACCACTCTTGGTTTGTGTATGCATGTTTTTGTCCCTTCCTAAATAATTTTTTTACAATTCCTTCTTAATAGTTTTTTCTTCTCATTTGCTTTGTTATATTTTTTCATCTAGTCCATGTTTAGGATTACCTTATTTCACAGTAAAATTTGAATTTATGCATTTCCAGGGGAAAAAAAAAATGTTTACTGCTGTCAAAGTGAGAATTTAGAGAAGCAAAATGAGACACTAAGCAATCATGTCCTTAAATGTCTTGCTTAAGCAAGAATTCCCTGTTCTATTTTTTTTTTGTACAGCACAGACATTGGATCATCCTGAGCACAAATTACTGAAAAGAGATTTTCAAAAATGGGATTCTCAGTGTTGAACACAAAATTATTCTCCAAAAACTTGGAAGTGTCCATATTTTTAAAATATAGAATTACTTTTTTTCCTCAAAGTATTCCACAAAGATAATTTTATTAAATATCAGAAACAGCACCAAGCCTGACAGAGTTCAGAAGTGTTTGAACAATCCTGTCAGGCACATGCCGTGATTCTTGGGGATAGTGCTGTGTGGAGCCAGGAGTTGGACTTGATGATCCTTGAGAGTCCCTTACAACTCAGCCTATTCTGTGATGCTGCAACTCTGTGTAAACAAAAAAAAATTAAAAATATTCTTATTAAATATTCTCTCTGTCCATAGAATACAATTTTCCTTTGATACCTTTTCTTAAAAATATTCAAAGTGTTGGTTTCTCACTGTACTCTTGAATGATTTGCATTTAATAAGTCCATTTTTTGATTAACAACATGAACTATAATTTAACAAGCCAAAGGAGGGAGTCCTGAAATGTGGTTTAATAGAATGAAACTGAAAATACTTTCATTAAAAGTTTAAATTATATACACTTGTGTTAAGAGTTTAGAAGAATTCATACTTGAAAATCACAGAAAAAGAGGCCTGTGATGACCTTTATAATGACCCGAAAGAGTAGACATCAAGCTCAGTGGTGCAGTAGGTGTGCCTGAAGAACAGGATGCTATCCAGAGGGCCCTGGACGAGATCAAGAATTGGGCCCTTGCAAACTTTGTGAGGTTCAACAAAGGCAAGTGCAGGTACTGCATCCATGTCAGTCAGGGCAACCCCTGGTGTCAATCCAGGGTGAGAGATGAACAGAAACAGACACAAAGCAGCCCTGCCCTGAAGGATCTGGGGGTGCTGGTGGATGAGAGGCTGGACATGACCTGGCCACCTGCACTTGCTGCCCTGAAAGCCAAACATCTCCTGTGCTGCAGCAAAAGCAGTGTGGCCAGCAGGGCAAGAGAGAAAATTCTACCCCTCATCTCTGCTTGCATGGAACCTCCCTTCCAGCTCTGGGTACCCAGCACAGGACGTCCACTCGTTGAAGAGAGTCTAAAAGGTCCATGAAAACAATTAAAGGGCTGAAACGCCTCTGCCATGAAGTAAGGTTGAGAATTGGGATTGTTCAGCCCGGAAAAGAGGAAGCTCTGAGGTGACCTTTTTTTGGCCTTTCTGTTCCTGAAGGGAGACAACAAGAAAGGTGAAGAGCGACACTTTTCAAAATGCTAGAACAAGGGGGAATGTTTTCAAAATAAAAGAGATTAAACTTGGATTAGATATTAGGTAAAAAGTCTTTACTGGGAGGATAGTGATGACACAATGGACCAGGCTGCTCAGAGAAGTTGGGTGTCCCATCCCTGGAGGTGTTCAAGGCCAGATTGGTCAAGGTGCTGAACAACCTGGTCTAGTGGAATGTGCCTATTCCCATGGCAGATGTCTTGGAACTTTATGATCTTTAAGTCCCTCCTAATCCAAACCACTGCATGACTCAATGATTCTGTGTAGGATTGGAAAAGATCATCTGAATCATTCAATAAGTTTACTGTAACCATCTCACTCTCCCACAGGCTTTATCTGTTGTTTGTTATTTGGTCAGATTACTTAGGACAAGCTGCCTTGGAGTGAATGTTTTTGGTGCCATGGGGTTAACAATGGTCTGGCATCTCCAAACTGTCAACAAATACCTAGTATTATTAGTTGCTATATTTCATTTTACAGTTAAAAAACAATGTTGCAGGTACCAACCAGATAGTTTCTTTTTATAAGGATCTGCCAGTATGGACAAGTTAGAAAAATACTGACTCTACACAAAGAAACTGATGATCCAGAGTTCCATATCTTTGCCATATAGTGAGGAAGGAACCAGGTTAGCTTGGGTCCTGTCAAGAAATAAGAGTTTTCTGGACTGAGACCATTTCATCCCAAGTCTCCAGGATGGGCCCTACAATGCAGATCAAGTAACAGGAGATTTAAAATGCTTAGAACTCCGCTAGTGTTAATGTGTCTAAGAAGGTCTATGAAAAATGCATTAAAGTCCAATAATAAGTAAAATACTTCCTTACAGTTACATTGCTAAACACAGAACCAAATGGTGGTACACAAGAATGAAAGCAACACAGTAATTTGGGGACAAATACCTGGATGAGAGTTGTTTTGAACAGAAAAATGTGTTGAAAAACAAAAATGGGAGGTCCCATTTTAAAATTTTTGTCTCATGTTTCTGAAGCGAGGAAAAGTTGAATGGTGTCATTCAGCTAATCTATAGTTACTTTTGGTTTGTAATTGTCTCCTAAACCTTTAAAAACATTATGAAGTCTGAATACTAGAAGATATAGTGAGTATTTTTATTTCTTGAGAAAGCACAAGGAATGTTTTTGGTAGAAAAACTCTACAAGTCTGGAATTCTATTTGACAGTTGAAGCTGTCCCTGCCACAGCAATGAAATTACAGTAATTTACAATATTGCATTTTGAGAACTTCTCATCTATTTTACTGTAACTCCCACTCAGCTGCTCAGTCACTCACACTCCTTAGTGAGGCAGATGGCACAAATAAAGAGAACAAGAACATGAAAGCCAATGGAGATAAATAGAGTAAAGCTGCTTTCAGAATTGACTTTGGCTAAATTAATTTAGTTATAGCCTATTCAAGGAAGATTCAGATGGGCAAACACTGGAAGAGACCCCAAACCTGTCAGAGTTAAAGATGCATTTGGACAATGCCCCTAATAGCATGTTTTAACTTTTGAACAGCCCTGAAACAGTCAGGGATGATGTGGTCTGGTAATAATTGTACATCACTTCCAACTGAAAATATTCTATTCTATTCTATTCTATTCTATTCTATTCTATTCTATTCTATTCTATTCTATCCTAATAGATTAATGTACTGAGAAAAAAAAAAAAAGTCTTTCCTCCACCCTCCCCCAAGGCTCAGCTTCACTCTTTTGATACCCATTACTCTCTCTTCTCTCTCCTAAGGGACACAGATGGTATGGAGAGGTTTTAGTCAGTACTCAATGGTTACTCGCTCTCACTTCTTCCTTTTCACACTTTTCCTCTACTCTGGCATGGGCTCTTCTGTGGGCCACAGGGGAAGCTCTCAGCTTTGGTGCCTGCAGCATCTTTCTGCTTCTGCGCCTTGGTGTTCCCTCTGCCATTTCTCATTTTCCCTCTTTTCTCTGATGAATTTGATGTTTCTAGAAAATGTTAACACAGATGTGCTGACAGCTTGGCAGGCGAGATCAGCTGTGTCCTGTGCTGGGCCTTTGTCTGGCGCCCATTAACCCCTGACCTCTTCTCCAAGCACCCATCCCTGCTACAAAATCTTGCCATGGACAGCCAATTCTCATATAAATTTTCTTCCATAAAATAAGAATTATATACAGTCACAACACTTAATTACATCTCAGATCCCATATTTCAGTTCAGATTTAGAAAGCATATTTTATATTAAGGGAAATATAGAAGATAAAAAATGTAAGAGAGAGGATGAGAGAGCAGAATTTAATAGAGAGCGGAATTATTACCATACATCCTACAATCCGCCTTCAACAGCAATAAAAGTAAGTTTTCCATGTCTTCTATAACTTCTGTCTCTCCTATGTAGAAAAAACCTGTGATGTACAATTGCCATTTTATTTATTTTGACAACATCTAGAGATGTTCTTGAGGATAATCCTCGCTTTTATATCATTTCATAGTGTTTTTTGTCCCATTGGAAATAAGGTCACCTATTCCAGCCAGGAACTATAGGAAGAGAATGTGGTGTGACTAGAAGAGACCCCTTATTGTCAGGGCAGAGGATAATAATGGTCTGGTATGATGCTCCTATTGTTCAAGAATTATTATTTCTAATTGGTTAGAATACAGTCTACTTGAATACAACCATATCAGAAACTTAATTTGGTTTTAGTTTAGTTCTTAAATTCTTATGCAACTATTAAGATGTGGACAGTGTCTGTATGACCTTGATTATAACACTGTATTCCTCAACCCCTCAGATCATGGGTTTTTGATAAATATGTTATGCAGCATTAGCTGAAATAAAGCATGCAAATCACATTTCATTCAGAGTATCTGCTAGAACAAATAATGAAACAAAACAGTTGAAAAATTTATTCAAACAGTCATTGAGTTATTAGGAGGTAAATGTTTTCAGAACAAAGAGTGAGCAGAATACATATTTTATTCTTTGGTAAATTTCAAGACCCATGTGAATTCATATTACTTCTTGAGTGGGATATATATTTACACAAATGCATTAGGAAATTTTGTTACAAAATAGTGAGATTATGATTTTTTTAAAAATGTGAATACATATTTATCAGATGTCTTAGTTACTATCAGACAGCATCTGTAAACAAGGTTTTAAAAATAAGGACTAAAAAAGTTGATATTAATTAATATTAATTTAAACTATTATCAGAAAATAACAATTTAGAATGCAATCATCATATGAGTTGTATTGCACTCCTAGTGAGAATCCAAATTAGCTTTGAAAATAATATCTGGTTTGGATTTAGAAAGTAGTCAAGATAAAATTGAACTAATAATATAAGTGAGACTCTATCTGATATATGAAAATTTGAGAGTACTAGTTATGAACAGTAGCAAAAGAAATTTATTCACATTATTTTGTCTATGGCATAATTCAGCTTATAAAGCCATTAAAAAAAGCATGTGTCCTGTTATCATATTTATGTCAGCAAACAGTACATTTTCTATTAATTTATACAGTGACTGCCATTGGCTGAATAACATAACAATAACTTCAATACTAAAAGCTGACTAAAGAATCCCTAAAATATACTAAAGCATCACACATACTTAAACGTGCTATTTAAGCTGGGGCATGCTTTCCAGGTTTTTATTTCGGTTTCCAGAGTGGAGCTTGATTCAGAAGCTGGTAGGGTTAGTGGGTCTCACTTACTGTAGTTCTTTGGTGTTTATTTTCTAAAATAAATTTCCACTAAGGCAAATTATGTATACAAAGTACTAGGTTGTTATGTTTTTTCTCCATTTTCTCATTATTCCTAAATGTAACCATTGCTTGATGCTGTATTTTAAGTCATTATTTTCCATGTGTTCTCAGAGAAACTTCTAGCAAAATTAAAGATCAGTAAATAACAGGCAAAAGCATGGTTTCAAATAATTCAATGACTCATCATTGTTATTGACCACAGTCTCAATGGACTTACCTCCTTTATGCTACTAGCCTCCATTTCTCTTGAATGGAGTGCCAGGGAAATGGTGAAAATACAAGTTCCATTACAAACTAAAGCTGCATGAAGATATAGATTACACTTAAGATTTGGGGAAGCCATGAAGACTCTTTTGTGTCCTTTAGAATGAATAAAGCTCAGCTAAATTTCCATTGCCCTCAGCATTGCATAGAAGTCACCATATGTTTATCCTTTAAT
The DNA here is from genome assembly GCF_050655825.1 of Lonchura striata. Taxonomy (NCBI): domain Eukaryota; kingdom Metazoa; phylum Chordata; class Aves; order Passeriformes; family Estrildidae; genus Lonchura; species Lonchura striata. The sequence continues at coordinate 140,211,404 of NC_140704.1, read as the reverse complement.
AAAAAGTGTTGGAACTAAATTCATCATAAGTAGCAATGAGCATTTCTGAAGTAGCACAGTGCTCTACATTAGCATTTTCATGGTTTTTTCTTTCTTAAGTGGAGAGTGCAAGCTGGAGAAGGAAAGAAATTGCTTTTGTTGAGCATTAAAAAAGTTATCAGTGAAGATCTTATTTCACAGCCTGTGATATTATGAGATTTGAGAAGGATCAGAAGCAGCCTTTAGTGTATGTAGGAATAAATCTTGACAATTTTCTTGTTTGTTACCTCTTTGAATTCTTGTAAATTATAACAGCCCCCAAGCCAGAATGATTATAGTGACTTGTGACCCATGTTTTCAGGATTATTGAATTAATAATTCATTTTTCAAGATAATTGTATAATTGATAAACACATTTACCTGGGTATTGACAAGACCATTCTAAATGAGAATTCCTGGAGGCCAGTAAATTTTTGTCAGTGAGAAATACAACGTTGATGCGCACAACGCTGCCAGATAAATGGGTACAAATATTTTTTTTCTAGATAAAGGGAGCTAATATTGTTGCTGACAAAAGCATATGCTTCTAATATCAAAAGTGCTTTGTTTCACTTCTAGGGAGTTACTTCTAAGCTACATGAGCACACAAGAAGGTGGACTGAAAACTGGCTCAATGATTTTCAGAGCAGCACAGAGGCTACTGATGAATGGTTAGAAGACTGGTTAGAGATGAGTCACCAGTGGTGTGTACCCCATGGGGCAATACTGATCTACTGTTTAACACCTTTATTAGTGGTACCCCATGGAGCAATACTGATCTACTGTTTAACCCCTTTATTAGTGAGGGGCAGAAGGTACCCTCAGCAGTTTGCTAGGAGTGGCTGGAACACCAGAGGGACCAGTGGCTGCCATCCAGAGGGACTCTGACAGGATGAAAAATGGGCTGACAAGAACTTCATGAAATTCAAAAGCTGAAGTGCAAAATTATACCTGGGAGATCACAAATCCACATGACAATATACACTGGGGGGCACAGAGCTCGAGAGGAGCTTCTCAGAAAAGAGCCTGGGAAACCAAATTCAACGTGATCTGAAGGAATTGTGCAGAGTTGAGCCCTTTTTAGTGGTGTTCAGTGACAGGACCAGAATCAGTGGTACAAACAGAAACACGGGGTATTTCTTCTGAACCACATGAAACATTTGTAAGCATGGTGGGGCGCTGGAGCTGATTGTCCAGAGACACTGGACCATGTTGCTCCCTGGAGATATTCAAAAGCCATCTGAACATTGTCCTGGGCAGTCATCTCCAGGTGGCCCTGTTTGAACAGGGAGGTTTATTGGACCAAATGAATGGCAGCATCTATTCCAACCTCAACCTTTCTATGATTCCGTGTTTCTAAATTTATATTTATGTGGGCAAGACAAGACTATATAAATGTTTGCATTAATTTATTGTTGTAACAGGTATGTCTAAAAAATCCCTTAAAATAGCACAATGCTACTCATCCTAAGTGAAATTTTTCCTCAAATTACTTAAGAATATTCCTTTAGAAAACAAAGATTTAAATAGGAAGATGAAAAATTCTGAGGTACATTGCTAGTTTTTGGTCATGTTTTGTGCTTCAGCGAAGGATTTTTCTCCTTTCTTTAAGTAACTGCTATAACTTTGCTCTCTCACCTGTCCCAGCCACATGCTCTTGTCATTCACTGGAAAGTCTTTTATTTTACTTTTTTTTTTACACATGCTTTTACTGGTACTTTACTCTCACAGTATGGTATATTTTCTTCTGTTTTCTTCTCGATTATATGGAGTAATATAAATTGAAAGCAGAATTTCAGTGTGCAAATTAATGCATTATCTGTGCTTCACAACAGAACATCAATGATTAAACCTTGATAGAATGCTCTTGGCTATAAATGTCCTTAACTGAAACTTTAAATTATCAGTCATAGTGCAAATTAGGTGCTAGATAACATGGGTGCAGTGTTCACTCATTCATTATACTCAAAAGATAATGCAGACTCAATAAAAAAAAAATTTACTAATAGGTGCAATTAGATATATTTACAAATTAAATATTTACGGCTTTTTTGCTTGACAGAGTCTTGAGATATACAGCAAAATACAAAAAAAAAAAAAAAAGGATAAAGCTCAACGAGAGGAAATCCATCTTAATTTCTAAGTGACCTGATTTTATAAGGATTAACCTTTCTCATGCAAGTGAACTTGTTATTGACTAGTGTCAGTAGCATATATAGTGGTTAAAATGGAAAATATTCATGTCAGTGCATACATATGGATCAAGCTTCTTGCTATATTTTGGCTATTTTGCTTTACTGAAATATTGACAGGGCAGTTGCAGCTCTTTCCTACATTTTATTCCCTAAGCTTGTACATTGTCCATCACTTTTACAGTCTGTATTAATTCTTGGGTCATTGAAAAAACAAAATCCAAATGTAAATGCTAGAGGTCCCAGTGAAGGGAGAAGAGATTCTATTTTTCTTTTCTTCTTTCTTGATTTCCTTTTTCTTTTCTTCTTTCTTATTTTTATTTTTTTTCCTTATCGTCTTTATTATTCCTTTTCTATATTTTTTTCTTATATTTTCCTGGTGTAGTTTTTCACTTTCCTGCTCAAGGAAATTTTCTCAAGGGCATGGGCTCTTAATCTCTGAGTTGCACCTTGTATTTTAAAAATAAAACATCCCATTCATTGACTGCTTTGAAAATCAGTATTTTTTCTATTTAGCACCATTTAATAAGAGCAATCATTCAGTTCACTCCATGTTTCTCCATTGCACAATGGCCTGTGTTGAGTGACAGGCTGTCTGGTTCCTTTCTTCATCTATTCTCCATAGTTTTGTTTTCTTTTTCAAGCAATTGTGGAGATAAGGAGTTGATGAATCACAAATCTGATAATTTAGCCACAATCACACATTTTTTCTTACCTATATCTTACCTAAAATGTTTTCAAGAGTCATTTATGTGGGGGACATAAAATGAGTCTGATTTTTCTTATGTAATCCATTCTACCCTGCTAAATAACTGATGGATGTTTTCATAATACTGAAAATTTTGTGCTTCGTAAGTATGTAATTTACTCATTAAAACTATTGGTCCAAATTTTTACTAGTTGTGAATTACCTTGAATAAAATCTCTTAATTTGCACTATCTTTAAGTTTATTGACTAGCTCACTGACTTCACTAAAAAGGACAAAACAATTTTAACTGAAACTTAGTTTAAATCTTCTTAGAAAATCAAATTGTATGAAGGTCCATAGTTTTGCGATTTCAGTATTTTCACTAAAAGGCTAGAGAAAGGTGTCAAACTCTCAGTGACATTCTTCTTGCCATAAAGTGGAGTAAAATATGTGCATGTTTTATTGCAGTGCTTGAAACTTCACAGCCTGACAAAAAAAACCTGGATAATTTATTAATGAGGAGATTCAGCTTAGAGACAGAGTATGTCTCTGCAGTGTACCTACTTTATGTGTGCTTTTGCAATAAAATGTAAAACTATTCCTGTGGTATTTTGTCCTTTGCTATTTTTTTTACTACTTTTTTCCAAGTCTTCATCTTTCATTTATAACCATAGTAAAAATAATCAAACCAGTATCTTGTATTAGGTAACATTCAGGGTGTTCTGGTAATATACAGAATTCTTACAGCATGCCAGATTTTACCCTGAATGTCTGGTGCATGTGTATATGTATGATTGCACAGAACACATCAAATGATTGAAAGACAGCTATCATGTCTAGATTTCTGTTTCTGCCTACATAAATCCTTTTAGTCTTCCAAATTTTTTGTTCCTTTTAATTTTCTTTTTATTTCCATTTCCTTACAGCATGACTAAGACAGTTTAACTTTCTCCCTCTTGGATGATCTATTTTGCTATTATCACTTTGCCAGAAAAGTCAGTACAGGTAAGACTGATATGACTCTTCCACAATCAGAGTACAGGTCTTAAAATGACTCAGACATTTCAAATTGCATCAGGCTGAAGTTTGATAAATGAGCTGTTAGTATAAAGTACTTAAGAAACAAAACCAAAAGAAAACAAAAAGCCCCACGACAAAACAAAATCAAATAATGTAAAATTAATAAGCTGTATAAAAATATGAAAGAACAAGCATCTAATTAGAGAGCTTCAATTTACCCATACTTTTGACAAGCTATAGAAGTATTTCAGACAGCAGTTTTTAAGCATCCTATTTTTAAGTACACATTTCTTTAACTATTAACAATAATATATGTGAAATTAATAAATCTTTAGAATTTTGAAAGGCTTTCAGTCATGTTTCCTTGCATGACAATTGTGTTTTCTTTCTTCAATTTATGACTTGAAAGGCAATGATAGATTAAAAAATTCACTCTTCCACTTAACAGAGTTCAGAAAGGGCTATTGAATTCCTTAGGAGCCTCATAAATTCAAATTCTTTTTCATGAACTCTATGAATAATTATCTGAATTCTTTTAAAATCACTGTATATAAAACAAACAGGAATTGCAACAATTTAGAATTATTTCAGTGTTATTATGATTACCTTGCTAGGTATATAGTATTTATAAAATGCTTATTTTCTGGATCATCAGAACCTGCCTATGTCTGATGCCTTAGAGATCGAAGATCTGTGTAGTCTACTAATAAATTCATTGCATATGCCCAAAACAGTTTCCAATAACTTATTCAAGTTTACACTTTTTTTCTATTTTTTTTTCTGTTTCACTGTAGAGCAGTAGATGTCTGTTGCCTCCTTAGTTTTATGATATACCCTTAAGCAGCTGCTAGTATTTCCTATATACTTTATAGAAGGAAGATCAAAGACTTCTTGAAATCCTGAATATGGCCTTGAAAATAGAAACTAATCAGCATAATGGAAACGTACTTATTACTAATATATAGGAGGTAATAATTTCTTAAACAATATTGAAGATTACATTGAAATTTCAAATGAAAGAAATATACAGCTGACTACAAAATATTTATGTATTTTCTTATTAATTTGTGTTTCTATTAAATAGTAGAAATTATTTCATACATAGAACATTAAATGGTAAATTTTACCTATGCCAAGACTCTTCATAGTGTCCTCTATAAATTCAGCTTTCTTTACCTCCCGTAAGATCTTTTCTTTTTGCCTCCCTAAGAAATTTCCTATTTTCCTTAAGTCTTCAACTTTGTTGTTAGCTCTATTCAGCTGACCTCAAATAGCCAATATATCTCTATAACATAAGATTACATAATTTCTTTACTATGAATGGATTCCAAAGAAAATTATTCACAAAAGAAAAATATAACTCATAATTATCTATTGTGCTGGGTGTATGAGCGTGTACTAAATCAGGGTAAGCTGCAAGAAGTCTCTTGTTGGGAAGAATGGAAATAAATTAATAACTGAGCTCAAGTAAGTTAATTATAAATGTAGCTAAGTATCTCTGAGAAATTTAATTTGTTTACATTGCTCTTAATCTTATTTTTTCCTACCAAAATTATTTGAAATATTCATAAGGTAACCTGCTCAAGGTAAATTATATGCAAAGAATTACCTTCAAAACATAAAAAATCTGGGACTGCTAATCTCCTGCCTAAGAGACCCTTCAGAATCAAACGATCACAGCATTGTATAAAAATATTTTGTTAAATGGCTGCATTTTCTTTTTAATGCCCAAATTTCAACAATTTTGTGTCTTCCATGACAATACTAAACTTTTACCTCAATGAATTAATGTAATTAATGTAAATATAAGATATTTAAAGTGATAATTGAAGGTAATAGGGATTTGGGATTTCCTTAAATATACCAAAGGCATTAATTATATCCCTTTATTTTTAATGGCTATTTCCCTATATATTTAGTTAGATAATACTCCTTAAATACTAAGAGACACTGCAATAAAAACCAGGGTCCCAAACTGCAGAGTTTATGGTATGAATTACCAGTGTGATAGACTGATTACCATATCCAGATCTATATATGTGCACTAACTAATTTTCCAGTATGGATTGATTGATTCCAGCAGGATCAGAACTGTATCCATAATTCATAAATTAAGTATAGTGTAAAGTATGTGACAAGAAAATAATTGAGTAATATAGATTCAAAATCCTAGGTTTGGTTGTTAGTTTTCCTTTATACTGATTTTCAAGAATATTTTGTTAGCATCTCAGAGGAAGAATCAATAAAAAATTTGGTAAAAAAATTTGCTTATAATTCTCTGAGCAATTTGATGGCACACACACTTTTCTTGCCAGCCATGCGTTCTGTACAGGGAAAAAAATATATGCTGTGAAATCAAACTTCCTTATGCAGAACTTGAAGGAAGACAAGTAGCAGACATTGTAGAGTGGGCAAAAGCCTGTGCTTTGAGATGTTCAGATTAACTGAAAACCATTATTCAAATGTTGTTATTAACAAACAATAGTAATATATTGTATTTTTTTTAAATTATTGAATTAAAATTAATGTTTCATATTTTTCTGAGAATTTTTTGCAAAACTTTCATGGCTTATTCAAGAGTTTATTCATGGTATTGTATAAACAAAATTCATTTGATCTTCAGCTATACATAAATTAAATGTGGTTAAAACTAACCACTTTTTCATAACAGAAAACAACCTTAGAATAACCTTAGTAGTATGCAAAGGTGATATTCAGGAAGGCCAATGACAAAGCCTAATAGATTAGTGATCATTATGTTAACAATACCACATCAATAATTGACACTAAATGAAAAAAAAAATGAAGTTAGAACAATTTAAAATCCACAAACCTTACAAGAATCTTGGTATAATTGCCATAGATGCAAATATTTGTTACAATCTACATTATGTAGATGGTAACATCTTAATTATGTAGACCTGTGTACTGCATTAGAAATATTTGTCCATTTATCTAGTAAAATTTTCTCTTCTATTACTCAACAATTTTTATTTTGTATTTTTCCCTTGATACTACTCTATAAGAACTAAAGCTTTGCTATTATTTAAGTGTTGCTTCCCTTGAATTACATATTTATTTTTTTACATTTTGTGTGTGTTTGTGTATGCATACATTGATGACATATGACATATACATTGATCTGCATATGACACAGGATTTGTCATACATGGTCTCTGACATCTCTCTTTAATTGCTTATAATAATCTCTTTTCAGAGATTTAGGACTGGTCCTCAGGGAAATATAACTTGACACTTTAGTACAAAATGTCCATCGAGAGATGCTGCCAAGATTCATCTTTTTTCGCCAACATTTTACTTATGAATCTGCATGTAGAAAGTCTGAGAGCAATGCCTCCCATCAGATAAAACCCAAATTTGTCCTTTTGATTTTCTAATTAAGTTCTCTATTCATTTGACTGTGATATGCAGATACTGTACCTGATTTCTGACAGTATCCTGATTAAATATGGTCCATCAGCACTGCCTTTCTAAGTAACTACTGAAGTCATTCATATATGCTTCATTAACTTTAGTGTGCGTGTATTTGAAATTTCAGGATGAAAAGAAACCAGACTAATCATTTAGGTATAGTGAATTTTGCCTTAGCTCTCCTCTGTGCATAGTTTAATAACTAAATCAAAGGAAATGGAAGCAGAAACGGCAGTCTTCTGGGTCACTTCCTATTATTTCTTCTTGAGAAAACCATTTCTTATCTTATGTGAGTACATTTTTAAGGTCAAGTGATGAGAAAGATGTGGCCTCAGAAATAAGATAATGAGTTTTAAAAACAATCCCTAAATAAGAGGGAAAATAATTAAGACGGTAATTAAGAAGAATAATCAACAAGACTTAGGAATAAACACAAATAAATTGAGTATGTACAAATTAAAATGGAAGAAAAAATACATGTAAGCTACTGAAGTGAAATTATGGGAGATAAAATCTACAATAAGTCATAGTTGGAATGTTAAATTTATTTTAAAATACAGACAAAATAAGAAAAACTTTAAGTCTGATACTATATGATGTCCAGGCTGTATGACATACAGCAACTGATAAGAACTAGATCATAGTAATAAATAGGAAACAAAGAAACTGTCATCATTTACTATTGTTCCATGTACAAATGAAGTAGACCAATATATTCATATTACATGTGTATAATAAAACAACAATTAAATACTACTTGAAAGAAACATACAATATTCAGTTTTGATTTTTCAGGGGAAATAATGTGCTTATTATGATTTTCAAAATCAAGAAAAAGATTTTCAGTGATTTCTCTGTCTTTTACATAAGTAGACATAAATTGCAGGTGGTTAGTCTTGCCCTTAGTAGTTGATTTTTGTTTTTGAAAAGTGTGTGCTTTTAAGACATGTTACTAGGATCTTTTGCTTGGGTTTTAACCCAAAATATTCCAAAGTATATTCTTTTTATTCCAGACCAGATAATAGAAAAATATCTAACACCTGACTGCCTTTTAAAACTTGGACTCTTTGTCTATTTAGCCACTCACTGTGATATCATAGAATTTCTGAATCATTCAGGATGAAAGGGATCTCTGTGGTCCAGTGTCCTGCTCAAGCAGGCTCAGCTGTAAGAGCACACCAGGGTGTTCAGGCAGATCTTGAAAACATTCAGCAAAAGGTGCACAACTTCACTAGGCAGCCTCTTTCCATGTTTCATGATCTTTGTGGAGTAGAAGCTCTTCCTTGTAAATCAGACTGTTTCCATTTCAATTTATGACCACTGTCATTCATTCTCCTATTCCTGCTTCCCAGTAAATAATCTGGCTCTGTCTTCTCACTAACTTCTTCCTAGGTACTGGCAGGGCTACACTGGGTACCCCAAAAACATCCCTTCAGCCTGAACAAGCCCAGCTCACCCAGCTGAGGGTAAATTCTGTAGCCCCATCCAGACTTGTGTCCTTCTACTAAACACACTAGAGTTTATCTAAAGTGAAAACAATTTCCCTTATGTGGTCTGTATCTGAGATTAATAGTCTGAGTATGTTTTCTGGCCTGAGAACAACTATTTCTACAAAAATTTCTGCATTGCATAACTGCTACAACAGAAACAGATGTAATAAATATCTGCTATGACCTTAATCTGATTCAAATCCATGTAAAATTCTGCATTCTGTAATTAATACATTTCTCTAAGGACAAAAACCTTAGAGACAGCTTTTGCTTCAAGAAAGCCCAGTGCATAAAAAAACAAACATTGCCTAGGAAAGGACACTCCTTATCTCTAATCAGTAACAAATTGTGTGTTTACCTGAAAGACAGAAGCTCAGAGTTATAGAATATAAGGTATTTTATGCTTTTTTATACACTGAATTTTACACTTGTAATTGAGGTAATTTACTTATAATAAGGAACCCTGTGGGGAAAGAAAGGGTAATATGACTATTTTGAACTGATAATGATATTTAAATTCTCCCTCTTCTTAAGAATAATCTTTGAAAGAAATGTAGAAATATAAAAAAAAAAAAAATTTCCTGATGTGTACCTACAATATTATAAATTGCTTTAGGATGTCTATTTAGACCTTTATACTGTCTTGCTATTCCAAGACGTTAAAGCCTTTATTTATGGCATTTTTATTTTAGTTTAATTCCTTACTTTGCAAGAAGAAATTAACAGAAACCTTTATAAAGTGTAAGAATCTGAAAATTAAGAAAGTAGAAAGAACTCTTACTTGGAGACCGGCCAATTTTCCACCTTGAAATTCCCCAATAGAAACGTGTCATAAGATTATGTGAACAAAGCATTAAGACACACAGTCACAGTAGATTTGTGATTTGTAGACTTTTATGCTTATTTCTTTTATTTTTTTTTTTAAAGCCAGATCAATTCCTTGTTATGATTTAGTTTATAACAATGTGTGCTGGCACAAATGAGATGATGAACATTGAAGAGAAGGGAAGTCAGCATTGTCACCAGCACTTTTTCCTTCTACCAGGTGGGATTCAAAGTTCCCTAATGGTGGTTGTGACAGAGATCATCTGCCTTGGAGCAAATAGGCTGAATTGTCATAGATCTGTGTTTAAATGAGCTCACAGGGTGGAACTGGGAACCCTGGTGGGCCAAAAGGGACATTGACAAGAGTCCTAAATATGGGCTGTAGGTCACTGATCACACCAATTTGATGTTTCTCCTGAGAAGGGATAATGGATTTTTTAAAATTTCTTGTTTCCATGGAAACGGAAAGAAAATCTCTTTCCATGCTTTCTCTAAAATCCTCTCCCTTGCATTCTTCCTTCAGTTCACATACCTTCAGAAGTCTTTGCGCACACTAACTCATCTTTTTCTCTTTCTTCTTTAAAGTAAAGTTTTTGGTCTTTTTAGGAAATGTCTATATTTTCCACCCATCTTTAGTATTTGAGTATACCTATATGTTAATACATACTCTTTATGAGAAATCAATGGGTTTAGATCATGAATCTCATTTGATATCTTAAAATGGCCAGCCCTCAGGCTGAAGACTTTCACTACATACTAATTTACTTTTCATCTGAAACTCCCAGCACGGTGGTCATAACATAGAGTTAATCTAAATTGTTACTTCAGTGTGTAGCTGTTGATACAGAGCTTCTGGATGTAACTATCATTTTGACAATTTTTGATAAATTTTTTGTAGTTCCAGTTATGCTGTCTTTAGTCTATTGTTTACTGTGTATTTAAAAAGCAGCCTTTCAGGATATTTTACCCAATAAAATTAATCAATTTGTATTCTAAAAAGACCCAAATGGAATGAATGAATGAATGAATGAATGAATGAATGAATGAATGAATAAATTACATCCCCATTCACAAAACATAGTTTTATGCCATAAAGCTGGAGGATGTACTTGAAGTGTGGGTTATCTGAAGTAGGTATTTATATCATATTTGTAAACTAAAGTTCATTTTGTCTGAGTAGAAGCTGAGGAGAACTGAAGGAGCCAAACACATAAATCAAAGATTTACTGTCTTACATCTGCTTTATACTGTGAGATATACCTTCCTTGGCTCCTTTTCTATCACAAAAGTTAAGAGACAGACGTGATGATTCAGAATCACCTTGATGCTTTCACTCCTGATTAATAAGCTCTCCTGAGAGCTCTGAAGAGTACAACAGAATAGAGTCTTATGGCCAGGGCTAAGGTCACTGTGGACAAATTTGTCTGTGAGCACCACAGACTGCTCAGGATGTTGTGGCATGCTCAGGTTCTAGTCAGCATAATTGAAAACTGCTGTAGACCCTGCCTGGATGGTTTTTGTCTAGACAAGGCTGCATGACTCTAATGGGAAGCAGCAGTTAAGACATAGATATGAGCACAAATATTGCTGCAGTTGATGGTCTCAGGACAAGTCTCCAACAGAGAAGTCCAAATTAAAGAAAAAAAAATAGAAATAAAAATCATATAAATCAAATAATTTTCCTATTGAAATCCAGCCTAAATATCAGCAGGTTGTCTCAGTCAAGACAGAAGGGCTTCAGACATGTCTGAGTAAGTGACACCTGAATATAATTTTGTAAAGTTCAGACGACCAAATTTCATCAAAATTATGTGCCTTTTAGTTGGAAGAATAGTATTTTTGAAGAATTGGATTTAAATTACCTATTAAATCTAGATCTCAGACAGCTCTATGGGGACATTAATCATTTACATCCTCCAAGACAACTTCCAAATGGTCAGACAGAGTTTTGATGCAAACTCAGGCAAAAGATTTTTGTAGAAAAGTGTGTGCTTTGTTGTAGAAAATGTGTGTCATTGAACATTGTATCACTTACAGATAAAGAAAAGTTTTCAGTTGCTTAAATTTGCTTTATTGACTTTGGGTTTACTCATTTTTTTTTTATTTAAAAAATGTGGCATCTGAAAAATGTTAAAACTATTTTAGCACAAAAAGAAAAATGTGCAAACACCATCTCATACAAATCAGGTTTTATTAGCTACATGGTTAGAAAGAGGAAAAAAAAGATAGAAGAGGACATTCCAGGTTTTATTACCATGCGTTCTCACACTCAGTCTTTCATATGATGTGTTTATAGACATGAGAAATGCAAGTGAATACATGAATACCACACATCCATATTTTAAAGATGTATTTAAAGTCATAGATGTTTCTGAAGGTTAATACAAGTTATATTCATTTGACTATCAGTTATACATGGTATAGATTATGTATCATGTATTTATATAAATATTTAAAGTAGAATATTTCCTTCTCCCTCTTCTTGGAAACATAGCAAGAATTTTTGCTATTAATGTGTTTACTGAGAAAAAATACATAATTTAAATGCTGATTTACTAATGGAAATCTGTGACACCTTATGGACAATAACAAGTCAAAGGATTTTTTGAATCAAGAATATTATCAATGATTTATTTGATAGAGGCATCATGCAAGTGGAAGATGAGCTCTAGATATTGTTACCATAGATTAAAGGAATGATGAAGCAGAACTTTTCAGATAAGGGAAGGGTAGGAAGAAGGCACTAGGGAATGGGAGTGAAAACAGAACTGAGCAGTAGTTCTGAAGGTAAGAGATAAAGTTTTTCTGTTTTCCCTGTCTGTGCTTAGTCTTCTTAAAATGTGAAGTTTGAAATAATTTTACTTGTTTTTTAAGCTTCCTTAACCTTGCACAATGCAATAAAACTTCTGAACCAGCTTTTTTACCCCCTTTTTATCCTCCTCCCCATTCTAAAATAAGCATTCATTGGGAACATGGAGATCTTAGATTTTTGATCTTCAGAATTACATGAATATTGCATTGCTACTGTAATCTTTGGATCACATTTCCAGACCAAAAAGAAAGAAAAAAACCTCAAGAATCAATACAAAATAGAGAGCATACAGATATTATGTCTCTGTAGGGGTGCAGCATGCCTTGTCTGAAACTACCATCTACCACATGAAATAAAACAGGGCAGCACAATTTCAGCAGTCATTTTCAGGGAGGAAACTAAAAGCCTGCCAACAGTAAGTAAGGACATCCATGACACCTGGATGCAATTATATCACCAGAGATTAATCTAAATTAAAATCATCCAAAGCATTGAAAGTAGATCCTAGAGCAAACTTGACAGAGGGAAAATATTTTTTAAACTAATGGTACTTTAATGGAGTAATCTAATCCAGTTAATGTCTAGAGGGTTGTTTCTGAGCCAATTATACAGAAAATCAACAAGAAAACAAAAATTCTAATGAATCATAAATTACAGAACCAGGAAGGATTTCTCTCATTGCACGTATTGATCCTCAGCATTTTCTGGAGAATTTATTACTATTTAATGTGAGATAGCTCTGAGTGATCCTGATGTCCCAATTTCCTTTGCAATCTGAGAGTATTCTTGACTACTTTCCATGTTAATGTCTTTCCCTTTCTTCTTTTTCTTTTCTTTTTCTTTTTTCTTTTTCTTTTTGTATAGTCTGGACATCATTTTTTGTATTTTACCATTGCTTTTTCTCTTGTCATATTCTAAGACTGTGAATAACTTCTTTCCTTGATTTATATTGCTATGATTTAGGATCTTAAATTTCAGGCATTGATCATATCATAATATTGATTGAACCTTGATGAAATGCATCATGTTCTGATCCTTCACTCTCTTTATATTCACAACATTTATATCTCTCTTTCAAATCTTTAATTTTATTTCCCACTATAGCTGTCATATACTTCAAAGCATGAAACAAAGAGCTCCATATGTGAACACCAACTGTAAGCATTAAAATTTTGTAATATATCATTTTTACTTTACTGAAACACAGCATTGGTGTTTACTTCATGTCAGCATCACAGTGAACACGTGCTTTTTTTTGTTGTTATTGTGGAATTGCTGCTGGATATTTCAGGCTTATTAGGTGTGTATATTTGGCTATGCTGTTTATTACTTTCCCTCTTACCATGTGGTGATCTAGAAGAGAAAGATTATGCAGAAAGTATCTGGCTGTTTTGCATCAGGGCTTGTAGTGACTGCTGCTCTAAAAATAAATAATTCTCACATCCTGGCTCTGGGACACACTGGCTATGTAGGAATTCTGCCACAGTCAGCTGTCATTTTCATAGAAACAATAGAACACAAGCAAGAAGTCATTCCCATCTCCAGTTAAGATTCAATTCAGAAGGAGGAATAATGGTGCTTTGATATGTTATTAAAAACCTTAATTTTGTTGTTTTTTCTGAGAAAAAAAATCAGGGTTTTAGTAAAGAAAAAAATTCTACTTGAGGGGAAAATTATTTGCTCTTCAGAGAAAACGTCTGTTATTACTTAGTGCATAAAGTATTCTGAATTCAATTATCAGCATAGTTATAAATTTTATAGCATAGAAAAGAAAGAGAAAATATTAAAGGAGGATAAACCTTCTTTTCATATTTAGCCACCTGTTTTGTTTCTTCAAATATGTACTTTTCATGATTACTTGTCATGGTACCTAATTCAGATGATTCACTCCAGATTTTGTATATATTTTGTATAATTATTTTTCTATATTGTTTTGCAATAAAATACAAATAGATGTTTAAGTAACAGAAATGCAGTTCAGAATGTGTTTTGAGGTTAAAGAAAGTATGCACTAAGCAACACATGAAATAAAAATCTAACTTAAAATACAGACTATCAATGCTTTGCTGGAAGAGATATAAAGTATTACTAACAGAAATTCAAATATAATTCAAGATTAACCTAGTGTTTTATATAACAGTATATGCTTGAAAATGTTCTTGGATTTCCTAGAATCATAGAAAGATTTGGGTTGAAAGGGACCTTAAAGATCATCTAGTTCCAAATGCCATGGGCAGGGACACTTTTCACTAGAAAAGGCTTGTTAAACTGAATAATCTGAATCTGCAGAATATACAGATAAAGCTACAATCCCTGATTTTCTTTGCTAACATTATCATCTTTTGAAGATTAGGGAGACAATGTATATATGTTTTCCCATTTCAAGGCTAAAAGAATACATATCTCAAACTAGATCCCTCAAGTTAAAATATTTGGGTTTGGGGAGTTTTTCACAAAAGGGAATCCTAGCAATGTGGGTCTGTAGCAGCTCTGCCTATTTGTGCCTTTTAAAAGATGTGCTTCAACATCCACCCAGCAGGCTTTTCATCCTCTACCACACTTGATTATTCAGCATAGGCTTTACTTCAACCCAGACATTATGAACTGGAGTTTAAAAAGGGGGATGTACAAATCTGTATGTGTGTCTGTGTCTGTCTGTGTGTGATTTAAGATCAGAGGAAGCCCAAAGTAGACTCCTGTTGGTATGCTGAGTGGTGTGAAGTGACTAGACATCCCAGAAGGTTATCCACTCTGCATTGCTCAAATTACTACCCATAGGAAGAGACTATTCCCTTGGATAAATGCTCTTAGCAAAACAAATGAAGTCAAATAGCAACCCTGTTATCATATATAATAATTTTCATGAATATGAGTGTGCTCTCAGTGCTGAGTAATGATTATTTTCATCACACAGATTCTCTTGAAACTCTCCCATTTCCCTTGCTATATTCAACCCTCTAAAAAATAAGATAGAAGCTGTATTTCCATAGCATTTCTGTGTCTCTTTAAAAGCAGCATTGTGATAGCTACCTTCTCAGAATTTGGGTTATGAAATTTTAATTTGAAACATGAAACAGAAGTATTTAGTGTCTAAGCAGTTTTTGAAACAGATTTTTTTGCAAATATTAAGATTAGATTTATGCGTTTCATTAAAAGCCTGTCATAAAGACTTACAAAATATTATTTCTAGAAAGGAAGCTATTTGCCTACTTTTAATGACTGCTAATAATTACGATAATATATTCTGTAAACAAGCAATGATTTATTTTTTTAAACTTCACTAAAAGCGTAAAAGACAAAAATATTAAAGGAGATTACAAAAGTTATTAATAGTTGCTTTTAGATGTAATAGACAATCATGAATCATTTTGATGATTGTTCATTTTGCCTCATGATAAACTATTGTATCTCTTAGAGGGAAGTGTATCATATGAAGAGATTTTTTTAAATGTAATAATAAACTACAGTATAATACTGATGGTCTAAGATACTTAATGGCTCTTCAGCCAACATTTACAAGCATTTACAACCACTTCATCTTGATTGTAAAATCTTAATTGTTTTACAATTTGTTAAGATGTAAAAGAGATATATTGTGTATCTTTGATATGAGATCTTCATTGGTTTGTATTTAGCAGTAACAGAACAGGCCAAAAAGGGTCTAGTTTTCCGTCTTTCTGTTTTACTTTGATTCTTTTTCCCCCACTAAAAAAAAAAGGAAGAACCAGGTCACTTGAAAATAGAAAATTTGATGTTAGAACTAAAAGCAGACTCTATTTGACTAACTTTTCCTGGAAAAAATAAAAAAAATAAAAAAATAATAATAAAAAAAAAGATGACTGTTCTATCATTATTTTTGTTCATATTTCCCAAAAATTCTCTTTCACTCTTAGTGGAACTCTCTGATTAAGCAAAACCTTTTAATGTTTAGTGTCTTTAATTAAGCAAAACCATATAGGAATGCTCATTTATATATCTGAAGATCTTATCAGTCCTGGCAGAATATTCCAGAATGAAAATTAATTTCTAAATTAAAACTTGCTTAATGTTTTCTAAAATTGCTCTTAATTTTTTTTAATGATGTGTGATACCTAGGAATCTTTTTCATTTCAGCTAGAGGAATGTGGATTACTGAAGGCATTTTTATTACTAAGGAGTAGGTGAGGAGGCAGATAACTAATGCCTCAGATTCACATCCTGATTAACACTTCCAATAATTTGGTGACTGAAGCTATTCCAAGCCAACACTGTGGTCTGTAATACAGAAAATTTGGATTTTCCCTGCTCATACTGATATTTTTTAAAGGAGTTTGGAGACTTCCTTAAATGTAAAAACAGTTGCAAGGAAACAAAATTGTCTTTTTATAGTTACTTCTACAGCTTGCAAGTGTAATTTATCTGCAGGGAACAGGAAAGTAGGAAGGTTATTTGATTATCATATCTACTTCCATATTTCCCAAGGTGGTGGCAAATATCAGATTGGTCTATTGAAAAGCACTCCTTTCTCATGATCACTTTGTCTATGACAGCAGGGCTTCCAGCTTTTCTTACTATATTTTCCACCATGTAGCCTTGTATTTCAGTAAGGTATTTCTACATTTTATAGACTATGCAACTGAATTCAGCTCAGAATTTTTATTTTTATATACTTTCTTCAATTAGCCTCAAAGCTAACTCTTAGAGCTTATGGCTTCTTTGACTCAAATAGGACTGTAAGTCCTACAGACTCTTGTAAGACTGTGAGTCAGAATGCCTCCTTTTATTTGCTGTACTGTAGAGGGATTCAAATTCACTCTGAAGAAATTGAGAAGTTCAGCTGAACATCAGTGATTATTTCGAAGAAATAGGTTTTCCCCCTTAAACCAAATAATCATTAATTGCTTGGGGAATTACAGAATGAAAGTTCTAAGAGGCAAAACCAACCCAAATAATATTTTAAAACTCATGGAGGCTTTAAAAGTCTCCATGGCTTCTGGTGTCTGCATCCTTTTTCTCCTGCTTTTCTTCTTAAACCTAGTCTACATGCTTCTTTTGAAATGCACTCCAGGGAAGCTCAGTGTTAAAAGTTAATGGCCACTGGCTGAGGCTTCATACTGTTTCAGCAAAGACAACTCTCTAAAATACGTTGCCTATTCAATTCTAAAGTTTATGGTTAGACAGGCTCTGTTTTTTTCTCTTTTTGCCCAAAGCAAGACTTCAATCCATTCTGCTCACATCAAATGTAATTTGAAAATTTGGAAAGAAAACTGCTTGCATGCAGTAAATAAATACTAAAATTATTTTCCCATTTCCTATATTCTACATTTCCTAAATTTATTTGCAAGACTTAAATAAATAATATATACATCTATATATGGAAATATCTTTCATGGTGCCTTTTAAAATTGATTTTATACTTAAGCACAAAAGTATATAGTCGAAAATTAAGAAAGAGTAGTTACATAAAATCATAGAATAATTGCCTGTGTTGGAAGGGACCATAAAGATCATCCTTGAGAAAAGGACACCTTTCACTAGACCAGATTACTCAGACATAACATGAATCTCACACAACCCTTCAATGTCTTCTACTCAAACTGGCAAAGATAAGACCTTTTTTAACATGGAGCAGATACACAACTCCCTTCTGACTGGTCCCTATGATTACAGTTTTGCTGCTAAATGAAGTATGAGGAGGCATTTTCCTAGACACAAAGGCCAATGCCTTTAAGAGAAGTGAACATATAATTTTATAAGATCTCTCAGCCTTCGAAACCAACGAGGAATGTTACTGTCCTAAACTGTGACTGAGAAGCATTTGGGGAAGTGCTAGTTTACACAATCCCAAAGCTGTAAATGTCAAGAACTATTCTGATCATTCATTAGTAAAGAAAAAGTAATTGCTCTGCCCAGTAATTAAGCATGGCTCTGTTTAATTCATTAACCCAGACATAGTTCAGGGAGACAGTGGTACCACCTCTGTTACCCCAATGGGTGTAACAATTCCAATTATGACTGAACAGGTGGACCCAGCACAGGCACCACTTACTAAAGTAAGAACACCTCAGTGACATTGAAGCCAGACTATTTAGCCTGGATCAGCAACCTTAGTAACAAACTGCTGCAGCAATTCATCATATAGGCTGTCTTGAGTCTGATTTACAAAGGAAAGGCTCAGCAGGGATGCTGGCACTTGGCGCTAGATAAAACAGACTGAAGGTGAGTTTCCCTAAAGCAAAACTTCAGAGTGTGAAACTATCCCTGCCTAGCCATTGTTCTCTTCATACTCTTCAGTTCATTAACAGACTTGAGGGTTCACCTGAGCTCTCAATGAGGATGAAGTATTTAATAAATTAAGAAAATTGCAGGGTTTTTCAATTACTCTCTTTTTTTTTTTTTCACTGTGATATTATAAGCTTTCCAAAGTTAGTATCTTGTGTCCAGATATACAGAAAGTATTCAGAGGTGACACTTCAGTATTTTATATATTTATATCTCTTGTATAAAGGAGCTAGATATATGAAGATGTTAAGGGGGTTATTACAGTGTTATAAGGAATAAAAAAAAAAAAGTTGTATTTTATGATTCTTAAGGTCACGCTGGCATTAGTTATATTTATTGAGGAATGTCCCCAGTGGCTGAGGCTGACAGTCACCAAATGGCCTGAATTGATGCTCACGGAGCATGGGCTGAACCAGGGGCTGGCTGCATGCAGCCTAACAGGAATGAACCTTGGAATGGTCTGACTCCTAAACTGTTTCCAGGAAGATACTCTCTGAAGTGTAAAGCAGTTGAATATTTCTCATGTTACAACATAAGAGAGTGAGATGTAGGTATATACCAGTGTACATCTTTACCTGCTGCTACTACTGTTAATCACATAGCAACAGGACATAGTCTAAAACCAAGTAATTTCTCAAGACTCTGAACATGATATACAGTAGCATTATGGCTAAACACAGAACTCTTTCAGTAACTGAGATATTGTACTTCATGCATACATTGCAATGCATTTTAATGTATGTAAACTGAAAAAAATCTCTGCTTTGTTTGTGAGTATAATTTTGGGTGCAAAATAATTAGCTAATATAATTGTCTAGTAATAAAATATTAGTATTTTTCACCTACATTCTCTAAAACAAACAAAAAATTCCAGAAGGAAACAAATTTTAGAAAGGCTAAAATTGATGCATTTGCTGATATCTGCAAACATTTACTTTGTATGAATATATATCCAGTTTATAAGATTTCTATGTAAAAATATAAACTCTGTCAAATTGAATTTAGGGATCCTAAAAAGTATTTTAAAATGTATAATTTGATTATTCTGAAATACAAACCTAAAACTTAAAATGTAAAATAGTCTAGGTTCATAATCTCATGGGTTTTAAACTGCAAGTATTACATTTATGTAGATCTTCAAGAAGAAAATCTGATTCATTGAACTGAGCCAATGTGCTCAGCTAAACTTCTTATGTTAATAGACTCATCTTCATAGCCAATACAGAAAAATGAGCTTTTTCTAGAAATCATTATAGATTTTCTGCTCTTTCAATGTGCTGAACAACAATTAGCGGGTGAAGTTACCTGTTAAATCCAATCTTCAAGAGAAACACTCCAAATTTATGTTCCTTTATTCTATCAGTAGAATCTTCTTTGGAGAATGTCACCAAAGAAGGCCAGCTCCTTCCCACCTTCTGTCTGTAGCAGTATCTTCTGCAGTGTGACTCAGTGGAAGTTGATTCTTTTTCTTCCCACCTTTCCTGTTTCTCACAGCTCAGCCCAATTCTGTTCTTTTACCTGTGATTGCTACTGAAAAAGACTAACTGGATACAGACTAGCAGAGCAGAGTCATTTCTCAGTAGCACCTTAATAGTTCTGATCAACATTATCCTAACATGTTATCTTGACCCTCTGTACAGTTGTCCGTTTGGGAGCACTTTACATCCTCTGTGAAGAAAATTGTTCTTTGAAAAAATTATCATGTGGGTTTTGTTCAGCTGTGTATCTCATTCTTTTCACTTCTTATTGACCCCCAGATCTTCTTATTATAACATCTTAAAAATTATGTAAGAGTTAAATAAACACTAGATATCGTGATCTGATTTCTCTTCATCATTGACAAAGACTACCAGTTGCACAGTAAATGGCTCTCTTTGGTTAGGCATAAATCCCATTTCTTTTTCCAAGATTGTAATACCTACGAATTTAGGAATACCCAGAAGATAATATTCCTTGGAACCTTGCAAGATCTTAAGATGAACCATAAATTTTGAGTTATGTTTTTAAGCCAATGAGTTTGTAAGTGTGTAGGATATTGGATCTAAAAGATTAAGCAAAGGGAAAGAGATTATTTTGTTTAAAAATCTTTTGTCCAAGAACATATAATATGAAAAGGAAATAGGTGAAGAACGGCAACAATTAAGAAGTGTATTTTCAGAAACTGAAAGTTGAGATCAGTGATGAAAAGGACACTACATTACTACATTTGCTTTACAAGTAGCTGGTGTCCAAAGTCAAATAATACAACAGACTGAAGATCTGGTGTAACCCCTTCAGCTTTTGTAACATCCATGATACTCAGGCAGTTTAATATTCCTTCAAACCCCCTGAAATCTGGGGTGTTATTTCCAATATAGGAGCAATATAAGACTATTCATAATAATTCTCTTTATCTTCATAATGATGAAAAATAACTGTTCTGATATTTAACACCTTCCCTATCAGCTGAAATTTTTCAAGAAGCACTCAATTCAAAAACTGGAGCAGACAATAAATCAAACTGTTACTGGCAATCTTGGTGGAGAGCTGGGAAAATGGAAAACACATCCCCTTAGTAGTTCCACAAGGTCAAAGTCAAAGCACATTTGGAATATTTACAGAAAATATATCTGAGTACACATTTCCAAAGTCAGATATTTTACAAAGCATTGCTTTCCAGGCCAACATACTTCCCCAAAAAATTTATAATACAAAATAAGCTATTCTCAACTTTGCACAAAGAGTTCTTCTATATGCATGGTCTTTTTCAAGTTGAGAGATATGCCTGAAAAAATTACTCCAAAAAAACCAAGTTACATACAAATTCTTTGAGTAAATTTAAAAAATAGTCTGTCAATTATCCTAGTTATTGCAAATAGTTATGAAATTTCTGAATAAGTCACTGTTTTCCCTAATGAGCATAAAACAAATTGGTAGTGAAAATAATTCCATGCTTATGGTAATGAATGAGTTTTCAAAGCTACTAAGAGGTGTAAAAGTAAATAAAGGCAAGTAGGTAAAGTTAGATTTCTTAGAATGCAAAGTTCAGCCCTTTTCACCTTGTTACAGAGAAGATGTAATAGAAGTAGATAATACTTTCTATCCAAGCGTTGATTCTGATCAGGATTCAGTTCTTTCATATTTTACCTAAATATGTTTGAAATGTAAGATGAGAGTTCCTAATTTTTCTTCCATAAATGTGCAGAGAGGAACACACAGAATGAACAGAAAACGGATACATGTTTTCATTTCTGAGAATAGCTATTCATGGTATGCCATAATAAGTAACAGAATGTACTACAACAGAATATTAACCATGTGAAGAGACTAACCAAATAATTTATTATCAGAAAGGAAAGTGGCTTCCCAGGATTAGGAAAAAAACAAATGAACTAAAAATTGTATAGTGAGGCCTTTCAGTGTGCCTTCTGAATATTCATCTGTCTCTAAACATTTAATATTGGCAGCATTGAGGAACTGGACCAGTTTGAAAAACTATAGCAATTTGAATATGTTTTAGGCCAGAATACTGTCAATTTCTGTAGTACTCATACGTGTTTCGCCAAATATATTTTTCCAATTTTTTTTTTGCCCAAGTAGAAATGTTAACTGTACTGTATTTAAAAAACAGAATTTTTTTCTCAAGAAATATGTAATAGCAACAAAATCAGAAGAAACAGGTCTGAAAATAGCTAAAAGTTGCAGTTTCCTTAGCAACAAAATTTCTCAGATATCCTCTAAGTTCCAAAACCTTTCAAAAACTGGATAAAGCACCTACTGTGTTCATATTCACCCCTCCCTTTTATTCTGAAGCCTTGCTTTGTAATTATGGGTATTTATACAGACAAGTGAAATACTCTCTGAAATTAAGTACTTCAGCCCCTAATAATTTGCCTTACTTGTATTTTAGAGGAGGCTTATAAAAGTGTACAGATTTTTACACAATGGCTGGGAAAAATGGAGGAAACTAAAGAAGATGTCATTTTACATAGGTGCATACACACACAAACACACACACATGTATTTAATGCATATACATATATACATACATTATATCTATATATATTAAATACAGCAAAAATACCCCACAGAAACAAATAAACAAACTAAAAAAAAAAAAATAAAGAAAAACAACAAACCCAAAGTCAAAGAAATTAAAAGACAAACAAAGATTGATTATCAGAAGATTATGTAGGGCATGGAATAGTAGTAGTAAGGGGCTACTTCATGGCACAATTTTTTGTGGGAAAGGACTAAATGTAGCTCACAGGAAACAATGCACAGAAACAAGAGAATTAGCACAGATAAAAATAGGAAATAACTATACAAATAACTCACAGGCAAAGGAAGTAAGATTTTAAAAACATAAAAGGTAAAAGTGATTAATATAAAGTTGATAAGAAAATTCAAGCAAGCATTGCTTTTCTTTTGTAGTTTCCTGCGTGTTTTCTGCAAAGTTTGGCTACAAGCCTGTGCTGAACTACAGTTCTTATATGAGCTTTCAGGGAAGACAAGATGAATCTGTATAAGTTTCTTCTGGTATTATCCAATAGTATCCTTACCTCCAGTGCATTGGACAAGAGATACCATGTAAGACCAGGTTTCTTCCAGGAGGAAGCTCTCTGACAAACAGGCAAGGAAGATTTCCAGGCAGCTGCCTATGTATAGCCACAGCCACCACAGCATCCCCGGGGATTAGATAATGAGCAGGACCTGAGGATACTGAGCTCAATCAGTTGACAGTGGGATCAAAATTCCACTTCTTAGGTTACTTGTCAAAGTAGGGTTATTTTTTTTTTTGAGAGTGGTATTTAGTTTAGTATTAGATGTCTCAATTTCAAAATATTATGTACAATAAATACCAAGTGATCAGATTAAATTTTTCTGACTCAGTTTAAGATAGAAAATCCCAACTAATATCAGAGATGTGACTGATAAAGATATGGCATGTCTCTTGCTTTCAAACCCTTTCCTGCTGTAGTCAAAAATTAATTGGGAATATTGAAACAACTGACTTGGATATGAGATTTATTTTCTTTCTTTTTTTATCATTTACCAAGATCGAAATGCTTCAGAAAACCAGCTGAATGTTTGTTTCTTTTTTTTTTTCTCTGAATTTTTCTTTAAAAATACCATTAATATTCATCAAATATTTAATTAGAGACAATTTTTTTACTGTATGTGTATTTTTCAGCTCAGAAATTACTAACCCTGTGTCACTTTTTCCCTTTAGTCATTGTATGGAGCCTAATTCATGAAAATCCATGCTGAGGAATGAAAAATTGGCATATTTTCTAGAAATTCTAATTCTACCCAATACCCAGATAATCCTCCTTTTATTTCCAGGATGATTTTTTAAGTATATATACATGGTGAAGCAAATATTTAGGTGGAAATTTTATTGTTTATTGTTTATTGTTTTCTACCTCCTCTCGTCTTTCCCTTGTTGACCCCATGTTTTGCAGAAATATGTTTTCAGTAAATAGTCAGAATTCCATTAATTGCTAGTTGCACAGTTAAAAAGAAATGTTTTCCTAATTTATTCATTTGAACATGTCAACTTGTATTATTTTTAGAACATTCAATCAAAATTCCTTAAAACCAGACAAAATTCAGTTCTTTGTAGTCACTGGATAAAGTTGTGATTCTTGATGTTGCAATAGACAAAGGATGTGTCTGCACTTAAATAAAACAATTTTGATTAAATCTGTTCTGTTGCAATCTCTGTGACTATTGTAGGAAATGGTTTAACCACTTAGGTCATTTTTTCAGTGACACTGTGAAGCTCAGTTCAGTGCATTTATCCTGTTCTGTACAAACTAAAAAAACCTCTGAGCCAGGAGACATTGACTTAATCCTTGACTACATGGTATATTTATTAGATTATTTTAGGTGGCTTTTAATGAGAAATCAAGAATGTAAAGGGAACTTTTCAACAACATACTTCACTGTTGAAAAGATTTGTTTTATCACCAGTTAATTGAATTTTTATGGTTGAATTTTTTCCATGTCCAAGACAGAGTTTCTGGTCAGAGGAAAAACTGGAGGCAAAACCAGACCTATTTTTAATCTTAACAGTTTCTCATGTATTTGAGCAAAATACAGGTCTGTCTTCCTCCAATGTTGATCTCTTGCCATGTGAGTACTTAGCAGTATCAAAATCTGAAAACGTTTTCTGAAACTATATTCATAATTACCTGATAACATTAATCAGCATATTTATTTTCCCTCATTTTTCTTCTCCTGTTTATTTGGACTAAGCAGTTGAGGAGCTTAAAATGGGGGCTTTCCCCAGCTGGTACTTTAACTTACTCTCATAGAAACAATTGTCTTTTCTCTCACTTGCTGTTTCCCTTTGATATGTCCCAGCTTTGTTCACTTCAAAGAAAAAGACATTTTAAGGTATATGTTATTTGATGGGACTGTGTGGCTTTATGAAACAAAGACACAATAGGATAAATTCATCAGATGCTTTCTCCAAGTCAGAGGAATCATATATTTGTCTTGTTATTTCTAGTAGGAAGAATTCTCCTGCATAATTTTGTAAGACCTTGACAAGCTTTTAAAGCCAAGTAAATCTTTTGAGAAAAAGTTATGTTTTGCTGCAGTTTTTGCATGAGTTTTACTTTACTACAGGTGGCTGTTACGTGCTATTTTTTTCTTTTTCCTAAGCACTCCTGTGCCTAGACAACAATTTCCTTTATCCCAGAGCAGGTAAATAGAAAATCAAATTAAAAACCATTAGCTTTAAAAATATATATAGGGTTTGCTTTAAGTTTTTATCAATAATATTGGAATGGGTGAAGCCTGTGCTCATTAATGACTCCTTTTAGACCTAATTTCGTCTCTGTTCCTCTCTGGCTTTTGATTTTAATAGAACTTCTGACATAAACTACTGTTCAGCATGAAGAAAACAAATTATGTTTATAGACAACTTTTAATATTTATTTATTTATTTTATTATTGTCCTTTTCACATTGAGCCAATAAAATATATCTGAAAAGCCCCTAAAACATACCTAACTCTATAGCAGCATACAATAAATACATTGTGCACTGTAGATAACTGAAATTTGTGTAATGGGTAGCATCCTTAATATTAACAATGAAGAATTTTCTAAGAGAAGAGAAGCCTAATTGTCTGTGCTGGTTTTGGCTTTGGATAGAGTCAATTTTCTTCACAGTACCTTGCATTGGACTGACTATTTTTTGGATTTGTGATGGAAGCAGACTTTATAACATCAAAATGTTTTTGTTATTTCTGAGCAATGCTTACAAAATGTCAAGAATTTTTCTGCCTCTCGTCCTGCCGCAGTGAGGAGGCTGGGGATGCACAGCTAGGACAGCCAATATCGGTGATATTCCATTACCATACAGTGTCGTACTTATGCATTCCTCATTTTGTTTTGCTGGTGTGCACAGATTTTGCCCGACTTATTAAACTAGCTCAATCCATAGCTTTTCTCACTTTTTCTCTCCCAGTTCTCTTCCTCATGCCATCAATGGGAGTGAAGGAGTGGCTATCTGGATCTGAGTTGATGGCTGGGATTAAACCCTGGTATTGTCTGAATTGCCTAAACTTGATAATCACAGACTCACACAATGGCTGACATTGGAAGTGACCTATGAAGTGATACTGTCCAACTCCTTGCTAAAGCAGGCCATCAAGAGCCAGTCACACAGGACCATCCCAGACTTCTTTTGGTTTTTCCTTGGTTTTTTTCTTTGCACACTCTTTTCAGTTTTTTATAAACATTGCTAAGTACTCCCCTGAGCCTTCTGTACTTGAAGCTGAACAGTCTCAGCTATCTCAGCCCTCCTTATTTGAGAGATGCTCCAATCCCTAATTATCCTTGTTGGACTCTTCCATTTGCTCATGTCTCCATTATGGGTCATGAAACTTATTTTTGTGTTTGAAGGATACATCTAAGGCTGACTTTTTTTCCACATTTCCGTAATATTAACTAAAGTTCCCCCTTTAATCAACATTGAAACATTTTCTTTAATGTAAGCACAGATTCTTGTAACTTAGAAGTTGCAATGCTAGAACATAGATCTTCTTTTCAGATGTCTTTCAAAATCAAATGCAATACTTGCTACTCTCAGGAATTGCAGAAATCTCTGAAACTTCATAGTAGAAAAGAAGGGAAAGAACTGCGTGTTCTTTTACACTCTCATTAACCACTTTCTTTACTTACCAAATGAATAGAAAAAAAGGGGAAATAACTGCAGCAGTTGGATTTTCCCTTACATTGGAAAACAGGAAATAAACATTGACAGAATTATAAAGAAACACCAATTTGTAAAAGTAAGATTCCTTTCTGAGTCTTTGAACTCAAGTGTCTGAATTTTCAGACAACTCCCAAACTCTCTATATTCTTCTTTGTTTATTTCACTTTCTCTTTGAAACAAGTAAAGAGAAAGAGAAATCTATAAAGAAGAAAGAAGAAAGATAAACTTCAAAAGATTTCCAGTTCACAACATCTGAGTAAAAAAGTACCTGAGGAAGAATCTGAAGGGGGTTTTCTGATGGTGGAATTTTTGTATGTGTTGTTGTTTCTTTTCTTGTAGTTGAAATTCTAAAAGATATACTTTTGTGTTTAAAATATGAAGATGCATGAGGTAAAGTCATATGACACAATGCAGATTAATATAGCTATATATAGATATATATGGCCATATGAGAAGGAAAGTTTTATTTACGACATTTTGAAGATTTACGTTTCCAATGTTTGAAAATACAAATAGGAGAAATGCTTACATTTTTCAGTCTTTGTCTATGAAATATATAGCATTTCTATTTAGAAATTGTTTACTAAAATCCAACATCTATAAAATTTCATTTACAGCATCTAACTTTTTATAATATTGTTAAAATGTAATGCAATTTATGATAAACATCTTCCAATTGGTTTTGTAGCCTGGACAAATAAGAACAAATAAAAAAATTTCCATAGCTTCTTTTGTCTGTGGTGTACTGATCATCAAGTCTAATCTTCTCCCTTAATTTGAAAACATTTTCTTCTACAAATAATATCAGTCATCAGTCAGCTACTATGCCCCTGAGAAAGTTCTGACACTCAATTAGGTTACAACAACATATACATTCAACTATATTATGTAAACTGTTAATGGTTATTCTTGAGTAAATACTGGAGAGAACAGATTTTATGTTTAATTTACAGCACTTCTATGTAGTAAATGAAAACACTTTTCTATTCCAAATAGCAAATCCAGTAATTTTCAGAGTTTCATTCTAAAACAGACTGTGGTTAACAATGATATTTCACATAAAAATTTATATAAAATATATTTTTCTGAACATCTGGAGCATTTCAAATTTTTAAGCAAACCTCAGCAACGGACAGTCACACTTTTGAACTAAATTGTGCAGGGAATGAGGGAGAGGCAACCCTTACCTACAGCTTGTGAGACAAGGTTATGCACACTATATGTATATTGGTGCTAAGCAGAAAGGGTCAAATGGTTCTAACACCCTCTGTGATATTCCCCAAATCCCACAAACTCAATGGAGATTCATACCCTTAACTATTTTCTCCTTAAGATTTCCCTGCTGTTTCAATGATGTTCAATGTATTTTGTCTCTCTGTAACTGGAAATATGGGTATCTCTACAGAGGAGGAAAATAACCTCTCTTAAACAAAGATCTCATTGCCTGGATAAGGAGAGATAAACAATTTATTTCATAAGTATTACTCTCCTGAGAAGGCTGCAATTTAATTGACAAACTTAAATTTCTCAAATATTTTGTAGGCCAAATAAAAAACCCATAAAGTGTGAGAACCAAAACTTTCATTATTTGTAAGTTTTTTTAAGAAAGAAACCAAAATGGAGAGTTCTTTCATTTTTTTTTCTGGTCTAATCTACAGGTTAGTTATAGAATCCATTAAGAGAGAACTATTTTCACTGTCT
Source organism: Lonchura striata (assembly GCF_050655825.1). NCBI lineage: Eukaryota > Metazoa > Chordata > Aves > Passeriformes > Estrildidae > Lonchura > Lonchura striata. Next base: position 140,182,754 of record NC_140704.1, on the reverse strand, counting down.
GCTTAAAAAAAATGTTTGTTTTTCACCGACTCAAGTATTTGGCAAAATGAAATGGGAAAAAACTTGCTTAATTGCCAAGGAGAAGGAGAAAATAAGACAAACAGGGACAGTCAAGAATTTGTCTAGTTATCTCTTTGGGGAATCCAGGACCTCACATTATACGTAGCAAGCTCTGAGCAGACAAAGAAAAGAAAAAATTTAATTACAAAAATCAACCAATTATTTTCCCTCTTGGACAATAATTTTTGAACCATCGTATTTGTATATATGGGAACAATGGCAAACAGGTGACTTCCAGCCTTTATTCATGCTCCAGATATAAATATATTCCTTTAATGTGTGGAAAGCTGGAGGAAGTAATTTATTTTCCAGCCAAAAACAGTCCTGGCAATTCTTATTTGAATAGTTTCATTAATTGTTAAAAGATAATATGAAGATCAAGGGAAGTATACTAATATCCTAAGATAAATGAGGGAATAAAAATATAGCTTTGGTATCTGAAAACATACCACTGTCTAGTTTATGAAAATATACTTGTGTTTTGTTTGGGGATTTTTTTTTTTTTAGTTGACTGGGTTTTTGTGTGTGTGTTTGCTTAAGATACAAGGGTCTTTGCTGAAGCTATGATTACATAAGGCATCTAAAATATCATTTTTTGTCTGTTTCATAGGATCATTTAAAACAAAAATCTGGTTTTCAAAATTTTGCATATTAAATTAAAAAGTCTGCTTGCTGGAATGTTTGATCTCAAATCAACTGTTGATGATGTTCACAATTATATAAAATTTGAGAAACAAACATTTTGATGACTGAGTTACTATATTTTTGTTTCTTATTAGCTATTTTAGACTGGCAATTAAACATATTTTTTTAAAAAAGCCAGGAAGCACAATAGCTATATGCAAAAGAAAATACACACATGCAAAAAGGGTACAAAAACAGCATAACTGATTCTTCTCACTTGTCATGACACAAATGTTATAATAAAAATATATAAACTATTATACTATTTTATATTGCCTAGAAAGAAACATGATTCCTTGATCAATTAAAATAAAATAAGCACTACACAATAAGTTTTGGAAGCCTAAAATATTATGTTTTTGATATGTAGCCATTATTTTAAAATGTAGACATACAGGAAATTACCCCGTTCTGGCTACTTTACACACTCAATTCACTTATTCTCTCTCTTGGAAATATTAGATGATATTTTGCTTTTTGCTCTTTTTGACATCTAAACAGGGACCTATCTCCCATAGTTTAACAAATCTTTAAAACTTACTGATACCATCTCTGTCCACAGCCTTCTGCACTAATGAAATACAGAAGGTTTCATTGGCTTCCAAATAATTTCTATCTTTCATTCTTTAACTGACCTCAAATTAGCATAAACAAATGCCTTTTTTGTTCTTATATTGCAGGATTTAATGAATAACAGTTCTGCACTCACCTGCTCATCACCTTGGACTGGTTGATCAAGGTGGAATTTTGTTCATTGCAGCACATACAGTGTTATGTTTTGGATTGGTGACCAAAACAGTCACAGACACACACCAGTGTTTTCTCTGTTGCTGGGTTCTGCTTACACAGCATCAAGGCCTGCTCTGTTTCTCTTGCTGACCCATAAGCAAGACAACTAAAAGTGAAAAAGAAGTTGGGAGAGAACACAGCTGGCACAGCTGATTCCAAATGACCAAAGAAATATTCCATTCCATATGTACTGTACTAGGCAATAAAAGCTGGAAGAGAGAAGGAAGAAGGGAAGGACTGTCAGAATTATGGTGTTTGTCTTATTACAGTGTTTCTAAACAAGTGGCTATGCCAGGCTAAGCTGCTGACTGAAGTTCACCCACAAAACACCCTTGCAATACTGTATATGTAATTTTTTCTGTGTTTCTTTCTAAATTATTAAGAACAATACTTCAGTGAAGAGCTAAGATGTTTCAGGCATTGCAATAGCCTGCCCAAGGAAGTGGTGGAATCATCATCTCTGGCATGTTCGATGGGCACGGGGATGAGGCACTTTGGGATATGTATTAGTAACAGAGCAGTGCTAGACTAACAGTTGGACTCAATGATCTAGGAGGTCATTTATAACCTTAATAATTTATGATTCTTGAAGCATTATTTCTCATGTATTACTCTTCCATCCATTCATTATATATACATTTAATTATACATATATATTATTCTGTTTTTTTGAATGATATATATCCTGCTTTTTTATTGTAAATGGTTGTTTGCATCCAAAATGTTTAAAGCTCATAAATAATTATCAGATTACAACCATAAATCCTTTAAATTAGAGAAGACTAACATAGGAACAGGTTTCTTCTAAATCTTAGAAATTTTATTGTCCCCACCTCTTTACATCACCTCAGTGGCATTTTATCAGCATGCCACTCTGCAAAAATTCAACATTAATAAATACTCTGGTGATTAAAGCCTGAAATAATGGACTACTATTTATGAGCATGCTGGAAAGTGTCATTTTGCCCCTTTAAACTTTGCCGACACTCTGACTTAATTTTCATGGCTGCTGCAGGAATTATAGCAAGATTGTGAGAACACATGATTTCACATCTTATTTTCCATTAATTGCTAAAAATTAAGATTAAGCCCTTTCACCTTCATCTCAGCTAAAAAAACTGATAAAAAGCCTCTCATCAATTTCAGTGATGTTCTTCCAAGAGTGTGTCCTTTCATCTCTTCCCTCCTCTGTTGTAACTAAATATATGTATATACTTAACAGCAATTATGAAATTAAGATATAGTCATAATGGGAGTGTTTAAAATACTGAGAAACCAATCCTCTTTAAAACTGAACTTTGCACAAATCTTTTGTTAGCAAAGCACTTTCTTTGAATGGACAATTCTTGCAAAATATTGATCTTTAACACTGTGTGTACAGAACAGTTGGCCTCTAAAACTTAACTATGAGTATACATTATAAAGATACATTATAAAGTTTATGATATATATTTAGAACTGGTGACTGGCTTTCTTGGTAGTTATTAGCCACTGAAGTTAAAATGATCAAGCCTAGGAGCTGGAGAAGTTAGAACTGAAGTAGGAGAGCTACTTTCTTCCTGACACTCTACATATTATTCAGATTTTATAGGAATTTTGGTAGGATGTTCTGCTTATTTGCTTTGTCTTGTGCTTTATTCTTTTGATTTTGAACAGTTTTTGTTACTTGGATGTCTACTAAATATAGGAGACAGATGTCCATCTTTTCTTTACTCCTTTGGAATCCATATTGCTCACTTTGACTATGACTTCACAAAGTCATCATGATTATTGCTAGCAATCTCATAACAGCAGTACTCTAGTATTGCTATTTGTTTGGTAAAGTACTTGTTTAGTGCTTCTGTAAACTTATATTTATTTTCAATGCAATCTAATATCAATTAAATCCTGCATAATTCATTTATATGTCTCATGGGTCTCTGTCTTGGCTACACTTCACTCATTCTATTGTTGGTATGTTTCAGCAATGCTGATTTTTATGCTTGAGATATACAAATTCCTTACTGACTGACAGAAAGACAAAGAATAAATTGTAGAGTTTAAGAATGTATCATTTCCCAGCCAGCATTTGAGACTGAAATACATGTTATTCCAAAGCTATCTTGTTAAGTAAATCTTATTGTAGTCACCTTTCAGCTGCTAAGATAAAGCAGCAAGGAGATACATTAGTCTTACTTCATAGACACTAAACTTTATGACCAGACATCAGATATCTTTCTTTATGTGACATTTTGCCTTCATGTTTTGTTTTTCTGCTCTAAATAGAAGGAAACTTTAGTAGTGAATATTAGTTTTACTGCCATGGTTGCTGCCCTTCTGCTATAGCCTTTTCTTGTGAATTGAAAGACACTTAAAGCAAATTACCTAATGACAACTCTTGGAGTTTCACAATAAACACACATCTTTCAAACGGAGTGCTATCAAATCAGGTTTCACCTCAGAAAAAAAAAATTGTGGTAAGATGAATTGTCTATCTATCAGCCTGACTCTTTAAATTAGCTTCTTATTAGTAGAATTATAAAAAGCTGAAAAGTGTTGAACAATTCAATTATGGGTCATGTATCCCTAATGACGTCCATCTGGAAAGAGTTATGAGTTGAACTGTATTAACTGCAGACATCTGTTCCCAGGAAATTTTTTTGTGATTCTATGATGCTCTACCTTTTTCATCATACTCCTTTCTTCTTTCAAAATAACAGCCTAAATTTAAAAAAAAAAAAAAAAGAAATAAAAAGGCATATTTAAGAAAAAAAAGTCCTGGTGTGTTGAAGACAAACTCTTCCCCAAAGGCTGGTGGAAGAGGAGGAATGAAGCATGAAGAATAGTATCAACTGGTTTCATTTGAATACAAACAATGACAAAACAAATTCATTAATTCAATTTGATTGATAACCTGCAGTTCACAAATTAGGAGGCTTAGAATTCCTATGTGTTTCACCACCATTCTGCCAAATAGCCACACTCTGCTGTGTACTGAAATTATCATTGATGGAACCCCAGGACTTTTACATAAATTTTGTTGATCACAATAATAAAAGGCTGAGGTCCTTTTGATAAAAGAAAATTACTCCAAGAAAAAAACATGTGAGAGAGGTAGATCACCACACAGAAAATTATTTTTAATGCTTTGTTTCAATGCAAATCTTCACAAAAATATTTGTATGTTTATACAGGCTGTGGGATAAGATGTCACTTTTCCTGCATTTTCACGTGTTGAATCTGTGCAATTCAAAGGGAATACAGCTCCTTCAGAGTATTAAAAATCACATATACACTCAGAAGTCTCTCTGATAAAACTGATGGACAGTAAGGAAGGTCCACAAGACGACACAGATATCTAGCAAAAACATTTTACAACACTTTAAACACTAGAACAACAAAATTTAATTTAACAACCTCTTGAGGACATACTTGTTTTAAAAAATTGATAGAAATGTCATCCTCTAATACCCAAATACTGTAAAAGATAATGGCCCCAGTTATGACCTGCTTTAAAACAAGTGCACTGAAGCATTTCCTGTTGCTGCATGAAATATTTGTAGATAAGCACCATGACTTGTCTATAGTCCCAACTAGAATAAGTCAACAGAGCATTCTCTGATCAGCAGTTCCTGATTTTGTCTTTGTTTGTTCCCCTTCAAGTATTTCTTCTTCAAATTGCATAGGTCAAGGTTACTCAGTGACTCAACTCATGGAAGCCATTTCACCTTTCTTACCATCTTTTTAACCATTAGTTCTCATTGAAAGACTGTCATCATGATGGCTTAGGTACTTAAAATATTTTGTGTCAGATTGTATTCAAGCTCAGGAATGATGGAGCACTTGAAAAATGTATTATGTAAAGGTGGTAAGAGATGTACACATATTTATATAGTTCACTGAATGAATATCAGAGACAGAAGCTGGGACAAGATAAAAACCAGGGCTATTAGAAAGAAACAGCAGCACAAGCTGTGTTGGTTTTGGCTGGGCTAGAGTTAATTTTCTTCACAGTAGCTTGTATGTGGCTGTATTTTGGATTTATGCTGGAAAAAGTGTTGATGATGTAGATCATATAATATTACTGAGCAGCACTTGTGCAGCATCAAGGTGTTTTCTGTTTCTCATGTCATCCCACCAGAGAGGAGGCTGGGGTTGCGCAAGTAGTTGGGAAGGGACACAGCTGGATCATGACGCCAACTGCCTCAAGAGATATTCCCTACCATATGTCATCATGTTCAGCCTGCAAAGCTGCAGGAAGAAGGAAGGGGGACACAACTGGAGTGATGATATTTATCTTCCCAAGTCATGGTTACTCATAATGGAGTCCTGCTCTCCTGGGGATGGCTGAACACTTGTCTTCTTGTGGGAAACTGTGAATTAAGTCCTTCTTTCACTTTGTTTTACCTGTTAAACTGTCTTTGCCACAACCCACTAGTTTCCTTTTACTCTTTTGAATCTTTTCCCTATTCCTCTGGTGTCAGAGTAAGCAAGCAGTTTATTGGGGCAAAATTTTCAGAGTTTTATGGGGTTGAACCATAATATAAGGATATTGCTGAACACCAAGCAAAGTGTGAAGGGAAGTAGCAGAGACAGAATGCAAATATTCAGGAGCATGTCTAGATCTGGACAGTTCAAGTAAAAAAGACTCAGAAGCTGATCCTGAATCAGATGAAAAAATAGACCAACACCAAGAATAAGGTTTAAAGGCTATTAGGTGCCCCAAGTCCTGGAAAGGAGCTTTCGACAAAGTTTCTGCTATGTATTATTATTATGCTGTATTCCATTAATATTATTATTATGCTGTATTTTATGAATACAGCTAAACTCTCTATTCATGGCAACACTAATAAAAATCCCTGCACAAAGAAGGAAAGACTCACAGATCCTTTTTCTAAAGATAGCAAAGAAATACGTATTTTTGAAGATAAAATAGTGTGATTCCTTTACTAAGTCTGTGAATGGAGCAAATTTCTATTGCATTATTTTCCCAGTCAAATAGTCAATAAAAAATTGTTACTCTTTCTAAAGAATTCTAACACAATAATTATGCTGAGTGTTTACTAAATAAAAAATGTTAAATATCTATCTATAAAACCATTATATATGCTACAAACTCTTACAGAAATTTTAAAAGTACAATTTTTATGACAGATGGGATAACTGTATGAAACAAAAATATGATTCTGAGATATAAATACAGGATTACACCAAAACAAATTCATTCCTGGCAGAAAGAAGGTGACTGAAGAAAGTCCTGGAACAGTCCTGGAACTTGAAGAATATCCAAGTACTTCTGACTAGGCTCAAAACAAAAGATTTTTTATTCAAAAACTCTATAAAGAAAAAACATTTTTATTGTTATTCTTTCATATAATCTAGAGAAACTTTTTGTGTACTGCATGTTTCTATTTTCTGTCAAGTTCTGTTAATTTATTCTTCACTCATCTACTGATAGGTAACTTGCCAATGTCATGATCTGACCGTGAAAACATACTGGTCTCATTTGCTTCAACATCAAATTCTCAGTCCCAAATCTTAAAACATGTTAAGTAATAGTGACATGACAGAATAATATCATAGTTTAGTCTTAGAGTTTGTGCATAGGGAAAGGTTGGCCTCTGTTTTGGTGCTATTCATCACAGAATTCACCCAAATAGGAGTTCAGTATCAAGTCAAAGTCATTTAAATTAATGTTCAAAATGCAATTATAGGACCAGCTCTATGGTATATGTGTAATAGTAATAAAGAAGAAATCTTGTGAAGGTTATTCAGACCATGAGCTTAAATTAAGTTGTGTGGTTTCATTGCTGCAGGTGATACCTCATTAAATTCAGCAAAGGAAATGAAAAATCCTGAACCTACACAGTAGACTAAGTGCCAACAAGCAAGAAAAGAGCTTGTCAGGAATAGGCCTGAACATGAGTCAGACCAGCAATGTCCCTTTGACACAAAGGTCAGTAGCCTCCTGGGCCACAGTAGAAGTGTTACTAGTAGGCCAAGGCAGATGATTCCTGCTCTCTACTCAGCACAAGTGAGACGTATCTGGAATTCTGTCTTTTGCTGAGCTCCCCAGTATAAGCAAGGCATGGTCAAGCAAGTCCAGTGAAGGGACATAAAGATGACAAAGGGACTGGAGTAACTTACATTCAAGGAGAGGCTGAGCTGGGACTGCTTAGCCTGGAAAAGACTCAGGGGGATTTTATCAGTATCTATAAACCGCTGATGCGAGGGAATGAAGAATGAACCAGAATCTTCTTAGCAGTGCCCAGTGACAGGACAAGAGGCAATTGAAACTGATTGAAATATTAGAAATTTTATTTAGATGTAAGGCCCAAATTTGTACTGTGTCGATGGTCAAATCCTGAAACACCCTGCCCAATGAAGTTGTGGACTCCACATCATTTTTATTGTTATTGAAAACCTGACTGGACAAAAACCTGAATTCATCTTGCTTGAGCAGGAATGTTGGATTTCCAGAGATGCCTCCCAGCATCACAGATTCTATGATTTTATGAAAATTCATAGGAAAGTTTTGAAATTGCTGCTCTTTTGTATTTTATGCACTTCTCTTATTTTTCATGAAATTTAGATTTTTCATAGTAGGCCTGCAGTGGCAATACATTTAACCTGCCAAGCCAATGCATTCCAAATTCAGGAACATTAAAAGCTGCACTGCAAAGTAATAAGGGCTTATTCTGCCTGACCTCCCTCAAGATCGCTAACACAGAACTAGATCATAAATATGCACAGCATAGCAGATGTCAAGCCTTATGAATACATATAAATATTCATCAACTTATGGAATTTTTAGCTATCCACTCAGAGTTTTTACATTTGAATAACACCAAGTTGGGCAGAAGTGTTCATCAGTTCATCAGCCCAACAGTAGGAAGGCTCTGCAGAAGAATCTGGAGGCTGAATCTATGGGCCAAGGCCAATTGTATGAGGCTCAACAAGGCAAAGTGCTGGGTCCTGCACTTGGCTTGCAACAATTCCATGCAGTACTACAGGCTAGGGAATGAATGCCTGGAAAGCTGCATGATGGGAAAGGGCCTGAGGATGCTGGTCAACAGCAGCTGAACATGTGCCCAGGTGGTCAAGAGCACCTATGGCATTTTGGCCTGTATCTAAAATAGTGTGGCCAGCAGGACAAGGGAAACAATTGTCTTTCTGTGCTGGGCACTGGTGAGGCTGGACCTTAAATCCTGTGTTCATCTTTGAGTCCCTCTCTACAAGAAGGACATAGAAGTGCTGGAGTGCATCTAAGGAAGGGCAAATATGCAGAAGGGTCTGGAGAACAAGTCTTATGAGGGGTGTCTGAAGTTAAACTCCAGGCTAAACTGGGGTTGTTTTGCCTGGCGTAAAGGAGGTCCAGGGGAGACCCCACAGGGATACCCCACAGGATACCCCAACACTGAAAGCAGTCAAGGTGATGCTGGATAGAATTATGAGCAGCCTAGTTTAGTGGAAGGTGTCCCTGTCCATGGCAGGGGCTTGTAACTAGATGATGTTTAATGTCCCTTCCAACCCAGGCCGTCCTATGATTCTATATCAATCTCTTAAAGGAGGTTGTGGCCAGGTGGATGGTGATCCCTTCTCCCAGTTAACAAACAATAGGACCAAAGAAAAGGTCCTCAAGTTTTGCCAGAGGAGATTTAGATTAAATATAAAGAAGAATTTATTCACAGGAAGGGTTCTCAGACATTGGAACAGGGTACCTAAGGAAGTGGTTGTGCCACCATCCCTGAAATATTTCAAAGATGTGTAGATGTGGCACTTAGAGACATGGTTTAGTGGAGGACTTGGCAGTGTTAAATTAGTGGCTGGAATTAGATATTTGTTTCATGTTTGAAAGAGAAGTTTGAAATTTTTAAGATGCTAGTCTAAGCCAAGAACCAAGCTTTAGCCAATTCCTAAAATCTGTTCCTGCATCAATTACAGTGGCGAACACAGAACTGAATCCAAGCAAAAACAGTCATAGCCCATAACCATGAAGTAGATAACTTTCCAAGTACTTTAGAGTTAGAGAGTTTATCTAACAATTGTAGAGGACCTCAGATTTGTGCCCTATACTTAAAGCTATCTGGCTGCATTGGCTATGCATGGCAGTTTTGGTAATGGGGGTGTAATAGGGGTGTTTTTTGAGAAAGTGCTGGAAGCTTCTTCTGTGTCTGACTGAGGCAATGCCAGCTGGCTTCCATGCACATGGTAACTTAGTCCAGGGAAAAAAGGTTATTGCACACAAGCAATTACAGCAGAGAAGAGAAGAGAAGAGCAAGAATGTCTGAGAGAAATAGCTCTAGCTATGGTTTCTAGCTCTGCAGAAACCAAGGTCAGTGAGGGAGGGGGAGAAGGTGTCCCAGGTGCCAGAGCAGAGATTTCTCTGCAGTCTGCATTGAAGACCATGGTGAGGCAGCTGTTCCTTTGCAGCCCATGGAGGTCCATGGTGGAGAAGAGATTCACCTGCAGTCCCTGGAGCATCCCACACGTAAGTGGATGCCCAAAGTTGTGACCTCATGGACAGCCTGCACTGGAACAGGCTCATGGCAGGTCCTATGAACTCATGGGGAGAAGAGCCCACGCTGGAGCCAGTTTGCTGGCAGGACTTGTGATTCTGTGGGGGACCCATGCTGAAACAGCCTGTTCCTGAAAGACCCCATGGAAAGGGGTCTATGCTGGAGCAGTTTGTGAAGAACTGCAGCCTGTGGGAAGGAAGTTGTAAAATTTATGAAGAACTGTCTCCCATGCAAGGGACCCCCATGTTGGAGCACAGAAGAAGTGTGAGTCCTTCCTCATGACAGAAAGAAGAATCCTCTCTTTGATGAGAAAGGAGAACCAGAGACAATGTGTAACGAAGTGACAAGAATTCCCATTTCCCATCCCCCTGCACTGCTGAAAGGGGGAAGAACTGTGAGTACAATTAAGCTTAAGATATAAAGGACAGATGGAGGGAATTTGGTTCTAAGATTTTCTTTTACTTGTCATCCTACTCTGATTTGATTGGTAATAAATTAATTTAATTTTCTCAAATCAAGTCTGTTTTGGCCATGATTCTAATTGCTGAGTGATCTCTCTCTGTCCTTGTCTTATTCCACAAGACTTTTGATATGTTTTTATTTCTCTGTCCAGCTGAGGAGAGAGATAGAGTGAAAACTGCATCTGTACGCTTAGAAGCCATGACACACCACCCAAACTACGCTTTTTTCAGGATCCAAGGTATATATGGAACATTTTCTAATCAGTCTGTCTGGAGTCTGATGTCTTGAGAAATTAAAGGCCAATTATTTTCTTTCCTATTCAGGCATCTGGATGATTGTGTCTCTGCCTTTTTGTGCATTAACAGATTCACATTAAGTATTGTGTGAAATCCTTATATATTGCATGGTCTCTGGCCTGCAGAGCCTTCTGCAGAAACCATCAGAAGACATGATTACACATTCATCAGTAAGAAACTCTCTTTCTCAGTCCTCTGTAAATTCTAAGGGATTTTCTGTCACAGCAGTTACATTTAATATAACTTGTGCTGTGAGTTCTCAGGCTCCCAAAGGACAGACCTCATAGCCAATGTGTACTTTGTCAGCTATAGGGTTATATTCCAACCCTGTCCATGCATCAGATTGAGTCGCAGAACATTCAGATATGCATCACTATAATATCAATATAAATAAATTGTATCTCTCAATTGGTTTAGCTACTCTTTTCCAAATATTTTATTTTAGACATTTCCTTACTGTTCTGTGCACAAAGTAATAAATATCCTTATGAGAAATGTCCCAAAGAAATGGAAGGGGTATTTATGTGTATAGTACTGAAAAATCTCTTCCACTTATTGACAAGAGCTAATAGATGAGGCTCTACAGGGAAGAAGTCTTACTTAAACTTAGCCTGCAACCTGAAGTAATTCTCTAATAATAAACTGAGTGCTTTCTCAGAATGAGAAAGCTTCTAGATCACAATTACTTTAGGAGCTGTCCAGTGCACTTAATCTCATTCTTCCAAAGGGTTTGGAAATGTGCCTATTCTTCAAAAACATATATTCTTAGACAAAAAAATTATCTATTTATTCATCCTGAAGCAATCAAATGTCTGAGCACAAAGAAATGTATCATTTCTGCTGTATGACCGGCATGTTAAAAGCATTTTAGAGGGGAATATGTCAGAGCATATCACAGTTTTAAGTGATATATGTCAGCTGCAGAATATATTTAAAGGTTCAGTGGCACCAACAGAACCAAATCTAATACTGCAGGACAGAGAAGGGACACAGATTTTTACCTGTAGGCAACATTATGAAGATGACAATTTTAGATTAGACTTAAAAATGACCCATTTAGAAAAGATTTTTGTATAAGGAAATTCTTGATGTGCTTAAACCAAAGAATAACTTAGACACACATAAGATCTGTTTCATTTGGGATCTGAAAACTATTCCCACCACTGAAAATTTAATCAAGACATTTTCTTTTTCTCTGAAATACTTACTATGTACTGACACTCACTTGTGTGCTATTAGTGCAGTGAGTAATGTTCATCTGGTGTACATTCGTCTCACAGGCCTCTGCCTCACCTTGCAAATGGAGTTCTTATTACATGGTTAGCTACTTTCACATAACCTAGTGGGTCTGATTCTTTTAAGAGGTGCTTGATACAAGATAAAACAAATTATTGATAATATTCAGACTGGAATATATGATTACAGACCATTTCTGCAAAATTAGTCCTGATGTCTTCCTGATTTTAATATGAAAAAGAAACTCTAAAGAATGATAAATACACTGTATAATCAGTATTTTCATATGATTTCCAAATTGCTTAAAATGCACATATGTATTTTGTAAACAAATTTTAAATGTAGAACAAAAATTGAAAACAGAAAAAGTGATGCATACATGAGAATGTACTGAGGTAATTTTTATAATCATCTTCTAATCTTTTATACAGTGTGTATGTATAAGACATTTTATTTTATGTTAATAGTGAAAATTTGTGAGTAGATACAATGTGAATTTCTGGAAGAACTTTAAGAAGTCCAGAGAATAATAAAATACCCCCAAGAATAAATTAGTAAAACCTCCATTTGTTTCAATTGTTCATCTGTAGCTCAAGAACAAAAAAAGTATTTTATTCAGATCATTAGAGTTACATGGTAAGTCTGGTAACCCATGAACCATGCACTTAAAAAGGAGTATTTGACCTCCAAGGAAGAAAAAAAACCTTGCCGTCTTTAGACAGATATTTGCCTATTGGAAATATCATGAAGCAAAGAAAAACAACTTCTTAGTCTCTTATGCAACTTCTTGAAGACTCACTCTAAGTTAAAAAACAGCATTTGGTGGACATACTAACAATATATATAATGACATCCAGACTGAATTAAGATTTGATTTAGTAGTAGTTAATTATAACTACTGGCATTTAAAAATATTTGTGTAGATGTTGATTGTGTTGTTTTAGCTTGAAACACAGATGTTATGAAACTTATACTGGTAAAACATTCTCCTTGTGACTCTGTTACAGAAGTTCTCAGATAAAAACACAATGGATTTTTCTGCCTTTGTTGAAATGTTCTTAATATATTCTCTTATTCTTAGCAGCATGGGCAGCATGGGAAAAGGAAATATGAAAGAGCTTTTTCTGAAGTCATACTCCGATATTGAATTTAAAAATTATCTTCTCTGTATATGTGTGCCTGATAATACACTGATTCATTCCTACCAATTATTACTATCTACACAGCACACTTTCAAGAAACATGAAGGCTTTTTATGTAAACAAACTTATGTTTTAAAAAATGCTACACATTATGGTACTTATGTACTAAAACAAAAGCTTGTCTATTATCAATGGTTAGTGACATCACATAAGGCCCAATATTTTTTATACCAAATAAATATTTGAGGGGAAGTGGTTTACATTACAAAAATCCTTAAGGCATTTTCAGCAACAGTTCTACTTACAGAAATCACCAAATAAAATTTCATTGCCATGAGACATATCAGTTAGTTCAAATGTAGTGAAACACTGGAAAAGCAAAGTTGTTGAGATATAGGAGCCACTTAAAATCACAGAATTAATGGGGAAAAAAAAAAACAAACCCAAAAAATCAAACAAAACAAAACAAAACAAACAAAAAAAAAAACCCCGCAATTCATGTGTTGGAAGAGATTAATTCAAGTCCCTCAAAAGAAGGACCATTGTAGAGGTAGATCCCATTCCCAAGTTAAAAGTGCTTGGGGTTGTATTCACGCCCATTTTGAATATCTGCAATAAGAGTGATTTCACAGGCTCTCTGAGTAACCTGTTCTAGTGTTTAAAAACACTCATTGCAACTACATTTTCCTAATATCTAATCAAAATCTCTTTTGCTGTACCTTGTCCCAATTAAATTTCATTTATTGTCTTTTATTCTCCTCCTGTTGCTGAAAACCACAGTAAAATCCTTCCTCAGCTTGTCCTTCCAAAAACTGAAGAAACAATTTTTTTCATTATCTTTCTGTATATCACATATTTCAAGCCTCTAATCATCTTTGCAGCCCCATGCTAAGCTTACTTTGTTGGTTTTTTTCATGTGTGTTTTCTGCTGGGAAATAAAAACTTGATGCAGGAGTCTGAATTTACTTTTAGAGTTGTCAAAAGCAGGATACCTGCTGTCTCTACTATTGTTAATACAGTCTATTATACAATGGACTTCCAAGGTGAAAGCTGTCCTTGACAACTCATATTCACCCTGTTGTCCACAGGAAGCCCAACTCCTTTTCTGCAGAGGCAGTTCTCAGCCATTCAGGCCACAGGTGCATGAGATTTTTCATATATTTGCCTTTGCTGGACTTCATACAGCTTCTTTCAGCCCATTTGTGAATCCTGCAAAGGTACTTGATACCAGTCCCGTTCTCTTCTCACAGCCTTTGTTGTCAAAAACACTTTCTAAAGGTCTTACTGTCTGAGGAGCACCACTGTTAATAGTATCCAGGTAGATTTTACACATCTGATCACAGCCCAGTCAGGCCAGCCCTCCTGCCACTTTTCCAATTTGGCTACAAGGAACATATGTGAAACACATGACTAGTCAGGATAAGCAGATTCCACTGTTCACAGAATCAGTTACTAGAGAAAGAAGTCAGGCTCTTCAAGTATAATTTGCCTTTGGTAAATATATGCTGGCTCTTCCCATCAGTCTTTGGTTTTGTCCAGTCATCATGAGGAATGCACATCACTCAAAAGAGAGAAGCAACGGCTTTTTTTATTGAGGGAAAATAATATAGTTCAATAAATTTGATGAAATTTAAGACAGCTTAACAGCAGTTACCAAGATTCCATAACTTTGGTAGCAAGGTTCACCCTATTAATTACTGCATCAAAGAATGATACAAAGGAAAATGAAGTTAGATTTGAGTTAGAAATATTTGCATACAGACCCTTCTATTGAGTCACAAGTTTGGGAGTGGATCCCTCTACCTTCTAAACATACAGAGCATAGATGCAGCAAGGTTCATTCAGTCTCAAACTTGGAGCATGGTTTATGATGAATTGAACTATCTATACAAGGTTTATAATACTATTGAGTAGCTACGTGAATTAGCAATGTTTCCTTAATTCAGCATGGTATCAGTCACTCACCAAGGATCTGTCACAACCAAGGGATCTCTCTGCCTTGCGCTAGGAAATTTCATAACCTCAAGTAAGGGATCTCTAACCATGAGAAACATCCCTGCCCAAGGACAAATTTACCTGGTATGCAGTACAGTTGCAATTCAAGAAGAACTCGAATAATTACCATCAGGAAGGCTTCATCCTGATGGCAGTATTTATAGAATGAAGGAGTTGGATATTAGACAATAGTATAGACAGATAGATGTCTTTATTTTAGCTTTTGTATTTTATTCTGTGCTTCAGTTATCTTGTGGTTTTGGGCTTTGAAATGAACTTTCAAAATATTTTTCTGAGGCATCTTCACTTCCTTGTATGTGAGCCAGGATCTCTCCATCTCACAGATTTATTCCAGGGCATGAGTCCTTTTGCTCATTATTCAATCCAATCCAAAGTATGGCTATGGATCAGGTATATCTATCACAAGCCTCTAGTGACCCTATTTTAAAGTCCTTCTCAATAGGTTAAGAAGCCTATTAGCAAACGCAGTATTTCTCTGCCCATCAGGTGTAACCTATCTTTCCCCAGTAATCCTAATTCTTCAGAGAGAGAGACAGCTATAGTCAGAAAAGCCAAAGTGTGGTTTGAAATATCATATAACCAACCAGGCACTGACTCACTGGATCCATCAGCTCATATGTAAGCCCTTCCCTTTGATGGAATTGAGGCGTTCCTTGATCTGCCATGTTGCATGCTCTACAGCCTATAAACTCCCTTGAGAATATCACTGATGTCAATGTAGATGAGCAATAAGACATAAAACAGAATTCAGATTAACAATTTCTCTTCATTACCCCACACTGAGCTCATGACAAGCCTTAAACTTCACAATACAGAAAATCTGTTTGGGAGATAAATGCTGATCCCTGCAGAAAAATGTCTTCTGCTACTATAATTTGCTACTTTCATTTGGTTCTGGTACATGGATTAGCTGGTCCAAATGTCTTCTCTGAAACCTCTTCCCTATAAAATATCATAGCTCTATACCTGTTTTAAAAGTGCACATCAAGAAGTGAAGAAATATCTTTCTTTTTGCCAGACATCATGACACTCTATGACAGCCATTTCAGGAAAGTCAATCCTCCACTTGTTTAGTGCAGCCATAAGATGTCCATCCTTCTGTATGGTGTGACACATCCTCACTGGGTAAAGCACTAGGCACAGCCCATAACCTGAGACCAGGTCAGTTCCTGCAGCCAGGCCAGGAACTGTCCATTGTTACACAGGACTGCTGTAGTGATGCCCACTCCATCAGTCCCCTCGAGCCTCAGGTACTACCAGCACTCTGTTCCCTTTCTCACAAGCTGTTAAGGGCTTACTTCTCTTTGGCAGCCCTGTTTGCTGAACTCAGTATATCTGACTAATTCAAGAACTACTTTAAAATTTTATGTTAGATGCTTCATTTTTGGCCTTTGTATGTGCTTGTAGTGGACTGACCTTGGCTGGCTGCCAGTTGCTCACTAAGCTGCACTCAGTCCCCCTCCACCAAAAGGACAGAGGGAAAAAACATGACAAAAGTCTTGTGGGTAGAAACAAGGACAGAGAGATTATTTCAAAGTACTACCACAGGCAACACAATCTCTTTAGAAAATTAATTCAATTTATTCACATTAACTTGCAAGAAAATAAGAAAGTGAGAAATAAAAAAAAAAAAGCTAAAATATTTTCCCATAAACTCTCCTTTCTTCTCAACTCTTCAACCTCCTCTCCACCTGGGCAGCCCATGGAGATGGAGAATGGGGACACTTTGTCTCTTCTGCTCCTTTCTTTTCACATTCTTCCCCCACTCCAATGTAGGGTATTTCCCATTGAATGCAGATACTCACAAACCTTCAAACAGGCTATCCTATGGCCAACAGAGCCTCAGTAACTGCTCCAGTTCAGGTTCTTCTCACAAGGTACAATTCTTCAGGAACAGACTGCTCCAGCATGGGTCCCCCATGGGAGAAGTGTCCTGACAAAAATCTGCTGTTTGTGGCCTACTTTCCATGGGCAACAGTTCCTACCAGAGCCTTCTCCAGGATGGGCTTTTCATGGGGTCACAGGGAATATATGTCAGTTGTGTGGGGCCCTTCATTGTCTTCAGGGCGGGTATCTGCTCCTCCTCAGTTCCCCACGCACTGCAGGGCAATCTCTGCTCTGGCATCTGGAGCACTTTATCCCCCGCCCCCACCTTCTTCACCGACATTTGTGCCTGCAGGGCTGTGTTCTGTCTCCTCTTGCACAGATGTTACAGTATTTTTTTAACTTTTCTTAAATATGTTAGCATGGAGGTACTACCAACACCATTGATTTCTTCAGCTTTGGACAGCAATGGGTCAGTCTTGGAGTCAACTGAAATAAGCTTTGTCCAATATGGGAGAGCTTCTGTCATCTTCTTACAGAAGCTGCCTCTGTAGCCCCTCTAAATCCAATACAGCATCAAGTATTCCTGTATCTCTCAGATACCACATATGGACTAGTGCTCTCTTGTTCACCTCAGCATAAGGAGTTCAAACCAGGAAAATAGATGCTAACTGAAATAAGAATCTTTACTGAAATGAAAAAAGCCATTGGTGAATTTTATTGGATGTGCATTCTATGCACGATGCCCAAGTGTACCAGGGAGAAAGACCAGCACTGAGATGCTCTCTAAAGTTACAGAAGTTGCAAACACAGAAAGAAAATTCTACAAACACTAAGACTTCCAGATGTAGGGCAGATGAGTAACAAGATGCATAAACTAGCAAAAACTTGAAAGGCTGAATATTAATGTCTTTAAAGTAGCTTGGCATTCAGTTCCAGAAGTTTAAAACTTCACACACACCTATAGAAAAGTATGTCCAAATGACTTTTTTATTTCTTGTTTTCCATATGGACAGGAAAAACCCACTCTGCCTAAGACACTGTTATCAAGCATAATAATTAGTTCCTCTCCAAAACAATTGGAGATGATGCAAGGCCTGGAAGAATAACTTTGGCTATGTATTGGTAAAATTTAAATAAGGATTGGGAGAGAAAGTTCACAGTTATGACATTTGTCTTCCCAAATAACTATCACTAAGTATCTGTGTTACGTATCACAGAGCCCTGATTTTGTGGAGGTATGTGCTTACTGATAAGAAGTCATAAAGGAATTATATTTTGCTAATTATCATAGTGATTCCTATTATGAATCACTTAAATTATTAGGCAACAAAATGCATTTTTCCTTATGAATATGATTTCATGGAACAACATATTGTTGCATATTAGGAACTCTTGCAAAACCTTGCATAATAGTTTCCTTCTCATCTCTCCCTATTATTTTTTTGTTCTGTTTCAATATGCTACAAGAGGTACATTCCCAATTTTATGGCATTAATTTCTGAAGTAGAGTAATGCATGTGGAAGTTACAGAGTAAAAATGTGCCCAGACCATGAGACTTAAACAAAAAAAGAATTTATACTTTCTTAGACTTCTAAAGTGTTTGAATAATTTTGATTTGTTCTATTCCTTATGCAGCAGCATTTTTCACAACTACAGTATATTATATCTTCTACTTTGCTACCAGAGGAACTCTGATAAGAAACGCATTAAAATCTAATATTGTATAGGAACAAGGAATTAATAATTTGCATCAAATTTACATAATTTATAGTTTTAAAATCAATATATAAACTATATGGAGTTTTAATAACAAGGAAAATAATCAATTCAAGTACCTTAAAAATTTTTCATGTAGAAATTTGAGTTAGCTACTGATTTAGTTAGGTAATGTATAGACAACACTGTAATTTTAAATAAAGAGAGCCAATAAAAGTACAGAAACTTCATATTACAAAGAGCTAAATAATTGTTATTTAGTTAATTCAGCAATTAAATTACATTTTTAAATTAACTCTTTATTTTAGAATGCATACCAGATATCAATGCAGGATTACTGAAATTTTCAGATGTTATTCTGATTACAAACTCTTTGGCTCTGCTTTGCTGTGGTACATATGGGGCTTCTCTAGAATTAAACAAAGTACTCTTAATGACTTTGAACAGAAGGATAGTGAGGTGCAGTCTCCCTATTTCACAAAAATGCCTATTACACAGCACTAGCATATTATTCGCATCATAGCTTGCTAACCTACATTTCCTTCTGCACCTTTTCTTTAAAATCAAAGCTTCTTTCACTACAACATTGTTATAGTATGATTCCTATTCTTGTTGCATCTTCTTTAACAAGAATGTGTTAAATGAATTCTGAAACATGACTTTTTTCCAGTTACCATTTAATTACTTCTCAGATCTGTATGCATATTTTAATTTACAAACTTAATTCATTCTGAAACTGACATTCAATGATAGGATTTCTAGATAAATTAATATATCAAATCCATAATGATGAATTTCATGCCAGTATCAAAAGCATTTGGAGCAAGATATTCAAATAGATATTTCACTGAAGTAAGAAAGAAACAGAAGAGAATTTTAGATTATTTTGTTATCAAAGACCATTAATTATTAGGTTCAATCTTATTCAGGTTTAAGCATGAAATTTGGGAACTTCTGAGTTTTAGGGAATCACACTTATCCTTGTGGAAGAATTCACTCTGCTAAGATAAGAAAAAAAGGGAGTTGAGAATCCAGATAGGTCTCAGCTGACTGGAAGCTAGCAAATGATGCCCCAGTTTTCAAAAAGGACATGGAGCACTACAAAACCTAGAAGCCTGTTGGTCTCATTTCAGTGTTTGGCAAATTTATAGAGAAGATAATTCTATGAGGCATTGAAAAACACCTAAAAGGCAATGCACACAATGTTTAGCACAGCTTCATGAGAAAGAAGTTCTGCTTATCAAACCCGATTTCCTTTTATGACAAGGTAACCACTAAGTTAATCAAGGGAAGCCAGATGATGAAATAATTTTGGATTTCAGTAAAGCTTTTGATACTGTTTCTCACAGTATCCTTCTCAACAAAATGTCCAGCACACAGCTGGATAAATATGTCATGACATGGGTGAGCAACTGCCTCACAGGTCAGGTACAAATGGTTATATTAAAAGGGATAACATCAGGCTAGCTAGTCACTTGTGGGGTCCCATTGGACTCCAGCCTCAGGCCAGTTCCCTTCAACATCTTCATTAACAACCTGGATGCAGGACTCAAAAGAATACTAAGTTTGTTGATGACACCAAAAATAAAGCTATTGACTCACTTAAGGGCCCAGAGGCCCTGTAGAGACATCTCAACAAATCAGAGACCTGGGCAACCACTACCAGTTCAATAATGAATTTTAATAAGGGAAAGTGCCAGATTCTGTACATGGAATAGGGCAATCCCGGTTGTGTCTATAAATTTGGGAATGAGATGCTGGAAAGCAGCGCTTTGGAAAGTAATCTGGGGGTCCTGGTCAATGGCAAAATGAACGTGAGCCAGCAGTGCCCCGGCAGCCAGGAGGGCCAAGGGTGTCCTGGGGGCATCAGGCCCAGCATCACCAGCTGGGCAAGGAGGGGATTGTCCTGCTCTGCACTGGGGCAGCCTCACCTCGAGTGCTGGGGCAGTTTTGGGTGCCGCAATACAAGCCAAGTATTAAGCTATTAGAGAGCATCTAAAGGAGAGCAACAAAGATGGTGAAGGGCCTTGACGAGAAGCTCTATGAGGAGCAGCTGAGGTCAGTTTCCCTGTTCAGCCTGGAGAAGAGATGACTGAGTGGAGAAGATTGAGGGGTACTCTTCTGTGTCTGTGAGAAGTGAGAGGACCCAAGGGAATGTCCTGAAATTTTGTCGGGGAGGTTTAGGCTGGATATTAGAAAGAGTTTTTTCACTCATGCAAAACAGCACAAAAATGTGGTTGTGTTTTGTATAGAATGGAAAATCTTTTTATCTGGAGTTGGTTGTAAAAGGGAAATAAAAACCCCCATACCTTCTGAAAATGCATTATTTCTCAAATAATTAGTTTCTGTCAGACAAGAAAATTCAAAATTAAACTCTGATGTTCCTGTATAAACCATGCAGTTTTTGTTTTTGTTTTTTTTTTTCCAAGTTAAATATTGGCCAAGGCAAGTAATGCTGAGTATAACACCTTGAAGAAATTTACTAATCTGGCATGGGCTCTTCTCTAAGAAAAGCCTTTCAGATTTTGAATAGTTTATGACTTCACAATGGGACATGATACTAAACATCTTTACTTGTGACTTCTCTCATAATGGGTCAATTGTTGGCCTTGTCCATTATTTTGGGGAGAATATTTTCTAGAAAATATATATATATATATATATATATATATATATATATATATATATATAATTATATATCTTAAGTAAAACATGCCATCTAACTTATACCATCAACAATGAAGTTATAAAATGAGAAGCAAGTTTACTGACTGGATATAGGTTCTTGTTTTAATCACTTGATTGACAGGAAAATGTCCTAATTTTGATGATGCTGCGATTCTGTTGTGGACATTATATTTGAAATAAAATAGTTCCTTAAAAATAAATTGTTTCAAAACAACAAATATGATGCCTACAAATGAAAAAAATCATTAATTTTGTAAAAAAACCTGACTAGACTTGGTAAAAAAACTAGACTTTAAATTACTTGTAAAAGGTTACAGAAGGAAAGGAGAATAAGAACAGAGTAGAAATCAATCTTCTGAGCTCTCAGAAACTATAACTTCTTTAAATAATGTTTTTTCTCTTTGATCTAAAAGAAAAAACAGGAAATCATGAAGGGCAGGTCAGCTCTGTTAAAAACAGAAAGGGAAATAAATTTGATCAAATGGGTATTTCTGTTGAACAGGAAGTTTCTCTCAGGGAAATTTAATCAAAAATATCCATGAGAAATCAATATGTAGCTGGAAGTATTTAAATTAAATGAGTATTACAAAAATGTAGTTGACATGGGGAAAGAAAATCTGCAAGTATGGAGGTAGATGGCAATAAAAGCCTCTTGAAAAAAGAATAAATAATTGAAAAATCTTTCTTTTAAGATGATGATAAGCAAATACAATAATTCACATAAATGCAAATACTACAGTATAACGTTAAATTTTGGTACAGTGTTATAATGAATTATTTTATAATATGACAATAAAATATTAAAAATATTAAATATGTTAAAAATATGACAATATGACAATTTTTTTTTTAAATGACTGCAAGGATAGTCAAATTGAAGACAGAGGAGAAGACTTAAAATAATTGAGGATTGCTTGAGAAAGCTCAAGTTTAAAAGGAATTTAATGAAATTATCATCATTTGAAACATTTTGCTTAAATTGATTGTTTATTCTAAAGAGAAATCTTTAGAATGGCTTTTATATTAAAATTTAGTAGGATTTAAAAAGATAGCTAAAAAAGAAAGTTTCTATGATCAATTCAAATCAGTAATCAAGTATGAATTACAATTAAATAAGAAATAAATCTTAAGAAAAAAGCATATCTGTTACAAGCATTTACTAGTGGAATTTAAAATGAGTCAAGATTCTTTTGATTTGTTCCTTACAAATAAAAGACAGGTACAAATTCAAAATTAGACAGATGATACTGAATAATTATCTAGCAGAAAAACCCTTTATTTCTCACCTGAGTCCTGTTATGATCAAATTATTGAGAGACATTTCTGCCTGAATCAAGGTGCAAATGAGGCCATATATTGAAGTCAATAATATGAATTTTATTTACCAGTAAATGTGTGGTAGAGACATAGAAATAAATGAGGCAGAGTCAGGGAGAGGGAGGGGAGAGAGAGGAGGGGAGAGAAAGGAGATTAAGCAGAAGATAACTCCCACATGTAGACCCAGAGGCATCCCCTTGGTCCTCCTTCACTCTGAGCTTCTCAGTGCTGGGGGTCCGAGTCCATCTGCTGGGGCTGCCACCTTTATGCAGTCCCCATTCCAGATGTCCATGGGGTGGTCACAGATGCACTTCCCATAACTTTGGTTCATCTATGTTGACTGGTGATATTTACATTAGCGATTGTTTCCTTTCCTGCAATGGGAATTTTTGTCCAGATGCACTAACCAGGAGGTACTAACTAGATCTTAGATCCATCTGGCCTGAAATAAGCTCCTTCCAGGCAAAAATGTCTCGTCTGTGATTATTTCAAGTTGCTGCTGTGGTATTTTATCTTAACGCAAGTTTTTTCTATGGCCTTCACAGTGCTTTGAGACAGGGAGCTGGATTTTTTATAGCTCCACACAGAGCATTTATGCCAATTTACACCAAAATCTACACTATAGGTAGTCAAAAAAAAAACCAAAACAAAACAACAAAACAAAACAAAACAAAAAAAAAAAAAAAAAAAAACCCAGGCAAAAAAAAGAGACATTAAAGGAAATAGGACTCTTAGAGAAGATAATACACCTGTGAAGAGTTTTTGATTTTTTTTAACTTACCTATTAATTAATAAAGCAAGAATTTACATGTAGTATACACACATTTCAGACATACAATGAAGTTTAATTTAGAAGAAATATATCAGAAATTAACATCACATTTTAATTTCTTGATAATAAATTTTTAATAAAAAGAACTGTTATGAAAAATAGTAAGTTATTGGTTTTGTTTTATATGGATGGGGTGATGAGGAACCAGGAGAACTTTTCTTAGGCACAACCTTATTTAATATGCTCATTTATGTTCCAGAAGATTTACAGGACACTGCATGAATGTGATTCATAAGTGATGGTAATAAAAGGCAGAACACTTACAAGAAAGATAAATTAACAATTCCATAGAGATTAGACATATGAACACAGATTTCTTATGTAAGTAGGACCAAGTGCAAAATATTAAACTAATGTAATTCATACCTCACAAAATTAAAGAAACTATAAATTATTTAAGAAATTATTCAAGAATGAAGAAAGGATATTCAGACAGTAATTTTAAGGATTTAAGAAAAAAAGACATTAACAGAAAGGCATTGACAATTTTAGCAGTGGTTCAATGGACTGAGCTTGAAAAGTGACCTGTCAGGGGATGGCATTTGAATGGAGACCAGAGGCTGACAGTGGCCGAACCCAGAGTTTCAGGGATGAGCTCTGGTTAATGGGAACACCCAGGCTTCTGGGAGAGCAAAACTGCAAAAGAATATGTCCTCAGTTTAGCACAATTTTCCACCACCGAGGAGAAAGATAGCGATTTCACCACCTGAGCCCGGAGGGTAAGTTGGGTCAGAGCAGAGTGGGACCCTGGCGGGCGGCTGAGCTACCTTTTTTTCTTTTGAGTTTTAACCACTGTCCGTGTCCAGACGAGGGCATGTTCCTGGCAGCTCGGTCTTTTTTGGGGTAACACATACTGGAAACCTCTTTCTCTTTCTCAGAAAGCTGCCTTTTCCACCCTTTCCTCCCTATAGGGGCAGGGGGGGTCGAAAGGACACCAATGGGACAGAATTGTAAACGGCGACACGTCAGCTATGGGAGAATTGTTAACATCCTAAGAGAGGCCCTTCACATCCACGCATTTTGTCGGCTTCCAGCCACGTCAGGCCCCTCTCCTGTAGTTTTCTCCCTCGGCTTCTGCGAAGCTTCCCCTTCCCTTTTCCCCACAGACTTCCCCTAACCTTCTCCCTTGGGGATGGCCATGGCCGAGCCGCCCCAAGCGCCCTGCCGGACACTGTTATCCTCCCTTAGGGGCGGCATTGGCCGTGCCTCCCCGGGCGAGATGCAGTGCACCCGGCACCCCCTCCCAAGATGGCGCTGGCCATGCTACAGGGATCCCCTTTTCCCGCCTTGATCCTTCTCTTCCGCCCCTGGTTTCCTGCCAGCCCCACCCCTCCCCCAATGGCCCTGCACCATCCTGCAGTGAGGCCAGCCCCTACTGGGGGGGAGGTGAGGTTGGATTAATCCCCCAGTCCTTCTTCTGGCCCTCCCTCTGATAGGAGGGATTAACGGAGGGGCCCCTGTGTTAGAGGACCCCCCTTTGTAAGAGAGCTTTCCCCTTTGCTCTTGGGGGGGCCCCCTTAGAAGGGAGTGGAGCTGGAAACCCAGACCAGAGCTCCACTGTTTTTCTTTCCCCTAAAAGGGTGGTGCCCAGGTTCACCCCTATCCCATCTCCTAAATGTACCTTTCCCAAAGTTCCCTTATTATTTTAATACAAGTTTTCCCCATTGCTTGTGATAATTTGGAAATAACTTCTTGGATTGAGTTATATCTTATAGAAGGAAAGATCATCC
The DNA here is from genome assembly GCF_050655825.1 of Lonchura striata. Classification (NCBI taxonomy): domain Eukaryota; kingdom Metazoa; phylum Chordata; class Aves; order Passeriformes; family Estrildidae; genus Lonchura; species Lonchura striata. The sequence continues at coordinate 140,157,460 of NC_140704.1, read as the reverse complement.
TCTCTAATTACTGCCCACAATGCTATGCCAACTTTGCAATCAAATAATCAAATTGGAGAAACCACATCGCTGTTCGCTGCCTGCTTCTGCTCTGCTAGAATTTGAAAACCACAAGCTTCGTGTCATGAATCCTGCTTTCATTCTCGATACAGAATGTGTTTATGATAATTGTGTACCTTTTATCTTAAATTGTAATGTGGAAAAGATTTTTGCCCCATTCATTGTAACTATGATTGGTGTATCACTTTCTGATGTCTCTCGACTTATGTTTTCTCAGTAATTTGTAATGTTGTTAATTTGTTTTCACCTCAGAACTCCCTTTCCTTTATGTAAATTCAAAAGATTGAGTTGCGGGATTTGTAACTTTTTCTTCTTCCCCCCACTATTCCCCCTCCCCCCTTCCTGCGTGTTCCCCCTTTGTCCTGTGACCCAGCCTGCCCTTCCCCCCTTCCCCAGCGGTCCTTTGTCCCGATGCTGCATTTCCTTATCACTCCCCCTCCCCCTGCGGTCCCTTGTCCAGATCCTGTGTTCCCTTATCACTCCCCCTCCCCCTGCAGTCCCTTGTCCCGACCCTGTTCCCTTATCACTCCCCCTCACCACGCGGTCTATCCCTGCCCCCCGCCTTTCCCCTCGCTGTCCCCGGTGTTTCCCTGCCCCTGTCCCCTGCCTCCCGTCCCATTGGCCACAGGTCAGTTTCCCCCCGCCCCGGCACGGGGTATAACCGACCCCCGGTCGGTGTCCCGGTGTCTCGGGGACACGCTCCCACAATAAACACATGTTTGCACCCGAGCCCTGTGTCACCATTTCACCTGTTCCCATGCTAGAACTGAGCCTCGCAGAGCTGAAGGGGAAAAGCGGCCCTGCCTCTCCCCTCCTCCTGCTGTGCTCCCACAGCGTCTGCCTGGAGCTGGTCTTGCACGGCAACAGACAATGAGATCGACATTCCTGGTGACATGATAGAAATTCCACCACTTGAAACATTTCAGAATAGCCTAGGAAGAATAGTAATGAATGTACAATTAAATAAAATTAGTATTTGTGAGGTGAAATTACTTAAAATTACTTTTTTTAAGCTCAAATTGAAATGACGATGTATTGTGATATGAAAACAAATTAACTGATTAGGTACTTCCTTTTCACTCTCATCTACATCTGTCATATCACTAGTCAGTATAATGCTTACTTTGGTAGACATGTATTCTTTTGGTATATATAATGTAAAAATAAAGGCATTTATCCAGTCAGTAATTCACTGAAATCTTATTTTCTTTCTTCTGTCAATTAACTATACAACATTTACTACTTTTAAACAACATGGCTCAAAATTTTCAATCTGTCATTTATCTACCAATATGCAAGATGTCTAAGTCTCAATATAGCATCATAAAAATGTGAACTTTGTCTCTTATCAGAAATCTATTACTGCATAACATCTTGAAAGCTTGGAGTTTAGTTAAACATACAGAATCACAGCTTGTCAAAATCATCAACTACCACCTGGGACCTAAAGAAGAAAGAAAAGAAAAGAAAATGTAAAATATGTAAATTTTACTTCTACTCAGAAGTTCTTTTCTGGTGATACCTTGGTAGTTTTAACTTTGGATTACAAAATTTGTTTAGCATTTTTAACTGAAAATAAAATACATTGAGTTTTTGTGGCAATGAAAAATTTCTGTTGGGCTGAATAATTAATATGTTGTCTATTTTAGGATTGTAAATACAACTGGAAAGTTTTTCTTCACATCAGAAAATCAATCAACTTGCCAAACCTAAACCATAATAGACTTAAAGTTAAAGTTTTGGAAACCATTTTTTTGAAAGGACGGAAATATATCACAACAATATTAGCCAAGAAAGTGAAGGGAAAACAAAAGATCAAAACCCAAGGACCACCTTCAGTTATTGTGATGCAAGATGAAAATAACATCAAGAATCTCACCAAAAGTTTGCCAAATATGTCTTTGCTGTAATTGAACAAAGGAAAAAAGAGTACATCTCCTGGCATGCAGTCTCTGAATGTGAAGTAATATTTATTTATTCTTGTAAATTATTTAAAAAATATTTTACATGTAGCAAGTATTATATTATTTAAAATTTGAGTGAGAAAAATGATAAATTGGATTGTCAAGTGAGAATTTTATGCTGCATAAACACAGGACATTGGCTGGCTAAAATACTGCTAGTCCTTTGTTCATGATGTACAAAATGTGGAATCACGCTGAAGAACAGATTTTTAGCAGGTACAGTATAGAATACTATGGTTTTGTCCTGAAAAATATTTGGAAAAATACATACATGCAATTGATATCAAAATCATTAAATATTGAGAACTAGTAAGAGGTCAGTAAAACAAAGAGCTATTCATTTAATAATGAAACAAAAACTCTCACAAAACCTTTAACTAGTAATGGATGGCAGGAGTGAGAACAGCTTTGTGAGTTGTGATGGAGAGGATGATCTGATCAGCCTGGTGGCAGAGCTACAGGAGTAGCAAATATATTAAGGAGCAGCAGGGAGTCTAAGAAGAAGATTAACTGGTGAAACCATTTTCTACCTCTCCTGAGAAAAAACAGGAATAACCATGAGAAAAAAAGGCCAAGATAAAGAGGATCCTGTATCACCTCCCCAAGAAGCAGAAGGCTGTATCTTAAAGGATAGGAATGAATGGAAGCAAGTCCACTCTTGGAACACAGGCAAACCCTAAGTCTAAGTCAAAGCACCAATAAAAAAGATGTTGAAATGTATCCCTGAAAAAAAATAGCCCCACTCATGCAAAGCATCCATAGGACCTTCTATCAAAAGAGAATCTTTGAAAGTTTTTGTGTTGACAAGTAGCTGAATTCAGGTGAATGAGACAAGATGTATATTGCAAGCAACCTTGCAAATGAGATCTGACAGTTCATTTATCTGTCACTTCTGATCATTTTATAAGTTTATTGTCAATATTCAGTGTTACAGTTGCAATTTATAACAATCACAGACAATGGATAGAACCAAAAGGAAAAGTACTTTACTTCCCAGATATTTCAATGAGATTAAAAAACAACCATAAGGTTTTTAGATAATGTGTTCCAAGCTAGTACTCTTGTCACTTAAAATAACACATCTTTTAACTAGATTGATGAACAGTTTAAGAGCGATCAGTCTTTATAGACAGGGTGTTATGTCAATATTGAAGAGCATAAGTATGATTTAACAGTCATTCATAGCATCCAGCTGTATAGAAATTATATTTTTAGAATATATGGACAAATGCAAATAATGCATATATTTTCTATGTGACAATATAATCAAAGATATTTAGGCAAATTGTTAAAGGGCCCTCAGTTAATCATCTGGTTTATATGTCTTACATCCAGTATCAGTGATTTCTAACATAGTGGGTTTTTTTTTAATACTCTACAGCAGAAAATATAAACAGGAGTAGTATAATCGTACATCACCAAATATATGAGAGCTTATTTGGATTAACTGTGCTTTGTCAAAAGTCATATTTAAAGAGTCACTTCAGCTCTGATGCTGGAGCAGTATTGCTCTTTCTTATACTGTGTCCCCCAAAACTGCCCCCAGCACTCGAGGTGAGGCTGTTCCAGTGCAGAGCAGAGCAGGACAATCCCCTCCTTGCCCAGCTGGCCATGCTGGGCCTGGTGCCCCCAGGACACCCTTGGCCCTTCTGGCTGCTGGGGCACTGCTGGCTCATGTTCATTTTTCCATTGACCAGGACCCCCAGATTACTTTCCAAAGCGCTGCTTTCCAGCATCTCATTCCCAAACACAACCGGGATTGCCCTATTCCATGTACAGAATCTGGCACTTCCCTTATTAAAATTCATTATTGAATTGGTAGTGATTGCCCAGGCCTCTGATTTGTTGAGGTGTCTCTACAGGGCCTCTGGGCCCTTAAGTGAGTCAATAGCTTCTCTATTTTTGGTGTCATCAGCAAACTTAGTATTCTTTTGAGTCCTGCATCCAGGTTGTTAATGAAGATGTTGAAGGGAATTGGCTTGAGGCTGGAGCCCTGTGGGACCCCACAAGTGACCAGCCAGACTGATGTTATCCCATTTACTATAATTGTTTTTGTGCCCAACCTGTGATCCCGTTGCTCACCTATCACATAACATGTGACATTTGTGAAGGATACTGTGAGAGACAGTATCAAAAGCTCTGCTGAATTCCAAAAAGATTATGTCAACTGGTTTTCCTAGACCAACTCAGTGAGTTAACCTATTATACATAGGAATCAGGTTTCATAAGCAAAGTGAAGAAAGAAAAATATTTAAGAAATTCCTAATCTTCATCTGAGATACAAGTTTCTTTTCTAAACTGATAATCCTTAAGATTCCCTGGCTTCCTAAAAACATTAGTTCAAACTGTCCCAACAGTCTAGTGTACAAGTCAGTGTCAAACCCTTAGGTGCACCAGTAGCTCCCACATCTCCTGAGAGAGAGCTTCATGGCCAAAACTTCACATGAATGAAGATATTACAATGGAATTAAACCAACTCGGACAAGAGTCAAGGTAGCCAAATTAATTTAAAGCTGACAAAGATCTCAGGTCAAGCCAAGGTGTCAAGTTTTCCAAGCAAGGTCTAAATTCAGGGTCAAGGAGGTGAATGGCTAGGCACCCTGGAATGAAGTTCAAGCAGTGGTCAGCATCTAAGGGTAAGGGCCTGAGGAGGGAGGAAGCCTCAGATGAACCTTCTCACATGTCCCGGAAGAAACACAATAGGGCTGGCTTTGAGCACAGCCAGCAAAACAGCTCAGACTATGATTTTAAAATGGTGCAGAGCCTCCTTCATGCAGTCACTCTGTTGTCAAGAATCCTGCAAGTTCTTGGAAGAAAAATCTTATTCATTTCTTGAAGACCATTGTTCTGTCTCACTGTTAAGCCAAATCTTTCGTCTCACACTAAGTCATCAGAAAAAAATCACAGAAACAGAATATTTGAGTTGGAAGGGAGTCATAAAGATCATTGAATCCAGCACCTATCTTTACACAAGGCAGCCCCAAGAGTCACACAATGTTCCTGAAAGTATTCTTGAACTCTGTCAGGCTGGTGCTGGAAAGCCTGTTCCTATGCCCAGCCAGTTTCTGGGTGAAGAACCTTTCTCTAATATCTAAACAAAATATCCCTGACACATCTTCATGCAATTTCCACAAATTCTGTCACTTGTCACCAGAGAGAATAGATCAGTACCTGCCTTTGTTTCCTCTCACAAGGAAGTTTTAGGCTGCAATGAAGTTTCCTCTCAGCCTCCTGGAGATACCGAGTGACCTCAGCCACTTCTCATATGGCTTCCCCTCACAGCCCTTCACCCTTTTTGTTGCCCTCTTTTGTAAACTCTCTAACAGTTTAATATTTTCTTATATTGTGGGTAAAACTGCACACAATACTCAAGGTGAGGTTGTACCAGTGCTATCGCTTCTAACCTCTCTCACCTCTGTATACCGAGCATTTGCTAACAGCAAATTGGTGAGCCAGAAAGAGTTTTGGAAATTCCCAACATGTAATCAGATTCTTATAGAAGGGTGTCTGCATGAATAGTCAGCTACTATGAAATAGTCTTAAGAATAATGCAATTTTCGTGGTTTGTAAAAGCAATATCTTATGAGTAACTACCCTGGAATTACAGTTAATTCCTGAATGAATCAAAATATTTTAATATAGAACCATTGTTAAAAATTCTGAGATGTGCATTAATAAAACAAAGGCCTTTCAGGAAAACAGTCTTTTGCTATGAGTAGTATTAAAAAGATAAAGTAGGATATTGTGAGTAATCAATATGCACAGTAAGTTTGGAAGAATATGATACAGAGATATTGCTACTATGTCCCCACATTGCTGAGGGAGAGCATTATTAAAAAGAAAAAGAGAACCATTTTGCAATTACTTAAATATATGATAAACCAATCTTCTTTTTTCATACTTTAACCCCAGATGGCATCTAAGTACAAAACAGCCACTTGCTCACTCTCCACTCATATGGGGTCAGGGAGAGAATCCAAAGGGTAAAAGAAACCTCATGGAATGAGGTAAAGACAGTTTCCTAGGTAAAACAAAAGCCCCCCACAAGCAAATCAAAACCAAGAATTAATTCAGCACTTTCCTTGGGCAGGCAGGTGTTCAGCCATCCCAAAAAGCAGGGCCCTGTCACACGTAGTGGTGACTTGGAAAGACAAACACCATCAATTGGATGTCCCCCGCCTCCTTCTTCCCCCAGCTTTATGTATCGAGCATGGCGCCATAAGGCCTGGAATATGCCTTGGATCATTTGGGATCAGCTGTCCCAGCTGTGTTCTCTCCCAGCTCCTTGTGCAACCCCAGCCTTCTCACCAGTGGTACAAGAAGAAAAGGCCTAGATTCTGTGAAAGAACTGCTAAGCAATAGCAGAAACATTCCTACATTAGCAACACTGTTTTCAGCAAAAATTCCAAACACTACCCATACCAGCTATGGTGAAGAAAATTAATTCTACCCCAGCCAAAGCTATCACAACTTTGTTTTTATAAATTAATGAAAAATGCTTCCTTTAAAAAAGGAATGCTTTCTTAAAAAAAAAAAACAAACTCTTTTTTTTCAGGTTTTTTTTTCCCTAACCTATTGAACAGCAACATTTTTTCATGTGTTATTATTTGCAAGTTTCTATTCAGGCATTGCAGCAATGTGACTGTTATATTTAAATATCTAATATGAGCTAATTCTTCCTCTGTGATTTTCTTTGTCCTGATTTCCATTATCTCAATGTTTTCAAAGATGTATTATAAACAAGCAAATTGCAAGTGCATATTTTTGGTAACACTTCTATTTAATAAATGGCTATTGCTGCCATTGTATAAAAATATGTTCAATTGCTATAGTGTAAAAATATGAGAAATTATAAGAAGTGAAGATAAAACACTTCATTTTGTACAGTTTTGAGAGTCTTTTCACTACTATGGAAAATTTTCCTCTCCAGTTTGAAAAGAAGGGCACATCCAGTCCATAACCATATATATGTACAAAAATATTTTTTCACTCACTCTTCTGCTTTTGCCTTTGACAGAAATGGAAGGATGAAACCTGGTTTAGAGTAAGAGACACAGAAATTATTTTTAAAATATATTTTTTCTTAAGAGTAGATAAATAGACTAAATTAGACATGATTTTTTGTGTTTCAAACAAAATCTGTCTGTCTTAAAAAGCCAGATTTGTTTTAAATGTAGCATTTTACAGAAATATATGAAGAAATAAATCCAGTACAAATCCCTCTTTCTTTTTTGCTGTATTTAAATAAACTAGGTATTTTGTTAGAAGGTTTTTTTAAAAAGAAATCTAGTGCACAAGAAAGAATCCAAAGGACTCTGCTGAAACAGTAGGTCAATTAGCTCACATCCAAGACTAGCCAGCACTATACACCAAGGCTCATTTACACCAAAGGATCATGCCACTATTCACAGTGCCTCATATAGATACACCTTCATGCTTTTCTTTCTTTTCTCTCTAAACCCAAGGAAATTTTTCATAAACCACTTTAAATTTTCTTCAATTGTCCCGGACTATATTGCAGACTTTATGCCTCTGTCTGGATGTGTGGTATGCTAATTGCTGGTGTCTCAATTCAGCTACTAATCTTATTTGTAAAAGTTTCTGCTTACACCAGAATTTAGGAATTAATTATCATTTATATATGTTAACATAGCTATCTTACACCAGAATTTAGGAATTAATTATCATTTATATATGTTAACATAGCTACATCCTCAAATAAAACCAAGAAACACGATAATCACTAATGCATTTTTAGCTTGAAACACAATCTCTCGATCTGAACATCAGATCTGTTTCGTGAGTGATTTAAGATATTGTGTTGACATGTTTTTATTGAGATGATTAGTATCTCAAAGATTTCTCAAGTGATTGTTATTTAAGCTTTTCAGTGACAAGCTGAAAGCCTTCAGCTCATATTTTATCACAAAAATAACACAAATTAAGCTAAAGTGCAGTAACTGAACACAGTACAAACATTTTATGTCTGAAACTTTGGTGCCATATATACAGAAACATCATTTGATTTAAGTAAATTATTGCCTTTGCAAAGTGCTGGAGTAGGACATTCACAGAGATGGGCGTTGCCTAACAACAGAATCTGCATGATGTTGAAGTATTCAATAATTTTTACTTAGTCATGCAAGTTTTATGTAAATATAAAAGATTTGGAATAGTCTATAGACTGTCTTTCTTACAGTGACTTTGTTATATGTGAACCCTCAAAAATAACATTATTTCAGTCCAAACACAGTCAAATTCTTCATGAACACAGGTTTCAGTAGAATTATATTTTATTCCAAATTAAATTGAATTGAAAATGTTTTATTGCCAAGGTCTGTCAATTCAGTGATAAGTTATGCAAAAGCTGAGATCCCAAACAAAGATTTAGGTTGTCATAAGTAACAATGATCTCTTAAATTGAATATCTCCATCGTTATTGATATATTATATAGCAAGTACTAAACAACAAAGCATTCTGACTGAGGAAATCTATCTAATTAATTATTGCATGGAAAGAAAATATTTCTATAGCACAACAAAACTGTAAGTTGTAATAACAAAAATCTAAGTTGAATCTCTAGTTTCATTAGGCTCAGTCAGGTTGTTCAAGGTCAGAAATTAAGAAAGGTACAGCAATCAATCATTTGGGTGTTGTTTTATGAAAGTGAGGGTTCACAGATTCATTAATGTTAACAAACATTCACATATAAATATATACATATACACAATTGGATGATGTAGTAGATTTTTAAAGCTGAATTTAAAAGCACACAGTCAAATATATCTAGTTTTATTTCCATAACCATTTTTCTGTATTGACCTGGAGCAATCAAGAAGCAAATTTATTTTATTCTACTTAGCTTTAAGCTGAATTATTTTTTCTTCCAAACTATTTGAAAGACAAATAATTTTATATTTTCTGGCATAGCCAAAATAATTTCTTTAAATGCAGTATCAAATTACCTGGATTTTTAAAGTTTTCTAGATACCTTTAGGACAACATTTTATCTAAACAAAATAGACAGGATATTTAATAAAATCTGAAGCCATTAGATGAATATTTCCTTCTTAAATTTGAATTTTTGTTGTAAATATGACCATTTACATTCACTTTCTATGCTCAAATTACTTCCCAGGATGAGGTTTCTTTTACTTATGCTTTAGTACAAAATATGCTATTAGGAAAGTCAGAAGAAAACTCATCTTTAATCTATTTGCATGCATGAACATTTTTTTTTCCATATCAGGTCACTACAAAAGAAAATTTAAGACAGACAGACATGATTTTGTGTAAATATTAGTGAGATTTAAGGACTAAGATGTGCTTGAAAAATTTCTGGAAGAGCTAAAATTTTGAACAGGTGTGTAAAACTCTGTACAGGTTGCTTACAAATGAAAAGAAAACCCAAACTCTCCCCACCCTCAAATCTACCCACATGCAGATATAAAATGTTATAATATTAGAAACTGAAGTAAGTAATAAAGCATTGAACAAATTATATTTGTATAACGGATTATAGGAATTGTGGTTTCAAAAAAAAAATATAATCTATAGTTTTTTGGGGTTTTTTTGAATGTTTGTGTTTTTCAATCCTGGATATTACTCTAAATTATGCCATAATTGCACCTTATCCCATAGTTATAATTATAAAGAATTAGCATTCTCTACATGAGGAAATCTGTTTATGAAGAAAAATATAATGCAGCAACATTATTTTAATACACATAATTTTGGGAAAATGAATACACCATGAAGGCTCTCAATGGTTCCTCTAATTTTCCTGAAATGCTTGTGAAACAGCTCATTGGGATGCAATTCATGCCACTTTGGCGTGACAGATTATTTGTAATGAGAACTGGGAATCCTGAGTCACTAAATGGCTAGTCAATTTTAAACTTCAAAGCAAAACTGAATTAAATTAATTTATTTTTTATAATTTACCAGGTGCTCCCATAGCTTCATCTACTATCACTGAGACTCTGAATCTCATATGTCTTCCCACCATGAATTTCTCTACCTAGACTAGGATCTCACAGGTGTCCTGCTGTTTCCCCAAATGAAAAGGGGTAGACTTAATGGCATGAACTTGCTCCACTCTGTGGACACTGCTGTAGAATGTGCTACTGTAATTCACAGCCCTTGACTTCTCAGCACGACTTTTCTCTGCACAAAGCTATGTTATATCTTGTGTCTGCCAAATTCTTCCCTCTATGATCTGTAATCTGGTTCTGACCCCATGGATTTTATGCTTGTGAATACATTTCCCTTCTCAACTGACTCAAATGCCCCATCTGAAAACATGGGCAGGTTGGACCTTCAGTAGCTGGTAATCTGTCTGAAAATCAAATGGGATATTTATGCACTTCTACATCTAGAGGAGGGCAAATTTACTTGAGCAAGATAATAAGGAGAGATGAGAAAAACCCTTCTACAATTTTTTGCCTTCTTGTCTAACAAGAAGTCGGTGGCAATTATCTCTGAGGTTGGGACTTGAATGCTACTAGAAATCTTGCACTAGAAATTAATGTTGTCCCATCATGATGGTGGTGCAGCTGCTACAAATCTCTATTATACAGCATGAAAAAAACTCAAAGGAACACAGCAGTTCAGGTATTGCATGTTTATTTTATGTGTGATCACTGAACAGTATGGATTATGGTATTAATTAAAAAAGAAACAAGCCTAAAAAAGAATAATTTTTCTTTTGTTTGGATTCATGACTGAGTTGAGCTTGTTCACCATTATAAATGTAACATGTTGACTTTTAGGACTTTTAGTTTCATTGTATACTCAGCAACTGGAGTAAATTAACTATTTTTGGAATAGTAACAGGTGATAAAAGATAAACTGGTTTGTTCCATAATTACAATTAATTAATTGCTTCTGAAAGCATTAGAAGTGAATGACTAGAGAACTGAGGAAAAGAAAACAGTAGACAGGGACAAAAAAGGAATTGTCAGTGTAGACAAAAAATTGTTTATTTCTCTGTAACTTAGGGATCAAATCAACCAAGTTCAACATGTGAAATAGATTAATCCCATATGAAAGTCATGTACAAATATAGAAGTGCCCAAATTTTTGTTCTAAATTATCATTACAAATAAAAACATAAAGAAAACAAAAATTAAGCTCACAAGAAATTAAGATATTTAAATAATTTTTGGAAGTTATTCAGAAAAAGATCTATCAAAAGAATACTAAAAACACTTAGCTATATGAAGAATAAAAAAAACCTTTCAAAATTAATATTTAATGAACCAAAAATATTAATATTTTAAACAACAAAGACTAAGAGGAAAAAGTCCCTAAGAAATTATAGCCCATTTAGAATACAACTGGAGACCTGAAATGCAAACAAAAGATGAGAGCACCATAATGTGAAAGTCCTGTAGATGTGTATGATGTGAGAAAATTCTCTGTCATAAGACATGGCATTAGTAACAAAAGAATAAATAACAGGCTGATGGTATAATCAAGGTTTTTAAGGCTGAAATTTACAGTGATTAAAAGCATCTCTGTGAATTTGATTCTGCAAAGGTAATGGAAGTAAGGAATATGTTGCCACATAAGAATTCCATGTGATGTTACACTGTGTGAGAAACTGATAAAAAAATTATACACTTAAAAAAATTATCAGACACTGGCAACTCCTATTTAAAGGTAAATCTTGGGATGGAAGAAGAAGTAAATTCTCAAAATGACTGACTTTGGTCTTCCCTAAGTTCCTATATCCCTTTAAGAGATTTTTGTCTTTCATGGAAAGTAAAAATATACTTCACGAGGATAAATTTGTCAGAATTTAGTATATAAGATAAACTGCCTGAAAGGCATATGTGATGCTCTGTTTTTGTAATCTGAAGAAAAACTTGACACTGATTAGTTAAAGGGGCTAAAGAACACCAAAAACTGGAACCTCAGACATCACGGAGATGACAAGCATTATAGGAAGGTTTCTTTGTTAACAATTCTTGTCCATAACAGGAAGCTTCAAGATACAAGCAAAATTTGCAGACAAAAATGTTGTGATTTTCAATGGACAGGTAAAATACATCTTGTCCATCCCAACTGGCATATTTAAAGAAACTGTATATCCCTGTAAGGCTGTGATAAATTTTTTTACAAATTAACTATTGAGTAGTTTCCCCCAATCTACCTTTGTTTTCAACGAATGTGAAAAATGGTGAATATGTGTTTTTAGATATCAAATTGAAAACAATAACAACTTTTGTTTAAATGAGAATTCTACTAGGGAAAAACACTAGCACTGTTGAGCCTGTTATAAGAAGGATATTGTTACAAAGGATAAATGTATTCCAGCATCCTAATTCAGATTAGAACTGAATTTTTTCACATGTAGCTAAACTAAAAAGGCAAGTAAAATGCTCAAAATTGTTGCAATCTTCAGTTTTAATTGGAGCTAAGGCTGTTCCAGAGGAATTGCTACACCTTATATATATATGTATACTTATATGCATACGCATCTGCATATATATATATGGATATTATATATACACAGACAATGCATACAGAAAAAAGGTTTGGATGTTTGTCTTGAGTCCCTGTTTCACTCCACAAGTTCATTCCTGGTGGCCATGGTACTCATCATTAAAGTAGGTACAGACAGAAGTATTTCATTAGTACTCTGGAGCCCTGTTATTAACACACTTCATCAGTCTGAACTTCCGTTTTAGCAAGCTTTAATGTCAGGAAGTGAAAGGCTGCTGAATATTTTTTCTGCATATTTTTGCATCAAACTTATTTATACCCACAGCATTTGCAGCCAAAATAATTCTGAGCCTCTGGATGTTTGAAAAATATAATATGCTAGTACTGATATTTCATATATAATATAAATAGTACATGTTTAAAGGAATATTGCAGTAGATTAATCAAATAAATATAATGATGAAATTATGGTGATTTTTTTGGATACCTTATATAAAGTCTAAATTCAACCTTAAATTTCTTGATATACTTGTTTTTCTTTGTTTGAATTTAAGTTGGGCTATGTCAGGATGATAAAAATGTTGCAGTCTTCTGCATTTGAGAAGTCTGCTACTACATCTTCATGTTCCTGTTGCGTTTATGTTCTATCCCATTTAGACTATTTCTAATACACAGTGATTATTACTACCGAAATATAAATCTCCAAAATCTGGATATGCTTTCCAATTATTTCTCAGCATTTTAAAAACTGTCTTTCACCTGTGTTCTAAACAACCCCTGCCAGTCTTTCATCTTCCCCATGGACAATTGCGCTTTCTCAAAATTGAATAATGGAAGAATAAAAAAGTATGAGTAGTTTATAACTTCTTTCTCTAGACAATAAATTAGCCTCAATGAAAAGTGTATAGTAGGTCTCAGAAAACAAAGCAACACCGAATTCTATCACAACCCAAAAGGCACCTCAAAGCTTAAGACACCAAGAAGAAGAAAAGAAACTTGCCACATTTTCACTTGTAACAAAAGGTTAGACAAAGAAAATATTTTCATGCATCAAACTAACAACTTGATTTTTAAAGCAAAATAAATATATAAATGAATTAATCAAGGGTGAAATTGGCAGTGATCCAGACATCCCTGGACCCAAGATTAGAGAAATCCTTCAGCATAGTCTCTGTAATATGGACAAACTAGTCAGTGGGGGAATAAAACTGGAAGTTATTTTCCTAGGTGTTACATTGAGGTTAAAAGCTTTGGAGGACAATCAAAAGAAGGAAGACAAGGTTAAAGTCTGTAGCTCTGTGGAAAAAAAAATATTATTAATCTGAATAACAGATTACAATTCTATTTTACTAAAGCAGAAAAATCACAATTATGCAATTTAGTAAAAGATAAAAATTCAGAAGTAAGAAAGTGTGGCATGTTTGTTTTTGTTCAAGAATAAATTAAAGAATTCATTTATCTCTAAATAAATGTACTAATTTATAATAGATTAATATATTTTTATTTTCAGGGCTTAAAAAAATCCTCTAGAACTCACAAACATATTACAAAGTAGAGGGATTTAGAAATAATCAAGCAAGTAATACCTACCAGTAATTTCACCATATTGTTCTGTATCTGGCTCCTTAAACATCTGGAAACAGGTCAGAGCAGAATGGTCATCATGCCCAGTCCTATAAGGTCCTCTTGAAACATTTTTTCAAGGGATCCCTATCTGAAATACATTTGTTCTTTAGAAGTTTTGCAGTGTTATCCAGTTTCTTGCTAGTCTGTAGACAGGAATTGTGTTTTCTCTTATGCAGTTATTTTTGCTAAAGCAGCTCCGTAGCTCTTATATGATTATGGTATAACAGTAAAATATGGGATTGAATTCAAATTAATTCAAATTCTTGCTTGAAGACTGAAACAATTACACTCTGCATTAGAGAAAAGACATTCCAGGAGTTTACATAGCTAAAACCTCACTGGAATGACAGTGAATTTATTCTGTTTTTTCATCTTAGAAATTTGAGTTCTGGTTTAATGTTGATTGGTGCCACAACTTAGTGTAAGCATATTTGCTTTTGTTATAGGAAACAAATTACACATTCCACCTTAAATTGTACACTTTGGAGATGCCAATTTTAAGTCCTTAAAACAGTCATAAAATAACAAAAGCTGTGAAGCAGAGAAACAGTCCAGTCAACAGTTATAGTTAAATAATATTGACAAAAACACCACTGCAACAGAGCTGTCAAAAATCACTGTTGTAAGCAGATGGATTAGGGATTGAGAAGATATGGAATACGTTCCAAATAGAAACACCAATTTATCAGATTCTGACAACACTGAGTCTGCAGAAAACAGTAAAAGGGAGGGCAGCCAAGGCTTAAAATAAGAAGTGATAATAAAAATAAAATAAGAAGCCAAAGAAAGCACAGGGTGGGAGGACAAAACCAGAAGGGTTCTTTGCACTGATGTAAAGTCCAGTCAAATGCTAGTCAGTATAAAAAAGCATAAGGAAAGACCCATTAATACAGAAAAATATGACTAAAGAAAAATTATTTTCTATCACAAAGTAAATGTTTCCCTTGCAGGATATTATATGTTAAAGCAAAACAAATTACATATCTTCTTGGTTTGTGGTTGGTTGGTTGGTTGGTTTTTTGGGGAGAGGGGGGATTGATGGGGTTTGGGGTTGCATTTTTGTTTGTTTGTTTATGATATTTTTTGTTTGTTTTTTCAGCTCTGTGTGAATGCTACTATAAACTGGGAATTTAATCTCTTGAAAACAACTTGATGTGTTTTTAAACATAATTTTAAATCACTTTCAATGTGCTTGGAACACATCCAGTGAACTAGGCCTGTCTTATCTTTAAACTAAACTATTTTATAAGATTAATTTTGTAAGCATGTCTTTAAGGTGAAATATCATATATAGGCATTTAAACCAGGATTCAGTGTAGGAATCTACAGAGGAAGTCTATCTAGGCTTGTAATTGATGGATGAAAAGAAGGGAAGGAAAAATACTGTTATGGAAAAAAGGGTTAGTGTTGAGCATCTGTACATATATTATCAATTGTAGTGCAGGTGTTTCTGAAAGGCAGACACCCACTCATAGCCTGTGTTTGTGAGACACATAGCACTAAATTATGCAGTTCTCATTCCAAATCCATTAAGGGTACTCTAAGGCTTCAAGTAATATCAGTAATCCAAGTCAATGTTTACATAATTTTACATCAATTGTTAGGAGTCTGCATTTTAAAAGGGCAAAATCAGAACCTAAAATCACAGTTAAATGGATAAGGAAATAATGAGGGGCCAGCCAAAGAAACCTACAAAGCAAATTAAAAAAGCAGATCTAAAAAACACTGCCTTCCTGGCCAGCATCACGTAGTCAGGAAAGTTGAAAGCAAAATGCTTGTCATAAAGAAAAAAACTCAAAATAGGTAAAAATTTTAAATGGTTTACACTTCTCAGAAAAAAAAAGTGGGTACCAGCATCCCCTGAAACTCAGGTGTGAAATAGTGATTGTGGTTGGTAGTTTGGTGCTAAAAATGAAAATATAAAATAAAATATAGAGGATAAATTAATAGAATTATCAATATTGAGATTGACCTTTCATTTTACATTAAAAAAAAACTTTAGATTAAACCTTTTGAGTATACTTAATGAAAAATGAAGTCAGTGCTGCTAATTCTTGTTGATTTGAATTTTTTTGCAGTACTGTATATTACAAGTATTCTAGTTTTCTAATAAAGGGTATTCATGGTCCTACCGTGTGCTTTTCATTCTTTACTCACTCCCTTAATTAGGATGCTGTACCCTGAAGTGCTAAGAGGCAGCTGATCAGACCAACACTGGGAGCCCTGTGTTATGCAGTCTCTCCTCTCTGAGGAATGCAAGAAGGATTCTGACTCTCAGACAATCAACTCACCAGCTCTTTTCAATATTTTGAAACCTTCCTTGAAAGTTCTGAAGCAAAAGAGCTTTTAAAAATCTTGCCTGATCTAGTTTCTGAAATATTAGGCTGAAACTTTACATAAGTATATATCTGTAGGGGATTTTTTCTACATTGCATCCTTTAATTAAAAAAAGGTTTGATTGTTTTCCAAAATAACTGTCTCTTATTTCTCATTAGCAAGGGCTAATATAAAGGAAGATAATCTAGAAGTGGAACACTTTTTTCATTTAGCAGCACTTAGACACTGAAAAGTCTGAAGGAACTTATCCTGCATGAAAACACCTATTTTCTCTAAAAAGTTAGTTTGTGTTGGTTTTTCTGAAATGTGATTTTTTTTTTTTTTTTTTTTTTTTTTTTTTTTTTTGGAGGTAGGGTGGAGGAGGTTTGGTTGGTTGCTTGTTTTTTTCCCAGTAATGTTACTTAAATGTTACTTAGGTTTTTGGCTGTTGCCAGGTGGGAGGAGGAGGGATTAGGGTGTACCACAGAAATAAATATTCATCTTTCTGCTTTGTTAGTTAAATTATCTTTTTTGGACCCATAGCTTTGACTACTTCAGAAATGCAGATAAAAAACAAAGGAAATAACTGAAATTAAAGCCAGTGGACAAAATTATAGAAAAAAACAAAAAAATCTTTAAAGAATTTGTGCATTGCTTGTGAGATTCCATTCATTTTTTTATTTCTTGGAATTAAAGAAAAATTAATCTTTTGCTAGTGAAGCACACCATCATTTACAAATAAACCTTCCATGTGAATGCCTTCCCTTCTTCCTCACCACTTTCAGAATGAGCAATATGTTTGAACAACCAAGAAAACATACCAACTTAATCAAAACTGGGTATATTTCATATCTGTAAACATGTAAAAGAATCAAAACCTATGGAAAAAAGATTTTAGAAATTTGGCAAAAGTGCAGGAAATATCCATTTGTAAAATGTTAGATGATGAATTGACTACGTTTTTTACAGTTCAATAGATATTTTATTGTGTATCTGCTCTCTTCCAATCTGCTTTGATCGTTCTGCTGCTGCAAACATGAAAGAGGAGCCCTTTTTATTAGTTATTGAATTCAATGCCAGCAGCTCTTAGAATTTAACCTCAAGGTTAGTAAGGAACTAATGTATCACTTATTTTGGATAGTTTCTTTGTAGCATCCTCTGTTAATAGGACCCAAGAGACAACTGAATAGGTTTAATCATATCAACAAAATGTGCTGTAATACTGCATAAACATTACTACAAACTGGTCACCCTTACGAACATATCCAAAGGGACTTCACAGCCTTTGCAGCATTGTCAGTGATACTCATAAGAATAAGTTAAGGGGGAGAATAATTCTCCCTATGACTGTATGTCTCCTGCTGTTCTCATGCACAAATGCTTGAGAAGCCAGAGCTCTAGCTGGTTTGGAATTTTGTGATAAGGTCTGGCACATTTAATTGAGTGTATTCAAAAGTAAAGCTCAGGGCAGTCCAATACAAGCAGAAACACATAGCAAAATGGTCCTTGATTTTTCTAAAAACTCTGCAGAGTTGCTCCACAAAAAGTCTCTTGTTACCTTACAGTAAATCTTACTTTTGGCATTCATAAGGATAAATTATAGAGAAAGCATAAGGTGGTCAAATAGTACAAAAACCTCAGAGGCATATTATAACACTGATGTTTTCCTCTCCAAGTTCTGGCAGGTCATCTTCATGCTGGCATTAGTGAAATTTGAAAAGCAAGTTACAGGTTAAGGCTAAGAGATACACAGTGATGAGGTTGATTTTATGGAAAAAAAAATATTATTAAACCAAAGGAACTTCAACCCATGGTAATGATTGAACCCATGGTTACTAAATCTTCCTCATTAGAAAGTATGTCAATGAGCCTGAATTCTTAAATAAAACATATCATTAGAGTTACCTTTTGCTATATTTATTTTCTTCCCTTAATAAATAGTGAGTCATCTCTGAACAGCTGGTGAAGTTACAAGAATCATATAAATACTTCCCAAGCTTCAACTTGGCTACAACAGAAGAACATGACATGAAAAATAAATGAGCACACAAAAATGTGTAACACCATTTCTGTGAAATCTACCATACTTCTTCCTTTGGAACTTATTTTTCTTCAAAATAAAATCTGATCTTGAAATAGAAATTTAGAGAATATGAATTTAAAATATATTTTCTAGACTTCATAAAATTAAGAAATATGAACATTTATACATTTATACTTTGGGTAGATCATCTTTCAAATTGAAAATCAATAGGAATATATTGGTGTTGTACCATTATTCAAACCATGGTCTTCTGATGTCATGAATTAGATAGATTATTGACTCATGAAAGTAGACCAATTCTATTAGAACTAAATGAAAGACAGTAAAAGTAGAACTACTACTAAATGATCTTAAAAGTTGTTTGTTGCTACTTGAAACTAAGTATCTCTTCTCTCAATTGGTTTGTGAGGACCTCAACAGTAAAAAGTTTCAAGATACCACTTAGCACTCACAGTTAAAGAACATATGAGTTTAAACATATAAAAATAAAACAAGTTATTCCTGAATCAATACTACACATGCTGCATCAAATAATCTGGATGCAAAAAGGAATGGTTGGTGCTTAATACCAAAACCACAAATCACAGTTGGAAGTTCAGTCACTGGAAAATTATTTTACTGTCTTGATTGTATCTCAGACCTCAGAATACAATAGGTATAAAAGGATATAACATTTATTTAATATATGAATAAGTATTCTATTGTATATTTTAACTAAATAATACATTCAGGTAATGAAGTAATGAATTTATCATGACAAATTATGTGGAACAGAATTTCTCAATTATCATTGTTGTACTTATTTGGTATCATTCTTAAAAATCTTTAGCTGTTATTTCTTGTAAATGTATATTTATTTTTAGGCAGCATGCCATTTATCTGTCAAAATATAATCCCTTCCACCAAAACACTGAAGACTTTAGTTTTATAGTACACATAAAGTAATTTGATTTGAGGTCATTCTTTAATTCTATTTTAAAAGTTTAAAAGAGTTCAGAATCTAAGAAAACCGGTTTTCTATAAAACAAATGGGTTTTGGTTAATTGATTGGTTTTTACTTTGTCTTTCACCATAATTTTAGAGGAAAAAAAATCCTTTAAATTGTTGCTGGAAACATTTTGTTTTTCTTTTGAGACCCTCCAGTGAACTGAAAAATCCATTATTTACTCAGCACTTCTCTTCAGCTTTGCTTTTTTTGCACAGGTATTTGGCTGCCTGGGCTGCAATGACCATGAAATGGTGGAGTTCAAAATCCTCAGGGCAGGAAGGAGGATGCGCAGTGAGCTCACTAAGTATTTTAGGAGAGCAGACTTTGACCTCTTCAGGAATCTGCTTGATAGAGTACTGTGGGATAAATACCTGGAGGGAAGAGGTAAACCAGAAAGCTGGTTGATATTCAAAGATCACCTGCTCCAAGTTCAGGAGCAATGCATCCCAACAAAGAGGAAATCAGGCAAAAATGCCAGAAGGCCTGTGTGAATGAACAAGAAGTTCCTGGACAAACTCAAACACACACACATACAAAAAAAGCCTACAGAGAGTGGAAGCAAGGATAGGCAGCCTGGATGGAATACAGAAAAATTGAGCAGTTGGGGACCCAGTTAGGAAAGTTAAAGTCTTGGTAGAATTGAACCTGTCCAGGGCCATTACAAGAAATAACAAACACTTCTGTAGATACATCAGTTATAAACCGAAAACAAAGGAAAGGAAAACACGAGCCCTGTACAGAAGGAAAAAGGAGACCTGGTTACCTGGACATGGGAGAAGGCTGCAGTAATCAATGACTTTTATACCTCAGTCTTCACTGGCAAGTGTAGTCACACTGCCTTAAACACAGAAGGCAAAGACAGGTAATGGGAAAATGAACAGAAACCCACTGCAGGAGAAAATAGAGTTTGAGAATGCGAAAGTACACAAGTCCAAAGGGACTTGATGAGATGCACCCGTGGATCCTGAGGGCTAACCACTACCCATAGTAATTGGGAAGTCATGGCAGTACAATGAAGTTCTCCCTCATTGGAAAGGGGGAAGTCTAAATACCATTTTTGAGAAGGGGAAAAAGGACGATCTCCCCCTTTCCCACATCTATCTCTCCCTCTCTACATTTACAGTTAAAGGTTCCACACTACTGGCTTTGGCATCTGGTCTCATTTGCACCTCAATTTGGCCAGAGGCACCTTTCTAATAATTTTAATAATATTGTATCCGCTGTTAAACAGAGACCACAGGAAGGTAGAAAGTTAGGATTCTTTTCAGCTTGTTCTTATGGTAGCTTTAAATCAGCTAAGTGCTTTAGCATCAAATACTTGAGATGGAGTCATGACTGATGCATTGAAGAATTTTAAAAGCTGACAATATACCCAATTATTTGCACTAGTTAAGGCTCTCTGACATTTTTATGCTCTTAGACTCCAACCAGAACTTGTTTATTCTCTCAGAAGTTACTTGTTAGTGGAGATTTTAAACACTGACACATAATATTGACAAGAAACTACAAGCTGTATCCCATAATAGCTTTTAAAACAAATTGTATGCCTCACTGTCTTATTTCATATATCATTATTTCAGTAGTCTCTCAGGAAGGAAAGAAAAGAGAGAATATTAAATACAGTCTTAAGGCACAGAATTTCAGGGGGGAAAACAGCAAAAAATGAGGGAAATACAATCAGATAGAATTAGATGACACTGTTACATAATGCTAGTAAATACCTCAGGTATTGTATCCTGTTTCCATAACACAGGAAAAACTTTATCCTGTTAGAGCCAATCCAGAGAACAGCCACCAAGTTGATCAGAGGAATGGAGAACCTCTCCTATAGGGAAAGGCTGAGACAAATGGGATTGTTCAGCCTGGAAAAGAAAGCCGTTCAGGGTGACCTAATTGCAGCCTTCCAGTTTCTGAAAAGAACTTGCAGAAAAGATGGGGAAGACTATTTACAGGAGCATCTGCAACAGGTTTAAAGTGATAGAGAAAATGTTTTAATTAGACATTAGGAAAAAAATTTTTTGCTGTTAGGGTGTTGAAGCACTGGAACAGGTTGTCCAAGAAAGTTGTATACACCTCATCCCTAGAGGTATTCAAGGCCTGGTCTAGATGATGAAGTTCCCTGTCCTGGGTAACCCAAAATGTTATCTTAATCCATACTGACCTATGTCCAAAATTGTAACTGTCTCTTTAAGAGCTGTTGCTATGGCTGGATATGGAGCCACTAGAGCTCAGGTTTGCCAGTTCCATTCAAAAGTCGAGGTACACAAGCCCAGTTCTCTTTTGACTGGTGGCTTCATCTCAAGGCAGATACTTCATATATTTTGGGGTTTTCTTTTTTGTTTCTCCCTTGCATCTTGAACTGACTCAAGATAGATTCCAGGAGTGCCTGCCTGAAGTCGTGGCCCCATGCCCAAAAGAACGGAGTGCCTGCTCCATGTCCAAGTGCCCACAGTTCTCCAGCAAGGAGAGATGGCACCAAGCCTTTCCAGCCTGGCTGCTTTGCCTTTCCTTGTCATCTCCTGCCAAGAGAAAGGCAAGAGAAAATCTCCTGATGAGTTATAGCCCTTGACTGAGTACCAGCCACCGGAGCGTTCCAGCCACCTTTCCCAGCACAGCTGCTGCTGCCAGGGAGATAAGTGAGGGGGAAAGGCTGATGCCCTTTTCCCTTTGTCTCCCTACATGTGGTTGCCCATGGCAGCCGCCATCTTAGGAGGGGCTGCTCTGCCATTTTAAGTTTCTCTTTATTCCTGTGGGGAGGGGTTTATGAGATCTAGCAGTTTTGTGTCTAGTGATTATTTACTGTTGGGTTTTTTTTGCCTGTTGCTGTTTTGCTTCTTAGTAAGAAGTACAACTTGCTAAACATTCATTACTGTGATACTATCTTATTTAAATGTAATATTCTGGATTCAGAATAAATGCCTCTTTCTAAAATAGATCTAACGTCTTTTGCTGCTAAATTTCTATTTTTTTTTACCAGATATCTTGATAGAACACTGCAAAAGAACAAGAGAAAGTAGAATAGTATTTAGTATATAATGCCATATATCTATGGATGTGCTTATTTACAAAGCAAACAAACTAGTAATGATATGACAATGATATTTTAGTTCTTTAGTTGTCAGTACTTTCCTAACACAGCAGACCTTTTCTGTATACAAAGTGACACTTTTGTTTTCATCCTGAAGTCAAGTCATAATCTGAATGTCTGAAAATATCCAGATTGTCAACAGATTTGGCAAGAAATAGATACAAAGAAATCTTCTATTTCTCAAAAAGATGCTCATGTTTCTCAGCTGGGAAAGAGAAAATGCTTATGTCATTTGAATGGATACACTTCAAAAAGTATACTTTTGGAAAATAAATCTGGCACTGTGTAGGAATTATCACATAGAAATATGTATGCCAATCTGCATTGTGATACACATGTGCATGCCACCAAATATGATATATAGGAATTTTTAATTAAGATATTGAAATGTATGGTTCTTCTGTGTCTAGGACCTAAAATTCACATCTTACTTTCATCTCCTACTGAAATACCTAATTAATTCAGCCTATTTTAATAACTCAGTGAATTTAGTAGAAATTCTAAGATAAAAAAATCAAAACAGTTGCACATGTAGAAGAATAATCATAGAATATTTTAGTTTGGATAAGATATTTAAGATCATTGTATCTATCCATTAAGCCAGTACTTCCAAGTCCACATCTAAACCATGTCTTAACTGCATCTTCTACAGATCTTCTAAGTATCCCCAGGCATGGCGACCCAACCACTCTCCTGATCAGGTTGTTCCAGAGACTGCCAATCCTTTCAGTGAAGAAAATTTTCTTAATATTCAATATAAACCTCCCTAGTGGAACTTAAAGCCATTTCTTCTTCTCTTGTCCATTGCTACTTGGTAGAAGAGCCTGATCCCCATGTGGCTACACCCTCTTTCAGGATGTTGATGAATCAAGAGTCTAAAGGTATTGAAAGTGTTAAAAGTTTTGCTAGAAGGATAGAAGAAATATATAATGATTAATAATTTAGCAAGAAGAGTAGAAGCATGTAGAAGGGTTATCTATTAACAGATGAGCTAATTAGAGCTAAGACTCATAATTTGCTTGACTTTGTTGTATTTGTAGAAGCAGAATGGGAGGATGGGGTATTGTAAAAATGACTGCACCTTGGCCTCACAGCTAGCCAGAACCAGGCTGGGGAGCTTGGACTATGTCCAAGGGACCAGAGAGCCTGCCAACAAGACAAAAATAAAAAGGTTATTGTGAAGAAGACACCCCTTACTTCATCTCAGAAGACTGCTGGCCCATTTTGAAACCCATCAACACATTTTAAATTAAGCACTGAGCAAGAACAAAAAGAATTTGAACTCAGTTTAATACATTTTAATAGGAACCAGGGGTAGGCAGGGTTAGGTAATGTATATATATATAGGTGTTTTGGGTAATTATATGGATATATAAGATTATTGGAAATAAATAGAGCCAGAGCTCTGTGAATATCATGTGCGTCTTTGGGAAGCTACTGTCTGTGTGTCCAGTGATATCAATAAACATGCCACTTTCTAACTTTAATTAGCTGGAGAACCTGTTCCATGCTTCACTGACAGGAGAGCGATAAGGTCCTCTCTTAGCCTCCTCTTCTTCAGGTTGAACAACCCCAGCTCCCTCAGCAGCTCCTTGTAAGACTTGTGCTCCAGACCCTTAACAAACTCTGCTGTCCTTCAATGTACACACTTTAGCATCTCACTGTCTTTCTTGTACTGGAGGGCCTAAACGAGCCCAAGATTCAAGGTGTGGCCTCACCAGGCCAAGTATAGGCAGAAAATAATTACCCTGGTCCTGCTGGATGCTCTTTTCTGATAGAGGCCATGATACCATTGGCCTTCTTGACCACCCAAGCTGGCTCATTTTCAACTGTCTGTCTGTCATTGTATTTACTAGATACAATTACAATAGTACAAGGAGTTCTCGAGCATATACAATCTTTACCAATATATACGAGCAGTTTTCTGATCAGTGACTGAATGAATCTCAAAGTGGCAGATGAACAGTGGCATAAACTCCAGCCAGCAACCAAGCACCACACAGTCTTGCTCATCCCCTCCTAGTGGGATGAGCGAGACAATTGGAAGGGCAAAATTTACAGAACTCATGGGTCAATATGAAGAAAGTTAATTAGATAAAGTATAATCCGCACACAAAGCAAAACAAAACAAGGCCTTCATTTACCATTTCCCATCAGTTGGCATGGTGTTCAGCCAGCTCTAGGACAGCAGGACTCTGTCACGCGTGAATCCAAACATCTCCATCTTCTTCCTTATTCTCCCCTCTCTATATACAGAGCACAATATCACAGAGACTGGAAATCCCTTTAGCCTGTTGGATCTATTTTCTTGGCTATGTCCCCACCCAGCTTCCCACTCACTCCCTGCCTTCTTGCCAGTGTGGCAGTATAAACAGTAGAAAAGACATTGACATTGTGCAAATGTTACTCACCAATAACAAAAACACTCTATCATTTACATAGTTTTCAGTCCTTTTAAGATTGAGTTATTAAAATTGTTAGAGATATTTCTGCCTGAAATTGAGGTGTAAACAAGACCATATGTTGAAGTCAAGGGTATGGATTTTTTATTTAATGGCAAAAGTGAGTTAGAAATTGAAAGAAATAGATAAAAGCAAAAAGAAATAAGAGTAGAAAGGTGTATGATTTCCACAACAAGACTTGATTGCTGAAATTTCAATATCTGTTGGTCAAGTTTGGTCACCATCTCAATCCATCAGGGTGGAGAAAAGGCACCAAAACAGCAAAGTTCCCTGGGTTATATTCACTCAGGTTCGGGTACCTCCTATGGGGCACAGAGTTTCACACTACATGATGTAACGCTGTAGATCACAGGACACTTTGTGAGTTTTCCACTACAATTTCTAAGTTGTTACTGCTGCCTATTAGGTCAGTGCAGTTGAGCCTATTTTGGCCCATCAGCAGAGATGAATACCTTCAAGCTACAGTGTGAATGTACCAGTACTTCCTGGCAAGGGAGTTATCACAGCTGTCACTCGTGAAAGGACAGAGGTAGTACCTTTCTTTATCCCTTTTCTTATCTCATTCAACACCCAGCTGTAGCCTGAGATGATGAGCGTGCTCACTTTCTCCATCTGGGAGAAGAATTTCTAGTTCCACTGTGAAGAAAATTGTCTCAGCCAAAGCCATCTCACTGTCTACCAGCATTCTCAGGTCCTTTGATGGACAGCTTTCTAGCAGGATACAGCACTTCACCTTGTTGAAACTCACAACACAGGCTTTGATCCTGCAGTCCAGCTGGTCCATATCCCTATGAAGGACCTTCCCATCCTCTAGCAGATCAGTGCTCCCACACAACTTGGTATTGTCTACAAATGGACTGAGGATGTATTCAATCCTCTTGTCTAGATCATTGATAAGGACATTAAACAGGAATGGCCCCAGTGCTGAGCCTGAGACACCACTTGTGATCTGCTACCAGCTGGATGTAATTTCCTTCACCACCCATATCTGGGCCCAATTATCCAGCTGTTTTTTTACCCAATGAACAGTACATATGTCCAAGCCATGAGCAGCCACTTTGTCCCAAAGGATGTGTACAAAATGATACAAAACGTTTTACTAAAGTCCAGGTAGACACATCCACAGCCTTTCCCACATCTACTAAGTGGGTCACCTTGATATAGAAGGAGATCAAGTTAGTTAAGCAAGACAATAAGGGTGGATGGATGATTTTTCTCTCTGTCAGCAAAGTTCATTAAAGCTTTGAAGGGAGAACATACTAGCAGCCTATACAAATCCACAATCCTTGGGTGAAATACTCTACTTGCTGGTAAATTTTATGGGCTCTCTTTCAACAATAATTTTCTCCTTACTCTACAAGAGTAGGCTACTGTCAATATGGTAGAAGTTCCAATAAACCACTCCTTCATTTTTCTTGATATATCATAAAAATCAGAAGCAGGCTGAAATGGTTGTTGTACTTGCCAATAAATCAAAAAGGACGTGATTTATAACTAAAGTATTTTTTATTTCAAAGGTTTTCTAAAAAATGTAACCAAAGTGATTCCACTGGCACTCATTTATAAACTGTTCTGATGGCACTCAGGAAACTATAAATATGACCCATTATTTTTAAACCAGTGATAATTCTGAATTAGTAATAACTCCATTAGTGATTAAGATTACTTTATACCATAGTGCTTACTTTATACTGAACACCTGGATTCTTGCAGATTCTATCCAAAACACTGCAGTGTGTGAGTATAACAGCTGCTAATAAGAAGAAAGCCAAACAGATTTAAAATGGAAAACCAAATTTTAAAACACCTGGACTGTTCAAAGCCTTAAAAAAAGACAGCAACTTAGCAGCTAAAAATTAGTTTATAGTCAACCCATAGAAATGTAAGCTCAAGTAGGACAGCACAACTGAGACAACATGTCCATTTGTGGCACCAGTTTCTAAACCAGTGGTGGAACAATTGAGAAGTATGCTAAAAATAATACACTACATCTATAATTTGTCTCATGATGAAAGTCTATGGAGGCTGAATTGGAGCTTAATGTTTTACTACTGTGCAGTGACAGTATTAAATAGATTACATTCTTGTTAATTCAGCACTCCAGCACAATTTTGTCATTAGATTGAGATGGTTTTGGCAAGTTTTAGCTTCCACCTGGGATATTTCACATGCACATCACAAATTACACATCTTTTTATCTCATCATACTGCTCACTGTGGCTTTTTTATCATTAATCACTATGATCAACAAAAATGGGAAGACTAAATTGATAATAAAAATGTTTATACCAGTACAATCAATTTTACATGCAAATAACTCAGCCTTGCACTCAGTAGGAAGCTAGGAAAATATCTGGATTGCGGTCAAGAAATTTGGTGAAACTATGGTTTATGCATTCTTAATAGTTAAGAACTTTTATTTTCTTTTTTTTCCCAACGAATGTGAATTTCAATACTAAAAAGGGCATCAAGCATGAGTAAATTACAATTTTCTTTTACTTTGAGGGTTATTAAACACTAGAACATCTCACCCAGGTCATGCTGCAAAATTTACACTGGCAAACATTTAAACCACAGATTAGATATAGTTCAAAAAGTAAAGGCATAATACTGTAATTATTAACATCTATGACTGACTGTTCTGCAGTAGACATGGATAATTTTCCTTTTTGGCCTTAAAGTTTGTGAATCTATCAAAATATAGTTAGGAAGTCTTCTGTAAAGTAATTGTTGTGATTTATTTGAGCAGAGAACTCTACACATTCAGAGAAATCAAGTAGACCTGTGATTTACACATAAGAAAAAATGTAAGAATGTCACCCTAGAATAAAAGATCTGGTTCAAAAGCGGGAGGTTGTACAGCACAGAACAAAGAGCATGAATTATAAAAAAATCTGTAGGAAGTGAATTTAAGTGGTGATTAATCAAGATCACACACCAGGGTATTTTGCACTTTATAATCTCGTTCTGTTCCATTTAGAAGAGACAGTGAAAGTCTCTATCAGGTATTGCTAATTACAGGGGTATTAGCTTTGAAATTTATGGGAAAAAGGAACATGGGAAAAAAAATTTCATGCGACTCCTGTTCATTTTGCTTCACTTGGTGTGCACCTACATAGCAAACTGCCATGGAAACTCCAGTGTAGTTTTAAATGAGGACATATGGGTCCCACAGAAATCCATTTTTTATTTGATCTTGGTTTAATTTACCATCAAGACATAGTTACTTATCATCAAGACAGTGAGCACTTCCATTAAACACATTTCTACCTGTCAAATCTCTTGGAAGGCACAGGGAGGCAGGCGATTCAAAGACTGAATTGATACACTGAGCACTTGAACTTTAATACTGAGAATACAGATAGTAGAATAATGAATCTACCTCAGTAAAGTCTATTTTCTAAATCTTCCTTGTCCAGTAAGGCTCCAGAATCAATGTTTATGTATTTTTACTTGAAAAAATTAATTTTCAAAAATTCCAATTCTGCAAGCTCCATTAAAGCTGTTTTTCATAAGTTTTAAAAGCAGCCACTGATTAGAAATGTTTCAAGAACATTTGCTCTATGTAAACCCATATCATTGCATAAAAATATCTACTTTGAAGGGACAGCATCAAGGGACTATCTGGTGAATTTCTCTAGAAAGTACAGGGTTTGCAGCCTTTATGGCCAACATTAACAATTTAAATGAGCATTAGACATGTACAAACAAATACATATTATTTATTTAAATTCTAATATCAAAATTAATTTTAATGAATTATAGAACCTCTTCTAAATAACAAGAGTAAAATTCTAGTCACTTTACTGTAAATTCTACAGTCTCAGCTGCTAGAGAGATAATTTGGTCTCTTTAGTTCCTTTCAATCTATTGTGAAGCTTAGAAATTAACATGCTAAATTAAGCTAAAAAGAAAGTTGCTAGTCCTAAACTCAGAAAGATGATTCAGATATTTCCTAACATGAAATGAATTTATGTAATTAAAATTTAAAATAGTTTAGTAATTAAATTTAGTAAAACAAATATGTTGCTATTGAAATTTACTAAATATATATAAACCAAATGTTATAATTCTAAAGTTATTAGAATATTCTTTCATATGCAACAATGTTTTGTTAAACAGTTATTCTAGAAGTATATATTTTAATTAGTTTAAAGAATACATGACTGAGGGTAGTAGGAAAAAAACAGTGTTTCTGCTACATAAACCTGCACTTTTCAAAAAAGCAATTTACTCTTTAGTTGAGTGCTTTTCCTTATTACAGTTTTATATCTAGGATTCCTCTGGGAGTAAAAACAAACCTTGCTTACAAGGAAAAAGCAGCAGGTCAAGAGACAGCATTACCAGCATGTTCAGCATCTTAATCATTTTAGGAAAAGCTTTGTTAATTCTGGAAGACAGTCATTAAAAGCAGAACTGCATAATGCTCAAGATAAACATATGCCTTATTTTCTGTGAAGGGAACATAATGTCATAAATTTCTTCATTCTAGTTGTGTGAGGATTTTTATTTATTTTTTTGTGAAAAGGGTTGTTGCATTTACAACATCCCATTGGACATCTTCTAATGCCAGATTTCATTCATAACAATATCCCAGAAGATGCGTCTCTTCCATTGTTTTTCTCTCCACAACCATTTTGCTAAATACCACTCTTGTGAACTTTCCCTTTCTAGGAACATCTACGCTTTCCCAGATCTTTTGGACACTATCCCATTTGTTCCTCTTCCAACTTAAATTGAAATCACAAGTACTATAGCACATGTAGTTTTGACTTAAAAAAAATAATTCAGTATGGTTTTTATCTCTTTTTCTTTTCTCCCTCATTTCCCTGTACTAAACTATAAAAATCATGGAAGTTATTAATAAAAAAAAAAAAATTTGAGGTTTTGTTATTCCACTTCACTTTATATATATATATATATCTAAGATGTAGATATATTTGACTATTAACTAATTTAATGTATATATATACAACAATATATATATATATATACACAATATATAGAAGCTGGAATATCTATATATATCTTTGAGGAATCAACTATATTAAGCTGTATGATGTAGACAACTTGGGCTGGATATCTTACTGATTTTCATCTGTAGACAATTCCATTTGTGTGCACTGGCTACAAAATGGTGAAAATGACTACTTTTCTGATTTAATGAATCTTTACATCTTCTTTGTTTTGATGTAAAGAAATAAAACAGATTACAATGAAAAAATGGGATCTCTGATGTGGAACTTAGCTTACAGTTGACTTCATAATGGAAAAACATGACACAGGCAAAACTGAGACATGGAAAGTGGGAGGAAGAGACATTCCATGTAGTATGAGAAGTTGTACCACTACAACTGTCATGAAAAACTCTTAGAACTACCTCCAAATGGCTGAATTTTTGGAACTATCTCTTTAGAGTATTCTGCTCTTAAAATGTCACACTTTATTACTATCTAGCTTATTCATTTACCCTGATGTGGAGTGCCCTTGGGACTCACCTGTGGCCAGAATAACAACAGATGTTAAGACAGAAATATGAATATACACAATGTGTGTCAATGGGACTCCCAAAGTTGTTTGTGAGGATGTTTACCCACATTATGTGAAAGAAGACAATGATCATCAATCAGACTAAAAAGTAGTTAGGGATTCATAGGATTATTTGAAACAAAGACTTCAGCTTGAAAAGAGGCATAAAGAAACATGAATATTTTTTAACCGTGGGCAGAGACCTTGGGCTAAAAGCACCAGCACCAGCTGCTCCCTACCAGCATTTCAAACTATTAACTGATATGAAGTGCCTGACCCCAGATACTGCAATAGGAAAGTGGGGTGTGGCACACAGAGACCCACACGCAGAGGATGTGAGCCTGAGCTTGTAGAGTGCTTTCTCACTGGCATGGAGATCAATAAGATGTTTGGATATGCATAGCTTTGCTTAAAACTGGGGAACCTTCAGAAGAGCTGTGTAAGGGCAATAAGTGTGTATGTGCCTCTCAGAAAAACTTTTCAGGATTAGTAACACGAGGATATTTGCAAAATTGTGGGTAAATATTCCAGAAGAGCCTAGTAAGTGATTTTCCTTTTGAATTGCAGATAATGGTCTTGAATCTATAGTTCACTGCTGATTCATTATATGTCATTAGTAAATCAATAAACCACTTGCTATAGTTTGAACTATACAGAGACTGTATTAAGCAGGGGGAAGACAGAGAAGGGGGAATAATGGCAGTTTTCTTCTCAATTCACTGTTATGTATGATGGAGCCCTGCTTTCCTGGGGATGACTGAATACTTGCTGGCCCATGGGAAGGGGTGAATCAATTTGCAGTGGACATTGTCTACCTTGACTTCAGCAAGGCCTTTGTCTCTCATTAAATCCTCATAGGCAAATTCAGGAAGTATGGGTTGGATGAATTGTATGGGTAGGACAGGGAACTGACTGAATGGCAGATCCCAGGGGTTGTGATCAGTGCTACAGAGTCTAGTTAGAGGCCTGTCACTAATGGTGTCCCCCAGATTTCTATACTGGGCTCAATGTTATGTAATTTGATCATCAATGACTTTTATGAGGGAGTAGAGTGCCTCCTCAGCAAGTTCAGGAAAAACAAAATCATGAGGAGTGACCAATATCTGAGAGGTCTGTGCAGCCCTTCAGAGGTACCTTGATATGGAGAGATGGGCAAAGAACTGTCTGAAATTCAAAGAAAAGGCAAATGCAGGGTCCTGCACCTGGAGAAGAATAACCCTATGGACTAATAGAGGCTGGGGGCTGACCTGCTGGGAAGTAGGTCTGTGGAGAAGAACCTGGGGATCTTGGTGGAAACACATCATCTGTAAGCCAGCAGTGTGGCCAAGAAGGTCAAAGTAATCCTGGGATCCATTAGGAGGAATATTGCCAGCAAGCTGAGGCAGCTGATCCTGCCCCTCTACTCAGCCATGGTGAGGTACATCTGGAGTGTTGTGTCCAGTTTTGGGCTCCTCAGTGAAAAAAAAAAGGAGCTAGAGCTACTGGACCAGGTCCAGCACAGAGTTACTAAGTTAGCCAAAGGTCTGGAGAATCTCTCTTATGAGAACAGGCTGAGGGAGCTGGGCCAGTTCAGTCCTGAGGCAGTGGAGGGGGGACCTCATCCATGTCTATAAGTGCCTGAAGGGAGGATAGCAAGAGAATGGAGCCAGGCACTTCTTAGTGGTGCCAAGCAGTAGGACAAGAGGCAATGTGCAGAAACTGATACACAGGATGTTCCACCTGTGCGGTGGTGTGTTTTTCTTTCATTTGATATTTGTTTAATATCTGTTCCCCCCCCCCAACCCCCCTTTCCCTGCCCCTTTCCCTAGAACCTTCCCTGTCATTCATTCTAGCCCCCTCCTCAGCTTCCAGATGTTAGTTCTGCCCTAAACTCCTCCCCTGCTATTCCCTCATTGGTTGCTGTTCCTACACCCCTCCCCCTGAGTTCTGTATAAAACCTTTGCCCCCCCGCCCGCCGGGGTCTTGGGGCTCGTGGAATAAAACCATCTCGTTCCCCCCCAAGTCCCGTGCCGCCTTCGTCTGTCCCCGCGCGCCACGAACTGAACTGCAGAGCTTGCAGGGGGAAGCGGCCGCCCGTTCTCTTCCCTCACCGGCCAGCACGGCACGGCTCGGAGTGCCGCGGCGAGGAGCGCGTACCGCGCCACAACACACCTGAACATGAGAAAGAACTTTGCTGTGAAGGTGACGTGAACTTGAATAGATTTCCTAGAGAGCCTTTAGAGTTTCCCACCCTGGAAGATATTCAAGAACCTTCTGGATACAATCCTGAGCCATGTGCTCTAAAATGACCCTGTCTGAGCGGGGAACTTGAACCAGATGAGCCACTGTAATCCCTGACTGATTCTGTGAATTGCACATTTTTCTTTACTTGTTTACAGGGCTGTGCTATTGATCTATCTTCTGAACAGAGACTTAGCTTTCTCAGGATTTTTCCTAAGAGAAGTTATGAGAGAAGCAGAGAAATGAATAATCAAAAGAATTCTTACCTCACTTGCTGCTGCTCCTTGTTGTGCACATGTGGAATGTGATATGGAGATTGTTTACTTAAGGTGATTGCTTGATTGGATTCTAGTGATGGCCTTTTAGATTGATTGACCAATTAGGTCACTGCTGTGCTGGGACTCTTAGCAGAGAGTCATGAATTTTTCTTAGTAGTGATATAGTTCTTATTAGTATAATATAGTGCAATATAGATTTAGTAGAATACAGTATAATAAAGTAATTAATTAACCTTATGATATCATAGAGTTCTGCACATCACTCTTCCCGCCAGTCGGGCATCGTAGCACCAATACAGGGCTTTCACTTTCCCTATTCAATTGTCTTTATTTCAACCCATGAGTTTTCTCATTTTTATTCTTCTGATACTCTTCCCAGTCCTGCTAGTAGGGGGAGTGAGTGAACTGAAACATTTATGAAGGTGCATCCTAACAGAATGAGTGAAAAACTTGGGTTTTAGTCTGAAATATGAAAAAAAATATTGTAGTTTTTCTACTCCTTGCTGTTCAAATCTGTCAGCTTACTTATCACCCCTTCCAATCACTATCTGATCACTTACCCTCAAAATAGGCAAAACTAACCAGAGAGCAAGTGATTATAAAAGAATGCCAGATTAATGCTTAAAAGGAATAGCTATCACTTTATTCTAACTTCAAAGAAAAATTTAATATCTGTTACCATGACTTAACCCTGAAATAGCACTAAGATTTGAAATTTCAATATGAGGTTTATATCTCAAATAGACTATTGTTCTACGTTAGCTTTCTTAAACCATGATAAGTTAACTATTGCTTAACAAGAAGGTTGTTTTAAAAGTACCATAAAGATCAAATGTTAGCAAGAGAAACGTGAAAAGTATAATGCTCATGCTAACATTTAACACCTTGTTACTCTATAAGTAGCTTAAATGAGGTTGTAGCGAGGTAGGGGCCAGTCTCTTCTCCTAGGTAACTAGTGACATGACCAGAAAAAATCATCTCAAGTACCAGGGGAGGTTTAGATTGGCTATCAAGAGATATTTCCTCACTGAAGTCCTGGTCAGACAATGGAATAGGCTACCCACCCCTGGAGGTGTTCAAAAGATATGTGTAGGACTAGGGTATATGGTTAGTGATGAATGAAGTGAGGCTGGGTTAATGGTTGGGCTCAATTTTGGAAGTCTTTTCTAATCTTCAAGATTCTATGAGCCTATGTTTGATTCTGCAAAGGGAAAGTGCAAACCTATAGATGGGTTATGTTCCTTTTGTATTGACAAATAGTACAGCCAACACAGACTGCATTCCTTCATTGCCTTTCCACAGTGCCTGACAAACGCAGTGCAGAGGTCCATGGAGCCTCCCCTACCCGTGTACAAGACTGAAAATAGTTTTCCTGTATTGACTTGACAAAAAATAGTGTATTTTACAAGCTGGGTCATCATATTTTCATCTTTAGCTACTTTATTTTCAGAGCCCAATGCTCTGCTGAGGGACATAAGAGTCCATTCAGTATTAACTGCATACTTATTTCTGAAAGTTTAACCATTTGTTAAATAGACATGAGTTCTAGCTGCATTTTGGCCTCTACTCAAGTTTTTTTAAAAAGGGAAAAATATTTCCTAAGACCTTCAGGAAAAAACTAGCAAAAAAGAAGATCAATCAGCAGGCTGTGATCCCTGAACCTCCCTAGCAAAATTCAGGCCAAAAAACCTCTTTGTCAAAATCATGATATTTCCCATGTTTCACAAAAGTTCTTAGCCATACTGATTAACCATCTATTTATAAGTGTCCAAATTCTGCATAAAAAATTTAAGCTATTGCTGACAGCTATAGAATCCATTTATCTCCATACACAGTAAATGCAGCTGGGACATTCTTAATGTGAACAAACCAAAAAGCTTGAACTGAGATGTTGGAAAGGATGGACAGCCTTCTGTACATGAGATCCTCTGGGAAATATTTCTGAAGATTGATTCAAGTTAAAAGAAGATGCTGAGGCAAATATATATATCTTGTGGCTTATAAATAACAGCAAATCCCATTCTTCAGAAGAGTATATGCATTGAATATTTACCTGTACTGTTTTCACAGCATGAAAGAAACTTCACTTGCTTAAAATCTAAGCATGTAAAGTCTTCACTAATAGCATTTTTGAGCCAATTTAAGTGTTTGCTGTTATATATCTTAAAAATTTTAGCTTTTTCTCTGTATCAACTCAATGAGCCCTTTTGAGGAGGGAAGATTACAAAATATATAACAATTCTTGACATAGTGTCTCTTCAAACTCAATCTGCCATCTAAATAAAGTGTCCAGATAAAAAGATGCACTCTTCATTGATATCACCTACCTTGCTTAGAAAGAAATCTTAATGTTGCTGATATTCAATGGACATAATTTTTCAAATGTATTCATCTGGAAAAATTATCATATTTATGTTAATAGAATTCTGTTATTCTATTATCCATCATACTGCAAAGAAGTATAACAATTCTCCATTGACAATGTAAGAGCCAGTAAACATTAAAATTAATTGCGCTTTCGTATCTTAGAAAAGTCAAATTAGCATCTTACCAATAACAGTAATTGCATGTTTTCTACTGCACATGAGTTTATCACCTTTTCCACAAAGAATAATGCAGTTCAAACACAAAATTTGCTGATTTCAATGGTTCTTAGAAGATAATTGTGATCAGAAATTTCATTTTTAAGAAAACACTGGAGGGTCAATGATAATTACTCATAAGCTGTCAGAGCAGTTGTTCAAGGACATTGCAAAACTGAAACTACAATACAGTAAAATTCCAGACACTACAAATCTAATTGGGTAGATAGGTTAATTCTACCTTGCTGTCAGAGTAAAATTCTTGGTCCATACCTAATTTTTATCTTTCATTTTTGTAATGAAATCAGAGGAAGAAAAACAGCCAACAGTTTTAGGTACAAGACAGTTACATTTAAAAAGGATACCTATGTCCAGATTGTAGCTAAGTGTGAGCCAAGTGGAACCCACATTTACCTAGTGTTGGTGGACGTGTCTCTTTCTGAGCTAGATCACTCACTGAAAAGGAGGTGTTTGGATTTTTTTCAGAGAGTAGTGGTAGATGTTTTTTTCTTTTAGTTCCAATAAAATGTGAAGATTTCTACTAGGATTTGACCTTCAGTCTGAAGTTAGGTCTGACATAGCAAAGAAGAGATATTATTAAGATAATATCTTTAGGTTTTTTCTTTTTTTTTTTTTTATAATAATAGTCTTATTAATTTCACCATCATAACAATGTCCAAAGAATGTGCTAATGCACAAAGGATAGGTGAAATGAATGGTTTTTATGTCATTCCACTAATTGGGAAGAAATACCACTGTAATCAGAGCTGTCTAAGTCTAGGTACCCAAGGGTAAATGCTGACTAACACTGCTGTTTAAGGTGAGGTTTATTAATTGTGATAAAGATTAATTAATCTCTACCCTTTTCTCTTTTAAAATAATTTTTATGATGAGATCATGACAATTATTAATCCATGTCAGACTTTTAAATTTAGAAATAGTGAAGGGGGAAAGTCAAAGAAGGATTTCAAGAACAATGTATTAGAAAAAAATGAACTAATCTAAAATAAATTCTACTTTACTTTGCGGTGATCCACTGATTTATCTGGCACTTTTAGAAAGAAGTGTGCTTGGAACATGACTAATGGCCATAATAACATATATATCTACAAGCTGTGATCCAGTCTTACAAGGCTCTGCTCAGACAAGTCTCATTGCTAGCAATAGTGACTCACTTTAACAGAAGTTGAAGGTACAAGCCATCTAAGTATTTCAATGGAAGCTGCTTGCCTAGACTCAGATGACTGAGGCAGGGAATCCCCTCTACCACTTAAGCTCTTTGCAGTCTATATATGCTAGAAGACATACAAAGAGTATGGCTAATAGCATGACTAATTGCACCAGTAGTACTGTCAATCACAAAATCAAAGTGTCTTGGAATAATTGGATGGCAGAGAGACAGAATTGTCTCAAAGAGATTACAGAAAGAAGAAGCAGCAAAATCAAAACCAGAATTAAAAGAAATAAAACCACCATAAAACAATAACACAACAAACTCACAAAACCCCACAAAACATACAAACCCTCAAAATCTATAAATGTTCCCCATCATGCCTTTAAATGGAGTTGTTCTAATATATACACTTGAAACCTGACCACCTATGGTAGGGTCTGCCAGTAGAAAACAATGATATCTGGAAAAAGTAGCCCAATTTCATGCACTTGAATATTTAGAACAGCAAAAATGGGGTCTTTTTCCTATACATGGCAGTTATGACTACATATTTTTCATATACACTTATACAAGACTATGGAGATCTTCCCTGCTCAAAAGCTGCAGTAAAAACCCCACCAAATCCACACTCACATCCCTTTCCTCCCAAAAAACCCCCAAACAAACCACAAAACCCAACCCCAACCTTTTGGAAATAAAATGTGAAAAGTAATGTCAACTAATTATAATTTTACATCTTTTAATTTTAATCCATTTTTAATAAAGAGTGATCAAGAATCACTTGAATATTTTTGAACGATATTGTAATTACATAGTTTAAGCAACCTGTGATTTCACAAACTCTGATACTTGCTGCTACTTAGAGCTACGTGAATCAGCCTATGAACTTCAGGCTTGAGAAGAAAGTAAAAACTTGAACCAACAGCAATTGAAATATATTCTCAGTGAAAAATAAATAATTCTGTTTAGAATATGGTACACATTTTTGAGCCCATGTTAGACAGTACTAATATCTCTTTAATATCAAATAAACAACAATGAAAATATGAAAAAGAAGAATACTCAAATATGAAATTTCAGGAATTTGTATTTTAAAAAACACACTTAAAGATGAATATATTTAAAACCGTTCTATTAATTTGAATTGGATTTGAACCTATGATTATAATTTAAACTTCCCAAGCAGCTCAGTACTATCTTTGGAATTTTACTTTTGTGTCCTCTGTACAGCTGAGCAGCAGGTTGCCAGGGCTCCGTGGGGATCGCTGCTTCCAGGGAAACACACAGCGGGACCTCAGGGTCTGTCCCACCATCCCAGCCAGGAGCAGGCAGCTGGGGGCAATGGGATAACCCCAGCCCCAGGATTCTGGCACCTCCTTGGAGATGCAGATGTGCTGAGGTCAGGAAAGGATTGGGCTCAGCAGGGCCTGGGGGACTGGCAGGGGGACTTTAACCTCAGGCCATGTGAGGGAGTCCTGGGCTGGGCAGGGACAGGTAGACCAGGCAGCTCTTTCAGGAACTGGACAGGAAATTCACAACACCATTGTGCAGCAAATGAATTCATAATTTTCTTACCTTTTAGCATTTTGATTATAGAATTTTTTACCCTTCTTTAAAACAAAGAATATGCACATTAAGAAATAATGGATATTCTAGGCAGACTTTTGTCCAAAGCTACCAAGAAACTGTGTACAAAAGTGGGACACAGATGTGCTGCCAGATGCTGCGAGGCCTTTTTGTTTGTCAAACGGAGAACATTTACATGTTCAGTATGCTCACATTTTTTGCACAGTTAGAAGGTGAACTAAAGAAAAATGTCAGAAACTCTAAGAAGTCTTTCAAGTTTACATGTACAGTGTTTGAATAAGATGAAATGCAATTCCATTATATATATACATGTACACACCCGCACCGATATATATATTTATATATTCCAAGTCTTATTTCTAGTTGTTCTAAAGGGAAGAATGAGCAGTTCTTCTCTAGAGCCAACACCTCACAGGGTGGAGTGGGTTTAAAGTACCTACTGAGTAGCTGACACTTATGAATTCTCCAGGCATATGTGAAAACAGTATTTAAAATGCTAGTTTTGTATAGATCCTTGCGATAAGTAGACTACACTCTCCTGGTCTCTGCTCTCTTAATGACATCAACAGATCAAAAAGTTCATGCCATCAATCCAATCCAGAGCCCATGATCCTTTCCCAACATCAGATTTCTCTTTTTATTAACTCTTATTAAAATAATTAAACAGATTTGTTGGGTACTTGACAAATATATAAATTTCACTTCCAGAATACATTAAACAAACTTTCTTAACTGTTCATATCATGTTAATGTACCTGCTTGGTGGAAAGCAAATTTCCATTTTAATCTTTTCATAATGAATTCCACTTTTTGGTTCCTCAAGAAATGTTTTTAATTTCATGTTCAGTTTCTGAACTTCCTGGTAAAAATACCTCAAGATGAAATCTTTTGTCATGTGCACTGAACATAGGAATATTTCCTTTA
Organism: Lonchura striata; assembly: GCF_050655825.1. NCBI lineage: Eukaryota > Metazoa > Chordata > Aves > Passeriformes > Estrildidae > Lonchura > Lonchura striata. Next base: position 140,118,168 of record NC_140704.1, on the reverse strand, counting down.
TTAGAGACTGTAGGAATGCAGGCTTTGTTACTTGTTTGTGCACAGAGTAAGACATATGTCATTCATTCACAAAAATAGATAATAGTCTACTATTGAGTAACAATACATCTATTGTTTTAAAGAGATATAAAGCAGAAATAGCTCTTTAAGCCCACTTAAAATAATTTTAACTGACGTAATTATATTTCTATGCATCTTTTTTCAAGTTGCAGTGGTTCTGCACTACAAAACATTAGCATGTGACTGTGTGGAGGATGGCATTTAAAATTAACTTTTTATTCTCTTAATTACCTTCATTTTTCTTTTAGTAAGATGAATTCCTATCACTTAATTACTTCAAGTGCACCAGCTGCATAAACATATGACTTTACCAGAGGGCCCAAAAAAGTAATCCAGACAGATATTCTGTTTAGGAAAGAAAGAAAGAAAGAAAATTCTCCTTATGTGTAATTTTGGTAATTATGGTAATTTTTTTTTCAATAGAAAATTACTTTAAAAGGGAAAATATTTTTCTTAAAGTACTACAAAATAATTAAATTTCTAAATTCAATATACATAGAATATTGCTTCAATCTAATGAAATGTGGCTTTTATCATTTAAATAATAATTTATTGCTCATAAACTGGAGAAAATTTACATAAATCCACTCCTCACCTACTCCCAAATGCTTGCTTTCAGACTGGAAAACAAATCAACCAACCTACATTCAACTTTGTTTTCTGGACCTACACAGTTTCAGTTGTGCAAATTGTATCCTAAAGATCTCTGCCTACTATTGCAAAAAAACCCATAGCATTTTCAATCAGTAGAAACTGGTAAATTAATCTCTAGAAATGTAATGTTATTAAAAAATCATATTTAACTTTTCATGCCAGATAGGAAATTTTAACCATCTGACAGGAACAACATTAACTGGACTGTGTAATTAACCATAATTAAATTACCAGATGGATCAATATCCTACAGCTCTGCTTGCAGAATGTGTGCTTGGACTACAGACCAACTGCAGTGACAGTAAACTCTCCATATGTCCCGATGTCCTAGTATCTTGATCATTCCTACTGAGATATGTATTTGGGTGCACCTACTTTCTACATGCAGTTAATTTTCTTTGAAAAATAACCTGAATATAAAGAGCAGGTGGGAAATAATTCTGCCTACTCCTAACCTGAACTCATATGTTCATACCACTTCTAAGATAAACAGGTCCAGTGTGCTTTACAGTATTACTCTGCAATGTAGGTGCTTCCTTTCTTCATCCTCTCCTCTTTCAAGAAACTTAAGGAGGTTAATTATACTTTTTCTTTCTACCAGCGATAAATGAAAATTTCAAGTATATGAAAATTTCACAGCTTTCAGACAAATTATATTAAATGGAGTAGTGGCGAGCCAAGAAAGGATCTTTGAGAATAAGATGATGTTTGTAGTCTATTGGACAGTCAAAAGTTATATTTTGATTCCAATCTGGTATGGAAGATGTGCAAAAAACCCCACATCTCCAAAAACATTGCAGTCATGGCACAAGGTGACAGGAGACTACTAGCAGTATCTTATTTCAAATGAACCATGCAAACATGGACATGACATAATTATCTGATCTGTGTTTAGGATAACGAGTCAAGTTGGGTAATGATGTTATGCCTACTATATGGGTACAAATGCTATAATAAATTATATCCTGTCAGTGAAAGTGTGCATACTTATGCTAAATCATCCTGAAGTAATTACTGAGTGGTATTTTACAACTCTTATCTAAATGGTCTTTTTACCTCTGAGTGCAGTACGTCGATGCTGAGTAAGTCATTGCTGTATGGTATTAAACTGGTAGTATTCTATTTGTTTCTAAAGTACTTTGTGATCCACTAGCGTAAAACACAAATGCTATCAAGATGTCTAGATGTTCCCTATGAAATGAAAATAAGGGCATGAATTACATATTGTGCAATTCCTATCTGTTTATGAGAAAGCTTTAGGACAAAAATCCTTCTGATACAGTGGCAGATGGCTATATAAGGCACAACAAAATAAACACAATGCTACTGTGCAATGGAAGATTTCCCTTGAGTGAAATATCTTCAGAAAAAAAAGACAAAAACAATCAAACAACTAACCAAAAAAAAAAAAAAAAAAAAAAAAACCCAGCAGGTTTTCTTTGGGAAAAAAATTACTTGAAAAGAGAACTTGAGAGTAAATGAAAATTTGAATTTATAAAAAGCAGGCTAACAGAAGTCCTGCAGACAAAAAAACCTAAATGATACAGTAGAGGAGATTTACTTTTTGCTATACATAAAAATGGGAAACAAAGCACTCCCCAAACTCTCTAAAGTAGCAGAGAATTAATACAGTTTAGAACTGACAGCACTCTGTTCTGAAGAAGCCTATACTGCAGGCAGTACTTCATGGTCCTCTGCTCAATTAGAGACACTATTGAGACAGTTGTGCAACTGTCAGACACGCATTATTTAGTTTGTCTTGTAGTTAGCTGTTGCAAGGAATTCAGTTCTATCCATGTAAAGTCAGTGAGATTTACCCTTGACTACCATGGTGAGAGCATCAGGAGTACAGATCACTGAATCCCTGAGTTAAGTTGGAAAAGACCTCTGGGATCATTAGGTACAACTTTTTACCCACCACCCCTGTGTCAACTAGACCATGGCACTAAGTGCCACATTCAGTCATTTCTTGTGCACCCTCAGGGATGGAGACTCCACCACCCTCCTGGGCTGTCCATTTCCATGTTTAGTAAGGCTTTTCTGCTTATGTCCAGCCTGAACCTCCCCTAGCACAGCTCCATCTCCGCTTGTCCTGTCGCTGGTTGCTCCTTTCAGGGAGTTGTAGAGGGTGATAAGGTCTCCCCTGAGCCTTCTTTTCTCCAGGCTAAACAATCTGTTTCCTTTTGGGGAGATATATATCTGATCCTGCTACAACTGGGGACTAATGAAGTGGTTTCAAGAAAAATTTGAATATAATAGTTAAAGACCCATTACCTCTTTTATGTCTTATTTTGCTGTTTCCCCATGGGAAAAAAAGAAAAAAAAGATTGTAAAGTGAATCTTAATATTCATAGAAATTTCTGATACAATTCCTTGCTCTCCTAATATACAGCTAATTCTAAAAAAACAGGGATAGACAAAGCCATGTAAGTTGCTCTCATAGAAATAAAGTTCTCTCAACATTTTCCAAGAAATTAATTTGTTACAATAAACAATACATTATCATGCACACTAATAACAACTATAAAATCACAAATCTCCTTAATCTTTTGTCTATTACTGTGCATATGCTATTTTATAAGTAAATTTCTTATTTAAAAAAATAGATATATATTTAATGTTAAGCCACAGCCACTGCTTCTCATAACAACACTAAGAATGCTCAAGGATCATTATATCTGTAAAACACTTTTGTTTAGTAGCTATTTTAGCTATTTTGTATTTCTCCCATATGCTGAAGTAATCTCCACTGAATCAACAATGTATCCTCCTGACCCAAGCTCATGCTTTTCTCATCTTCATGCTTTAAAGAAAATTGTCTATGAACAGCTGCTCCCACAGTACTTCAGTAACAGGACTTTGAAATAAAACCACTACTCTTGTGCACTCAGTCTGTCAAGCAGAAAGCCTAGAAAGGATCAGGAGTGGAGGGGAGAGGGAGGAAAAAATCCTGTCAATTCTGAAATTACCTTTACAATATTTTATAGCTATTTTAATATAAATGCTGAGGCATGCACAATGGAATGGACTTAGGAAGGAAATCTTATACTTTAAAAAATAATATTTAAAGACTGATATTGTCACCAAAAATTATACTGTTTCCAAAAGTATTGCCAAGTTATTGATCATTTAGAAGATATAGGAAGTATACCTCTGCCTTTCACATTGTCTGCCTGTGAAGGGGACATTTAACATGCAGGTCTTGCACTGCCTGCAGCATTGTTGAGAATGAGTAAGAAGTGAGCATCTAAGGAAGATGACATCCAGTATGCATTCTACATACAGCCACTGCTGATATGAAATGACATGGAATCTGAAGCCTGTTCATATAACTCTCTTGCTTTACTGAGTAATGTTTCAGGCAAAAAAAAGAATGTTGCAACAGTGTTCAGAGATCTCAAATCATAACTATTTTTATTAGAACTGAACATCAGAAAAAAATAGACAAGTAACTATATCTTTTTTCCCTTCACTGGTATTCTGAAACACTACATCTTATCATGTCAATAGGACTAGCCATCATAGTCCTATTATTTTGAAGAAAGTTTTTTATAGCAGTGTTTTCCCCACAAATGGTTCTTGGGTTTCTGTTTCACTTTCTTTTTGATGATGTTTTGATCAATTTATCTTTTCTACTTTTTTTCTGCAGAGGGAAACATAACCAGTGTTTTCTCTGAAACATGAAATTATAGCATTTAATGAATTCCAATCCAGCACTTTAAGCATTATATGTCCCTCTCTCTCTTTGATGCCTCATAAAGAGAAAAATGTTTGGCCTGATAACAAATATATTCATTCTAGGCTATGAAGCACTATGATCCACTTCAATAAGTCTTTCTGGATGTCTGGAAATGCTTTGAGAAATATTGGGTAATACACAAATGTTCACACATTATGGTTTCATTCATACCCATTATCAAGATAGAACAGTTAGTTACAGTCATATTTGACCTCTGCTTAGATTCACTGATTTTATCTGAGGAATCTCAATCATAAGTTTTCACGAGATTAACAAATACATACAATGTTGTTTTAAAATACAAGATTCAATTAATCAGTTTTGTTATAATGAATACATAAAGGGGAAAATGTTAGCGCAAAGAAAGTGGAGGAAAAGAGAATAGTAATCTATTGCTGAGTTGTTGGCTTTAAGGACTGTGGAAGATGGCATCAAATCTACCAAAGAGGTGAAAAAGAGATTGCAAGAGATTCTCTAAATAAAGGAAAATGAAAGTAATTTTTAGAAGAGAAAGATAGAACCTGCAGGGTGCTCTTGTAGCTGTTAAAAAAACCCAGAATGGTTAGAAATGTTAACATCCTTCAACATATAGATTTCATTCAGAGAAATGTAGCCTGAGAGACAGGGTGTTCAGAGAGAATCAATGACAGAAAAAGGCACCACAAAAGGTCTGTTAAATGGAGTATTTAGGTTTGACTCTTGTAGCTTTTCAGTTTTTTCTTTAAGCATCCATGCCACTGATAAACATTTGAAGTTTCACTTTCTCTATCAGTTGTTGAAAGCTAAAATTTTTACTAGAATTTTTACTTGTTCTGAAAAATAGACTATTCATATTCATGATGACTGTGCATACCTACTTGGGTAAATCCTCTTCAGTTCCTCACTCCAAAATACTTTTCCTTGATTACACAAAGAAAAAGCAAGAAATGAGGAATATGACTCCTCAATATTTCACCAAATATTTCTCAGTGACTTACTCTTCAGGGGAAAAAAATTATAAAGACTTTATAGATATAGGGAAGTGACATGGCTTAGGAATGGTATTCCTGACTCTAGTTCTCCCACCAAGACCTCTTAAACCACACTGTTGCTTGCTCGCTCCCTCACCCCCCTCTTCTCCCTTCTCCACCCCCTCTTCCATCCTCCTGCACCCCTGAAGGTGGCTGGAGAAGAGCACTGCAGACACAAAAGGCAAAGATCACAGGTTGAGATAAGAACAATTTACTGAAAACAGCAATGAGATAAGAAAATAAACAGTAACAGCAACAATATTATTAACAGAAGTATACAAAAAGAGAGAACACATTCTCCCCCATCCACTGCCAGGCTTTGTTACCCTAGAAAGTGATACCTCTCCTCCCCAGAAGTGAGATCCTCCCTCACCCCTGGCGAATATGTAATGTGGTATTGAATAATAAAATGTCTTGGCCATGCTCCCTCCCACTGATCTGGGCTAGAACCAAGACTAGAAGCAAATTTAAAATTCCTAGTTGAGGGAAAACTGTATATGTTAAAGCAACCAGTTCAGATTTAGAGTGATGTTGTATTTAATTATAAGTAGTACAGAGTTCGATAATGTTCAGAACAGTTTTCCATTATTCTGTCAAGTTTGTGCAATCACAAATATGATCTTGCAATTTTAGATAATGAAAGACAACAACATTGCATGTCTGGACAAAAGGTTGGCACTTGATGGATATTAGACACTAACAAAATTAAAAATGTATCAAAATTTTAGAAGAAGTCTGCTTAGCTAATTTTCCTGGTCCAAAGAATTACTTTTTTTATGAAAAATAAAAATCTGTAATTTCCAGTTCTTTATCAGGAGGATGGCATATCCTGGAACTGGTTTGTTAGCAATGAAACTCCAATGACCTTTATCCCAGACAAGAAGTTTATAGGACTGAGGATACCCCACACTACCATTCTACATTTCCACTTAACATTTTGAAATAGTGAGGTCTTTAAACCCACATAGTAAGGTATTTGAATTATTGTTGCAGCCAGTTCATAAAGAGACATTCAGAATTTTCTGCCATAATCTAATCTATTAAATACTTCCTTGAAAAGGACAATTTGACTAAAAAAAAAATCTGAAACAAAACAAGGAAATGGCAATTACAACCAAAAATCACCACTCAAATCCCCAACTACAAAAAAAAAAAAAAAATTAGAAATTTTCTTTAATTAAGATGAATTGCATTCTATAATAAGTGGATTACCTATAGTGCTAATACAGTGAAATATCACCATCTTCATAGGACTGAAAAAGAGTAAGGAATGATATGAGTCAAGTAAAACCAAAAAGCACTTTTTACCACTACTAAATTCTCTGCAGGATCTTCACGTAAATCCTCTCACTCTTTCAGATATGAAATATAAACAGAATTTCCTCTGCCCAACAAGTAAATTCAGCCTAATTCTTACCAATTCAGAAGCCAAAGGTCTTTACAGAGAAGCCTACTGGAAACTTGGAAAAGTATAAGCAGTAGTAGTACTTGCTAGCAAAAAAGGACTGAATATCAATCCCAAAAGGAGGAAAAGCAATGTGCCTTCTCTTTCAACATGAAATAGCAAGGGGTATTAGGGAAAGAGAATATGCTTTTTTATGTTTTAAAAGTATTATTATTGTTGTTAATTTTCTGGTCCCACTCTAAAGAATCTTATGTTAGCAGCAGGAACAGTACTCTATAAACACAATAATTTATTTTATACCCTTTAATTCTTACAGAAAGTACATAATTGCACTAGGCATCTCATTTTGTCTTATACTTTACAAGCTTGGAATATAACATAGTGTAGTGGGATGTATTTTTAATCAAGTGAAAGATCTGCATCCAAATCATTGCACTGACAATTTCTAGTATATAGTGTACAAATTAATTTACTTTTAATGGATTAAAAAAAAAATTGTTCAGCATTTTTGTGCATACAAACACATCTAGATATAGAAAATACTGCCATTTAATATTCTGGTCTAAAGTTTGTAAATTCAAATTATTTTAATGTAACAGAAGAGCTTGAGCTGAAACATATTAAAATATAAGACATTTTTGACTCAGAGTAATAACCTGGAATAAAGAAAATAATTAATACTGTAGTAAGCTAATATGAAGAATGGGCATTTGCCAGAGGATAAATTAGACTTTAAGTGGGAGACCATTTCTGAGGAACATGTCATGAAACATAGATGTAGAAAGACAGCACATCAAAAGTGATGGAGTGAAACAGAAAGACAAGAGTCTATACTATTGTTTGACCGTAAGTTATTTATAAAACTTATTATATAATAAAGCTGAAAGACTAATCAAGGCTGCTGAATAATAGTCACTTAACTGAATAAAGTTACTTTTAATTTTTTCTCTGTTTCTCATATTACTAATACCTTACACAATAAATAATTTCTTTCAATGAATTTACACTCTTCAAAGTAACAAAATTATTTTTAAAAAAAATATTTCAAAGCCCCTCCTTTGAAGACAGCTACATGCTATTGATTTGAAATTATGAAGTAACCATATTATTTTTTCCACCAGCTCCTACTCTTTCCATAAACTCTCAGTAGTGGTCTTTTTAGATCCTATTTTGCTTTCCCTTTACACATCTTACATGGCTGAAATTCAGTCATGACAATAAAAAGGATAGTACTCCAGTCAACAACAAAGAACATATACAAGTTGTCTTAAGACATTATATTATTTTTTAAGCTTAATAAGGTATTCTGCCTCTAATCCATCTGTTGTTTTTCTGTCATCCTCCTTCCTTCCCCCCTAACAGAATCTGTGATATTTAGATGATTCAGAGATTGTAGAAAGTCTCTGTCTTTGAGCTGCGGGTGCCAAGGAAGAAGTTGTAACTCATCTGTGCTGGTTTTCAAGGTTGTTTACTCTGTTTATCTCTAACATGTTCTGCTGCCCTGCCGCAGGTCTCTCCTGCAGGGCAGTGTGTGGGGCTCTGCCCTCAGTGGGATGTTACAAACATTAAATATCAGAAACTACGTGTGCTATATTTACAATAACGTGTCAATATCTGTCACCTACGTTGAACAGTGTGTCCCCAGCCTAAACCAATAGAAAAATGCCAACACTACAGTGAAACATGGAGGGCATGAAGAAGAAGAAAAAGGACAAGACACACCCAATTTCCTCTATCTTGCCCCCTTTGTACCCATTATATAGAATCCTGAAATTTTACTTTTGCACCCATGCCACACTAATTATTACTTATATCAAACACTCAGAGCTTGTAATTCATCCTGTAAGATTGAAAACTCTTTTCCAAGGACAGAGATCACAGACAGTGTCTCTTGGGGCTCTGTCCAGGGGGGTTTCTGACCCCCTGCCAGGGTCCCAGGCCTTCCAGGGCAGCCAGAGGGATGCCCTGGATTCCCACAACCCCCTGCCACTCCTTGAAAGAAATAGAAATATCAAAAACCAAGGAGTCAATTCATAGCTAATTTAGGAGATAAGATGAAAAAAAAAACTTTATGTTAAAGAATCGAACTGGAATTCAGAATGCATGAGTGCAATCCCTGCTTTAGTAAGCCATCCATAAACTTCCAGCATGACAAGGCGCTTCTCTGTACTCTAATTCCAGCCATCTTCCTTCACCAATTTTAGGTTATTCAGGAAAGACTTGCTTATAAAGGAGACAAAATTGAACTTTCCAAAGAACCATTGTAATAACTAATATAAATTCTTCTACTTGTGAGATATGAAACCAATATCTGAGTGATAGGGGATGTTTGAGTACCAAGAACAAGATGAAGGAAAGAGAAAAAGAAATTGAACATCACTTAGCATTACAATATTCTTGTCCCAATTAGTGTAAATTGATACATGACTCATTCCTAATTTAAGTCTTTTAAACTGAAACAGCATCAACCTGAATGACTTTATAATGATTTCTAGGTAAAGACATGAATCTTACAGGTAGAGGAGAAAACTCATGTATGTATCCTACTTTGACACTGTAGCCTTCAAAAACATTTTATGTGTAAATAAGGGAATATGATTTTCATGAGACATCAAAATTGTACTGCTGGTCTCTTTAAAGTTTTAAAGGCATAACTAATTTACACCATTTTGTATGGTTAGTTCAGTTAAAATTATGCTAACATTCATAGTCTAAATTATGGAAATAACTCAGACCAAACCTTATTATTAATAGACTTGGAAATTATTGTATATAAAATTTCTAGTTCTTCCTCTCGTCTGCTGTTAATCTCTACACTGTTCACCTGTCCATCGCCTGGAGGACAGTAGTGTTAATAATGGGATTTATTTTGCTTTGCCAGGAAGAAATATGCAATTGATTCTGATGGTTTCTTCTCTATTGTTGTTCCACTTCAGACTATTTTTATATCTTCTATATATTTGTATAGTTAATGCATTGTAAAAATATATATATTTTTTTAGATAATTACTCTTTTTTCTTTTAACTACTGCAAACTCTGTTCTGTCCAACTCTCAAATCTGCACCACAATAGCTCACCACTGTTGAATTTTTCATAGCTTCAATCTTAAGTGTACATTTTTTTTATCATCTCATACTTCTCTGCACCATGGGAGTCTCTGTCTCACTTTTATCAGTGAGGCCTCATATTTCATTCTCTACAGAAAAATTACTCCTTATTTCTTCATTAAAAAATTATGGTTGTAGCATAAAAAAATAAGCAAAAGCGCTTAAAAAAAAAATAAAAGAAATACTGCTGAAGGCAAAGAAACTTAAAAAAAAAAAATCAGTGCAGAAATCAGTGGCCTGTTGCTATGAATGGCAATGCTGTATATACTGGTCTGCAGGCTGTAAGCCCGAGTATTTTAGTAGGAGTTACATCAAAAATTAATACCTCTTCCTTGTGCTTTTAAAAGAAAGCAGAACCATCACTGTATTTTTCAGAGGATTTGGTCCTGATGTCATGTTTGACATGATCCTAGAAAACCTTGTAGATTGAAATCTTTCAGGAAAATTAAGTAGAAGAGCAAATAGTACCTAAATCCTGACTGGTCTTAATGCAAGCTAGATTCTGAGCCACCCAGCTCTGTCAAAATTTATGTCAGCTGTCAAAAAATCTTCACAGAAGGGAAGGCTAGGGACTTAGATTCAAGGGCATAAAAATTTCTTAGAGAAGGAGGGAGATTTTTGAATTCTAGTTATGAATGAAGTTGAAAATATTGCACAATCTGCACTGTAGGTCTATATGAACTGAAATTAGAGGAGTATAACAACGCAATGAAGAAGAAAAATGCAAATGAGCAACACCTAAAATAAAAAAATTAAAAACTACAGAGTTTAAGTTTGTTTACATTGTTTAAAATATTTTGACCAAAGCGAAATATCATATTTTGATACACAAGAGGACACATTGTGCCATCTGTTTCTCACCATGCACACTGGGATATCAATAAAATAAAACACAATGAAATATATTAAAAAGAGCATTTTTCCTTCATGTTAGCTCTAGAGATACAGGACTAGTGGTATTTGTATGAATGCTCTTCAATCAGTAAAGGCTTCTCATCCTATAAATCTTGTCCTATTCTTACTGTGGCCCTACATTTGACATCACTATATTGAGAGCAAAGCTATTAGTGCTTAAAACTAAGTAAATTGTGTCTGAGCTTAGAAACTGATGAGTTTGGCAAAGAAAGATAACAGTCTAAAAGGTGTAGAAAATAATCAGTTAGGGGAGATTTATCCAAAATCTAATATGTAAGGATTTCTACATTCTGAAATAAGACACACAAAAATATTAAGAATGGTTGAGAAAAGAAAATTTAATATAATGTTTGCTACTTAAACCAATAAGCAATACTTGTCAATAAGCAAGACTAATCAGAGACAAGTGTATTTCCATACCAACATTAAATGTTTATGGGCATAAGGTGTCTCAGGAAACAAGAAAAAAACCCTGACATATCTTGCTCTAGATAAACACATTAATGAATTAGGTGCACCAGAAATTTGTTGACAGCACTGGGATTGTAAATGAAAAGATGAATGTGAGAGCCCAATAATGACAATAAAGAGAATTTCAATTTAAATAGGATGGACATATTCATAACAGAATTTTAATGGTCCAAAATAATCAGTCTTAAATGACAATATACATTTGTGTAACTATTAGAGAGTGTCTGGCCAGGATAATGATACTGATTACCAGTTTCTCAGACAAGTGAAAACAGGCAATAAAGCTTTTCTGGATAGCATCAGCATCTTTCTATCAATTAATCAAATGTCCCTGTGGGAATTAAGCAGATAACATTTTAAGATACTAAGACTATGTTTATTCTGGGATCAGTTAATTAGGAGGCCCCTGAAGTAAAAATGTTACTACTGATTTGATGCAAATAAGACTGTTCAAAATCCTGTAGAAGTATACAATTTCATAATTGTAATGATTCACTTAGATTCAACAGCTCTACAGTAGAATAAAGGACAAAAATAAGATTGTAAACAAAGTCAAAAGTAGGAAGAAATTTCAATAAGCAGTTGGAAAAGAGACAGGAAAATGGAGCTAAGAATAAATGTTCAGTTGTTCATCCAGCATTGACAGTAACCAGAAGTCTTCACTTGGCTTTGTGTAATTCAGCATAGATATGAGTCATTAAAACAGGTTCTGTGAGTAAAAAACAAACTATGACTTGAACAGTACATACACCTCTGAGTCACTGGTCAATGATATAGCAGGTGAAATTCAAGGTGTATGGAGTTAAAAAAAACCAACCAATCATTTTCTGCACACATGCAAAACCAGCGTGACCTGAGTACAACTACTTGGGAGCAAAGTCCTTGGCTGAATATTAAATCCATGAAAATATAATCTCAACATGCAGAACAAGTCAAAAAGAAATCCAATTGTTAAGAAGCATTGAAAAAGAAAGCAGGGGAGAGAGAAGAAAATGTCATTATGCCACTATTTAAATACATGGCTTACCCTTAGCTAACAGCACTGTTCTTCAGGGGTTGATGCAAGGTCTGATACTGTTTGACAGCACTGCTGATCTCCATGGTGAAGAAATGCAAGCACTCAGATTTACACATAATACCAAACCAGGAAGAGTAGTTAATATTTTAGAGTGTGCTATTCAGAGGGATTTCATCAATCTGGGGGAATAGGATACCTGAAGTTCAAAACTGGCAAATGCAGAGCCTAACTAGTGCAGATTAATAAAGGCTGGGGCCTGACTGGCTGGGGAGCAGCTTTACAGAGAAGGAAAAAAGGGCTCCCGAACAAGCTGAGCATGAGGCAGCTGTGTGCCCTTGCACTTCTCACAGTAAAATGAAAGGGAGGGAAAAATGCATTGATGCTCCTTTAAAGACTGTAACTATTCTTATTCAATGGAAGGTGACACAGTTATTAAAGAAATATCATAGCCCTAGTTTTGATTTTCTTTTTTTTCTTCACAGGTCAAGTGGAAAGTTAAAATTTATGGACACACCAAACTACAAGTGAAAAAAAAAAAAAAAGCTGAGTGGTTCAGGGGAAATAATCAGAACAATCCCTTTTTAGGACTCAAAGCTGCTTTGAAGGAATAGCAAAAAACAGCCATGGATTATGTCACCTAAAACACTTTTTAAAGAGGTAGGAAAATGAGAGCTGATTTTTCTCAAAGCTTATTAAAAAGGGTACATAAACTAATATTGTTATCACAATTGCCTAAAGAATTTCTGTGTGACTAGCAATAATTTTTACAAAGTATAAATTAGAACATCTATTCCATTTACTAAGTCGAAGCACATAATAAATGTTCAGCAACATCATCAGGATACTTGAACTTGTAAAATTTACCATGATTTTTTCCTTTTGTGTGTTACTATTGAAATCTCTCTTAAACATAAGCAGTACTTATTGGAAGAATATATCTGTGTGGTTTTGACTGAGATTAAATCCTCATCTCAGGTCTTCTAGAAAATGTTTGGACTGAAAAGGAATGTCATGTCTATTGAAACACACGTGTACAAGAGTCAAAAATCTACCTGCAGTAAGTATATAATAATCTATTGCATATCTTAGTAACTGAAATCACCTAAATTCCAGATTGTTCACTAAAACTACCAGGATAAGATATAGTCAAAGACAAAAAACCCTTGTAGTGATGCATCTTGCATCCTTCTCCCTGCCATTTTCTGCATATGCTTTGCCTATGTACTAGGCTGTAGAGTGAACTTGCCAGTGAATTCTGTTAAATCACACTTTCACAAGTTTATATTAAAACCTGTTTTTTGCCAATACCTTAGACAGTGATTATTTAATTGGCTTGTACCACTCATTCACAACAAACCATTATATACATTAGAAATATAAGGGGATCTGGATACACATATAAAAGAAGAAAAAATGAAATAAAAATTATATTGTTTTCATCACTGCTCTATCACAAACCTAAGGTATTTAGAAAGTGGAGGTAAAAGGTAAGTTCCACATGTTTTTCAGTATCTGAAACATGAAAAAATAAACTGGTGATATGGCCTAAACTAAGGTGAAAATTGCTTTACAAGATGCAGACTCTTTCTGTCTAGAATAATATGTGGAAGTATATATGATGCTTGTTGAACAGTAAGAAACTAGATTATTTGTAAAGCTTTAAAAAGTAGAAATAAAAAGATTGATGAACTTTGAGGAAAAACTAGTTGAACCATATATCATTAGGGTTAAAGTTACCATAAGACTGTAAATAATATATTTGCATTCAAGAGCACTGAACAAGAAATAGAAGTTACAGAAGACATTTCAACAGGACTATTATTTCTACTAGATATTGCATAATTATATGTAGTTAAAAGCATAATACATGTAAGAAATCACTTGATCAAAACTAAATCGAGGTCAAGAAGAACTGTCTGACTGTTACACAAATAATTGCTGACATTTTCATTACTTGAGAAAAACAGGTCTTGAGCAGAAACTGAAATTAACAAAGAGAGAAAAATATTAAACAGAATCTGGCTAACCTGAAGTTGCACTTTATTTGTCTTAGTAAGAGAAAGTGCCTCAGGTCATACTTCTGCTGACAAAAAAATGACAAAACTGTGATCTGAAAAAATCATAAAGATTCTCAGGCCCATAAATATGTCAGAGTCAAAGAACCTGAAGAATAGTGCTGGACCTCCCTAATCACTTGTGAAAAAAGAATAAGAGCTTCTGAGCCAACTAATTTAAAGTCATTGTACAGTAATGGATAGAAATACAAGAAAAGGCTTTTGAAGAAGTAAAGAGAATAATTTCAAATTCTCCATTAATGAAATTTTATAACTCAAAAGAAAGTCTAGTGTTAGAAAGTGACACATTACAGAGTAGTCAGGGAACCACATTAATGCGGAGAGAATGTCTAAAAGCACTTTTGAGCTGTTATTTTGTAGTTAATGAATGAGAAAGAATTAGCACTTAACATTTACAAAACTGTCTAGAATCTTTCACAACCTCTTTCAGGACAAAAAAAAAGCTGTATAGTGTCAAGTCCCCTCAACTTTGCTTACATTTTAAATATCTGAAAGCATTAATTTAAATGGAGAATGGAAAATTAGTTCATCAGCATCACCATCTAACAGAGTGTGGCACAGTTTGGGTGTCCTGCAATGCTTTGCCAAATCCTACGACAATGCAATTGTCAGACCCATTCCTTCCATAGAGTTAGTGTCCCCCATAACCAAGGTTTTTAAATGTGAAAAGCCATATTGCATTTTTCTTATCAGAACCACATCACCTTTTCTCTTGAGAGCCTCTTCAGTTTATATATACTTTTTCACCCAAAACACTCTGTACTCCAAAAAGCCCATGTTAAGCAAACCAAATTTGAATACTCACTGTGGCAGTGGCTCTCTGGCCACAGAGAGCAGCCACAACTTTCCCAGGCACTTTCCCAGAGAAGGCTGTGAGAAGATCAAAGAAAAGAATGAGAAACAATTCTTATCTCCACTTGCTGCACCTGCTGTTGTCCACATGTGAAATGTGTCATGGAGATTTATTTACCAAAGGGTGATTTCTTAATTGGACAGTGGATGCTGTTTGGTTTGACTGACCAAATAAATCAAAGCTGTATGGGACTCGCTGTAAAGGTTACTGAGTTTCTGAATAAGTATAGTGTAATATAGTATAATATGATATAATAAAGCAATTGATCAGTCTTCTGCAATCATGGAGTCAGTGCTAAATATTACCCAGCTGGGGGCCTGTGGTGACAACTCAACCCTTTCAGTACAATTGCAATTCCAGAGTTTGCTTGAAGTTTAACAAATTTCACTTTTAAATTCTTGAAGTCAGGGTGCTTAATGGGACAGCTGGCCTCTGGGGTTTGGGGTCTGCCGGAGCTCACCCTAGGTCGGGGGTGGCTCCCTGTGGTGGAAAAATCTCTCCTCCAACCTGTGCTTTCAGAAAGGCTCAGAAGTCTTCTGTTGTTAGGTCTCAAGGTAGTTTATTGCAAGTTATCTAAAAGATTTTCTTCTTCAGCTGCTGCAGTTTGCCCAGCAGCTCAGGCAAAGGCACACACACACCCCTGACATCTTTTCTGACTCCCGTCTTCTTCTTCTCTCCCCCTGCCCAGGGCTGGTGCTGTCTTTTATATGATATATTATGTGTTATATGTTTATAGTTTTTCCCCAATGTCTATTACCTATATTAAATGGTGCCTTTCTACTCTAAACCAATCTGTGAGTGCCAACATCACCAAGAACATCAAGGTAAGGAAGAAGAAAGAGGGAGGGCAGGACAGGCCCAAATCCCTCCATCTTAAAACCTCTGATCCCCATGTACAAAACCAAAACCCCCCTGTACAAGACTTAAAACCCCCCTGTACAGCACTCAAAAATTCTTCCCTTTACTTTGTGACTATTTCTACTCTAGTATCTAAACTTTTGTGACCTCTTGTTCTTCCTGCAATGTTGGTAAATAATTCCATGGTTCAAATCCAAAATCACAACTGTTTCCAGCTGCCTGTCAGGGTCTCAAATGCTTCTGACCTGGACACGGAACATCCAAAAATGTCCGAAGGACATTTTGAGTTCCGACAGGGGACAGCAGGGCCTGGCCAAATCAGCAGAGCAGGGCAGGCTTGGCATCCCGGGCCATCCCCACCAGCTCAGCCAAAGGCAAGGCAGCCGGGGGACACTGAGGCAGCCCCAGCCCCAGGCATGTCCTTGGGCACAGGATGAAGCTAGGCAGGGACATCAGCCCACATAAAGGGATGAGGAACAGGCCCTGTGAGGGCAGCCAGGGTCAGACATGGTTCCAGACTGGCCAGGAAGGGAGTTTCTGGAGGGTTGGGTTTGGTTATGCTCACTCAACAGCTGGTCACAGACAGATATTTCTGAGCAAAAGCTTTGCTGCACACCCAAAAATAGTTTCTCTGGGTGTTCCCAAGAAATCTCTGATCACTGGGAGATCAGAAATAACAACTGAGCACCCAGCTTCTGGTTTGGCGGAGTACAGTAATTCAAAATGATTCTGCTTAAATCTCAAATCTAACAGATGGTCTCACAATCCAACTAATAAGTCTCCAATTAACAAGCAGGACCCGGGTAGCAGCTGTGTTGAATAGGGTGACTGAGTCACAGAGCAGCAGAAGAGCTTCCGCTCTGTGACAACAAAACAGCAAAAATACAAGTACAGGTACACTGGTTGATTGGTGAGAACTTAATCAAAGACTTATAAAATTTTAGTATTTTTGTGAGATAGAAAATATCTTAATTATTACATCTTCTAGGTAACATGTGTATATGTGTAAGATACCAATTTCTGATTGTTTTCAAAGTCAGATTCTGATTGTTTTATGGACAGAATGAGTTTAATTTGTGATGATACTTTCTTTTATTAAACTCAGAACAGTGTAATTTCAAATAGCTAAGATGGCAAAAGGAGAAAGATCAATTTAGTCTTTCAAAAACTCCAAGTAAAATTTTGCCTTTTTATAGCTATTGGTCAGGAAAATCACTATCATAAAGGATTCAAATCCAAAATACAAAATGTATTCACCATATCTATAATCCTCCTTGACTTTGTGTCTGGAATTGTTGACCTTAGCAATTGCCCCAAAGGTCCTTCCAGGAAGAAGTCTAAATCATCTTCTCAGTTCAGAAATGGTTATCTATGGTAGTTATAAACAAGCAAGCACAAAAAAATAAAATTAAAAAAAATTGCGTGGTAGCCTGGTATATAATGCCATGAAACATACACATTTCCTGGGAGTGGATACCTGCATATTAAGAAATTTGAGTTTATTTTTAGCTGTATCTAAATGTGCCTTGTTGTTTGAGGTTTCCCTTCACATCCAAAGCAGCGCAACCTTGTATCAGAGCTAAACACAGCTTCTACCAGCCTTAAATAAGAATGAGGAAAGTTGGCAAGTCTGGAATTCAGGTTTACCTCAAGTCCACACTGCACTAATTAGCTTCACTCAAGACTTCATTTTAGCAAATAATGTTCCAACCTCTGAACACTTAATACAGGGTGACATTATTTGACAAGAACTTTCTCACTTCTTATTCAGTATTAGCTAACCCAAAAGCAAGCAGGACATATGAAATGCAAAAAGTCATGCAGGAAAAATGCTGAAACAGTTTATTTCTTCATGAATATTCATTAAATTATTTTGGAAAATCACTTTTTTTTTTTTTGTGATCATTTTGTTACAGTCTACCTTTGCACTAAACACATTACAAAACATATATCTTTAAGCAGATAAGGATAGAAAAAGTAATATTTTATGAATAGTCTCTGTTGCCAAGGACAACCTTCTCTGAGAACTTTAAACATTAAAATAAAGCACAAGAACTGAGAAAATGAAAAGGTTTTTCATCTATATAAAATTACATGTCTTCTCTGTATTTCACCCCAAGAGAGTTTAAGCATTGGAAATCAGTAATTTTAATCAGTGCAGTTAGTAACTTTTAGTACAGAAGTACATTGAGGTGGCAGAAAGATATAAGATAAGAATAAGAATTAAAATGTTTCACCTGATTACTCATAGTACTGTAGCCAAACCCAGCAGAAGCTGCTAAATCAATTTGAGCAGATAGTACATATGATGCCTTCTTTTTCCGTAGATACAATAATGACAACACCACCCATACACAAGTCCTTTCAACTGCAGGGTAGGCACATTATTAGAGCTACAACCCACATACAAACATTCATCCACTTACTAGTGACAACTGAGTTCTGATTATGTTATATAGCTGAACGAAAGACAAAGAGCTGCAGGCATTGAGTAGCTAACAGAATAATTCATTTTTCAGAAGAATATTGAATGTGACAAATAATAGGTTTCAAATGTACCTAAGACATTTTTGCATATTCCCAAAGCTAGAAAATTCCACATGACAAAATTTGTGGTTAACAACTCCTTGAGTCTGCCTGCAAGCATTTACATTGTCATCTTTGAGCACAGTAGGAACAACTGAAAAATCAACAGAGTTGCCCAAGGTTTTCTGAGAAAATTACACACTGGAGAAAATAGACTGTGATTGTGCTGTAAAATCCCAGCAACTCTCAACCAAAGGCTGCAGAATGGAAACAAAAAAGTTCCCGATGTATTCAATGACTGCATCCAAACATCTAAAAATAATCTGATGGAAGAATCTCTCCTTTATTATAACACTGATATTACTTCAAAATATTTGCACAGTAATCTACACTTGGTGGAAACACTGCATAATTTTCTTACTTTATTTGCATCGAATTTCAAAATTTGGCATGAAATCAAATTTTGAGAGGCCATTGTTTCCTTTCCACTGAATTGATGGCTTACTGATATTCTATTAGACAGCAATATAAAATCAAAGCAACAGTTAGAAAATTAGAGAGGCACTTGTCAAAGTCTGTTAGTGTAGAGAAAATTAGTATAACAAATATCTTAAAGAGCTGCTCTTTAAAATTACAACTTTCAAATCATATTTAGATGAATTACCTTATTGAACACCTACTAGATTTGGTGGGCACAGTGAGGACACCTGAGCACCTGAGAACTTGGGCTGGAGTTCATGCGAGTGACATATGTTGGCTGGTTCTCTTAATCCAGACATAAATATGGACATAAGTATCTAATTTTAAACCTTAGGGTCTGAAGGGCAGTTAAATATGTTTCTGCTTGAAAATGGTACTTTGTATATCAATAAAAATCCACAAAGTTGAGATCTTCCAGAGGGAAAAAAACATGAAACTACCTGGTCATGCTGAAGATATGAATATCTCCAGATTTGCTTTAGGACTAGAGCCCTCACATAAACAATATTCTACAAATGACGAAGTGCTGCTTTGCCAACAGACACCAGATGGTTGTTAAATGACAGATGAGGGTCTACATTTGATAGAGTCAACAAACGAGACTGTAACATATGTAAAACTAGAAATCCATATGCATGTTTCAGAGACTAGGAGCTCACTGATGATTATAAGAAGTTGGTTCAAAATCACCCCGTTTTCAAGATTCACTTTGCCTCAGCATTTTCCTGGTTGTCTTTGTCACTTACCTTCAAGTGGTAAATGCTAATAGTCTCACATGTGATGAGAGAGAGAAGTGAGAGGTCTGATTAGGAAAGGCTTTCTCATTTTACTGAATGTTATCCTCTCAGTAAATGAAAAGAGGATCATCCAATTGACTCACATAAGAATTCTGTTTGATATTGCAAGAGATGATGACTGATCAGCATTTTCATGTGGCTGGTAATCAGAATAAGGCACAGAATGACAATACTAGAGCATGTACACCTACATCACAGTGTTACCCTGATCTGCTCTTTCATGGGTTGTTGGTAAAAAAAGGAACAGAAACAGCATTTTCATTTTTAAAATATATATTTCTGGCAAGTATTAGTAGAAAGAAAATAAAATCAGTCTTCATTTTTATAGTCAAGTAATATTTTATTTAATTAAGCTGCTTTAGTAGCAGGAGATACTATCTAGGAAGATGTATTTTTATTTCTGCAAGAGGTAAATTCTGGTATTAATTAAAAGCTCTTTTGCAGAAATTAAGCCCCAATAAGGAGCTGAAAAAAATGTCAAGGAAGGATTTTTCCACTATGAAAAAGTATTTGGGTTATTTTTTTCCTTTTACTCATCAGTAGGATGTTATAAAAACTGTTTCCTTTCTCAGCATTCTGCATATGATTTTGTGTTTTAACTACTGTTAAAATCTTTATCTGAAAACAAGCTTGTGAAATTTCTTATTTTTCAGTTATATCTTTCAGCTTTGCTCTGGGGTTTAAAATACCAGCTGAGGCACAAGTAAAAGTCTGTGCATACAGACTAGTTTCTAATATTCCAGAGATTAATAACTGTGTTCCATTTCAAGAGAAGATTAAAAAAGGTCTTAAAGATTATCTTGTCCAAAAAAAGTACATGAGTAATTACTTGTTTCTGCCAGAACCCTGGTAAGTGAAGAGAACATTATAATGACTGACAATATTGCAGAGAATATGAAAATGATATACTGGTTTTGACAGTGGAACCCCCAGGCCTTTTCTGGTTTATTTCCAGATTGATTGAAAGTCCATTAAATTTTGATTGTCTTTTTTTATTGTGTAGTTTAGAAATAGGAGTGTGCAAGATAGTTTTGTTTGTATATGGTTATTAATATTGACTGGATTTTACACATGCATGTGAGTATGTGAATTTGATGTGGGATATAGCTTTAGAGAGCTTTTCATCTTTGTATTGATGTTGAATTATTTTAGAGCCTTTTTTTTATAAATTGCTCATGCATGAAAATACAATTCTTGCTGTTCCTTCATTTATCCCTGATAGTATTTCTTACCTGTTTTGGGCCCAAGAAGCTTGGTACAGTCCTGTAGGGAGGACAGACTAATGATCCCAATTAATAACATATAAAAAAAGATAATAAAGAGCAGGGTCAGAACATGATAATGCCCTTCCTTAGTCTGCAACGTGACCTCTCTGCACATCTAGTGAAAACACTCAAGGAATAAAAGCCTGTAGCTTTTATGTAGTTTTTTTTTGCACAGTGTATGTAAACTGGAATAGCATAAATTAGGATCTCAAGAACTGAAAGAGGCTGAGAATTTAGATAAGTATTGTATAGCTTCCTTTGTCACTTCCTGTCTCCTTTGTAATCATAGTTGTCATCATGCCCTGGGGAGTAGGTAGTGTCACCAATGCATGCTAGCAATTTAGGACCAACAGGTGTGTAAGGAAATATCCTAAATTCTCATGCATCATTGCAAATGTAAAGATGAGTCACGTATGGCAAAGCCTGAGAGGAAACCTGGTTGGAATGAATATCACAGCTGAGGATAAGGATTAGAATGCTTCTTTCTGACATCATATAAACACACATCAGCTGATGTTAACACTTTTCCTTCTGGCTATATGATATCAAGCTTCTGTGATAGCTATAACTATACACAGAACATTTAAATTCTGGGTGTCTGTAAACATACATGTTCCAGATCTAACTTTCAGCAGGAGGAAAAATATGGCATCTGAAAATGAAACAAACAAGCTGAATGTAGCAAAATTCTAGGAGAGTTCAGTGAGGCATAAAGAAAATTATTTTGGAAAGAATGTCTACTTCACTTTGGTAAAAACTGGGAAACCTTGAATTTTTCTAGCAGTTTTCAGAATGAATACAAAACCCACAGGAACATCTTACCACAGCAGTGTGGACAATAGTTCAATACAGGCTGAAATTAATGCCCATCATCAACTAGGTCAAGGCTGAAATTAATGCTCATCATCAGCCTGTGAACACATCTATTCACTTTTGAAACTCTACAACCTGTAAGTTGTAAGTATGTCTCAGTAAATTATCTCACTCATAACTTGTCTCATCATGGTGACAAAAACATTTCTTACATCAGTGGAGTTGGGTGACCATAAAGACCTATAAAGGTACCCAACATTCCATAAGCAAGGCAGAAGTATCTAAATATTTATTTCCTTTGACATTTTAAAAAATGTGTTCTTGTATTATTAGCATAAGCTTCTTAATTTCTTGATTTTTAAATGCAGAGTTTAGTGGAAAGTCAAAATTATGTTTTCATTTACTTTCAACTTGACATCTAAAAAGCTTTAATGTGACTTTGAAAATCCACATAATTAGAAATGTGCCACTCACTGATATTGGCAGAGATCATGAAAAGTGACAAAACCACATTTAAAGAACATGAAGGTTGCACAATCCTGCATGCAGAAATGTGAAGTCTTCACCTCAGCTCAAAACTGAGTATATGTAATCATGCTCTTTATTTACCTCTCTGTGCTCCAGCTGAACTCTCCCTCCATTTCCAGCTTCCTTGCCTGAGCAAGGCAGGGTGCTGGGAACACCAGTGCTCTCCATCTTCCCAGTTTATGCCTAATGCTGCATGCCAGGCAGAAGCAGCAGTTCAGAAGAAAGCTGATTTGTAATGTGCTTCACCAGGGATAAATCAGCTGTCTATAAATATTCAGATAAATGAAATATGCAACTACATTTTAAGATGGCCACAACCTGGTCAAATATAGCTGGATTTTGTATAAGCAAATATACTTTTCCTCTATTAAGCACAATTCCTTTGAAACACAGCCAGATATGCAAGCACCTATTTCAAGCGTGTACCTGAAGAATCCTTCTGGAATCTTTTAATATTTCTTTTACATGGGAAAATTTTTCCCAAATTCAATCTAACTGAAAAAGTTTTGCTGAAATTAGGAAAATTAAATATATGTTCAGAAAAATGTATATCCCATAGAAATTCTATCCTGAAATGTAGCAGAGGTCTTATCAGCTGAAGAAATGTCTTAGAATGGAAGGTGTCAGCAATTTCTACATGCTGTCCTTATCATAAACACAATTAAGTAATGTTGCAGCTCTGAAAATATTAGTGTTTGCAAAGCGCAAGGGAGCAGGTTGCAAGTACAAACCCTGATAGTCATCTACCAACTACCACTGCTATCAGGTAGCTGCAGCATGAAACTGCAAATGGATTATTACACTTACAAGATACCACCCAAAGTCTGGCAGGCACATCATAGATAAAACAGAAATAAAAATATTTCTTGATTTGACAGCAATTTTTTCAAGATATATCCTGTAATTTTCCTGTCTTCCAGTTTAAGCAGAGGAGAACACAGGAAAGTATGTATTTGCTACAATAAAAAGTTTTCCTTGTTCATGGTTGCTACTAGTTCACCCCTGATGATCTGAATGAAAATTGCAGAGGGAAAACTCAGGCCGAACGCTACATCTCTCAAATTGTGGTATTCTGACTGGGAAATGTGAAAAATATGCAGTTTCTGAAAACTAAAAAGGGTAGTTAACTGTTTTTTTTTTCATTTTAGAGTAATAAAAAAGTGCCTTTGTTTAGCATTTTTCTGAACACAGGTCATGATGCTTCAAGCTGTTAAAGTATTTGGGTTTTTTTTCCCGTTTATACCACTTACTCCTAACAAAACTACAGTCCTGGCGTGCTAAAAAATTGCATTTCCTTCCTAGGATATTTTTGATCAATATTTATTTAATGTGCTAAATAATACTTGCAAAGGCTTCCTCATCCCTAAAAAAAAAACCTCAACAACCCAAAAACCTCACCCTGCATACAGTTTCTAAAGTGTTTCCCATCAGAACAGATATATGATATTTGATGCAATATATATGTTGGATAAGGGTTCCATAGACTGCAACCTCTTTTGGAAGTTGGATTTTTAGTTAACATTTCCTGTTTGATTAAAGAGAAATCTCTATTGCTGCTGCAAAAATTACATGGCTTATTTTTTCTGTACTTTGTTTTCTTGGTTGGTTATTTTTTTTTAGAAGCCTCAGTTCCTTTCTTATTTACAGATATCCTCATCAGTTGCTCATTTATAATGGTTAGCACTGTAGTGGCAGATCACAAGTTTCTACCTTAGACTCAAGAGCAGGCATATTTATAGCAGCACAAATCTTACCATGAATTCATTAATACACAATACCCTAAATACTGTTTGTTCTTTTAAACATTAAATAAATACTACAAAAAATTAAATTCTAGTTTTTAAGAAAAGAAGCTAAATTTCAGGAGACAAAAGAAAACACTAATGTATATAAAGTAAATATTAATGTAAATATATGTAGGAAAACACAGGTCTTAAAGAATAGTGTTTAAATATGCAGTAGTATTCCTTCAGGGCTTTATTTAATATATGTCACTTGCATTTTGTTAATCAGAGTATTGTCAAATAATTTCTCTTGATATAACTACTACAGAGCTTTCTCCAAAATATTAGATGAAAATATTGATTATTTAATTCATTAGTTTAATTATATCTGTTTAAAAAAATAACTTTACAGCATACATCTAATTAAATCAATATATTAATAGACAAGAAACACATGCACATTGGATGCATTACTCTTCTCAATGTCTGAAACACTGATACATTACAAATATTTCTGAATTCAGTCACAAAAGAAAGGTACTTTAAATTATACCTGTCAAAATATTAATTACAAAATTGATCACAAGAATTCTTAATTGAAATTTCCTCCAATTCTACAAAATAACCCTTCCAGTTGGATTTGATTTGTTTTGCTGCTAACAAAATCTTGCCATTTACTTGGAACAAACAGGAGATACACAAATTACTTCAATATTTTTAAAGATTTATGAAAAAATTCTGTACAAAGTTTTAAAGAGATAATTTAAAAATAATTCTGAAAAATGTGTACTACTAATTATTCTGCAAAAAATATATGCAACAATTAAAAATTTTAACCAATATGCAACTTTAGTATTTATATTATTTCCTTGTCAGAAAATAATAACATTCTAGTAGAATTCTGTTCTAAAGATATCTGTGACAAACACTGGTGTCACAGAATTATTCAGTGCATGGCATAGTCTTCTAATATACTTCAATGGAGTGTGTGCCTCCACTTGAATTCTACTTTTAGATTATATTTTTGTAAGCAAAGTCAAAACACAGAGACAATGATCTATTACTTTTTCAGAAGAGAATGGTTTAAATGTCCTTCTTAAAACTTCATGCAATATTTCTTGCTTTGATCAATTTCACTTTAATGTTATTTTGACTCTACTGTTTCCTAAAGTCATGCAGAGAACCCTTTTCTTCTAATTCACAGAATTATTCCAAGTACATTTCTAGTAAATTCCAAATCACTTTTACTGTCCTGATGCCTCAATGTCTGATCAATTTTATAGATAAGCTTAAGGACTTAACAGAAGTAAGATTTTTTTTGATGTTCGGTTTAGCTAGAGGGGAAGAAAACAGATCTGCAGAAGTTTATGGCTTTGGTACAATTGCAGGTATTCAGGTAACATTTCAGAACTCAGCACAAGAGACTAATTCAGTGTTCAGCAGACTTTGAGGAGAACCTCAGAGACCAGTTTTTGTAATTATCTTATTCTACTTTTATGACAATGTGAAATGCATAGGCATGATTTGGGAACTTCTAAAAATGAAAACTCTTTACATGGACAGATTCTAAATAATTGATTGAGGGATCAAAACATAGCATACATAAGCTTCTAAAAGAGATATCAGCTGGATTCAAGCTGCAAGTTTTAAAACTAGGAAGTTTCTATTAGTGAATCATAGAATAATAAAATATCCTGAGGTGGAAGTGACCTACAAGGATCATGAATGTCCATCTCCTGCACAGCACCATCCCTAGGAGTCACACCATGTGCCTGAGAATGTTGTCTAAACTTCTTAAACTCTCTAAAGTTTGGTGCTATGACCACTTCCCTAGCGAGGCTCTCTCAGTACCCAACTCCCCTCTGGGGGAAGAATCTTTTCTAATATTCAACCTAAACCTCCCCTGACATAGCTTTAATGGGAATCCATATTCCTGAGATATACAATCTTTTCTAATCCAAAGTCTTGACTAAACATCTTATCTAACTTTAGCACTGAAAATATTATTTGGCAGCACTTTGTTGGGGCTTTAAGTCTGCTGATTATGTCTTATTTATATATTGAGCCAGGAACTGCAGGGTTCATTTTTTTTGCCTGTTCAGCTCTTCATGGCGTTTTTTCATGGAAGAAGGGGAGGAGTTCTGCCTAAAAATTTATCTTTCAGTGGAGTTCCAATATTTGATTGTTTTCCATGTACTAGAAGGACTTCTAATATATTTTTCTCCTGGGCAGATGAATAAAAGCAGGATATTGTCCTTGCAAGATATCACTTCTTCTGAGTGCTATATCAACATTGTCATTTTTCTTTTCTATGATAAAAGTGGTTAATGCAATGTTGTCTGTCAGAAAGCTGCCAAAATTGCTTGTGAATAGAAAAGAAAATAGCTTTATTATTTGTAGACCAGTCTTGAACATTAGAAGGATGTCCTCTTCAGCCTCTGTTGCTTTGCTTGTATTTTTTTTTTTTTTCATTTTCTTTTTTCTTACTAATCATTGCATTTTTCTGGATGACATTCATTCTTGTTTTACTGCTTTCTTTGCTTCCATATGCATTAAGTAATCCACCTCCATTCCAAGTTTTCAGAAATAACATATAGACAATTTTCAAGGAAAATTCTTACATGAAGTTTGTGAAAATGGAAATAATGTTTCCTTTCTTTCCTCACAGCTTTCTTGCTACTGAAAAAAAATCACATTGAAGAATTCTAAAAAAAAGTTCTGAAAGGAAAAGAAATGAAAAGAAAATGGAAAAGTTAGCAACTAAAATTATCTCCTAGCCTTTAAATGATCATGAGGCAGCAGTTTATCAAGAGAAGAATGATCAAAATTAAAAATAGATTTCATTGTATCATTCTCTGTAAAAGGGAATTTTAAAAAATTAACAAAAAAGCCAAGCAAACACAACAAAACCACAGTACAATTCTATGTAAATTCTTTACAATTTTCTGGCCTATTATGGATAGATTAAAAATTATGTAAAATAGTATAGTAATTCTTTAATTCTAAGTATATTCAACAAAGCCAGCAAAACCCAACAAATTGAACAAGATAATATAAACATAAGTAAATAAAAAACACAATGGAAAAAGTTAAAACAAAAGGGGATTTGCCCCAACACTTATATCTCAAAAATAAAATTAAACTTCCCATGATTTTCATAATTCATGAGAAGTGTTTTCTAAATTCTAAAATACAAGTATTGTAGCTCCAACATGCTTATTTGTTTAATTAAAAAGGAAAGCTGAACACACTGCTTGGGATGAAGATAACTGCTAGTGAATTCCACTCATAAATACTATGAAATAGCATCTCAAATTATTCTTATATTTATTCTAATTATCAAAATTATTCTTTAATTATTATAAGAGGAAGTTTTTTTTATTTTTTAAATTCATCTTTTTGCAACCTGAAGATTTTTTTAGAGCAAAATTCACATTATCCTTTGAAACAATAGAGTATTTAAATTCTTCCAAAAATGTGTGTATATTGTGCTGTTAAAGAATTATTCATTTCCTGCTCATGAATGTCTAAAGACTCAAGATTCTGTCTGAAAAATATTTATTTAAAATAAAAATCCCTATTTATCAAAAATGACAGTTGCTAGAAATGCCTCTTGTACTTGAAGGTAGTAATTTATATTGCAAAAAGACCATGGTTCCTCTCATGAGAAAAAGCAACCCACAACAACCAAAATGGACACCATCATTGTCATGATCTTTTAAAAATCCAGAAGAGAGAAATAAATGATAAAAATATTTTTGGTCAAGTAAAAAAAACAATGAGAAGTTTCTGTCTTCACAGAGTTAGACATGTAATCTGCTGGGTAGATAAAAGGTGTTTTAATATCTTATAATTATAATTAATTATTATTGCTGCTAGATAGGATGTTACAAGTCATTGAGACATACTAATGAAGGTATTAATTTATCAGAAGAGCAGATGGAATTGATCTATCTCTTTTGAGAAATATTTTGATTTGATACTAGATGATTTTTTAGGCAATAAAAGCACAATATGATTACCACAAAGTTGATGAAACACTAAAAAATAAAAAATGAGTGTGATAGCAGAAAAGTGAGTGATACTATTCTGGAAGCAAATTGCTAATGGAATTGAATAAATACCCATGTGATATTGTCATCATTCACCTTGGCACAAAAAAATAGAATCTTCTCAAGACTGTTACAGAAAATAAATAATAATAAGAAAAAGGACCCAAAACATAGAAGATGAGTGTCCCATTTTTAAAAGAAATAAGGAAGAAAATTCAGTACCTGAAATCAGATTAAGTATAAGAATAGGTTTTATTGGAGTTAAAGAGATATTAAATATTTCTTATACTGTATATTTTGTAAGCCTCTTTATCTCATTATAACTTTTTATGCATTAGCCTAGCCCAAATTTCTTTTCAAAAATAGCAAAAATTAAAGTATGATTTCATAATGCATATTATTTGAACTGTTATGAATAATGTAGGTATGGGGTTTTTGTAAATGCTTAGTAGATCTCAATACAACCATGAAATATTAACACTCAAGGTTGGGATATCAAACTCAGTGCTTCCTAATACCATATCCCATAGTACAATTTCATGTGAAACAAGCAGCCACACCAAGGGCAGCCAAACAGCTCACTCATATCCAAACCTACATTCCCACACGTGGCAAGGAGCATTTTTGTTTAGCATTTCTACTAGAATTCATTATCTCTATTGCATAATTTGTACATCTCCTTTAACATTACAGAAGTCTGCAGTGTGTTCCTGTATATCCCTTTAATTTTCTCTATCTGAAAAACAGCTGATTGCTGGTTCTGGAAAGAAAACACAAGTCAGCAATTAAGTTAAGGGTAGGATCAGCTCTCAGATGTGCAACAACCAATAATTTCTTGTTATCAGCCTGTGGGTCATATTTCAGACTAGTAGTAAATAGTTATGAAGATCCACCTCTGAAAGAGTGGTACCTCTGGGGCAGGGAAAAGCTGAAAATACTCCAAAATTGTGGCTTCACTTAAGCCAGCCCCCTTCATGCATTCAGCCTCCTGAAAAATGATTGTTCTTATCATGTGTTTAATCCTAGCACACTGGTCCTTTTAAGAACAATGTTTTGAGCTTCAAAAGGAAAACTGAATAATAAATTTTACTCAAGCTACCCAGTACTTTGAAGATTAAAATATCTATCAGTTTACTGCAAGATCTGCTAGTCATGTCCTGCCTTGTTACCTCCCAACAAGAAGAGTTAAACAGTTTTGCAGTGGAGCGGCCACACACTGAAACACACATTAACAGGACTTTCAGTCAGCTATCCATCTACATAAATTTTTCTAGAATATTTCCAGGCTATTGTTAGGCTAAATCTGATCTCCCATGAACCAACTTCTATAGGTCTAAATATTTTGTGTAAATTGAAATCTAGTAAAAATGTTTTCATATGAGTAAACATCACAGAAATCCTTTCTAGAGAATATTCTAGAAATATCCTAGATAAATATGTCCAAGCAATGATATATTTAATTACCCAAAGCACTTGCAGGGAAAGATGTTACCTTCTGTCTTGACTTTTAGTTTGTTTTCAATGTCCTTCATTCTTGAATTAAGTCCATGCAGTCAAGAGTCTTCAAAAGGTTATCTTGTTGCTATGCCCTCTGTGTTTTGGCTTAGATGGATTTTTGTTTGGGTTTTTTGTTTGTTTGCTTACTGGTTTGCTTTGTTGGGGGTTTTTTGTTGTTTTTTTGTGGTTTGTTTTGTTTCATTTGTTTGGGTTTTTTTGTACTTCATTCTACTATCAGTTGCTTTTTCTTTTCCCTTAGAGGTGCAGCAATCTGGATTCATGGACCCGATTCCCTTCTTGCTGCCTACATGCGCTCTGACGTTACAACCCCACAGGCTGCAGGGCATTTCCAAGGGAAAGGCTGAATTCAGCAATGGTTCCTGGGCAGTGACAGCCAGCAGCAGTGAAGGCAAAGAACACAGACATGTTCTCTGTGCTGACCAGTCCCTGTCCTTTGCAGAAATATGTAGTACTTCTGTAACAAATTGTGGATGAAAAAAGATGTAAGGATGCCATTTATCACAAATGCAAATATTTTCTAACCCCTACCTCCCAGCAATCAGTTCAGTATTCATAAAGAAGAAACTTACTGTGAAACTTCTGAGGGACCTGGCTGATATTGTTGCCAAGTCACTCTCCATCATATTGGAAAAGACATGGTGATATTTAAAAAGGGGAGAAAGGAAAATCCAGGGAACAACAGACCTGTGAGCCTCACCTCTGTGCCTGGGAATATCACGGAACAGATCCTCCTAGAAGATAAGCTAAGGCACATAAAAGCCATGAAGGTAATTCAAGGTAGCTGGGATGGTTTACTAAGAGTAAATTGTGCCTGAACAATCTGGTGGCTCTCTGTGATGGAGATGGCAATGGATGACAAAGGAAGACTGGTGGATGTCATGTATCTAGAATTCTGTAAATTTTTTGATAAGATTTCATGTGACATACTTATCTCAAAATTGAGTGACATGGATTCACTTGATAAGGAATTGGCTTGATGGATGTAGCCAGAGAGTTGTGGTCAATGGGTCCATGTCCAGTTGGAAGTAAGCACCAGGTGTGTCCCTCAGGGCTCTGTCCTGGGACTGGTTGGTGCTCTTCACTGTCTTCATCAAGGACACACAGTGAGACCAAGGGCATCCTCAGCAAGTCTGCAGACAACGCAAGGCTGAACAGTGTAGTTGAAGAAAAGGATGGCATCTAGAGGGACCTGGACAAACATGAGAAGTGGGCCTGTAGAAACCTCATTTAGTTCAACATGTCAAAGTAAAGTATGCTAAGCCTGGATTGGAGCAGTCCCAACCATGAGTAAAGACTGGGAGTTTAGTCATTGCTTTTTAAGCATTCCTTTTGTTTTAATCATTGTACAAAAAATTTGCAAGACACAATCCAGCTGATGAATATGTTAAATAAAAAGGTACTCCATTTCATATTGAATATTAACTACAAAGTTAGCTGCTGAAGTAGTTATTTTCTCTCTGTCTGAATAAATGTAGATATAGATAATCAATGTTCTAAAGGAAACTAAATACAGTGTCTATTCAGCTGTGGAAATAATGTCTGCATGTAGTATATATGTTTTTACATTCACATCTGTACATTTAAGGACAGCATATATTTTTCCTATTCTAGATTATTTAAATTCTACACAGCCATTAAATACTGGTTGGATCTCTGGTTTAAGAAAGCCGTGGGACACTTATAAATAACTAAGAATAGAATTTTATAGATTTGTGACTGTACACATAATAGATGCATAGGGTTCCAAAGACTTGAATGCTTATTTGAGAGGTTCGATGTTTTAACTACTTTTTTTTACCACAATGTGAAAAGAGTCATCCTGCCTGAAACTTTTTCTGAAATATTAAGAAAGATTTATGTTCACCTGTTTTAAAACATAATATATTCACACTTAGCATGAAAATAAGGTTATTTTGTATCATTCTAGCAAAAATATTTCCATAGAAAGTAATAATTAGGATAAATTATATTTGAAAATTTTTACTTTCATTTAATGGACTGAGTAATAAAAGAAACAATGTGACTATATTCTAACATATGCAGTAATTTAAGATTATGATTTCAGGGTCTTCTTTTATTTTGAAGCTGTCTCAGAATCTAACTCAATTGTTAAGATGAGACATTGCTGTATAATTCAAGAGGCAGTGATAATTCCAGTTAATTATCATATGGGTTCATTAGGAGCTTGTATGTGATTCTGAATATATAAAACCCAACTCACTGTAAATCCAAAGAATATTTTTTGTTATAATAAATATGCTACGTATTCCTAGTAGCATTTATGATAAGCTGAAAATATGAGAATATTTTATATTGTTATAGAGCCAGTCAAAATCAAATGTCAGCAATACTAGGTACTGATAAAAATCACAAGTTCACCAAAGAGAACCTGAGAGCTCAAATTGAAGCAGTTGCATTTCTGGTGGCAGCAAAAATATTTGACACTTCATGGAACAGTATCACTGACTATCACATTATTTGATAAATGTGTTATGACTTAAAAAGACTGAGTGGACTTTAAGGCTCCACTACTTTTGTTCCTAGATATTGCAATTAATTGATCCTGAGTCTTCTTCCTTCCTTTCTTGTTTTGTGTATTGTTTGTTTGCTTATGGTGTGCTATATGCACACATCATTTAAATTATTTGTGCCTCATGTAATTAAAATGCTAAAACTTAGGTATTTAACATATAGATAAACATAGTTGTATTTAAGGAATTTTTATGTTTGTGTTTCTTCCTGATCTTAGTTATAAAAAAAAAAAAGGGAACTAAAAAAGAAAAGTATATAAATGGCTTCACATATAAGAGAAGCTAAGAATAAGACATTTTTCACCAAAATAAAATATTTAAATTAATTCAGGATGTGATTTTATGTAAGAGGGAGATTAGGTTACATTTTGTACTTTGTACTCTGTCTTTTATCACTGCTGATTGTTTGACGTTTTGCTTTCACTGTCCCATATCAGTAACAAAGTGTTGGAGACAGTAACTGTATGCAGACCTTATCCTGGAATACTCCCTGATTCAAAATGCCCTTTGAGTTCAATGGCATGCCCAAGCACCAATACAAATATTTAGCAAGAGCTCATATATTTAATTTATAAATATAATATCCCTGTTTTCTTAGAGAAAATTGGAAATGCAATGTTACAGCATGGATACTATCTGGGGTATACTTTCTACTCAAGCAGACTACTTCTAGGTAGACAAAAGCAGATGTACAGAATAAAGGGAAGGGAAAAGAATAGTGCTGCCCTGAGCCTCAGTAGGGTTTTTGTATTATTTTTAAACTGCCTCTTGATGTTTCATGCTGCATCAAGATACACTTAACCTTTTTTTCCCCAATATAAGGTCTGCTTCTTTTTTTTCCCCTTCTTTCCCCTGTAGTTTCTAAAAGTATTTTAGATTTTCAGGGGAAATATCTGATGTAAAAGAAGCTGAGAAAGAATGTAGAAAAACTGCATTATTGTGCTTTGGCCAGCTACATTAGGACTTTCAACCATGCCTATTTAGAACAAAGCAACTGTGTTCAATTTTTTTTTTTTCACTTTACGTTTATTAGTTCTTTTTTTTTCATTTCTTGTAAAGTAATGATACATTTCTTGACACTCTTGGTGTCACTGAGTGCTGCTTCTTGTCCCTTCCTCAAACAGAATTTCTTCAGAAGAGTTGTGCCCTTATCATTCCAGCAACTCTTTATTGGCACTAAAAAGAAATAAGTTTTTCATAGAGGTAGTGTAAAGATTCAGTAATTATGAGTATTCTTAAGTCATAAGGCCTTTCTATGTTCAGAGAACTTTATCAAAGCTTATTCTTTGAAAGTCAAAAATATAACTGCTGATGATCTGCTATGTGAAAACAAACTAGAAGGAGGCCTTGGAGATGAGTACGTCCCTGAGGAGAGATGTCACCAGGTGTGGCTTCGGTACACAAGCCTTCTTGAGACCCAAACTTCTCCTTAGGAAACAAGGAATAACAGGAAATTCCAGGAAAACAATCCAAACTGATTTGCTTAATATTTATAATCCAAATGGAAATGGTAATAATACTGTAATAAAAATGACATAACATTAATTAAACCCTTTACTTCCCATAGGAAAAAAGTAAGATAGAAGAGAAGAACCACAGTATCTGCTTTTCTCTGTAAGCTTCACGTGGCTTTTCCAGATTTGAAATGCTGTAGGCTATGTTGTGGTGATGCAGGGCAGTGATGGTGGTTGCTGTGGGGTGTGGTTTGTGTTGGTGGTGGTGGTGTTTTGTCATTTTTGGTTTGGGTTTATGTTTTTTAACCTCTGGAAATAATGGAGCAATAGAGACACCTACTGGTATTTTTCCAACATTGAAAATTAATAATTCTCTTGGGAAAACACTAAAACATTTAGTGTCTGTTATACTATTTTGCTTTCTATTATAAGTTTCGAGTTTTTTTTAAAAAAGAACATGAATCTAGGGAATAAAAAAAGTTACTGTTCACATTAAATTCATAATCTTCCAGAAATGCAATGTCCTCCTGAAATTCCTATTTTTTGATCAGAATATATTAATTAATTCTTAATTAAGTTAGATTTACTTTAGATTAGGAGAACTTAATCCTTTTATTTCTTAATATATAATTTAAATGGCAAGTGACCAATTATATATTGAGTATAGTGTGGAATAAACTCATTATAATAACCTTAGACTCTTTTGGACACCTAATGCATTCTCCATTTTTTCCAGTTACTGACTTAACTTTTGAAACTAGCATCAAAATCCTGTATTTGCCTTTCATTCTTGGGAATAAAAAAAAAAAGATGCATACTTACATAATTACTGTCTGCTTCTATTTCCCTTTATGATGTTACTGACAGTTCTTGAGGGAAAAAGCTCAGTTTTTGCAACTATAGATTTCTGAAAGATGTGGATAAATACCATATTTAAAGAGCCTGGAAAAATGTTAGATATTTCATAAGCAACTGGTGGCTTTCATTTAACAGACAGAAGACCAGTTTGATCACTGCTCTCATTTTTTTTGTTTTATAAGGTTCAAGAACAAAAACATTTTTTGTTGTGATTCTTGGCTACCTGGCTTTTACTCAATTAAAACCACAAACTGATTATGTACTAATTATGATTCAGAACATTTCCCAGAGGGAGTAGAGGCACAAATCTGATCTAATATGGTGTGACAGCTGGCTGCTATTCCTTTCTTATTATTAACATCAGTTCTCAAGATGGTCTGTGCCATAGCTTGTTTTATCTGGGCAAAAAACACTGGGAAATTTGGAAAAAATGTAACATCCTCAAATTGACCAGAGTCCTAATCAGGGATAGCTGAGTTTAACTCAGGCTGTTGCAGTACATTCTCAGAGTGAAGAGACCTTGTCAAATCTTCATATGCGCCACTGGTTCCAAATACATGCAATTTTACAAAAAATACTTTTATAAAGAATGTTTTATTTGTGATTGTCTCCTTGTATTTGACCCTGGTGAGACTGCATCTCAAGTATTGGGTTCAGTTTTGGGTCCCTCACATTTAGGTGCTGAGGGGTGGCCAGATAAAGAAAATGAATCTGGCAAAATGTCAGGAGTACAACTCTTATGAGGAGCAGCCAAGGGAGCTGGAATTGTTTAGGCTGGAGAAGGCTCAGGGGACACCTTATCACTCTACATTTCCCTGAAAGGAGGTTGTGGTGAGGTAGGGGTCAGACATTTCTCTCAAGTGCTAAGTGATGTGACAAGAGGAAATTGCCTCAATTTGTACCAGAGGAGATTTAGATTTGACATTAGGAAACATTTATTCACTGAAAAGATTGTCAAGCATTGGAACAGTCTGCCCAGGGAATTCACCATATCTGGAGGTATTTAAAGGACATGTCAATGTGGCACAACTGGGGACATGGCTCAGTGGTAGACTTGACAGTGCAGGGTCAGTGGCTGAACTCTATGATCTCTTTTCCAACCTAAATGATTCTAGCTGGGTCAATAGCTTGAACTCTATGATCTCTTTTCCAGCTTAAATGATTCTATTATTCTATGATAAAAAAAAAACCTGTCTAACAATTTGTGACTAGGGATTATGCTAATTTAAGTGAATCTTAATAACTCCTTCATGTTCTGAAGATTTTCAGGCTTCTAAGCGGCTTTGACCTTAACTAGAAGTTTTATCTGCTTTTCAGTTTTTATTGCAACTGTACTTTGATTATTTATTTCAATAAATAAATTCAGGAATTTAATTTTCATAAGATCTCTATGAAAGTTGCATATTAAAATTTGTTGAGAGATAATAGAAAACAGTATATCATATGATATATAGATATATATATATCATTTATGTGTTTCCTATAGAAAGTGTTCCCAGCACTAAAAGTAGTGATGTCCAAATTCATCAGAGAGAATATTTTCTGTAGTGAATTGGTCATACAATATAGTATTTGATTAAAGGTTTCTCCTGCATCTGATATGGTCCTCCTGGGGTCCTAAGAAATAATCTGTGTACACACACATGTGTGTACAGTATCTGAAATAAGTGAAAGGCTGTGTTACAGCCCACCAGGGTAAGTCACAGGACGCAGGGTATCACATGAAGGCAAAAAAGAGACTGGTACTTCAACTGCTGAAACAGAACTAGAGACCTCTTCCGGGTAAAGACATAAAATCTGGTGGATACTGTTTACTAGAACCCTCAGGTCTGAAGCATCTCCAGAAGCATCCTGAAGAAGACTTATATTTAAGGAAACTGGTTGACTTGTACCAAAAGGGAATGAGACATAGCATTATAAAAATAGCCAAATGAAGGACCAAGGAGTGAACTAGGTAGATAAATAATCACATGTGAAGATGCCATAGAAATAACATGTGAGATTTTATAAATTTAATCTCTGTACAACATGGACATGTCAGTCTAAAACACTAGATGTTCTTCAAGTTTCCATAGAACTTTTTTTTTCACACCTTATGTGTTCAGCTGCTGTGAGCAGGACATTTCTTCGTGTAGTTTCCATATTATTTGCTTTGATTTTCTTGATGTTCAGTAAAGTCACTAAACATTCTTTAGTACCAATTCTTGACATCCTCAAGTCTAAATCAATAAGTTTATTGAACCTTTTAGTAGGAAAGATAAGCTTTCAAATAGGAAAAAGGGTTTAGGGGGACAAGAAAGAGATTTTTGTATCTCCTTTGTTCATAAACGACTTTAACTTGGCTATCAAAGGCCCCCAAGCAGTTGTTGCCAAAAAATGCTGCATTTCATCTTGTGTACCCCTAAAAATGCACCCCAGCTTTGCCCCACAGTATGCCAATTAGAGTATTTCTGTAAACTTTGTGACCCAGCTTCATTATTTTCCTTCTTATAAGTGAGAAACAACATCATCACAAGAATCAGAAAAAAATTTAGTCTTAGAGTGGAAGAATTCAAGAACTCCTTTTCTTCCTGGTTAATACTGAAAATCACACTGATAGATACTTTGAGATTTAGGATTAGTGTACAACTGAAAAGATAATGTCTTTTTCAAACCATAGAGATATTAAAATCATTGGATATCTCAAAATTTGAAGAAGAAATTCTTACTTTGTTTCCCCCATGTATTGAAATATAACTTCAGGAATCCCTGAATTCCATAATTTTTTCATGAGTGCTCCTGCCATAATATTGTAACCACACCTGTTTCTTTCAGACTGCTTTCACAGTTAAAAATTGCCTTTTAAATTCTGCAACTTACTCTTCCAGAAATAGAAGAAATTGTAATAACTACAGCTTCTGAAGCTTTACAGAATACTGTAACTCTTATCAAGGTCAAAGTATAAAAGCCCTTGATTTCTTATCCAACCTTTTTTGCTTTTATACGTCACAGAGACATTGGAACCTACACAGAATTGGAAAAGACATGCTGCCAGTCAAGGAAATGAATCCTGTATTTTAAATGGTGTGTGTAGAATCTCTTTCAGAACTACTAGACACATTGGATATGGTTGATTTAGAGTCCAGATATTTTTTTAAATTTAATCTATTTTTTGCTTCAGTGAAAGGAAGGTGATTATTTCAAAGCCACTAATATTAATAACAAGAAACTAACAGGTATTTAACTTTCTTAATTTAATTTATATATCTATTTGTTCCTCAGCTTCGTTTACATGTGGCTTTAAGCATACAGCAGCATATAATCAAGCTGAAGCACCTGAAGCTTGGAACATTTCATGATGCAGGTAATGATGACAATTAAAAATAAAGACACATCTGTCACTTGAAGAATGGCTCGAATTTTTGAGACTTCTACTATGTAGCTCATGTAGCCTCACAAACTTACCATATGGTTACCTCTTGGGGCATGTCTACACTAATTGGTTTATCTGAAACTGAGATGCATTGAAGCAAAAGCTGCAGTGTAACTGCTCTGATGCAATTGCATCTGAGATAACTGCCAAACCATGCTACTTCTCAAATTATTACTTCTACATGAGGGAAATTTATCTCAAAGCATGTGCTTAACCATGGTGCATACATTTGTTATGTTTTTTGAACTGATGTCTTTTCTTGTGCACTGTGTGATATTTGCTGCAGAAAAGGAAGAATACTCCAATTATACTACTCTTTTAGATAGAAATCATATTACCATTTTTATTCATGCCATAGGCCTAAAAATTCATAAATGAGATTTCCTTATAGAGTTATTCAAGCACTGTGTAGGACAGCTGAGGAGTACTACAAAATTTTCAGGAAAAGTGTTTTATATAAGAACATGGAGAAGAGGGAGTAAGGATTCCTTTCTCTTTATTTAGAATTCTCTACCATGTGTACTGCAGCCTTGTACGTAGTACCTGATTAACAGATATATTTGAGTAATGAACAAACCAGCAGCTGTGGGGTGACAGTGCAGTGTACCTTCAGGAGATGATTATCTAGCAGGCAGCGAGGCGGTGGCCAGAATTAGTGCTCAAGACAATAACTGTTAGAGGAAAACT
Organism: Lonchura striata; assembly: GCF_050655825.1. NCBI lineage: Eukaryota > Metazoa > Chordata > Aves > Passeriformes > Estrildidae > Lonchura > Lonchura striata. Next base: position 140,079,357 of record NC_140704.1, on the reverse strand, counting down.
GAGGACTTTGCAGAAAATTGAATCCTTTGCTGAAATCTGGAAGGCAGAGACCAAATAATGTGAGTATCCAGGGAGCAGCTTGCCTGTATGTGACATCCCCTGAGGGCAAATTTTCTTCTATGCTTTTTACTCCACTGAAGAGTGAATATTTTGTCTATGGGAAGGTACATTTGTATGCTGTACCTGTCTTCATGACTTGAAAAATTTAGATAACAGCATATCAACAATTTTTTCCATGAGGTCAGTAGACCTTCAGAATTTGTTTCTTATCATCACTGAGGGACCTTATGTAGGTTTAGAGAGACCTCAATACTATATGAAGGGTTGTTATGTATTTCACATGAAACATTCTTGTATCATAGAAGTCAAGGCTTCCTGTCAGGAAGAGAAAAGAATTTCTTTGCCTTTCAATAAAAAAAAATATCAAAACAATAAAACCCAAGACCTAAAATCAACAAATGTAAATAGACCAAGTTGTAATTATTAATATTTTTCCAAATAAGATTTAACACAAAAAGTCAGTGCTCTTAGCGATTTTAGAAGAGTGACAAACTTTTTTCTAGGTGCAGGTAGGTTCCACATTTGTGCTAAGGAGGAAACACAGTACCTCATCCAGTTAGATTTCTGTAAGAAAAAAACAGACTTGAATTTGTCAGAAGCTGGAGTTAAGGAACCACTTCCCTAAGTAAAATGAGGATTAAAGTAGAAGTGAAATAAAAAGACAGTCTGTTTAGTCTGACATAAATTAGAGAGGCTAAAACTATATGTTTCTCCTTGAAAACTGTTTTCTTTGTCAGGTAGGACTCTGGAGACCAAAGCCTGATTCCATTCTGTTAGACTCACATGAGTAGTATAGGAAGAATTGAAATAAGAAAAGACAGATGATGGTTAAAAACACTGAACATGCATTTCAGGTATACTTGTTTTTCATAATCCTGTTCATCAGATTTGTGTTCTTATCCCGATCAATCCTGCATCTGCCAGTTAGGATGTGTCTAATTAAAATGAGGTCCTATTCTGTCAGATGCAGGGTAAGATTAAATTCCAATCTTATTATTGGAATATACATCCTTGTCCCATGAATGGAAAAGGTAGAGATATCTCCAGAGGGTTATTTTGACAGGGACACAACCATCAGTTTGGAAGCTAGTGAAAGACCGTTTCAGCCTGTTATTTAAGAATGGTAACATTTGCAAAATCTGAAATTCCAATTTTCATTCCCCTTATACTGTATTACAGATTATTCAATGATATGACAGTAATTTTATAATGAGATAGAGAAATGTATGTAGGACAGCAATAAGCTTAATATGATACCTGTACTGCTGTTTCACATCCAAAGAAATACTCTATGCTCAAACTTGTGTTTTTCCCTGTGTCTGCCTTGCTTATGTCTTCAGACTGATGAGACTGAAATAATAATAATAATAATAATAATAATAATAATAATAATAATAATAATAATAATAATAATGAATTATGAATTCAACAAATGAAATGAGGAAGCTCACCACAAGGACTGGAAAAGTGCAGCAATGTGCTCAGACATGTTCTAGATGTATACTCATGGTTGGTGATAGCTGATGCGATAACTGATAACTTACTCAGGTATAAAGCATTGCAAGTAGAATGTTACAATCCAAGATTGACAGGGGAATTCAGCTTTATATTGAAAAACATCTTTTGAGAAAAAGTTCCGTTACATGCAATTTAGTATAATCTGCTGTTGAAAAGGGCATTTGCTACATTACCTACTGCTGTTTGCTAATTTTTATCACCTCCCCTGCAACAATCTAAAGGGCATGACATCTGGAAAGTTAGCCTGGCCTATTTTAAAAGTAATAAATTAAAACTAGTTTTCTGTTGAATTAAGAAACTTAGCATCAGGGAGTATGCAGAGTTGGAAGGGAACTCTGAGCATCAAATGAAGCATCTGTCTTGACTTGCTCACCCATTCTTGTTTGATACAACACAAGTGAGAGGCCTAATATATGCAATCAAACTGTGAATCAGGAGCAGTTTGCATATTTTGAAAAAATTAATCAGCTCTCAATAATTTTTTCTGGATCATATTTGGACTGGACATGAAAATACAGAATAGAATAGAATAGAATAGAATAGAATAGAATAGACCCTTCCAATTGGAAGGGACTTTCAGTTGGAAGATCTAATCCAATTGCCTGACTGATTTAGAAAAAAAGTTAAGGCTTATTACCAAGAGTGTTGTCCAAATGCCTCTTAATCACTGACTAGTTTGAGAGTTTGACTCACCACTTCTAGGGAAAGCCTGTTCACTTCAAATTGAGGCAGCAACAACATCGAATCACGCCTTTAGCCTGGCTGGTCATGCAGTGTTTGATACACTCCAGGATGCAGTTTGCCCTCTGGGCTGCCAGGGCACTCTGCTAACTTCTATAGAGCCTGCTACAGCACTGTCAAGTCCCTCTCTTCAGGGCTGCTCCCCAATCAATGTCCCAGTTTATTCTTTAGTCCAGCGTTACTTCCTCCAAAATTCAGAATTTACCATCCTATCAAATATCATGGAATTCATCTCCACTAATCAAAGCCCAGTGTACAAACTATCTAGACCCTTCTTCAAGTCCTCTTGTATCTCAAAAGGGACAGTAGCACCACCCAGCATAGGATTATCAGCAAATTTATCAATGGTGCTTTCACTGCCTAAACCCTGCTGTTCAGTTACTTCTTCACTGAGTGCACCACATACAAGCTCATCCTATAGCTGGATAACTGACTAGAAGGATGCTGCTAGAGACAGTATTAAAAAGCCTTACTAAAATCCAGAAAAACTACACACACTGCTATGTCCAAGTGTGACCTTATAATAGAAAAATATCAAGTATAGCTCAGATTTTTTTTAGACCACATCTTGACAATATCATATTTAACAAAACCCTTTCTATCTGGCATAACACTGGTCAGTCTCGTCACTTAGATTGGCCTTTGATGTCTTTTCCCTGCATAAATGAATCACAACTCTGTGCTCTTCCTGTGAAGCCTTGCCTTTCATCCCTTGCTTCCCAAGATCATACAGTTTCTGTCCCTTGAGCTTCAAGAGGACTTTCCTGGCCTGCCAAGCAGGTCTCGAGATCTGCTTGTTTGACTTATGACACAATGGAATGGACTGCTTCTGTGCTTCTTAAATTGCTTCTGAAAGACTGACCAGAATTTGTGGACTCCTGATACCTCAAAAGCATTCTCCTTGGATACTCTGTTAGATTCCTGGATAGCAACAGCTTAAACTTTGCTCTACTGCAGTTCAGAGTAGCAACTTTGCTATCCTGGAAGTGAGTGGAAGTTTCCAATTTTGGCAGATAGGAGGAATCTTTTGGCCAAAATTGACCATATAAAAATAGAAGGGGTAGTAAGCAAAAACAGTAAGAATGTCTGCAATTGTATGTCAGATGTTATGACAACATGATTATTTCATTTTTAAAAAATGGATAATACTTTTGTCTGGCAATAAAATGACTATAAAATGAACTGGCAACAGTCCCAGTCTGCACTTTGTTTCCTTAGGATTTGATACTCTCTTGCTCATCAGCACCAAGAGGAAGCTCTGTGCATTTCATAATTCTGTGATATTTCTCTTACTTTTACTATGCATTTTTTATTATTTATCCATATAATCTTGTGAAAAAATGTGAGACATATCAGGTAACTGAAAATAGACACGCTGCTCAGAAGTCATAGGAGCCAAATTAAAGTTCTGCAAAGACCAAGTAGTAAAGGTCTTTATGGAGCAGAAGTTTTGATGAGAACATACAACACCACAGGTGAGAACTATTACTGAACACATTTCTTCTGACCAAGGATGGCTTCTTTTGCTTATGTGTATATCACCTTCCAGTGAATTTAAAACTGTAAAATTTAATGTCTGAATGCTACGATTCATTGGACAGTAAGACTGTGATTAACACCACTTTAGTAGTGGGATCTCACTTTTGTACTACCAGCATGGTAATATGTTCAAAAATTCCTGCTCACTAAGAAAATAAAAGAAAAATAATTGTGGCAAGATAAATACAAATTATCTATTTGCAGCTAAAAGGATCTAAAACCTTTTTGCACAAACAGGATCAGCTAAGCTATGTTTGAAAGAATATCCATTGAGAAAATTCTTACTAAAGCATGTAAAATATTATTTTATACAAGAAAATTCTCCAAAGTTAATTTCAAATAGTAATTTAATTACTACTAAGGAAAACCAAGTGAACAAGAACAATATTGTTCTAATTTTAGTTGGATCATATGTCTCACCTTAAGATTTGTGTTGCTGTTTTCTTAAATGCAATGGAATTAAATTGAATAATGGTATACAGACCAAAATAAGAGTTCACCTTTCTTTAAATTTATGCTGCAGGGTTTTGTTCCACCCCATGAAACCTACCAAAAAGCCAGTGAGCAGTAACATCTAACCTTTAAAATAAATTATCATTGAATTATATTAATATTAAAATGCCTTTTATGCTCAAGCAAAGTACTTTTTTTTTTTGTTACAAAGCAGTGGAAGCACAAAAGAAAATCAAGAAGTAATCTATAACCATAGTTGTTTTGCAAATTAAGTAAAATGACACAAAACCTGGCAATACTTAGTGTATGATATTTTTCTCTATTTAAAAAATATGCTGATTAAAAAATATACCTAATAAAATTAGAATACAAATGTTATACGTCTCAATGTAGATTGTTTAAAATATAGAATTGCTTAAAAATATTTTTTGTTGATGAAGCATATCCTTAGATTAAGTTTTAGAGTCTTTGCTTTCTTCTTTGTTTTCAGTTGAATAGCCTGTATTTTGGGAAAAATGTTCTGGCCCCACTGAAGGCAATGTGAGCTTTTGGAAAACCACGGGAGTTCCTACCCTACAGCTCTGTAATGAGTTTAGTCAGCTGAAACTCTGCATCTCCCCGAGTCTCAGCCAGGCCAGTGGCACTTCAGGTCAATGCAATGGACCAGTAGCACAAAGGATATTTCAAGATAATTCCCAAAACATCATTCCTGCAGCAAAACTCAGATATACTTAACTTTAATGCTGACTTCAACAGGACAAAGAATATTTATAAGCTTGCATGACTTTACTTGAGGTTCAGGAGAGAAAATAGAGCATCTATAAGAAACTCTACTTTTTGCAATGTATAATCTAAAGATAAAAATTTTATGAAGTAAGGAAATGTATATTCAATGACTCTCTAGTGTTTAATTACATATTTATGACCACACTGTCCATACAAATACCTATTTAGTTAAAATTTAATTAAGATAAATATTATTTACAACAGTATAAAGTCTTGAATTCCTGATTCTGATGCCTCACACTACCACCCCCACAAGAAAAAGAATAAAGAAAACTTAACCAAAAATAAATAAACTCCCAATCATCTGATACTTTCAAAAAATTCTTAGCTTTGGATTAAGATGAAAAGCTAAAAATTGTACTCACTGCTGTGTTATGTTTCAAGTTAACTTAAAAGGAACAATTTTTTTCACGTTAAACTTCTGTCATTTCTGTAAAACCTGACCATATAAAAGATTAATGTGTTACAGAACTGTACCATGAAATATAACCATATTTGTAACACTGTCTTTCATGTTTCATTTTAGTGCATTTAGCACCCTGGCCTAGTCATAACTGCTTTTGTATGGAATGTTATCATATATGTTCTGTATAATGAGTTCGCCTTGCCCAAATATAATGAGGTGGTATCACAGCTAATGATGCTGAGAATAACACTTTTGTTTTCCAAGTGAGATGTATAATTTAAAATTTTAATCTCTTTCAGCTCCCTCTACAGTCAGCAGAGATGTTGTCAACTCCAGACAGTGATGTCTGTTCTTATTCCCTGGCTTCACTTGTCTTATGAAGTTAGCTGGTGTGAAGGCATTCCCTCATCTCTGAGTGCCAGCTTCTTCCAGAAAAGAGTGGCTGTAGGTCTATCTTGTATTTAATATATTAAACAATAAGCAAAATAATTTTTAAAAGATGGATCATTTTGTTATTACTAAGTTGTTTATTTGTTGGTGTGGTTTTTTTCTTGCAACAGCTGATTTGACCACAAAGATACATATGAACAGTTTTGGTTCAGGTCTACCAGGAAAGCTTAAGGGAGCTTTTGTTTGTTTGGTTGGTTGGTTGGTTTGTTTTTTTTTTTTTTAATTTTTCTTTCAGTACTGTCATTAATCTGCTGGTTTCGAGGCTTAAAAGAAAAAAAAAAAATTATTGTGAGCAGCTTTGTTTTTCAGGCTGAGTTTCACATGAGAAAGTTCACTGTAAGCCAAAACCAATGCCTACTCAGTGAGCTGTACAGATGTCAGGAAAGTCAATAAGACTGTTTTGTCAAATTTTGAGGGTTTTTAAGACAGCAATTTCAATACAGCTAACATCCCTGGGACTATCAATATAGTACTCTTTGCAGACTTGGAGGCATCTACTAAGAGCAATTTAGTTCTGGAGCATTGTTTTTGGACTTTTGAGCATGGCACTTATCACAGTATGTCTCTGGTCTAAAGAAATCCATGAGATGTGCATCAGTAAACTATAATTTCTTGTCATGGTCTGAGAGCATGCCCCTTGCAACTTTATTTACACAAGCCTGATCTTGGAATGGAAAAATAGGCTACCACACAGAAGGAGCACCAGGTTAAAGCACAATGTTTTAAAAGGCAAAATCACTTTTCTTCAGTAAGACTTTGGTTTATATTCAACAACTGATTGTAAATTTGGTACCTTGTTATAAGCATGCTATTAAATAAGTGCAGAGCTAGAATATACCCAAACCCTGACAAAGTATACCTTTATATTTTCAATGTAGAAATTCCTGTAGAAAAATTTAAACTTCATAAAAATTTAAGTATTTTTAAAATGGTATAACAAGTGAGACACATGCTTTCAGAAATTTATTTGTTTTAGGAAACAGATTTAAAAAATAATGTAGAATTTAAACATACATAAGCATATACATGCACTTATTTTCATAAGAGAGTGGTACTGGAGTTATGCAAACAGAAACCAGTTGATAATTTTGTCCTGTAGGCTCATCATACATTGACACTTATGCAAATAAAACTTCATTCATAAACTTGGATTTACTCCCAATTTATATTTGTGCCTAGTGAAAAGAGAATCAGACCCATTGATTTTGTGACAAACTGCTACTATTAATGTTTTTTTAAAGGTGTCCTGCTTTTAAATGAATGTAAAGGTTGATTGCTTTCATATTGCATACTTACTGTTTCCTTCTGTCCTTGACCTTTATATAAGAGACAAAATTTCAGGATGACTTGGCAAGAGACTTTTCAGAAAAACTTGCATCTGTTATTCTGCAATTTTCCTTTGATTTATATTTCACAGGGAAAAAAATTAAAAGACAACAACAACCCAAAGGAGATTAGATTAATTATATTATAATTTATATATATATACGTATGTTCAATCAGCTTCAATACATGTATACATAAAAATGACCAAAAAAAAGGATAAATTGGAAGTGTTTAATTAATTCAGTAAAACTTGTTTTATTTGATATATCATTTTCCTCAAAAGATTATAAATCTCTGTCATTGCACTGGTTTTTAAAAAATCAAAAAGATAAAAGCCTTACTCTCTTGTCTAATTTGCACAATATTCATTGTATATTTAAACAGTATAAGCAAGGGAAGAAGGTTTTCAAAGTCCACTAGTGGTTTTATAGCTGTACATTTTGAAATTTGTGATCTCATTCATAGTATTGGATCTTATACAGTGTTATGATAATCTGGAACTTGTCAGGAGATTCACAAGAAGAATCAGAAAGTGCACAGCACCCATGCAATGCATAACCTCTTACTGGTAGGAAAAATTAGGGATTCGAGTTTCTGGCTTGTCAGCCCAGAACAATATGCAAGTCACCACTGATCTGCAAGTCTATCCATCTTTCTCCAAGATTTCTGATCTGACCTACATCCCCTGTACTTAGCCTAAGCTATTTTTTACCTCTGATCAATTAGGTTCAGCCTCTAGGAATGGATTGCCATTAATTTTACAGTTGTGTTTTACACTTGCTCCTAAAAGTCAGGAGCAAATGTTCCTTAAAATCCCTGCATATTTTCCCAACATATTTTCCTTCCTTCCTTTCAGTATATTTAAGAGTAATATTTCTTTTACTTTTGTCCAAACCACTATGAATCCTTGTACATTTTAATACACAATATCTGTTGTTGCTGCTTTTTAAAGAATTGTCAATGGGTTTGATTTATTTTTGCAAGAACATAGCTTTTAATTATAAATATACTATGAATTTTTATCATGAACAAATACATAAAATAATCAAAGGTTAACCCCCTTACCCAAGAAATATATAAAATCTTTTAAATATAATTGCTCCATAGAAAATTTCCAAAGAACATTTGAAATGCATAATTTTTAGTGGAAAAAGGTAGAATTATATCAGATTGGTCAAGCATGATTTCCTTTTGAGTAATCTGTGTTGAGTACTCCTTATGACCTTATTTTATACATGTGTTGTGATAACCTCCAGAATGACCTGTTCCATCACCTTTCCAGGGGTGGAGGTGAGGCTGACTGGCCATTAGTTTCTTAGGTCCTCCTTCTAGTTCACGTACATTGCTGACCAGAACAGATTTATGGAGTTCCTACCCTAGAAATTTACCGTTACAGTCTAATTTCTCTTTCAATCATTACTGAAAATGCTTGCAATGACCAAATCTTTAAGTCTTTCTCCAGGCATCATCTCTCTAAACAATATTCCATGCAAATGTGTTATTGCTTTTGCTAAAATACTGAGGTTAAGACTGGCAAGTCAAGACTGATATGCTGTATTCACTTTCCTGTTTTTATTTTGTGAAAACCTGTTAGATTTTTTCCTGAGATATATGTTTTAGATACTATGTATAATTATTGTACATTAAGGTGTTACAATAAATATTCTGCAAGTTAACTATTTATTGCATTTCTTTCACCACAGCATAAAGAAATCATGTGAAGGAACAAATGTGGGATAATAAAGGCAAAAGGGGATAAAAAAAGGTCTGGCCATCTGTAAACAGTGTGCTGGCCAGAATGCTTGTCTGACTGTGCCCTGCCCTGGTTAGTGCAGTCTGTCCTGTTTTGTAATTAAACACTATTTTTTGACTGATTTCCTGAGACATATCTCTCCCCTATGTACTTGGGCATTTATGGAGAGGAGCCAGCCTGTTGTGCGCCCAAGGTGCCAGCAGCTGGAGCGAGCGTGGGTGCAGAAGTCAGGCTGTGGTTGCAGATGGACAGACTGCCTGTGATCAGGCAGGTAATTCAGCAAAAAAGTGACATGGCCTGGGAGCCAGGGGTGTGAGTAAGTCTCTTGGAATGAGGCACCTGGACAACAGGGACACAGCAGTGCCCAGTCCATCTGCCAGAGACACAATGGAATCTGGTGGCAGATGGAGAGACCTGTTCACATGCGTGTGTAAATTGTAAACTCCCTAAAAGCGCTGCAACAGCCTATTTTTAGACATGATCCTTTAAATGCTGTAAGTTTCTCTTGAGAATTGTGGAGAGAGATAATCTTCTGTCAAGATAAACCACAAGAACATGTTTCCATATTCCTTTGGGCAGATTGTCTGACTTAAATTTAGAGGACCACATCTAGTAAACTCCCTAAGGAGGTTTTTACCACAGCTACTTGTAATGTGGTTAGATTTAGAATACATGAAGCATTAAGGCAATAAGAGTTTCAGAATATTATAAAGTGTAGGGGGAAAAAATGTAAATGTATCAGATTTATCTGATACAAACAGAATTTGCAATGAGGAAAAAATATCCTAGAAATGTCAATTAATGATGAGTCTTTCTTTCAGAGTCTAAGATTTATCAGATCTTTAGAGAATTGTTGGTATGATTTGTCTTTCTATATTTCAGATGAATATTTTAATCAACAAGGTATGATCTCAAGCTCTCTAGAGTAAAATTCATGCTTAACAGTTTTATAGACATTCCAGTAGACAGGAGAAACTGAAACAGAAGTTGACTAGCGGCTAGGGAGTAGGGATGAATCTTGCTCGAAAAGAGAAAAATCCTACACACTATGAAAGCCTTCCTAGTTCTTGTTAACCTAATATTTAGAAGAAAGAGTATTGAATACTCTCATTATGACACATGTATTGCAGGGGGTGAAAGCTTAATTTTTCTCTAGATTTAGTTTTATATTTGAAATTATAATTTTCAAATATAAATTCTCACCGTTGCTACATAGTACATTCCTACTACTGAAATATTAATTTTCCACACATTAAGATGTCACAATAATTTGGATTCATTATTATATATTATTTATATAAAATGCACTGAATCCTGAGAGTTGACATAGTAAATGGATGTCAACCATAGCAACATTATGAAAGCTGTTTTGGGAAACAAGGCTGAGTGGATTTATTTCTTAAAATTCCTGTACTTTTTTTCTTCAGCCCAACATTCTGATGTGATGATTTATGTCTATGTAAAGTCCATAAAACACTGAACACTTGTAAATGGCTTTAGTGGTATTAGAGAAAGAAAAGTAAAAATAGTTATCTGCTTTCCTGAAGATGTCTATGATGCCAAGAGATTTTTGCTTTTTATTTATTTTTAATATATTAAGAGCTCTGCAAATTATTAATGTCTAGTTATATAGTTTGTTAGCTAACTTCAGTATTTTTTTAGACAAATATATTCCTGGAATCCTATTCTAATCCTACTTTTGCAGTGAACCAAGGACATTCCACTTTCCCATGTATTTAGACATAAACAATGTGGGGCTAGGAGCAAGGGGAGTGGCATCAGTAGGGGGCTGAACCAAGAGAGGGAATTACTTCACTAACTGTACTTCTCCTTGGGGATTCTTATTAATTATGCTAATTTGCTAAACATAAAAATGTCTAAACCCTACATCATGCGTGCATTCTGCCATAAATGCACCTGGAGGACCTTCAATAAATGGTAACCACTTCTCATTTTAATCTTGTTTGGCTTGTGATTTTAGGGTTGATAAAGCATCTGCTACAGTAAGGAAGTGGTTCAATAATATGCATCGTGTGTCACTTAGAACTGAAGAGACATATTATCCAAAACTAGGTTTGATTTTCCTGCTCCATTTTATTTAGGTTCTGAATTCCATTTATGTTTTCATGTTATTTAAATAAATAGTTTCATTACCCAGAAGAGTTTATAGTGCTCAGGTGAAAATGAGTATTCACTGACAAAGGAGAGATTTGAATTAATTCCTAATTGACACAATGCTTAACAAGTCTCAGTTAAAGTGAAAGTTACTTTCTGCAATGAATACTTGATATTTTAAAAAGTCTAGCAGTAGAATTTTAGTGTGACTATAGGAGTGTTCTTAACATTTAAGTTTGCAGGCTGCAACCATTACCAGTGGCACAGCATGATGTGTGCCTATACATATGTGCCCTTAGAATTTTCATCATGTCAAGGGGAAAAACCAATTAATTGCTTTATTAGAAAAAAAGTGGCCACCTTGCCAGAAATATTTATATTCAAATTTGTTTCAAGTTCAAGTTTACATCTTTCCTGTCACACAATGCATAAGTACAAGCTCACAGGGATGCAACTCAGGGTAAGAGAGGCTTTTCCATTACTAGCAAGGCAATGCAGGAATGATCTAGAATTGGGAACATTGTTTTCCCAACATTTCTAATTGACATCATATGCAGACAAAAATAACATAATTATGAATATATTAATATATGTACGTTATATATATATATATGTCTATATATATATATATAATGGATATTTTTTTTTTAAATGTTGAGACTTTTTTTTCCTCTTTTAGCTTTACAATTAATATTCCTATCTACAAAGGTTTTGGACACACTGTCCTTATTTCATCTGCAAATATATGCTGATTCTAATAGGAAAATGTTGAATGAAAAGATGACATTAGGTGTCTTCTAACTGAATGCATCCTGCCACACCATGGAAATTTTTATGTGATTTCCAAGCTATTTCATCTTAATGAATAAGAATTATATTTTTGTAGCAAAAGAATATATTTTAACCCCTGTACTGGCCCAGAATTTAGGATAAAAAATGTTCAAGAAATACCTAAAAGTTTATATGGAGCTTATTAAAAAAAAAAAAAAATGTCAGTGGTAAAGCAAATGCCAATAGAATGGCAAAGGCTCATTGAGAAAAGCATAAATATCACATTTAAATGGTGTTTTCAAAGTAAACCAACTCTTACAATCACAACACAAATTTTGGATAGTCTAGAAGATTTGCTTATATCTCTCTTCTTGCTGTTAATTGAACTCCAAAAATTATTTCTTCATAGTATATGTCATTATGTATTACATATTTCAATTTGAATTCCATTTTCTTCAGGTATAGTTGATACTTTATTACACAGATTTGCTCTACTTTGAATTAAATGCTAATTCTCTTGTCATTGTTAATTTTCTGATTTTTTCCCCTGCTTTATATCCTGAAGTAGTGATCATCTTTTACAAAACAAACTTATCAAAAGGACCAGGTCATTGTGGAGATGGTTTAGCCTTCTCTTTCAGCAAAAACATGGAAGAAAGTCTGATTTAACATAAAGTAGATTTTCCTTCAGCTGCTGAAGTAAGAAGACAAGAAATACTACTCATATATTACCTGTTTTATTTTAAATTACAAATAGCAAAAAGATTATTTAAATTGCAGAGCCAAAGAGGAAGTTAAATGAAAATTTTGCCTTTTATTCATACTAATTTTATAATTCTCAGTTTCAGATTTCTAGCTTTGCATTGTTTCCAATGTTGCTTCAAAATTTAAATTGATATCCCCCAGAAAGCTATTTTCTGTTGCATTTATTTGTAATTTCATATAAAATACACAATGGATTATTTGAATAGTAAGGGTTTGGTTAGCAGGAGGGGACTACAAGGGTTGACTTCTATGGAAGCTGCTGGAAGCTTTCCCCACGTCCAGTAGACCCAATGCCAGCTGGCTCCAAGACTGATCTGCCACTCTCCAAGGTCAAGCCCATCAGCACTGGTGGTAGTGCCTCTGGGGTCACATATTTATAAGAATTAAAAAACCCTGTACAAACAAAATGGCTGCAACTGCAGCCAAACAAGGGAGTGAGACTATGGAGAAAAATGTCTCTTCCAACATGAAAGAGGGACTCCCAGGGCTGGAGCAGAGATCCACTGCAGCCCATGTTGAAGACCATGGTAAGGAAACCTGCTCTGCTGCAGCCCATGGAGGTCCACAGCGAGCACTTGCAGCCCCTGGGGAGTCCCACTCTGGAGCAAGTAGATATGCTTGAAGGAGTCTGGGAGTCCCACTCTGGAGCAAGTAGATATGCTTGAAGGAGTCTGGGACCCCATGGGAACCCCACACTGGGACCCCTGGGGAACCCCACACTGCAGGTAGATAGATGTGCTTGAAGGAGTCTGGGACCCCATGGGAACCCCACGCTGGGACCCCTGGGGAACCCCCCACTGCAGGTAGATAGATGTCCTTGAAGGAGTCTGGGACCCCTGGGAAGCCCACACTAGGGCAGGTAACCACTTCTGCTGCCAGGACTTGTGACCCCCTGGGGGCCCTCTGCTGGAACACAGGTTTGTGGAGTCTGTGAGAAGGACCCATTTGGAGAAATTCATGGAAGATTGTCTCCTGTGGGTGGAACCCCAACACTGGAGCAGGGGAAGAGAGTTAGGAGGAATGACAGCCCTATTCCCTGTCCCCCTGAGACAAAGAGGGGAAGAGGTAGAGATAATCAGTAGAAGGATGGGGGAAGGTGTTTTGAGATTTGTTTTTACTTCTCATTATCCTACTCTGATTTGATTGGCAATTAATTAAAATAATTTCCCTAAGTCAATTCTGTTCAAACAGTTCCTAATTGTAGACCTTAAGTATACAAGAAAGCCCTTTAAAAATCTTGCTTTAAATTTGCTAATTTTTTCATGGAGAATTAGTATTCTTCCAAAAACAGTGACCAGTTCAAACTTCAGACAATTAGAGCATGCATGACAAACCAGAGTGACATCTGTGAGAAAAGACCCCAGGATTTACATGTTGTAGCAAAATTATTTCATCCTTAAAATAAAAGAAAAATCTCTTCATTTCAATATTATATAAATACTATGGAATAAATGAAGTTAAGTAATTATTGGGTGTCTCCTCACATCATAGCATGGCCTAGGGGGCAAGGATGTCCACCACAGTCCACCCCATGACTAAAGAAAACTTCTCTGGCCTTGTATTTGTTTTCCTTTGAATGAATCTAAATGACAATATTAAAAAAAAAAAAAAAGCCAGATAATTTATTCTACCATTCCTACCTGTTAATGCTTTAATAAGAGTGTATATGTATTCCACATTTGGAGCACCACAGCTGGAAGATACTTGGAGAAATCTAAATGTGGGGAGGCTGTTGATCTTCTCTAAATTACTTGAATGGATGGATTGTACAAGTACATTCAAGAGAGAGATAAAATTTCTGCTACAAGATCGCATAAACAAGCCTTGTTTTGAGATATTATCTCCCTCCCAAGTTTACCCTGAGAAAGTAGGAAGGACCAAATTTCATTAAAGACACTGAACTTAACATTCCAAAAATGGAAGCCTGAAAAATAATTTCCAAAGCTTCTTTTTGGAAACATTCCAAGTGTTGGTCGACTTAAATACAGTGGTTCTTAGAGATAAGACATTAATTTAAAAAATCATTCCCCTGGCAATTTTGGGATGTTTAGGATCTAGAGAAAATATTGATTTGTAAAATTATAACTTTTCCAACAGATTTTAGTATAAAATCAAATTACTGGTCCCCCATATTTGCCTTAGCATTTATTTTACTAATATTTTGGATCAGACTCATGTCTGGTCTCTATAGCAGACATGGAACAGCAGTGGTCAAAGGCTGTTCAACTTCTCCCACATCTTAGAACATGCTCCTCAGCTTTGTCATACACCCTCTGTTCTCACATCTGTCATCCTCATACCTAACTTACTTCTGGACGAGTGCAGTCCTTCATTGTACCTCCCTGTCTACTGAAGAGGCACCATTCAAATTCAGTACACTGAAGAAGGACTACAATCAATTGCACAACATAAAAAGGAAAGCTGAGAAAACATGGAGTCCCATTTGTTAGCTTTATGACAACACAGCTTGGTTGTATCTTTGTGTGCTTCCAGTACATAGGGGAAAAAAAAAGGTAAAGAGAGTAAATAAGTGTTCACTCTCTCCCTGCTTCCTTCAAACAAATGAACAATTAGGTAAATAAAATTTTTCCCTAAGGCACCATAAGGCAACCTAGAGCTCTGGCTGTGATGGAGCAGTTTATCTAAACACAGTGTAATGATAATTATGAGTGTATAAAGAATTTGCAAAAATAACCTGTTCTATTTCTTTTAATATCAAGACAGAAATGTATGTGCATACATGCAAAGCTACACATATTTGCATAAAACCCCTAAAATAACCAAGCCTTTCATGTATTACAGGATAAAAATATTTAATTAAATCTTTAAGGTTTTCAAAAATATGATTAATTGTATAATACAAATTGTGTTACAATTTTTCCACATGGTGGTTATATAGCCCTGGAAGACCCCTAGCTACAAACATCATATAAATGATGCCAAGTATTATTTTTTTGGATATTATTTATTGTTAAACTTTCACTGTAGTGTTTGAGTTAATTTAATGTATTTCTTTTTGTGTATTTTCTAACTAATTCAAGAGAACACAGTTGTCTCCTCCCATTTCAGAAACAGATGATAGCTTGCTACATTACAGGAACAAAAATGAATAGAAATAATCTGATAAAAATGAACTTGCATTGTTAAGTTTCACCTAGCAGGATGACCTAGCACTACAAGAGAAATAATTCATGACTTGGATTGCATTTATTACTGTAAAATGTATTAGCGCCTCAGATGCTTTTAGATGTCATGAGACATAAGAATGTATCATTATATAAATATACGTGTGCATATCAGCAAAATATCCATAATTTGCAATAAAAAGATAGAAATTTCCTTTCTTACTAAGACAGTTGAAACCCTTGACTGAATTATAAGCTATGCATATATTAACTGGAGGTTAAAATGTTTCAAGCCAGCTGTGTATTAAACCAGGACACTAAATTTCCCAACAAATGAAATTTGATCACCTATTAAACAAATTTTTTGTAATTTTTGAGACATTGTCTCAAACTTCAATATGAAACTCATTGAGGGAAGATAACTAGAGTAAAATCTGTGAAATATGAAAATATTCTCAATGTTTATTTATAATAAGCTTTATTAGCAAAAAAAGAAGTCTCTCATTTTTTATTCAGGATAAGTAGGAATGCCCAAGCACCTTCCTTAAGGGTAGTGGGGTTTTGCACTGTCTTTTGCAATAGATTCTGGATATGTTGCAACACTTGGATCATGTACAATCCTCTGGTGGAAGGCCTCAGGAAAGAGCCTGAGGGCATTTTAGGGTACTTTAATGGTTTTTTACACCTTTTAAGACATCAGAGCTGCCTCTCACATCTGCAGTTGAGTCAGTTATGTCCCATCACACCTTTCCCTGGGAGGAGAGAGGAGAAATTTTGCATCTAAGCACTTGTGCAGGGGAGGAAAACCACCATGATAAAAGGTGTCATCCCACTCTGCAGAATTTGCCTCTTGTCAAACATGGCCCCTTCTGTCTTGTGGGAATTGCCAACACACACCCAAAAATTTACCTCTTACCCCTCAGGGATGCAAACCTGACCTCAGCAAAGCCCCCTGGCACCTCCACAATTGTTTTGAGTCATTAACCACTAAGAATGCAGCCTCTCAGAAGGTGGAGGAGTGGCTTGGTGGGCACCTGGCAACCAACCAAGGTAAAACATTCCACATACATAAAATGAGTCAAAGTAATTAATTACTTTGATACTATTAGCAAAACAATAAACGAGCATTTGGCTTTAAACTTCTTGGTCTGTAGTTTCATTGGCAGACTTTGAAAAGTGAAAGCAAAATGAAACAAAATATCTAAAGTTATCTACATAACTATTTTGACAATATAAACCCATCAGACTACTTTTTATCAGATCTCAAGCTTGAATATTGAGGTTGATTGAGACACTAGTCAGAACTGCTTTTAATTATTTATTATTATTTAATAATTTAATTATCATGTTGTTCATAACCAGTTCTTTCCTTTTTGTGTTTGAGACTTTTTTATAAGAAAGAGGTCCTCTTCTTCTGATAAATAAATAATAATAAACAAATAATAATAATTATTTCCACACTGATCAGCTTTTGCTGGCCAGGTTCTATTTAGAAAAACTCCGTACCTCACCTGTTCATATTATTTTCCTAAAACTTTGAAGGTGACTAAGTTTAGTTTTTGCTTTATAACTATGGAGACAAGGCCATCTGAACAGAAACTACTTTGTAAAGACAGTTATATAATAATTTAAAAACTGTGTTAAAGATGGTTATATAATAATGTAAAACTCTAGCAATGAGTTTATGAGAGAATAACAAAGACAATACAATGGGCTGCAGTGGGACAGTGAGATAATATTTATCAGCATGTCAGGAGGCAGTCTGAGCATATAGATCACCTCACCTTTTAAGATCTCTTTTAAAGGTCACCACAGGAAAATTTTGATGAGGAATTTGAAGGAACATGATGCTGCACCTTTGTAGCTGTTAACCGAAATAAAGAACAAAGGTATTTCATCTAAAAGTGGCCACATCTAAAATGTGTGCTACAGATTTTGTCTTGGACTCTTTTCTTGTAAGATTAACAGATGGTAAATGGGCCAAGTTGTTGCAAAGAAATCAAGTTATTTGTGCTGGATATTAAAAACAGGTAGTAATTTTCCACCTTTTAATCTTTCAGAGGCATTTTTTCCACAAAATTATTGTTTGTACAAATGGGCCTATAGTAGGGCCCATGATGAAAAACAGCAAGAAGGAACTTAGGCTATTGACTCTTCCAAAACCCACTCTCCTGGTAGGACAGTGTCTTATTAATAATTAAATAAGTCATCTTTACTTAAAAAAACCCAAAACCAATTAGTTTAGATTTCGTTGCCCAGGAAATCTGGCAGTGCTATAATACTTGAGGTTACTAGATGAAATACAGATGAAATCCTGTAAAAAGGCACATTACAAGCATGTATGAGGTGATCAGTTGTTACTGTCAAAAAACTTTTTCATTTTTTTGTACTTTTTATGTTGAGCTCTTACTCTTATGTGATGTTTTCTTTTTTTTTTCTATAAATTTAAAAGCTTTCATAGCTCAGAAAAATAACTAATTTACTATGATACACCAGGTTAAATATCAATTATTATAATTCTTTATTAGTACAATAAAACATTCAATGTTTTGAAGCTTTGTGCCATCCAAACCAGTAGAAGGACCTAGTTCATGCCTGATTGAGCAAAATTTACATTATGCACCCTAAAAATTATCCAAGGAGCTAAGTAGGTATTGAGTAAGTAACTCTCCCACCAAGTCTGAATAATGAGACCAGCTGCAGTTGGAATGTTTTCTGCTTTGAGGAGATCCTAGGTGTCAAACTTAATACTGGCACATGTACTCCTATTATCCATACTTAGCCCAGGGAAAAATATTTCTGAAAAGTTTTTCTGTGAATGCATCTTTTAAAATTTTAATGAGGGAGAATCCCAGTGTTCCCAGTGTAGGATCCATCTTTGAAAAACAGTTCAATTGAGCTGGGTAGAAATATATTTTATAAATAATTTCCAAGGAGTCAAGACTACCTGCAATTTAGGACACATTCTACATTATTTTAAATGTCTAGGACTATCTTATCTCCAAGGAAAACAATAAGAATTTATGTGTTACCAGGTGGCTGGGAAAGAACATAAAAACAATTTAAATATAGGGTAGTAATTGGCACTCACTGGCACACACTCCATAGTCTCACAATCTTCTTCAACAGGAGATTGCATGCATCCTGGAATGATGAATTGATATACCTATTTTCTATGAATTGGTCTAATCAGTGACCTAATCAAAATTTCAGTCTTCAATAAGAGATTCTGGCACAGAATCTCCTTCTTTAATTATGTACTGTGTGAATAATTTTTTTTGTTTGATTATTCCACAGGGTGCCCAACATTTTTTTTGACAAAGAGTAATCATTTCTATATTCACTCTCTCCATACAAATAATGATTTTTTAGATGTGTAGCTTAACCTTTACTTCATTTTTTAAAAAATCCTTTACTGCGTAGTTTATTTTCCCATTGCAGTTATTTCACATCTCAAATCACTTATTTTTTTTGTTCTTTGATTATTTCTACAAACCAATACTATTAACTCCTTTCAAGAACACAAGGCAAAAAAAAAAAAAGTAAAATTTGAGTGTGAGTGATTTACATAGATTTACATAGCTTATTTTATCCACAGTTAATTTCATAGTAATTTATAGTAATATGTTTGTCTTTTTGAAATTCAGCAATGTTTGACTATATATATATTCAGAAAGCTATGATTCTAAAGTGCTAATGTTTTTCTAACTCATAATAGTTTAGGAACTATCTTTGTGCATATGCACAATTACTTTGTTGAAAAATAGGGAATAGTGGTTTGTGGGATTGTCCCATTCCCCTCCCCCACATTTCTTTTTTTTTTTTCAATTTGATTTACCTGTCTCTCAATATCAGGAAATTCTTCCAGATCTTGTGTTTTGGTTCTCCTGTAACATGCTATACCAGCATATTTCAATACTCACTGATCACTTTTTCTTCTGAATGATTGAGGTTAAAAGAATATTGGAACTTGTAGAAATAGATGTAGTGGTTTGTAGTCAGAATATTTTTCTTTCTTTTTAAATTAAAAAAAAAAAAAAAAACTTTTACTTATAAATTAACTTATCATTAATTTAGAGGTTGCAGAGTTTTCTACCATCCCTGGTTGAAAATTTGTATTTGTATTCTTA
The DNA here is from genome assembly GCF_050655825.1 of Lonchura striata. NCBI lineage: Eukaryota > Metazoa > Chordata > Aves > Passeriformes > Estrildidae > Lonchura > Lonchura striata. The sequence continues at coordinate 140,059,419 of NC_140704.1, read as the reverse complement.
TGTGTGTGTAAGTAAGCAATCTAATCTATAATTTAAATGTGAGTACTATGCAAAAAATTCTAATAAAACCTTCATGGAAACAATAAATTAAAGGGCTTATGCCAAGCAAATTTTTGTGCCAAGATATGGACAGAGTTTTAAAATTATTAAAAATTATGGAATTTAATCTTAAATTAGATTTGATTATATAGTCATGTGTGGTCCTAAGAGAAACAGACTGCTCTAATATAACAGGAGTATTCATGAAAACAGGTTTGTTTTCTGTGCATAAATCATGTTTATAAATAATGTAATTAAATCATATTCTATTTGAAAATCCTAGAATTCTCTATCATGGCAATATTGTACTTTGTATAGAGCAAATTTTTACTTCATGTTACTATTCACTAACAAGAGGTAATCTTAAAACAGCTGAATAAATATTGTATTTTCCTCAAAAAAATATGACACATTTTTCTTGAACATTCCAGATCACAAAGTGGTGTCTTTTATTCTTGCTATGTAGTTGATACAAAGAACAGGGACCAAAGTAAAAAAGAAGAGTTATTATTTTCAATGTTTTCTAAATAACTCAGAGCAAATAGGATAAAGAACAGATGTTATCTATGTCAGTAATATAACAGCACTAATTAAGTTTAGCATCCTTAGAAATGTTGTCTTAGCCCTACTTAAAACTAAACAAACCGATTATGCTTGGCTCAGAAAATAGACAACTTGTTTTATAATAAAAAAAGAAACTAAAGCAGCAATCTGTTCAGGTGATAACATTTCAGCAGTCATGGATGATCAGCCTTAACACAGGCAGCCCAGGACTACCTGAAGGAGTTGTTACTTTTGCTTGTTTCCTGATAGCTATTTTTCTGGCCAAATAAAACTGGCAGAGCAGACAGACTTAAATGACTTCCAGTTTAGAATTGAATAAAGATTACTTGAGCTTTTCATCAATCAAAAGTGAAAATTTTAGATCAGCTCTATTTGTGCTGAGGTAATTTTTCACCTGTCTCTAAACAGATTGTATTTCATGTTCATCCAAAATATATCTTATTCAGTCATAAACAGTCATATCCCATTTTCAATTTTCTCTCTTCATTCTATTAAAAAACATCTCAAACATAAAAATATATTTCGTTGGGGAATATTGATATTCATGCAAAGTCAGATTTCCATTAGTGAAAAAAAGCCACAAAAAAACCCCAAAAACAACAACAACAACAAAAAAAAAACAAAAACAAAAAAAAAAACTCGAAAGAAAAGCCAACCAATTTCTTCAAAAATTTAATGACCATTTTTACCTCTGTGTCTTTACAATACAGGATGAAAAAGCAGTGTTCTATCTGATACTGTTTTTTTTCTTTTTCTTTTTAAATTTTGTTCTAATTGACTAATGTTGATCAATGGCATAGAATTAGATCTGAAGTTGACTGTTCTTTGAACTGACAGAAGAATTATCAACTATGAATAATGAAACATGAATAATACTAAGTCTGTTTATGATAATTTATGAAGTCTCAATAATTCCATGTAAAACTGATAGGATAAGCCTGAAGGAGGCAATATCTTTTTTCTCCTTGCTGTTATAGTGAGAAAACACAGATCTGAGAAAAAAAATTTACTATAATAAAAATAATGGATAAAAGTAACTTATTAGCTTAAAATGAAGGATTAGAATGGATGGCTGCCCTGAAAAACATGCAGAATATCTTTAGGCATCAACACAAAATATGAAATAAAGGAAGAGATGATTGTACAGATTAATCTGGATGTTAAATTGGTATATCTGTGACTGAGACATTCTCATATCCATTCTTCTTTTCCCTGAAACACTCTGGATCTGAGAGGAAACAAATGAAAATAGAGGAGGTTTTTTTACAAAGAAAAAAAAAAACAAAACAAAACAATTAGAAATATTAATTTACTTTGACATAAACATGAAAAAATTGTTCTGAGAATGAAACAACAATTCCAACAATTATGGAAATTGCTTCGAAGAATTTAGATCAAAATGTGCCTTTGTAGAAGCAAATCAGAACAGAGTGGGTCATCAGGTCCAAGCTCTCCTAGAGTACATTCCACAGGATTTTGTCCAGACAGATCTTGAATACCTCCAGAGAGAGTAAGAGAGAAAGAAAGGGAGATCTACAACCACCCTGGACAATCTCTTCCAATGTGTGGCCACCTGCACAATAAAGAAGTTCTTCCTCATAATCAGGTGGAACTTCCCAAAACAAAAAAGGGTTTTCCTATTATTTTATCTAACTACATACCTCATTCATAATCTTAAACTACTGACATATTTTTATACATTGCCAATGAGGTTTTTACTGAAAAATATAGCAACTCTCCCCCCACCATCAACAACTGAACTATATTTTACATCATGCTGCAAGATGAGTATATTTATTTCATTTCAGTGGCTGGTCATATTTCAGAGTTTGTCAATTCAAGCATATAATGCAAATAAGAAAATGTTTATTACAAGTCTTATTGGGAAATTGCGTCAATAAAATAAATTCCTAATAAAAACAAGAATTTGTCTGAAGATTAAAAATTAACTACTGCTGTATATAAGAAACAGAAAAAAACTTGTGTTTAATAACAGACTCTATGTAGTTGGCAAAGGTGTCACTTTGTCATCCTGGCTGGATTCTCCCAGTCTTGCTTCCGGGTCAGCAAAGCCCTAGATTTCTCCTGGGTGGCATCTTGCATGTATAGCCACCCCTGAATCTGTAGAGAAGCATTCAGTGTCTCTGCTTGCTGATCCCTCCTTCCCCTGAGAACCAAGGTATTGCTGCAAGAGGGAAGGCAGCAGCCCCCATCCCCCCTGGGGCTTGCTCAGCCCTTAGCACTGCAGCCAAGAACAGGCTGAAGCAACCTCAGGTAAGTCAGTGGAGATGCAAAGATTTGGAAAGATAAATCTATCCATTGGAGGATTTCAGGAGGTTTTATTATACATTTTCTGATAGATTAGTTGGAGTTGTTTGTATTTTGTTTTGTTCTAAGCTGTTATTTAGTTTTTCTTAAAACCTCTGAAGTCTGTGGGCATCCTAGTGCCTTTCATCTGGAATCTGAGAAAGAAAATGGTAAGCTCCATTAAAGGTTTAGACTGTTTTACTTTACTCCATCCCTGGAATGATTTTAAGACCTCCAAATATAAAACACGTAAGATTAGTTTCATACTTTGTTCATATTTATTTTTTACAGTATTTGAATACAAATTTTAACTTTTCTTTCTTCATCCTTCATAACAAGAGGAACGTTTTATGGGAAAAATTCAAAATTAGAATATGTAAGTAGTAATGTCTAACTATAGTTATCACTTCTGGGTTTATTCTATAATTCTTGGACATCCTAGTAGGTCATTCTCTCCATGACAGATTATTACTTGTGTTACTTTCATGGTTTGGAAAATAGTAGACAAAAATATTTTAGAATGTCTATTTTAGGTATAAAGTACAGGAGATGCGCAGTTTTGAAGAAGTTATTTTTCATCTCTGTGTTTGTGCTCCAAATTGAGGTTGAATATAGCTTGTCCTTTTGATTTATATGCTTTTACATATAAAAAGTTACAGCTGTATACATAGGGACAGAATTAGGTCCACTGGGTTATTACTATACATTGAAAAAAAAAGCAGAAAATCTGCTGGTATTGCAGTCGTCCTAATTTAAAACCTGTTACAAGGGGAAGGTAAGATCCATTTATGGACTTTAACTATATTCTTCTGAAGAAGAATCTTCATTTTTGTCTCTGATGTCATTTAAAGGGCAAGGTGAGAACATATTGAAAGAAAATCATGTATCCTCATTCCTTCAAATAAACATAATGAACTTTTCGTGAAATTTGAAGTAATACGCTTTTCATTAAGTGTTTCATATTGTGTAGTTTTCATCATGTGACTCAGCAATGGGAATAGAATTGTTACTAATGGACAGATACACATTATATCTCTATATAAATGTAAAGTCAAAAAGCTTAAAAACTCGAAGTGTTAGTTTTACTTGAAACATGTCAGAGAAGATCATGTGCTGGAATCATGCCACCTTAATTTGAAAAATTAATTCCATAAGCTTATATTTTTGAGGAATTGGAGAAATATTAATTTTCTTTTGTTTTTCCTATCTTAATATCTTAATGACTTTAAAGAATAAATAATTATATAATAGTTTTCACGTGTGAGACTAAAAGGAAATGGAATAGTCTCCAAGGTCAGGCTAATGCAGAAGAAGGAATAAGCAAAGCACAGTTGACAACTAAGCAGGAAAACATGCTTTAGCCACAAGTCAGATCAAATTGTCAAAAAAGAAAACCAAATTTGAATAAAGAAAAAGAAAGTCTTGGCCTATATACACAACCAAGTTACATAAAAATAAATAGACCTTATATCACATGAAGAAATAAAAAGTGAAAATCAATTCTTACAATAAAATATCACAGCTGCACACTAATGAACACATTCCAAAGTGATGGCAAATGCACTCCATGAAATCCTAGCACTTCAAGCAAATTTTAAATAAATAAATAAATAAATAACAAAAAGATAAATGAGAGAAAAAACAAAACATTAATGAGAACTCAAGACAAGCTAGTTCTAAGAATAGCACAATATGATTTACTGTATTTACTTTTAATGATTAAAATACAGATAAAAAGGATAGAGTTCCTGCTCTTTTTTTCCATCCCACAAATGACAAAAAACAAGACTGGAAAATTCAGTCTTAAGATGTCTGACTTCATTTCAGATCCCTGAGGAAGTTCTCACAAGTAGACATACCCTCTTTCACATCACATTTTAACCTTAACTAATGAGAAGAGAACTTGTACTTGAAACTAGAAAAAAGAAATAATCAAATCTCCTTATGTATAGGGAACTCATAAGTAATATAAGGGTATTTTCCAATTTTTCTTGTATTTGCTTCAGAAGAGGCATTTTTCCCCAATAAAGTCTGCAAAAAAAAATAATGCAACAATCCTCTGTCAAATATTGATATGACAGTAGGAAACAAATAACTGATTAACCAAGAACACAATACTCTAGTGATGAATTACTTTATCAGATGATTTTATTAAGCATGTTTATCAAATAACCACACCCTATTACTACCACATCTAGACAGTAAGGTCAATAATTTATGTCCTACTCCAGAAGATAAATGATTTTGCAATCAGACAGTAAGAGAAAAGACCAAAATTTCCCCCAATAAATAAGATCAAAAAATATTAAAAAAATATTAATATTATTTATAACTTGATTGAATGTGTATTAAAATGTGTTGTTATCAAGAAGTAGGTATAGAATTTATTTCTGTGTCTAATGTACTTTTTTCTATGGTGCATGTTAAATGAAAGAGGAGAAGTTTCACATATAATTTTGTAACTCAAGTGTTAGATTAGATAATGTTTAGATAGATTAGATAATAGACTATAAAATATTAGAAAACCATAATATTAAAGAAAAACACCCCAAAAAAGATAACCAATATTCAAACTGTAACAGATAGTGTTGATTTATTTTCATTTATACTGGGCTTAATTTTGTAAATTCTTGAACAATTCTCTTCAGAAAAAGAAGGCAAACCCTTCTAAAATGAAGGAAAAAATCTTTAGATATCTGAGATCAAGTATCTAACTGTGCTTGGAATCACTTCTACTGAAACTAATAAGACCATACATATTTGCCATAAATAAATAAATAAGGAAATAAAAAAGAGAAGGGGCATGTGCATGGCTGAGTAGATTTGGGTTTAAGAACTATTGTCAACATGCAAACAAAGCTATGTACTTCTATATTTAACATTGTCTCTTCTACTGAGCAACAGTTGCTTTAGAGATTACTTCTTAGGGAAAGATTAGGCTAAGAGGATTAGTCACCATGGCTCTAGTTTTTAGTATACATATTTGATAAGATTTCCTATGCACTTCCTCCTATGTTACAACTTAAATTGTATCATTTTATTTCTGCAGTAGAAAGTAAAATTAATAACTGCCAAAATTTACAATACTTCTAAAGCAGAATATAGCCTCCCATTCAAAAAAATAGCCATTCAGAGCTCACTTGCCAAGTTTTCTGTGTTTATATCTGATAAATGTTTATCTTAACAGGCAATGAAAGGAAGAATAAGGAAAAAATATTTCTCACATAGACATCTTGAATCTGAAGATAAAAATATGGAACATAACTGAAGATGGAATATCCTCATCTTCTGTCATCAAAAAGAAGGTCTTCTACTTCCTCTTGTACTCAAAGGTCTTACAGCAGAACTTTCAGGTATTGAAGTGAAAAGTAGATCTTTGTTTCAATAGGTAGCCTTGTTCATATACCTCATCCTGTCCTACTGCAAAGAACATCAGATAGGGATTCTCCTTTGTAACACACCATAGGTATTGTGTATATGTGGTTATCACCATAAATTTTTAAACAAATAAATAATCCAAAGCCCCTGACCAAACTGGCAAAAAAACCCAACAAAACTCATTTAAAGCTGCCTTTAAGTCAAACATTGAATAAAATCACAACTTTATTTTATGATTCTATACATGGGTGTTCTCATTTCTTTTGACATTACGTGAGACGATCAACAAAAAGCTTTTGTTGTCTGTAATTGTCCATTTCAGAGCAATATTGAACTGAACATTTTTCCAAAACCCTAGTCACCTATTACATGCTTGAAATATTTCTAGTTGATAAGTGTTTTTTCTTATTACTTCTTTTAATGTATTGAATAGAATAATTGAAAGAGGTAACGTTTTTTCATTTTTGAGGATTGGTCTTTTACATTCATAAATAAGGAAGTTTCAGTTATGCTATCACTTAAGTTAATTTACCTTCCTTTTGAAAGAATACAGCTATATTTAACTGATACAAAAGAGGAGTGAGAACATCATAATGAAGATTCTATAATTTTTTCTATTGATTTTGATGGAACCTTTTTCAAGCCAGTATGAAGTGAGACATTGCGGGAAATGTATGAAAGTCCCCAGTTTAACTTCCCAGAAGTGGGTTTATCATTATATTTGTACTAGTGAAGAAACATTAACAGTTTTATGAACCCCTAATCTTGAAAAACTATAAGTAGAACAAATTAAAAATCATGAATGTGAGAGGTTTCTTTTATTTACAATTTATTATTTTATCTGCTAGATGCACTAATGTTTACTTTTCAAGTTTGACTAAAGGGACTAGAAACGTACTGGGTTTAAAATAGAAAGCTTAAATTCTCATAAAAAGATATCAAATCCTGACAGAGTCATCAGGGGTAAAAAAGAAAAAAAATGCTGCTAAGATTAGAAATAAACTGAGCTGAAGCACTAAATGCAGCAACACTGGAGAAGCAAATGAAATTAGATCACCCATCTCTGAAAAAATTCTATGAACCATCATGAGTTTCAATATATTATAGACATCTGAAACCTTTATCAACTGCTTTTCTATATACATTTCCTAATATGATAGTTAACTATAAATTTGAATACTGAATTTCCTGAGTCCCTTAATGACTCTTGTATGTTGCTTGTTCATGTAGAAGACAGCAGTTGATTAATAGGTATAAAAATATTCAGGCATGTCAAACATGGCCATTTTGCCAATAAATTTCAATAAGTGAAAAAAAAATCAAAAAATATATGTTTACTGGATTAAGTATAAAGCAGAAGAAACCCTATAGTAGGGTTTCTTTTACTTCAGTAGCAGATTCTGAGTTATGAGGAAGAAACACTTTTTACTATATGACAGTAATCCAGTTGTACAGTGTGTTATTATAAAGTACCAATGGATAATATGAGACTATTTAATAATTTGAAGTTTTGTCTATATATCAACTAAGAAAACTATACCAAAACTGCCATTAAGTACATAGGTTTCTAAAAGTTCTGGCAAAATTAAAGAAAAGTAGAGGACTAATTTCTTCTATATGAGGACTTCTGGGTATAATGCAGTTTGATTTATTAATTAAACATGCATTTAAAAACATGTCCATGTGTATATCCATCCTATCCTAAACGAGCACTAACCTACTTTCCTTTTCAACATGTTAAACTTTGCAAGTCTCTATAAGACTTGTACTTCTCAGCATTTCAAATGTAAAAAAATGTAAAATCAGAAACAGATCCCCAGCTCTGTATTAAATTTTATGTATAAGAAATATTAGAATGAAATAAAATACTCTTCTCCCCCACTAATTTGAATAATAGAATTAATAAATACTATAGGCAAAACTTGTCAAAACTTTCATTCTCAGTTTCAGTTTTCAAATTCACCATGAAAAAGAAATTAAATCAGGGCTGGTTTAGTAATAAGCCAGTATGCTAAAACATTTCTTGAGCAGTACACAAAATAAATATACATAATTCTATATTTGGTTCAAATGGAATTGTTTGTCAACCATGGGGGTTCTTTTGAAAATACAACAGCCATACTTTCATGCTGGCCTGAAGTGTCCAATATAGGATGTGGAAGTGACAAGAATTTAAATATATGGTGGGCCATTGCATTTCTTGATGATAGAAGATGGTGAGACTTCATGATTCTTTTCCTTAATCCCCTACCTCAGGCACATTCATAATTTATTTGCATACCATATGTTGAAACTTTGAATAGGTGTCAAAGGTTTCACTACAATGTTTCAAATTTAAGGTTTTGCTTGTAAGCTGAAATGATCTACACAACCTGTTTAATACTAAATTAAATAGAAAAAAAATATGGAAAATTATATTATAGCCAAAAGTATTTCCTAAAAGTTATGTGCCCAATGCATATAAAGCAAAAGGTAATGGAACATGAAGTTGTGCATGAGTCAGCAGTGTGTCTCGGTGTCCAAGAAATTCAATGGCATCTTGACCAATCGGATCCTTTATCAAGAATAGTGCAGCCAGTAAGACCAGGGAAGTGATCACCCCCTGTACTCAGCACTCAACACTGGGGACACACCTGGAATGCTGCATTCAGTTCTGGGCCCCTTAGTTAAAAAGGACATTGACGTGCTGGAGTGTGTCCAGAAAAATGTTACAAGGTTTGTGATGGGTCTAGGAAACGTGTCATATGAGCTGATGGAGCTGGGTTCATTGTCTAGAGTAGAGGATGCCCAGGAGGAACCTCTTTATACTCTACAAGTACCTCAAAAGGAGGTGACACCTCACCTGTAGTGAGGTGGGGGGCTGGTCTCTACTGCTGTGTCTGCAGTGACAAGACCAGAGGAAATGGTCTTAAGCTGAGACAGGGTAGATTCAGAGTAGATGTCAGAAAAAAATTCACTGTTAGGGTGCTCAGGCATTGGAACAGGTTGCTCAGAGAGATGGTGGAGCCATCATCCATGGAGGTGCTTAAGAGGTGTGTGGGTCTGGCAGTGGGTCATCTGGTTAAGTGGTTTGGGGTGATACTGCTGGGTTTATAGTGGTAGTGCTGGGTGGATGGTTGGTCTCTTTCAAACGATGACTTTATGATTCCATGAAATACATCTGCTCTTATTCATCAATATATTTTAGATCTGCTTCCATATTGCATTAGCAAAATGAAGATATTTTAATTTATTGGGCCACTTCTGTATATTCTGGGGTTTTTTTGTTTAAAAATCCCTCTTTCTCATTATGCTGCAAATAGTAAAATACACTGAGTTTAATAAAAACTGTTTATTTTTTAATAGTTTTAATAGTTTTATTTTTTCATTTCACAAAATATAAATATAAAACTTTCTATAATATTCTAGATTTAATTTGACTCAGTGTGTCTAAAAGATTAGAACTTCAGTGAAATAGAAGTAAAATACACTCTTAAGGGAATAAAAAACCTCAGCATTCCCCACACACTCACTGAAACGTACAAACAAGGAGATATTTCTCTCTAGTGCTTAATCCACAGTATCAGAGAAAGCAGCAAACCATATGATATTACTTTAGTTTTTTCCTGTCAGAAGCTTTATTCCTGAAGCAAAGGCTGTATCAATTAGATGGATTATTTTTATCTTGAGATTCTTTAACTGGCTTCAAGCAAATTGTAATATTTTCCCTCTGTTCTCTTTGTCTGCACAGAGCCTCACCCATGGGAGGCCGTCCTTCATGAGCATCTCCAACGTCAGCAATTCCTATGGGCTGTATTTGTTTATGAACTGCTTCAGCATGAGTCCCCCACAGGGTCACAAGTCCTGCCAGCAAACCTGCTCCATGGTGGGCTCCTCTATGCACAGGGCCACAGGTGCTGCCAGGAGCCGGAGGGTTTCCCTCAGATTCACAGCCTCCTTTGGGACCATCCTTCTGCTGTGGTGTGGGGTGCTCCAGGGTCTGCAGGTGGTTCTCTGCTTCACTGTGCACATCCCGGGGCTGCAGGGCCACAGCTGCCACTCCGTGGTGTGCGCTTCAGGCTGGAGAGAAATCTCTGCTCAGGGCCTGGAGAACCACGTCCCCCTCCTTTCTCATGGATCTTGGTCTCTGCAGAGCAGTTTCTCTCACATATTCTCTGTCTCCAGATGCTCTGTCCCAGAGGCTCCACCGCCACCACTGATGGGCTCATCATTGATTAACAACAGATCTGTCTTGGGCACAACTGGCATTGAGATGCTATACATAGGGGAAGCTTTCAGCAACTTTTTACAAAAACCAACTTCCATCCCACCCATTAACAAAACCTTGCCATGGAAACTCACTCAGTATACTTTCAAACAATTATCCTTTTCTTCACTTTTTTCTATAAAAATAATTTTTAATTGCTTCATTAGAACTGCATAAGAAATACTTTTAGGAAATATGACTAATAGACTCATTCAGCCAAGCTAGAAATCTCCTGGAGTTCACTGGAATAGAATTTTCCTCTTTTTTAAAGTACTGAAATTCTGATGAGAATGTGTAGATGGGTAAAAGGTGATTTTCATAGATACTGAGAATTTTTTGCTCTCTCATTGGTGATGAATCACACTATGAGGAAGACCTGAAGAATTGCAATTTATAGAGACAGAGGAAAGTTAGAAGTAACATGAATTGAAACACAAGAAATTTTAAACTCTATAAAAAGAAATACCCATGTCTTAAAAGAGCATGAATATCCAAAGGAAAAAATTCAAACTGTGTCAGAATATGCCCTGAATTGTGTATATCCTTTGAGTGGTTAGACATAGGAAAAAATTAAAGAAAAAAGAGAGAGGGGTAAAATTTGTTCTTTTTTTGCTTACAGCTGTAATACTAGACAGTCTTAAATGGAGTTGACTAACATTAACAGAAACAAATTTAGTTTATTATTGCAAGTATCATTTTATTCTGTGTGTTGGTTTTGAGTGGCTTGGTTTTGTTAGTGGGGGGGGCTACAGGGGTGGCTTCTGAGAGAAGCTACTAGAAGCTTCCAGCATGTCCAGCAGAGTCAATCCTTGGTGACTCCAAAGATGGATGTGACACTGGCTGAGACTAGGCCAATTAGAACTGGTAGTAAAACCTCTGTGATAACAGGTTTAAGGAAAAAAAAAATACAAAACATTGTTGCCCAGTTTTAATCACAGCCAGAGAAAAGTGGAGTGAGAACATGTGAGAAGGACAACTATGCAGACACCCAGGTCTTTGAGAAGGAAGGGCAGGAAGTGCCCCAGGCACTGGAGCCGAGATTCCCCTGCAGGCTGTGGTGCGGACCATGGTGAAACAGCTGTGCCCCTGCAGCCCGTGGGGATCCACGGGGGATGCAGAAATCCACCCACAGCCCATGGGGATCCACAGGGGATGCAGAGATCCACCCACATCCCGTGGGGATCCATGGGGGGTGCAGAAATCCACCCACAGCCCATGGGGATCCACGGGGGATGCAGAGATCCACCCACAGCCCGTGGGGATCCATGGGGGATGCAGAGATCCACCCACAGCCCGTGAGGATCCATGGGGGATGCAGAAATCCACCCACAGCCTGTTGGAGAGCCCCACACTGGAGTAGGTGGATGCCTGGAGGAGGCTGTGATCCTGTGGGACGCTCATGGAGAGAGGGGTCCTGCTGCCCTGTTGGAGCAGCCTGTCCTTGGAGGACTGCACCCCAGAGTGGCCCACACTGAACTGTCTGAGGATTACTGTTGCCTGTGAGATGGGCTTACACTGGAGAAGTTCACAGAGAGCTTTCTCCTGTGAGAGGGACCCCACGGTGCAGCAGGGGAAGGATTCCTCTCCCTGAGCATCAGGAGAAGCCTTGAGTGATGAACATATAATCCTCATTCCCCACCTCCTAGGGCTGCTGGAGTAGGAGGTAGAGCTGGAAGGAGGGAGGATGGGAGGAAGGTGTTTTCAAGGTTTCATTTTACCACACATTATCCTGCTCTGATTTTGTTAGTGTAATAAATTCACTCCCTATTTCTAAGTTGAGCCTATTTTGCCCTTGACAGTATTTGATGAGTGATCTCCCCTGGTCCTTATCTCAATCCATTAATATTAAATTCACAAAATCACTTTTTTTTTTCCTCTGCCCAGCTGCAGAGGGGAGTGAGTGAGTGGCTTTCACGGGTACCTGGCATTTGGCCAGTGTCTACCCACACCACTTGGTTTTGTTAATATGCAAGAAATTATTTCAAGTATCCGACCATGAATATAATGGAAAATCAAAAGTGGTTTTATGTCTACTTTCTGAAACTTTCCTTTATGTTTACAATTTGCCAAGTGGTTTTTGGGATTTTTTTATTGTAGTGCTTCAATAAGTCAAAGAAACTCTTTGGCTGAATGAGTTTTTAGGTAAATAGGAAGGGAAAAAAAACCCAAACAATCTGGAAACAATGTCAACTCAGTGGTAATAAGAATAACCTATTCTTGGCAAAGTTAGAATTATATTTTTTTTCATAGTTAAGAATGATTCATTTAAGTTTTCTAATACGTAGGATATCAATTGGAATTACTTGGGCTGACCTTTTTTGTAGGGGTGAATGCTTGCCTACACAAAACAAAATTTCACTTTGTCTCTTGATACCTATGTCTTAGTATATTTCTTCCAAAGCTGAAAAACTTTTGACTGAATTTATCAAACCAGGTTTTGGGAGTGTTGCTAACATCATAAGTGTCTCCAAATCTACACAGGGAATAAGAAACAAGCAAGGAGACAAGTGGAGCAAAACTACTTTGTAGAATTGCTGTTCTGTATAACAGACCCTAAGATGTTTTTCTTCATACCACACAGACTGGAGAAATGGAGCACAAATTCTTCTTTTAGTCTTTTTGTTTGTTGCTTTGTTTGTTTGTTTTTCTGTATGCTTGTGTTTTCTACCAAAAGAAGCTAGAACTGTAAAGGGACATTGCACCCAATTTCTTGAGACAACCAAGAGATTTCTGGGGATGTGAAATTGGCATAAGCATCTGCACAGACACAACCTTTTAGATCTTGCTATCCTTCCCCTCAATTTTTTCATTATCTCCCTTACTTTGAGTGAAATTCACTCAAGATGTCCCAGAAACCCAGATGTAGCATGCAATTTCAGAAGCATATCTTATACAAATGGGAAAGCAAGCACATGCATAGCAGTATGTCTGCAATTAATACATATTGTGGGAAATGTCCCTGTAATGGCATTATGGAGGTTGCAGCATGGAGAAGCATGATTGGATTTATTTGAGCACTAATCCAAGCATATAGTCTGTAAGAGTTCTGTGGCCTGCATATCCTACTACAGCATATACAACCATCCAGTAAGCACTGCCTTGTTGTAATGAACTGTAATTAATATTGTAATGAAAGTTAAAGAATGTCACATTCCACAGGTGAGTTTGCTTTGCTAGATGGAAATCTCTGGATATGTGTGGCTTATATGGGGTTTGTACTGTATTCAGATGGACCAATTCAGATAGAAATATTTTATCCTTCAATTTCAAAACATGTCCTCTGCTTATCAGTATCAATTTACAGCTTGAGATTCTTCTTGCTTGACTGTCCGTTGTAACATAGGAGTAAATTGGCAACTTTATTGGCAGGCTCTGAAAAATGAAGTGATTATAGTCTTGACAGAGCATTCTGGAAAATGTTGCACTTTCTGTTGTTGATGTGGGAGATTTTGTGCTCTGGGACTACCAAACTAGCATGCTTTAAAACCAGTCACTTCAGTTCATCTGACTGTATTATAAAGAGATATCTATGAAACACAAAATTATAATCTCAGAAGAATGATAAGATATTAAACAGAAATATTTCAATAACTTAGATATTTTATAACAATAATTTACTTCTAATCATCTTGAAAAAATTTTCAGATACTTATCTATAAAAATAAATTCTAAAACTTGAAAACAAATTCTGTGTCATTGTCAATCATATAGTGTAGCTAGTGATGAGGTTATACATTTTCATGAGTGCAGAAAAGACTTCTAGTGTTTCTTATAAACCAAGAAGTAAATGAATGAGGGAAGGAAAATTAGAGATAATGCATATAAAGCCATTTTAGATTGTTCTACAGGAAGGACAATCAAAACAAACAGGAAATTACAGGGTTTTAAATGTTAAGATTGGATATGATATTAATACAGGTTTTGAAATCAATAACTGTTGTTCTATAAGTCAGAACTAAAAAAATATGATCAACAGATGTATAATAATTGAAAAACAGAGATACCATTTACTGAATATAAAAGGTTGCATTATTTTTTGTTTTCTATGAGACAGATCTGCCAGGAAGATTTTGGAGTTCTCAGCTGTATTCTTTCCAAATACAGAACACAAGAAAAGTAGAATAGACTGTTAGCCTGCCAGATTACATTTATTTGTGGAAAAAGAAGAAATATAGAAAATGTGGAAATGTGGAAATGTGGAAAAAGAGTGACACTAGGTATTATGTCATGTTAACTGGTTAGATGTGTTTTTGGAGAGTATTTAGATATTTTGATAAGAGATCCCTAAGATATACTGCATCATTCCAAGGAATGTATTTTCTGTTCTTTGTACCTAAACTAGTACAAAACTCTCAGTTACTTCTAGGACAAGAGAAAAGTGCCTCAAGTTGCACCCAGTGGAGGTTTAGATTGGCCATTAGGAAAAAATTGTCCACTGAAAGGGTTGCCAAACCCTAGAACAAGCTGCTAAAGGAAGTGGTTGAGTCACCATCCCTGGAGGTATGCAAAAACTTTCAGTGGTGGATTTGGCAATGCTGGCTTAAGGGTTGGTCTTTTCCAAATGAAATTATTCATGATCCAATGATCTCATCTGGAAGCATAACTTATTTGCATAATAGCACTGAGAATTTTATTTTTCTAGAGCTCTCTTAGGAGTGTTGACAGCATCTGCTATGCTATAGGTCTGCCAGAGACAAATTTTATCAAGTCTAACATGGTGCTGCAATAAAAGACCAAGGTAGGCATGGTCTCTGAAGCCCAAGAAGCCAAAAAGGCAACATTTTTTACCTGTCTTCAGACAGTTAGTTTTACAACACCATTATATCACTTAGTAGCTATCATTAAAGGAAAACAACAAAACCACTTCTTAGGTCACGTCAGGTTACTGTCCTCAATGATCATAATAATACATTTGAATTTTATTAGACATTATTTTTTAAACAAATCTCCTGCTTTATGAAATAATCATTTCCTGGATGGATCAATACAGTAAAGATAGGGAAATATACACTGCTTTTTATATTATCATTGGTCAAATGTTTATTTTCTGAATTTCAGTAACATACCAGCTATTAAGGATAATTTAAACTATTTTATAATTTTTTACCTTATTCAGTTTTGCATATAAAATTACTTCAAATATATGTGAAAATTTAAAGTCCCAAAGTTGAGTCAGACTTTGCTTGGATTGTCACTCCTTGGAGCCACCAGTCTCAGGTATTACCATCCAGAGTCCCTCATCTTCCTATTCATCCATATGTATCTTCCCCAATTTCTCATACTTCTTCCACCTCCATGATATTTTCTCTAGTCAGTAGCTTCACCACTTTTTTTCAAGGTCCCTTCTTTCCAGGGCCATTTCTTTTTGGTGAACACTTATCTTAAGCATTTGTTCCTGGCTTTCCTAATCTATCCAGGCAATTTTTATGTGCACAATGTATGATCAGTTTTCCAGGTGGAGTTTCTGATTCATGTCTCTTCATTATTTGGAAGATTTAGGAAAAGATACTTGATTTGTCATTATTTATATATTTTTTTCTAAATTCAGTCTTAGTGAATTTTAAACTGGGAAAGGAGAGAAATCCTGCACCCAGGGAGGAACACTAATATGTGCTGGGTGGCAGTTGTATGGAAAGCAAATTGTCAGAAAAAGACCTCGAAGTCCCACTGATCATGTTGAACGTGAGCAAGCAGAGTACCCTTGCAGCCAAGAAGACTCATGGGATCCTGGTCTCCATTAGGAAAAGTGTTGCCACTGGGTTCAATGAGGTGATCCTTTCCCTCTTCTCAGTACAGTGAGGCTGCACCTGGGGTAGTGTGTCCAGTTCTTGGCTCCTCAGTCCAAGACAGGCCCATAGGAGAGAGTGGAACCACTAAGATGACTGGGGTACTGCAGCATGTCTCAAATGATGAAAGATCGAGAAAGCTAGGACTGTCCAGCCTGGAGAAGGCTTGGAGGGAGCACCTTATAAATATTTGAAGGGAGGGTGCAGAAAAGGTCAGCTAGGCTCTTTTCAGTGGTGCTCAGTGACAGCAAAGGGCATAAATTGAAACACAGGAGGTTCCCTCTGAACATCACAAAATACAGTGGCAGTGACTGATCTCTGACACTCATTAACAGAGGTGTTGTGGAGTTTCCCTCCTTTGAGGTATTTAAAAGCCATCTAGACATGATCCTGGACAATCAGCTCTACATGGTCTTGCTTTAGAAGAGGAGTTGGACAGGTTGACCTTCAGAAGTCTCTTTTAGCATCACTATTTTGTGGCTCTATGATTCTGTGATTTTTCATAATGGCTTTGTGTCTAAAGCTTAATCTATTTTAATTTGAAAAAGAAAAGTAATGTTATTGCATTTTCTATTAAAAAAAAGAGAATAAAAATACTGCAGAAAACAATTCTGAAGCCTTAGGGACAAAAATAGCAAGGACTTTTTTTAAGTTTACTCATTCTTGCAAAGTTTTAGAAGAGATTTTCTAATCAATATTTTAAATAAAAGCCACTGAGATTAAAGGAGAATATTTTAGCTTCCTTAATGTCCAAACTTGTTTCAAGAATCTCAGAATTTATTTTTAAAATTTGGAAAGACCTATGTAGCACTGAAGAGAGAGACTGAGAATATTAGGACTGTTTAAATTATTATATCTGATTAAATTAGAGGGTGAAAGCATTTCCAAAATTTACCATTCATGTTGGAAGGAAAACAAACAAATCAAAGTCTCAGGTATATAGCCTTGGAGAGACCAAACTGACGTGTCTACTCTGAAGCATATTTCATTATTGTCAGACACTGTAAGAAATAGGAAATGAGGAAGACTCTATGCCTTCATCACTCTCTAGCTGGTCTGCTGAGGTGGTGAGGTAGATTATGAAACTGTAGCTTGAGTTTTACAATAGACTCTTGACTCGGTGTATTATAGATGATCCCTGAATGCTCCGTTACTTGACTAATTAATAATTAATAATTCTAAGAAGAAATTGTATCCTACAGGCAAAGTCTCTCATTGAGAAGCTCTCATGGAATTAAACATTTTGATAATTCAGTGTATTCTAAAAAATAACATTTTCTTAGGAAAGTTTCCAACTACCTGCCTAAAACTTACACAGGAGATTTTTTAATTATTATTTGGTCTAGAAAAAAATGAAACACAACAACATAGGAACTGTTCTAAATATTTTTATCTTATATTTTTGTACTTGAAAGAAATCTTAGTCAAAAATCTAGAAAGGCCAGAAAAATAAAAATTACCTAAAAAGAAGACAGGAGTGTTTGTCAGCCTCATGAATCATAGCTTTGAAGAAAATAAGGCAGAATTCAGAACTGTATGTTATTTGTGTTTTTCTTTTTCACTGATCTGGAATTCCATTTTTTATTTTCATCTTAATGAAAATAAAAAGTAGTCTTGTATGTGTAAATTGATATAATGCTTGCAAATTTTGACACAGAAATTAAGTAGGGTATGCAAATGCACTTATGAAGAATGAAGATATACTCAACACATTATCACAGAGGGCATTTAAAAAATAGCTATTAGAGTAGCCTTTATTGTCCCATTTGCATTTTCTTATTTTAGGTACTGGGAAATTCTTTCCCACTTTTAGGAGGGAGGTTGGTCCTACAGCCATCCTATCCTGAGACAACAGATCCAGACAAGAAATTCTTTCCAAAACATAAATTATTTCATGCCCTATTACTTCGTAAAATAAGACAAAACACTGACATCTCTTCAGGAAAAGAAGAAGCATTTTTCTGAAGTGTAGAAATAAGGCAAGTCTTTGCTTCCTGAGCAAACATTTTTAGTCTGGAAAGTCAGTGAGTTAGAGTTTCATGAAGATGTAAATTGACTTGCATTCAATATCCTGAATTTCTTTAAAAGGAAGGTTCAGATGTGGAAAAGTCTGTGAAGACAGCTCATTACTATTAGCTTCTTAAAATCTAAAAGTTTCCTTTGAAGAATATAACGTGAAGAATTATTAAAATATTTTATTTTCTTCATCCAGACTTATTTATCATATATTTCTTCATACATGCACAGTCTTTCTGTAGAGACATTTATAGAAGAAGACGGCACAGAGGTACACTGCAAGTTTTTTGCTGCTTCAGGGATGAGTAACAGATGAATTCTGAGAGTGCAACATTTTTCATAAAAATCAACAGAAGACTTCAACTGTCAGTTGTTGAACTACAAGATTTAGTAGAATGGGTTAGGAGCCATCATCTGCTGACAGGTCATAGCACCTTTTCAGTTGCCAATATATTTTAGAGCTTTTATGTGCTGTAGCATCTTCTGCAGAGTTGTCAAAACAATGCTAATGCCTGAGCACAGCTCAGGTCACGTAATCTCTACCTCTCATCTTTGTCAAATGAGCCATATACTCTAGCACAGATAAGAAATGTTGAAAAACTAAACCATAAAAAATTCAGATGGGTGATTCATATTTCTGAAGTGCTTTTCTACCATCAACAAAAAGGGAGCTCCTCCAGACTGATCATTTCTCAGTATACTGCTACCACTACAGTGTAGAGGCAAAGCTTCCAGTTAAAATAAGCCTGAAGATCTTTTTCTGACACAGTTAAGCTGTACTTCTAAAAAAGAAGCCAAAAGAGTAGAACAAATCTTCAGTGCTCTATTGCCCAAATTTCCCTCTCCTGCAGCCTTTGGCAGCTTTACTTTCAGAAACTTTCATACCTGTATCACATAAGAATGATTGAGTTCAGCATTCAACCAAGATTTTGCATAGTCAATATCCAAAAGTGATTTGTATCTGTGACCATCTTAGCATCCTGAAAAAGAAATTCTTGGCTTCTGAATCAGCTAACTACTTTCACAAAAATGTTCTTTCTATGTGAAAACGGATCAAATTTAGTTGAAATCTAGAATGATTTAACAATAATTTCATTGCACACTGTTGTATGATTCAGCATACAGATTTTTTTTTTGTGAGCTGTACCTAGTGTGTACTTAGTAAGTACTTAGGTGTGTACAAGGGTACAAAGAAACAGCATGAACTTTCTATAAGTTTTTTGCCTAATATGTGTAGAAGTTCCCTATATTCTTTAGTTTTCTATTTTCTAAAAGCAATTCTACATACCTGCAAAGCAAGCAAATAAAGTTTCCATCTCTAGAGACTTTCATAAAACTCCACAGTACAAGTATGGACAGATCTCATTCCTTCAACCTTGCTTGCTCAGCTACCTAACCAAGTAATAATTATGATTAAACAACCTGCTGCAAAGAGTTTTGCTGGGTTTTGGTTTTTCTTTTCTTTTTTGAAAAAGTATCAATTCCCTGAATAACAAATATCTAACCAGAAGTTAGTTATAGTGAACAAGAGAAAGACATAATAGGGTGCCAAAGATTCTAAGGGTTAAAGAAGCCAAAAGATGTGGGAAGATCAAGTTTTTGGTAGTTTTCCCTCTGTGGAACTCTCAATCCTCTGCTAAGTACCTGAAATTCTTCACTACTTGTTGTTTGCTGTATATGGAAATTTGCTACTGATGCAAGTCATATGACAATCATTTTAAGAATTCAAAAAATTGTAGTGGCATTCTAATATCTTTTGATAAATAGTAAAATGTTTTGTAGAATGTGTGTGTATGTATGATAATGGATTTCCTTACACATTTCTTCAGCTTCTCATTTTATCAGAAAAACAATTGTGTGAATTCCCCAGAAGGGGATTTGAAAAATATTTTAGAAGCTAAATTCAAAATTATTATAACATATATATGTGTGTACAAAAATGTATTATAAATTACAGTCCATGCTTATCACACCAAATAGAAATTATGAAGCTGATTTCATTTTTCCATACATATATACATATATGTCTGCATATATATATGCACATGGAGGATTGTGTTGTGTCTAAGTGTAAATCCTTAATTATTTTCATTTTAGTAAGGCTAAATAATCTGCTGAAAGGCAGTTTCATTGCATTTCTTTTTGTAGAGTTCTAATTAATTATCTTATTACTGACTTTCTTGAAGAAAAAGATCAGTTGTTAAAGCATGATTGAAGCATAAGGAGAAATGATAAATTTTGAATTAATACATTGTTCAGGATGTTTATGTCCTTTCAAAGTTAATAAATGAAAATCAATCCAAGTTCCATTGTTAAGCAGCTATTTTCCACCCTCAACTGAGCAGCAAATACTTTAGTCAGTAATAATACAAAAACCAATAACATTTTTAAGTGTTAAATTAGACAAGTAGCTTTTCAATTTAGTCACAAAGCTAGAGAGTGATATTTTACATTAGAATGAAAAAAAAAAATTCTTCTCAGTCTGAGAAATCTCAAGAGTCAAGGAAAAAGACATGGGTTCAAGACTAAAAGGTCAAGAGAATGGATACTGACAGAGCTTCCACTAAGAGATGGGTTGGATTTCTCAGTTGGATATTACAGCCCCAAATTATATGACACATGCTGGCATTTTTTTTATTTTGCTTTTCTTGCAAGACTAAATTGACTTTTTAATTTAAAATTATAAATTAAAAATGCATAATAATATTAAGTATTATCTATTCTGTTCTCCACTTATGTGGAACAAGCACAAATGTTTAACTTCTTTGAATAGGTCATGAGATTAGAGCTGGTTAAAAAATATTGACAGAAATGCAATACTTCAGGGAAATACTAAATCATAACCATATTTCATATGGAAATCAAGAAACCAAATAATTCAGTTTCCTAAGTCTTCCAAATAAATTTAGAGTGATTTTCCCAGGCTCCTACAACTCATTTTACAAATTTCTGCTGCTCCCCATCTGCTGAGTTGTTTGTCTCTCCAATCCTGTGCACACCACAGCTGTTCTTCCCGTGAACCAGCCAAAAAGACTGCAGCACTGGTGAGCAAAGTAACAGAGGTCCCAGGGAGGCAGACAGCAGCATACCCAGGTGTCAGGGCACAAGCTTGACCAGGTTTTTGGGCCAATATTTAGTTAAAAGCATTCCACAGGTGAAAGTTTCAAGGTTTCTTTTGCCACTGTCTCTTTTTTCTCCTGGTCTGCAGAGTTGACAAAGCACCTCCCAAGCTTTCCAGATGGCTGGAGCAATTCCCTTCCAATGCAGCTGCCCACCTCCCTGCCAGGCTCCCTGGACTACCAACATCCCAGGAAGGCAGAAGTAGTTCTCCTGGTAGCAGCTACGCTCTATCAGCAGCTCTAGAAACTACTTGCTGACTCATAGAGCTCACTTAGCTAATGTGCTGGTTTGCAGAAACCTTGTAAGGAAGCCATTCATTAAAGAACAGTTGGAGAAATTTGGAAACTCAGTGCAATTCTGTGGAATTTCAGTTCCACTAAACAAAACCCAATATTTTCTAACTTTTCATTGTTTGAATTAGATTGCGGCCATTTGTAAATGTTATACATATTTTGCAGGTCAGACATTTTGTTTCTTAGGCAGCTTATGCAAGCAGAAACTTATTAATGGTTTTGCAGAGCTCTCCTAGGGAGAAAAATAAAAAGAAAAAAACTTCAAAGTTACAGCCCATTTTTTTAGTAGAAGTTATGTAATTAGCTCCTTGCACTGATGAGAGTTACTTTTTTTCATTAGATTCACTTAATGATAATTATGCTCCTTTTTATCAGAAATTCTGGTATGGATTAAGATAAACATCCTAATCCTCACATTTATATTTTCTTCTATCCTCTTCTAGACAATACTTTTGTCTACAAGTCTCACTCTGTTGACATTAAGTAGGATTTACTGTTACTAATACTGATTACCACTGTGTGGTTACTGATACTTTTCCTCTCCCCCCTGGGCTATCAAACTGCTGGATATTCCAATTTTTGCCAGGGGTCTTAGAAGCATTAGCTATACTACTCCAACTGTGAAGCCTCAAGTCTGATGCACTCCGGTCTTAAGTTTAAGTGCCTATATAACTTTATTTAATTAGTTGTCTGAACTCTGTCAACTATCCTAACCTGTCTTTTTATCTGCTACACTTAGTACTGTAACTTCTTTCTGGGAGAGACACCCAGCTGCTTTATCTAGCCATCACTAATCATGAGGTGGTTTCTACAGCCAAGTGGATACATCTAGGGACCATAAACATCTGCTCAAGCATTCTGATAAGCTCAGCCCCTCTTTCCCTGTATTGATTATGACTACTGATAACATTTGCTGAGACGAGTGCTGTGGGCAATAATTTGTCCCAGAGCTCATAGGAGATACAAGTGCAAGATTCACCTTATTGCTTGTACATTAAAGTCTTAATTATTGAATATCTTCCCACTTCGTCCCTCTATTGTTTCCAGTCTTTGTGTTCTCTTGCTAGTCCTTATTATTTCCTACTTCTTCACAAATTGTACTCAATTTAAAGAGACAATAACTTCCTTGGAGTCTTTAGAGTATTTAGCTAAACCCTTTCAATAATTTTTGGAACAAAATAAGGCTGTTAATATTTTAACTTTTAATAGTATGCGTATCCCTAGTTAGTTTCCCAGGATACACTTAGTTTTCATTGTTCCATGCTCACTTGTTTAATTGATTCACTGCTTCACTGACATGACAATGGTCATAGACAGAAACTCCAACAATCCCCTTGTGTCTGAGAAATGAATATATCACTGTATACTTTTGTCTAGTAAAAGAAATGTTCTAACAGAATTTGTATAGCTTTTGTGCAAAATTTTAGGTGATAAAAACCCCACAATATTCAGGCCATGATACTGTAACAAAGATCACAAATTTTATTTTTTGGACTTGCTCCAGAAGTTCCATGTCTCTCTTATTTTGGGGACACCAGAGCCAGCTGCAACACTCCAGGTGGGGTGTCACAAAAGCAGAGTAGAGGGACAGGATCACCTCCCCTGATGTATTGGCCATGTTCTTGTTGATGCATCCCAGAATACAGTTGGCTTTCTGGGCTGCAAGTGCACATTGCCAGCTCCTGTCATTTTCTGTCAACCAAAAGACAACCAAGAAACTAAAAGACAGAGTCAGTAACAATTCTGTGACCCTGGGTCACAAATTGAGCTGCTGAAGCAGAAAGAATATGGGGTACCTAGCAGCACTAGAACACTTTCAGTTCACTAAGTTAGGTGTTAGTCACTCAAGCTAAAATATGAAAGTACAGGCTCCATTTTTCTTGCCTTAGTTTGAAAAATATAGGTAGGAATGCAGAAAGGAAAGAAACAAATAGTTGTATTCTGTTAGCAGCTTGCTGGAAGGTCAAGACAATGGGTAAAGACATTTGGTTATATATCCTATTTAATAGTAAAATATATTTTGTTTCTTTGAGATTATAATACTGTTTAATAGCTGCAGTGTTGTAGTTGACGAGCAAACTGATTTCAATTGATTTCTTTTTGTCTTAAATGCTTGGATGATTTCCTTGCCTAGTTTTATTTTTTTCTTGTGCAGGTGTAAATTGTTTTTTTTTTCAAAATTAGTATGATAAATTTCCAGCTCTGATTAGGAATATTTTATATTTACCCTAAAGAAAAAGAAAACAGGATTCCAATAAGAGTAAAATAACACAGAATCAGGGCCTTCTGGGATACAATGAATTGTAGGACAATTAAGGTCTAATGCTGCACATTATACATGGAAATTGACTCTTTACTAATCTCTCCATGCTTCCAATTAACTAGCTGAACAATGTAAAGAATCCTCTGGAATGAAAAATACAATTTTTTACAAAATTACTGATCTTCCATCAGAAATTAAATAATCATGTCAGATCACAACATGTTATGGACCTATGAGTAGAAATGCAATAACAGAGAAAACTGATTCCCCAGGTTTCTTCATGAGAAAGGCCAGAATACAGGCAGAAAATGGGCATAAAATCCCCCAGTGACATAAAGTTTTAATCTTAAAGAATTTTCAAGGAAATGATGGAATTTGGCACATTAAATCTATGTCCTGTGCCTTGCCTGTTCCAAAGGACAATTCACTATTGCTATCAGGACACACACACAGAATCTTCTGGCCTAGAGGCTGTCTACAGGCAATCTGAAGACTGATTCCCTTTTTCCACAAAACAGATAAATAACCTGTGATATCACAAATATTTATAATTTCTATATTTTTCTAAGTAGTACCATCTGAGATGAGACTATCTTAATCTAAGAGCACTAAGATATTCTGGTTCTGATTACAATACTGCCTAAATATAAGAAAGCATGAAATATAGTGGGAGATACCACTCACCCTTAAATGACATCTCACGAAGCCAATTCAATTTACTTTGGAGGTTAACCTTCACCTGTGCTAGAGACAAGCTGAGTAAGTCTAAGTCACACTGATTACACAACTAAATATCTGTTGACTATAATGGGAGCTTAAACAGGCAGCTTACCTGCACATGTGGAAACATGGATTTTATTGTCTTAATGTAACATCCCAGAATGGACTTCTGGCAAGGCAAGAAAAGAAAAAACATGCACTTTTTTTTTTTTTTTACCTGGCATCACATGATGATTAAGTGTAAAATTAAGAAATTTATTTATATATTAATATATTATATTTATTTCTATTACTTTTATTTTGTTTTATTTAATAATTTATTTGTTCAATACAACTACAACCTTTCATAATTTACTGTAATAGTGCTGAATGCCACTTTGAACGTTTGTCCTGCATTTTTTCATTAAATGAATTAAAGCATAGAAAGCCCATTTTTCGAAGCTACTAAACTGAAACCGCACTAGTAGCTCACAGCAGATTTGAGTAAGATTCTATATCTAAACCCCAATAATTTTCTCACTCTTTTGAAATAATAGTGAAACTAGTACAGGATGTCAAAGGAGAAGTATGGAAACGAGAGAAAATCTATCCTCTAAGGCCTCTGTACTATTTTTATTTCTTTCTGCCAGGGGCTGCAATCAAACAATGCACAATGAATATTCATCATGAAGCTGAGTAATCAATTCTATTATTTGCTTTTATACACTTCACAAAACTAAGTTCAGCAGAGAAAGACACATCTGGTTGGATGCTGAAGCAAAGGCTCTCTGACTCTTTCACTTCCAGAATGCTGATGGAGACAGTATTCAGGAAATGAAACATTCCTCAAGTGTTCAAAAACTAACATGAAGGACCATTTTAGCTGTTGTAAATAACTTACTTTTTTTTTTTTTTTTTTTTTTGCTGACAGCAATATAAATGTGTATATTTATGTTATCAAATGTATGATCCTTAATAATTTGCTTTAAGAGGGACTAAGTTTCATTCTATATGTGGAATATTCTCTCTATAAAATGCCCTGATTTACATAATCTTCAAGTTATTTTTATTTACACTTTCATGTTACTCTTACAAAACAGCTATCACTTCAATGAAAATTTATATGAATTAAACCTTGGAAGGTTTATGAAAAAAAAAGAGTTTAGTAAAAGGTTATATATAAACTGTGTTTCAGTCTGGCGAGAAGCTGAAAGACAGAAAGAGATAATTTTGTTTTATTCCTAGGTTGCATCATTGCTACTATGTGAATGACTTCTTTTTCATGTTCTTGTAGCTGTGAATAAAACTGTCTTGGGAAATCATCTTAAACATTTTGCTTATCCAAATGTACAAAAACTTCTCAAACCTTCTTAGAACTTTACAGGTCTAATGGGACTAGAAATCCTTCAAAATGTTATTTTCCACCTGTGTTCTCTAACTTTTAGAATATTAATCCAAATCCCCATGTGCTTCCATTGCTGCAATGCCAGTGTAATTTTAAAAGCTTTCAATTCAGCATGATTTTCAGTATAAGCTTCCCTCACTGTTTTATGGTATTCACAGTTATAAAGGCAATTTCTGTGACCCCTTTGTTTAATAGAAAACAGGTATTATTAATTCATGATCTGTAATACTAAGCTGGAACCTTATAAACTCACAACAGAAAAGACCAGTGTTAACAAATAGTTACACTAAAATTATTAGGTGATTCATAACAGTGCATATAGAATTTGATTGGTATTTCCTCCTACAGATAAGGCATCACAGAACACAACTAAGAATACTTAGAAACATCACCTCCACAATTTAAGAATGATTCATGGCATTCTTTTTTTTCTGGAAAAAACTTCTGAATATAAATGTCTTAATTTCTGCTTAATCAGCAAACAGTTCTGCAACACACACACACACAATGTTATAGACAGTTTTCAAGTTAATCTCTTAATGAACTCATGTACCTTTGTAGAAAAATCTAGAAAACAATTTGTTGAAAGAAACAATTTAAGTAGTAATATGAATTTCAGAAGAAAATTAATTTCTAAGAATTGACTTTTGTGTTCCCATCACAGAAGTTTGTTTCCTTGTTTGTTTTTCTCCTTTCTTTGAATGCAGACCACTCTTACATGTTCTTAACTTTGGCAGCGGTTACTTTGCAGATGTTTTCAAAATGTGAGCAATGCAGTGTAACCAGTATTTCTCTGTAAGCTTGTCAATAAAATATATGAAATTGGTAGATGGGGAAGAAAGAAAATAGGCAACGGAGACTACATGCTCTGGTTTATTGAGTGGAGTGGGAGCTGTTTTAAAAAAAAAACAAAACAAAACAGATTTTTTTGTGCTAATTTTTCAAGTTTCTCTCTCCTACCAACAGGGAAATACAAAAATTATTGGACATGCTATCTCTTGAACAATTGACATGCATTTAGAGTTTAGTCCCCACAGGTAAGTAAGAGATATTTGAGCCTTTTCTCCTATTTTTTATATAGGCAGTGAAATTGTGTGATCAAGACCAAAAGTAATCTTTAACAACATAATACAAAGGATGTAGGCAATTTGGCTCAGTATCAGATAAACATTTACTTTGAGAATCCATGAAAATCAGAGAAATTGCTATTTGTGAGTCTTGGCCCTGGATGTGCTTAATCAGCCAGAATTTTCTATTAATGACTTCTGAATAGTCGTGACAAAACTAATTACTTTAAAGAGTTTTGGCAGGATAAGACATGACATTTTATAATGGTAAATAATATCTCTCCTTCTCAATATGGATCACTGCTGTGCTATGTGCAGTGCATACAAAAAAGGAATGGGCTATGTGTTAAGTTCATCAATTAAGAATCCTAATGAAAGAGTTTTTCACAGTTCTGAGCTCTTCTAGTTATTCTTAACAAGAAATGTATAGGATTGATCTCATAGTCTCATGTTTGGGGATTTTTGCTTCTTTTGTGGCTGGATCTTTTCTTGTTTAGTTAGTTTTTAACTAAAGTAGAGGTGAATTCAAGGAGAACAACAATGGATTAGAGAATAAAGCACTGTTCAGGATTTTTTGCAAAACGATTACAGGCTGTTCATCTTAGCTTTACCTCTCATTTGGGTCCAAATTCTTCAAGGTCATCTTCTTTGCTTTTAAATGCGACATAAATCAGATTATTAGCCTTGGTATACAAACACATTCCTGAGGATTAGAAAAAAGCATATGGATTGTTTTCCTTATATCCTCAGTGATTTTTCTCCCTGCCTGTAGTTAAAGGATACCAGCATTTCCTTTATATTATCTAGTCATATTTTAGATTTGAGAGGGGAGTAACCACAAAGGAAAAGGCAGAATTTGAATGGATTTGCAATTTATTATGGTATCACTTTACATTTCCAAGCTATGGAATATTATATATTAAAGAACAGCTATGATAAAAATTATTATTATCCAAATAAATTTTTTTACAAGAACCACAAGTGCTGAGTTCCCTTCCTTGAATTTAAATTGTTATAACATGTTATTTCCTCTTTTGTAATGATAATGGGCATAAAGCAATTTTCATGCTAGAATAATAAAACATTTTAGAACTATACACAGGATATAATTGATGTGAGATAATATAATGTTCTACCAATGTAAATATAGGGAAACCTTTTGTAGGCTGCCATGTAGGTTCCAAGCTAGCCAAAATAAAAGACTTCAACACTTACAGTACTATTCTTTTGTATTTGTACCTAGAAGAGTGTTGATAACACCACAGTGTCTTGGCTGGTGCTGAGCTGTACTCACAGAGCATCAAGGCTGTGACTCCAACAGCCCCTCCCTGAAAAAGAGAGGCTGGGGGTGGAGTGGAGGATGGGAAGGGACACTGCTGAGACAGCTTACCCCAACTGGCCAAAGGGATATTTCATACCTATGAAATCTGCTGTCAGATGTCATACCTAGGACATCTGCTCAGCAATAAAAGACGCAAGAGGGGAAAATGTTATACAGGTGTTTCTTACAAAACAGCCCTAAAGATCCCCTCATTTCCCTTAGCTTCTTTTCAATTACATCCATTGCTTATGTATGATTTTCTTTTTCCTTAGAATTAAATTCATTTGTTCATTTTTTTTTGCTAGGTTTTTCAGAAGAGTTTCTACTTCAAAAACAGTCCAAGACACATATAATAGATTCAGCAATATTTAAGTATCTGTCTTCTGAAATCAGTCAAAACTTAGAAGTCTAGGTTGTCCTAATATGATACTTTCAGCAGACTACCTTTATTTTGTGTCTTTCTTAGGAAAAGATGTCTTGACTTGTGTCTGATTGTTCTAAAGTTCTACTCAAATTTATTATTTTGTTGTAGAAGAACATTCAAAATAAAAAATAGCACTACTAAATTCAATGTTGCTGTAATTTTCCCCATTAAAAGGCAGTGTTTTGCCACTGGCCTTTGGAATGTCTAACTATCAACTATTATTAAAAGATCAGTCAATTGCTTGAAATTTATTATGAAAGCATTTTCCAGATGGCATTGTTAATTTAATTTGACATTAGATGTACTTCAGGGTGAGGTAATTAAACTTTGCATGCTATTGACACTGGTTAGTCACATGTATACTTAATTTTCTTTGATAATTTTTATAACTAAATATAACAGTATTTAAACAGTTCTACATATTTAAGACAAGCCCCATTTTTCATTTCACGAATTCTTTTTTCACTTGAATACAAACTCAACTCAAAAGCATTGAATTTACAGTTTTAAACTGGTTCTTTGTTATGTTGTCTAAATGCAAGCTGTCTGATAAGACTTGCTATGGGCCTTCTGACCTAGAACTGTGTCTACATTAAAAAAATAAAAGAAACAAAAATCAAAGAAAAAAAATTATCTGGAAGAGGAAATCTGAGCCTTTCTCATTTTTAGATCCTGGCCCACAAAACAAGACCTTCTGTCCTTTATTTTGCCTGAAGATTTCTTGCATTCTGAAAAGTCTTCCTTTAACATTACAGAATATCACTAAAGATCATTATCTTTCTGATTTGCTTACAAACATGAAAAGTGTTTCCTGATATAATATTTCACATATATTTTCTTCGTCTGAGAGTGACATTGTCTATGACACTGTATGAGAGAATCAAGGATTCATCTCAATTTTAGCAACATGAAGGTTGAGTCCTCCTCTAAGCAGTGTTCCTTGGTTCACAAATCCCAGTGGAATGAGAAGAGGACAATGTTTTCTACCCCTCATGCCCAGCAGTAGAACAGGGAACCTCATTCTTCCATGAAACACAGAGGTCACTTCTTCCAGTCCTCTTGTGTTACATTGGAAATCTGTGCCAGGAGTGCCAAGTTAAGCCCATCTGTGGAATCCCAGGTGAAAGAGAGCTGGAAGTACTAGATCCTGTTTGTAAAGAAAGGAATAAATTGAACAAACTAACTTTTGTTCATAAGAGATGTAGCTAGGATGTAGATGTCTTGTTTGTATTGTCCACAGATAAAATGTGAATCTGAAGTGTAATTGCTTTTTAAAGGTAGCACTTCTCTTAACATTTAATAGGTACTATAGTTTATATTCAAAATATTCTGCTCATAAATAATAGTATAAATCTTGCACTGCCTCCTAAGGCCTTTTCTAGTAATTTAAAAGAAAAACTGAAGTACATATTGAATAATCTCACTTTCCCTTCTTTATTTTATTAAAAACTATTTTTCTTCAATTTTTTTTTACTTTATTTTCTGCCTTCTGTGGTTATGTTTGGAGAAGCCCTTATTTATGCTGGAAATTCTCACCACAGTTCTATTTTAGTATAGTTTATTTCTCAAGTTATCCTAAAAAAATGCTCTCACTTATTTTTACAGCTGTCTCATTTTTCTTCTTCCCAAGACTTAGATATGTAATTACAAAATAAAGTTCTATGAAAAGGTACTTGTATTTTAACACTAGTCAAGTACTAGGACAAAAATTAAGTCCATCCCAGGCAAAAGCAGGAGAACAATGTAAAAGAATTATAAATGTTGGGCATTGATATAATACAGCCTACAGTAAATGGTGATGGCAAATACTATTTTAATCTCAGTATAATAACAAAGTAAGGAAGTTATATTGTGTAATTTTGTGGAGACAAATCAGTTGCACATAATGAAACCAATCACAATTTAACAGATTTAGGGATTACGCATTCATAACATCACAACTCTCTTCCCCAACAAATTGGTAGGTATGAATGAATATTCATGTAGTGAATATAAAAGCTCTTTTATTTCCAATTAGAAATCTACAGGTAAGAAGTTGTCCAGTGTAAACTAAAAAATTATTTTTATTTCACTAGGGGTAATTAAAAAAAAAAAAAAAAAAAAAAAAACCGCAAACCAAACCCTGTTTTTCTGTAACTTGTAAATTTTAAATTTTCTGAACACTGCACTTGCAGTTTTTAATCAGGAAGAGAAATCTTTTTCTGTGATATTTTAATAATGTCATAATAGTTAAAATTCTACCAGACTTTCAATTGTACATCTCAAATTTCATCTGTTTTTTACTTGGCTCTAGGTTTTTTTTCTCCACTCTAAGTCATATTCTGCCAGGACATAACTCTGGGATGTTCATATGCAGAAATTATAGGTAATAATCTCTTTTGATGTTATGAATGAAAATTTAATTTTCAGTTTAACAGAGATTTAGTTTATGTTTTTAGATGGGATGCATTTTCATAAATTTTTTACCATAGCTGTTGTTCCAGTGATCAGTGACCATGAACATTAACACAATTTTCCCATTGTAATTCTAATATTAAAACACAAAGAATTTCAGTAGGACTAAAAACCCAAATACAGTCAAATAATTTATTAGTATATCAGTAAATTTCATACATTTGCATGCTCACTTTGTCTTGATTTCCTGATGACTCCTCCTGATTAAGGACAAAATAATTTAAAACTTACCAAAACTTTGTTTTAGTGACACTGACTAGTAGTTGCGAGGAAGTTCACACTCATGGGATGAGCTTTCTGAAACATTTCCTTAGAAAAAGTGCTCACACATTGGACAGCCTCATACACTGGCAGGCCTGAATCAGTTGAGTTTGCAGTGCTCATCTTCTCTTTTAGGGGTGATAATGGCCAGGATTAGTTGAAGAGAAAAATGCTTTTGTGCTATGTATAAGAATAAATTAAACATTAATCTGAGTATAAATTACTTTAAGATTACTTAGACAATCTCTCCAATGTTTTGCTTATCAGAAGTTTCTTATCTGGCTTTTAATTAATCTGATGATTCTCCTCCCTGAAATTTCAGTTCAGTTCAAACTTTGGTTCACTACCATGACATAGTAGTGATGTTTAGTTTCTGATTCTCTGTACTCTCATTTAATCTTTAAACGCAGATCACAGAATCACGGAATAAGCTCCATTGGAAGGAACGCTCAAGGGTCGTTGAGTCCTGCATTGGACCATAACCAAGATTCACACCATGTGCCTGAGAGTATTGTCCAAATGTTTCTCTAAGTGTCTCAGGCTTGGTGCTGTGATCACTTCCATGGTGAGGCTGTTCCAGTGCCCAGCCACCCCCTGGGGTGAAAAACATTTTCCTAATATCCAACCTAAACCTCCCCTGGAGAAAATTCAAACCATTCCCTCAGGACCTGTCACTGCTCACCACAGAGAAGAGATCAATTATTTACCACAGATTGCTTCTTACTTCAACAGTTGTAAATAGAACAGCAGTTCTATTAGAAACATGACTAAAAAGCAATTAAAATAACTTACTGTGCAGGTGTGTACTAGGTAAATAATACCTTTTTATCAAGATCACCTTTTTAATAGATACAGAATTTAAATCTTCTGTCAAAAAACTCTTCCACAAAAGTGTACTCCAGAAAACTATAAAGAATTAAGAGTGCAATTCAAATGCAAGCACAATTATTAAGTTTAGAAAGGGATTTTATGAAATTAGTTTTGCGACCCTACTGGTAACATCAGAGAAAAAAATGACTAAGACTGGAATACATGAGGTATGTCAAGGATTTTCCCATTCCAATATTTTGGATCTACATGTTTTACACCAATCAAATTTTGAACTAAGGAAGATCAGACTCAAATCTCAACTAGGAAATTCAAGTGTTTTAACTGAAGGTTTAATACTTTTATCCTTCCTGATTATGAGTGGTATGGCATCTCCAGCCTAGATCATTCACTTTGTGTATGTAGTCATCTGCTGGCTTGGCCCTTTCCTGGGAAGACCAGTCCTTTTCATGAACCATACCCTGGCAAAGATCCCAAGCACTGTGTGGATCTGCAACTCAACTTCCCTACTTTAAAAAAGCTATGCTGCTGAGTTATCAAATTATCTCTGGAAACTGTGTTGCCTCCTTTGGAAGATATGAGATCTTTGATAAGCAGTTATGATTATAATGAATATCAAAGTATATATATATTTGTACATGTATATATGTGTGTATTTACTTACATATGTGTAGATAATATGCAGTGATCATTACTGTGATTCTTAATTTTTAGTAATTCATTCAAACACAATAAATGTATAGGAAATGTCTTGGTAAAGATATTTTAGTAGGGAAAATGAATCTCACCTGCTAGAAAAGCTAAAATAAAACAGCAAGCATAATATGAAGCACATAGAAAATGTTCCAGCAATTCTGGCTGGAACTTAAGAAAAGAATCAGTTTAAGTGTGCACACCAAGATGTGTGTGAGCTTAAGCACGAAGTTTTAGAGGATTTAGAAGAGAGTGACAGAGAATTAAATTT
Source organism: Lonchura striata (assembly GCF_050655825.1). Lineage (NCBI taxonomy): Eukaryota > Metazoa > Chordata > Aves > Passeriformes > Estrildidae > Lonchura > Lonchura striata. Next base: position 140,025,984 of record NC_140704.1, on the reverse strand, counting down.
TGGGAAGTGGGCAAAGACTTCTAGCAGTGAGATTTGCTGGCATGCATGCTGATCTTCCCAAGCACACAATATTCAGAAACCATTCTCTATACCTGTTCCTTACTTGGAAGTCTGGTCAGATTAACTATGAACTAAAGTTTATGCTCTCAAGCAGCCCCGGAGCTTAGCTTCCAGCAATCCTTTATAGTTAGCACATTAGTCATCTTCAACTGGAGATGAACTTGAAAAATAGCTGAAATCTCTTCCAAATACCAGCGAGACGTAGAACTGCCACAGGTTCTACTCATGGGAAAATGTCACTATGTCTCCTAATCAACATTTTATTTCAGCTGAATCTTTTCTGACAACAATGTTTCTGAGAACAGTATTCAGGCATGATATGAGAAACTCAATAGCATCTCACTGCAGGTGTATAGGTTATGCCATGTCATATGTGACCTCAGCCAGCCAAGTGCAACATTTTCATCCTGTGCCTCTCTTTCATAATTTCCAACTTTCTCCAAATGGTTTTGATCTTTCTCTAAATTCCAGTTCTTTAGACAGAAATAGTTTTTAGACTTACCTTATCAGTACCCCAATGCATTTGCATGCCAGAAAGAAATAGCATAAAAATAAATTCTATTCCTCAGTGACAGGAAAATATTTTATTTTTATTAGTTTTGACAGGACTTAGTTTGCCATAGGTAATACACATTTAAACACTGTATTTTATTAGCGCATCACAACATGCTACAATGAATTACAATTTGTCACGTAGTATTAATATTATGTTTTATCTGACAGGGCATTGCTTCTATCTAAACACACCAAGAAGTTAGCAAACTTACAGGAATTTTATGTGTTTTTTGCATCTTCTGCTCTTAAAAGTTGACTTGTTGGTCAACTGAACAGATAACTGTTAATGTATGTTTTGGCACCAAGTAGTAAAATCTATTGACTGAAATTTTAGCTTTTTTTTTCTCTGGCTTTTAAAAATTCAATTATTAACAAGCTTTAATGCAACATAGAAACTCCAACATACAGAATCCTCTAGTGGCCTAATCCTGTGCCATTTAAGTAATTAGGGACTTTCACTACCTTCAGCTTTTTGTTCCCTATCTATAAAAGTGCTCAAACTCAACTGCACTTCGATGTATGAAGTGCAATGTATTCTAAAGAGAGTTTGTTCTGTTTGTTTCATGGAGTACCATGATGAGATTGCACTGCTAACTGAAATCTTGTGCATACTGAGGAAAAGGAATTATGAAGGATAAATTAGACATATTTTCAGGAAATGATGGAACCACACTGATCTTATGATTCCTTATACAGTCATTTGCATATTTGAAACAGAGGTAAAATCTCATGAGTTTTATAAGAAATGATTAGTCTATGCAAATATTTATTACAGCATGCATGGGACAGACAAGTATCCAGCAGTATTAGATATTTCTCATTTTAACCTAATAAAAACAGAATTTAAAAAAGTGAAAATAAAAAGTTTTGAAAATAAAAAGTACTAAGAACGTCATTGATTAACATGTGATTAGACACACAATTGAACATTTAAATACTTGCTTAACAAAATCTTTTTTCATAGGTGCAGTTTTCTGATGCTTTAGTAAGAGCTTTAATGAATATATACTTTACAAAATGTGCACCTAGACATGAACTCTGATTCAGAATTATATATTATTTTGTTGCAAGTAGTTGCAATCTAATTAACTACTCTTCAGTATTTCCTATTACCACTTGTTACTAAGGGTTTCATATTGATTTACAATAAAATTTTCCCAGAAAACATTAAATGCACATAAACTATGCATATTGATTTTCTATAAATTATATATATTAAAATCTATACATATAAAGAACATAAAAACGTAATTCTGTCATTCATGAAAATGCCATCAGAATCAAAGCAATTTCACCTGTCTCCATCTAAATAAAAAACTCTTTACATTCATTTTAAGGGATCTTTTTTCATTATGATGCATTATGAATGTCTTGACCCAACACCTAACTGATCTCCACCACCACTATTAAGGTCACAGAAAACTACTAAAGTTCTTTCAGAATAATTTTTGAAGAATGGATTTGACAAATGTTTACCAAGATATATGTCTAAGTGATTTTGTATCAATCTGAATGCCTTGTCAACATTAATTTAATAATTTCATCATGTTCTCTTTTATATTCATGGGGGTATTAAAACCCTGGGTTATTTTTTTTTCTTGTTAGTGTGATGGGTTGACTTTGGCTGCTAAGTGCCCACTGAGCCACTCTCTGACTCCCCCTCCCCTGCAGGACAGCAGAGAAAATAGGATCAAAAACTCATGGATTAAGATAAAGTCAGTTTAATGAAGAAAAGCAAAGCTACATGAAGAAGTGAAGCAAGGCAAGAAGATTTATTATTTATGTTTAGTGCTCATGCAATATCTAATGTCCAGCCAGTTCCTGGGGAGTAGACACTCTATATGTACCTTGTCATGTTTTATTAGCAAACTGACTAAATCACAGATGTTACTCAGGATTTCTTACATGTTATTCAATGTTTTCTACTTGAATAAAACCTAAATGTTGCAACTTTATTGCTAAAGGGGAAAGGAAAAGAATAAGCCTACCATAATAACCAAAGGAAAAGGGCCTTAAGTCAAAATAATTTTTGTTTTATTATTTTTTATTTTATTTTGAAGGCATATTTTCACTTTTTTTCTATTAACTCTAATCCAAAAAACCCCTTACTTTAGATAGCTGAGGAGTACAAAAATGTCCTATTTCATAAGGCACTGTGAAGCCTTTTTAAAATTAAATTAGGCTAATACAGTACTAGACCTAAAGGTCAAAAATTAATATGTATATATTTCAATACACATAAAATAAACATGAGAAGACTATATAAAGTATCCTCCCCATATTCAATCTGAAACAATTATCCCTAGGAGGAAAGGTGCAAGAATGTTTTTGGGGATTTTTGTATATTTAGGTTGAAAATATAAATATTATAAATTAATTGAGTTTTGTGATTATATTTTTCCCTCTTTTTAAAAAAATAAAAAATATCTTTCATTAAAAGCAAATGTTTATTGGAAGGAAAATCATATAATAAGATTATACCAGAATATCAGGTACAGCAAAGTCTTGTGGCTCCCAAACAAGTAGGGGGCCATTTGTGAGAATAGTTAATAAACAACTATCACAGAATAGTTAATAAACAATTGACACAGTTAATAACAGCAAAACACACACACACACACCTTTCTCATCTGGCTTGCTAACTTTGAGAGAAGAACTTTATACAGAGTTTCTGCTGAGAACCAGAACAATTTTTTGATGCCAGGAATTTACAGAAGCAGTTGTCCTGTGTTTATTTCACATGAATTAAGAAGAATTGATTGATGAAGTGCTTGTTGAGGGTAGCCCTGACTTCAGCTCCTATGAGAAAATGCTGTTTGAGACCCTGAGAAAAATGAGCAAGAAAAATGAGCAAGAAAAAACAACAGATCTACAACCACAAGCCTCTGGAGAGAATCCCAGTTTGTTTAGTGCTCTGCTTGGTGACATCCTGTGGGAGACTGTCCTGAAAAGAAAAATGGCACCAGAGAGCTGGTTGACCTCCAGGGACTATGTCCTCAAAACAAAGATTCATTCTGTCATGCAGGTGAGGCAGAAGGTCGGTGCAGATAAACCAGGAACTCCTGACTGAGCTCAGATGCAGAAAGGAGGTGCAAGGAGGGGTGGACGCAAGTAGTGGCCACTTGAGTGGTACCAAAGAGACGTTGCTTGTATGTGCTGGGTTGGAGATCCAAAAGCCAAAGCAGCATGAGAGTTAGCACTCAGAAAAGATGTCAAGGGCAGGAGGACAAGCTTATAGAACTTCACTGGCAGGAAAAGGAATGTTGATTGCACTGCTGTCAACTGCTTACTGCGGAGAGGACCTAGTGATGGTAGACATAGAGAAAGATGAGATACTCAATGGGGTTTTTTGAAAGCTTTATTCCTAGGTCTTTGTGGAAGTCAAAGCCAAGGCTGAGTGAGAGATCACTTGACCCACTTGGTCTGACACAAGCCTACAGCACAGGATGGTTTCCAGTTGCAGGTGCTGATGGAGATGGCTGATGTCTTTACACCTTTTTCATAAAAGGAAAGAAAGAGTGTGTGGGGAAACTACAGTCTAGGCAGTCACATCTCAGTTTCTGAAATTCAGGTCCAGGCAGTCATGAGATCTGAAATGAGTAATCTGGAGAATTTCGCTGACACTGGTAGCATTTTTGAGATAATTTGAAATTGCTTTTAAAAGGTTTATGTATCAGGCTTTAAGACCTGAATAAGTCATAAAATGCACAAAACCATAAATCAGCTACTTATGTATCAATTAATAGGTCATTGGCACCAGCAGTGATCCTCCCCATCTTGAGTTTTCTATTAATCTTTTCTCTAATTTCTGTTTAGATTTGAGTAATTGGTCTAGCACTGAATGTCTTCTTTTTCAGAAAACTAAAAATTATCTATCATGTAATAGATTTTCAGATAAGAAATAATTTTCATTTGGATAACTGAAAAGTAATTTATTTTGCAAAACCAGATTTTTTTTTCATATCTATTCTGTGTCCAATGAAATCCCAATCAATTTGGGTACATTTTTATTTTGTCTTATATAGCTTTACTTTAAAAGAAAGGAAAAAAAATGTTGCCTTAAATCCATGAAATGTTGATCTGGCACAAAAGTTTCCTTTTTATTTTGCTATCTGTCAGCTTATCTAGAACACCTGACAGTGCTTGGCCTCTGACACAGTCATATATAACATGATGAATTTGTATGTAACACATTGTTACTTGGATATGCACTTGATAGTCATCTTATAAAAGATCAAATTACTTCAGATTTTTTTAAAGCACTAAAGAAATTGCCTTCAAATTTTATACACAGCAAATAATGTAAAGATATTTACATAAATACATAAAACTGATGCTCCTATAAAATTCACAATGTTAACAGCAGTTATGTTTATTGAGACTGATGATTTTATAACTGAGATTGTTTAAGCTATGAGTGCTAATTTCAATTTAGAAGGTTCAATTAAACAAAAAAAATCAAATCTTTATTACTTTTAAAAAGGGAGTTTTAGTTTTAGTTCAGATTGACAGACCTCTACTGAATCCCATTCTGTTCTTTATCAGATCCCTTGGTCTATACTTAACCTGCTAAAGAGGAAAAAAGAATCAAAGCAAGAACTCACTAGGCAGAACCTCTTGAGGTAGAGTCCAAACCAGTTCATAAGGGAAATCAACACTCCATTTCTATATAGATATAAAAAACCCCCAACCAACCAACCAATCAACCAACCAACCAGAATAACCCCAAACATACCAAAGAAAACCCTCTGAACTGATGTGTGTGATTTTATTGTGTTCTTTGATGCAATATTTTTTATATTTTTTATATATTTTTATAAATTTAGAAACTACAGCTAGCAGCTTCCTGAGGCCAATGACATGGTGTTTCTTTGGTGAAGAGTTCAAGGGAATGAAGATGAGATAAGCTTTATTACTCCTTGTTTATGAAAACTCAAGGAACTCCAGGATGCACAACATCTGCTCAGAAGGACTGCTTGCACAGCAGGTATTGCTTTTCCTAGGTCTGGGAACAGGGGACTTGGCATGTATGTGAGGACAGATGCCTCACTCTGCTTGTCATACACTGTGTAGATCAATTCTGAATAACCTGACTGTGCAGGGACGGGTTCATATGGGGAACTAGTTACTTCTCACACTTAATTGGGCAGAGAGAATTGCCATATAGGACAGGAAAATTGACCATTTTCCTACAGGACAGCACTGTCTCAATGGAATAGCATAATTATTTTACATGGACTGATAGCAATAGGACAACAGGGGGAAATTTTAAACTAAAAAGAGCCATTAGGATTAGATGTTATCAAGAAATTCTGTGCTATGATGGTGCTGATGCCCTGTTCCCTAAGTGTTCAAAGCCACACTGGCTGGCGCTTTAAGCAACCTGATCTAGTGGGAGGTGTCCCTGGGTATGGCAGGGACTTGAACTAGATTATATTTATGATTCCTTCTAAACCAAGCCATTCTATGATTCAATGCATCTATGATGCACTCCTTCATGCCCCAAAATGTGCATGCCTGCTTGGATATAAATACAAATCTTTTTATAACCAGTGTTTCCCTCCCCCTTCCCCTTCCCCTTCCCCTTCCCCTTCCCCTTCCCCTTCCCCTTCCTATTTTCCTAGTCAAATCATGACCCATCTAACTGACCCACCAGTGAGTGTTAGTTCTGGTAAACTAATCTGCCAGACTGATCTTGAACACCTTTCAATGAACCTTCATTCATTAAGGTGTCTTACTGGTTCAATGGACTGGTGGCATAAATAATAGACTGTTAATTTTCCCTCTGTGTTTGTGCAGCTTAAAATCTGGGGGTCTCAGTCTCTCAAAAATAATTATTAATCTAGGAAAATGTAATTAATACATTAGTATTTCTTGAACCTCTGAAATGTTTTCTTTTTAGAATCAAAACACTCCATCAAAACATTTTCACTTCATTCTGTTCACTTTAAGCAGATTCTGAGACATCTGAGCTCATGCCATCAGATTTTCCACTGTTGATGCATACACAGTCCTAGCTAAGAAAAATGTCACCTGGATTCTCTTTGACTCATGAACTCATTTAGTAAAAGGTTTGTGAGCTCTGTGTCTCAGTGCATAAAGCAGCAACTCATTGCATAATTGTTCATTACTGCTACTGGTCTCTAATTTTAACAGAGTGCAGATTTTAATTACAGAGGAATAGCTGCTGCCCTGCTTGGTTTTTCTAGCTGGTTGCATGGCAAAGTTTTGTTGAAGGATATAGGAAGATATATTGAAATCTAAAACATTTATTCTTACAGAAACTTTTGATGAGAAAGCTTATGAATCTCACTCTGCTCATTTAATATTTGCCCAAAACAAATAAAATATTTCCTTAATGTATTCCTCAGTTTCTCTAAGAATAGTTTATAAAATATCTGACATGTAAAAGAGCCCAAATTTCTGAATGTTATTTTTAAGACTGATAGGTATTTACATTACATTCTCTGCTCTTGTAAATTGTATGAAGTGAACAAGGTAATCATCTGCCCTCTATTTTTAATAGTATATTTCATTTAAATATTTTCTTGTAGCTATACCGAAAAGGTGAATCAGCCAGTGAAAACTCTATATAAAATGACAAACAATGTCTTCTGACTTTGCTTCTGGTATTCAGCCTGGGGAACAAAACTACTAGACCAGGTTGCTCAAAGCCCAATCCAAACTGGCCTTGAAAACTTCCATGGATGGGGCATCCATATCTTCTCTGGGCAACCTGTTCCAGTGCCTCACCACCCTCACAGCAAATATTTTTTCCTAATATCTAATAAAATTCTATCTTCTTTCAGTTTAAAGTCAATCCCCCTTGTCGTATCATTACAAACTCTTGTCAAAAGCCCCTTTGCCACTCTCTTGCAGGCCTCGTTCAAGTACTGGAAGATGCTCTAACATCTCCCCAGAGCCTTCTCTTCTCCAGGCTGAACAACACCAACACCCCCAGACTGTCCTCATAGAAGTGCTCCAGCCCTCTGACCCTCTTCTGCCCCTCCTCTGAACTCATTTCAACAGTCCTTCTTATTTTGGGTCTCCCCCACACTCGGGCTCAGCAGCCTGTTCTCAGGATGATCTGAATGTCATAAGGCTCTACACTGCTGTAATACTGCTGTACACTTGTAGTAGAGCTAAAAAGAGATGTGAATTTATTTAGGTTTGGACCTAAATCTGGATGAGAGCTTCAGAAAAAAAACTACCATAAAGTTCCCTTAAAAATGAAATTTCTTCAAGTTTCATCATGAGACTCTGGTTTAAGGACTGAAGAGATTTTGAACAGAAAATTTCATGAATATTCACTGTCCTAAATTTCCTGGGTTAACCCTGCTGAACAAAATTTCATTAATAATATAATTAAGAACATGCTTTGTGTAACTAATCAGCTATCAGCAACCAGTATTTTTGCCATAGCATTGCAATGATTTCCCTTATGATTTTTTTTTTTTTAAGAAATATCTTTCACCTTTGTTGAAATGTAAAACATTATTTGAAAAAGTATCTGTAGTTTATCTGGATCTGGAGGGACTGTGAATGGAAGTATCCTTAGCACTAAATCTTTTAATATTTTGGTGCCTAAAGCTTATCAAAAGGTCCTGAAAGAAAATTAAAAAAAAAAAAAAAGAGAAAAAAAACCCCTAGAAATCCCTGAAAATGCATCCTTATATAAACCTCCTTAGATATTTTTCCACATGAAGAAACACCTAATCTATAATTACAATGAAAGAAAGGGATGCCACACTCTGTGCACCTGCATTGATTCCTGATGTTTCATTAGGATTTCTTCCAGACAACCTGAAAAACAAGTGTACCAAAACCAATCATTCAACTGATGTCCTAGTAATACAAAAGGATCTGAGATTACTTAATATTTCATAAGACTTTGCCTTGTGATCAAATGCTCTGATGTCAATGGCACCATCCATAGATAAATATAATATAGATCCAAGATAAATATAGAGAAGGTTTTTGAGAAATATGATATTGAATACCAGTGCAATAAACATTCTGTTTACATATATCTTAACTGGACAAGAAGAATAGATTCTGGTTTGTACTATATAGACAAAAAATAAGCCTTTAATCAGTTGGTTTATGTTAAGCACCCAACAAATTTCTACTCAGCTAAAGATATACATGCATTCTGATTTAGGCATCAGATGAGATGACATCATTCTTTAGGACAAGGACCATTTCCTCAAATGTTTCCTGAAATAGGTCCAAGCAAAAAGAGAAAGAAAGATATGCAGAGATACAGCAGAAGGAGTTAAGCAAGAGATCTTAAGAGGTCTGAACATTCCATTAACTAAGATCTTTTCCCAGAAAAAAAAATAAAATTGGCAAATCTTTCCACTTCTGCTGTAGTCTGAGAGAATTTTTTTTTAAAATGGCAGGATAATGTGCCTTAAATATTTCTCTTTAAGATGCTGACAAAAATAGTAAAGGACTGCTTCAAAATACTGGTAATCATAAAGACTTGCAAGAGGAACATATACTTGAGAAGTCCAGAAAACCGATTTACTTGTTTTTATATGACATCTGTTCCAGTGATATCAGTGATTTTAATTAAAAGTGTATCACAAAGTTCTGTAAAATGACTGCCCGTGGGTTACAAGAATCTATAATACTTATTTCAAAATATTTTACCACTTTTGTTTTTAGATGTCTCCTTTTGTTTTCAGAAGCTCTGCTTTAGAAGAGTCTTTTATTTTGAACCTTACTGTCTCATTAGGAACCAGAGCTGATAATCCTCGGTGTACAACACATTTCCAGAAGACCTATAATTATGTTACTGAAAGAGGATAGAGAGGCTTCTATAATTGTTCTGCATCAACATTCAGTGCTGCAAAACACTAACAAATAAAAGATTTGAGTTTGCTATGGGGTTTACTGCAAGTAGAGTTTGGAAACACAATGTAGATTTTTCTGGCTTACTATTTTATGACATGTTGTTGCAATTAGTAGGAAAACCATTGAAATGCTTAACCAAAGCAGACCCCTGTAACACTTTAGAAAAGTCTTCATGGTTTAGAATAAGGAGATGGTTTTCTGCATGCAAATTAAGAAGGAAAGGCCAGGTGAAAGAGTGAGCATGAAAGAAGTGGAATTGGTTTTCCGGGCCAGAGCACAGCCATAAAGCAGAGCAGGGTAAGTATTTTGGTATATTTAGGGTCTTTCATTATTATCCTTACTCTGGAGTTAGATGTCTAGTCGACTTCACTGAGAACTGAAGCCTGGTACATTAAATAGTCTTGACTGATCACATCATTGACTCATCTTTTCCTCTAAGCTTGCCTTTTGCATCTGAGTTGATCTTCTCTATCACTTACTGATGGTATGCCTGCCTTTCCTGATGTATGAGCTGACAGACAGATAGAGATTCTGAAAGTTCCTCAGCAAAATCTACCTTTATTTTTAGTGAAAATATTAGCTGACAGAAACAAAGGAAGGTTTGTGCATCATGAAATATTTCATATTAAATAAAAACATAAACATATCAGTGGCACTAAGATGTTTTGTAACTGAATTCTGAGAGCCAATGTTGAAATATTTCAGGTTTCCCTCTCTTTAGACTTGGATTTCTCTCTCCCAGGTTTGGTACTCCTCCTGACAATGTTGGTTTTGCACGGCCTGGTTTTTGGTAGCTGGGGGCCACAGAAGTGCCTTCTATGAGAAGCTTCTGGAAGCTTCCCCCATGTCCAGCAGAGCCAATCCCTGATGGCTCTGAAGATGGACAAGTTGCTGGCTGAGGCTGGGCCAAGTAGAGATGATGGTAACTCCTCTGTGATAATATATTTAAGAAGAAAATCAAACCAACTTGGTGGTACAGTTTTAATTCCAGCCAGAGAAGAATAGAAGGTAAGAACATGTGAAGGAAAACAACATGGAGACACCCAGGTCAGTGAGAAGGAAGGGCAGGAGGTGCTCCGGGCACTGGAGCCGAGATTGCCCTGCAGGCTGTGGTGCGAACCATGGTGAAACAGCTGTGCCCCTGTGCACCCAGTCATCATTGGGTGATGAACTGAACAAAACCCCCACGCGCTGTTTCCCTGTGCTGTCAGTGGGAAGGAGGTAGGGGTTGGGGAAAAATGTGTTCTTTAAGGGTTTACTTTACTTTTCATTAACTTCCTCTGATTTTATTGGTAATAAACTCACTTTGTATCTCTAAGATAAGCCTCCTTTGGCCTTGGAGTGTTTTCTTCCTGTTCTTATCTCAACTCATGAAACCTTCATCACACTTTTCTCCCCTCTGCTGAGTTGTGGCAGGGGAGAGTGAGAGAGTGACTTTCATGGGTGCCTGGGGTCTGGCCCGTGTCAAACCAGGACACTGAGCTAACCCCCAGGCTGCTGCCAGACACTGCCTGGGGGGTGCTGCTGTACTGCTGACAAAGACCAAAACTGCCAATTTGTAGTTGAGCAAATGATAAAAATAATGGTGTATCAGCACATTTCCTTAGCCTATTTAGTTTACTGTTGCACATATTTCCAAGCAGCCTTCTGTAGGGAAAACAGTGCAGAGATACATGAGCTGGCATAAATTTACTGGGAAAAAAAGCAACCAACAACATATGGAATGCCTTTTTTGGATAAGGCAGAGATATAGCAGAAATAAACTCTTTTTAAAAAAATAATGCATAGTGGTCCAGACACTGTGCTGCAGTGGTGTATGCAAGTACTTCTTTTGGACTGTAGTCAGCCAATAAAGCAGGGTGTTTTTAAGGTCTCACCTAGCATTCCTCACCACACTGGCATTGACTCGTTTAGATGTGGAACATTATCGATTTGCTTTTCTTCCCTGACAATGGTTTCATGGAAAAGATGGAAAAACTGATTTGTTTATTGGAAAAAAACTTGGGTTTTTTTTGCACAGATACCTGTGCAGTGTGAAAGTGATTGAGTGGGCCATTCCAACTAGTACATTAGCAACACATTACAGGATTAAGGAAAATAAAACCAAATGAATTATGGACATGCAGATAAGACTAAATAACCAAAGTAGGGCAAGTCTTTCATTTTTATGTTGTTTGGTGTAATTCAGGTCATACTGGTATTGATTTAATGCTAGTAAATTATTTTAGAATTACTACAAAGTGAAGTTGCATTATCATATTTTCTTCTTCCATTTCTATTACACACAAACCTTCAATAATTGCTTATTCATCTAGAAGAGTTAAGAACTGAAAGATCAGAACCGAAAAGATATTGATTATGGATTTTTCTTCTCATCTTGGAGATTCAAACTAAATTGGGTTCTGACGAGTAAGCTGAGTAGTATAGGAAACTTCCCTTATCATCTAAATCAGCTTTGCAAGTGTATATGTATAAGCAATTTCTCAGTACCATGATATTACAGTTGCCTACAAATAGGAAGAGAAATTGCATTTAATATGGTATGCTCTAAAGCAATGTAAATGGATCAATAATTAAGTTCCAGAATTTCTAACTGTGAAGAATGCTGTTCTCTTCAATCTTTACCTAGTAAATAGCAGTACTCAGAGGCTTTGAAGCATAATCTACTATGTGGACAGAAGTCAGTAATATATCCAAAAGCCATACTTTCATTCTTTACACTTGGAACAAAGGAATACCAATATCAAAACATTCTGTTCTTAACAGAATTTTCCATGGTACCTTGTAACTTGAACAGTATATTTAGTGTGACTTCCATAAGAAAAGTCCAATAAAGAATTGTAAGAGCAGCCTTATTTAGGTCACCAAAGGACTGAGAAATTAATCAAACAAAGTTATTTTCTGTTAGTGTTGGCTCAGCAGCAAAATGACACAAAGGCACATCCACACACTTTACTAAAGCTTAATTCATTTGGATACTTGTGATCAAAGGCTTTGAATGATTACAAAGAAATGTCAAGGTTGTGACATTGTGACTAGAATAAATCAGACAGAAAAATAGGACAGAAAAGAAACCAAAAGGAGAACCCCAAAAACAAAATTACATTTCCAAAATTGCTTTTTCCAAGAGGCAAAAAAAAGAAACCTACTTATTTTTCCCCCCAGAAAATGAATTTTCTGAACTGTGAAACAAAAGAGTTCCTCTCATTTTTTCTTTCAGGCTTTGTGTGACTGTCACAGTGCAATGGTGGCACCTATTGGTCTAAGATATTTATGAAAATCACACTCTGCAAAGGGCATTTTTTTCTAAATTAATACAGTTCACTCTCTTTCTACATGCTGGGAGCAGCACTAGAATGACAATTTCTGCATTGAGGTGACAGCATGATTCATGGTAATAACTCTGAATTTAGTAATTTCTGATTCATGATTCTTCCCACATGTTGTGGCTATATTCTTCAATTGAAGCAACTGCAACTGAGCTGATCATTTAACAGGGAGTGGGTCTATCAGTTCCCTCCAGAATAACTGGATGGGTGCTCCCTTCTGTGCATGAGTCATTTTTCTGATGTTTCCTCAGAAGACAGAATAAATAAGGGGAGTGTACATGGGAGAATAGGTAATGAGACTCCTGTGTGAATCAAGCTGTGCAAAATGGGGTTTGCTGCTTCTTAATCTGTCAGACAGAAAAGTACAAAGAAAAAGCTGAGGTGGTGTGAGGAAATGACAGGCACAGAGGACAGATGTAGGTTCACAGCTGTCCCTGAGCACACTATCCTGAGCAGAGGTGCTAAGTAAGCACATTGGCGACCTGCAGTTATTTAAGCAAGTATGCAATATGTAGGCAAAAAAAGATTTATTCTCTTTCCTCCAACTTTCTTTTCCCCTGTATTTTCTCCTTAGGATAAAGAGTTTCTCAGAAAAAAAAAAAAAAACCAACAGTGACAAACTGAGTTTGTTTTCACTACAAATGTAAGTGATAAATAGTTGAGAATTATAACAGTGATTCAAATAACAAACTAAAAATACAGCAACATATTCTGCTTTGAAGAAGAAATTAATCTCAACAGTAGCTGCCTTCTCATTCCTTGCTTACCCTGCCTTGCTTGTCCTTCCCTCTCTTGCCTTTGCCTTTCTCCTGAATCACTGTAATAAAACTCCAGTATATATTTAATCTTTTTTATAAAGATAAAATAAACTGAATCAGGGTTATTTTTATAGAAAAGTATTTGCAATTTAGGTAATTTTGTTAATTTTATATCTGTTTTAAAATTAGAGAGTCAACATTTTTCATAAGCTGAGGCCACTACGACTTATTACTGTCTCAGGTAATAATAGCATTCATAGTTAATTCAGAAAGGGATCTTAGTTAAAATATAAATGCTGCACAGGCAAATCTCCAAGAAGCAGAATGGGTAAAATGAAGCGTAAGAGAATCTTTTTGAGACACACCATAATAGAATTTCAGAGCAAAAGTAAAAGGACAAAATAAAACCTTACACAGCAGAATAAAGGGGAAGATTAGAAGTATAATACGGCCTTCAAAAAGTGGAAGTCATCTCCAAACCATGTAAGGAATGGAAAAAAGAAATTTCTGACAAGTAAATAGTAAAACTGTAAAAAATGAGGCCAGAAGATGTAGGAGGAATGTGAAAACTACTAATACAATCTTCTTCACAGCTCTGTAAGAAACACTTGAGAGAAATTGAGGGCACATGAGTAATTGGTGAAAACGACCATTCAAGGAAATTGGTGAGAAAAACTAAAATCCTTCTTCACCTTGGAGTTTAATACAAACAAGTCAAAGGCAATTTCTTTCCAGAGGCTTTGTTTGTAATGCCATCTTAAGAAATAATATCTTCCTGAAGGTGAGGGTGAGTAAACTGAAAAGTTGGACCAAGCACTATTTAAAAATATAATCAACCTATTTACTCTTGTTCAATAAATACTGTGGACAACAGGAATGGAAGGTCATGCATGCAAATTTTTTAAATTTCTCTGAAGAAGAACTGGAAAATAGAGGGAAAAAAGTGGGATTTTAATAGGAAAATCAGAAAAGTATATAATAAACAGAGAAGACAGTTACATGAAATAGAATCTTTAGAATCTACAAATATTTATTCTAAAAATATTTAGAAAAATATAGGGTTTTTTATTAATTCAAAAATTATTTAGACATTTGAGACATTCAATGAGAATTTAAAGAAGGAATGAAGATGATATTACCATTTCTGGAAAGAATTATTGGAAGTTCTTGTTAAATATTAATCCTCCACATTTTTGGTAAAATTTCAGATTCTTAAAGTAGAGTATAGAAAATATATTCTGATGTCTAAAGCCATGGTATCACCTTAAAATATGCACAAGATGAAACAACGTGGTAAGGTTTTTCAGTAATACAGAATACTTTAAATGTACAGAAAAACAGGATTCTTCAGCTCAAGAAGGAAGTGATTTAGACTCACAAGGTACTATAAAGTTGTAAATAAAAATGAGAAATTAAGAAATAAAAAATAATTTGCTATTTATTGTAGCAGAAACTTAATCTTGAATGAGAAACCAAGTATAAAATAAAAAGTAATAATAAGCATGAGTTTTAACATAATTAAAAAAATACATTATTTTTTCCCTGATAATATTTTGAATACCATAAAAAATACTGATTTGATTCTTACATGCAAGTTATTTTCTGTGCTCCAGAGAGAAAGGAAATCATTATAATTTTTTTATGTATAAATTTTTGCATGAATATGAATTTTTGGTTAGTGCCTAAAACCACATCAGGATGATACACTAGCATTTCAATCACTAGAATTTCTATTGTGCTGAGATTAATGAAACTGTTCTAATCAGCATAAATGTACACCTATTTTTCATGATTATTGACATCAGCTTTAATTTTCTGGGCTTTCCATATTTCAGTGGTTGACTTATATAAAGTTCAGTATTAAAATCAGGGCATATAAACATTTGTTTGAAATGCTCTGGCTTCCTGGTGGCACATACTGGTAATTTCCTGAATTCATACTTTTTGGCCATATCTACTCAGTCTCCATTATGACTGAAGCCTTTGCACTTTTTACATCACATTGTCTGTCAACTCTTAAATATATAATTTGCAATATAATTTTACAGAAAGATGATTCAGTCAAAATTATGGCAAACTTTAAAAACTCGTTTGATTTACTATTAGGTTGGCATGTGTTTAAATCTCCTCAAAAAGTTTAAAATTCTCATTTTCCACAGGAATTTAGTATTTGAAGGTATCACTTGGTCACAAAATTCCCTGTCTCTGAAGACAATCATAACAAGTCATTCCCTTCATAAAATGAACTGAAGCAAAATAAAATTTTGTTTCAAGGGTGTTTGGTATTTTTCCAAAAATATGCTACTTCTTGAGAGATCTATATACAGTTCAGGAGTCCCAGCTATTTTAACATTTTGGTTTTCTAGGCTAAACTCACTGTATGAAAAATCTACAGGTACATATAAATCAGTCTCATTCCCCAATGAAATAGATCACATACAATACATAAAAAAAAAATAAATTGGAAGACTCATGTTTCACTTACCGTGTTCGTATTTCACTACAATGAAGAGCAAATGAACTTCAGTGTGAAAAGAAATCTAATAATCTCAAAATATACACTCTTATCTAGTGGATAGCTTTTATTAGCTACAGATTAGGCAAGGGCCAATATAAGCAGTGTTCAAAGGATTCACTTCTGTCATATGAACCGGTGTTAGTATTCCGTGGGTTTATGAACTTCTAGTAAATTTAAAAAATAATGTTATGTATTTCCCTTTATTCTGAGAATGATCCTTAAGAAGCATAAGCATTCTTCTTTTTTCCATAATATTTTGAACAGATGTGTTTAGTATTGGATCATTCTCTCAGGCACATGGTGTAAGTCTTGGGCCTGTCTCATGTAGGGCCAGGAGTTGGACTTAGATGATCCTTGTGGGTCCCTTCCAACTCAGCATATTCTGTGATTCTGCTAAATAATGAATTAGTCCGTGAAATACCACAGATATCGTTTTGGTCCATTTGATATTCAAACTGACTTGTATTAGACAATGTAAAGGTATGAATTAGAAAACATCTAAATTTTACATCAAAGTATGACTTTGCATCTTTTACTAGTTAAGTCCTCTTAACATCAAGAATATGCTTCTCCTTCCTTTCCAATGACCATCTCATTATAAGAACTAAATAAAAATTGCAAGTAAAAAGCATGTGTAGCATGGCTATATCTTTATTTTGTTCTCTTATTCTCTGATATATTTACTTATGAGAGCAACTCCTTTTTTGTGGTGGTTGTATTGCAAATCTTTTTTTTTTTTTTTTTTTTAAGGAAGACAAAATGTGTAATTATACCTTCCTTGCTGTCTTCAAAGATATGTAATACAGTTTTCTTTTCTTTTTCTTTAATTAGTTTGTAATTCCATCCCTTAAAATCAGTGTATAATGTTTGACTTTTGTTGAAACTCTAAGGATTTCTTGGCCACATTGAATAATATTACATGCCGCCTTGTGGTTTCTATTAGTGAATCTACTTTTTTCTTTTTTTGCGAGTCTTGGTAATGTGTATAAATTGTGTAGCATCTGGGACAGAAATAGGAACATATTTGGTTCCAGAACTGTGCTGATAACACAAACAATACAAAGACCTCAGACATGGTCTTGGTCTTGTACCAGACAATGTATTATTATATGGGTTCAACAGTAGTCTAGTTCTGGTTCCCATTTTTTTTTTTTTTAATACAGTAACCTCAATATTTTTTTTTTTAAATAGTACCATCTAGACAAAAAAAAATTACATTCTGCAGAATATTTGTTAATCAGAGTGAAGAAGTCAAAATTTCTCAGTATTGACTAAAACAGAATAAACGTTTTGGAAATATACTTTTAGCATGAAACATTTAATGCTGAAACCTTTTATATATTTAAATGAACAAAGACACAGTGATGAAAAAATTTTCCACTAAGGTACAAGACCTATTTTGTAACAGAAACACTCCCTGCTTGTTGACTGTTAAATTAAAGTAAATCTATTTAATTTATTATATTTTAATTTCATTTGTTCCAGTTACTGGATTATATATATATTTCACATTTTATTACTAATGTAAAACATTATATTAACGTTATCAGAAACAATTCTAATGTAATTGCATTCTAAGCTTCTCCAGCTTGTCAGGGATAAGACATATTACAGACACTAATGATATCACTTTAACATTCTTTAAATATTCTTCCATATGTTTTTTAATCTTCTGAATTTATGAAGACTATACATATTTTAAAAATTTTATTTACAACAATGAAGTGTATTTTAAAATCTAATTCTCTTAATAACCTTATTCTGATAGCGCTCTATTTTATAATATTACTAAAACAGATAAAATACCTAAAATATTATCATCAAATCAATTATTATTTTAACTGTTGCTCATATGAACACAGTGTCACTACACAACCACCTTATAATGAACTTTGGTATTAACAATTAATTGTTATATTTTCAATATACATTTTAAGTTAACAAACTAACTGCATTTGTCAAAAGCATAAACCTTTTCTCATGTAGCTACCATATATTTCTGTCCAAGGTCATACATTTGTTTCTGCCATAAGCAACTAATAGGACTTAGGCAAGTAATTAAAAAATATAATTGGTTTATGCTTGTGTAGCCATTTGTATCCATTATGCTGAAAGCTTTCATATAAGCCATACATCAAAATATAAATATATTCAAAATCTATTAATGAAACCAAATTCAAATATACAAAAGGAGTTACTATGTCTTTCTAGTTATTCCTTAATAATAGGAATTAAAATATTGAAAATCAATATAAAAATGAACAAGACAATGTTACTTCTTTTATGGAAGGCTTAACCTGAAAACCTTGCTTTTTTATTTTATTAGATTTTTTTGCCTATCCACCATAGGTTTGAGATTGTCACATTTTCACTTCTTAAAACAACTTTTTTCAGAAGGCTATCACACAGTCTCAATATACATGCAATGTTATCAGCACAGTTCTGGAACCAAAATGGTCTGGATACATTTCTGATTTTCTGCTTTACATACTGTTCTCAGACACTTAAATAACAATTTCTATAGACAACCTTTCTTTCTCTTTTACATTCAACTTCTTTGCTCTATCTATCAAAGAAGATTGTCTCTATAGTGACACATCTCTAGGCTGAGATTTTTAATCTATGAAAGCTCCTGATTACTTCTTTCTGTAGATATTGGTCTTGGAATTATAATACTTTAATTCTGCAAAAATTATTTTTTCTATTAAGGTTAAATTTATATTTACCAGCCTTTCAAAAAGACTCTTTTCTTGCTGCACCACAAGGTGCCATTTTGTACTCAACTTGCTGCAGAGAAGACAAGAGAGATTATCATAGTGTTGCCTAAATTTTAATCTCTAAAAGTGAGGTTATTACTATTGCAAGTAGCTATTGTTCTTTGTATGAAAATGTAAAATTCCATACATGTGCTACCAAATCAGTCCTGTGAACTTTTGGATCTTTCAACAGTCAAGCTATACCACTGAAAGAAAAGGAAAATAAATATGACTACTATATATTTTTAATATATAGTATTTTTCCATAAAGTAAGAATGCCTCTGTGATTTCTTGCTTTAAAAGACCTAAAATTGATTTTTATAATTATGTTTGAAGACATTGAATTGAAAAATGGCACAAAATAGTTTTGAATCCATGTATTTTTAATATGCCTATCTCTAGAATCTAAAGATTAGAAGGAAAATTGCAGTGATTAAACCTAATTTTCACAGTCTGACAAACATGTGAAATGGAATAATTTTATCTTTCTGTCTATCTTGTTATTTGTTTTAACTGCCACAATATATTCTTTTGATAAGCATAAGGTCCAATTCCACCACAATTACTTAAGTATTACACAAAGAAAACTCCACTTAAAAAAATTGCATTCCGGTCAAAGGCTTTAAGACTTTACTTCAGTTATTGGGATTTCCATTAAAAATATAGTTGATAACTCCTCTCCTCACCCCCAAGATTTGGATTTTCTTTAAACCTTTCAATATTTTCATTTAAAAACAGATGAAGGTTATGAATAAATTTAAAAGCAGAAAGATGTTGTATAGCCAGCCACTTTGTTATTTACCACAACCCAATCATACCTCTGTGATGAAATATAGCCATGAATTAGCAAAAGTTAACAACAGCTTTCTACCAATTTAATGCAAACAATAGTGTAAATAATCTAAAAAAAACCCAACCAACTTTGGTTTGGACAGAATATAGTAATAAAGAAATGTTAACATCTCCAATAAGCATATGGGATGAATAGGATAATAATTTTATAATTTTCTCTGTGTGAAGTCAATTGCACCAACTTTGTGTCTTCCTCTCCCTGACCTTAGGTGGCCATCTGATCCTGACTCACAGGGAGAGCCACAGCAGCACCATTGCTGTTTACAGCACTTGGACTTAGCATGATCAAATCAACGTTTTCTTGGCTGTACTTTTCCTCCTAATGATCTTATTAGACTGTGATTAATAATCACTCCAGGGAAGTCGTTGAAACCGTGTCATCAGCATTACTTAAACCTTGTACTCTTCTTAATCATTTTTATTATACCATTGTCTATAAACTCAGGCTAAGATTGGAAATCCCATTGCACTGAGTGCATGGTTAAGTGAAATCCTTGCCTTGAAGAACCTAACATCTAGTTAGATTAGGCAGCTGTGGCAACAATGTTCAAAATGTTGCAAACATTTTTAAAGCCTGACAGAGTTTTCCACCAGTACCACCTCAGGCTTGAACATAAAAAGCCATAAAATAGCAGGACCAGGAATTTCAAAGAAGTATCAGGCTTGTCCACAAAATAGAAAATGGGGTCCTGAAGTGGGATAAATTAGAGTCTAGAAGCCTATAATCACAATTCTTACCCTCTCCTTTTTGATGCTTGCTGCTATTTTCATCTCCAGGAGAATTTGTTTTCTTGACATAAAGCAAATAATGCTTTAACTAACTCTATAATTTAGAAAGACTGACAAGTTTAAGCAATTCTATAAATTAGACACAAACCTGAGGTCATCATAAATAATGCATGGTGTAGTTCTGTCCAAATGCAACCTAAATCCTTACACACACATTTGAAAAGAATCCATATAATGCCTGTATGGTACAAGCATTATTAAAGACACAAAAGACATTGAAACACTGGCAACATTTTTTTTAGTGGCTTATCTATTTAGGCAAATTTAACCCCTGGCTCACCGGAGTGTAGAAGGGTCATGCAGTCACACTGACCTGAAAACTCTTAGTTAAATATTCTATACAGTCCATCTCAGTGAGCTCCTCAGCGCTGAGTC
The DNA here is from genome assembly GCF_050655825.1 of Lonchura striata. Lineage (NCBI taxonomy): Eukaryota > Metazoa > Chordata > Aves > Passeriformes > Estrildidae > Lonchura > Lonchura striata. The sequence goes on along the minus strand of NC_140704.1, from coordinate 140,005,132 downwards.
ACAATACACTCACAGACATTATGTGGAACTACGTATACCATGCTTATCACTGTAGTACCAAACTTGCTTGCAGAGGAGCACTAAGCACTGTGAGAAGTTAATTTCAGGTATGTTTTTTCCTTCTATTTGTCCTTCACTCAAAAAGAAACTTCTATGTGCAGTAGTGTAATAAGGTTTAGTAGCATTATATAATTGTGAGAGACAATGTCAGAGAATGGGGGTAGAGGGTGAACTTTCTTTAGCTCTCTACAGACAGAAGGGTGAAAACATGAATATGCAAGCATTTTCATCTACTTGCTTGAAAAAGGAGAATAAAGTGTACACACCTATAGATTATGCATAATTTACACACAACTCATAAAATATACATAGTATCAATGTATCATCATTTTAATTCTGTATTACTTAACATTGCATATTGCTTTCATCATTATACACTAAGTTGAATTTTCTATGTACTGTTTGTACATTATTATCATCTTACTACATTTAGTATTACATTTCTCTATATGGAGATCAAAGGATTTAGGAAGACCTCATATGACACTCTTCAATTAAACAGAGATATTGCGTAGTGGGCTGGGACAGAAGACCAGAATTAGTGTACAGGAGCAGTCTATGCAGCAGAAAGCACTTGTGAGACTTGTAATCAGCCATTTCAGCAATTAAAAATACAGCAAAGCACTCACCCTTTTCAGGCTCCATGGAGAATTTAAACTTCAAACTTTTTTCAGAGTTCAGTTAAGTAAACTACAGTGAGAAAGTCATAAAAGAGAAGATCAAAGAATATTCTTTTTGGCAAGACCTAAAATACATTCATTTTCATCCACGGAAACCTTATGTAGGCTATGATTCTTGTACATTGTTCTCTATTGTTGAAACTATATAAGCTTCAAATTAATTATGAAATATATAAAGATTAAGAAAGAACAGAAGTACACCCTGGTTATCATGAATATCTAGATCCCAATGCAAACATCCTATGACTTTTTATATTTATTATAAAAATCCAAACACTTAAAGAGCTACTCCAAAACATAAATTCAGTAAAATACAGTTTAGTAAACTCTAATAACTGGATACAAAGAAAAATCTTAGGGGGGGTGGGGGAGGGAACCACATTTGTGGCTTTGTCTCTCTCCCTCTCTCACCATTCTACTCTATTTCTAATTAGGAATAAATAAAATTAATTTACCTATGTCAAATTTGTTTTGCCTGGGATTGTAACAAGCAAACAAGATCCCTGTCCTTTTCCCAGTCTAGGAGTTGTTTCATCCTATTTTCTCATCTTGTCCTGTAAGAGAGGAGCGAGAGAGCAACTTCTTAGGGGTCTGGTAGCCAGCCAAGGTAACTTATAAGAAAAGAAAATCTTTATTGGATGTATAGAATGGAATCCGAGAAAGAGCAAAAAGACATGAGACAGAGGATGAAACACTGCCTCATCTTGGAAAAAGAATATGGAATGAATTCATAAGTATAAAGCAGTTTTGTTTATCAATTGGAATCAAATCTTTAAAGCGACTGCTAAAAAAAGATAATTAATACCAAAATTTATGTACACCACACTGCATTCTGAATTTGCCATAAGTATAGAGTTCTTATATTTGAAAAAGAAAAAAAAAGAATAAATATACTAATTGCAAATAAAATGTAATAAAATATAAAAAATATGTGACTACATACATGAAATAGTTTATTCATATCTCAATTGTGTCCCAGTTTATCCTGAAATTCATAAAATGAATATGAGAAACAATAAATTCCATCTTCTTAAAGAGTCATAAGTTAGATCTTCAGACTTCTCTTTTCATGACTTTTGGATTTTTAAATAGTAATAAATACATGCAGTAAACTTGATATTTTTAAAAGGTAGCTTCAAAATAAACCATTTGGAAACAATAGGAAATGCCTTAGATTTTTCCTGGTACTTCTTTTTGATATTGAAGGCATAAGTCTATATGAAACAACATGAAAGACACAGCAAAAAGAGTTAATGGAATGCTCACAGCTTAAAGACATAATTCTACATATTCATAAATGCATTTGGAAAATGCATGTATTTTAAATATGAAACTGCAGATTAAAACATTCATAGACAGCATTATATAAAGTTGTCAAATGCAAATCTTTAAATCATGAAATTCTGAGTAATAACAACTCACATTTAGAAGTTTCTCATGATTTTGTCTTTAAATTTTTGATTTAATGCAAAAAAATTTGACATTGGCACCATGCTAGCGCCCCCATGAAAATGCAACCTATTAATTGAATGCTGTGAAACGCAGTTGAGAACAGAGCAAAGCAGGCCAAACTTAATAACAAGGGGAAAACTTTATTACACTACTACTTATACTATAAAAGAAAAAAGGAAGAGAAAAAAAAAACACACACAAAATTCAAAATTAAAACCTTTCAAAACATTCCTCCTCCCACCACATAACTCCAACAAACCACAGCAAGACACATTTGGACCCTTAATCAAGTCTTCACCCTTCCACATAATCAATACTGAGTCCATCAGGGGAGAGAGGAGTCTCCCTTGCACCACAGAACTCCAGGAAACCCAGCTGCCACCTCTGGTGTTTCCATGTCACACATGGCACCGCCCAGACACACCGACCAGTGTGACACTCTGCTCTCCATGTCACAGTGCTCTCACCACAGTGCATGGACAGAGACTGCTTATAGGGCTCCCTTAAGGATGCTTTGCCAAGGACCAACAGGAACAACAGTCCAGTGTCTCATTTTGGGACTACAGTCCCCCCCATTTTCCCCTGGGGCCGAGGGTCCAAGAACAGAGGTCTTCGTCTCTTCTTCTCTGAGGATGGAGAGCATCATCACACCCTCCTCAGCTTTTTTCTGTTCATTGCTGAACTGGTAGTTGCTGAAGGAGTCTCCTGGCTCACCATTGCATCCCCCTAAAATGCAGTCTCTCTTGGAGGAAGGATTGATTCCATCTATGCCTAACAAGAAGACTCCAGCCAACAGCCACTCCATCATCTCCCCCCAACCTTCTTTCCCTAACATCTGAGGTCCCAGGCTGTCTCTCTTTCCTTCAAACTGAGGAGGAGTACTATTTCACAAAGCCTTCATTTCACAGGAAAAAGTTAAAAGTCCCGGACTCCCCAGACAGCTGAAATCTCTCGGCCCAGGACTCCGTCTCCTGTTTCCCACGCTGGGCATCTTTCCCCCGCCATTCTCCTTCTCCTCTGCCGGCAAACTTCCAGGTGTCTGCAGACTCTCTATCTCTTTCCCTCTAGGCTGGGGGGGAGAACAAAGACATCTCAGACGTTCTCCACCCTTCCGTCCACAGGAGCTGGCCCAGCTCGGCTCCTGATCCTTCACCCCCTGGCCTACCTCCCCAGGCCACATGGCTCCCCTTCCCCACCCAGCTCGTGGCTGGGCAGGTGAGGTCTGCACCCTCCGATGACCAGAACCAGAGAGAGCGAGTTCTCCTGGGAATTCCGCTTTTAACCCCTCTGTGTTCTCAGAGGTGTGTCCACCTTCAATTGGTCACCCCAAGTGTCAGTATCCAAACCTGACCCCTGACTGGATTGACCTCTTCCTTCCGAAAAAATTATTTTTCCGTGTCAAACCATGACAACTATTTAGTTAGAAAAAGTAATTAATCTTAATCTGAATGAGTACTATTTGAATTACTTGTTTTATTCCAGTTATTTGACACAAGAAAATTAAAGGGAAAGCACCTGAAAAAGCCACAAAATTAATTTTTGATGGTAGAAGCAAGATCCTTTAATAAATCTGATTTGAGCAAAATCCTTTACTAACATTACCAAAAACAAGTAGTGAAACAACCCAAAAACAAGTAGTGCAAGAGCAGCATATGGTAAAAAAATTAATAACCTTGAATTTATAAAATTTAAATTATTATTAAGAAATTTGTGTTTCTGTGATTTTGCTATTTTAGCCTTTATATTCTTGTTGCTTTCACTGCTCTTAATTCTAGTTAATAGATAACTTTGCTCTAATAAAATAAGATAGATATTATAGAAAATCTATGGAGTAACTCCAAAGTCACACTCTCCAAAAGTATCCACCTACAGAACTTACTAGTGAACTACTTACCTAAGAAATTTATATTAATATACATTGTTAAACAAGCTGAGCTTTGAGTTATCCTTTAACTAGTGATGGATTAAATGTTTAACAGTAGTTGAAACAGTAAAATGAAAAACTGGGGCTTCACAACAAGAAAGGAGGCTATGGGAAACCTTTATGCTGCAACGTATATAAACCCTGTAAGGTTTTTGTTTCTTTGGACATTCTTGATGAATAAATGGCTGCTTGTCCCCAGTACTGGCTAACCTGTTGAAGTTTGAATCTTTTGTTTCTCTTCTTTGACTCAGTAGTCTGAAGAAATGGTTTCTGTTTTTCCTATATGTCAAAGAAAATAATAATCTCATTGCCTGCAGGAGCACTGCAATTCGATGTAGTCTTTTTCTTTGTTGAAAATGGCTTTTTATGAAGCAACAGACAAAAGCTCTTTCAGGATTTAGGTTATTATATTTTCCAAGTTTTAAATAAAAATATCAAGAAATGGAAGAATGCTTGCTTTGGTAGCTTAGTGCAGCTACTGGATACTATCCAGTGAGCAATATTCTCTTTTAGAGAAACAAAAATAAAGGTTTCCTCCTTGCAGTGAGTCTACTGAAAAGAATTCTGTTATAGCTGATCTAAAATATGAGAAATATTTTAGAAAATATTTTTCCAAGGCAATACCTCTAACCACCCTCTAAATTAGAAAAATAAGCTGTTCAGTCTTGTCTAGAATATTTTTATATAAGTCCCATCAGTCTCTGAAGTCATTATTTCAGAGTAATTGACCTCAGTCAATTAGATAAATGCATGCCAATAACCAATATGATAGAATAACACATTTATGATTGTGTGGGAACGTGACTGAGGGTAAAAACATAATGGTACAAAAGTTACAGGAAAAAATAAAATTGCTGCTCCCTGGAAGGAACAGGATCAGCACACCCAACATCCCATACACAATAAAATCTAAATGGGACCAAATGGAGGGTGGAACAGAGTGGAGACACTGTTGCCAGGCTCTGTTGAAACCCTTGCAGAGGGAGCTTGGTGGTACTTCATAGATCATAAGCCACAGAGCAGCTGAAAACCAAGGGTGACAAAGGAAGATGTTCTGTTCTTGAATCAGCAAGTCACTGGTGAAGTCGCTCTCCTTGGACTGACACATGAGCCGATCCCAAGGTTGTCTCAGGTACCATGCTGGGACAGCCACCCCTGGGTACAGCCACCCCTCTTTGAGTGTGATGCACAACTAAAGCCACTCATGCTCCACACAAACACATCTTCAAACCTTAATCTGTTACAACTTGATTAATAAAGAATGTTGTTCAGCAAACTGCTTGTGTGAGTCCATCAAGGGTGCTGGCAGTCCCTGGAAGAATGTAAAGGTGTGGAGACCCAGGTGGGGATTTCTCTGTTTGGTGTGTGACCCTGAGGAAGTCAGATGAAGAATCCTCTGATCTAGTGAACTGCTCAGTGAAGGGTCCCTGTAATGGGACAATGACACACTGGCTGGGAAAAAGGGTCTCAGCTTTTCTGGGGTGCTGAATGACAAATTGAACACAGAGGGTTTGAGTAAATCTCCACTTTTCATGTGACAGATGGTATCTCACACATGACAGCTTAACAAATGAATTTAAATGTTGCTTTCAGTTTCAGTTGAATAAAATCAAAACTATTATTTTAAAATTAATTCAGAATGAGCTTGCTGATATTCATAAATACTATTTTGAATGTTTTTAAAATGTATTTTTTAATATATTCAGGGATTCAAACATAGGTATATCAGTCTATGCATGTTCTTCACTGACAATTACTGTACTATGTTTGCTACTTTTCAGTTAAAAGTAGGACTGAGGCTTTCAGGAAGACAGTTCATTAAACCAGAAAGAAAGTTGTAATATTTTCTTTTCTATCCTGCTCATAATCCAAATACAATTTCTAGAAATGAAATACTGGTGGGTTTTGATCTACAATACAGTGCAACTTTAATTAAGTGGTACACATTCTAAATAAGGAAAACAGTTTTATCTCCTGACATTTCAAATGAGAAAATCCTATCACAGGAATAATGAAGCACAGCAATTTTAGATATGTATTTATTTTATTCTTGATCTTCAAAGTCTTATTTCATTAGCCTGATTGATATTTCAAACTATTCTTCCAGACTGTATATAACTTAAATAAGAACATATATTTATGATAGATAAAGATGTCATCATTCACTTTACTTTATCTCATCCATTGAGAAACTTTATTTTAATGTGATTATATTAAATTCCAGGCCAGCTGACATTTATGCTTTGGTATAGTGAATGCAACCTCTGATTTTGGAGATAAGTCACATTTAAAATAGCTTTCCAATTAGACTATGTAAAATTCAGCTGACACGCAATAATTTATTACAGCTGCCACCAATTAATTAAAGAAAAGGAATACTGGAGTTGATGAAAGTTTTTCCAAATTATCTGTGACATTATCTCAATTTTTTCAGAGAAAATATCAGGGCTCAGTATTCATCTATTTCTTGCAGTGCAAGCTACGACCATGTTTTTTCTCCATGGACTGACTCACTGTCTCCATCTTAGTCTGGTAAGACTGTGTAAAGGATTTAACATCTAGGATTTTAAAAATAATGTCCATTTTTTCTCAAGTACCATAAGCATTCATGTTCTTCCAGTTTCTAATTATGTTTCACTTCACTAGCTTGAACAAGTAATATCTGTGATGGATTTTGTATTTTCTTCCTTTTTATTTTTGCTATCTACACCTTTATGATTGTATTCTATTGTCTGATTTGAGTATTTATCATTCCTGAATTCCATTTATTTTGAAATACTTTTCTAAAATCTATTTTTTTTTTCAATATGGAGTGAATTCTTTGTCCTAATCATTTACTATTTAATTTGCTTATTTATAAAAAATGTCCCAGAACAGAAGCCACAGCAATAGTATGTTGTTCTCAATCTTCAAGCAGATATTGAGTTTCAAAAGTATTGGACTGTCAGTGAGTAATCTAAGATGATCTTCTCCATCAGAGAAGATGCTCATGCTCTAAACATGTTGCATCTGTATTTTAGGTAACATTTATATAAAACTGACAATACAGCATTTAAAAATTTTAATTTTTTCATGCACAAAAAAAAGTACATTTTATCTTATCATAATAAAAGATATTTTCTAGACTGGGTTTATGCAGGTCATTACTTTATTGGAGGTTTTTAAAACACCTTTCCTTATCCCCACAAAATAGCTGCTTCCTTCCCTCATTCTTTCTCTCATGTTTGTATAGTAGTGGCAAAAAAAAAACCTGCTAGAGCTACCATTTTTAATTAACATAAAAAAGTATTTCTATTCTTTCAGGACTGTCTTTTGATTCAAATACATTTAGAGATGATGAGAGGTACCTTTTATAAATCCCTCTTGGGAGGTTATGTGCTCAAGTCATGTTTACTTTAAAGAGATTTGTTTGTGTAACTCCCTATACACCATTTTGAAGATCTGCTTCTTGGAATATGACATTACATTTTATTTGATAGATGTGAAGTCTGGTAAGAATAGCAGAGTGAATTTTGTTGCTTGCTTGTCCTTCAGCTCAAAATTAGCATTTTGAAAATTATTTAACTTAGACTAATAGGCACATAAGAACTGACACTACATAGGCTTTCTAATGCCAGTATTAAAATATTATCATATTTATGAAGCAGTGCTATTTATGATAGCAGTGGAGGTTTGGGATTTTTTAGTACTATGATAAATAATTAATTTTTTTCTTAAATTTATTTTCTTATTTTTTTCCTCAAATTTGTAAGTTTCTGTTATACAAAGAGGAAAAATAAAGAGGTATTACAGATGAAAAAAATATTACATTTAAGAGGAGCTTTGCTGGTAATATATGTGGTTTATATATTTCTACTTCATATAACTCCAACAGATTCTCAAGCCAGGAAACAAATAATCCTCTATTTATAGTCAAAAGTGAAAAATTACAGTGTATCAATTTAGGGTCACCCTGCCCTGGGTCATACTCAAAATAAGAGCAATTCCTGTAATAAACAAAATGTCTTTATGATGCATTTATCTATATAGATATATAGGTAAATATGTAATCTTATCATTACCTGAAACTTAGTCCATCTAAAGAAAATGTGAAGGCTACATCTGAAGTCAACAGGGACAACTGTCTCCTACAGGTTGTACCAAAAGTTTGTTTCTTAATGAAAGAAGGGATTCAAACCATAACCTCTAAATTGATGACACTTCTCAGCATTTTGGGTTGGCTAATTTTGCTGCTTTGTCACTCTTTGGTTATCCTGTTTTTCATATATTTTTTCCACTTTTTAAAGTTACCTTTTCTGTAATCACAAATCATATTGATATTTAATGAAAAAATGCACTGGAAAAATTATTAGGGTGATTAACTTATTAAAACAACTACTCCATCTTTCTTATTTTTTCCTTATTAATATCTCTATTCATTGAGAAAATACAGATAAAATTTCATTCTTTCAGGAGAGAAAAATAAAAGAAGAATTAACTAGACCAAAATGCAAGTAATTTACAGCTAAATTCATAACAACTTCAAAGGAAATCAGAGTAAGAATTGCTTATTCTACAAGGAAAGATTTTGGAGAGGATAGTGGGAGTTGCATCAGTTTGTTCTGAACAAAAACACTAGTTATAGTTACAACATCTCTGTTAGTATTTTTGATTGATTTTTCCAATTTTTAAATTCAGTCAAGTTTTTTTTATTTGATATAATGAGGTAAAATAAGGAAGAAAAATATTAATGGGATAAATTAGATTATAATCTTTGTGCAACCCTTTGTTTTAATGGTTTGGCTGTTCTGGTAAATACTCATGAACCTTCAAAAACCACTCTTAATTTGCTCATTTTAGAAATATCTGAATAAACACAATGTACTGTTGTTGAGAAAAGCTTAACCACTGCAGCTAGTAGCATCTCTTGTTTAGCATCATATTTGAATTTCTTTCCATTTCTAGTACTGAACAGAAACCCAAGATTCATCCAAAGAAAACAACCTGACAGGAGGCCACTAAAAGCAAAAAACACTGAAGAGCTTTGCTGAAAGTTCTTCATCATGTTCTATCACTGGCAATTCTTGACTCTTAATCCGCCACAATTTTATATTAATAGTGTTATTCTGTAAACTGTGTTGAATCTTTCATGGGCACAAGCAGTCACTGGCAGCAGGTAACACACTCCAAATGGGAAGATCCAGTGAGGAGTCTCCTTTATGCTGCTGGTGTGTCCCTGGCTCAGCCAGTCCCACCACCCTCTGATCCAGGGCTTTCAGTGAAGGCTCCTGTAATGGACACTGGCAGACTGGCTGGGCACAAGGGCCTCAGCTTTCCTGCAACACTGACAGACAAATAGATTCTAAGTTGTGGAAATCTCTTTTCATGTAACACTGATCCAAGGGACCAGCCAAGAAGAAAATATTTGCAAGGCACTCTGAGTTGAAGGGGAAGAGAATTTACCCACATGGGCATAAACCATATTGTTCCATATTCCCTCAGGCCCAGTGAATGCAGCCTGACCTTTCCCAGTATGTGGGATTAAAGTCAGATTTAGCTGAATTGGAGTGTTTATACATAGACATCTGCACAGAGACATAAACACAGGTGAGTGAAGTTAAATTCAGGTTATGCCATACTCATTCGTGAATTTACATTGTGATACAGTCAGAGGACTGAAACATTAAACAGTACGTGTAAGACCCAAGTTGCAACAAAGAAACATTTTTATTTTATATAACATATTACATTTCATAAAACTTCAATATTTTGTCCTTAAAACCAACCCAACATTTTCAGAGATTCGAGATTTTCTCCTAAGGAACATAGAGATCTAAATTTTGTGAAAGTTCTGATGTCAAACTCTCAGAAATCATTAAGACCTTAAAGACTCAAGAGACAAAAATCAATGCTTGAGATTTTAGAGGGAAGGAAAAAGTAATTTAGAACTTTCTTCTGTCTTCTTGAGAAGAGATAAACATAATAGCTAAGCAAAGTCTGAGAGCTGCTGGGTGCTTTCCCTTTCAAGCTTTCCTTTTTCTGTTCTATTATTGTATTTTGGCCTCTAAGTGGAATTAAAATTATACTTGTGCATTATTTTGGAGGACATTTTTGCCTCATTAAGGTCTACCACTTTGTATCTGTACTTATTTTAGCTAGATGCTAAATGTTGCATAATGTATGACACATGACACTTTTACTTAACAATTTACTTAACAATTAAGCTTGTAGGAACTTAGATATGTCATTAAAGGCAATTTATTTTTTTCGCTTGAAATATTTTCACCCATCTAGATTATCTACTTAGGAAGTTCTTGGTGTTCAAAATGTTAAATTTATTAGTGTCAGTTTTGGTTAACTTGTAGAACATAAAATAGCAATTAAACCAGAAAGAGAGTAGTTATCAACATTTCTGACGTGTATGTGGTGACCTGTGTGATGCTCTATCACTTGTCAAAATGGCACTTGTTTTGTGCTATAGACAATAGAGAATATAGACTAATCTATAAAATCACAGAATCTCATAGTAGTTTGAATTGAAGAAGACCTTTAAAGGTCATCTATTCCAATTTTCCTGAAATGAGCAGGTGTAGTTTTCTTAGCGGGACAAAATCCACCCATTTTCATATCTAGATTAAAACTTCTGTTTTTCCTCTTGTTCACAAGTTATTCCATAATTGTCTGCCTCAGAACTCCTAGCATTATCTTTTGGGAGTATTTGGACCACTGTTTTGTTTTTTGTGCTTTATAAATATTAATATTTATACAATAAATTCTGTCATTTATATGGGTACTATTACTATTATGTAAAATTAATTCCTATACATGGTGTTTCAAACTAGATAGATAGATAGATAGATGATAGATAGACAGACAGATGATACATAGATAGATATATAGATATATAAATAGATAGATAGATAGATAGATGATAGATAGATTAAATAGATAGATAGCTAGATAGATGGATGAGCCATTTTAGATAACTGGGCTAAATCTTTTCTTTGGGAGAACCTAGATTCTGAGCTCAGTTCTATGCAGGCTAATGACAAACATGTATGGTAATTATGTTATTTATGTTACTGAGACTGTGCTATGCCAAGATATTGCAATCAAAAACTTGTGGTCCAAGGCATATTTTCTGTGCCATGAACATGTTTTCCTGCTGCATTTTGTTGTTTCCAGACATATTTCCTCTCATTTTAGACTGGTAAACCCTGTTTTTTGTTGTTCTTAAGGCTAAACTATGGAAAAGATCAGTTATTCAAATTCTCTCAGGAAGGTACTTTTGCTAGTCATTCATTGTTGTTTGAGACTTGGTATCTTCAGGTTTTACTAGCATATCCACAGCACCCTAACTGCCTATTTAATACAATAGGGTAAGACATATATTGCAGACTATGTATAGCAAACTATATGCACATAAGTCAGTTAAGGCACAGAAAAACAGCTGTCAGACACATTATAAAGTCTAATATATAAAGTTTTTACACTGTAAAGGGCAAGTGGTTTTTCTCATCTTCCTTCTATATAGAAACCAAATTAAATTACTGTACTGTAATTTCTTTGTCAGTTACACACTTTTGTCCACATAAAGTGAGTTCTAGATATAAGTTCACATTCCCAAAAATACCTTAAACAGAGAAAAAATATAAACATTCAACCTCTGTAGCACAGGTTATAGCATGATTATAGTATTCCAGTGTGGAGTTGCGTTTTTAGATTTTATTATATTCTTATTCTGTAATGGTTTGTTCTTATGTACCCCCGCATCCTATGTGGTTTCTCCCTGGGTTTTCCCGCTCTATCTCATGTGTCAGTCACCTAAAAACTGCTTAGACATTCCCCTGTCCCCGCCCAGGTGCCTTGTCCGTCACTCGGTGTCCCTTCCCCTGCCTCTAGAAGCTTCCATCCAGGGCGCCAGGTGATTGGATGAGGACCTGGGCCCCTCCCCAGTCTATCCCTCACTGGTTCCCTCATATGTGGATCCCCACAAGAGCCACTCCCTAATGTCTCCCCGTTGGCTGGTTGGTTCCCCTCCCTCCCTGTATATAACTTGTTGCAGGCATCTCTCCAGTGCTGTTGTTGGCTGGCTAAGTCCGATTGCTGTTGGACCCTTCTGGGTCACAGTAAACTTCGAAGTTTAGCCCCCAGCAAGAGTCTCTCCTTCTTCAACACCGTTGGGATCTGCAGCACCCTCAGAACCCACAAAGCACTCTCCAAAGCCCATCTGGGTGCAACGGAGGGTGCTTCTTGCTGCCCTACTTGCCCCATCGAAAAGCTAGCTGAGGCTATGGGGCTGAGGAATTTGGGCCAAGGATTTGGGGTGAGGACACGGCATTCCAGATACCAGAGACAGAAGTAAGATCCCTGTGTTCACCCGCTATTGACGCCGCGCCCTGTGGCAGGAGAAGGGAGCGGCGCTGGCTGTGAGCGAGCCCAGCCCCGCTCTCCCCGGGTCAGCAGTGACCGGCTACACTCCCTCACCCACAGTCGGGGGACCGAGGCAGAAAAAGAAGGAAGAACCCTTTGCTTGCATCTTGGCACAATCTTTTCTCTTCCCCGCGCAGGGGGCAGCGGCACAGGTGATGCAGTGTCACGACTCGAAGTAAAGGCAAGGCAAAAGGCACGAAGTAGCAAAACCGGCAGCTTTTAAGCAACAAATCAAGGGCTAGATAGGAGGACTATGGGGTGGATATGTGTAAACATAAAACCAATAGGGAAGGAGAAAGTGCATACATAATGTACCGATGAGTGAAAGAAAATATCATAACTGATGGGGAAGCTTCCAGATAAATGGGTGTAGCAAATAATGACAGACAAGCTGCAGGGGCAGGATTTGGAAGATAGGCAGAGAAGGGTCTGGAAATGAGGGAGATATACTCCACGACTGACATGGGCAAAGACAGGAAAACAAATGGAAAACAACTTTGGGGAGAGAGTATTAGGAAAACTGAACAGGGGTAAATAGGAACAAACCATTACAATGATTTTAAATAATTTCTTAAACTTCAAAATCCCACTACTACACACTATCAATAAAATAATGATCTCCACACTATCTGCTAGTCTGCAACACATGGTGCTGGAAGGAAGATCCCATGAGTACAGAGCCTCCGGCTCTGCCCCTGTCCTCTACCTTTCCCTGAGCACATTAAGTGCAATGTTTTTCTTTTCATTGCTCTCCTTTTATCTACTCTTCTAAACCTCTTTGTTCCTCTGTTTGGTTTTCATCTACCCTGAACTCCTGCTGTGGTACTGAATGCTGATGAAGCAATAACTTATTCCTACTCAGAAGGTTATTTTTCAGCTGTATTTCTTAGCAAAACATAGCTATCCTGCATTTGTACAGGGAATCTCTGCATCCATAATAAGAGCAACTAACTCAGCTGTTTGCAAGTACCCTGGATGTGTGAGGAATTGCAGGCGTGGATCAATACTGCAACACAGACAGGCTGATAATGTGACATCCTTTCAACTTGTCACTGATTCTGACTCTCTTCCTGCTGCTCAGTCACAGCTTTGTCATTGTCACTATGCGGGGACATTCCCAATCCCATCTCTCCTCTGTTGGTTTCTCAAACAGTCTGTTGACATTTCCAATTCTTTTCCTTGACCTGAGCTGCCACTTTCAACAGAAATGTATGGTCAGTTACATTAGCTCAAGTTTTTTCAGGTTTTGTTTTCAGAACTGGAAGGAAAAATAATAAAAACCCTAGGACTGAAGTTGCCTTTTGGGGTCACTGAATCCACTTCCCTCCACTTAATGGGACTTGATGACCACAGCAGAGGTGGTCATGTGCATGCTCACATTTGTACCATGAAAGCACAGTATGAAACAACTTTTAACAGTCAGAAAAATAATAAAACACTTAATCAGAGAAAACAATATTGTATTTTGTCAAAGGAAGAAAAAATATCAGGAAATAAAATCTTCTGAGGAAAGATTACAGTTTTTAAACTCATCTCTATTTTTCATCTTAAATGAGAGAATATGAAGGTAGAAGTGCTGAATTTGAACAAAGAAAATAATATAGACATGATGTGTATCTCCATTAAAAGGGACAAAGGTCAAATTTCTTTCACAAGCTTCTTAAGAATTTAGTTTGAAAGAACACAAAATAACTCAAAAAAGATTTTTTAAATTTTTGTTTGGTATCTCTTCTAGAGAATGGCAATAGACAGACTATCTAGATTCTGCATTGCTGTGTAGTATTCTATCACTTCTAAATTATGTTTGAAATCTTTCAAAACAAAAGCTACTTTTTCTTTTTCTTAGTTCCATAATAATTTCTTCTGTGACTGATAAAGATAAAAAAGTGTTTTTTTTCCCCATAGACAGTGTAGACCTCTTGGTTCCCCTTTCCATTTTACAATATTTCATAATGATCCACCTTCTAGAACATACACAAGATGCATTCAGCAATTTTTTCCATCACTGCAACCCTTGACAGAATATAGACTGAAAAACAGTTCAGAGAAGGTGAAAGTGATGCTGATCAATTGTTGGAAGCAGCTTGATGAAGTGGGAAAACTGAAGGTTTTTTAAATTGTGTAGTGAGCCATCACAACGCTGCTGATATTCTATGCAGGTACTGATTTTGTCTGCAGAACTGAAAGTTTATTTTTTCTGTAAGAGATACAAACTACTAGGACTACCAGATCTGCTAGTGCTATTGCAACATCAGAGAAGAACATGAAATATATTTATATAATAATATATGGCTAGTAGCTGAAGATAAGGTTCTTATTCTATTTATTCACATAATATAGAACTTCTGCTTGTAAACCAGATAACTTTATGGAAAAATACACAGGATTTAGCAAGGAAACAGCATAAATTTACAGAAATACTATTTTCCTTACAAAGAGGATTTTATTTGTTCAAAAATGCTGTACATGTAATTCTTATTATAAAAATTTATAAAGAGTTCAATTTTCCCATAAATATAATTTGAACCTAAAGGCAAGTGTAGAGTGATTGCAGCAGGGATGTTTTTTTTTTGTTTGGTTGGTTTTTTCTTTGTTTTTGTTTTTGTTTTTTTTGTTTTTTTTTTTCCAGGAAGTGTTTTACAACTGTCTCTTTGGCTTTCATCTGTTCACCTTTAGCTGTGATGCTGTTGTCTAGGTATTCAAGGTGCTTGCTGCTTTGGGAGTAATATCTTGTCATGTAAGACACCCTGAGAATTAGCATCTGCACCAAACAAAGACCAAGGACTGAAGAGAGGTTGCTGTTGATAACCAAAAGGCAGTTCTGCCACTCTCCTGTTAGGCATTGTTTCAATTGTATACCTAGCACCCCCTTACTCTGATTATTTCAATGGACTACTTCTTAGGAGGGTTTTACATAAAGGGTTCACAGATCTTTTATTTCAGACAGGAACAGCAGAGATTTGAGAGCATCTCTGGGCCTGAACCCAATCTCCCAAAAAGTACCAGGAAAATGGAGTAATTGTAAAAGATCTGAAGGGGTAGATCATTGTTTCAGTTTACACTAAGACCACAGCAGGTGCACACACTACAGCCCACAGGAGGCTGCTCATCTGGGTAAGCACATCCTGTAATTCCCTCCCACCTGCCATATCCAAACCCCAACTGCTGCCAGTACTTGAGGATTCACCAAGGAAACTTTGGAAAGTAAAGAATCAATGGTGTTACTACTGTTCAGATGAAAGCATTCTTTGATCCAAAAGACTGAATCCAACAGCACTATATTTTCTGTGAGTTTCTCTAGAAGCCCTTTAAGAATAATAAAGCAGAAAGATGTTTTACCATTCTGTGACTTTAAAGACGAGGAACAGTTTAAGGTGTTATTTCAAATCCAAGTGTTGGCATTTGGATTTTAAATACTCTATGGGTTTTGGGGGGTTTATCTCTTTAATACATTTTATAACTGCGATAGATTGACCTTGGCTGATTGCCAGATGTGCACCCAGCTATCCTTAACCCACTTCGCAATTGGAGTTCCCTGAAAATCGGGTGGAAAACTCATTTCTATAATGAGCAAAACAGGTTTGACATGGGGAAAATTTAGTTTATTACCAGTTAAAAAGACAGTTAGACAGTGAGAAATGAAGGCACAACAGTATGGTCTCCCTTCCAAGCAACACAGAGGGAGTGGGTGCTACAGCCAGTCTGTAATAATAGTTCCTTTCAGCTACTTTCTCCTCAGACTTTTTCCCGTGCTAAAGCATACACCCTCTTCATGGGCTGCAGTCCTTTTCTACTCCAATGTAGGGACTGCTAGGCTGCAACTTCCTTTAGAATTTATCTAGCTGCTCCAGTGGGAGATTCTCCATGGTCTGGAGTGTGGATATCTGCTAAACTGTGGTCTCTGCTTGAGCACCTGGAACATCTCCTCTTCTTTCTCTAACCTCAGTGTTAGCAGGATTGTTTGTTCCACTTTGTCCTCTTCCTTGCTGTGCAGTGGTTTTTATCATGTCTTACATAAATTCTCCAAGAGAAACCACAGACTCCTCTGCCAAGCTCAGCTGTGTCCTGCAGTGAGTCCATTTTGGAGCCATCTGGAACTGACTGTCCAGCACAGAGAAATCTCTGGCTTCTGCTCACAAAGGCCCTCCCCACATCTCCCATTACCAAAACCTTGTCACTTACATTAAACACCAAGAAGTTATTAGATAAATTATGTTTATTACAAATATATAGAGTCACACATACACTGTTCCAAACCATACTGTGACTTCTGCACTTCTCAAGTTGGTTACAATTGATGAGTTTAACACAAAAAAAAAAATTAAGAGTAGAGACAGCTGCAGGGACTGACCAGTGAATTGTGATATTTACTTTTTAAAAATTATTTTCTATTTTCCCTGTATTTTTAGGTTAATATAAAAGAAGGCCAGTTCATGAAGAATAGAGTGGCCTAGCACAGACATCTTTTAAAAGCCAATAAATTTAATCAGTTAAAAGCTGGAGGTGGTCCAGACCTAATATCAAGATGTTTGTGTCTTTTTTGTTTGTTTGTTCTGTTTTGTTTTGTTAGTATTACATTTAGGTATTGATCTGGAACAAACTCCAATAAAAGTACAAGAAGGTAAATTGTGTTCTCATTGGAAATATAAAGCAATGATTACAGCATTGTACTGACACCGTATGAAGCAAACACTCACACTTAGCAGGGAACCAGCCAGTGTGTCAGTGGGGAGTTAAAGATTATAGGAAATTATTGCGGACCTGATAGGGATAGAATCCTAGGATGTATGTTTTTTTTATCCTATTAGAAAAATAGAACAATAGAAATTCTATTCCATATTTACATTAGAAGATAGGAATGCACAGAAAAAAATAGAAATAATGCTTGGCTGAGAATCCATATGAGCATGCCAGTGGGAGAGAACAAAGTGCTCTCTCCATGGTCTGGGGAATAGATCAAGGGAATTGACTCAAGGGTTGCAAGCACAAATGGGTCTGAAAACCCTCCTGCAGTAGCCCCAAGCCTATTTCTTTCACCCTGGTCCTTTTGCTTTGCAGGTGAATTCACAGGTCTGTAAGTGCAAGCACCAGCAGAAGGATGGACAGGGAGCAGCATTTGGGAGGACAGGACCAAGAGCAAGTCTTGAGATGAGTGGCTGAGGGATTTGCTGGTGTTTAGCCTGGAGAAGAGGAGGCTGAATAAAAATGGTATCACTCTCTACGACTACATAAATGCTGGTCCTGGAGGTCCTGGGGGATTGGTCTCTTCTTCCTAGTAACAAGGAACAGGACAAGAAGAAGCACCTCAATTTGTGCCAGGGGAGGTTTAGGCTGGATATTAGGAAAAAAATTCTTCACCAAAAGGCTTTCAGAGCCTTGGAAGAGGCTGCACAGGGAAGTAGATGAGACACCATCGCTGGAGGTGTTTGAAAGACATGCAGAGGTATTGCTTAGAGACATTGGCTGGTGTTGAACTTGTTTAATGGTTAACAGCTGGACTTAATGATCTTGGAAGTCTTTTCCAGCCTAAATGACTCTATAATTCTATGACCTGAATATTTTTTTTGCTGTGGATTATTAAAATACTTCTCCACTTCTGCTGTTGTATACACAAACTTTGTCCCAGAGCCCTCTTCTGCTTTAAAAGAGCACACAAATGTAGGAGTAATCTATAAACAGTGGAAGGAGTTTTTCAAGAATGGACAGGATATTAATGTGACAGAGCTTCTGATAATCATATATTGTACTATTTGGTTAAGTGGTACAGTTAAGTGCCTCCCCACCAAAAAAAAGTACATAACACTATATTTGTTCTCTTAGCCTGATATTCAAGAATTCTGGAAATGTCCCTTCTCACATTGCTTTTACTCTGAAAGAAAAGAAATATTTTAGTTCAGGAAAAAAGTGAGCTTGTAAGGTGAATTAATATGCAAAAAAATGTTGTGGGAATCTGCAACATTGCAAATTTCTATCCAAATTGTCAATGAAGTGATGGTTTGGCTTTTAGTGATATTAGTAAAATGGCATGAAGAGCTGTATAACCATTTAACTTTATTAGCTATCATAATTACAAATATTTTATAGGTAATGTAAGGGATGGCAAAAAACTTTAAGAGGCTATCTTACTTGCCCATGTCACATTCATACACACATTTTAAGTCATGCTCCTTAATCTCCAAATATTTGATTTTCTTTCAACTTTTCAGGAGTCTAAGCACCATCAGGTGATTGTCACAAAAACGTGACCACTTTAAATTCTTGCTGCTGACAGCATGAATCAGGAAAGCAACATAGATGGTTTACTCTACCATGCCAAGAATCATTATTCAGCAAGATCTCTTCCTTTAATTTCTGACAAGATCAGCAGAACTTAAACAGATATTAGAATACTAGTACAGTCTACCCCATTTCTATTAATAGCATTGCCATTTTCTAAAGAATGAATAAGAGCCAATTTACATATATATTTATTCACATATCTATATATTAGCTGTAACAGAAACCTGGGATTTTTTCACATGTCATGTCTCATTCATTTTAGTAATGTGGTGTCAGTACACTGCCAACATTTACAGCAAAAATGTTGCAGATGGTATGTTTAAAATAGAACTGGCAAATTCACTTGCTTCACCTGACATGCACTGAAGTGGTGTTATACTTTATGGAAAAACTGAAAATGTTATTCTAGATTAGGCTAAAATAAATTGGAATAACTCCTCAGATGTGATAATATATATTTTTAGCCATCTGAGGACTTGGAAAGTTATTTCACTTGGGAAAATTAAGGGAGAATTGGACATGTACTTTCTATGGCAATATAAGTATTTTTTTATTTTAAGTTGAAAGAAAACAAACAAATAAATTCTAACTTTAATGTAAAGTTGTGGCTGAGGGGAGTTACAGGTAGGTGAATTTAAAATTATGATTTATTTCACAGGTCAGAAAACTGGTTGTGTAGATGCATCTGCTGCAATTTTGCAAGCTGTTCTTTTAATAGACCTCTGTTAGCAAGGGACTACACATGAGAAGTTAATTCAGTCACAGCCACTGAATGCTTGATTATTTTTTTTTTTTACTGACATTGAACAATATCAACTGATGTACTGATGATGTAGAGTAGTCTGAGACTAGGCAGTGGAAGAATAATGGACTCCAAAGCACTGTTTCAGGCTAATTTAAATCAATAATAGGATGATAAAGCTTTTACATTCAAGCATCATTTTTCTTACCATAAATATGATAAATATGTTACTGATGTATGAAAGTGTTTTGGTTTCTTATTAACTGAAAAATGAGAGTCTAGTTTTACAGTTATAGATAGGGATCAGGTATATGCTTGTCCTGGTATAGAGTTGCACAGCACAATAGTAACATAGCTAGCACATACATCATTATTTCCGGTAATGTAAAAAATTACTGAAGTAGAATTTTTCTATAATCAATTACTATTACTATAAAAGAGCTGGGGAAAAATCAACAAGGAATTTTGTAAAATCTCCTGATTTAAGTACGCAAGAATATTTTAAAGTTAAGGACTTGCAAATTAAATTCTCTTTTCTTTGCACATCCCTAATCAAATTGTTGCCAAATTTTAGAAACCCTTTAAACAAGGAAAAGAGTCATGTTTTAAAAGGAGACACTGTTTATTCTGTGCAGGGTGCAAGGTGAAAGTTTTCAAAAAATCAAGCACAACAGAGAGCAAAAAGCAAAAGAACTTATACATTAAAAATTACATAAATCTACCTAATACAGAGTTACCACTTACCTAGTTATCTAGCTCATGTAACATTATTCAGTACTTGTTATTGCACATGTCTGTTCTCCTTTGCTGGTCTCTGGTGATCATCTGGGCAGGTGACCCTTACTCAGTTTCAAGCAAATTTGAGCCAGGACCTGTAAAACACAAGATTCTATACCAAGTATGATGTGATTTTTGGAGCCTCATCTAAAACAATTGCCAAGCAGGACAAAGTACAAAAGGTTTCCATAAGCATTAAGCAACACCTATTTAACACACCTGATAAGATCTCTTAACATTCAAAAGTGGGGTTAAGGGTGAGAATGATACCATCACCTTATAATTACAACAGAGATCAAAAGAAGGGACAGAGAATTCTGCTTATAATCAATAAAATCAATTGCTTTGGTTTCTCTTTGTTGTCTTCTGTTGCTGTTCACTCTGCTTCTCACTCCAGCACTGCCAGGCCACATCAAAACCCATAGGTGCAGCTGCTCAGTGATGAGCCACTCATGCCTGGCTGATATAACCCACCACCAGGTGCATAATTGACATTCTTGTGAATAGATCTCTTGGAGTAGATTAGTGTAAAATTACACTGAATCAATGATGTTTATATATATATCTGTGAGAGCTTTATTTTAGAACAATTTGCTTGCACAAGAAAAGGTATGTTGCCATTTTTGTTATTATCTATAGAAATGAAAAATTATAAGAGTATAAAGATATCACTTAAGTAAATATATAAGGAAAAGGTATAAAGAGAAAGAAAGGTTAAGAATAGATAGCAGATGGGAAAGACATCACCATCCATGGATCCAGCAATGAGAATTGGTTGTTACAGTTTCTACAGCTGGTGTTCAGAATGTTAGTCTCATTCCTGATCCAACAGGAGTGGGGAAGGTCATACAACATAATGTTCAATGTGTCCAGGTGGAAGCAGCCAGGTACCTCCCTTGGGGCAGAGGGGGTTTACAGTATTTGATATAGCACTGGATCACAGGCGGCATTCTGTTGGATGGCCCCAGAAATGAGTCTGGGTGTACCTCAGGGGTCTTTGATGGTTTATAACACCTTCTAAGACATGACAAATGCCTCTCACACAAGCCAGCATAGTTTAGTGAGTTATGTCACATCTGAAGGGATTAATACCTCCAGGCCTATGTATGAATGTGAATGCCTGGGCACCTTTTCCAGAGGGTGTAGCAGGGAGCTTTTACACCTGAGCCAGTTGTGTAAAGAAGGACATTAGCATGATAAAGTATTATCCCACCTCCAGGATTTGCTTCTTGTCAGCTTTACCTGGCTCACAACTCAGCCTTTTGCTAATTAAATATTTGATGAGGCCATCTTCAGTGGTGGAGGTCTTCATCTGGCCTGTTCTCACGCTGATCAGAGGTTTTGCCACCACACACTCAAAAACTCTCCTCCTCCCCTTGGTTTGGATATGTGTGTGTACAAACCTGGCCTCAGCAAAGCACCTGCTGCTTCTGAAAGTAGCTGATTGCTTGAGTCATTAACCCTTGTCATTCCAGTCTCTCCTTGACCCATAGTTTGTCCCTTGCATGCCTCCCCCAGGTCAGATACTCCCTTGCCTGGACAGAAGCTGGATCTGGCCCTGGGGCCATTCTACTTGCTTGGCTGTCCAGGCAATATGATAGCTTGGCATCATGGCTCTCAGCAGCTGCTGACAAAACCAGCTGTGACACCACAGTTCTGGTCAGTAAGTCATTATATGTTGTATCACACATTCTTCTGTTCCTTATTCTACTCTATCACACATCCTGAATGCAATTTTAAATGTTTATCTGTACACTAAATGTGTATTGATATTCTCATTGTTAGCAGCAACACATTTTGCAATCATTCAACATATCTTTAGATTATGTAGCTTTTGATTTCTCCTTTTATATACTTTCTTCACATAACACTGGTGTTTTCTACAGACGATCTGCTTTGGTGTCAGTTACCTAACATAACTAGTTCCATACTATTTCAGTTGCACAGCTACAATGATTTGAGATCAATTCTTTCAGGCTGGCATAACATTTCATTATCTTGGAAAATAATTTTGATTTGCTTTTGAAAAGAGATTTTTTTAGAGTCCTTTTCCCCTTTAAAACAAATAAATAAATGAAGCAGTGCCTCTACTAATGCAGATGTGCTAAATATGGGTCTGTATGTATTAAATAACTAGCTACAAACAGAAGTATGCTATTTTGAAATGTTATTAAAACTGCTTTAAGTTGTCTTCATTCATTGTTGATACAGGAAGAAAAATATGGTTTTATGGTTTTATTCTGAATTCTAGGAAATTTTGAACATTGAGGGTTTTGAGATTCTCTGTGTCTCTCTCCTTAAAGACCTGTGAATCTTCATTAAGTGTTAGTTACTCCCTTTTGTGCCATGTAGTGTTTACTTGTCCTTTCAAAGCACTTTTGCCTTCCTAATATCAAGATCATTTCTATGACTCTGGTAAAAGGTCACTTTTGATCTACAGTTGGTCTTATTTAAAGAGGAGCTTAGAACCATAAAGTCTTTACAATGCCAAAGGGAACACCATTTGTTTCAGGAAATTCACATTTAAAAGTGTAAATGCAGTTTAAAGATCTGAATTTTAAGCACACAGGAGAGAGAAGTTTTGTATAACTGCATCCAATCTTCTTTGTGAGTAAAAAAAATGCACCTATTTTACCTATAGTCGTTTTTGCGTTCTTTTATTTTGTATCAATAAGTATTGAAAGCATTTTGGGCTTTTTTCATAAGACAAACATAAATGAAATGTTTCCTAAAAAATGTTTCCTAAAAAAAAAAAAAAAAGAGTATACTGCTCTATCACCTACTCTTTATTTGCTTTTAAAATCCTCAGACTGTTAGCTTGAGCTGTAATTCAAGGAAATGTCAAGGAAAAATATTATATGAACTATTAATTTCTTTGTCTGTATTCAATTAAGGATGTCTTGAGTAATCTAACTATAGGAAGTATTTTTTTATTGTAAAATGATGTCCTTCAAGGTGAAGCCTGAATTAATTAGGAATATAATCAAGTTTTATACCTTTTTCACTATTCAGTCTGTAACTCTCTTAGGCTCTACAAACAATTCATTATAATTCAGCAATATGATATAAAAGGTCTTGAAGGCTGTTGAGTTATTTTATTCACCTCCACTATCTTTTAAAGTAAATTCATGTTCATAAAACCTAACAAATTTCTTACTGTCTGGAATGAAATTCTTCTGACAGTTATTTTAAGAAGAGCTAAAAATGCAATATTAATTTAAAAAATTAAGATCTAATAAAAAAATGGAAAAATCATAGAATGCATAAACATTTGATAAATTAATGTAAACAGCCTTAATGTGGATGAAGAAATAAAAGTTATGCAACATTTCCCTTTTCTTTATGTTGGCATGAATTTAGATCTAATTAACTAATTATGGATTATACTGGATCATATTGATTTTTTCCCCAATTAATACTACTTTAGAGTTACACAATACTTCAACCATTCCCATTTTAAAAATTACTTGGCTCCTGAAATTTGGATTCAGTGGAAAGTGAAACAGGAAAATTAAAACTTACTCTTCCATTTAACCTTTTTGGACACTAGGAAAAAATCATATCTGATCAGAACATTCTATAGAAAGTGGTTATAATGAACAGTGATATTTTCCCAAAAGGCCTCATTGTTTTATAGCATACCTGATTGTGGTCATTGGCAAAAATACAAAACAAAACAAAAGCAAAAAACTCAAACAAATTGATGATTCCAATGGATATGTTCTGTCTGTCTTATGTGATACTTTGAAACCCCCAGTTTTCTTTAGCCTAAAAGACAAGTCTAGCCCCAGAGCCTGAGAACTGAAGGTCTGATTAGGAGCTTCCAACACTAAAAATCTTACAATTTTATTTTACAACAGCTATTCACTCTAGGAGAGTAACAGAAAATACAGCAGTAGCAGCCTGTATATTCTCAGGTATGAGAAACTTCAAGTCATCAGTGATTCCCTTTGCCTTCTGTGCAATCAGAAACTTCACACCTAAGAGAGGTCAACAGCCTTGCCACAGCTTCTTGGTTAATTGGCAAATTTCCTACTTTTGCCACATCCTTACAGGCTATCTAATGTGAGCTACTGACAAATTTCTGAACAGGAGCAGGGAATCCTGATAATATCCCCTCCTAGGATTGTGAGGCATGCTCAGCTCTCAAAGTTAATTTTAGGGTGTCTGGAGACTCTTATGTATTCAGATGCACTGGCTATATTTGACTTGTGTTTGAAAGCTACTGTTACTTTAAAATAAGAGGAGTTTTTACAGAAATTACAGGATTGGAAGAGCTTTTGTGCTGAGATTTTTTTTTTCTTACATTTGATATGAACATCATGATAAATATATTGCTTTCCCCTTTTGCTTGACCAAATTTATTAATTGATAAATTTAAATAAAATAAAGTATGTATGTTATACTGAATGCATTAACTATTAAAAAACCCCACCTTCAGTTCAGGATTCTTACAGAAACCACACTTATGCATGTATGGTGTGTATGTATGTGTTATCTGAGGAACTTTGCATTCATCTTTCACTTCTGAATTTTTAATCTTGGTAAATTTCAAATCCAGTTCAGTTTCTTAGAGGAGTAATGATTTCACAGATATAAATTTCCCATATATTTTGAGAAAGTAGTTGACTAATTAATGACGAAAATAGACCCCATAGAAAAAATAATTTTTTAGGTACCTGAAAAAACTCAAGTTGAACTTACTACTGACCAGAGTGAATTTCCAGGAAGAAAAACACCGCATCTGCCAGCCTAGATGAGAAAAACACTAAAGCCAAACCTTCCATTTGCAATGCAATTCTTCACTTCTTAATATGCCTTTTCAAACTGAGCACAGGGTTTCAGAAATGTCTTCAGTTTTGTGACCAATGACAAGACTTGGGGCAACAGCATGAAGCTGAGTCAGGAGAGGTTTAGGTGGGACATCAGGAGAAGGTTCCTCACCCAGATGGTGTTTGGACACTGGAACAGCTCCCCAGGGAAGTGGTCACAGCACCAAGCTTGAAAGAGCTCTCAGATAAATGGTGTGTCTCCTGGGGATGGTGCTCTGCAGGGCTGGGAGTTGGATTCAGTCACCCTGATGGGTCCTTTCTAACTCAGGATATTCCATGATTCTGTGTGGCTGTGAAATGTAACTGAGAACACCACTTAGATCTGACTTGTAGCACCTCATGTAATCTATTTTGGAAAAACTGGAAACTTCATTTCTATCAAGAATAGAAGATGTTTGGCCAAAAATTATTAATTCTGTAAAAGAAATAGTACCAGAATAATGAGCACTGGGATTCCTAACTGCTACACCTTCCTCTAGGAAAAAAAAAAAAAAAAAAAAAAAAAAAAAAAAAAAAAAAAATATCTCTTTCCCTCTCATGTCCTGCCAGGACAACTCTAACTCTGCCATTGCCTTGGTATTTCCAGCCTCAAACTTCCTCTTGAAGATCATGTTTTCATTTTTTTCTTTAAATATTAGTAACGTCACCAACATTTCTTTTGTCTACACATTAAGTATTTATCTTAAATTCATTTAGAACATTCTTTATTGTACTTTTGTATACTTTGCTAAACACCAAGATGTTTTATTATGATGATCATAATGCACAGAAATTAAACACTTTGATATACTTATAAAAGAAATACATTTTAGTAATAAGATTTTGTCCAAACCCTTTCAGAGTTCCACAGAAATTCCAATCTCTCAGGGACTGTTACTTCCACAAGAAAAATTTTCAGGAAAAAAGTAGTGAAAGTAAAAAGGTTGAGAGAAGAAAATTGAAATTAAAAGACAAGAAAAGTCTTTAATTCTGTGATTTATAGATATAAAAGATGAGATGTGTGTAAAAACCACAAAAGCTAAACATTCTAATTCCAAAACATTTCAGAGATCTTCTCAAAATACAATGCACAGGCCTTACTTAAACAATTCACCTTTTCTTGCTCAGATGGACTAAGGCAATAAAAGGTGCGACATGATCCTTAATTGCTTCAATTTACTTGAATTTCTTATGTTAAAATAAATTGGCTCTGTTTCTAGCTCAAGTTCTCAGAGAAGTTAATTTGAGTAACAAATTATCTTCACAGCAATTCCCAGTGCTTACAGGTAACTTAGATTTGTATATGGGTCTTTTTTTTAATGGGAAAATTTTCCAGACTATTCTGTGAAATACTTTAATCAATTTGCGTATAGCAATTTAAGATTATGTCCTCTACCCCATTATTCCAAAAGGCCACTTGTTTATGACTGTGTGTATACAAGGCACCATTACTGTTACAGTAACTATTAATAATAGTATTTAATCCCATTCAATTTTATGAGTGGAACATTTCTACTAGCTTTGGCTATCATGCAGGTCTGATCAGCAAGTACTAAAATCATCTTTGTGTTTATTTTTGCATTATTGTCCTGTGCTTAGACATTTCCCTCCCCCTACTTCTTCACTTAATTTGTTTATCTTAGAGACTGTTTTACAAAGTAAGTCAGTAATTTCACAATTCTCACTGATCTCATCTATTAATGGGCCTGCTATATAATTTTATTTTCATCTACTTTTTTTTCCCAGTTTATTAATAGATTTTTATGCAGTTGGGTATCTGCAAAGCTGTGCAAAATTAGATGACTTTGCTGAATCAAAATGGTATTGTAAAGGACTACTTATAAGTGCAGGACCCTGTTCATAGTTTTGGGAAGTGTGTGGGTATTGATGTGAAAACCAAAATAGGTATGTTGAAAACCCACATATGAAGCTTCTGGGGGCATTTCTAGAGCCAGGCAAAACATTCCTCAACACTTTCTCTCAAACACAACCAACAACACCACAAAGAACAGTAGCTCTAAAGACAGACACTCCACTGCTGGATATCTATTGAATGATGTGTCTGCTACCACCATCCATTCTCCTGACAATGTACTAGGAATTTGATGCACTGCCTGAAAACCCTCCAGGAAATCTGAGAGGGTTAATTCTTAAATCACATATTTGACGTCTACAGGAGGTGTTGTTTACCCTTCTGGTGAATCTTACCTGGCTTTCTTGCTTGGAGAAGTTCAACACCTCTGCATTCAGCAAATAATTTTCTTTTAAGACTGAAAGATGATTTATGTGTTTCAAATGTTTTACTCAAGCAACATTTGGAGAAGCATTAGTTTCTTGAGAAGCTGAATTTATCTGATTAAGGCTTTTAAATTTTTATGATGCAAAGGCAAATTTAGTCATCAAGAAGGTCAAAAAATGTCATCAACATTCCAAGTCCTTCAAGGAAATAATGTGTTTAAATTCTATTTTGTTCTATGCTCTGAAAAAAAATTAAAATAACCAGTACTCTGACTAAATTGAATAAGCCTAAACAAATAATCCAAGGTAGTATTCTGCATGATAAGAGCAATTGGCTGCATCATGGTGTAACCTCTGGAATTGTTTCACTCTTTAAATGTAACTTTTATGGGCTTTTTGAACATTAGGCATAGATGGTAAGTCATATAGCTCTGGGAGGTCTTATGAAGCCCCTGTATGAAACAGTCATATTGTTTCAATTATGAAAATGGAGAGTTTATGAACAATAAACAAATTCATTTCAGAAAATATAAAGCTTTTTAGGAAGTAGTGGTAGCTGTTACCAGTGTAAATAAATATAAAGCACTTATCTGTAAAGTTTACATTTTTGTAGATCACACTTTATAACTACAAGTTTACTGCTCTGTCTTTTGTAGAAAAAGTATAGGCTGTGCACAGCTAAAATTAACAGAATGTAAAAGTATGGAGGTTTTTCTTGATTTGATTGTCTGGGTTTTAAACTTGTTATGTTATAGAGAATTACAGAATGTTATGTACATGTTCTTTAGACAACTGGCCTCAGTTTTACCTACCTCTCATTTATTCTGGAAGATAAATCAAATAATCTGGGGGGAGAAAAGATAATATGGGGGCAGGAAAATGTCTCTTTGCCAATCCAATATAAGTGTTGAAGAATGTCTGCAGCCCAATATAAGAGAGAGGAAAATGGAATTAAAATAACATTAGCTAGATTATATAAAAACACTAGTAGAGACAGAAAAAAGATATTTCATGAGATATTTTAAAATCCTAGTGCTTGCAATCAAAGAAATTTTATAATTGTAATTTTGTTACTATTAAGAAAATTAAACATAAATTACAAATTTTTTAGGCAAATTCTGCTAGACTTAAATAATTAATGACTTCAGAGAACAACAGTTACTTCAATGAAAGGCAGTAAATAGAAATAAATAATATATAAAAAGGGTAAGCTGCACTAGAAAGAGTTCTACATGGATTTCACCTATAAATATAAAATCTCTAAAACTTTAATACTTCCATCAAAACTCCTGAAATGTTTTCTTTCTTGTTTTTCTATTTTCTTTGCTTACAAAAAAATGGAAGATGAAAGGAAGCCATCTTTATAGAAAATTAGTACTTACCATGCAGAGTAATAAGTTTGTGCATTGACAAAACCATGTTAATCAGCTTAATATTGTCCATAGACATAAAATATTAATATAGAATAATATAATGCATTAAAACCAAGGTGTTACTAGAACTACTTGCATATCTTCATTAATTCCCTTTTTCTTGCTCGTTTAGCAAAATAAAAAATTACTTAGAAAGTGAAGCCATCAGGTATTTGTATGCATCCCACATATCCAAACTTCACTTGCTAATGAACTAATGATATTTAACCTGCTCTTTTAGTTACCTTGCCTTTAGGTAGGCATCCAGCTTTTCTAGTGATTTATCTTCCTGGCTCTCCACGATGTCCTGCTGCTACAATGCTGCCTCCTGCTATCACAGGGAATGCACAGAAGCTCTTCCACCTCTCTGAAGATAATTACAGGATTTCAGTCTCCAGAGCAACTAATCAATGTTCTACTAGTTTTCTGAAGAACTCAATTATTTTTAAAAAAAAATTTAAAAAGAAAAAATAATTGAAAAGTATAAAAAAGAAGTCTCATTTTATGCAGTCGTTTCAAATATCTATACATTAAGAATAACCAGTTTAATAATTCTGGAAAAGCTAATATTGAATATAATGGATTGTTACAGAAAACACTGTGGTTTTCTTAATTGTTTATCACTGCACCGTATGTACACACATGCTGATATAAAATCCCAGACCAACAATATATCTTGATTGTTGTATCTCTCTTATTCAGAAAAAGTCCTATCATTACCTAATTTTTAAAGTAATATTAAAATGCAACTCCAAATATTAGTGCTATATCCCCTGCTACAAAATCTGTTCACATTTTTCCTATATAAAAAATACCAAATTAAGATATGCTGATTACCCATTTCCATATAATCACAAGTTTAGTATCTTCCACTATGCATATTTACATGAGTATAGTACTGTAGTGCTTAAGTTCCTGTATAAACACAAGCTAATGCTCAATGCTGGCAGCACCAAATATTACCAATGTCTGTAGAAAACAGATTATTTCAGCTGACTAAACCAGGGATATCCTCTTTCCAGGCCAAAATTTTGAATGGAACAGAAAAAGTAGAATTAAATGAAGCAAAATCATTATATTAGATAAGGCAAGGTAATGCCTCCCGTTCTTGCTTTCCTCACGGATTATAGAAGCAGGAATAGGGATGTGCTCTCTTCTCTTTTTCCTTCTCTATTTTTGTGTTATATTTGTGGCAAATCACATCTATTCTATTTATGGCATCAGTGGATATGGGGAATAAGGGTGACTAGGTTTGTCTTGGAGGGGACATTGTCAGTTATGGGAAGAGGAGAAATAATGAGGATATTGTGATTTACTCTGTTAGCAAAAGAGACCCTCTGGCTCTCAGATGATCTTGGAAGCCAAAAGTTCCCCAGTTCTGTCAGAAAGGAGCTAAGTAATAAAGGTGAAATGGCCAAATGCTAATGGACATGGTGGAAGATTGTACTTGATGATCTTGGAGGTCTTTTCCAACTCCTGTGATTCTATGTCTTGTCCATCTGCCTGAAGTAAAAAGTGAAAAGTAAATTGTAAAACTGCAATAGATCAAACTTCAGCAAGATTTGTTACAGTTGATGATTCAGTCAGGGATCCATTCAACTGCCTAAAGGAAGATTTCCATGCTGTTTGTGTTCCCCTAAATATCTGAAACAGTTGCATGGGACTCAAATATGGGAAATTCAGTGTTATGGTTTAATACTGGCACAATGCTAGTGCCTTTATGAAAATATAATTTTCTAATTGAATGCTGTGAAATGCGATTGAGAACAGAGTAAAGCAGGCCCAAGCTTAATAACAAGGGAAAAAAAAAAAAACTTTATTAAGTTCTTATTATTATACTGTTATGAAAGGAAAGATAAAGAAAAAGAAATACATCCAAAATTCAAAATTAAAACCTTCTAAAGCATTCTTCTTCTTACTACCCAATTTTAACAAACTACAGCTAGACACAATATGGATTCGCATTAGGTTTTTGCCTTTTAGACAATTGATACTCAGTCCATCAAGGGAGAGAGGAGCCCCTCCTGTACCACAGACCTTCTAAGAAACACAGCTGCCACATCTTGTGCTTCCATGTCACACATGGCACCACCCAGAGAAAAAAGTTTGCTAATGGTGACCCTCTTCTTTCTATGTACAGTGGTCTTACTACTAATGCATGGATGGACAGACTGCTTTTAGGATTTTTCTTTTCAAGGATGCCCTGCCAAGATGGGAAAAAACTAATAGTTCAGTTTTTTTATTTTTGGGACCACAGTCCTCCCCATTTTCCCCTGTGGCCGAGGGTCTAAGAACAGAGATCTTCTTCTCTTCTTCTTCTCTGAAGACAGGGGGCACTACCACAAACTTCTCTAACTTTTATCTGTTTGCTCTACTTCTGTCCTTTCTTAGCTGAAGCAGGTCTCTTTGGCTCACCGGCATCCTCCTAAAATACAGTCTCTCTCTTGGAGGAGAAGATCAGTTCAGTCTGTGGCTACTAAGAAAAAGTCCAGCCAAAAGCCACTCCATCATCTCTTCTCACCTAGAATTTCTCCTTCTAACATCCCAGGGTCTAAGCTGTCTCTCTTCCTCTCTTTCAAACCGAGGAGGAGAAAAATTTCACAAGGCTTTCATTTCTCAGGAAGGGTTAAAAGTCCCAACTCCCAGGGATGGTTCACTGCCCATGCTCCAGCTCCCACAGGCAGCTGGGCACCTTGCGCCCCCCTCGCTCTTCTCCTTCCCCACGGTGAACTGCCAACAAACCTGCTGATGTCTCTTTCTCTCTCTCAAGAGAGAGAGACTCTGGGGGGGAACGGAGACATCCGAGATTTCTCCACCCTTCCATCTGCAGGGGGTTCCAGTCCCTCCACCCTTGGGCCCACCTTAGTCAGTTCATGGGCCTCCCCCTCCCCACCCAGCCATGGCCGGGCAGGGGAGAGGCTGCACTGCAGCTGACCGGAACCAAAAAGAGCAAGTTCCCCTGGGAATTCTGCTTTTAACCCCTCTGTGTTCTCAGAGGCGTGTCCACCTTCAATTGGTCAATATCCAAATTGACCTCTTCCTTCCGAGAAGATTCTTTTTCTGTGTCAAACCACAACATTCAGATAATTTCAGAGATTAAACAGGATACCTGGGTCATCTCCAAGCAGGATAAATGTTTCCAATCAGGCAAGGGAATCAAGTCCTTAATGCTTAATTGTATGTCTTATAAATCAAGAATTTCAATGGTCTTTTCACACCATCCCCCAGATTCTGAGTCTCCAATTTAAAATATAAATACTATTCCTCTTTTATTACATCAACTTTATATCCAAAACCTCACCAAGTTTGTGTTGAAAACATATTCTCTTCTGCGTTCCATTCCATATACATCAGCACTGTGACTTATATACTTGCTACCTTGGGGGAAGAAATGCTTTTCCTTAGAACACACTTGATTTTAAAAATCTAACTTCAGGCAACTAAATTGTAATTTAAAAAATAATCTCAGTGAAATTTTCTATAACCCATCCCCAAGATACAAACTAGAAGATTCCAATAAGGAAGTTATTTGAAAAAGGCAGAAAGAGATTAGACCCTAAAAATTTTTGTGGAAGAAACCAAGCTTTTTGCAAATTACACAGGTCAAGATGTAGAATTGTTTAAATTGAACATTTCGTTACTCCCAAAACTACCTTGTGGACAAAATAAGCACAACAAATACTTGCAGCAGGCAGGATTTTCCCAGGATTCTTGTCAGGAAATGTACTAAATTCATGGTTCCTCCTCAGTTTTTGTCTTTTTTTAGTGCCCCATGCCTTGCTTCCTTCTTACTGGCTCCCAGCCCTGCTTGTGATGCCACCTGGCCCAGCTCCAGGGGACGTAATGTGTGACTGCCTGTCCTATGGTGACTGCCAAGTTATCTGACTTTATTTATCTGTGACCATCACAGGGGTTCAGCTCAGGCCAGACAATGACCCTGTGGCCAACAGTTTGGTGTTAGAGCAAGCTGGCCCAGGGAGGCTCTGCCACAAGACAAGCACTGCCCTGGCAGCCCAAGTTGATGCCTGCTGCCATTTTAGAGTGTCAGACTTCATTTGCTGGTTTTGGTTACAAATTTGGCCTTGATTTTTCTTTAAATATAGAGCTCTCTGGGTCCAGTTTAATGATGTGTCTCTGAAGACACATCAACAATAACAAATGTTGGTGCTGCCTGTATGTATTTGCACTGTTCTGACAGAAACTTCATTTTGTAGAAGACTGAACTGATTGCTGACCCCTTCTGTAGTGCTCTGCTGCCTCTCTATTCCTGCCTACATTGAGCACTTTCTTCTCTAGAAGGATTATTTAAGCCTAACTTGTTACTCATTCTCTTTTTCAAACCAATGGTTTGAGAGTGATTTCAGTATCAACACCACAATGCTGCAGATTAATGAAATGCACAACATTTATTATTGGCCTGTTCACACACAACATGTAGGCTTGTCTGTGGGATACAGATGGCCACACATGTTGAGCTTTAATAATAACACACAAGAATGCAGTGAACTGAGCTATCATATTTATGAGAGGTCCTTTCTCTCTGTTAGACATTTTGAAGGCTTGTGATCATTTAGAATTTTACTAAGAAAGAAACAAGGAAGGATGTGCAAAAACATGTTGTAGAGCAGCTTGTTATTAAAGGTGATGTAAATAGATGCTGTGAAAAGAATATGCGTTGCTCTTGAATTTTTAAAATTGCACGCTTATATATATTCATCTTACAAAATGGAGGAAAAGAGATTAAGGAAACTAACGTTTTCCA
Organism: Lonchura striata; assembly: GCF_050655825.1. Taxonomy (NCBI): domain Eukaryota; kingdom Metazoa; phylum Chordata; class Aves; order Passeriformes; family Estrildidae; genus Lonchura; species Lonchura striata. Next base: position 139,971,583 of record NC_140704.1, on the reverse strand, counting down.
AGTCAAGTTTCATTTTTTAAAATAATTTGTGAATTCTGTCAAGATATATAGAGCAATAAATGAAAATGCCTTGTGCTCTTGCTAATCTGGAATGATGCAAAACCTTGAGAAAAGAGTACAGTATAGTTATTTATATAAAGAATTATATAGAGAAAAGGGGAGGTACTTTATATAATTTATATAGAGAAAATGGGAGGTATTTTACTGAAAGAATGAGCAGCTATTATATAATTTATTGATCAACTATAAATAATTGTTGGTAAGTATTATTACTTTTTTAACCTCTGACATGACCTTAGTTTATGAAAATGTCTGCTGGTCTCCCCTTCTGATACTACTACTGGTCACACAACAAAATAAGAAGCATACTGAAGAAGATAAAAAAGACATGTAGATAGAAATTTAGCATATGCTGATTCCTATATGATATGGATATTAAACTGAGATAGAGTGAGGATCCCTTTTCCTTGAAAATTCCCTAAATAATTTTTCTAACTCTGCTGAAGTAAGAACAGCTCTGTATACATAAGTAAGTGAAGAAGCAAGACAGTGTCTGCCCTGGCTCTCCAAGTAAGCAAAATCCTGAAGATGGAAGTTTGAGGCTGGTCACTTCCAGCATCAATAGGAATGTTTCTGCCTGACTTACCAGCAGTCCAGGTTTACCTGGAGAGGTACCAGTTGACTGTAGGTAGCAAATATAAGGTTGTGGGAATAGTGCCAAAAACTTGCATCTTAACCAAGATTAGAAGAGAATGTTGACCCTAGAGGCTTTGCTAATCTGTCCATGTGATTGAAGGTGCTGTGGGAAAAACTATTTTGGTGGAAAACCCACCATACGTGTGTGTGGCTTATTGTGATCAAATATAATCAAATGCATGGAATGCTTGAGACGCTTTGTGTGTTACTAAATTAGCAGAGGCCCTAGGGACCAATCAGAAGGCACTGGTTTATCTGTAATGAAATTAAAATAGGGGGGAGCTTGCATGGGAAAAAGGAAGAGAAAAAACAACACCTGGAGAGCTCAAAACTATACCACTGCATCACTGTGTCTTTTTTCCCATCACCAACACATTTATTTTTTAACCTTAGAATTTTCTATCTCATCCCCAACATAAGATCCATTTACAGAAGGGTTCTAAGGAGAATCCAGGGAACTACAGGCCTTCCAGCCTGACCTTGCTGCTGGGGAAGGTCATGGAGCTGGTCATCTTGTCTGCCATCACATGGCACATACCAAGGAAACCAAGGGAGCAGGCCAAGCCAGAGTGCATTTATGAAACACAGGTCGTGCTTGGCCCACTTGAAATTAAATAAAAATAAACATTTCTTCATAACCAGAATTGTAACAGGGTGCCCAGGAAAGTGGTGGAGTCACTATCCCTGGAAATGTTAAAAAAATGTGTGTATATGGCACATGAGGACACGGCTTAGTGGTGCTAGGTTGATGCTGGACGTTATGATCTTAGAGGTCTTTTCCAAACTTAAAGATTCAATAATTCTGAGACTCCATGACCAATGTGTAAAATTACTCTGAATTACCAATGGTAAAAGAAATTTAATTAGGTCGCCATTATGAATGCTTTACAAGGTTTTTTTAATCAAGACAATATCAATGAAAATATTCTTCAATACATTGGAAAAAGAATAAAAAAATCCCAACAAAATAACAAGCCAAACTTAAAAAATAATTTATAACAAAGATCTAAGGAAGATACCAGTATTGCTACAAGGTAAAATAGAGAGTCAGGATATATCAGTGGGTTTAATTCTATAGGCTTTTGCACATTGTTGTGTTCCATGTGCTGTGGTATTTTTAAAATATGGAACTATTTTACTTCGACATTCAGGTATTGTATTTGGCATCATTGAAATCAGCTGCAAGCTTTTTACAAGCTCTTTTTCAATAAAATCAAATTAAAATAAATTAAACACAAGGACATCGAATACAGGACAGACCTCCAGACTAGGGATTCCCTTTTGGAAAGAGTGCCATTGGAATATCAAGCCTCATCTATCAAAGCAATAAAGATTGCACTGGCCATAAAGAAATGCAAAAATGTCTCACACCACTAATTAAACAAATATTGTGCAAAACTTAGTGGGGATAATTTCTAACTGATGGAGAAAAAAACCCCAATCCTAAACTAAGACAGCAAGTCCTGGATCCAAGCTTGCCATAATTACTATGAATGAACTACTGGAGTTAAGATAGTTAGCTTTGCAAACACTATTTTAGTATATAACTGTTGTTTAAAAAACATTAATAGATTTTTCATTCCTTTGCTAATACTGGAGAAAACATCAATTTTCTATGTTAATCCTGTCTGTGGTCACATGTCATAAGTGATATATTGTAATGGAAAAGTTATCAGTCAAAGGCAGCAAGCAAGACTTCTGTATTAGACATCAGAAAGTAAACTTCGCTCTGTTAAAAAAAAGGATAAATGAGAAGGACTATACGAGAGGTCTAGCAAAAACATATGTCCTGGGAAGATTGTGTGGGTAATGATTATTGTTTCTCTTTTCCAGTATCAGCAGTGGATAAAAGAAGCATGAAAGGTAATCGAAAGCTGCACTCACAAAAAGTCAAAGGACTTGAGATGTCAGGTGACTGAGCTGTGGACCTCAGTGCTAATAGAACTGGCTCTGAAGGAAAGAAAGCTGAGCAACTTTTTGAGGGTTACTAAATGCATAGAAATTGAGTCTCAGACAAGTAAGCCTCAACTGAAAAAGGTCAAAAACTGGGGGAGTTTTCAAGGGATTTTTCATATGTGCTTACTCTATTCTTAAATTCTTGTCTAGATATGCACTTTTGGCCATCATCAAATGCTCTTCTAGATTGACCTTTACCCAGTAAAACTGTACTTATTTCTTGTGTATTTATGACGAACAAATGTGATTGCTCTGTGTGGTCCTGCAGTGAAATTATTTTATGCAATTCTTGGCTATCTAAACAGTGGAGGATTGCAATGTGGTAAAAACAGCAGGGATTCTGCGCTTGAACACTGTTGCAGAAGCACTATATATGCATATATATGTAAGAAAAATAGATTGCAAAAGTGAAAAGTCAGAAAAGAATGTATGAAAATCTTTATAGTAATGGATTAAAGAAACTCAGGTGATCCAGGAACAAGATAAAGAAGTCTTCTGACCACTGTCAGCATGTATACATACCAACAGGAAAGATCTTTGATGAGTACTTGTACTGGTTTTATCTGAGATGGAGTTAAATTTCCTCATGTTAGAGCTAGTGGCCTAGTGTGGGTTCTCTGCTTGTTTCTTCTACTTCTGTTGAGGTCGGGATCGAAGGCACATGTGATAGTGTTTCATGTTCAGACTCGGTTGTTTATTGTTTCTTATCAGTGAAACAGCCCCACAGCCATAAGTTCTGTAGTCTTTCATTAGTAAGATACAAAATGGCTAACTATTGTTTGTTACAAGGTCTTTTAAAACTAAACTACCCAATTAATAAATGACACCTAGATTATTTTCCCTTTTAACCCAATAACTGATCCCTCAAAGCCTGCAATGTGGACTTTTCTGTCCAATCACAAAATATGTCCAATCAGAAACCACCCAAACCCATGAAGAAAAAGGAAGAAGGCATAAAACAACAACCTTCCTCCACCCTAAAACCTCCATCTTGCTTCATATTTATTTCTATACTCTAAAACCTCAAACTCTAAGTTTTTCACCCTGTGATACTGCACACTTCTAACCAACTACATACTGTAATCCTAGTGCTATTAATCAATTTTGGAAGTCTTCTCCACAGCCTCAGGTCAAATGCAGCACTCTCTTGCAAGTCTGTTCCTTTCAGCACAAGAAAGTTTAAAATTCTCAGCATCCAGGGTTCCAAGAGGCTAAGTTCTGCCTTGTGCTGGAGACAGTGTTGATAATTCAGAGATGTATTCGTTATTGTTGAGCAGTGCACAGAGTAAAGACTTTTGCTTCTCACCTCATCCTACAGCAGGTAGGCTGGGGGTGAATGAGATGTTTAGAGAGGACACAGTCAGTGCAGTTGACCCCAACTGACCAAAGAGATATTCCATAACACATGGCATCATGGTCAGCATAAAAATTTGGAGATTTGGAGGCTTTCTAGGCATTGATCTGTTGGTAGTGAGACATTGTTTTCATTTCCATCACTTGTCTTAGAACCACAGAATCATAGAATCATTTAGGTTGGAAAACACCTCCAAGATCATTGAGTCCAACCTTTGATCACCACCTTGCCAACAATGGCACTATGTGCCACAACCAGCCATTCCTTGAATGCCTCCAGGGATGGTGACTCTGCCACATCCTTGGGTACTTCATTCCAACATTTGACTACCCTTTCCACAAAGAAATTCTTTCTGATGTCCAACCTAAACCTCCCCTGGAGCAGCTTGAGTCCATTTTCTCTCCTATTACTAGCTGCCTGGGAGAAGAGGCCAACCCTCAATTTACTATGACCTCCCTTCAGATAGTCTTTCTTGGGTTACGTTACATCTCTCTTTCCTATTTTCCTTTTCATGAAAATATTATTACTATTGCTGTTGTTATTAATATATTTTAATTAAATAAATTTAATTAAATAAAACCCACTTTAGAGTGGGTTGAGCAAGTGGCTGTGTGGTACCTAGCTGCCAGCTGGAGTTAAACCAAGACAGTACTAACCTGTTAGTGAATTATCCTCCTCAACTGAAGCACAGCACAAAGCACTAGCTATCTGCCTTGCTAGCTAGTCTTTTGAGACATTAAATATGATATGTACAGAGACTGTGCAATTACTCTGTATCAAAACTATTAGTTAATTTAACTTCTTTATAGTTTAAATCATACATATTGTTCAGAAAATAATATATTTCCAGTAAAATGGATTTGGCCAGGCATCAAAAAGCCTTTATTTGTGAAATTTAAATTAAATATGTTAATGTGTTATAAAGGTACAGGAAAAGACAAACTTTGAAAACATGAGAAACAGAGGAGGGAATTGTCAGAATTCTGGTACAAACTTTAAACACATATTTACACTTTCAAAGAACAACTTCTGATTTTAAAAATAATCTCAGAACTGAATTATATTGATATGTTTAAGTTCTTTCACTTTCTAGTCAGTTTGTAAATGTGTGTAGGTTGCTATAAACAAAATCTATGGTATGTAACCCTCTGCGGGTTAATTAACAGATATATGTTAATATCTTGTGATTGGGAGAAATGTAATTTAAAAGAAAAAGAAAATAGCAGTCAGTGCAAAGATGATGCATACCATTATTTATAGAAAATAGTATCACTATTCACTTCTTACTAAAGAGAAGCTACTGTATTTTTTCATTCCAGAAGTAAAACCACTGTATTTTACGATTCAATCTAATGTAATTAAATCATCCTATCTATACATTGAAACTGCCTATTTATAAGTAGAAGAATTAGTAGAGAAATACATATTTAGAAAGAAACAAATGTGTTAAAAATATAAGTATGCTGAGCCTTACAAAAGACATAAAGGAAATAAATAGTTGGAATAAACATTTAACTTTTGTTCCAAAGCACAACTTAACTTTCTTTGCTCACAAACTGTGTTCTTGATAAGAACAATAAATCTCTTTAGATGGGAGACAAAGTTAATTTTTAAAACTATGCAATTCAATATGGAGCTACCTTGTAAATTACTTGCCTGACAGAACTGAGAAAGGTAAGGTATTTCTTGTAAAAAAAATGGAAACATGAGTAGGATGCATGAGACAATCAGGGGATAATTGTGTAAGAGCTTGTGGGTGGAGACAGTTTAACCAGTATAACAAAAGCTGTGTGTTTAAGCAAAGGAATTAATTCACCCCTTCCCGTGGGCAAGCAGGTGTCCAGACATCCTCAAGAAATCAAGATTACTTGGGAATCACTGAATCGCAAAATCAAGTCCAACTTATCACCCAACACCACCCTGTCCACTAGACCATGTCACTTGGTGCTATGTCCAGTCTTTCCTTACACACCTCCACGTACAGTGACTCCACCACCTCCCTGTGCAGTCCATTTCAATATCTAATTACTCTTCCTCTGAAAAAAATCTTCCTTAAATGTCCCCTGTGCAGCTTGTATCCTCTTGTCCTATTGCTTGTTTCCTGGGAGAAGAGGCTGACCTCCACCTGGCTACACCCTCCTTTCAGGTAGGTGTAGAGAGCAATAAGGTCACTCCTGAGACTCCTCCAGGAAGAGAAATGTCATAGCAGTACATGTCCTCCCTCTTACTTCTTCTACCTCCAGATTTATGTTTTATATTTTGAGTGTGACAGCAGATGGTCTGGGATATCCCTAGGATCATTTGGTGTCATCTGTCCTGGCTGTTTCCCCTCCAAACATATAATTCAGAAAACATGAAGCATAATGTTCATTATTTTTAAAATCCTTTTTATCATTTGTCCCTTTCAGTAAATTTTGATGGTCTACTAGGTATGTAGAGACCAGATGACTACAGAATAAATGTGGGGTGGGGCAGACAACTTGAAAAGAGGTTGTCTGCAATATAAGACCATATATGCTTATAATAATAGAAAAAGCCTGATTCGGCTTCCCTGGAGGAATCTTCTCTCCCAGAAGAATTGAGTTACATCTTCAGCCATCATAGATCTTATTCATAAGGGCAAATTTTTGGAGAGAAAAGTATAAATTAATCACGAGTGAGGATTTTAGGACTGACTTCAGTAAAAGAGACAGCAATCATCTAGACTACACTATTATCTAAATGCAGCAATCTGGAAAAACAGTGTCATGACAATCTTATTATGGGCAGACATTAAATTAATCTAGTTGAAATTTTATGCAGGAAGAATAATTTTAGTGAAGAATGAAGAATCTTCTCTAGCATACCAGTACCAATACAAAAATAAACTGAGTGACTTAACCTGTCAGAAAAGTGTTAGTCAAAGTATCGTGGAATAACTGTTGTCCAATAAGCATTAGTGTTCAGACTTACAGGAGTAATGAAGAAAAATAACTGAGTTTGTTCATGGCAGGATTTTTAAAATTGTTTTTTATCTTATGGTTTGTTTGTTTTAAGTTTGTAGCTCTTTGTGTCTGTGCTTACTGAAACTCAGCTACTGTCATGGACAACACTCAAACACAAAAATATTCTTGTGAGATTGGTACAAAGCTTGGTGGGTAATAGATGGAGACAAATAGGTATTTTGAGTAACTGGGAAAACAACACCCCAACACAAACCCAAACTCGTTTATGTCTCAGATGACATGTGTGTAGTTGTGGATAAACAGTTCTTAATATAGATTCACCAGAAAAAAATGTAGATTTCTAATGAACAATTATTTCACCATTTGCACATAGCCAGATGTGGCTGGTCCCACCTGCCATGACAAACACAGCTGAGCCCTTCAGCCAAGCTGGTGGTGATTCTGTGGTAAGACATTTTTATAAAGGCAAAATACCAGGAAGGTCATACATGAAGGAGGGGGTGGAGGTGCTTCAGGCACAAGGGCAGCAGGTCCCCAGTGGTCCAGGTGAGGACCACACTGGGGCAGCTCTAGCCCATGGAGCTCAGTACACCTGAGCAGGTGGATCTTGCCTGAAAAAATAACTCCCATGAAGAATCCATGCTGGAGCAGATATTACTTAAGGACCACAGCTGGTGAAGGACCACAGCTGGTGAAGGACCATTTGCAGCACGTTGCATCAGCTTTATCCTGAAGAAGGGCTCCCAACTGGAACAGGATAACAGCCTGAAGAAGGAGAGATTATTTGTTATGAACTGAATGCAATACCCATTCTTCAACCACCCTCCACCTCTCAGGGAGGATGAGGTGGCAGAGAGTAAGAAATTAAATGGTGAAGAAAAGCTTGAGGGGAAAACAAATGTCTAGAGGAAGGTGCCTTCACCTTCCAAATCTAGTTGTCAATAAATTAAATTAATTTTCATGATGTCTAGACTGTTCTTCCCTAATGGTAGAAGCATTAATTGATCTCCATATATTTATCTCAGTTACTGACTTTTTAAATTTTATTTTCTCCTCTTGCTCCTCTCTTACTGCAGAAAGGGAGTAAGAATCACTGGGTGGATATCTGGCAGCCAGTGAAGGCCAATCTAGCATAGTAGCATATGAAAATATGGTAGGGTAAGTAATCCTTAAAAGCATTTGGAAATAAATAGAGTAAAAAATTACATTATTTTTTAAACCATTTCTTTATAGATTTCACTGTGTATGTGTAGTACTTGCAGGCCTGTTTTCACCCTCACAAGACCTTTCTGACCTGATGTTTCTTATTTACCTGTTACTCTATTAAATAGTCCATATATTTTTAAGTTTCAATGCAGCATGCTCAATTAATTAGCCATTATATGGGTATCAGAAATGGGTAGAAAACAAGCTTGAGTGACCTATGGTAGCTAATTCTTCAGTTTAGGATATCTGAGGGCAAAATGGTGACCTGTGCTCTGGGAATTGTTTTACTTCCCAGATAAACTATGTTTTCCTCCAATTAAAATGTATAGCAACTATCTTGTTTATTCAGACATGTGTTCAGAATATTTTTCTTTTACTTTACATCATCCTGCATATTTGAATGTAAAGTAACAGCACAAGAGAAATCACCTGTTTTTCAAAGAATCTACCATTCCTATCATAGTGAGTGGGTTATTCTGTAGGTAATGACTAAACAGATTAAAAAGACAGCAGGAAGTTTTTTGCCAACATCTTTATTAAAGGCAAGAGAATTCATATAGCTTATTCCACTTACTCAAAGTACTCAAACATTGTGCAATTAGCAAGGGAATGTACCAGGGGATACAATTCTGGTTTCATTATGTAATTTTTTCTTCCTTTAGTTAGCATCTAAGTAAATTTAAAGATTATAGAAAGGGTTCTTAACACCAACACTCGATACAGAGGTTCAAGATATGTCTATCTCAAATAGCACTAGCTAACTTAATAATAAATAAAACCCCTAATTCCTTTAAAATAGCACTTCATCCACTGTTTACCCAAAGTGGCTAACAAAGTGGCTATAAGATTTTACAATTAAAGGTTATATATTCCTTTTTCCCTGAAAATTTATTAATTTTAATTGGATATTAATAAGAGAGAGAAGCATGTATCCATGAAGTACTTCAAAGATCATATTGATTTCATATTTTATACAAAAAACACCTTCCAGTTTTCCTAAGAGGCCAGACTTTGTGCCTTTAAAATATATAAAGTAATTTTAATAAGAGAATAAAAATACTTATTCTTTACTACAATAATAAAACAAAGTGTAATTTAACAAAGAAAACATTCAATTAGAATGTGGTGGGTTGACCTTGGCATATTTCGAACCACAAATAGAGCATCATACCTAGTGGGTGGTGTACCTTGACTCAGAGGTTTAATTCTGAAGGGAAAAGGCAGGCAGTTTCAACTATTGGCTAGTAGAAATGGAGTTACAGCTCCAGTCTTAAGCCTTTTTACTTACTCCCTGTCTGATAGTTAGTTCATGATGCAAAAAGGTATTTCTTACAGTATGAGTTTATTTAAAATATAGGTATACAAATTAGGTATAAGATTTGGCAGAATACCATCTTCTCCAAAAACCTGAAGTAACAGACACATAATTTAAGAATATTGTGTGGTCTGTGTTTATTTCTTATGTACAATTTTGCTTCACAGATGAGTAAAGTTCTGCCTCAAAAATCTGCAGAGGAACCTTCAAACCTGAATCATTCAGTCATTAACAAAATATTCACACTTTTTTTTTTCAGAAATAAGCTGTAACTTCATGGCTGTTTTAGGATACTATATGTAATTACACTAAAGAAAACAGTTTTGTACTTTCATGTTTGCTGTTTCATCTCTTTTGCAACAATATTGTTCTTGCACGCAGCATTTTTCTCTTTAAATGAAAATTTGTTTCTAAAAATTCTAAAGCTACCGTTTTGTGTTTTACAAACGTGGTCTTTATTACTGGCACTAGGAGAACAAAACTAGGTTTCATTAGCATTTTTCCTGGCAAGGACCTTCAAACAGCAGTTGAAAGAAACTGGTAGAGTAGGTATGTACAGGTGTATAATACAAGATAAAACACAGCAAACAATAGGATCTTACTGACACTGATCTGGTGCAGCTCTCATTAATGGACCTGTTACTTTCCCTATATTTTTTTTTTAGTCCATCCCTATTTTAACAAAAAAATGAAATCATTCTCCAATTTATATGGCCAGAATAAATTAAATCTTAAATTGTGACACTGAATTCTCTAAACCATAAATTATTAAGGGAAAAAAAATTGTCTAGAAGAACAGATTCTAAAGACATCCAATGCAAGAACATATCTAATATCTGCTGCTGAAAAACAATAAATTACTAGCAAATTATAATGGGGTAAAAGATGTTTTTGGTTTCTTCCAGATTTTTACTAAAGACATCATTTTCAACCAATGTACTGAAAACTTTTAGGGAAAAATTAAAACAAATAAAATTAGAAACAGCATGAAAACAGTGGTCATTGAGGCTGAGGAATATAAAATTTTGTCTCACATTTTCAGAATGAAATTATCTTACACTGTATAATAAAACACGATCAATGATGCTAAAGTTCTAGGAAAAATTACTGATAAAACTTAGTTTGCAGCTGAAGGATGAGACTCAAAAAATTGGTTTTCATAACATACCTAATTTTCTAGAGTTTCTGGCTCTAAATACATGATAAGTGCACAACAGGCAGAAAAAAAACCACCAAAGAAATAGCAAATATTGATCACTATCAGAAAGGAAGACTTTTTTTGGAGGACATGCCATATTTGAAGTTCCTAAATATTTGTAAGTGCAGGATCACTTGAAGGTAAACACTTAAGTTTTATTTCCTTTAAAATACAGCACAAAAAGCTTCAGAGAAACACAGAAAAGCTGAGTGTACATGTTTTGATGTTGCATGACTGTTTAGCACATACTTACCATACCAAACAGGCTGCTCATCTTGCTCAGAGCTGTTGCAGTGTTTAACCTTATTTGCACCTTGTCTCATTAAGGAGTCTCTGTGATGTCTGTAAACCATTTCTGCAGCATGTGAGAAATCAGTTAGCAGGCAGCTTGTGAAGTTTCATACATATGTTTCACATCTGAAGAAAGAGCAAGGCAAAGCTCTTTTCCACCACCTTTCTTTTCCCCATGCTTCTCTGCTGTCTTGTACTGATGTTTGGAGCACACACAGCCTTGCAGATGGGAAAGGGACAACATTTCACTAACCAAAAAGCCCGTCTTGACAGGCTTTTTTCAGCCATGTTATCTTTACATTTGCTATAATGTTTTTCATAAATGCATGCACATACACATATATTTGCATATTCATCTCACATTCTTAAAGCAGTTCAGGTGATTTTCCTACTATGCCTTAACATCAGGAACACTGATTTCTTCTTGGAAAAAGAAAGTGCCTCTAGTAGCCTTAAGACTGCATTAGTTTTATCTATCTGTAAATGTATTATGGACTCTCAGGATAAATAGTGGCCTTAAATCACTTTTAATGGAAAGTTTCATTAAGAGAAGGAAGTAAAAAGTATATTATTTTAAAATATTTTATAAATAAATGTTAGTGCTTATTATTTTTCTTAAATATTTATCATACACTGAATGAAAATAAGTAAATACAAAAATGATACATCATTATCTTGTAAAATTTTCTATATCAAGGTATGAGAAATGCAAATCTTGCTTCCTGACTTGTGTTTATCCAAAAGATTGGACTAGGACAGGAGTCTTGTATACATTTCAAGTGAAGATGCAACCTGGTCTAGTGGAAGGTTCCCTGACTATGACAGGGCAGTTGGAACTGGATGATCTTTAAAGTCCCTTCCAACCCAAACCATTCTAAGATTCCGTGAAGATGTATAAATACTTTCAACTAATTAAAAATGAAATACTATCATTGTGAGGGCAGGTCATAATTGAAATTTACATATTTGTATCCAGCTATTTTCCCTAAATCTTTTCCAATTTAGTAATAAAGATTCCCCCTTATGCCTTCTCTCCTGCATTTTCTCTTAAAGCCTTGGAATCATGTGCACCACTTGTTTAATTTGCAACCAAGAACATCTTAAAATATATTATAAAGCCAGTGAACTTCTGGTTCTGTAATGATTTCTGTATCTTCACAGTTTTTAAGTAGTTTCTCTGTTCAAAGTCATATATTTGAGAAGACAAATTTGCCACCAGTAACAAAAGCTACAAAGGAGTGAATTATATATAATTTTTGAAGAATATATTTCAACTTTTCTTTGCAAATGTTCTAGGGTTTTGAGGAGAAATTCTTGTGTCATAAATCACTGAAGAAGAAAGGTGAAAGACAATTTTATCTACTATACACCTGTTCTTTAAAGCCAACAGAAAAACTAACTTTGCAATATTCTTTTTTTTTTTTATATAGTTTGAGGATATGTTTATCTGTGCATGACCTGTAAAATACAATAAGTACTGAACCACAAAAGGCTTACAGGTGATCTGAAATGTCAGTGCTCACTGTAAAAAGCTGGAAAAAACCCAAAACCAACACAGTAGTGAGTGATTAGGAGAATAAAAAGAACAGCAATATAAAATTTTTCACAAGATGAAATTTCTAGTCATACAGAAAAGGGATCAGTTTAGAATATTGCCATTCAGAAAATAAATCTTGAAACATAACAGTTAGTTTTAAAAAATGACAGTTTAATACACAGAAATGTTAAACATAACCTAAAAAATTAAAAACTATTCTACAATCTTAAAAATTAAAGAATGCACAGAGAAGGACATGAAAATATGCAATATTTTTCATGTGAATACAGATTAGTAGTCTAGAAGTTTTTACTTTGGCAAACATAAGAAGCAGAAGATATAACATAGGTCTTTTTTTTTTCAATTAAAAAAAAATGCTGTGATGGCCCATTTTTTTTCATAATTCAAAGATTATCAGGCAGCCAGTAAAATCAGGGAGAGCACTGGAACAAAAGGAAACATTTTCCAAAAAACATCTAATTAATTATGGAATTCATTTGACATAAAATATTCTGGGGATCAAACATGTAAATGTATCCAAAATCAATCAAAATTTTAAATGGAAAAGTTTTCTCTCTTGTTATTTAACAGGATGGTCCAAGTCCTGCCATTGCTGAGACCTTTAAGGAAATGATGAAAGTTTTTATTTTTACATATTTTGCTACTGCATTTTTCCCTAAATGTCTTCAAATGGCTTTCAGGCAGAAGGCCTGAATCATCTTTGGCTTGACCCATAAATCAACTAAATTCTATTAAATTCTTATTTTATTTTTTGCCCTTTTATGTCAAAGATATATGATGAAAATTTCTTAACTCTTTTAGAAGCTTCATTGCAGAGTCTAAGGTTACTTATCAAAATTTAAAATGACTTAATAATAATTAGAGTCTATTTTTTTCTTTTTTTTTTACATTAGGCATATTAACTTAATACTATATTTTAATTATTAAGAAAAGAAAAAAATATTTCCACAGAACTTCCAAAAGATAAGTGGAATAGAATAAATGAATGCTTATTGTATTTTTTTTCTCAATAATAGTTGTATAAAAAGACCTTAATTTGTAGCTACATCTATACATGTGGAATAACACTGACTTCAAATAACTCTTTTTAAGTAAAAAAATATAAGCAACTTCTTTTGGTTATAATAGTTTTTTGTTATTTGCTTACTGAGAAAGTATGATTAATTGTAAAATTCACTTTATTTTTCAAATTAATTAAATTTGAGACTGTAATTTAAAAATACAAAAGATAATCAAAGTTTTTAGTGTTCTGCTTCACATTTTAATGATATTTTTGTGTCACAAACAATTATGGGTCTCACTCCTCATGCTGAACCACAGGACGAAATGCTGATGAGGTAGTACAATGTAGAGTCATTCATTGTGACTGCAACACCTCTCAGAAAGTACCATATTTAGAAAGATATTGAGCTTTCCAGAATATTTTTCCATGCAGATTAATTAAACTGCAAATTGACTTTGGCTTCCAATTTTATATATATGCAAATGTAAGGAAAGAGAACAATAAACATGGAAGTGAAAAGAAATTTTTTTGTATAATTTTATGTGCATATGTATCCCTATCCCTTGTCTTCTGCATGCAGTACCTGAATATCTCAGAAGCCATAAAATTGAGAGTAAAAAGTAATGGAAAATCCAGGATAAGTAATTTTATCCTCTTTATGGAACCAATATATATCTACACCGTATTTAATACATGTCTGGAGATTTTTTTAAGAGTTGCTGCGATCTCGAGTATGCAAAATGAGCTTTTCACTTCACAAAAGTCAATATTTCAATTCAAATGCAAAATGACGTTCAGAGAAATCCATTGTGACCAATTAATTAGGTTTAGTTAAAGTCTACTGCCTTTCTCTTGCTAGTACAGAGAATGATGAGACATCACTGAATAAATAGGTGAGTGTCAGATAAGAATGACATAGATGTTAAATGAATTCACAACAAAAAAACAAACCTTTCCAAGGATACAATAACTCTACTGATGCAATGAGTTAATTTGATGCTGTATTTGTTACAAGACTGCATTTGTACTCTAAAATTATATAAGAGAAAATAAATATCAAAAATAAAACAAAACAAAAATTTACCTTTCCAGTGAGTAAACTTTCTAAGGATTATTTTGAGGAAAGTAAACAGGAACAGCTCATCTAAAATATGATTAAAAAAACCATTGTCAGTCCAACTTCTTCACATGAGTATTAACTATATAAATGATAACTTAAAAAAACTTCCAAATACATGTAAACGCTTTTTACTAGAATAGATTTTTTGCAGCTCAGTGTTCAGAAAGGCATTATAATTTGCTAATATATATATAACACAATATTCTCTTGGTACTGAGAACAATAAAGTATATCAGCACTTCAGTAACCATAAAAAACAGCCAGAATGACATTTCAGGGAGATTTGGCATATAATGTAAAAATGAAAGCAGAAATCACTATTCATATATTTGCTAAATGGAAGCAGTATTAAACTTTCACATCCTTTGGAGCAGAAATCACATGAGGATGTCATTGATTGATTTACTCGTGTTTTCTGGACAAGCAAAGAAATTATATTGTCATGGCACCCTAAAACTCTTCTGATATTGTTATTCAAGAGTTAAAAATTATATACCCATACAAAAAGATTGAGAATATATTCTTCCAGTAAATGATTTAAAGTAAGGATGAAAAGTGAGAAACCATCCCTTCATAATCTGTCACTGACAAGGTAGCAGAACTGGGCCTTTTAGCATTAAAGTCAGGCAGTAATGGGCAGGAGGGTGAGGGGCAGGCAGTAGAAATGGGCCTAGAGATTATTTTCTGGATACAGGAGACTGCACAGCATTGAGAAGATTTCTTGCCTGTAACAGATTGAGCCTCCTGTTTAATGACAGATATATTTGTCTCTACAAGCAGAAGATAATAAGGTGAAATGTACAAGTACTTATAGAAAACTGTAAGTATCTTCAGTTTTTAGAAATTTTAGGTTGAACCAATAAGCCAATAAATTTATCTCCCATTGAAAGCTAAATCCAGCAGTCCTTTCTTTGAAAAATTTTGCCCAGAAGACTTGACACAGAACTGAGCTGATTCTCTTACTCTACAGTTCAGTCACTGACATGTAAAAGAATGATAAACTCATACTACAATTTCTTTACATTCTTAGGAAAAAAGTAATGGACAATCTGCAGTAAGACTCTGGACCTGGATTTGGATCTGTAATAAACAGATCAAAGCCTGCTTAAATATGTTGTGATTATTTACATAATTATGTGTTCAGCCATGCCTTGGTGGTAAAATCACAGCAACTTGTGAGGCTTGGTAAGCTAATTTGGTTTGTATGTCCATCTATTTATTTGATTCTGTCCTCAGGACTGCTCTACCAGTAAAATTATTTTAATAATCTAGAAGAAGCAATTTATTCCTAATAGCAGCTATAAAGTATCTTAATAAATATTGCCAAGTATTAGAAAGTCTGAGTCATTACTGAGAATAACTTTGTGTGACCTATGGTAGCAACTTTTAATTAAACTCTCTCCATATTAACAAAATTATCTTGCACCATATTTCTGCCCATATTTTATTTTAATGACTTGTATGAATCATGTTATGCAAATTTATTAGAGATGAAACTTGTAAAGACTAATGAAATGTTCTAACCAATTTTTTTTTTTTCTGTCTTCTTGCATTAAGGTGATGCCTAAGTCTTCTGCTTTCCATGCTGAACAACCACAAGTCTATCAGTCTTACTCTTTTAGACTACTTTGCTGCATTTGCAAAGGCAAAAAATAAAGTGCAAATGCAGAAAAAAAAAATGAGACCTTCAGCTATTCAGAAGAAATATCTGAGGTGAAAGAAATGGCACAGGAAATGTAAAAATGGGATTTCAGATCACCTGAAGTTCATGCACTGCCTGTATCTAAATCTGCAGCTTGTCTCATTCCAGACCAATACAAATATCACTTGGAACTTGTCTTGCAACCATTCCCAGACAGCTTTAAGCCTCATGGAGCAGCCTGATGAGAGAAAAGAAATTTGATCTTGAGGAATTTGAAAAATGTGAAAGATTTCTAAGAAATTTAACACAAATGAGGAGAGTAGACAGAGTGCAAGCATTACCTTACTGAGGTGCTGAAGATAATTTTAATGCCCATCACCCTTCCACAAGTTCCAGAATGGGAGGCAGGGTCAAACAGGTTCTGCCCCATAGTGACACAGAGTGGTATGGTCATCTTTGTATAGTCAGATAGGGTACAGAGTGATCCTGATAAACTTGATCCATTCAACACCACCACCAAATATGACTATGTTGGGAATTTCTTCTTCAGGATCAAATCAAGTGATACAGGTTCAAGGAGGAACTTAGATTTCAAGAAATCTGAAAACAGTTTTATGCACATCAAGTAGGATAAATAAAAAAATACTTTTTTTAAAGTACATGAGAAATGAGTTTGTAAAGTGCCATAAAATGTTTCCTTGTAATATATACCTGAATCTCTTCTGCAAAAGTACTGAGAGATTTAGAAAATGGTGGCCCAAGTGCACAAAGTAGTGGTAAAGTAAAAAGGCAAAAGGGAAAGATGTCTCTTCTTTGGAGACTATGATGTCTTCCCTTTCAGTGGTGAAAAGCTTTCATTAATAGTTTTTTAATAATAACTGCTGTTCCTTAGCATAGCAAAACATGTTTAATGCCTCTGGTGCTAGTCCTTTGTGTATCACTCTGCCAATAATTTCTCACCATGAGATCTTACACAGGGGAACTAAAAATATTTAACTAACTTTTCCAAGGTTACCAAGCAACACATACATAGTGAAAATTAAAAGTAAGGAAGAAAAGCAATTCAAAATATTTTTAATACAAAATTTGAATGGGTAATGTTGACCTTTTTACCTAGTCAAGTGCACTGTTGTAAGTAATTCAGTGTTGTCATCCATCATTTTGAAGCTTCATATTTTCATACACTATCATTTGCAAAAATTAGTAATTGTTCTATAAAAGTGTGGTTTTTTTTCTTAAAGCTTATTTTTAAAATATTGAATATATTTCTGAAGTATATTCTCCTTGGAGCTGCATTAAGAGATGAAACTTTAAATTTAATATAAAACCATAAATGTATGCAAACCAGAAAATTATTCTCACACTTAAAACTCTTCTTTTTTTTTAACAAAAGACTATGAAAAAACCCATGTACTCAAACTAACCTGTGGAATATTCTTGAAGGATTAGTGATTATTTCCCTCAAATTATCCCTGAAATTCTCATGAGATAGTCACAGAAGCTGCATGAGAAAGCACATCAATTTTAAGAAATTTATATTTAAGGAAGTTAAAAAAAATACATAAGTATGCATAACTGAAGGGTGAATTTCCCCAGTGAGCATAATTTAGAAGAAAGTATAGTCATCATAGAAACTTTATTCTTTCAGCCCCCAGACAGACACCTTTCTGTCAGAGATGTTCTCTGTACTTATAACCAGGAAAGGTAACAGCCATCTTTAACCTCCTTACAAGACAATGAGCTTTCAATTTCCCAAAAGCACATTCCAAAGTCCTTTAAAACAATCCTTCAGCCAAAATTAAAGAGGAGGCATGGGGGAACACTAGAACTACAAACACCCATGAGAAGTGACCTGAGGAACAAGCCTCCAATTAGTGAAAACGGGCACAGGTCCCTGAACAGCTGAGCCTTCTCACCCCAAATCCCCTCACACCAGAGGTGAGCACAGACCCACCTGTCACAACCTACTTTGAGTAAACTCAGACTCGAGTAAACTTTGAGTAAACTCAGCTGTTAAACTCAGGTTTATCAGCTTCGAGTAAACTCAAGCTGATAAACCCCAGCCTATTGTGCACTACACTCAACCCCCAGCAAATATATCTCAAATTATTTTTGAAGTTACTGAGAGAAAGAAACAGCACTCCAGTTAAATTTAACCTTTTCCATGTGAAGACCTTACTAGCAAGACCTTACTTAACTTATATGTGGAGCACTGAGGTCACCCCTCTCCAGAGGGGATCTGGCCTTGGGAGTGACCATGACACCATGGTCATGCTCCCACTGGAGTTATTAAAGGCTCTGCTACTGGTTTTACACAACATCAAAAATGTGCTCTCGATAAAGAGTTATGTTGTCTACAGTTCAATGAAAACATCTAGGTAAACTGCAGCTGAATATATGTGTGTTTTCCAGATCAGTTCAGTCACCAATTGCGTATTTTCAAGGCATCAGGTTCTACACTGAAATATTTGATGTTTACACCAGAGCAAGTAGCACAATTTGTTGAGTACTCAAATAATTTTTAAATATTTTATCATCTATCCAGTATAGAAAATCTGAGCAATTCAAAATGCAAATCTCCATGAAACCAGAATCTGAATTAGTCCTAATGGTGGATATTCAGCAGTTTGCTTAACTCCATATTATAACCACATCTTTAGGAAATACACTCAGCTAATGAAGATAAATATAAGAGCTGCATCTTTTCCAATTAAATGATAGTTTCTACTTAATTTTATCATCTGTACAAAGAATCACCTCTCTATAGCAAGGTTTGGCTGTCAAAAAAAAAATCAGCTTTTGTCACAACAAAGGTTAGAAAAAGACATCATATTGCTGTAATTAAAATGAGCTGTGCTTATGTGAGTCTAAGGGTGTTTGAACAATCTCATTTTCCATTTGTTTGTGGTACCTAAGTGAAGTGATAATTAGCTAGGAAATATACAGAAATAAAACTAATCCAGGAAAAGCTTCCATACACAAGGGACACCTTGTATCAGGCTTTATCACTATCACTCACTGTGGTCAAATATTTAACTACAAAATGCCAAATTCTAAAATACATGAGTGACCTTGAACAAACTGTCTTGTCTGGCTAGAATTTTCACCCTGAAAGAATGCTCCTGCAGCTGGAAAAAACATTTGCCCCAAATACATATATTGATACCATGAATCAAGCACTAATATCGCAAAAATATGTTAACTAAGTCTAAAAAAATCATCAGGATTTCAATGGTGTCTTATTCCTCAGCTGATAAGAAAATAAAAGTATTAAGAGAAAAATAGTCAATAAAAATACCTAGAAAGGGACACTTTCACGTTCTATACAAACATCACTAGTTGTTAGTAAGTGCAACAAAGATGATCGTAGTGGAATGTCATATATTCTTCTCCTAAACTTTGTAATGAATGCCTAATTATTGCAGTGAGAGATAGATTGAAAATATTTATAAGAAGATGACTCTCTGGATGTCTTTTTTGACTAATTTGGGTTGTATCACAGAACTGAAACTCACTGTTCATTTTTAACCCATTTGAGAGCAAGTTAATTAACAAGCCCTGGTTAAGATGAGAATTCTCTACAGCTGCCACAATGAACATATTAGGATGTATAGACACAGACATACAGGCACACACACATATAAAACTGGAGTAAATAATTAAAGCTAAGTTTAATCAAATATGAAAAAAAAAATCCCTCTGAAGAACTTAAACCTTTTGGGACTAAGTTTTGCTTTTGTGCAGAAAGCAATCACTGTCAGAATAAAGTTGGTTTTTATATAGATTGTCTTGAAGGTTTTCTAGCATGTTTAACCTCAATTATAATTTCTTTTGGAATAGTTAAATTTTTTGCAATTAAAGCCATTAGCTCATGATGCTCAGGGGAACACTGTATTATTTCTTTTAAAACTTAATTTCTACTGTAATAAATGTAATCTTTCCCAGGAATTCTACAAAATTTGTTGTAATAAAAAAACTGATTGTTTTTAAAAGCATTTTTATATCACTGTGATGATTTACATTACATTTTAATAATTGTCTCCCTAAGTAAGAAAACTACATCTATTCAGAAACATGGTTTCTTAGTTTTCTTGACTTTCTTTGTTGGCAGCTAATCAATCAGCTACGTTGCAAACTGCTAATTTCTGGCTGGCTGGAAAAAAAATTCCTCTCTTTCAGTTCTATCTTTCTTTTCTTTTCTTGATATTAAACCAAAGAACTTCCAATAAGAACCCATATTTTTTCCCCTTTTTTTTATATATGCTATCTTTATAGTAGAGTTGCTTTTATGTCTACTTACAGATGACCCACTTATGCAAAACTATCACAAAGTTGTTATTCATGTTAAAATGGGCTGATTGTATAATGACATTTCTTGGTTTTCTCTTCATTTAGTCATTTTATATTATTAATATTCATCTTTTTGTTCTGAAACAAAGAATAGTTAATGCATTCAGTGTTTCCTTATTTTGTGGGTTGGGAGATCATGTCAGTTCTTTTGTGCTGCTTGACAGATTCCTTTCCCTCTTTTATCTTTAATTTAAAGATCACTTAACAACACATGTCAGTTTTGCAAGCCTGAGGTCAATGACCCTTTTTTAATTGCACTGAAAGTATTCATACAATGAATACTTTCAGTGCAGTTAAATAATAAGTTTTCATACAATGCTCCAGAAACTGGGTCTCAAGGTTGCTATTGTTTCTTTTACATTTTTCAATAGGAATAAGGCCTATATTTTTCCCAATCCAATTTCCATTTCAACTATTATTATCATCATTATTATTTGTAGATTTTAAAATCACAGTTATTTCAGTATTTGATTACTTGAGAATATTTGAGTTTTCATTTAATGTTGATGGATTATCTTCAAAAGTCCTTATATGTAAATATTGCTAAAGCCCTTACAGTGATGTTGTCTGATTTTATTATGAAACTGAAAAGGTATGGTTGTGTGTTTAAGAGATAAAGTACAGTGCACCAGGAATTCCTAAACCCATTATGAAAGAAAGAATAAAATACTCTGTCTAGAATTATTAAAATCTAGCATTTTTAAACTTTTTATATATCTCAGTTCAGTATAACTGCAAATTAAATACTAGAACTAGTTTGGTCTTTCTTTAAAGTATTTTTCATGAAAGGATGCGTGACAATGACAATTAGATTGAAGTAATTGAAAAGTTCCTGGCCCAAACCAACTCTGTGAATGTGAAACACAAGAATTGTGGTAGACAGCAGTATAACCATGGACAAAATAATTTAAACACAATTGCAGAGGAATCTATGTTGTGCTCCTTGTTTCAAAGTTTCCAAGTTTTCCTCAAGTGAACATGACAGTTTGCTGGGGGATCACTCTACAAAAAGCTGGAATCAGAAAGTCATGTAAACAGTGACAAAATAAAGATAACACTCAATTTCTTTCAATGTTTGCCATAAAAAGCCCAGATAAATAAGGACTGAAATGAAAACAAACAAAAAAAACAAACCTTTTAATGAATAGAACACTTCCAGCAGTCTAAATTATTATTTTCAGTGACTGTGTGAAGGAAAAATGAGGAATCAATTAAACTGTAAGAATTGTGCTAAACTTCCATCTAATAAGTGACCATAAAAGATAAACAACCTAAACATAATGTATTACTACCTAATTTCAGGTCGGAAGGAAGGTCATATTTTTTCCTAATTGCAAACAACAGTTTTACAGTTACATCTGTAGTCATCAATCAGAATGACCAAACACAGGAGTGACAAGGGTCTCTAGAGGATGCCAGTGCAGTGCTTATGTACTTCTAGGTAGAAGGATCCCTCAAGTGAGTCAAGGGTGAACATCCAGCAACAGGAAATGAAAAATGACTTGTCAAGATGAAGTCAAAGCAGGACAACAGAGAAGCAAGGCCTGACAGAGTGTAGTGGCAATGACTGCAGGATTTGTTCCTGCATGAATTAGGAAAGAAAGAAAAAGAAAAAGAAAAAAAGAAAAAGAAAAAGAAAAAGAAAAAGAAAAAGAAAAAGAAAAAGAAAAAGAAAAAGAAAAAGAAAAAGAAAAAGAAAAAGAAAAAGAAAAAGAAAAAGAAAAAAAAAGAAAAAGGAAAAAACTATCTGTCAATCACAGTAGGGAAGTGTTTGGGCATTGTCCAAATAAGGCAGATTTTTTGCTATCTTATTCTCATTTTAATTGCCAATAAATTAAATTAATTTCTCAAGAAGAGTCTGGTTTGTGCATGTCGATATTCGGTGAGTGATCTCCCTGTCCTTATCCTTACCCATGAGCTTTTCATCTTATTTTCTCCTTGTGTTCTGCTGAGGAAGAAGTCTGAGGGGGCAGCCTGGAGGACACCTGTCAGCCAGCCAAGCTGTACCCATTACATCTGAGAAATCAACACAGAAAAGACTGTTTGCCCTTTTAGCTTGATGTTCAAATCTAAATTAATTAAATTCAGAACCAATTAGTAAATCTGAATAGGGACAGTTTATATATGGCAAATTATGTTATTTGTGCCTTATGGATTCTTAAAGAGCATTAAGCCAACTCTACAAACAGCAATTTAATATAAGTTTTGAAAAGACAAAATTTTTTTCTCTTTTATTTAGTGTGAGCTTTTGAATTACAGCTGGTCTTGTTGATTGTTATCAGCCGTGTCACCCTGTTTCATGACCTGTGAATAGTTCAATAGCTTATGTCAGGATATGAAAACACCTTGGCTTGAAAGGTTTGGAATGGAAGGGTTTTATCCACTTACATCATCTCAAAATCCAGAGATAAAGTGACAGTATACAAACTAAAAAATAATAGCTTTGAAGTACCTTTTTAAAGAATCTATTCCTTTTAGTAATGGGATTTTTTTCACTCTCATCTTGTGTTTTATTATATGTCACCTGAGAAAACCACATTCATTCCAGATCCCTAAAGAAAGACTTCTATTGGCACTTGAAAACTGTTGCACCACTAGTTCTCTGAACAATAATATTTTCAGACTTCTTTTATGGTTTTTTATCTTAATTAGATGAAGCATCTTAAATACAGCATGCTTTTCTTACCAAACTGAAGCAAATTTTGTGCTGTTTCTTTGAATCATAGGGTTCAGCTACCTAGACAGGAAAGATTTCTTTCCCAGCAGTACTCTCTAACTGGCAGACAAGATCCTTCAGCAGTTTGTAATAGTAGATCTGGAGCTGCTTTGGTCAGTCATTTGCTTATGCAGCTGATAACTCTTTTGTCTTCTCTAACCTCAAGGAAATTTTTTTTTTTTTTTTTTAATCATTCATTCTTGTGTCCTAGAAGGTACCTTCCTTCCATGTGGCAGCTACATGGATTGGATAGGTGATTATAAAATACGTCTAAAAGCCTATGATATTAGTAATATCAATCAGAGAAAGGTTGTGAATATTAATTTTCAGATCCTCAGAAAAATTAATAGAACTAGATAACAGATATTCTTAGAAATGAAATGCTTTTCTTAAAAGGATTCCCCAGATTTGGACCAACACCATACATCTCCCTATAGGTCTCAATTTGAGTATTTTCTGAAAGCATGGTGTGGTCAAAATATTGCTATGGACAAGCAGAAAAGTAACTACATACAACTGATGCCAAGAATGTATTAATAGTCTAATCAAAATATTTATGGCATAACTAAAACACAAAAAAGTTTATTACTAGGTCAGGTACAGAGATACTAACACTCACAGAGGAAATAATTTGGTCAATATGTATTTGCCTAACAAGATTACATTTCAAAGTTGTTATGCAATAAAAACTGGGGGGTTTGACAGCTCTCCTTTTCCTGTGCTGTGTTTATCACTATGTTTACACTGCTCCCTCAAGTCCTAAGGCTGAGGGATTCTGTCTTGGAATGCCAGGGAAGGGTAACAGTGAGCTGTCATCAGCTGGAAGCCTTCACAGGGAGATTAGCTGTGGGTGTTCCTTCTTCACTTTGCAAGGATTAGCAAGATGTTCATGCTTCCTTCTCATCACCCTAATGTTCCCTTGAGGTCCTATTTTTCTTCTGACATGCTTTGTGCCCTGTCTGCACTAGACCGTAACTCCTTTTGCTTTTGACTTTGTTAGGTATCATATGTTGAATATGATTTAGATGTTGGTTATGTATCTTTTGTGTTGCACCCACAACTGAGAGTGTTTTTATTAACTTGGTTTTGTATCCACAATTCACCACTGATTGGTGAATTGCCAAAAGCCTTGACATCTCAGGAATCTTTTAATTATTTTCCTGTTATATGTTGAATGAGCTTTATGTGTTTATTCTCTGTCAGTTGCATACAGTAACTGTTGCTCCTACTATATTACTCCTACTCCTATTGTATGCAAATTATTTGTAGTAAGCATCAAGCATAAAGTAATACCATTTTAAGGAAAAAAGTAGATAAAACCCACATAGATATTAGCTGTTACAGGTAAGCAAACTAAAATGAGCTCAGGCCAAGAAGTCCAGACTAGATGAGCTCCTGCACTGTCAAGTAAACACATACAATACAACAAGCTAGGGGGCCTATATTGATAATAACAAAAAATTCTAGTTACCAGGCTACATTATGTCAGGTTTCTGTTCTAGAAAAGAATACTATCTCAAAAGCAACCTTGGATGAGCAGGCAGCTGTCCAGTGCTTAGTTGCCTGCTGGCGTTAAACCATGACATAGCTATAATTGTGCTTTCCAATTGCTGGTACCCTGTGAAATTATTCAAGCAGTTGAACTTCCTGGATAGAAATATGTTATACTTGTGTTAAGCATATTGTGAATAAAAACAGGGGAAATAACTTTATTTCAAAAAGTCATGAGCAATTCTATCTCCTAGAAATCCAGTAGGTAGATTAGATAATGGAATGTTACATTTGCCCATTCTGTTTAATGGGTGATTTATGGAAGAAGAATAACAATTTCAAACACATTTCTCTGTTGGCTAGGAAATGATTAAAAAAAAAGGCAATAGTAAAATGATATAATTTTGTAAAAAATAAAATATAAATATATGATGCATACTCTAAGCTCTCAGTGTGCATAGAGACATGGTTATATTTTATTATCACTAGACTCGTTGCAAATAAAAAAATTATTGCACTTTTTAAATGTTTCAGCTATAATATTTGACATCATAATCTGATGTAGTTAATTCTAAAGGATAGTTTTCCATCCACCCAAAAGTCTATTTATTATTTTTACACTATATATAAGCAAAATATGTGCTAATTCACTTTTATGCATACACATAACTTTAACTAGTTTAGTTTACTGTTATTTATATTTGTCCTTGCCTTCTAAAGTTAAAAAGTTTGAATTTAGAGATTTCTCCTAGCACAGTATGTTTTACGGTATGCTTTAGACTATGCATGAACTCTCTTTGCAAAATCATAAACAACTGTGTTGGTTAGCTTATTTACTTCAGACTGTAATTAGAAAAGATAACCATGTGTAGCCTATCTTCAAATTATCAACAGTGTGAAATTATCAAAACATGATTTTCCCTGAGCTATGAATGACATTTCATAATATGCGTGTTACTAGATCTCTGCATATCCTTACTTAGAAACATAGTGTTAATGTATGAAAACCAAGAGCCAAACATAACCAGTAACACAGATTTAAATATATGCAGTAATATAAAGTAATATGATTTATGTCATAGGTCCTTATTAGTTCTTAGTCAGCAGAAGTTTCTAAAAACATAGTTTATCAAAATTTATATTTAAGTTCATGTCATAGAAGAGATATGACACAAGGCATTCTTCTAATGTAAAATTACAGCAGTGTCTGAAGAAGATTATTTCAATTACTGGGAGAGGTAAAATTATAATTCTCAAATTTCTCTAAGTTTACATCTTCAAATATATTTTATAAATCCAACAATTTTCAGACATTTTTTCACATACCTGTCTTACTCATTCAGCTATTCTGAAGCTAAGACAACATGCAACACAAGAAGTAGTTAAAAACTGCCTGGGTAAGGTTGCTTTTCCAGGTTTATTGACAGATGTATGGGATGACCCTCAAGGCTGACTATGGGGTTTGTCACTTGTGACTGATGTAGCCATTCTGTGCTTATGCTGATAAAACCTTTATTCAACTTTTTACTTTCATGCATTTTTTCTTACCATGTATAAAACCAATGTATCTTTTTGACCAGCTGTCATTCCATTTAGGTAAGACAAATTTTTTGTGCTTTAGCTTTCCATGAAAAAAAAAAAAAAGAAGAAAAAAACCAATAGGTAAAAGGAATTATTTGTTCCTTAGAAATTCCAGTTACCAAGAGTGGATGACACACTGTTGAAAGAATTACCCATTGCTGAAACTTGTCACTGTATGACATGTGTTATTCCCAAACATTTTCATGTGAAGTGTCCCACTAAGAAATACCAGGATTATATCTTAAAAATTACTCTGAATACTTCAAGGCATGGCATACCTAGTAATGTATTATTCACACAGGTATTTGAAGCTGTCAGATATTCTTGTAACAATGATATTGTTAGCAAACTAAAGCTGCTTTTCTGTGACTAAGACTGCAAGATATAAATAAATTTGACAGGCCAATGGGGACTTTTGTCTCTGCAAATTTGTGATGTGAATCATCCAGAAATCCAGTCTGCATCTTTTTTTCAAACATCCATCAAAGCTAAATAATGTCACAAAAGAGTTTATTTTGGAAACCTATAATGCATTCTCTGAAAGAATTAAAGACTTAAAAATCTATGTACTCCAATCTTTGCATATCCTTAAATACAGCTATTTTGAAATGCACGACCTGATGTGATTTTATAATTTTTAATTAAAAAATAAAATTCAAGAGTCATGTCAACACTTTCACTAGTTACTAACTCTGAGGTGAGAAAATTACTCCCAAACCTTAAACATGGTGATACTGCTTATATATTTATGTATCATAGCTTCCCTGAGGCTTAATTTGTGCTGAGATAAAACTCTATGAGTGTTCCACGGACAGATGAGGATGAAGAGAGAAGAGTCTGCATAGCGAGGTTGGTTTATTCTGGGAGATAAGAAACCTGTCAAAGAATCCAGATGACTTACTTTTGGATGATGAACATAGGCCTGCAGATCAGATATTTTCTAAATTATATATATATAATGTGGGAAAGAACATCTTTAGCTTACCAATATTCTGATAAATAATTTATCTTGCAACTGAAAAGCTTCTTTATCCCACAAGCTTCTAAACATTCTTCTTACTAACATGGTTTCAGTACTGCTGGCTGAATGCTCTGTAGATAAATATAAAATTTTAAACATTTCCTTTTAATTTTCTTTTTAAATGCTGGTTTAAATTTGTTTTTCAACCAGAAGGCATTCTAAAACTTAACCCAAAGAAAATGTAAGTTTATAATTCAAATATTGCTTGAGGGATCCTTTTGTCAGAGAAGGAGACAGTAGAGAAGGAAACCTTTGAAGCAAGAGAAATTCATGTTATTAAATAATGATATTTTATGTCTTGCATCTGCCGAATAATTTATCTCAGCAGAAGATAAGTAAAAATGCTCAAACTTAACAAACAATCAGGACTGTCCTGTGATAAGTTCCATTGAAATGTTCTCAGGAAAAAAAAAATTAATAGAATTGTCTGAATCAGTCACCAACACTGATGTCCACTACAGAACCTAAAGAAAAGAGTAAAGTACAATTTCTTTATTTTTCCTTTTTCTTTTTTCTTTCATTTTAAATACATTTCAGGATTTTGCTCTCTTGTTTCTGTGCCTTAGCAAACCATGGACATCAAATATTTTAGGTTTACTACTGAGGACCAGAAATTACTCTAGTATAAAGGCTGAGGGGAAATTCATGGTACCTGACGATGACAATACATGATGAAGATGACAATATATGATGAAGAAGATGTGTCAACCACCCATTTCCAGATTCATTAAAAAACACGAAAGCTACAGGGACTCTCCTCCACTGTAATCCATACTTTAGTAAATAACATTATGACTTCTCTTATCATTTAACTTATTACTTAAAAGTTCCCTTCTAATAACTGAGAAACAATGTAATAAAAGTATAAAGAGTATGGACAGGTGTAGATTGATATCAGGTCACTTCATGCAAGTGAAAGAATAAAGTGATTGAAGCAAAAGCACAAAGCAATTCAATGCCAATATTGAACCTCTCAAGACCTCAATCCTCATACAATATTAAAGTGAATCCAAGACAATTTCTGCCAAGAATTTCAGCTAATGAGTTAGATTGCTATCCAATTAGATGCCAAGGCATTGTTAACTGGAAATGTTTTACCCAAGCACTGCATTTTCTATCTGACTCTGACAGTTGGGCATGTTCTTTGGATTTTAGATTAGCTGAGGAAGTTAAGGAATCATGGCTTTTAAATACAGATATTTTAAATACAGATATTCCTTAAATGGGAAAGTTAGTTATTTAAACTAACTTTCCCATTCTGAAATATATCAAATAACTATTATACAGATAACTATTCATACAACTTTATTGCATATGAATATATTTCAATATTAAAATTAAACCACTAGGTAAAATGAAATATCAAAAATTTAGATGTAGTATACTCAGATAACAATAGTTTTTGCCATAATTAAAATATAAAGAAAAATAGTAAAAGTTCAAAAGTTCAAACTGTCATAATGCTGTAAAAAACGCTGATTATCATCAATACATTATCAGCAAGAGTTTATGTTGGTATTTTATTTACAGGTGAAAATTCTGACATTTATAATGAAATTATGGCTGTTAAGTTATTATAATAAAATCTGTTTCTTCTATACAAATTTAACAGTGGGAGCTACAACAAAAATTTGAAAATTATTCCATTCCTCTGAGATTTTTTCTTTCACAGAAATAATAAAAAAATTCATAGTTGAAAAAATCATAGTCCATTAGTGCAATAGACCTTCCAAATTAACTGTTTGGCCAT
Organism: Lonchura striata; assembly: GCF_050655825.1. Taxonomy (NCBI): domain Eukaryota; kingdom Metazoa; phylum Chordata; class Aves; order Passeriformes; family Estrildidae; genus Lonchura; species Lonchura striata. The sequence goes on along the minus strand of NC_140704.1, from coordinate 139,942,390 downwards.
TTTCCCTTAATAGTGAACCCTAGTCTTTTATGTATCATTAATCTCAAAAGAATAATTTGCATAACCCAACTTCACCTTAAAAAAAACCTCACAGTGATTCAAACAAAATCACCTAGAACTGTTTTTTAACAGCTTTTACTTTGTCTGAAGTCAAAGAATGAATTTTTGTTTTAACATGATGTGGGGTTATTCTTCTAAATACCTTAATTCTTATCACAAAGTACAAACATCAGGAAACTGACATTTGGAGAACATCAAACTCATTTAAATCTGTCAAAATTAATTCCCATATATTAATAAAGGGTCTACTTCTTTCATCTTAGGACTTAGAAGGCTACATAGTGTTCAACTACTGTCATCTGAATAATTACTAAAGTTTCTGAAAAAGCTAACATATTTGTCCATAGATAAACCTGGTAGAGGGGAATAAAGTAGACAAAATATAAATGTTACTTCCAATCTTTAAAACGTCTAATGCTAAGTAAGGAAGATATGGGTCAAAGCAAGAAGGCTAACCATTGCATTTTTTTAGAGAAAGAAAAGACATTTCATTACCAGTCTGCACACAGAACAGTGATCGACTTGAAATAATTTCATAATGCCAGCATTATTAAAAAGAAACATTTTCACCAAAGCTGGTGTCAAAGAGACTGGCAATATATATTCAAATTCCATTGAGATCAATCTTCACATTCATTCATCAGATACAGGCCCTTGAAGAAAGAAAGCACTCTATGAGATTTTAGGTATAATAGTGATGATTTATAACAGGAAATAATTAAACATTAGTGTAATTTGTGACATTGTTGAACTAAATTAGCAAAATTTAATTTTAAAATTTTAAACAGTCTTGATTTGTCAGTCTTCTAAACACTCCCAAAAACACATATGTTTATTTCTGCATCTGATATATGTAAATGTGTATAAATTAATATTCAGCTTTAATAGTTTTCAATCAAGTGACAGCCATATGATGCAACATTTAAAATAATCATCTTCAAGTGTATATCATAATTTTTTTTAATAAGAAAGGATAACTTTTGCTTTGCATCTGTGTTTATTTTATCTAACAACTGTTCACAGAGAATTTTTTACCCCATCTAAAAATTATACGTAAATAACATTTTTCTCTATCCATAGTGTCATCTTTACTCATTTGTTTGTTTTACATAGGTCTAGCAATCTATAGGGAACTCATCACCCCACATGGAAGTAGGAAAATATTTCAATTATAATTTAGTTCAATTATCTGTATTTTATTGCACTCATAAGAAATATTTAAGGAAGAAAAAACAAAAGCCACAGGATCCACTCTGAATCAATAATTTTTCCTAACAACAGGTCTTACAAATTTTTCCTTCAGGCTAATCTCAGTTTCTAAAACTTGATGCAATTGGTTTTTGTATTACACTGAGTTAAATGCATCACACTTCATGCTTCATTTACCTGCTCTGTGACTGTAGCCTATATAATAAACACAAAGCTGCATACTAACAATTCTGTCTGAAGAAATTAATTATCTGCATTATTTTCTTCTAGAATCTCCCTTCCTTATCATAGAATCATAGAAAAATTTAGGCTGGAAAAGATCTCTAAATTCATTGAGTCCAGCTGTTAACGCAGCACTCCCAAGTCCACCACTAAACTGCAAGTGCCACATCTACCCCTCTTCCAAACACCTCCAGAGATGGTGACTCAACAACTTCCCCAAGCAGCCTATTCCAGTGTTTAACTACTCTTTCAGCAAGGAAATTTTTCCTAACATCCCACCTAAATCTGCAATGGTGTAACCTGAAGCCATTTTCTCTTGTCTTATCTTGTTACTTGGGAGATGAGACTGACCCCCACCACCTCACTACAACTTAGTCTCAGGTAATTGTAGAGAGTGATGCGATCCGTGCTTACAATGGATTAGGCCACAGGAACATGCTGTGAATGCTGTATAGTCTGAAGCCATTGTACTGATAAGATTAGGGTTAGTGGGAACCCTTTAACCTGTAAGTAAATTCTTGATTGAGATGAGAAAATTATTTATTTTGTTATTGTTTCCCTTTATAGTTCATGATTGGTTTATTTTCTTGTGCAAGGTAAAATTCCATCATCCCTCTTCATGCAAAGCAGTGCAGTCTAATAATGTTCATTCCTGCACTACATCAGAAACATATTCATATGGTAATCCATTGAATCTATTAAACTTAAAATCATTATATATTTACTTGCTCAGTGCTGGGCTAGGCAACACAACAAAGAGATCTAGTAAGTACAGCAGCACTAATCTGATGGAGGAAAGAAACTGCAACATCAAATATCTGCTGCAGAGAATGCATATTGCCCAGTCTCTCTCAAGTAAATATCATGGATTCAATCAAGACTTGTAGACCTATTAACTTAAGCAATATGTTTAGACAAGTTCCTTTAAATTTCTTCACAAATGGTTATATTATATAATAATTCATAAATATATGGCCTTAAGATCTGCAGAATGTTCAGATTTCCCATGTATACATATTACAACTAAATTATTTAAAAGAACTAATTGAAAAGTTTAGTTTAAAACTAGCATAACATTTCAACCAATAAACATGAGGATATGCAGAATAGGTTCCCTAGGCATCTATCTTTACCACTGACCCATGAATGATATGTTGAATAGTAATTACAGATTTTTTTTTTCAGCGTGCAATCCCATTGGGCTCTCTCTAGAACCTAGATCTGGCCCCTAAAGGGTACATACAATAATAATTTAAATATGTATTACATAATAACATTTATACTTCGTAGACCTTACCTGGAAATGTTTATTAATACAAACAGAGAAAGAACTCGTATTAACCTTAACTTGGTGAGGAAAAATACTATCTATAAGAAAAAAAGCCAAAACAAACAAAACAATCTCTCTGATATGTTAGAAAGTAAACATGTTTGAAAGAAGATAATTAAAAGTTTGTTGATCATCCTGCTTCCAGCTCAGTGAATTAAGACTTTGCAAAAAATCTCCAAACAAATGATAATTTATTTATGAATGTAAATATATATTACAGAATCACAGAATGAACAAGGTTGGAGGGACCACAGTGGCTCATGTGGTTTAACATCTCTGCACAAGCAGGGTCATGCCAGAGCACATGGCACAAAATTGCATCCAGATGGCTCTTGAATATCACCAGTGAGGGAGACTCTGCAAGCTCTCTGGACAATCTGTTCTAGTTCATGGTCACCTGCACAGTAAAAACTTCTTCCTCATATTCAGGCAGAACTTCCTGTGCATCAATTTCTGCCCATTGCTTCTTGTCATACTGCTTGGCACCACCATGAAGAGCCTGGATCCATCCTCTGACACTCTCCCTTCAGAAGCCTCATGCAGTGATAACGATCCCTTTCAGTTGTCTCTCCTTGAAGCTGAACTGGCCCAGCTCCCTCAGCCTGTACTTGTAAGAGAAATGCTCCAGTCCTTAATCATCACTGTCACCCTCCTCTGGACCCTCTCCAGGATCTCCAGGTCTCTCTCCTACTGAAGACCAGAACTGGCACTCCAGATGTGCCTCACTAGGGCTGAGCAGAGGGGCAGGATCACCTCCCTTGAACTGCTGGCAATGTTCTTCCTAGTGCACCCCAAGATACCATTGGCCTTCATGGCCACAAGGGCACACCAGCTTTTTGTATAATATTTATTATTACTGAAACCAAAAAGCCACCCAAAATTGTCTTCGCAGTATGTCGCAAACATTTCAAAGGAGATTTTGTTAAGGAGAAAGGGAAACTATTCTGTTTTTTTAAGGAAAATATTGCCAAATAAAAGCAGCATGGTAAAGTTTCTTGTTCTACATATAATCTTTGTGCAAGATGCAGTGTGCATGAGAGAAAAATAAATGTGAATAGCCCTTTGGTAATTTCATATTCTTCTGTTTGAGCTGCATAGTGCTTAAGCAAATCCTGGTTTCTGGAACAGAAGCAAAAAGAAAAAGTAGATAGAACAAGTGGAATGTGAAGTGAGTCTTCTAATAGCAAGAATTGATTCATTGCAAGAAAGTCAAAGTCTTTCCTATGCAGTGAGTATGTATTAAAACCTAGAAGATTTTACCTGTGATTCCCGAATAGACTGGTGAAACAAAGAGGAAATATCCACACTTCTTTATTAGCTACTCTTATATGGCAGGTGCTAGAGAATTAGATTGTAGTGAATGAGGTATAAAAACTGCATTTGTTATGCCTTCTTTTGATGAGTATTCTAAGCCTCTTACTGGACTTTATTATATAATATGGCCTGATTGTGGCAGCAGCTCTCTGGCCACAGAGAGCAGGCACAGGCTTTCCCAGGCATTTTCCTGGAGAAGGCTGTGAGAAAATCAGAGAAAAGAATAAGAAACATATCTCCACTTGTTTCACCTAGTGTTGTGCACATGTGGAATGTGTCATGGATTTGTTTACCAAAGGGTGATTTCTTAATTGGGCACTGGATAGTGTTTGGGTTGATTGACCAGTTAGGTAAAAGCTGTATGGGACTGGCTGTAAGGGTTACTGAGTTTGTGAATAAGTATAGTATAATATAGTACAAGATGATGTAATAAAGCAATTGATCAGCCTTCTGCAACCATGGAGTCAATGCTCATTATTATCCAGCTGGGGCTTGTGGTGACACTTATGGCATCACAAATTGTGCAAGTCACATATATTTGTTCTCTCACCAGTTGGAAGCTGGGGATGTATATGTATTTTATTATGTTATATTAATAGGTAACACAATAAAAAGACATATGCAAATACATATATATCAATATCAGGTTTTATGGATACCTGGTGAGTTTCATAATTTAGCTTGGTAAAGATGACATATAAGGAGATCCTGGAAATGTTTACAACTTCCAAGCTTATCCAAAAACTAATTGTTATGCCAAAGATAGACAAAACTTGGCTCTACCTATTTAACACCTCTTCTGTACAGAACAATCTGTACAGAACAATCTGACCAAAAACCTCCTGAATTTAACAGAATGACTCTGAACTGTGGTGAAAGCTCTGCATGGTTAGGCTGACTTACAGTGTTCTGGTCTGTGATCTGAACAACCATTAGGAAATCAATCATCCAAAGCAGAGACAAATGGGTAAAGAAATGGGTATTACTTCATACTGTACTGGATTTGATCCTGAGGAGAAAGCTGTACTCACAGTAATGAATAATGTCAGGGGTTAAGAGCAAGACATTTAATTTTTACTTGGTTCAATTTTAATCTGTTTCATGGAGATATTAACATTACCACACTCAATATTGAACTCCTTAAAATACTGGAAAGGCATTAAATTAACTTTATTTAAAAGGAGTTTCTGGAATGTTATGATTAATCTCTCTATGCCCACCACACATCATTTTTTACAAACTAGGAGAAATAATTCCTCCTGCAGACATAAAAAAAAAATTACATAGTTACTTGACACATGCTACAATTGGTTTCCCTGTTTTCATTCCTAAGAATTTTCTTTTATTGTAAAATACAGTTATTTTTATTTGTTTCTGGCCATTTGCTAACATACAGTTGCTAACATGGGGGAAGCTTCCAGAAGCTTTCCACCCCTGTGACTGCCCACCCCCCCCCCCATTTCCAGAAACCAGGCTGTGCAAAACCAATTCACATGCATCTTAAAATCTCAAGATTTTAAAATTTTCCATTTAACAACCAGTACATATCATTTTATTCTCAGAATATTATTATTTATCAAAACCTGAAATCATATAATTTAGAATACCATTTGATCTTCCTTAAATACAACAAGATATGCTACCTTATTTGCATGTTTTCCACCTGCTTGGAAAAAATTTAGCTGTTATTTTTTGGATCTTACTTAGAAACATGCTAAAATAATACAAATACATTTCTTACATTCTGTTTTATTCATGTGAGTGATCAAAAAAATTCAGTTATCACACTCTTCAGAACTCCATAATTATTTTTAAATCTGAGCTCTTTTATGATTTGATTTTTTAAACTCAGTTTTTAGTTTATGAAGAGTATAAAAACATTCTTCATAAGGAAAGAAATACCTAGATATAAATAGGCTATTATCGGTCTTGTTGTGTAAAGCATAATCTTGTAAAGAGATTGAAAACAACCTCTTCGTTGTTGGCCAGAGCTAGATCTCCTGTGTCTGAGTAACCAGCATATTCCTAAATAAAGGTTAACCACAGCAAGGAAACCTCAGTGTCTCATGTGAAAGGTCTGATTTTGCTAGCACCTCTTTTCCTTTTCTAGGCAGGTCTCCAAAATTGAGCTCTTATATGATTTGATGCTATATTCTCCTTTTACACCTGAGACAGAGTTCAGACCCAGCTAAGTATCAATCACTTGGTCTTGCATGTGATAGCTTTAAGTGTATGTAAAATCACAACTCTGAAGACTCTGAATTATTTTTACCTTGAAAACAGACACATAAATTGCTTAACAGATAGGCAGGGGTTTTCAACATTATGATGCTGGGTTTGGGCATCATTTATCTAAATATTTGGCATTTGGATACTAAAATATTTTACTGGACAAAAATATTTTAGAAAAAAAATAGGGCAAGAAACTGGCCCTTGTATTGAAGATTCACTGTTATGGAAGCATAGGACTGGGGAGAAATATGCTATTTTTCATTAACCATAACGCCATCACTGGGGACCTCTACGACATTTTTAGTACTCTAAGCAAAAAATTATATACCTTACTCAGGAATGCAGAATTGGTGCCAGGAAGTCTTACCCTGCTTTTCAGCAGCAGACTTGCTGAAAATACTCAGCAAATAACTTGGTTCACCAAATAAGAAAACAAGAGCCCTTTCAATGATAAGAAGCATTTTCATGCCAGGAAGCAGAGTTACTACTACAGACTTGGTAGTCAATGTTCAAATATTAAATAACTTCAGAAATATTAATTTAATTAATAAAAATAAATGTTCCTATTAAAAATCCACAAACATTTTCTACACCTTTTCCACCTTTTATCCAAGACTGCTTTCTTACCAAAACCATCAAAGTTTTTGTCCAGCTGCTACAGTGTAATAGACCATATATCAGCTGTACCCATTTCTTCCCATGTGATTTACATGAACTGTAATTCCCAGATAATGTAAATATTGACTCTGATTACTAAGGAAATTGTCACTTATGTTATATCACAGTACGTCTCACCTTTTGTGACACTTACAAAAATTAAAATGTTCTAAAAATTAGATCATAATATGTTCTACCATTCCTGTTATGAAGTACTCCAAAATGGGCTAATTATTAGCTCTGTAAAATGTTTTACTAAATTTCTCAATGTGCTCAAATCACCTTTCATGCTGGAAAAAAAGTTCAGAGGCCACTTGCGCAAAAAAAAAGTCTGTATATCACTTCTTTTAACAAATTTAATTATTGGGGTGGTACACCTGCCCACCTGTTTAAGTCATGTTAAATTCCAGTTGTCATCATAATGACAAAATCTTTTTCTTATGAATAGCAGTGACTTTTAAAAATCTCTTCATTGGTATTTTATTGTAAGCTCAAAACCAAGAGCAAAATATAACTTGGTTGCAAGTATATATTTCCCTTAAATTTAGCTTTTCTTAAGGTATTCAAAGTGGCACTTTTAAAAGACATGTCAAGGTTTGAAACTCAAAAAGGCCACAGTGCCTGATTTGGTGCTACATTCACAGAATAGCTCTTTGGGCTAAATCAGAACCTTTACTAAAATGAAAATATTTTTTTTCCTTTGTAAACACATGATTGACTGGCATATCTGTTACTGAGCAAGTCCTCAATTAATTTGCAAGAAGGCACCATACCAGTCCAGGAGATGAGTAGTAGCCCTGGCAGGATAAACAGTATGCAAGAGTATGTGTAAAGGCATGATTCCCAGCTTGAAATGCTTCTTTACTCATGATTAAGAGGTTGTGTAATCACTAGCCTAGCTCCAAGACCAATTAGCATTGAAAAAAAACATCCACTGTTCAGCCACATATGGTGAGCTTATGACCTTGGTGAATTAAATGGATTAGTGTGCGGTTTCATTCTATGAGCTAAACCTCAGCTTTATCACACTGCATTCAGCTGAAAACAGTTCCAGAATAAATCAATAAAAGGTCATTTGTTAGACTAGAGCTTACTCTTAGCAGGAAGCCATGTGAAAGACTTAAGCAAAGAAAATTTATTAATGTATCCCTTCAAATAAGCATAGGTGACTTAGAGACCCTAATCTTCTGGCCATGTATGCAACACTTCCAAATAAAAATTTTTACTTAAAATTACTGAACCATAATGAATGGTGCATTTTTCCATTCCAAAAACCTGTTCTAGGACAGAAGCCTCAATCTTCTCGGAACCTCAGTTAAGCACATGGGGCTTTGTAGGAACTTGCTGATATACTCACAAATGCCATTTCTGGGGTTTTTTGAGAATGATTATCTCCTTTTTTTTGTTCTCTTTTTTCCCCCCATTTTGTTGTATTCTGTTTGAGGACTCTGGCACAAAGCTGAATAATCTTAGGCTAGCTGAGCTGCTGCATGTATCTAAGGGTTCTGAATGAAAATGAGGTGGAATGTACTGACTTGCATATGAATCATTAACATATAAGTAGCTACATTTTCTTGCAAATTTGTGTGACAGCTAACATGCACAAAGTTAGCAGGTATAGTTCAGCTAATTCTTATTAGTGTCTGTGCCAGATACTTAAGCTCTTATTGATTGAATCTTTTCTATAAGGGTTGATGATTTCATCTAAGAAAGATGACAATGAATGGTCTCTTGGAGGATGGGTAAATTTATTCCTTCATATCTTTCATGTTCTACAGGAGGAACTTTTAGCCAGCAATCATAGGCTGTCTGTGACTTTTTGTGCCTGCTTTTGAAATAATTATTCTCAGGAATAGTCCTCGAGCCAGGGGAGAAGCACAGCAGATCTGGTAGCAGCTGCAGCCTATCCATGGATGATATTTTCCATGGGCCCTACTTATATCTGGGTATCACTGCACTCAGGTAAATGGTACTCAGCTGCCTCAAGGCCCCACCACAGGGCAGGAAAAGGGCTATGGTGGTTTGCAGTCATCCTATGATGGTACAAGATATTAAAAGTCCTAACCCATCCAAGATATTAAAAGTCCTAACCCATCTCAAACAGGAGGATGTCATCATAGAATGAGGTGGACATGAATTTATTCTCCAAAAATATGCCTGTTTTAACAGAATTTCAGTTAAAATAATCAAGAAAAGTGCATAATTAATGCTGACAATACAGGACAAATGACAAAATTGCTAGCAATGATCCATATCATTACTACTTGTGAGCTCAAGCAGCAAAGTTAGTTTCTTTTTTACAGGTTAACTGTACTAGAAGTAATAGCCATGGGAGGGACTTTATTGGCTACCTTATCATTTACCAAGTGATTTAAGTTAGAAGGTAATTTTGAGCAGAGTGGGTGGAAGTCACTTTAACTGTTTTGGTGGCAGACGATGGCAGGAATATCATCATCAGTATCCTTTTTAAAGCAGTAGATAGAAACTGTGCAATGAGAGAATAGTAGATAAATGTGAGTGGATTAAGTTCTAGAGAGCATTGAAAAGATACATAAGAAACAGTTTCACTAAAAGGTCTCAGAAGTCTGCTGAATGTCACTTCAGTGAGCAAAGGTAAAGTTCTTAGTTGAACCCAAAATCCAGCAATGACAATGCACTTCTGAAGACCTTATAGGATATTACACCAGGCCCTGAGGAAAAGTCTGCTCAATGGCCAGAGAAAATATTAAAATAGCCTGCAGAAGAAGTTATTAACTTCATGAGATAATGAAAATGCTATACCACTTAAATTTGGTATCTGAGAAAAACCCCAACTATTCTGATGTAATTTTAGCTGTAAATTAAAAAGATACTTGTTTTCTAAAGCACATTCTACTAGAAGTTCATTAAAATGTCCTGGAAGGGCTGAATTTCATTTTTTGCTCAGGCAGAACTGAGAAAACCATCCTTCAGGTCCTTAGAGTTTTATGACCTACCTCTATCTGCTGGAATGTTTTTCAAGCTGTTTTCAATTATTTTGATGAATTAGCTTTTATAAATCTACTTATGCAAAAAGTGTAATTTCATCATGTTTTTTAGCTGTTTTGAACTTAGGGGTGTTCTATTTCTGTCATTCTAGTAGTTATAGACACTTTTAAATTTATTAACATCTGGTGCCAATTCTTTGTTCAGAAATTATGTATGACAATTGAAAGTCCCTAGGCATCCCACAGAAGCTGAAGTGTAGGAGATTGATTTTGGAGTATGCAAAACTATAGTTATTAAAACTGTCAGAAGACGGGGATATATTACTTAGATGCCAATAAGACCTCAGCTTTTTCCCTGCTGTATGTGTCCCCAACTCACAGAGTATTAACAACTTAGCTGACTCCTCCTCTCGCCATAGCAGGTAGAGCTTATTTAGACTAGAGCCACTAGAGAGTGTGACTGCAGCCGCAGCACAGAAGATTTTTCTCACGGGGCCTGTCTGTAAAGTTGTTCAAACTCTCAAGTCACGTCAGTTTTGGCCTGTACAACTGTTGCATTGAGAGTATAGACATTTGGCAGAAAATAAATTCCCTTGTGTTCTGGCTGGTCCTCAGAGAGCAGAGGGGCCAGATGCATCTGGACCTAATTTCTGATTGGAATCAATTTGGCGCTGTAAGCACGGTCAGGTTCAATAAGTATTTTCATGATCACAGACTCCTGAATAATGCAATTTATTGATGCAACAGTCTATAGATTCTTGTTGGATTGCCATATGAATAACTATACCTACAGGATATAAGTGCATGGTGCTATGTGCAAGGGTTTGCTCTGACACAGTCAGAGGTGCAAACTTTACAAAAGAATTGTCACTGCTTAGGAGTGGAGAGAGGAGCAAGCCCATCGACTTGTCTGCAAGGTGATTGCATTCTCTTCCACTGCCACGAAGGATTTCAAATGCCAGATTTATACTTTTAGAAGAAGTGGAGATGAGTCTGTTGTCAAATATCCTGTTGTTGCCATCATAAATGGTTTTAAGGACAGATAGTGAGGAATACGGAGAGGTACAAAGAGAGGTTACAAAGGCTGTGGATCTTGCACAAGGCTGGAGTGGAAGAGTAATGTATTGGTAACACTCACTCTTTCACCTGGCTGATTTCAGTGATTGGTCATCTGGCCTTCAGCCTGATAACCTGCCATCCCCTCGCTGTGCCTCATGCCCATGGTACTCCCTGCACCGCAAATCTCATGGCACATCTCATGGCTTTAGCCTCATTCCCACAACATCACTCCAGTTTATTTCAGAGCTGTGTGATCACCACAGCATACAGACCCTACTTCTGAGGGTATATTAGAATTTCAGAAATTGGTTTAATTCTGAAGGAAAACATAATTATCTTTCTTTCTCTCTTTTTCTTTCTTTCTGTATATACATAGGTTTATTTATACACATGCATGTCAAGAAAAGAAGTTTTACTATCAATATATTAGTATATTAAAAAAGAGAATTTCAAATATTTCAAAATATTTTTTAAAAAAATACTCTTTTTTTCAAGGTAACGTTTTTTTTTTTTTAATCTATCAGAAAAAATTCCTTGACATATGAAAGACATGTACTGCACTTACCAAACAGTCTTCCTAAAATTTTTAGAGTATACTATAGTTGATTGATCAGCCACCTTTGTAGCACTTGTTAAGAATATCATTAAGAATAGTAAATGATGGAATAATTAAAATACTTCTCAATCAAAGCAAGACCCCTGGTAAAGTTGCTGTTAGAACTGTCTTTTTCAATGGCTGTAATTTTTTGACAGAAAACATGTCTTAAATTAAATGGACTTCTAGACATCAAATATAGTTTACTTTAATGTAGTCTGCCTACATTATACAGAAACGTAACTTTCAGGATTCATATCATACACTGTATTAGTGGGCAACAAGCAAACTGGTGCTCAGATTAACAAGTTGGGATATTGCAGTCCTCATTCAGTCCTTTCCTCATTGAGTATCTTTTCATGAAGGATAAATGGGGATTTTAATTTCAATTTTTACATGAGTGTCATTTTAGCTAGGGAAAAAAACCCAAAAAATAACAATGAAGCAAAACATCTGGTTAACTCATTCTTTTCATCTGTTTGTGCACTGTCAGAGTGTTCAAGCAATAATGCAAATTTTTATAGTGTTTAGAAAATAACTCCTCCTGAGTTGGGAGAAATATTTTTACAAAATTTTATTCAAAGAACAGATTAATTAATTTTTGTTTGGGGTTTTGTGCTGAATTCTTCTGGGTTTCTGTAACTATAAAATTCAGTAAGCTATACATCCCAAACTTTAGCATTTTTTCTTGTGGATAACTGTTAGCTGATAACATTGTAAATTCAGTTTTGTCCTTGCCTACACTGCTTTAAAAGTTTTGATCAACACCAAGTTAGTTAACATTCCTCCAAAGGTTGTACTCTAGTAGCATAAATTCTTGCAGGTCTTTACAAACATTGTGAAGATACAAAGAACAGAGAATAATTCCTCCTAACATTTGGGGAATGTTGATGTGATAAATGACTGTCAAAACTTAATGGGTCTTACAAAAGCTATCTTCATGTGTGTGCTGGATTTTAAATGAAAAATTTATTTTGACATTATTTATAACCATTGTTATTAGCTTCCAAAAATACTTCTCAGCTATTTTTTAATAAGAATGCTGTCTGAAAGTTTTACAAACTTTAAAAATATATATTTGTTCAGAGATCCTTGAAAGAAGACAGTGTAAACATCTTACTTTGATTTCTTTCTTTTTAGAAATTATATGGTGATGAGAGCAGAGAGTAGAAATAATTTTCGATAATACACTTTGCCTGCTAGTAAATAAATAGCCTTATAATCCCAAGATAATTTTTGTGACCCAAAGCTACAGCACTAATGCACACACTTAAAAAAGGTGATGGTTCACTGTATTACTTTGTGACAAGAGAATATGACCCCTCCTGAAACAAACTGTAATCATCTATAGACTGGAATGGATTAGCATAAAAAGTTTGTTGTCAGTTATGAATAATGAATATGCTTTTGAATTAATCCTTTTCATAAAAAGTTCATAAGGGATAATAAAATAATTCTTCACTACATTCCTTTTTCTTAACATTTCATAGTGTTAACCACTCTTTGCACAGATGTTTCCTCCTCAATAGTGCTTCTTATTATGACAGCATAAGTATAAAAGCCATATGGAGAATTAGAAAATAATGATCTAATTAGTTTGTAGTGCATTTTGTTTCAAATTCCTTATATTGTAATAAAAGTACTTAATTTGAGTGGTGAGGCTAGTTCCTCGAGGGCATGGAGGCTCTACAGGAAAAACTTGACAGAATCACTGTGCTGAAGACAACTGCTGAGGTTCAGTAAGGCCCACTGCTGGGTCCTGCACTGGGGTTACAGCAGTCCCATGAAGCGCTATGGGCTGGGGAGGAGTGGCTTGAGATCTGCTTGGCAGAAAGGGACTTGGGGGTGATGTTTGACAGCTGGCTCAGTAAGAGCCAGCAGTGTGCCTGGGTGGCCAAGAAGCCCAATGGCATCTGGGCCCCTATCAGGAATAGTGCAGCCAGCAGGGCCAGGGAAGCGCTCGCCCTCTGTACTCGGGACTGGGGAGGGCACACCCGGAGCGCTGCGTTCAGTTTTGGGCCCCTCAGTTTAAAAAGACATGGAGATACTGAAGCCTATCCAGCAAAGGGGAAAAAGGCTCCTGGATGATCTAGGAGACACATCTTATGAGGAATGGCTGCAGGAGATGGGTTTGTTTAGTCTCAAGAAGAAGGAAGGAGCTCATCACTCTTCAAGTAGCAGAGAAGAGTTTGTAGTGAGGTCAGTCTCTTCTGCTGTCCTGCAGTGAGAGGACCAGAGAAAATAGCCTTAAAATGAGATAGGAGAGATTCAGATTAGGTATCAGAAAAAAGTTTTCACTGTTAGGGTGGTCAGGAACTGGAACAGGTTTGCCAGAGAGGTAGTGGAGTCACCATCCCTGGAAGTGTTTGATCCATCTGATTTTTGCTGTTTTGGGTGTTGTGGTTTAGTGGTTTAGGGATTACAGTGGTAATGCTGGATTGATGTTTGGACTTAATTATCTTAAGGACCTCTTTCAACATTGATGATGTGATGATGTTTTTTTCAAATCCACTCAGTGTTTGGGGTCTTTTTTCTTGCTGAAAACCAAAGTAAGTATTTATCATCTACATTACTGAGACATTTATTCATTGCATTGATTCAATTGGAAGGACATATTTAATTTCATGATTAACTTCCAGATCAAATGATTCCACAAAAACAATGATCTTTCTGTACTAGACTGACCAGTAAAAATCCATGAATTAACAACAGAGCAAAAACCATGGTGGGTTTGATTTTTTGTTGTTGTTGTTGGTTTGTTTTTTTTTTTTAATATATATAGCTTTCACATTGATGAAGTTGACCGCAGTACATATGACATAAGGAATAAATCCTTACAGAAATAATGATAAGTCTGCTACTGCATCAAAAAATAATGGTTGGACAAGTGATTATGTACAGCTTTTGAAGGCAAGTGTTTTGAAACATAATGGCATAGATACAATATAGCTGGGGTGGGGGGTGGGGACGTAGATGTTATTGAACTGAAAAGGTGCAAGTACAAGCAATTTTTTTTTTCTCTTCACAGTGAAAGTAAGTGTAAGTACAAAGCCAACAGCACTGGGAAACAAATAACTGATTTGATATCTGAGATCTTGAATGTAAAAAACATTAATCTTTGAAAGTATATCTGACACTTATTCCTGTACAGCTGAAGAAGAATTATGTGTTTTACTTCTGGGGCAGGATCATTTAATGTGACATCCAGACAATTTTATTTTATTTATAACTTCTGTGGAGAAACTTCTGAGAAAAAGGTCTGCATGTTTGTGTTGTATTTTTTAAACACCACAACAATACAAAAAATAAAACTGAGAATGCATTAGTGTTCAAATACTGAAAAGAAAACAGCATTATCTTGGGGGAAAAGCGAATGCTTCATTTCAGAAAACAGACATCAAAATTTCTCACCATTATTTCTGGAATGGATGTTTTCCTTGAGATTTACTATGCCCTCTCAAAGGCATAGTAAATCTCAAGGAAAACTTTCCATTTCTGTGTCTGGTGTCCAGCCTATAAGCAAACACACTAACATGCATGATAAAAGTTTCTTCACCAACACAGAGTTACAAGGTCACTCATTCTAAATCCTTACCACCATCTCTCTCTGCTACCTAATAAATGAGAAAAACAACAAAGCAAGGAAGAAAATAAGGAATGTCTCACAATTTGCATAACACTTTCCCAATGCCTGACAATGAAGTGCTGAAGAATATATTTCATTATTAAATCAGTGGGCAGAAAGAACAGAAACTATTGTGATAATATTGCAGATATTATGAAAAAAACATTATGTTACTGGTCTTCTGTGAAAGGGCATATTTGAAGCTACATAAGTTCCTCATCCAGGACAGAATGCCTTCAGCAACCAGTCTCATTCTGAAAACACCTGTATAGAGGAACACAATCTTGATATTATTATGTCACATGAAAGTGAGCTTTCCTTGAACCCTTTATGTTTGTTCAATCTGCTAATGCCCCAGGAAAGCCAAAACCCCTGTGACCTATCCACCTGTCAGTATCCTGTTATGGGGACTCCACTGATAGTCCACTCTATCTGGGGGCATTTTGATTGACTTGTTCAAGCACACGTACCAATAGTACATCAGAGCCTAATCTTTTATTACAATTTTGAAAGAGAGACTCCTTAACAGATCTTGCCACTTTTGCTGAGTATGTTATTGACTGCTTATGACTACTAGGGCCTTTGCAGGACTTAGGGAAAACAGTTTACAGAATAACTCACCTAATTAATAGACACTCTGATAATAGAAAATTGTATCAGGTTAAGGTTTGAAAATTGACATTGATAGTAACTGACTTTGCAGTCAGTTATTTAAATGTATTTAAAGCAATATACAGACAAGCTCTAATTACCAATGAAAGTAGCTTGAGATAATAGAACATGCATAGAGTTTCTTACCGCATATGCATCCCTACAAGGGAAAAGAAATGCTCAGCCTGTCATCTGAGCCCAGAAGCTAGAATGGAATAGTCTCTAACTTTTCCCCATCCTTAACTTACCTTTATGCCATTTCTTTGTGTTTAGGTATAGCTTGAGTGACTATAGTCCTATACCTGTGTTACTGCTAAGTAGAAAAATCTGTCACTTCTCTGCTAAAGATATAGTTAATGAAATATAGAGCACACACCCACTGACGAGTGTTTGTACCTTGGAGGTGGGTAGCGTTGGGATGGAGGCATATGTTAATATTAAAATTGGATTATAATGAAGAAATTTTATTTGCAGGAAAATATTTTGCCACAATTGCTGATTCATCAGGACATCTCCTATCTGCCTTGGTTGGCAGGTTCTACGCAGTTTATCAGCCACAGTTATGCCATCAAGTTCCAATCCCTGTAAGGATTTCAACAGAGCATGGCTGCAGTGTATCCACTCTGCTCCACCCTCTGTTCCATCCTTCTTACCATGTGCTTAAGGGTGCAGGTTGTGTTGCATGTGGAATCATTGTGCCAAATGCCAAATGCAGTCCATGCAGGAAGTAGCAACTTCAGTTCACCTGTTCACTCCCTATTATCTGTAACGTTATATTCATATTATGTTAGAATGTGAATATAACTTTGCAGATTTCACTAATTTCACCCCCAGTCATCTTCCCACAGCAAGTCTCTGTTTTGCAGATTGTACTTGCAGAGAATTTGTAGTCTGCATTTTTGAAAAACTTGGTAACAAAATATGTTTAGCATTCCTCGTTGCAAGGAGACTGTTTAAAAAGCTCTAAAATGATATTTTAGTTTATAGGTTATTTATTGTCAACAAGTTTATTACTTCAAAACATTTTTCAATACTCCTCTAACAGAGACATATTTTACCATATCATCACAAAATCATTACTCAGTTTTGCATCTCTTTTATTTGAATTCTACATTCTGAAAGAATAGCATGTAAAGAAACCACCTATTTTTGAGAGAAGCAGTGGGACCAATTTAATAAGTGATGGTAGAAATACAGTCAGGAAAAAAATAGAGATGATTCAGCTTGGAAAAGTACAAGGTAATACATCTGGGGAGAAATAACAAAATACAAAATCAAATTCTGTAGAGGAGTACTGTGGATAATTAGAATGCTCAGAAAGACGTAAGGACAGTATTATATATATATTATATTACTTTTATTATATAT
This sequence comes from Lonchura striata, assembly GCF_050655825.1. Taxonomy (NCBI): domain Eukaryota; kingdom Metazoa; phylum Chordata; class Aves; order Passeriformes; family Estrildidae; genus Lonchura; species Lonchura striata. Next base: position 139,925,102 of record NC_140704.1, on the reverse strand, counting down.
AAGTATTATACAGCAAATCTTTTAAACTTTTTGCATTGAATTAACATAATCAATAAAACAAATATTTTTCCCCTATCTGCAAAGTTCAGGAAATGTTTTTTTGAGTCTTAATATAGTCTAGTGACAGCATACATTCCCAAAATAGTCCTCAGAGAAGCATTTCTGTGATGCAGAGAGCAGTGACATAGACATTGACATTACACTCTTAACTTTACAGGCTTCTCACATGCAAAAAACAAACAAACAAACAAACAAAAACGATGTCTGGCATCACAATTCCACCAAAGTGGCAACTGTTCAGAAGATACTTTTATCACATACATCACTGGCTGCCTGGATAAGAACATCACAAGTTTTCTGTGGCTTTCAACCAGAGCTGAAAGTGTGGAATAAGCCAACACTAAGGGTGAATGGAATAGGCTATCCAAAGGTTTAACCCCCAAGACATCTACCTGCAAAATGACAAACTCTTAGAAGAGGAATAGTTTTGCACCTGTATTTCCCATATGGTGTTCAGTATTTTTCCACGTTCTTCATCTTTCTGCAGTATGCTAGCATAGGAGCACATTTGAATCTTCCTCAGAATCTTGCTTTCAATAGATCATTCTTTTCTAAAAAATAAAAATTTAATGTAAATTCCTGAACAACTTTGCTTTTAAGCTGTATATATACACAGTAGTATTATGTAGGAAATACATCTTTCTGAGAAAATTCTGACATAGGAATAAAACTTTTTTTCCTATAATGGCATGGACATGTATCTTACTATTAAGTGCTGACCAGAGGACCATTTTAGCCACCTTCTCCACCTCCTTTGGTAAATCTCCTCTGACATCTGCATCACTTTCCTAGATGAATATGATTATGGAAGCCATTTAACTTATGTAATATTTTAGGAAATTTAAAGTCTGATTTTAGACATGGACAACACATGGTTATTATTTTTCTTGGTTATATTTTTTCATTAAATTAGTATTAGTTTTCTTATACACTGTCAGGATCCCTTTACCATGGATACTGTGCAAGGATATTTTGCTAAAATTGACAAATGTGGATGTACATAAGCATTAACAGTTTTCACTTAGTTATCTCATTAGTATAGTGAGAATTCAAAACACTTTAATCTGAATGAACACTAAATTTTAGCCCAAATCAAAATCACATAGATATACAGTCATGGTTTTATGTGAAAGAAAAAAAAAAAAAGCAGAATTTGATTTTTTTTATTTGATGTACTATTTTAGTTTATTGTTTTGTTTTATGTGATTATATAAATTCTGAAATTTGAAAAGGCTCAATTACTTACAAGTAGAAACTAATGAATATTTGGACACATTAAATACACATAAATAGTTTCTCTATCAGTTGAAGCACATAATGTTCACTATTTTCATGCAACAGTTTTTTGGATAATTCACCACTTTTGCAATTGGCTATATATTAATAATTTGGACATAGCCTTGAGGGAGGCAGAAGTGACATGTGGGCAAACAGAGAAAACTTCAAAATTAGTGTCACAGCATCAGGATACCATAACAGCATGACACAGCTAAAATACAATGAATGCCAAATCTCATATCTGAACTCATATCTTTTTGTAACACATAAAAATTTACAGTAATATGGATAAAAATACGTCTTACTAAATATGATTATTAAATACATATATTTTATGTAACAATATTTTTATTTAATTCTCATGCATGCATATATTTCTGAACTGAAACTAAATTTTAATTGCTTAAAGACAGGCTTGAAAATATTGAAAGAAAAATAGCCATCTTACCAAACAAAAAGAACTGTACTGCAAATATAGATTGTGTGAAAAAGAAGATGAAGACACAAAACTCCTAAAGGAGAAATCAATATTATTGATACTATAATAAATGGAATGGCAACACGATCCCATTAACAGACAAATTTCCAACAACTTACTACCTAGGAAGTTTATTAATATCAATATTCTCCAAACTTGATTTTTTGAACATCATTTTCTTGTGATGAATGAGGCAGCTTTTGCTGAGTCTAAGAAAGTTTTTTATTTAATAAAAGAGGAAGAAATACGAAAAGAGGCATAATAAAATAATATAGAGGTTAAATTACCTGGAGACACTGAGGTATATGCATCATAACATTGCCTTCTAGATACAGGAAAAGTCGAAAGAAACAGACTCTATAAGGAATAATTCTTTAAAAGATATCAGCACTGAACGTATACTTTCAGTGGATAAAAATTAGTCTGAAGCAGACCAAATCAATATTATTTTAATTAGTAAGAAGATACTAATCTCAAAAATGAGATAGATAAGTGTAGAAGAAAGAAAAAGAAGAAAAAAAAAATTCTGTGTATTGAACCCAATTTGCTGGCCATTTTTCTGCAGCAAAATTTTCACTGATTCCAGCAATTGTTTTGATATAATGAGAATTGCAGCCTATTCTAATATCCAAGACAGTGACATGAGAAATAACGAAAGCTGCAACTCCAAGCTCACAGAGTACAAGAAGGGAGATATGAAGCCTTTCCACTTTCAAATTGCTGTTTTCATTCCTTTGCTGGGACAGCTTGCTTGCTCTTTTCTAATCTGCTGTTTTCAGACATAATTAGAATCTACTTTTGTTTAATTAAAAACATGTAAAAAGATACACAGAAATGTAATTCAATATATTCAGTCTCATCTGCTTTAAGTAATTCTCAATTAAAATAGTTGGCTCTGATATCCAATTTTAAGCTTTATGTCTTCAGTAGATATTGTGATTTACCCTTGTGTTCATTCTTTGCTGTATTCTTCTGAAGCTGAAACATAAAAACTAGTTTATTAGTCTAACTGAACATTTTATCACCAGACATTTCTGTCAAAGCAAATGTTTTTCATGGTTTAGTGATTTCAAGTTTACTAATGCTTATGAGTCATTTAAACCCCAATTGAAACTTGGAAAAAAGTACAATCATAACTCAATATTTGAAAGATGTTTTGATATGCTGCATAAAAAAAATAAAACATTTAAAACATGCAGGCTGCATACAACCCGTGTAACAATGAATCTGCTTAATTTTTTCCATTATCTCAGACTTCTTTTCTTGAATATGCATTTTCATAGAAGACTCTGAAAACTTTGCCAAAAGCCCCCTTCACACCAATTATTCAAAAGGCATCTTTACTGTTTATGTCATCTGGAAGAGAAGTCAAATGTCCACTAAGTTGACAGTATCATTACCTAGTTAACTGTGACACAAAAGTGTAATTGGGAGAGGTCTCTTAAGCTCAGAAAAATCATGGTATATCCCTACTTTTCCAGCAATTACAAAAAGCCTTCGAAGCATAGATGGCTCTCTTTAGATAGCATTTCATATTTGCTTTCCCTGAAAGTAAACCCTAAATAAAACTAACAGAGCAATGGCATCCTGGTAGACTAATTGAATGAAAAATCTCCTGTTCTCTGATAATGATAGCTAGCTGGGAGCCATGCTAGAGCACGGCTATCTTTTAAGTCTTCTTTTTCCAAGATCAATATTGCTGCTTTTTAACACTTACTTTTAATTATCAGAGAAGGAAAAAAACTTGTTCCAATTCAACAGCAGAGGTCCCCTCTTAGTCATTCTTCTCAAGGCCAAAGAGGCCCAGCTCCCTCAGCCTTTCCTTACAGGAGGGATGCTCCAGTCCCCTGATGATCTTTGTCACCCTCCACTGGACCCGCTCCAGGGGTTCCACGTCTCCTGTGCTGAGGGGTGCAGTCCCAGACACAGCATTCCAGGTGCAGCCTCACTATTGCTGGTCCTACTGGAAGAGCTCATGGAAGGTGTCTCAGTTACAGTGGAATACAGTCATGACAGATGTAATCTGAACAGTTCAATTCAGTGAAATGGTGGGTGCCAAGACTCATTTTTCTCTACTGATTAGCATTGTCCTCTATGGCAAAATTAGAAGTTATATATCTGGCCTGACATACCTACACAGGTGTACTCTGATGAAAGATAACTTAGGCACTATTTTATGCTAGTCACATGCTCTGATTTATTTTTATAGCTTGATTAGTCGTTCTCTATTAATTGAATTATTAACAATTTAAAACCTCTTAAAATTTTTACTGTCAGGTTTACAGTAGACAGGTAAATACATTTTATGTATGCAATATTTAAGCTTTCAAAGATCATAATTTTGGTAGTTTACAGGGAGGAGAATACTAACACTATTTCAAACATTAGCATTGAAACACTGTTGTATAAATGTTGCTAATCAGCCACCTAATTCTTTGGGAGTTTCACCATTTACTCAGTAAGTTCAGCATTGCTTCCAAGGACTTTGTGCACAAATATAGAATTCTGTGCTGCATCCATGACCTGTAATCTCTGGCTTATTTTTGTATTCTTTTTCTGCTAACTTCATTGATATCTGCAATAAATAGGCATAGACAAGGTGCAAACAGATATGATGCAAAATTTTCAAATAATGCTTTTGTACCCAAAACATCTTTAACCATCTCTTCAGGTTGTATGAAGCTTTGTTTAGTAATATTGCCATCATCAGATAAGAATAACAGGAAATATTTTTTAAGGATTTATGGAACAAAACTACAGTGGAAAAGTGTAACTTGATAGAGACAGAACAAATTAACATACCTGAAATATGTTTGTGCATGAACAAACTGGTCATGGAAAAATATCAATGGATATTTAGCAATTGAAGATAAGTAACACACTAAATTGGTACCTTTCCCAACTGTTAATTCCCTGTGAGTGACAAAATTTAGCCAGTGGTTTCTCATGAATATACAGGCAAAAGGAAAAGTGATGTCATAATGGCAAGTTTATCATTATTAATCTGTCAATGATAAATATTTTTTCTTCACACTTTTTGTAGAAAAGACAAGTGATATAAATATTATTTCTCATGAATATACAGACAAAAGGAAAAGTGATGTCATAATGGCAAGTTTATTATTATTAATCTGTCAATTATAAATATCTTTTCTTCACATTTTTTGTAGAAAAGATAAGTGATATAAATATTGCCCAAGGTTTGGTCAGAAATGTTTCTTGTCACAAAATCAGATACATTTCAAAATCTTGTCAATCAGGTTGAAACCTAATGGGCTTTACATCAACCAGCTCCATGTGGATATCTTAGATAATTTAGGCAGCTTTAAATGTTACTGGATGTGTCTTCCTGGGAAACTGATCTGAGTCCTTGCTGTCTGACAATTTATCACTTAATTTTAAACTTTAGCCCTTTCCAATATTTTGTTACCTTTTTAAAAGGATGTGCTTCTTGTTCAAACATTAATGCTGTTCAGAGTCTCTTTCCTAATTGAATTGCTTTTTGTCTCAGCTTTGGAGGCAGCTAACAAAGCTCAGCTGGAGGTTAAGGTCAACCTCATCACTTGTCATTCCTCTATTTTACGGATGTTGAATTCTATTAAAGGGACCTTCTCTTGTCTACTCCCTCTAAAAGAAAAGGAAAACTGTCAAATCAATCTTTACTTGAAGCAAGTTCGAGGGGATTATTGTATTATTTCCTAATTTCTAAACTCCTCCTCCAACCTCCACCCCTCCCCCTCCAATGTAGAAACATACTCAGATATGGGTGTAAAAGCTGAAGAAAAAAGTGACAGACCTGGATGTTCTAAGTGTTTCCAACCCATCTTCCTCTGTGTAAAACTAGTCCTCCTTCCTATTGTACAGTGGCTTTAAAATCTTTTGTTAGAGAAGCTCTGAAGAAATGATTTCATTCTTGAAGTGTTCATTTTAACATATTGACTTCTTTATTGAAAAAACTTTTGCTGCTAAAGTGCTTGAATATCTAAAAAACAGATCATACTTATCTTGTAATTAAATTAAAGTTTAACAATATTAAATATTAATAGAGAGCTTGTATTTTTATTTTGTATAATTTTCTCCCATTTTAAAAAAATGTGTTTCTTTCTGTAAAATTACTTAATTGGAAGTAAAGCACAGAAACATACAGTTCTACAATAAGACCAGCAATGCCTAATGAATCTGGTAATATAAATCTCTCTGTTAATAGATGAAAAACCTCTTTAGTTGTAACAAGCCTTTAAAAATGAGATAAACTTGCTAAAATAACTTATTATAGAAAACATAATAAAAATAATATGTTGTGCTTAATGCTAGTAAAGCCTTCCTATCTCAAAGCAAATTAATAAAACCTATTCTGCTCAGCAATAAGGTCAGAAAAATAGATATCTCCAATTTGCTGTCAACATTGCAACCTTAGACAACAAACTGCTGAACAGCCAGGAATATAATATTGGAATATTTATGTTTCGTGTAAGCAAATTCTGCAACACTATGTTCTTGGTATAAATTTTTTGTAGAAATAACAAGTACATGGCAGTACCTCAAATTCTGGTGTAAGAAAATAATTTTGCAGAACATTACAATAAAGAAGGAACTCGATACATACTGTAAAATATTTGTCAAAAATATCTGGTGTTCTGCTTACTGCATCTCACAGGGTATCACTGTGCTGAGCCCTTTTGGTGGTACCCCAGTCTGACCAAGGACACTATGGAAGTGTAAGCTGTGGACACTGAATGTCATTGTTCACATCACTAGAAAATGGCAGCTGGTTGTGCGCTGGGCTTGAGTGCCACTTATCCTCAGTAAGTTCTCCAAGGAGACCAAGCTGTGTGGTGCAGCTGACAGGCTGGAGGGAAGGGATGCCATCCAGAGGGACCTGGAGAGCCTTAAGAGATGGGCCCATGGGGTCACCTGGTTGCAGCCTTCCAGTAGGTGAAGTGAACCTACAACAAAGCTTAAGAGCAAGGGCAGGTAGTGATAGGATGAGGTGAAATAGCTTTAAATTGAAAGATGGTAGGTTTAGACTAGATTTTAGGAATAAATTCTTTACTGTGCAGTTAGTGAGACACTAGAACAGGTTGCTCAGAGATGTTTTGGATGTCCCATTCCTGGAAGAGTCCAAAGTCAAGCTGGATGGGACTTAGAACAACCTGCTCTACCCGAAGGTGTCTTTTCCCATGGCAAAGGCCTGGAATTAGATGATCTTTAAAGCCTCTTCCAAACTAAAACACTCTGTGATTCTATGATAAGCTCTGTCCCAGCTTGCAGTGAATGTCTGTTACTTTCGGTCTAGACTTAAGGGTAACATAATTGCTCAATGAAAACATGTAAATTTTCTCTGATGTGATGCAGTCATCATGTTATGTATTGCTCAGTAAATAAATGTTTTTTTGATAGTAAGTTTAATCATCTGCTCTGATGTCTTTGATTAAAAGAGTCTATCAGTAATTCAGTGTGAAAAAAAATCAATATATTTTGTCATCCTAGTGTAACTGATTCACCTAAACACAAAAGAAATGTCTGAATTTATTTACCTTAAGAAGGGGAGCACATAGTCAAAGAACAGTGACTCATGCAGTTTTCCCCATCTCCATTCCCCTCCTCCAATGCAGTTTCTTTACTGACTTTAATGAAATGCATCTGCACTCCTTCTTTCACTAGCCTTTCTTTCAATCACCCTTCCTTTCAAATGCCCTTTCTTTCAATAACCTCATTACTTTCTTTTTTCAAATTTTAGAACATTTTCAGAGTTTATAATCTCCTTGTAAGCTTTTTACAAACAATAATGGATTTTTATACCTGGGATTTTTTTCCAAATTAACTATTTTTTAAATTGTATATTTAAAAAATAAGGAATTTGATCTGTAAGAGGATGCCAAATAACAAACAAATAAAACCAAAAGGAAAGTGATTAACAGCACCAGGATTTATGCTACTTAAATTTTATCTTTCACTGAAAGACAATCAAGTAATTATATTACAGTTCTATAGTTCCCACACTCTTAACATATTCTTTTTTATCTAGACCTCTACAATGTCTACCATACAGTTTTCCAACTGTGACTAAAGTTTAATTACTACTGCAAAATTCCTGCTGAGTTTGTAATGTTAATCTTGAAGAGTTTAGTTTTATTTGTTAAATTCACTAACACTTCGTCTTTATGAGTGTCAAAGACCCCCTACAAGAAGTGGGAAGGGAATATTAACAAGAATCTTGAAACATACTTTACCATACCTAATGACCTCAGGTATCTCAGTCTGTGATGTGGGAAAAAAAAAAATGAAAACCTGTCTACTCATTATATTACAAAATATCACAACAGCCACCAATTTACATTCATTGATTACTCAGAGTCACAATTTTAAAGCACTGTGTTTGTCTCAATTTTAATGTTTTTAATTACTTTGTAAATCTACACTGAATTCAGCACATTGTTTGGGATATTCGCAAGTTTATCAGAATTATCTATAGCTTGTGGGCATCTGTGTTCTTTAATCAGCAGATTAGATCTCTAGTGACCAAAACCACTTTTGGCAGCTAAAAGGAAGAATTCTCTGGTGGACTGTGGTTGTTTTTAAATAAGTGAAACACTGCTAGCCTTTGGTATGTTCTAAACAGGTCACAAAAGTACAAATGTTTCCTTGCCAGATTTCCAATTAGACTGCAACCTGAACACACAGCAGTGTAAACCAGATTTGCTAAATAAAACCAACATATCACCATGTAGGTGGCTTGTGACAGACAATATGCACCTGCTCATACTAATCAGGGCTCTCTTCCCACAAACATGCAATAAATCTGTGGCTACTCATCATTCACAGTGTGTCCATGAATAAAAAAAATAAACATTTAGCTGATTACTTATTACTTTCAGCAAAAATCAAATATTTTTAAGCTTTATAATGTAAAAAATAAAGCTTTTGAAAAAGATAAGACATTTTCTTAAAATTAAACTCTGAAATTCTTTTTCTAAATAGCAATTTTAAATTAATTTTCTTGGACCACTATTAACATGGTATGATAGTATTTTGCTACATTCATTTTTTGCACTTGCATATTCCTTGTTAAGTAAGGTGTAAGCAGTTTAATATCTTCTGGATACTCAATTTACACTAAATATTTAGTTCAAGTATGAGAACCTTGCAAGTTGAAGACTGATGACATGTATTTCGAATGGAAACTCTGGAGATATCGAACTGTTTCTCACCTGTCGTTTCTCCTAAAAGAAGACCGAAGTAAATCCAACTAATTTTCAGATTTCTGTGTGATTTGATTGAAGATCTTTCTTCATATCAGCTTTCTTGCCCTTCTTCTCCATAGTTAGTGTCTTCTGCTAGCTTATCTGAATCTATGGGGTTTTCCCCATTCCCACACATCTGCCTCTTCATACGTCACACTTCATTTGGTCACTTCATTTTTGGTACCTTTCTAGATTCCAGCTAAGCCCAGTATTTTGTAATTTTCTCATCTGGACTTGGATCACAGAATCAGTAAGGCTGAAAGGGACCACTGGAGGTCATCTAACCCAACCTCCCTGCTCAAGCAGGGTTCCCTAGATCATTTCACTCAGAATTGTGTCTGGATTGTTTTCAAATAGCTCCAGAGAAGGAAACTTCACAACCTCCTTAGGCAGCCTGTTTCAGTAGTTTGTCATCTGTAAATCATAATGAATTTCAAATCCTGCATGTCTCAGTACACCCAGTGATTTTTTCTATGGCAGCTGGAGAACATTGGAGAACTACTCATAATTAATATAAATACACACATATTTCACTTCAAGATATTTTTCAGTTTTATTCTTTGTCTTTTCATTTGTTCAGGTAATTACTTCAGCTGAAGTCTATTACAGGCAGTTTATAGCATGTTCTGTGACCTTTGATTTAGCAAAAAGCTTCTGAGGTTTGCTGTTATTTCTGATGGTCCTCAGTTGTGCCTAAATTAATATCAAATAGTCATGGCTTGGTTTATTAGAGAAACATTGACAGTCAGACTGAGTCCTAGCAGTTTATTTCAAAGCATGCTGTGATTTATTGAAGACATTGCCTAACTTAAGGAGAGACATGCCCCTATAACCTGTTTATATAATTTTCTTTTTGCAGTCACTGCTGATGGATCAGCAGGACATGACAGCAAAGGCAGTTATTTGTCTCAGCTGCCTACAGTTTTGTCCTTTCTTTAGCACAGTGATGGCAAGTTCTACCATAGGTTTGTTTTTCTTTTATTCTCCAATTCTCCAAAAACACATTCAATTCACATCAAGGCTTTAAATGGGGTAATATTCCCCTTAAATCAATTGTCAATAAACATAATTTCTGGAAGAGCACTAGCGATATTTTCAATGCTACATGCATTATGAGTGGTAATATGTAGTTTTCCATATATTAGTTTTCATTAGAACCTGAACAACAATGAATTGAGGTGCAAGTTAAACTGACACAGTTCACAGTAAAATTATACGTTTGGCTATGTAGAGTTCCTTTATGTGCAAATAGTTAAGGCACAAACTGAGAGTATAGCAGGATATGGAATCCTGTGATACCATAGAGTTTTCCCCACCTAGGCTGATAGAGAAGGCTTAACCCATGGTGATCTACAGCACTACTGCCAATCTTCATCAGATTGCCTCCCCCATTGGCCAGTTGATACTGCCCACCCCAATTATTCATCCCTACAGGTTGCTGCCCTTTGCCCACCCCTGTGCCAATGACTGCGTCCCTGTCATGGTTGCTGACTCCATTCTTAACTCCTGCAGATCACATGGTTTTTTATGTATTGATTCTGGTCCCTTTGGTCTGATGGATGCCATAAAACCTTGCTGGAATATATAATGCAAAGATCCTTCCTGTTTTTCCTCCACTGAGCTCTCTGTGCTGTGTGCAATGTGCATGGACTTGAAATGGCTGTTCTTGTGGCCTTACTCTGAGTGGCCTTCGAAGGAGATATTTCAAAGAAGGTTGCAGCAATTCTACCACCCTACCATGCTGCAACAGTAGAACTGTATTCACTATACTGTCTATCTGTTAAATTCCTAGTACCCAAATGAATTGTCTCAGACATCATATTGTACAGTATTTGGAAGGCATTTCATTATTTTTCTCATTTGAGGCTGTTTTAATTTAAATATTTATTTTAAATATTCATCAATCTAGTGAAAGAGAATGTAAATGGTGCTAATATCACACTCTCGGTTTTTTTTCTAAGATTTGAGTTTTGAGTTTTTTCCCTACATCAAAAACTTGAATGGGGGGTTTTAGATGACTATTCTACATCTACAATCTGACAGGTATTTATCAGAGGAAACTTTCTGATACATGTACAGAATTTTTAAACTGGGATAACAGGTCTCCAGATAAGGCCATAGGGAGGTGAGCTATATCAGCACACACCATCCAGATTACCCACTGCATATGAAAACACTGGGCTTATTATGAATGCATGACACAGTCATTCTGCCATTAGTAGGTCTGATGCTTCTCAAAAGTGCCAGATGTCCGACACATTCCCAAAAGACTGCACACATGCACAGCCAACTTGCAAAAAGTATGTTTTCCTAGTTCAGTATTTCCTTAAGAATTTCCTTCAATGTACTTGCCTTAAAATCTGTTTCATCTTTTATACAGAGAAAGTCTTTGGCAGTATCTGCTGCAATGCAAGTTTAAGTACTTCATACAACATGAATCAGTATCAACAGGAAAATCTGTGAAAACCACCTATCTAGAAATCAAAGGGATTCATGACAAGTTTGATATTCATGAAAGCATAGCAAAGAACTATATCTAGGACTTCTACAGCCTAGGATATTTCTATACATATTTAATTTATATAAAAGTCTTGTTAACTGGGCCATTCTTTTTAACCATTAAAAGATATTACAAAGGAAATTATGTGACACAGAATCTGTAAATAACTTGTGATTTACTAAACACACTTTTTTTTTCTAGAAAATATTCCAAAAATACTTTATAGATATATAAAACTGTGAGTTTTTGGTAGGAAATTATACTCTTTGAAAGTTTGAGAGATATATACCAAATTTCTTGTAACTAATAAAAAAATCTTCCTCAATCTCAGGGAAATTCTGTTGCTTGATCTGTAATAAAATGCTGGACCCTGGAGCTGCCTTCTCTATATACTGTTGCTTCATAGGTAGCCTGTAGATGGAAAGTACAGATTTGTCTCAGCAAAAGTGACATATTTTATTGCACTTACACATGCAATATATGGGTCCTTAAAAAGTGTGCTCCATTAGTATCTGTCCCTGCGCCCTAATGCAGGTACCAAGCCAGACCAGTCTTTTGTGTAATTCAGATCTTGTCATCCTCTGCAGACATTGGGAACCTGGGCACAGTGCTACTCTGCAAGATCACTATTAATATATGCTTTAATTCACAAGCATTTACAGGAATAAATGTAAATATTTTTTAGTATTTTTAAATCTTTGAAATTTTAAAAATACTACTGAACTTCAGTTTTGAAAGCTCTACTTAAACTTCTACATCTTGAAGGATTTCTGAATCTTTACAGAATCTTATGTGTCTGTAATTTTTGCCTCATGTAAGAAAATTGTGAAATTACATGGCAATTTCCCAGACCACAGATCAGAACAGTAGCACAGTAGAGCAGAACTATACTAATATTTGAAGAGAACAAAAAGCTAAAGAGAGGCGCAGTAAATTAAACTAAATAACAAATTATAATTGATTTCTTGTTTCCTGAAAAAAATCTTCCAAAATTTCAAATAACAGTAATTTTCTATACAACTGTTCTCACTACAGTTTATAAAACTGATAGCTAGTTGTATTTATGGGTCTTGGCTGAATATAATTAACTCAGCTAAGGAACATTTTGATTAAATTAATCATAAAAAAAAATTTATTTTATAACACTCTGGCATCTGAAAATCATCACATTTTTAATTAATACATTTTGTTGCTTCTACTTGCAAATGCTGAATTATGTCACAATTGAATTTTAGCTCTTCAGTTAGTATTATACACAATATTGATAATGTAGCAAATTCAGATAACACCTACTTATAAAATACAGTTATATACCAATTTCTTTGTGAAGGTTGTACATCTTTCCCTAAGACAACAAATGCTCTCACTCTTATGTTACATAAACCAGAGAAATGAGAAATGAAACACTGGATTTAAAACAGCTTTAGGACAAAAGATCCTGAGGTACTTGAGAGTTGAAAGCAGAAACTCTCACAACCACATTGTGGCGCATCATTTTGACAGTTCAAACATAACAGACATGTTCCAGTTTTTCAAGCCCTTGAACCAAAACGAAGAGGAATTCAGTGGTCTGTAGGCATCCATTTGCTACTCATGCACATGAAGGACAAAAATAAGGATGGACCACAAAACTGAGAGGGAACTTCTGTCCTTAAACTGAGCTTTGGGCTGCAGATGGAGTATGTTGTCCCTTGAGAATTCCTTCTGTTAACCATGGGCTTCACCTGCAATGCCTGAGGGTGTCTCCCCTTGCCCCCAGCTGCGGTGGGAGGAAATTTTATGTCTCTCAGATGCCAGCAATGGGCAGCTGACTTGGATGCTCCTGAGCATCAAAAATGGTGTTGGAGTTTGTGGGTAACCAAGTCAAGTTTCATCAGTTAGCACAGGTTTGTCAATATATGCAAAGTAAATTTTCCAGGAACCAGTTCATGGGGGTTCTGGTCTTTTTTCCTTGATTTAATTATGTTCTGAACTAGAAATTAATCTCAACAATCTGGACCTCTACTGAAGGATTAAAGAGTACATAGAAGTTTTTTGTTTCATTTAGTAGTTCCTTATGCCCTCAGAGCTGCCTGGAAGTGGGAAGAGGTCAACTGAACATGGTCAGTCAAACATGTCCAAATTTTATGTGTTATCAAAATCAGTAGATTGCTGTTGCTGACACTGAGGTTCTATTTTTTTTTTTTTTTTTTTTTTTTATTTCAGAGAATAAAAAGTCTGAATTGTGCATCTTTAAATGAAAACTTTTCCTCCTCTCTATTCCATAGCAAGGAGGTAACAAAAAAGAAAGAAATTGGTCATACTGTCAGAAAACCTGCATTTCATATATAGAGCAATCCTGAGCACAGCTAAGTCAAGCACATTTGTCTTTCCATTTTTTTCCCTTGCTCTCCAGCTCCAGGGAAATACTGTCAAGTTCACAAGAGTTAAATGGCCACCAAACCATAATGTGGCTTATCAATCTCAGTGACAGCACTGCAAGGGATCAAGAATGTTTCATGCTTAGTGCCACAACATCTTCAAAATCAATGTGCATGTCTGAAGAGACAGATTTAGAGTCAAGTCAGGAGAGTACTGAAATTCCTTTATGGATGTACATGAAGCATATACACATTATAGGTTTCCTTCCATTAAATTTCATTAGAATCATGTAACTCTAAAGAAATATTTTAGAATGAGAGATTTTACATTATTTTCTTACATTCTCACAGATACTTTAAGGTAGGTTTATACTCTTTTTGCTTGCCTTTGGATTAATTGCTATGCAACTTTCAAAATCAAGGTTATGCTATAAAAAAAGAGCAAAGTAATCACAAATATCTTTAATAGGCACATCTCTGTTAAAAGCCAATATACAATTTAAAATATTTTATTTATGATTTGTTTTTTCTTTCATTACAATTTTTATTATTTTTGTTTATTTTTATAAATATGTTGAATGTATGTCTACATATATATATATATATATATATATATATATATATATATACACACATGTATATGTATGCAAGTATTTTCCTTTCACAGAATCACAGAATGTGTCAGGTTGGAAAGGACCACGGTGGCCTGTCTGTTCCAACCTCCCTGCTCAAGCAGGGTCATCCCAGAGCACATGGCACAGGACTGCATCCAGAGGGATCTTGAATATTTCCAGTGAGGGAGATTCTAAAGCCGCTCTTGGCAAACTGTTCCAGTGCATGGACACTGCACATTAAAGAAGTTCTTTCTCATGTTCAGGTGGAACTTCCTGGGCATTGGTTTCTGCACATTGCTTCTTGTCCTATTGCTTGGCTCCACTAAGAAGAGCCTGGATCTATCCTTGGACATCCTTCCTTCAGATATTTATAGACATTGATGAGATCCCTTCTCCAAAGTCTCAAGACTGAACAGTCCCAGCTGCCTCAGCCTGTCCTCATAAGAGAGATTCTCCAGACTCTTGACCAGCTTAGTAGCTCTCTGCTGGACCTGGTCCAGAATCTCCAGGTCTCTTTTTTTCACTGAGGAGCCCAAAACTGGATGTGCCACACCATGGCTGAGTAGAGGGGCAGGATCACCTGCCTCAGCCTGTTTTGACCTTCTTGGCCACACAGGCACACTGCTGGGCTCGTGGTCAGTTTGTTTTCCACCAGGATCCCCAGGTCCTTCTCCACAGAGCCACATCCCAGCAGGTCAGCCCTGAGACTGTACTGGTCCACATTCCAACTGAAGTTGCTCCTCCCCAGGTGCAGGACCCTGCACTTGCCTTTATTGATTTTCACACAGTTTTTCTCTGTGATCGCTCCAGCCTATCAAGGGCTGCACATCCTGGGATATTAGCCACTTCTCCCACTGATGACTCACATATCATCAGTGAACTTGCTGAGTAGGCATCTGCCCCTTCATCCAAGGCATTGATGGGTCATTTCCATTATGAATTAGCAATTCACTTGCTAACTTGAAGTGAAATCCAGGTTAGCTTCAGATGATGAAAATCTCCAGTGTAAGTTCCCCTTCTTGTAATTCAAGAAGGATTAAAAATATTTCCAACAGCAGATGAATGAGTGTACTGTTAATATACATATTTAAAATTAAAGATTTATGCTAGGGGACTATAGCTGATTTTTTTTATACATGAAGACTTCATATATAGGTTGTACTTTTTAAGCCTATGATAGTTTGAAAAATAGGTTTGATTTCTTTTATAACAATATACCACATTTTATTTTTAGCCTCACAGCATCTCAATGTATAAAACAGAAAGAAAATGTTTGTTCTTTCACAATCAGTCTTTTGTTCTTTGTCAAAGCGTTACAAAAAATATTCCTTTTGTTTTCACCCAATTCAAAAGAAACCAATTAATAAGAAAACAATTAATTCCATAGATTATGTAGTATGGAATGATAAATTTTAGGATCATAGAATCGTAGAATATCCTGAGATGAAAGAGACCCATAAGGATAATAAGTCCAAATCTTTGCTTCTCACAAGACTATCTAAAACTAAACCACGCAACTAAGAGCATCATCTAAATGCTCCTCAGTCACTGAATTTCTTGTTTGGCATCTAATCCTCTAAACATTTTAGATTCGGTCAAATATCCTGGATTATCTGTTCCTGTCTTCATTTTGTTCTACTTAAAACTTCCCTAAGATTTAAAAATTAAGCTTTAATATGCATTTTCTATATGAACTATACATAATGCATCAAGTCATTAGGCACTTAAATCTAAATTAAACTGCTACATGTGATGGTTGTATGGAACTTTCTTTGTACAGGTAGGTAGCTGTAGCAATTAAGATCTCCCAGAGAATGTGTGCTGCTGTAAACATGCAAATTCACTCATGCATCTGAGCAATGTGGGCAGAGGAGTGCTGTTTGGCTAAAGGTATCCAAGGATATAGTTCTGCCTTTGGACCTAATCTGCTGTATTTAACTGTAGGAAGGGGGATTTCTACTCTGCCTTTCTTTTGCCACATCTTTTTGCAAACTCTTGAGACTGCTCTTTTCACAAGTGCTTTTACAATGAGTTGGATGCAGGGAAGCAAACAAGAAAGCCAAGGAGGTGGGGGAAATGAGCCAGCCAGCATCTGTCAGACATCCACATTTAGTTTACATAAGGCATTATAAGAAACCACATAAATTAATGAAACAGAAAGAAATTCCAACACAGCCATCACAGGAAAAACAAAGAAACAACCAGTACAGTGAGAATATATCCCAAAAATATAAATATCAGAAAAAGTCTAGAAAAATGGCTCTTGGGAGTGACAGCTTTTTGAAAGCACTTTTATTATATGCAGACAAATTGTTCTGTGGTTCATTTCTCCAGAGCTTAGATAAAGAGGATTTTGCATTTTCCTTTACAACTAGTCAGCTGCATCAAAGAAAAATATAACCAATTATCACTTTCTTCACTTAGCTGAAACAAATATGTACCCAAAACTCCTGAGAAACTTAACTGCTTTCTTAAACATATGCAAAAGTTGTTGCTAGTGAGATGAATGAATTTAGAATATGCACAATAGATTTTTCACTTATTTTTATTCATCATTTCATGTTAATTTTTTTTAAATACCAGTCTTATCCATTCTTTTCTTTTTTCCTTTTTGCTGTTTTCTGTTTGTTTGCATTTTGTTTTGTGGTTTTTTAGTTTTCTTTGGTTCTTGGTCAAGCATAGATAGAATCATAAAATCATACAATCATAGAATGTTAAGGGGTTGAAACACACTTTAAATATCTAGTCCCAAACCTCCCTGCCATGGGCAGGAACACTTCTCACTAGACCAGGCTGCTCAAGGTCTTATTCAGCCTGGCTCTGATCATTCCCAGGGTTGGAGCATTCACACCCTTCCTCAGCAACCTATTACACTGTCTAACCCTCTTCCTATTATCTAAACTATATTTCCTCTCTTTCAATTTTTACTCATTACTCCTTGTCTTATCACTACAGTTCCTAACAAAAAGTCCTTCTCAGGCTCCTCTGATGCCCCCCTTCAGATTCTGGAAAGTTGCTATGAGGTCTCCACACAGCCTTTACTTCTCCAGGCTGAGTTCCTCAACTTTCTCAGCCTGTCTTCCTAGGATAGGTGCTCCAGTTCTCTGATCATCTTCATGGCACTCCTCTGGACTTGTTCCAACAGTTGTATATAATTCTTATGTTGGGAAAGGCACTTCACCACCTTTGTTTCCCTCCTTTAGATGCTCTCTAAAAGATTAATTTTTTTCTTATATTGTGGTGCCCATATCTGCCCCAGCACTCAAGGTGAGGCTGCCCCAGTGCAGAGCAGAGAAGGACGATTGCCTGGCTGGCAATGCCTGATGCTCCCCAGGGCAATGTTGGCTCTCCTGCTTACCAGGGAACTGCTGCCTCATGTTCAATTTGCCATCAATCAAGATCCCCAGTCCCTTTCCATGGCACTGCTTTCCAGCATCTCATTCTGTCCACACATCTCAGAATGTCCATGCATCCCAGGTTGCCCCATCCCAGGTGAAGAATCCGGCACTTTCCCTTGCTGAATTTCATGTGCTTGGTGGTTGTCCAGGCCTCTAACTTGTCTCTCTACAGGACCTCTCTGCCTTTGAGGGAGCCAGCAGCTTCTCACAGCATTCTGTCATGTGTGAACTGGCTCAGTATCCCTTCCAGCCCCAGGTCTATGAAAATGTTGAAGATCTCAGGGCCCAAGATGAAGCCCTACAGAATTCCACTGGTTACAGGTCACCAGTGTGATATCACCTCATTCACTGTAACCCTTTTGTGCCTCACATTCGAGGCAGCTGTTCACTCATCACATGTTTATCCAGCTGTGTGCTGGACACTTTGTCCAGAAGGAGACTGTGAGAGACAGTGTTGAAAGCTTTATGAAATTCAAAAAAGATGACATTAACTGGCTTCCCTTGATCAAGTATGTGGGTTTTATAAACAGGATTTTCCCCTCATGAAGCCCTGCTGGCTGTGACCATCGACTGCATTGTGTTTTAGGTGTTTTTCAATACCTCCCAGAGGTATTATCTTTTCCGTAACTTTGTCAGGCACTGAAATGAGACTGACAATCTTGTAGTTTCCAGGGTCCTTTTCCTGACCTTCTTGAAAACTGGGACAAGATTTGCCAGCTTTTAGTCAGCTGGGAATTCTCCAGGTTCCCAAGGCTGCTTCTTCCAGGTGGGGTCTCACAAGACCAGAGCAGAGGAATCACTTCCTTCGTCCTGCTGGCCACACTCCTTTTGATGCAGCCCAGGATCCTCTTGGCTCTCTGGGCTTCAAGCACATACTGCTGATTCATGTTGAGTTTTTCATTAATGCTCACCCCAAGTCTTCTCCACATGGAGAAAGACTATTATGCCTTTATTATGCCATGTAAATAATTTTCTTCAAGAGATATTTCAATTTTTATATTTTTATTATATTTTCATTATAAAATTCTAAATATTTTCTACTGTCTTATACTTAATCTATAAGACATTTGAATTTTAATTTGAGTTTATTCATAATGTTATTCATAATTTAATAGCAAACATAGTCAGTTTGATCCTAACATATATTTGTTCCAGATTGCAACTGAATTTAAAGTTCACAATGATATTCTTAAAATGAGGAAGACATCCCCAAGGTTGTTCAAATTTAAACAATAAAGTGTATGTTGTCATGAAATTATTGTGTGTTTGTATACGTGTTTGCTGTCAAGGTTAAAGTTTTAGCTTCGGTTCTCTTTGTAATTGCATTATTCTATTCTATTGACTGAAGATTGTGATAACTGAAAAAAACCCTAGAACCCAAATGTCATTCAGTGTTGCATGCAATCCAGAGAAACCACAGAAATTTAACAAATACCTGTCCAAACCCGTTTTGATAAGTACCAACGTCAAGGTTGGTTGGTATGGAACACAGTATAATATGTGTTTGTTTGGTCAAGCTTTCAACTCATATCTGGCTACATTAAAGTCTATAGTGACAGCATAGTCCAAAGTAAGTGAAAACCTTTCCAATTTCTTAAATAAATATAAGTAGTTCTGTTTTTTAAGATTTTGATACAATTTGCTTAAATGTAAACAAATTTTTTATATGAAGGGATTTAATATCTGAAGATGGGCATGCTAGGTGTTGATCCCAATTCAGCCTCACTAAAAGTCTACAAATACCACTAGTATAAAAGATTTCCTTTAAAAAGGAATCAAGCATTACAACAATCAAAATAAATATCAAATTCTAATTACATAGCAGAAATACATCAAAACAAGGCTTCGGCTAGCAGACCAACATAAGTTAACATAATTTTGCCACTTTTAAAAAAGCATATATTGACTTACTTTTCAAAAATCAGAATATTATTAGAAAACATATTTTTTATCAAGATCACAGAAATGACACTGGAGCAGATAGACGCTACATTAAACAATATATACAAATTGAACAGTAACTTTAAAACACCTGAAACTTTAGATTCACAGTAAAAACCAGAATAATGGGATAATTCCAGAGAAGTTCACTTCTGTAAATTAAATCAGAAGACCACATTTTCATCTCAAGTTCTTTACATACTGAAGAAAGTCCCCAAAATTCATAAAAATAGAGCTTAGGCAGCTGTCAACCAACCCAAAGCAAACTTAGGTCAGGTAAAATTTATGATTGGAAGTCTGTTGATTATTGCAGAATTGTAGCTAAGCTATTGGCAAACTGCAGGCAATAATTGACTAATTTTCATAGAAAGATTAATATATATGACAATAAATTAGAAATGACACATCAATTTATAGGACTGTCAACTAACTATTAATCATGAAAGGAGATTAAAAAGATCAGGATTTTGTGACTTTTTTGAAAAACATCTGTATTGTTCATAAATTCTACCTTTTTTTTTTTTTTGAGGATTAGAAAAGCGTGAAACAGAATAAGTATTCTTCTGTACAGTATTAAAAAGTGCATTATTATTATTTTTATCTACTTTCTGTGAACCGCAAGGTTTTATCTGCTATTCAGTGAACCACAAGGGAAATGGAAATTTAGACAATTATTCTAAAACCCTGTAAATTAAGAGTCTTTTGTTTCATGTAGTTTTGTTTCTTTGTTTCTTGTTCTTCCAAATAATATTACAATTTTTTTTAAATTTTGTACTACACAAATTTTCTTTCTTAGCTCAATAAGTTTTATTTCAGACATGAACAACGTTGATGAAAATGAAACGTATTCATCTCAATCACCATGTCTTCCAGTAACCTTCCAATGGCACTATTTAGAAGAAAAAACAAGAAAAAACAGGCTCATTTGCAAGCACCTTGCACATCCAATCCAAATGGGTTTTTTAATATTTAAAAACATTTATTTTCTTTTTCCTAAATGAAAAAAAGAGTCTTTTAAATGTTGGAATGAGAGTGAGAAAAATCTCACTTCATATATAAGACCCAAACTCCAGCCTTGCTCTTCAAGACATTATTTTCTCATGCATTGTTCAACCTACAAATAAAATACTCCTTTTTGAAAGTAGGACAGTGATGAGGGATCATCATTGAAGACAATGGAAAAAAATAAAATAGTATCTTTAAGTCATGAAATTATTTATTGCTTTATGTAGTTTTATATATTATGGTTTAGTATTTTATGTTTTCATTCTAAATGAAGACTGACAGCTTTCAAGATTTCACTTCTAAACTATATGTGTGACTTTCTGTATTTCTTTTGTTGTAGCCAGGCAAAGAAAAACCCCAAACTTAGGTTTTCTTTTCATCAAGATATGTTTGAATTATTTTCTTCTAGCTATTTTCTAAGTTTTTCGCCAATAGTTTACAATGTTCCAACACATTTCAATAGCTAACTGTGATTAGATAGGTGATAGGAAGCTTCATTTTACTATTTATTTCATCACATTAGGTAGAAAATTATTATCAACATTAAAATTATCTGCCCACCCCCAAAACAGGATCATTTGTTTAGGTCCCTATTTTCTCAGTTAACAGTGCTATCTCTCCAGCCCACTGGCTAATGCTGTACTGTAACTCTCCATCTCTCTTTCCTGAGTCCATATACTGTTGAAAAGAAAAATTACCTTCTCTGCATACTTGATTGATTTGATTTTTTTTGTTATGTTCTATTTTAAAACTTTGTAAACTATGCTGATGTTCTAGTAAATAGAGCATAGATGGGTTTTGTCAATAGTTCACTGGTCTGTGGTGATATTAGTCTTCCACAGAAAGTAGACATCACAAAAAGTTTACCTAGGACTCCTTAATAATGCCTCTTTCAGAAACTGGGGTGGGGGGGTTTGTTGAATAAGGAGAAAGTATCCCATATCAAATGCAAACTCACTTGGCTTCCTATTATTATTTTCCAGGTCTACTTCCAAAAATATAAAAACCCAATTTACTTTAAAATCAGGAATCACTCTTGGTTTTAAATCAGGAATCAGTTAAAGTATTGGTGACTCAAAAGTCATAATTTGCTTCCAGAAACTTAGACTCTGAATAAGCCTTCAGTCATGAAATTTGATTCATGTGTATGTGGTAGGCATTATTAGTTTAAGCAAATGGATGAATATAGCACACATATGGCTTTTACAATCACTCCTCTGTGTTATGCCATAGTTGAAAGCAACTATGGCATAGTTGAAGCAAGTGCAGAACATGGCTTATCTTTTTACAGATATTTATGACAAACAATAGTAAGTTCTGCAACCTTGTGGTATTTTTCCCATTTGTTCATATTCTTTTAATTTTGTGCATATAATGACCATTTTTAAAATTCTGCTATTTCATAGTTAAAGATTAAATATCAATCTTTATAAATTTTTATTTTTGAAAGACCATATTTTGATGTTGAAAGCTGGATAAATGCAGAAATAATTCCTTTGCACCAAAGGATAAGGTAATATACATTTAGAAATGCCCAGATAAGCTGAATAAACATTACGTTTCCAGAATGCTTCAAACCTGTCTGTTGTTCTTATGCGATAATAGCTTGATCTGCTAATTTCCTAATATATACTTCCATAGAAAGTGGCCTTTTAACATAAAACATATTTATTAATAAAGAAGGGTCCTTCACTGTTTTTCTTCTAAAAGACCTGGGTTAATTTACTTTGTGCATCTATATTTTTGCTATCCTAAGGTTCTCATCTGTAAAGATCTTTGAGGCATGCCTTGATTTTCATGACATATTTCTTCATTTTCTGATGCTGGTCCAAAGCTCTCCACTGTATAAATAAAAACTAATGATAAAACCTATTCTCAGAAAAAGTAGCACACTCTCAGAGAAATTAAAATTAAAAGCCAAACAATGTGTCCTTAGTGAGCTCAGCTCCATCCAAAATCCTAATTTAACATGGAATTATTCTAAATCTGTAACACTGTTGCAGAGTTTGGGATAATAGAGTAAGGAAAATGCATGTAAAATTCAGTTCCTGGGTTAGTTTAAAAAATATTTGTCACACAGGTTTCCAGCTGTTTTCTTGCTCCAAACTGTCTGGTTCTGGCCTCTACTAAGAAAAGTTGAGAACCTCTCTAGGGTTCAGCTAATCTATACATAATCAGACCTGTGATGCATAAACAAAAGCTGTGCTTTGCATAGATATAAATTGTCATTTGACAGGAAATTTATTCTGGGTGAAATGCTTTGCATTTTGCAACTGCAGATATGCCAAATCTTTTAAGTGTAAAGCTCTAAGGCAGAAAATGACCTTATGAGGCTTTCTATTCAGAGCTGTATGACATCCTGAATGAGTTCAGGAACATGCAGATGGCAGCTGCAAAAAGACATCTGATTGTAAAGCTCTTCAAGATTACCATGAAGAACAAATATACAGTCCATTTATTTCAAAAAGTTTAAGAGCATTTTCAATTTATTGGAATGCCTTTTTTATTGTGCCTCAAATAGCAGTGCTATTCCAAGTAAAATATCCTGTCAGGATGCAGAGTAAAATGCTGAAGTAATATGTACTGACATTCTAACTTCAATGTGTAAAGAAAATATGTGAGAATCATAGTAGTGAACATTGTTATTTCACAGCTACCACTGATTTGCTGTGATGGTAGTAATGGCTTTCCCTAGAAATTGCTGATTGTTGTTAACTGCTGTCTCCTTGCACAAGCAAGTGAGAAAAGGTTGAAGTCATCCAGGAAAAGAGGAATATGTACTTTGTAAAACTACTGGTGTAAGATTCCTGAGGCATATTTTTAAATATAAAATTTTATTATTAATTTCTTCTTAGTCTACAATACAAACTACTTTTTCAATTCAATGCAGGATTTTGTATAAAATTTTTGTGCATTTTCTAGCATGTATTTGAAGTGGAAGGATTGTTAATCTTTGGTTATTTTAAAGTAAGTATGAAAGAATTTTCATAGCAAATGATTTTTAAAACTGTTATCATGACTTTTTATTCTGGAAACCTCATGTTAAATGTATTTTACTGCATGCATAAGCCAATCAACCTATGGGTCAAACTGTAAATGTAAACTCAATAAATTTTCTTATTAGTGAGCTTTAAAATTCAAGAAATGAAGAATTAGAGGGCTATAAGAATGTTTTTCTGTTTTGTAATGGAGTCTACTAACAATAACTATTCTTAGTTTATTTTTATTAATGATGTTTTGTTTTGATTTGGGTTTTTTTGTTGCTGTTGTTTGTTTTGTTTTGTTTTGGCATTGCAATGTTATAAGGCTTTCTTGGAGATAACAGTTAATAAAAGAAATATTCTTTCTTGTCTTTAAATTTTTTGGAAAAGGGGTATAAACATGGCTTAAACCAAAGATATAAAAGGAAATTACCCTCTTCCTCTAAACACCAATATAGAGATCACATAGGAAAAAATGGTTAAAAAATATGTGAGGTGAGGAGCAAAAAAGGAACTTCAGGCAAGTCAACAATTTACTGCCATTGTGTAAAAAATGCAAAAGTGAAGCAGAATTAGAAATGAAGACAATTCCTTTAGAAGATTTTGCATCACAAAATCATTACTTTTCCTTAAGTTTACTTAAATGCTTAGAACAGCAGCTTTTTGAAGAGACAATCTCAGGAAACAGAAAAATATAAAGACTGCTTTTTAGGTGAAATGAATATGCTACCAATTTCCCATTTCTAACATTGTGGATAGAAAAGTTTTAAGTAATACATATACTGTGTGTGGGCATTTTAATGTCTATGTCTACTTATAAAAATCTCAAAAAAATGAACTGATGATTTAAAAAAAAATAAATTGGTTATGTTCTTTAGATAGTATGTGTGTATTGATAATTCTAATAAAAATTATAATGCCTTCACATATAGAAAAAATACTAAACAGAACAATAAGAAATTCAGAAAAACAGGTGAAGGGTCCATATTAGCCTGAGCAAAAATGTATATGTAATTATATTATGTCATCATACACCATATCAATTTCTGGATATAAATAGTTTTGAAGTTCTCTGTTCTTGTATCCCTACTGTACTACCATTTATTTTGACTTGTGAATTGACAAATCCAAAATGCATAACTGGTTTTGCTCATATAATAACTCAATTAGAAAGGGAGAAATAGAGTTGTTAGGTTTTCTTTGTATTATGAAACCCCTCAGTGTAGGTTCAATCTGAAAAGATGTAACTGGATGTTTTTACTTCTCTGACCATTTAATGAGATAACATTGCATGGTTTCATAATGAAACCATGTACTTTCAGATTTTTCATTACATTTGTGGCTTTTAGAATACCTTTTATTTAATTTGTTATTTCTTATGCCACTCAGCATAAGGAATGAGCCTCTCTGAAGGAGACTCTGAAGTGTTCCCTTTTTAAAAATTATTTATTTTTTTCCACTGCTGCTTGCTGCATTTTCGCAATTTATTTGGCATTGATTCATGAATGAGCTTTTAAAAATCCTAGAACCATGGATTTAGATGCTTTTAAAACTGCAGTTTTAGCAAAGGAGGCAATGGGCCATATCTAAATAAAACACTTGGGGCCTTTTCTCTGAAATCTATCATCTAGGATCCATTTCAGTTCATGCAGAGTCAGACCTGTCAGAAGGATATTGAAATCTAACAGCTCACTGATCAGCAACAGAAAAACAAGGAAAACAGATTTAATTTTTCAGTCTCACTCTCAGAGGGACATCCATGCCTACAAAGATTACAACTCATTGACACAGGTGGAGAATTTTCCTTGAAGCAGAAACTTTTTTTAGGAAAACACAGAAACACAGGAGCAGGAAGAGGACAGGTTTTTGATATTACCTTGTGAAGATCTTGGATGTGGACAGAGCTGTGCATCTAACCACCCATGCTGCAGGATCATGCTTCTCATTCTTCTTCATTCCCTCTCCTGGGCTAATTCTGTCCTGAGTGTTGGATATTCAGCTCTAAAAGAGACTACAGTGCCATAGCAAGGCAGAAGTTGTGATAAGGATAGTAAGATGTGATTTATACAGCCAGGATGAAATCTAGTTACACTGAGCCTGATTTGACCCCACCTATATTAGGAAAAAAAAATTGATAAGAATGAATGTGCAAAGACAGAGTTGGAAATGGAGTCACTAACACCTACACTGTGTATGTTTTAAGATTATTGCTTTAGATCAGCTCTGGTTTGATCCTGTAGACTGGATGTTCATCAGTATTTCATAGTGAAAGATTTTATTAAGAGTCATTCTAAAGAAATAAACCCCCCTTGTAGGTCCTCTGCTCAAGGCCCCTTACCAGCACAGTGTCAATCCATTGGATTCACTCCAGCTTCTTAACACTCTTCTGGAAATGGACGCAATTATCCCACATGTAACCTTATTAGCACAGGGGAGAGATCAAAAACCACTTTGCTGAATTTCTCCTAATGGAAGTCCAGTTTGTGGTTTGAAATGTGAACTCCAGTACAGCATCCAGTTTTGTTCTTGAAAGGCTTCATAAGTTTTATGCTTGCTCAATCAACTTTATCAAGGTGTCTCAGAACCGCAGATCATTCTTTCATTGTGTGAGTTAGTTATTTTGCTTTATTGTTTCTGCAAATTTCCTATAGCTGCTCTCTGTCATTGTTCACATTTTTCACACTGAGGAAAATAATGGACCAGATGGATTCCAGTGTCCCCTTGATGCTATTATCACCAACAGGACACCAGCTCATTCACTCACACCCTTTGAGTTTAGCAATACAACCATTTTTATCACCCAGTATTCTGTTCAAAACATTAGCTCCCAACTAAGAATGCAAGTAAGAGTTGGTGTCACAAGATCTACCTGCATCCAGGAGTGTCACAGTCACCACTCTCCTGTCATCCATAAAAACAGCAATTCCTTTACAGAAGGCAAGAAGACTGAATAAGCATGATCCTTGAAAAATTCATATGACTGCTCCTGATTTCTGTCCTATTTTTTTATGTCAAAACAAACAGATTGATTCCATTACTCCGAGAGGTGAGGTTTACTGGTCACAATTTCCCTTCTTGCTCTTTTGAAGGAAATCTACATTGCATTAACTTTGTTCTGCTTGTCATGAACCCCTTCCAGAAATTCAAGGTTTTCCACCAAGAAAATGTTTTGCTGCAATTCTCTCTGTTTTCATTAAAACTCATCCAGCTTTTTCTCTTCATAGCAAATTCCCAGGTATTCTGATTAGGTGAAATTAGCTGATGTTTGCTCTTCTAAAACCTTTTCTAGCATTTCAACACTCGTATATAAAAATCTACAGAGTCTTCTTTTTTTACTAGCTTCCAACTAGAAGTTGGGAGGTTGCCAAGCAGAAGGGAAGTGGAAGCTGTACTTTCTGTAATGCAGTCAACAGTCCTTAATCAGGCACAGAACCCTGAGGGCTCCGAGGTAATTCATTCCACTCAGCTAAATGGAAAATTATTAAAATAACATTGCATACTTTTATAATGTCTTCTCTCCAGGGTTCTCAAAGTGCTTTGTAATAATTAATTAATTAACTAAGCCTTGTAACATGACTTTGGCATAAAATACTACTGTACTCCAATCTACAAATGAATCTGCTCATAATGAATATGTATGTCAGCTCAAGAAAGGTGGTGTGCCTGTAAGCTCACCTATTCTTTCAGTTAATGTCTAAGAAAAATGAGATTAATTGCTTTTTGTGATGACAGCATTTCTTTATTACCCGGAGAGTAGAGGCAAAGCTTCAGCAAATCCCTTATATCCAGAAAGAAATATTTTGCTAAATATCCATTAATTAAAAGTGTAACCCCATATTGTAGCAGGACACTTCAATAAATTCAATGGTAAAGGATACAAAACAAAGGAAAATGAAGTGATGCTGGGATATTTTTTAAAGTATTATCTATAGTTATGATGTAAATTTTCAAGGGGAAATAAATTTCTTTTTTTTTTTTAATGAAAGCAGCAGGAAGAATAAGCAGATGACTCTGCTCAATTAGGAACTGGAACATACAGATTCTAGGAACTATTCTTCTGGGCAGGAACAAAATCCTGAGACACGGTCCTCCATATTGGCCATAATAGGTTGGCTTTTTTGCAGTAACTATTTCAGTTCTGACTGCTGTAATAAAAAGAGTATTTGAAATACAATTTCCTGTGATATATGCACAAAACTCATAGATATGAAAAATCAGGAAAACCAAATGCTGGCTATGAAACTAGGCCCATCCCCTTGATGCAAGAGTTAGTCTATAAAATACAAAATTTGCCTTTTAATAAAAGTATTATATATATATCTATAAAATCCACATTTAGCATTTAGTTCCAAGATTTCATAAATTGATTTTTCCAGCACATATCTTCTCTAATGACATGGGGTAGTGTAAGGTCTAGACCTACAGAAGAATCAGATAAAGGATAAATATAAATGAAGTTTTTTAATGCAAAAAAATTTAGTTGCAGAATAGTTAATTCTACTAAATGAATGTCAAACACACAAACAAAATCAGAGAAGACACCTTATTATCAAATTAATGTAGCAATAAATCTAGTATTACCATATAGATCAATTTAATTTTCATTATGCAAGCCATGACCTTAAGTCGAGATAAACCTACTCAGAGTTTGATATTTTACTCTGTTTCAAATTTTATGTTTTAGAGAAGAACCTTACTCATACTAATTAGTATTAG
This sequence comes from Lonchura striata, assembly GCF_050655825.1. Classification (NCBI taxonomy): domain Eukaryota; kingdom Metazoa; phylum Chordata; class Aves; order Passeriformes; family Estrildidae; genus Lonchura; species Lonchura striata. The sequence goes on along the minus strand of NC_140704.1, from coordinate 139,896,527 downwards.
TGTTACTAATAATACTAATACTAATTAGTTTTAATACTAATTTACCAATGTTTCTTTTAAGCATAGAGGACAGGGACAATGAATATTCAAATTCTTAATATTCCTTTTATATTCAGTCTGTCATCTGCACATTCAACTCACTCTACTTGCATGAAAATATTTTCAAAAATATTGTTCAGAACTCTTTACATAACTATACTGTTTTAAATGCTTTTATGAACAATATCTGCACACAATATTGTACTGATTCCAAACTAACAGGAATTATCCATAGAATAATACTTAATCTGACAATTAACTAGCTAATCCATATACAGAATAGCTATTTAAAAAATAAATTACCAAATATTGAAAGGCAACTGAAAGCTAAAGTGTGTTTCTATTGAAGTGAAAGAAAGTAAAAGCAGCTGCACAATGGAAAAATCAGTAAATCAGTTTCCTTGTTTAAAAATATAGTGTGAGTTTTAGTATTTTATTTTGTGTTCTGCTTTCCAGCCTTTCATGCTATTTCTTACTCATTTTGCTGTTGTTAAGTCTTAGAGTGGTTTTTTTGCAGAATGACTACGTTGTCCAACTATTTTTTTGTATTTCCCAGTATACATTGAATTTTAGCCTCCTATTTGCAGACTTTTTACATTTCAGATTTGTGAACTATTCCAAGTTGTCTTTCAAAGACTGCTGGTTTTAGCAAGCAGAGCTTTTCATGTGGCCCTTATCTGGATTATTGCTGACAACTTAATATCTGTATTTTTCTAGCCTGAATGAGCTCTCATTACTGGTATTTTTCTACAGCTGCACATTTTTTTTCTACTTAAGAGAGTTGCAATGTCATATATTAAGTGCATGGATAGTATTAATGTTGTCTACAAGCAAATGTCAGAAAATTGTCATTTAATGGATAAGATTAAAGTAATAACATTTTCCAAAGGTTTTAATAATTCAATTTTTTATATATGTTGTTTAAGTATGAATTTTAAAGAAAAAATGGATACATACATAAATATTTAGGAAATAATTAATTTATTAACATAAAACAGACTTAAATTTTTATAGTTACTCTTGAAGGAAAATTTGTGCCACAGGAGTATCAATTATTTTCACAGCTTTCCATTGTGATAAAATGGTAATCTGTATTGGTATTTTTTTTTTTCTGGAATAAAGAAATTGCAAATAGAAGCAAAGCTGTGGATAATATAGGAATTGAATTAGTGAAAAATTGTAGTGTATGAAGTACAAAATATATTCTCTAGTGACAATTCCACCACCTTGAAAACCACTAAGAACTTGTTCCAACCCTCAGTTAGGAACAATTATGGGAGGTAATAGAGAATACATTAAGAAAAGTCGTGCTTAATGTAAAAAAAGAAACAATTAAAATCCGGCAGTTTGTTTTAAGTGACTAGCAGGAGGTAAATAAGAGGAGAGGAGAGCTGATCATGCAAGAAAAAGGACATAATTAACTAATAAGTAAAGGTTTTGTGGACTGACTTTCACATCCTTGATTTTAGCTAGAATAAATTGCTTCATGCATCTCACCACCTGTCATAGGTGGGAACAATTAATACAATTCACCCCTATTGTAACTGCAAAGGAGTATGTGTGGGAACTTGAGAAGGGGGAAAGCAGCATGGTCTGGGAATAGTTTTTGAAACAGGCTATCAACATGTTACCAGAAAACACAGACGACTGCATTCAAAGTTCAAAAAGTTTGTTATGTTTTTCTGCTGTAACAATAGGAGAAGTGAGACTGGCTACAGTGAGACCAAAGATGTCTCTAGAACAGTATGATATCTACAAGTGTGGATGAGAACACATATTTGAGGAAAAACCTAAACACAAGCGGGATAATTTTCCAAATACTCTCACACCTTGGATTTGTGCTGCAGGGACATACTTAATCACACATTACTTCTGTAGTAAGTCATAAGACATTTTTTCTTTTTCTGGTAGCTTACTATACTGCCTTAAGTTTTTATCATACATCACAGCCAGTGTGGGGAAATCCCATTTTTTATGATGGGAGAATATATATTGCATGGTGTGTGCTCCACAGACATCAATGGCAGGAAAGTTCTTCATGTGCAGCTTGGTAAATATCATACCTGGGCATCAAGTTGTGAGGGAAACTGAAGGAAACCAAACCTGTCAGAACACTTCTGAGGTCACAATTTACAGATGCAGAAATATGTTTGGAGGAATTTCAGTGCTCAAAATAAGAGGATACACCAATACACCAATAGTGTCTAAGTGCAGCAGAATATACCACCTGCATCCTAGGATTGTACAAACCAGACCATAAAGCTGCATTTGTAGATGTGTTACAGATGGATAATCTCATGTCAAGGGACAAAATTCTGTGCCCATATTAATGTATCACAGCAAAAAAAAAAATTTAAAAAACCAACAAAACAACAGTTCTATCTTCATATACACAAAAAAACTAAGATTCTAAGTTGAGTTCTTTATCCAAAATCCCATCCACTTTTAAAATGAACTTGTATCAATTATTTTACAAGGTGAGTATTTAATCACTGAATTTTTGATTGATTCAACTTCTGTGTGAATACTGACTTCATCAACAAAAATGGGAACTGGGATTAAAGAATATCCAAATATTCCATAGGAAACTTCTAGCAAGGATAGAGCAGAAGCTAGAAAAAATATGTATAGTAAGTCAGGAGCACTTAAATATACAGGGGAACTTTTATATATTGCTGACTCTGTAACAATGAGGGTGTGATGGAACACTTTTTATGAGAGTGATGAGTATCAGAGCACAATCATCCCACAAAAACATTGCAATTTAAACAGTGTTTTGTCTGCATAGTTTTCTTTAGTCTAAGGTGGAGATTCCTGTAAAAATTCAGAAAGAAGTGAGAAGACAAGGAGGAAGAAGCCCCAAAATTTACCATTTTCAGTGAAAGCTTCTGACAGAGTGCATTAAAAATTATTTGGGAAGATTTGATTTCAAGGCATTAAGGAAATGCATTTTGAAACCTCACAAATTAGTATAACATTCCGTTGTTTTCTGGCTAGATCTAATGACAAAGACACTTCAAAAACTGAAGCATATAGGAACTATAGATGAAAATAGAAAATGCATTCATACCTAATAATTCCATATGAACCAGACCAGTTTTCTGTCAGAGTGGTAAGAGACTGAATGTATGTGGTTAACAGAAGCTAATCAAGTGAAAACAAAATCTTGCAAAAGGCTGTTCATACCTTTCCTTAGTTAATTTGGTATTTTCTTAATGAAAATATTAGAGAGTAGGAAGAGCATTGAGTGTGTCTAATTTAAAAAAAACCATACCAAATACCAAAAGACAATCCCAGGAGACCAGTACTACCAGATTAATTTATTTACTACAGCCTGTGATCCATTTTACTATCTCTTATTCTTTTTGGCCAGATTCTGATATCAGAGATTGGCTGTTGTTTTGTTATGTGCTGGTTTTTTATTACAAACTGTTTTACTTTTAATCTTGTCTACTTCTGAAGCCTGTTTTTGAAACTCTGTCAGACTTTACCTCATTTTTCATCTTCCACTGTCTCTCCTCAGACTTTGCTTCACCAACTTTTCTTTCTCTAAAAAGAGAAAGTTGTGATATTGCATGTATTGTGTTACTACATATGTGATATTGGTTGGTTATTTTTTAACTGCACGCTCTCTCCTGCCGAAGGTCAAATTTTCAGCAGGTTTCACTTGTCACACAGTCAGAAAATAGTAAGTAGGTGGCATTTCATAGGTATAAAGCCCCAGCATTAATCTTTTAAAACGTAGCTTTTGAAAAAGGTCCTTAAAGGGACAGGAGTCATAAAAAGGTAATAGCATTGAAGACACTCCTCTCATTTCACGGGTTTTTCAAAAGACCAGTTTGTTATGCTTGGAAGCAATTAAGTTTAAAAATAGTATGATGTTCTTTTGGCCTATTCTAATTCATGGCAACTAATATTCAAAGTACACATGTCCTGAATTTATATATATATACAGAATTGGTCTCCCAAAAACTCCTGGTAACCAAGATCTTTTTAACAGGAAATGCTGATAGATTTCTTTTATTTTGATAAAAAAGTTTTAAGAACAATACGAAATGTTTTTTCCAACCAAAGTTGAAATGAAAGGCACCAAAGATGTGTTCAGATTTTCTCTTATGCTAATATTTTGTTTCAACTCCAGATAAACATAGTTTCCATATAATGCAGCTGAAGTGTTTATTAGTCTTCTGCAAGAGCAATTTCCTTTCTGATATATTCTTTCACAGATTGCAGTATTAAAGATGGAAGATGAATAGAGAAGAGAGAATCAAGATCACATCTTGATTAATAAAGTACTGGAACTGTCTTCCCAGGGAAGTGGTAGAATCACCATCTCTGGATATGTTTAAAAAAAGACTGGACATGGCACTTGATGCTATAGTCTAGGACTTGTTGATCTTAGAGGTCTCTTCCAACCTCATTATTCTGTGATTCTGTGATTTTTAACTGATAGAAAGTGATAACATATTTTTTAAAAAATAGGAATATATGCAATATTTTCACAGCTATTCTAAGCAGTAAGAGCTATATGAAGATGCTGTAAATTCTATTCACAGTAACAGATTCTCAATAGCAGATTTGAAAACATAAAGCTCTAGACAACTCCTTCTGGGTAAGACAAAGAAAGAGAAACTATATTTGGCCCAAATTAAGACAGTAGTTCATGTATGACACTAGATTCAAATCAGCAGTAGGCTAAAGCTTCATCATTTAAGCTTTTATGCCTGTTTACACCAAACATAGATCCTTCTTCTGACAGACTCACAAAAAGGTCAAAGCATGGATCTGGAGAAATGGCCTCCAATGAATGCTTTCAAAAGTTATATTATGTTAGAAGAACAAGAATCAAACTCTCTAAATTAAAAATAAACAAAATAAAACTTAATGTTTCATAGAAAAATAATTATCAACAACACTTCCTAAGAGCATTTTTAACACATAAAAGAATAACAGATACTTGCATGGTTGCTGTACTAATCATATTTTAGTGCAAATAAAAAGACTCCTTCAGATAATACTATCAGAGTTCACAGAATATGTGTATTGTGTTTTATATAATTTTCAAAGACAGACAATTGATACAGGTATGGTGTTTAATTTTTTCATCATTCACAATGGGTTAGCTAAGGGCCATGCAATCCACTATCAAATAATCCATTTTGATTCTTGCATGTATAGGATACCCCAAATTGTGTTTATATTTAACTACATATATTAAGAATTAGCCAGATTATCCAAATATCAAAATTCCTGACGGACAATATCTCTCTCCTTTACTTTCCCTTTCAGCCTCCAAGTATGGTGCAAGGAACATTTCAGGGTGCATTTACAATATGCAAAGTGCAAGCAAGCAGCATGTCATCTCACAGGACTTGTTGGTGAAATTAGTACTGTCTGGTACAACCCACTATTGAAAACAATGGACTCAAAGGAATTAAAGATTATTTGACATCTGCAACAAAATATTTTTCAGGGAAGTTGTTTCTTAATTAGGACTATCAAAGCTTACTCCCTACAGGATTCTTCTACATTACTGCTGTTGTAAGTCTATTAAGACACTTCCATACAATTCTCAATTTGGTTCCCTCTCTCAGTCTTTAATTGGCATCTCTCTCTTTCTAATTCCTTGAGTAATGCCAGTTACTGCTCCTCTTTCCTAATTACTGAGTGAGAGAGTAACAATTTTATGCCTGTTTCCAAACTATGCATGCATTAACTGCCCTGCTATGAGCTGAAAAGCGTAAGAGGAAGAAGCTTCAGTATTGCCTTGCAAAAAACAGTAATTTCCAAAAAGCTCACAAGACCTTCATATTTCATGTGTTTGCTCCTGCTAATGAACACTTCACAGACAAATGAATAGAGACAGCAACTCCATGAGCTTTTTTCCTGAGGAACCAAGTCCTAGATAGACTTCTTGGCATCAGCCAAGACCTTATCTCCTAGCTTCAACATTTATTCTGGCTTCTAGCCTTAAGTTTTAGTCTGATTTTAATAAGGGTTATATTTTTAATGATCATAATTTTATTCCAAATTTTAATTATATTCAGAACAGAGCCAGGTCCACAATATTCCATAACAATCCATGGATTCTGCTGTGTTTTATATGCCACCAGAGAAGTTAATCTTAAGGTAAGCCAAAACAAAAACAAAAACAAAAACAAAACCAAAAAACAAAACAAAAAAAACTATAGTGTCCATATATATGTTTGTACATACATTTTCTGCAGATATTTATAGATTTCCAGTCTTGATTCTGCCACAAAAGAAGAAATTATGGCTTGATCTCTCCTATACCCATTATACCCATCAATTTTCTCTGCTAGCAATTATTTCACTCTAATCAGTACTTAGACCAAATTCATCATAACATACATTTGCAGAATCAGATATCCAGACTGAGTCATAGATATTAGTGCTTACATACAGAAATATGACTGCTAGATTCTAGGGGTTTTTCCTCTTTTTTTAGATAAGCAATCATTTCTGTCTCCCCTATAATGGGCTCAGTGTTCAGCTGTCCCTCTGCAGCCAGCAGCATGGAATCGTGCTGTTCTACTGCACAGCTCCAAGACAACAAGGTGGCAAGTGATTAGCATCAGTCAGATAAGGCTGTGAGCAAAAGATTGCCTTGCTTGTGCACTCTGATTCCTGTCTCTGCTTGATACTCGGTTTCATTTTTCCCCAACCCTACTATGTCCTCAAGCCCTCATCTCAAGGAAGAGGTCTTGTTTCTACCAGAGGCTTATGGTCCTGAAATCTGTTCTCTCATTTTCTCTTTGAATGCTTCCAAGATAAGAGGTCACATTACCAGAACACTCAGTCTGAGTCAGAGCAAGCAGCATATTTTCTTAGTCTCTTATTATTTTAAAAGTATTTTCCTAAGTTCCAGGCTATGATACAGTCAGCCGATATGAGAATAAGAGTGAAGCTTGTAGGTGTAACACATTGCATAGATCTAGAAGTATTTCTGATTTGAAATTAGGGAGGGAAAAATGATTACAGGAGAGGCACTTTTTAAACAGAAAAAAAAAAAAAATTATCAACATGATATTATAGACTGTGAGGGAACTATGCTGCCCTGGATGAGTGGGAAGCCAAAATGAGTGGTTTTTTTCCCTGTATTTTTGTTGATGTCTAGTATTTTGCTATCCTTCTTAAAAGTTTTCCTTTTTCACCTTTTGATCATCAACTGAGTATTTTTATGTTTGGTGGTATTAGGTTTTTGGGCTTTTTTTAGTTGGTTGGTTTGTTGGTTGGTGATTTTTTTGTTGTTGTTCATTTATTTTGGAGGGTTTTTTTTGCCAAAGAAAACATTTTTTCATTTCTAAGCAGGGATTTTCATGTTCCTTTAAGAGAGATACCTTTCAAAGAGAAAATGCAGGAAATAATGGCTTATAGGTGTAAGTGATATCATTTACAACAAAAATACACTAAAGCTAACATTTAATAACTTCTGCATTTAAAAATCAGTGAACTAAGGAATTACAAAAAATATTAAAGCCATTCTAAATATCAGTGGACATCTAGAAGGAAGTAAAAAGGTTTTCATTGATCCAACATTCAGAAATGTTTATAGGTTCAACTCATAACAGAAAAACTGAAATCTGATTTTGAGCAACAGTGAGCAAAAAAATGACAGGAAAAAGAAAAAAGGTTTCATAAGGTCAATTTTTAAATAAGATAAAGTTTTCCATTATTTTATTCCAAATAAATCCATTGTTCCCTTTAGACATAAATTTAAAATTTATCTCTTTAAAAAAATACAACAATCATAGTTGATTAAATCAAGAAATCAAATATTATAAAAGTCAAGCACTCATGCATTGGGGGGTGGTATTATCATTTGCCAGAAGGCTATTAGGAGTTTTTTAATTTAATTAATTATGTCCAACAGAATCACATTTTAGCAGTTATGTTGCTTTGCATACAGAGAGAATTGCAGTATGTTCTCTTTTTTTTTTCAAGTTTTCTTTTGCAGATAATGATTTCTTTTAGATTAGTTTAGATCTAGCATATTTGGTTTACAATTACTTATACACATAATTTTCATAGTGAAAAATCTTTGAAAGAATGCAAATATGAATATGAATTAAAGCAGAAGTCTTTTTATAATTTTTATATTTTGCAAATAAATTCAGCAGAAGCCTGGATGGTGATATCTTTCTAAAGATTTCCTTAAGAGCAAGAGCAATGTAGCTAATATAGTTTATTACATATCCCCTTGAAACAAAGAATTTCTTCAAAGAATTTCTATTCCAATTTTCTTTTTCCTTCTGTTAATTATATATATTAACTAGATAATGCAATGTCTTGTCTGTAAAGACAAATTTTTCAAACTACAGACATTAATATGCTCTGAGACAAAATCCATGAAGGAGAATCTGAATTTTATATTGCCCTAAGATTTCTTTCCCCTTTTCTACAATGAATATTTGCAGAATGGAATTAAGTTCCTGAAAGTGAAAAGTTCAATAAAATCTCATTGAGAGTATACAGTGTGTGAGTTTTCCTATTTGCTTAAGTAGGAAATCTTGTGCTGCAAGTAGATAGCTTAACTTTTTTTCTTTTTCTCCAGGGGGAAGATGGTAGGAAGAAAGAAGCAAGTTCTGCAGAGATTTCATCCCATAGTTAAAATTTGTCATGATCAATATATTCTATTAACATTTCCTGTTATACCATACTTTGGGACTGAATGAAAATTATTTACTGGTAGCACTAAGAAAAGATTTTGGTTTTTGCTTCTTTGGTGGGTGGAAAGGTTGATGTCCTATGCAGAACACAAAGAAAATCAGTGTATAAGCACAAGCCCTGAGTACTTTCCTTGGAAATTCTCTGGACATTGCAGGAAATACTGTTTTGTAAAACAGCATTCAACTCGCTTCCTTTCCATTACCATATTTGATACTGCTGATATGGCTAAAATTGCTCAGTGGTTTTTCAGCCATAGTGACCAGCAGCTTTCAGAAGTTCAGATTCCAGCAACCCATCCACTCAGTAATGAACATGTTTATATGTGTCACAGGCTGACACCCACTCAGATCCACCCCTGAGAGAAAAGGAATCCTTAGCTGCATCCACCCAAAAGACCACTAATTGCCTTTCGATATAGACAAAATAAGGGAGGTTGATCTGGGACTACATGACCAATGAAGCCATTGGCTACTGGTGCCACCCAAGAGAGTTAGAAAGTGACAAATAACGAAAATGTTAGCACCTTAGTGGGAGCACATCCATGTGTGTCCATCACAGAGGAAGGCTGAGTCCCAGCAGGCACTGCTAGGCCACCAGCCAGGGCTGGGACTCAAACAAACGCTGCATCAAAGGGAGCATTCTGCACCCCAGTGCTGGCCACAGCCAGAGCAGGACAGCAGGGGCCTGAGCTGGTGGTCAAGTGTATTTTCAGGGCAAATTCTGTTTAACATCATTCTAGTTTAACATTTGCAAGACCCTCAATATTAAAGTCTTTGCTACTATAAACCTTGCAGTGAAATGCAATATTTGTGAGAAAAGACTGCTCTCAAATGCATAATAGGAATGACTGAAAAAGAGTCCGGCTTGACTGTTTTCAGAATAACTTCTTGGTACATCAGGGACCTATGTTTTTGTGCTTAGTAAAGTGTTTAGACTATGGGATGGAAGTCATTAAATAACTCTGGTGCATCTATAAGAAATCTGCTAGTAATGGAAATTTCTTGAGTTTTATGTACCTGATGTTTTCAGGACAATCAGGGGATCAGACCCAGCCAGTATGGGTTTAGGAAAAGCAGGTCCTGCTTACCCAAAATTATTTTCTTTTCAAACCAACCTCTTATGATTTCCTCTTATGACCCAGTGATTCTTTTAGTGGATGAGGGAAAGATTTTAGTCCACCTGGACTTCAGTAAAGCCTTTGGTGTGGGAGGGGGCTTGGGAGATAGTCCCCCTGAGTTGCCATGGGAGGCAAACAACATGTAACTTCCCGCCTCCCCTGTTGTCAATCTTTAGTGGTACCTTCCCCTCGTTCCTGTCCATCATTATGTAAGCCATCCCCCAGTTCTGGAAAGTTCTTCGTTCTCTGTACCCACATTGGTTCCTTCCCTGTAACCACTCCTTCCCCTTGTCCCCACTGGTTGTAGCTCCATCACTCACCCTCTACTCCGCCCCTGAACCCTTCCCTCATAGGATGTTTCCTACCCTGACCCTCCTTCCCTGTTGCAGGTATATTCCTCACCCCACCCTCAGCTCGGGGCTCGCAGTGCGAGCTCCCTTCCAGAGAGGTTGTCTGCTGTTGCTCCCCGATCTGTCTTTTCCTACAATAAACCCTCTTGGAAACAACGCCGCCTGAGTGTCATCCCGCCGTCACGAGGAAGCTTTTTTAGTGCTACCCAGCTCCTGAAGACCTGACCCTGTGGCGTGCCCGGTGGTCACAGGACCCAGGTGCCTCACTTTGGTACTTCTCCCACAGCACCCTCCTGGAAAAACCAGCAGCCCATTGCTTGAGCAGATGCACTCTTTGCTGGGAGGGCTGGGCCCAGAGAGTGGTGGCAAGTGGTGACACATCCAGTTGGTAGCTGGTCACTACTGGGGTCCCCAAGGCTCAGTATTGGAGCCAGTGCTGTTTAATAACTTTATCAGTGATTTGGATGAGGGAATGGAGTACATCCTCACTAAGTTTTCAGAAGACACTGAGATGGACAGGAGCATTGATCTGCTGAGTAGGAAGGCTCTGTAGGTCTCAGATTCAGTCAAAGAGAGAAACAGAAAGTTAGGCTACCTAACATTTAGTTCTACATCCTGAACGTTTTCTATGAAGCTTGTGTATTTATAGGTACTATACTGTACCCTGATAATGAAAGATGGAAATTTATCTTTCTTTGTTCATGGGCCTTTTATTCAGTGGTTCAAAATATCACAGGTGCAAAAGAAAAAAAATAGTCTACTTGATCACAACAGCACCAAATTGTTCTAAGTTCAAAAAAATACTCATATCGGTGCAATAAATAAATTACATGTATCAATTATCTATGACAGTGGAAAAAATTGTAGAAATTATTATTACATTGAAAGGGGAAAATATTGCTTTGGAATAAGAATTCAAGGACTCTCATTCTCATAATATAAATTATGAAATATATTTTTAAAAAATCTGACATACACATTTTTATTATCTAGACTCCATATAATCTGTCCTAAAGATTCAAAGGCCAACATTCTGCCTGAAAGTAGTCTTTAGGTATAAGAGAATTTTACATTAAATTATTGAAGCTGAAATGTTTTCTGAATCCAGTGCCAGCTTTGTAGTAATGAGCTGAAGAATTTTTGCCACAAAGAAAATAGCATATAATATTTTCATCTTCCTCAACTCCACTTCCCAGATTCCAAGATGCCTAAGAAACTTTGTTTACAATTTTATGCTAACAAAAGTTCATCTGAATATACATTTCAATTAAATTCTACGTCTATTTATATAAAAGGCTATTGACATTCTTGGAAAAAAACCTATAGTATCTACAAGGTGATAAAGAAGATTCTCCTTTTCATTTGGATTATTTTGCTACTCATTACAAGAGAGAGCTGACGTCAGTCTTAGTTTGTTTCTAAGACAAACTATGAAGGTTACTTACATATGACATTCCAGACACTATTTAATCCCATTGCAAAAAAAAAATATATTTCTGGCACAGTACTGTGCAATCTTCTGCCCTTTGACAAAATGTTAGCACTAGGAAGAGCTGATTTTTAAAAATCATGTCTTTAGTCTTTTAGCCATGGCAGGAATTCTTGTTTATTTTGACATTTTTTTTAAAGGAAGAACATGCAAGGAGTATTAAGAACAGCTAGTTTTGAGGTGGATTGTAGTCATTTTGTTCACAACCTTGTTTGTCACTTCTGCACAACATAATTTTGCCTTGAGCAGATGGTCATGTGAAACTACAAGGAGCTTTTTTATTCAGCCAGTACAAGGAGTGGACAGAAACTTCACACTTTTGTCGGTTAAAAACTAGATGAAAGTCCTGGCAGCTTTTTCAAAGCTCTGTTTTGATCATGCTGTACTTCTAAGAGTAGATGTATAACAGACTCAGATGTTGTCTTGGATTGAAGTAGGTAGTACTGAGAGATTTGGGAAAAAGACTAATGCAGAGATGTACTAGACAGTAAAGACAGTAGTTAAGGACAGGATAGTCTCCTGTAAAGGACATCATGTTATACCAGAACTGATGTTTTTCAGAGCTGACAAATGGGAAGAGATAAATCCACTAAAACCCTCTAAGAGCTATGCTCGATATGTCTCAAATGCAGACAGAAGTATTAAAAAAATGAGGAAAGTCTGTGAGGACAAAGTATCAAACAAGAAGGTGTGATGAATCAAGCTATGAATGAGTGTGTGAACATGAAATTGAATTAAAAGACCTACCCAGGTAGGAATCATTACCTACAGTCTACTAGGATACCTAAATATAATAAACAAGACAAAAACTAGAAAGCTCAAATAAATGCAAAAGTAAATAGAAATATAAGAACTCTTTTTGAGATTTCTAACAATGATTTTTTTTTTATTTGGTCAGTAATAAAACTAAAGATTTTACATTTTAAACTGGAGGGTTAGTTTAACTTCTACTTCTACCTCTTAGGAGAAATTTGCCATCCCCAAAAATCTAATTTAAATTTCATAAAATGAGCAAAGATAAGAGATTAAACTCAATGTATTTTTTCAAATAAAGTTTTTCATTAAATATAATATTTTTCTTGACTATAATATGTAACCTCTTTTCTATTTTATTTCTGAGCAGTTTTAATAAAAGCAAATGAATATATTAATAATGTGAGTATATACTAGAGCAAATTTTTCAAAAGAGAGGCAATAACTTTGCAGCTTGGTGACCAGAGCACTGAAATTATATCTGCTATAATACTGTTTTATACCAAATGGAGAAAATTAAACAGCAGAAACAGACTACTCCAGAGTCCAGTAGCTCAGAGGCTGCAGTTAAGATCTTGACTTTTACAATTGTTATGATATCTTTGTTAATATGGAAAAAGATATGCATGTTATATAATACCTCTCGGAGCTTCTAGAACTACTTAGGAAGGAGGCTCTCCCTCAATGACTTCACAAGGAGTCACAAAATCTTTTTGTGAAACCATAAAAAAAAAAAATCCACAAATTTACCTATTTATCATTTTTTACCTTCATGAGGTCTTGGCTACAAAGTACCACACCTGAAATGTTTCTAACAGCAATGCAACAGCATGAGGAACAAACAAGAGGAGCTTGAAGTTTTGGCCCCATCCCAGAGATTTGATATCACTGGCAAAATTGAAACCTGGTGGGATAAATCCAGTGTCTGGAGTGCCCACATGGGTGGTTACAGCTGATCACTGTGTCTCCTTTTTTCTCATCATCCTGAGCTTTTAATTTATCTACTCCACCTAACACTTCTACACTTGATTTTTGAGGCAGCTGTCTTCACTTGTTTGTTCAGTCTGTTGGGAAGGATGCCCCGTTTGACTGGGTCAGGATGAGTCCAGTCTCTCACAAGAAGGTTTTGATCCTTTGAGAGAGCCTCATGGTTGTAGAACCTGAAGCCCTACTCAAACACCAGCTATGCAAACTATTGTTGAGCCATAAAGTCTACTGAGACCTCCTAATGCCCCTTCTCCTCACTGGCAGGAGTCAAATATTATGTGTATGATGTTAAACACTGTCCACAGAGCTCTTTACAAATATTTTGGCAATTCCCAGGTCACCCCAGTCCATATTATTGGTGCCTATGTGGAATAACTATAGAACCACTAGGCTGGATGAGGCATTGGTCGCCTCTCAGGGAGGTCATGAATGCAAGCCCCCAGCAAGATGCAAACCTCTCCAGGAGACAAGCCTGGTCAGCAGGTGAGGGCCCCTGCCCCCTGCATAGTGGTTCTCCTGCCACCACCACACACCACTTTCTTTTTGTGGGCCAGAGTGGCTCAGACTCAGCCACCAGGGATGCTGTTTGATAATATTCCCAGTTCCTCATCAGCTACAAGGGAGATGAGCTGATTCTGCAGCTGCAAGTCATCAGAAAAAATCATGGAACAATCCTGCCAAGATTCAGCTGTTAATCAAACTCACATAGAATTGTTCTGCAGAGAATAATTGGGGTCCTTTTGTAAATGGGAGGAGGGAAAAAGAATGAGAGAGATGTTAGCAGCTGATCTGGCTTGGGGTTTGGGCTTTTTTTTTTTTTTTTTTTTAGGACAGATTGAAACTGAAGTACACAGACAAATCTGTCAGTGCATAAAATGAGGGAAAAGGCTAAAAACAATACATAGATATTTAGATAGATAAAGGTACATAGAGATTTATTTCATGTTAATGATCCATTTGCAGATCATGCCTTGATACATATTAAATTGAGAAAAAAATACTACAAAGCCTTGCAGTTACCTTGTTGGTTGCAGCCAGAACAAAGCAGGGACACTTTGTTCTCTGTGATACTGTATTCTATGAACTCCAAGTACTATATACCCATGGTGCTTATAGAACACAATTATGTCTGTCTTATATCTGTTATAAAATTCTAAAATTCACATGAAATAGCAGAAGCTTCAACTATCTAAATACTTGAGATACACTTCAGAAAATGAAAAGGAGACAAAAAAAAATCTGTGAAAAGAGGAGGATTTCATTGCCTTCATGACAATGAAAAGAATTATTTAATTTGTTATATTTTTTCACAGTTTTTTTTTTTTTTAATCTATACTGGTGGCAACCTTAAATGCAACTTTAGGGACTTCCAACCAAGGGGATAAAAGCAATACAATAACCAATATATTCTGGTTTACCACTTGCTTAGATGCAATTAGATTAGAATAGATGTATTCTGGTTTACCACTTGCAATCCTAATGCTAGTGAATAAATAGAGAGGTATGGGAAATTTTAATAAGTAGGGTATTTCAATCTGTTCCTTTTGCCCTATACCTATTCCACCTGGTGTCAAAAATAAAGTGTGAAGAATCTGATACTTCTTTCTGCAAGACGGGGTAAACTACTGGGTTTGGTAAGATGCTTGCAATTCTGAAAGGGGTAAGAAAGAGAAAAATCACACATGGCTATGTGTTTACCACTGCTCTTGAATGGGATTGTTTGCTATAAATATTGTAGCCTTTTATAAATAAAGATTTCAAATTCACTACACGTGTGACCTCAACACTGAAGGCTTGTGTGTCATTTACCAGCAATTTAATATATACCTGCAACTTAGAGGTACTATTTACTACATTAAATTGCATATGTGATATATGATTTCATGTTTCAATATGATGTTAATTTGCAATGGCAAGAAATTTTGGGGATTATTTTATATACTTGAGAGCTTTGCATATTTTTTATCCAGAAGTAAAACATTTCTACTTCTCTGTTTAACTCCTGTGTTTTAAGCTCAACTTCTTATTGATATATTGCTGTATTTGTTTTTTGCTTGCAATTACATGGCCTCAAGTACATTGCTAATATTATTGCATGCCATTGAAACATGATTTTTAGAAATATAATATGCTCATAGCTGTTTAGCCTAATGGTTAGGATCTCAATTTACTAGCAGGAAGAGGTCAGGATAAATTACAGTTTTCCCTGTATTTTGGACCTTAAACATTTTTTGAAATATTTTATGTGACATCTTTTCCTCATGGGGAGATAAATAGAATTATCTAGTTAGAGCTGTGCATTCTGGTTTTCTGGTTTGATTTTTTTTCTATTTTCTAATATGGAACAAGATTTTGTTATTAACTAATGCCTTAAGACATATTTATTTGCTTATACTTCGAATTCCATATGGTTTAAATTTATATCTAGAAATAAAGGGAAACAAATATCTTCCAATTTTTCAAGATATTTTAAAAAAACGTACATAAGGTTCTTTAAGTTTCCTATCAAGGTTAATGCCAACTGCATGTATATTTCCTGAGTAAAACTCATGCCTTTCTAGAGATTTGAATGTTACATTTGTTCACCTGGGCGATGCTGGCCAGCAGAACTCAACCATCTGAAGTATCAAAAGACTCCATTAAAATGTCCCACTAATTATTTTTAAAAGTTGAAATAAATTACTTATCCTCTCCCTCTGGAAAATAATCATATTTTGTTACCAAGACTAGCCCCAAGTAGTTATCACTTGAGCATTATTATGGTTTTTTGTATTGCATCTCCTGTTGGACCACTCAGTTACTCAACTGCTATAGCAGAGACTGGCAGTTGTTCCACATCTGACAAAACAGGCATCCAGCTGCATAATTATTTGATTCATAAGTGGTATAACTAGAGCTAAGAAAAAAAGAAGAAAAGGCAGGATATCTGGCACATAGCCACAACTAGTATTGTGTAACTGAGCAATTGTACAAGAGCTGCTGCAGCTGCAATCTTTAGTATTATTTCTCTTTTCTCTCTGATGTATCCTACAATTCACCAGAGGTATGTTAGGCAATGCAGACACCTATGAAACCATATAAGTGATTTACAAAATCAGGTTTTGTGAAATACCAAGGAGAATTGTGTTTTAAACTTCTAGGAACTACAAATCAATATAGAACAAACCAAAGTAAATTAAAGAAATTCTAACCAGAAATTCAAGCCATGTGAAATACCAAGGAGAATTGTGTTTTAAACTTCTAGGAACTACAAATCAATATAGAACAAACCAAAGTAAATTAAAGAAATTCTAACCAGAAATTCAAACCATGTTTTATGACAATTAGTTCATGCTCAGTCCAAAACTGAATTCTGCAAGACACCAGAAAGCTGGTAAGATACATTCATGGTATTTACTTTGTCTGAAGTTTCACCTGATCCAGTCCCCAGTAGCATCACAGCAATAAAACATCATCCATTCCACTACTGCTTTTCATTCACTTCTGCATCTCTCATGTGTGGTTTATTTCTGTGTCTCAGTCCTTTGTTGTCTACTTGCTCTAACAGTTAATGTAGTGAAATCTGGAATACTTCTTCATTTCTTAAAACTGTGTTGTTTAGAAGCCTCCATTCATTATTTCTGCGTTGTTTTCTTTTACATAATCAAACAGAACTAGACTTCATCTTTCAATACAAAGCAGTTGGTTAGAACTGGTGTAACACAATTAGGACAAATATTAATCTTTATCTGCTGAAAATATATGTAGAGAATTTTGTCCTGCAGGTTAAAAGAAGATATCCATGATACATATGACTAATATCTTATCAGTACCAAAATATTTAATTCTGCTAACAAGCACTTTTGCATTAAAACAGAAGAAGGGAACATTACTATGGAAGATGCAATGGCAAAACTAAGAGCTATGTCTACTCATCTAATTAAGGATTGGATTATTTTTGTGCTAATGATTTACATACAATCACTCCTATAGGAATACAATCTTAAACACAACTGTAAAATTAATAAACCTTTGGAGAACTGCTGATGTTTCTAATGTAACATTTGAGATTACACAAAAAATATATTTTGCCTTAGAATTTAGGGTGATCTTTGCTCTCAGTGACATCCCTTCCTGTGGAAGGAGCATTCTGTTGTACTGGATATGGGTTTAAGATTCAATATGTGGAACCAAATCAGATTAGAGAACTCAGATAATACAGTGAAATGAAACGTAGCAATTTAATGAGATTCAATAGGTCATAAATAAACCATTCTTTTCTGCTAGCTACTTACACTCAAAAAGAAATTGAAGAATTAAATAGAACATAATTGTGGAATTCTTTACATTTAAAATTCCTTTTACCAAAAGCTCAGTATTTTAAAACTTCTTTATCATGAGTAACACCTGTATTAAGGATGTATTACTTTTTAAACAATGATAAGAAAAGTATTTTTGAAGAACAACAACAAGTTTGCTGAGAATTTAGGGAAATTGTGACTATCAGACATATTTTTACTGTTTAAACACTTTTTTCAACTTCTATTAACAGAATGGCAATGGTAATTCAACACATGTAGAAAATGGTGTTGAATGAAAAAAAAATTCCAAAAATAACGCATAGAAAATATAGAATTATCTGATGGATATTCTGAGTGCCCAGTGCTTGACAATTACAGACTTTCTGAGCCAAAGATTATATTTAGACTATTGTGTTTAGCAGATATTTAATTGTTCTTCAAACTTATTAATATTTTTAATTTCTAGACCATCCTCTGACAAGGTCCTCCTCTGTTTCATTTCTGGTTTTTTTTTCTTTTTTTTTCCTGTTGCTTATATTGAACTCATCAACATGAAACATGAGTTCTCATTTTATGTATGGTTATTGAAAGATATGAAAAACTTTTTCATACAGCTTAGGAGGAGCAGACTCAAACAAAATTTTTTTAAGATGCATACCTTTCAATCCACTGGAAAAAATGTTCTAAATAATAAAGTAAAACAATTAAGTTATATTTATTTCATTTTATCTTCCCCACAAAATTTTAAAAATTAATATAGATAAAAGCTTATTAAAGAAATAACATGCTAGATATTATTTTTGATGAGTTTTCAACTGAAACAATCTGCAGAAAACAGGAAAGAGGTTTAGATTTAGGTCTTTTAAGCTCAAAAAATACCTAGAATTAAAAGAAATTCCCTCATTAAAACATTCTGGTACATGATAAGGAAAATTTAGAACTGATAATTTAATGTCATATAGACTTTTCTCATCCACTCTTATATTTTAAAAAAACATATCCAAGAATATTAAGTGTTAGGATTATTCATGTCTATATTATTCTAATCCTTTATACGTTTTGTACGTCATATGGAAGCCATCATAGATTATCATAATAAAGGTTTCCCTACAGAAGTGTGTATTAACAGTCATGCTATGTAAGGGACGTTGATTTTTCTCATCATTTAAGGAGACTAAGTTAAATATTTCTTCGGAATTCATAGCATCAGCATTGTTATAAATACAATTCAGGTTATCCTTTGTATTAGAAGGTTTTTTTTTCCTTTTATATGAAATTTTGATGACAATAAATATATATACAAAATTGGTATATGGTATATATATAATTGGTATATGATATCTTAGTTCATCTGAACTGGAATTTCATTTCTGGTGGGAATTGCTACTGGGTAGTAGAGATACAGTGTAAGGATGGGTACATACTGTGCACCTCCAGAGAAGAATAGGTAGTTAGCTCAATTTGATTCTTGGAAATTTTGTTTTGTTCAAGTGTCTCAATGAGGTGGTGCTGAGCATTTGAATGATTATTGTAGATGCAGCTTTAGATCTATTAATTTTCCTAGTTTGGATAATTCCAAAAGTATCTTGCACAGTGTTATGGTGGCAAGCAAATTAAATTGACCTTTGCAAATGCAGTGGAGATCTATAGAGACAGGTGGACAAAAACTGAGGTATGGAAGAAGAAAAATATTGGTAAATGAAGATATGTACCTTCTAAAATTAGAGTCTTGCAGTCAGTCTGTACCTTATCTTATAGGTTGTAATTTAGTTTTCCTCAATTTTCTCTAAGGTAGTGTTAGCTCCAAATACTAAGTACCATTGTGCTCCTGTTTATAAGAACCTTACTTGAGAATAAATTCTTTATCCTTTAGACAAAGTTTTGATTCAAATCACAGTTACAACCATTAGAGGTGTTTGCATACATTATTTTTAGATTCTGCTATGGAGAAAAAACTAATATATAGGAAGTTTTGTTGCTTGCAGAGGTCAAATACCATCTATATTTCAATTTTGCTGCATATATTCAATGAAAACAGAAGCACAAGTCTACAGAATATTTTACAGTGCTTGTCTTCTAGAATTTTCTAATGCTGCACTGTCTTGTTTTTCTCATTTGCATTATAAGTGTTCACTATGAGGCCAGCACAATAACCTAATTATTTATTAAATAATGCAGAAATCTACCAGAGAAGATACTTGGTACAGGATCACTATTAAATTAACCCATTTTAAGTGACCTTTTATTTGGCAGGCAATGGCTTCCAAGCAAATTAAGAAAAAGAAACCAGGAACAGCACAGTTTCTAGAGCCAATAATGTGGCTTGGGAGCAATAATAGTAAAATAGATATTGCAACTGCTTCAATGAAGTACATCTGACCTTACTCCATTGCACAGGATATTAGTGCTGATATCTGTACTAAAGTTAATTTTAGAGAGAAAAAATTTACAATGTTATTGCTTAGTCCTTTCTGATCCACCAAAAACAATAGTAATTTTGTCCTAAGACTACATCTCACCTGTACTTTGCCGTTCCTGTACAAAAATGCAGAGGTAAATCCTCAGCCATTTTCAGTCATTGCACTCCACTAAAGATAATAAAAGAAATTGATGTGGCACGATTGTTGTATTGATAGTAAAAGCCAACAATAAGGCTCTTGGTAAGATGGTTTAATTTGCCACAAAAATAGGCATGTATCTTGCTAGTCATGCACACTTTGGAGACCCTTGAAGTAACGCAATCTGATGTCATCACTGTTGCATTAGAAAGGTGTGGTACTCTTTCTTGATTAGTGGAATTTTACCAGCTACATTAATGAACAGTAAATTCTGTCCTGTGGCCATTGCATCAAAGAGTTACAAGTCTGTCAGTTTATGACTGTTAACAGTGCCAAGAACATTAATTAAATACAAAAATATGCACAATATCATGATTATTCATTGTGTCTCTTGGCATATTTTTTACTATCTCATCCTGCACAATGTCCTAGTAATAACATACTTTTATCAGCTCTAACCAAATTAGCTTTTGCTGAGGAATAAAAGTACAAAATTGGTTATTCAAAGGACAGGGCTTTGTCTTATTATTCTGGGAGATAGGCAATTGCCAGTGACTTGGGATTTTGCTGATATCCTTGATATGATTTGAAGACTTCCACCTAGAGTATACTCTGACTTTGAAGACACTGTAAGGGTGAAAACATGGGATTCATTTCTGACTTAACAGCAACTCTTTATTAGTGTGGAGTTTGATACATTTCTGAAAAACATATTAGTATCCGAGGCAAAAAATATTGGTAATACTGATATAATTACCTGTGATATAATTTTTAATTAGGTAGCAACTTGATTTAGAGTCAAATCTATTTTTAAAAATGATTTATGAGTTTTATCTAATCTCATTTTCTTACATTTAAAGTTATCTCTTTGTCAATACATGAATCTCATTACTACAGAATATTTTGTGTGAAAAAAAAATAAAAATAAGATTTATTTTGTATAATTATTATTTTTATGTTCTGGTTGTTGTTTTTTTTTTTTTTTTTTTTCTGGTAAGGAAGCAGTCCATCTGAGAAAATTGCTTCTAGAAATTGTTCAGTTTCAAATATTTAAATATTTTTTGATCACATATTTGCAATTGTGTAACTAATACCTTTAAGTATAGGAATAGCTTTGCTATTAGTTGAGAGTGAAATAAAGCTCTACTCATCTTCCAAAATTAGAAATCTGTATTTCTACAGAGCATTTTATTTAAATATTTAAGGCAGATTTCCTAGCATGTTTCCTAAAATGATCTTGAGTATTTCTATTAAAAAGAGATTTATGTTCAGCAAGAGCATATTTTTGAATAATCCACACAACTTGTCCTCCATATAGGTATAAGCAAAACTAGCTGACTCTTATTCCAGAATTTGAAAGTCCTTTGCTAACATGTGAAAGACTTAAAAGCCATTGTAACAGATAAATTGTATTGTAGGTGACAAAATTTATGCCATCGCCACTGTTAATTAGCAGCCCACCTGGAGCACCGACTTTGCTCAGGTGCTATAAAGGAAACAACTTGTCTGACTCACTGAATGCCTGAAGCTCATTGAGAGAGCCACATTCCCTGCTCTGACATGAGCATGGGTGATACGCCATGGACACTGGGACCATTAAGATGCCAACTGCTGACAAATCACTCAGGACTCACCTGACAACAAAAGCAATACTGAGTTATCCATCATCTGTTAAATAAAGCAATTACAACTGCTCTGTACTAATTATTCATTCCTGCCCAACTTCAAATATTTAATACTTCCACCCTCATGTCACTCTCTCCTGGCAGATGTTTCCTCAGCAGAAGGCACACATTACCTGTGTTTTGATGTTCACATTGTTCAGTCTATATTGCTTGCAGGCCATTATGTACCTGGTATTATGTGTCACAAAGGGCACAGATAGCTTATGAGGCAAAAAAACCCAGATCTATTACTGATGAATTCTTGACAGAACATTAACATTTCAGCAACTAAGAATGCAGATAGAGTAAAAAAATCAGCATTTAATATCTCAAGAGTGGTTTGTGCTAATTGTGGATTATACATGAATAAATTACAGCCTTGAAAAATTCCATTCAATAGAATGGTTCAAATTATATTCAGGGGAACAAAAAACCCAAATTAAATATGGAGAAGAAAAAGTAATCATGATGAATGTCTTTTTCCCACCAAGAAAAGAAAACTAAACTTGCACATCACCAGGATAGATTGGACTGCACGATAGCACAGAAAAAGTTGAACTAGTAATAATTACTAGTTGGGCTACTTGAAGCAGTATTTCTGTAAAATAGTCTTAGCTGGGCCAATAATAGGCAGATGACAGAGGAGTGGAGTGAATCAGGCAAGATAACCTACCCTGTGCTCCAGGCTCCTCAAAGGTCTCTGGTTCCTGGTCTAGAGTCAGCTCAGGGTGGCCAGCCTCCAGACAAGTTGCAACTCACAACAGGTATGGGGTTCTTAGCTACTATTCAGAGGTCTGCCTCAGTGTAATCACTAGCTCCCCCAGGCTCCAAGATGTGGAATGATAAAGCAGGAATCATGGACAGACCATGACAAAAAGCACCAGTTTTATACTACTGTCAGGGCTCCCCATTCCTTGTATCCTGGCTTTGCAGTTTCTTTCTGAGACTTACCAGCATTTATATAAAATTAAGAATAAGAGAGAATGAAGACTGGAAAACATTTTTGCTGCATCTATTTATCTAGCATGTGTTGATTTGTCTCCCTGGTGTCTCTGTGTATTAAAAATTAGATACTACAGAGAGTTTGAGGAGAAAAGGTTATGTGTAACTTTGTGTTGCTATGCAGTAACTAAACTATCCTTTGGTCTGCTTTGAATATAATGAAACCATAGATTTAGTAATTCTGAACATAAACAGCTATTTCATTCACTGTATGAACATGAGTCACTCCTTCATGATCAAATGCATTGGTGCAAATGAGCTGACATTAACAAACATAATATTGATAAAAATGCAGTAGCTCAAATTCTGATTGTATTTATGAAAGATTTGTTGCGTCAATTAGCAAAGTTATATTGAGCAAACCAAATTGACTGTCTAAGAATTGTGGTGTATTGACCTTGGTTGGATGACAGATGCTCACCAAGCTACTCTATCCCTCCCCTCCTCAGCAGGATGGAGCAAGTAGAAAATAAGTTTGAAGAAAATTCATGGGTGAAGATAAATTCAGTTCAATAAAACAGCAGCAAAAGCAAAAGTCATATGTAAAAGTAAAGAAAAACAAGATAATTATTCTCTACTTCCCATAAGGAAACGATGTCCAGGCACATTTTGGGAAGTGGGGCTTCAATGTGCATAATGTGGGTGCTGGAAGACAAACATAGTAATAGTGCCCATCCCCCTTTCTTCTCCTTCTAGTTAGCTTTTATTGCTGATCAGATGAGATATTGTATGGAATAACTCTGCAGTCAGTTTGGGTCTGTGTCCTGCCTATGTCCCCTTCCAAAATGTTGCCCACCCCCCTCCTACTGGCAAGTAGGAATGTTGGAAAACCAACCTTTGTGCTGGGTGAGCACTGCTCAGCAGTAACTGAAACACTGGTGTGTTATCAGCACCTTTCTAGCTACCAAAGCACACCTCCAAGGGCACTGCTGTGATGAAAATTAGCTTCATCTCAGGCAGACCAAATTCACAACTTATTATTGAAATATTAGAATAGTACATTTCTCTCTGTATATGGTAAAGAAAACAAACAAACAAACAAACAAAAAAGAACTTTTAAATAGACCAGAAGATATTTACTTAAAGCAGAAATTCTTTAACTTCTTCCTGTTGCCCTCATTACCTGTGAATATAAAAAAAACAATAATCTATAGTTTGCCTTTAAAGTATGCACATCAATTTTTATTTAATTTCACTCGGGAATATTATGAAAATAGAATGTTGATGGAGTGCAGATTTAGCTAGATGCTTGATTTTCAAGATAAGATAACTAGTGTTGAGTCTATACCCAGACATGTGTAATGAAAAAGGATTTCTTGAAGGATACAAATGATAGCTCCTAGGCTGGTTAAAGTCAAGCAGTCAGAAATAAAGTGAAAATACTATCCTCATCAAGTCTCATTATGTCTGGTCATTGCATTTCTTATGGTACCTGGGAAGACCCACTGCTCTGAGAGCCCCTGTGGAACTCTAGCAAATCAAGATACACTGTTTTCAATTAAAATAATATTTGAATGCTGAATTCCTTCATCACTTTATATTTATAAACTATAAATTCAGGTTTTTTGGGGGGTTTTTTTAGATAAGAATGGTATTCTCTGGCCTGTGGGACCAGACAGGATATCAAAATGCTGAGACACAACAGATGTCATTGTGATACTTCTTTCTGTCATACTTCTAGAGAGAAGGAGAGGCCATAATAACAGAAGAAAATATTTTACCTGTCTTCAAAATAGGGCAAGAAATATTAGTGAGGAATGAAGGTGCAACAAGATTGATTAGCTGAACTTCAATCCATAGAAAATTCCAGTTCAGTCTATCCTGGTCACATGATGGAGAGGTAGGTTACTAGGAGCAACCATCATGGGTTTATCAAGAATAAATTCACAAACTTATCAGATTAAGGTGAAATGAGCTATGATAAAATTATTGAATCCATGCATTAATGGAAAGCAGTTGAAATTCTTTACCTTAAATTAGTAAGGCCTTTGACATTTTCTCTTACAATATTCTTGTACTCACGCAAAGATGTCTGAATATCTGGACAATCAGGAATGTCTGGACAACCAGTTATTGTTTTGTTCTATAGCTGGAAAACAATCAAGGGCATTTCCCCAGGGGGTCTGTCCTGGTACCTGTCCTGTTTAATATCTCTAAAGAGTGACTTGGAAGATAAAATGCACCCTCATAAAATCTGAAGATTACACCAGACATGGAGAATAACATCAGCTGCCAAATTCAGAGAATGGGCTGTAATTCAAAAGAACCCAGACAATCTTATCCAGGAGGATCAGAAAGGAAGTTCAGCAGGGGTATAGGTAAAGTCCTGCATCTACAAAAAAAAAAAAGGACAACAATACAGTTTTGGCACTCATTGGTAGAAGAGCAGATCTGCTGAAAAGATTCTGGAGGTCCTGGCAGACAGGATTTTAACCACAAGGCATCAGTGTGACCTGACAATGGTAAGAGCAACCTGCTCTATCAGTGAGGAGCACAGCAAGGAGCTCAAGGGAGTGACTCAGCACTGTATAAACCACATCTGATACTCTGTAAGCATTTATTCTAAAAAGGAACAACTGACTGATGGGACTATTCCCGAATACAGCCTGTAGCATCAGGGTTACACTAAGTATTATGCATCTGTCTAAAAGAGGCCAGTACAAAAGGCACAAAAGGATAATTCAACTGGAATGATTTTGGTTAAAAATGTGAAGTATAAACTAAATTAAATTAAGTACACTCAGAAAAATCTTGCAATCAAGATTTCTCAAAGCTGACTTATTAACACCCAGTCTTAAGTTAGAAGCAGTACATTTAATGAGTTACTTATTAAAAACCTCTACAGATCATATTTCAATTTAAGCTCTTAATGCTGAAAAAGTAGGAAGAGGTATATTTTAATGTTTATTCAGTGCTAGTTTCCCCCTCTATCTCAGTATAACAACATCAATAAAGAAAGCATGCAGGTGAATTTCTTAAGGATTCTATTAATTCACACTTTATTTCATGCATTTAATCATTTGAAGCTGTAGTTTGAAAAGTTTCCCTATTTAAACATTCACATAATTTTTCTAGGTATTACCATTTTGGTCTTCCAGCAAGTTATCTTCTCTTATCAATGTCCTTTACTTCACCACTTTCCAGTGTGAGTTTCCACAAAGGTGTATGTGTCTCTTGTCCCTGTGGCTTCTAATGAACAAACCTAAAGTGAAATGTAGTTTGGACTTTTAAAGTGCAAAAAAGTTGGACCTTTCTTCCCCCTGACTAAGGAGCAAAAATTTATAAAGACAAAACCAATGAAAGCAAATGATAATATTTTTACTATATACTCAAACACTGAAATTGAAATAATATTACACTGTGCATTTTTTAGTTCACCTGTTAATGAAGTGAAGAACAAGTATAAAAAAGGGACAGTGCTCTCTTGCTCTCAGACCTGGTGCTGTACTACTTTAAGGCCATATGCTCCATTTATTACTCACTAGTTTTATCCTCAGCAGCATTCCCACAAAAGGCAGTCTGTGCAGGTATACTTGTGGGAATTGGTTCCACTGGGATGAGAGCAAAGCCCAAGTTAACTCTTAAACAAAGAAAGAAAGCAGGGAAAAACAACAACAACAACAACACCACACCAGAAAACCACTGTGTGTAAACATACTAATAAAACTGAATTTCTTATTAATGTGACTGTGGAACCTGACAGAAGTCTGGTACTAAACAAATGCATATCAAACAGCATGGTTATTACTGATGTCTAGCACTTTATATTGATTTATGACTGTTCATGAAGACATACATTTAAGGTAAAAATAATTGCTAGCATTAGCTTAAAAGATCACATTGAACCTGCAAAATCTCTGCAAATCAGTTTTTCTCCTATAAATTAGGTGACTTGTGAAGTCCTTCCCTAATAATGTGCTAGGTGCATATGGTATGCAGTAAGAAGTGTTTATTTGGGCTCTAACAAGGTTTAAAACAAAGTGTAAAAAACACAAAGGGAACATATTTTATGTATAGAGCTAAGAATTTATTGTTAACCAAATTAAAATCTTGATCTGATCAAAGTCTAGCAAACATCTCTCTTTAGTCCTCTTAGAATGATACATATAGTCCAAATATAGAAAAACTTAATTGGTAATATTCTTGCAAACTGTTACTCCTGAGAGCAAACTCTGAGCTGCCTTGTTACTCTGGTGTTGTTCTTGCACTCCCAATATCCCTCTGCTCAACAGCACCAGACTTCTTCACCCAGAGACCATGAGGTGTCAAAGTGAGTTGGCACTCCAAGCTCTGTGCTGAGTGGGTGTTGCCACAGGCCCCCAGCTGGGTAATAATGAACATTGACTCCATGACTGCAGAAAACTGATCAATTGCTTTATCATATTATACTATATTATAGTATACTCATTCAGAAACTCAGTAACTCTTACTGCCATTCCCATACAGCTTTGACCTAATTGGTCAATCAATCCAAACACCATCCAGTGTCCAATTAAGAAACCACCTTTGGTAAACAAATCTCCATGACACATTCCACATGTGGACAACAACAGGTGCAACAAGTGGAGATAAGAATTGTTTCTCATTCTTCCCTCTGATCTTCTCAGAGCCTTCCCCAGGAAAATGCCTGGGAAAGTCTGTGCCTGCTCTCTGTGGCCAGAGATCTGCTGCCACAGGTGGGGAGTGGTGTTCAAGGTGGAATGGGGACATTTCTTTCTTTTCATGATCAGCGCTGTTTTTCCAATGTTCTCACACCTGATTGCCTCTGACTGGCCTCCAGCCCTATTTGGGTGCTGCATCACAACCTCCCCCAGTCCTGGGAGGCACCACTGGCAACTGGCAGTGAGTGTCTGGTTTGACCAGCTTCATGCACCTCTGGCTGTCACAGAAGTATGACACAGGTCAAGAAATGCTCTTGTGGCCGCCAGATCTTTGTTAGAGCAATCTGGCACCAGCTCGGGCTCAGGCAAGCCCTCCCAAGCACCAAGCACTGCCCAGCTAGGCGCCTGTTGATATTTCAATATAATGTGGAAAAAATCCTCTTGGTTGTGTTACATTTGACTACAGTAAGTAAAATGAAATAGATTGTATTAGTAGAATCTACATAGATCATTAAAACTTACACTTTTCACAGTTCATGCCTGGCAAATACCTCCCACAGCAAGAATAAGAGTCCTAATGTTCAATGGGATTTCTGGTTGTAGAAGGTTTGTACTAATGTAATCTATTCATATCATCTGCACAGTCAATATTCTCCTGCAATTAGTTTTAGTTCAACAATAAAAGTGACAAGCAAAGCAGCATCACAGGCACAACTACCAGCTTGGCAGATGTAGCTGGAACTCTAATTATTCAATTGTCACTTACTAATGAATATTGAGAGTAGAAATTAAGATTTCTGACATTAAAAAAAGTCATAATTTTTGAACTTTATATCCTTTCTTAAAGAAAAGTAAATTGATTATTTGTAAATGATCGTCAGTATTTTGAATTAATTCTATCACTTTTATGTTCTTGTCTTTTTCAAAAGTCAACCCTTGGGGATTTTTTATTTCTCTGTACTGTTGTGGGCTGGCTATATTTTCAAGGAAAAAAAAAAGCATTAAAATTTTTCTTCCTGCTTTTAACACACAAAAATGCCTTCTCTTCCATTTTTCTGTGTGATTTACCTTTTTTTTTTTTTTGTATTTTTATTTTTTTTAAAGCATTAATAATTATAAAATGGCAAAAAACTACCAAAAAAAATAAGGGTTGTAGCATCTTTCTAAAACAGAAAATTATTATAAAAATCTGTTGAAAAATTTATTTGTGAATATACCAAAATCTAAGAATGGACAAAACATGAATTTACCATCTTTTTTAAATTAACTTCTAAGACATATATACTATAAATATTAATAGAAATTAGAATTCAACATAGTATTAAGCACTATTAGATGTTATTTATACGAAGGCATTGTCTCTTTATCATCTTTATTGCATTCACTTTAAAATTATTAAAGTCCTAAACAAGGAAGGGAACAGAGAAATTTACACTTGATGTGACTTTCCAAAAAAAAAAAAAAAAAGGAAAATAAATGTGTAACAGTGAATTGCTTAACTGATTTTACTGTATAAATCCCTGCAAATACTCACCTTTTACATGAAAGGAAAAAAGTCACATAATGCAATGATTTGCAGTGCTGCCTACAGCTACACCAAAGCCAACAGATTTTCAAAGGGAGAACAGAAAAGTGAGAATCACTCCCATGAGTAATGGACAGCTAAAGGGAAGAACTGGAAACACTTTCTGTCTGCCACTGTGTTCAGATCTTGAAAGAAATAATCAAGCCTCAAACTATCTTTCAGATGTCTGCAAAGTCTGTCTTGCAGTCAATTCCCTTTTTCCCAAGAGCAAACATTCTTTAGAAGTGGAATGTCTACACTGCCACAAGCAGACTGAGCAAGCAGTAAATTATTTTAGAAGTGAAACTGAATAACATAGACATTTATGTATTATGCTTCTTAAGAACCTTATCTCTCATCACAGGAGTGCTGCAGATCTATGCGGGTTGTAGACCTGTTGTTTGACAAGACATCAGAGTTCCTTGGCACTTCATGGCCACAGCTGTGCAAATGGTGTGTCTGACAGCATACACGGAGTTGATATTTATTGATAGCTTAATGCCTAATACACATTTGAAAGAGATTTGTTTTACCCCATGTGGCTCCATCAGACTGTTAGGTCTACAGTTTTTCACCTACATTTTTTGGTAAAAGTAATCCCAAGGAGAGTAAAACTATATTAGGAGCTGAAGGTGACAAGAATAATATTGATTGTAGCAGATCAGTGTGATTCTTATTTCCTGCCCCAGTTTCTGAAGACCAGGGGATCAGTCCACTCAGAAATGCAGTGGAGGCATATAGTCCAAATAAAATCTTCTGCAAAAAGTGATTTTGGTGAACTCCAGATCACCATCATGGACCTTCTGTGGTGTAAATGCTTTTCTTGCAATGTTCCTGTAATTTATTAAAGACAAGATTTGATGAAGGGGAAAAGAAATTTATGGACATAGTAGTAAAAGTTCTTATGAGAAACCATGCTACTTCATGGGCTGGAAATTTTTTTAAATATGATATTCATGCTCTCAAAGGCTAGTTATCAATTACAATTTAAGGGTTTTTTTAATCCACTGGTGTTTTAGGTCTTTTGTGATTAACAATATGTTTGCAAGACAAAGTTTTATGAAAGCTTACTGGGGAGAAGTTATCCATTACTATACATATATATATATGTATTAAATGCTTCTTTTATATTTATGCAATATTCACACTTGAGCAAAATACTTTTTAAATTTAGTATATAATAAAAATTCAGATTGAGGATTCTGTAGACTGAAGAGTTTTGTATCTGAACCTCTGGGAAGAAAATTAAGGTTGTTCCATAAAATCTTTAATTTTATTGTTTCTGTTTAGAGAAAAGATCTCCTCTGGTCGAGTAGATCAACCTTTTCCAATGATATGGTTTGAAACTTCGCTAGCAGAAGGAAATATAAATTAATAGGATTATTTTAATTTTTGGGAATATCACTTCCATCTTGGATTTATTTTTGTTGAAAGAGGATGAATGGAGAATAGATGAATAGAATAGAATGGAGAATAGAGGATGAAAGAGAATAATAGACTTTTTAAAAGTCTTTGATTTGTATTTTACATTGGTAGAACTATTGTTTACATGCTTCTTCTCTTTAATACTTTCTGGAACATACGTACTCAAATCAACAAATTGATGTAAAGGGATCATTCCATCAGACCAAATTAATTAGTGACATGATTAGTTCTAAACATTGATATATATTACTACATGAGAAACTACCTTCTATGATATACCTCACAGAAAACAAGACAAAAGCTGCTGGGCAAATATATTTACTGTTTTTATACAGCCTCATTTGCAAGGGTAAGGAAGGGTAAATTGTGGCAAGGACAAGTACACAAAGATGAGATGGGGAAAGAGCTCCAAGAGATCCAAATACACTTTTTATGTCTTACTTTCACAATCTGATGTGCTTGTTCTAAATATTCTTAAAGGTGTTTGATTTATAATTTACTGCAATCTCTACAGAGACCCAAATAGGTATTAAATTTCATTATTGTATATTGTGCTATTATAATGCTTATATCATATTAGAGATTCATTTCATACTTTCTAACCAAAGCTTGTTGCTTGTGTCACTCAACAAAAACGTGATGAAGTTTTTAGGAAGTAACACCGGATAGTATAAAATGTCCTAAATCACTGTTATACTTCTCTTAAAGTAATCTTTCCAGGTCCCTGGTTTTCTTCTTTTTTTTTTTTTCTCATGAAACTAAAAATATGTTTCTGAAAAATAGTACCAGCTGCATGTTCTAGCTCTGTGCACAACCAGAATTTGTGGATTCTTCTATTTTTCTG
This sequence comes from Lonchura striata, assembly GCF_050655825.1. Lineage (NCBI taxonomy): Eukaryota > Metazoa > Chordata > Aves > Passeriformes > Estrildidae > Lonchura > Lonchura striata. The sequence continues at coordinate 139,865,163 of NC_140704.1, read as the reverse complement.
TCTACGTACAATAACCAATAAGTGGTTCTGAGAGTATTCTGTGATTCTGTGAACCTTGCAGTCTCTGATGGCTACTGCATAGTTCTATCTAAATGCTACACATTATTTTCTCAGTGTCTATGAAGCAAAATCACTTTAACCCACAACATTTTTTATATAGAGCTGAATTGCTATGGCCAACTTAAAAACCAGTACTTTGCAGTGCTTCTTCTCTGCTAGTATAAAGAACACACTCCCTTTGACATTTGCCCTGGTAATAAAAATGTTTGGTAAAAAATAAGGCTTCATTTAGCCTGAAGAAATGCAGAAGAAAATGCTTCATTTAAAAGGTTTGCAAATGTCTTCTCCAAATCAAAACTGTTGAGATTTTAAAAATATTTCTAATGAAATCATATTCATCATAATAGACTACACTTAAAAATGGATTTCAGTAAGTCAGGAAATTATTATGATCATCTTAACCTATAGTTACTTTACCTTTCAGTCTTTCAATAATTTTTAAAAATCTACCACATAAATACATAATGGAAAGATAAGTAAAGAAATCACAGCTACAGTTCATGTGACCTGAAAGGCTCTCAAAATCAGCCATTTCAGTTGATAACTTAAAGTTTTCTGGATTATTAAAAGCAGTCTATTTATTTTCAAATGTCCAATAATAATAATAATAATAATAATAATAATAATAATAATAATAATAGAATAATTATTAATGTTTGAAGTAAGCAATAAATAATATATATTGTAATTATAGCAAGGAATTATTTGCTTAAGTGAATCATACTGATTAATAAATTGACATTGCCAGGAAGTGATCACCTTTTGTAGAGAAAAAGCCAAAATTATGAAAAAATTCTGGCATACTAATGAAAGCCTCATATTAAAAACTAAACATCTGAATATCTGTATGCAGACTCAATTTTTATATCCTGAGGTTTATAAAGGATATGTTATATTTTAAATAGATCTGATGTCTGTAAGAAGAAATATTTTTTTTTATCATAATGTAAAATTTCAGGTAGTTCCGAAAACAAGAGTATATAAACCAAAGACAACATTAAGCTTGGTGTTACTCTTACAACAAAGGGGAAAATGCTGGACTGAAATGTACAGTATGTGTAAATACAAAAAGTGCCATAATTCTTCAAGAAAATACATGGGAAATCTGCCCTTTAACTCAACAAAAAATGTCATGATATTTGCAGGTTGGAGAAAATAACCCTTTTGATAAGAGCTACTTGACACATTGCTAAAACATATTGTTTTAATGTTTTTTGCAGTGTCATTTCAATCTCAAGCCATTATTCAATGATGGACAATGCAAGCTAAAGCACTGACTTTCTGGGAACAAGGATATCACGATGACAGTGATGGCAGAAACAAAGCACAATCTCTCTTACCTGCAGTCCAGCCGTCACCTGGTACTAGCCTTTAAAGGATTTGTCCACCTTCCAAAATGTTCTGTGCAGATCTTTTATCCTTATGTGCCATAAAATAAATCCTTTGGCCTGAAATAAAAAACTTTCATGGGAAAACTGTCAATGTTTGGAGAAGACTGTCATGATAAAAACAGCCTGTAACTCCTCTGACAGGAGGTGTGATTTAACTTATGATGGAATATACCTATCATATAATATATCTTTTATACCAATGTCAATTTTTTCTCTTCTCTTCTATTTCAATCCAATTTACATTTGGATAGATATAATTCTCTCACACACACACTGCTCTTATACAATACAACGTTCACCAGATTCTTCTTGTCCAAAAAGGGTTTGTTTTCAAGGCTTGCAAAATACTTGGGCTATTCATACAGAAAAATAAAGAAGTAATAGAATTCATGAAACAACAAAAAGAAAAAAATATAATTTATTCTCAGGACAGTATTTCATTTGCACTACTCCTGAAAAATATTTAGCCAATTTGTTTTCAAAGGATGCCCCATCTCTCTGCATTGTTTTACTCCCCTCACTGTCAAAAGTTCTCCCATTTCTACAATATTTTCCATTACATCCTATTGTGGTCACCAAGAATATGCAGAGTATTTCCTGTTGTAAGAAAATTTTTATGGACTTGAAGACCATATTATCTCCTTTTTTGTCTCTCTAACACACATATGCATGTATATATGACTCATTCTACCTTTCTTCATGAACCTCCATTTTGCTACCTTTAGATATTCTTGTTAATGTCCATTAGGTTTCTCCTAACTGGTTTATGTATTTCTTTTACTGGAATGCCCAGAATTACACAGATTGCTCTTACTGGAATCTTACAGCTCCCAAGCATCACTGAAACATTATTCACATATTTGTTTGGCATTTACTGCTGCTAACACAATGTGTGCAACACAACATTGATTCTTGCTTCATTTCATGATCAATTTCAACCTTGCTGTAGACCTAGCTATATGGTAAATTATTTCTAGGCATTGGTGTAACTAAGTATTCTAAATATGCTACATGTGCAGTTATGGTTATTGACTGTTTCAACTTTGGGACATTTATTCACGATTGTTTAAGATCTTGGGCTTTTTTTGTTTCCTTCCTGTAACTGTAGACCTTTCCAATTTTTCTTTTAAATAAATTTTAATTGGCATACTTATGTGGTGTCCTTCTGTGTAACTGAATACTGAAGAAGACTAGACCCAAGACAGTAATTTAAAGAACTCTGTTCAACATATCCTTCTCTTCTAAAGCTGTGAAGAGATAATTCATCAGTTCCATGGATATAAACAGGAACAGAGAGATTTTAAATAGAGTTTATATGCTTATCATCTGAGTAATCTGCCTCACAGCATCTAGAATCTGACATATTGAAAGACTGAGGGTAATTTGAATTAGGACACGCTTTGCTCCCAAAGAGACATGGCAAATTGCAAGATTTAGCAAGGCTACATCATATCAGGCTTCACTGAAATGCCAGATATGTTTAATAAAGTGTGTCATAAACATACTGCATTCTATTCTCCTTCAAACAAATAAATCATAAATCATTCCTCTGTCACTCCACATTCTTATTGCCTATAAGCTCCAAAAGCAAAACTCTGTACATGTCAAATCTGATTTTTGGTTGGCAGTCAGGGGACAAGAACTGCAGTGCATGAGTCTGGCTGAAGTCATATTAGATCATGGTGCCATACCCACAGGAGTAGCAGAGACATGGCCTGACCACATGAAAAGGAAAGAGTTAGTGGCCTGGAATAAGGTGTCAGAGAAACATCCACTCCAGACAAAGTAGCGCTTGAGTGTGCAGCAGGTGTAAAATGATTTTGAATCAAAATGACAGTATTCCACTTTTACTGATTCCTGTGTATGGCAGCTCTGCTCTGGCAATATCCTAAGAATAATGTAAGACAAGTAGGAACTACTGTGGAATAGAAAAGAAAAAAATGCATTCATTTAGCAGTCAGCAATGGAGAAGATGGAGATGAAAGGAGAAGAGTTGTGTGGCTCTAAACAGAAACATGCCAGGTGCAAGTGCAGCTCAGAATCAAATATTTCTGTGCAATATTCTGTGCAGGATAGCAAACTGAAAGCAACAAGGGTAAGTATTGTAAATACTTTAGTCCTATCACAGTATGCTGAGTGTTGCAGAGAATCAGTCCTATTATTGCTATTTTCCTGTCATAACCACCACTATACTGACATTAGTAAAAGAAAAACATTTTATTTTTGAGATTAATCTTCACTGCAGCTATTTTCATAAACACTAAACCGAAATTCAGGAGCACCCTGACAGTTCCAGGTACAGACCAAGAAAATGACATAGCACCAGATCCTGAATATAACAAAAGGAATCACATGGTGTTTTGCTATCTGAATATTACTTCTTATTAACAGGTATTGACTGATCAAACCTATTTATGCAGCAATTTTCATAGGAGTGGAGAAGCAATTGCAAACTATCAATTTCATCATCTAGAGTGTATCAGTAGATGAAAGTGTTTACATATATTGCAACTGCCTAGAAATTCTAGGATTTGGTTTAAAAACAACTCCTAACTGAGAATTTAGCAGTAGCTCATATTATGATAATGAAAAACCAGCATGCTGCCTTTGATGGTCACAGGGGCTCGATAACTCAGACCTCATTTGAACTCCCAGCATGACCCTGAGACAGGTATGATACAGTCTAACAGAAGACAGTGCTAAAGTAATACCAACATTTTCTGGACCCTGTTTTGCTCCCCTGGAGGTGATACCGTACCTTCATATATTCTGTTAAGAATATTCAAACTTATTATCTTAGTTGATTCAATATCTACTATGCTTATTTAAAAATTACCAGGTTGTCAGAAACATCTTTATGTCTTCAATTGTTCTCTGCACCAACTGTTTAAAAAGTGTGTCATGGTTTAGGGATGGTACTCCCCAGTCTAGTGTTCCCACTGAGACCCTTCAAGCCTTGCTGCCACTCACTTTCTCCCCCTCTCCCTTTCCCCTGTGGCAGGCTGCATAGGAGAGCTGGAGAAACAAAGGGGAATGATCAAAGGCTGAGAAAAGAACAATTTACTGGAAGCCACAATTAAATAAGACAATTATCAGTAATAGTAACAATATTAAAAACAAAAGTATACAAGAGAGAGGCAAGTGATTCATATGCAAAATGCTCAGCACTGGTGTTACCCTACCACTCCTCTGTTGCACTTACTCAAATGGAAGGGAACCTCTTTGCCCAGAAGTGACACCCTTCCCTCTGCCCCAGCAATGACACGAGGTGCTACAGAATAACTTCCAGGGCCTGGCCAAGCCCACTACTGGCTGGAATCAGGACAAGCAAACTCAAAATTCACACAGATCATTACATAACATTGCATGCCTGCTATACCAACTTGATTAAAAATGAATAGCAGACTATAGCCCCTGAAAAACTCTAGCTTTTTTAAGTTCTATACTAGAGCAATTTTATTATTAAATTTTCCCTCCTGAGATACAGATTAATTTTAACTACCTTTCCTTAGCTTCTCAGAGATTTGCTGTTTCTTTCTTTTTTTGGGGGATTGTGTTGATCAATGTAAGAGGGATTCTGGAAAAAACCATGTAAGAATTACTACATTTCTTCAGGAAACAGATGTCACTTAACTGGGCATGCAAGTGAGGAAATGTGTGTATTGCTTCTCTCAAGGCTAAGTTTTGGTCTGCAATACCCCTTTTTGGTGAAAAAAAGGGAGGGAGGGAGGGAGGGAGGGAGGAAGGAAGGAAGGAAGGAAGGAAGGAAGGAAGGAAGGAAGGAAGGAAGGAAGGAAGGAAGGAAGGAAGGGCCTAAGCAATACAGAGAACATTTAAGTTGAAAAACAAAAAAAAAAACAAGCAAAACCAACAAAACAAAACAAAAAAAAAAAAAAACACACAAAAAAAAAAAAAAGAACCAAGAACTAAACAAGAAGAGTGTGAATACAGACATTTCATTGAAAGGAGAAATGTAGCTGTCTGGAACTGGTAAAAGGGTCAGATCCTGATACACAACTGCCTGAAACATTAAAGAATTTCCTTAAAGAAATGATCCTCTTTTCTTATCTTTTTCTTAATTTACCCTCTTAAAAGAAACAAGTCTCTTGTTTTATGATGTGTTGATAGAGGAAGAATAGAGAAAATACATCACAGTACTAAACAAAATTCTCAGATTTTCATATCAAAACACTGTGTTTTTCCTTAGTTTTCATAAATCAGAGACATTCACTTCAAAGACGTAAGAAGAACTTCAGTATATTTCTGTGTTAACACAAAGTACTGAAAACTATACAAAAGTAGACATAAAGTCAACACCACACAAACTTATTAGAAAGAATGTTAATGTATTCCAAATCTCCCAAAACCCTTAAATCAGTCTCATTCCCCCCTGCAGATAAATGGCAGAAGTGCTCAACCCTTTGTAATTGAACTGTCAGTGTCATTGAACTGATCATCTTTTAAAAAGGTGTGCAGTGCACTAAGAAGTGTTTTTTCAAGGTTTGAGATTCAAAAATGATATTTTTTTATAATGTCTCATCTATACCAAAATAAGGAATGGAAGCTCCATCCATGTGAAACATTCTTCAATATGTAGAATTAGTGATCCAAAAAGTCAATGGATTTGAATTCCTATCTATATTTCATTGCAACTTTGATGACACAAAAATTAAATCCATTCATTAGAGTAGCTTTCCACATGTATAGTAATACTTCAGGAGATTATACCAATATGTGTCTTAAATTGATCATATCAATATCTATCTTGAATTACTTGCATACCTAAAAATGTCTTATTCCGTAGCAGGGCAACACAGGACAATCCTTATTCTCAGTCACATGGAGTAGCAGTCATGTACCATGTAGTGAACTTCTTTCAGTCAAAAGTTCACATCTGTTACACCTTTGAAATTCTTGTTCCTTCTGCCACTGTCTCCCTAAGGATTTAGAAAGATGCTAGGGCAAGAGCTAGAAGGCACTTTTGTGTTCTCTTTGAAAAGAAAAATAAACTCGTGTATGTAAGATAAATATCAGTTCTGTCCTCCAAATTGTCCATACTTGAAAGCTCCTTTGCTTCTCTTGGGCACTCATGCTCCAGTCGTCACATCTTTCTCCTGCTTGCAGGTTCCTTCAAAGGAAGAGAGGAGTGGGGCCGGGTTACCAATCAGGTACTGTCCTACTGAACTTGTTGAGCAGCAAGAAAATCACAATCAATCTATTCCAACAAGAAAAGTATCACTTTAGATTTTTGTCTTGAATGTGCATTACCTGTAGGAATTGTGTGGGAAATGGTCAAGCCCTGCAACTTTTTTTTTTTTATTTTGACAACATTGGAAAATTTCTACTTTTAGTTCTAAATGTATGTCTACACCATACTGCATTTCTACTGTATGATGTACTCAAGCTGCTTTTAAACCAGCTCATCAGAAGGGTATATGCACATAAACATCTGACAGCAGACAGTAGTCCAAGAGCAGCATGTACTGACATTTTGTGAAACACCTCCTTCCAAAAACAACTGCTTTTCTAAAACGTGTGTAGATTGCTTTAAAATCCGCAGAGATCAGGGGAAACTGTTTACTCAATGTGATCCAAATTTAGAGCAGTTTTAGACACAATTATCCTTTGTAGTAAGATAAAGCCCTACAAAGAACAGCAAACCCCAGTATTTCAGTAGTCTCTATTCATCTTGTCTAAAACCTACAATTTATACGGCTTACCAAATAATCAGTACATTTGCTTTTGGAAGGTATTGTTGGCTATGTTGGCTACTGCCAGTTTTGAGAAATCACTGCTTAAGACATTGTTAAAAGAAGACTTTAAACCAATAGAGTAGGAAGTGCCAGTTGCGTATCAAAGAGAATCAAGAAAACCTTAATTAAGTATAGACACCCAACAGGCACCTTGGGCCTGCAGTGCAAGCCTACACTGTGAATACACCATTTTATAAAAGTAACTCTTCTGTTTGGGTCTGTGCACCCATTCCACATATTTCAGATTTAGTCTACCTGTTCAGACCAATTTTGTACCATGCCTTCCTATCCATGCAGAAAATATAGTATTTCTGTCCAAAAATCAAACATTCGACCTGAGTAAAGCATTTTGTGCCTGAAAGTTAATGTATTCTACTGAACACTTTATCTCAAGCAAATAGCTTAAAAACTTCCACAGCTTTGGTTCTATATCTCTTAGAAAAAAATTCCTGATAATAGAAAATAAAATTGTTAGTTTTTAATGTAATTTCTAAACTACCTACACATGATTCCTGTAGACATGGCAAAAATATTGTCATAGACATTCACTAGATAGTTTTAACTCAATTAGCATTTTGACTTTTCTCCTATGCAATTGTCCTGCTAAACACTGCAAGCCAGAAAGTAAAGGCTCCCCACCTGCTTGAATGAAAAAATTTGTCAAATGTCAAATAAACCCAAATAGATAAATGCAGAAGAAATATACATATTTAAGCTGAAACAGGGGACTTTAATAGTGAAAGAAACCCTTCCATGTTAGACCTAAAATCTCATTATGCCTAGAAAGACACCATACATTGAGCCAAGAATTTAGTATTTGACCAATTAAGTTCTTTACAGAAGAGTTCAAATGCAAAGATTAGTTATAATTTATCCAGTGTTAATGGTGGTAGCACAGCTCAAATGTCATAATTATTTTTAAAAATAATGAATAATTGAATTAATAATTTAGTTAATATTGAATTAATAATTTAATTAATGAGCAGACTACTTATTATTGTTAGATCTTTATCATATATGGTTAAACATTATGTTGCAGAACCTATAGCAGTATAATTGAAAAATTAGAGCTGAGTTCTTTTTGAACTCCAGGTATTTTTACAGTCATAGATTTCACTTTTAACTTGTTTTCAGTTATAATATTTATCTGAAACATTTTTCAAATTCAGCAATTTTGGATTAAGGAAAAGATAGAGGAGGAATAACGAGGAATAATGAAGCAACTGTGATAGTCCTTTAGAGAAGAAACTTTTTTGATTCCTCTTCCACATCCTGGATAACATCAGTCTGAACCTGAGTCTGCATTTTCTTAACCAATGCCACAAGACACCCCCAACTGGACAACATAACCTCTCCACTCATTTCCATAAAATATTGGGAAAAACTCTTTTTTTTAAAATTTCAAATGTGGTCATTAACAGAAGTAGGTAAAGCTCATGAAAACTACAGCAAAAGAACAAAAATTACACATTAGAATCTTTCCTCATTTACTTGCAAAATTCAGTGTATCAAACCAAGGCATGAGACTCCCAAAAAAAGGACAGAGGTCTTCTGAAGTGGGTGGGTTTCTCCAACGACGCTGCAAGCGCACAGTACCTAAGTGAATATAAAATTCTAGGAGTGATGGAGCTCAGGAAATTTATTGCAGCACAAATAATCAAGTTCCACTTTATATTCCCATACTGCTCGCTTCCCAGAACTGGGCTTCCATTGCTCTAATGAAATTTCTCTACTTGAGTTTTACAATGAAATTACTAACATTGATCACTCTGATACAAAAGCTGAAGCAAAACTACACTGTTAGTGAATAATATCACTGCCTCCCCTTTTTTAAAATAAGTTTTACAATAACTTTAGCATATAGTTTATTTTCAGAGTGAGTTCAGAATTTTATTTCTTTATAATATTTCCTTTATTTCATTTTCATCTCTGGAGAAATTAGGTATTTCAAAATCTGTAAAAGCAGTGTTCCAACTTTAGGTATAAAAAAAATTATAGTGTAGTAGTAAATTCTGATATGAAATAAAAGAAAATATCAGTTTCTTCTACAGGTAATAACATAAAGTTAATATTACTGTATTTTAAAAATGATCTAGAACTACTTTGAAAACAGTGTTGCTTATTGTAATGATGAATTAGCATTTAGTAATTTTATTAAACTATATGACTATAATCCAATGACAATATTAAACAATATTTTCTTATTTACACATAAGATGGAACAAGTTTTCTGCACCTCAAAATACTGAGTCACCTTAAAAAAATCCTGATTTAATCTTATTTACAGAGAAATGTGAATTTAAAATCAGCTTACTTTGACAGATATGGAAATCTTGGAAAGCTATGGAGATTATCTATTCCTCTATGCCTGTGTTACATCTATTTCAATGTTCAGGTCTGTATATTAAGAATGGATTAATTTAAATAATTGTAAATCCCATACAGTCTCACTCTAATTTCCAATGAGAACTGGGAAGAAAACAGTGTTTATTATATAATACGTCTTTTTTATAAGGAAAAAGAGGTATTTACTATCTCCTTCTTTTGTAAATGTGTATCTAAAACAGAAAAGTTTAAGTGCTATACTCTTTTTTTTCCTTCTGACCTCCTACCCACAAATGAACAGCACGGATTTAATATTTTATATTTTCTGTACACTTTCCACTCTAGTAGGGTAGGAAACATAATTCTGAAGACATATTTTAATAATTAATTTCAGCTGAAAGTAAACATAAGAATATAATGAAGTTACCTGCAAAAAAGTCATGCCCCACCATCCCCTTGATTGGCTTGGAGACAATTGGCATTACCTTGCCACACAGAAACTGAGTGGGCTTCTGTGTTTTGATTCAAGACCACAAAGACACAGGGAAAATAAACCAGAACATAAAGAATGCAACGTGCAAACATGTTGGATAAAGCCCTCAGTAACTAAGTTAGTGGCTTCTCAGACACTGACCGCTGAGTGCTTTCTGCTAAACTTAGGATATTCTCTTACAAGTACCATGCTTTGTCCTTTTCCTTCTGCTGCTAGGAGAACATATTTTCTGACCTCAGGGTAGTTTAGAAGGTGCACTCCAACAGATGATACTCATCCTTCATCAGTCCATAAAATGAACTATTGTTATAAATTACTCTGATTCTTTCCTTACCCAGAAGCTTTATCAGAAGTTTGCTGAAATACAGTGAATGTAATGTATAAAAGGTTTCAGCAGCCAGTTCTGTCTTTTTTTCCATAATGCCTTGACACATCAGTAGAGTGGAAAGACAGAATGTCACACAACAAACCTGAACACTGTGAAACAAGAGAATATTTCAGGAAGCAAAGGGATATGAGTAGGAGGAATGAAACATGAGTTAACAGTAAGCATGACTCAGATTCACAATAAATTATATTTGACCTTAAAAAGAAATCATAATTTCAGGTTCTAGTACTCCTTAAATAGGATTAAAAATCTGCTTTTTTATTGTATCTTTTTCTTGTACATGTGTAGCAGTGTGGCTACAGTGACAATTGTGATCCAGGGAGGTCACTACCAGCAGCAGGGAAAACAGACAAGACGAGTCTATTGTTTAGCAGGGGAATTCATTTTATCCCCACCCATGCCAGGGGGAGCAGAGGGGCAAAGGCCTGGGAGCCTGGGCAAAGCCCAGAGCTGAGAGAAGAGAGGAGAAAGAGAGAGAGCAGACCAGGGCTGTGGGTTTTATCAGGTGTCTCATGGGAGGAGTCTTAAAATCAGATTACAGCCTCCTCAGAAGGGAAAGACTCCACATACATGGTCATATATAATGCAGCTAGCTTACACTGTTTGCTCCGTACAAAGTGCAAACATACTTCTGTATTCTGTACTTGATAATATGTTTCACTGCTTGATATCATATTTTTAGAAGACTAGAAAATATGGTAAGCGCTTCCCAAAAATGCTTCTGGCCACTAATATAATTGCCACAAAATCTTTTAATTCTGTGTACTATTGTTCCAAATATCCCTAGTGAATTACTTTCAAATAAGGCACTTCTAAAAGATCAACACAGAACCATTACAGTAAGGGAAAATATACAGTCCTAAAAGGAATGGAAATCTCACTTGGTTTTGTATATGAACAACTTCACACAGGACTTCTGGGTTATAAAAAAAAAAAAAAAAAAAAGTAGAGGACAAAAAATAAATAAACAAATGTATAAAAATAGAAGTAGGTTTCTTGATAAGAACATTCTCTCTTCTATAAAGAGAAATTTAATGACATACAATATTACCTAGCTCTTGAACAAGGAATTTGTTCTTTCTGCAAAGTAAAGAAGATAGAGATAAGGCCTTCTCTCCAGACATGTTTCCCTTTCAGGATGAATAGAGGAAAATAAGTATTTGGTAAGACTTATGCCACCAGTTATAAGTTAAGCACAAATAATTTACTTTATTTTTTGAAAAGAAAAGATTATACAAACTTATTAAAACATCATCAGAAATATATCCTTAGCATATACTCATCACTTTGAAATTAGTTTATTTTAGAATTTAAGCTTCAAGTTAAATAATACTGAATGCACACTATAGGACTTGCAGAGCTTTATAGACACCTTCTTTCCCAGTTTCTGGTGAGATTTACCAAGGCTGCACATGCTTCAAGGCACAGAACATGGTAGACTAGTTGAGTGTCTTCCTAAAGAATTACTGGAACAGACACAGGATTCTACTGAATCACTGGTTGTACCTGAAATTCCAGACAGCATTCAAGCATAGGTATTTTTGAATACAATAGTAGTTGGATACAAGTTTTTAATTTCTCTCAGAATTACAGGTTTTGCAACCACAAACTATGCTTACTATACAGAAACATCTGTAAATGCAATAATATTTTTTGAGGCATAACATTAGAATGCTTGCCAACTAATATAACTTTGCTCATAATGAAAATCAAAAGCTCCTGTACATTTAACTTCTTTTGGAGAGAGAAATTACCTTCATTTTAATGGTATGTATGCTGCATATTCTGGTTACAGGACCAGGAATATTTGTGAGATCTATAGGTGCAAATAATTTTCTGGCTTTGGTTAGATAATATCAGACCTTAAAAACACCATTATGGTTAAATAGTATCACAGTAAGAGTGCATGAAACAAATTAGGAAGCACACATGAGGAAATTTAGGAAACAAAAAATAGCAAAGAATTTATTCATAATTATAGTACTTCTAAAATAGTGTTTGCTTTTAGGAATTAAAGGAAAAAAATTGAGTACTTCTGCCTCTTTTTCTTTTAGCTGTTTCACCTAATGTGAGTAGTGCTGATCTTAACAGTATGGTTATTCATCTGTGTTAGAGGTTTTCCAAAGGGTTATGGGCCACTATGAAAACCATCCATGAAGTTCCCCACACCTCAAAATAACATGCCAAAAAAATATCTGAGACAATTTTTTTTTTTAATGTTTATACTTCAGAATAAGACCACAGAAGCATTAGATTTTGACCATTTTAATGCATAGCACATATTTTGTAAGTGAATGTTTCATATTCTGGTGTTAAAAATATCCAGGGTAAATTCTATTGGCAAATAATTACAATACTAAAATTAATGTTTTAGATAAGCTTTTTCTTGCACACTGACAAGTCCTTTAGAGTTCTGATAAAGAAAAATTGCTACATGATGATACTAGGTTTGTTTCTAAGTCATGTTCTACCCTCCAGCTGGATGTAGTAATACTCCCAAAGGCATTCATTTTCCTCAAGGGAGGAGAGATATGCAAAAGAAATCTTTCTACATGCAATTTTTAAAAAATTTATTTCATTTTATTTTTATTCTATTCCTATTTATCATTTAAAATAAAGAACAAATATTCGTATTTAGTACTGAAAAATAAATCATAGGGAAATTATGAGGAATAGTCTATCATAAATGCAATTCTTACCTCTGCATGTGGAAGAGTATCATAGTGCAAAATATCTGAAGAAAATCACAGTTCTTTTACAAAATAATGATTATTCATATATATTTTAAGGATGTAACGTTCAAAAATTTCATACTAGAATGAATAGAGAACAGTATTTAATGGTATTTGTTATTTATTAGCTATTTTCCAGAATGAGAAATTACATAAGTGATATAATTAATTTTACCCACTATATGAAGGGTAATATATTTTTATGCAGATATTTTTGAATCTAAAATGAAGATTAGGTTAAGGAATTACCTTTTTTTTGGGCTGCCATAACCATATAACAAAGTTAGGAGTCCATCTGAATAGACAATTATATTAGCAATATGATGAGTAGTATCACTAAAAGAAGCTGTGTTTGGAAAACCACATCACATCCTTACATTTCTATGAATTCATCCCTAAAGTGCATCCTATATCATCATAATGGTGAAACTGCAGCCCTAGAGTAACAAATACATCACTGTGAATGTGTCAGATTTGCTTCAGAAGCAGTTCTACCAAGCATTCTTGGCCTTTGCCTCATATACAGCTCACAGTTTCTCTTGTCTAGCTCCAATAATGCCAAAATTTAAATCCACTTGGGGGTGTTTCTCCTTTATGCATATGGACATGTAGTTCTAACACTGATTAATCACTGGTATTGTAAACAATATTTATCAGAAGCACACATAAAAAAATTACTTGAAATATGCTCAACTTCACAGTTAAACATTAATTATCATCATTGATTTTGAGACCTTGGTAGGTCATTTGGAGAAAAGTTATTAAATCTTTCCTAGCTTGTCTTGGAGTTCTCAAAAGAACCACATTAATTATTAACAAGATTTATTAAAGAAAATTATGAAGAAGTGCATGTAATGATTAATATCACTGCTTAGATGGCAATACTAATGTGCTCAGATGAAATTTGACACCAAAAAAAAGCGTTACAGCATCAAGTCAGCATAGTTTTCTATAAATACTGGACTACAAATACTTATAGGGCAATGAAATAGAGTATTAAAGGTCAACATAAAGAGACTCCTCTAGCTGCTGAATCAAATGTCATCTGTCTAACAAACTAAAGAAATGATTCATCAACATCTCACTTAACTGTAGAATTTATAAGCTCAAAGACAAACTTCTGAAGGTGAATTACACCCCAAAGTACTTTCAAGACTGAACAAAGGAGATTTGTAAGACATCTACTGAAGTTGTCCATCTGAAGAGAAGGTACAGTAAGGCCTTGTACTTGTGAGATCATAAAAGCCTAATGTGTAAGAAATATTGTAGAAGCCAAGGGAAGAGTGCCCTTCCTGTAACCTGACAAATACACCCTTTAGGGTGCATGCACCCCGCTAAAACACAAGCCCCAAACACACATCGGGGGTGGTTTCTGGACAGTGACAGCCCCAAAGTCTGTGAAACATTTTATAATGATAGTGGGGTAGTGTCAGAAACTCAGCAGATGCCCATACAGGATAGAGCTATACAGGCTTCTTCTTGCATCAGTGGCATTCATACAAAGAAACCATCTGGATTTCACTAATAAGTGTTCTTGAAAATGCTTCTTTACTGTTGAAGTAATGCCCCAGCATATACTTCATTTCTACCACCTATGTCTATTCCAAATAATACATCCATAAGAGGCCAATTAAATATGTTGCTTGCATGTTATCATCTTTCTGATCTTCTTCAGTCCATGCCACTCCCTTTATTTGTCTAAGTTTATAAAAGATGTAGATTGGAAGCATGAGGAGTTCTAAAAGAGGGAAGCCAAGGTCTTCTCTTCTCATCCACTGAGGAATTTATCAGGTTCAAAAGCACTTAAGAGTGCTAGAGATTTCAGTCTGTAGAGTCTTAGTAAGAAACATTTAAACTCTGTCCTATCCATTTCTACTGAAAGCTCTCTCTTAAAGAAATAAGTAGCACAGAATACTTTGCCTAGTTTCAACATAAAAACCTCAAAGACTTAGATAAAAAAAATCAAAAAGGAATGCTCTCCCAAATTTGGAAATTAAAATATCTATCTAATATCCTGTATTTTCCTTTTTTTCCTTTTCAGAATTGGCAATTTTATACCTAAACACAATCCAAGTTTGAAAAGACTTAATAATTAACAATTGCATTGCTACAATTGCATTGTATATCTAATAAATGTTAGATATGCAATTGTGACTAAGTCACAACTGAGTAGAGATATTTTCAGTCTTTTCATTGTATTCATTCCAATTTCATTAAAGTACTTTGGAATTTCATTGTTATATTTTTTTGAAAAGAGGGTGAGTGCAACATTTAGCAGCCTGAAAGCATGAATTTTTAAAATAAGAAAACACAACTGTGTACCTAAAACTAAAGTAAAAAATATTTTTCTATTAATCTTTTCCTCAACAGCCAAATCTTCTTCTGAGTATAAAGCATACATCTAACATGGAAAAGGGGATAGCTGTCAGTAACAATTACGTCTTTTACAGATTTCTAGATATCCGTGAAAAGCAGGTACATTATTATCCTAATGGGGAAAATCACAAGTCATTACTCAGTTGAAGAATATGAAGCTGTTTGAAAATAAGCTTGATGTAACTTCTCTGTCAAGGGCAAGAGCAAAACCTTCTTCCACTGCGCTTCTTTAGTATAGGTTGAGCACAAGTCCGGATGGGTTGCTTCCAGTGATGCTTAGAGAGCTGGCTGATGGGCTTGCAAGACCATCCTCTCATTTTTAGAAACTTGTGGATATAAGAGTAAATTCCTAAGGATTCAGAAGGAGTACTTACCCTGTGTGGAGAGGATAAAGAGAGAGGGTTTGTTTAGACTGAAGAAGAAACAACTTTACAGCCAACTAGTAGCACGTGCCAGCATCTCTGAGAAGGTCACTTAGAAGGTGGAAGCAGTCTCTTCACAGTGGGAGGAAGAAAAGAAATAGATAAAAGTTGAAATAAGAGAGATTTAAACTGAGTGTAACAAAAACTTTTTTCAGTGTGAGAATAGTCAAACACTGGAAGAGGTTGCCCTGAAAAGTTGTTCAGTCTCCCTTTTTGGAAGTCTTCAAGACACAACAGGATAAAGCTTTGAGCAAATCTGATCTGATCTCTCAGCTGACTTAGCTTGTGTAGGAATTTAAACGTCCTGGGGTCCCTTCCAGCTTGAACTCTCCTATGACACTGTGAAAGTAAATTTTCATTAAGTATCCAGAACCAGTGGAAAGCAGGCGAGGGAGTATTTTTGTTGCACATTTCTAAATCAGCCTTATAGGAAAGGAGATAGACAGAACAGCTCGTAACAGCTATTCCTAAAGTTACAGTATACCTTGAGAAGTATGTTAGGAAATGAATTGCTTTGCTTTCTATTTATAAAAATAAATTTAGAATCTGCAAGAACAAATTGTTCCCCATTGGAAAGCAAAAAGGTCCACACTGTTAAAACAAAGATAGCTCTCCAGAAGACACTGTACATGCTCTTGCATAAAAAGGAGTGTTTGATGAGAAAGATTATGTGTTAAGTTTACTTAGCATGATGGATGGTACATGAGTATTATATCACTTTCTCTAAACTTCAAATTCCTTTGTACTTAGAAGATAATTCAGTATTCACATTTCTTAGCACAGACTAATCTCAAACAAACACTGCAGATTTCCAACTGACATTCAGAATGTTCATTTGACAAATGGGAAAGGAAAAAATTAAGCAAGTAGAGGAAAAGAGAAAAAAAAAATCAATATGTGACTATCTGAGTTGGAAATAAAAAGATGCTCTCCCTCTCACTTTTCCCATCTTAACCACAGTTTTAAGATGCCTTAGAATCAACAAAATTATTTGCCCATTTCTCTCTTCATACATATTTTTTACTTCCAGATACTTAAAAATAGAAATTTTCTGCTGTGTTATGTGTACTATTTTATTAAAGTAAAAGGTTTGTAAATGCAGCCTGTAGAATTAGAAGCTACTATATTCCAGGAATATATTAAGTATCTTATGACCCACAAATATTAATGCAATCAATACTATTAGTATGGGAATCCTCTAGGGAAGGTCATTCACAGGAGCTAAGAGAAAATTCAGGAACTGAGAGGTCTGAGGGTTGATTGAAATCATTGCATCAGCTTTATGGTACTATTTTTACTGTTAATCTTTATAATAACTTTACACTGTGAGAAAGGGCCCTTTCTGCTATCACAAAATAATGTTTGCTTCACCATGCAAACCTATTCTGCACATGCTTTTTGTGAAATCATGGCAATTGCAAGTCAAAAACCATGAAGTTTATTATTTCAATACAATAAGAAAGCAATTGTAAATACATGTTTCTTTCCTCAAGCTCAGTTATTAACAATAATTTGTCCTTGCTTAGCTAAAAACGCGTTCCAATTTTCAGTTCAACAAGCTCAACACAAACTGTTATATTTTATTCACATATGCACAAGCAAAACCCCCTTTAATTCTCACCATAATTCTTCTTAAACCCCTCTGTAAATTTTATTTGTAATATATTTGATAAAATTACACCTATGCAACATAAACAGATCATATCATTCCACTGATTCCTATGAGAACATGGTACACCCACAAAGCTTCTTTTTAGGTTTAAGATATGCATTCTGAAAACATACATATTATAAATAATTTGTATAAAAAACAGTTGTAAAATGAAACTGAGTGTTTAAACTGAAGACATATGCAATCTTTTTACCATATAGAATAACCATGGATTAAAGACAAAAATGAAGATGAAAAGAAGTAAAGCTAGGTCATCAAAAGGATATTACAAGTAAGAGAATTTCTGTTAAAGAAGTTTCAAGGCTCAGAAATTCAATTGTATTTAAGCTTTGAATTTGATACATAATAAAATAATTCTTTAAAATAATTTTATAGGTAACTCCCCAAAAGACTGTCTTTGGGTCTAGAGGTTGAAATATTCTACTCTTTACTAAAAAATGTCCTTTGATATTAGAGATGGTAGAGATTTTTCAGACTTAATAGGCAAAATAACATCTCAAAGAATTTGTCACAGTTCTGATTTCCCACAACAGACATAAAAAGTGGTGTCATGGAGGAGAAATAAGATACAGCCAGGCCTTTTTATATCTCTGCACAAATACACATTAACCATTCAGTGTAATCTCTCATTAATCTTTAATATTGGACTGACTGTTATGTTCATTGTTCATGATGATTCATAACATTTCTGATTTATCTTCTTCCTACAGTTCTTCAAAGAAATATGAAGCTCCTGTTTCATTTTACAGGAATTCTTTTCTTTCTTTTTTGATATTGAATAAAAATTTTGCATTTTGGATTATCAAGAAAAATAATTTTTTTCTTAAAATGGGCAAAGAAATTTGGTCCCTTTAAAAATTTTATCTAATAGCTTGACTCACCAAAGCAGATATATATTTGTTTCCTTAATAGTTGTCTTTATAGATAGATAATTAAAAGCAAATGCTAAATGCTTGTACAACTGAGAGAAAAATCTGCTTTTTTGCATCTCCTTTGAGCACATTTTGCCATAAAATTTCTATAATTCATTTCAGTCAAAAAAAAAAAAAAATCAGGGATACGAAAGAAATTAATTATGACCCTTTGAAATCCATCAAGGAATGTTTAGCAGAAACTCTAACAATTTTATGTTGTTATTTTAGTTCAACACCTCCCCTAAAACAGAAAAAAAAATGGCTTAACAGCAAGGCACTCCTAATATTGTGCATATATTTCCTATGTTAATAAGCAGCTTAAATCAAAGGGCATTCAGAGTTCAAGATTATATTGCATTCACATCATAAGGAAGACAAGGCCATAAGAAATATGTATATTAGGGAAACCTGCCAGAGTTGTAAATGCTCTTCTAAAATTTGTGGTTAAGCCTCTCTGGCTCTCACAGCAGCACTACAACTCTACTTACATATAAAAATTGTTTTATAAATGTCAATAAAAATAAATATTTTCTATTGATCTGATATTAAGACAAGGCAACCTGATATTTTGAAAATCTCATTAATTTCTCGATTTCTGCAATACAAGAAGCTAAATACAAAAATATCAGAGACATAGAGATTTTTCTCTTATCTTTGAAATCTAAAATTATGATGATAACATCACAGAAGAATGCACTGGCATAGAGTCTCTCATGCATAACTTAGACTTCTGAACGGCCAAAAAGATGCAGGAGAAAAAAAGTTGGTAACTTCTAAAACTTCTCAATTTTAGCTTTAGCTCAGCATCTTTAGATGTGCAGTCTGAAGTACAAGAGCTTCACAGATGGTGTTACTGTGTCCCTCCAATGCAGCTTCTTCCTGCACAACTAATTTCACACTGACATTGACTGTTTGCACACCTGCACAGACATCTGGTTACATATATTTAAAACATATTTAAGAACTAATATTTTACTTTAAAACAAAATTAACACTTTTTCTGTCTTTGCACAAACCAAATATTATTTAAATCGATGGGCAGTTTTCACTGAAAAGAGTAGCATTATGAAAAGTATTCAAAGTTGGTTTTGGGTTTTTTTTTATTACTGTTAGCAATAATGAAGAATTTTATAATTTATGAAATCTAGAAAGAAACATGAAAAAAAATGTGCTTCTTCTTCACTAAATGGAAATATCCTGTCCTGGAGGCATGAATATTCATTGCATCTGTGCAATGCAGAACATAGCCAATGTAAAAAATTACCTGGTACAAAGAGTTCCTCAAGGCACAGGTACTCCAGGTTCTCATTTTTCCAGTAAACAAGAGGACTCAAAAAAGGTTTCACTTACTTGACAAGAGTGACACAAACTCAGAAGTATTCAACTGAGTTTCTATGCAGCCTCTTTTACAAATTGAGAGATGATTCTCTGAACCCTTCATATATTTTTTTCAGATATATTTCAATTTAAAAATACTATGATAAATAACACAAAAGAAAGAGTAATTTAACTCTGTGGTTCAGATTCTTCTGTATTTTATGAGTCACAAAATAAAGTTACAATTGTTAGCATTTATTTATAAATTTTCATCTTTACTAACCTCTGCTTATAATAATGTCTTTAAAGTTTGTTTTCCTTTACTGTAGAACTACAGCCTGTCATAGAGAGAGCTGAGCCTAAATCAGTTTTGGTTTTGTGAGATGCTAAATAGAATCTACATCATTTTCAACTGAAACTTTTTGATCTCTTTGAACTGAAACATTTCATTTGTTGTGGTGGAAGTGACAAACTTAGCTTTGACATAACATGAAAAACTGTCAGGAATCTGTCACCCTGAGCCAGTAGTTCAGCAGGTCAGTATACAGGATGGATAAAATTTTAGCTCATCATCGGCCAGGAAACACCACTGCTGATCACCACCCTTGAAGGACTGGAGTCATGGGTTCACTTGGATATAATCTGTCTATAAACTGTCCCTTAGGCAGCAATAATAAAATAAAGTACCTCAGCTGTAACTCTCTCTCTTAATTCCTAAACAGATGAAAATTTATGATTAAAAAGCATGGAGCTTGACTAGTAGTTTTCCTATTTAGTGCATTCAGTTTTGTAGTAACTGCAGCAATAATTTTCTCTGAAGTTCAGAAATTTTCCCTTAGAGAAATTTAGGCTTAGAAAATGAACATATTGAGTCAAAAACAATTTAAAAAAAGAGGGAGAGGATAAAATCTTACAAAATTTTTCACTGATTTTCAAAAATATTGTGAAAATCTGTGAGGAATTTTTCTAAGATATTTGTCTTTTATCACCTAGGCCTTACTTTACAATACTGCAGAATAGCTCTCCTGCCCAGAGAAAAAGCTTAGCCAGGATATTTTGTGACAAAAGCCATTCAACACATAATCAGTGATTAGAAAATTTCCTTGTACCATAATACCACCCGGACATAAACAATACCCTGTACATCCTAAACCCATGTTACTCTAGAGAAAAAGTCTTAAGACATGCAAGATAACTGAGGGGTACTTGGCAAACTTGATATTTAAAAAAGAGGAAATTTTAAAGATTTATAACTTTTTATATTGTAGGCTACAGTGATTGTTGGTTGTCATCATCCAAGCAGTCTCCAAACATAATGAAGTTATTTGAGTTGCAAGAGTAAGGACATTAAAACTTTTAAGCTTAATAAATTTGCAGGATTGATATTGCCCAGCATGGATATACTCTGCAACTGTACAAAAAAAGCTTCAGCCATGAACTACTTATTCCACTGAATAAAATGGGCTTTACTAGGAAATGCCTAGACAAAGGGATGAAGAAATTCATCATGCTTTAAGCAAACTCTGTGCTCTCTCTCTCTCCTATTTCTTGATGAACTGTGATCAATAGTGGATCAATAGTAAATCCTCAACCTGAGGATTGGCTATGGATAGTAAATTTCTTATGCACTGGAGGAACTGCATACTGATGATCCTCACTGAGTTCAGTAAATAAATTAATAAACTATTTTGCTCTACAGTGGTGATGTGTGAATTTATGTACTATAAAATACATTGCAATAAGGTATTCCAGTGAATGCTTTCAGGTTGGTTACGCCTCTCAGGGCTGCAGCTGGTAAAAGAGCTCCTATTACATGCTCACTGATGATTGCAAACCTTGATATATAGTCCTGAAATGACTCATTTTCTAAAGCCTAGCATTATTCCAGAATATTTTATTGATTAATACTAGTTCTTGTCACATAATTCCATGTGTTTCTGATTAACTCAATCTCCTGATTAATTTGATATAAACTTGCTTCTCTCTTTTTTTTAACATTACTAATTAGTGGGCAAAGCAAAAGGTTGTGCTCCCTTAATACTCTTTCCCAGCTATGATATACACTCTGCATCTGGCTTTATCTTGTTAATGCACTTTAGTCAGTCATTCATTGAATATAAGATAAAACATTTTAACTGTTCTAATTACATGTTATTTTGCCTTTCCAGTGTCTTGTGCACTATTTTTCAGTTATTAACAGCAGCTTCTAAACATTTTCATTTCCTATATTTGTTGTGGGCTGTAGCCATCTTGCCGAAATCTCAGAAATATCAGCAAATTCAACCTTTTAATAGAATTACCTGGCAAACTTAGATACATTAATTAAGTTTCCAAGCATGGATTAGGTAGCACTGAGGTCCTCAAATGAATCTCTTCAATAGCAAAAGCTCCTGCTTAACTTTGTTATATAATACAGGATGTGTCTAAGTAGATGGATGCCTCCTTGCTTGAAATAGTTGCTCCTGGTGTTTTAACTATGGACTGTCTCAGAATTACTCCAGCCTGAGCAGCCCAGTGATTATTGCCTCTCTAAATTTTACTGGTTGCAGATTAACCCAGGCATTTCTCAGAATGTGCTCAAAACTGACATGTACTGGTCTACAAATGTAGAAAATTAAATCTCTTACAAAATATAACTATGACTTTTGTTTGTTCTGAAATTACTAGAGGGAGAGAGCTGTCACTCATCTTTCTGAAGTGGTAGCTTAGTGATTATTAGCCCTTCCCATGAAATGACACAGTAATTTCCAAATCCTTTTATACTTATATTTCCAAAACACACATCTTCCAAACTGAGAGTGTGAAAACAGATTAAAGGAAAAGCACCTGGTAGGAGAGGGAGGTGAGAAAGCCAACCTGCTTCTCTGTGCTATTTCTGCATGTCATCCTGATACCATCCAACACAACTAGAGAATTAAGCCTATGAGCTTTGAACAACCAGTGTCTAAAACACTAGACTAAAGAGTCAATCGATCTAACAACCTATCCTTGCCCTGTAAACCTTGACTTGTTATCTGCAAATCTTCAGCAAATAAGCAGACTTCAACCCCAGCATAATTTAAAGCCTTTGAGATCAGGGCTTGCATCTTGCTGGCAATATATGTTGATTTTAACTCCCTCATGTTGAATGAAACTTCTGTCTGCTGAGGATTTGTACCAGTGGCCATTATCTAAAAAGTAATAACTTTCCCGCTTGTTTTAAAAGAAAATATTCCTGCTTTGAAATACACATCTCAGGAGAGGCTGCTGTAGTCTCATTATCAAAGATACATAGCCATGCAGCACGTGACCTTGCTCAGGAGAGAGGTGGCATTTCAATACAGTATGCAATTTTTGTTTGTAGGAACATGGTGGAAATTTAGTGCACCACATCCTTCCCAGAAATTGTTTTCTTGCTGAAAAAAACCCAAAGAAACAAATGGTAGTTTCTGATCAACAATATGAAAGAAATCTACAGGAGGAAAAGAAAGCATGACAGTTTTTTGCATCCAGTACTTAAACTGCATCAAGAATCATTCTATTTGCATTAAAACTGGAGGTAAAGTAATATTTAATATACCTTATGTAGAAGATCATAGGGTTGCACTGTGAGGCTATAAGCACATTATTTGACCACTGCCCACGTACTGGCTGAAGATATGCATATTCAGCAGGATGTAGAAGACAACTGGACATGACAGGTAACACACACAGATAGTGCCACAAAAGACATCTGGATCTCCCTGTCAGCTGTCTGCTGTCCTGGCTGCATCTCCTCACAACTTGTTGTGCATCACCAGTCTCCTCCCTGGTATAGTGGAGTGAGGAGCAGAAAAG
Organism: Lonchura striata; assembly: GCF_050655825.1. NCBI lineage: Eukaryota > Metazoa > Chordata > Aves > Passeriformes > Estrildidae > Lonchura > Lonchura striata. Next base: position 139,841,504 of record NC_140704.1, on the reverse strand, counting down.
ACCTTGATACTGTGCAAACACTGTTCAGCAATAACAAAAACATCCCTGCGCTATCAATGCTGTTCCAAGCACAGATCCAAAGCACAGCCCCCTTTTCAGCTAGTGTGAAGAAAATTAACTTTGTCCCAGCCAAAATCAACAGACTGTATAAAAAATACCTATTTGAATACAGGTATAGCAAATCTGGGATTAAAGGCAAAGGAGTAAATGTTTTATGTTCATGGGAGAGAAAGGGACAGTGTGAGAAAAAGTTACATTAAGGAAACAGAAAGGGGATGCTGAGGCAGACCAGCTCGCTCGCTCGAACCAATGCAAAGCCCCTACATTGGGCGCCACTTGCGGTTTTCGGGGGTCACTTGCTGCTGTCCCCCGTCCCTCCCCGGCCCCCCGGGACCCTCCGGCTAGCTGTCCCCTCCGGGGCCGGGGTTTGCCGCGGTCCCGCTGCCCTGGGCTCACCAGACAGCGGCTGGGTCAGCAAGGTCCGAGCTGCGGCGCTGCCTCAGTCGCCGCTAGGATTCGAGATAAAGAGACCAAGAGAGACCAATGGTATGCTTGTCCAGAGAGATTGTATTGCCTGAACGGTTGCAGGGACAAAAGACCTTGGGCTACTGCCCAGATACAGTTTTATACAGCAAAATTAAGAGATAAGGTCTAAACAATAGAGACAGTGTTCAGCTTAGGCACATCAGAACCACCCCAGGGGCCAGGTCCAATGGGAACTGCTCAGGGGTGGGGAGAAGGGGGTCTACAGAGGAATGCTGAAGCGTGACTTTTCCCAAAACAATGGGGCATACAGAAATGTATCTTTTCCTCAGTTTCCCATTCCCAAGGCCTTTCTAAAACCCTTCCTCCACACTACCATGCCAACATGATAGCAACAACATTGATGTCATAATTTGCTGGATGTTGTGGATAACTGATCTGCTTAATGTCTCAGCCTAAGCAGGACAGAAACAAAAAACCTAATTACACAACACAAGTTAAACCCATCCTTCATTCAAGAGGATGGTGCAGGGGAGATGTAGAAGTGACAGGCTGAACATCCAGATACCATCAGATTTATAATTGCCCCAGGTCTGTTGACATAATCTTAAAATTGCACAGAAGCAACTGGCAAGGCTGCATCCTGGTCCTATGAGCTCATCACCTTCATGAGGATTCTCAAACACTCCCAGATCATGTGCTATCAGCAGCACCCTGCAGCTAGCTTCATCAGTACCAATTCAATTAACCTTGTGCAAGCATGGAGTAGAAAAGGCATGAATTAAAGCTATGATACGATTTAATTTAGCCATCATGAGCAGTTGTGATTATCGACTTAATCCTTCACATCTACGACTAATATCAATTTCATAAACACCACTGGAACAATATCAAAACTTTCATAAACAGAAAGGTTAAACCTTTCTGATATAAGTGAAGCAAAACACTGTGTATACTTTGATCAAATAAAAATCTAAGTAATTGAATTGTGTCCTCTAAAATGGAACATTTTCACAGTCCTGAAACTTTTTCAAGGATAATGAATGAAAAATATTGAATTCCATAGATATTGTCTTCAAATATCTTTCTCCTACTTTTGAAAAGTTCCTTACAAGATATGAACCCTTTCTCCAACATTAGCTCTAACTCCTTTGTTGCACAAAAATTTTATAGTCCACTGACATCAGAACACAGTTACTGAGTTATCTGTAAAACCATTAGATGATGTGATTACAGATAGTCCCACAAGTGGAACTTCAAATTACAGAAAACAAACAAAACAGAACCCCAATGCACACAGAAATTATTTGCTGGAATATCCCTGAAATAATTTTGTGTGAACACACTGTTATAACTCCATAAGAATAAAAAATGCATTTTTCAAGTTCTTTTTAGATTCTTTGCTTTAATTTTAGAAAGTTTAATCACTAAAATTCTTCTGAAAAAGTTTTCTTAATGGTTGGATTAAGCCTCATACTCCACATAACTATTTTAACAGTGTTTAACACCTTTTCATTATTCAGATTGGGGTTTTTTAATTCTATTTATATTTTAATTAATTTTTGGAATTTCTACGCTGTAGTCAGTTGGCTCAAGAAGTAAACCCCATGGGGAAGTTAGTGAAATCAGAGACCCAAAATCCTCAGAGAGGACTGGTTCGTACTCATATTATATTGGTGTTATTTTGCTAGTAAGCCTTTACCAACAAAGTTATTCTGACCAGATTTTATGAATACTAATAACAGATAGCATTTTCTTGCTTCAATGTGTTAGCTTAAAATTGGTTTTTGTATGTATCACCACATTCATTGTATTACCCATTGGAGAATACGAAAGGCGTAAATTAAGGTATACATAAAGTGAGAGTAATTTAAGTAAATTTAGCTCTAAATATTTTGCAATACAGTTTTGTAAGTTTTTGCTGAGATGACTTTAAAATATGTATTTTTTTGTTATAAGTGTACATTGGATATTGCATTTATCTTTCTAAATGTAATACAAATCAGAAAAAATAGAGGTTAGCTGTTGTAATTCAACAATATATATGTTCAAATTTTCTTTAGCAGAGCTATTTACTGCAGGGAGAAACAATTCACTGAATGTGTAAAAATATATACATTAGTAAAAGACCATTGCTGTTGTTGCCACAATGACATAGCACAAAATGTGCAGCCTTAGGAGAGGTATTTGGAAACACATTTATGCGTACTCAATCTTCTGTTACATTTGTGATGGATTAAAAACACATACACTCAACAACATCAAAAGGATGACATCTATATATTCATCTGGGTTTGTTTGGTTTTTTTTTTTTCAAAATAGGAGCTAATAAGAAAAAGAACCTTGTGGATAAGTTTGTGGTATATACAATTTTAACTCATATAACAGACACAGTATGTAGAATATGTAATGTACGTACAATAAGGAGAAAGCTATCTCCAGAAATTTTAATCTAAAAATCACTCCAAACATATTAAATTTTTCCATTAAAGATCTCAGAGTAGGACTGAACTTAGCCCTTGCCTTGCCCAAAAAGTCATAATGATAGCTCTTTAAGTGTTCCTTTACTGAGCTTAAATCTGCCAGATGAGTGATGGAGAAATTGCTAGTGAAAATTTGCTTAAATTTGCTTTTACTTGATACATGTGAAAAGAGCCTTGGTGCATGTGGCTCATTATGAAGTGCTGGGAAGAGAATTCTGGGATTATGCAATGTTTGTTATGCAATGCTTGAAGGAGAAACTAAGATGGGGAAAGGGAAGAGTTTGAGGAGGAAGAAGTATGGTAAAATAGAGGGAATAGTAGGCAATCTGTCTTGCCTTCCTATAAAATTCCTTTCCTAACAAGCTGTCTGCACATTTGTTCACTTGAGGTCTGAGTGCAGCTACTGGAGTCAGGCCATGGGTCAGAGCCCGTGTGTGCCTTTGTGCAGATACTTCAGCTGTGAGCATCAGACCAGACTAGCCAGGGAGTAGAATAAGTTTGGGATCCAGGTTTCAGAGATGTCAAAGATTTCTATAGCACCAAAGAATGTGAGAGTTGGCTTCAGGAGGAGTGACTAGAGAAGCCAAGACTCTGGGTGTGCCCATAGCTCTGTACCACCTACTGGAAAGGTCCCTTTGCATGTTATGACACGAGGCAGCTGGGGAGACCTGGTGAATCCGAGGCCAGCTGCTGGGCAAAAGTCTAAGGCCAGTTACTGGATGAAACCATATTATCTATACTTCTGTATTTTCTATGTCTGATTTTTATCTTGATCATTTAGAGCAGGATCAAGATTTTTGTGCTTTTATTTTATCAGTGTTTCTCTGGCCATCCATGTGCACACTTAGATCATGTGCAATTGTGTGTCTGTATGCATGTGTACCTAAGGGAGTGTCACAGGGACAGACAAGGGAGCATGTGTTTACCCTCACTACCAGCTGGACTTGGAGGAATTGTGCTGCAGCAGGCTGACCTCTGATGAACCACCTGATTTGGCAGTCCCTAACAGCTCCTACTAACAAGACTACCACACTTTCCCCCTTCATGCATTTAAGGATAAGACTCACAGGACTTAACATTTATTTGGAGAAAAAAAGAGAAACATTTTGAAGAGCTAGAAGTAGATACTACTGATTGCTTTAAGGGACAAACTGTTATTTGGACAGTTCGATAAAAAGCCTAGACACAGAGGACATCAAATGGAAAAAAAGAATGTATTGAGAACTTAGGAGAAGTTGTATTGGAGTAGAAAAAGCAAGAAAGAGGTTTTATTAATCAGTAAAATTTAAATACTGGAGTAGCATAGTTTTAATTACAAAGAGAATAAAATATAAAGCTACCATAGAATAGCTGGGAAATGGCTGTGATGTGGTAGTGAGCTAAAATGGAGCAAGGCGTGACTATAAAGTGAGATATTGTCAGAAATTTGGTATTTTTTCTGGAATAGCACTAATAATCTAAAGAAAACACTTTTGAGAGCATTAGTCCATACATCTGAATTTCTAAGTAATGAAACAAAAGCATCATCTAAAGCAGTGGAGTTTCTTTCCTAACTCTTAAATCAATAAGCAAAGAAAACTATTATTGATCCCTTCAGGGGAAAAAAGTAGGGAAAACAAACAAACAAACAAAACCCTAAAGTGATGAAAATTCTTCCAAAAATATATGTTGAAAAAATAACTTATTTCAATATATCAAATATCAAAATAATGTATTCAATATCAAAATTTATAGTGAATTAATATTTAATGTCAAAATAATTCATTCTTTCAAATACACAGTAAATTAATGTATTAGAATGGCTTAAGAGTATTTATACTCTACAATTTCTATCTGAATTCTGCAAACTCACGGTTAAAATCCACCAGTTAGAATGAGTAAACAGTCTATCAATGGGCTGGACTAAAAAATAATTAAAGAAAAGAACCTGGAAAATCACAAGCTGTTTCAAAGGTGATGTTAAAGGCTTCTCTTTATTTCAGTAAAATAACGGGGCCTTAGAAAATATTAAATTTAATGACCAAGGCATTTTCATTTAACTATTTGGGTTCCACACTCTGGCGATATGAAAAGATGCAAAGGCTTCTGGGACTTTCAAAGATGTATAATAAATTGTTGTATAAAATGGAGAACGTTTTTGTTGAGGCTGTAGCTGGCAGAGTTGTGCCAGCAGAGTGTTTTGCATAGTCTGCAAACTCCTACAATATCGTTGGTGTCTGTTAATCACCCATCTAGAAAGGGACAGCAATTGCCAATGATGGATAATGACTGAAAATAGCTCACCACATCCCAAAGGAAAGATGAAGCAGCCAGAAACAGCCTGTAATGTATTATCCTTATGCTGGAAGACTTGAGGCCAATTATTGTTCTTTTGACAGCTACTGCACCCAGCCTTTTTACACTGGGCACCTCAGTATGAGACAGGACAGTCAAGAGCTTGCTGATGTAATGCTAATAATTGCACACTAATAGGCTTCCTTGAAAATTGTGTATAACTCAGAGCTGGACTTCTCTTCAAGAAAAAAATATTAGTATAGGTAGATGCATAAGAGTTGGACAAATTTTACAATAAAACTGGGAAGTAATGTAGCTAAGATAGCAAGCTCCATCTAAGTCTCTATTTTCCGAAGGTTAGGAAGAGTTTAGGTTGCACGTAAAAATATGCAATGTAACCGATATTTTCAAATTGTGTAGAAGTGATTGCTAAAAGAAGAATTGTATCTTACTTTTATATTAATAAATATTTTTTTCCTAAAATGCAAAGTGAAGATGTTCACTAAGTAAACAAAAACAACAATAAAAAAGTCCCATAAAGTACTAGTCATATCTCTGTAGTCCCTCAAAGTACTACATATAGACAATCTCTATTTTAGACTTTAAAAAGGAGGGAAAACAAATGAAATTATATACATTCCATGAAGAAAAATTAATTTGAAGGTCATCAAACTTTTACATTTTAATATGATTCCTATTTTTCTATTAGCAGCACTCAGCATAATGCAAAAATAATTCTGTCTTATTATACTTTCAGTATAGCATCTTCAGAACAGTAGCAATAATTCACATACAGAAAATTTTTGTACGCATACTGAGAAATTGAAATAGTACTCAGCAGAGGGCTAAATTTAATAAAATTTCTCTCCTCATACCAAAGGTTACTGCATAAGTTATCCAGTTTAAAGAAAATCATTGTACAAGTGAAAGTTCATATACAGTGTGTGTCCTACTGTGATGGCAGACTAAAATGTCCATAAAAAAAGTGAATATGAGGAAACATTTTTCAGAATAGCACTACATTTCACTGTAAATGTCAAGTAGCGCTATTCTGAAAAATGTCACAGCAGTAATTACATGGAAATGGCTCCAGCTAGTGTATACTATGTGGTCATATTCAGTGTATCAGTCAAGAGAAGTTAATATTATAACAGGTTGCTCGAAGAGCCTCTATCTTCTAGATTAACAGCTCCTCTAAAGAAATTTATGCAGTTCTTAAATAGCCAAATATTAAAATTTTACTTATAGAACCTGGACTAAAATGCAATTTCTTTTATATTAACTTCAGAATTTAAAAAATATATGTGCTCTTGGGAACTAAAGGCTATAAGATTTCTGGGTCACTGACTTGAGCTGCTGTTATTGAAGGAAGACATAGTGTATAAGCTTTCTTGTACATTTCTTAATCTTCATCTTAGAAGGTTTTTGAATTTTTTTTTCCTTCACTGCTCTGAATAAAATGTTGTTTCAATGCTTAATGCTTCTCATGTTTTGAAATTACTAATTAGCAACATAAATTTATTCATGCTCACATTATATTTTTTCCTTCTTTTGAAAACTTTAGCTTTATTAGGCCTCCTCTTGTCTGATTTTTCACTGTCTAAACAAAGCATATTGATAGTCTCTCTCTTCTTCCTTCTACTTAAATAAGCCAAAGCATTTTTTTTAAATTTCAACAGGACAAGTTCAATATTTTTATTTTTATTTTTATTTTTATTTTCCTTTTAACTGGCCTTCCCTATATCAGCTGGCAGATATTTTCAGTGCAATATCCCAACAAAATTTCAGCTCAGTCCTGTGCAATAACATTCTCAGATCTGCTGGAAATAATTCACATGTTAAAATCTTGGATTTCATTTACTTTTCCCATTCAATTGCCAAATGCTGGAGAGGTTTATAGGCATCCTATGGTAAGTAAGTAATACAACCAAGTTTTAATGGGCTGACTGCACCTCATTGGATGAAAACTTGTCAGTATACAGGACAACTCTGTTTTTCCCAATTTACTAGGTTAACTAAGATTTTCTTTGTCACTCTCTAACTCCTTTATATTGACTGTACTTTTCCATGATTTCTAATCCATCAGTCTTCTGGATTAACACACAGTTACCTTCAAACTGGTATTACTAATACTACGAAGGAGACAATAAAAAGCAATCAAGCAAAAATCTTTTTAAAGTCAGGCACAGCTTCATAAAAATTTGAGTCTATGCCAAAGTTCTTTTCTATTTCCCTGGCTTGTCATGCTGTGTCACAAAAGAATTATTGCCTCTCTAAACCAATAAAGAAGTTCCTAAAATGGATTAGTACAAGTAAAAGCTTTTTTAAAATTTGTCTGACCTATCACAGGTTTCCATAGTAGAAATATTTGTATTTAAAAAATGAAATTAAAAGGTGTGAGAGAGAAGAAGAAAGGAAGGGAGAAGTATGAAGACCAACAAAATAAGTATATAACTTTTAATGTGATATGGGCTGCAGAAAATTTAAATATAAAAGTAGAAAAGCAGAAACTGACATATCCATAGTCAAAACCAAAGATATTGGAATATTATGTTGAAAATACATGCAGTCAATCCAAGGAATAGAACTTGAGCTCTGGTAGAGTAATCCTGTATTGCACTGAGAAGAATATATGGGTAATTTCAAATTTTAGGAGAAGTGATCCCAAGAACAACTTTATCAGTAGTGCTTGCAGCTGAATGAAATGTAACAATGTAGGCAGGATTTAAATCTGGGCCCAGGACTAAACTGAGCATTGTAAAAATTAGTCAAAACATCAGCTTAGCCACAGTGCTGCTTGGAAAATAATTTTATGCTCCAAAACCTTTCTGCAGTGCAGGGGGACCAGTAGCACCTTGCAGTAAGATCTACAAGACAGGAACACAGTCACAGGCAGTTGATAAAACACACTGAGAATAATGACTGGCCTTTAAGGAGAACTTTCCAAGGTTAACTATAGTCCTTCTATCCAAGTCTAAAACTGACTTGAAAGCAAGATTTTAAAACTCTATTTTTTAAGTATCTGATAAAAACTCATTCTTTGCCTTTGAAATACAACATGATCGATAATAAAACTATGGATTTGGTTTTCAGTTTCTGTATAAATACTAGGTATCCTTTTAAAAAAGCTTACGGTAGGCACATGAAAGGAGATTTTTGCAATGGGTAATCATGTTCAGTGGAGGAAGTTTGCCATCTACAGGATCTATAAAGACTAAGAGATAATTCATTCTAAAGTCTTAGGCGCAGGATAAAAATGTATGGAGTTTGTTTTGGGTGGTTCCAGTAACTCTTCACCAGAAGAAAAGACTGAACATGTAGAGATGAAGAAAGTAGAATTGTTTTCTGGTTCTGCTTTCAGATTCTCTTCTCCATTTAAATATCTGTGCACTTCTATTTTAAAGTGAAACCTTGGGATTTGGAGACATTTTTGTAATAATTTCCTTTCAAGGAAAGGGGGTGAAAATTCCACCAGTTGATTGGGTGATTGAGACCATCATGGTGTTACGCACCACCTCTGAGGCACCTCTGAGGTTCTAGATAAGACATCCCTTGGGGTAGATTAGAGGTGAAACTACCCTGAATGACTGGTGCATATACATATACATATATATTATCTATAGAAAGATCAATATAAAAGAATAAAATATGATCTAGGAAAATTTATAAGGAAAATAAATAAAGACAAAGAAAGTATAATAATTGACAGTGAAGATGAAAGATATCAATACTTGTGAGTTCAGCGATGAGAAAAGTAGATGTCTGTTGGTTAAAGTCATGGTCACAGGCCTTGTCCATTTGAGGTGGGGGATGCCCACAAAACAAAGAATTCAACAGGCTGAAGAACATTTAGGTTCATGTGGGAATGCCCAGGTACCTCCACTGGGGAGAGGGTTTTAACACTCTGAGTCATGCACAGTCTTCTGATGAAAGACCCCAGAAATTTAGCATCTGGAAATAATTCAGTGGTCATTACAGATGTAAACTCTTCCATACCTTGGGGTGATAAATGGGTTGAGAGGTTGCTTCCTTTCTTATGGTTTGCTACAGTGGGAATTTTGTCCAGATGCATTACCCAGGATGTGCTAACCAGATCTTGCAATTTGAACTAATTGCTAACCAGGCCAGCAATTAGTGCCTCCCTGTCATGAATTCCTCCTTTCTGTGCTTATCTCAGGGTGGTTGTGTTGACTCATCCTACGGCAAACTCATTCTGTGATCTTGACAATGTTTGAGACAAGCAACAGTACTTTTTAAGTCCTTACATGTAGGGTCACTCAAAATCACAGCACCCCAGAGTGGTTAAGTGGTTAAGGTTGGAAAGGACCACACTGGGTCATCTGTCCAACCTCTCTTCTCAAGAGATCATCCCATGGCACAGGATTGCATCCAGAAAGTTCATTAATATCTTCAGTAGGAGACACTCCACAACTTCACAGACAATGTGTTCCAGTTCTTGCTCACCCAGTGAAGTTCTTCCTCATGTTCACTGGGAACTTCCTGTGCATCTGTTCCTGCCTGTTGCCTCTTGTTTTACTGGTTGGCACCACCAAGAAGAGCCTGGCTCCATCCTCTTGGCACCCTCCCTTCAAACACTTGTTTATACTCATAAGGTTAAACAGGCTCAGATCCCTCAACCTTTCCTCTTAAGGGAATAGCTCCAGACCCCAAACTGCATTCACTGTGCACTGCTGGACTCACTCCAGGAGCTCCATGCCTGTCTGGTCCTGTGGAGCCAAACCTGGACAACAGCCTCGGGGCCCGCAGCAGCACCATGCAAATGGCACACGGGCCCATTAGTTGCTCCACCCTGATGCTCTGGGTGACTTTCATTTGACACTTTATGCCCTTCTTTTTCCAACTCCCTCTATAGGGTCTTTCACAGCTCTAGAGAAGGTTAACTCCCTGTGCAGCAAGGATTTAAGGCCCAGCTCTTACACGGCCAAGGTTTGCAACATTAGTAAACACTTCTGAGAAAACATTGAGGAAGGTAAATGTCAGAATCAGGAATTATATGATGGGGGTCAATAGTAGACAAATAAGTATAGGTCCTTAAAGGAAGAAAATAAAGAAGCTCATTAGGTTAGCTCTATGTATATGAGAATACTATACAGCTAAATTTAACTCCACATTTTCAAAAGACACAGTGTGAAAAATCCATTTTTTTTATTAAAATGGTCTAAGATACACAAGGAGGAATTAGGCATTTAATTAGATGAAGTGCTAGTTTAAACACCAGACCTGTCAAGACTGGGATGTCTCTAATGATGTGCTGAGACACCATATAATATTTTAAGATTAAAATAAAGAAATAAAAGAATTGAGGCATCTGTAGGGTTGCATGACCATGTAAAAGGGAATATTTTGGATTAAATTTTTCCAGGTCACAGGTCTTTTTTGGAGATGTAATATTAATTCTATATCAAGACAGACTGACAGAAATGCTTAACCAGCTTCTTGAATGCAGATGGAAGTACTCAAAGTAGACTAATCTAATGCTCAAAAGTGTTATACCAAGCAATAAAGAGGAACTTGGCAATACTAGTATTTCCATGCTGATCCTGTTTGCAGTATTCAGCTTTTAGGATGAGGTTTATTGATAGTTTAAGCCAATTTTAACATGGGTTTATGCAAATTTCCTTCACTAATTTGTGCTAGGAATATGCAGTTTTCCAGTTCAGGGAAATAATTTGGCTAAAACATTGTAGCTGTGTATATGGAGGGTAAGGAAAAGAGACAAGAAGGAGTTAGTTTCCTGCTAAATCAATCAATGGAAGGAGGAAGAAGAGGCTGACCATAGAACTATACCCCTGCAAGCCATTAAGATATAATCACTGGAAGAAAAACTCTATTAATAAATTGTTGATTATCTGTTCATTAATATGGTTTAAATAATTTAACATGCCCATAAATAACTATAAAATGGCTTATATAATTTGAGTCTTTGTATTTTTCACACCAAGATAACATAGAGGATTTCTTTAAATAACTCTTCCAATTTTTTTTTCTATTCTGTACTCTCAGGTATGTTTCCAGGATCATAAACAAAAGTGTCTAACAACACTGTTCTTGCCAGCTGGAGTGATACAAATTAATTACAGAGTAGAAGAAGTAAACCAAAAACCAATCAAAACATATTCTGCAATTTTGTTAAGCAAATATGCCTGTTCTGATTACTGCTAGTGCTTAACAATGTTTACTATCAGGGACATAAATCTCCAGATTTATATTTTCTTACCGTGATTGCATAGTTTATCTATTGTAAACTTTCTCTTCTATGTTTTTCTATAAAGCTGGGGAGTCTGGGTACCCTATTTCTAGAATTCTGTCCTTATCTAGGGTAAGAATACTTTATTTATTTATCTATCTATCAAGGGTAGCAAGTTGTGTGACTGTCTGCATGTGATTTGTTTTGTTTACTTGCTGTGTTCCTATTTACATAAATGCTTTCTTACCTCCTGTTAATCTGTTTTCCTGTCTGATAAGTCATTTAGTTATTGCTATTATAATTTTATTATTAGATAGATAGACATATTTTCCTGAGTACTTGCAGCACTAGCAACATCATGTATTGGTTGTTTTACCTGTAAATTTTTTCCTCATTTTTATATTTGTATTTTGATTTTCATATTATGTTTCTCTCTTTTGTTCTCTTAAACATAAATATTAATGCAGACCATATGTTGACAAAAACAATGTCAGAAAACTCTATTAAAAGTTTTTACCAATATGAATGTGCATCAGGAAACAAGATTCTTCATGTGGGGTTTTATATGGCATTGTTGGGGCTCCAGATGTTTTCAGTGTTGCTGTTGCATGTTGAAATGCACATACAAGTAACATGTTCCTTCTGTACAACGCCTGTGACAATGCTGCCATTGGGGATGTGCAGGGACTCACTCTTGTCCACATAAGCCAGTTGGTGCCAGCTGATGGCCATCCTGCCTCATAGTCCCACCAAACATCACGACACACACTCCTTAGCACAACTGAACTTGCTTTGAGCAGAAGACTGGAAAATAGGTGACTTGAAGGTGCCTTCCAATCTAAATTATTCTGTGATTGTGCAATTCAAATTCAAGCAGTGTTCTGACAGTGAATGAATAATTAACAGAGATAGTTTTCAAACAGGTATAAAGCTTCCTCCTTACAAAAGTAAACAAATAGATCTACTTTCCCTTGTTTATGTCAAATAAAAATTCTGAAAACATGTTTTGTTTTCAATCTGTTGCATTCCTTAACAGTACATGTGAAAGGGAAAATACTAGATAGGAGACAAAAAGTTTTTGGTAGCTGGTTTCATTAGTTGTGCTGCTTCTGAAGGGAGAACTAAGTTGAATAGAACTTCATTAACTTAAAGAGAGGTGTTCCAAAATCTGGGTGAAAAACAGCTTGCAATGAAAACATCTTTGGATACACGAAGTAAACATTCAGTAGGCTGAGCTATTCAATAAATGTTTAATGAACACAAACATTTAAATCCTGATTCAGTTATTCCTGTGCTGCATCATTCATTCCCTTGGTACCACACAACAAAACAAAGCTTGAGTATAAATTTTTTTCAACTGAAACAGATCTTGTTCCCTGTTTGGTTTTTATTATATAAAGACAAGGATATCATAAACCTGTGTAAAATTATATCTCCAAATAGTTCCTGTATACTCCTGTTCAAGCATTATTTGGGAATGTAAGTCCCGTATCAGTGCCCAGGTGTTTTGGTTTTGTTTTGTTTTATTAGGCAATATGGCACTATAGCAATATCCCCATGGTAATTTTATGCATCACAAAATGGGGAAAAATTTCCTTCAGTCAGTTTTTTTCTGGTCCTAATTCTTTTCTACAGCTGTTATGACTCTCCTACTCAGTCTGGTTTTGTATTTGTTTTTACTGTAATTCTTAGTAGGTCTCTATTGCCTTTATTTGTGCTGGCTTTTGCCAACTAAATACAACCTTTTATTCTCTAATGGCTATATTGAAAGGACATAATTTGTCTAAGTTATCCAAGCAAAAAATATAAAAATCCAAAAACATATGGCTGTTTACCCATTGAAAATCAATTCCTTTCATATAATGAATAATAATTTTCCAGTCATTTGACCACTTGACTATTCCTTGGGGTAACATGGCACTTGTCATCAACAGACCATAAATCTCTTTACAAAGAGGAATAACAAAATTATTGCCCTTTTTAAAGGTCCCAACTGGCAGATTTAGCATGTGGAAGGAGAACCCTCCTTTTTATCTAATTCATGATTATTTAAATATACCATCATGCAAAAGTAACCTCTAGTTCAAGAATGGCTTATTATGCTGAGTTGTCTCATAAATACAATGCATTTTGGAAAAAATAAACATATAAGTGCTCACTAAAATGCCAGCAGCTTTTATACACTTCATGAGTCTTGCTAGACAATTAGACTTTCTTTTGGTTATTTGATTTTTATTTGATTTTTGTAGTTACAGACCCAGCTGCTTCTTTGCACACTAGTCTAGTTCTTTCCTAGTATCTTCAACCTGGAAAAAGCAAACACTCAAATTTTATATCAATGGTTCTTTTTTCTATATTCTCAGACTACTTTTCCTGTCATTTACTATCAACAAATCTTCTACACTAACAGAATACCATAGCATCTTCTGTAGCCCACTATGTTCTGTGGCTCATCATGTCCTGTGAAGCCAATCCTCATAAAAAACTTTATGTGAAGGTGAAATTGCATTATCTCTCTCTGTTTCATAACATTTTTTCAGGTACAGAGTTAGATCACATTAGAGATAAAATTTCATTCCCTGGCTTTGATGTGTTTCACTGCAGTTCTGTGTAGCATCTAAAAAAAATAATATTTTCATATTTGAGATAACATAAATTTTTCAATATTTGTGCAGCTATATCCAAATATGTTGCAACTTATATTAGATTTTTCTAGATCGCATTGCTTTCCAGAGATAGTGATATGACCTTACTACAAGTGTTCTCAGTTTACATGCCTTTTGCAATGGACAAATAGTAATTGCATCTTAATCTGGGCACAATTTATTCAGAAATTTTCTTGCGTATGAGATGATGACTGTTTTCAAAAAAGCTCTAAAAATTTCTCAGGATGCATATACTCACATTGTGACTGTCATGACGTTGTCAGTGAGTCCAAGCACTGATGCTTTACAGAGTAGTACTTCAGTGCCATGTCATGAACATTGCCAAGTAATGTTCTTAAATACCAGTTGTCCCAATATATCAGTAAAAGGTGTTTCAAAATGTGCACAAAATTAAATTAGTTTTACCTGTAACCTTCTGTAATACATCTTGTCCTGTGATGCTTACACTGATGATAAAGACTTCTGTCATCTGTCTTGAATCCATGAAACAAGTATATACCCTTCACATTTTTTTTTATTGTATCTGGACTGAATTTGATATTTTTTGCTTCAGTAATGATACCCTTTTTTTATTGACCAGTTGTATTCTCTCTGATGTTCTTTCTCATCTTCAACTATTTGACTAGTACACATTCCATTCTATTGATTCCACCTTTGAGCTGCAATTCTTTTTTTCCTGACCTTGTGTGAAAATGGAGACAGATCATTAGGCTTTTAATTTGCCATGCAGTGTCCTGAAAATTCATGTTCAAATGGGTTCTCATCAACTCTGCTGAGAGCTTTCCAAAAACTGTTGTTTTTTTATCTAGAATAACATAGAAACTTATCTCTGTTGTCCTAATAATCTACTAAACTATCTATGAATCAGAGAAATCTAAATTTCACTTCTATTTCTGCTGAGTCCAATCCACTTTAGGTAAATCATTTTTTATTAACTCTGGGTAAAACTCTGAATCTGTCATTGAATGCTACATACTACATTCATTATGCTGTCGTGCTTTTGTGGGGCTGTCACCTCTCATTCCTGCACCAAAGGAAGCACCCAAAATTTGTAGGTCCTCATAGGTAAAAATGAATGGCAAAAATCAAAATAGTCCAAAGAAGCTCACAAAATTTTATTTTCATACTACACACTCAACATGGAAATTGATATATACTTTACCCCTATCTTCTAATAGCAAGAGGAATAAAAGAATAAAACAAATGAGGGAAGAAAGAGAAAGTGAATATACAATCAGATAGAAGAGAAAAAGGGATCACCAGTCATGAGTCTAACATCCACACCTTGGAGCACTTTATTAAATACTGCAACCCCTGGGAAGGAATCACTTTGGAAAATTTTATAGAGAGCACGGAGAAGCAGAGGCAATGTATAATAAACTGACCACAGTCCCCATTTCCTGTCACTCTGTGCTGCTGGAGGAAGGAGATAGAGAATTGGAAATAACATTACACTGGGAAGAAGGGAAGAGTTGGGAAAGCTATTCCTAAGATTTGGATTTAATTCTTATTACCCTGCTCTGATTTGTTTGGTAATAAACTCAATAATTTTCCCAAGTCAAGTCTGTTTGTCAGTAAATGGAACCCACAAATCTTTCACTATATTTTCTCTCCCCTGCCCACTTGAGGATGGGCCATAATACAGTGTCTTTTGTCAGCACCTTGTGTCCAAGCAAGAGTAGCCCACCACAATATGCAATATTAAGACTCTATCAGACTTCAGATTATTGTTTATTTTATTTCTTGTTACTGCCTGTGAGTGTTCTGAGTTGATCATACTCATGTTTAACAAGGAATCTTTGACAGCACTTAAATGACAGCTTACAAACCAATTTTTTATTTTATTCTATTCTTTTTATATGTGATTTTTTATTCAAACATTTTTATCTCTATTTGTCTCATTTGTGTATTTTTGCTTATATGCATTAAGTGAACAATTTTGCCAGTTGCTTAGATAGACCATATTTGCTATGGTTTTGGTGTTAACAGCAATTATCTCCTGTGTGTCAGGCACTTGGTGTAAGACTGAGAGATCCTATGAAAGGTTCTGTCGTGGCTTGTGTACAGCTCTTTGCACTGACAGTTCAACACACTTCACCAGGAACCACTCATCACACAGAACAGTAATCACAAAACATTTGAACACTTGCCTCACAGGACTGCTCAAAGGCCAGGGCAGGAAAATAAAAATCAATATTGATGGAACATTCCTATTGATATAGGTAAATTCTTCTTTTGACCAAATGAATCTGTTCCTTTAAAACACATTTTCAGATCAGGTGCTTTTAACAGAAAGGTATTGCAGTGGAAGACTTTCAACCACTTCTACTTCACAACTTTTAGATGGTTAATGACAGGGCTGTCAAGCTATAATCTCTTTTGGACAGATGGCAGCCTCAGAGGTTTTTCTAGGACTTGTGAAGGGAGTAGACAGTTGATCAGTTATTTTCCTTGTTCATAGCATCTGAAACAGTTTCCATCAGTAAGCGCAGAGATCTGGCAGTTTCTTTGACTTCATCCAGTCCTCTGCTCTTCTCTCAGGCTCCCTGCTGCTTGCCATGCTCCTCCTCTTACCTTGTAATTTAATGAGTTGCAGAGTTCAAAATATCTTCTGCTATAACAGCTGTTCCAAGAGGACTTTGTGCACCCTTAATCATTTCCTGAGCAAAACTGTTAACATTTGGATGAACAAATTTAAAAATTAAAAAAAAAAAAAAATCCTTGACTTACAGCGTCAGATGATTAATTGGGACCACCTGATGTTGCCATGCTGTTATGTGTTAATCTACCATTTAGGCCAAAAAATACCGAAATATTTCCAAGCCCATGTAGTTTCAGTAGCTAAAAAACTAACTCAGACTGTCTTGCTTCAACTTTGTTGGATTTTTAAATCTGTTTGAGTTTTTTGTTGGTTCTACAGCTTGTCTGCAATTTTTAGAGGGGCAATATATCAGTGGGTGGAACACAATATTTTGTTCTATTATTGACCAGCATTCTTCCATGATGACCTCTTCATTTCTCTGTTGAGTAGAAGAAACACAATGGCTTACATACTATCTTTTAAACTCAACCTCTGTTTCTGGGAAGTGTAGCATGTTTTAAAGATACTCAGGCTGACTGAAGAATTATGTTTTAGGTTCTCCAAGATGCATCTCAATTTCCTTTTGACTGTTAGCCCAGAAAAATGTAATGTAATTTCTAAATTCCTGGCTTAAGGGTCAATTTTAGTTGTGAAAAACCATCGTCACTTACAGGAATCATTGAAATAGATTTTTATTTTTTAATGATGACATTTGTATTTCAGGTAAAGGATATTATTTTTAACTGAAAAATTGGATTAAGCTGGCCAAAAATATTCACATGGTATGGTCATGCTGTAGATTTTGGAGTGGGATCATAAATGTGGATTTATGATCAAGAGCTATCTCTAAGAACACTACTCAGGAGATTGATAGATCCGTGGCACTTAGGAAAAGGGGAAAGACATCTTCCCTCAGGTGAATGTAGTTTTGCTTTAACTCACCACATGCTAGAACTGGATCAAAAATTTGATATCATGCATGGGAGGATACAGAGCAGTATCTTGCATCCCTGTAATTAAAGCAAAAATTGTAAAACTGATTTTCCATGTAACAGCAGCCTCCATGCCAATGTTATTTAGACAGAGGATACACATCAGTTCATCAAAAACTTTACTGGGAGGCAATAGCCTTCTCAAAATTACCATTTCATGACAAAGAAGTTACCACAAAATGAGTGCAAGAGCTGTATACTGTTTCCAGTATACAGCATTAAAATATATAGGAAAGAGGTGAAAAAAACCAAGCTTTAAAATTTACCTAATCTTATCAGCCCTCTTATTTCTAGGTGAGCTGTGAACTTAGGTTTTAGTTTCCTATCCAATCACTTGAAAAGTTTCAATTACTGTTTCTTTCTATAGTGTGGTTCAGGTTTAGAAATAATCTCTTTGTTTTCATTTGCTTTTCATTCCATTTCAGCACCATATTCTATACATTAACAATATGCTCCTTCTTTTTCTCTGAACTTCTAAAAACCTCTTATGGTACTAATTGAGGCCTCTGATGGTTTTTTCCTGTAGCTTTTATTTCACCCTGAAGAAGCATATGTAATAGGAAAATGCTACTGATATTAGTTGCAGAAGTGGCTGGTTATTCTTAGTAATTTTTCCATTGTGGTCTATTTTAATCTTTTTGATTGGCAAGCAGATTCACAATGTGTTATCGTGAACAGGAGAAAAAAACTGCATCAATTAACACAAATTACCATCCCTGATGGAAGTTTGCAAAAACACAGGCGTGAATGGGAAGGAACATAGCAAACTCAATCTTCAAACTTCATTTCAATTTGTACTGGTAGAATTAAATGTTACATAGCCTAGAAATCTACACCAAGATCAGCTGCTGCACCGACTTGGTCATTGATTTTGTAACAGATAAACAATAAACTAAGGATGCATTGATCTGTCTCAGCTGTACAAAGCACTGCATGGTCCCTTGCTTTTACATATTTTTCTGAATTCTGGGATCATACCACAGAGGAGAGAGGCATAAAATTAATTAGAAGCTGAATCCAAATTATCTTCTCCAGAGGATACAAAGAGATGAGTTTGTCCAGACAGACATGCTGATAGGTTTTCAGACACCTTTCTCTGTACAGCTCTCTATTTTCCCCCATAACTCTCAGCGTAAATGGTCTCCAATGTAATTTCCTCTATTTATTCTAAAAGAGTAACATTAAAAAAAAAACACTTTAAGGGTCAGAGATACATTTATTTACTGGTGCCACTGCTACATGTTGTTCAAAGAACTATTTTGAGCTAATCTCCACTTCCCAGGATTACTACTCTCATCCTGACGCTGGATGTCAAAAGAAACAGCCATAGCTATAAATCTGTCACATGAAGAGGAAGAAGTTTCACTATCTTTTTCAAATGTGGTTTAAGGAAAAAGCCACCGGTGTTTAGAACTTGGAACCCCAGAGAAGATAAAGGAAATCAGATACTTTAAGAGAAGAAGCTGGGAAGACAGCCTAAGCCCAACATTGAGGGGGTACTTCAATATATGGAACTGATTTCCTTGGCTGTTTAATTGATGAAATGGATGGATAACAAACATAATCTGGGATACTGAATTTGCTAGAATGAAAGTCAAAGTCAAGGCATGCTAGGAGAAGCCTTGCATTTAGCTCCATCTATAGATACCACAGAGGGTCACACAGGAATTTAAATGCTGGATGGACAGTGGTAGCAATAAAGCAACCATGCATTCATTAGAGGCTATAATTTGTCAAATAAGAAATGGAAGTTTCTCTTTCTGTAAAATAAAGTTATACTTCTTTCTCATTTTAGTAATTTCAAATAGGTATAAATAGTTGCTGAAGCCATCTGTTTATCATTAAATAAAGCACTGTGTAGCATTAATTTAACCCTATGTTTTTAAAGTCTGTATATATTTATTTATTAGTATTGATATGTGAGCACTTTACATGTTCAACAAGACCTGTCAAGAAATGTATCAGCCTTTTCTCTGATCTCAGATTCAGCTCTTTCAGGATTGATGTCATTTGTATAGAATTCAGTTTTGCTTAGTTTCTTGTTATTAGTAATGCAGACTCCACTCAAATTCTTATTTTTATTTTTTAAGCTGTTCACCAGTTTCTGTGTGGTTTATTTTCTATACAAGAAGTATTCTTACAGAAAATATTCTGTAAATTGCAGAATATTTACAGAAAAAAAAAAAATCTGTAGAATTCTTACAGGTGGCAGTTAGTTGCACAAGTTGTTTTAATTCTGGATAATAAAATCATGAAGACCAGTAGAACATAATGAAAATCAGAATCCATTTCTTGGATATTGTCTACTCGTATAATTGTCTTATCAGAAAAAAAATTGAAAAATAAAATTACAAGATAATAAAATACCCATCTTTTTCTCAGAAACTGCTGAGCAGACTATGATTCTTCTACATTGCAAAGGAGAAAGTTATGCTGGTATGTATAAAACATTGTGTGACATGGAGACACAAAGCAATTAGAGAGCAATCAAATACCGCTAAGAGGTGAAAAGTTCAAAGCAAGAAAAATTAGATACTTTTTTGCATATTTTTGGGATAGTTCTGCATATATTTTTGGGAATTATGCCACAGAGCTCTGAAAATTTGAAGATTATCAGAAGTTTAAAAGAAATTAGAAAAATTCATGGTCTAGAAGTCCATGAAGGGCCATTTACCTCAAAGCTAAAATAGCTGAATGAAGATGCTGATCTGGGAAATTTAAAATGCTTTTCTTTGAATGCTGTGAATTTATGGAAAGTGGAAAATACACAAAATTTCTGAAAGTAGGTACACAATTAGGACACAATAATAAAAATATTTGGTTTATTTTATTATTTCTGTCTTGCATCTCTAGATTGTGATAAAAAAAAACATACTCATCAAAGTAATTGTCTTTAGGATATCATCTGAACTATAGGAAAATACCTGATTTCCTGAAGAACTGAAAGACAGTATGTGCTTCCCAGCAAGCTGAGCAAAGTGGCTTTGGGTAAGCGATGAATTTCACTGCATCATCCAGCCCCTCCAAACTGTGCCAGTCAATGTGCTACAGCTGGTAGATTAACCCTCCTTTGCAGCTCCAAGAAGGAGAATCAGTTATTCCCTCCACTTCTGTTTCAGAGAGCAGTGCAAGGAAATTGCATCTGTGCCATGTACTGGACACATTCTTCATTGGTTTTTGTTTTGATGAAGAAAAGGATAAGCCAGATAATTTTGCAAGTGGGAAGAGAAATGCTGCTGTACAAAGGCAGAATTCAGGAAAAAGAGTGTTGCTTTGAGGGGGTAAGTAGAAAGGCTGGTTGAGGGACAACTATCATAGGATAAAGAATATATTTGACTTTTTGATATTTTGTTACTTTATTGAATTACGTGGCCCTTATAAAATATTTTCAAATGGCTGAAAAATTAAAATCACTTTCAGAACAAAGTATATTCAATATAGAATTCAAATAGTTTCATTGGAGAATAGAAAAGCTTTCCTTGTTTTTTTATTATTATCTCTCTATATTTTTCAATTACCTCTCAATTAAAATTACTAGGGGTGTTAAAACTTTTTCACAAACATTTCAGTGAACTAGGTGGCATTTTAAGTCATCAATAATTTATGAGGCCTAAGTCTTGCTATGTTCATAGAAAATCAGTTTTAGGATAATAGTATTTTAAATAGTTTCATGAAACAAGTTTAGTTGATTAAATTATATTTCAACAGTGAATTGTATATAAGAAAGGCCATCCTGTCAGCCAATAGATAAAATTACTTAGATAACAAGTAGCTATATGAACAGTAGGTTTTGGCAGCGAAAACCAGAATGCATTCTTCTTGCAATGAGTTTGCAGACATGTAATTGCTACAATGCTTAGGTTCATAGAAAAACTCTAAAGAAAGTTTGAGTAGTAAAAAACAGTGAAGAGAATAAATCTATTCAAAAGAAATTAATGAATTGTGAATGAGAAATTTAACTCAGAATAGTTCAACTTAGCTGATTCTCAGTCTCTTACTTTACTATATTGGTCTTCAATTTGCAAATAAGTATTACATATTCACAAATGAAAAATTACAATGTAAAAATTTTGTAAAGAAGAAATTATTGTCACACTCACTAACTAATATTTGTGTTAGCCAGAATAATTAAATGCTTTTGGAAAAAATACAGTGTTGAAACAAATGTACAAATAAAGACTAAGACTTTAATTATGAAGCCTGCAAGTCAATAATTCTTCATAGTAGTTCATGTAAAAGCAATTTTCTAGAAAACCAAAGCTCTATATTTTGTCCTTGTTTCTAAGAGTACTTAGCCCCTTTGAGGTCTTGATTCAAATTTTATAAATGTAGGTAAATGTTTTAGTAAAATCATATTCAAAACTTACATGCAAGCAATATAAATTTTTATACAGTCACGACAAATACTAATTTTCAATGTTGATCGTGCAAGGAGTGCAATCATAAGTTAAAATTATTAACTTGTCAAGTGGTATAACAGAGCCTATTCTATCTTTAATAAATAGGTAGTACTGGATTTGCCTTATTTGCCTTACAATGTCACATGAAACAATGTACTTTGAAAAAATGTAGTAATATTAACACATAAATTCAATATTCAAGGAACATTTTTATCTTGTTTTCTTTCATAATATAAAACAAAATCTATTCTCTGGTAAAATGCAAAGTTATGAGAATTAATATTCTGTATCACAACTGATATTTTCCATGAAAAAGATAACAGCCACTGCAGGACCTTACCATACTGGGGCCCAGCTCACAGCACTGTCATAATATTGTTAACTCATTTCACTCAAATTTACCAATGCTTAATATGCTGCAGTAAAGAAAATAATTCTAGAATTCGCTTTAATTACATAATTGTATGTTGTTATTTTTCCCACAAGTCTTAGCCACTTTCTATGCATAGAGGAAAGGTAAAAGAAGCCATATATTTCCAACAAAAAAAGGTACATTCTTATCCCATAAGGATAAAATGGTGCTGTGTTATTATGGAGACATAACTCGAATTGCAGAGACTTAAATAAAAAAACAACAAAAAGCAACACATTAAAACAATTTATGCTGGATGTGTAGAAGCTCTTTGGTGCCTGGCACAAAGCAGAAGGCCCCTCATTTATGATTTGCATTTACCATTACTTTATGCTGCTCTTGGTGCTTTGTTAAAAGCCACCTCAGTCACTGCCCTCTAGTCCGGGACAGTGTCTTTCCACAGTGACAGAGCAGCTGTAATATCTTTGGTGCTTCAGAGGTGATTAATTGTCTGCAATGGTTCCTTCTCTCTTGTTCGTTTGTCCATTTATCCTTTCCACAGGACAACAGGGCCTCTTTGTACTTTTTTAATATTAGTGGTTGATAATTAAAATCAGTCCAGAGGCACACAGTAAAACTAAATTACCAACATCTTCTTACATGATTCTTGTAGAAAGCGGAGTCAAACCACAGGTTCAAGTGTCTCAAAATAGTTGGAAGATTATACCTCAAATTTATTTTCCTTTGTATACAAGTGCAAATATAATTTTATTTTGTTTTTTTTTATCTTTACAGAAATATAATAAAAGCTGTTTTACTTGTTGCTACAAGAAGCTGCCTAATTCTGTCTAAATTTTCCAAGTGTTGTGCATAAAAGTGAATGGAATAGAAAGTGTTCATGGTATCTCTAATTATAGGCTAATTTGAATATTGTTGAAGGGAAAAGGAATGTCGAAATAGTGAATGACAAAAAAGAACAAGAAAGGTAGGCATATGACCTTGATTGCAATCTAGAGTTGTCACTAAACATTACACAAATCCTTAGGAGCTGTTGTTTCATATATTATTTGTGACAACCTCAATAAATATTGAATTAGATGTCCTGTGGTGTACTTAAAATGAAAGTGTATTTAAAGTAACAAGATAAAATAGTACTTATTATGGCTCTAATAAAACCTCATGTAGCTTTAATATGATACTTTAACTCTATACAGAATTCCCATGTCTCATGTACTGTGTAGACTTCTATTCACTTCACAAGTTTGTTCACTTTTTAGGATCGCCTTAGTGTGCCCATTTATAAACTTTGAGCTTTTATGAGTTTCTCTTGATTCTTACCTTTCTTCAAATGTTTATAGCTTCACTAATGCTCTTTGTTTAATCTTTTTGTTGTTGTTGTTGTTCAATACCTTCTAGAAAATCCGACAAGTTCCATAATGTGCTTTTTATGTAGCTTCAGAAATAATTCCATAGTTAATGTATTGCTACATGTTGGCCTAAATATATAGACACCATGTGTTTATTCCTGTGTTCCATTTGTGAGAAGAATTGACAATGGAAAGATTCCTCTTTAGGTTTTCCCAGAATCTCTACAATGAGTACTGTACAGGTCTTGTTACAAAATGTTTTTTGAGAATATATTTAATACAATTTTCATGCATGGAAAATTCTGATAAATTAATAAAATTCCAATTTTTAATGTGTTCTTCATTGTGATAATTTGTTTCATACCAGGGTTTGTCACCTTATAATATTTTAAAGTTCTTTAAAGAAGAACAAAGATCTTTTAATATTTGGTACAAATCATCTCTGTTAGAAGGCTTAAAATTGTGCTGTTTCCCATGTCTCTTGCCTGTTTTGTGGGAAAATATTTGGTTTATTATTCAGCCTTTCATCTCTTTGACATGTTTTACCATGGGAAAATAGGAGTTTTACAAAATAGCTCTGTAAAATGAACATTTTGTAGCATCTGGTCCAACAAAGCTATAATTGATCATACCCAGCTTTCGGTCCATTTCAGGAAACATCTAGCTATTGTCTTTGCTTTGCTCCAATAACACCTACAGAATAAACAGGGTTTGTGTCGCACTTTATTTTTCAACTTTTTTTCCAGACAATGAAATTTCTGCTGTTCTTCTAAAACTTCTCTCTTCTTTCAATGGCAACACAAACTCAGAGTTTCTCCATTGAAGCTTGTGCCTAAAACACAGGATTGGTCTTGCCACCAAGATATTGAGTGCAAAATCGATTTTGGGTCTATATATTCTCATTCAAAACAAAACCAAAATCAATCAAACAAAACAAACAAGTAAAAACTGTTGTCCAAATCTGGTTATAAAATTCAGACAAGGGAGAATTCCACTTATAGTAACCTTGCTCCTCTTCCATTCAGCATCTTATATTTACTACTGTTTTCTGCTTTCTAAAGTTTCCTTGAAATTGCCTTTTATCTCCACCTTTCCTCACTAAATGCCTTCTTTTTGAAAAACCAAAGGATGACACACTGTTCTTTCTCACCCTTACCTCCAAAGGCTGGGAGGTATCTCTGTCCCTGAGATTGTAATTTCCTTCTGTCTAAATTCAGGGGAAATCCCTTTTCATGACTGCAGCACTAGATCTAGATGTGAATTTCCCTTTAACTATGAGGTCCCCTCTCCAACACACTGTTTTGCACATTGAACAGATGGCACGAAAAGAGGTAAAGGTAAAAAAGACCCTAAATATTTTGGTTTATACTGTTGCCAGTAATGTGGCATGAATTGGGCAGTTTGTTTTTCTAACTGCTGAAAACTGGAAAGGGTTTGAGCAGTAGACATAGCAGGTGCAGTTTTGGCATATTTTGGACTCCAGCTGAATCATTAAAGTAAACCAGAAATACTGAACAGATATTTTCCATTTAATCAAGCAGTAGGAAATATTCAGGTATTGCATTATTCACCACTGACTTTGAACGTCTTGAGCATAATTGAAATTATTTATTTTTCTACTGCTGTTCTGCATCTGTCTGGTCACAAGGATATGATTTAAATTGTTTGACAGGGAGGATTGTTTGACAGGATGGACTGTATTATTTTGAGGTTTAATTCTGAAGAGATAAAGGTGCATTGGGCTAGTAATAGTTAGCAGGTTCCTCAGTAAATGTGCAGTAGTAGAGGTTTCCCCATATCTTCAAACAAAATCAATACATGTTCCCTTTGTGTCAGTTGCAAAAATTATGAGTGATCCAGAAAGAGAATGAAAAAAGTCTTCTTTTGACTAAGTGAAATAAGTAAACATCAGAATGTCAGATGAGTTGCCACTTATGTAAATTTTGATATTTATAAACTAGGCTTGCTGAAACGAACCTTATTGAAACAAAGAGACTTTGACCTCCATCCATCATTGAACAGACAGAAATTTACTGCTGCATTTCAGACACTGGCAAAAGAGCAAGAACTCTTCTCATGGAGGATGGATGAGCTGTATTCAGCAAGAGAAAGGCCAGAGAAACTCCTGCTTTATCAACCAACCTTCTGCACCCTGGGGTGTGGGAAGCTGCACACCATGAAACTTCCTCCACCACCTCAGAGAGGGCAGAGTAGCTATTGCAGCACCCTGTTCCATGGATCATTTTATCCTTTTGCATTCAAGGTCCCCAAAAGTTTATGAAGAATAAAGAATAAAACAAAATTGTTAAATACTGCAAAATGCTGTAAATGCTGTGGGGCAGTGGGACTTCCATTTTGTATTGCTGAAGGCTGCTGGGGAATGTGTGTATGGAAGAAGGAGATACACATGTGAAAGCTACAGAGAAGTTGTGGAAATCAGTCTTAAAATGTAGGTTTTGTCTTTAAAGATAAGGCTCTAAGTAGAAAAATTGTTTTAATCCTTTTCTGCTTAAGAAAAGGGGTTGTAAAAAATTACAGATAAAGTCACAGTCCCATCAACTTTTTTGCTGGGTTGTTTCAGTTTTTGTTTAGCAACTGGATCAAATAGGATAATGGAGAACAAGCATCTTACAAATACATTCCTATATATGATTTTTAAAGGTTCTAGACTTAAAAAAAAAAAAAATCATTCTGTTATTACTTGTGTGTAGTGGTTTTGCACATTTTTTTAAGTATCTGCCTTAAAATATCCAGATGTCGGAACAGTGAGAGACAGTGGCAGTTTTGATTCTCACATCTCTTTTTTTCTGCTCCTCCCTCTTGTAAATAAGAAGGTGGGGCAGGGGAGGAGAGGGCGAAAGAATTTTTCTGTAAAAACTAAACTCTCTCAATGGTGCCAGAATCTTCAGTCTGCTAATGGGTTTATGTGCTAATGTTTAAGTCTAGAAAAGGACGAGGATGCATGTTATTAAAATAACTAAGCAAAAGAAAGTGAAAGATATGGCATCAACAGTTCTCATAAATTTGAGATTTCTTTTATACATATTCTCCACTTTCTCAGGCCAGGAGAAGAAAAGCATTGTCAATTTTATCAGAACATTTAAATCCTTGCTTTTTTTTTTTTTTTTTGTTGTTGTTTCTATATAAATACTTTGTAATGTTTATGTAATGCTAAAGAGAAAGAGCTAGTTGTTTTTAACTTATGTAATCTGTATAAAAGAATGCTCTTAAAGTTCATAATTATTGGAAAAGCAAAATAAAGATTCAGACCCAGTTTTTAGTAATTTGCATAAAAGTTATCTTTTCCTTTTAAAAGCTTATTTTCCTATGAATTTTTTGCTTTCCCACCTTAAGGTAGTGTTCTTTAATACAATGAACAGGTTTTTTTAAGCACAATATTTTATGATGTATTGTCTGTGATCTTTCTCATACACTATTTCAGATGTAATAGAAACATCAGCTTCCCATAGGAAACCTGTTTTCCAGTTTTGCGTTATTCGTTTTGTGTTTTCCTAGCAAGAGCAGATTTTGTGCACAAAATATTTCCATTTTTTCTTTGGTTGTAGCACATTGTTACACTTAGCAGTTCACTTAGCAGTTACTCCATTCTTTCATGTCTACAGGGACTGAGCATTGTTTAGAGCCCTGGCTGAATAAAGAAACTACTTGGTTCACAGATGAAAAATCTTTCTTAATTTGCTAAGTTTCTGAAATACATTCTTTTGTTTGAGATATATTTCTTTTACTATATTAGGATTCAAAGAAGAGCTGCTCACTATGAAAGGCCATGTTCTGTGTTTTTTCAGTTTCCGTGCTTTTCTTTGGCACCATTCTAAGAGGATCATTAAACAGTCTGTGCAAATATATCCCCTTCTTTCTGTTGGAATTATTGCTTTGAAATGAATACTTGCTTTGAAATGAATAACAGTCAGGTTACCTTCCCAAGACCTCCAACTCTCCAATTAGGCCTCATGTCTTACTTCCCTGGTCTAGAAATATTTTTGTTGCCCTAGAAATCAATTTTCCTTCTAAGATCTCATTCATATATTTTTTTTCTTCTGGATTTTTTGGGTATTTTTTTTCGCATTTGCCAGTTACGTATCATCAAGGTGTGGGATAGGCAGCAGGCCTCCCTCAGATTAACAAAACACCTGTTTTCTGGTTTATCAGATTTTTCAGAACATCTTCATTAAATAATTGCATCATTTCCCACAGAAGCATATCACTGCACAAAAATGATAAAAAAGCAAAGATGAAAGTCGGGATGGAGAGGAAGGAGTATAACAGTAAAGCAATAAATCTACTGGCACTTTACATGAGCGGGTACAAATACGGGTGTTGGAGTAGAGATTGCTGCTGCCACCAGCCTCTCCAGTGGAAAAGCAGTGTGTGAGTGAAGCTTCAGGCAATGCAGTCAGACCCTCACTCAACGCTCACCGCAGCTGGCTCAGCGATAGAGGCAAGAAAAGCTTTTTTTGCAGGGTTTTATTCCAGCAGAGGATATCACATGTGGCTGAAGGGAACCCAGCAAGGCAAAGAGCCCAAGGACGTAGAGGAGGCAGCTTAGGAAGGGGAAGGGGTGGGGGGCAGAGGGGTTTGGTCTCCAGGGAAAGGAGGGTGGCCACCAGGAATACCTGTCCAGTGAGGGGACAGGGAAAGGAGAAACCAGAGGGAGTTAAACAGGGGAAGGGGACACAGAAGTCCATTTTGGGAGTCTGTTTTTCCCCCCAGGAGGACTGACTCTATGGTGAGTAGTTACTGCCATTGCCAGGGCGGAGGACTTGGGAACTGACTGAGGTGGGAAGAGTTCATGGGATGCTGCAAGAGAGGAGTAAGAAAGACATCACCACTATGCTAAAAAGAGTGCATTAGGCCATTCCATTTAGATGTAGAATAGTTTAGCTTTTATTTGGTCATTATGTTAATAAATATTCCATTTTTAGTACCTTCAACCAGAAGAAAGAAAATTCACCCAAGTTAAGAAAGATAAGTATCTAAGTTAAGAAAATGTACAGTTTTGATTTTAATTTAAGGTGTATAACAGAAGTTTATTTTGAATTTTTGCTTTGAGGACTTGAGTCAAGAAGAGTCAAGAATAATTCTTGACTATTTTCATTATAAAAGAGGGGTTTTGTGATTTAAAAGTATTCCTAAACCATTTTCTGCAACCAAATCAGCATTTGTCTTCTAACCCCATGTCTTGTCATACAGTGGTAAAATTGAAAGACAAATAAATTTGCTATTTAAAAAAAATCTAATTTTTTTCCTTAATAACCAATTGAGAGGTAGAAGTAGAAAAAAAATCTATTTGTGCTGAGAAGATCAGCCTTCTGACTGATGTTAATATTTATTTTTTCAGCTCTCTTTGTCTTCTGACTTTTCCCCTGCATTTGATGGCTATGCTGTGACAGCAATGATTTTTTTGTTCAAATAGCTTTGCTATAACCTTTAACCATATCCAAGAGAGGTCTAGGTATCCAAAATAAAGACCTGTTTTTTTACAGAAGGAGGTGACTATGTGGAAATATGTATATACAACTTCAAACAAGCCCCAGTATTCCACTAGCCTACTGTGGATCAATTTTTTTTTTTTTTTGTTTAAATCTGTATGAAATTATCCATGTAACAACAATCTGCACAAGAAAAAAATGTTGGAAAAATAAAGAGATAAAATAGGTTTCAAACAGTGGACACTGTTTTTGTAACATACACAGAGATTTCTGTTTGTTCTCCCTAAACTCACTAAGGTGTTATTATTTTAGTTCAGGAAGGAAAACAGATGTCAATATCTAATATCCTTGAAAATCACTTTCCCACTGTGCATGACTATATTACTCTCTTCTACTCTCCCCACAGCTCCCATTTCTCTTTACTACATAGATATTATTCTCTTTTTTCTCTCCTGCCCTTATTACATGTCCTTATATACTTACCCAATATTCTTTGTAGATGTCTCAATTTCTTCCTGAATACAGTTTATCTTTTAGGCCTCTCACAGACTGCTATTTCTGATTCTTCATGTTTCGTGTAATCATAACTCTGATAAATTACTTATCTTACTTATTATCCATATCTTAGGGATCTGATTCTGAGTTATAACACCATAGGCTATATTTTACTAATTTCAGCAGGGACAGTATTTGTATCATGTCTGCATTCTTTCCTAAGAGAGAGGGGATTATATGTTTAGATATGCATTTGAAAAAAATCAAGTTATTTGGGCCATTCTGTTCTTCAGCTGGAACACAATGCTTAGTTTGATTCAAATTTATTGGAACTTAAGTGTTGTGGTTTCCATGGAAACACATGTCAGTCTTTCTGAGCATCAATTATTTTCCTTGTTGTAGACATTAGCTCAGCAAATTGAGCCCACAGTCTAGTGGCGGGCTTGGCAGTGCTGGGTTAATTGTTGGACTTGATAATCTTAAAAGTCTTTTCCAAAATAGGTGATTCTACTGTTCTATAAGTGTAAAAGTAAGATGGCCCTAGATACATTGAAAATCCAGTTTGGTGAGGAAAATGAAAGGGGAAAGGATTGCTTCTTTTTCCATGGTAAATACCCTTGCAACAGTATTGTCTTCAGAGTAGAGGAGAAAGAGTAAGTAATGGAGTAGAGTAGGTAATTCTGTGGTCTGTGCTACAGTAAGTATTGGAGTAGACTAGGTAAAAAGGAGAAGAGTAGGTAAAAAGGAGTAGAGTAGGTAATTGTGTGGTCTGTGCCACAGACTGTCTGTAGTCACAAAAATGAATTTGAAAAAATCAGTAGTGGTCTTATCTTACATGTGTCATCACCAACTTGATCTACCATGACTTTCTGTCAAATATGAAGAGGAAGGTATTCTAATATTGCAGTCATGATGCATTGTTATTATTTCAGAACTATCTGAAGGGGTGATAGCACTTCTTTTCATTCATCAAATATTGAATGCAGTCTGAGCTTGAATGCAAAGTTCCTCTCTCTCACAAAGCCAGAGAGGTATGTTCTCCACAGAACTGACTTCATGTCATCCAAGTCTCTCAGCTGCATCTACAATTCTGTTAAAAAATCAGACAAGTCAACGTACAGCAACACAACACACTGAATATAGCACTGCATTCCTTCAGTAAAATTTCCAGTGCATTCAATAATAATTAATTCCTTAGTCTGTCGAAGTCCTATTACCATCTAATGACATTAAAGGTCCCAGAAAATGTAGCCACCACAACTATTTCAACACCACTTGACCAGGTGGCTGTATCTCCAAGAGCAAGTGCTAATGACAAAGCATGATGCAAAGCAAATGGGTACCTGTTTCAGTTACTGGTGTTCATTAGGAAATATTAGAGGAAACAATAAATCAATTTTGAGCTGGTGTTTCATACAAATATAAAATTATATTTACTGATCGGGCATAAGAATATGCCCTGAATATTTTGACTAATTAGTTGAGCATACTGAGCAGTTGCCAGTTATCTTGTCCAGCTAAACTGTCATGATTTAACAGTAGAATCTTTATAAATTCTCTTTTTTCTCAGTGGGAAAATAATCTTTTAAAAAACTGTTGTTGCATAGGTGTCCATATTTCTATGCATGTTTTTACAAACTAGGTATTGTGCAACCAGTTTTAACATGAGTTGTATTCACAACACTCCCTTGAGAAAGGCTTCCACAATCTGAAATTTAAAAAACAAAAAAGGGAAATCTTACTATTTAAAACTGCTGCTATTTAAATTGTTTTAGAAAGGCATTGCTTTCTTAAGCTCCTTGTCAATACAATCAAACCACTCCACAAGCAGTACAGGTACATAGTCATGTTACTGTGCAGAAAAATGCATTCTTTGGAGATACTGTCTGATAGCTAATAGTGAATAGAGGGAATGAGAAGTCTTTTTTCTACTGTGGAATAAATATTTCAAATACATATATTTAGAATATCCAGGAAAGCAGAAGAAATGCTTGACAAGAATATGTAGCTGTAGAAAGTCAGCAGTGTCTAGACAGGTATACTCTACTAAGTTCAACTTTATTTTGAGGATGAATGTGATTTTAATAATTGAATATGTGATTTGGCATGAATTTAACTTACCAAAATGAAAAGAGATGGTTCTAGGACCTTTCTGATCTTACTGTAGTTCAGTGCCTATGCCCAGGGAATCCCAAATAGAGCAGAAATCATCTATTAGTTGTATAAGGGAGACTCATTCCAGCTATGTTAGCCCAAGATAACCCGAATGCAAGAAACTGAATTTCACACTCAAATACCTCAGAGTCAGGCATTTCTTGTAAATCTAAAATATCTGTTTTCACTGAAGTTTATAATTCCACAAGAGCAGGAAAATCAATCTGAAAGTGGTCTTAAGAAGGCTATAGATTCCAGATATAATTAAGAGATTTGGTGGTTTGATTTTAGTGGGGTTTTTTTTTAACTGATATGTGTGAACAGGGGCTTCCACTGCTTAAGTCACTGATAGTACTGAGGATTAGAATGAAATCCAGGGAAAGGCTCCTAATTATACATCTGGTACAAGCTGCTGAAGAGGAGTTAGAAGCAAAACTCAAAAAGGAGAATAACGTATTTGTCATAGAATACCTTGATAAAAGTATTTTATTACTTTTGAAAAATATTTTCAAATTATTTACATTTGAAAGCCAGCTGAGTGCTGCTAGAAGGATTATGTTTTGCAAAAGAGAATAAACAAGAATAACATTAAAAGTAATAGAATTTTAAGCCATGCAGAAAGAGTCAAATCAGAGAACGAATTATTTTTAACATAATTATTTTCATTTCCTTCAAAGTCTGCTGAACCCCCTGACAATATTTTTATGCAGCTATGTTTACATTTTAACTCAAATTACTTTGAGCTACCAGTGTGTCTATAAGTAAAAAACAATGTTATTTCCACTGTGAGGAGGAGAGTTTATTTTCTGTAGCTCAATGTACTTTTATTAATCAGTGACTTACTTTATCATGGGTTAATGATACGTTTCCTTTGACAAGACAGCTGAATTTCTCAGCATGCACACTGCAGGTTCAGTCATCCTTGCCCCACTTGGTTCATACCTTCCAGTCAGTAGCTCAGTCAACCAATCCTTTTCGCTGATAAGATTTCTTTGTCAACTCCAATATACAATTTTTTCAATTTTTTTAGTGCACACGCTCACCACTGAATGAAATTTTCAAATCCTTGTTATGCAACTACCACACCTATTTTTTAGGAAATGGATCCAAAGCACATATGGGTTCCATTAATTGTTGCAGCATGGATATATCAGTCAGAACACTTAAAACAGGAATTTAATCCATGTGGTTAATTACATAGTCCTGATAATTGAAGTATGTTAACATTTCTAATAGAGTTAGGATTGAATTGTAAAGGCTGTGAGTAGCCAACTCCAACTATTTGTAGGAAAACTAACTCCATCTTTCTGAATGGTGAGAATAGTTCTGAAGTGGTTGTTTGCTCTGATTCTTTTTCCTTCCATTTGTTGGAAGGTTATGTTGTGATGTGGTATACCGTGCAAGCACACTCACAGGATAATAAGCGGGCAGGCTGGAAGGAGAGAGGAAGATATTCATCCATTAGAGAAGGATTGCAAGAGCAGATGCTGACAGGACTAAGAAAAACAGGTAGAAGATAGTCATGATACAGAACAAGTAAAAAGAAAAAGATACTTTCTTTTAGGTGTTCCCTAAAGTTTAGTACAATCTAAAAACTGACAGTTGCTGGCTTGAAAGTAAACTTGAAGAAAAACCCCCTCTGAAAGACTGCTGGAGAAAGAAGACATTTCCTTGCATAGCTCTGACCTCTATTCTGTTCAGATACTCTGAGTTTTCTCCATCTAAATTAATTCATTTTGAAGGTAAAGTTCCAATAAAACACAGCTTTGTTATTTTCTGTGTCCTGTTCTGAAGTAAATGTGCAGGCTGTTGTATCTTAGAACTGTGTACGCTCAAGGTCTTGTCTCAACACATCACAAGCCTGATCAGTACATATCCAAAAGAAATGTGTATGAAGAGAAGAGATTAATAGATTTTGACAGGTTACATGCTGAAAATCATAACTCATAATCTTGCAGCTGGAAAATACCTCTTCTGGTAGCTGTTTATCTAGAAATGCCCCAATACCCTCCTGCATGCCAGAGTGACAATCACAGTTCAAGCTGAGGTCCTGACTCAGGAAAGGCCATGCTTTTCCAGATAGTGACAGAAAAATGTAATTATATTATTTTTGCTGAGGATGTTCTATTCCAAATGTCTTTTCTGCAGCTTCCTTGGGCATATCCTTAGCTTGTTGAACTAGGAGGCTATTCTGCAGCAAGTATGTGTAAATTCTTTTAGACTACATTTTATATATATATATAAATTCAGAGAATTTATGTTTTCATTTCAGCACATGTAAAAATATCAACAAATCACAAGCACAACAATCAATATGAATCAATAGTTAAAGTGCTAAATTTGTAAAGCTTTTATCTCCTACATAAGTCTAGCTCTCCTTTTATAGAAATACCTTAAATCTTAAAAAAATAAAAAGGAGTTGACTAAAATTTTGCAATTAAAAATTTTGATTTGCTGAATGTTAAAAAAATCCATTTTATTCAGTCAGTAAATAAGCAAATAGGTTAAAAAAAACCCCATATCAACAGGGTGCTACATGATATTTTGATGCTATATATTACACCTTATAGGGTAAGGTGTAATATATATGAGGATTTGTGGTTTTTCTTACATTATGGCTGAAAACTACCATAAAGTGATGCATCCCATTTTGAGGAAAGCTTTCATTATAATCTTCCTACACTCTAACCTCAACAGCTACTCATTTTATACAACTGTCATCCTGTATATTTTTGTCTTTAATTTTGAACATGATAACATGCTATTTGTGAGTTATTTTATCTGTTTAGTTCATGTTTATGAATCATCTGCCTTCCAGAAATAACCTGTATACAAATATTTCTGCAAAATCTCAATTCAAAACTTACCTTATTCTGTTTCTTTAGAGAAAGACTTTTTGGGAAAAGTGTTCCATTTTTTTTCTCTTCCAATAATCTGCCTTAGACTCATTGTGTTTGTTTATATTTTAATACGTCAGATTTTATAGATTTTTTTCTTAGTGCATCAACAAAATCCAATACTAATGAAAGGAAATTAAGAAGGGAAATAATATTATTGAAATGCAAGAAAGGAAAATAATATTTTTGTATAATCTAATTTTTAACTGATAGTTTCATATTACTTTTATCCCCAGTATGTTATTTATTTTTCCTAGATTTAATTTCAGTCTGATTTTACTGCATGTTTAGTCTTATTAAATTTCTTTGCATTTAGTATCCAAAAATCAACATCTCTCTTATATTATAAAAGCATTGATATGTGTTTAGCACATAGAATTTATGCATATAATAGCCATGATGATGAAAAAGTTTGTAATCAGCAAATATATTTTGTTTTAATTTATAATTTTGTTTTATTTACCACATATTTACCACATATTAAAATCTTCAAAGAAAAAAAGCACTGTACTAGATTATTAAAAAATTTTACTTGAGAAGTCATGATAAATCTTCTAATCCCATGTTACATTTACTGTGACTTAATAAAACTGTGATGAAAAGCTGCAGAAAATAGAAAATGATTGTTTGGTTAATAATATTCAGAAATTATTCTGAACTGCTCATGAAATTTTTTTTTTCTTAATAATCTGAGCTTTAAGACAGCTGAGGTTTTTTTTCACCAAAGCTGAAAGGTCATACATGGGAAGAAATCCTGTAAGTGCACTTGTGCAATGGTTAATCATGCTGTCATTGTACAGCATGAGTTATGGGAGTATGGTAATGAACATCCTGAAAGGGAGTTGCTTGTTCCTTGTCTTTAATTATGGAATTTAGTAATTTAGTTTCTTGCATTAGAAAAACTGACAGGACCAGAAGGTTGATAAGGCACTGAAACAGGCTGCCCAGAGAAATCATGTCTGCCCCACCCCTGGAAGGGTTCAGGGACAGGTTGGGTGGGGCTTGTAGTGACCTGGTCCAGTGGAAAGTGTCCCTGCCCATGGCAGAGGATTGAAACTAGATCATCACTAAAGTCCTTTCCATCCAAACCAAGCTATGATTCCATTAATCTGAAATATTCATTGTCATGAAGTAGTAGGCGTTCTGCATGATGATGAAAAGCAACATCTATACGAAGTCTTATCAGACTGAAGTTGAAGTAAGAGGACAGTAATTCAATATTTTCTTCTGTAACTATTAACCAGGGATTAATGATTTTCAAAACAAAGCAGAGACTTTTTTCTCTTCTGCAAATATCATTTGATCCTTCTTTTATCATCTCTAAATGATAAGTAGAACCACAAGGGAGAGCCATTTACGTTTGAGATATTGCCTTTGTATTGTCTAAATAACTATGCTGTTATTCCTTTGAGCATATTAGAGATAGTCCTAATCAAGGACTGTCAAGTTATTAAATTTAAATCAAGTTTTAAAGAAAATGTTTCATTACAATTAAGATATTAAATCAAGTTTTAAAGGAAATTATTAATGATAATTTAGAAAAAGTCATTTTAAGAAAAGTAATTATGCTGAAAGTTCTTTATTAAAAAATCGTAAAGCAAAATTACTAGGAAAAAAAGTCTAGAAGGGAGGCCTGAATTATATAGTACCCCAGCACAGTAAATGTAAATCTCTCTGTAGTAGTCCATTTGAATCTTCCTATATCAGGGTACAGTTAGGAAGACAGCTATATTACTGTTGTCTGTATCTGGACTCTTGCTCAGCTTACTCTTAAAAAACTGTATTCCTGCTTTCTCAGCCTATACCAAATAATGATAGATACTTTTATTTATTTTTGTTATATACCACTCTCCTTGGTCTTCACTTACCAATACACACCTGTGCTCTTTATTTGGATTTTTTGTACTAATATGAAAAGGCTAGGAAATATATTACTTTATCATCAGATCAAATGGTGTGAAAACCACTATTTCCCTGGCTATATACTCAGGGTAGAATTAAATACAGCAATCACCTGTAGTGTGTTGTGGAATTGTCAGTTTCAGTGACACAAGAAGTGAATGTCTATTCCTCAAATGGTCTTAGCTAAGTTGAGTTATTTACAAGAGAAATTCAGTTTAAAGGAATATGTTCCACTTCATAATCTGTGTTTTCTATATATAAACAGAGACCTGTGAGAATTCATTTAAGTTTTCTATTGACATTGGCAAAGAATATTCAGAGAATATGCTGAGTACATTCAGAGGTCAGTTGCTTTTGGAATTTTATGTTTTACAGTGTGATGAATTAATACTAAGAAATGCAAAGAGGATGAATTAATACTAAGAAATGCAAAATCCTCTTTGGCTGGCTTTATAAATTAGATAAACAAAGCAATAGCTTTGAGGAGCACAGGCTTCTCTGATCTTTCTAAGTGTGTGCCTGTATTCTTATTAAACAATCAGAAGTAAACAGATGGCTGTGGAAAAACAGCTCATCTTCCATGAGTGTGAATGTGCACAACATTGTGTGTGTGTCTCTGTGTGTGATTGTGTTTGTGTGTGTGTGTGTTTGTGTGTGTGTGTGTGTGTGTGTGTGTGTGTGTGTGTGTGTGTGTGTGTGTGCGCGCGCGCACTCATGTGTGTGTTTTAGTTGTTTTTTATTTAACTGAATACTAAAACATTGGTTTTTTTAGTCAGGTTGGGTTGATCAACACTAGTGTATCTCCACTCTGAAGGAACCTGAGTTATAAAAGTTACTACTGTCCTTTCTGAATTTACCAACAAAAAAGCAACTAAACAACCACAGTCAATAACATGTGACTTAATCTTCCCAAATAATCTGTTTCCATAGCTAAAACTAACAATGTACAAAGATTTCCTTACCCCTGTAGAATTTCTGAACAGTTATTTGTGAAATCAGATAAAATACAAACTGTTTTTATGCTTTGAAAACTTCATATGCAGTAAAGCTATTATCTTGAAATTTTTTTATTTGATTGACTTTTATTTAGAGCTTTTTGTGTGAATTTTCTTACCATGATGTAATAAACCCATCATAGGATGCAGGAGTAGAATTTCTAACAGTCCAAATTACTGTATTGCTCTGTGTAAAAGGTACAATTATTGAATTTTTGAAGAGTAGGGAAATGGTATGTAAGGCTACAATTTTGTCTTTTCTGTTTTCTTCTACATGGTTCTACAGTATATTATTCAGAGTGTAAAAGCAAGTACTCAGAAGCTAGAAAGCCACAGTAGAGTTGCTCTTATACATCTAATTGGGCATTTTGCAAGTGAATTATAAAGGCGATTTTTGATAAAGGATTTCCAACTTCTGAAAAACACATTGAAGAGGAAGGAAGTAGGATGGGTCAAAATTAAAGGGTAAGGCAATCAGGAATAAATTATATTTATAGTTTAATCTGACTAAATTCAGCTTTACAATGGCTTGAAACTCAAGAAATAATCAATCAATTGGGAAATTATGATATTACTAAGGATTAAGACAAACTGCTATAGCATGACAGGAGAAAATCTGGAGGGATAAGGAATGGAATAAACCACTGGAAATAAGGGACAGGAATTAAAAAAAATACGTAAGTAAATTAGTAGAATACAACCAAGAAATGCCTCTGTGAGGTGTTCAGTGAAAACAGAAGGTTGATGATAGATGACAGGAGTCACAAGTTTTTGAAGCTTTTTTGCTCAGCTTATATTAACATAAGTACTATCAGAAACTCAGTACCACTGACGATATGTATAGTTGTGGGAGCTAATGTGAGAACAGGAATGTTTGGATTTGTTAAAAGTCTCAGATAAAGTGGACCTACACTTTAAGAAACATAAGGAACTGTGTGTTCTTGAACATTAAAAAAATATCAGAAATTGTGAAGGAAGGAAATACAGAGAATTAGAATGTTATAAATGGATATGTTGTCTTTGAAGAAAAAACAATAAGAAAAAAAATAAAATGGTCAGGGACTTGTACCTAATTCAGGCTAGCTTTAGTATACCAAAAATGCTCAGAAATCTGGAACAAAATAAACATCTATTTTTAACAGTCAACATTCATCTGTCAAGAGCAAAACAAATCAAAACAGCTTAATGGGTTTTTTTGACAGGAAAAAAGTTGTTGTGTGAGAGAAGAGTAGGAAGTGTCACAGAATTAGAGATAAGAATACCTACAAAATTTTCATTGCAAATTCAGGCAGACATTGTCTAGATGAAACCATAATAGAATGGTACATTGACAGTTGAACAATGTTGAATAGTTCTTAAATAGAAAGTTTTATCAAGAAAGGCATTCAAAAAGTCCGTTCCAGGTTTCCTACTACTCAGTTTTGTAATTAAACATTTAGACACTCTATGAGAAAAATGTTAACCAGTTTGTAAAGTACATGAAAATTCAAGGAAAAGCACTGAGCATTTGAATGCATTAAATTACTTAGAAACAGTCCAGTGGAGAGTAACAGAGCTGTTCAAAAAAATAATTGGGATTGTTTAAAACAGAGAACTGAGAGGATGACATGATAATGCTATGTTAAAGGCTGTCAGTAGGAAGAAATTACACTGCTGTGTCCACAAGATATAGGACAAAAAGTAATGGTCACAGACCAATCCAAGCACGTATACTTCAAATGATTATATTGATCCCTGCAGTTACAGGCATGCACAGCCAGGATTTAGAGCTCTATCTTTTTCTCACTAATTGAGGAATATAGCATGACACCTGTAAATTTGGTCTGTAATTGTTAGTCACACCGCTGTACTGAAAGTTGGAAAGAACTAGGATATTATCTCATATGTGAGAACATTTCCCTTGTTTTACTCTTTTGGGGTTCTCTAACTATACAGATACAACAAAAACTGCAGGAAAGGAAAACATGAGAAATTTGTGGTTTATGGATTCATGATACTAAGATTTTTTTGGAAATCATGTATATACACACCTCCATGTATTTCAGAGTAGCTGGTTATTTCCAATATGCTTTAATATACAGATTTATTCATCCTGATGCGCAAGTGAATGTCAAGAAACCCTTATTCTTTCTGTTAGCTTTCACTAATGTAGAAACAATCAATCAGCAGCACTCACTTAATTCCTCATCTAACAGTCTGTTTACCATGGAACATTTGTGATGTTGCCTGTCAGTTCTCATTACCTTTTGATCAGCAGTATTTTAGGAATGGCACTGCCAGAAGCAGTTGACTTTGACAATAGAAGTCTATTTAATCGAGCACTCTTATGTGTAAGTTAGCCATTTCACAGAAGACATAACAAATTATGTTAACATTTAGAGACAATTAAAGCTAGGCAACCTCTAGGGTTCTGTGGTTTAAGCTAGATTTGACCAAAGATAATGAGCATTTAGTATCAAGCCAGACTCAAATGTTGTCAAATGTTATGTTCTGAGAGAAAAAGTACCCTTGTGGTTTCAAAATATGACATACCCTTTTTTTAAAATTTTCTTTAAACCCAAACAATTAAAAAATATTTTTTCTTTGAATACATTCTATCTGCTAGATGCTGAGGTCTAAGCATGGTATCTACACTACTTTTTGAGTCAAGAGAGATACTTTTTTGTGCAGAAATATTGCATTTCTCTCTTCACAGTTGTTTTCTCTTTTTAAAATTTTTTGTCACTGGAAAGATCCTCTCACATCATGCTCCTCTTTACATAAATATTTTAACTTCGTGGAAGTTCATATACATGATTTAAAGAAATCTAGTTTTCCAAAATATTATTATTTTTTTTAAGAAAAGTCACAGACCACTTACACCAGAGCTAAACAATGAGATCTGTGTCAAAGTAGAAGCATTAAGTGTTCATTGAGTTAACTGGGCAATTCTTCCATAAATGCTCTGTTAAAAGGCTATTTCTGAGGGTAACTGTTGTTGCAGGGACCTTCTGCACACTATTTAGTGTGTGTCAGCCAAGACTGAGAGCACATTACACATATAGTGGCTTAAATATGGGAATTTCAGCTTCCTGACTCACTCCAGCAAATCGACTTCTGACAGTCTTTGTCAATATTTTTAGCTATTTCTATTAATGATGCTCTTATTAATTAATTTTTTTTGTAGTCTTTTGCAAAATGTGATGCAATGGTAGAAGTAAAGAGATGCTACTTGCAAGTTTTTGAAAAAGTGAGATGAAATTAGTGATGTCAGAAAAGAACCAACTTACACCTTAAGGAGATATTAATGATCTATGTAGTTATTAGATAAGGGAGTCATTGAAAACCAGGATCACAACTGTACTTATACGAGGAGTAACTTGTTTGATTTTCCAGATGGTTTACTTTTCATTATACTGAAATTTCACCCAGCTGTTTCTTTGTCTACAAGTAATTTTCTTTTACTTTATTGATTCCAAGTATGTTACAGATGTAAAACAAATTCAGAAAATTGATCCCTTGTTTAAAAAAGAAATAAATCATAAAGAACTCTTCTGAAATTTTTTCTCAGCTTATGGGGCATGCACACTGCAGAATAGTGGCTAACCAGCAGTTATCTGACAGATTACTCCAAAAGCACACAGTTTAGAGTACTAAGGTGAAGTGTAGTACACTTGTTGGGCTGCCTTTCAAATAACCTGTGGCTACCAAAATTGAAGCACTCTAAATAACTGTTTTGCAAAGTGGTTTTGGATATAACTGAAAGTGAGTTTATGACCATGCTCTCATGATTTTGATGGTTTTTGGATTTTGCAATTATTTTTCTTTAGGAAGGCTTTTATATAATTCAGCAGATGATGAACAACTGCATTGTACATCATATGGTTTTCCCTTTTTATTATAATTTTAATTTACTGTTATTATTGTATTTTTACTTTATTTTTGAGTATTAAAATGGTTTAATCTCAGTCTACAGGTTTTACCTTGATCCTCTCCATTCTGCCAGAGTGGCAGGGAGAAGGGGGTATTAAGCAAGCAGATACATGGAATTTGATTTCCAGCTCAACTTAAACCATGACATGGTCATTTAAATAAATGCAAACCTGGAGTTGGTGAAAGTTGATTTTTTGGGTAGCAGAACAAAGAAATAACATATAACATCCATTTTTGGCATATAATGGTCAGTAAATTACTTATCCTAGAAACATGAAAAAACATAAAACCTGTGTTCATTATGAAAGGCTGAGGTTTACAGCAACACTGCAACATGTTCACACCAATATCCAAGAATTGAATTCACATACTGTTGCTCTATATCTAACAAATTAGATTCCAGGCAATCTGTCTTGGATTTTTGCAGGTAATACCCCTGGATAGTTTATAATAGTAAGAAGAGAAAGAAAAGCATCTCTTTATGAAGATTTTAATAGATAAATGCAATACCATGAGCACAAACAAAAAAGTAGTGATGCTAAACACATTCAGTGCTGCAGTAGAATAATGCTGTATACAAAAGCCTATCTTTACTGTTGTCTCCTGTTCTTAATATTTTGCTATCACAAAACAACATAAATTTTGCAAAGTAGAGTATTCTGTGCTCTATGTGATTTTCACCGCAAAAATACAGTGTATGATATGTGATCACCACTGAAATAATGCAGTCCTTAATATATTTGTGAGTACGCTTATTTAACATGAATGGAATATTCTGGCATAGTCCTATAAAAATGGCACTGATACTTGTTTAGATACTTTAAACATATAAACTCCTGAACTGTATACAGCTGTTTGCAGCACTACTGGTGTATTCTTGCTTAGATGACCTTGGTGAGTAGAAAATTACTTCAAACCATTAAAACTGTTTGGAGAGAGAAAAACACTTCAATTCATGACAAGCAATAACTTGGACAGAAGCATTAACTGAAAGAGTCAAATAGAGCCTGCCAACAGATTGCCAGATGTCCAGATTAGTTAAAATATGATGACAAAACCTAGATATATTCTGTCAGCCAAATCCTGGGGTCAAAGCCATTTCCCTTGGAAAATAGAATTTCACATTCAAAGGTAATATTCTCTGAGTCCTGGTACTGTTTCTTTGCAGATGTGTTCTTTGTGTAGAGCTACAGCAGCCTAAATCTCTGTTTCAATTGCTTGGAATAGCAAAAAATGAGAGAAATCCTTAACTGCAATAAAAGTAACAACCCTGCAGAAGGTCAATGTAACAGTAAAATAGAAAAGGCATATTTAGGCCACTCTTATATATGTATACTTAAACCTCTCTGATCTGCTTTTATCCCAACCCACCTGGGAGCTCCTGATAAGGGAGCTCCGAGGGGCCATGCGGTCTCTTGGACTTCCTCCCCCGCTTGGAACCTCTCCACCCCTCTTGGACCCTTCCCCCTCTTGGAACCTCTCCCCCCTCTTGGACCTCTCCCCCTCTCTTAGACTTCACCCCCCCCGGGGCTTCCCCTCTCCTAAACCCTCCGTTTCTCTCTCCCCTCCCCCGTCCTCCTAAGCCTGGCCAAGTGCTGCGCCTGAGAGCACGGGGCTCGGGCATTCCTGGACCCCCAATAAACCTTTTTCCCCAAGAGCAAGCTTCAGAGATCTCTGCTTCCCTCCACCTACACTGTGCTGGAGCTTGACCCGTCTCACAGCTCACTTTCCTCAAATACCTTTCAGAATAACATGAGTGGTTTTCTTTGTTTAATACTTTCCAATTTTACATTGTCAGCTATGCCTGCAAAGCAATCCTTGATGAAAAGAAAACTGTTCAAGGTATTAAAGAATGTGTATATGATTTTTTTCCCTTCCTAAACATATGTCACTTGGCAGTGATTGCATCATCTTTAATTTCCATAAAATGTCCCCAGAAATGTTCATCATACCTGCTTCATGTGTTTGTCCCATAATTATTTTGTAGAATCACAAAATATCCTGATTTGGAAGGAACTCCCAGGAATCATCAAAGTCCAACTGCTGGCCCTGCTCTGAACAATCCCAAGAATCACATAATGTGCCTGAGTGTTGTCCAAATGCTGCGTGAACATGTCAGGCTTGGTGCTGTGACCATGGTGGGGAGCCTGACCACCTTCCAGATAAATAACTTTTTCCTAATATCTAACCTCAGTTTCACCTGGCAGAGTTCCCTGCCATTCCCTTGTGTCATATTCCTGTTCAGCAGGGAGATTTATGCCTTCCCTGCCACTTCCCCTGGAATCTTTAGACCACAGTGGTGTCTCCCCTCTTCAAGACAAGTGACCTCACACACAAATGCTGTTCCTCACATGGCACCTGCCCCTCATATGATTTCCTACTCCTCAGGAACCTGCAATAAGGTAGGCACACGTTGATCTTTTTGACACATTTCTTCTGGTAAAAATGGCTTGTAAGTGTCCTTAATTTTAATGACATTTGTATGACAATCACTCCCTCCATATATTGGGATTTTGTCAGAGTGAAAATGTTCTCCCAAGAGATTTCATGAGGTTGATAACTCTCCAGAGACACTGCCTAGGTATTCATGATTGTAAAGCTATGTTAACTATGTGCTGAGCTTCCAGTTCCAATCTCAGCCACCATTTTAAAATTTTCCAAAGGATACAGTAGAAGAGGCTGAAATTCCCAGATGGGAAAAAATAGTGCTTCCATTATAATGTAAAGCTGCCTAATGTACTCAATTTTGTACTAGGTATTCTGGAAAGATGTGGTGGTTTTCTATAGGAGAGTCCATGATTTGTTTTGGCACAATCCAATTTGTCATTTATGGTTCAACCTGTTCATTTGTCTTGTATTTCTTTTTTTCCCTTCCTGCTGGAAATATAAGACAACTAGAGAGGAAAGGCATTAAATATTTGCTTGAGAAGATCAATTGC
The DNA here is from genome assembly GCF_050655825.1 of Lonchura striata. Classification (NCBI taxonomy): domain Eukaryota; kingdom Metazoa; phylum Chordata; class Aves; order Passeriformes; family Estrildidae; genus Lonchura; species Lonchura striata. Next base: position 139,796,954 of record NC_140704.1, on the reverse strand, counting down.
ACTTTGATGCACTTCCTTTGCTCATTAAATTGAAAGTTCACATTTTATCAGTTTGACATATGCATAAAAATGAGGTATTCAAAAAAAAAAAAAAAACAAAACAAATAAGAAAACCCAAAATCTCATAGAAGCATCACACTTCTTTTTCAGATTATTACACAAGGGTAGACAAAAAGCAGCAATGGCAATTTTTTGCCTATGACAGAATATGTGGCAGATTAATGATTGTTATTTGAATCTACATTTTAGTTCATTTTCCTTCAGGACAAAAGTTAATAGGATATTGATGGCATTTGAACTCAGAAATACGTGTTCTGTAAACAAAGATTGTATAAGCTCTAATAGGTCATTCTGCCACCTGATCTCTGTACCCAAAAAATGTGGGTATGTTTCCTGAGAACTCATATAGAAAATGGAAATATCTAAAGAAGTTACATGCACTACTGCATGCTTTTTCCACTTCCCAAAGATGAAAGTTCACTCCCTTGTTTAGAGAAACTCAGCCTCAGGTTCTATAAGGACTTAAGTATAACAGTATGTTAACATAACATTGCTTTAGTAGATGTTGAGTTTTTGAGCTTATTTAATTTCTTTTTCAAGTGGACCATTTCATTATAAAAATATTGCTGTCCAGACAACTAGAGTGTCAAGATGACAACTAGCTAGTTAGTTGGTTCTTTTCTTCTTGGAAAAGACTAAAACAGAGAAATCAAAGAAACAAACCCAATATATTTATATTCTTATAAAATACATAACTGTTTTTTAATTTATAAAATCCAAGTTCTGGATATTGGATCACAGTGTCTTTATTTGCAGGGCATATTATCTTCCCCAGGCAGTCAGTACATAGAATAAAAATACTACTAGTTGCCTTTAACTTCTTATACTCTTAAATTTGTGTTTGTTCTCTGCAGTTAAAAACAAATAAAATAACACTATTATTTTCACTGACATAACTTACAGAATTAATTAGTATACTATTTGGAAAAATATCATAAACATTTTATTTGTAAAAAAAAAAAAAAATATAATTCCTTTATTTTAAAAACTGGTTTAATATTTTTAAGCTGAATATGATATTTAGTGTAACTCTCATACTTTTTCAATGCACAGAAAAGTACATTTATTCAATTTGAAATAGAAAGTCTTAACTGTGGTGTTTATGAGATCATGTTAAGAAAAAATCCCTACTAAATTCTTACAATTAAGATAAAATCACCATTTAGCCCTTCCTGAAATGGCTTCCATTGATGCTTCCTTTACTCTCCTGTATGTCTTTTTTTGTTTTGTTATCTCAATCAAAATCAGTTTAAGAAAAAGTCCAATTCTGTTAATAAGTTTCTCTATTTTTTCAAGGGATTGCAATACTAAACCACATTATTACTTTAACAATTCTTATTTTTCTCAGTTTGTAAAACTCATTGGAGAACTTTTTTTTATCACATTACATAGAAAAGAAAATATAGTATAAGAGCAAGCCACTGCGATGTCAGTTATTAAAAAACACTTTCTCACATATTTAAGATTCATTGAATTTTCCAAAACTCAAGAGTGCCATTTACAGTCCTGTTGACTTTGTGGGTCATAGACTCATGTGCCTTTTATCATCCATAAATTAAAATAAAAAACTTATAAATATATTTTATGTATATGTCCTTTGGCCCCGTGATGGCTGACATAGGCTAGCCCTGCAATAATATTGTTTATTTATGCTGTACACAGGGGAGGACTTTGTGCAAAAGAAAACTAGAAGAAAAATAGTGCATCACATAAATAAAGATTACAGGAATATACTACTCTTTCAAGATAACATGTTTTAAGATTTTTGAAAAGTAAAATTCAGCTAGAGCTTGAAATTGTAATTGCAGTTGCCTAAGTGTTTAGAGGTGGAGAACAGAACATAAATTAGTAATGGTGATGTCAGAATGCAAAGTTTCAGGTTCAGTCCTTTAGAAAGAAGTGTGGAAAGGATTAAATGATGACATGAAATTATTTAGCTGCTGATTCACTGAGTATATAAAAAACTACGTCAGCTAAATCAGTTTTGTGGATATCTCAACAACACTAATGGGATGACAGAGACTCGAACACAAGCTTAGCTTGCTTAGAGATCAAACCAGTGGTTTTCACATTCCTAGTTACTTCAGTTTTCCCAGAGGATTTTTCTGTATTGTCTCAAACCTTGTGAAAACACAGTGAATTTTAACTTCTTGAGCTACTGGAAGCTGCATAATGGAAACAAGTTTTGATTGTACTAGGGAGTCATAAAAGGCCTAAATTCAACATGTTGATTGAGAATTGCTGCAGGAAGGTACTTAGCTGCCTGTGAAAAATATTGAAACGCTTCTAGCCCAAAGGCAGCAGGACAAAATGTTCTAGGAAGTATCAGTTGGTAGTTTCTCAGACTATCTCTGGACAAACACAGGAACAGGCTATAAGTACTCCTCAGATTCATTTTCCTAAATATAAAAATATATCTACTTGATAATTTATCCTGGACATAGGTTGGCGTCTTCAGTCTTTAGGAGAGCTGAATACATCAGGCACAGGTCAGGAAAACTTACCCATCCTCCCTGCCTTCACTGTCCCAAGGCATGAGAAGGCACAAAGTGACACAAAGGCTGCTGAAATAATTTCTTTTTCTTACCTGTAAAAGCTCAGTAGCTAAGCAATTAATGCATTTCAGTCACCCTCCCCAACACAGTTATCTGCCTTTTGGACTACCACATATTTATTATCAATTAGTCTACAAAAAAAAACCCCAAATAACCCTTTCCCCTCTATAAACTGAAAAAAATATTTTTTAAGATTTTTTAATTCAGATTCCCATTAGTGCTTGCATTTTATTTATGACAATATATTTCTAATGTGTTAAAAAGGTATTTTTAATGGAAGATAATTAGGTTATCTCTCTGGTTTATAGTACTCTATATTATAGGGTGGGTAATAATTTTTAAATTAACTAACAACATGTTTTTCAGTAGTTTTTTCTTTGTTGCTTTTTTGTCATTTTTTGAATAGGACTGACAGTGCCTTAGAAGTTTCAGGCAAAAGCTTCTCTGTCTGGTAACTGACATAATGCTTCCTTGTACCTAAGACACTAATGAGGTTATTCAGCTCTGCAGATGATAAAGATCACCTTTGGGCTAACATTGCTTCCCATATTACAGTAGAGTAGGGGGACAAAAGAAGAGCAAGGCTCTCTATATTCTGATTACACTTTCAGCATCTGCAAATCCTTTAAAGATTCAGGAGCTGCAGTTAAAAAAGACACTGATTTCAATTATTCCTCCTTTTGAGCAAAATATAGCTTTTTGCAGTTCTACTAACATTCTTTATTTAACCATGTTGCACAAAAAAAATCATGTTTATATAGACTCATCTCTTAAAAAATAAATTGAGTTCATCTCTTAAATTGAAAATCTGAACTATAACCTGATGTGGTACTTCAATTCAAGAACTAGATGTCTATAAAAAGTCTTTTTGCAATCCTATTAGGTAGAGACAAATTCATCCTAGATTGTTTTGTTTAAAATTAATTTGACACTTGCAAACATCGCAAAACTAATCTCATTCAGTTCTCTTTGTATTTCCTTATATGTTCAGTATAAATCCCATGAAACTCTGATGCCAGTGAATTTCCTTATTTTGCTTAACCATGATGTGATCAAAATCCATCTTATTTTGATTATTTTCTGAGCAGATGCATCTATGGAAATCACTGATGAAATTTCCTTTTTCTAATTTGTGTAAAGATTAGATTTTGCTCCTTAAGACAAGAAGCTTGCACCTTGTTAGTTTTGCTTTATATTTCTTTTATTTGGAATCTGGTATTCCATCCAGATAAAGATCGGTGCAAAAGGTTAGTGATACCCATGGGGCAGACTTTTCATAGAACTTATGGGATCATTTCTGAATAAATCCATGGAGTTCATATATTTGCCTGAATTTTTTAAGTCCAGGGGTTATCTTCTCAGGCAACTTCTTCTTTCCAAGGCTCAGGAGTTGACCTTGGCTGTCTATCAGACCCCTACTCAACTGCTTTCAAATGAGAAAGCATGTCCCCCTCATTAGCAGAATAGGGGGAGAAAATAACATGAAAACCTCATGGCTTGAGAGAAAGGCTCTTTAGTATGTAAAGTGAAAGTTGTGTGCAGAAGCAAAGTTAAAAGACGAATTTGTTCACTAAACCCTGTTTATGGACAGGTGTCCACACATGTCCTGGGAAGAAGGTTCTGACTATGCATATGGGTTGCTTTAGATGACAAATGCCATTACCTCAAAAGCACACACTCCTCCTCATTTCCTTCAACTTTTATTGCTGAGTGAGACATCATATGATTTGGGGCATCCCTTAGGTTGGTTTGGGTCAGCTGTCCCAGCTGTGTCACCTCCACACATCCAGCCTACTGGCCATCAGGGTAGGGGTTGCAGGGAAAGCCTTGATGCTGAGAGCCCAGCTCAGCAATAGCCAAAACACTGGTGTGGTACCAGCTCAGGTTTAGCCACAAAGGCAAAGCACAGCCCTGTGTAGGAAAGTTAACTCCATGCCAGCCAGACTCAGTGCACCAAGGAATGCTGATTCGTATTATTCGTGTGTTGCCCGACCTTTGTTAGACGACCTCTATTCTTTCAAGTTCAAATGAATTTCAAACTGAGGTTGTGGAACTGGGAAAGCTTCAGGGGATAAATTTGCACAGTAAAATATTAAGCTTTACTTAATTAGATGCATTAATGATCAGGCTTTTTGTAAAAAGCAGTAGGGATTGTTTTGCTAATTTTCATCACACAAACAAAATGCCAAAGATCTTGGAAACAATTCAGAGGAGAACTTATTAGGGAGAAAATGAAAAACATTAAAGGGGTACAAGGAGGGTAGAAGAATTAAAAAGAAAAAAAGTTATTGCCTGCTTACTGGCAGTCTTATTTATTTTTTGGATTTTGCATTTTAATTTAATTATTGTAATCCCATTTGAAGTGCAGCATTTTACATAAAAAAATATCCTAATGACTGAGCTTTAAAGAGAGAGAAGGGAAGGAATTAAGCTAAACTGTATTACAGAAGGTTTAGTATTGTATGTTTACTGGCTTTTCAGTGAGCTAAATAATAAGATTAATATTTAATTAATACACATTAAGGATCAACTAGCTATTTGTCACTTAGTGGCTGTGTCTATGTTCAATATACTTGATATTTTTTCTTTCCTTATTGAAAAGATGGAGTGGAAACAGGCCTCTGTTGCAATGCTAAAGTGGCTGATTCTTGAGAAGACACTGCCCTGGTTGAGGTATTTTTTCAGCCTCAATAGTGTTCAAGGTCAAGACACACATCTACCAACTGCTTTTTTGCTTCACACCTTATTGAATGCAGCATGTGCCAACAGACTTTTGTTTTGCTCTCTATTCCCAGTGTAGAGCAACAATGGTTCAGATTGATTTTGTATTTTCTGAAACAAGGGAATATATGGAAGTTCATGTGTACATGACCACTTACTTGTGTTAAAGTTTTGTTGTGAGGTAGTTATTTCTTAAATAGAGAAATGTGGTGTTTAATGCATCTTTCTACAAAAGTTCAGTTTCTCCTAAAATGTATTTTAATGGAAGAAGTGAAAGAAAAACTTAAAGTTCTTTGAAAATTCAAACATTCAAAAATTATACTCCTAGGAACAGGAAATTTGATTTAGAGATCTCAGTTTTTAAATGGAACTGTTGAAAATCTCCATCATTTGCTGTCATTATTTTTGTATTTGTTTAAAACACATCTGTTTAAAAACTGTTTTCTAAAACCAGAGCAATTATATTACTCTTCAGTGAAAGCTTAGATCTGTATCTAGTTTTCCAGAATCAGAACACTCAATAGGTAAAACAAGAAAATACTCTCAACCTGAGAACTCATAATGAAATTATGAGAGTTAATTTTGATGAAGTACTTCCTTGTGTTGGTTCCTGGGGATTTTTTCCTCTGAATGGCTTCAACAAAGGACACCCAAATTCATCCAGGAGCTGTCAAGTTCTCTTTGAAAAAAATACCACAATCAGTCATGCATAATGTTCTATTTAATCTTAGAATCAGAGGACACAAGAATGGAAACACCTTAATCAGATGCTTAATACTGAGTAATTCATGGAAACATATGTTCCAGTATTATGGCTAGATTAAATATTGCAATATTAAACTGCAGTAAATTAAAATTAAAGCAGAGGAATTGACAATATTGCATAAAGGTGTATAACTAATGCAAAACCCCAAAAAACAAATGAATGTTGTTCATTATTGTCTATGATATTTTGTCATTCCAAAGTGACATACAAGAAGAATTACTTTATCAAATTAGTAATACAATATAAACATCCACTTTAAAAAACCCAAATCTTTCAGAACTATACTGGAAATATAAAACTATATCTGTGACTTATCTGACCTATTTTTATCTGTCATCTCTTCAGAAAGATGTTCCTTTCCTGAAAAAAAAAAAAAAGCAGAAATTATCAAAATAGATAAATATTACAGTATCCCTCCTTCTTGGAAATGTTTTTTTTTTTTAAATATTCCCAGTGCTAGGCATCTATATTATTAGTGTCTTGAGTATTTTTGACTTGCTCTCCATCTGCAAATACTTAGTTTCACACTGTGATATTTCATTCAGCAATTCATAAAGCTGCAGATGATGTAACACTAATTTGGGAACAGGGGAAGGGAAGGGAAGGGAAGGGAAGGGAAGGGAAGGGAAGGGAAGGGAAGGGAAGGGAAGGGAAGGGAAGGGAAGGGAAGGGAAGGGAAGGGAAGGGAAGGGAAGGGAAGGGAAGGGAAGGGAAGGGAAGGGAAGGGAAGGGAAGGGAAGGGAAGGGAAGGGAAGGGAAGGGAAGGGAAGGGAAGGGAAGGGAAGGGAAGGGAAGGGAAGGGAAGGGAAGGAGAAGTTACAATCTAAATCTACGCTTTTAAAATCAAGAACCTTTTTTCTTTTTTACCTTCTGAATTGACCACACTGTTAGTAGAGCCTTATGATTTCCATAGGATGTATGCATAGGACACCAGCATGCAATTGGTGATGCACAGGCATTAGTGCTAGGATGCACCCAAATCCTGTGTTGTCACGGTCGCAATCTTCAGAGCTGTCTTGTACAGATCAGCATAAAAGGATATGACGTAATTTTTCCAGTCATGAGAAGGGCTTAACACCGGTGTTTAAAGTTCTAATGGTTCAAAAGCTCTAACTTCTAAAACAGCATTCCTGAAGGGAAGTTAGAAATAGTCTCCACTATTGCTGGAAGACATACACTGTTGAGGTGTTAGCAAGTCCAGGGTCTTCAATGAGACACAAGCAGTTGTGGGTTGTTTATTGCATGAATACATCAGTCTCAAAGGCAGAGAGTTCAAGGTGTTAAAGTCCATGCAAAAGCTTTCTGGTATAGAGTCCCAGGATCCACGCAGAAACAGAGAGAGCAGCAGCAACAGTTGTTCCCTGGCATTGATTTCACCCATTATAGGGGCATTTTATTTATAAAACATCAAATCAGCTAAAAACACAATTCTAAAACACTCTTTCTAAACCAATCTAAACCTGATTCTAATGTGTGAAGTAGTACAAAAGTAGTGTCAGTTCTTACCTAAAATCTATGTATATAATATTATCTATTTACACAAATGTACTGTTTTCTTACTATAAATTTATGTGTATATGTTTAGCTATCAACATGAATAGTTCTATTTATTTATGCATGTAATTTTATCTGTTTTATGTGAATCATTCTATCTATTCTAGTGGCAAGGTTCTGCTATGTTTTTGTAATATCTGGAGCTAAGTTGCTGAACTTTAAACTAGGCCTTAGGGCCTTTACTGGCTGGCACAGTTTCTTAAGGCACTTAAAATGTATCTCTACTTACTTAAAACTATCACTTGCACTTCTACTTACTTAAAGCTTAAACCTACACTTCTATTTCATATCTATATGGCTTAATATATCTTAATTTCTATAAAGGTTTTAATTCATCCCCTGCATTCATCTCCCTCTCTGAGTAACCCAGAGAGGCTTGCATTCCAACAATATACTATTTCTTTAGAGATACCTTGAAAGAAATGTATTATTTCCCTAGTCCTTCCACATTTCATCCACACAGAGTTCTGTTATCAGTATTCCCTTTCTAATATTTTTAGTCACCTTTATATTTAAGGTATATGTATGAACACATTCACAGGGTGTGATTTGAACATTGACATACCATTAACAAAGCTTCATTCATATTCATCTACATATGCAGTATTTGCTCAGTGCTATGAAGCTGTCAGGAAAGGCACGTATTTCACTGGAGATGAAATTTGGGATCATATTAATTAATTCATCACTATAAATCACTGGAAGAGAGCACATCTTGTTAGCTTCAGTTGCTGAGATAGCAATCAGTGGCTCATTAGCTTTAAAAATATCAACCTGGTTGAGGTATCATTGCTCTGCACTGTAGACTGATGAGGCACATTAGAATGAATGCTACATGGCACACAGAAAAATTGCTTTTACCCATTATCCCACCTACATGCACAAAATCATATGGAAAAATCACTGCTAAAGACACTCAGTCAATGACTAAAAAGCACCGTAACTGACCACAGTTTTTGGCCTTAATTTGCTGCTAAGTGCTACTTAGCCCCAGTCCTACATGCCTTGTGCATGCAATGCTCTGATTTGACCTAATCAAGAGGGTTCAGATTAGTTCAGATGTAAATAGTTCAGCCCCATCTATTTTTGGTGTTAGTGAAACATATTTTTCACTCATTCCCAAAGCTTATTTTTATGATACAAGATGTAGAAAATTAATCAAAAGTCCAACAGTAATTCATAATTATAATGCAAAAATTTTAGGAGCATATATATATATATATATATGTGAAAGAACATTTCTGAAGTGAACAATAGCACCTTCAATGTTAAATGAGTCTCTTGTAATTAATATGGTAACATAAATGTGACATTAACTGGTTTGAGCAGCTTTTTGCCCTCCAAAAGGACTACAATTTTACAATGAGATATTATTCAGTCATTTCTGCAGAGGTTTTCAGGTACCTAAATAAATTGAAAGAGAAGAGCACAAGCAGAGTTAAGTAGGGGCTCGGCATACATAAAAGGCACTCTGAAGTGTCAGTTTGCTCAGCCAAATGCAATAGATGTAGTTTCTGAAAGACACAATTATGCCAAGACTGCAAGGGTAGGCATGAGAGCAACAAGCCTTCACTAGTTTCTCAACACTGAGCATCAAGTAGATTTTAACAGCAAACGTCAAAGAAGTGTACACTTGTAAATTCGGGGGGTTTTACACAGTGAAAGATGTAATTAAATATCTGCCTCTGTTCTCACAATTTGCTGACTTGTCAAGCCACAAACTAAGGATGTTTTCTGAGCCTCTACCTCCTGTTTCTTCATGTAGTACCTGGAGTGGAAGGCAGCCTGGAACATGTCATTTGAACAGAAGAAAAAGAAAGTAGTCAGCAGAAATAGAATCTCTGGCAGCAACTTAGTACTGTACACATGTGTGAGTAACATAGCCTGCCCCCAGGCTCAGCCATCAGAAAACTCTGTGTACAGTCTCATCCATCAGTTCCTATCTGAAAAATGTCCTTCAAGGCATGAATTTCTCATGTTATGCTTCTATTAACTTAAAGGTCTGTATCTTATAATCAGTATAATTTATACTGCTATCTTTAAGGTGTTATGGATAAATGTTTAATATTCAAACAATTTTACCTGAGATATTAAAAATTTGAAAACATTCACTGATTTTAGTCACCTTTGCAGTGAAGATCTTGGTGCATCTGGTCTTAGAGAAACACTGCAATTTTTCAAGGTAATTATGGCATATTTCTAACAGCTTAAACTACTTTTCAAATTAAATGTAAAGCCACCATCATCAAAATAGATATATCTGCTGACCTGTCTTATAATGCGTGCCAGCAGACTATCACTACTCGTTCTTAATTATCAGATTGATTTTAATTACTAAAATTTATATTTATTATATAAGTGGCAGTGTGAGATGGCATCCAGAGCAGTTTCTAAGAAAAATTGCAATAGTCATGGATATTCACATATGGATTAGTTCTTTCTTTCGTGATTGCATTTTAAAAATTCTAAATGTGTTTCACTTTGATTAGCTCAGTTTGGTGGTGTGTTCCTTTAATCCCAAATATTCAACACTGAACTGTGAAACCTGAAGATAAAAAATGTCTGGGTTAACCTTCTGCAAGGTCAGAGTGCAGGCTGAATGGAGAGTGACACAGACCTTCAGTTTAATGCTTCATGCAAAAGCTGACCTTTTCCTTCTGTAATGCTTTGTTTCCCTATTTCACTATCAGACTAACAGTACTGGTTATTTTTCTCCTAGACTGCAACCTGGCTTTAGATGAAGATAGACACCTGACACTCTTGCTTTCTTCTGAGGATTTTTCAATCTGTAATCATGGCTTTGGATGTCACACAGCTTTCAGGAATGCTACTCTTACTGGCAAAGACTGTCTGTTCTGTGCTTCAGAAAGTGTCCATCTGTGTCTAACACTATACTTTTTATGTGATGTGAACCCAGCCCTTACAAGAAATGTGAGTGAAGTGAAACCAATAGCCATGCAATGATCCCGCACCACTGGAAACATATGAATCACAGCAAGTAGTGGCACCTACCACCTCAAGGACTAAAATATATAGGGAACTTTTTCTGGGTAGCTAGAGTGCTTTAGTTTCCAGTACTTTGATGTGCTTTATGCTTTGAAATGCTGTTCACGATTTTCATGTCATTGCTGTATCTGCCAACTAAAGAAGAGATGATGAAAAAGTGGAAGCAGAAATGTAGATTAATCCTACTTTGACAGCTCTGGAGTGCAGTTTTTTATCTGAATGTTTTTTAAAGATATTTGGGAAAAAAAAAAAAAAAGAATATTGTTAAGGCACATAAAGCTCATGTCCCATGCACACAGAGAGAGGCAGAGGCAGAGGGCAGCAGGGGAGGCCCAGTGCCCCCATCAGAGACATGAGCCCCTGCTCTGCCCCCCCTCCTCCTAGGGATATCTTGGTGAGCACCATCACCATGGGCCTCTCAGGGTGGGGGTCATTGTTAGATGCAGGAGAACAGCAGCCTGGGGTTGTGCAAGACTTATTATATAAGAAATCAAAGATGGGGAAAAGGAGGCATTAAAATCAAATGGGGCTGAGGAAGAGTGAGACAACAGAAGAAAAAGGATGCAAAAGGTGTCAGTTGCCTGTAAACAGCTTGCTGGTCAGCGTGCTGGTCTGGCCATGTCCTGTGCCTGAACAGCGTGATCTGTCCTGTCTTTTCATTAAATTTCATTAATTCATTAATTAAACTTCATTTCTAGATTTATTCTCTGTGCATGTGTGTTTGGGGTCTGAGTGCAGTAAACTGGAGTCTGCATGTGCTAAGCAGTGAATATCAAGCAGGACTAGCCAATGAGTAGAGCAAGAGTTTGAGATTCAGGTATCTAAGATGGACCCTGGAGAGGTCAGAAGGTCTTTGGGCTGACTATTGGAGAGTCAGGAGATTTCAGCCAGCTTCCAGAGAGATTGTGCAGTCTGGGGATTGATTGTGAGACCATTTGCGCATGTGTGCATGAGGCAGGGGTGGCTAGGGGGAGTGCCAGTTTTAGAGCCCTGCTGCCTGGGGGATCCATGTGTGTGTCTGTGCCCGTGCTGATGTGTGCAGAGGCCTCTCCCAGCAGCCAAAGTGGGGTTGCAGCATTGAAGGCTTCTATGTGCAAGTGCCCCACTGGGAAAACTGGGATCCAGGGGCTGACACTGGGCAGAGTGTCTGAGTCTAGTGCTGGAAGGATCCACGTTGTACAAGTTTATAGATATTTTCCCAATAACGAGCCTCCATCTTGCTCAGCCAGAGTAAGAGGGATCAGTACACTGGCACTGTGTGTGAACATGAGAAAGCTGCATTTCCTTTCTGTGCTGTTCTGTGCTGCCAGCTGTGTGTAAATGCACAGTGTGCATGTATATATATATGTAAATATATATGTATATATACAGCTGTGTGTATATGCACAGTGTGCATGTGTGCCTGCTCAGCCTTGCTACTGGCTAGACCCAGGGACAAGTGGCAGAAGCTTCACTTCTATCAGGCTATTGGATTTGGCAGCAGCTGACATTAAGTAAATCTGACATATGTGGTGGAAAAGGATGAATGTGTCAGGAGGAAGATTTCAGGCTTTTCTTTTTCCTGTACCTGTACATTAGGCATAAGTCATAAATCTGATATTCTCCACCTGAAAGATAGAGTATCACCTTTGTGAAATCTCTAGGTCCTAATCAGTGAATATGCCTCATGTGATTGCTTGCTACAGCAAAGGGTGCACCTCTAGCAAGCCCAGTGATAGAATCTGGACCTGTCTGCAATCAGCAGTAATACCAAAGTCCCAGAGGAAGCCTCACCTTGGCCCCATTACACTTTTAGAATGTGTGAACATGACAGTATCATCCTCTGTACTGAGACTAAATGGGGTAAAACTACTGCAGTATCAGGTTCTATTGCTACACTTTGCTAGAGTAAGTTATTTTGTTTTGCAATGGAATTATTTGAAATTATAATGATGCAGGAAGTATACCCCTGTCAATAGGATTATGCACAATGTTATGGCAGTTAATATGTTTAACCAGGACATTAGAAGAATGGTGTTCTAATGAGATCTTCATGCATCTGCCTTTTATTCTCTCTGCTTATGTGTATTTTGTTACAGAATCATTCCTAATGTATTACTTTATTCTTCATGTAAGACACAGATTTTGTTTCCTGCCTACAATCACACTCTCAATTCACATGAATCCACCAGGTTAAAAGAGGGAGATTCAGGGATTTGTATATCCAGGTTGAATGAATATTTCTGTGAAATATGCATCTTTCATTAGTCTTAGAAGACCAGATGATACATTATTATGACATGGAGTTATTCTATATGATGCTGTCACATGCCCTTCTCCAAGCTACATTTGGCAAAGAGGAGCAAGAAATACCTGTGTGAATATTATTTCAAATACTTGCCACTTTATCATCTTCATCATATTAGAATTTCTTTAAAGCCAGGGCATGCATTTTAATTTATCAGAAATAAAAAGAAAAATTAGTTTAAATATATAAAAGATGAGTAAATAAAAAATAACCTCTGAAAAGAAAGCCAAAATATATTTAAAATATACTGATGAATAGACTTTAAAATATATACAATTATTTGCATTAATTAAGATTTTTAACCTTAAGTCAAAAAGCATGGTAGATAAAAACAGAAAATGAAATGTGTGGTGGAAAGAAAACAGAGCCATTTGCCTGCTTGCTGATGTGAAATAGGACTTAGAGAGTTAAATGGAATACAACAGTTTACCATTTTTGCTGGGCCTTAAGCAGTTTGAATCAGGCTGTTTCCCTGAGTTCCAGTGGCATCTAATGATATTTTTAGAACTTTTCTAGCTGGACTAAAAATTATATTCAGGTGGTGGTTTATACAGGAATCTCTATTCCTCTCTAGACTGTGAATTCAATTTATAGGAAAAATACAGGGAAAAAATTACATTGCCCAATTAACTAAATATTTCATCAGTTCACTTAGGAGAAATAATTACCATCCCAATACAAAAAGTGCTGTTTCTTTAATCATAAATATTTATAGTTAAACTTTTCTTTAAAAAGGTACCTATGAGAACTAAAATCCATAATCATTACTCTATGCCATTACTTGCAGATTAGGGACACCTAATACTGGCACACTGTAGATCAGCATTAGGTGTGTAAAATTATATCACACCACCTAACTTTAGACTTCTGCAATAGCAGAGATCTGTATGTGAGAGTTATCCAAGCTCCTTTTATAGTCAGAGGAATATAAGAGTGCTTCTAGAGTGATTCATCTGGCCTATTTTAGATGTCAACCTTGGGAAGACATGAATCACAGTTTGGAAATACTTATTTGGTTTTTAGTCACTATATAGGGAGTTTCTAGAATTAGCTCAAATTTGGATGTCTCCACTATAAATGCACAAAATTTGAAGTAATGAAGCCTACCTCAAGTCCAGTACTGAGTAGTATCTTCCTTCGTGAATTGTCCTTTTAAAATCATTGGTAAAGAATAAAACAAAAGTACTAATTTGAAGATGCTTTATTTCTGCAAAATTTGCAGGATCTATAAAAATTTTGAATAAATGTACTAAAGCTTCAGGAAGTAGGGGGAAAAATGCAGTTTCTGGGAAACTAGGGAAATCATGGTAAGTAAACAAATAGTTCTATTGAAAGTAGAATTAATGAAGCTTAGGTTCCTATGGATTTGTGTTTCATGCTTGATTTATTTTCTAAGTGAATTTTAATACAGCTGCTGTTGAAATTCACTTCTTATTAGACATCCAAGATTCTTCAGAGGGGAGAACCATCCTGACTACCTCAGCCAGAGGAAAACCTCTAGTGAGAAAATTGGCATTATTGACTCTGGCACAGCCATGTAGGAAAAAACTTGCCTAGAAAATGGATTCTCTGGTGTCTAGCAAGGCACACATGTACTTTGGCTTTGTTCAAGTGGTCTCTCAGCTTTGTTCAAGTTGTCCCTCTTCCTTACCTAGACAGCTACTAACATGAAATATCTGGGGATTTTGAGACCTCTTCTGCTCTATCACGTTTAACTAAAATTTGTCAGAGGACATTCATCAAAAGTAATTGGGATAAACTAACAGAAAGATGTGGGGTTTTGCACCGACACACCTGTGCATTTGCATAAGAAATAAAGGGAAAATAACAGGATGTAATTTGTTTAGGCCATTATAAAGAGCCTTTCAGATATCTAATTGCTAAGGACTTCAGATTTTACATCGTGTTTGGGAGGTCCCCTTCAGTCATTTTATGCCTCTTAAAAACATTCTGAGGTGAATAGTTCAGCACTAACAAAGCAAAGTGCCACCTGCTGCTTTTTAGATATATCAAAGTTGTGAACTCACCTGACCCAAGATGTTTATCTGGAAAAATATTTAACTACTTGGTTTCACAAAGATATGTGAAAAAATATCTTTCTTTCACTTTCATAATTTTGCTGTTCTTAAAATAATTTTCCAACCCAACTTCCTTTGGTTCTGCTTTTGAGAATTCAGATATGTATTTGAAATTTGGGGTTTTTTAATATTTACAAGCTGTTTTCACAGCATCTCATTTAACTAACTGCTGAAGAACAGAAATGGATCCATTTTGTCATTTTTTATTCAATGTTTCTGAGAAAACAGGCTGAATGTAATTTTTTTTCCTCTTCACAGCTCCTCGTTCTCCCATTTCTTTATCAGAGAAACGGCATGTGTGACACAATGGTATTTGTGATACTCTAATTACTGGCATAAATTTAGGATGAAGCTGTTACTCCATGCTGCAACTCTCAGCCTCTGTCAGACTCTGTGACAGTCTATATGATAGAATCCAAACTGCAGGAAATCTCAGGCTAGATGCTCTCACCACCTTCCTCACTTGGTAGCACAGCAGAGTGAAGCAGCAGGGCAAGGAACAGCCCAGAGATGCAAGCATTGGGCAGATTGCTCTCTTGTGATCCATTGAAAGGGAAAAAAATTGAACAACGAAGAAGTCTGAATCCTGCAAAAGCAGGATGTGCAAAGTAAACAATTACCCTGAAACTTATGATTATATAAAATGCTATGATTACTGTATTTGCATGAACTTAGCAAAAGTAGTGAGCAGGAGTGCCACATTATGACCTTTCAGGCCTTAGGCTTATCCTCTGATCTTAAGTAAAATAAGAGAAGGGTCTATAGCATTTGAAAGAAAGTCACTTTGCACACATTTCTGAGGGTAACTGGATCTATGTCTCTGGTAACACATTCAAAGAATAAAGCCAATTTCAACAAATAAAACTCAGTACTTCACAGTCTGTGAAGGCCTTCTGAAAGTGTAAACTACAGTCTACCATCTCCCCTGTCCCTACTTTATGGGGACAATATTATTTTTACATCAGTCTGAAAATCGGTGCAGAATGATTAATCTTTTTCATACATTTGTTATTACCTTTACGTAACTTATTAGGTTTGGTCTGGAATTTGTTTTGTGTTCTACCTTCAGAGTTCATCAGCTGCTGCCTTCTTTGACATTCGAACTCTCTGCTTTTCTTTTTCACTGAAACCCTTATAATAGACTTTATTGAAATGAAATTACTAGATTCTTAGGTTTATGGACCAAGACTGGCACCTTCTGGTGAGTGGATTTAAATTCACTGCAGAAATATGATATTCTAAGACACAATGCTTTTAAGAATTTGCTATTTAGAGGTATTCCAGTATCCTAGATGTTTTTGTGACTTAGTTTAAATATATAAAGCTATCATATTTCACAACACACATACATGAATACAATTAGACATAGATAGAGAAGAATTTCCCTATGAGTTAATCATTTAATTAATGGGCATCAAATGGAACAAATTATTACATATAAATTGATTTTTGATTTTGACACTAGGAAACTGACTAATATGATGGATTTTTAAAGTATAATGGAAGTTATTTGAGCTTATGGAACAACAGAAAGAGGATTTTAACTTGAGAAGCACCATTAGTGGAAAGGTGCACTGTTGAGGTATATTATTGATATGTTCTAAGATAGTAGAGATATGTTTACAAAAGCTGGAATGCTGGTCACTGAGGATCATAAAGCAGAATATTTTTTGCACATATTTTGGACTTGTTTGTTTGAACTGGTGCCATGATTAGAGACATTTATGTTCACAGATTCTCAGCTACCAACAGATTCTAAGCTAAACTTTGATATTTAGCTGTCCACACCAGAATAATCCATTAAATCTCCTTGAAAGAAAACAGAAAGTCTTCTGCAGAGTTATTTAGATAGATTTTTATTATATAAGTTATAAATGTCACAAGGATGAAAAGAATAAACTTTTTGTTTTGGGGTCAGACAGCTTAGCTTTCCATTTGCAGCAGCCATTGAAAATGGGAGCAAGACACACAGCTAGTCTCTTTGAAAAGTGGTACATATTGTCCAACAGAGCACCTTTCTAACATTTCAGGCACAGATTGATTTATGCCCTTTAATCTGCCCTTACAGTGCTATTCTATAGGCAGAAAATGGCCTGAATTAAAAATACGAACTATTTGGGGGGATTTGCAGGATTCTTAGATATACTTGATTTCTTCCTTTTTGTTTATTTGGTTTTTTGGGGTTTTTTTTGTGGTATTGATATTCCTGCATGACCTAGAATGCTGGAAAATATGCACAGTCAATGTCCATTCATTAACTTGCTAATCAAAATTAAGATGGCAGTCAAAGGACATGTGTCACTGTGTTCCTTCTACTCATAGTTTTGCACTTTCCCCTAGCACCAGTAGGAGCCACTCACCTTAAAGGAAATTAACCCAATTCTGATAATTATGTCACTCTAAAACCATTTTATTTTTATCCAATGTTAGTGCTAATTCCACCATTGCTTTTAAACCTCCTGGTAGTTAATTGTACAAAGAAAAGTGTTACCAAGTCCAACAGATTATTTCACATAAGTCAAGAAGCAGCCATCACTTGCCAATTCATGAATACCTACAGACCAAATTAATCAGCCTAAAAGTTTTCATGCCCCATTTTCTTATCCCTGTGTCTTCCAGTCCCACCACATTTCTGCTGAGTTGAATTCCATGCTCACTCAGATGCTCCCTCCTAGCACTTCACATTTCTGCTGTGCCTGCTCCCCACATCTCTTCCTAACTAGGTCAGTATATAGAGAGAAAGAAAACAGTACACCAATTTGTAGTTTTTCAGTCTCAGACAGCACCTGGCTGGATGCCATCCACTTCAGGAATAAGGCAACTTGCTGTCCTTGAAATAATAGCATAAGAGCTGCCAACCAATTGTGCTTGATGGGACATTATCACTGGATAAATTGCTTTCCTACAGCAGTACCATTCACTTTAAGGATTTACTGCAGATAACTATAATGGGAAAGTTGTGATAGTATAGGGGAAGAAGAGTCTCATGGTTCTAATTTGAAATATTTCTATTTTACTAACATAAAAATGCTTGATAGAGATCATACCCTGGACTATGCCATATACCTCAATGTCAAGAACTCTAGCAAAATCAAGCTTTGTTTCTACAGGTGATGAGCTGGGAGATACAGTTTTGTCCACTGTCCTCTTTACCTTTGTCTAATTTTTTTATGATTACTGGTATGAAAGCTTACACCTTGCAACATGTGTGGAACTGTGGAATAGTACACAAAACTTATATTTTACTATCTTAAGAGTAGTCTAAATTTGTTTTTACTTTTGAATTATTATAAATCCATTATTTCAAAGAAGGTATCATTTTATTGTGAAAATATTACTTTGCACATCTTTTTGTATGTTTTATTAAGAGAGCTTCTAGAAATCAAAAATAAATGTCTCCAGAGAGATTTAATGTTCTTAGAAGTTGAAATAACACTGAGTGTTAGGATTTGTTGCCTTCCTAGACTTTGCTTAAGAACTTTGTGCTGTAATTAGCTGCAGCAAGAAAAGCGAGTTGATTTATATTTCTTCAAGCAACAGTCAAACAGAGATACAGGCAAGTTGTTAAGAATTTTTCATAACCAATTAACATCTGTCTTCCTACTTAAGAAATGCTTTAACATTCATAACAGGGAAAGTGGGATGTTTTCAAGATCAATATCTGTTTTGACTATTTCAGCCAATTAACACAAATGCTGGAACATTCTGGCTGCTGTGGGGTATCACAATGCTTTTTTAAAATACTAAAGGAAATAGAACTTGCTTCATGTGTTTCCTCATTAATTCTGACACACAATTAAGAATCCATGTGCAGCCCAGAATATTATGGTTCTCTGTCCACAGATCAAATGCACCAGAGAGCACATGGTTTTTGCATCTTCTCTTGGAGACTCCACACACTGGAGAGAGCAGGAGAGCTGTCCATAGGTGGGACAACATGAGCCAGTGCAAGGGGCATGGGACTGCCAGACCTGATATAAATTTATTGCAACTCCATTACACTTTTCTGTCTCATGCGAGACTACACAAATTTACAGTACTTGAAAACTCATCCAAGAGAGCTAATTTTTTTTCCTGGAAATACTTTTGAACTGCAGTTTGTGAATTCAGATAGTTCTGTTTGCTATCTAAAAAGAAGATACAGCACTTAGTTAAAAATATGAAAATATATGAAAGGAACTGTGAAAGAAACAGATTAACTTTGCTAGCTAAAGTAAAATGCATTCCTGTCTAACCTATGGATATCTGACATTTTTGTTAGCAAGGAAAAAATGTGAACTTACTTGTACTCCCCTCATACAAATGTAGTGAAACCTCTTATGTTACTGCATCACATTGGGTGTGCCCTGCTGCGGCCTTCTCCATTGCTATCACTATTTTTCCTATCCAAGTGTTGCACAGAGAAGAAGTGTGTCTTAGAATTTTGGAAAACATATTGTGAGTAAGTAGAGTTTGGAACAGATATTTTGTGCATTTTCCTGAGCAAAATATCATTTTTAAAGTTTTTGGCAACTATGAAAGTGGACTGGATTTGATGGCTCAGCAAGTCCTCCAAAACCAAGTTTTTATTTGCAAAGTACATCTTTATGACTCAGAATCAGATGCTTTGCACATGACAGTTCTGTGACTGTTGTGGAAAAGTGAAAAAAAAATCATTTATATAATCACAGTATAGATTTTGTAAACTGTGAGCTAATTTTCTTACAGATCAGACATTTTATCTAAAAAAAGGTATTAACGATCTTCAACAGTGGAAAGCTGAGGATATTTCTTGTGCAGAAACAGACTTTTTGTGTTAGACATGTCTCTGCTCCAGGAAGTCAAGAGTTGTTTTTATTACAGTAAAAACATAGCAGGTAATAGAAAGCTGTCAAAATGCTAACAAAACCACTTTAATTTAAACAACAGATTCATTTTGATAGTGTCTGATTAGTTTGTTTTACAGAGGTAATTTTATAAACTGACACACCACAGTCACTTATTTATGCCAGTGTGATTAATATAAACATGAATTATAGGACTCTTAAACCATTCAATCTACATCTGTGCCAGACTGTTCTCCATTGTCTATACACTAACAGGTTTTTTAACTTTAATTTAAATTTTCTTTGTTATAGAGCTTCTATTGCTTCTTTTGTGAGATCATACTCAAAGAAAATAAATCTCTCTGTCAAGAAACCTTGCTTTGATTTTTCCTTTCCTAATTTCATCCCTCGGCTTCTTTTTACTCCTCTTTATATTAAGCTATAAAATTGGACTGTGCTGCTGGTTGACTGCACCCCTCAGTACCAGTCTGTCAGCACATTCCCTGCTGGACACTCTTTGCCAAGCTGTAGAACTCAGCCTTTCCCATAAACTGCTCCTCACTGCTGTTATTGCCCATCACTGAGCATTCTTGAGTCCATCTCTGTTTTATGTAATTTGGTGCCTTGAGATATATCCAGTAATACAGATATTGCAATATATTACAATACCTACCAGAAGTCCTAGAGAAGAGAAATTTTCACCATATTCTTATAATATTTCTCTGCTTATAAAGATCACTGTTCCTTGGACCTATGCCTCCAGGGTTTTCCTGACACTACAGCTCCCAAGCATCTCCCCTCTGCATCTTGGACTATACAATCTCCCAAAGTTATTAATTTGAGTCCTACTTCTAATGCATACAGATCTTTTACATTCTCTGTTGCTATTTATGATTACAATGCCAAGTCCAACAACATCTTTATAATTTTTCCATTTTCTGTTATTTCATAATGAGTTAGCTTCTACCATCCCCACAACGATCTCTATCTTCCTATCAGGAAAATTCTGTAGTGTTATTTTGCAGTATTTATCCTGCAGGAGTCCACTTATATGCCATTTAATTTGAATTTTGTCTAAGGTAGCAAATTCTACCAAACACATTATTTTGATTATTTATTGCATTTCCTTTTGTTTATACACTTCTATTTAATTGGTACTGTAAAAAGTCAAGTACAATTTTTCTCCAGTTGCTCTTTAAAAAAACATATTGTTTATTCAAGATAGAAAAAACTTTTTCAGGAGCTTGAAAGTGTGATGTCTGTTGGGAGAGCAGCAGCTCTCTTCCCACAATGCCAACAGTCATCCACATGTACTATATCCAGATTCTCTTGGTACCTAGAATTCTTGGTAAAATTAGCTTTGAGGTTTCAGGGAGCTGTGGTGAAGTAAGTATTTACCAGTACTCAGTCATTCACCCCTAGGAGCAACCCAAGAACAAGATATGATCATGAGTTAATAAGTATTACCAGAATATGCTAAGCATTATTATTATTCTATAATTGATATAACCATGGAATAAAAAAAATGACAATTCATAAACTTTATAATTTTTTACTACATTGAAGTCATAGCTTCAAGAAAAAATTGAATTGCACAGCAATTCACGTAGATTATATGATCTGTTTACTAACACAGTTGTTCTGAATTTATGGATAGAATTGAGTATTTTTACACATTATCAGGCCTACCCTGATATAAAAACTTTGTGAAAAGATTCTTCACAATGTCTGAAATTTGGAACAGTTGAGACAAAGACTGTGAGCATTTTGAATCACTAAGTACCAACATGACATTTCATAGTTAATATTGTCCACATGAGGCCACTTGTTATTATCAGCAGCAGAGTCTGTCCTTTATCAGTGCCTATGAAAGTCAGTGTGTACACCCTCTGCTGGATCAGTCATCCTAGCTTCAGTCAGGCAGTCAATAAGAGACCTACATCATTCTAAGGAAAGTATTCCACTTCCTACTGCAATAGAACATTTGATCAATACCATAGTTAATAAGTGAGTACATTACACTTGGAGCCAAAATTAAAAACAGATCTTAATTAAAAAAATATATTAGATTATAGGTGTATCCAGATTTGTTGTTAATAATAGTAACAGATCTAATGAGCACAAATCTTCCCTCACTCCACTTTACTTCACATTAATGTAGGTGTGGATGGCTTGCTGTTATTTGTAAATTGTTGTTCTTTCATCTCCAGGTCAAAAAAGCAGGGGGAAAGAAGTAATTACCTGGTTTACATATTGAAGTTATAAAATGTAGCTCATTCCAGCCAGCAATTTCAACTGGAGAAACTACAGTATCAAATAAAGTTGAAATTCAGATAAACTCTTTCAATTCACTTGAGAAGGAATTGCCCAAATACAAATGAAAATCTATTTACTGCTTTGCCAGTGTAATCAATCTGCTGCTTCGCCATTCAGCTCTTCTTCTCAGCCCTTTAGCAGGAAGTAGAAACGCAGACTACAGCTATCTGCAACAGAGTCAGTCACTTCAATTTAACTTTAAAAAAATCTGGCTGGCAGACAGGGAGCTGGTATCCACAGTCGTAATTTTATAACAAAACACAAGTGTCAGGTAAAATTATATCTGGCAACGAGACTTCTACCACCTATTCTATTCATCCAGTCAGACAAATAGAAATAGTCCCTTCATTAGAGATTATTCATCTGAAACACACAGTAATTTTTCATTTGTTTAATGTAGTTTACAACATTCTTCCATAGACTGTGATATTTCTATGCTTTTAATTTCAAAATCCCATAAAAAACCCCACTTGTTTCAAGTTCTTTTTATTCCTTTGTTAAAGCAACTTTATTAAAATGATCATAGCTGTTATTCCAAATTATGAAAATAACACCTGACAGAACTGAAATGCTTGAACACTTCCTTCATATCTTTAAAAATCTGTTCCTAGATGGTCCAGATGCACCTCCTAATCTTAGTCACAAACAGACCCACAACAGATTCTAAGATATGAGATGGCTACTTGCTTTGTAGAGCTCCTAAGAATCCCACTAGAGACAGCAGGATGTTCAAAATTAATGAAAGAAAATGCATTTAGCCAACAATATCTACATTCTCAACCTGCAGTAGGTTTCATCTCACCACATTTAGAAATCTGAAACTATACATTCAAATCTAAGACAGTGACCTAGAGTGCCTTTAGAGTCAATAAAGAGAAATATCTTCTCACTGAAAAGAAACAGGCATGTCTGTCTCCAGTCAGAGATTTCTGAGAATGCTAGATAATTGCCCAAAATAAATGTTTTTTTATTATTTGATCAGAGGGATCTTTTTTTGCCTCTCTTGGCAAGAAGTAGTCTGTAGTGAGAGCCTAAGAGTAATCTGTCAGGAGCAAGATTGAAGAGAAACATGAAGTGTTAGGAGAGTAACAGTTAGGAAACACCAGTAATAGGAACATCTAATTACCATACTGGAATATTGATATAAATACAAAGCAAAAAAAAATCTGTAAATTAAGTATTGCAATAGTTCTGCTGCTTAGGGAATGAGAAACATCAAAATTATTTCAAGAGATTCCCCCTACACTTTTGAATATTCAACAGATCAATAAGGTTTTTACAGACTTCACAGAATTGAGTTCTTTCAGCAGTACAATGCAGTATGTCAATCTTTCTATACTTGGCACTGGCTTTTGCAAAACTGAGCTGTCAGAAGCCCTGAAGCTGCACTGAATCAATGGAAAAGAGGCTTGGTGAGCAGAACACACACAGCTGCCTGTACACTCTGAGCTTTTTCCACCATCATTTCAGTTCTCATTGTTCTCACAACATGCAGGTAGAGTCACGTGCTCTTGGATCACCTGCTGGGTTAACAAGTTCTCTTTACCTCTATCCTGTCTGATTACACTCTCAAAACAATGTCAGAGAAGCTGACAAAGCACTGACCTGGTCAACAACTGAAAGAACAACCACAGATTTCTCAAGCATTTGAAGGAGCAATAAAGAAGAAACAGCAAAAAATCTCTTGTGACCCAGGTCTATATATGCTAGTAAACATATCTCAGATATGGAAAAAGAATAAATGAGGCTGTATATGCTTGGGCAACTGCCATTCCCCAGCCCCCTATACTGGTTAGTGAAGGAGGTAGACAAGTCAGGAGTTAGGTTGAGCCCAGGAAGAAGGGAGGTGAAGGAAGAAGATGTTTTAAGATTTCTTTTTATTTCTCGTTATTCTACCCTGATTTGACTGGCAATAAGTGAAAATTCCCTGAAGTCAAGCTAGTTCCACCTGTGATGGCAAGTGCTGAATGATCTTCCTGTCCTTATCTTGATCCACAAGCTTTTTGTTGTGTTTACTTCCCCTGTTTACTTCCCTGAGAGATGGAATGATGAGTGGCTTGGTGAGGACCTGACATTCCACCAAGGTCAACCCAACACAGTTACCATTTACCTCAAAGTGCTATTTGTGACACATCCCATTGGAGCCCTCTCTAATAACCTGTTTTCTTACACACAGGTATTCTGGACAGCTCTCATCTCATGCTAATTGAAACATTCTTCAGAGCATTCTACAATAATCGATTTTTAGATTAAAATGTGGTCAGAATAATACAAAATAGCTGCTCTGTAAACCACAAATGCCTATCCACTTGCTAGAGGATTACTTGAATAGCAAATACTTGAATTACTTGAACTATTAACTACTCCTAACATCCTATGACAGAAGAAAAATGATCTTCCTTTCATTTGATCCCCTAGCAGTATTAGTAAGTTCCTATTTTTCCTGATTTTTATGTTGAAATCCTCTGCAGAATTTGATTACAGCACCTTACCAGCTCATCTAAGGTCTCTAGGATTTTCTTGGAGCTACTGTGTCACACTGTCAAGGGGCCTCCATGTCTTCCCCAAGGAACTGACATAAATGTCCCTCAGAAAGATGTATGTACCAGGAAGCTATGTCTGAGTACTTCTGAGTTTGCTTGCACTTGATGCTACTGTCAATCCATGCCAAAGTGGCACAGTCATAATCCTGGCCATATCTGGGAAGAAAAGTAGTAAGACACAATCTGAATAAAACAACCTTTCAAGACCTCAACATTAGGATAAGAATGAAGATCTTATTCTAGTGCAACACGGTCACATTAACCCATGTCATAGCAAGTGAATGATCCTGGGGCATTGTCCATATTCCAGCCAGGACAAGTGACAGTGCTGGACCTTAAAAGCTGCAGATGCACATAGCGTTTTTACCTACTTTTACATAAATATTTTTCTGTTTGGGCCATAAAGCATGCAATAGGAGAATGAGATAGGGCAAGGTATATACTAGGGAGGCTTGTGCTATTGACATGCCAAGGGCTGTGGGATAGCTTTCCTGCCATTGTGTGTATCTACTCTGTTCAATATAGACAGAGCATAAATACCCTGATACATGATCAGCTTAATGATGAGCTTGCACGTCTCCTTGATCTGACATTCTTCAGAATAATTACCAAACACAATTATCACAGAAGTACAGTCTCAGAGTACCATGGGAGCATTTCTGTTCCAATAAGTAGAACATCCCTTTTTTCATGTTTTTACATTAAAAGTCACATATCTTGTTTAAATCCCTTCTACCTTCCAATCTTTCCAGACTCTCTTCTATCTTTTACCAAAATTTCTCTGTCATTAATTTGTCAGATTAGTTTTATTTCTGTCTGCCTTTTCTCACAGATTTTATGTCTGTCTCTTTTATCTAAAACAATTTCCTCTTATTTCCCCACTTCACCATTCCCTCAACCAAATTCCTTGAGGAATTAATGTGACATTAGTAGGATATCATTCAGTTATGGTTTTGTTGTATTTTATATTTTTCTCAACAATTGTACTTGTTTCCTTATTTAGATCATGGAATCATAGAATCATTAAAGTTGGTAAAGGCCTTTAAGTCCAACCATAAAAATAACAGTTCCAAGTCCACCAAGAATACACTTATGGGACAGCGGCTTCCCAAATTTTATCTGTGCTTACCTTAATGGCATCCTATTCTCCATTTATTCTACATGGTAAAAGTTTATGAACAATAAATAACATCTGTGGGAAGCTTAGATCTAAAAAACCATGAAAAAAGCCTACCTATCAGACAATGAAAAAATACAGATTCAGCTCTACCATCTACCACAGACTTCTGTGTCTGTATGACCAAACTACAAAATCTGGGGAAGCACCCATTTCTAAAACTATCTGTTCAGACACTGAGAAAACAGTTCTTCTGAAGATGTACAGAAGTAATGTTACAGAAAGCCAAAGATGTCAGTCCCTCAACATGATTTTTATTTTAATAACTTCAGAGAGCCAACAGTGAGAATTTAAAAATGAGGAAAGCAGCATTTAAATTTGTACTCACTATTTAATAAGTTATGGATAAAGAAATGGATACACAGAATTTGGGGGCTTCAGGAGAGCAGGTAGGCTGGTCAGTTCAGCAAAAGTTAAAGAATGTTGGTTGGATTAAACTTGGCAGAGGTTTACTGACACAAAGGAAATTACCATGTTTAAGAGAGAAATTACAAATACCATTTCAAAGGAGAGATCTGACATGAGTTCATTAAGTATTTGATTTCCAAAATGTTCTGCTTTGTTTCTGGCTCTTCACCAATAGGTAACAAGAAGTGGCAAGGAATCAATAGTGCTGCTAGGGTTGCAAACTGTATTAACAATTTGCCAGATGTCTTCAGTGGAGGGAAGTAGGAAAATGACAAGTTCTCCCATCATCTTTCATGTTTAATCTAAAATTTTTGTACAGATACTGGTTGCATGCCAGAGGGATTTTTAACTAGTAGAAGTTACAATAATCAAAATCCAGCCTAGGTAGTTCACTATAAATAGGTAATTTCATGAAAAAAATTTCATCCTCACAATGGGTCAATGCTTTTTGTCCAAACAAGAGATATGAACACAGACCATTCAAACTCTAGAGCAAAATTATCATGGAAAGCTAGATTGTTCTGTCTGGCTAAAATGTCATACTTGCTCTAAGGAGGTCCTGATTTAGCTTTAGTTAACATTTAACTATCTACCATAGTTAGAACCATACAATACTTTAGCTTGGAAGAGACCTGTAGAGATCATCTAGGCCAAACCCCCTGCAATGAGAGTGACATCTTCAACTAGATCAAGTTGCCCCAATCAACCTAGCCTTGAGTGTTTCTAGGGAAAAAACGTCTACCCCCATTCTGTTCAATTTGTTACAGTATTTCACCAATGTTATTTTGTCATTATATCTAGTCTAAAATTACCCTCTTTTCTAAACTGCTTCTAAAACCATTCTTCCTTGTCCTTTCACAAGAGGCTCTGCTAAGGTGCTTGTCCCTGTCTTTCTTGTAAGACACCTTTAAGTATTCAAAGGCTGCAAAGTCTCCACAGAGCATTTTCTTCTCCAAGCTGAACAACCTGGAGAAGCTCTGTCAGCTTCTCCTCATTGGAGAGGATCATCTTTGTGGTCCTTATGGACACACTTCAACAAGTCTATGTCTTTTCCGTGTTGAGGGCTTCAGAACTGAATGCAGCCCTCCAGGAGGGCTCTGACAAGGGCGGAGTGGACTGGTAGAATCACCTCCCTTGGCCTGCTGGCCATGCTGCTTTTGCTATCACTCAGAATATGGCTGGCTTTTGGAGATGTGAGTGTACATTGCTGGATCATGTCCAGCCTTTTATCCACCAGTACCTCCAAGTCCTTTTCCGTAGGGCTTCTCTCAATAACTTGCTCCCCTAGACTGCATGGTACTGGGGGATATCGCTTCATATTTGAAATAACTTGGTGGCATTGTGCTTATAAGCACAGAAGTTAATCCAAAATATCTCTCTGATTTAGCCCAAGAGATATTACAACAGAAGATGCTCTTTAAATCTTTCTAACTTAACATGAGAGCAATGACAGAATTAGTTTTGCTTCTGTTGATGTGTATAAGCCATGGTCAGTAGTGTTGAAAGGCTTATGTGCAGTCAGGAAGCTGCACAGATGTACTCACAGATGAATGCAAAATGCCTGAGGCTATTAAGGGCTTTGGTGCATGTTCTTTAGGGATTCACCAAGGCAGAGGTGTTAGAATGTGCCTGAAGGTGAAACTGAAAGAGGTGGGAAACAGAAGGATGCTGAATACCTGGACTTGAAATAAAGTGCACAACTGTTACCATTCAGGAGGAAAATTAATATAGTGAGCTATTTTTTAATGGCACTTTACAGTGAAATGCCTTTCTCCATCAAATAAATAAAACATGATAAGTCTTATCTGTATCTTAGGTACAATGATACATACAGCCACTGAAATGCTACATGTGCCTACTTGAAAAAATCAAGCAGGCTAATGCCATTATAATTAGCACATAAGAGTGCATGATTATAGCACACAAGAGAAATACACCAA
This sequence comes from Lonchura striata, assembly GCF_050655825.1. Taxonomy (NCBI): domain Eukaryota; kingdom Metazoa; phylum Chordata; class Aves; order Passeriformes; family Estrildidae; genus Lonchura; species Lonchura striata. Next base: position 139,768,738 of record NC_140704.1, on the reverse strand, counting down.
TCAGAACTGAAAACCTGAGAAATACATTAGTGGTGTCTGATAAGGGTTTCAGACATCTGGAGGTATCTCATAAAATCTTATTATTTGGGTATTACACAATCTCACTCCAATAGCTCTTCTCAATATGAGAGATACATCATATACACAATCTTCTGGGGAATCTGGAAAGAGAAATGGATAAGAAAATGCTTAAACAGACGCATGCTTTTTTCATTTATATTTAGCAGAAAATCCTCATCTCTCTTTGATTTCATTTGTTTCTTCACTAATAGGCCTGGCTTAGAATAAGCCTAACAAAACCACACAAAAGTTGCCTTTCAAGTCTGTGAGTTGCAATCTTCTTGGCTTGAAATTGTCGACCTGAAATGCAGCTTCACCTTATGTGTACAAAAATAAAAGTGTTCTATTATTTTTTTTTTACAAGTACTGTTACACAATCCCAAAGTGGCAGTGTAATCACTCATCTCCTTTTCTCCAGTTCTCTCCAAGTCAACTTTTTCTCTGATATAGAATGTAATTATTTGAAACGAAGTTCAAGTAAGAATACAAACTCCTGCAATTCCCACTCACCACAAGTATTTTTATCTTCCCCTCTAAAAAAAAGAAAGACAAATAAATAAAAAATTCTGTAAGGCAAATGTAAGGTTACATTTGAGTTAATGAATTATAAATCTGATCCTGATGGATGAAAACTTGAACATAGATGTGCATCAAAAGCATAATGACCAGTAGATTCTCACCCTCTGCTCTGTTCTTGTGAGATCATACCTGTAATGCATCCAGCTCTGAGGACCTCAGTGCAAGGACAGTAACCTGTTAGGGTAGGTCCAGAGCAGGGCCCATAAATATAGTAGAAATATTCAGAGAGATGAAACACCTCTCCTACAAAGAAAGACTGAGAGATGGGGTTATTCAACTAGGAGAAGCGAGGCTCTGGGGAGACCTTATTGCTTATAGAAAGGGTTTAGAGGAAAGATGAAGAAATATTTTTTGTGTAATGAGTGTTTATAAAAGAGATAGAGAAAGACTTTTTACCAGAGTTTGTAGTGACAGGGCAAGGGGAAATAGTTTAAAACTGAAAGAGGATAGGTTTTGACAAGTGTTCTGGTTCCAGCTAGGACAAGGTAAATTTTTTGCAGTAGCTGGGAGGGGGCACAGCTAAGACACAGAGATTACTCTATACCACCCCACAACATTGCTGGGTCAAGGGGAAGGGACTCTTTTCCAGAGAGCACAGGTTCATTCCTGTCAAGGGACTGTGAAAGGCAGAGAGGTTTGGGTAAAGCTGGTTCAGAGCTCGAGGGACTGCTCAGAGTGGCATGGCTGTGGTCAGGTGTTGTGTATTGTTGGGCGTTCCCAATCGTTGGGTGAGCAGTAATGTTTCTTTCTTCTTGTACCATATCTCATTAGTTTTGCTGGTGTTACTGTTGTTTTCTTATGTTGTTGTTTCCAGTAAATTGTTCTTATCTCAACTCGTGATCTTCCCCTTCTGTGCCACCAGTGCTCCTCTCCACAAGGGGAAGAGGAGAGAGGGAGCAAGGAAGTGACAGCATGGTTTGGAGTTTCAGTGGGAACACTGAATTAAGGAGTGCCATTAAAAAAAATTCCACAACAATTTGAAATAAAGAAGAAATTTTTTACAAGGTTGGTGAGACACTGGAACAGGTTGCACAGAGAACCTGTGAATGCTCTGGAAGTATTCAAGGCCAGGTTGCATGAAGCTTTAAGAAACCTGATCTAGGGATAATTGTCACTGTCTGTGGCAGGGTGTTGAACTAGATGATCTTTAAGATCCTTTCCAAACCAAATAATTCAATAATTCTATAATATTTAAAGTCACTTGATCCAGATGGACATTTTTTATTTGTTTATTTTTCACTCCACTGAAAAAGTGCAAGTCACACTTTTTTTTAGACAGCAGAAAAAAATGTATGATACCTTATATAAGTCTACAGCAAATAAACATTTCAACAAAAACTTAATCATAGTAAAAGGGAAGTTTCCTCTGTAAAGTTACAGGAAATTGACTGTCAAATAGTGTGTAATAAAACAGAGAAATTCAAAGTTATGGTCAGTCTGCAGAGACAAATAAATAAAAGGATGAAACTAAAATGATATGTGATACAAAATTCTTTCTTGATCTCTTACTTTTTTTTCAGAATTGTTACAGAGGGTCTGTAAAGGCCTTTGTAGTGCCAATCTAAAATTAATTTTTTTCTGAGATATATGTAATATCTCTTTAGAAGAGGGATTAAGCAAGACCTAGTGGGATTCCACATACTTTATGCAAATATAATATAGATAAAACAGTGGTTTACCTAAGGAAAAAAGATAAGCAGTAGCAGAAGCTAGAGGACACTAGGCACATCTTAAACATCCTTCTGCCTCATCTGGCAATCTTACCATACCTTAGTTGGGAAAATGGCACCCAGCTTTACATTCTGAAACACTTCCTTTATGCATGCAGATGTCAAGAGAAATTTTACTTTGGAAGGAGAATATTTAGTGAATATGAGGTAGATTTTCTCATCACTTTCTGCTCTTACAGAGCCAGTCTCTTCAAGTCCCGTTTTAACTAACACAGCAGACACTCTGAATCTCATAATGTGTCTTCGAAGAATACTGCATTATATTTTGTAAAAACAAGTTCTAATTAACTTTCATTTACTTCATTCATAGGATAATTATGATTCTGTGATTTGGTATTTGTTTCCATATTTTGGCTCATGAGAAAAAATGGAAGTGTTTAAATTAAGGGAAAGAGGAATACAAACTTCACAAATCCATAATGATATAATGCAGTAGCTATGTGAAGACATTATTAATTTATTAATTTAGCAACTATTCCTAGGCATTGAGACATCCCTGAGCGATCTGTGTGCTGGAATGCTACAATGCCATGGATGACTAATTTCGCTTACAAACCCTCAGATTAGAATTGAAGTAGGTGGCTTGGAGCACAATGTTTTCTAACTGACACAAAAAAACTACTTTCTTTAATGCAAGCTGAAAGAAATTCTTGACTGTGAATATTATGGAAAAGTATCTCCACTACTAAAGTATAGTATTCACTGAGTATGCCCTTAGGCTTGAGTAGTAAAAAAAAAAATTGTTTTCAGTGGCTAGTAAATCAAGTCAGTATGTGAAAGAGTTCCGCACTTCTAGAGCTCCTATGCAGAGTAGCTGTGTTAATTACTCTGCTTTCCACTGTCCTTAAGATGCTAGAAGAGCAGGCCCTGCACTGGTAAAAATTACAATAGTCTGTAGAGCACGCTGTATTAAAACAGGTGCTAACAAGACAGAATTGTATTGGGAAGCAGTCTTATTCCCATTTTTATCATGTCCAAAAGCATTGCAACAATTTTGAGCTGTGGAAGAAACATTTTACTCCAAACAAGCATGTCCTGATCTAAAAATTTTAATGAAAATTCTGGATGAGAGGGAAGAAAATATATTCAGAAAATTAAGTGCCATATATATATATATATATATATATATATATATATATATATATTACAAATGTACTTGCTACGGTATGTGTAAATTTAACAGAAAGAAAATGTTATAAATGAAAATTTGTCCAGCCAAATTTAAAATGAAAAAAATAAAATATTTATTTGCAATCAGATTCTATCTAGCCAGTCACAAGGAAAGAACAGAGCCAAGCCCGGGGTTGACCCTGGGTGTGCAACAAGGAGTCAGCCTCAGCAGAGGTTTTCCCCCATGCCCACACCCCTCCATCCTGGCACAAGTGGTTTTTATAGGGAAAATTCCACCTGAGGCCAAGGTTTCGGCAGTCGGTCTTTTCTTCCATTCAGAGTCCATTGGTTAATAAGATTTTCTTTTTTGGTGATGAGGAAGAACAATTCAGTGTCAGGAGTTGTTGAAACCCATGGTGAAATTTGCGGGAAGGCTGCATTCACATGTATCTGCCCAAGGATTTCCATGATATCCATCCCAGGTCGTTCATGCGACGATCAGCGCCTGGGCATCCCATATCTTTCCAGACATGGCCCATCCCCATCTCCTGGCCGAGCCACATCTTTTTACATGTAAATGGGGTTTCAACATACACCAGGTTTCGCCTGCAAGGGTGGGGGGGAGTCCTAATACAAACACGTATACTCCAACAAATATTCAATATCACATATATCATATTAGAAATGGCGCAAATTATATCTACTACACATAACAAAAATAATCCATATGTGCAAATTATATTATTTTTATCTAACAATTTTTTAGAGAAATCTAATTTGAACTGATCCTTAAAGAGCATCTGAGAGTGGCAACCTCAGCATGAAGAGAAATTGACTATCAGGGAAACGCAGCTCTCTCAGGAGCGCTTTTAATACCTCATTGCTGATCTACAGTTATATTCAAACCTTCATGGCCAGGTAATAACAATCATTATGTCACCTGTCTTTGGGTGACATGATTAAACACAGGTTGTATTTTTCTCTACTGCTGGTTGACCAAATCAGGTTAATTTTTCAGCTAGTGCTGAAAACCAGAACCAAGCAATGCAGGCAATTTTTCAGGTACTGAAAAGTGCAGATATGCAGAGACCAGAACTGTGAGGAGTATTTTTTTTATAATTAAAAAATGGAAAATGTGGCTAAGGTGTTTAATTCTTTTATTCTGAACAAGAAGACACTGATCAGAGCTATAGCAGCATGAATAGAGATTATTTCCTTTTAAAAATAATAAACTTTTAAACTTTTCCTTTCCTGCTAAACTGCATGGCCTTGGTCTGAGTGGTCAACATTAAAGTTAGCACATAAATAGATAGAACCATAATATAACAGACAAGGATTAGATTTAAAATCCTTGTAAATATATCAGTTTCATTTGACAGTGGCCTGAAATTTCAATTTTTACACTGAGAAAACAGAAAATAACTGCAAAGAATACAGTTATTTCTCTTTTTCTGTCTTGCACATCATTCCTAATTACAGGCTAACAGCAGTGAGATGCCCTTGTGAAGCCATATTGAGGAGATATATATATATATATATATATATATATATATACCTTTTAAACACAAGGTAAGTTTTGAAAGTATGAGTTGGGAATATTTTTTCCTTTTATCAGAAGTTTTCAGCTTTTTTATTTAGTTATTTAAGAGTGAGGAAAAAAATAATCCCTCAATTTAATTGTTTTAAATCCTTTAGATAAAAGTTGGCACATTCCTACCAACACAGGACTCCAACCCTATCACTAAAGGAGCATTAGGACAACTAGAAAACTAGTATCCCTGTCAATAAAGATGCTAGTAGGTTAATAATTTTACCATATCACAGAAAGAAATTGTCCTACTTAAAAGATACTAGGATTATTTTTTTCCCTTTTGTGAGTCCTAAACATCATTTAACCATAGGAGAAAATCAGATTCTTGCTTTGCCTATATTGTTTTGTTTCTATTAAATTTTGAAGTTAGGATTTTTTTTTCAAGGATTTGCTTGTACAGATAAAAACTTTATTCAGATCTCTATGAAGGCCCCTGTTGAAAACACATCTGAAGCTGATTTTTGAAATGTAGCAAAGAGCCTAAAATCACCCTCAGCAGACTCTAAATTGGACATGGTTGAGAGCTGTGGGAGGAAAAACCTAATAGAAAAATCCTAGAGGATAATGAAACATTTTTATCTGAATCAGCTTTCATAGCTGGTTTCATTGCCTATAATATTTTTTGGTTTTATAGTTTAGTCTTTATGTGTTATTTACTGAAATGTTCTGTATGGTAGGTATATAATATCTTGCTGTAATTACTCACACCTCACCATAAATAATTCAGATTAATTCTGCTGGCATTTCAGAGTGTAATGTCTATAGAAGATTAGCTTCATCTCCTTACTACCATGATGTCACAAAAAAGATGAAATTTTCTTGGAACATTTATTAGAATTCAATTCTTATGGTATCATTTTCTAATTTCAATGAAAAATGAAATGCTCATTCCAATTTATGGCTTGATCAACGAAGATGCATTAGTGCCTAAATTCTTCCAACACCAGTGTCAGTGGGACATCTACATGGTTTTTTGAGGATGGATTACAGTTTCTGAGTAGGGCACAAAGATTTACTATTCCACACAGAATCCTAAGACACAAGTAATTAGATTCCCCAGGAGCCCAGACTGATTGAACATTGAACATATCTTGTCTTGAACATTAACAAGGTAGCTCAGGAGGATAAATAGGTAACGACAAGTCAAGTCCTTGGGTGCCCAAACCACACAGTATTTGTCATGGCATACAGAAATTTTGCAGTCTGTTTGGTATCCCAAATAGAATGTGTCAAACTTCAGACATTTGAGCAGAAGTATTGTCTCAAGGAACAAAGAAAGGTGTGGAAAGGACGAAATATGTTTGTATCTGGACTGAAATCTGTCACCGGGGTGCTTTACCACAACACATCACATCCTGGCTGGTGTAAGGTAAGAGGCAGATAACATGTCAAGGTTAGAGACATTTTTTGCCTTACATGATCCAGCTAGATCCCACCTTTTTCTGGCCTGATCACACATTCTAATCCAGGACACTGGAGCATAACCAGCATAACCTCCTCTTTAAATGTACAGGAATCTGCCCTAACTTGTGGCTGCCATCAGCACCAAAAAGTTTTCTTGCTTGGAATGAGCAGTCAGCAGTTCAGGAGCTGACCAAGCATCCCTTGAAGTACGTGTAACTCCACTGGTGTCATTGAGTTTGGGATCAATAGCAGTTACCAGAAGTGTTGAGTGAGTAAAATCTGTGTGCTGCTTCTGTGCATGAATTGCATGTTAACATTTACACTGCAGTGAACAGAAATGATGATTAGAAGGGAGGCCACGGTGTGACTCAGATTATATGTTTTTGAAGATTCCCTTATCATTCTACACACTGAATCCTTGAAAAATATATATCTGGCTTCATATTTTCACAAAATATATACTCTTGTGCCAAAAAGAAAATAAAGAATAAGTACCATTAAATTAAAAAAAAAAAAATCTTGCTCTTACAATTTTGTTTTTATTATTGAGGAGCAAGATGGCTTTGCAATAAAGACTACTCATAAACTGAGAAGTCTCATACAGCTTTCTTGTACCTCATATATCTACAGGTTACTGCTTCACTAAAATAATTTCATCTAAAAATATCCATTTTCTCCAGTACTCACTGTCTGTGCAGGTAGGTCAGTGACTTACCTCTGTGCTATTGAATTGCAGCATAATGCTTCATTTACCTTCAACAACCCACGCACACACACAGAACACCAGCTTATACGCATTTTGTAGCACCACCTTTTGTTCTCCAAGCTTCTATCCAGGAAGCAAACTGACCCTAAAAACTTTAATTTATCATTTTCTTATGGTGCCTGGTGAGATAGAGTCCTTTGAGAAGGTAAAAATAGATGAGGGTAATGATCTGGAGAGAGGGATACTGTGAGGAAGAATCAAAACTCATGAGTGGGAAATAAAAATGTGTCAATATTTTTCTATTTAGAAGCAGTCATTTTCACATACTTCACACAATTCCCTCAAATTGAGTTAAAGTTTTAATAAACTTAAGACCATCATATTTTCACTTTAATTGGAATTTTCCTAGAGGTAATATTTCAGATCAGTTTTTAAAGCCTAAACCCTCTGTCTTATTAAATTCTCTTTGAAATAGAAGTGAGGGATAGAATTCTGGCCCTGATTGAGTGATTGGAAGACAGAAGGGCCAAATTTCATGTCCCTAGATTTGTGCTGATAATGATGACACAAAAAAGAGCAAAAATTTATATAGAGTAGGTATGACTAACCATGAAAAAAATATAATGCACTATAAAATTTTCATAAATACCAATTTGTGTATTTCCTGTAATTATGTTGGTATATTACCTGTAAACAATGCTCAGATTTTGCTTAAAAATTGAAAATTCACTGTATGAAGTTATAGAACAACTTAAAGCTACAGTATTCCCCATAAAATCAAATAAATTTTATTTCTCCATCTTATTTATGTGAATCATCTGCCTTCCATTTAGAAGTATTTGTTGATGGTATAGCAATCCTCATAAAACTTTGTTTCCTAACTTTACTCCTGGCACATTTGTTGCCACATTAGGCACCATTATTTACTGCTATTTACAGAGCATCTCTTTGTATAACAGTACTGGTCAAATCACTTGATTGGCAAATCTTAAGAGCGTGTCCTTTTAACTTTAACTTTTTTTTTTTTTCTAGAAAGAAGGGGATGGGATGTAGTACTAGTACGTTTTAGTACTTTTCCTGCCCTTTCTCACATAAATCTAATGTATACTAACATTTTAAATATTCTATTTGGTATTATTAGAAGAAAAATTCTGGTGAAAACATCTTGTTTTCCACCACAACTTAAGAGATATAACAAGAGATGCGGCAAAGATTCCCCTGAACCAGCTTCAAAGGTGGTCTCAAGGGTGGATTGCTGGGTCAACTGATCTATTGGATGTACCTGTTATATATACTAATTAATTAATCTGATAAAAACTGTATCAAATCCTTTATTGTGCATGCGTATAGCCATATTTGTTCACCTGAAAGCTTTAATTGGAGAGTTTCTTTTTATATTATCACTCTTAATACCATTTGGAAAGTTTTGTGTCTTTATTCCAGGAAACACTGTCCCTGTAGCAAATACATCCCAGCAAGAACTATGGCCCATGGAGCACCCATGCCAGAACATAGGTAACGAGTGAGAAGGAATGAGCAGCAGAAAGAAACTGCTGATCCTGACCTTATGCACTACTGCTGCCTCTCTGAAGGGGTAGGAGAAGTGTCCAGAGTGATGTAGTGAACTGGATAGTTACTGGGAAGGGGAGAAGAGAGAAGTCTGAAATGGAGTTGAGGTCAGGAAAGAGGGAAGAAAAAGTGTTTTTTCTTAAGAGTTTTAAGAGATTATCTCTTTATTTACCAGTAACCAAACTAGTAAGTAAATATTTATGCTACCTGGCTGAATGAAGTTAAATTTTCCAAGTTTACACATGACAGTATAGAATCATAGAACATCAAGGGGTCGCAATAAACCTTAAAGATCATTTAGCCTCAACATTCCCGCCATAGATAGGGACACCTTCCACTAGACCAAGTTGCTCAAGACCTTTTCCAACCTGGTTTTCAAGAGTGAGAAAAGACTGGGGCATTCACAGCCTCTCTGATCAACATGTTCCAGCATCTAACCACCCTCAAAGTGCAAAATTTCTTCCATTAGGAAGAATACATCTAACCTAAACTGACCCTCTTAAAATTTGTACCCATTACTCCTTGTCCTGTCACCACAGCTCTGAACAAAGAGTTGCTCTCTAGCAACCCCATAAGGGCCCCCTCCAGATACTGGAAGGTGCTGTGAGGTCCCCACACAACATTTTTTCTCCAGGCTGAACTGACCCAACCTTCTCAGCCTTTCTAAATAGGGGAGGAGCTCCAGTGTTCTAATCAGCTTTGTGGCCCTCCACTGGATTTGCTCCAAGAGTTCCATCTTATGTTAGGGACACCAGAACTGTACACAGTACTCTAGATGCAGTCTCACAACAGAGTCTATTACTCAGTGATTTCATTTCTTTTATCTTGGCCCATGAGTTTTCTCAGCCTCATTTCTCCTACTCTCTCCCACCTCCTGTTTCTGGGTGGATACTCAACTTCCAGCTGGGGCTCATCTACTGCAGTTTCCAGTGGGAAAGTGTTTTACTTCTTCCTCTCTTTGTCCTATTGTTGCACGTAAATATTTCAGTCTCAGAGCTCTTCCTCATAAATAACAATACCTTAAGACAAATACCTGAAGTTAGAACAGAGGCTTTTGAACAACAAAAACATATTTTTCCCCACTACTCCAAACCCTGCCTGCCATTGCTCTGAATGCTACTTCATTGCTTAAAAGACAGTAGAGAAAATAGAAAGAAATGGAAATACAAATAGAATTAGAAATAGAAAAAAATAGAAATAGAAATAGAAATAGAAATAGAAATAGAAATAGAAATAGAAATAGAAATAGAAATAGAAATAGAAATATGACATAATATAATCCTTATCTTCATTGGCAAGGACAAGCTCTTCCACTGTGGATCTAATGGATTCAGAGGATCTATTAATGACTTCAAACAGCTATTGGGAGAGAACTGTAAGGAAAAAGTGAGGGAAATCGTATGCTGAGATAAAGACTGTTTAATAGGTATAGCAAAGGACACTCACAAAGACACAAGCAAAACAAGACAAGGAATTCATTCCCATGAGCAGGCAGATGTTCAGCCATCTCAAAAAAGATGGTGACTCTTTGGAATATAAACCTCACCACTCCAGATGTTACACCCTTCTTCCTTCTTCCCCTAGTCCATGACTTCATATGGTATGAAACATCCCTTGGATCATTTAGGGTCAGCTGTCCCAGTTGTGTTTCCACACAGTTTCCCATGTACCCAAGCCTCCTCGCAAGCATGGCAGTACAAGAAGCAGAAAAGGCCTTGGCACAGTGCAGGAGCTGCTCAGCAATAACAAAAATACATCTATACTTTAGTTATGCTGTTTTGAGCACAAATCCAAATTATAGCTTACTACCATGGCATTTGGATGATAAACTGAGTTTTAAACATAGCCTATATACTAACAGCCTGTAGTCTCTGAGACTGTGTTCTAAGACAAATGAAAAAAATACACACCTTAGGTATATTTCTAATTATATGACCCTCTCCGTCTGTCTAAAAAGAAACTCATAATGCAAGAATCCACTGAAAAAATAGCAATGATGGTTTTCAGCTATTCTGAGAGGTAATACTTGAATCATCTTGCTCTAAAACTGTATAGAATCATCAGAAATACTTATCTCATATCCTGCCTTTAGGAAGAAATTACCTTCACATAGCACAGACTGAACAGGTGCATATTTCTTAGAACATGCTGCATCATTCAGCTGTCTCTCTATCACAGAAATTACTCCCTGGTCACTTTGCAAGTAGACTTTTCTAGACACCATTCTTGAAAAAAATGCTCATATACCTACACATTATATGCACTCAAATCTAGTGTAGTAGTACTTAGCAGTTTGTACTAAGGAGTAATGGGTTTAGCCTTTAGGCTTGTTAATTTAATTTCACTTAGCAGCATATGCAATTCTATACAATTCTTTAAGTCAATCGAAAGATACTCATTTATAATATGTGTCTCCTGGCCAGAGGAGAATACTGTAGCATGGCATCAGTCTCAGGCTCTTGTAGGGTATTCCTTCCTACAGGCACAGCAGAGACCCAGACACGAACAAGGACAGCTTTAAATTAACTAGCAGGAGAGTACTGATAACAAGAGACCCTAAAGTTACTTAACTTGTTTCTCCCTTAAGCCTTGAAAGTACATGTTAAGTGGGAAATCAGTAGAATGTAGCCCACAAAGATCTTCTACACAACCTGCATTATACACATCTTAACAATACCTTTTCCTCTCTGAAGCGCTGCTAAAACCACATTCTTTCATGTAGATAAAGACATTGACTATAGCCACCTATTTCACTAACTCTCTTCTTAGAAACTATTAAAAATCTGGATATTTTACCACTCAGAAAAAGACTTCTGAATATTATGGATATGAAATGGCAAACCAGTTCTTCCAAAGACATCCACTTAGCCACTTTGTTTCGGTATTGTCTTTCATTTAGTAAATTTATACTTTTTAAAATAATGCTAATATAAGAATAAAATGTTTTTCAAAAAATGCCTGGCTGTGTTTTGAGGTAGATTAGATGTAAATTGAATATATATCACAAAACAAGTATCAATGGATCTACTAAGTGGTTACACGACTCATAACACCAACCCCAGCAGACAGAATTCTCATTATCAATCACTTGCTAATGTGCATGCAAGGAGAACAACACTCCATTCTGCATTCATTTTTTATTTATCTTGTTCATTTAGATTGCAAACCTGTAAGGGTAAGGCTGTCTATCTCTTTATACATTATGGGGGGGTAGGATTTTTCTTGGACAAGATGGCTTATGGAGGTATCTAGACAGATAGGAGCTTTAAAAATCTTCAGTGGCAAGAACAAATGGTGGATTCTGCACCAAGGATGGAAAAGCATCAAGCTCGAGCATAAATTCAGAGATGAGTGTCTGGAGAGCTGCCCTGCAGAAAGGAATCTGGGAGTGCTGGATCTGGGGCAGCAGGTCAGTGGGAGTCAGCAGTGTGCCCCAGCAGCCCAGAGAACAAAATGCATCCTGGGGTGCATCAAACACAGCATCACCAGCTGGGCTAAAGTGGGGATTATCCCTCTGTATTTATAGTTGGTGCAGCCTCACCTTGACCAGTGTTGTGCAGTTCTGGGCCCCACAATTTAAGAAGGATGTGAAAGTCCTTGAATGCATCCAGAGGAGGACAACAAAGCCAATGAGTGGGCTGGAAGAGATGTCTTGTAAAGAGCAGCTGAGGACTTGGAGCTCATCTAGTTTACAGCATAGGAGACTAAGGAACATGAAGAGGGAAGTTGTAAGCAATTCTTCCTGGTATCCAGTGTAGTGGATATATGCTCTAGGATGAGTGGGAATGGCTCAAAGATGAACCCTTCTGAACCTCAGGGGAGGTTCAGACTCAACATTAGGAAACATTTTTTACTAAGAGGGTGGTCAAGCACTCAAACAGATTTTCTATAAAGGTGGTTAAACTCCCAAACCTGTCAGTATTTAAGAAGCATTTGGACCGCACCCTGAATAACATTTTTTTTTTATAGATTTTAGTCAGCCATGAAGTGGTCAGGCAGCTGATGATCACTGCAGGTCGCTGCCAATGAACTATTCTATTCTATTCTATTCTATTCTATTCTATTCTATTCTGCCTAAAATATAAGCAACTATTCTAAACTCATCACCTTCATCTAATAGTAAGGTTCAGTTTGAAGACTGGTAGAAGGAATGGGCCTCTGGATATTTGTTGTGTCTCTTCATTGGCTTATAGGATTGGGGAACATCTATAGCTAGCCTTAGACTAGATGGCAAACATTAGGGGAGGATATGTCATCATCAGTAAGCAGGTTGGCTAAAGATCCTGTATTCCTATGCAATAACAATGGCTATTATAAGTTCTAATTTAGGATTATGCTATCATATATGGCAATTCAGCTTCCATAAGGGTGTTTATATCCAAATGTCTTATTATTATCTTGAGAATTTCTTCTGGTTTTGTCTATGTTTTTACTTCTCTAATCTATCCAAAACTTTCTGCTCTGCCTCTCCTGGCTCTCTCTCTCTTTCTCTGTCTCTCTTATGATCTGAAGCAAGCTGAACGATTTCTCATAAAAAGATGTGCCTTGCACAGTAATTACCATTACTTTATAACCTTTGCCAGCTTCACATTTCAGTCTCAACAGGTAATTAGATCCAAGCTCAGCAAACTTTAACATTTATATATGAGTTACTTTTTCTGAGATGAGAAATTCAGCAGCTATTACTTGTAGTTCCATTCTCTGTTTTAACATTAAAATACAGAAACTGTTTGAGAACTTTGAAAGAGGAAATTCAGCTGTGCCTGTGTTCAGCTGCTCCACAGAAATCAAACCTGTGGAGTTATGCCAGCTCAGACATCTGTCTCTGATTACAATTTTTTAAAAAATCGTTTTGGATATAATTTTTAATATAAACCATTTGCAGTTTCTTCCTGTTGCGTTCTTGTCTTTATGCAATATGCTACTTAGAATCATTATGGAAGTTCTAGTTATTGACCTGTAAATAATGTATAATAAGATTAATTATCTATGTGCCTCTGCAGTGAACTTGTTATTTCATAAAAAAATGTAAAAAAAATTGAGGGTTTTGGAAGGGTTATTTTATAGATTGGGTATGCCTGCTTTTTAGGGGGATTGTTATTGTTTGGGGATTTTTGCCTGGAGTTTTCTTGCCTGGAGTTTTCTTTTCATTTCATAGCAATTTCTGATTTGAATGTGTGCTCTCAGACCACAATAGAGTGGTTTTGACAGTGTCATTTTATCTGTTCTGATCTTTCTGATCCTTCTCTGCTTTGTGTTCCTCCCTAACAATTTCAGATGATCTACCCAGAAAGGTATGTGAGAAACATGAGAAATACTGGCAATTTATGTTAGACAGAAGAATCATTCTTATCACTTATCTCTCATTAAGCTTTGATCCTGCAAATCAAATTCATGGCTGCACAGGACATCTGCCCAGTCATAACCCATTACAGGATCAGAATGAAAATACAGACTGAGAAAGACTGGCTGAGACCTGTCAGTCAGTAAAAGAACTCAAGTGTTTTTCACAGAAAGCAGATGAAATATATTCTGCTTGATAAAAATCAGAGAGTTGCCCATCCATTTAGTCATTTAATAGGATTGGAAATGAGGCCCATGTAATTTTTTATTAAAGGCATAGAAGAAAAACACTATAATTAACTACTCTGGAAAATGAATTTAATTCTAAGGAGAAATAATTTCATTATTTTGAGACTTTCTGTGACTATCTCTGTATTAAAATATAAACTATTATGTATTATAAATGTCAAATTCAACAAGACACTAGTTTACTAAATGCAGAACTTAGATTTGTTGAAGTTAATTAAGTCTAAGAAATCTAATAATGTAGTAGGTGTACACCCAAAAATTACAGTCAAATAAAACTTTTTAATTATTTATCATCAAACTGTAAATTAACTGAACATGGCATCCAATAGAGGTCTGCCTTTGTCCCATTAGTATTTTTATTAATGATTTGCATGATGAAAGAGCAGGAGGATTGTTAATTTTGCAGGGGCAGAGTGCAAGGAATCCAGAGAATATGATCAGAATTATTTTAAGATGAAGAGCTAGATTGAACTCAGATTGACAAAACTCAGTAAAGGCAAATATAAGAACAGCTGAACTGTCAGTCACAGTTGAAGGGTACATGAAAAAGGACAAAATAGAGGGAAATTAATGGCTAAGCAGGAGTACAGGATGTTCAGGGGATTCTAGTGGATTACAAACTAAATGTAATAGTGTGATGCCTTTTCCTTCTAGAAGTATAGCTTTCACTCTGGAAAGACTTTTCCTAGTTTATTCAGGATTGCTGAGGCCTTGGCTGAAGTAACAAAGTTTACAGAACAAATGTTACAAATTATAATAGTGGGCTGGAAGGAATACACAGGAAATAAGTGTTAAAATATTGGAAATTATGACCTGCCTGCCTGCAAAGAAAGATTAAAGTTGCTGGTTTCCTTTCATCTTAGAAAAGAGGCAGTTGAGCGTAGATATGACAAGCAATAGACCATGTAAAATGCCAGTGGGAAGGGGATGATAATAATTTTTTCTCTACTGACAAAGCTGAAAAAACAATGAGTTGTTAATCTAATCTGCTGAAAATGTAGGTTGGATATTAAGCAAAAATGTCAAAATGCTGCATTGTTGAAATTCAGAGACAGACTTTTTAAGAATTTTATGAATTTTCTTTCCCTTTTGGATTTAAAAATGAACTAGATCTCTCAGATTAACTATGAAAACTTGATCCTACCTCCGTATGGAGGCTGAAGCAGGCTGGCAGTGGTGCCCCTAAAGCCTGAGACCTAAATGGGGCTTGTGACTTCAAGGCATACAGTCCACATCTGCAGGGCAGCACATAATGGACAGTGATAGATGGTGCAGGTACAGAGCCCACTAGGTGATCACAAGAGTTTCATTTCATTGTTGACAAAGGAAAATGTTCTTCACTCCACCAAGCTTTCTTTATTGTCCTACTTGACTCAATTTCTAAATGCTGTGTGTGACAAGTATAAAAAATGTCCTTCTTTTTTTTTCCCCTTATTATTACAATGAATTTAAACCTCTGTTTTGTGAAGCAAAACTTGGAAGCACAGTAACCATTTAGGAATGAATTACAAATATTACATGGTTAGAAAATGAATCAAGAATATTTTTAATAGGAAAAAATCAGACCAGTAGGCAAACTGACTCAAAATTAGCCCAGCAATTACTCTGATCAGTAGACAAGCCATTGAAGAATGGATTAATTACCCTAACAGAAAATTAATTAAGTTAGGCAATGAGTCAGATAGGAATAATTTCTGAATTAATTGAGTATTCAGCGTTGTGACTTGTGTAGCAGAGAGCAAGGGTGATAGGCTGAGAACACAATGTAGTTACCAATATAGCAAGTTAAGATATCAGATTATGAAAGAAAAAGGGACTTATTTCTAGCAACAATAGCCATTGAAACCACCAAGATGAAAATCTAAGAAGAAATTATTTTTATTATACTATCAAATTAGAAAAAAAAGAAACACAACTCCTCCAATATTTGGGGAAGCTAAAATACTTTGCCATTATTAAATTTGTTATTACGCCACATAAAAATATTTAGTCAGAATTTTAAAAGCTAAGACATTTTGAGTTTAAAAAGTGTTATTTTTCTCACTAAAAAAGATACAAAAGGAAAGCTAAGAACTAATGACTGTGCAGTGCTTATAGCACTCTCTTGTGGTATCAAATCTTCTCTATTGTTCAGGGTTTGCCAGGTTTTTTGCTATGGAGAGGGGGGAGGTAGATTTTTTTTTTTTTTTTTTTTTGGCTTTCTTGACGTCTTTTTTGTTTGTCTGCTTGCTCCCCAAAGACAAGATTTAGGAAATAAAGACCACAAATCTCAGAATGACACTCTACCTTCAGAATCCAGACTATTTATTCAGGATGTCTGTCAGTCAGACCTGCTGAATCTATTCTAGTTTCTGTACATTATACAAATGTCTCTTGTGGTCAGAGGAATAACAGAAAGACATTTTTACAGCCTGATGCTTAGAGTGCTCTTTATTCATGTAGAATGCCTGGTCCTAATTCATCACTGAAAATAATTCTGCTTTTTGAGTGTAGATGAGATATTCCACTGGTTTGGAAGTTCTTTCTCTTTTGGGATACCATTTACAATGGCTAACCATCCTGGTAGTCTGTGGAAATCTCCAGAGAACCATCCAGAAGCAGAGCAGGTACTTAGATCTGCCTGCAGCTTCTAGTTACTTGCCCTGCAGGCAGAAGCTCATCTCTGAACCGAGTCTGAAGACATCACGCAGCTGAGGCTCCTCTCACCTGCCCGGAGCTCAGGGTGCTGGACGGCTGCAGACCAGCCTGGGAAGTGCCCGAGCTGCCAGTCAGGAGCCAGGGAAGCTGACTAACAGCAAGAAAAGAAAGGCAGCCTAGAAACAACACAATTATTGGGCTGCCACAAAAGCCTACATCCAGCCTGGGACCTGTGATGGAATCAGACAGTTGTGTTCAGTTTGTGATGAAATTGGAGAGCTGTGTTCAGTTCAGACAGCTGGTTTTCAACTTCTACAAACACTTGCATTCAGTAGACAGGGACTTAAACAGCAAGGAGACCAAGCATGCTGCAGACTGTCTACTGTGGCAATTTGGAAGCCCTCTAGGACATACTGCAGTCTTAGCAATAGAAATATTTTATTTGACTTTTACATGGTATTGTGCTATCTATTTAAATTTAAAGCTGGTAAGAAGTGCCCAGAACTAACAGGACAACATCACTGGTTTAAGACAGGAAAACATTTAAAACATTTGCATTAGACAGGAAAAAAATATTTGAACAATTATTTTTTCATTTAATGTATGTGGTTTTTTTTCCAGTAATCATCTGTCAATTACTTGGATTGGAACAGGCCTGGGACTTGACTCAAATTTCACTCCAAACTTAGCAACTCCTCTGGGGCTGAGGTGATGCTTCTCCACCAGTTAGACTGGTTTCTGGAGTTCATGCTGAAAATTCACAGGACACAAGGTAGTAACTTTGTTTGTGGATTGAATTTTACTAACCTAAAATTAATCTGAGTTTCCAACATTTGAGAATATTCTTATTGTACGTGATAAATAATATTCTTACAGTGTTTAAGGCTTTCAAGTATGCATTTTAAAGATGCAACCTGAAGATTTTGCAAGTCTGCAGTTTCAAATTTAGTATTTTAATAAAGCCCACATAAAAAGAATTTGTTCAAATATTAAGCTTTGGTTCTAAAGTTTTATTCCATTCAGCTGTTACATCATCTGTAAGAATTCCTGGCATGTGTAAGGAGCCTAACTGATTCAATATCATATGGAAAATGTTCTACTGTTCTGTAGGGATACTTCTTCAGATGTGTGATAAATGCACCAGTGGTAGATTTGTGCTCTCCCTATAACAGAAAAGCATGAAGAAAAGGCACTCAGTTGTTACCATCCTACAGATCAGGATCTCTGTAGACCCAGGCTGTATCAGTCCTTCTTTTCTGTTCAGTTGTGACTTTGAACTGTTCCCAAACTTCAACAGACTAGTGAGTGATGGAACTGACATTTCTCATGAAAGGAAGCATCAAGACATTTTCTGCTAGCTTGAAGTGATACACTAAGCCCTAGTTAGCAAACGCATTCTATGCTAATCTGAATTGCTGCCTATGTCCTAAAAATCAAAAATTTTCACTTTTGCAGTCCTTCAGAGAAAGTAATTTTTGCCGTTTCTACTTGCTGTGTTTCAGTGTTGTCTGAAAGTTGGCAAAACATATTCAATATTCTACAATAGCTCCCTGTGATTTGACAGCTACATTCTTATTCCTACCTCAGAGGCCCTGTTTCTGTTGTGACTTTTTAATTTCTACCCTCATTTTTCTCAGCATGTTTTATGTAACTGTTTCAATTTTTCTCTGATTATGAAATTTGATTATGCAGACAACACAGAGATAACAACTGTAGACATTCATTCATATTTTTCTGTGATTACTTGCTATACAAATACATTGGTACCCAGATAATCTTGTATGAATTATTCATTGCAACCTCTGATGTACATTATTTAGGAACACACATGTAAACAGAAGCAGAGGAAAACAGTGGCAGCAGATAAAAAGATACTCTTCCATTTCTTTCAGCTTCTAACTTTTTCTTCCAGGTGATTTTCAGTGTCTGCTTGCCAATTCCAAACTGCTGCACTGCCATTTTTGTCCCCTGATGCATTAACCACAGCCCATGCAGGGGTCAAAAACAGCACATGCCTTGGTGCTTCAGACCTCCTTAGACTCAAATATGTCTTATATTTGGTATAAAAGTTTGCTTTAATTTGAGGTCTGTTTTCTTGTCCTGGTAGATCAGTATAGTTAAACTGGGAAAATTTACTTTATAATATCTGTACATATATATATACACACATATAATTTTTTAAAAGACTAATTTAGCTTACCCTGTCAGGATTTCAATGAACAGGTCTTTTCAAAATATATATAATCAAACACCATGCTATTGACAAAATTCTGTAACTCAAATGTGATCCATAATAGTACTCTTGGAATTTTAAATTCAGTTTAAACACAAATCTTACATTTTTGGTTTAGCAAGTCAACAGTATTAATTTTATTTCTGAAATAAAGCATACTACATAGTTTTAAAAGTTCATAGAATTGATGAAAAAGTACACATTTAGCTCTCCAATAGTATACATCAGTTGTTCATTGCTTTGTTTTTCTTCATGTAGAATTACACAGCAAACAAAATTATGCACTTTAGAGACTTGTAAATTTCAGTGTTATTACCTTTTCATCAATGTTCAATTACTCCAGTATTTCAAGTGGGTACAATACTGAACAAAAACACTTGAATGATTTAACTGTCTGAAAAACTTTTGTAAATTGTTCCAGTAGCAAAAATTGATCTCCAACCTTTTTTGTGTGTGTTCATGGACACACCTAAAAATCCACACATTTAAAATCCACTAGTTTAAGTGTTTGCACAGGTGTGTAGTCCCATCAAACACAGCACAGGCATATTTAATTGCAGAATTCCTTCAGGGTCCAAAAGCCACTGAAAATAATTTAAATACTCCTATTTCTCTCAGTGACCATTAGGTTATGCTCACAATAATTATTATAAAATTTATTTTCTGTTCAATAAAGCTACAATGCAACAACAACCAGAGGTATTGCTCATAATATATATAGTCAATTGCAATTTTATATATGCCATGTTTATAACTTAGAAACAGAATTATACTTGTTAAAATTGCTATTACAGGCATGCCATAAGGATATTTTTTGTGTATTTAAATATTAAAGTTTATGTATGTTTAATATGCACTGAAGAACTGCTATCTTCTGTTAGCATATTTATTATGCCTCAGCAAATTCTCTCAAATTTCATTAGAATTAGAAAAAATTCTACCAATTCTTATATGGCTATCAAGATATAGTCCTTCACCAATCCTACCTCTCACAAAAAAAAACAAGCAATAATAAAAATTCTGTTTGCGTTTTTTGGTACTTATGACTTTGCCTCATCAGTGACAACTCAGAGTTTGGAAAGATGTGACTTCAAGGTGGTAGCCTAACATTGCCCTGCATTACATGGGCAGCCACATAAAAGCTGATAGACTTTGCTTTCTAAGATTTATGAAAAACTGCTGCCAGATTAGAAAACTTCAGCCCAGACAGGTGAACACTTCTAGTTTGTCAGATAAAGCAGGAGCACCATGCACACACAAATAACACAAGACCAACCTCTGCTGAACAAAAAACATCTGTGTCAAACCCATGTTGGGTGTCAGGAAGGTAGTTGTGTCTGTCAGTTTGCATGAAGCCTGAATTTGGAGTAACACAAATCCTTATATTAAAAGAATTTTTTATATCCTACCAACAGTTTGCTGCTTTTCCCATAATAGTGCCCTGTTCCTAATAATAGGGTTCATAACTAAAAAGCAACCTCTGAAGTGAATATTTTCCAGCATCTTTCATCAAATAACAGTTGAAATATCTCTATTTTGGCAGATAAATAGAACCACCATAAATGTATTGAGAAATAGGGTTAATGTGCTTGTCACAAATAACAGGAATTCATCTACCTTTATGATTAACATTTAATGTGAGCAATTTTGACTACTTCTTAGCTCTATTAATAATTAATGCAATGTTATTGTGGATGATTAAGGCTATTTCTTTTGATGGGATTCTCAAATCCCTTCTAACACCTCAGTATTAGTTCTTTATGATATCTATCCACATATTAGTTCCAGCAGCCTGTTGCAGAAAGCTTTGTAATTACAATTCAACCAACCCTGCAATATCAACAAACAGAAACTGTATTCCAGCTGCTGTATAAGAAACAGTTGCACAAGAATGCTTCAGGCAGTTGAATGTTGTTTTTCTTTCTTTTTATCTGGCAGGATTATTTCCAGAAATTCCCTTTCTTTCTATTTCCTACTTTAATTTATTTCTATTTTAGAGTAGTACAATCTTAGCTAAAATTAGTAACCTTCAAAGAAGAACAAAATAAAATTCAACAAGCAATATATTTAAATATGTGAAAATGACAGTGGCTTCCTCAAATGGTCTAGCAGATACTATAATTGTAATTTCAGATTATCTCCATCAATAGGTGCTGACAATTTTGTGTCATCAGGGAAGACAGAAGATAAGTTCTGCCTGGTTCATGACAGAGTTGATAATTACCATAATCCATTAATCTGATTTTTATATATATTAAGTCATCTAATTTAGGTACATTAAAGCTTCATTGATCAAAATTTATTAGGCTGTTGTGGTGGGCTGAAGATTGCTGGCAGCTAAGACCCTCACCAAGCTGCTTGTTCATTCTCTTCAGCAGAATCAGAGAGAACATAAGGTCAAAACAAGAGAACTCATGAGTTTAGCAAGTGAAGGAAGTATTTGTCCACAAGTAAAGCAAAACTAAAGAATTCATTGACTACTTCCCAACATCAGGCCACATGCTTGACCAATTCCAAAAAAGAAGGGCTCCAGCACCCATAATTGTTGCTTAGGAAATTAAAGACCTTAATCCTTCAGTGTCCCTGCTTCATTCTTTCCCTGGATTTTTATTGCTGAACACATCATATGCTGTGTGATATTCCTTTTATCACTGGGGGTCTGCTGTCCTGGCTGCATCCCTTCCCATCTTCTTACTCACCCCAGCACACTCACTGGTGCAGGGAGGAAAGAGAGAAAGCCTTGACACTCTGGAGCATATGCACATAAGGTTGATGTTTTGGTTTTCAAGTATAAGTGTGCTGTGTCTGGCTGGGATGGATTTAATTTTCTTCATAGCAACCTGTATGAT
The DNA here is from genome assembly GCF_050655825.1 of Lonchura striata. Taxonomy (NCBI): domain Eukaryota; kingdom Metazoa; phylum Chordata; class Aves; order Passeriformes; family Estrildidae; genus Lonchura; species Lonchura striata. The sequence goes on along the minus strand of NC_140704.1, from coordinate 139,746,678 downwards.
GGTGTGACAGGTATATTTGTGAGAAAAATAGCAATAATAGCACATGAGAGTTGTGTCTGCTGTACTGCTTGCAAAGTCCAAAATTATTTCTGCAGAATTCCACATCTATAACAAAGTCATTCGTCAGCAACACAGTTGTTCTGTACTTATAGAAAAAGTATTTAACCATGAGTGGAGCTCCAACCTGCTGTTGTAATGCAAATATATGACATTAAATTTTATTTAAATCTCAGTACATTTGAAACAAAGAAATAAATTTTATTGGTGCTAATCAGGAATGAAATGACACTCTGAATAGCATTAGGCTCTTTACAAAATTGCTTCCCTTCTAAACCATTAGAGGTTTTCACATACTCTGGGTTATTGCCAGTGACCATACAGAACTAACCCTAATTCAGCGTTTGGTACCAGGAAAAGAACAAGAGAAATAAATGAACAGTTATTTCAACATGGATGAGGTAGAAGACTTGCAGGAAAAGGGAAGAAATAAATGAAGCAGGAAATATACAGTGCTGTTTTACTTCTTCCTACTCCTGGCTATTGTTTTATGGTTTCTTACATCAGATTCGTAGTGTTCAAGGTAAGAGAAAACTTGACCTTGTAATTGAAGGTAGGTAACTGATCATTCAAAGGAGTTAAATCTCCATAAAACCAATTTAACCTGAAGGTCTCCTGAAACTCACATTGTTTATCAGAGAAAAATGGAGAAATAACAGTGGATTTATCCATTAATTTAATGACAGAACCAGCTTTCCAATGACTTCCAGCCTTCCAACACCTTAAGCACTTTCAGACTTATTTTACCACCCCACTTTAGAATATAAGTTTTTTAATTCATTCTTCAATGTACTAATTAGATCTAGACTATACATGTCTAAGATATTTTCAATTTAATAAAATACACTTTGAATGTGTTTTACAGTTTTATAAAAAAAAAAGAAACTGTCAAAATGTCTGGCTTCTTATCAGTGGAACCTCTAAATTGTTATATGAAGTTTCATTATGAAGTTCAATGATGCTCAAGAAGCATTACAAATAATAGTGCCTGTTAAATATTCATTTGCAACAACTTAATATGATTCACATTCCTTTTTAAAGAGATGGGTTAAAAATCAAACCTGAAATATTAAAGAAGGCATTGATTATGTCTTGGATTTATGTTCATTTAGGAACTTATTTTCATTGCTGATTTGAATAATTTTCAATAGCCTAATTCTAATGAATGCAGTTATAGAGATAAAATAACTTAATAAACTCTATAAATAAATTCATATGGAGAATAATCAGGATAAATAAAAACCAAAATAGGCATAATGTATTTTCTTCAGACTACATATGTAATTTCCAGTGTACATCACAAATATTTTTCTCCCATGAAAGAGTGAGAGAGCAAAACCTAACAGAAAAGGAGACCAACAAACCAAGCATGATATGGGCAGAGGATTTACAGGACACATATATGTATTTGTTATAAAAAGTTCATGCAGACTGTCAAAGGAAGTTACAAAACTTACTAGTTCCCCAAGACAGCTATAACTTCTGTGCTGAAAATTAAGAAGTACCTTCACATGTTCATTAAATGTAAACAGAAAATAAACACAATTATATATAATGGAAAGATTATATATCATTGACAACTACATTTAGGTTTCATCTTCCATTCAGCTCCAAAACTATGCAAAACTCCCAATGACCTTCATATAATGAAATTTTTTTTCTTCCTCTGTTTATTAGCCTGTGGTTCTAAATAAAAATACCTCTAATATATGCAACTAGAGATCATCGTGATTTAGAACATTGGGTTTTGCATTAGTAAATACCTTGATACATCTAATTGTATTTAAATATCTTTATTGGGAAATAATTGCGATAAAATTTTCTACTACTTGTACAGCAGTTAGCTGAAATATTTAAAGGTCATGAACTATAATTACTGTTTTTAAAATGCCTCCTTCCTTTGAAAATGAAGGTGACATAGATAAATATTTAAGATGGAAGTCAAAGGAGTGTACTTCCCTACAGAATATACAAATTAGGCATCATCAGTGAAAGTCCTTTTTGTTGTCCCACCAAAATACTGCCTCATCATCATCAAGGACCATATTTCAGAGCAAGAAAGATAGCTTATATCCACATGTGATGCAGTCTCAAGTGTGATCACATAAAAAAGCAAGAGCGTCTTTTAGCTGACATTGCCATACATTGCATCAAGAATCTGCTTTCCTGGTAAACTTTCTGAAACCCTGAAAATGAGAGAAGTTCAGATGAGTAACTTGCACCCTGTAACAAGATCTTATTTGCTGTACAGCAGTGCAGTAGAGATGCATTGCCTTCAGACATATTGCAGCCACGTCAAGAACTGAAAAATCAAGGTGAGAAAAAAGGTATTTTGCCAAGCCAACTTAGCCAACATTTTGCTTTATGTAGTCTGCTTTTGATCATTGAATTAAATCATGCATGAGTAGACACATTACTCACCCATTAATCTCTAACAGTAAGAACTTTCAGATACAAATTTACCAAACTGAAACATTTTTTTAACTCTTTACTGTATTTTTGGAGTGACTTCAAAGCAAAAAACAATAATGCATGTTATTTATCAGGTCCCAGCAAAGCTCTTCCTCTGCAGGGTGGAGAAAAAAAATTAAAAGACAGATTCCAAATAATTATATTGGGCTCCTTTAGTCAATCTTTTCAGGGGGAGAGAGGAGACAAGTGTTTGTTTTCAGCAGACATTACATATTAAGACAGAAGACTCATCCTAAGAGAGCTACTTAGTGGAGGATAACATTTTAATGTTTTCTACACAATTTATAGTTCACAACTATATAACGTGATTCTCTGCCAAGAGACACTTGTAATATGTCCCTTCAGGGCAATATCACTATATCATAAATGAATTCTGACCCCTTCAGGAAAAAAATCACATGTGTAATGAATCTGATTTTTCAGCTAGATACAATAGTTATTAAACATGTAATTGCTCCAAAATTACCTTTGTAATGATGCTGTACATAGATTGTACAGCATTATGCTGTAGGGTAATAAATAAACTCCAATTTAATTATTTTAAATTTCTGGTACATAAAAAAAATATATGATTTTTAGGATTAATACAGGTTTTTGCCTAGATTTTTATTCCTTTGTTGTAGCGGAATTTTCTAAAATTAATTGAAGACCAATGATTGCATAGTCAATAACTATTGAACCTTGTCTCTCATTTTAATTTCAACACTCTATCACATACCTTGTCAAAATACACCTTTTCCAGTGCTTCCATTTAAGTTACCTAAGCTTATTTCTGAAAGCTGTTGTTCATGTTACTGCATAAGTTTTGAACTCATCATTAAAATTACATTAAAATACAGCTCCTATATTGGCTTCTGCTCTGCCACAAAATATAAAACCACTGAAGAAGTAACTAGTATTTTCTGTTTCTCTATCCCAAAGATACATTTTATAGTCCCCAAACAGGATATTGGCTCAATCTAAAATTGTAATTCAAATTCCTATAAAGATAGAGAATTTTGGTACCGTAGCATCATTTAAATGTGCTTTTCTATAAATATTAGTTCTCATCAGTTGTATTAGCAGTTAACATAGGAAGGAATTCCCTAGATATCTACAAAATAAGTATTGGTTTTCCTGTTCCAATCTTACCCAAGTTTTATAATTTCAGTAGGCAGGAAATTTAGACAAAATTAACAAAAATCTCGTGTCTTTTCAATTAATACCTTATGTTGAACATGGAATCAATTTATTTTAGTTATTGATAGAGGCATTTAGTCATATTTTATTAGGCATTCAATTCCACTAAGTCTAGATAAGGCCCCAGTTAAAAAAAGAATAAAGAAACTTGAGCATAAATGAAAACAGAATTTAGTGGGTCCAGAAAATATAAGCCATGAAGTTTTAAACATTTAAAATGTAGACTTGATGTTTTATATAAAACCTACTGTGCATGTAAACAAATCTCAGAGCAAAAAACAAATCCAGATCATTTACAAAAATGATTAAGAAGCATTGTCTTTTTCCATCCTATATATTATAAGCCTGGTTTGCAAATAGGCAATGGAAAGCAATTTTATTTTCAAAAGTGAAATATTATATACATTAACCTTTGAAGAAAGCTAAACCATTGAGAATGTGATAATGGGAGAAAACACACATAAACCCCCTATATTTCAAATGGATAATGATCTACTTGTCTTGCATTTAGTATGTCGTTCTGTTTTCTATTTCAGTATTTCATAGGATTCTACATGTATTTTTAACGTACATATTTTATGGTCTTTAATCCCCCAAGCTCTGAAACTACTTCACTGTGAAATCAACATTTATCAATATTGATCTCCTTAAACTAAGAATTGTCTTCCTACTTATCCAGAAAATAAAAGACTAATAATTCACTTGCCAATTCTTCCCCCAAGGTATGGCTGATTAATATTCCAGCCTCTTTAAGCAGCATCAAAATTGGCCAGTGATAGAAGCCATTGCCTTCTCTGCTTGAGCAATTATCTCACCAGTCACATGGATAATAATTAATTTAATTAATTTAAATAATTAGTCCATAATTAAAGATATGGAAAGTCTTGTCTTCCATAGGACTGCTTTCCTTCACTTACTGATTCTTTGGATGTTGCTCTTAAATAATATGTCATGCCTACCAAGTGAACATCAACCAACAGGGTTTTATCTGAACACATACATTTTGCATGTGTGATACCAAGCAGCACCCCTTAAAGTATCACAGAAGATTAAATGTCCAGAAGGCTTCTGTGTGCATGCACCACCATCCCCAGTGGGCCTCTGGCAGTCCTTTGGCATTTAAATATCACTTAGAGCCAATCAGATCAGTTTTATTCAATTGCAGATCCTCAGCTGACCCTCCTGAGCTGTAAAGACTGAAAGGTGCCATCCTCCACTGTTGGGGCACCTCAGCTTTGCAGGTCCCTTTATGGCTGACACCTAAAAGTGAATACTCTGCAAGGTATTCAGTTTGCCCTGAAACAATCAAGTTTATGTTTTCTCAAGATGGGGACAGATTTTAAGACAATGCATTCACCTTTCCAAGGGATGTGTATCTGTACATTTAACCCCGCTTTCGTTATCTACTTAAACCTCTAGGGCCATATTACTTCATAATTAAAAGCACAAAGAATTTACTTTTAAGGAAGACAAGCCTCTGGCCATGACTCTCCAAAGGGCAAAGGTTGAACTGACACTGGGAAGAAAACACACAGCTCTTTGTATTGATATAAATCTGAATTAAATCAATTTCACATAAAAAGTCAAAGCAGACAAACTTCCTCCTAGCTCTAGTAAGATGAAAACACAATGCTTTGATTGGTTTTGTTCATGACTAGAGGAAAAATAATTAATTTGCATATCATTTGCTAAGCTGTCTCACATCTCTGTGATTCCCACTGGTAGCCTTAGGTGCACTTCCCAAGGCCTCCAGCCACCTTTCCCTTCACAGAGTCATTCTCTTTAGTAACTCACTTACTCCTCTAATAACTGTGGGTGGGTAGCCAGGCAGGGATCTGATGTATCAGGAGGTACAAAGAAAGCATGAGAACTCCATCACAGGACTAATAAGATCATCTTCAATAGTCAACTTCATGGTCAAAAAGAAATTAAAATTAGGTACATAATTTTCTTTAGCTTTCAAAGGTCAAAAACCTACAAACAGATTTTGTACTTACCCCAGTATTGTCAGTGCTCACTCCTCACACAGGGCTCCAAATAACAGTAGACTCATAACACAAGTGTCAGTCCCTCATTATTCTAAAAACTCTTATACCTTTCCCCGATTGACAGTGGGCTCAAATGACTGACACCAAAGATGGACACAAGCATCAGTCCCTTTTCAATTTTACAGTATTTCATACTTCCATCTACAAACTTCCCACTCCATCACCTTCTTCCACAGGCCTGCCCAAGCCACTCTTTTATAGCACACATCCTTATTGGTCATAGCTGTGACCTATTAAGGGCGAGGCTGTTTCCACCCTTTGGTAATTTGTACAGCTACACTACAACTCATCAGAGCCAACAGCACTAGCTCTCTTCTCTTACAATCCATTCTCCCACACCCCTGTACTAACAACCCAGAAACAGCTTTCTTCAGAGGAAGTGCTAAAGTTTAAAGTGATGAAATAAGAAATTTGTGATGATGAGATCCAGTGTAGTGACTTCACATCCAAACTTGACCTTAGATACCTGAAGGCCCTAATCCAGAAGCTTCAAAGTACACTCAGTATTAAATACTTAGGGCTAAGGAAATGGTTCTGTAGAAGTCAAAATTTAGATGCAATGTTTGTAGAAGATTGTAGAGGAAAATATGAGGAAGAATAAAAAACACCCAAACCACTGACAGTATATTCTCTGAAGAAAGATAAAGTAATGCCAGTGAACCTCTGGACAAGAACACAAGAGTTTTATTTTGAGCAATAATTAAATAGATACATGAGACAAAGAAATAGCATACCTTTATTGTTAGGAATGAGAAAGACTAAGTCTGAAAAACCTGGGCAGTCAAAATGCAAGAAGGAAATTAAGCAGGCTAAGAAATTTATTAATATATTGAAAACAATACTCAAACAAAATAAAAAATTCTGTAAATACATCAAAACCAAAATCTTATTAAATATAATGCCTCATTACAAACATATCAAAGGTTAGTTCAGGTGTGATAAGTCCTTAGCACAGAGGTTCCAGAATTCCTTTGTCTAGGTTTTTAACTGATTTGTTGAACAGATTCTGCCATGCAATGAACTTCTTACAGCAGATAGGTGAAAGGGACTAGGCAACTTAAAGAAAATATGGAGAAATTATCAAGCAAAGCAAAATGTCTTAAATCCCTTTAATGAGACGTCATTTACTTAAGACCCAAGTGACTGAAATATGAAATTGCAAATCTGCTGGCCAAAGTGTGTAACTTGCTATTGCTATCTATTTCTGTGCTGGATTACTGGAGGTTCCTATAAAATTCCCATCTAGACAGAGGAATGCTGGGGAGACTGATAACTACAGCACAATGACACTGCCTTCCATCCCTGATAAGACAGCATAAAAACATAGGGAGTTATCAAGGAAGGGGATGAGACCAAGACAGAGGGTGCAATGTTTCCACTATGGAAAAATTGGTGTTCCCACATCTTCAATGTTGTGTACAATTCTCATCCCTACACCTCAAAATAGTCCTCATGCTTTAGAGAAGGGACAAAAAGCATCAAGGAGAGAACAGAGGGGAGTGGAGTGATTCAGTTTTAAAAGGGCACAGCTGTGGGGACACATGGTTAAGATTTTATTTTAAAAAGCTGAAATAGACACTACTATTATTTATCAAATCTCACAACATGGGAACTGGGGTCACTTGAGAAAATGAGAATGAATTAATTTTAAGACAGATCAAATGGCACTTCCTTGAGCTGTTAATAGATAATTCCATAAGCTGATGCCAGGAGTCACACACAGCAGCAGCCTCTTCAAAAAGTGAACATATGGACTATCCCTAAACTCAGGGTGGCAGGTCTGGATGAGGGCTATACCCACTGGCAGCACAGCACATCCCTTCTGCTTGCAGGGGCAGGAGGCAGGCCCTAGGAAGCAGCCAAGCTTCCGAGTGCTACCTAAGCAGAATATTTTTCTTCCCCCTTCAGAGACAGAATATTAGACTAAAACAATCCCACCACTGGCCCAGAATATTTCCAAAGTCCTTATACAGATTTGTACAATTTCAACTGTGCAAAGTTTGAACATTAAAAACTCAAAACTAGAGGCAAACTTCCTGAAGATGATTGATATGTCATGAGCAAATAAAGTGAAAATGCATTTTTTTTTTTTTTTGCTTTAATTTTGCTGCTGAGTTAACTTTTAGAAGATTATTATTACTTGTCAGTAGAAGGTAGTTCACAGGATTGCAACACTGCAATATTAAAACCACCACCAGTTCCACTCTGTGAAATACTCTTCAATTCCACAATATTCCAATAACATGTGTTCTATCCCTTGGACAAATTGACCTTCTCTGATTCACTGTCTTTGAATGAAAAGCATTTATTAAAGATACTGAATTGCATACTATTATTGTCATGAGTAGTCTTACTGTTGCTGTTATTAAAAGTGAAATAGTCCTCTGTTCTTTTTACATTTTTGCCGCACTCCCGCCCCAGATCCCTGATCTCAGCCCCGGCTAGCTCGTCCTGGGGCGAGAGTGGGCGATGGAGGCACCCTCCGCCGCTCCCAGCTGGGGTTTGGAGAGTGCCTTTGTGGGTTCCGGGCAGCGCTGGCAAGCCTCGCGGTGATAAATGAAGAGTGGATCCTGCTGGGGGCTAAGTCCAAGTTTATTGTGGCCAACGGGGCCAAATGTCCTAGAACGATGCCAGCCAACAGGAACAAGCACAAGGTGCTTGCACTGGCTTATAAACTGTAAGGGAGGGGTATCCAACGACCAATGGGGATAGGGATAGGGGGTGGCTCCGGGATGGGGGGATATGGTGGAGTCCAATGGGGGAAGGATATGGGGGGAGCCCCAGGTCCTCGCCCAATCACCCGGTGCCCTGAGTAGAAGCTTCTGGATGGATGGGAAGGGGCACCGAGTGATAGACAAGGCACCCGGGGGGGGTAAAATGCCTCTTTCAGGGTGATGGATAGATACTGGGAAGGCGGGAAGGGAGGACAAGGCGGGAAAACTGGGGACAAACCAAGTTGCACACGGGGGTACAAAGGAATAAACCAATACATAATACAGGGATAAGAAAACATACAAATAACGCAACTCCACACATTTTTTTCATATTTGCATAATAAATTCATTTATTTTAGTTTTTAAAATTATCTTAATCATTCAGAGACAGCAGAGCTATGTCCATTTGCTAAGTTGTCCCATCCAAGTTGAGGAATATAAAAGGTGAAATTGTATTAAAACACTTCTTTCAGCACATTAAGAAATGTTCGTAAAATTCCTCCTTCTTTTCTTCCTAAACTAAAAGTTCTGTATTACTAGTCATAAGTTAGAATTCTAGACCATAAAAAAGTAACAAATAAATAAAACCCAAATCCCAATGTTTTTATTCTTATTTAAGTGGTGGATTATTATTCTAAAATGACCTGTTTTTTTGAGTTTTAGCTACACAATAAGCCAAAGTGACCTTAACTTCAACTTTGTTATCTATTTAGATAATAGATACCAACATATCATTATTTTTCAGTTTAGTCTGATAACCACTCTGGGGAAAAAAACCCAAAACTTTTTAAATGTTGTTGGGTTTTTTTTGGTTTTTTTAATAGTTTTAGTGCAATATTAATATTGCTATACCTGGGACTGAACAGCATTTTTTCTTCTTCAACAGTAGTACATTTATAACAATGGATACTAAATGTCTGTGATCAGGACATCTTTTATTCTAAAATAACCACAGGGTCAAAAAAGGCAGCGTTTCATTATTGAGTTTAAGCATATTTGTTAAGAATATAACACTCTACACTTTAGGTAATAGCAGTGGTTTGAAGCTTACTAACATCCAGCCAGACCCTGAAAACTTGGTCTGTGTGTGATGGTGACAGCAGCTGAACACGAGCCAGGCGTGCCCAGGTGGCCAGGAAGGCCAGTGACAGCTGGCCTGGATCAGCAGTGGTGTGGCCAGCAGGAGCAGGGCAGGATCATCGCTCTGTCCTGGGCTCTGGGGAGGCCACTCCTCGAGTGCTGTGTCCAGTTCTGGGCTCCTCACCGTGACAAAGGCATTGAGGAGCGAGACCAGAGAAGAGCAATGGAGCTGGTGAAAGGCCTGAAGCAGCTGAGGGACTTGGGGTTGTTTAACCTGGAGAAAATGAGGCTCAGGGGACCTTGTCGCTCTCTAATACTCCCTGAAAGGACAGTGCAGCCAGGGTCATTCTCTTCTCCAAAGTATCATGCAAAAGGACAAGAGAAAATGGCCTCAAGAAAAGGGGAGGTTTACATTGAATTTTAGGAACCTTTCTTCATAGAAAGGGTTTTCAAGCATTGGAACATGCTGTCCAGGAAAGTGCTGGAGTCACCATCCCTAGAGGTAATTGAAAACTTGTGTAGGTTTGGCGCTTGGAAACATGGTTTAGTGGTGGACCTGGTTCTGATGGGTTGGTTAATGGTTGGACTCAATTATGTAATTCCATTATTCTTCTTTCTTAGAGTAGTCTTTGCTTGGAAAAACAATTCCTGTAATCATCAGTATCATGGGTTACCTTAGAGAAGGTTTGGATGTTGCTTTTCATAACTCATTGCACCCAGTCATGTTTAAAGTCCCAGGTAAAACTTCCAAGGTGCTGATGTTTATTTTTTTATTCCATCTGAAAGTTATATCAGTTATAGATATCTCAAAAATGTCTTAAGGAAAAGTAAAGATGTCTGAAGGAAGAAAAATACCAAGGAATTTCTTTTCAGACAGTGGTACCACGTTCTGAAAGTCGTACCACTGTCTGAAAATTGTATCACTGTCTGAAAAGAAGCGTGTTCTACCTTCTTGAAGTCAAAAGTAGATTTCAAGACCTGTGAAAGCATTCTACCTAGCATGCAGAAAGAAGTGGACAATGCAGGATGCTAATAGATCACATTGAGTAATTTATTGCAGAAACAAAAGGGTTTTTGACCCAGAAACAAACAAAAATATTATTTTATTCTTTAGGCAAAAATATCAACAATCATATCTAATAAAGAATATTTATTTGTTAGAGTATGCAGATTTTCTTTTCTCTTTATGTCTGTATTTATTCATTTTTGGTTCTGGTTATCCATTTGTCAGTTCTGGAAAAAGATGAACCAGGTTGGATGGAAACTGCAACAGCTGATATATTACTTCAACGAAAGGGCTTAATTTTATGGAAAACAGACAAGCTCAATCTTTTTATAACATTTGCAAGCAATGTGATTTAATTCAAAACATACAGATAAATAGATCTAAAAGGATTCATCTAAATTAACTTAGGCCACATATTAGATTGGATACTTAAGTTACATAAGTAAATCAGTATAGATCGTTCCTATCTAAAATACTGTAGCTTCAGTGAAATCAGTCAACTGAATACAAGTAGTCCTGTTTGACAATAGTATCTGCACTTGCTACAGCCAGCATATTTCAAAACTAAAGTTATGTCTTCAGAATGGACAGCAGCAGTAAATGCACTCTCTTTTGTTACTGATGTTGCTATAAAACATGAAGTAAAATAAAACTTTAATTTAATTGTGAAAAATACAGCCCAAAATGTAAGTACTTTTCCTTTCCAAAGAATTACTTTAATAAAATAAGTGCCTTAGTTGTTTGAAGAGTTTTCACATTTACTAGATGCAGAAAGAGACTCTATCCATCTTGCAAAGCAGTCCCCAGATCTAGAATCTTTTCCACTCCTTAGACTTGTGGTAGGATCCCAGAGGCTAGGATAAAATGCATTCATTCTGGAATCCTGGCTCTGAAGAATGTGACAAATAATAAGAGACAAATTCTTGGCCTTTTTCCTAATCATTAGGTAAATTAAAGAGATTTAATGATAAAGATAGGCAGAAATATTTAAGAAAATGTGTGAATTTGGGTGCCGAGAGAGCTGCTTGCTCAGCAATACATCTGAGCAGGGATAGGGATCTGGAGTGCTGTGTCCTGTTCTGGACTTCTAAAAGGTACATGGAGCTCCTGGTGCAGGCCCAGTGAAGGAAACAAAGATTATTATGGGACTGGAGCACCTCTCTTACACAGGCTGAGGGAGCTCGGCCTGTCCAGCCTTGAGAAGAGTTGGCTGAGAGGGGACTTCATCATGATCAGTAACTGGAGGAAGGGTGCCAGAGGATGGATCCAGGCTCCTTTTGGTGGAGAGAAGCCACAGGACAAGAGGCACTGGGCAGGAACTGATGCACAGGAATCTCCACCTGAACATGAGTGAGATCTTCTTTACTATGCAGTGACCATGCACTGGAACAAGTTCTCCAGAGAGGGTGTGGAGACTCCTTCAGTAGAGATAGTCAAAAACCATCTGGACACAATCCTGGGCAACGTGCTCTGGGATGAGCTTGCTTGTGCAGGGAGGTTGAACAAGATGACCTACTATGGACCCTTCCAACCTTACCCATTCTGTGATTCCATGAACTTCACAAAAGATGACAAAAAACTGAAAGAATAAAAGGATGTAACACAGATTATGACCTTGGTGATAGGCCTGGTGCAAGCTTTCGAATGCAAGGAACAATAGAAATGATGGGGAGAAAAAAATAATAATTACTTGGTTTAGACTTGACTAGAGAGAAAATATCAACACAGAGTGACCTTAAAAAGTCTGTTCCCTCAAGTGATTTATTTTTGAGTATCTGCCTAATTAGGAGTTTGGGAAGGGGTGGGAGATGACATAAAAATGTGTTTTGTAATTTTGCTATATGATATAGAACTTGTTTATGTCACCTACCATAATCCAGGGGCAAGGCACAGTATAGTATTCTAATCACCTTTCCTTAGGTAGAAGTTGAGGTTGTTACTACCTAAATGAGATTCCCAAAAGAATCTAGAAATCCAAATCTTGTTGCAGACCCTGGAAATTAAACCAACAAAAATATAAATCCATATTGAAATTGATATAGCCTCTAAAATCTGCCCATTTGTCAGAAGATTTCCAGTGGATTTCTTGTCAGTGAAACAAGATAGCCCCAAGTATGTAGTGCCTCAGAGCTAAGGACAAACGTGGTGTGATTTCAGAAGCAAAAGATATTAATGGATCTGCTCGTTTTTGGCCCGAGGACTGAGAGCCACAAAGATCTGCTTGATTCCCATAGTCAGCCTGAGAGCAGGAGCAGAAGAACCAAGCAAAGGGAAGAGCTGTCTGAAATTGAAAGCTTTAGAAAGGAAACAGAAATTCTAAACAAAACAAAACAAAAACAAACAAAAAGAGATAAAATTAGAAAATAAGTAGACAGGAGAGTGGGAAAAGTTTTATTTAAACAAATTTATATATATATTCAGCCATTTACAGCAGATGCCTCTGAAAAACCTTTAACTTGATGTGAGTAATCAGAATTTGCTAAAAATTAAATCTTTTTACCACAGTCAGTGCAAAGACCATAAACTGAGCAGTTACTTCATAATTTTTAATTTTTAACAGTTTGAGTAAGCATCAGAAAATCTGAATATATTTGGGGTTTGGATTTTGTTTTTTGAGGTTTTTTTTAATGGAATTGGGCACAAGTGTAAGGTTGTATAAGTTGTCAGCTGTAAGCACAGTGATTCAACAGAAATAATAGTTTTTCTTTTTAATTGGAAGACTGAGCTTTATTTTTCTGATACTATTTCACTCATGTATGGACTAGCTTGGCAGTATTTGGAATAAACTCTATAAAGCAAACGAGCCCCATAAACTTGTCAAAATGAATAAAATTCATAATAGCCTCTCAGAGGCAGAGGATGGATCCTGAGGTCTGGGTTCAGACTATCTATTTGCTGTACATTGCTAAAGTAGTGAGAAAGGGGAAATGTCAAGGACAATTTGAGTCTGATGTGATGCTGGGAAGTCACTGACTCTCCATCTTGACACTGTCTGCATATAGTCCTGCATCAGTTAGACTCTTGATTTAGCCTCCTCAAATGATGTGCCATAAGTTAGAATATGTGCAAATTCTGGAATATATGCAAACTCCACTTCTGTAGAGACAAAAAAATACTCATTTCAGCTGAGTAAATGTTTCCTATGCTTGAAGATCTTAAATATAGAAACACCAGCATATATGTATATATATCCTTACCTGCTTTTGTCATGTTTGAATGCATATTACCTCTCAATGTGAGATTTCTGAGCAATTTAAATGCTCACAAGGTAAAGGAGGATTTGAGGGAGAGGGGGTGCTTCATTGTCATTAATATAACTTGAACATTTATTTGATTCCATGGATATTGAAAAAAGATTGTCAAATATTTGTAAAAGTTAATGAGGTGTGGATAGGCCAAACATGGAATAACACTCTCATCTGCCATGCTGATATTGCATTAGTTACATTTAGAAAAATTGCTGCAAAATTAGAATTCTTTGTGAAGAATACATTCTAAATATCACCAGACTTGTCACAGATTTCAATTCATGTCCTTTTACACAGATTCAGAAATCTCTTGTCCTCATTACTGTAAAATCTATATTGACCTCATAAATAGAATTGCTTTAAGAGACATGTAAGCAGAGCTTTCCAGAGGCTGCATCAGTTAGCACAGGCAGTGTAACAAAGTGGGACTTAGAACCACGAGGTTAAAAACCAGCTGAAAACACTTATTCTATATGTCCAATAGTATATAAATATTGCATACTAAAATAACCATAAGGCATATATATTTTAACATAATATACTACACAATGTTTTACATTACAATATACTTCAAAAGTAAGTACTCAGAAAAAATGTCTTACTATGTCATATTCTATGTTTCTTTGTGACTGCTGATTACTCAATATTATACTGTAAGCACATAAAATCTGCAAGGTTTATAAACTAGAATTTATGCTGTGTTAAACAGAACAGAGAAGGAGGGAAAACCATCTTTTATTTTTTTCTATTTAATACTGAGTATAATAATAAATTTCATTGCTATCACAATTTTACTCCAAGAATTAAAAACATTGCTGTTGACATGAACCTCTTTACTATTTTTTTTTTTTTTTTTTTTTTTTTAAGAGCAATGTCCAAAAACCCCTGGATAGTATCACAGAGGTTATTCAGAATGTAGCATATGCATTACATTGCATAGAGGACAATTCTGTATAACTTAATAAGTGTCCCTATCTATAAAATTCACAGGTCCTCAGCTCACACTCTGACTGCAATGGCATCAGAAACAATAGTGCTCATGTCAGCTGAAAATATTCTGTGTCCCATCATTTGCACTGCAGTGTGTACACCCCATAGATGAGGATTTTTCTTCCTATGTTTTTTACAACAGATCCAAACCACTAGACTCGAAACATAAATTTTGGGCTAGTTAAATCTCAGCACAATATTTGAGTGTACTTACAGGTGATCCATATATTTGTGGAGCACTGAAAGGTCAAAGAATTTATGGATAGACAACTGTTGCCAAAAGGGCTTTGAGAGCAGACATTAGTTCAGGTGAGGTTATAATATGATTTTCTTGCTCCCAGGAAATTTACTTATTAAAGTGAATATTGACTGTTCATCTTTGCTCACAGCCCACAGCAATATCAACTAAAGAAGCCAAATGATCAAAAATGTATTCTGAGCCTGGAAAAAGCAGCCAACATTAAATAAAGTCTTGTTTTGCAACAAATTTAAAGTGCCTGTAGCCTATATCAGAGCATGGAATTCTGATTTTCACAACTTTAGCAATGAAAGGTGTATGAGACTACAGAGGTTGAGAAAAATAATCTTTGGCTTCTCACACCAGCTCCAGCAGCAGGAGTATACTCTCTCCTGCAGCAGGAGTTACCCATGTTCATCAAATACACTCCTTTTTACTTTGTATCCACTTTCTGATTTCCCTCTCATCAAAGAAATTATGAAATGTGTAGTATTAATAGCAATTCTTTCAACATATTTTATTTATAATCATACCTGAAATTTCATCTCCATTAGCTTCAGCATCTTTGGTTCAATTCTTTGTTGCTGGTCACAAACTTCAGGAAGGTGGCAAATGAGAAGGGACATGTGAAACAGCTTTCATGGGAGTATAAAATGGGCAGTGACTTGTTCTTTAATTCCTCCTCTCCCGGGAGCAATAAACCACAGAGGAAAAAGACAAGCAGTTAGCAGCTCCAGCAGTATCCCAGTGTGATACCCTGCCATAGCCTCACGGTCAAGACTGACATCCCAAATGACAGCAGAAGGCAAAGTCTATCTTTTGTCTAATGGGTCACAGTATACCAACTCCCTGTCTGCAGTATAGTGGTAGCTGAAATTTTAAAGTTATCAGAAGGGGAATAGAAAAATATGTAAATATTTACTCTTAAATTAATTTTCCTCTTCAGAAAATTAAACCTGGATGAAAAATTACAATGTTGTTCAAAATTCACCAGGAAACATCCTAGCCTGGTGATGCCCTCAGACTGCTACTTCTGCAGGGCCCCATGCTCTTCAGCATCTTCAAAAATTACTTGGATGCAGGACTGGAAGGGACACTGAGCAGGTTCACAGACAATACAAAACTGGGAGGAGCTGTTGACTCCCTCGAGGGCAGGGGGCCCTGCAGGGAGACCTGACAAATGAGAGGGCTGGGTACCTAAAGAGACCCCACAAAAAAGGTGGAGAGAGACTTTTTACAAGAGCATGTAGTGACAGAACAAGTGGTAAGTTCTTCAGACTGAAAGAGCAAAGGTTTAGATTAGATATTAAGAACAAATTCTTGACTGTGAGGGTGTTGAGGCACTGGATCAGGTTGTACAGGGAAGTTGTGGCTGCCCCATCCCTGGAACTGCTCCGAGCTAGGTTGGATGGGGCTTTGAGCAAACTAGGTTAGTGGAAGGGGTCCCTGCCCATGGCAGGGGGTTGGAAGTAGATAATCTTTAAGGTCTCTTCCAACTCAAACCATTCTATGATTCTATTAAAATTTCAATCCATCTGCATATTTATGACAACAAAACTCTTCCAACAAAAACTTTTTTAACCAATACTAACAGGTACACAAATTAAGAGAATTATAACAAATAAAAAGAAAGTGACATGAAATTGCTATTCCTGCTAAACTGCTTTTGCCTGCCTTTTGTTTCAATATGATAAATCATTATCTCTTCAAGGCAAAATTGAAACTGTTTGTAACCATAGCAACTACATTTAGTCACAAGTAAAATAAATTTAAAAGTGAAGACTTGCCATAAGAAGTGCAAATCCTTAATCCTTCTGTGAGAAGAAAGCCACAAATACCTATCTTCTCCTTTGCACCCTCCTTCCTACTGTATGGCCAAACTGAGGCATCCCAAATTCACAACAGCTGTCATTTAAAAGAGGCACCCTTCAGGTTATTTGTCCTTGATACCCAGAACTGCTTAGCATTTGACAAAGAGTTTTTTCTCCTTCTTTAGATTGTAATGAACAGCACCTGAAGAGTAATGGCAGAATGTGTAAGTATTCCCTTGCAAAAAGAGTTTATAATTTGGATTTTAAAAAACAATTGCCTTTGTATCATGGAGTCAAGGTCATGAGTCACAAGAGCAAATATTAAAATTTTATTTTCCTTTAAAGACTTTTGCTCCACAACCTTTTTTCTGTTCACATTTTCCTCCTTTTAAATGTTTCAATAATGATTTTTTTTCTGATTTCTCCTATCTTTTCCTACAATGACTGCAGTTTTCTACTAAAGATACCTTCATTAGTATTTCCTTAGTTCATGTGACTGACCTGGTATAAGAAATGGGATGCAATAGAAAGAAACATCAGGAATTCTGGGACCCTTACTTGATCCTCCTTGCATGTCTAATATGTTCTCCACCCTATTTCTGATCTCTTCAGCATTTCTTCTGGCTCTAATTATATTTTTACCTTGTTCTTTCTTTACAATAATAGACATACTCGATGTCCCCACTGTGTAGTCCCACTCCAAAACACACAGCTGTGCAGCTGCCTGTGGTCAAAAAGAAACAGCAAAAGTTAGAGCTTCTGCCAAAACTCACAAAGTAAATTACACACTTGGCATGGAAATGTCTATGTTGGTCCCATCTTCTGGTATAAGCATTCAGAAGTGCATTTTGAATAAGGGGGAAAGGGAAGGGGAAGGGATCACCAGTCCTGGCTTCAGCACTGGCCCACCTAATGGAGTACCCATAGTCCTGAGGCCAATGCCCAGGTTTCATGGGGGGAACCTTTTTATAAATAAGTTTTTTCTATCCTGGAAATAAGTTTCTCACTTTCCATGCAAATCAGTTGTCATGTGCAGCTCATTCTTCTAGATGGTTCTGGAAATGGGTTGGGGGACTTTTGGAGTGTTTCATGGCTTAGATCCCCCTTACTGGGTCTGTCTTTGTCAACAGTCCATGTCTTCTTGACCTCAGTCCTGCCTTTGCACTTTACTTTTTTGTACTTATCTCCAGAAGCCATAGCAAGGATATTTGTCCAAGAAAAGTGCTGTCCTATCTCTGCATGGCCCCCTTCTACAGCTACATCCTGTTCTTTTTCACAGCATTTTATTACCAGCTATTCTTGTCTGTTATTACCAACAACCCTTGACTGACTCCACATCTGGCAGTCAGTGTTTGAGACAGACACATTAACCTTTTTACCTTTTGGACTTCTCCACCCATTTGCATAATTTTCATAGCCCCATTTATCTTCTCACACTTGCTGTTCTTCAAACATGTCACAAAATTAGCCTCTGGCACCCCAGTGCCTTCTTCCCAGAGGATCATTTTATTATACCAGGCATCCTCCAGTTCATTTCAGCTCTTTGCATGGCTCTGAAGCTCTTCTCAGGAAAGTCACAAGGGGAAGACATCTCAGGCAGAAGAAAGAAAGTCCCTCTAAAGCCTTCAGCTTTGAAGACAAGAACAAAATTAATTTATGTTTTTCTCCACTAAACTACAGGAAACCATAATTTGCTAGAGTATGAATGCATGCCTTTTTCTTCTTCTGCTTAACCCTCATTCACATTTAAGCACCAATGAAAGACAACTGTCTGTGGCTGGGAGCACTTACCCTGAAAGGGGTCATCAAAATGTGGGAAGCCAAGTTTCATCAGCCTCACCTTCTAAGCAACAGACCTGTATGATTAGAGGGATGCTCTAAGCGTGGGAAAAGTGCTTCATCTGATTGCCACAGCCTACCAGTCCAAAATTCCCTGATGATGTTCATGCTTCAGATCGTGTCCTGTACAGAGAACATTGTATTGTCCTCGCTACAGTCTTACACTGGAGAGAGCAGGATTTGTGCCATTGACAACAAAAAGCCAACCCCCTTCACATGGAAATAAAGTCTTTCTTCTGACCCTGAATTTTTATTTTCAGTTTGGAGTCCACTGAGCTATGCAAGCTCATATAGTTTTTATCCATTTCAGCATTAATGGAAGGAATATTCCACAGTTAAACTTATTCAAAGAGGGATCAGCCAAGTATTAACATGATTAAAATATCTTACTAATGCTTCTTGACTGCAAACATTATTTAATGCCTTTGTGAGATAGACTTAAACTGCTACAATCAGTAGCTGAGCAAAAAAACCACTATGGCATTTACCTTCCAGCATTTGTCACTCCCCATGAAACCTGAAGCTGCATGTTTTCCTGGTCCAGTTGCACATTACCAGAAGAAAAAATGTTCTGATTTTGGACAGAGATGGGTAAACTATGTATTTCATCCTCAATAAGTTCAACAGGAATAGCATGAAATCTGAGAGTGGTGGCATACCTGGCAAAGCAGGTGAAAAGGGTGCACAACTTTCAGAAAGACATAAACAGGTTAGAATGTGGAAAAGGCCACTTCACACCTGTATGAAGTATTATCTTAGGTATTGTATTTTTGCAAATGTTCTGCAAAATATATGGTTTATCTCAAAATATTTTTTAAATAGTTTTAACTGGGGTGAAGAAATGTGAATTCTCTCTGAAACCTTAGGTTGTTAAAAGAGAGACCTAGAAACAACCTAAATTAGCCTAAATGTTCAGGTTTTATCTGAATTTTGAAATCATAAATGTGGATCAAGTATGCCAAAAATCATGGTTTGTGGTAAGGCAAATTCATTAAAGCATTATATTAGACACTCTTTCTATTCATATAGATTAATAGATTCAGATGACATTGAAAATACAATATCTTACTGGATTATAGTCTTCTGTTAATAAGTGAGTTTGGATTTTAGATTAATTTTGCTTCTTCCTCTTTAATTCTTTACCTTTTCATATCAGAGAAATCACTTGTAAACTATTAATCTTGTCTTTGAATAAAAGCCAGATATCAAAGTGATAGTGATGAAACATTAATTTTAAAATGTTCAAGTGGAACATTGTACCTATGCATTTTACTTCACACTAATAGGCTCAGAATGAGACAAATCCTGTAGCTCCAGAGTGCTGCTTGAGAGCAGTAACTGGTTCATTCCCACAACAAAAATCAAGCACAGCAGTGCCACAGGTGATGTGGTCTTGCCCTAGAGTAACTGGCTGTGCAGCAGCGGGGAGAAGGCAGGAGAAAGCAAGAAAAAACAGGAAGAAAGAGAGGAGAAGAGGGGAATCAGACATGAGTTTAGTCAGGGAAGAAGATCCAAAACTATTCATATTTTAGGCTAGGAGGATTTTCCATATTCTCAGGCCCAGGAAGAAGGCAGTAGTGCCCAGTGTAGCAGGATGCTCTCCCCAAAGTGGGAGTAAAACAGCTCAAACTGTTTACAAATCAAAAGTGGTGAATAGAGAAAGGGATATCATGCTGGGTTTGGTTTTGAAGAATGCTGAAACCAGCCTGACTCATCAGTCTGGAAATTAAACATATTTGTAGTGAGGTAAAACATGGCAGACCTGATGGGGCACCTGCTAAACAAAGCAACGAGTTATACTGTACCACTACTAACTTATCTAAAGATGCTGAACTGACACAGCTGGCCTGGACACATATGACTGACAGTCTTTCACTTTGTATTATAAAGTCCAGTCCCACTTTTTAACAGCAGAGTCTTCCAACATATCCTTTCTTGGAGAACTTGTGGACATTCCTCCCTTGAGCACAGACATCCTTCAGGCAGAAAGCATCATGCCTTCAGGCATGCTCCTCAAGGCAAAACAAAGGAGATTTGCCCAAGGTAGTTGCTGAGTAAGAGCAATCTCTACTTATTGTTTTTGCTAGCTTTAATATAATTGCTTCAATATTGCTTGAAAAATAGTGCACTATAGCATATTAGTAGTTACAGCTACCGATACTGTGTAGTAAATAATTCTGATTAAGATCTTTTAATGCAATCACTGTCATAATAAATAATTTATTTTTATAGCAATTTCTTTTGTTTGCCATCCTTAATCATGTAGGACAAACTTGTATAAAGATTCAGTCACACCTTTATAATGTTTTGCACAAAAACTGTCTGAGAAGGAGTTTAGAAGCAAGGAGGTCCATTCTGCACCTTGTGACTCAACAGGAGGGTTTCTCTAATAAACTTTGTCTGAAGCTTCATTCTGACACCCAGTCATCCACACAGTACCTACGCTGCTTGCTCCACTGCATTGCAGAGCTGTACAGTGGATTTGAAATATATCTTGCCCTGGGGAACAAGAAAAATTTGTGGATTTTACTGCTCTATTTTTCTAACTTTTCTTTGTATGTTACTAAAATGAAAACAAAAGCTTTGAGATATCATTATATAACTACTGGTTTTGTATAATAATGTGCCTGTTTTTCTTCCAATACCTGTAGAGGCTAAAAAACTTATGATGTGTATTAAAGTGGTCAGCTTCATCATTCAGTATTATGCCTAACTAAAACATTTATATTCAAATGAGGGATTAATCTGTTGTTTTGTATGGCAATCTGAATTACTAAGATACATTGTGTTTAGGGAATACATTTACTTCTGAATCTGAGCTTATGGTTTGTGTTTGTAATTCTCATTTTATTTTGTTTTAATTCTGTTTTACAAATGTTCATAGGATCAAAAGTCCTCATCTTAAAGAAAAACATAGTAAAAATAAACAGCCTCAGACAAAAATACAGTTTTGGAGATTTTTTTTTTTTTACTTCTTTTCAGTCTAAGAAAGCTAATCACTCCTTCTGTTTTGCAACACAGCAATCAACCCATAATAGCAATATTACCACTTGAAAAATCAGATGAGGCAGAGTACATGTGATTAGCCTGAATGTCAGCACAATGCTGAGATGCCCTAAACTCTCAAATACTTGCATCAGGCAAGCAAACACCTGCAGATAATAAGCCTTCTTGTACAGCAGTACTTTGAGGCCACACACATGATCTTAGGGAACCTTTGACAGCTTAGTCTCCTTTACATGGGATGCACTAAGTTAAGGAGACATCCATCTCAAAGACTCTAGCATCCAGAAGTCATTTGGAAATTCAAGTCAGAGCTGGACACTGCTGCCTATATGGATATGAGGAAACAAAGCAAGTGTGATGACACTGACTGTTCTAGAAGTTGTGCTCTTACACATTGTTCTCATGACAGTAGCAACAAAAAAGAAAAAAAAAACAACAAACCTGATTTAAAAAATACTCTTATTTTAATTTTCATGTGAGAAAAGAAGAATTATGATATATTTTTGCAGGTAGGGGTCAAATATCTCTCCCCCCAGGACAAGTCCCAGTTTCTGAATGTTAGCCACAATTTGAAGAACATTTACTTCCAGCTTTATTAGAATACATTGTTGGGTTCCTACTCATATATATTTAACACAAGAAAAGGAGTTTAAAAACAAAAAGCAGCTCTTCTGAAAAATGTGTGCATAGAGAACATCACATTTGAATATTCATTGACAAAGTTTTATATGTCAGCCTCAGTGTCACAGATTTAATATAACACAATTGAAAATTAGCAGTAAAATAAATAAACCCAAATTACTTAGATGGAAAGAATTTACACTGTTAATACTTTATGCGGTCTCTTATTAAAAAACGCGTATAACAATGATTAAAAAACGTGGCTTCAGGCAAATAAGTAAAATTTTTGTGCTGACAGGGAAAGTTCAGTTTACATTGAAAGAAATTTATACATATTTTTTGTAATAAGAAATGGTAATAAGTCTTTCTTCTCTGAGTTTCACGTACAAAAATAACCCTATGAGTTAATCAGAAAGGAAACTTTCTTCTCATGCATTTTTCTCAGTGATCTTCCCAACTGTTCAGCATTAAAAGTATGAAAGGGATAGACTGGGTAGGTTTTTCACCTTGTAGAAACCTGAGCAGGAAGGAGTTAATGCATTGCTATGCCTCAAATACCAATGACCATTCAAGCAGTCAGCCAGACCAGCATTTGTCTGGAAGAAGGGAGAGGGGAGTATATGAAGGTATGGCAGCCCCTTTCTGGAACCAATTTTCCTGTTCAGGTCCATGAGGACAGCACAGTATGCAGCACAAGCACAGAAGTGGGGTCAAGGAGCAGGCAAGACCAATAGAAGCAGAAAAAGGGCACAATAGGACCCTCAAAACCCCTCAGCCTATTTCTAGAAAGGTCAAGAAGAATAGACTGCACGTGATAACTAATTTAAAAGAGCAATAAACCTAATCCCAGGGTGTCACTAGAGGACATGAGAAAGCACAACGCAGTTACTGCTGTTGTCACGACAAAGAGAATAATTTTATTTTTTCTAACTCCAGCATTTATAATTTTCCAAATATGACAGTGGAATGGAGGGTGAACATGCCACCTCTCCAATGACACTGGACAAACTACCAGTCCATCAAATTTATCCTCCTCTATGAAGGAATGCAAAACAATAGGTTATTTACAGAAAGTTGTGTGAGAAAATTTGCTACAAGAATGTAAACTCAGAAGACTTTAGAAAATCTCAAAAAATCAGGGTGACACCAGGGTGGAAAACGTACCTACAGAAAGGTACCTCCTCAAGCTGGACACTCTCTCAGCTCAATCAGTGCTGGACCCAGCACTGGGGATACCCTGTCCTCTCCTACCTCATCTCTCTTTCATTTTTCTTTCTTCCTTCTTTATTTTTATTCTTTGATAATCATGATCATGATCATGATCATGATCTTGATAATGATAAGATACAAGGAAAATATATGCCAATTTTCATGGCTTTTGCTATTCTCTTTCCACTATGGGTATCAACAGATCTTGGTGCTCCATTCATCCCTTCACCAGCATTTTGCAAACTATGGATTGCACAGTACAGACCTCTAAGATACAAGTCTTCTGGCTTCTGTAGAACATGCTGGCTTCTTGTTTATTAATCTTCATATTTGTTATATCCTGAAAAGGGCCATACAAATATGCAAATTATCTTATTTTGTTGTTAATTTGCAGGCTTTTCTGTGAGACATCTTCCTTCAGCAGCAGAAAGCACTGGCATTTGAAGGCATCGAGGGAAGGGCATACAAAGCACTGACACACAAGGAGACATATTTATGAAGGTCATCAAGTGTTCAAATTGCAAATATTGCTATCTGTGTCTTAAACATGGCTTAATTCAACATCCATTTATCCTCTCTTTTCACATCCAAATGCAGAGAATCTTTTTGTAAATTTTGGAGTGGCTCCATTTGGATAGCCATGAATCTTTTGTCTGCTTTTAGATGAAATATGAAGCATCTACCTGTCAGAGAGAATTAGAACATGTGCTATGGAAATGTCAAATTAATTAATTAAATGCCATACTATGGGTGTAATAAAGTTGTATGTGCTTTATGTAAATAACAACCCCTAGCAATTTACAGCTGCTAAATTAGCTATAACCTTTACTTGAATTATATAGCCCCAAACTTCAGGTTTTAATTAAGTTTTTCCTTGTGCAATAATTTTCAATATGCTTCTGTTGAAGTCAAGAATCAGTTGAAATACTGTATAAAGAAAAAATTGTAATTTACATTGTAACATTGCAGCCACATAACGCAAACAAAGGCTATTCTCTGGGAAATACAAGGAACTGATCACTTAGCAAGCTGGGGTCTTTCAAACAAAATGGTTTTAAAATGCAAATTCACACACTTGGAAGCAAGGAATACCTACAAAGATAGCAAGTTCATCCTGAAATAAGCAAATCCAGAGAGGCGTTAGCATCTAAATTAAAAACCATCGGAATATGGACTTTTGGGATGCTATTCTGAGAAAAGGGCTTATTTAAAGCCCAGATTAATCCATTGTAACTTGAGACCTTTTGTCTGCACTGCCAAAATGTAAAGTTTATCTCTGAGTGTTTATATAGGCAATGTCAGGAGTCAGGTATCTCCAGAGAGAGATGCAGATATTAAGCAACGTGAGTTACCCACTGAAGCTCTCTGCCTTTCTGTTAATTACTGAGCTCCCAGTTTTGGCACACCAATTATGTTTGCTGAAATGAGTCTGATAAATCTAAGCCCATGTCTTTTAAAGTGAGTTTGTCTAAAATATGTATTTTTGATCTGATATCTTCAAAGTAAGATGGGATGGTTTCAGAAGATGCACACAGAAAGGAGTTACACATTGGCCAAGGACAAGTCACTGAATTCAATACAGAAGTGAGGGGTGTGGTACAGCCTCTAGAATAAAGAGACCAAACTCTTGGTCACCTCTGAAACAGTGAAGCATTTATCAGGATGCTGAGGATTGGTCAAAATCCTTTGATTGTGTCAGCCAGTACTTCATGCAACAATCCAGCAGTGGCTTCACTGTCGTACCTCAGCAAGATCCTCTCTGCCCCATGCCAATGCAAGTCATATATCACTTCTCAGGAGCACTCAAATGTAGAAAATTCAATCTGAAAAGCTGATGGATTTACAACAGCAAATCTCCTTGAAAACAGGAATTTGGGCTAGAAATCTTCTGTGTTAGCCTGACTAGCTCCAGTCACAGCTATCTTGTGTTACCTGTGTGGTCAGACACAGCAGCTGTGTGACAACACACAGGGCAGGGAGACAAAAGCAGACGTGTTGGCAGGCTATCACCTTTGGGAATACTGCCCTACTGGTGCTAACTTTAATGTAGTGCCCAGAAATATGATGAAAATCTCCAACCTATGTAGATTTTAACATAGTCTAAATTTAGAGTCATGTATATTAAACTAGATTATCTTGGATTTCCAGTCTGATTGATAATGATTTTCTACTTTTTGGATGAGATTATTTTCCTATTTCATGGCTTCTCTAATTTTTACCATAAACACTGGAAGGAAGGGTTAGAGATCAGTCACCCCAAACTCATTCCCACTTTCAAGATTCCCTCTCAGTCTTGAACCAATATTGAGGTTCACAGAGTTAGCACATTCAAATTTTTTTTCAGGTAAGCTTTCAATATTCAACTAGAAATATAAAGTCCACCAAAAGATGCGCTGCACAAGGATCCAAGACAAAGAGAAACTAAGGCACATGGCAAAGCAGACTCGACCTTGTAAAGAAAATAATTGTTCCCTAACCAGTTAAGCTGGGAAAAAGCTCTTGGTCTAAACATCAGTGAGGTCTGACAGCCTTTCAGCTCAGGAAGGAATAAATAGCTTCTGAGGAGAAAGGGTAATGCAGACTCTAAATCTATCTGATGGTGTGATTGCAAGGCTCTGATGGGAGCTCATTTATACAGGTGAGCTGCTCGGTGTAAAAACGCTCTTCGTGCTTTAGATGCATCTTGAAATATATGTCATCACAAAGCCATACCTCTTTGTCAGAAGAAAAGAAATCAGCAGAATTTTTAACTGCCTTGGCTGATGCAAATTTAGTATTGTATTTAGAGTTTACCCAGCTGACAAAGGCAAAAAAAAAAAAAATAGCTTAAACTGTGAATGTTAAGAGGAATCAGATAATTGGGTGTACATCTGTCTGCAAGTCAGTGTTTGAATATGAACTTTTTGCACTGTCAAGAAGTCTTCTGCCTGCTAGACAGAATGGGTATTGCCTGGCTGTAAATTCTGATAATGAAAAAAGTGGCATACCCTGAAGTTTCTTATTAATAGAGATGAGACAGAAGCACCAGATAGGAGGCTGATCAGGCATTGAGCCTGATTCTGAGAAGAATCAAGAAAAAAATATCAAATTTGTGGGTTGAAATAACATCAGTTGAAATAATTGAAATTAAGTAAAATGCAATGTTATTAAAATAATCATAATAATAATTTTAAAATAAGAGAGTGGGTTAAAACACAAGAAAAACAGGTGATGAATAATACAATTGTTTAACACCTGCTGAGTAATGCCATACCTGTTTCCAAACTGCAATTGGCCCCCTTCTAAGTATCTTCCCCAGTTTATATATTGAGTATGATATCCTATGGTATGGAATATTCCTTGGGCCAGTTCGGGTGGTTGTTCTGTGCTCCCTCCCACATTTGCTTTGTCTCCTCACTGTTAGAACATAGGAAATTGAAAAGTCCTTTACTCAGTAAAAACTGTTCAGCAACAACCAAAATGTAAGCGTGTTACCAACATTATTCTCATACTGAATTGAAAACACATCACTGTAGATTTCTCAAAGGATCCATTAGGGATTCATTTTCTCATCAAAGATGGATGACAGATCTGCTGGTTGATATTCATAATACCTGAATTTTAATTTTGCCACGTTTTTGTCAAACCCTTTGCTTTGTGCAAGTCCTGTTCTTCCTAGTGGAAAAGTCCAATGCAGTGAGGCAGCTGGCCATGAGGCCCCACACATCACTGCTTGTGTGTAGGAAGAAGGGTGGAATTCCCAAGGTATCCATGTGCCACACTATGCTTGGAAACTATTTTGGCAGTTTTCAAAAGCCTCAGCTGGATACATCCAACACAGAGACACATCCTGCAGCCTTGAACTGTGCAAGTTCAACTGTTCTCCAGTTCTTCATGCTTTGATATACAGTGAACTTATAAAACGTGTTTATGGCAACAGTGCTCACCAAGCTTAGGACCATGATAGCAAAGTTGAAATACTTTGCCTTCACTGCATGATCAAACAAATGTCTTGAGGAAAAAACAGTTATACAGACTATCACACACCTTTAAAGCATATTTCTCACATAATGATAAAGATTGCCTCTAGTATGTTGCTGCTGGAAATGCTCTGCCAGGTTGCTATAGCAACCTTCTGCTATGTAAATTAGCAAGAGCTTTATCACAAGATTTTTAGATTGTTGGATTTGGGGAAAAATTTTGGAATACAAGCTGAAGTGAAAAATAAGCTGGAGAAGCATCTAAAGGGACCAATTAGTAGTTAGCCATGGTCCAGTGGCAACTGGATACTAAATGATTTTTTAAACTACAGTTTTCAACATTATTCTATTTATCCCTAACCGTTTGTACTGGCAAAGGTGGTGGCACTTAGTTTGAAGAAATTCCCATTTAGGCCTTATACAATTTTAAAATAATCCACTTATACTCTAGAAAGGCAGAAGTGCAGAGGTGCAAAATCTGTAAACTTAAGGCACCTTAAGAGGTTAAAAGCCAAATGAGCAACCACAGAAGAGAAATACCTAACTCTAAGATTACCTCAAAGTTGTTGAATGCTCTAAAGTTTTGAAAAACACTGGAAGGTCATTTTTAACACTGTTCTGCTCAATAAAATAGCAATGTGACTGCCAGGGGATTCTTTTTCTAATGAGCCTCTTCATTTCAAAATGGACTATGAATTTCTGAATTTTCTGAGTCTGATCCAAAGTATATTGAAAGGTACCTGGTGACCTTTAGCTGATTTTGTATTAATCCCTAGTATATTTAGGGATGATTACTTAGTTTACAGATAGTGATGACCTACTGGTTAGAGATTCCCAGCCTCATTAGTGTTCCCCAGTGAAATTATTAGGTTTACAGTATACAGTAAATACAGAATACAGTAAAATGCCCAGTCCTTTTTTCCAGGAGACTAACAGACCCATCAAAGATTAAAGTAAAATGTAGGGGGAAAACAGGCTTTTTCCTTTTCTTTATAAAAGCAATATGTCTGTGGTTGCTTGATGGTACTTTCTCATGTTAATTGTTGCTGTTATTGACACCAGATTATTACACAGCAGTAAAAGGAAAAGAATGTATTGTCCCTTGTGGATGGGTTAGCAGGTGACAGGAACATCAAGAGCAAAAGGTGAAGTGATTCAAAGGAATGTCCTTCTGATAATATGTGTCCATTTGCAAAATATTTGAAAAATCCTATATTTATATCATTGGAGGGCACAATATTATTTTTCCCAATATAAAGCATTTCAGACAAAAAGCTTGTGCTGAACTAGCTCTTTCACAAAATTCTGGGTTTTGTCAAAAAATAGACCCTTTAATGGTATAATTCTGAGTTTTTCCAGGAATTAAAAAAATATGAAAAAAACATGAGGGGGAGCAAAAATGTTATACAAGAAGAACTTCCTATTAAAAAAATTGAACAAAGAATGTTTTCAATGAGGATTGCAATATATAATATAGGCTTTGATGTGTATATATCCATCTTAATGATGCATGAAAAACCTTTCACATACAGTTTTGCATTAGGTATTGATAAATGCTAGGTTGATAATTTTGGAGAATTTTATGTCAAATGAGGTGCTTTTTTCTTGTTTATCCACTATATTTATAGAGACTAGGTCTACATAATATTTCTTCCTGAAACATAGAATGATTTAGACTATACACCAAAAATAATTAAGATTACAGGTGGAAATGCAAACACTGATTCAACACAAAATTCATAGTAATATTTTTTTAATTTGTTTATTGCCTGACTTACATCACAATCTATTAATGTTTAGATTATGCATTAAAGATATATCCTGTTATTTTAGAGGTCAATATATATATATATATTTGTGCATTAAAGATATATCTTGTTATTTTAGAGGTCAAAAATGAAGCTGTTACTGCTTTTTTTATAACAACAGGGAGATTTCCAGGAAGATAAAAATTTATATTCCTGATATTTTGCCCTAAAAAACCCCATAGTTTTTATTGCTAAAGTTGCCACCAAAACATATTGAGATTTTCCCCTGCTCCAAATCATATATATATATATATATATATATATATATATTTCTTATGGAAATTTATCTATTAATATTTTCCATAATTCTCCTTTTTTGGAGCTTTTGTTTCTTATCTCCTGCAGGATCTGAATTTGTGCCATCTGCATATGAACAGACAAATAAATTCAAAGTACAATCAGTAAATATTTATCGTTTTTTAAATATGGAAGTTAAATCTAATTTTACCTTTTTCATTAAAAATATGATGCGAAAATTACTTTCTTGTTCTAATTAGATAAGAAAGGAAAAGCTTGGATAAGAAAGAATGAGGTGAGACTACTACTTGGTAAAAAATTCTAATTTTTCAGCCTACTGCTTTGTATACTAGCCTAATGTTAGAACAAAGAAGAGGGAAATAATCTAAAAGCAAAAATGCTTTATAGGGAAAGAGAAAACAATACATTCATCTTTTTTTTTAATTAGAGACGTAATAATGAAGAGAAGGACATATTTTCCTAAACACTTGTATAAGAAGGTAGGACAGAAAATTCAAATGCTTCATACCTACATTAAAAGACTTGACTTATTTAAACAGTATCCCAGCATGGAGGGCTTTGGAACTACCAAAAACAGGGTAGGAAAATGACAAGAAACTGGGGAGGAGAGGAGGTTGTTCGTATTAGGATCAAAGTTGCCAGACAGCAAGATGAGTGAGAGTCTGAAGGAAGAAATTTGAGATTTATTGTGGCCCTTTAGAAAGTTACCAGCATAAAAAAGACTAACGTCATTCATCACAAAAATCAAATTTCTGAGCATATCAAAACTAAAGTGATGTTTCAATCGCAACAAATCAAAGATTATAAAATTTGGTGTCATCCGTGTCATTATTGATATCAGATGACATTTGCTAGGTCATAACATTTGACATTGGTTTGGCAGCCTTAATCGGAAACCCAGGTGGACTGTTTGCTGAGTTCAGAATAATGATTATCAATAAGAATCAGGCACCTATAAGGGCTTCAGTAATGCTGTGCAACTTCCTGGACACCCTCCTGGATCTGATAAGTCCTGCAGGTAGAAGCCAACAACTATTTGACATAACTGAGCTCATCAAACTTGTAAAATGTTCTCTGAGGATTCAGATGATTTTGAAGAGAAATTTTGGTACCTTTCCATGTAGACATAGACATCTCCAAAGCCTCTAAAACATATGTTTTCTTAAATTCATGTAAACTCCATGGTACAGTTTGGGTGCTAATCACGTGAGATTTCTGCCCTGGGATAGTTTTTAGGTTCACTGGATCCCACTTTAATGACTGAAGTCTCTGCCTTTTATTCCTGTCTTCCCATTTCCCTG
This sequence comes from Lonchura striata, assembly GCF_050655825.1. Lineage (NCBI taxonomy): Eukaryota > Metazoa > Chordata > Aves > Passeriformes > Estrildidae > Lonchura > Lonchura striata. The sequence continues at coordinate 139,715,834 of NC_140704.1, read as the reverse complement.
TCTGTGCCACTGCATACTTAATCATCTCAGATCTGCGATAGCTATCCCGAATCTCATTACAAAGTCAAGCAAAGAGAAAATCAAGACATACCATAATGCTAATTAGCTAAATCAGACTCTAACTATATCTGCTTTCCCTTTGCTGTTCAGATATGCGAGTAAGAGATGTTCCCAGCTAATTATTTAAAAGCTATGGCTTGCTCTATTGCGTAACGTACTCACTGAGCCAAAGCCCCAGTAGAGGTAGAGCTGATAGACACAGCACTAATTCCTGCTGTCACACTTTGAGAACCACTTCCTCTCAGCTTTATGTCCTCCATGTTGTCAGTCATAATTGCTATTTGCATATGGTCCCATAATCGATTTTGAATTAATGTGGTCAGTGGTGCTTTGCAGCGTGGGCTACTGATCAGCAGAGGTTCTTATGCAAGATGTGAAACTGAGAGAGGTCAGTATTATGCTGATTTGATTTTAATATTAAACAATCTATTCGTGTCATCCTCTCCGCTGACTGGAAATCAATGGAGCTTCACTGCTCTGAAATGGAAAGGCTATCTTGACAAATCAGGTCTTTTCTGTGTGCAATTCAATTAATACAGTACAATGAATTATACATAGCCAGTGAACAAGATGTTTGACATGGTCATAGAGCTGCAGATGAGATTTGGTAGGTGACCTACAGGCTCAGATCCTCCTCAGTGCATAAAGATACAGGTCACTTTGTGGATTATGGTATCCAGTAGACCTAACAGCTCTCCTTTCTTCAAGATGCTGAAAATCCTCCGTGTTCATAATTAATATGTTCTATATGTAACAGAATAGTTTGCATGATTAACAGCTCCCCTTTTACATACATGACTGCCTAACAACTAAACAAAGCATTTATAATGACAGAAAAAGGGAAAAGCTGATAGCAAGGTATTATTTTCACTCCTTGTTTCGGCTTTGATACAACAGAGATAATTTCTTTAAATAATGATTTTTAAAAAGTGCATTATTTGCATTCCAATTAAGTACCCTATGCTTTAACAGTTGAACAGAATGCTACCATTCTTGTTTTTATACAAGTGAGGCAGAGAATTCTGATTCTGATCCCACTCTGCTAAGTCAAAATTGACTGTACAATAAGAAACAAAGCACAAAGGGCTGAATCTCAAAGCAGAAATGCCAAAGTGAAGCTCTAAGGCATCAATATTAACCATGGTTAGATTTTGAACCCTGAGACATAAAAAAATATCCCAGGATTTACAAGGTTTTGTTTATCATAGATACTCAAACCAGACAGAATTACCAGCTCAGAATTACTGATTAAGTTCCTCTGCTAATCACCAGATAATTGTAGTTCTGAACTTATGGTATCTATTTTTGCATTTTTTTCTAGAATTCTAATTTTATACTTAACAGAAATTATTCAGGACCTGGATAGATATGATGTCAGTCCTCCCAATTCTGGTAACAAATTATGCAGGTGATTTTACTATCATATGTCCAGGGCTTATCGATTATATGTATTTACTCTGGATTTCATATAATTTGTGTTACTTTTACAATCAAGAGATTTATAAAAGAAACAACACATATTTCAGATAGGCACATGTTCTATCACCTACTTGATTGATCTCTGGGCATGATGAAGACATTCTTACTCTAGGAATAATAAACAGTATGATATTATCTGTATGAATTGGGTGATAGAAGAATAAAATCCCATAAAATGTTACCTTTTTTTTCAGGAAAACAACATTTCTTCTTCCGTATCTCTGAATTCATAATATATGTTATATAATTTGCTACAGAAAATCACTTCTGCAGCAGAATGCCCAGCTGTGTCCTTAAAACAAATTGTTTCATAGGGGAACAGTGCTCTCCAGTGATCAAAGAAGGGAACTGTTTTAGTCATAAAAGAGATAATTTTGGTCTCGTTTATTTTCTAAGCTCTACCTTCTTTTATTTCCACAGTGATTGATGGGATTATCTTCTACATAATTATTCATATTTTCACTTCCAGTATTTTTTCCCCCTTTTCTTAATATTTCTTATGAGGCTAATTGTTTTATACAGTTAGTTCTCCTTGAAATTCCCACATCTCCTCACATACACTTCTGAGAACTTAAAGCATTTTTCAGCTAAATCACATGAGTATTAGCAAAGTTTTATTTAAAAAACTTGTAATCATTTTTCTCATTAAAATTATAAACTTATGACTAATAAATCATAATAGTTTTTGGAAGTATTCAATTCAAAGTAATTTGGTTTACATTTTATTGAGAAATAACTTTCTGCAGAATTGTCAACTAAAAAACTACAGAGAACCTTATACAAAGTTTTGCTAATCGCATGCTCTTAAAGTGTAAGGGAAAAGAAAAAAGGATAAATCTTTGGTTTCCTGTTATTCTTGTCTCTTTCTAAGTGAGAAATATTTAAAAATGTTAGATCTTCACTTTATGTGAAGTACATGTGCTTTATATCAGTACACTTGAGCCAGTAGAGAAAAGGAACAAAGACTGATCTTGACATTTTATCCATCCATTAGTCAGATAGCTGGTAAGCTCAGGCTTCTGCTGAACTCAGAAGAGATAAATAGCTACACCATCCCTTCCTAAGAGGTGTGAGAAGAACCATCCTTCAGAGATAACTTAGTGACTACAGAATGAGCCTAGAGTACCTGTGCAAATGTCCATCTGTAGATGATCATGAGTAGTTGAGATAAATGTGCATTATCATGGTAGATATGCTTCAAGGTCCTAGATTCTGGACCAAGAAAATAACCCAAAAATTGAGGAAAAATCCTCACTAAAGCCAGAATCCAAAGCCATATTTTGCAAAATGTGCTTTAAACATTGAAATATAATGGATTCATTATTATACTTTTTTTCAGTTGCCTCTATTTTCATGCAGAAATCCTGGCCATGTGAAAATGCTAAGATTTTCAAGTAATGTCACAGCAGTACACCCAACAGCCAAGTAGTTCTTCAGAAACAGGACAACACTGTTCCATGCAGAAATTTTCTTATGGTGACTTTCATTAACTCTGAGTTATGGTGACAGTTACATTTGACTCTTCAGTCTTTTGAAATAACAAAGAGTTCTACTTGAGAGTATGTGATTGTATTCTAAATAGCAATTACTGCACCATTTTCAAGTTTCTTAGGATCAAAACCCAGATGCCATTTCTGGATTAGTACAGCAAACTGTTCTAGGGTGAATCTGAAGGATGAAGCAGATGATGTTAAAGCCTCAAAGTCCTCACTGTATGCAATTCTGAAAGTTTTACCTCAGCTGAGCTCCTGTCTGTCCCTACAGACTTAATAACCAGATTGTATTAGCTGTGCTACTGACACACTTTCTCAAGCTCGCCCTCAAATAAAATGAATCCAGTTTGAGTATCTCACTGCAAACTCTCCATTGTAAACCACACTACAATGCAAAACAAAGTGAGACAAAAGAGAATTATAAGGAGGTATTTTCCTGATATGGACTACATGAATTTGAACACATCCAGTGGAGACACTTGATGTTGCATGAGTATTGCTGGATTTTATCTTTAAAGTGCTGATAGAACATTTGGAAGCCATTAAAGATTAAAGTGATGATGTTCCTCTTAGTTTGTAAAAGCACCTTTAAACTTAAAAAATTACATCCACACTCACGTGTGCACTTTATACAAGGTGTTTCTATAAAAGTTACAGTTAAAGATCTAAACATATCTGTTGTTTTTCCAACTTCACTTTTGAAAGATGATTTGAAATATTTTATAACAGGCTTTGTGGCATCTGCCTTTAAAGCTGTTAGATTGTTTTAGTTGGTAGTAGAGTATTTCAAATGTCTTTCTATACACAATAACACGTATTTACTTTAAATGTGTGTTTACTGTATATTTGTGTTTACTCTAGTAAAAAGGTTTTGTGAGATCAGCCTGAAGACCTAGAAAAGACATTGTATCACTAGCAAAATTATATCTTGCTCCTAACCTATTATGAGAAATATCTTTCAACTTCAAAGTCAAGCTTCTGTTGCCAGATATCATAAAGATGACATTTTAGAAAAATACAGTTGTTTTAACCATTATGTTCTAAGGACAAAAGAGAAGCAAGATATATGGGGTGATATAAGGCAATAAGAGGCAATGAATACTATAACACCTATACTTATGCTGCTTGCACCTATTTTTTGTCACAGACAAACTGGCATAGTTCTAGCATCATTCATGCATTTACCAGACAGAACTGTGGCCTCAATCAATCTTTTCTTTGAGAAAAATCCTTAGCCCCTGCAATCTGTAACTAGCTAGTGTTTAGGAAAATGGTCATGGGTTCATGATCAAAAGTGTTCCATGATCCATTCTAAAAACAAAATGCAATCGTGGCAAAACCCATGTCCACACCTGGTCCGGTTTATTTTTTGAGTATTATTATTTTAGTAGCATTTTTTGAGAGTTACTTGCACAGTGCTACCAAAATTTTAATCCCTGCACATTAATCTTAGTCAAGGTCCCATGCTTATATACATGGAAAGCCACTTTGAAACACAAATGCATGGCTTCAGGGGTTCTTGCTATTTCTGTAATCTTCTTAGCTTTATAGCAATAAGCATTCTCTTTAAAAGTAAAATTTTGAATAAATATCACAATTTCACTATTAGCTCAAAGGAAGTTCTGGTCACAGCACCAAGCCTTTCAGAGTTCAAGAAGTGTTTGGACAATGCTCTCAGGCACATGGTGTGATTCTTGGGGTGGTCCTCTGCAGGAGCAGGAGTTGGACTTCAGTAATCTTTGTGGGTGTCTTCCAACTGAGGATTCTATGATTCAGTCAAATGAGATATCTTCAACTGAGGAGTTTTTCCCTGAATATTCAGATAGTTGAAAACTATAGACAAACAAACCAGGAAAGTGATTCAGAGACTGTTTCTCTCAGAGCTCCTCTCCTCCTTGTTCACTCTCTCTCATTCTTCCTCTCCTTCTCTTCCTCCTGTGACTATTCCAGTGAGTTTTGCTCTGTCTCCTTCATTCTTGCCTTTATTACTTTTGTGAGAGTTACTGCATTTCATCACTAAGGATTCATAATATGTATGTATAAAACATTTTTTCTCTAAATAGTGATTTCAGCATCAAAAAAGAGAAATACATTTCTCATTTACAAAATAGTAGAATAGTAAAAATAGTATCTTATAACTTTGCAATAACCTATGTATCATTTAACAGTATCTTAAGTACTGAGCAAAAGAAGAAAAAGAAAAAGAGACAAGAATTCAGACTTGGATCTTCCATGTGGATCTTATTCTCTGAACAATAGAGACAGCTCCTTTGAAGAAAGCCACTACAAAAAGAAATTTCCAAGATCTCTACTGAGAGTTCAGAAATCTTCATCCTTGATTCCAGTAAGATATTAGCTCATCCAAAAGTAAAGTATAGCACAAAATCAGGTCTCTTCTAAAGATCTATTTGTATTCAGCATTATTCATTTTTTTTGTTTTTCCTGTTGCAGACATAAGAATGTAGTTGCCTGTCACATGTAATTTCTGATTCAAAAATGTTACAGAACAACTAACTTGTTCCTATCTTAGGTATTTACATATGTTGAATTAAGAAAGATAGCTGAAGGTTATTTTTTCATTTTATGATAACTGAGATGATACCAAACATCTTAAGAGGAATTATATTTTTTTTTTTGTATTGGTTTTGTTAATAACAGAAGTATATTGACCATCTAGCCTTTGAAAATATATAATAACTGATTTAGACAATTAGTTTTGGGGTCAGGGTCCCTGTTTACCTATATCTGTATTCCTACTTAAATATAAGTTATAAAAATAATCCAATAAAGTCAGTAAGAATCAAGGCTGCTACTCTTTACTCCCCTTTAGTTATTTCTGTGGAAGATGGATGATCTAACCTTGACAAATTTAGTTTCTTACTCTAAAAGTGGTTTCTCAAATTAAAATGGCTTCCTGCAGTGACCAGGAATATTTTTTGGTACTTTCTCTTCATTTTGGTGCTGTTAGAACTCGCTAGCAAGCAACCATTGACCACCCACTGCCTGGTGAACAGTGCTCAGGTGACAACTTCTGTAAAGTCACAACTTCAGAATTTTCAGTTTTCCACATTCCTTCCTAAAAGCAGCTCAGTCAGCCATTTCTAGAGGTGAGTCAGATTCATTTCTAGAGGTGAGGTCATTCCCCTTGTCACCATGGGCTGCCATCTCACACATAAGAGCTCAGTTTCAGAACCATCTTTGCAATGATTTCTTAAGTTCTTGAAAGGCAGATAATAATCTTCCCTTTTGTCACTATTCACACTCCATACTCATATATACAAATGGTCCATTTATCCTTAGCTTAATCCAGTTTAAAATTCCATTAATCTTTACTTACACAGTCAGTCTCCTTGCACCACTCCTTTACTCCTTCATACATTCTCCATTTCCATTTTCTGCCTGTACTGTTACTCCCGACTGCAATGTCTTAGTGTTCAAAGTTTATAGTACTTGACAATTACTGGCTATGAGTGCCACAAAATTTTGAAGTTATTAAGAATCATTGCTTATGTTTCATAGTGTCTCAGTATAAAGAGAATTTTCCTACTACATTTTTTTTTTCCATTCACTCGTGCTAATAATACCACCAAAGTTGTCTTCTGTGGATATTCTAAGAGTTTTCTGTCTGTATCCCAAAAACTCTTACTGATTATATTAGGCAACTTTAAAAAGCAGTAGCATTTTGAAAATTCTGTTTCTAATCTTACACCCAGATGTTACTGGGTTACTCTGTATACTAAAATCACATGGAGTGTACTGAGCTTTACATTTTCTTGTGATTACTAATTTATATGCTCTACTTGTTTCTTGCACATCTGCTCTTTACACTATCTACCATGTGTATATTTTCATTCAGTTCTCTTTCTTCTGACTAGTTCAATTGTAGTTCTGTTTGTATTTCTTTTGATTTTCAGCTTTGATATTAATGTTCATATTTTGTGCCAAAGACTGAAAAATTCCCTGAAGATAAAAGATTTTAACAGCAAGCCAAAACTATTGGAGATTTTTTTTATGATTTCAAGTATTCTGAGGAGGTTTTGTAAAGGGAAAATTTGAAATATACATCAAATTCAGTTTTTAAAGTACTTCAGCACTTGCATTATCAAATCCCATTATCTTGAAATCAGATCAAATTGCTGAAGTGCCTGCAACAGATTTAAAAATGCATCTGCAGATGAACTATTCATGCCCCAAAAGTTGCACAGAGGTCCACCAAGGCTCATTTATTCCCCATCTAATAAACCATTCTTTGTAGACCAGTGTGATTCTATGATTTAACCATTTATACATTTAAGTTTACACTGGGGAGGGGAATCTCAGTCCATGCCACTCCTACCAGTTTGATGCCAGTACCAAACCAAGATGCCAAGTGCGTGGAGAGGGATTGCAGGTAGCAGGAGAGCACCTGAAAGGCAGCACAAAGGAATTCCATGCACTCCAGTCAGTAAGGCAGCTTCATCAGAGCCCTAACTCAAATGCCACTATGAAAATGCACATCACATGGGGAATAAACAGGAGTTAGCGACATGCACACACCTGAAGGGCCATGACCTTGTTGGCATCGTGGAGACATGATGGGATGGCTCCTATGACTGGAGCATTGAAATGGAAGGACAAAGGCTTTTTAGGAAGGAAAAGCAAGGAGACAAGGAGTGATGTCACCCTCAGCTGTCACTCAGCTGAAGTCCATGGTGCTTCCTTTGGGGATGGATGAGGAGCCAACAGAGAGTTTATGGGTCAGGACTAAAGGGACAAAATGGACAGATGACATCACAGTGAAGGTCTGCTACAGGCCACCCAGCCAGGAAAACCAAATGGATGAGGTTGCCTACAGACAGATAAAAGCAGCCTAACTGTTCACAAGCCCTGTCCCTCATGGTGGACATAAACAACCCAATAACTACTGGAAGGACAACAAAGCAGGGCATAAGCAGTCCAGGGGGTTCCTGGAATGCATTTATGGTAACTTCCTTCACCAAGGGATCGAGGAGCCAGCAAGAAGAAGTGTTATCTAGACCTTGTTCTCATCGACAAGGAGGAGCTGACAGGCAATTCAAAGCAGCCTGGGCTACAGTGACCATGAAATGGTGAAATTTGAGATCCTTAAGGCAGTGTGGAGGTCACACAACAAACTCACTTCCCTAGAGCTCAGGAGAGCAGATTTTGTTCTCTTGCGGTACTCTGGTAGAGTCTGATGAGATCTAGTGGAATGTGTCCCTTACCATGGGGGTTGGAACTCGATGATTGTTTATCACAGTCTGCACTTGCTCAGCTTGGCCAGGGGGAGCTGGAGAAATAAGGTACAGGAATGATGGTCTTGCCTGAAAAAATAAGGACTTTAATAATAAAACAACAAATGTGGAAACAGAAGAGTATGGAGGCAAGAGCCTGGGGGGAGTGGGCCCACAACCAGCTATAGGGGTCTTTTGAGGGCAAGGGTCCAATCACAGATGTGAACTCAGAACATGACCTTATTTGTATCAGGTACCAAACCAACTGAGAACAAGAACCAGAAACCTGACCAAATATAGGATAGTTCTATTGACATACTGACTCCCATGACCCCACTCTTCCCACCATGACCTGGCTAGGTGTCCCCCACTAGGCCTTCTGTATATGCTACTGGCAAAACCACTATTCAGCCTGGCTGGATGCAACTCCACAATTGTTAAGGTCCCTTTCCAAAGCCATTCTATGATTCTGTGATTACAACATAGCCTGAGGTACAAATGACTCTTCATGTATAAATGATTGCAATAGATGCCATGGTCAAATCAACTTAAAACTACATTCCTCACAAATGTTTCAAAGAGTTGAGAGCTGAATGTCTGTGGGTCTCTTCATTCCCATCCTGCCTCGACGGTGACAAATGTCCTTTGACAGGAGCAATTTTCTTTGTTCACACATAATTTTCACATAGAATGGCAATCATGAGAAGTGTTTGATTTCTACAGCTCTTGAATCCTTCTCATGACCATGCATACAGGGCTATATTGTAGTTCTAATGTTTTAAAAGTCCATTATGCAATTGGAAGAACTATTGCTGCTGATTGGATTCCTGAAGACAGAAGTATCAGGTTGTCCTATAGACAATGAAGCTAATGAAATATTATTTTTTTCATATTTGAGTCCTATTTCATTTATGTCAGCCACATCACCCTAACAAAACTACGTCTTCTCTGCAGCAGATGATCCTTTATGAAGTACACATACAAGAAAAGCATGCATTAGTGTTGAACTACATGCATATGAAATGGCTGCTTGTTACTAAAGGGAATGTGTAATGGCTGATTTCATGCTCCATTGGCCTCAAGAGAGGTATAGTTTTGGCCCTTTCTCCCTTTAGTCAAAAACACTTTCAGTAAATTTGCAGGGACATCATTAATTATCTTCAAGAATTCTACACAGCTTTCAGTGAGATTAAAATTGCCCAGTATATTTCAAAATTATCAAGAAGGGACTGACATACTAACTTACTCGAATAGACTTCAAATTAATCTCATTTCATCAAGAAAAAGATGCTAAATTTTCCATTCATAATAACCATTATCAGGAATTCTTCGGAGTACAAACACAATATAAAATGTATCAAATTGCATGTAGGAGTCCTCTGCTATTGGGGGATGAACATTAAGTTTATCTATAAAGAGTTATAACTTTAAAAACAAGGAAACAAAAAGGAAAAAAAAAATCAAAAACCTGAATCTGTTCCAGTATGTGCTGGATCTCTTCTCTATTGAGCTCCTGAATAAGTTATTCACCCACAGTTCCCAAAGTGTGATATTTTTCTGCCAACAAAACAATAAAACAATACCACAACATGTTTGGATTTTTTCAGTCCTTTTACCTAGAAGCCTTTCATATGTTTTATTTATATTTTTTCCATCTCAAGTAACACAAAATCAAACATTTATTATGTGCATTTCCAAGCAGGATGCTGAAGGTACAGCTTCCAGAAGCCTCTGTGTTAGCACTTAAAATTTGAAAAACCACAGGTTTAAGAGACTCGTTGGAGCTTCCTCTTCTTGGTCTGTTGACAAAATGCAAGCAAAGCAGGAATCCTAGCTGTAACTGCTCAGCAGTGGTAATTTGAGACAAAGAAATGATCTGGCACAGAGGGAAAGAAGGTCCAGTTACAAGAAAGGGTTGGAAGGTTGGACCCAGGAGTGTCGGAGACAAAACACACCTTGCAAGGGAGTGAAGCTTCACGCCTTGGCAAAGAGGTGAGATGCAGCCTCAGCATTGCCCTGTAGGCATCCAGGAACAGGAGCTCGCAGGGGCTCAAGCTCAGTGACCACCTTTGTGCAACAGAGCTGGCCTGGGGGATGCACCCCCAGCTGGGCTGAGGTGCTCAAGGAGCTGCTCTTGGGACTGGTGCTGGTGCAAGTGTGTACAAGGAAGGTCCTTGTGACCCATATTTGCAGACTCCATGCAGAAACATGTATTATGATGGGACTTTAAGCAAGCATTGTTCATGAATCATTTTCTGTTAGATTTAAGCACAAATGTGTTTAGCTTTCCTTGAGGGGTACCATAAAAATTTTCCAGCACAAGCTTCTTTAGAAAGTAGCTTTATTCAGAGGATGATTTTCAGCTAGTTTTTGCCATAAGAGTTCTCTGTCAGGAGAAATAGTCCAGTTTGTTAGCCTGTATGGTGAGAGATATTTACCAATCCCCCATCTAAATTTATGTGGTTCTGCAGAAGATCTTCATTGAAGTTTAGCCTTATTATATATAAAAATGGCAAAATATGTGGGTAAGTTGAAAACAACAATATTTTTTTAATAAAATCAGAATTACCCTGCAAGTAGGATAAGAGCTTGGTAGCCAGTCTCAAACCTAGAGACCAAGAAAGTCATTGTGTTGGCTACTGGATGGGCCATGGGGTCCCAGGCAGATGTTGGGGAGACCACTGAGACTGGGGGTCAGCTGAGACACCCCTTTGTGTGTGGGGGTGAGCATGAAGTGAATAGGCCAGGGCATCTGGGACCAGCTACCAGGCAAGTCTGAAAAAATAAGCTTAGCCTGGAGGGTTCCATAACATACCTTTAGACCTCACAGTCATGCAATATCGTGGTCATGGTCATGTAATGGCTGAGATATTTGCACTCCTCATGTAAAGCTATTTTATGTACTAGATTTTTTTCTATCCAGTTTGTCACTAGTGGCACAGTTTCAGTTGAGTAAACACTAAAGTCTTCCTCCATGTTCACATCTCTTTTGCATATGGAATACAGAAAAAGTAAATTCCCCTTAGCAGAGGAATATAGTGATGCTTTCTAGGGAGAGCTAATGCTTTCCCATTCTTTCTCCATTTTCACCTACCTTATGTCTCAAGAGTATTCTACACTGGTCTCCAGACTTGCCATTTTTCTTCCATCATAAATAAAAAGTTAGATGTGAATGAAGGCTTCCAGGGATTCCTAGAGGAAACTTGTTTTCCAGAGAAATAACTAAAATCACCATGGATCATCATGTATACTGTTATTTAAAGTCAAGTAAAATATGTCATCATGCTAGAAACATTATTCAGCTTTTAAAAGTTTGAAATTCAGAAGCCCGGCAAACGGCACTAAAGGAGAAAATAATTATTTTAGCATGATTTTGTGGTACAATGGTTGTGGCTATGCTTGGGAACTGGTGTTTGAGGATTGCATTAACACAGAAGTGCAGGCAGAGGCCTGAACAAAACAAAACAGTGTTTAAAAATGTGGATAAAATTATTCTTCATTAGAATCAGGGATAGCTATAACAGCTACATCTTTATGGAATAGAAATCAAGTAGCAGTGTAAAGCACTAGACAGCACTGCCCTCATGGATTTGAGAAGCAGCAGCCTGACTAATTTGCTGCCTTCTGTCTTGTGGTAACTCTTGCATCCTGCATGAGCTAACTTTACACTGAAAATGCATTTGTCATTTTATCTGACAGTCATCTGTCAAGGATTGTCAGTCTATTGGTCTCCTTTTCAGACCAACAATCTGCTACCCTACTGAGAGCACTCTCCACTCCCACCAAAGGGTAATTAAGATTATCCTGTCTGAATGCTTCTTTTCACCCCTACAAAATTTGAAATCAACTACTACGTGAAAAGTGCTCACATAGGTATATAATTAAATCCTTTAGTAATAATCCCTTTATTTAAGTCAGCACAATATCTTATCAGTAGAAGACCTGCAGCTCACAATTTGAAGTCTTGGTAATTACTCTGATCAGGAAAACCACTGTGCCCACACAAAGCCTTCTCCAGATGGAAGCATACGCAAAGATTTGGCCTGATCAGTACTTGGACAGGATGTGACTGCACTTGCTTCAGGGACTGATTCACTGAGGAGCTTTCCACACCAGCTAAAATGATGATCCGGGGTATGGTATTCTTGAATCTGCTGCATTCAGATAACCAGCTTTTATTAAAGACATATTAGCAAAGGATACTAAGTGAGATTACTTTTTTTTACCCAACTTTCCACGATATAAATAACCTCAGGGCTGTTGATCTCCTTTCACCTCCTTACAGTCTCTCTGTGTTGTCCCTTGCATGCAGAATTCTTCCTTGGCCTCACTCCTACACAGATATGTAATGCTATTTTCCCTGGCAAATAGCTGTCACATTCCACTCTAGAACCAACTGCTCCTCTTTGATGGGCACTGTGCTATTTCCAAATGAAGTTTGCTGTCTGTTATATTATTCTCCAGAGTGAAATGATATATATAGTCACATAATATCAAATGGAATATTTTCACCTGAAAAGAGCTTTGGTAATTTTCTCTGGTGAATGTCTTGACTTCTGATTGCCAGATCATCCTTATGAGACATGTTTATAAATTCCATACAGGCCCTCCAATAGTCTTCTCAATAATCATGAGGCATCTACACTAAATGAGCAACACCAAGGAAGAACTGAGCACTGAAAGGCCAGATAGCATTTGAAGTATTGTTATTGCACTAGTTTCTAGCATACTATCAGCCTAGCTGATTTAGCATTCTTTCCAAACAATTCACAGGCATAGTTTGTGAATTAGCCAACATAAGTACACTTACAGTAGAGTTTGAATGTAACTTCTCTGAATTGGAAGCAAAGACAGTTTAATAGCAAGGACATAGCCAGATTTTACCCCCAGTCCCAGAATCAGAGCTACTGTCCCAGCCTAAATGTCCCCTTAGGATCAAGTGATCATTTTAGTACATAGCCACGCACAGTGTAATAGTGAAAGATAGCAATAAGTAATTTGTTTATGTATGTGTCTAACAATCCCAGACAGGTATCACTTACACACGTGGTAGACTCAATTTTAGTTAAGAAATCTATCATACATGGAGATACCTTGCAATATGCCTGAGAAGTCCAGTAGATGAGCCACTGTTGTTCCCCTCGAAATCCAGGTAAGGTATAGCTGTCCTCCAGCTCCAGAACTAGGTATGAATATTTCTAAAAAATGTCTACATCTCAGTTACACAGCAGCAAGGTAAAATTAGGTTTTCTGTAGCAAAAGAATAGAGAGATATTGCAAGAAGTCTAGAAGAATCTCTGAGAATTTTTGAGTTCCAAATTAAGACGTTTCCATTTATGTGTCTACATGGAGTCATAGGAGTTGATGCCTCATCATTGTCAGTAAAGAACTGAGTTCAGTTGACATGTCCAAACATGTGCCTATTGTCATGTGAAAATATGAAAATAAGCACAAAATAGCCAAGATATTCCAGAGAATGCCACAAATAGCAGTAGTCTTATGGAAGACATCTTGTCCATCTGGATGAGTAACTGGGAGTCAAAAATATCTAAGCAACTGCATAAAAATGCACATATTTTCCCATAACTAGTGTTGTCTATGAAGATAAAATAAACTAATCAGACCATATAAATGACCCATGGAAAAACATGTGATGCAGTTGACTTTCAGCATCCTATTGACCAACCCGAAGGTCACAGAGCCCAAGATGGAAGCAAAATTTTGCTTTATACTTTTAACAAAATCTGGGTCTTTCCCCCTCTCTTCTAGCTTCAGATCTCAGTTAGAGAATATGGTAACACTAAGGCACTAAACAATGACCAGGAATAATTTGGAAAGACTTTTCTTATTTAAAATTTTAGTATTCAAACTACTGGCCAGTACCAGTAGTGGTAGAAAGAAAGTGTTTATGTAAGATAAAGCTGCAAAGGCAGAGACTGTTGAATATAAATGTAGTAAAAAAGGACAAAAGACATATTTTTGTAAAAGAAAGCAACTTTTTATAGTCATTAATTACTAATTACTCCCCAGCAATAAATAGTGAATAAAATAGTGAAGGTTGTTAGTATAATTTCCTATTCATCAGGAATGCCAAGTAGGAACGATAACTTACCATTTGCATATCATTGAAATTAATGCCAATTTCATGTATAAAGAATACAATAAAATGTAAAAAAAAATAGAATTTAAGCTATTAATTGGCAACATATTAGCAGCTTTCTCATAATGCTTTAAAGAAAAAAAACACATAACAAAATTGAATTTCAGGATCTTTGACAATCGTTTTCCATTTCAAGAAAAAGAAATTGTTGTCCATACTCACTACACAATGGAGAGTTCAGCCTACCCAAGCCAATGCTCATTTTATTTTCAACTCACCATGTGCTATCCTATCCAGTCTTTTGGAGTAGTGATTTAATTTCCATCGCTGTGGATGGACAAACACATCCAGGTTTAACCTTGAGCTACCCTGAACTGCTTCTGCTAGCCTATGTATCTCTATTGCCCTTAGTGGAATCATAATAATAAAAATAAAATAATAAATAGCTGTTAGGGTGTATTGCTCCCCAAGGGAAGGGGAAGGTGACAGTGAGGCAGGCAGGGCACTGTCCCTTCCAACACAAGGGCAGTTTTACAGCATCAGACAAGAGCAGAGCAGGCTGGTGACAGACATCAAAGTCAACCAGCAGCACAGTGACAACCAAACATCTCTGTAGCTCCCTTCTTATCTCACAACAGGATGATATGGGTTACAGCTGCACTTTGAGCACAGGCAGCCAGAGAGAGGAGTGTACAGAGCCTGTATGTGTACATGGGCCCTGACATTATTTTCTGGAAAATATGTCATAAATGAAAGAAAAATTTGACATGTAACAATAGTCATAAAACAGGTTTACAATATATTTCTGAAGTCTGAAAGACCAAAAAATTGTAATTTGAACTCATTAATCTGATGTGTTCGTGGATTGATCCAATGAGGTTACTCCCTAGATTCCTTCAATGAAAGCCTGAAACAATCATTAATGATTAGAAGTGACATACAGTGAGCACTTTGGGAAATTGCCTCTCTCCTTCTCAGCCCTGCCTCCATAAGGACAGGCAGCCATCTCCTGCTAAGGGGGTTGAATATGGATCACCAGTTTAGCAGTATTCTGCAAGTTAGACTGCTCTGAGTAGTCTGCATATGTGGAAGAAGCTGTAACAAGCAAGGTAGATGTCCCTCCACTGATAAAGTCAAGGGTGTTTGGAGCTCATAACCTGGAGATGCAGAGCATCTTGCAGCTGTAATCACTCCTGGACAATCAATTTTGTGGCACGCAATTCTATATCATAATGACACTAAAAGTGGTCCTCTAACATCTTGGACAGAATGTAATTTTTTGAGAAAGATATGGTTAAGTTACAATTCAGCTGTAATGACTAGAGTGTTCTGCAGGGCATCCCTGATAATAAACTATTTCTGTGATTTAAATTATGAAAATTCCAAGTTCCATTGCTGTCCACTGCTGATTAATTTACAGGAAAATGTAAAGACAGAACATTCTTTCTTTTAGATCTGAATCAGAAACAGAAACTCCTGGTGAAAGATCCCTATTAAGTATGACAGGGTAAACTCAACAGTTTTAAACTGATAGTAAGAAAGCTGGAAAAATTCTCCAGGGAAATCCAATTTATTTTCATAAACACTACAGATTTAGGCTGAAGTGTCCTTTTAATGAAGAATACTTACTTAGAAAGTGGAAATAACTTCACTCCCATGACAGGGAAAAGTAGAATAAAAACTGCTTTCAGAAATGAAGGGGACTAAGTAAGTACAACAAAATAGATCAGCCTAGAGTTATTTAAGAGCACAGAAGATGTTGCAATACTCTTCAGAGCTAGCTCTTTCTAAAATTATCTGTTGGAGAGTTTAAGTTTCCTTGTAAATTATTTAAGAAATAAGAGTGAGTTATCTCACCATGTGGCAAAATCAAGAACTATCAGTGATAATAACAAAAGGACTCTTATCTGTAATAAGTTTCAATTTCCCAAGAAAATAGCCCTAAAAGCCAGAGTGGTTGGCTTTGAAAACACTTTTCTATTTAATCACCTTACATTCAGGTTTCTCTAACCAGAGGAAAAAAGAGAAGCAATTCCTGTCTTAGTTCAAGAGAATTTATCTTTGATGTTATGCTTACAATGTTTATCATTCTAAGTCCCCATGTTTCAAAGTGGAGGTTGCACTGCAACCACTGGAGATAGAAAAATGGAACATGAAAATAACCACCACTGCAAAGTGCTTTGAGGTATTCCAGTGAAAACTGGTTATTATTTGATATGACTTTATTGCCTACAGTAGCACACTCTGTGCACTCAATTTTCCCAGCCTCCTTACTGCTGCCTAGACTGCAGAAATGCACACTCTGGTAATTAGCAGCACATTAGTAGCCCTAAGGACACAAAAAAATTTAAATAGAATACACAATAAGTAACATAAATTTGTGTCATTTCCTTAACAAAACGCACCAGATTAAAACTATTCTAAAACTTATCACTAAGTGAATTTTAATATTTTTAATAGCAGAGAGGTATAAACCCCTGTGAATTTATTTAATCCAGATTTTAACACAAATGTATTGAGCATTTTGGAGGTTATGTATTTTGTTTCCGATAAGTTTCTTCACTGAACTCTGTATAAAAATATGAAGCCTTGCACCAGACAATTGCACGTAATGCAAAGTGATGCAGCAGTCTTTGCCCCTTCCAAGGGGATGTACCTAGGCATTCCCACCTGGCCCAACTGTATATTAATCCATTGAACTCTATGTTTTTGGAGTATCCTCACCACCAAGAAGACCAGAAGAGGATCAACAGGGCACCATTGGGATCCACAGAGTAGTATTTTCTTCTTAATCTGTCTCTCTCACTCTCTTTTTCCCCTTCCCCCACTTTTCTATTTCTTTCTCTCTCTGTCTCTCTCTCTCATGCCCACATTTACTGTTAAATAAAATCCATACTACTGACTTTGGTATATGGGCTTGTTTTTGCATTGATTCAGGCAGAGGTTTCTCTGATAATTTTAATAACCAGGTCATAACATCTCCTTATAGTAATATTAGCAACAAGCTTATGTCCCTAAAGCCATCTTCTACTTCTTATCCAAACATCCCAAAGATTCATTACCTGTGACAGGACTGTCAGGCCAGGGTCAGCTTGTTCCTCCATGCAACAGTATCTCAGACCTGGTTTACTTATAATGCTGAGTCATTTTGACCTGTTTCTGGAGGAATTTAGTGAAAGAAACCATCCATGCTTTTTCAACACCAGTGTGCTTGGCAATAATATGACCTGAGGTGTTTCAGATTCAAGAAAGATCATATTTTCCCAGGTTGAGATGTTCAGCATGTGCATGAATAAAATGCAAATATAACTGTGCAATTCATGAGGAACAGAAGCTTAACTCAAGAGCATTTCTATCTTAAAATCCTTGCTAAAAAGGCTAAACCTAAACACCTAAAATAATCAAGTGCTTAAAATATCCTCTAGATTTCTTTATGATTTTAAACATCAAATAATTTTAAAGAAAACTCTGAACATTTCCTGCTTATTTTAAAGGCTGTCTATTTAGAACATGCATGACGGTGCTTAGTCTCAGTATCTGTTTACCTAAATGTTGGGTTAATATTCAGTTGAAGATGACAACAGGGAGGCAATTCCAAGTGTTCTCACCAGGTTCTGAGGTTGAGACACAGGGACATTGGGGTAGTGGATGTTTCTTTGGGAATCCAAGCACATTTTTCACCTTCTGGACCACATTCATTCTGGACACCTTCTCTCATTTTTGTGCTGCTCCATTTGTTGTTGGTCTTCCACACATCTTGTCCTACATCATGTCTCTCCATTCACAGTCTCACAGCTTTTTTTTCTCCAGTCACTAAAATCATAGCCTCTGTATCTGGTTATCTCACAGTCACTGATGTCCCCCTCAATCTATAGTAGTATTGATGATGGTCTTTGTACATAGTTTTTGGGCTATTAAACCATAAACCCAGACAGAGAGGACTATTATTCCATAAACCCAGATATATCTACACTTACTATAAACCTAATCCATCTCTCCCTACATCAAATATATATGTCAACCTAGAAAACTTACATAAAAATTTTGCATCACACAATAAAATCTTCTCCCAAAAGAATTTCTGTCAAGTGCCAAACAAAATGTTTGCCACTCTTCTCATGGTAAACTAAATGGAAAAAAGAATAATTAAAGTTTTTCAATATCTAAGATAAAGCAATGGTAATAATGAAATTCATTACTTATGACTAATCTTCTAGTGGACTTAGAAACCCCAATCATGTATTTGAAGTTTTTTCTTTGTTCCATGGAAAAACATATGGGCTTTCTGCAAATGCAGATAAACTGCAATATGAGTACCTTGCAAGAACAACTCTCTATGATGAATAACCTGCTTACAACTTCCTCTCATCTCTGCAGCATCTGTATTATAGCACAGAGATGCAGAAAAACCAGGCTCAGAGACATTTCAAGAAATCACTCAAAACCAGGAGCAGATTGCTTATTAAGTTAACTGCTTCTTTTGTCTCTGGCGATCATGAAAAATTCATCTTTAATTTATTAACAAAACCACAGAATCACAGAATAAGCTGAGTAGGAAGGGATCCACAAGGATCCTGAAGTCCAGCTCCTGGCCCCGGCCCCAGGAATCCTACTATGTGCCTGAGAGCATTGTTCAAACTCTCCTTGAACTCAGTGGTGCTGTGACCACTTCCTGGGGATCTGTTCCAGCACCCAACCACCCTCTGGGTGAAGAACCTTTATCTATTATCTAACCTAAACCTCCCCTGACACAGCCTCAGGCCATTCCCTCGGGTCCTGTCACTGTTGACCACAGAGAAGAGATCAGTGCCTGCCTCTCCTCTTCCCCTCATGAGGAAGTTGTAACTGCAGTGATGTCTCTCCTCAGTCTCCTCCAGGATAAACAGACTAAGTAACCTCAGCCAGTCCTCAAAAATCTTCCCCTCAAGGCGCTTCACCATCTTTCTTTCCCTCCTTTAAGTGCTCCTGAATAATTTAACATATTTCTTATATTGTGGCACCCAAAATTGCCCCCAGTACTCAAGGCAAGGCTGCCCCAGTGCAGAGCAGAGCAGAGCAGAACAATCCCCTCCCTTGCCCAGCTCATGATGCTGGGTCTGATGCTTCCCAGGACAATTCTTTTTTCCCAGGACATTACTTTTTTCCTCTTTTATTCCTAAATAGGCATTACTGTCAGTTGTGACAGGCGGGACCTGTGTCCCGCCGGGAATGCCACGGAGGGTAGGGTCTGCCGGTGCTGGATAGCTAAAACAAGGCTTCCACCAAAGGCGGGAGGACGCTCAGGCTGCTGTGTTCCCCAGAGGGTTTTATTGAGGGAAAAGCAAAGCCGGAGGTGCAGGGAGACACCTCTTAGGAAGGGAGCGGGCTCTGAGAGCACGGTCCCGGGCGGGGTAAGGTATATATCAGAAACGGGATCAGAGGGTTGGGGTACAAACCAGCCAATAATGGACTGATACAGGAGAGGAGTACAGATGACCAACAGGGTGAGGACAGATGGGGACACGGGGGAAGGGGTGGCTAACAATAGGGAACCAATGAAAGCATAAAGACAAGGAACATTCCAGAACAAAGGGATAGCTCAACCAATGATGGACCTGAACAGGGATAGATGATTGGCATCAGGGGAGGGCAGGAAAATTATACAGAAGTGGTCTCCCAGGGCATCTCAGGTGGACTAACCCTGGGACCCCCTCCTACAGCCAGTTTTAGACACTGAAGGAGATACACCATAGATGTGGCTGAACAGGAAAAATCTTTCAATATTCCATGCCTAGTGTTTAGTCTTCAGGATGTATTCAGGGCAAGTGACCACACAGCTGGTGGTCGACAATAAAATTTAAGTATGATGGAACATTATACCCAAATATGAATGTCTTCTCTCTGTCTCTCTAACAGTCTGCAGCTACTTACAGTCTTCCTTATGGACCTCACAAGTCCCTTGACCATTATCTTCTTTGAGATTTTATGACACGTGTATTCTTAGAGTGTGTAGAAGACTGGTTGTGTGGACAGGAATCCCAACATGAGTTAGAAGAATTAAAAAAACACCTATATTTCTGAAGTGAATAATGTGAAAAGAGGAAAAAGAAACACAAAGGATAGAGGCTTAGAATGGAAATACCTGGAGCCATGTAAGGTATACATAAAACCTTCCTGAGTTGCCTAATTCACAGGACATTCTACATAGGCATTTCATATTTGGATTCATCTCTGAATTCCCTTTGTGAAACTTGTATGTGTCCCAATAGCTTCTTGGGGAAAATAAGCAGAAGCAGGAGTTCAGCAACAATGAGAAAAGAGTAGCCAGAGCAGCAAGCTGTGGGTGTAGATGCCCAACCACTGTCAGTCCTCTTTTAAATATTACTGACTGCTTATCTGAGCTATGAGCACCATATTTACAGATTCAACAGAAATAAATAGGATTATTCTGAATACTTAAGCTGTGTAACATCAGACATAAATGGGACATTCAGATTTCTCAAGAGTGTGTGTATAATGCAGATATCATTGGCCAAAACTTCACAACATACGTATATTTCAGAGCATCACTTGATGTACAGTTAATTGAATATTTCTGCACACAGAAATTATGAGCAGATCAAGTTCAGATCTTCGTTGTGCAGACTTCAGCCAGCTTGCATCTTTACAAATTTAATCCTGTATCTGGGAACAAACTTTATTATTTTAAACAATGCTGTGTTTCTCATTGCCAAGGTACTCACTAACTTCAGAAGTTCCTTGAAGGCAAGGTCCGAGTACCATGAGATTGATTGTTCATAATTTCTCCCATCTAAGAAACAAATTCTACCTTATGTTACTTTAATATCAGTTTAATAGCAGAAATTTTCATTTACCTTTATGGAATGACAGCTTCCCTAATTCACCTAAAAAAGACAGAAGTTATCAGTACTCACTGAAATTATTATGAATTCTACAGAAAAAAAAACAAAAAAGGTTTTGTTAAACTCTGTGCATATGTGTAATAGGCAAGACACAGCTGGCTTGTGATACACAGTATGTCAGGAAACGAGCTACCATTTGTTTGACTCTCTTTTAGACACTTTACGCTACTTTAATATACAGTTTTCTCTTTTATTCCATTGGGTAGCATCTCACAATTGTGTACATAGAAGAAAAAAAATCATCTCTTAAGTTCCACTGTCACCCACCTGTTATGTAGTTATTATAAATGTCATTCATATAAAATTGCAAAGGTAAACATTGCAGAGAGGTGAAACTATTAAGGGAATAAATGGTGGAATGAAGAGGGAATGAGGGGCAATATCAATGGTATTCTATCAAACCATTGTGAAATTGCTATTCTTGGTGAGTCATGATAACATAAAACAGAGTCACAGTCTTCAGGAAAAGTATAGATCAACATTACTTTTTTCCTCTTTTATTCCTAAATAGGAATATTTCCTTTCTGAACTGATGAAGAAGGTGCATTTAAAAAATCAATGTCATCCTGACAAGAACTACAGAGCACATCCATGTCTAAGGGTATTTTATCAGTACACATTGAAAATATTAAAAAACATCTTATGAGACTACTTCCCAGACTGTTTTATGCAGAACACCACTCTTTAGTTTGCTTCATGTAGCCAGAGATAATTTCTGTCCCAAGTGGTAAGTATGCTGATTTCCCTCAATATGTTAGCTCTGATCCCTTCAGGTTGCTACTTTGGAGACTGAATTTGAAATTATTTATATTGTGCTATTGGTAACAGTTAGGCTCATTGAAAGGAACTGAGTAGCAGAGTGTCTATTTAATTATGGCTTAGCATCAAATCAGGCCTAGTCTTTGTTGTTAGGGTAAAAAAGTACCTACAACACAATAACAGCAGCAACAACAACAACAGTGAGTTTTGGCTAAGGAGAAGAAAGGCATGGTTCTGTGTTTTTACATTCTTGAAATACAGCATCAAAAAGACATTGTGATGAAAAGTGCCTCATCAAAAGAAGCAAAGGATAACTTCTTTCTTTCCTCACCAAAAGTTATTGTGGATTTGGCCCACTCTTTCTGAACTCCATTTCTAGATACTGCAATGCGATTTGCATAAGATCTCCTGTGTGTAGATACACAGGAAATAATTTAATTTGCATTCATCTGGTGTCTTTCCCACCACACAACTCAGCTCTTTCCCTTTCATTTAACATCCCAGCTGTGCTGAGGTGTGTGGGGAGAGGGAGTCCAGAGGGCATGTTCTGATGACCACTCTGCCAAAGCAGGGCTAAGCCTGGTTTATCTGGAGATCCTGGCTCCTGCTGCATCCATGGATCTCAGTGCAGGGTACTGTGCAAAGTCTACAGGTCATAAACAAAAGAAGCACAGACAAATGAAGGGAACAAAAGACTATAATAATTGTATACAAGAGTGGGAATTTCAATACAACAAGAATAAAAGGCCCTTCTACAAATCCTCTGGTTCACCCTTCCACTCTGAGGCAGACGCAGTTGTACAGCTGTAATGTTGGGCAGACTCTTGTCAGATCTACCCTTCAGGTGCATCAGTATGACAAGTGCACAGATACCTCAGATCTTGGTGGTCTACCAAATGTATTGTTAGAAAGTTTCTCTCATGTTAATTCTCATTGCTACAGAGCTGACCAAACATGCTTATTCTTCCACAGCAGACAAGCAGACATGGAAAATACAGTATTCCTATATTCTTTATCTGTTTCCAAGATTTTGACTAAACCTTCTCAAACTTGTCAGGACTAAAACATTGCAATTCATCTGAGTTCTATTTAATTCTGAATGTTTTCTATGGGATCAATTTCCTATAGGTAGATCTCATAGGTTCACAGATGCACAAGGCCCAAAAATGTTTAAGAATTCCACCTGATGACTTACCAATGTTGAGTAGAGAAGTGCTTAATTGCCACCTCTTATATACTTACTCTTATGTCCTTTTATTTACATGTCCTTGTTTTATATTTTGGTGTTTTGGCAATAGCTTGAAATAATTGACTTGTCATCTTATGTTTGCTTGCAGACAAGGAGTCCATCAAATATCACCCCACAACGATTTATATATTGACACAAAATCTTATTCTTGTCCTTCACATATTCTTGCTCTCCAGCTTAAGAAAAAAATTGCTTCTTCCTGTTATGTTTAAAACTGGTGAATTTCAGATAAAATTTGCAAAACTTACACGGTGAAGCCTCTACTAAAGACTCATTTAATTTTAATTAGAGCTTTAGACATGCAGAATCTTCTACAGTTTTGTTTGTTGTTTGTGTTTTTTTTACCAAAGGTGAATTTTACTTAGTGGGTCATTTCCTTAGTTATCTTATGTATATATTTACATATTTTACAATATTTCTATCCATATAGCTCTATCTTTAGAGATACTATATTGTAAATAACTTAACCATCTCCATAAATGCCCTAATGTATATACAACTGCATCAACATATCTGTACTTTTTATTAATGGTCTTGATCTTTGAAACAGGTTTTTACTGAAATAACCTCTACCAGTTATTTCAGTTATATCAGTGTTCTAGTTAACTAAACGAGCATGAGGGTAGAAAATAATGGATCATGGTACACACATGGGATGCTTAAGGGCATACTGTTCTGATCATAAGCGGTAAAAGTTAAGGTATTTCTGCCCCAGCCACTTGCCACTGCACAATCCAAGATTCCTATCTCCTAAAATCCATAGCACATCTGTGTGTGCCTGTTTGTACCTTGGTTCTCTCAAAACACTGTACCAACAAAAGGCATATCAAATAACCAGAAGTTCATCACTTTATATGACTCCTCCATCCTCATCCCCACTTGCCATTGCTCAACCTTGAGGTATATTTATGCTGCATAGTAGAATATGGTGCAAAGATTAATCAGCAAGCAAGAATGCCTTGCTTCAAAATCAGAAATTCATCAGACATTCTCAGAGTGATTCTGAACCCAAGTTAATAAACCTGCTAAGACATGAACAGGAGATTAAGGAGAACTCAAGTCATGATGACAGACCTCAATGAGCAATACTTTGTGGTGGGAAAGCAGCAAGATGCTGGAGGCAATTATTTCCTAACCTGATTCAACTCTAGAAATAGCAGTTAATTTTGTCCAATTTTCTGCACCTTTTGAAAACACTATAAAATATTTTGATGTATCTAGACAGCAGTGCTGAGGGAGGGCCAGCAATGATGGCTCAAGTAATCTCTCTCGCACTCCTTTTCCTGCAGGGGATCCTACATCCTCACTCGCAGTCCCGCAGGACTCAACAGAGACTAGGACATTATTAGGTGCTGGGAAAGCTGGGAATTAGAGGATGGGGGAAGTCACAAAATTAAATATAGGAAAGGAAAGGAAAAGCTGATCTAACAAGAATATTTATGGTGTGCAAGTTATCCAGCACTGAGTCCTTGACATGCTATCTGCCATCACCAACACCAGTTTGGTAAATATATATTAATTTATATGTATAAATTTATAAAGAGTCATTAGGTTAGCTAGCTACATCAGCCTGGGCCCACATTAGCTATAGACTGTGGCAAAAGATTGGCTGGACAGGCAAAATGTCTTGCAGTATAACCATGAGGTTTCAGAAAAACCAATCCTAGCAACGTAAAACACTTATATTTCATTGTATGCATAAAGTGCAGTAAGAAAATCTGTTTGTTACCATGGAGCCCACTCTTTGAGCAATATGGTAAAATCCAGCAAAGTTTTATGTGTGATGTGGGTACAATATAATCTGTGGTTTTCTTACAGGTACATGGATGGCCCAATGGAGAAATTGATTACGCATCAGCATCCTAGAGAAAACAAAGACCAAGAATTTTGGTTTTAAGTGACAAAAATTGAGCCATGCATATTACCTATAGTCTTTCCATTCAATTACTTTTGTTTTACAAGTAACCTCTAAGTAGCTGTAGATCTTTTGTTGACTCCTCCAAGACAAATATTCCACATATAAGTAAGTGGAATATTATCTAGACAGTATGTGGGAGATTTCAAGATAGTAGAGCCTTACAATAACTTACTCAGTATTGATATTTTAATTGTTTCCACATTTTAAATTAAGATTACTTGAAGTTAATATTTTCAGTTATCTAATAAAAGTGAAATAAAATACATATTTTTCTCTTTTTGGCATTAATTTTAGTATAGGAGTTACTTGAACTGAAATATATTTTTCTAGGCTGTTACTAAGATTGGTGTTAATACATTTCTTATTTTTTTAATCCAAATATAAAATACAGTGTGGGAGATTGTAATTTAACATAATACAGTCCCTGTCATCTGAGTATATTTTCTTAGGCCTTGTAACACTTTCCAGTTTCTTTTCATACATTAATTTCCAGACACTCACACACTGAGAGTAAAGAAATTTTTGTAGTCAATCCAATTCTGAAAAACTGGGATTTAGTCCTGTCAAATTATGCTCACCCATTGTATGGTTCAGTGCAGAATCCTGGGTTGTTCCAACACATCCCTTCGTAGGTCCACCCTGCAGCCTATGGTGAAGAACTGATTTGGCTAATGGCAGCAACACTTTAACAAACTTCTCTAAAGAAACAAAACTATACTTCAGTTCTTTGCTCTGACCTGCATATTATTTGGTCCTGAATCTGATACATACTTTTTTACTGATGATCTGTAGTTTTAATGTGCACTTATCTTTCCACTGTGCTTGGTAAAAAGAGACTCTGCCTTCATGTTGTCTTCCTCTTCCTGTTCTAGTTTCCCTCTTCTTCACATTAGGCCAACATTTTCATCTATGAAGGCATGCAGTAAGCCAGCTCGAGCACTGGCCTTCTGAAAAGTAAGCAAGTATCATGTTTTATTAGTATTAAAGTAAAATGTTGTCAGAGAGTGAAAATAAATAGTTTGGGGCATAAAGGAGGTAAGAGTGGCCATCACTTTCCAGTGAATATACTAATTTACAAGCATATCAAAGTACAGCCTCAAAAACTAATTACAGGTAGCAACCTTCTCTTTCATCTCTGTCTAAGAAAACTCTTTTTTTTTTCCCACTCTGTGTTATAACATCTTTACACCTCAAGGAGTATTTTACAATGCTTGCTGAACATAGCATGTTTTGCATTTGTCAGCTTTTTCAAATGTTTACAGGAGAGAGAAAACCATAATGAGCAGGAAAAAGATGGCAGTGAAATATACTGAAGGTAAGCAGAATGGATCTCTTATGGCTCATCTGGCTGACTTCTGGCCTCCAGAAGAATTTGCTGTTTGGAAGAGACAGTATTTACTTCCAAATAAGTATACATCTATTATTCATTATATGACACCTGCTGCATTCCCATGGAGTTATTAAAGCTGCACAAGACACAATTCACTGCTAGCAGAATAAATTGTATGTTACCATCCAGCATAGGTAGGATGTGTCTCTTAGATCCATTCAGAAAGGGAAGATATCAGTCACATGTGATTTTATTACAACTCTAAATTTAGTCTATAAATTTTTCTTTTTATTTCTTCTGTATACAAACATCAGGAACTTTACATTGAGGATGAGTACAGGTTTTAAAGCTCATCTCTCCAATTCTCCCTTCCAGAATGTAGTTATAAGACACAAGTGAACAACTCTTTTCAAAACATTTTTTTTCAGTAGAAAATTTCCTTCTTTGACAAATTCCCATTTTGTTGAAATTTTTCAATTCTTACTGGAAAAAGGAAAAAAACACCAACAAAAAATCAATCCATGTGAAACCATCTTTCTCTACTGAAATGGCATAATGTTTTTGTCAGATGTTAATATCCTTGTAAAACATTAGGTCATCCTTTGGTAGTTTTTGACATCCCCTTATGGCATTTCAAGACTAGGCACATAAAAACCCATATTTTAAACCTCCATTTCCCTTCAGCAAAAGGACATCTTCTACAGTGCCAAATTAGTTCTGCATGAGAACCACCCTGTTTGCTTGCTGTCTAGCAAAATATAATCCCCTTTCCTGCTTGGTGTCTAGGGATGCTACTCTTGTGCAAAATATAATTAAACATTATTAATGCACAATTATATCAACATCCCCATACCTATTAGAGAAGGTTTGTTTGTCTTGAACTTTTGTAAACACAATTAAATATAATAGTCAATTAAGGTACTGAAATTGCCTAATAACCAATTGTATGTCTATCTAGGGACTTTCAGCAAGAAAGGACACCAAACTAGAAATACAAAACCAAAATCACAAATACTGTGATAAAACTGATAATCATTAAAAGATACTAAAAATGTTATATTCCACTACTTTCATCGGTTTATTCCAATAATTTAGAAATTTTCATTCTGTAAGTTTCTTAAAGAATTAAGCATGTCAGAATTGGTCCCTTTGATTTGATGAAAAGTTATCAAGGGAAGAAGTAACTCTCCAAGAAAGCACCAAGGACAGAGACTGCTCTACCTCTCTGGAAACACATTCCACCAATTTCCCTCATAGAGAAAAAGCTTCTAATTCCCAGATGGAGTCTCTCCTGCATAAATACATGTCTACCACATCTCTTCCACCAACCAGCAATGCTGTGAAGAGTTTGACTGCATCTTCTTTATGGCTTCCATCTTGGTACTGACCAGTTGGTTTTAGGTTCCCCCTTAGCCACCTCTTCCCTTCCTGAACAAACCTACTTCCCTCAGCACCTCTTCATATGGCAAGTGCTCCAGCCCTGACCGCTGTGTGGGCCTCTGATAAACACACTCCAGTTCATTAATATCTTTCTTGTATTTGGGGTACTCAAATCCTGGATACACAGGTCTAGAACTAAGCAGTGCTGACTAGAAGAGACTACAGCCTAGGGTGTTGTTGCTTTTCTTTGTTGCACACAGATTCCTGTTCAGCTTGCTGCCTCTCAGCTATTTTCCTGCAGAGCTGCTCCCTGGTCAGGCTTCCCACAGTCCCCAGTCTTTGCTGATTCCAGGAACTCCCTCTCCCAGGTGCAAGACTTTGCATTTGTCACTGTTAACGTTCAAAATGTTCCCTGTTGCCCCCATCTTCCAGCTTGTCCAGGTTGTTCTGGAGAGAAATCTGGACACTGAGCATACTGGACCTTATGTTTCATGTCATCAGCAAACTTGATGAGGGCACATTTTGTAACCTCCTCACAGTCATTGCTGCATATTACGTGGGATGTGAACCAGACAGATCCCTGCAGTATCCTCGCAAGAAACTTATCAGGTAAAGTCCATCCCACTAACCACTCTCTGAGACTCATCATCCAAATTGTCTTTTTACAGTTTATTTGCCCATCCACCCACTCTGTAATATCCCTACTTGGATATAGGAATATTGTGGCTGACAATGTTGAAAGCCTTGATAAAGAATATCACATCTACTACTGTCCCATAATCTAAAAATCCTGGTATTTGGTCATACAAAGCAGTCAGGCCAGTTAGGGCTAATTTACAAATCATGAATCTCTGCTGACTATGCCCAACCATCTAAGACACCCAGATTCTTGTAACAAAAGAAATAATTTTCTTGTTAACCACACCTTTTGTCTGGTGCTATGGTTACCCTTCCAGTGCTTCTTGGACGCTAATATTGTCAGCATTCCTCCAGCAGATTGGGGAAGGGCTGGAGGGGATGAGAATGGTGTGGTATTTCAGCAGCATGTTGATTATATTCATGGGAGTCTGAGAGTCCACATGGAAAGCTAGGTCCATACCACATACAGACCTAGGTCTATACCACATACAGTATTTCCAGAGGTTAAGCTCAAACAGCTCAGACAATAAACACTTCACCAGTACACAATTATTAAAACAGGGTAATACATGACCCTGATTGTCAATACAAGGCCTTTTATTAGAAATGAAACAAAAACCACATTCACTTGGCTCCCAAACACATGGTACAAACAGTGGAAGAGCAGCAGTGATGCTCAGCAAGGAACACTTGTAGCACAACCGTGGAGTGTCAGGGCATTGGGGTCACCAGCAGGAACAGCACACTGTGCCCACCCATGCTGCAGCTGCCGGCTGATCACACTCCTAGCCTCCTACTTCATTTCTCTTCACTAGAAATCAATACCCTTTGGAAAAATTTTGTGCTCTTCTCATGAAAAAAAATCTTGTCCCAGGACAGGTCCTCTCACTGTGTGCAAGAAGCTAATCCACACACAGAGTTGAGGTATTTGATTTATATATTGTTCTGTGAAGAAAAGGGATCTGGATGGCAATTACACAAAGCCAGAACACTGACTATAAAAATCTTTCAGTGTTATACATTTTAGCAAAGGCAATAATGTTCACTGGCTACAAATCACATTGTTCTTTCATTAAATATTATTCTATCTTCTACTGGTTAAATTATTCTCTTACTTCTCCTGCTAATTAGTCTGCGTATTAAATCCTCTTCAATTGAGCTGATGCCTTCATTGAGACAGTGGTTCTGATCCCACTCTTTGCTTAGTTGGATGAGATGGCTTTGTTTTATTCCTCAAAAGCTGGCATTACCTTCGTTGTTTCCCCAAGTGTCCTTTGTTCACTGGTTCAGTTATGCCTGGGTTCAGCTGATGCATTGAATGAAGTTTATTTCTTCCATTATTTTCTCTATAGCTGCTGCATTACTGAGACATGTTAAACATAATTTATTTCTTTGGGAGCCATACATCAATATTAGAGTATGTCAAGTCAAGTGTGCTGAAACCAAGTATCACAGACAACCAAAGGCTGTAGTTATTTTCTTCATTGACTAATAGACAAATGAAGAGTCAATGTGAATAAAAGCTTAAGAACTTTCTTTACTTCTTCATCAAAAGTCTCAGGGGTCTGTACAAACATACAACTATTAGTAATATTTAGCCAATGCATGTGCTACTGTTATAAACACACTGGCTTCAAACACATCCTTAGGCACCAAAACAGAGAATAAACTAGAGAGAGACTCTTGGGATCTTGAAGCTAAAGGCTGAATATCTGGCCAACAATCTAGACCAATTCAATACTTGGAATGCCTGACTGGGACCACGGGTACCTGTAGAAGATTATACTGGGTTCTGACAACACAGACATCTTAGAGGAAAAGACAGTCTCGTTAGCATCAAACTGTCATAGGCAGAAAGCTCCCCATGTGTCAAATGAAAGATGTTTGAGCCACCCTAGTTAAAAGAAAGTCTGGTGAGAATAGGGAAAAGTCTCAAGTTCTTGTTATGTTTCATACTTGAATTCTTTTCAGGAGTGGAATGAATACTATGCACATATTGTCATGAGTGCCTGCCTGCAAGAGGAGAAAGAGGTGAGAAAAGTTCCCTCCTCATTGCCTTCCTCATTGTCATGGTTTGACGCTGGCACAATGCCAGTGCCCCCATGAAAATGTGATCCCTACCTTGAATGCTGTGAAGTGGAATCTAGAATAGAGCAAAGCAGGCCCAAGCTTAATAACAGGAAAAAAACTTTATTAAACTACTACTACAAAAGAAAAGAGAAAACTAAAGAAGGGGAAAAAAAAAACACACAAAGATCCAAATGAAAACCTTGCAAAACATTCCTCCCCCAACCACCCAACTCCAACAAACCACAGTGAGACACAATCTGGACCCCAATCAGGTTTCCACCGTCCAAGCAATCGATACTCAGTCCATCGAGGGAACAGAGTCTCTCCTGTGCCACAGACCCCCCAAGAAACACAGCTCCACATCCTGTGTTTCCATGTCACACATGGCACCGCCCGGAGAAAAAGTTTGCCATGGTGACCCTTCTCCTTTCCATGCACAGTGCTCTCACCACAATGCATGGATGGTCAGACTGCCTTTAGGATTTTTTTCCTTTCAAGGATGCCCTGCCAAGAGGGGAGAAAACAACAGTTCAGTTTTTCATTGTTTGGGACCACAGTCCCCCCCCATTTTCCCCTGGGGCCGAGGGCTCAAGAACAGAGATCTTCTTCTCTTCTCTTTCCTTTCCAGGGCAAGGCGGCGCCACCACAAACCCCCTAACCTTTTCTCTGTTCACTCCACTTTTGTCTTTTTCCCAGCTGAAGCAGGTCTCTTGACTCACTGGCATCGTCCCAAAACACAGTCCCTCTTGAAGGAGAAGATTTGGTTCAGGTTGTGGCTAACACGGAAAGTCCAGCCAAAAAGCCACTCCTTGTCCCCCTCCCATCCAGAATTCCTCCTCCCAACATCCCATCCCAGGGTCCAAGGTGTCCCTCTTCCTCTCTTTCAATTCGATGAGGGGAAAGGAAAATTCACAAAGCTTTCATTTCTCAAGGAAGGGTTAAAAGTCCGAACTCCCAGGATGGTTCGATGCCCGGACATCCAGCAACTCCCACACAACTGGGCACCTTGCAGCAGCTCCCCCCGCTCCTCCTTCCTTGCGGCTTTCTCTCTCCCTCTCGGGAGAGGAACTCTGGGGGGGGAAATGGAGACATCCCAGATTTCTTCTACCCTTCCATCTGCAGGGGCCAGCCCGGTTCCAGTCCTTCCACCACCCTTGGGGCCTTCGGCCTACCTTTCTCAGGCCATGGGCTTCCCCTCCCCCACCCAGCTCGTGGCTGGGCAGGGGAGAGTTTGCACTGCACGCTGACCGGAACCAAAGAGAGCGAGTTCCCCTGGGAATTCTGCTTTCAACCCCTCTATGTTCTCAGAGGCGTGTCTACTTTCAATTGGTCAATATCTAAATTGACCTCTTCCTTCCGGAAAAATTCTCTTTCCATGTCAAACCACGACACTCATGGAGTCCCCAGCCCCTGAAAAGATTCTGAAGAACAAGGGACAGACTGAGGCTAACTGCTTTGAAGGGGCTCTGGGGATTGACCTACTGTCTTCAGGTTTTTTCCTGATGAAACTGCCAACAATTATGCCAAATATGACTTTGCAATATGGATAAGTATTTTCCAGCCTCATAACTACAGTTTACACACTTCTTGGCATGGAAAAGGTCATGTAAATACAGATTGAAGCAAAATAAGCATTTTTAAGGGGATTCATTTTCTTCAGCTACCCTTGGATATGTATAGAATCTAGCACCGTGTCATTTAGCATATGACACATACAAAATATATTAGTCAAAAATACATGCTCTTGAACAAGAGATGTTAAGAGTTCATGAATTCAAGTTTAGATATAAGAGCTGATATTGCTTTGCTATGGGAATATGTTGGTGATAGTTCTCAGGAACTTGGACATCCCTCACCAGCCAGAATAAACTGAAATAGCCACTGTTATTAAAGTAATTTAATGTAGCTGTTGTATGAGTGAAATTTCACACTGACACATGAAAAACGTCGAGCAGAATTTTCCTTCCTAAAATAAAACTGATTTCCCTGACAGATGCCTGTGTTTCACAACAGTAGCCATGATGCAACTATGGAAACTAACTGAAAAAGGCATTGAAGAACATGTTCACTATAGGTTGGATAAAATAAGTCAAACTATATATTTTGATTAGTAATTTCCTCCCATGTTTGATACTATTCTTGACAAGTAGGAGACAGCATAAAGAGGAAGGAAAAAAAGTGTGCCTACATGTCTAATAATGAAATTAACTTAATTATTGTAACAAGAAGGTTTAAGCTATGCATTTGGTCAAAGATTTTCATAAGAAAAAGTTTTCATAAAATAAAGAAACAATTGGATGTATTGCTTAGGAGCAACCTATAGTTCTTATAGCTGCATTTTAAGTACAAGTAAAAAGCACATCTATTGGTGTGAAACTCTGATTCTGGATCATACAGAAGCCTCATTTTTCATTTGATTTCATATGATACAAAACAGAGCAATTACAATTCAAAGCTTTCTTGAAGAGCAAGAGCAAAACAGGACTGTCCTTCAGGAAGTCACATGTCTAGTGGGACAAAAAACCTCCACATGATGAAATCTGGAGGGTAATGAATGTGATGAATAGATTAAAGATTAATCACACATAATGTTTGTAACATTGCTAAAGCTGTCTGACACTGCACATTTGAAGACCATTATTTTCAAAAGATTTTAAATCAAATCAAACTTTAGCATTTAATCCTTCCATTTCACTTAGCTATGGAAAGTAAGGCACCTAATTAATTACCACTAAAGGCAACAGAGGGAGGTAAATGCTTGCAGATTACCTTGTTTTAAGGACTGTTTAAGCTTGGTGGCTACCATTGATCTCCACAGAATATGAGGGCAGTCAGCTAGTCCTAGATACCTCTTCAGCAGCTGTGATTGCACAAGCAGAACCCCTTGCAGAGATTGCAATTTACTTGCACTTTTTCATGTGAAAACTTATTTAGGATACCTATAAGGTATCTCTGAAGATATCTGAATGCTACTTTTAAGACATATGACTAGATCTTTATGTGATGGGCTTTGGATGCTTGAGGAGTGTACCATGGGTCTCTGAAGTTTCACCGTTACTGTCCCTTCCTAAGATCTGCTTTAAAAAGTATTTACCTTATGCTGCTCTTTTTTGACCCTCAAGAAACACCAAGTGCACCAGGCATCCTGATTAACTGTGACCTCACATTCAATCAGGTGAAAGAATGTTCCTTTTCAGGTGATTTCAGTTACTACACAGAAACTTGTTAAATTAAGTGAGAACATTTGTTTCAACTTCACTCAGAATTACTGACAGCTGAGACAGATTAAATGCTAAACCAAAGATGAAACGTTTAATCAATCACAAAGTAGTTTTCTGTGGAGCAGGGAGAAGGCAGGAGAGGTGAGTACATTCTGTAACTATGATGTATTTTTGTGCTTTTATAACACCCTTCAGCCAACGATTTTAGAAAACTTCCTGGCAGCTTTCAGAAAGCTTTTAGAATAAAAAAAAAAAAAAAGGCAGTGAAGTCAAAGAAAAATAATATTTTTCTTTCCTCTTCATCCTCTAATACAATATTTGTTATTTTCTAACCCATGAGAGACAGAGCTAATGAATTATTTGGTAGAAATGAAATGCAGTTTTAACTGAAATGAAGTAAAAAACCTTCAGGAAAGAATAATCTTGGAATACATATCACAGACTGCAGTTAGCAAAATAAAATTAATATCAGTGTCACTGGTGAAAGAACAATTTAATTTCTTCAGAAGTTAATAAAAAATGAGATCTCACCAACCTACATTCTGTTTAGATTTGTATTCATATATGCAAAATCCACTCATCCCAAATGGTTGGAAGCATTTGACATTAAGTATTGGTTCCCTGTACTCTCAATGCATGTAACAGACACATGTTTTAAGTAGACACAATCATTTTATGGAGACGATCACATTTCTCTGTAGTCACTGAATAGAAAGAAATAGAGAGAGAAAAACATGCAAACACTAAATTAATTTCATGTTCCCTTCTGTCCATTCCTCCAGATATCTGCACTTTAAGGCAATCATAGAATCATGCTGTCATAGACTGGTTTGAGTTGGAAGGAACCCTTAAAGCTCCTCTAGTCCAACCCCCCTGCACTTAGCAGAGACATTTTAAACTACATCAGAGCCTTATTCAATCTGGCCTTGAATATTTCCACTGATGGGGCATCCACAACCTCTCTGGGCAACCTGTTCCGGTGTTTCACAAATTTCCATGTAAAAAAATTTTTCCTTATATCTGAATCCACCCTCTTTTAGCTCAAAGCCATTAGCCTTTGTCCTATTGCAACAGGGCATGCTAAAATCTCTGTCTCCCAGCTTTCCTATAAGCCCCCTTTAATTACTGAAAGGCTCCTTTAGGATCTCCCTGGAGGCTTCTCCAGGCTGAACAGCCCCAGCTCCCAGCCTTTCCTCACAGGAGAGGTTCTCCAGCCCTTGCCCATCTTCTTGGCCCTGCTCTAGACTTACTGCAACAGGCCCACGTCATTCCTTTGCTGAGGATGCCAGAGCTGGACACACTATTCCCATTAGAGACCCACAAGAGAGAAGTAGAGGGGCAGAATCACCTCCCTTCACCTGCTGGTCAAACTTCTTTTGATACAACCCAGGATACTTTAGACTTTCTCAGCTGCAAGCACATATTGCCAGCTCATGTCCAGCTTTTGATCTGCCACAAGTCCTTCTTGGCAGTGCTGCTCTCAATCTCTTCATCCCCCAGCCTGTACTGATGCCTGGAGTTAAATGCTCTGTGCTATCATGACAGTACATGTCCAGTTTTGTTTGACACATTCATCCAAATACCAAAAGCAGCAATATGATTCTTGTTTTCTGTAAGGGAAAATGAAAATATAATCCATACTATTCTATAGTATTGTTATCCCCTCTTGCTAAGTGACCACCTTCCTACATAGTAATCATTGAAAGTATGCCAATTTTCCTAATCATCCAGAAGCCCTCATCACACTATATGGACACTGAGAGGTTGTGCCTGTAAGCTCACTTGAGGAGGAAGCATGGGAAACTGGAGAGGAGGATGGATAAAAGCACCTTTTCTGTCTGTCCTGTTATGAGTTGAGGGACAACTGCTATAGAACTTCAACCTAGACCAGCCAGGTCAGGGCTGGAGGATGGACAAACGGGGCCCAAGCCCTGGGCAGTGACTCTGGCCAGACATGATGGGGACAGACTGCTTCGGTGTTTGAGTGACCCATGGATGTGTGTGCTGTGGCAGAGTCTGCCTGGAAAGCCCTGCCCTGGTGGTCTCAAGGAAGAACACTTGCTGACAGTGGTGGTGATGTCTGTGTGATTGCTGGTGTTTGAATGGGTGCCAGGAACAGCACTGCTTCCTGTCCTGATCTCTGCAGCCAGATGTGTGATGTGTGTGTGTATCTGCATGGGACAGGAGAATTCCCCTGAGACTGAACATTCACTAGGTGGGCTTCCTTTATCATCTTCTCTGGGCTGTGGCTCCACTAATGGGGTTCCTGCAATTTCCTTGAAGATCTCTGGTCCCTTTTAAGAACAATGGCAGTCTACCACTGTCAAATGTTTATTGTAAATATGTAACACTGACATACATGAAGATTTCCACCTGGACACATAGAAAATTACATCTTGCTTAAGTTTCACTTTATTAGGTCACCAATTTTAACCTCATTTATATGTTTATACCATTGGGAAAATTGCCTGGAGCAGTGCTTGTCTGTGAAGAATCAGTTACTTAAATTACTGAGAAATATAATTTGTTTGTCTTATCAGCTCTGGCCGCATTTCACATTCTCAGGGGTATGTGGTTTTGACAGAGAGCTGCAGAAAGGGTGCAGGATGTGAATATTTACTTCCATCAGACCATTGTAGTAGTCTGGAAACCCATTTGAATTAATTGTCCTGGTTTGTTGGTTTTATTTTAATGTATCATGTATGTCATGCATTAAATAGCTATCTAAATATCCTGGTTTAATTAACATGATTTAGAAGTTGCTCACTCTTCCATGATTTGACTAAGATCAGTTAGAATTATTGTCTTGGGGGGTCTTTTTATAACGCATATGTTTGTTTAGCAAAGAAGGAATTTTAAAAATTCTTATAACTGAATGCACTTGAATTCTGAGGTTTTTAACCAGTTTTGGAAAAGGCCAGCTTCATTGTGCCCATACAAAGAAATATCACAAAAATTTTCAGTTATTTGACATGGTAACTGCAATTTCTGTTCGGCCTAAACACATGAATCAGGAAGAGATCTGCACAAATGGAGCTTTTCCAACCACTATTTGAAAACCTACAAACAGGCATGAGTAGAAATCACAGAATCTTGAAATGGTTAGGGTTAAAAGGGACCTTAAAAGTCATCCTGTTCCAAACACCTGGCCATGGGCTGGGATGCCTTTCACTAGACCAGGTGAAAAGGTCCCATCCAGCCTGGCCATTAATACCTCCAGGGATGGTATAGCCACAACTTCCCTGAGCAACCTGTTCAAATATCTCACCACCCTCAAGAATTTCTTCTTACCTAAATAGACCCTCTTTAAATTTAAAGCCATTGCCCTTGTCACTACAGGCCCTTGGAAAAAGCTGCTTTCCAGCTTTCTTATAGGCCCACTTCAGGCACAGAAGGCTGCTTCAAGGTATCCCTGCAGCCTGTTCTTCTTCATCCAACTCTCTCATCCTGTCTTCATAGGAGAGTTGCTCTAGTCCTCTGACAATCTTCATGGCCCTCCTCCAGACTTGCTCCAACAGGTCAACATGAGCAAAAGGAATAAATGATTAGACAATTAATTTCCATTTTTGTCAGTGTCCTTAACACCTAATATTCTGGAAACCTAGAAAGAAAACACTAATTTCTATCAAGACATGATCAATCCTATCAAGACATGATCTAGTTATGATCTAGAAACTCCTGCTATATGCTGTAAGCAGAATACATATAAATGGAACTACATTAAACTGAAATCTCAGGTGCTCTGTGTACTGCTGTGTACCAATTTTACCCAAATTCACCTATAGTTCTCAAGGAGAATTAAAATGCTTAATGAAATTTCAGTAGTACATAATCCGTGAGGACTAAGGCTAAGGTAGATATGCATAAATTCCATTAGTCTGAGATTGTTTAGCATCATCAGTGACATAGGCATGCCAGTAATAAGCATGAAGAATTTTGAAGACTTTTCATACTGATAAACTGTGGTAAGCAAATGACTGTTGGCAAGAAATTTTGTCAAAAAATCCTAGAAACAGAGGGATGTAGACATTAAATGGTAAGACAACACCTACCTTAGTTTGAAAGCACAGCCAGTGGAAAGGAAGGAAATCAGCCAATCTGTGGATGGAGCAGCCCACAGGTGAGGAAAAAATCTCAGGGAAACTTAACACATGAAGCTCTCTGGAGTTTCCTCAATGTGTATCATTGATACCTTAATAATTGCTAGATCTATTTGATTGGTCATGCATTAAGAAAATATGCTACTGTCCATAATTATGATTTCAATAACAGTAGATTTGGTTATGACTACAAAAATTTTATTAGGAAAGAAAATTACTTTTGAATATTTTTAATTTGCAATTAATCTAGATAGGCATCTGAAAATGTAGATAAGGGCTATTAGCATATTCAGAAATATTTATCACTAATGTCCACTGATTCCAAAAATCTCTGTATTGGCACATGTTATTATTATAGAGATTTTGCCATTCCAAGACGTACAGAGGACAGACAGATGTTGTTCTAGTAACAGAGAAGTCATTTATAAAAGAATACTTAGAGTCAAAACAGACAAATTAGTTTGCCATATCAGCTCATAACACAAAATATCTGTCACAGGCAGTAATATCACTACAGTATCACTGCCTGACCAAGATAGCATCAGATGCATTGCTGTGACATGCTCAGATAGGCCTAAAAAGCTGCAAATCTAGGAGACAGGATATGTGGGATTGTTCAAGTATGTAATTATAAGACATAACTTCACAGACAATTCTGAGACTATATTTTTGGACTCTGTAAATATAGCAGCTAGGCTGAAACGACAGCCAAAGACAAGCAATACCATTGCCCACAAGTTCTAAAGGAAATCAATTCATGCCACATGTAATCATGCAGTTAAAACTGTCTCAGTATCAAGCATAGAAAGTAGTAAACATGATGAATTTTTTTTTAAATTACTCTGGTAACCCCAGTGACTTAAATCTGAAACTGTACAAAGCAAATTATTAGAAAGTATAATGAACCATAGAATTAAAAAGTTGATACTTGGATAAAAATATCTTGTAG
Organism: Lonchura striata; assembly: GCF_050655825.1. Taxonomy (NCBI): domain Eukaryota; kingdom Metazoa; phylum Chordata; class Aves; order Passeriformes; family Estrildidae; genus Lonchura; species Lonchura striata. Next base: position 139,676,954 of record NC_140704.1, on the reverse strand, counting down.
AAGAATCAACATAGTTTTGTAAAGAGAAGCTATGCCTCACAAATAAATGGTAGAAAAACCTAACTGGTATAATCTTCCAGGATCCTCAGACAGCACTCAGCAGGGTTGCCCACCAAATCCAGTTACAGGCAGTAAGCTCTTGTGAAGTAAGAGGGAAGTCCCCATAGGGATAATGATCTCCTCTAAGGCTATAAAACAAAAGTAAGGCAAAAGAATTAGTTTTTGGTTTTTTTTTTCTTCAATGGAAAGAGAGAAACAACGGGATCCTCTAGATGTCTGTGTGAAGCTTTGTACTTCAACATGCTCAAAAATTATCTGGAAAATGAAAATGCTTAAGTGATTTGGTTTTCTAATACCTCTAAGATATTCAGGCCTATAACTGCAAAAGCATAGTGGGTAGGGTTGGGGAAATAGAAAAAGAAACTCATGAAAGTGAGCAGTAACAAATGAAAATCAATCCAGATAAACTAATGCACAAAGTGAAAAACAACCTTACCTTTATATTTTCATTACTGGATTTAAAATTACCTATCACTACTTGAGATAAAGATCCTGGTGTTTTCTTGCAAAAACCTGATCTCAGCTAAGATCAAAGCCCATTAAAAATATAGAAACAGAAAATAATATAGAACAGCTTGATATATATCCAAAACGCATCCACAGCACAAATATTATATTGTGCTGCTTTGGTGTTTCTCCACTCTTCTATTCATGTGTAGAACATAGGTTGAAAAGGACATTGAAGGATAGAGAATGAGATTTTCAACTGTTGCTGCAGGTGCTTTAATCCAAACTCTTTCTTTTCAAAGAATTTTGCTTTATAGAGATGCCTATGTTCTACATATGCCTAAGTTTTATCCTGGCATCCTGAGTGCCAACAGATCTGCCCTTGGTCCATCAGAACTGCAGCATTAAGCAAGCCAAGGTATGAAGGTTCCTGAGCTCCACATGAGCTGCAGCCAGGCTCCTGCAGACTTTGCCAAATGCTGTGGGCACTCAGAGAGCAGATGCACCAGGCTGAGCTCTTGAATCAGGGGGAAGGTGTAGCTCCCACTAATTCTCCCCATGGACTCCTCCTTCTACAGGCCATGAACAGTCACCGGTCATTTCTCAGAGGAATGAGTATGTGTGGGTCCCTCCCAATTAAGTTATCCATTCTCTCAAATTAGCTACATATAAAAAATAATAAATTTAATGTAGTACCAAATACAACCTAGAGCTACCAGCTCAGCACAAAGCTACCAGCTCAACACCACAGCTGCTAAACTTTCTTGTGTGTCTTTTGATAGTGAGAATAAGTGTCTAAACTACTCAAAAAATTATTTTCAAATTGCATAATGTAACAGCAGGTGGCACTGTCACATCAAAACTTGTACAATCATTTCCTGTTCAAACTGATTCAGATTTTACTCCTAGATAATGGAACTGAAAAGTGAGTGACAAGCAAATTTGCACATTATAATTAAACATAATTTCCTAAATATTCTTCTGCATTTCTGATCCACCATTTGAGTCTTGAAAAGTTTTAATCCTTTGATTTGAGCTATTGCATTTGCCAATACACTTGCAATGATCCCCTTTGTTCTGTTTAGCCATCCTTTCAGTTCTATATTCCCTGAAGAAATAAGCTGAAGCATACATAATTATTTCTCACAAAACTGCTTAGCTAATGAGACACAAGACTGAAATTTCCTCTCTTTTCACATACAGTATAATGTATGAAAGCTGTAATGACAAAGAAAAATCAACTTTGACTGTTTCTTGAAAGCAAAAGCTTTTTGCTGAAAGATTTACCAAAAGGCTGGAAGTACTCAAGCATTTAATGAAGGAGGAGCAGTCTGGCTGTTCTGAAACACCAATATCTACAGCCATGACAGTTCTGTGTAGAAGTATCATCTGTAACCACCTCTGGAAAAGCCCCCAAATCACATGCTCCATGTTTGATATCTAAAACATATATTTAACTTTGTATTACAATTTAAAAAATGAGATTATTCACTAATATAATGGAAATTATGAAGCCAAGACAGAACACAGAAAAATAACATCAGATTTTTAAAAGAATCATACAACTTGAAGTAGGGATTTGTAATACATGGGTAAATATCCATAATAAAGGTAGAGAGAATTTTATTCCAGAGGAAACTTTGATACATAAACATTCTTTTTGGTCTGCACTGGGACTTACAAATTATTTTTTTTTTTTAATTCAAAAATTTAAACACTGCAAGAGTCTTATAGAAGTATTTTAATTTGTTATTAAAATTATGCTATTATTATGTATTTGAGTTGTAACTGAAAAGCCGAGTTTGTGACATTTTGGCTTTTTGGTATAATATCTTACAGTTGTATCACAGGCATTGCATTACAAAAGAAAAGGCCAGATCCAGCCTCAGCCTTGATCTGGACCCTTGTGCAGCAACTAAAATGTGTGATATTCCTCCACCATTACTGGATGTCTCCAAAATAGATCTAGGTCTCTTCAGCAGCATCTGTGTGTTCACTCTCCTGTTTCTGCTGGCATCCAGAACATGGAATGAAGTGCAACAAACAGAAGCTGAGCAGGCGGGTTGCACCACATGACTTCCAGAGGTGTCTTCCAACTTCAATCACTGTGTTTCTGTCATCCCAAATTTTTTCTAGTCAGGATTTGCTAAATTAAATTACAAAACAGTAGTGGCTTCCATATAACAGTAGGTAAATTTCTGTGCACTTTTCAAGGGACTCAATTAGATTAATTTCCCCAGGCTCTCTCTGATGTTAACGTGTTATCCCTGTCCCCATCTCCCCATCAAATCTACGGAAATGGTGTTCAAGCCCCCTGTGAGAGTGTGAGGATGTGAAATTCTTGTCTGTTGCTTCACTTCTGGGCTATTCAGGATCCCATATGAATACATTGCCTGTAGAAAAAGTCATAGAAGCAAAAGTCTCCCTTTTTATAGGACGTGGACTGAACATGCCATTAGTGCACGCACCATCGCGAATGTGTAGCACAAGCAGCTTCTCATTGGATCTCCCAGGGGAAGGCCAAATCTCACCGACGCTGCTGAGACCTGTTCTTCAAATTCTTTTAGTGAGGGTCAGCTCTCTTTCTAGTGCTTTCAAAATTTGTTTTTTGTACCAAAACTCCTCTCAGATGTAGGAAGTTAAGGACCACATAGAAAACCCAAGAAAGCAAGCAACCCAAGTGCTTCAATCTGTAAAGCTAGGTCCCTTAAAAGCCAGTTCCTGTGGTTTCAGGAGATTTATGTTCCAAGCTATTCTGCTGCCATATAAGATTGAACTAAAGTAAAAAGGAATCAATTGTACAATTTAAATTTAAACTAAATTAAATTCAAGCCCATGCTGTTTTAAATTCATCGAAGGGCATATACTGCTGGGTGAAGAGCACAAACAAGTATTGCTATCAGCAAGACCTCTCCTTCAGGTAAGTTAGCAAACTAACTTCCCAAATGCATAAAAGTAATACTTCAAGATGAAAAAGCTTATCTTATTTTATTCCATCTTGTTTCAATTTATTCCAACCAATAATCTGGCCCAGTACCTTTAAACTTGCTCATGTAACTTTGTATCCCAATTATATTTCAATGCTAATTACAACAAAGCTACCTAGTTACATGGTGTATTTAATATGTTAGCACATTTTTCTCTTTAAAAACTTTGAAAAATACAAGAATGTTCTTTCTCTCTTCTGTGCTCCAAAGTGTGTACTATTGTGGTGCTGGTATTCTGAATCACACTGCAATGCTAAAACTACTGATCTTGTAATATAGGAGAGTGTTTGGGATTTTATTTCCACCATTATATTTTACATACTTCTATAGTGCAATCAAGAATCACTAAGATCTTTAGGATGTTAAACAGAAGATATAGGCCAGGAAAAAATGAGTATTTTCTGTTAAGGATTCTGGTGTACTGTATTTTAAGAATTCATTAATCATTCACTAAGTGAAGCTGATAACTTACAAGCAAAAATAAAGGAACCAGAAAGAGCTGGAAAGGAATTGCTTCAGACAAAGTAATATTTTTTCAAGGAAATATTTTATTTTATTTCAAATAATATTTTATTTCAAGGAAATCCTTTGGGTAGGGGAAAACTAATAATTAGCTTTAGATGAGATTTTTTTGAGGCTTGACTTCCTATATATGAAATTTTACTCATTCACTATAAAGTATTTAAATTGTTTTAACAAAGATATTTTTGGTTTAACTCCCTTTTTTAAGTGCAAGTGACATTTGATATTTCTTAGGGTACCTGACATACCTGCTTAGAATTAGCAGATGTGAGGCCAAATGTGTAAAATATCTGTGCTCCCCCAAGGAAACAAGTGGAGGCCAAGCAGATGCCTGTCTGTACACATTGGGTAGTCTGAGATGCACACAGGCAAGTAACATTATGGGAAGATGCAGCTGAGGTGAATATGTAAGCTGCAGGAAAATAGCAGGGAAGAATAATTCTTCTCCTGTCTATCCAGAACATAAACACTCATCTAGACAATTTGAAAGCTGATTTAGAAAACAGAAAGGGAGGCACACTTTTTAAAAGTAATAAAAAATTATCATTAACCACAGCCAGAGATAAAATTTGCTATAAACTACATTTTTAAAAATGAATTGTCTTAGATTTAGTTAATGACATCCAGTCTAGACCTGGCAGCTAGAACTTAGCCATACAACTTAGTTGGAGTCATGGAAAGGGAATTGTTGTGAAGCAAAGAAGCAGAGATTTCCCTCACACAGAGAGAAGCATAAAAGGGTTAGCAGGCATGTTACTGAAGTAGCTCAAAGCAGTCAGTTTTGATGAACAAATTGAACCCTGAGTCACTGGAATTACTCTGGAAGTCATTAAAATCTCAGCAAGAAGGAGTCAATATTATTAAACCTAATGATCTCAGGATAAAAAGATTAGAAAGGGTAGTGTTTGTTTAGTATGGGGAAGACTGAAGGGATCTCCTTAATACATATAAATATCTCAAAGGCAGTGAGGATGTCAAGAGGGTAGCACCAGACTCTTCTGTGGTGCCTAGTGACAGAATGAGCAGCAATGGACATAAAATAAAACACAAGAAGGTTCAGCTCAAGAAGAGTAAGAACTTATTTTATGTTGAGGGCAGCAGAGCACTGGAACAGGCTGTCCAGGGAGGTTGTGGAGTCTCCCTCTGCGGAGACATTCCAAACCCACCTGAACATGTTCTGTGCAACCTGCTCTAGGTGACCTTGCCTCTGCATGGGAGTGGGACTAGATGATCTCCAGAGGTCTCTTCCAACCTTAACAATTCTGTGATTCTGTGAAAGAAAGGTAAAGCAATGCAAGACAAGCCTAGAAAAAAATATGAAAGCTGAAACTGGGAAGGAACACAAAACTTACATAAGGTGCAGCCACTGGCTGGTTTTAAATTTTTCATGCAGAGGGGAATTCAAGTGAAAATAAAAATTAAGCTTGAAAGATAATACTTGTTCCAAAAATCAGAGCTATCTAGTTAAAACTGATTCATTATATTAGAACAACTTTTTAGTGTTATAAGTAGAATCTAAAGCAAACAAAATTTAGTCAAGATCACTGAAGTTTTTTTGTCGCAAGCAATGATAATGTACAGAGAATGAAAGTTCATTGTATCTGTGAATTCACAGAAAATTCATAGCTTAGTAGTGTTTTCTCAATATTTCTCCCATTTACTTTTAAAACATTTTTACTCATTAAGCAAAAATTATTCCTACTATAAATGACCAAGTAAAACAATAACAAAGGCACATAAATTTAACTATGCTTTCAAAGACAAAATGGATTATTTTGCAGAATCACATCCCAAATATTTATCAAACACACCCTCTCTTTTATTAGGATTATATATGTTCAATTAAAGAAAAGCATACATGTGTGCTTGACTTCATGGGTTCTTCCTGAAATAACTCCATTTATTTGCATGTTAAAGTTACACATTTTCTTCTTGAAGACAAGTTTTACAGCATTCGTAGAAGACAGTGTTCTTGTCAGGAATTATTCCACTGAGTCAGAAGTTGAGAACTATCAAGAACAGTAGCATGATTAAGGCCAATAGAAAGCACACTAGAGTGGAAAGGAAAGAAATTACAGAAACGAAACAGTTGTATGGGAAAGAGAATGGGAAAATATGAGCCTTTCAGGATTTTTACCATTCCATTTAGGCAAAGTCTTGGTACAACAAAACATGGTTACAGAAGAGAAGATTTGTATATTACAATAGAATACCCACATTCTTCTGGATTCTATTTCCTTTTCATTTGTCAATATGACTGTAATATTTTATGCTTACTCAAGGTTATTTGTGGTTTTATTGACACTAAAGGTTATTACTGCTATAATATACTTTATTAATAATGTTTTGATGTACAGTATTGTCTACAGGGGAATTGAACTGTATTTGCTCCCAGACAAGCTGAGAAAAAGGTTGTACTCTAAATACAAACCTTAGTTCAAGACACAGAAGCAAAAGACCAAAGGAAGAAGAGAGGATTTCCTCTCGAAATTAGAGAAGAATTATTCAGTGTTCTGAAATTCATTCAGAAACTGTCTGTGGAACACAAAACCTGAGTATTTAGCTACTTAGAACTTTGAATTAGTCTGTCTGTGAATTCATTATTATCAACACATAAGGAGACTTCCTGCAGTCTGATGAATTATGAATTCTTTCTTATTTATGAGTACTGCACGCTTGATCCAAGCTATACAAAGTCTCATATAGTCTAAGAAAAGGAATTAAATTGATCAGCACACCCATCACCACCCCTAGGAAAATCTGTCTGACAACAATGAAAGGCTTAGAAAACTCAGAGACATTAAACAGATTTTTTTGACAGGCTTATACCCATAAACATACACCTACTGACATCTATAAAAACACTGTCTCTTGGAGTTTTAATAAGTGAATAGCAAAGATATTTAAACTAAACAACTGTAATTGGAACACCATGAGTGAGGGGAATCAACTTACATATCTAGTTTTATGATATCTAGTTTTATGCATATTTGAGGTGATTACTTTCACATGTTTGCTTATACTTCATTCTTTGTTTTCTTAAACATACAACAAAATCAAGAAAAAGTTACTAATGCTGTGTGGGAATTGCCTGTCAGATGATTTCTCCTCAAAAAAAAGCCTACAATAAAGAAGGTGGGTTTTAGCTATTGAACAGAAATTACCATGATTACTTATTACTGTGCAGATGTAATATGAAGTGACTGGATAATTTAGAATCCAGTGCTCTCCTTAAAAAAAAATATTGTGCTGGCTTTGGCTGGAGTGGAGCTAACTTTCTTCACTGTTAGTGTGGGACTGTGTTTTGGATTTGTACTGAACACAGGATGATAATATAGAGATACTTTTGTTATTGCTGAGAAGGGCTTACACAGAGCCAAGGACGTTTCTGATTTTTGTTCTGACAAACTGGTGAGGAGGTTGTGGGTGCATGGGAGGTGAGGAGGAGACACAGCCAGGACAGGCAGCCCAGACTGACCAAACGGATATTCCACACCATGTGACATGCTCAGTATATAAAGCTGGGAGAAGAAGGAGTAGGGAGGGAATGTTTGAAGTGATGGGTTTGTCTTCTCAACTCACCATTATTGAGATGGAGTCCTGCTCTCCTGGAGACAGCTGAGCACCTGCTTGCCCCTGGAAATGGGGCATTAATTAATTCCTTCTTTTGCTTTGCTTGTGTGAGTGGCTTTTGCTTTCCTCATTAAACTGTCTATATCCCTGAGTTTTCCATTTTTTACTCTTCCAATTCTCTCCCTGATCCTGCAGGTGGGGGAGTGAGCTGGTGGCTTAGTGGGACTTGGCTGCTAGCTGGGGTTAAACCACTATAGTTACAAAACATAATTAGTTCCCACACCCACAGTCAAGTGTACATGTCATAAGAACTTTTCCAGCAAGTGTTCAGATCACATTGTTGGAGTAGTTGAAAGCTGGGAAATTTAGTCTGACTAATTAATGAGATACTATTTATGCAAATGTGACAGGCTGAAATTGAGGAATAAGGACTGCTTATATCCATGAAAGTTTTCTCCGAAATGCATTCCAAAAGCTCTCCAGAGGACACAGAGCCCTTGTACAGTACAAATAAACTCCAGATCATGAGCTGAGAAGCCAACAAACACACTTTCCCTTCCACGCACCCAGAAACAGAAAGGAATAGCTCCTGCACAAAGTTCAGCACTTTTTCATGTAGTCCCATAGGATCCCTATCCCTCTAAATGTTCAATCACCTGGAAGCATGAAGTGTTCTGGGGAAGCACAACTTAATTGCACATGGCAGCAATTAACTGTAATTAATCATAATGGTACTTACCTATTTCACAGTAATGTTGTGAGGACTAACCAAATACCACATTTCTAAAATTATTTGTGACATGCAGAACAAATTATGTCAAAAATAAAATGCATTTTCTAAATGCTAAATGCTTTCTAAATTTATCTAAACAAGTGTATGGTACTTGTTAATAAATAGATAACTATAAAAAATAAAATATAATAAATGCTTTTGTTGTTAAGAATTAATAAATATATTTATATAAGTAGTAGAGCATTTTTTTCACCAAAAGATAATAAAAATAGTAAAATACTCTAGGGTCAGATTAGTCTGACAAACCATAGACACCTATATGTTAATAATTTATCTGAACTGTTGTCTAGCCTTCCCTTTCCATCAGGGGAGACAAATGGACCTTGGTGAGGTATGATTCATCCCATCTGAAAGCAGATGTGTGTACAACAAATAATTTCTTCTTTGAATCTTCTATTTCTCTTCTTTGACTGAAGAGGCTAAAGGAGGCTGGCAGGGCAAAGAAATCTCTGCTTCTCATAGGCAGATAGTTGGTCAGTTATGCAGTCATTCACACAGGAAGTCAGTTTACACATAATCACCACTTAACAACCACAATTCCTCTTACAAAAGTAATTAATCTAGCTAAAGGATATACGTGAGGTCAATTTACCAAAATTAATTTTGTAAATTTAAGGCTTTTATGATAATTTGTATGACTGCAAAGATGGTAAACAGGCATCTTACACACTAGACCAAGTATGAGGTTTTGCATTATCAGCTGAAAGGAAATTATTTAATACATAAAATGTAAACTGAAGGATTGTGGAGCAAAGAAAACACCGGTGAAATTCAGCAGAGAAGGTGCCTGAACACGTTTCTCTTTTGCACTAAATGAAATTATCTCAAGTTTTTTTCCATTATGATGTTTCCCTCTGTATGAAGACATGCCTGTACTGGTTTTTCTGTTTGTTTTCAGATACTGACCTATTCTGCCTGTTCAGTGGTGCAATAAAATTGTTAATTACACAGACAGATGGATTGGATGTTTTTCCATTAGTACAGATGTGGAAGCAGGTGCACCAACAGGGAAAGAATTGACAACGCTCCCCTGGAGGGAAAACCCCTCAAGTGATAACCACCTTTGTTAGGGTTAGAAAAAAGGCTTCTCCCAGCATGCCTTGCTGTGACATGCAGATTTACTGTATCCCATTGGCCCTTCTCCCTCGCTCCACCCCTGTGCCCTCATCCCATTGGCCCTGGTGTTCTGCCCCACCCATCACAATCCCTATATAAACCCTTGCTTTCCCTGCCTGAGAGGGTCTTTGGGCCTGGATCCCTTTGTGGAAGAAGCTCAATAAAGGCTCTCCCCCCGTCTCTCCTTCTGCACCACTAGAACATCAAAGAGCTGAAATCACCCGGCCTGAGCACAGACGCGCCTGTGCCCCCGAGGTCTTTTTCAAGACACTTCTTTGGGAAGGTCACGGCACTCTGAACACCACCCACCACGACATACAGATATAAGTTATTATAATAAAAAGTTTTTATGAATGACTCAATATTTTAAAGTTGCCTGAGGTTGATAACTTGGTTATGTTATACAAATTCTCAAATAATACCTAGTTTTGCCTTAAACAAATTGCTTAGAGATTGCTACTAATTTATAAGTGTCACAGGTGGGAGTGGAAGCTTCAGACAAAGTTTATTAGAGAAGCCCTGCTGAGTCATGAGGTGCAGAAATGACCCCTGGCTTTCTAAACTCCTTCTCAATCTTAGCCCCAGACTTTATTAACACTTTGAGTAACTTTGTCCCACAGGATTAATGATGGAAAACCAGATTTATTTTGATAAAAGTAATTATTTATTATGCCATATGACAAGGCAAAAATGTTAACTAAATTATTTGCTGTACATTCTAAAAGCTAAAACTAGTAGTTATACATGGTATTGAATATGATAGTGCACTATATTAGAGCAATTACATTAAAGCAACTATATTAAAGCTAGCAAAAATAAGCAATTAGGTAGAGACTGATGTAATTCACCATACCAGTGCTCATGGACAGATCTCCTTTACTCAGCTTTGAGTATCCTTGGGAGGCAATCTCTACCCAAGGGAGGAATCTCCTCACACTCCAAGGAGGAATATGTTATCTAACCATATGAGAGGGGACTGGACCCATACAGTGTAAAGCAGTTGACTGACAGCCACATGTCTCCAGTTGCATCACTATCACGATGTTAATTTTGGGGTTGGTGAGCAGACTGGCTTTAGCTTAATTCAACACCAAAACCAGCACATGATGGCCCTCTCAATATAATACTGAGAGGCTTTCAAATAGGTCCACATAGCTTGACCACATTCCAGGTCAGAGACACAGTAAGTAATATTTTTATAGGCTGGAATTGATCGTGTTACTCTTAAAGAAGACATCTTTGCTGTTGGCTGTCATACTTTCTATACTTTTATAAATGGAAAAATAAAGTTGTTTTCCAGTTTGCTATTGGAAGATCATGATCTGGTACATAATACAATGAATATTCACAGATTTAGAAGCCATTTTCTTTGAAGGGTAGAGTTTTTATTGACTGAGAGAAGTTTAAATTTTAAAAGATCATTGTCTTCCATCTCTGCTAAAGTGATAATGAGAAAGTAATTAATAACAGAAATTCCTCCAAAAGCCTTCATTTTTGAGAATCCTCAAAAGAATTCAACTTAAAAATGGATGTGTGGATGTTTTATTAACATTAACAACACCAAGTTATACATGGGAGTGTAACAAGTGTCCATGAGGAAGCACAGTGAGAATTGATCTTGGTTTGAAATTCCCAGCAGATGGCCCAGCCAGGTTCTTGCACTGATGACAGGAGCCCAGCAGTCTACAGTGTGCTGAGATAAGCACTTGCAACTCAGGATAAAAATAACTCAGATAATAAGGTGTGAGTGGTCATGAAGGAAAGCAAGTCTTTGCAGTAAATTAGCACAGGAGAAGCTAATGAAGAAACACAAACTGTAAAATGTAATCATTGGAACAGACCACAGGAAAGAATGAATACAAAACTTATTTAAGAGCTGCATAGTTTACCTGAACTGCTAGCAGAAAGGAACTGACATTTGCCAAATTAAAATATTTCAGATGTAAGGTTAAGTAATTTCAAGTTAAGGAGAAGACTGAAAGCTTTGCTAGTTGGTTGATGGAGCAGTGAGCTTAGCTGCTGAATAAAACAAGTAATTCTAGGCAGGGACAGTATCAAGAGCAATATATAGATTGTTGCATGCATTTAATGTTTATTCTGTTTCTGATAATATCCATTTAAATCTCAGCTGATTGATTAAAATTTCATCCTGTGTTGAATGACTTCACTTTCCTTGATCTATTTAAAAATTTATTTTGAATAAGGCATTATTTTGCATAGTAAATTATTAGAGTTTTTTTTCCAGAGTAAAAGCATGGGCCTGTTTCCTCTTGATACATATATGTAATCTTCCTTGCCTGCTCAGTGATAAGATGATGGAGTAATAGCTCCTACAAAATGCATTAGATAGGTCAACAGTCAGTTCTAATTGCATATCTTTTATTCATCTCAGAGGACTTTGGGGATTTGGAATAATGCAGCTAAAATTAAAATTTATTCTTATTAATCTCCTTCACTGATCTAGCAAGAATGAAAGTAACATCCAGCCTAGCATTAGACATAGTGTTTACGAAACTCAGTTTTATGTATCAATGCCCATTTCCATTACAGTTTCATCAGAAAATATCAGCAACTTGCTTTCCTATATAGTTGGTGGATATAAAACTGGCCCTTACTTTGAAAAAAGAATTGCTCATATGTGTAAGTTTCGCTACAGAACTACCTCCCCAGCTATGCTTTTTTTACTTCCTACCACATTGTAAAAGGCAAGAAAATAAATAGGGTCTGCAAGTGGGTAGTGTTCAGAGATACTGAAAACAGCTTTCTTAACATAGCCCTGATTCCATACTCTCTTAAACTGTTTTCACACAGTGTGAACCAAACCGTGTGTCTACTTCTGATCTGTCTATTCCGTGCAGCAAGCTCAAAGGAAGTGAGATCTGGCTGGTTTCAACTGGACCATTTCCACAAGAAAAGCAGAATATTCCTGGGGGGAATAAAGCTGTGTTAATAAGCTCTTATTTCACCTGTCAAAGGAAACAGCAGAGAGTTGTCTGGAGAATTTCTAGGTTTAATCTTTTCTCACCTGTTATTGCAAGAGTGACATTACAGCAGCTCTCAGACTATATGAAAGACAGGCTTCAGACACCTAGGTTGTAAAAACCACAACTGGTCCTGAAGAGCCCTACACTAACCAATGGGAAATATTCAACAGAGGATGTAGCCAGTACCACTGGTTTTGCAGTCATTTGCGGGAGTGACTCTTGATCTACATGAAAGAAATGGAGTTTATGATACAGATTATGTCTCATCCTAAATGCAGTTGAATTCAAGGCTCAAAACTTGCATCTTGTACAAAATTTGTCACAGACAAATAGTGATACATCTAACATTCATGAATTTTAACCTTGTGATTATTTACTCACAAATCTTGTATCCATATAAAAACTAAACAAATATTATTATAACTAACCCCTTCCCCAGAGACTATTGTATGGTAGATGTCAGCAAAATCATGAATGGTACTGGTAACATGAATAGGACACCATTATTCAGCAATCACAACACCAGAACAGAGGACAGTTAAACAGTCCAGTGGTATCTTTCTCCCTGTACACAGTTAAACTGTGGAGAACCTTAAACAAAGAATTATCAACACTGAAACCAATTAACTCAAATGAGAATTTACAGCACCATGAAAAATTATTAAACATGTTAGGCTTCATGCAGCCTCCTGCTTATCAAATTCCTGTGCCACTGAAAACTATGAAGGTGTTCCTGGAGGGAGTTTGCCTAGAAATACCCTACATATCATACTTCTTCCTAATGCTTTCCCTCTGTTCTACTACATAAGGACCAGGGGAACCATTTACATTTTAAATTCCAAAACACATCAAAATCAAATCAAAACAATATGAGATCAAAATATTAAAAAATTTGGAAATACAATATGTGAGAAATTACAGTAATTAAGAATCACTTGATTATGAAGCACTACTTCTGTATGAAGAGAATCAAGCCTATTTGAAAAGACAAATGTTTGGACCTGCACATCCTGGCTTTTTTGTGTATATCACCAGCTGAAAAAAGTGAGTACACAATCGCCATAAAATCATAGTTTTCAACACGGGTAGAGAAAATCAGGAAAACAGATTATAAAAGAGGTTTTTGTAACAGCTGGCTCTTTTGCTGAAGTAAATTTTTCAACTCCCACAACAGACATACTGGGTTGCAACTCATATTTCAGCATTCCATCAAATCTTTTTTTTGTACCATGTCTTGAAATAATGAAATCTGTTTTTTCAGTCAGTGATATCACATCAGGGAAATATCAGCAGGAGCATTGGTAAAAACAGTAGTTCAGACAGATGTCATTAGCATTCAGTCATTTCAGATATTCTGACATGACAAAGCAGTATAGTACCTTTGGTCTGAACCACAGATCTGAACCAGGCAGACATGGTTCTGTCCAACACTACTAATTCCATGAGCCAAAACACCTTGGAAATATCTGTGGTTCACTTCAGCTGCAGCATTTCACTGGAAGGGTGATTTGATTAAGACCAAATGACCCCTTGTTCTCTTATAACAGCTTTTGCTACTACTCTAGGGGTATATGAACATGGTTGCTTGAGAGGGTTTGCCAAGGGAATAATAAAATTATGGAAGCTGTTACTTTAGTTTCTCATGTACAAATAAGCAGTAATGACAAATAGCAGATCCTTTAAGAGTTTCCCCAAAAATGAAATATGCACCAGTAAAACCTGTTTCTTCTGTCTCTACTAGAAGAAAAATAAATCCTCTGGTTTTGAGCCTTTCTACTAATAAAACAATTTTTTTTAATTTCTTTGAAATCTTCCAGCTTTATGTTATCGTTACATTTGAAAATAATTTTCAGAACAATTTTCTAAAAGTCCTTTTTTTAGTAAAAAACTAAATTTACAACTAGCAGAGAAACAGCACTCAGAAGTAAGGTTTTATATGATGTATATATCTCCAGTCTAATTGTGATTATGTGAGTTTACAGTTTGGAAGTTCCAAACGGAATTTTACTGATGTCATTTTCCTGCAGTAAGAAGTGCATTGAAGAATGCAAAAACTAAAGGAAAGCATATCCTTAACATATGGCTTTCCTCTACTCTTTTGAAGAAAACACTCTGGTCTGAACAGTTGATAATCAGGCAAAAAATTAAGTTTGAAGTGAAAGAAATATACACAGCTGTATACAGTCATTATTCCATAAAGGACATAAGTAAACAGAAAAATGATTCTGCTCTCTCAAGGTCTCATACATGCACTGGAAATTATGCATCAGAGTATTTTAAGAACAAATTATCTACAGTTCTAATGAGGCATTTGAGGCAGTTTTGACTTTGACTAGACAAAGTCAAAACTGGTAGTGAGGTTCTTAGAAACACCAGTGAATCTGAAGTAATCCCTTGAATAGTCATGATGGGAGGGGAGTGTTTTCAAATCTCCCTTCTATTGGAGAAAATATTCCTGAAAAAGTCTTTTTGGCTGATGGAAAGAATGACTACTGAAAAGAGCTTGAGTAAGCAGTTTAATGACTGAACAGTTAGGGGTCTCTTACAGTCATTAAGGCATCTCGCTGTTCCGAGGTACTTCTCATTGATGCTGTTAAATTGGTCTGACTGGTGGTTTTAATTACTTTTTTAATTATTGTTTTTAATTAAGTGCTGGCTTAAGTGCTATCTGTCAGAGGGACTGCACTCCTGAGTGGCAATCCTGGATTAAAAATGAGTGATTCCTGAAAGCCTGATGCATAACAGCTGTTGTTGATATTTCAAAGGAAAATTAATTCATAGGTTTGTGTCTATTAATTTAAATTGTTTGATTGTTTAAAACAATAAAAGGGAAACATCTATGAAAATAAGTATTTTTCTTTATGATACACTTAAAATACAGCATTATAGAGCTGGAAAGGGTATCACAAGTTCATCCAACCCTTCCAGATTACCTCAGGAAAAGCAGCACCACACATCTTCTATTCCTGACAGATCCTTGTCCAGCCAGCTCACTGATGACCTGTGACAGACAAAAATGTACCTCTTCCACTGCTTCACCAAAGCTTTCCTAATGGCTACCCTAAATATCCTTCCTGCTGCTCAACTCCATTACTTGTACACACATCCAATTCATCCAAAGTCAACAGTCTTTGTGAGCAGCATTTTACATGTCTGAAGACTATCACAATACTCACACCCTTCGACTGTAGCTATCCCACTCTGTGTTTTCTTCCTGGGCCATGACTTCCAAACTCCACCCTTGTTATTCTCCATTGGATTCTCTCTGATCTGTGCATTTTTTTGCCAACAGTCAGTTAAGCAGATTTCTATGCCAGCAAGTGCTGAGTAGAGAGAGGTTGCTGTGGGTGTTGTAATTCTGCAATATGATAAATGTTCAGCTCAGCTTCATTTGAAATATGGATTACTCAGTACCCAAAAGATGAAACTCCATGAGACCTCTCTGAGGTAAATGATAGAAATGTGCATAACTGGACACAGCTGTATGCAACAAGCGATGTGAGATGTCACATGATGCTGGTGGCATGACACAGAACGCCACATTTTACATGCACAATTTCCCCTCCTGGGAGGTTCCACTGCAATATCGGCAGCTGCCCACCCTCGCGAGGAGTCAGAGGCAGCAGAAAGCACGAATTTCCAAAGAAAGTATTTGTTAGAAATAACTGCTTCATAGGAGAAAAGGAAGTATAATGAGGAGAGTGAGCTAAATTTTTGCACTGTTGAACTGAAGACCTACAAAGTCAGCACAGGACGGTAACGAAGAGATTCCAGAGTATTTTTGAAAACAGGCTGAGTGCAGCTCGGTTAAAACAGGCTCGCTCACTCCCAATGATTTCCAGTCACTTCTTTACGGGAGTGACTTGAGACTTGAGCAGTCTGAGTGAGGACACGTTACCTGCTTAGCGACACGTTTGGGGTTACAAACACTGCGGAGGGCCAGCTCCGAGCCGCCCTGCGAACGGGCTCGGGGAAGTTCGCAAGCGCCGGGCTGTCCCGAGGCAGCGCCGGGGTGTCCCGAGGCAGCGCCGGGGTGTCCCGAGGCAGCCCCGGTGGGCTCGGGGCAGCCCCTTTGGGCTCGGGGCACTCCCGCCGCACCTGCGGCCGCCGGGCCCCGCGGCCCCGGCTCGGGGCGGGGCGGGCGCGGCTCGGCCCCGCGGGGAGGGCGCGGCCCCGCCCGGCCCGGCCCGCGCCCCCCGCCCCGCCGGCCCCCGCGGCTCAGGGCCCGCCATGGAGAGGCGCTGGCGCCGGCCGCAGGTCCGGAGCCGGGGAGCGGGCGGAGGCGCAGCCGGGGGCGGCACGGCCGGGCGGCGGGCAGGTGAGGCGGGCCGGGGGCGGGGAGCGGCCGGGCGGCCCGGGGGCGGCAGCCGTGCCCAGGCGCTCCGTTCGCGGAGCTCGGCTCCGGCCGCAGCAGCCCCGGCCGAAGAGCGATCGCGGGGCGGGAGGGACGGGCTGGCCGGCGGCCCCCGGGGCCACTGTCGGGGCGCTGCCCGGAGTCGCCGGCGTTCCGTGTTGTGTCGTCCCGGCGGGTTTCCCCTGCCCCGACGCAGCGGCCGGAGATGAGCGCTGAAGCGGAGGGGCCGTCGCGGGCGGACAGCACGAGGTGACGCCGCCCCAGCTCCCGGGGCTCCTGCAGCATCCTCGCGGGTGCGGGCGGCGCCGGGCTGCGCCGCGCCCGCCTGACCTCCGCCCGGCTCCGGCCACCGCCCGCGGGCAGCGGGAGCGGCGCGGGGTCCCCGGGACGGTGGCCAGAGGCAACATTGCGAGCCCGGCCCGGCCGCCCCGCAGGCGGGGCAGCCTTCTCTGCAGCCGTGTCGTGATTTTGATCCTGGAGAGTGTGGGCTGCTGCTGGCAGCTACAGGATGAAGTCGCCTCCCTGCTGCATGTCTCTTTCTTCCCAAGCATCCTTGGAGGAACCAGGGAGTAGCACATCCCTGGGTTCACTAGAGTCCAGTGTTTTCTCCAGTGAGGAAGAGCAGGCTCCCCTGCTCCAGAAGGTCATCCCTTCTCTGGACTGCTTTACTATCAATGTAGGAGGCAGCCGCTTTGTGATGTCCCAGCAAACTTTGTCTTGCTACCCTGACACCCGTCTTGGCAAACTGGCAGTCGTGGTCTCTGCTGCCCGGGATGTGGCTTCTGGCCTCCTTGAGCTTTGTGATGATGCCAACCTTGTGGAGAATGAATACTTCTTTGACCGAAGCTCACAGGCATTTCACTACATCCTGAATTACTACCAGACAGGGAGGCTGCATGTGATGGAGCAGCTTTGTGCACTCTCTTTCTTGCAAGAGATCCAGTACTGGGGTTTGGATGAGCTCAGCATTGATTCCTGCTGCAGAGACCGGTGAGTTGTGAGAAGAGGAGGCTTCCTCATCTTGTGGATTGTGGGCTAGATGAGTTCCACATTGACTTGCATTCAGGTACTCTCAGGTGGGAGATCCAGCAGTGGGGATAGGTGAGGTAGCAGGAAAAGTTGTGTGAGTTGAGCCCCAAGTGCTGCTCTAGCAGTAGATGGGTGTCAGAAATGTGAGATGTGTTGGGTGAGGTCACAGTTACCATTTACTGTGGGAAAGGTTGCTAGCGAGGTCAAGATAGTGAGACAGCAACAGGATCAGAGTCTGGGATGTCCTGTAGTGGCTTCAAACTGGCCCTAGAAGCTCAAAATGTTGAAAAGGACAATACCAGAGATTAAAAGATTGTAAAAGGAAAGATGCCCCTTCAGTCATTCAGTGTGAGGTTATCATAGAGGGATTAGATGTGGAGTCGGGCACAATGCTGGGAGGATTTGGATCCTGCCCACCTGCACTTTAATTTTGAAGGATTTCCAAATCCAAGCTGGAGAGGCAGAAGGGGGGCTGGTCACCTGCCAGGCTGAGTGTGGGTGGCATGGCTCCAGGAGGAGCCATGAAAGGAAGCATTGCACGTGGATGTAGCAGCTTACAGGGAGGGGGCAGCAACAGCGGGAACATGGCTCGCTGGAGACAAATTATAACAGGCAGTTTTGGAACAAGGTGGGTTTTGACTGAACCACCCCCAGGATGTTTCTGTTAATTCTATTTGCAGCTAATTTCCCACCATATTCAATGTTACTGGTTTGGATTTTTTAGTATTGAATAAATGAATTTTCTAAAGAGCGTAACTGCTATTTAGCTATAGCAGTTACGTCAAAATTATTAGAAAGAAAGAAGTAATGCCATCCCAAAAGGATATTAGAGATATCCTACCCTAGTATGGTTCAGTTCTTCAACTGAGAAAATTGGAGCCTAGTTTTCATCCTTTTCTTCCTTCTCTGGTAAGTGTAACTGAATGTTCCTACTGCTTTAGTGATACATGGAGCTACAGGCCTTTTTGACATATGCAGGACTAACTGTATTGAAGGCAAAATTGCACAACACCTTTGTCTAAGGCTTGAGCTTCACAGCAGTCAAAAAGAAAGATACAAAAGAAAAAGGGTTTTTTTAAAGTGTACTTTGAGTATGGTTATGATTGACAAAATACTACTTTAAATATACTCTTACTCTGACAAAATATATATTTACAGTCTGTAAGTTTTACTTAGTACAAATGCTTGTCCACTTTGTGTGGGAGCCCATTTATCTAAAGAAAGATACATTGTCATCTTAGTGTGTATTGATCAGAAGTTTACCCATGAACTGTGTGGCTTTAATTATGCCTTCAGTTTTGCTATTGCAAATATGGACCAGTGTAATAAAAATTGCATGCAAGTAAACAAATCAAGAAGTGTTTAAAAACAGAGAATCTGGTTGTGCCAGGATTGCTTCTAAGAATTCATGTTAGTCGTGGTGCAGATCCTACTGTGGTCAACATGATCCATATAAATAAATCACTACCAGTAAAATTACTCTGCTTGTAGAATGTATCACTGATGTGAAATGGGGTAATAGAAGTGTATCAGTCAGTGGAAATATGCTGCAGGAGCTCAACAATATAAGCCATATGCTTGATATTAGGGTTTTCTGAGTTCACATAAGGTAAACTTTAATGTGTATTCTTCTGATTTGCATGGTAAATGATAAGACAAGCATCTGTGTATTGGTATTCAAAATCTCTTGCGGGGGTGTTCCTGGGCAGGTACTTCAGGAGGAAGGAGCTGAGTGAAGCCTTAGACAT
This sequence comes from Lonchura striata, assembly GCF_050655825.1. Classification (NCBI taxonomy): domain Eukaryota; kingdom Metazoa; phylum Chordata; class Aves; order Passeriformes; family Estrildidae; genus Lonchura; species Lonchura striata. The sequence goes on along the minus strand of NC_140704.1, from coordinate 139,657,341 downwards.
CAAGAAAGATGCAGAAGAACTGGATGCCCAAGATGAAGAAGAGGATTTTTCCGGTAGCCTCTGTCCCAATGTCAGACAGAAACTTTGGGAAGTTTTGGAAAAGCCTGGCTCCTCTGCCGCAGCCAGGACGTTTGGCACCTTGTCCATGGTTTTTGTTGTTGTGTCAATTGCCAACATGGCTTTGATTTCAGTAGAGCTGAGCTGGCTGGCCCCACCACTGCTGGATGCCCTAGAGTACCTGTGCATTGCGTGGTTCACAGCGGAGTTTGTCCTGAGGCTCCTGTGTGCACGAGATCGGTGCCACTTCCTAAGGAGTGTGGCAAACATCATAGATCTCCTTGCTATTTTGCCTTTCTACATCACCCTGCTGGTAGAGAGCCTGTGTGGTGGTGAGAGCTCCCAAGAGCTGGAGAACGTGGGGCGCATTGTCCAAGTGCTGAGACTTCTCAGAGCCCTGCGGATGTTGAAGCTGGGAAGACATTCAACAGGTATATTTGGCCATTGCTATGATATTTCTCAATTTCACTGCCTGCAACAGTTGTCCCTGGGCACAGTCCTCCCTTTTGTGTGTGCATTGCATGACACAATCTGTTAGCAGCAATGGCTTTTGAAAATCTCACTTTTGAATGTTCTAATTGAGTGACAAGGGCCTTCTTCAAAAAATTTTAGCTCTTCATAAAGCTTTGTATATTGTTTGCATTGAACATTTACATAAACAGACCTCAGTGTTGCATGCTGTAAATCATCCACCAGTCATTCATAATGTGATTAATTTTAAAACATACATGTGTGTTGATTTTATTAGGGAAGAAGCAGAGATCATCAGCCCAGACTTTTTGTATGTTCCAAGGCCCACTAATGACAGCTGTCGCAATTTTGTTTGTTTAAAAGCATATGCAAAGAATTATGTCATCATTTTGTCCATGTCACAGATCCTGAAAACAACCACAGTGGAGAATTTTTCAAGGAAACTGTTTAGAACCTTTTCAGGTGATGGGTTGAGAGCCTCTCTGGCCCCATTGAACCCACTGGTATTCCAGTGGTATATGGAGCCCATCAGGGGCAATGCAGAGCAGCAGTGCCAGGCTCAGCCAGCGTTCACCAAGAGGCCTGGGGCACTTATTGCCCTGGCACTCCTGACAGGTGAATGAATAGCAAGCCAGGGGTGGGGTGGAAGGTGAAATGCATTTCTGTGAACCATCTTGTGTGCTCCCTCTGGTGAAAGGAAGGCATAAAAGTTAACATTTTCCAGTGGGAATTTATCAGAGGAAGCTGGAAATGATTGGAAAGTGTTTAATTTCCTCTAGCATTTCCCCTGATTTTATTACTATTTCATAGCATGTGCATGCCTGGCTAAATGAAAGAATAAAAACTGTCTTGGCATTTTCAAACTGATTTGATTATGTACCCACCTAAATCGTGGAGAAGGTGCTGAATTTTACAGGAGAAATGTTCAGCCAACACTAGTAGCTTTGAAAAATTAAATCCTAGTAGTAAATAATGATCTCTATCTTGAAATATTAGCTGTTCTGAAGACAGTGGTGATTGTACTTGAAATGCATCCAGTGTTCCCTTTCAGGATTTTCAGCCATGAAGCAGGAATGGTTTTATTTTTGGAGAGCCCTCTCTGTGAACTGGCCCAAATTCAGCAGGAGTTACTGTGTGCTCCCAGCAGCAGAAAGAGTCTTATTTTGTTACCACTGAAGGGTAGCAAACCTGCCTGCCAGTGGCAGGGAGTAGCTTTGATACTACTCATAATCATAAGCATAATCATAGTGGTTTGGGAAGTATCTTAATCCTACTCTCTGCCCTAAATTATGCCTATACTGATGCATAACAGTCCCTTAGGAAGCAGTTGAGAGGAAGTTTATAATGATTCAGTCTGGCAATGTGTTTTGCTTCATTATAAGTTTTGCAGGGTTTGGTAGAGGTGTTTTGCAATGCTTTTACACACTTTTGATGGTAGTTGTAATGTGAATGCCATCCTCTCTAACTGTGTTTTGAAAATAAGAAAAAGATTTTATCTCATCAGGGCACTTTTGTGCTAACAAAATGGTCTTCCAAAAGTATGTTGATTCAACTTAAGTTTTCACTTTATTGCAATTTACTCTTACAGAATGAATGTGTTCATTCTGTCACTCTGTTTTGTGGCTCTATTAACCTAAAATTGGATGTTTCAGATATTTTTATAACTGCTAACTTCAGGTACACATACTTTCAAGGATGGTCTAAACACTTAGGTTTATATATTTTTTAATTAATTATTCAGTATTTACCACAGTTTACATCACAATGTTGAGTGGCATTGAATTCAATAGTTCTATGTTAGGTAAAAGTGAATTAATTACATAAAAATGTAGTGTCGTGATCTGGAGGTGTGCTGTCTTCTTTTTACTGGAATCAAAATGCCAATTTCAGGTGCAAGAAGCAATATTTGTATCAATTTAAACCACTCGGAGTAATGTTACTGCCATTGTGATGTTTATTTGGTAGGTCAGTTGCTGCCTACTTAGTTGCAGAATGCTAAATCAAATCTGTATGATTTAAATGTAGAAACTCACTGTTCTGATCTCCTGTACAAAGAAGTTTGTTAATGTGCTTCTAAATACATCCTTTACCACAGCTCCTAATACAAGATGAGCCCCATATGTATCATGCATCGAGACCATCCATCTTGCACATGCCTAGACAGTCCTGAGAAACCTCAGTTTAAACCTCTTCTGCTCTCTTGCCTTGGATCTGAGAGGAACCTTCCAGTGAGGCTTCTCTACAATTCCTACAGTCTCAGACCAGACAAAGCTTCAGGCACTGCTCACTTGTTTCGTGTGGCAAGATGAATACAAGAGCAGAAGATTTGTGTCTGCAGGCAGCAGCTTCTGTTTCACAAGTAGGAGTGTTCAGAGCCACAAGAACATCTCTGTGGTACTTTGTGGAGCCATAGCAAAGCTGGGATCACAACAGCAGTCTGGCCCTGCTGTCAGGGCCAGAGATGAGTGAGGTGAAAAAAACAGTTATTTTGTTCACTTTCAAGAAATAGCAACTTAACCCTTTCTGTGGGACAAGAACAAGAATGAAAATAAGAAATGAAAAAAGTAATTTCTGCCCCTTTGGAAGCTGAAGCCAGCTCACTGGAGTGATGGGATTTTAAAAACACTCAGGCTAAATGGGTGTGAGTGTGCAGTTACTTATGCAAAGTACTATATCTCTTCAAGGAGCCACTGAGAAATCAGTAGTACCTCTGTCCATAAAATGTGTAGATAGAGGGCAAGACTACTCCTCTGATATAGCAAAATTATGTATTTTAGTGACTTCAAGAATAGAATTGAACCTGCATTTGTCATGTTCTCAGATGCTCCTCGGCTGTTGCCTTCCCCTGGGACCATGTTTTCAGGGAAGCCTTGCTGGTCTCTAGGAAGCACGTACAGGGGGACTTCTTGAGGAGAAGTAGGGTGTGAGCATCTTGCTTGCAAAGGCAATGAACATATATTTGAGAGAAGACCATAGCATATTTAAGGCCATTGTGCCTCTAGAGTCATAAAAAGTTGAAACTTCAGCACTTTTTGTGTCAAAACTTTAGGGTTATTTAAACGCTGTATAAACTGAAGCCCCTGAATATCAGCTTGTATTGCCAAGTCACTTTGGACAAAAGAGAGATTGAACTTGACCTGCATGGCAGAAATGCTTCTTCTTCCTCCTACCAGGGCTGGGGCTGCTTGCCAGCCTCACACCAACTCTGTTACAGCACCTTAGCACCTTACAAGCATGAGTAACCAAACTGTCACAGCTCCTGGCAAGGAGTTCTCACGAGAAGCTGTAAGACTTGCTGAGGTGTCTATGCTGGAACAGCCCTAGTTTGGCCATGTGCCAGGACTCTGAGACATTTTTTAAAAGGTACAAAGTGATATATAGTAGTATACTTTATACATGTCATTACACCAACTGATTCCCCTTAGAATGAGCTGCGGAGTCCAGTAACTTCTCTGATTCATAAATTTTCCTGGAAATGTCTCCTGACTTCATGTAAAGACATGAAGAACTATATCTTAATTTTAGATTAGTATACTAGAACTAAGAATAAAAATTAAAAATCAGACCCTTAACACTTAGAATAACTAACCATAGGAAAAGTTAGAATGTCATAATGTGATACAAAGAGTTCACAGTTACTGTTCTTTTCTTCCTTATTTAAATCTATTTTATGTGAAATATTTGCTTTTTATTTTAGCTATAATACTCTCAAGACTCATCATAAGGTACAAACCCTGGCTTTTATAATATTCATTTATGCTTTGAAAAGAAGTGCTACAGCAATAATTTTAAATTGTACCTTCTTCCTAGCTCACCTGAAAGGACTTTCTCTTCTGCCTTGTTCAGTACAAAGTTTTACAGGGCAAGGGCTACCTTCCTTGGAAGATGAGAATTTGAACTGAGTTCTTGCAATTGTCTCACGGAGCTTTTGCATTGCTAATATTAGTGTTTCCAAAATATTAAAGCAGTCATATTTACAGAGAAAATATTGCACTGATATATATTATTCCCCTTGTGTTAGAGATTTAATCTATATCATTGTAATAAAGACTCTACAGATCATAGTTATTGTAATACAAGATCTCAATATGGGTAAGTGCTTTACTGGAGTTAGTATCAGATAGCATGGGAAGAAAACCCCAACATTGCCTCCAATCTCTACTGTGTACTTCCAGTGTTTGCTGTACATAAAACTTCTAAAACCCATTAGACCTGCAGGGGAAAGGAAAGAGCCAAAAGCAATAAATGTTAACATCTTGTAGTTTGAGACTGTCGAAAAAATCAAAATTGCCTATAGCATTAACGAGCACATGAAATCTTCAAGCAGAGCCTCAGTAAGCTGTTTTGCAAATACTACTTTAGTGAGAAGTATACCAATGAAGGGTAATTCATAAGCATTATGTTTTTTCTCATTTATTAGAGAAAACATCTCACATTTTTAAGGAACAGTATTAAAAACTAATCCAGAGTAATTCAAAAGATAATTTCAGTCTCCTATATGTCTCAACTGAATTGGTACCCTGTTATCTTCCTTCTTTCTTTATGTGTGCAATATTTATCCATTGCACTATTTTTGGATTTACTTTCCTGCTCGCTTTTGTGGGGTACTCTAGCCTAGAAGCAGTAGCTCTGAGAGGAATATAGGGAGTTAGAGAGACTCCCTGTGCAGCTCAGGGGCAAAAGGACTGGTGCAGTACATGGTCTATTAACAGGATTCCATGCTTGCATTGAGAGGCTTTGCTGTCTTGAGTTTGGCACAAGTGCAGCTGTTACTGGAAAACCATTTGTTTGATGTCTACAGATACAAGGTAGTGATAGGGCTTGGGGGGGTGGGAAGAAGGGTCGAAGAGAGTCTGTGACAACTATAAAAGGATTAAAAGCAGTCCTTCAAGAAAAAGTTATTGAGTGAACTGAACTGGAGTCTAAGTACTCACATAGCAACACAAATTTGGTAACTAAGGGCTCCTTGGTCCAAGAGAAAAAGAGGACAGTGGCTGGAAAACAGAGGCTTGGCACATTCAGTCTCCAAGTACATATATCTTTGTGTGTTTTTAAGTACAGTGGTGCTAGATCTTCTCTTACCGCCAATAAATAAATTGAGATAGTTTATTTTAACTAAATTATATGTGTTATAATTCAGATATTATGTATAAGTATATATGTACTTATAATCTGAACTATAACAGATGTGTTATAGTTTGAATGATAAGTAATGAGAAGAATTCCTATACTCTATTAAGAAAATACCAATGATGTCAGATGTTCAGTCTGATGCTGTGATCTATTTCTGTAAATTACAGAAAAAGTGATTTCTGTAAATCACTTTTTCCCAGCTTCTGTTTAGAGCAGCACCTCTTTTTAGCCTACCAGGGTCAGTGCCTCGTTAGACCAGCAGAAGTGCTGGTGAGAGATATGATCAGAGGCCATCATGAGGATGGTGACCATGAAATAAGAGTCTTTTCAATTCATGGTAAAGTGAGGAAAGAGGTAAACAAAACCTCTCACATGGATTTTCAACAGGCAGGATTTGGCCTGTTCAGGACACTGGATCAGAGTCCCTTAGGAAACAGCCCTTAAAAACAGAGGGCTTCAGAATGGCTGGGCATACTTTTTAGAAAGAAATCTTAGACTCAGGAGCAGACAGTACCTGTGTGCCTAAAGACAATCCAAAGAGGAAGAACAGCCTGGATAAACAGGGAGCTTCTGCCAGAATTCAGAGAGAAGAGAGAGTTTATGACTTTTGGAAGAAGGAGAGGAACTCGGGAAGAGTACAAGGATTCCATTAGGTAGAGAGAAAATCAGAAAAACAAAAGCTCAGCTAGAACTCAATCTGTCCACCAGTGTGAAAGGTAGGAAAAAGTGGGTTTAGAAGTACATTACCAACAAAAAGAGGGCCAAGGAAAATCTCTGTCCTTTATTGGCTGGAGGTGGGGGTAACATTATCACCAAGGATGAGAAGAAGGCTGGAGTACTTAATATCTTCCTTGCCTCATTGTTTAACAGAGAGAGTGGATATCCTCATGGCAACCAGCCCCCTGAGCTGGTAGACAGGGATGGGAAGCAGAATAGACCCCCAGCAATCCAAGAGGAGGTAGTTAGTCACCTGCTGTGCCACTTAGACACTCACAGGTCTATGGGGCGCATGGGCATGGGATTCTTCCGAGGGTGATGAGGGAGCTGGCAGAAAAGCTTATCAAGATGCTTGCCATCATTTATGAGCGTCCTTCGTTAACCAGGGAGGTCCAGGTAACTGGAAGTTAGCAAATGTAGTGCCCATCTACAAGAAGGGTCAGAAGGATAATCCAGGGAACTACAGCCCTCATCTTTGTGCTGGGGAAGATTATATAGCAGATGGTCTTGAGTGTGATCACATGGCATGTACAGGATAACCAGGGGATCAGGCCCAGCTGTGGGTTTAAGAAAGGACAGTTCAGCCAAGGCTTGATCATCCTGGGTTTTTTTAATGACTACATTGCCTGCCTAGTGGATGAGGGAATTGTTATAAATGTTGTCTACCTGGACTGCAATAAAATCTTTGACACTGTCTCCACAGCATTCTGCTGGAGAAACTGGAGAGGCCCATGGCCTGAACAGATGCACTCTTTGCTGGGGTAAAAACTGGCTGGAGGACTGGCCCTGGGGAGAATTAGTGTATGGTGCCACATCCAGTTGGTGGCCAGTGAGTAGTGGAGTCCCCAAGGCTCGGTATTGGGACCAGTCCCGTGTAATATCTTTATTGATGATCCAAATGAGGGAATCGGATCCTACCCTTTAGTCATTTTGTAGATGATACTGAGATGGGTGGAGGAGTTGACCTGCTGGAGGATATAGGGGGGTTCTGCAAAAGGATCTGGGCAGGCTGGATAGATGGGCTGAGATCAACAGTATGAAATTCACTAAAACCAAGTGCTGGGTTCTCACTTGCATCACAACCCCTGTTGCAGTGCAACAGGCTGAGGGAAGAGTGGCTAAAAGCTGCCCAGTGGAAAAGGATCTGGGTGTCATGAACCAGCTATGCCCAAGTGTCCACAAAGACCAATGGTATCATGGCCTGGATAGTGTGGCCAAATGGACTAGCAAACTATTTATCACCCTGTACTCAGCAGTGGGAGACCTCAAATCCTGCGTCCAGTTCTGGACCCCTCACTACAAGAAAGACATTGAGGTACTGGAGCATGTCCAGAGAAGGGCAACAAAACTGGTGGAGGATCAAGAGAGTAAATCATATGAGGAGTGGCTGAGGGAGCTGGGGTTGTTCAGCCTGGTGGCTCAGGGGGAGCCTTATTGCTCTCTACCTCCTACCTGAAAGGAGGGGTCAGCCTCTCCGCCCAGACATCAAGCAATAAGAAAAGAGAAAACAGCCTCAGGCTGTGCTGGGGAGGTTCAGGTTGGACATAAAGAAGAATTTCTTCATTGGAAGGGTGGTTAAGCTTTGAAATGGGCTGTCCAGGGAGGTGATAGAATCACAGTCCTAGAAGTGTTCATGAAACAGCTGGATGTGTCACCTGGTTTAGTTGACAAGCTGGTGTTCAGTTTAAGGTTGGATTAGATGACCTTGGAGATCCTCTCTGGTGTTAGTGAGTCTGTGATTCTCAAGACATGTTCACCAGCATTCAAAGAAAATACAAAGCAGTCAGCCTTTAAGTAAGAAATGTTTTGCAAAGATATAATGACAGCTACATGAATCAACTCACTGACAGCATTTCTTGTCTTTCAGGCTTGCGGTCTCTTGGGATGACTATTGCTCAGTGCTATGAGGAGGTTGGCCTTCTGCTTCTTTTCCTCTCTGTAGGAATCTCTATATTTTCCACTGTGGAGTACTTTGTTGAGCAAGGTGTGCCAGGCACAACTTTCACAAGTGTCCCTGGTGCTTGGTGGTGGGCAACAACTTCCATGACAACAGTTGGTTATGGTGACATTAGACCAGACACTACCATTGGTAAGGTAGTAGCCTTTATGTGTATACTATCAGGAATCCTGGTTTTGGCTTTGCCAATAGCGATAATAAATGACCGCTTTTCTGCCTGTTATTTTACACTGAAGATTAAAGAAGCTGCTCTTCGGCAGCGTGAAGCTTTAAAGAAACTCATGAAGAACTCATCCAGCGATTCAAATATCAATGTTAATTTGCGAGACGTATACGCACGCAGCGTCATGGACATGTTGCGGTTAAAAAGCAGAGAGAGAGCAAGTACAAGAAGCAGTGGTGCAGATGAATTTTGGTTTTGACTTCGGGTGTGATGATTTTTGGTTTTGGCTTTGAAGTTATTAAACCTTGTGTAGCACATAGACTGCTTCAGAAATTTAGTATTAAGTATCTCTTATTTTATTATTTGCCACACAGTGTATTTGCTTTTCCAGATGGAGTTTTACTTACATGGACAGACAGAAATATCTGTTGTATACAAAAGGCAGCATACATAGCATGAAATCTCTCAAGGAACTCTAAAACCTACTTTCAGAACTGGGTCGTGGTAAGTGAGATGGGAAATAATGGATCCATGAAAGTAAAACAATGATGCAAGCATTTGTCTAATCTAAATCCCTAATAATGTGTCATAATAAAGTCTTGGTGAAAATTGCCAGAGTGTTTCGAATTTTAAAAGCCTAGTTTTTGTATTTGCACTTGAAGAACAAAAGTCAAAGTCATTAAGGAAAACTGAAAAGGGAAGTCTTAAGAAAATGAAGTATTGAATACATTTAGGATGACATTCCTATAATGGGCTTAATCTTGATCCCCTTTTTTATCCCCATCTTCTACCCTATTTGCATGAAAAAAGTTATTCTGGGGTAGCATGAGGTTTGGGGGGAGGGAGGAAGGGGTGGGTTTGGAATTTCCTTATTTGCAGAGAAGAAAAGGGCTACCAGATATATAATGGGTATTAGGAGATAGGTGGAAGTATCAAGGAGATGCAAGATCTATAGCAAAGTACAAAACAGTCATTAAATAAGTGCCATAATACAGAGCAGCATAAATAGTTACTTCAGAAGCTGCAGGAGCTAATACAGCCTTTGCAATACAGAAATAATTTACAAAATTAGTTTGAACTATGCTTTCTCTATGTGTTTTGATTCCCATGACTTATTTGTGTAGATAAGCAGTTTTTGTGCTCAAGTTATCACTGGTTAACAGGAGAAACAGTAATTGTAAAAGATAACAAGCCAGTGATTTCTCTGTCTCCCATTAAATCGTAGGTATTCTAAATGATCCAGACTTCTTAAAATTCAATTATCTTCACTGAGTCATTATTAGAAAAATGCTTAATTAAAATATTTTGTTTCAAAGGAAAAATGAACACTTGTTGGACTGAATACTTACTTTATGTAGTCATCAAAGTAAAAACCTAAAATAATCAAAGATATTTTTGGTCCAATTTCCCACAGCCCACCTCTCCAGTAGCCCAATACCATTCATAGCAAATAAAGTTTTTTTTTTTAATATAATTTCACTAATCTAGACTATGACATAGCCATAGAATGCATATAACTCAGCTAGTAGGTTAAATTTAAAACTTCACAAACCTCTCACACTTCGTATTTCTTTTGGGCAATATAAACAGTAAAGATACCTCTATTAACTGTGTGTTATTAAGCTTTATTTATTTACATACATAGAAGGCTTAAACTACATTTAAGCATATATGAATGGGTGAAATAACCCACTTTTAATAAACATTGAATAATACTTGTTTTGAAATGAGTGTGGTTTTTTGTCATTCCCTGTAAATAATGGTATAAACATAATGCAGCAACCAATATTTTCAAGGCACCTTGATGCAAACTGAATAGGATTTTACATTATTCTTCTGGTTTGTCATCTGGCATCGGTGAGCATTTTGATTTGGGACCAATGCAGCACACACAACTGTCACCAGGATCAGAATGAAGATAAACACTGGACACCACCAGAGATTGCCTAGGTGTGAAAATCTGTAGGTCATCTTCATGGTCTGTGGTAAACAGAGAGCAACTTTATTATCCCAGTGTTCTCCTCTCCTCAGATACTCTATGAATCCACCACAAAACTCTCAGTGATGTCCAGGAGACAAAATTAATTGTGCAGGGGAAGGTCTGGTGCAGCCCACTCTAGGTTATTATTTCATAGCTCTTTGGAGCAGGAAGTCTCTCAGGCTGCACAAATTGTACAGTCTGTTTCTCATTCAAAAGTCATTCTAATTATAGAGAATTAGGAAGAAGCTTTCATTGTGGGAAGGCTGTTTTGTAATGTCTTTTGTGCTGTCTTGTACAGCATCTGATCTGTGTTTGAGAAAGGAAATGCAGTCAGATAGCTGATTCTCTTTAGGGAAAGGCTGCTTTATTGCATCCTGTGTTTTTTATGACAGACTCAAAAGAATGAGAGAAATATTCTGGGATTTATTTGTTGATTCACTCCTTTGACCATCTCTGGAGATAGTTTCCTAGAAATGCCCATGGGAGAAACATGCTCAGACTTTTTCAAGTAGTTGCTTTGACCTCTGTTTTCAGACCTCTTGATTTTAAATTCAGTCTCCCAAGTAGTGATTGTCAATCATGTTGTTTACACAGAACAGTTATCTATCACATTATGGGCTGAGACTAGCAAATCTTTTTACAGAGGAAGGCCAGTTCTGCTTTCAGCTTTTAGAGACAGAAGGACCAGAGCATTCATACTGAGAAACACACAGTACAGGACATCACAACTCTAAAAAAATGAAGGTACACCATGTATGTGCTACCACAGATTTGGGAAACAGCTCAGCCACCACTAAAGCACCAAATAAAGACTATAACTTTGCTATCTTTAGAATATCACACTGAAGACAAGAAGCTACCTTTTGTCCTCACTTCTGTTCTGCCATCCTGCAGCAAACTTGGCAGACATATTTGGTAACATTGGCTGAAAATTGAGTATATTAGATCTAAACACCAAGTATTTTCACAAACTGGCATCAAGGGCTGTAGCTGCAGCAGACAGAAAGAAGCCTTTCAATTATCTTGGTTCCCTAGTACAAGAATCAGGAGTAGTGAAAATTATGGAAATGTATAGAACAGTTGGAGAAGAAAAGGATCTTAAAGATCATCTAGCTCCAACCCCCTTGGTGTAGGCAGGAACACTTTCCACTTGACCAGGTTGCTCGAAGCCCAATCCAGTCTGGCCTTGAACACTTCCAGTGATGGGACATCCACAGTTTCTGTAGCTGTGTGTGTTGACACAAGCAGGCAGGTGAGACAGCCGCAAAGTCACTGTTAGAACACAGTCTATTTATTCCTGTTCTCTTGCTTTCAGAGGGACCCAAAATCAGTACCTCAGTGAAGGTTCATAAAGAAGATGCAGACGTCTTTAAACTTGGTCCATACTAGAGAATCACTGGCGTGCTGTTCACTGGCTGCAAGGTCACTTGACTGATTTACAGTCCTCCTTGACAGTTTAATCCATACCCTCCAACACTGGCCAACCTTACCACCCTTATAATGAAGAGTTTCTTCCTAAAATTTAATTTAAACCAAGCTCTTTCAGTTTAAAGCCATTCTTCCTCATTCTGTCACTACATTGGCTGGCAAAAAGTTCCTCTTCAGCCTTCTTGTAGGGGCACAGACTACAATGTAAACAGTCTGAGAAATTTTTCATCTTTGTTTATAGATGCTTAGGGACAGCTTTTCCTTTGGGCCAATGTAGTCCAAACCCACCAAAAAATTTTAAACATCACTAAAATTGTTTCATTTTTACTTTGAAGAAAGGCAGCAGCCTCCTGGGTCACATTAGGCAGAGCATTGCTGGGCGGTCAAGGGAGATAGTCCTCCTCCTCAGCCTGATGAGAGATCTGGGTAATGTGCCATGCTGGGCACTCCAGCACAGGAAAACAGGGACAGGTTACTGGGGGTACTCCAGCAATATAGTGGAGGGCCAGGTTGCAGAGACCATCACATTGGGAAATCCTTGTGTCCAGGAGGGGCAGGTGTGCTGGTAGCTGAGGGGGGAGGGATTGATCAGTTCTGGGGTGTTTTAGAAAGGTATTTAGAAATTCATGTTTGCTAGTATCTTACATGTTACGTCTTGTCGTGGTTTTGATCTTGAATGCATACTTCAGTGATCACTTTTAATTATATGTTGTTAGTAAGTTAATAACTTCAAAATTGAAACTTGATATTAATTATATAAATTGAGCAATTTTTCCTTCAGAGGGGAATTTTGCTGGTCAGAACTGAGCTTGTGGTATTGCACAAATGGCAAATATAGTTGAGAATAAAAAGAAGCAAAAAGGAAGGGAGAAAGTTAAGAGGTCTTTTGTAAAGTAATTTAAGTTTTCTGACATAGCGAAGTATTTTCATCTTGTTATGATTGATGAGTGACATGTTTTTCTTATTTGCTACAGCATTGTCCTCTCAAAGCTCCATTGAAGTATTCATGCATAAACACAGCTTTAGCAGGACACACTTTGTTCAGATGCTCACCATCCGAACTGTGCTAGAGCAGCTGTTGTGATGTCTCCAGACACAGCTGTCTGTGCTCTCCCCACACAGACTCACTGCAAAAAGGGCAGAGCAGGCTCTAGTCACACCTCTGATTGCAGACAGGGGTCTTCAGGGCTCTGGGTGCTTGAAAAGGTCATTCACCAAAGAGTAGGGCTGGAGTTAATTATGTCTCTAAGACCGAAATGCCTTATTCAATTGCAGCCTCTTGTCAATAAAGAGGCAGGGGGAGGGGTTTGTTGTTTTTTGAGAGAGTTCTAATGAGCCCTGTAATAATTGCAGTTTTTCCTTTTATATAAACACAAATACTAGAAGTCACATCCATCTCCAGACAAAAGCACAGCTGCCACAGACTCTGTAGCAGTTTGGATGCATTTAAATTTGGTTTATACTGAGTTTGACCTAATGATCAGGCAGTAACTGAAGTCATCCCTTTATAAAATGGATTTTAATTAAATACTAAGCTGAACAATTTAGTTATAATTACTTTGTTGTTGTTTTTATATATATGAAATAGAATCTTTTCAGAAAAAAAAAAAAAAAACTACTATGATGTATAGGGCTGGCACTTCTCCTAGAGAATGGCACTGTCAGCAGGAGGAGCACAGTCCATTTTGCCTGTGCCTCTCACTTGCATTGTCGAAAAGCCTGAGCAGACACATCTCTTCCCACAGAAAAACAGGAGGGAAATTTTGTGCAGGTGGGTTTTGCCTGCTGTCCTATTATAGGATTTCTACATGAAACAAAAAAACCATCTAAACTTACAGCAAAGCCTATTTAAAGGTATTTGGGGTACTATTACATGTTTTATTTATGTTGCATTTTTGCTTTACAGATAGCAGGAGCCCCTTTAGCTGGAATGAGGATCAGGAAGGGATCCCACCCAATGTTATAAAAACAGGCCCAACACTAGTCAATGTAAACCTCAGTTGTTCCCAGTCTTTCTCAGATCCCCAAGAAACAGCTGGTGAGATGGATTCACAACATACAAAAGAAACTAGAATAGCTTGAAGTTAGGTTGGGTCTTACAAGAAGAATATAGCTGTGTTCATCTAACTCAGATTATGTATTTAATTAATGCTCATTATGATGTGAAAAAGACTAGGCCTTTGTAACAGCTTCTGCAAATTAAATCCTCTTCCTTGTCAAGAAAAGAAAGACCATGCAGATGTAAGATTTTCTCTAATTATCCTCACTTCTGTACGGATTTCAATAAAATTAAAAGTGCTTGTAAGTCACGTACTATTACTGTGTGGTCCTGCAAGCTGTGACAGGCATTTCATTTCCTATGGTTTACTCACAAAGGCAGTTCTGTTTGCAACTCTGCAGCAGAGATAGATCCTGGAAAATGGCTAAAGTGTGCATGACTCTTCACTACCTAATGCATGAACAAGTTTCTAAGTAGAACTTAAAAGCAGTTCAGAACAGCCTCTTGCAATTGCCACAAAAATAAGCACAGTGAATGGACTTTTCCTAAACACGTTTTTCAACATAACAAAAAAAGGCAACTGGCTTGGATATAGTTAAAAGATAACTAATGAATTCACTCTTTACAGCTGGCCCTATGTTACAGATTTCTGAATTGTAACTCTCAGCCTGAGGTATGAAATATATTGTGCAATTCAGATGTCAAATTATGGAAAAGCATTCCAAGATGAACATTTCTTTGTTTAAGAACTGCTGTCCAGTGAAGCAACATCCATAAACTCTTACATTTTTTTTGTCCTAAACCAGCAACATCATCACAGCCTTTGGAAACTGCCAGAGTTACAGGCTCCATGCAGTCAATCCACAGATTTTCTGATATGTGTGAGATGCATGATAAAAGTTATTACTACTGAAACCATGAACAGACAGATTAAGCCATTATTAATGCTGAAAATACAAGAAGAAAAATAATGAAGGTAGAACAGGAAAGAGAAAATTAATTTAAATTTAAATTAGTTTTAATTTAAAATAAGAATTTGACATTCTTCAGATGAGATTTACCAATGTCTTTTTGTGACTGACCTTGTGTGTTTTAGTCTTCATATCGTCTCATGAAAAAAGAAGAACATATGGTTTCTGCAGAGGAGGAAATTCTTCTCAGCTCATTAACTGACATGCATCATAGGTCCATACCACAAATTAGATCACACACTAATAATACATACCTCATCCTACCATTCAGCAATGTATATCATACACACCTCTGCCCTGAATCATATGTAAGTACATGCTTTCATATGTGCATTGTTCTTCTGTAGATCAACATCAAAAACCCATCTTTTCGTAAGAAGTAAACATCAAGTTAAAAGAATAAGATCAGATTTAATCTATTTACAGTTTCTGCTTTTTTTTATTTCCGCTGTCAGTTCTCATTTAACTTTCCTATCTTCTCTTCCTGGCAGGAATTGTCAAAAAACAGATGGAAGAATTGCCAATCACAGCCTTTCACTGTCAAAATGTAGACAAACCTACCCCACGGACCTGTGTTCTGTTTTCCTATACTAGAAACAAAATCCAAGTCAAAAGAAGTGAGTTTGCTGGTTTTTCCCCAGGTGAAAGGATGGCCTTGATTAGGAATCCAGAGAACCACAGTTTTCCAAATTACTGGAAGCTGTGTGCTTATAGCTGGTCAAAACTGACCCCTCATTAACACAGAACTGCTACCACAAAGCCACCCAAGAGGCCTGATCTCATTGTGGAAGCATTGCACTAAGTCAAAACACAGCCTTTTCCTAAAGAGCCTTCCACCCAAATGTGTTGCACAAAAACAAACCCAGTATTCATACTGAGAGTGTAAAGGAGAAAAGGTTGTCCTAAAGCCTTCATAGGGATTAATTGTAGGAATAATGTGACATATTCCCCTTGGCAAGTGTACTGATGTCATGGAATTACAAGAAGATGAATTTGGCCCACTTCCCAGCCAACACTCTTATAAGAGGCTTTGATGTGTGAAAGTTGCATATGTGGTTCAGCCACAAAAGGGACCAAAACCAACATCCAAGTTATGGCCTCTATTATGCAGACTCACTCTTTCAATATGGAGATTAATCCAGTTTGCTTTTGCCAAGCATCACAATGGAATTACTGGCAGGCTGAGCTAACAAAATGCCACTGGCCTGCACTACAACACAGAGGCTGCATTATGCTGCAAATGCTCTCATCATCTGTCCAGCAGATGTGACAGTACACAAGCCAAAATTTAGAAAAAGGGAAAGAAAAAGCTCTTGTGCTCACCTATAACCAAAATTTCAGTCTGGTTCAGAGCTAGTGCATTTCACTCTCAATTATTTCATATACTTAGAATTCAAAACTTGAGTAAGCAAAATATTTAAAGACAAATATAATTTGTATCAAATGCATTAAGTGTAATTTATACAGTAGTTTTCCGTATTAAGAATGTCACTTTCCAATGACACTTCAGTATTTCAGTAAAGACTGCTTGCATTTCCTATCACAAGCATCATCACAAACTGTAGCTCTGTTTCCAGCTGGTGGGTAGAGACAGTTTTACTTATTCATGGTAGGCTTCCCTTCACATCATCTTTTCAGTCTCTGAAAAGATGTGCTTTTCTCACCTGCATTTTAACATCTCGGATCAGAGCTACATTTGCCAGGGAGACATGTACCTTCAGAGAACCACACTGGAATGATGTTGTCTGTGGTGCAGTAATAGGAGTAATAAGCAGGAGAACACAGTGCAGGTGTAATAACAGGAGTGTCACACAGGGGCCAGTTTCAGAAGCTCTGTGGAGCACAGATGCTTTATGGAGAGCAGAAAGCTTCAGCTTTTGACATGGCATCCTGCAATCCAATTCCAGTCTGCAAAATAAAACCAAGTGGTCATTAAATAAGACTAAGTCATGCAGGCAGAAGGAGCTGCTCTGCACATCAGAGCTTTGTCTCCAGCTTGCCTATTCCTCCTTTTTCCCAGCCAGCCCCCCCAAAACTGTGGAAGAGGGCCAACTAGCCTACCTGTAGCTGGGAGGACCTATTCAATGCCACTGAACTAACCCAGGGAACAAACATGATAGAATTTGAATGTGTTAAGAGATAAAGCATTATTTGCAAATTCAGTTATAGACAGTGCAATGTGCTTTCTTTTTCCAGACAGTTTCATTTCCTCACCTTCCCATGCAGAGGTGTCCAATTAGCAAGGTAAAATATAACCTGCTAATTAAAGGGAAGATTTTAGCAAAGACATTTAAGAACCTCAGTAAGGCAGGCAAGATAAAAATACATTTTAGTTGGGTAAAGGTAAAAATAATTGAAAGGAAAAATAAAATCTTAAAAGACTGAAGTGTAGTTTGAGACTTGGCTAAGGCAGACAAAAAAGTTAGAAACTACAGAAGAGTTAAGACAAGTCCAGAATATGAAATCCAGGTTCAGACACTAAATGTTTCCAATTGTCCAGCATACAACAATTCCCATGCAAGCTACTAATATTTTTGAGTTTCACTTAATTATGTACTCTGGGCAAGCCTTAGACATTTGATCATGTCAGATTCTGGTTTGCCATGATAGGTGTGTAAACTTAAACACTTGAAAATTTTGATACATCTGGACAATATCTGGCTTTGAGTGAGAGAAATAGCACTGTAGCAGAGTGTATGCTTTCTTTTTGAAAACTGAGTAGTTAATAATTTTTGACATTTTAAGTCTTCCCCCCCCCCCCTTTCTTAAATAAGAGGATATGAAGCATTTGTTTAAAACACAAAATATTATGAACAGTCAGAAGCCTTGCAGAAACATGTTAAACCTCTGCCAGGTTCACCTCCTCCATTCCCATTTCAGGGCACATGGAACAGGCACTGAAAGGCTCCTGAAGAACATTGTAGAAATAATATTTTTTTCCTTTGGGGCAAATTTTACACTAGGGAAAAAGCTAAGTGGAAGGTTTGCTTTAAATACCTGAGAAGTGTTGGTATCTGACACACAGTTTCAGTATTATGATAAGGGAGCAAGAATAAAAGAAAACAAAGTATTTTGTTAGTGAACCAGCTGGTTGTTTCTGGCATGAGTTTAATGCAGTGTAACCCAGAAAGAAAGGACAGGGACACCACAAGAGTGGCAATTTGTTTTATTTATTGGGTCCTTTCCACACCTCCAGAAACCAATTTAAAGCCAGGGATCATAGCATCCAAAATGCATCTTCCATGCTTATTCAAGCTATATAAAAATGATAGGCATAACCCTGTCTTTCCAAGGAGGAGATTGGCAAAGGCCAGTGTCGGTGTCCAAAATGTCTTTAGAGGAGCAGCAGCAACTGTTGCAAGGGGCTTCAATGCATGGATTACACTGCCTAGCAGCAAGGTTTATATCCCTCCTAGATGCTGCAGAGAGGTTTCAGAGGTACCACCCAGACCTGAGGAAGTGACAGGATACTGGGGAAGGTACCATCGCTGCTGGATCTCAGTTTCTGATTCAATGAGTGTGTTGACGCTTCTTGATGTTTTTGGAGTCACACCAAACCACGGCTTAAGAAGAGGGGCAACAGGTCTGCAACTTGTAGGGAGCCTTTTCATGCAGCATCTCAGGGCTGCTCTGGGGCCTGGAAGTGGAGAGACAGCTCCACCAGTGCAGCTGTGCTGGTGTGGGTAGGTTGCAGAGATGCCATTGACCACCTGATTGAGCTGATGATTTCCCTTCCCTCCCCTTCCCTCTCCTCCCCTTCCCTCCCCTCCCCTTTTCTCTAATTTGGAATCAGTTTCTCTCCTGTACACAGAAAGGCAATGCTGGAGACTTTCTATAAGTCTATTCCTATTTTGTTGGGCTGTGTGCTCAGAAAACTATGGAGTATTTTGTAAACAAGCAATTAGAGGCTGCTTGAAAACCACTTGTGCTGCCGGAAGGATTCAGTCCCCATCGCAGTATTCATGTGATGCCATCCCCACAGCAACCAAGGTTGTAAACAATGCTGGTGATCATGAGTAGCACACCAGTTCTTGGTTTTGTGATTAGAAACAAAAGTTTTGCCAGACAGTATTTCTTTCCTGCCATTGCAGGCTCCCTGATTGAAATGCTATTTGGATGTTTTGTTCTGGAGTGTAAGTACATTAGTCCTTGACTGACATAAGATGTGAGAAAGAGGTTAAACTGCAATGCTTCACTAGGTCATCTGGTTAGAAACTGACATGTTATTTCTGCAGTTAGAAGTGCAGAAATATTGCACTTATGACAACACATTTATTAACATTATGACAACACATTTATTAACCCACATGGGCCCTGTTCCTCCTGAAATAAGACAAAAATAACATTTAATTTAATTATGGTATCTACAGAGTGGAATCAGTATTTTGATTGTCATTGAAGACATATAGGGAATTCTGCAAAACCTGTAGTCTATAATGCCCTACAGAAATATTTCATTCATCTGCAACCTGAAAACTATATAAATCTGAAGAGATGATCTTCATAGAGTAAGATGACTACATCTTACTTGAAAGTAATATCCCCTATCTTTTCTTAATAACTTAGAATAAAGGGTTATTTTGGCATTAACTCTTTCAGGGCATTGATATGCCTGCGGCAGCTATATAATACCGATTGAAAAGTCCAAAGAAGGAGAGGGGTTCTAATCTACTGCCTTAAAACTCTCATCAGAACTCTCAATATGGATGAGCAGTATTATAGCCAGGAGTGGGAGTCTAACCTAGCCCTAACCCTAGATAAGCACTGTGTAGAAAACCTTACACTGACATAGCTCATCTCAATGGCTATTTGCAGCAATTTCATCTAAAATAGGATGTTTAAAGTCGAGTTGTTTGTTATTCTCCATTGGCTGAAGAGACCTTTAGATTGAGTAGCTCTGGTTTAGACACATCTTAGAACTCAAAGTCATGGAGATTTGAATAATTCCTTTGCAGCCATTTTTGGCACCAATAAATTTATTGTCTAACCATTCAACACACAGATTTAAGAGGAAGTCTTCACTCTGAAGCCAGTTAGAACTGCTTTGAATCAATCTATTCGGGCTGCAGCTGGAGAGCTATGGTTCTTTCTGGGAAGATTTATTAAACTGGAACTAATAATTCATTTGTTTTCTTGTTTTGCTCACTAAAATAAAAATTCTTCTTCAGCTCTCTGAGTCCTTCCTCACTATAAGTAATTCCAATAATTAAATGCATAATTTTTGGTGGAATTATTCTGAGCATAATTATTTTGGATGTTTTACAGGATGTCTTTTTATCTCCAGTTCCATGTAGCTCATGTCCTCCAGATGGAGACATTCATGGAATAAACCAGATGAAAATCTGCAAAACTTAAGGAATAAGGAGAATTCACCAAAGCAGATTTTAAGACTATTTAGAGCAAAACATGTCTCTGGGGTTTTTTGGGACAAATGGCTAAATTATTTATTATTTATTATCTTATTTCTTCGGCCTCACTGGTTTCTTATGACTATATCAGGCATCAGATAATCTTAAAAAGTTTACAGAACTTGATGTTTTCATAAACTTTAGTTCTATTTCTTCCATCAATTCAGAAAGCAAATGATACATTCCTCGTTCCATGTCTTGCTCTACAGAGGGGAGTAATGCCAGGTGCTTTGAGTGATTAGCTACAAAACATGAATCACAATTACTGAATCATTGAAGTGAGCATTTCACAAACAGCCTTCAGTTTGAAGTTTATTTATGCAAAACTACTCCACAACTTCCTGTAAATAGCAAATAGCCAAGAAGGAGAAAAACTCAGGTTTTTAATTTGCACATCAAATGCAGGTCTGTTTTTAAAGAGAACAGGTAATTGTAATAACAAATTTGAGCAAATACATGATCTACTGAGGTCTCTCTTCTTTCATTAAAAAATTTATATCCTTAAATTTTATCTGGATTTTTCCTGATTTGCATGTTAAGTATGTTATTTTAAACACCTGTAAAAGACTGATCATGCATACCTGATGTTCATTTTAGTTGTAAGACTATATAATCTAGCTAGGTTAAGCAGCATCTGTTACAGATATGTCTTAGTAAAGGCCATCAACTTAATGGGAGAGAGACTCATATTGAATTATCTTTCACATTTCACGTATCTCTTCCACAGATATTACTACTCTTTCTGATCAGAACAGTAAGCAAATGTGACATTCACACAATCACTTTAAAGTTGTCATGATTAACCAAACAGGAGACATGATCAGAAAAAGGAAGCATTGCACTACAGAAATGCAGGAAATAGTTAATTTGTATTTTTTAGTGACTGCTAACATAATTCCATTCCAGATGGCGGTGAGAGTGCAAATCTGTTCTGTTCTGTTCTGTGAGGATATGGGTGTTATAATAGGCTCCAATGGATCAGATTTCTTTTTCAATATTTTTCTCCACAGAACACTTTAACCATTTCAGACAATAGTTATTTTGTTTTGTATGCTCTGTATTAAGTATTCATATAAGATACTGTGTGTCATTACTCTTCCCAAAATGCCATACTATGGAGATTATTCCTCTCCAGGGGCATTTCTTCTTAGAAGCTGATAAATTGATCAGTGTGTTCCATGTAGGATCTTCTCCTAAAGCCACACAGTTTAAGAAACACTCTCTTTCCACAGCCTTTTCCCTCCTTTGGCTCCTTCATTGACATTCCACCTTCAAAGGATTTTTTTTCCTGTATAAGTATTCCAGTATCTTCACACTTCTCAAAGCAAGAAAGCTTATGGAATACTTCTCCTTCCCTCTGTGATGCTCCTCAGTCTCCTTGGATGCTAGGATCTCTTTAGCTTTACAGGAATGCTGGTCTGGTAGCCTTTGTTTCCTCCCTGAGTATCAAAGTCCTAAGGAAAATATTAACCATGCTATTAGCATGGTTAGTTTAGTGTCCTCCATTCCTTTTCAGCCAGTTCACTCATGTTTCAATGCAAAACAAAAATAAATGTTGTGAAACTTTGATATTTAAATTTAGGAGGGATACTGATTTCCCTACACAAGCTCCAGCATGCTGCACTATCTGTCCACAGCTGCACAGTCCCACATCCATCCCTCAGCACCCAGCACTGTTCTGCTTTCTGAAGACCCACCAGGCAGGAGTTTTCTCTCAAACCTTCCTGTGTTCCCTGTTCTAAATGATGGCACTCCTAGGAAAATTGCTCTCAATACAGAACATTGTTGTGCTTGCACCAGGAGCTTATGAAGCATCACACAAAGGATAAAGTCTCTGGACTACCTACTTCACGGTAAGAGTCAAGAATCTGACAAATACCATGTATCATGTGTTGAGAGACAAAGAAATGAGAATGAATTTCACTCCTTCAAGTTAGCTGCACCTCACCACCCAAAAACAATTGTTTTTTCAAACAACAGTGGTTGTTGTTTCAAAATCCCTTCTATATATTATGTCCCAATTTTCTTTGTTGTATAGAGGAATTCCTTTTTGTGCTATAAGCCAGTTGTCCAACATATGCTTTAGAATTGCCTTCAGAAGGCATCTGTGATCTAGAAAAGAACAACTGTGGTCTGCATGAGCACCTGTTGTGCTTTTGAATGGTACATTAGAGAGACATAATACATCACTCCACTGTAAGGTAACCTGAAGTGTCTTCAAGAAAAGACACTTCATTTCAACCTGCTAATGTTTGATAGAAGACAAATGATATTGATTAGCATAGCTATATAAAGTAAAAGCAAAATAAGACTAGTTTGCTTTAAGGTAACATTTGTTCTGATACAAGGTGAATATTGACACTAAGAGTAATAAATTATTCAATAAGCACTGAAATTTGCAGTCATGGTATGTGTTAAAAACAGAAAAGCTGGGAGTAGAAGACTGAGTTTTCATGCTCTGGACCTGCTCAGTAACAACTAAGAGGTAATTATGATATATTGGGTTTATTCTCTTAATTTGCATCCTTGATCTTTTTTTAAAATTTGCAATATTAATTAAGCATGTACAGTTTTTTACTCAGAAGTTACGTTGCCCATATGACCAGAATATTAAAAGATTAAAGAATATTGTTTTCACTATACTGAATTTTGGGCAAGGGGATCGACCTGGGATATGTATACAACATATAAAGGAAATAATATACTTGTCTAATTCAATAGTGGACATTGAAGGGCAGTGTATTGTAACTAACCAACCAATTATTCTGTTTCTCTGCAACTTTTCATTCTGTTACACTTCAGAAAACACATTTTTGCTTTAGTATCTGTTCATCCATTTCATCACTAGGGTGCTCAGATGCCTCCTAAAATACTAGTAATTGTTTACAGAAATAAAAATAATGTTTTCTGATGGCTGCCAAGTGGCTAATTAACGACACAAGTGTACCCCAATTCAGTTTTTTCAAGGGTTTGTTTTCTTGTTTTTAGCAATTATACCAAAATAATTACTTCTTAAACACTAATTTGAAAAAAAAAAAAATCCAACAAATTTCACTGTGGAGAAAAATGTTTTCAGTACACATTCAAAAATATAAATGTAGTGCCCTTCCTCTGGGTTTTTTAACACCACAGAAATATATCTTAGGGATGAATGTGCTTATATTGTGATCAGATAGGATCCCAGAAAATGGTAATTATGAAGAGTAAAAAAATTTTTTCAGAACTAAATATATCAGTAAAAAGAAACCAGAGATGTTATAGAACACTGATGCATGCTGCATGAAGGGAACCATTTGCCTCTCCAGGGACACTAAACCACACCACACTGAATAATGAGCCAGGGACTGGCAATTGAGATGTTCGTAACAACATTTTTTGCAACAACAACATAACAGCATGTTAGAGATGGCATTGATTAACTCATACAACAGACATGATAGTAGATGGCTTTCACTTTCTGTTTTACTATATAAAGTTATTTTAAACATGCATGTTAAGCGAGTTGGAATTTCTTGGCAATGGCTTCAAATTATGTTTAAAAGTTGTTTAAAACGGGGAAGAGGATTTATCTAATTGATATGTTTCTCAGCAAGACATTCTTAAAATGAGAACTGTTTTATGGGAAAAGGAAAATTCTTTTTTACTTGCCTACACTGCTGAACTCTTACATTGCTCTCTTTAACTGAGAATGCAGCTCTCATTCTCACATCTCATTCTCACTGCAATCAGTGGCAAACAGTGAAGATTAGAGAACATGTATACTTAGAGGCTATGGGAAAATCTTGCTATTCTACTTTTTGTGAGTGGAAAGCAGTGGGAAAGGGCACTAAGTTACTAGTAGTGAATCAGCAGTGATGAGGAGCTATTCTCATAGATTAGAAATTGTGAAATAGTAATAAGAAAAATGTTATTTAAAACTTACCTGCAAGAACCCCGGGCTTTGTCTGGGGTCTCATATGGTGGTAAAGCCTCTCCTCCAACCCGTTCTTCCAAAGAAAAACTCCACAGGCTCTTGCTGTTCGGTCTCAAGGCAGTTTATTGTGAGTTATCTAAAAGATTGTCTTCTCGGGCTGAGGCTGTTAGGTCAGCAGCCTGGGCAGAGGCACACACACACCCTGACATCCTCCCTGTCTGCTGTCTGCTTCTTCTCTCCCCCCGCCCAGGGCTGCTGCTATATTTTATATGATATATTATGTATTACATGTTTATAGTTTTCCCCCAATACCTACTACCTATATTACAAAGTGCTTTTCTATTCTAAACCAATCTGTGAGTGCCGATATCACCAAGAACATGGAGGCAAGAAAGAAGAATAGGATCAGCCCACTTTCCTCCATCTTAGAACTTCTGACCCCCATGTACAAAGTAAAGACCCCCCTGTACATGTGCTAAAACCCCCCTGTACAATACTAAAAAATTTTCTCTCTACTGTGTAACTACTTTTACTATACTATCTAATCCTTTGTGACTGCTTGTTCCACCTCCAAAGTTGGTAACTCATTCCATGGCTCAAACTCAAAATCACAGCTGCTTCCAGCTGCCTGCCAGGGTCTAAAATGCTTCTGGCCAAGGCCTGGAACCTCTAAAAATGTCTGAGAGACATTTTGAGTTCCAACACTTACCATATAAAATTGTCATGCTTTATGCAATATTGTACATACTCAATATACAAAGGATTTTAACGGCTCTAAAGCACTATAAATTGCCTGTTGGGTTTCAGGTTTCTTTTGTTATCATATACAACAAAAACTTAGTTAAATCTTCGTGGTCCATAAAAAAAAGCACTTTCTAGAGTCTGTGTTTTCTTGCTGCTGGGTATCAACAGTGGGAATCTTCTCCAAATCCACAGGTATCTTCTCCAATCAGATCTATGAGAGTCCTTTACAGAGGGAAGCAGGTGGTATTTATAAAAAGGGTGAGTATGGGCTGCCCTCTGACTGAATGGTCCTTACAGTCATGGACTGTTATTCTTTGCATAAGCAAGAGGGAAATTGTTGAAGTCCATGGGAGATTAAAGTTTCATACAAGTTTAATTCCACAATACTGAATATTGTGAATATTCAGTTCTGAGTTCAGAAAACCGAAATGTTTGTGACAGTAGCCCCTGTTCACAGAGACTTGGCACTGTCCAGAGCACAGAGCTGTCTGCACTGGGGACCCTCATGGGGTTGTGGCTACAGGCCAGCAGTTGCCATGCAGTGGTCACTCAAAAGAGGACAGAAAAACATTTTACAACAGAACCAGGGCAACACCTTCCCACAGCTATCAGGGCCAGCTCTCAGTGAGCCACTGCCTGCTAACTGTTTGCCACAGAGAAGTAAGGCACAAAAGCTCCCATCCGCTGTACACAATCGCTGCTCCACTACTATTGTCAGAGCCTGGAAGTATTGGGACTAAGAAGTAGGTGGGAAATTATTTGCAGAAGAGGATGTGTGAAAATGTTGTCACCCCAAAAGGGTCAGTCATTCTGATACATTCAGACTGCACTGAACTGCACCATTGCTGTGCTTTGCCACCTGACATGAGAGAAAAGCAGAGTGGATAGCATGGAGTCATGATCCATGTTGTCTTTGTACTGTTCATCCTCACCACAACCCAAGTCCAGACAGAGGAAAGGGTAACAGAGTACCAGCATCAAATAAAGGCACCAATGCCCATACAACATGAGATAATTTTTAACCAGATAGTATTTCTATTTGTGCTTCTCTACCAATTTCTATGCTTATTCTATAGTGATTGAATCTGTACAAGTGTTCTTACATGCTGACCATGGACGCTGCTGTGACCTGGTTAAAAAAGATGCAGCTGGACTGAGTAGTCCTTCTGGAAAAATAGAGAGTAAATCAGTGCAGCTATACGCTGGAAGGGGCCAAAGGGCTTAATATAAATTTAATTTCCTATCTATGTGGTCTGTCACTGGCCAATACTATTTAAGCTTCTTCTAGCGGGATGGATTTGAGAAGTCTTGACAAGTTAGTTAAAGACAAACCATTAAACATTGCTAAATATATACATACATATATATGTAACATAGACTGAAAAACAGAGGCTGGAGAAGTACACAGAGAAAACAGTATGTACAATTGCCTTTCTATGTAACATATTCTTCACAAGACATCCACTTGGTAACTCTGAGAGATGAGAGCTTAGTTCTCTAGAATGGTCACTCTAATATTCTTAAGGTGTGGGAGTTTGTTATGTAAAATTTGGTCTTCTGACAACATTGAATTTGGCATTTGGGTAGCAGTGGCAGAGCAGAAGCCCTTGACAGGTTAAACTGTCTGTAAAAGTCAAAGGTCTTGAAAAGTGTTGAGTGTTCCAGCGATGCTGCCTATCACCAAGTGGCTGCCCACTAGTCAGCTAAGAGGAAAGCAGTTTCTGGCTGAAGCTATAGTTGTGCATGTGGTCCTCCCTTGTTAAAGCCTTTCAATGAGATTCATTTTATATTCCGGAGAGCAATCTTTCTGGCTTACAACTCACTGGCTAAAGAGATGGTCGTTTGATGGACTAAAAAAGGTTTAACAAGTTTACCAGGATGTAGCTGATGAAGAGACTTGTTTTCCCAGGCACCAAACTCCACAGGTGACGAGGACCTTGCCAAGCCTGGAGTTTTGGTTTTCACAATTCAAGGGGCCACAATGAGGAGCAGTAACTCTGTGCAGCTTTCTCAGGGCTTCCAACTCTCCTAGCCCACACATAAGAGGTCATTGACATGTCACAGGATTGAAATAGTCTGGACAATTTAAGAATTTCCTTCAAGGGAGTTCAGAGACCACTCTTAAACAAAAATGCAGACAGACTTGTGGAGCATCTCTGCTGAGCTGGGAAGGTTCAAGCAAATTACACTTCTCTAAATGCTGAATGGGCCTGATCTTCAGCAAGCTGAAACAAATTTGACTTTCTTCAAATATATTCATTTTAATTTATTAAGAAGCAATTGAAATTGTGCATTGCAAGTAGTTCTTTTAAACATAGTATTGCAGCTCATTGCTCTGAAAAGTCCTAAATTAAAAGCTGACTGGAAGGAAACCTTTTGATATAGCTTTCATCACTTTTTGTTTGTCTGTTTTCTTCCTCTGTTCATAAAACAGTGGATCATTAAAAGCTGATAAATATTGCCACAAGGTCATCTGACCATATAATCTGAGGCAACAGTTAGCCAAAGAAATGTCTCCTTCTGACAGCCAAAGTTGTTCTAGAAATATAAGCAGCATAACCTAACAAGAGCTCCCTTTTTTTTATGTCAATACATACTTGTGATGTGGACTGTTTTTAATAGGACTTCAGAGATTATAGTATTAAATTAAACACAATAGATAGAAATGCTAATGAGAGCTACAGGAAAATGAGAATGTACCACACAAAGAAAAAATATTAAAATATATTACTCTTTTCTGTCTGTCAAATACATCAACCATAACAGCATTTCACAGAGAAACTGCTTACAATTACTCATCCAAATGAGTGAGATAGCATTGTCTCAGAAATAAATAACTTATGTGCAAAAGCTTTCATCGGTGTAAATTTGTTGATAACACTCTTTTGTCCAATATATATTCAATTTGATATCTCCAGAGTGATTAATGACTTATGTCTGTGTATATGGGTTCTGATAGCCAAATCTCATTATAAAATATTAAAGTTTCAGTGATTAAATTCTCCTATATGCATTTAAGACGGCATCCATTAATACATTGTTGTTGAGGGGTAACAGTAATTGCCTTTGACTTAGTTGCTTACTTGGCAGAGGGATGAATTCTTTGAAAGGAGTTATTTCTGCAAGTGGAGGAACTGCTGTTTCAGTGTTTTGTGACATTAGTGTACCATTCTGAGGTACAAAGGAAAATTAATCTCACTAAGAGGCTAGAGGATTTCTTATTAATGTGTTTTTTCATGCGGTATGGGTCTCAGAAATCACAAAGATGTAGTTGAGGAATTCATAGAGCAAAAATAAAAGTTGACTCATATAAAAGTCTCTGAAGTAGACTTTGGAGCATTAGCATAATATCTCTCAGGGTTTATTCGTGACATAGATTTTAGAGGCAAAGTTTATACATAAAATAAAAATTGTATTAATTTGTTATATAAATTAATATATAATAAAAAATTTGTTGGCTTTCTAGCTCCTCTTCTGAAAGTATGGCAATATTGGATAGAGAAAATTGTGAAGGTACATTTTGAAAGGTAGATCAGAAAAAAATTAGACAAAACATGGTCATTTTCCCAGAGGGAAATTATTTTTTCTGGATTTCTCTTTGCCATCTATCCAACAGCTAGTGTACTACACAATCCCTTTCTAGGACACTTCATCTGGAAATACTAACATGGGAGATTTAAGATTTTTCATATTTAAGATAATAAACTACCAACTGGAAACGGGGATGAGGTGAAGGGTAAAGCTGCTCATGAAACCAGGAATAGGACTGGATAAAACCACTGAGGAAATCTGCACTATTGACATAGCTATCTTGTCTGTCATGGGCTCTCTAGGTGCTGGCTACAGGAAATCTCACAGCTGGATTCAAAAGCAGACACTTCTTTGATTTTAAAAGCCTTTTTTGCTTTTAAAAGGATTGTAGGGCATTTTCAGTGCCTTTAAATCCATTTAGGAGACCTTGTTTTTTTCTTCCTAAACAAGCCTGAGCAATGAGCCTGAAATAACAAGTGGCAAGAGCATTTTAACAAACAGGAAAAAAGCCAAGCAGTGAAGAACCTTTAGTCCTGACAGTTTCAGTGCCACAGATACAAACAGTAATAAAGTTGTAGGAACATAGTAGTTGCATGCAGGTTTATTTTCAGGAATTACTTTGATTTATAATTACCTTAATGAGTGCACTAAAGCAAAGGCAAAGCATTATGTAAGAAATGCCAGATGGGAGCCATAATCAAATTTGCTGATGAAACCATTTAAGAGCGAAAACAATAATCCCAAAGGTGAGCATACTGAAATAATGACTTCTGTTCATGGAAAAGAGGTATAAACTCCTATATCTTAAATTACAAAAAAAGAGTTTATGGCTTTTTATCTGAATGTATCGCTGATGTATGTTAATCTTTGGGTTTTGAGGGACATTGCTGTTTATTTTTCCTTTCTTCAAATAGATCCTATTGAGTTCTTACAATGTACATTTCTTTGTAGGATCTTACAAAAAAAAAAAAAAACCAGAATCATTCATATTAAACAAGTGTTCAAAGATATTTTGAAAAGGAGATATTTAATTAACTTTATCCTTCTATTTACCATTTAATTTAAATAAGTAAGAGTAAAATTAACCAGAACTTGAGCTCATTGTGAACTAATTAAAGATCCAAACAAAAAAAAATCCACAAATAAATCAAAAGCATTCAAGGAAATCAGATTTAGGTATTGAACTGTTCACATAAGAATGCAATGTTTTTTTTTCTTTTATGAATTATGTGCACTTGTTTGCTTTAATGTCAGAGATAAATAAACAGCTGCATCTTTGAGCTTCTTTCTTTAATGCATGCAACCCATTGTCTCATAAATTATACCTTAATGTGCATCTTAGCATTATTTTGCTAGGCAAAGAAGGTAAAAGACAGGCAGCTCTGGAGCTTTTAACCTGGCCATGTCTCTACCTGCTTTCTCAATTGTACAAGTTTTTGCAAAATCAGCATTCAGCTTAAAACCTTATTTTAAAGGGCTAATTTTAAGTTCCCTTTTTAGCTGCAGCCTCCAATTCACTTTATTGAGAGTTGAGTGGTTTTCACTTTTAGTGCAATCCCATTGCATAAAAAAAAAAAAATAAAACCAACAACAAGAATGAAGTATGAAGCAAGAAGGAGCCAGCTGCAGTCTTCAGATACATTTCAATCTGTCAGGTGTCCCACACATCTACCCCAGCATGGACTGGTGTTAGCCAAGCACAGGAACACAGGCTTCAGAACTTCTGCAAATACAGGCAGAAAATAGATACAAAACTCTCTGGAGCTCTAAACAGAATGGTAAGGCTGATGCCCATGAAAACAGGGTCCAAACAAAGAAAAATCAAAAAAGGTTCAGTCACAGATCATGTTTGCCCCACCTAGGTTATCCAGGTCACCTCCAGATGTAGGACACAGATGGTGCCAGCCTGATACCCCAGGCACTGCTGGAGGTCCCCTGCCCAGGGGAAGGGACAGGACACAGGTCATTGCTAAAGAAAGCTCTCTCTGGCAAGGCTCCTCCTTTATGATGAGCAAAACCCTACCTCTGCACAGGGTCTCCTCCACTTTCTCCCCACCAATACCCAAGGAGCCTCATGCTGGGACCTGGAGGCTGGGACCTGATGAGAAGGCAGCTCAGTGTTCAGTGGGGGAATTTAGGAAAGTGAGACCTGATAGTTCTGAGAGCATCTGCAGGTTCAAATCGCCAGCTTCCACTTAGAAGGGATTTAGGGAGATCCCCTGGAGAAGTTCTGAGGGCATTCAAGCAGGAAATTCATTCAAGCATGTGCAATGGCAGGGCTCCCTCCTTGAAGGGAGACCTGAATCAGCTTTCTTGGCAGCACACCCAAGAAATAAAGGGGTACAAACACCACATGCTCTACTCAGGACTTGCATTGATGGTGTCAACTGTCACACTGTCCATATTTTTAATTTATTTTTTAACTGTTATTAAGTGACTTAAACTGGATCAGAACAACAAAGAAATGTTATGAGTGAGAAAGCTTTTTTTACAAAGCCTGACTGACCACTCTGCTCAGCTTCTCTGCCAGTGACTTATCCCTGCTCCCCACTGTGAGTGAAACTCCAAAATTCCTCCAAACTCAAGAAACCTAATGCATTTTCTCCTGATTAATTTATTCCTCACTGTTTAACACTCCAAGCCTTGTTATGGGCAAAAGAGAATGCACTGTATAGCTCAGCAGGTTGATATTTGCTGTCACCCCATGCTGACACGTGCAGCCACGCTCTGCCTCCCCAGCTGTGGCACCTCAGACACAAGGGCCTCTGGCCCACGCCTGAACCCCAGTGTGCTGCACTCAAGCCCCAAACACACAGCACAGAGAACAGAGAGCACACACCAGGAAAGGAGTGAGTATTGGAGCTTAATGAGATGACAGGACTGGCCAAGCTGGCTGGGCCAAGGCCATAGCCAGACAAATGTACTGGCCAGCAAGCTGTCCACAGGCAGCTGGCCCCTTACGTCCTCTTGCACAACCTCAGATTGCTCCTCCCAGCATCCCATAATGAATTCCATCCTGCAGAACAGAGAATTCCCCCAAGCAGTCTGGGCAGGGCCCCAGAGAGTCACATCTCTGGGGACCCAAAATGCTGGGTCTCACCTGACCTGTGGGGTTGATGCTCCTGGGACAGCACTGGGGGCTGGGGCTGGTGCTCCTGTCTCTGACTGGGACACTGGAACCCCCACACTGACCTCTGCCCCCATGTCCCTCTGCATGGAAGGGGTGAGCCTTTAGCACCTACTCTAACAAACACCAGCACCACCAGTGGGAAGCATTTTGTCTGATACTGAATCAAAACAGGTTGGTGCCTTGTGGCAATTTATTGTCCTGTTCTTATACAGCAAAAATTAAAAGAAAATTAAATTTATAAAAGAACTGATAGCACTTCACTATAGAGGATAATGCTTAAATGTAGAAAAAGAAGGCTGGAGTAGAAGGACCTGCCATTTGTCCACATGCACCCCCCACAAATTGGAAACCCTTGGCAGTACTGGTGAGGCAGCCAGGCACAGCTGTTAGCCAGTGTCCTTGGATAAAAGGGTCTCCTATGGCACCAGGCAACTGGCCCAGCTGTGGAGGAAGGATTCCGAATCACCCAGTGTTTATGGACACGTGTGAGGGTGTCCATGAAAAGCAATTGTCCCTATTCACCCATGCCCAGTTCCCAGCTCCAAACCTGTGCTCCTTTATGTGGCAGGATATACCCCCAAGCACTGCCTTGCTGAGATGGAAAAATGGAGCTAAGCACAACCAAATGGACAGGCTAAAAGGTAAAAGGAGCCTTTTCCAGGAGACACCTGAAGGGAGCACTTAGGAATTGCATCCTAATAAAAGAGCACAGAGTGGGCCACTGAATTTCAGAAAATGGGCAAGGACACCAAACAGCAAGGCCAGGCTTGCTCTGAGGAACAGAAGCAGTGCTACTTAGTGAAGATTTTACTATAGATTTCTGAGTTTTGGAGCCTAAAGGCTTGTTCCTCTACAACCTTTGTGGTTGGGAAAGGGCACCCAGTGGAAGTCATGCTGCCAGCTGTACTAAAGACATGCTTCAAAAACATGCTGGACAGGAAACAAATGGAGAGAATTGTAACCAGATGATTCAGTGCTGGCTGCACATCTTTTCTCAGCTGCCAGTAGCACAGGGTCTGAGTCAGTGTGCTACAACAGCTTGTCTTGTAAATAATCCTCCATGTTTTTCTCTGCTGCAGAACTATTTAAAGAAAAAAAAAAAGTGGTGTAAGATAGCCCATAGCTGACCCTCCCTTTTAACAAACAGAACCATTCACTGTCTCCTGTATCACTCCTGAAGGTGTGTTTCTGTGGTGCAGAAGTATATTGAGGTGTCACTGTACTCTTGAGCTATACAAAAAAGGATGTCAGGTATCATGTGATGGACTGTGTTTAGAAGATTTTGAATTGAATTAACCACATCTTAGTATTCCCTTCTAAGAAGAAAGAAAACAGGATATTTTCAAACATAAGGTCTGGATAAAATGCTATCATTTAAATTCCCTAGTGCTCCAGAGACAGCTGGAAACAGCCTACTCTTTTGAACAACTCACAACACAGATTTTTCATTATGGAATTGTATCAGAAAGTCTTCATCTTGATAATGGAGCTTCACTGACTCTGGGGTGCCTTTGAACACAGACAGACAGAACTCCCAAGAGTTGGGGAGAAGTCACTCTTAACAGCAACCATCATGGAAACATTCTCCTTGGATTCACATTTTTGCTTCCCCTGAAAAAGGCTTTTAGGCCATTTGTGACCTACTGCTAAAAGGAGCTGATGTAATTGCAGAGAGCAGACACAGCATCCAGTGTACCTCTCTGGGGCAGGACTCAGCTGCAAGGTCAGGCAGGGCGAAGCTATGGCAGGGCTGGAAAACAGCACTCCAGTTTAGCTGAGGCAGAGAACAAAACTTCACATCTGCACTTGATAATGCTTCTGGGCCCATGGGTGAGGGTGGAGGTCTCAGGTGAGGCTAAGTCAAGACCACTAAGACTTATTGATGCACCTGGGCTCTTGAGACCATTCTCTGCTAGCTGTCACCGGGGAAAAGTGGTGGCCTCTCAGAGAGCTGTGTCATAACTGCAGCTTTTCATTAACATTTCGGGTACCCAGTGGGTCCTCAGATGTTAATGGCCACCTACACATAGCCAGCTGAGCTACACCAGTCAATGTATGGGATTTGTCAATAAATTAAGATCTTAAAACACGCATATCACACATCTGATGTTAGATTTGAAATGCTGTTGTGTCAGCAGACTTGTAGGTGTTTAATTATTTGCCTAATAAGAAGGATCTTGTGCTGTTTGAGATGCTCTTGTATACTCAAGGTGTCTCTAGGATATCTGTACAGTACTGGCAGATGTGACAGGAGCAGTTACATGAGACTCAAGAACTTCTGCAACAAATACTTCAGGAGGTTAGACAGGATACTGTGGGACACCTTAATGATGGGTCACCATATTTAGACAATCAAATCACAAGGTATTACTGTGATTTAATCTAGAGAACTTTTGTACAGCCAAGCATTTGATGTTTATGTTAAGATGGTCTGAATGGTGGGTTTGATTTTTCTGACTAGACCTCCCTTACTCATACTACTTTAGGTGTGAAATTTCACCTAAATCCTAAGAAATCTACTCTTCCTCTCGAGTTAACCCTCAGAGACACATTGCTCTGCAGTACCTTTTACAGTACAATGTCTTGGCTATCTGGGATTGCAGCCCAGACTCACTTTGGTTTGGCATAGCTGGAGAGAAGCACTATTGTTCCCAGAATGAATTTTAAAATATTTCCACTTTGAGGACACAGATAAACACAAAATTCATATAGAAGATCAATGTTCTGAGGAGTGACAATTGCTTTGGCACACTTCTGAGGTGCACCACTTTGAAATGGCCCAAGTACAAAGCTCTCTAAAATATTCTGAAAACCCCTTTCTTTAAGGTATTGTAAGTCAGAACTCAAAAAATGCTGTGCAAAAAAAATTAGGTCAATATTTCTTTAAAGAACCTGTCTTAAGACATCCCAACATATCTTCAGTTTCAAAAAGCTTTAATATTTCAATTATTGAAACACTTTACCAGCACTTATGGTTTTTACAGTAATTATTACATTATCGATGTTTTGTTAATTCTCTTGTACCTCAAAAGATTCTAATTGTCTTTGGGTTTTATTTAAAAATATGTGTTCCCAGGACATTCTCCTAGTTTATTTTTTGTCAATTAAACTTTCTCTTTCACTTTATCCAAAACTCTATGTGAGTGTTTCATAATTAGTTTTAATTTCATTTTAAGATCCACCAGTTCAAATTGTCTCCAAGTACCTAATTAAATTTCATTCTCAGGAGACAGTTATCCTGTCTAGATTTTGTAATAGTTTATCATACAGTTTATAATAGACTTGATAATAGTTATTCAACTGCACAGGACTGTGCAATTTCTCTACAAATATGACTCACATACTTTTATATCCCATAGCTCTAAAAATGAGTTGTTTCCAGTTGCACAAAAATAGATCAACTTGATTTAAAATATATGTGGGGAGTATCAAAACCAGAGTTTCACTCAATTTTTAATCAAAACCCACCAAGAGAACCCTTGCCAAGAAGAGGCAAGCAATGACGAACTGCATTTTTCTGATGGTCTGTGTTCTCACAAGATGGTTTGCTGAGAGTTTCTTTCATCCTGGAGGATTTGCTGAGCACCAGCTCCAGCCTGCACAGGTCTCTCCTCTCCCTGGTGGTGGAAGCCTCTGCTTCCAGGCCTGTCACTTGAGTAGGATGGGATCTGTTTCATACCTGGCACCCAAGGAATAGGTGAGTGCCTTTACCTCTTTGGAGTACTTTGATGCTGGTGATAAGAAAGAC
This sequence comes from Lonchura striata, assembly GCF_050655825.1. NCBI lineage: Eukaryota > Metazoa > Chordata > Aves > Passeriformes > Estrildidae > Lonchura > Lonchura striata. The sequence goes on along the minus strand of NC_140704.1, from coordinate 139,621,990 downwards.
CTATTCCTTTCCATCTTGTGCCTTACAGATTGGGCTACATCTCTTTACAGGTACCAGTAATTTTAGGGAAAGAATGAGGTTACACCCAAGTGTCTAAAAAGTGCACTTGTTACCCTAATGGTCATTCTACTAAAAATTAAGTACTGAGGAGAGTAAGCCACACATCAGTAGATGTGTGTAGATCTAAACATGTAGTCAGTAGAGATAAACATTTGCTTTGCAGCTCACAGAGCAGCTTTTCCTACCTGAAACTGGAACACAGAAACAGCATTAGTAACATTGGCCTAACTCCCTCATCCCTTCATTTAGATATTTTTATTTTAAAAAATATCTATTAGATACTGAATGTGACTTAGCTTTCAGAAAATATTTAAATATGCTTTCTCAACTGTCTGTATAATATTTACGTTAGACTTTTCTCAGCACAGTGAGCCTCTTGTTCATCTGGAGTTCCTAGAGAGAATTTAATTTCCCAAACTATAAGGGTAACATTCAAATTTTGCCAGCTCTTTCTAGAGGTGAAAAAGAATCAAATCATTCAGTTACAGACCACCTCAAAATGAGCATCCACTCCGCCTTCTCTTTACTGCAGAAAATTTTTGTGGTCACAATGTTTCTTCCAATGTTACTGGAAATTTATAATAGAAAGTTTGGATTGCTGGAAATATTTTGTCTGTTGCATAAGTTGAGAGGCATATTAAAATTTATTAAATTCCAATTATGTCCATATACCACTGCTTCTCCTTCATTAAGCCTTTCTGAAAGCACTTGGATAAAATTTAGGCTGTAAAATTATGTCTTCCCATGAAATTTGTTTGGCGAGAAAGAAATATCAAGTCCAAATTTGGGGAACCAAAGCAACAGTACTCACAAAGGTGATTCAATTTAATAATTTAAACATTCGTTTTTCAGATAACTTTTTAAAGTATATTTCTCCTCTTTCCAGAATCTTCCAAATTACATTCACAGGCTGTGTAAAGGGATAGCATAACCTGAAAATGATGCAGTTTCTGAAACCAAGTAAATATCCAATCCTTAGAAAGCTTTGTGTATTCCTGCAATAAATTAAATGTCCTTAATTTATCTGTAGTGACTTTAACCATTGGAAGTGGAGAGTAGCAAAACTATTGTAGGAAGGCAGTCAATCCTCCTTCAGACCTCTACAGCTTCCAAAATAGTTTTTAGCATCTGTCTCCAGCTCATACACAGTAGAGAAATAAGCAGCAATATCTTTCCACCTCTGCCTCACCATTTCTGATGTTCTATGGGGAGGCTCAACAACCACTAGACAAATCCTGGGTAAAAGCGCTGTTTCTCCTGTTTGACAGTAGGTGAGGAAAATGCCCTTAATCTACAGCACCTCTGGATACATTATTATAGATATTTTCACACAATTTAACATTTTCAGTGTTACTTAAAAAAAAAACCAAACTGAAGAAACCTGACATAGCATTTTACATAGCAAAATGAAATATTAAGTTTAATTAAACATCACAAAGTGCATGGTCTAATTCCCATTGGTGCACTTGTTAAAATTCCCATCATGTGTAGCTGTGCAGATTTAGTTAGGTGTGGAGTATCTTTGATGTCTACAACCACTAATGAAGCTCAGAGTAAGAGAGGTCTGGCTTCCTAAAATTTTTTCTCTTTTTTTTTTAAGAGGGAGTGTCTCATATCTTAACCACTCTCTGGGCTAAGCCTGTCTTCTCTTTCACTACAATGCTTTTGAGTACTTCCTTGGTGAAAACCACTTCCTTGGTGGCAAAGCATTGTCTGAAATGTACACAGGTCACACTGTCATCCTGCTCCACTCTCTCCTAAGTCTGAATTATAACAAAAGGATTTTCATCCAATTCTCACACTGAAACTTTATAAAACATAATCAACAGGTTTTATTGTACAATTTCTCATAAGTAGATCTTGACAAACATTATGAAACTGACTAATTTGCAACACAAATTTCTTATTCAAGTGCACAGGAAGATGACTACCAAAGTGATAAATAGTTTGCTGTCCACAGGGAATTTTTAAGAGTAAGCCTAAGTAATTTCTATAGTTTGAGATGTTCTGAAATCACAATGACATTCATGTGCAATGACATTCAGAAAATTGTCAGCTGGGATATACATTCCTGAATGAAAACATGATTAATTAGAACCTCCAATGTTAAAGTTGAATTAAAAAATCACAAAATCACAAAGGTTGGAAGAGAGCTTTAAAATCATCTAGTTCCACCATCAACTCAGCACACTATAATCACCCCTTAACCAGTCCAAAGTGCTACATTCAGATGCCTCTTAAACAGTTCCAGAGACAGTGACTCCACTGTCTCTGGAACTCCCAAAGAAGTTATTACCACTTGCTAAACACCCCATGATGGAGTGCTGCTTCTTATGAATTAATCCTGACTCCATTTAAATTAGTAGAAGATTGTGAGAACTTCTTCCATGGTTTTAAAAACTGAAGTGGATGGAAATGTTCTTTGGATGCAATTTCAAATTGCAGTTGGTCACAATGCTAGGTAATCTCATTAAGGCTTCCTTTCCCACAAAATGTTGGACCAGATAATCCTTTAACTTCACTTCTAACCTGGACTGTTCTATGATTGTATGAGGCTTTAACTTAGCTTAATAGTAGCATAGAATTTTTGAACTCAAGAGTTTAATTAAAAATATTTAATTGATCCTTTTCTCCTCATATAGCATAACTTGTTTTATTAATAGCAAAACAATTAACTTTCACAGCACAAAAACTGAGAGTCTGGTCACCTCCCAAGACAGACTTTTTGATCATCCAGAGAATTCAGTCACTCGAGGAAACGCATGGAGCTGCAGGATGCAAGCAGGATGTCTCTATGTATTGTTTTTAGACAATATGCCTAAAAGACATCTCTGTATTATCTGTAATTTCTATGTATGATCATTTAGAAATGTGGCAACTTCCAAGATTGCATCCTTCAAATTAGCCAAAGTTTGAAGCTTCAAGCACCAACCAGTCCACCGAAGGACAGTGTTTTTTCTCTTCCTTCATTGATGATGAAGGTTAAGCAAAAGTCTAGAGAAATATTTCTGTATTCATGTGGTTTGAGAAGAAAAAGAATAAAGTAGTCATGTGGCATCACTGTATCTGTCATGGATATACAGGCATCTGTACTGACTAAATAACAGCATAAATTATGTTGGTGTGTGTTATATGTTACAGCTTCACCACCTTTCAGTCCATTTCTGATAGCCAGCTTCATTGAAACAGAAATGACAGGTCACAAGGGTAAACCTGGGCCATAAGCAGCTGTTTATTCAAATAGTACTCTAAGCCACAACTATATTCCATATGTTCTTTAAGAACTGCTTAAGACTAATCTTAGGATTGTATTTGACTGGCATTATTTTCTTAACTAAATCATAAAACTAGATTGGAATTGTAGGTGCTTTCCATTTAAGTAACATTACAGTAAATGAACCAAACCAAGACCAAAATCATATTTTGAAATGACAAATGAAGAAATGAAATTTTACCACATATTAACAACACCATTCTGAATGCTTATATTATTTGAATTTTAAATACTGACAAATGCAATTAACAGATGCAGTGGTGTATAATGCAATTTCTGCTTGGCAATGTGTTAATAGGCATGTTCTTCTGCTCTGGTACAGCTGACAGCTGTTCAGGAATCCCAGGAGCATTAAATAGAAAAAATAAATCATCCTTAACACAGAAGGCCTTTCACATGCAAAACACAAAAGTTATTAATTTCCTTATAGTTAATATGGAGATATGTGAACACTGATAGATTTACCACTATTATAAAACACCATAAAATACCAGTTTTGAAGGATCCTCAGGGATCATTTTATCCACCCTTTAAACTATTAGTATGCATCTTGACATCTTTTTAATACCACAGTTACACACTAAGCTTATTCTGGACACATAAAATCACAGCACCTGGTTTTCAGCAGGGTCAGCTGACATAATTCCACTGAAATGAGCACTGCTCTCCTGCTGGCTTCAGGAAAGGACAGATGAACAGTAGTTTCTCCTTCATGCACAATTACAGAGGCAATGGTAATTCACATTGCAGTGTTCATGTGAAAACATTCGAGTGAGGTAATTGATAAAAGATTGGTATCTGTTGGAGAGGCTGTGTGGATACAAAGCAGTCAGTAGTGCTATTTCTTCAAGACAAACCCAAGGGAGGGCAGATATGAATATTTACATTAAAAATTTTATAGGTTGGCAACGAACACCCAACTTCTGCATCTGGGAATTCTCTGCTGTAACTGCAGCATCTCTGTCTCAGGGTGATCTGAGCAAGTAATGAGCCAGTAACAAACTGCTGTGATCGCCTGGTGCCCTTTTCCATTCTCCTAAACTTTAGCTTGTTTTTAGCTTCAGTAGTTTCACTTAGGCACCAGGCCAGTGCTGGATAAAATGTATTTTACTGAATATAGGGAACATTCCATGTTATGATTAGGACACTGATAACCATCCATTGTCCTGTGCAGCAGGAGTATGAGAAGGACATGAGTGTAGGGCCACCAGAAGCAGGGAGCACAGAACAGCCTGGTGGGGTCTGTGGGGACAAGGCAGAGCATGGCCAGGCAGGAGGTTCAGAGCCCAGTGCAGGGAGCAGCAGGGATAAAGCAGTGGAGCCAGGCATGGCAGACCTTGACAAGCGGAGGAAGAAGAAGACACAGTGGTCAAGATGAAGACTGTGTGAGCAGCAGGGGACAGAGCTGGGTTGTGCAGCTCCTGGGGCTCTTTGCAGTGATGGATTTGTGCTGGCAGCAGCCACTCCTGTGCTCATGCAAGGACGACCTGACCCCAAAAGGGCTCATTGCATCTGTGTGCTCCGAAAGCTGCTTTGACAGTCCTCCACATTCATGAAAACTTGTGTGGCTCCTGTTATTGTTAATAACAGAGGGCAGGGAATCCTGGCAGTGAAGAAAGTCCATTGCCTTTAGCAGTTTTCCTGTCTGGCTGAAACTGCTTTCAAAGCAGTGTGAATATGCAAAATAGGAGAGTGTTCGGATTAATCCCAAGGGAATAGGGGACTTTGTGGGTTCTCATATTAATAACTATAAGCAAAGAGTCCTTTTTATGATGGATTGAACATGGCAGTGAATGTGAGATCAGAGATTAATATCTTCTCAAAAAGATTTAACACACACATTGTGATTATCATTTTGAAACTATGGCCCTCATTTTAAAAATTGCTGAAAACTTCAGCTTTATTAATGTTTGTTTGATTTCAAATTATAGTTGCATATGAAAGATGTTTCAGTCCAATAGGCAAAATCTGTTTCCAATCTTCTTAGCAAATCTAATAGAATATTAATATATTTTATGTGTATTAGGATGAAACTGGTTATTCATATTAATTCAATAGGGCATATGCATTTAACAGCTTTATAATACTTGAAGGGAATGACAGTGAGTCCACCAGATAGACCCAGTCAGTGATTCATGCGTCTTCCCATATAAATGACCTCACTTGCTCATTAAAATATCAATTTTTCATACTTGGCTTGCCTATAGATATTTTTGGGTTTCAGTCATAATGAAAGAAATAAAATTTACTATGAATATCTTTCTCAGCACACCACCTGGCTTTTATTTTCAGGCATTTTTTACCAAAATGGAAACATGATCTTTTTTTTAAGTGAAGTCATATTTAAATATTTAGTAGCTAAAAGCTTTTAACCATTCTTTCTTTGTTATTTGTTCTTCTCTGTGCTGACATTTTTAAATACTTTCTTAAAGCTAAATAAAATATCTTTAATTAAAGTTAATTAATACTTTTTTAAAGTATTCAGGTACATAAAATAGATTCCAAAAACGAAACTATGATTAAAAATAAACACTAAATATATTATAGTCTTTGTTTAAGATCAGCAGAGTCTTTCCAGGCTATAAATGACAGGAAAGAAACATCATCCTGAAATAGTGATTAAGACTCAACTTCTGGTTTCAGATGTTCCCCCACTGTCAGCATCTCTGACCAGCTGCTCCCTGCTCATCACACAGGCTGCCCTAGGGCTCTTCTGTCCCCTGGCAGTCAGATCCCAACCAGGAAAGAAAAATCCCTCTTTTTCAGCCAGATCCCTCTGCCAGCCCTGGCAGCTGTGCTGACAGAAATCAGACAGCAGCATGGGAAAAGGGAAGGAGATGTTAGGGTGAGGGCTAAAAAAATTTCTTGAAACCCCAGAAAATTTTGTGTATGTATACCTATACTTTTGTATAGATATCCATATTTTATAGATTCCTAAACTTTAGCTACCTGATAGAATCTTTACACCACTCTAGCCACATAAAAGTGTTGGAAAGAAGGTACAAATAATTTTCATGGTATTTTTGTTTTCAATATAAGGGCTTTGTTTATGAAAGAATTTCATGCACATTATTGTTGCTGGAGAATTTTTACTACAGCTCTCCTTCCATGGGAGTACCTAGAACTGCAGGGCATCTTGAATCTGCAAGAGTGTTTTGGGTTCACTGGAAGGCAGAGGACAAAAAGAAAAATTAAGAAAATATGGGGAATTGGAGAAATTGCTCCTTAAAATTCATGAAAATCTGATATATTTAAAGGAGAAATGTGGTGTTTCTAGCCAGTTCTTACACTAGTTATTAGAAACACTGAGATCAAAAATAAACCTCAGAGCACCTGACTTGGGCAGACCAAGAGGAAACAATAAACTTCACACAGCCCTTGAGGAAAAAGCAACTGACACTCAAAATTTATGTACAAAATCAAGCTACTTTTTCAAAGTCATCAGGTTTTTATCTCAAGACTATGCTGCCTGGGTGAAATTACACACATTTCAGGTTTAAAGCAATAAACTTTAAGTCAGGCTGTATTAAATATTTCAGAAGGTCACCTGGCAACATTCACTATTTACACCTCATTTTAATTTCATTCTGGGCCTTATGGTGGACCAATTTTGCAGCATGGCTGAGGATCTGGAATAGCTGTTATATAATTTCTACCAGCTAAAAGCAATATCAAAGCCTTTCAATTTTTAATAACTCTGATATAGTTAATAAATCATCAACCAGTATAGGAGCAAGGATATCATAAAAAGTAGAGGTGCATGTAGACAATGACTTGCTTCTTGTATTAGATTTAGGATTTCCTTGTACATGGGTTTTATCCAAGTACAAGGATATTTTATTTGAGCTACCAAAAAAACCTTAACTTTGCTCTGTAGTGACACCTTGAAGGAATTAAGATGAACAAAACAAATTTCTTCTTAAAAATCAATGTCAGAAGAGTCCCCTTTTTTCATGGCTTTGCCCCAGAGACCACTGCTGCAATTACATGAAACAATCAGAGAATGAAAGAAAAAAGCAGAGCAGAAAGAGGAATTCTAGACAGGCTCATTTCTCTTCCAAAGGGAAAATATGTACCACCAGCTCCAGAACCAGTCTTCTTCCCCACAAAAGGCTAAATGTGCACAATACTCTGCTCCACACCACCCAGTTTCTTCTTTGTCTGGATGATGAAGTAGTTACCTTGGACAGGAAGACCCCTTTGAAGCCAAGAGGAGTCCAACTTTCTCTGTAAGGACTCTCCTACTTTGCGAGAAAAAATACACAACATCACAACATAATTTGTCTTTTTTTCCTTTTTTTTTTTTTTTGTTTGTTTGTTTGTTTGTGTGTGTGTTATTGGCTATGGAAACCAGAAATGATTTAGAATTTGCAGAAGTGTTTTTCAGTTTTGTGTTTTGAAAGGCTGAGAAAGAGCCCAGGGGCTGGAAGGGAGATGCCCTGGAGCAGAGACAGAGCAGGGAAGGATGTGCCACGGGCTCAGGTATTCCCCAGGCACTCACTCATGTCTGCTCCTCTTCCGTGGTTGTCATTACAGGCCAAACAGACAGTGTGCAACACAGCACAGACAGGACACAGTCACCTGCTTATTCCCAAATGGTGACTTTCCTTTCCCTTCCCCCATGCCCCTCAGTCCATAGAGCAGCCTTGGGCCATGAGTTCCCCAGCAATGAGAACTGCAGAAGATGCCCATGTCCTCTCCCTCACACACTCTGAGGCCATGCACTTCAGTTGACTAAGTGCCTAAACTGGGTTTCTGAATCATCGTTCCCAAGCTGGTTTACCAAATTAGGCAAGCTCAGTCTTTCAAAGTGACAGAAGACTGAAGTTTGGGATGAGATTGATTCCTCTAAAGATGGTCTAAAGTCTGGGGTTTCCATTCCCTTGAAAATTGTAGAAGGTTCTCCTGGCTTTAAATGAAAAGATACCCTGTAATTTATAAGCACTCATGAAGGAGAAATCTCCTTCCAACCAGCCTCAGATTTGCAAATCTCCATGTAAAACAAAATATAGATCCAGTTGTGCTTTTTTTTTCCCCAAAAATAATACATGGCTGGAGTAGAGATGGATGCAAGACATGGCAGTTTTAACCCAGTAATAATGGCTCTTCATGATGATAGTAAAGCAATTAAAATATGCAGACTGTAAAGACAGCAGGAAAAAGTTGCAGATTTTTTTTTCTGTACTCTATTTGGCTTCCTTCCATTTTGCTTGTAATTTTGACTGAAAAGAATTGGGTAGCAAGGCTCCTCTTCTCTTCTCTTCTCTTCTCTTCTCTTCTCTTCTCTTCTCTTCTCTTCTCTTCTCTTCTCTTCTCTTCTCTTCTCTTCTCTTCTCTTCTCTTCTCTTCTCTTCTCTTCTCTTCTCTTCTCTTCTCTTCTCTCCTCTCCTCTCCTCTTCTCTCCTCTCCCCTCCCCTCCCCTCCCCTCCCCTCCCTTCCCCTCCTCTCCTCGTCCTTCTGTCCACAGAGCTCCACAAACCACTAATTTCTTTCTTGAGGAAATAGTTACAGGTATCTGCATACAAGAGCCTGAAATACCAATGTTAGCTGAAACTTGTGAATGTATGTCCCATCAAAAGAAGTTTCCAGAATACAGATTTAAAGAGAACTTATTTTTAAATATTTTTTTCCAACAGAACTTTAAGAATTGTAAGGATTTTTAGATTATTCTGTACATTCTGCATCCATTCTGCTTTACATAGCTGTTTTAAAGGAAAACCAGCTGCTCTTTCTCATTAGATTATTCTGCTGAAGCTTAAAGCCAGCCTTACATGTTCAGAAGACATATTAATCCCTTTCATTCCACACATTTCATCTCTGTGTTGTCAAGAAAGACATTGTGTATTGGTGTGTCATATCATATCTTATAACTGAAAAGTAATCAAATATCATATAAAGCAATCAAATTCTTTTCAGGCTGTGGTATATGCATTATCTCAAATAGCAATGTTCTGAAACCTCCTGCTTCTGAAACTTCCTGCTGCTGAAAATGGAAATTCAGGTCAGAAAAGTGCTGATTTGTGATATTTTAGATTAGACTCCAAAAGGAGAATGTTGGGAAGGTGCTTCTTTCAGAACTGGTATTTCAGGGCTTCACAACCTCACACCAGAGTAGACCACATCTAGCAATTAATTATTAAAGCATCCATACTTTTTTATGCTGCTTTTGACCTTCAGTATTTTGCTAAAAGAGTACCAGAAATGGTATTAGCAGACAAATTTTCTGCAACAGGGCCAGACTTTATATCAAAGCAGGGTTGGGAGTTCTGCTTAAAGGATTCTTTAGCTGATGACAGCTCTGATGTGTTTTGCTTATAAAGTGCTGTACCAGCTATAGTCATAAAACAATGGATGTCCCTAAATTATATTTTAATGAAAACAAATGTTGATAAACATAAAAATAAGAAAAAAGTTACCTCTTTTCAGTTTCCTTTTTCCTTCAGAGATAAAGGAAAGAACTTGTACACAATAATACCTAATTTGCTGTTAAAGAGACAAACCTAATTTTGTGATTGAGAGGTCTAGAGAAGCACAACTGCAACCATATAGGAGTAGTCCTGTAATAGGATTGTACCCATCTATTTGTTTGTGTGACAGTAAGGGGACAGTCAATTTTTAAATCACAAGATTTTCTTGGTTGACTCAGTATGTGATGAAAGCATCTAGAATTTATATTATGGATTACAAATTGAAATGAAGCTTAGGGCTACTGCTTCACCATGGACAGACCTGTTCTTTTCTTCAGGCTTATCCTCCTAAATTTATTGGGAAATTGATTTGTAATTAGATTAAACTGGAACACTGCTTTCACAGTGACAGAATACCAGAGGACTCCCTGAGTATGGAAAAACAATGAATGAACCTGGAATCCATGATTAAGCAATGGGAATTCAGGTGGAGCACGAATATGTAAGTGACCACTAAAGCATGTGTGCAAGGAAAGCAGCAAGCCTCTGAGTTAGCTCTGGAAGCCCTTGTAGGGGTTACAGTGAAGTGGAAGGCCATGCTCAGGTGACTGCCCTGAATCACCTGCAGTTCTGTGTCCTGACATATCCAGCAGTCAGGCTCTGCAATCTGAGTATTTTCTTTTTGAGAAGCTGCTAGTTCTACCCCACAGCAGCCCCTGGACAGAGGCAGCACCAGTGAAGGGTGCATGCTGAAGGAACTGATGTGCTGAAAAGGTCCCTGAGCAGCTGCTTTAGGCAACTTACCAACAGCCTTCGTGCCATGTCCGAGAGGGTCATCCTTTTCTGAAACAGACTGAACAGCCTGGCTTCTCTAGGCCATTTTGCAGCTGACTTAAGTCAGAGACAAGGGATCAACTAATCTCAACGTTTCGTCTTTCTCTCAAATGAGTCTTTCAATATGAATCAAAGCTCCTTCACAAACATGAAACTTCCAGTGCAATTCAAATGTGTACGTTTCACTAACTTTCACATCATTACCTTGCAATCTTTGATCTTAAAATAGGCTTAAAAATAAAAGTTAACTTCAGTCATAAACATAAGTCCTTCCACAGCTGTTTCAATTACTTGTTGCAGTAATATTTAATAGTTAGTATGCACTCATATAAATATTCATTTGGTTGCTTCATTAAGGAAATTTATTTTTAAAACCATATTTACAAACCTCATTCAGAAGGAAAAAAAAATATTTCTGTGCCTTCAAAATGTAAATTAATGTGTTTTAATTGCCCATTAAATTAGGATACTTACTAGCTATTGCAACAAAATCAGTAACTTGCATCTCAGATTAACTTCTGAATAAGATCATAATTTAATAAATGTACATATCCTGATGCTGAGAAGAATACATTATTTCTTCAAGAAGAATACATTATTTCTTCATCAAGCATTTATTAATGTAGGGTTCATAGCATCATAAGACAGCTTGGCCTGATAGGGATCTTAAAGATCATCAAGTTCCAACTCCCCACCATGGATAGGAACATATTTTACTAAACCAGGTTGCTCAAAGTCCCATCCAACCTGGCCTCAAAAGCTGCCAGGGAGGGAGCATCCACAGTTTCTCTGGTCTAGTAATTCTTTGCCAAGGGATTTCTGATTAACAACAAATTGCTATCTGAAAAACTCTAATCTGAAATTTTGACTTCTATTCATACATATTATCTACTCTGTTGTGTGTATAAATAGGGGCACATGTGTGCATACACATGTATACATACTGGTCTATATTAAATTCTCCATCAGTGACAATAATTTTACCATTTCTTTTATGCTACTGGATATTTATATTTGAAGATATTTATAAGAGCATAACTATGTGAAGCACATAGAGACTTCATATCCATCTGTCTTGCTATCCATCTGTCTTGTAAAAAAAGCCTGATTTATACTCACCAAGAGATTACAAATGCAGAATAAGTTGCCTTATGTGATTCAATTCTTTATCAACAACTGCCTGGGGTTTTTTCCAAAGAACTAAGAGGGGAAATGTGACTGTTGAAAAATATTTCCCTCCATTTCTTTATAGCCTCTGAAGGGATTTAAGATAACCTTGTGAACTTTTTAGTACACCAGGCTTCACAGCTTTCTTCTAGGTTGAGTAAGGATATTTAACATTGGTATGTTTGAGGGACTAGAATGGCCAGTGTGCCAGGTCTTGGATGATGCACTCCTGAACTCAGGCAGAGCTACTTTTATGTATACTGTGTGCCTCTGGTCCCAGACTTTTAAGCTCAATGCCTGTGGTTAAAAGTGAAGGCACTGGCACTTTGCAAGAGGCCTAGTGTCAGATATGCTGAGGACCTGTCACTCTGTGTCACTTGTTTAATGAGCCTGACTTTGGAAACAGAACCTTTATGGTGCAATTATTGACAAGTATAGTTTCAGGCTGCAAGTTTGCAGCCACAAATCTTCTTTTAAACTCTTATATCAGTTTCATAGGCAATTAGCAAGAAATATAAGACTACAATCCACTTCTGTGTTGTGACATTCACATTCTCTGGACAGAGAGACATAATTCTGTCCCTCAGGATTTCACAGAGAGAAGAAGAGAAAACAATCTTTATCTCTGCTCCTTTGTTTTCCCCATGTGGAATGTGGTATGGAGATTGTTTACTTGAAGTGATTGCTTGATTGGATTTTGGTGAAGGTTGTTTGGGTTCAATGACCAATTGGATCCAGCTGTGTCTGGGACTCAGCAGAGAGTCAGGGGTTTTGGTAGTTAGTTAGATAGGTAAGTAAGAAGTATGTAGAATAGTATAGTATCTCTTTAAATAATATATTAATGTCATATAGTATAGTTTTAATAAAGCAGATCCTTCAGCCTTCTGATCTGGACCCAGACCATCATTTCTTCCCGCATCCAGGTTTTGCCATGTTTTTACTATACTGTGTGGCTGCTTGCAAAGGGCTACAGCTTTCATTGTATCCGAAGTGCAAAGGCCTCAGGGGCCTGGACACTTGAACTGGGATTACAGGGCAGCAATTGTTTTCATATATATATACAAAGGTTTCCACAGTGTGCACAGGACACTTAACAGGAAGCATTTTGGTTTGGGTAGCATTTATAAAGCAGCTCAGCATTTCTAGAGCCTTGCCCTATCAGCTCGGCATAAAAATCATTCTGCTATGCATGGTGAGACATCAACCCATCACCACTTGTGCAGATCTGATCCTGTAGTCATCAGAAAAATGTCGATTTTTTCAGTTTTGTGAATGCTTTCTAATACATCTCTGGACAGGGTGCAGGCAGTGGCTTCATTACTTCATTTTTAGTACACTTGTCATAGAAGAGGCTGAAAGGGGATCTGATCTATTTACGTTAAAAACAAAGAAATTGAAGAAATTAAATGGATGATTCTGCCAATAGCACAATGTATCCCTCTAGTTTTCAATGTCGCCATTAAGGGAAAAGGAACATGCAAGATGAAAAGCTACAAGCAAGGAATGTGCACATTTGCACTGAGCTGCTCCATGCCCCTACCATGCATCAAGCTTATTTTTATTCTTTCTTTGCATGTTCAAATCTGTATTAACATCTTTGTTTGCTTCTGATTTGATTATGAATTATGACCCTTTACAAGCACTTTAGATTTTATACTCCAGCTGGTTTTCCATGCCCTAGTTGTAGTTTTCCTATAAACAGATGTCAGTGGTTCAGCTGATTAACCTCACTGACATACAGTCACAGGCACATCTGCAGCAAGTTTTCAGATGGACAGATATAATGTCCTTTGCAGAAGATGGACATTTAATTGCAGAAGATGTCCATTTTCAGAAGATGGACAGATATAATGTCCTTTGCACTAGTCTAAAATTGTGTCTATGCTGTCCATCATTTAGCCACATGAAGAATATTATCATCCAAATACAGTAACATTCTTATCAAAGAGACTGAATTTTACATCCTGTGCTGAGCCAGTAATACTCATTTGAGAATACTCTTGCATTGATTTTTCCCAAAGACTTGAGCAGGCAAAGCACTAGAACACTGTCACCTGAATGAAGATCTCAAACATACTCTAGAGATACTGTCCTGGTTTTTTTCCAGACAACTTCTGCCATCTCAAAATAAAAGGCTAGCTGGATATTTTACAGTGGAAAGGTTTTCTGATAGGCAATTATTGATTTGTATAAAGCATAATGTCCTGTGAAAATATATTTATTTAAAAGAATGTATGTTGGAAACCTTCCTTCCTCCCCTGCCACTGCAGACTCAGCTTGATGAGACAGATGGCCGAGGAACAGAACAACTCCAGCCTAGCCAGCAATGAGTGGTTCCCAGGTCCACAAACCAATGTCAAAGAACTTTGGAGTCAAAACTAATTTATTCCAACTGTTTCAAAAGTTATTTTTCTTGTGTCCTATCTCATCAGATCATTTTTATTTTGAGTTATTTTAAATGTAAGGACTTTACCATAGATTGAAAATAAACAGCATAATAAAATCTTGAGCTTGTCTTTGACGTAGTTACTCAAAAATGAGCTCTATAGCCATTCTACTCCAGTGACTCTAGAAAGCATTTTGCGGGCGTCAACTATCTGGAATAAGGTTCTTAGTTTGCAATAAGTCACCATCACTGACTGCAGACAAGAGAACATATTTTTTTACTGAGGCATCATTGTACATTTTCCTGATGAAATATGAAATACAGCATCCTAAAGTAAATATAAAATTACCTGCTTATTCCTCATAGCCCTTGTCAGATATCTTTCCATTACTGATTTGAGCTTTTAGACTTCTCTTTGGAGTCACTGGCTCAAAAGTGAAGTGGTTAACCTTCCTTCTACTGCACTAGGGGTAACTGCAATTGAGACAAATCAACCTCAGGCACATATGTGGCTAATCAAGCACAGAAATCTTAGAAGACCTGAGAGAAAATAAGAGCTGGGGAGTGAGGTAATCAAAATATCGAGCAGAAAACTCACGAGAAAACAAAAAGTTGAAAAGTAAGGGCAAGAAGCCTGGTTTGGTCACACAGAGGTGAATGACAAGAGCGTCGATGTCCTAAGCTGTGGCAAATGTGTGTTTCTTAGGCTGTGTGTGGGGCTGCAGAAGGAAGTGTCATCAAACACTGGCATATTTTCATATGAGTCTTTTAAGAATTTTTCAAACTCAATAACACACGCACAGGTAGCTGGATTTTATTTGCCTTTTAAAATGTTTGTGTTTTGTTTAACTAATCATGTACATTGTGCTGCACAAAATGTGGGATGTTTTCCACAGGCTGGCTATGCCTAAAACCTTTACAATGGGATGACTAAGGGGGTTTTGACATGGAATGTCTCTCCAATTGCCTGATGCTGGAATTTTAGTGTTTGTCCTAGTTTTGGACCGGATGGAGTTAATTTTATCATAGTTGCCATGAGGAGCTGGAGCCTGGAGCTGTGCGGGCATGTTGTTTATTTTATGCCATCATTTCATCACTGAGGATGTGGCTTTGAGTGAAAGAAAAGTGGAACATGACCCTGAACCAACCCCATTTTCTTCCTTTTCTTGTACATGACACAAACGGTTCATCTTGGTGGGTGTGTCCATTGTTGGATTTCATTCCCTTGGCCTTGTGGGGAAAGCACCGGCGGTGACATTGGCCATTTTCTCCTTTGTCCCAGGAAGCCATGTGTCACTGGCTATGGTAGCACCAGGTCCATCTTCTGTAAGCAGTTTTTTGCATGTAACCACCCTCGTTTATACACTGTTATTAGTAATGTTGCTGTTACTGTTTGTTTTTTTCATCGCTGTTTTTCTAGCAAATTGTTATCGTAACCCATAATCTCTGCCATTTTTCCCTTTCTCACTGGAGGGGACGGGGAAAGGGAAATACCCTGCTTGGAGTTTAATTTCCAATGGGTTTTAAAATACAACATTCTCAAAAAATCAATTCGGTTTCCTGCTAGTTCAGCTGTTGGAATAGATTAATGAATTCCAGTGGAACACCATTGATTGCTTGTTTCTCTTATTAGTTAATCACCAAGATGATTTTATAGCAAACATTAAAAATCATTGTAATTTACAGTTTTTCCACTTACAATTCAAACTCATTCAAGCCATCCAAGGCAAGAGAAATCATTATCTCCTTAATTGTTTATATAGGATCTATCAAACAAATAAAACATTAGAAGAATTTCTGCTTATGAATAAGCTTTTCAGAGTTAATCTAATATTTGCAGAAATATTAGAAACTTTAATGTTCAAAATTAATAGCTTTCATCAGAATATTTCATTTAAAAAGTAATTTAGGAAGTAATTTCTCCCACTGCCCTGCCATGGAAAAAAGACTTTCTAATATGCTTAGCAAAACCAATCTAAACACAAGAGTCTGATTTTTGACACTTTAAGTCTCCCTAACCATCACTTGTCATAAACTGTGCTCAAAGAGATTGCAATAATCTACTGCTCATTTTCAAGTCTAGATGCTAAACAATACCAACAAAATGTGGTCAGTTTGAGCAGGATCTGAAAATTTGTTTTTGTATTGGATTTTTATCAGCTTTATTGTAACATACAAGAGGGATTTAATCCAAATGCAGTTCATCAGGGCCAAAGCCTAAGGAGCATTTCCCAGATCACAGTGCAGCCTGAGTTGGTGGGGATGCACTTCTGCAATCCATCCCATGACTAAAGCTTCTCTGGGCTGATACACACAGTATTTGTGTTTAAATATGTTATCAACAATAATTACCTCAGTCTTATGGCAGAAATGTCCACAAATAATTATTTGGGTTTGTTTTTTTTCCATTCAGAATGTCCTAAAAAATCAATTCTCACATTGTTTTTCAGTCCCAAGTTAAAATGTGTATTTTTTATTACAGCAAGAGCATCTGCAGTGAAACTTTATTTTCTTTGAAATTCATTTATGGACCTTGCTTAGCTGATTGAAAGCAGAATTGTCTGATTCCTTCTTTTCAAGAGGAACTTAGCATCATGAAACATGATTGATACTTTTTGACACACTGACATTTTTGATATACTAACAGTTTATAGCTTGAATTCAGTGCTCGGGAGTTTGCATAGCCACGCGTTCTCACCATGGTGAAATACCACATGTTCAACATACACAAGAGCTCAAACTTGCAGTATGTGGTGAAACACCTTGAAGTGACAAGATGCAAGTGCAGAGCTGCAGAGCCAGATACACAAGCTCTGAGAATACATGGTGGCTCTCACACATCTGCCCCATGCCTCTGGAGCACTGAGGAAGACCCCTGCAGACACAAACTCCAACAGAGAGCTTCACCAGTGCGGTCAGCCGGGACAGAGCCACGGCTGAGGTGGGCAAGTGAAGGAGAAGTCTCCAGGACAGCATGCATCTCTGCTAGCTTCTGCAGCAGGGTGGTCTGTGCCCAGAGAGCCACGGCTGAGCAGTGCCAGGCTCAGGTGCCAGCAGAAGGGAAATGGGCAGAACTAAAGGAGTAGTTTTGCTGCTTTGCACTGTGGAGAGGTTAAAACATAGAGCTCCTTTCTGTGTTTTTACTTTCAAAGTTACCACCAAAGGTAGGGATGATTCCAATGCTCTAATGATATGAATCTCTTCAACTCACAGCTTTTTTAATGCTCAAAACTTTGTAGTAAGATACCCCAGTGAATACTCCACCTAAAGAGCTAAGAGAAAAGCTTTTTGTTTTTACAAGATAAAAGAAAGATGTCCCCATCTCTGTATCCTGTAATTATACAGTGTCTCAGGCTTTCAGAGCAGCACTACATTTTTATTTAAACCATAAAAAAGCAAATGCTGATTTCTCATGGAAAAACTGTTATTTAATGTCATCATGGTTGGCAAAAGTAGCAATATTTTACCTCTGAAGCAGTACTAAGAGCAGGTGCATATGTCCCTGTTTTCTTGCTTCCATTAAGTAGTGTTCTTTGTTATTTTGTTGCCATATGGCAAGGACAGCAGGATCTACTAAAAAATACCTCTATTAGTTTAATAAAACATGGTTACCCAGTTACCATTGGCCCACAACCGAACAAGAAATATATGAAGTATAATTTCTGGACAGGTTTTTTTTCTGAGTTAATAATTTTGCATTCTGTCAATTTTCCTCTGAGAGATCTTTTTGATTTTTTTCTCCAAGAAAAGCTGTTGATGCATTGAAAAAAAAGAAAAAAAAAAACAAAAAAGAAAAAAAAAAAAAAAAAAACGTGGATGAGGAAATGTCCCTTTGCTGCCATTACCTTAGCCTTGATGAGTCTCAACCCTTGATATTTCACCTTATAAAACATGCTCAGCTAAGGAAATATTATTTCTCCTTTGTTTTATATGTCTAAAATAAGGTTTTAAATACATCAAAATATTTAGTCAAGACAACATTTATAATACTGGTGACAACATTTATAGCACAAGGCAAAGCCAGCACACAGTGGACTAATGGCAACACACTGTGGACTAATGACAACAGGCAGAGTGATTTGCCTGAAGGTTTACATGAGAGCTACTACATTGTCTTAAA
Source organism: Lonchura striata (assembly GCF_050655825.1). NCBI lineage: Eukaryota > Metazoa > Chordata > Aves > Passeriformes > Estrildidae > Lonchura > Lonchura striata. Next base: position 139,603,742 of record NC_140704.1, on the reverse strand, counting down.
TTAACAAATAACAAATTAATACTCCTGGCTATGTCAGCTACTGGCCTAAGGTGTGAACCTGTCCCAGTTAAAATATTCAACATAGTAACTACAAAAACAGTGAATTCCTGTATGTCCCTTTATTGTATACATATTCCACTAGCAAAACAACTCCCACAGACTGCTTATAGAGAAGGAAGGGAATGGAATTTCACTTTGTGTGCCAGCCCAAATCATAGATTATTTTAAGATCATGAAGCACCAGCTTTGTAGAATTCCATGTTAACTTTTAAGAAAAACACATATGTTCTCATTTAGAAAAAACATTTTAGTAGAATTATAACGGCAATATGGCATTGAGGTTTCGGAAACAAAACAGGCTGACCTTGCTCTGAATTATTTCTCCTTGTTGAATGGTACTTACAATAAAATCACAGAGCCATAAAACAGTTTGGGTTGGAATGGACTTTAAAGATCCACCCAGTTCCAACACCTGTGCCATGAACCCCTCTGCCATGGATGCCTTCCACTAGACCAGGTTACTTAAAGCCACACTCAACCTGGCTTTGAACACATCCAGGGATGGGCCATCCACAACCTCTCTGGACAACCCAGTCTTGTATCTACCACACCCACAGTAAAGAATATTTTACTAATATCCAATCCAATATCTAACCAACATTCTTTCAATTTAAAAACCCTTTGTGCTATCACTGCTTGCCCTTGGAAAAAGCACCTTATCAGATTTCTTCTTTGTCTTCTTTACTGGAAGACTGCTCTGAGGTCTCCTCAGATCCTTCGCTTCTCCAGTCTGAACAATCCCACCTTTTTCAGCCTGTTTTCATAGGAGAACTCTTCCAGCCCTCTGATAATCTTCATGGTCCTTCTCTGGATTGCGCTGACTGGTCCATATAATTTCTGTTATGGGGACCCCACAGGTGTTCACAGAACTCCAGGTAGGGTCTCACCAGAGCAGAGTAGAAGAGGAGAATCCCCTCCCTCACCCTGCTGGCCATGCTGCTCTTGAGGCAGCCCAGGATATATTTGGCTTTCTGAGCTCCTATCACACATTGACAGCTTATGTCAAGATTTTTGTCCACCAATACACCCATGTCCATCTCAGACCTGTGTCAGACCCAGCCTGTATTTTTCTTTGGGATTGTCCCAGTGCAGGACTTTGCATTTGGCCTTGTTGAAGTTCACATGGTCCCATCTCTCAAGCCTGTCCATGTCCCTTTGTATGGCATTCCTTCCCTCCAGCCTGTCAACTGCGGCACAGAGTTTGGTGTCATCACCTTCTGAGGATGAATCCCATTGTCCATGTCACCAAAACAGATGTTAAACAGGTCCCAGTATTGACCTCTGAGAAAGAACCACTCATCACTGGTCTCCATTTGAACATGGAGCCATTGACTGCAACTCTGCATTTGACCAACCAGCCAATTCCTTATTCAGTGAGTGGTCCCTCCATCAAATCCATGTCTCTCCAATTTAGAGACAAGCATGTCAAGGGGAAGAGTGCCAAATGCTTTGCACAAGTTCAAGGAGATGACGTCAGTCGATCTTCCCTCATCCAAGACCGTAACCATATCACAGAAGTCAACCAAATATGTCAGGTATGATTTGTTCTCAGTGAAGCCATGTTGACCACCCCCATCTGTAAGGATTTAAAGAGCACAGTTCCTTGTCTCAAACCCTGTCAAGGCCACAGAAGGAACTTGTCATATTATAAGCCACCACAGCAGGCTTGAGGTAAACACAGAAGGGAGGAATTTGCAACAGAAACATGCTGATTCCATGCCTGCCAGAGGTGAGAGCTGGTTAGCACATCCTGTTTAATGCATCCAGACAAAACTTGCCACTGTGCCAAACCATGGAAAAGGAAGAACCTCTTCATACACATGTCATTAGTCAAACAAAGATAACCTGAAGGTTAGGACAAATGGCATCTGCAACCACCAATGACCACTGAAAGCCCCCAAAATCTTAGAGGAAGAATATGCAGAAGGACGTGCCCATCCTTGCTTCACATGCAAATGAAGGCACATCAATCCTCACTTCACTTATAAATTAGGAATATGCCTCCATGGATACCCAGGACTTGAACTGTATAAAGATGGTACTCCCAGAATAATGACTCCATCCTACCCCCACCACTGAGAAACCTAGGGTGAAGAAGTACTAACAGGATGCCACCAGATTCATGGGTGAGAACTGTCTTCTTCTTGATCTCTCTCTCTCCCTACCACTCTCCCCACTATTTTCTATTTATTTCTATTTCTCTACCTCACATTTATTAAATAAAATCTCTATTGTTGACTTCAGCATATGGTCTTGTCTACACCTTAGTTCAGTCAGAGGCATCTCTCACTTCTCTGATTGTAATACCAATCATATCCTTATTTTTCACATACCTTAGTATAATCTCCAGGATGATTTGCTCCATGGTCTTACCAGGAACAGAGGTTCTTAAATATGATGAATAACGGCTTAGCAATTTTATCTGTCAGATTCCTCACAACTTGCAGATGTATGTCAACAGGTCCCATGGACTTGTGAACCTTGAGGCTCCTTAGGTTCTCAGATTTGATCTCCTAGAGTATGTGGTTCCTCATTCTCCCAGTTTTCCAGTTCTTTGCCTTCTGCAACTTGGACAGTGAAACTGGAGCACTTGTTGGTGGAAACTGAGGGAAAAAAATAATTTATTACCTCAGCCTTCTTCATATCCCAGGTAATCAAGCTTCCCATTTCCTTCCAGAGAGGATGCACATTTCCATAGTCATCTTTTTATCACCAATGTTCCTTTAGAAGCTTCACTTGCTGCCTTTGTTGTTCCTGGCAGGTTTTACTCTATCAGGGCTTTAGCTTTCCTGCTTCATCTAGTCCTCCACTTTCTCACAATAAATATACATCTGCTGATTCCTGAAAGAAATTTTTCAGTAGAAAATACCAGGCATTACTGTTATTCACAAATATCTATAACCATGAAAATTATTTGGCTTTGTAAATTATTAAAATTTAAGAGACATTATAATTCAAACCTACTAAAGTCACATGAGTAAGACCAAGGAAACAAAGCAAGTCTAGAAAACAGAGATGCAAACAAACACATAACTCCTGCAATTCATTCACAGAAAATATGCTTCTTTCCCTAATTATTTGGTTTAGTATAATCAATAAGATCCAAGTGACAGGAACTGATAAACAAGAGATGAAAACGGGGTTTGACCTTTTAGCTTCCCTTCAGCATAGTTAATTATAATTTTAAGGTAAAATCCTCAGACATTTGCACACTTGATGAACTGTGTGAAAAATAGTGAATCAGGTTGGGAAATTCCCAATAAAGCCACTCCAGTATGAAAAAGTCTATAGGTCTTCTAAACACTTCTCAGAAATATTTTCTACAGACTTTTACCACTCTTCCAACTCACCTGGAAGACTAAATGGCTCACAGAATACATTACACCAAGGAGACACTGCAATACCTGCTCCATTATTACATGGATCTTGGCTCCCTGTTGCAAAGGCAGGTGGAAAGCATGATGTACATGAACACATAGGCACCAGGACTTGGAATATTCCTACTTCATCAGAGTACTTAACAGTTTGTCCCTACTCCAGGAAAACTGGAGAACCGAAGGAAGTGGACTTGCCCTTCCACTATTGTCTGCATTAAAAGTCCAGTTAACTGATTTGTTCCAGAAAAACTAGGAAAAAATTACTACCCTGCTACAAGAATTTTACAAATTATAATCACTTTCTCCAAATAACAACAAAATTTTTCAGCAGTTATTATAGAATGGAAATTGCCAGGACAGCCGCCTCAAAAATGTATTATTGCTGTTCAGGGCAGGACTAACAATGGCTGTAAGAGGATGTAACAGTAGAAGAGCTTGCCTTAGGTCTAGATCCTCCCTCATAAGAAAGGACAGTGGGCAGTGTTTGATGTCGCTCTAAGTTAATGCTCCTTTGTTGTCAAAGTGACCACAAGAATCCCTATATCACGTCAGTTATCCAATTAGATTTTGCTCTCTCTCCTCCCAGCATGACATTTTTGCTCCTAGTTTCAGTATCTTTTGGTATGTTTGACAAGCCCAGAAAGTCTCTTTTCCTCTCCTACTCACCAAAGGTCCCCCATTTTCCACAGGAACACTGGAACTGAAATTTTCCTAAAGGCTTTAAGCCTGGAAACATTGCTTTTGGTCTGCTTAATCTCATCACTACCACTTCTGGCACATTAATAAAAGCAGGTATCAAAAGACAGGAAAAGAACCCCTGTCAGACTGAGAGGAAGGGAAAGTTCCCTCCTGAGTGTGTAGACCTTCTCCATGGCAATGTCCCTTCTCATTTCAGTACCTAGGCTCAGTTACCTGCTCCGAGAGCATGTAAAACCCAAGATAAAGGACAGAAACCCTGGTTTGTGTTCTGTAGGATAAACAACACAAGTTAAATTTACACTGCCCAGAGATTAGATCATACAACTATATTGCACAGGATATATTTCCTGTGAAATTAAGCTATCATACAAAACAGGAAAGAGCCATTTATAGATTATTGAAATACACCTATTGTTTACAAGCTCTAAACATTCTTTTTGAGAGCAACATTTAATACTATTTATTCAAAAGCACTCAAATCAAAATGGCATTTCTTTGATACACATATATTGATTTACTAAAACAAATGAACACAGAGACCTCTAAATAATATATTGTGGCTTCAGTAATTGAAATAGGGCAGGAATTCATGCAGCTTTCTAAAATACATTTGATGTAGCTGACTCAATAAAATATGATTGTATAAAGACTGTCTTGAAAGTTACTCTAGGAAGAAAAAAAGAAAGTGAGTTTGAGCAGCAGAGCACAACAGACTTGCACGTGGGAGTACAATAGATGATGTCCTTGGCACCAGCCCATGTTTTACAGTACCATTGCCTCCCCTTCTTCTGTCTACTGTTCTTATTTCTACTTTTTCCCATTTTTATCCTTTTCCTTTACTAGTTACCTGTTATCAAACAGTGTCCATATACCAGTAAATCTCTTACTTTTTTCATTAATTCTGTGAAGAGAATTTTAATTTAATTACACTCAGGAGTAGCATTTATCAGGTTAGTGACAGCCAGAGCTTTCTATAAAGTTCTTTCATGTGTCTAGGGGTTAGTCATCAGGTTTTTATCACTTTTCAGCATTTTAGAATAAAAGTATGTTCAATAGTAAAAATACCAGTCACATTACAGCAGCAGAAGTCAGTGCCAGAGAACATTCCTAGTACTTTCAGTGTAGCTATTCTAATAAACCCTTGTGCTAGACTGAAATTTCATCAGATATTAGTGCTTGACTAACCCTGAACTACTTACTTAGGGCCCCAGTGTAACTAAAGAACCCAAGATAGGAACCTGCAAAAGCTAACTCACCCTATCTTTCCTACACAATCACCAGAGGAAATGACACATTTAAGGTTAGAGGTGCCTCATTGCTTTCCATTGATGACTGTGTAGATGATTAATTGTATATATCTAATGAACAAATCCTGCTCTTCAGTAGTACACATCATAGCTACACTATGCCTTGCAAAATTGACTTGCAGACTTGATTTTAAAATCCCAGATTTCCAGAGACTTTTAAAGCTTACTTTTTAATTTATTCATGAATTCGTGTTAAGCTATATATTAAGAAGGAACATGTTTAGTTACAAAACTGAATCACCTAGATGCTCTGGCATATGTCTAGCTTTGGGCACAGAAATACTTCCTTAGATTTCATCATGAAGGCTAACTCATCAAAATGCATATGAAAATGACTAAATTTAACCTGGAGAAGTTTAAAATAGCCAAAGGAATTATTAAAAAAATTAAAGTGAAATGCCATAAGCTGGACCCAGACACTTCTGATTTAACTAAGCACCAAACTGTCCACTGTGCCTGTGAAAGTGTTCTGCCAGACAAAAGGATGTGCAAGAGAGAGCAATCACAGGTTTGGGTACCTGGGGTATGGTAGAAATATTGTGAATACCCCTGAATGATCGCATGCAGAGCAATCGTTGCATAACACAGAAATAGAATGGGTTTAAAACTGTAAATTTAGTAGTTCTTATGGCCCAATAAGATCTTTAGGATCTATTCATTCATAGTTTTTAGGGTTTTTTTCCTGAAATAGCAAGAGTTAGATTTAATGCAAGTAGAGCTTTTCAGGAAAAAGGGAGACAAACCCCACCATACTGGATTTTTGACAAGTTAAATGAAATACCAGCACTGATGTCTAGAAAAGGTATAATGCAGTTAGAGGCACTATGTATAGCTTTTGCATAAAGAGATAAATGTATAGCTTTTGCATTATTCCTAAGTACCCTAGATCCGTAAGGTAGATACATAAAAACAAATTTAGATACAATAATGGATCCCTCAAGTAAAGCGCATACTCATTCCATGTACCACATGTGATGTTTTGTTACTCTGCTTGATTTAGTCAGGCAATAAATCTTTGCATCCCCTATGACTGGAGCAATCTAAAATCTTGCATATTAATGTTGTCTGTCCACCCGCAATTATTGGTGCAACCGTACAAGTCTGAAACAATTTTAATTGCTAAGAATAATTCACCAGCCTCTTTTTATTTCTAGACATTAAATCTTGCCTTCCCTGTTTCCCAGGAATACAATGAAGTGATTTACATCAATAAAGCAAGTAGGACACATAGTGAGAGCCTAGAATAACTTAATCTGTGTTTTGAAAACATGTTGGAGTGAGAGTAAGGAACAAGATATTCTCCTTTTTTTCTAAGCAAGTGCTGCATTTTATTTGGCATTGTGAGAAATCTGGGGGAAATGTGAAAAAAAATCAGTTGCAAAAATTCTTATTTTCAAATTTAGTCTGATAGAGGTTAGTAAATGTAAATCCAATAAAAAAATCGAAATATTACCCTGAACATGTACTTAAAAGACTACAAATAGTCCAAGAATCACAGCTACACTGTTTATACAGTGCTGCCATCCACTGAATTACAAGAAACTCACATTTGTTAATTTTCAACATTTATGAGTATTTTTCTCCTGATAAAGCTAAAACCCTTAAATTTCTTAAAGGGTCTTATCAATTTTATTTTCAGAACATAAAATTGCTGTCTCAAATATCTATATCAAAGAGAACATTTGGTGGCATGAATGTTTGATTAGAAGCCTTTGGATGGTACCCTTGGAGATGCAGACTCTCAACAACAGTCATAAAATATACATTCAGTGACCTAAAAGGCTTGAAAGACAAAAAGTATGCTTTTAGAACTTGGGACTAAATGAAAAAACCACAGTTTTGCATTCTATCCAGTCACCAGTAAATGGCACAGAGAGGCAGCCATGTATGTTTAAAGACAAAGTGAGTGGGGAAAGGATGAGGAATAATACAAGGAGGAGAAGAGCAGAAAAAGGAATGTGGTTGAGAAATGATAGCATCTTCCTTAGGGAAGATTTTCTTAAATCCTATTTTTTTTTTCCTTTCTCCACCCTTACAGACACTGTGTAAAGTGACTGTGCCCAGTACTTCCTCTGAACTTACATTTCTTTTTGTGCTCATCATTGAGGTCAGGTACTATTTATCTACAATAGCTTTTGCTAGCCAGATGCAATTGCTCTACACAGCCCTAGGAAAGCATGTGAGGGCAATGCAGGGCACATCTCCACCAGGCTCAAGTCACAGTGCTCACATGGGAAATTCAGCTGTGTAAATGGATAGTGCTTTACCTATGCCAAAAGTAAATGGAAAGAGATTCAAATTTTCAGAGACTCCATTCTATATTGCTGATAAATCATCATATCCATTCCAGTGTGTCAAAATGAACTCTTCAGGAATGCTAATGATGAAATTTTTAAATAGCACAGCTAGCAGCCTAACCTCCTTGCATGTGGACTTAGAAGACTTCTCAGCAGGAAAAACACAGAAAAAACCTATTAAAGCCAATTGACCAGATGTTCCATGATGTTCCCCCCCGCCCCCCCTGCACAGCCCCCAAAATATCCTAGGCTAGCTCAGAGGTAAGCAGGCTGTGGGGGGAGGAATATCAGGCAAAGATTTCCAAAAGAGGTTCTTACCCCAATACAGGTTGGTGCAGCTCTCTTTATTCTGTGATGTCCATGGGGAGAGCGGGGCAAAAGAGGACAAACAGGAAATGTCAGGGGTCTGTATAGACTTTGGACAGGGTGGGCTTCTCTGGCTCTCCACCAACCCCGTTGGGGCAGGAAGGAGGGGTCCAGGGTTATCTGATCAGTCACAGGGTCCTGGGGAAGGGGGAACAGAGTGCCCATGAGCACACTGTAACAGTTCCAAGTTGGCCCAGTGAGATTTGCTTTCTGAACCATGTTTATGATCTTTTCTATGGAGTTATTTTTAATGTAATTGCTATTGATTTGTGTCTCTATTCAATAATTTTAATGACCTCTGATGTGTTTAAAATACAAAAAAGTAGTCTTACAGAAAACAGTGCTGAGTATGATGCTACTTGCCTGTCATACACACACCTAAATACACACCTACCAGTCCCGTAAATATTTGCCCTTTTCAAACCCAAAGCGTGTGTCTGAGCTGACAGAATCTTCAGGTGGAAGAGGTAATTGCTTATATTCTTTCAATAACCAAAGAAAAGAGAAAAAATCTTAGGCCAGGATGAACAGTCCTCTGTAGTCCGAGAAATGCTTCCCTAAAAATTACATTGATGACCAAGGTAAAGCAAATTGATGGACAGCTCCATTAACTTCAGTAGGCATTTTTAAAATATTCACTTGTTAAAAATGAGTCTTGCACAACTCTTGTCAAAGTTTAAACTCCTGAGTTCAGAATAAATACTTAAAGCCTCAAACCTTACAGCTACCTGTCTATAAGAACTATAAGCAAATGGACTTACGATTTTCTGTATAAGTGTGTGTTTGCCCTTCATTCTGGATCACAAGACTAAGATTGAAGTAACAAGCACTGAAGTAAGCAACAGCTTTTGTACTGATTAGAAGCCTACAACTCATGGTGCATTATCTTCATGCTTGAGAAGAGCTGAAATACTAGCATTCCCTACTATTAACTTGAATTTTTAAAAAAGCATCAATATGCTACCTGAAGATGCCTAAATCAGGTAATTTTATTCCATGGAAACATTTTATTTTTTTTTTTTTTATCTCTAGATCTGATCTGAAACAGAAATAGCTACTAACCTCAAAAACAAAGGAAAAATGTTTTCACACTCCAGATTCCCACCTTAATCCCACCTGGAATGTAAATTAAAAGGAACAAATTCTGAAAACAGATAATCAGCTGCCAGATGCAGTATCTGCTCTTCAGCCATCTTTGATAGAGCAATTCTTCAGCTCAATATCACAGAAGACCTGTGGAAAAACGTAAATGTGATGGGACAAGCCACTAACTGCCTGATTGATACCAGTTATTTTTAGACATCATCTGACACTTATCAAAGCTTTTAGAGGGAATTATTGTTCACTATCATTCACTGGAGTTGTATCACAATAACAATCACCAATTTAGCCACAGTGACATTAGCTTATTAAAACATTTCAACAAAAACAAAAATTATGCCATCAAGATATGTGGGAACAGAATCCATTCTATTTCTGGTCTGGCAGGGGGATCCCAACAGCTGTCTGTACTGGAAATTGAAGTTAGCCTGATAGGAAATGAATGGCAAAAAAAACTGATTGTGACTAACCTAGAGGTGCCAGATATCCTTAAAAATTAACTTGGGAGAGGGCATTTCAAAGACCCAAAAGGGCATTGTTGGACTTTTGGGATATCTGCTGTGAAATTAAGGACAGGAAATTAAGACAGCTAAATACCTTGCCTAGTCCCACAGAGGACTCCTCACTGGGGTTTCCATCCACTGGGATTCCATCACCCCCATTCATGACATGGTTTGTGGACTAGAGAGCCAGGGGGTGGACAGCAAGACCCATTCACCTTTTAGGAGCCCTCCATGGGCAGTGCATAAGTCCAAGGGAGAATGGAGACTGACAGGGACCTGAATGAAACCCCAGCACCTCTAGGTGCTGCTCTGCCAGACATGCTGGAACTTCAGTACAAACTGGAGTCCAAGACAGTAAAATAGTGCCACTATTGACATTATCACTGCATTGTTCTTCATTCCTTTGGCAGCAGAGTACAGGCTCTAGTACGTGTTTACAGAGGGGTGTCCTATTCGGACAAAGAAACCCCAGGCAGACTTAGGATATTCTGAACATCATCTATAGACTGGATTATTTCAGGCAACTCCCTGATCAACATATGTCCTTTTAGACCCACAGAGAGAGAATTATTTCTCCTCATTTGCTGTAAGTAGACCATAAGCAGACCACAACACATGAATTACTGTATGACAGAGGCACACATAGGCAAACTTGGTTATTTAGCTCCCAGAGTTCTCTGCAGTTCTTGTCTTTGGAACAAGCAAGGTGGTAGCACTCACCTTGGATCAAGAGCTAATACACTCATGTTCCTTTATCCACAGCTATCTCCCAAGAGAGAAAGAAAGAGAAGAGAGAAGAGAAAATGAGAAGAGAAAATGAGAGAAAATGAAATGGCCATGACAGTGTCCCTCTGACAAAGTTTTTCTGTTGTTCCAAACTTCCAGTGTAATTTACAGTTCCCTGGTTAAATCTCACATTGGTGTCAACAAATCAAGATATGAAATGAGACTGTCGATTTCAGTTTTCAATTAAAAAGCTAATTAGACAAAAGTTCTCTATCAATGAGGAATATCCCAAATTTATACAGGCAGTAGATGCAGCAATTACATGAATGATACTCCTCAAGTTGGCAATGATGAAATAAAAGCATAGGAGAAATATTCCACCCCTGGAGATGTTGAAAAGGAAATCATCTGACAAAACATCAGAAACAAACTGAACATATGTAACTTTAACACCTTCACCACTATAACCAAAGAAACAGTTTTATGCTGCATTATTTTCTTTTTATTTTGCCTTTTCCTTTTTAAGGAAATGAAAAGCTAGGAACTTCAGAACTGTGACAATAAGGCACTTAAAAGCTTTGACCATTAGTGTACTTCCTACTGTAATTGGCTGATTATGCCTTTGGCAGGAATACTAAAGCCATTTCAGGAAGAAAAAAGATCAGGCTACCTTAAGGTCTTTTTGAATTTACCATGGCATATTTTCTCCTAGGACAAAATTGGAAGAAAATAAAATTATAATAAAACAGTATAAGTATTGTTTCTTAATGATATTTAATAAAAACAAAGCCAAGCTTCTCATATAAATAAGAAAAAAGAAGATTTTTGTTGAGCAAAATATGTTCAATTCAGAGCTCTCTCAATTTGGTTACTTTTTATCAAGGGGAAATTAAACTCCAAATAGCTAATGTGAAAATATTTCTGAATGCACACCTGTAGAACTATTCACTTTTTTGTGCCTAGAAGACTTCAGTAATATGCTTAATGGGACATTTGTTCTCACCAAAGACTAAATATGTTAAGGGAAAGACATGAAACTACAGTTTGCTTAGAGAGAAGATAACAACCAGCTTCTCAATGCAATAACTTGATTTTTTTCTTGTTTTTTTGCCTCTCTGACTCAGTGCATAGCTGAATTAAATGGCACTAGTTGATTTTATTCGAGGAAATGTGAGGAGATGCTTTGTGCCCCATTGAAGGTTAACAGCACTGAGGGCTACCAGAAAAGTAGCTCATCTACTTTCACTGAGATATTTTGCATGCTCCTTAGAAACCAGCTTTTAGTTCCTTAAGAAGAGGCAGTTCTCAGTAGCCTATTTCTGAAGTCAGTCAAGTAACCAACAGTAATCATTACTATCTGATCAGTGGTATTGCATGCCTATGCTACTTCTGTTTTTAATTATCAATTTAAGTGTTTTAAGACTGGTCTGCAACAAGTTTGCTCATGGAATGAGTTACAGTCCAAATGTGAAAAAGGAGTATAGGATGAATTTTGCTAAACTTGAAGATTCTTCTTCAATTTTATCTTCTCAATTCCAGCAGGAAACTCTGTATCTGCTCCTTCAGGGAGCAGCTGCTGCACTCTGCAGTTTCCAGTCCAGAGGGGATGCTCAGCACCTGGCTGTCCTAGAAGAAGATGAGCTGGCATTCTGCTTCCTATGGAACAGACCTCAGCAACATTACCCAGCAGATCTGGATGAAAATGAACCACTGAGCTTCAAGCTAAGATTTATGGAAAGAGTCCCAGAAAGTGCTGATGAGGCTGCACTGAGGCATAACATCATGGCACTCTCTACAGAACATTAGGGCTAATTATCTCCAAAGTACATGCTAAACCCTATTTGCTTTCTTCAAAATTTCTGTTTAAGCAGCCATAAATTTATGCTTAAATTCTAATGTAAAGATGTTTCTTGATCTTGACCTTGGGAGAAATTTTCTTATTCATAAAATCCATTAAGGTCTCAACATCAAAGCAATACAAGCAATGTCATTAGATAATAATGGGAATCACGTGAAGAAATATATTAGAAATGCCCAGCCTTAGACTTCACAAATTTTCATTGCACCATTCTGAGAAAGAGTGAAAAGACCGCAGGTAAAATTGGGTCATAAGTACATGAGTTTAGCCCCACAAATCTTTTTGTGACTTTCACTACTTTCATAATCTAGCAGGCCTTCATTTTACACTACCCAGTACAGAGGGGAAATATTTTGTAAGTGCCACCAGAAGCACTGTCAATGTGTAGAAACACAGAATATTATAAGAAAGTTAATTTCTCTCCTCCTCTAGGTTCAGAGGTGCCCTGATCATTCCTTCTTATGTATCTATCCTTACAGACATCATCCAATTAAAGCCAACTGAATGTTTCTTCTGGTAATAAGAGAAACATTCTATCTGTGTCTTAGCTGGGAAAAGTCACAAATAAGAAGTAATTCAAAGGGCAAAATAATTTTATTCATATGAGAGAATAATCTGTCTCTGGTTTAATACAAATTTGAGATGGGTGTGACTGTTAGGTGTGGAAAGGATGTCCTGAAAAGAACCACAGACCCCAGCTATCTTTCAAATACTTAGAGCTAGAAATATTCAGATATTATCATTTTTTTCAGTAGAAAAGTCCTGAAAAACCCTTGCATTGTGATGTCTATAATTTGCCTCTTCCCTACAGAAATATAAAGAGCAATAAACATGAGGGAAAGCATAAACTCTCTAAGGAGGTTTTTTTTTTCTCTTCTCCCAGGTGTTTAATTATTCAACATAAATCTTAGTAAAATTTTTCATGATAATACTTTTCTGATCCAGCTTTGTCTGTTTCTTGAATCCTACATTTTTTAAATGATGTTTCAATAATTAATCTTTAAGATATTTTTAGGACCTGAAATATTTTTAGTAAGCAAATTAATTACACATTTACAATATAAATGTTCTGGACTTCTGACACATGTAATTAGAGATAACATTTGAGTGGTACTTATATCCAGGGTGTGGCTTTATCTTTCAATTTCTGTAAGGCTGATCACTTAAAAAAATACTATACATTTTATTAATGAGTCTCATATTTGGCTAAACTGAAACATGTACTAAGAATGACATTAATATTTGGAACTGTACCCTCCTGAATCCTTCATGCTTGAAAAATATCTACTGGCAGGAAATACATTCCACTTAGAGAAGTCAAATTTGACCTTGCAGTACCCTGCAGATGTACCAGAGGTGCTTTCTTCTTCTTGCTCAATTAAATAAGGCTCCAAGCACTTGCTGTCACCTCTGTATTTGTTTGTTACCAGTTAAAGTGTTCTTGCTGCATGAAGATTCACATCTGTGACAGCAGCTGAGAAAATGACTTATTTTTATCTCCCTGTGATCATAACTCCTTCAATTAATACTATGAATTAAACTGGCCCCTCGAACTACCCTTCCCATAGCAGTTGTTTCCCCTCAAAGCATTGCTGCCTCATCTCTTGCAGAGGGGATTTTTCCAGACTCGAGGGTCACATCAAATATTTTGCAGTCTTTAAATAAACTTTTCTTTTGTTCTTTGTGTGAAACCTAGATAATGGTGATTTTGCTCCTAAACATCAAAATATGAAAGTCTGTCTATCTTGTTTCATTATCTGCTTATTTATAATAACTAAAATACATAAAACCTTTTTCTTAGATTAGTCCCTATGTTTTGTGTCAGCATCTTGCAGCCATAGGCACTTTCTGTTCTGCACAAAGTCCAAATTGCCAAGAAAAAATGGTGCTAGAAATCCCTCTCTTCAGCAAACTGCAGACATTTACAGACACACTTAAAGCCCATATTTAACAGCATTGTGTTTGTCACGTATTTAACATATCCAACCTAATGCTGTGAGATGACTGAATGCATTTCAGTTTTGTCACATTATTAGGACATAATTCTCCTTTGCACTCCTCTTGAAGATAGCTAGTCTGGGTCTTTCTCAGGACCGGAGAACAGAAGTTCATGCACTTTGTACATCAGAAATGCCATCTTCAATCTGTGTTCCAGAAACTGCACAGATGTGCTCATCATGTGACCAGTTATACACCTGTCATGCAACAAAGATGCCACATTTAAATGTTCTCTGTAAAGATGGTGGGTATTGACTATAGCTTATATTGCTCTATGTTTCAGGCTGAAGGTGGTTGATATATGAAAAACAACTTCTGTCTGTTTACTAGTCAAAGTGTCACTAAAACAGTCAAATGTGACTGTATTCTTTAACCATTAACATGTGCCCTGCATGATTTTGGTTTATCCCACCTGGTAACACTACCAGAAAGGAATGTCTGAGCATGTTTCAGGGGATAGCTTGAAAAACAAACCCTCCCCAATTATCTGTATAAACCAGGTGATCCTCTAATGAGGGGATATAATTTAAATGAATAGATGTGGGCTATAAAGTGCTGCTTGCCCTCACAAGCAAAGGGTAAAGCTTGGCCTGCATGATCTGCTTGTATAGAACAAGCCTGTGATAAATAAACACTCAAATGGGAAAGAGCTGGTATCACATAAATCAGATTAATTATAAAGACTTGTCCTTCTTATGTTCCTAAGTGGATACTATAGCTTTTAATAGAAGCAATTGTCCTGGTAAATACTTATAAACCTTAATCTTACTCTAAATGAGAGCTGGGACAGTTGTGGCACCACTGCAAGAGCCTCTTATCTAGAACTCCACTGGCTGTGAACAGTTTCTAATATTGTAGCTTTTTTGGACTATTATATGGAGTTTCTGCTAACCATCCTTTCCATGTACTCTGGTGTTTGTCAGTTGTAAGCTTTTTAATCCCCTAAATATTTTACTTGTATCTGACCCTTGCCTTTTTATATCAGCAAAAAATAGCTTCTGAAAGATAGTGGGATTAAAAAAAATTGCAAGGACACTTCCATTGTAGATTATTAAAATCTGTATTCCAGTATAATTGATTAAGAAACATCAATCAAGGCAGTTTAGATTATACTAAATGCTGTGAAAAGGTGACAAAAGTTAGGAGTTTTTTAAAGCCATTGCTGTATGACTTGCCAGAAGCAGCTAACAAACTGAGCATGCAAAAGAATGTGAAAATAGCACAAAGGATGCTGTCACTTACAGTGGCTAGCTATAGCAAGTGGCATGACAACACGACTCAGGTTTGGCCTAACAGCCTCCCTGAGTGCTCTCTAATGCTAAAGCTGCATCTCTGTCCAGCTTATGCTGCAAAGGACACTCATGGGGCTGGTAAGTGACAAAACAAATCTTTGAGTTAATCACATATGGAAAAATGTTTCTGAATATGTGTAGTTACTGAAGCCTATCCTCTAACAGATTCTTTTTTTAATTTAAAAACTGAAATTTATGTACATTTTCCCCACATCTGAAGTCTCACAATTCTCCTTTTCTAACTCCCAGCTGATTCCAACTATGCCTATGGTGACTGACTCGCTACATGAAACACTGAATGACTAACCTGCAAACCACAAGAGAAATATCACTTAAGTTCAGA
This sequence comes from Lonchura striata, assembly GCF_050655825.1. Classification (NCBI taxonomy): domain Eukaryota; kingdom Metazoa; phylum Chordata; class Aves; order Passeriformes; family Estrildidae; genus Lonchura; species Lonchura striata. The sequence goes on along the minus strand of NC_140704.1, from coordinate 139,587,815 downwards.
CTTAAGCCTTTTTCTCATCAGAGACACTAATTTTATCTCTCTCATTTCCTTACCATCATTTTTCATTAAAGTTTGGGGAGTAGAATAACATTAAATATGATTGAAATTAAACTTTAGATTTAAAATCTACAGCAATGAAGGGAAGTAACAGACAGAGAAATCCCATAATAATCTTTCTTTTGGAAAACAACCTAGAATATTCTTTTTCCTGCATGCCCAGGAGGAATAAATTCCATTTCCTTTTCTTGGCAGGAAATCTGAAGTGCCGGAACACATTGCTGTTGAAAAGCCATGAAATTGATTCTCAATCAGCTCTTCTGCTGGAACATTTTAGCTATAGTCCTGGTATTTAAAAAGTCATCACGAGGATAGGTTTTGGCACTAAGTGAGGTGGACATGACAACATGAAATGGCATTGCCTGGCTTTTTCAGGGCTGATACAATTGCACAACTTTTCACAGAAGAAATGCCTCATTGCCCATCATATTTGCTTAAATTTCAGTAGAATGTAACTACTATCAAAAATCCTGTTTATAGTACAGTACAGGGATGATTACTAGGATAGGCATTTCAATATTCAATATGAAAGTTATGTGGGCTCTCAAAAATCAGGATTTCTGCCTCAGTACTGTGTCTCTCTCTCATAGATAACCTGAAAGAAAGAGACTAAGAGCAGTGTGCTTTCATTCTTGACATCAGTCTCTAGGCAACAAAGAGCTTAATTATGGTGACTGAATAACATATTATCATAAAAGGCTTAAATTTTAGGAATCACATAAATACTGTATGTGTACATACAAGTAGATAATCTATATTCACCATATATTGATGTGTACACACACACACACACACACACACACACACACACACACACACACACATATATATATATATATATATGAGTATGCACACGCATGTAAAAAGTGTGTGCATATATATCTATGGACAGATACTTACATATAGGTACAATATGCACAATATAAGCACAACATGCATATACCAGAACAGATATTTCATGTGGCTCCCATCATATGTGTACATATAGAGAGATATTTGCGTGCATGTCTGTGTTCATATGTGTGTGCATATATATATATATACACATATTTTTATATATATATATATATATATATATATATATATATATATATATATATACACATATATATACACTTATATTTGCATGCAAATATACTTCTAGATGACTGTTAAGTGTACCATGCTTGGAATACACAGATTCAGACATCAAAGAAGAAATATTATATAGTCCTGGCTTTTTTTTGCCAAGATATTTCAGACTGATGCCTAATCTGTTTCAATGTCTTCCAATGTCCATATTATATGGCTTCTAAATTTTCAGAGAGTGTTTTGAGTCATATTTTCCTTGCTATATATGAACACAGTTGTAAATAGGAGCAAAGGCAGGAATTCTCGCTCTGGCTTGAAGTCAGAGTACATCCAGTATGGCCTAAAGTTTGTTTTTTCTTTGGGGGTACAAGGGGATCAACTAGAAGATGCTATTCATCTCATTTAAGAACTCTAAGGGTTCTCTGACTTTTCCTCCACTTGAAAAGGCAAACATTTCTCCTCCCTGACTGTAATCACCCAATTTAGCTAAAATAAATATTCCTTCACAAGAGGGTAAGTGGGAGAGTTGGTGGTTTGCATGGACTGAGTCACTTCTCTTGTGGAGAAATCCCACATGAAATATTCAGGGAAATAGGAAACATAAAAGAGAACAGTCATAGAAGCATGCTCTTTATGGAGATCTATAGATGGAAGAAAGCAACACTTTTTTCTACTCCACAGTATTCAGTGAGGCTTTATCTATCTGTAACAAACTGTTTTATTTCCGAATAAAACAGTAAGAGTTTCATTCTCAGTTTCCACAAAATCTTCTATCTTTCCATATTCTTGCCCTTTCACTACAGGAAGATAAGGCAGTAAAGCCTGTATTGAGGACCAAGAAATTAAATCTGTTTCAAGCTAAACATTAAAATGGTTCCAAGGTAGCCCAATAGACAAGAGGGATAGTTCTACTGTCATTCTCCAACTCTTAATCTGACGGGCATTCTATCAAAACATCCTTAAAATATTTTTAATTTGTTTACAGAAAGGTGGACAATCTTTCATTGCTTCCATCAAAACTTTAATGTTCCTTCAGAATTAATACAGTTTCCTGAAGAGCATCTCTGCATGGGCTCCTTAAATATGTCCAGATTTCAGATGAGAGGCCAAGCCAAGAGAACCAGTACAGTGTGCACTGGTTATAAAAATTATCAGAGAGATGCCTCTGTCCAAATTAAGGTTCAAATGAGACCATATGCTTGAGTCAATAATGTGGATTTTTATTTAACCGTGTGACATAGACTGAGAAAGATAGAAAAAATAGGAAAAGAGAGTGAGAGAAGAAAATGAGAGTGACAGAGAGACAGATTAAATAGAAAAAATACCCACCACCACGTGAATCCTGACAGCATCTCATTTGTCCTCTTCTTCTTGTCTTCTTGGTGGTGAGGGTCCTGGTCTTGATCCGTTGGGAGTGGCAGAAGCCCATGAAACAAAGAGTCCACTGGATTTATATTTTCTCAGGAACACCCAGGTACTTCTCCTAGGGTAGGATCTATACTGGATGATGTAATACTTCGGATCATGGGACACTTTGGGAGCCTTTGACGGTTATGACACCTTCTAAAATGCCTCTTAACATCAGCAGAGTCAGTTCTTGACCATTTTTGGTCATCAGCAGAGGTGAATACAGTCAGGTTACATGTGAATGTGCCAATACTTTTCCATAGGTGAGTTTTCACAGCTGAGCCACTTGGACCTTGGCAATGACCCACTAAGGATCTTGGCATGATAAAAAGCACTATCCAACTTCATTGGATTTTCCTCTTATCAGCCTGTCCCCTTATCTTGCTCAACATCCAACTGTAGTCTCTGGTGATGGGCAATTAAGTGGTTGATTGTTTGAGCAATTAACCAGTGACAGTCACTTTTCACCCAGTGAAAATACAGAATGGGGAACAGGAAAGTGCTGCAGAGCCAAGGGTATAACAAATATGTAATTATTAACAGATAGCACATCAACCCAATTAGACAAGCCAAAGGGACCTCTCCAGTCTGGACTTTTAATCACTCTGCTGGGACATAAAAGACTGCTCTAATTTCCACTCTGCCTGGTTGGAAACAAGTGTCAAGCCTCCATATATGAAGGTGGAATCCATTTTCCCAGCCAGACTACATGTGGCAACACAGGTCATCCCTCAAACTGCCATCAACTGACTATTTAGGACTTACTAGGTAAAATCAAAAGCTTAAAGTGCTATCTGAAAGCCAGGAGGCAACAATCCCAATCAGGAAGCATTAGGACTAAAATAGCAATAGGAATATCAAGTTTTGTTGCAGTGGTAAGGGTAGGAGGGCTGTTCCCAGGACTCAGGGCCAGCTCTAGCTGGAGCAGCTGAGGCAGCCCCCATCCCGTTGGGATTGCTTGGCCATCACCCAGCCTGGCCTATGGCAGCTGCTTTTCAACTGGGCTCTAATGGCTGAGCTGCAGCCCCCACAGCACCACAGCCTGCCCTGGCCAGACACAGGGCCTGTCTGCAAGCCCCTGGCCCGGCTTCAGCCCGTCCCAAATATGCCTCTAACTAAAAACCAAGTCATGTTAAGTCTTGCCACCACTACACCCACTTCCTCCACTTTGCACACTGCTCATGCCTAGGGCATGGAGGACACAAAGACAGGGTCCTCAGGCAGGACCACTTCAGATGGTGGGCAATGGCTAAAAGCTGCTGTATTTGACTTTCACTTGTACTTCAGTGTTCCTGTGCCCTGGAGAGCTGTCAGGCTGGTGCTGTTTAGCTCCTTGTTTATGTTGCAAAGTGACAAATCTGCACAAAGCCACTACCCTCCCTCAAATAAACCAAAGAAGCACTGGTAAGCCATGAGGCCAGATGCACTGGATGCAAAAGTAACTGTTAGTTGCTTCCAGGACTGTTAGCAAGAGTCACTTAGCAGAGCAATGGCCCTGGCACCGTGCAGGTCCCAGCGAGTGCTGCTTGTGGCAGTGAGTATGGCATGGACCTCGGCAGGGCAAGAGCTCCCAGGGTGCCCAGAGCTGCTCAGAGCAGCAAAGCCTCAGCTTTTTTGGGAACATTATCTGCCCTAACCAGGGAAGAGCCCAGGAACAAGAAAAGATTGCTCACGCTTTTGGCCACCAAAGGAGACATAATTATTTGCATTAAATTAGGGAAAAGGGAATGGCCTGCGATAAGGACAGGGATTGCATCCTGATGGCTACATTTATTTGAGACAATAAAAATAAAAATAAAAATAAAAATAAAAATAAAAATAAAAATAAAAATAAAAATAAAAATAAAAATAAAAATACAAAATCAGAGAAAAAAAGGTTTTTTTATAATGAACATAGTCTTACTTGAGAGTATAAAATTCGTACCTATGAAACAGACTTCTTTTAAAGACCATCATTATAAAAGCCAAAATGCTACTTGATTCTTGACATCTTTAGTCTCTGAGTTATTATTATGCCAGTTTTTCAGTGTCAGCTGTGTCCTGAGTGCCACCTGCTTCCCTTCAGCATCAATGAAGACATTTCCTTTATTTGTTATGGAGATCACATTGTGGCCCAGAAGGTAAATTAATCACTGTTCATAACTATTATTTCGCTCAAAGGTGAGAAAACCTAGAGCTGTGTAAATCCCTTCCCTGCAGTCTTGCCTTGTTCCCGTCTGCCATCTTGTGGCCCTAAAAGTTTAATTCTGCTCTAGTTAAAGCCATTGTCCCAGTCTGACACGCACTGAAGCACCAAGTCACTCCCCATCCCACATTTATGAGTTTACTCCCTCTCGATGTTCAGAGACACCTTTTGTCACTGCCCTGGGAAGTGTGGAATCACCATCTGTGAGGGTATTTAAGAGATATGTAGATGTGGTACTTAAAGATATGGCTTAGAGGTGAACTTGGCAGTGTAAAGTTCATGCTTGAACTAGAGGACCTTAAAAGATTTTTCTAACTTAAATGATTCTATGATTATGTGTTAGAGCACACACGGTAACAGGTGCTCCATCCATTTCCAGTATTTGGCAACAAGTCTGAAATAAAATGTTCCTGTCAACAGGTTGGAAGATGTTCAGACTGACAACAGAAGACTAGATTGGATTAGAAATATGTTTTATGGGCAATGTACCAAACCAGAAATTAAAACCCATCTAGAATAGCTGATTTTTTTTCCTTCTGTAATTTTTCTAAAGGAAATGATGAAGTGATGTAGAAGTGGAAGGGATAATGTCGAGCAAGGAGAAACCAGGAGCAGCCACAGGCAGACTTGAAGCATTGCCTTCTTATTCAGCAGTGATAGAAAAGAGCTGTGGTGCAAGACAGGAGCAGGGTCTACCCAAGGCTTCACATCAAGTAGGAAAAAATTGAATGTCCGTGCACACAGTGCACTGAAACCAGAAATATGTAAGTTGAATGTTTTTAAGATGAACATTCTGGTGAGAAAAAGGCAGGGAAAACAAAATCCCTAAAGTCTTTGCAGTGAATTTAATAACTCCAACATTTACACTCATCCTATGTGATAATATGTTTATCAGAAGAAAATATTGCTAATAATATAAAATAAGGCACCTGGAAATTAGGAAAGGCCATCACTGAAGCATAATAACAAAGTTAAGAGTTATGTGATGCATATTTACTTCTGAGCAATGTCTAAGGCAATCATCATTCAGGCCCCTTATGACAATAGGAAGCTGTACCTTAGATCAGGCTTCCCTCACTTCTTCTGTAAGGCAAAGACTGTTCAATATTTAGAAATATTTTTGCAGACCAACAAACTCACAGCAGCTTTAGTTTATAAAAGCAATGAATGGTCATTAGGTACTTTATTAGCCTTGTTACTGTGGACAAATATATTTTTTAATAAAATATCTTCATACATTATGGTCCAATATTTTCTCATATTTTACAGCCTTCCAGACTGATTCCATTTCAGGCTAAGAGGCACTTTTGCAGATTATTCTTACTTCATACTACATGAATGAGAAAAAAATTATGTGATAATGTAAGTAGCTGGGTCTTCCTTTATCTCTGCCTCAAAATGGTGCTAAGCTAATGAATTAAGCGAAGTTTTCTGAAAGTAGTCCCCTGTCCAATGCTTTTCTTAACATGCAATGTTGTGTGAATTCAGTCACAGAATCACAGAGCAATTCAGGCTGGAAGGTACCTCATGAAGTGTATAGTCTGACTGCGTGCTCAGAGCTGGTTTATACCAATATTACCGTGAACTACAGCTGTAAATATGTGAAAAGGTTCCCCAGAAGCCATTCTTGAAGCTTTTGATGTGCAGTGTTCACATTTGCATGAGCCACTGTGACGTGTTTCATTATCCTGCCTCTGGGTGTCAGCATTTGCCCTCATTTGGAGACACAAATTGTCCTTAAAATCGCTTGTCTCTAAAGAACCATGAAGCCAGACAGATTCCAGTTGTAATTCCCAAAACCCAAATCTCATAGACACCCAAAAGATTTGAAGGAGCTCAGCACCCCATGGGACCAATTCTCTGCTTTCCTGTAGCTCCCAGTATGTGAGCTCAGAGGCATTGCCAAAATTTCTCCAGATCCCAGGAACTGGGTATAAGCATATCCTGTGGAAATCAGTCTGCCTAGAAGATTTTGCTTATTATTTAGACACATTTAGACACATAGAAAAATAAAATATTTTGGGTTGGGAGGTACCCATAAGGATCATCAAGCCCAATTCCTTGCTCCTTGCAGGACTAGATAAAATTTTAAAATATGACTAAGCGCACCCTCCAGGTAGTTCTTGAACTCCAGCCAGCTTGGTGCCATGACCATTTCCTTGGGTAGGCTCTTCCAGTGATTGGCCACTTCCTTAGTGGAGAAACTTTTCCTATTGTCCAATCTGAACCCGCTCTGACTCAGCTTCATTCCATTTCCTTGTGTCCCCTTGCTGGTCACCAGAGAGGACCAGCACCTCTCCCTCCACTGCCCTCCCTGAGGAAGTTGCAGACTGTGATAAGGTCACTCCTCAGCCTTCTTTCCTTCAAGATGTGCCAGCTAAGTGATGTCAGCCACTGCTTGTAAATCTTGCCCTTGAGGACTTTCACCACCTTGGTGACCCTACTCTGGACACTCTAAAACTCTGTACTGCGGAGCCCCAGACTGCACAGAGCATTCAAGGTGGGGACATACCAGAGGGACAATCACCTCCCTTGACCAGATGGCAATGCTGTGCTTGAATCCAACAGTACCATGTATAATCCAATAATCTCCAATGCAAAAAACAAACAAACAAATAAACAAAGAGACCTCACAAAAAAAAATCTCTGCAAGGAAGTTATTTAGTTAAGATTGAATTTCCTGACAAAATAGAAATAAGTGATAATTCATGCATGCAAACCAGAATGGTCCTGTCCTATGTGGATTTATATTCATACCACCATACATTAACAACTTCAATCTGACAAACACAGTATGGTTTTAGAATGCTGCCCCCTGAAGCATGGCATACATTTTTATGCTGGAATTAATGAAATTTTATTAAATTTTTATTCATTGCATTCAGATGTGTGCTAAGACAATAAATGCCTTAGAAGGAGTGAACATTCAAAAGCTCCTGTTATCTTGTGTATTGAAAGACACTTGTTTTCAGATCAGATTTAATGCATGACATTTACTGAGTAACTCTGTCAGGCATAGTTGTTTTGTCTGCATAGATCTGCCAGAAGAAAGATTCAAATTAAGAAAAAAACAAACAACCCAAACAAACAAGAAAACAAGCAAACAAACAACCAAAAAATCAAAACACCAAAATTGAAATTTATGTAAGAGGAAATCCACACCAGAATAAATGTAGTCTGATTTAAATTAAAGATTGTGGAGCGGTATTATTATAGCCCAAATTAACCCCTTTCAATCCTTCATTAAGCTGGTTTGGATTTACAGATGCTTTTATAACTTCCAAGTATAATGAAAATGGTGTAAATGTTCCCATATTAAGATCATCTGTGAAGATACTTTCCCACTATACAGTTGTCTCTGACTTTTTGAACAAAATTAGAGATCACTTTTAAAAAGTGGGTGTAAAAAAAGCCTAAAGAACTCAATGAGATATGTTTGTGGGTACCAGATCTGCCATTTGCTATTGTAAGGCCACTCTAAATCATCATAGCAAGGTCACAGAAGTTAGGTGAAATCCCAGTGACTGTAATAAAGGCAAATGTAGCACCCATCTTCAAAGGGCAAGAAAAGAAGATGCCTGTTTGCTTGACATCTATCCACAGGAAAATTAGGAGGCAAAGTTTTCTGGAGTACATTTCCAGGCACAAAAATTTGTCTGGGAGCAGCCAGCACAGATATATCAAGGTACCTCACACTTGACAAGCCTAATGGCTCTGTATTATGAGCTGAATGGGTCATAGAATAGCTGGAAACCTGTTTAAGTGCCTTTAGCAAGGCGTAAGTAGTCCATAATAACCTCACAGCCAAACCAAAGAGATAGACTGGAAAGTCAAGGTTGCTTTGAACAGCTCTCAGGATCTGCCTAGTCATGAATTTATTATAATTCTTCTGTAGCAAAGGAGCATAAATACTTAATTTCAGTGAGAAAATGAAAGTGAGTTACGGAGTTCTGATGTCCCTCAATGCATCACAGTGCATGAAAATACAGTCTCTACTGAAAATCAGCCCCCATGACAAGCTTGAGGAAAGCCAGACTGCCTGAACAAATGGAATGTGATTTAGTGATTGTGACCTTTTCTTACTGTCAGCTACTTCTGTCTTCCATTAAGACTTTTTAGATTACAGGGTGATGGTTAGAGTAGGAATTTATAGATAAATTTATGGTCTGATAACTGCTACCCTACTTTTCTCATATTAACTGTGAATGTAAGAGCAGAAGTACTCAGCATTGAATTCAGAACAACCCTTTATCAAGGATGGCCACCACACTATAATTTAAAAGAAATGCTGTCTCATATTTTAAAATACACTTTAGTCTAAAATCGAAATACCAGCTACATATCATTCTGCAATTGATAATTGCAGATAATATACAGAACTGATATGCTTATGAGTAGAAATAGAAGTGCTGCTGAAACAAACTGGCTGCAGATAAAACCAGCCCAGAAGAATCAGTAAGAAGATTGTCTGGGTGAAAGTACCTTCAGATCAGCTCACACAGCAGAACCCACACCAAGAGTTATAAGGTTCAGAAGTGTCTGTTACACTACACCAGAAAAAAAGGGTTTAATGAGAAGAAAGAGAGACACCATCCACACACCTAAGATGTTTTGATTTTTCAGTTATGAATACAATGGAGGTTGCATGAGGGTGGATCTAGAGATTTTCTTCACAGAACACAGACATTTTGTAGAATGATGAGAAGATAAAAAGAGAACTCTTGAAGGGTTCCTGTTTCCTGTCAATGGAGAAGGGATGATGAAATCCTATTGAAACATTGGAAAAACCACTGGGAAAATATATGGCTTTGTTTTCACTGTGGTGTTAGAAATGGTTTTGATTACTGAGATGGACTACAGTTTTTGCACATAAGTAACATCTTTGATCTAAAATTAACTGCTGACAGGTAGAAAGTCTGATCAGTGTTCAACTTTTCTCACTCTCTTTTCTCTGTTTGCCTGGTTTCTTTGAAGTTCAGTAAAATACTTCTAGCATGCCATCACCATCACTTCATATAAAAAGCACAGGAATCCAGAGTAGTCATGATAAATTATAGATAAGCTAAGCAATGTTTCTTTCAAACATGCAACTTGGGGTAAGGTGCATCCATGCGCCTGACTGGCAAAAAGGTACATTTATTCAGCTTTGTATTTTTCTAATCTACTTATGAAATAGGAGGGGAAATTTATTTCTGGACAATACTCACGAAGTCTCACTAGGACTTCACAACAGTATTTGGCATCGGAGGAAAACATATACCACATTTCCCTTAATTCTAAAGGGACTGGGAAAATGAAGGTTAAGTAAATTCAGTATTTCACTCTTTTTTTCTCATTACTTTGGTTCTTAAATTTACAGCAAATATCTACCTTCTTTGTATGCATGCATCTTCATTAAACTCATAATATTTTCACATATTGTTTTACAGTTTGTGCTTTATGGGAATTTAGACCATTTTTATCTCTCATATATCTGATTTTAAATGTTTGGTTGCAGTAGCACCAAAGTTCACTTTGACTCATTCAAAGAAGTGCACAAGTTGTAAATTTGGTAACAAGAAGACTCCCAGCTTTCTTAACAGAAAGCAATTGAAGTCTCCAGAAAATCAGGTTTTCTTTTGTTCTTTAGTGTGCAAAAAGTATAAATCTACTCTAATGCTGAAACTGACAGCTGGCAGCTGATAGGAGCAGCTAAGAGAGATGGAAGTGTTTAGTCTGAAGAAAAGGAAGCTCAGGGGGACTTTATCACTCTCTACAACTCCTTGAAAGGAGTTTGCAGTAAGGTGGGATTTGGTCTCTTCTGTGAAGTAACAAGTGATAGGACAAGAGGAAATCACCTCAAATTGTGTCCAAGAAAGTTTAGGTTTGATATTAGGAAACATTTCTTCCCTGGAAGCATTGTAAAGCATTGGAACAGGCTGCCCTAGGAAGCAATTGAGTCACCATCCCTGGAGATAATTAACAGATGTGGCACATAAGGATATGGTTTAGTGGTGGACTTAGGAATGCTAGGTTACTGGCTGTACTTTATGATCTTACAGGTCTTTTACAAACTCAACAATTCTATGATTCCCTTTCAAATAAAATGAGCTCACAGAGCAGAAGATCATATTCTAAAGATCTCATTCCTTGTCAGTAACATCAGTTTGATCTGAGTCAAACTGAAATATGAAAGCTCTGCAGGGCTACTACCATCAGGAGGAATGAGACATCAAAACACATATCAGACTGACAATTGTGGAAACTGAAATCCTTGTTCTTGCACTGAAATATAAGATAAGCCATTACTGGGGAAGCTTCTCACAAGCATGGTTCACTTATCCACTGCCTTGGTGACAAAAGGCAGTTGTTTATGTCATCTCCACTGAGATTACCAGCAAGTGTGTGTAGGAACACAACCAGCTGGGATGAATGGTGGTTTAGCCTTGGTGGCATATACAGGAGGCATCAACGTGAGACCATGAAAAGCAGGATCCTGAAGGGGAGATAGCTGGTCAGGTTATGGTGAAAAGAGTGTGGTCATGGGAGTTAGGATGTGAATGTATGTTAATTATTCTATAATAGGACATGTTTCTGGTTCTTGCTCTCAGTTGGTTCAAGACCTGTCACATATAAGGTCATACTCTAAGTTCATGTTTGTGATTGGAGCCCTGCCCTCAGAATACCCCTATATATTGTTATATTCACCACGCCCCCTGGTCTTTGGATATTGCCCCTCAGATCATGCAGTTTCTACGTTTGTTATTTTGCTATTAAAGTTCTTTATTTTCTGGGCAAGTCCATTGTTCCCACTTTCCCCCCAGCTGGACCAGACTCAGGGTTGCAGCAAGCCAGACTGTAACTAGTGTGTCCATGTTTTTTATCCTTTTTCTCTCGGTCATAACGCAAGTTCTTCTGTACTGTACTGTATTAAGCATAGGTGATTAACTTGTTTCACTTGCTTGTTCCTTTATCTTCAGTCATTGTGTTAAACCTAGAAAGTGAAATTATTTTTTAGACTCTTTTAGTAGTTTGAAAAGAGAGACAAATGTTTTAAACCTGATGTGATTTTCTGTGGGAAGTCAGCACTGAGTTGAAACTTCTTTGATGGGTTTGTAATGCTCATTGCCACTAATTCTGTGGTAGTATGCACCAGCCTGAGCTTCCCAAGCTCTGGGAGCTTCATGTCCATTGTAGTTTCATCATGGAACTACATCAGAGCTGCAGTAATGGCAGAAAAATATGAAAAATAGAAGTCAGCTGGAAATGGTTGAGACAATGTCAGTGGAGAATCCAGCAGTGATCTTCACTAGGGGACTGAACTAGGCAGTCACAGGTATAGTGCTTCTAACTGAAAATACTGCACCAAGACTGTCCAGAGTTACTCAGTTTCTGCCTGTTCATTCACTGGCAGGATGTATGCTAATAATTACAATTTTTCTGACAGTCCTCTTGCCATATGTGATAAAGCTCTGATAACTCTATATCACCTGTTACAACATATTATCCTAATCTATCTGCAGGTAGGCATTAAATCAGTTTATAAAAAAACAACTAATTCTTGTATTAGTCTGTAAGTCAAACTTTCAATCATTATATGGTTTATTGTTGCCTCCTGGGAGTACTCATACAAAATTACCCAATTATTCAGAATTTCTACTAACTCCCTTAAACAAGGCTGCAACATCACATGATATAGAGGAGTTAAGAAGGGAGAGAATGGATGTCTTTCCTCTGCCCTTCAATATAAAACCATCCTCTCTTTGCACTACTGATGAAGTTTGAATTCCATGTTCCTGTTTGAAGCTAGCTCCTCAGCTTGCAGTGAATGGATGTGTATTTATCCTTGATCAATTTTTCTGTGAACCTGTTGCAGAAGGAAGCACCTTGGGAAACAGATAAATGTATCAAGGAATCATAGAATGGTTTGGCTTTGGAAGAAACCTTGAAGATCATCCATTTCCAATTTCCCTGCCATCTCCCATGAGTTTCTGAGACAGGGCTAAAACTTGTGGCACACAGCTTGAGAACGTGAACCGCTTTTCAGTGGGACATGAAAAGACCTGTAGATAGTGAGAGCTAGACCAAAGATTTTCCAAAGAACAGAAAGGCTCTGCAACCTATGAATATCTGTTACTTTTTTAAAGCTCATTAAGAATGCTAACCCCCTAAAAGAGGTAAAAGGAACTTGCTAGTGTGAAATGTGTTTGCTCAAATTGAAGCACCCTGTGATGTGTTGACCTTGGCTGATCACCAGATAACCAGCAAGTCATTCCATCTTTCTCTCCTCAGCAGGATGCAGGGAGAAGAAACAAAGAAAAGCTCATAAATTGAGCTAAGGACAGGGAGATGATTCACCAACTACCACCATGGGCAAAAGAGACATGACTTCAGTAAAAATAATTTTATTTATTGTCAGTTAATAAAAAAGTGAGACATATAAAAACAAAATTAAAAACACCTTCCCCCCCACCATCCCTTCTTCCCAGGCTCTTCCTGACTCTTACTTTCTCTGCCCCAAGTAGATCAGGGAAATGGGGCATGCAGGTTGGAGTCAGTTCACAACTCATAACTTTGTCTCTACTGCTCCTTCCTTTTCTTGTTTTTCCACTGCTCCAGCATGGGGCACATCCTCCAGGATACAGTCCTTCAGAAACCTCCAGTGTTGATCCTTCCCATGGAGAACAGTCCTTTGGGAACGAACTGCTCCTGGGTGGGCCCTCAACTCATCCTGCCAGTAATACCTTCTCCTCCGTGGATCCTCTCTCACAGGCCAGAGTTCCTGCCAGGAATCTGCTCCACTGTGGGGTTTCCATGGGCCACAGTGGCCCTCAGGGCACATCCCCCTTCTCTCATGCAGCGTCCTCCCCGAGCTGCAGGGGACAAAGTGCAGCACCACTCCTTTCCATGGGCTGCAAGTGCCTGGGGCCCATCCTCCCCCTTCTTCTTCACTGACCTTGGTGTCTGCAGGACTGCTTTTCTCACATTTTCTCACCCGTCTCTCACAACAGCTGTGCAGCACTTTTTAACCCTTCTTAAACACGTTACCACAGAGGCACTACCAACAAAGCTTAAAGGACTCAGCTCTGGCCAGTGGCTGTTTTGACTCTGTCTGACATGGGGGAAGCTTCTGGTATCTCCTCATAGAAGCCATCCCTTCAGCCCCCCTGCTCCCAAGACCTTGGCACATAAACAAACATACTGCTGCTAATAACATCTGGCTTAGAGATTTATTCTCAAATGCCTTATTCATTGAATTCTCAGGCAAAACTGCTGCCTATCTGTCCTGGTAATAATCCAGCACAGTGCTTTGAATAGTCACAGATTTTTTCCTACAAGAAAAAACTACCCAATTATTATTAATATTATTATTATTATTCCTTTAAAGTCATCATAAGATGTGTTTGCTTCAGAGAGAATTGTGATCCGTGAACACTTTGTATTTTATAAAAATAGGCTACCCTCTTTTCCCATTGCTGCACGGAGGCTGCCTGAAGATGAGACTGGCATAATAAGGTCAGCACTGCTGGGTAGTGTAACAAACTTGTCAGTAAATGTTAGTATCAAAAACAGCATCTCAGAAACCTTTTCTTTATTCTTCTCACTTCTTAAGACATACAGTTTCATGTGTCACCACTTGGTATTTTCAGGAAAAAAAAAATACACACGGCTTAAAAAAGAAATGTAATTAAAACATTTCATTTAAAGCCAGGAAAATATTCAGAATCTAGTAATTAGAAGGAACTAGTACAGGCAGCTCTAAATAGTTAATTTCCTGCACATATTAGCAATAATGTCTTTGGGGGTGAATTTCTGGCATATTTATCACCATCATATCTAGGAACTATGGGTTAAATCCTTGACCATATATAAATCCTCTTTTTGATGCTTCAGTGGAAGATTCACCATTACAGAAAAATACTATGCAAATCAGATTACATTTTCCTGCCTTAGGGACTCCAATCCTTCTGCCATGCCAAATTCTCTATACAGGCATAATAGGAAATCCCAGAAAAAGAAGCAATACAAATAGTAAAATAATGAAAACCTTACAGTACACAGAGAGAGAAAAGAGATTAATGTGCTGGTGAATAAATTGAGAAAGGTGCCAGTACAAGGACAAAATCTGGAAAAAATGTGGAGGTGAACGAGTCACACTTCCTATATTCTAAATATAAGCATTATATTCAGAAACATAAGCAAAGAGAAAGGTCATGCTTTGACCTGTGGGGTTTTGCATCATGTTCAGCCCTTGGTGCGTGCAAACTTGGATCTCAGGCATGTGTTATGTGAAATGTGGTCTCTGCATACAAATTTACTGCACTAACCATGGAACAAAGTATATTAAATTCTTTGTGGTATATCTGCTCAGCTGTCTATGGTAACACTGAGCTTACATTGTCTGCACCCCAGAAGTCATGATGAGCATGACAGTAAGTCTGTGCTATAAAACACTGATGAGAAGTGCACCATAGTATATATTCACACTACTAGTTATCTGGGTACTACTTGGCTTGGAGAACAGTGGAGAAATCTGGTGTGTGCATAGAGCAGGCTCAGCATGATGACAAGGAGCCACACAGATGTACCCACCAATAACTGGGTCCCAAATCACTGGAGGCTTTTACAATATTGCTTAGAATTTACCTTTTCCCCATTTATATTCCAGGTAATTTAATCTGATCCCATTTCTGCTTTCCTCTTTGATGAAAAAACAACAGATTTTTCCAAGTGATTCACAGAGATGGTTGTGGGTAACATACTGTCTAATCCACCTCCTTTCACTGAGTAACAGGAAAATTTACAGTTGAGTTTCCTGAGTGGGGAGGGAACAGAAGAATCTAAAAGCATGCAGTGTCACCTAAGTCTTTATTCAATAAGTGCAGTATTTATTGTACAGTCTTTTCAACAAGTAGATTTATGGCTTTTACGTTTGTGGTGGCTTAGCATTTCGACATAAAATTTGCCTTTGTTTATTCAGTCTTGTCTAGCAGTACAGGACTGCTCTGCAATCTCTGTATTTCCAGATGGTTGAGGGGAAAAGCACGGTTCTGTTTGGAGACAGCACAGAAAAATTCCTGAGGCAAGAGGCTGCATAGGAATAGGAGCAGTGCCGCTCGTCGCTATGGAGATGCCGGGCTGCTCCGCTTCCTCTGCTCTCGCCGCAGCTGCAGCAGGAGTGCTGGTGGGGTGCATGGGCACTGCTCCTCGTGCCTCCTCTGTCCCTCACAAACACTACAGGGCAAACTGATTGTTGTTCAGTTTGTGCATAGATCATGGCTTGTTAAAGTACCGTATCACTGCTGTGTTTAAGAATATCTGTGTCAGTGCATCCTTGGACTATGTGAAGCTCAAGGGAAAAAAATAACAGTCTTTAAACACATGCACCTCTAAAAATACTACTGTGAATTATCTCATTTCTGCCCAAAAGCCTACAGACAGGATTTCTTATCCACCCATTTTTGAAAACTTCATATATACATTAAATTTAACATTGGGGTGTGGAAACCATTATAATTAATGCACAAGCAAATGTATATTTATAGAGTATTTTGTATTCTAGGGCTAGAGTGAGTAAGAAAGGGAGGGGAGTCAAGCAGTTGATGGCTCCAGGTATGAAAAAGATACATATGGCAAGGAGCCAAGGAGCCATCTCTCTTTTTCTTGTGCCAAAAGCATTTTAGCTAACACACTGAACAGAAAAGCAGGTCATAGGATGATTCCTTTTTATGCACAGAACTTGACAGGCTGCACTTACTCAGAAGTATGTCTGCTTTTTTGAAAACCATTTCAAGACTGGAGAAGCAGCTACAACCATATGCATAAAAAGCCAATTTAACATGCATGTGAAAACTTCAATAATAATATCAAGTACTGCTTTAAACACATGCAATCAAGACCATATATTCTTAACCAGGACTACTATATATTCAGGTTTTTACATTAGAAAAAATCACTTTTTCTTTCCACTGAACTATCTTGCCTGCATGGATTTTTAAGAATTGTCCCTTTGTTTTAACTTTTGCCCCAATAATACTTGAGTTCAGATGAAAGGGCTCAAATTATTCTGCATGCACTATATGACAACAATGAGCTCTGAGCTTTCATCAAGAGCCAAAATCTAGGAAGCAGGAAAATCAGGAGATTTTCTCATGGACATGGTCCACAGCCAGAGGTACATGTGCAATAAAGGCAGGGCTTTTAGAGAAAACATCAGTCCTTCTACCCATCTGCTAAGCAACAGAGCAGCACTGGAATCATCCAAGAAGCTTCAGAAAGACTATCTGATCAGCTTTCATGTTAATTTGTTGGCTCTGTTGACTTGTGTTATTAGCCATCATAACTCTGGCATTTGCTATATAGATTCAGCCCTTTAAACAACATAAGATGTAAATAAGATTTTGCTTATATCTTTTCATTGCTGCATTCACGCCATCTACCCTGGAGCATAAGTTTTATGAAGCACACTCTCTGACTCATCTAAGTGAAATACTCAGGTTACGCCACAGATGAAATTTATCTAATGTAACCCTGAGTGGACCTCAGCCTATACATAATACGCTTTGCCATGTTATGTGTCTTCTGCTGTTCCAAAGCCCTCTCGACGTTACATTCAGAGAGGTGCAAATCACTCAGCTCTTCTATTCAGTTGTCCAAGGGTGAGTCCATTTCCCATTATAATCAATCATGCTCCTTGCATAAGCGCGGTTCCCGTAAGCCTGGAGTCTGCTTTGCATCCATTAAGACTAATGGCCGTGGGATGCACACACCCTGCGTCCTTCCGCGGGGTTTGGGCCCGGCCGGCGCCGGGGAAGGGCGCGGGCAGCGGGCGGGCGCGGATCGGGCGCGGCGCTGTCCGCGGTGCTGGAGCCGAGCGCGGCCGCGGCCGCTCTGCCCCGCAGGCACCGCGGGTGCGGGACACGTTCTTGGCAGTCTCCCCCGCACCGATTAAAAAAAATACTCTAGAAGAACATTAATTCGTATATAAACACCTTTATATGATATTGCCTCATACGGGGAGGACTAGATGATCTTCCAAGGTCTTTTCCAAACCAAACCATTCTATGATTCTATGAATATTAAAGAGATTAGAACAGAGCTAATCCCTTTCCATAACACACTCCTTTTGATATCAATGTCATTAATATAAACCAGCTTTCTCCAGCATAAGTGCAGGCACCTACTGCCATGATTTTTCCCAGTGATTTTTCAAAATCTGCTGTAGGTTTAAACTAAACATTCATATTTACATTGTGGAAGGGTTCTTGTGATCAAGTGTCAGCAATTAGTTGGTTTTAACAGTGTGCTTCAAGAGATTCCATGCTCTTGCTTGAAAACAGGACAACATCGAGCTGAACTGAAGAAGAAACGTGGATTTCAGGTGATAATCTTTTCCCTCTGGAATTAATAAAGTATTCCAAAGAGATCTGACAAAGACAAGATCAAACACCTGAGTCAAGGAAGCACTTAAGACAGCAGCTACTTCCCCAGGGGGATTGTGAGTCATTTATATGGGGACCCTAAGAGTTTCTAGAAGAGACTTATTAGGAAGATAAATGGGATATGGGAAGCTGTTCTCTAGCTGGCAAGTGGCCAGAAAAGAAGGACATGAATGAGAGTCACATAAAAAAGGGCAATAAAGCAGTCACACACATAAGCAATGCAGAAAAGCACTCCTGAGACAAAGAAAACAAAATGGAAATCCCCCAAAATAGAAAGAGCTACCTAGACTGTAGATATGGAAAATCCCCAAGGAACTGGGGTAGATAAGTGTCTCTAGAGAGTAGGATAGCAATTAACTCCATTGCTACCCTATACTTTTCATATCTATTTACCCCCTATTACCTAGGAGTTTCTGAATATTTACTAAAGAGGGAAAAAAGCTGAATGTCAGTATAATCAACTTTCTTTCTACTTACAATATTCAAAGCATGGGAGTAGATTCATTAAAAGTATGGATATTTTTCTCCAGTTCTCCAGTCCCAGCTGTGACACTTGCCATGGGACAGATGGCACTGTCCAAACCAGAATCCACTGATTTATTCTTCATGGAATTAAATTACTCAAATACTATCATGGACTTAATGAAAAAAAAATAAAAACAAAAAAGTGTTCCTAATTTTACACTGCATTTTCCTTGATTCAGACCATCTCCTTACAGTTGTTTTTGCATCCTTTTAATTTTAAACAAACTGTGTTCCTCACAAAAGGGGTATAGTACTCCAGGAAAGGACTTACATGTCTGATTCACAGTGTCTTTGAGACAGCCTCAATGGAGTTGATAGAAACACGTTAAGAAATTGATAGAATTAGTCAACAATCAATTCTTATTTTCATTGCTTGAATATACTTGCACAAGAATTTCTTGGAAGGGCAGCAAATACTACCGTGCACTACCATGGCCAAGGCTTTTATATACTTCAGCTTCATTTATTCATGCCTTGAACTGCTGCTGGTTTCTGCCCACATTCGCTCTGAAAGGGTGCAGCACAGTGGTTCTGATTTTATTAACAGGATATTTTTTGCTAGAAGCTCTTTGTCAGATCAAATCATTGCTTTACAAAATAGCAGAAGCAGTGTAAGTAGCAGGTTTTCCATTAGCATTCTGCCTAGAACAAAGGTGCAGTTCAGCAAATAAGGACTTAGTGCATGTCTCTTTGTTTTCTGTTTGGAAAGGGTGCAAGAGCCGCATGTTAAGTGTATTTAAACAGCTTCATTTTTTGGATCCAGATCAGAAAGGAAAATATCTTTTGCCAGTGTATCCAAGACAGGGTTCTCTAAGAAGAACACAGCTGTTGTTGTGCTATCTCATCTCTTCTCAAAAGGCAAGTATTTTCTTGTTTAAAATGTGAAGGAGATTTATTGTTCCTATTGTACTGACACTGCTGGTTGAAGCTCTGCTTGCTTTCCTGAATCAAATCAACAGGACTTGTTCCAGGCAGCAGCACTAAAATGATTAAGAAAATAATGCTGGTGGGAGGGAACTAATTTTGGAAATTCTTCAGGTTCATAGTTCAAAATAATACAGCAATCAAGAAATCAGCATGATTCATCTCAAAAAGTAACACATAAATCTTAATCTCTGTTACAATAATCCTTAAAATATTACATTTGATACTTTTTAGCCTTTAGAGATAATTTCATGCTAGCTGATTTTAGTAGTCATTATCAAAATAGGCAGCATTTTGAGATGAGTGAAAAACATCCCAGATATCTTGTACAATGCCACATTACTATACAGTGTCTGACAGACAAACAATACTTATTCATTTGATTGCAGATCCCATATATATATATATATATATATATACACTAAGGATTACTATTATTTAGCCTTATAATTTTTCTGGAAGTGAAAACTTTATTGGAAAGGTCTGATATTTTAAAAAAGGGTGCAAATTTTCCTTAGTTTTGAAGCATATAAAGAAAATATTTTTTTACCAAGAGGGTATTCAGACACTGAAACAGGCTTCCTAGAAAGGTTGTGATACCTGTACATGCTCAAGAGCCATTTGGACAATGTCTTTAATATCCTTTAGCATTTGGTCAGCTCTAAAGTTGTCATGCAATTGGATAAATTACTGTTGCAGATCCCCTTCAACTGAACAAGTTTAGTCTGGTCTAGTCTGGTCTAGTCTATGTAATTATTTTATTTGATGTAATTTTTTTTATCCTTTTCTTTTTATAAAACCTTGATATTTAACATCAAGGTGTTACATTCAAATTATCTCAGGAGGTCAGTGAAAGTGGGAACGTTAACTGTGCTCAACTCACGAGGCCCAACTTTGCCTAACTGGCAAGGCAGCACGTTCTCCTTTGGAGGTGGGGACTCACAAGCAGAGCACATCATTCTCATCATTCTGTTTGATTCCGAGCTCTTCACGGTGCTCAGCGTGCACTTCAGAAGAGCAGCATGAGGTACATGCTGTTCTCTCTGACTTGATCTGTTGAGAGCATACACTGAAGTTCATTACTGCTACCTTATTCCTTATGTTAAGTAGGAAAAGTGCTATAGCAATAAATTTTTATGGGAAGAGCCTATGATCTTGACTAAAATGTAGGCAGCACCACCACAGACAGGTGCCCTAGTTTTTGCTGTCATAAGCTTGCACACAGGAATAGCCAGGCTTCCTTTTCTGTGCTATCTTCACAGGAAAATGAAAGCTGAAATTCCCATTTACAAGGATGCCCACAGCCATGTGCTTCACAGAGCCATACTCACATTCTGCTACACTCCAGTTAGTCCTGCTGAAGTCAGCATAAAGAAAGTACATGACACTGAAAGCCAGCTTTTACTCCAGAATTGTCTCACTTGAAATTTACTGGAATTATCTGACTCATATAAAGTGTTCATATGGAGTTTCTGTACAAACTGGTTTTTGGTTCTGGATGCTTTAAAGAATGGATACCACAATATAGCTGACATCTGTGAAATAAGATATTTTCTCAATTCTTTATTGTTTTCCATTTTGTCACAAAGCCACACATAAACTTTGCTGTTCAGAAGACCTAAGAAAAGGTTCTCTGTAGATTATTTTTACTTACATTGAAATTATATAAAATTAGCTTATTCCATCTCCAGTTCAGTTTGATAAAACTTGTGATTCTCAGAATCAGTTCAGAAAAAATGGCTTCTAGCAATATCTAGGCTAGGGATAAAGAAAGAAAAGGTTCTCCATCTGATCTGCCATGCTTATTTGCTTTAAATTCCCCTAATAATTCACAGTAATTTTCTCTTTCCCAGTCAACCATCCAGATGGAAGGCTGTGATACTGTTTAACTCTACTATCAATTCCATGCTTGGAGTTTGAGTGCACAGAATAAGGAACCATACAGCATTTTTTCCACAGTAATTTTCCACATGCCCTCTTATCTCCTAAAAAGTGTGAAGTAATTTAATAAAGCTTACCCTTTGTAGATTGAAAGGCTCTTCTCCATTCATTTGAGAGAAGCAACCAATTCCAAAGGCAATTGCTGGAAAGCTATGGATGTACAGTAGCTGGCTGATGTGCTAGTTCACCTTACAACATCTTGTGCATGGAAAGGCTTATGATAAATTGTATAATCTGGGATACACTGAATCACTGGTTATACTTATCAACTTTTATAAGTATCAAAATATTCCTAGACACTCAAGATCATTATTAGATTTTAAGTCTCCAGAGACATGAACTAAATAAAACAGCATGCATAAGTGTTTAAGCATAAATTATCCTCACTCTTCAGAAAGGTTAAATGTAATGCAGGGATTCTAAAGTATCTTAATTTATTCAAGGAAAATGTAAGCAAAATATTCCATATAAAAAGGCAACTGAAACAAGTGTTCAAACATATCAGCTGAATTACAGGCTGAACTTCTCTAGTCTGGCAAAAGGGTGATTTAATTCAAATAATTTTGAATTTGCATCTATAATAAAAATAAGCATAGAGCTCATCACTATAGCTCAATTAATGAAACTATTGCTCAATTAATGAAGTTTAGCTTGATACATTATAGAAGATTTGTGCCTGATTCCCTTCTTTTATTAGAATCATTCAAGGACCAATTTTAGTATATGGATTATTTGCTTCATCACCTGTGAAAAAGGAACATGACAGTAATTTTGTACATCTGTGCACACACACGCAGGTTTGACAGTAAGGAGATTCTATTCTCTGATTTTCAGCCTGTGCTGACTGTAGAATAGAACAACACATCAGGCTGTGAAATTATAACTTTCCATTGTAACTTTAGAAAGCATGCTTAGAACTGAATATGGTGATTTCATTGGAGTCAGTTTTTTCTGCTTTTAGAAATAAATACAGTGTTAGGTTTGAGGCTTATAGAGTTTTGAGAAATTCAATAATTTTTGATCTTTCCATAGCAAATACATTAGCCTGTAATAAAAACTAATTGTAAGGGTTGCAAAACAACTGTGAGAGACACAGTTTGTCTTTATTGAAGGTTCTATATTGCAAAAATAAATTAATCACATTTTTCACATAAACTGTGCAAGGGAACAGAGGTGGAATTTATTATGAACTTAATTAAATTGCTTTGTATAATGACAAAGAAGATCACTGGCAACAATATATCCTCTTGGACCAAAGGTGGTTAAAGAGATAATTCACCTGATGATAATGGGCTTTGAGATTACAAATGTTGGTCATTTGCTTCAGAGCTTGCTAGTGCTCATCGAATTACCATAATAAATTTATCAATTTTGTGAAAAAATTAATTATAATTGCTTTTCTCTAAGATGTGCTGAATATGTGTAAAGCTGAGCAATTAATAAATATCATGTCTCATTTGTGTAAGCCATAGATCAGAAAATGGCAAAAGAAATTATTTCCTTTCATTTGTGTGTACAAAGATTTTGAGTACTCAGAAAAAATGCTGAAAAAATGCATCAATAAACATTAGCATAGAAGAGGTAAATTGACTCAAATTCCACTAACAACCCATTAGGTGACCCTAAGTGTCCCTGTGAAAAGTTGTCAGATAATGGGACAAATTTGTTCTGTTCTCTACTCATGGAAAGAATTCGACTCTTAGTTTTTAATCTTCTTCTAGACAATAAATAGCTTGGAAAATAACTTTGGAAATTAATGCTGAGTTGTTCAGACAGGCAACTCTTTTTCTGGCTCTAATTAACTATAAATTAATAATTTGCAACTGATCAAATTACTATAGCAGATAGGTTGGGAGACCTCCTCCTGAGAATTATCAAAGCCCTCAGGTGTTGTCCTTTTCTTGGCTGTGACTCAAATTCTCAGCTGAGGTAAAGGAGGTACTACCACATCCAAGAAAATGTTTTCAATCTCCAGATAGACAATTAGCCAAGAGACTCTCCATAGTGGTGTCAGTTACACACCTGTGTGAGAAAATCTAAATTTGAAGCATAGACAAAGAATCAGGAGGCATCATAATTTTATATTCACGAGTTCATTGTCCATACTTCCACTGCCCCATTCATACAGGCAAGTCTAAAGGCCAACCAGTCTCTTACATTAGATATTGAAGAAGCATTCAATCAGAAAAATGGATGTAAAACACTATATCTCTTATCAGAGTCTCTCTTTCTAAATTAAATAATTTAAAAAATTTTGGGTCCCAATCTCACTTGGATTTTTATACAAATACTACTAATAATTGATTAGCAATTGCAAATGATGTTGATATATAACCACTAATTGTTAGCAGAGCACCACTTCTGGTACATATTCAGCATAGCCTTGATTCTTTGCTTTCCTCAAAAATAAATAAATTCTTTTATGTGCATTTCAGAGGTTGTATGACTCATGTTGTCTAAAAGAAGAGCAGCAGAATGGTAAACTAGCTTAAAATTCTTAAAATCATTTATACAATAAAAGAATTCAGCATTCTGATACAATAAATATAAATTGATATTTTATGACAGATCTGCAGAATACTAAGATTTGGAAGATAACTTATCATTAAATCTCAGTAAAAACAGAATTGAAAGTACTATTCATAGGATTGTTTCCAAGCCGAAATAGTAATAGCTAATTTAAATTATATCAGCTACAGTGGTGCTATAGTGACTGGGTCACTCAAATAGTGCCACTTCAGTGAATTAGTATAAAAATTAGGTCTGGAAACTTCTGTAATACCATAAAATTCTGTAAAATTGAGTACAGCACTGCATTTTTTTTTCCTGACCTAGTTTTCTGCAGTATTTCTAGAAGCTGTTAGTGCATTTGGTTTGAATGAAATTTAGAAGGGAATTATAAAAGATCTGATCCTTATGTTTAAAAAAAAAAACCCTCAGAATCTGATAGTTATGTTTATATTAATTCAATTACATCAACACAATTTTTACTTAAATTTCATTTGGGTTGAAAGTAGATTCTCTATCTCAAAACTGAATGTTTTGGCATTGGATGTTAAATATTGCAGGAATTTTTGCAGCAGTCTAGACTATCAACATGACTGCCATTATCTATACACTGTTCTTCATGTAAAAATAATCATAACATTTTACAAAATTTCTAGCACTATTCATAGAATATTTCATAGTCTATTATAATGAAAAGTGCTTTTACCAACTAAAAACCATCAGTTCACACAGGCCAGATGAAGCCCACGAAGGCAGAGATGTTGGGTGCCAAGGTTTTTTATGCAGAGGTTCACTGCTACTGGCTTTGTCCCTTGAGACCCCTCTGTGATTCACAGGTTGGGCAGTTGCATTTGTCTGCCTAACACTGGAGTAAGAAAATCTTTTAGGGACACTCTCTTCCCCTGCACAATTGCCAAAAATGTACTTTCTCTAAAATCCTAAAAATAGCTGGCAAATGAAAAGAATATTGATAAATGAGTTCCAACTAATTTTTGGTCCTATTCAGATAGTAATAATTTCTCTAACATTAAAAATATATGCATTAGGGGAAAAAATTATTCTCTCTCATTGTTCATACAGCACGAGGAGTGTGATTTTATGTCAAATTCATGTTGAGGGAGACATTGGTGCATGACTATTGTTACTCTGAGTAGAAGACTGATTTAATGATTCTGAAAAAAGTTGAAATGAGTTGGGTGTCAGTCTCTTCTTCCTAGAAACAAGTGGCAGAATGAGAGGTAATGGCCTCAAGTTGCACCAGGGGAGGTTTAGATCAAACAGGAGGAAAACTTTCTTCATTAAAATTATTGCCAAGTGTTTTAACAGGCTGCCTAGGAAAGTGGAGGAGTCACCATCCCTGAAAATGTTCAAAAAGCATGTGGCTATGGCACTTGAGCACATGGTTTAATGGTGAAAATGGTGGCTTTGCTGGGCTGGTGATTGGACTTGGTGATCTAAGATGTCTTTTACCAACCTTGGCAATTCCATGATTCTTTGGTTCTAATATCCCTGACTGGTAAATGGCACCAACCCCGTAACCTGTGAATCGTCACTGGGGCGTTGCCGTGCTTACCCCGTTGTGAGTTAGTTCATGTGTGAGATTTGGCCTTTGGCTCTGGCTGTATATTGAAGGGTGGCTGAGTTTGTTATCAACATTAAGTGTTTTGGTGTACCTTCATGACATACCTGCTGATTAAATATAGCAAATCTCTAATAAACTACCACCTTGCATTTGGCTTATTCTGATTTTTTTGAGAAAAAGGCTATCAAAAGCCTTGAAAATCACTTACATCTTCATAGCCATTTAGAAAGATATTTTGTTTTAGATGCAATGTTTTCTACATGCATTTATATATATATATAAATGAATAATTTACTCTTATGTATTGCATACATCTCTAAGTATGAACATCCTTACCAAAATCCTTACAAGCATGAAAAACATTTACCTTTCATTTATCTGAGACATTCTTGCAATAGAGAATACCAACATTTTCATAAAACAGCCTGATACTAAGAGCCCTGCCTTTAATTTCATAACATCTTACATTCATATGCATCAAGTGAAATTTAAGACCTATGAAATTACTGCATTTTAGGACTACATCTGCAACTGAAGTAAGTGATGACCTGGTTAAAAAGTGTTGTTTCTCTGTTTGCATACTTGGAAGAAATTATTCACGTTAGGCATGAAACCAATTTTAACAGAACATGGATTTTGTTTTACTGCTTTCCTTCTTCCAGAACTGCAGCTAAAAGCCCTGTCCTGTGTTCCCTGGGACACATCGTGCTTAGTGAGTGGAGGCCTGGATGCACTGTTTGGGAAGGCACAGGGGAGGTGGACGTGCTTGCACCCACTGGAGTGACCTTTCTGCAGCACTGTGGCTTCAGCACACGGCAGGCGCTGCTCTGGGTCTGTGCCCGAGCACGTGAGAATGCAAATGCACGATTTCATTTCCCAAATGGACAATACTTTATGACAAACACAGCCCCCCTTCAATCCTGCAGATAGGCTTACGGTACCTACAGGAAATAGAAAAATAATTTCGTTTCTCTCATCCACTTCGTTTCCAGTTTAACTTTCCATTGGAAATGTAGGTGTAGTCGGTCATCTTCTGCTTCTCCAGGAGACCTGGCACTTTCCAAGGCCGTATTGGGCCAGCCAGGAGAGGGTGCCGGAGAACACAGTCTGCAAACAGCTCCCTGGGTAGTTTCGTTCCTCTAAATGCAAACCAAAGCCCATTACAGTTATCATGTTTTCTGCTGTCTCATCTCTTTAATTCGTTCTCTTGCTAATTGAAGCTTCTTGGTATCCACTCTATCCCTTTCAAGTGGCATATTACCAGTGCAGGCAAGTTATACCCAGATCTTTTCAGGTCTGCAATTTTGTTTAGCTGTATTTACCTGTTATTTGAAAAAGGTTTAATATCCTCCAATGCTGAATCTGAATTTATGTCTCACCTATGCACCAGTTTAAAGGTTTTGTATAAAATCATAGCACCACAGAATGATAGAATAATTTGGTTTGAAAAATCTATTATCATTTGAATAGGTGATCTTTAAAGATCATTCATCCCTCCTACCATGGGCAGGGACACTGTCCACTAGACCAGACAGCTCTCTGGATTGTGGATGCCCCATCCAGCCTGGCCTTGAACAGATCCAGGGATGAGGCATCCACAGCTTCACTGCGCAACCTGCTCCAGTGCCTCACAGTAAAGGACTTCTTCCTTATGTCCAATCTAAACCTACTCTCTTTTAGGTTAAAACTGTGGCCATCCAGCAAGCTTCTTGTCCATCAAATTGTTTGTCCAAGTTGCAAAAAACCAAATTGATTAATTTTCTTAGCCTGCAGCCCAGAATTAGGAAACAGAAGTCTCCTGCAACGGGAAGCATCTAGACAAAATAGTGCACCATATAACCTTTTAAATTCTGGTATTTTTAGATACATGTACACTAGTACATGGTGTTCCTACTTTTATAAATGTTACTATGATCCCCTAACTTCAGGAAACAACAAACGGCAGCAGTAATTAAAGAATAAAAACAAGAAAGATAGCATTGCATTCAGGCAGACAAAAAATCCAGGCTAATAACTATGAACGAAAACCATAGAGAGCCTATGAGCTCCCTTCTCCCATGCTTTAATTATTTTCAGAAGCTCCCACATTTCACATGTGTCCTCCAGTCTTAATACCAGAAACACCTTATGTGATATCCATGAAAACAAATAACAGAATTCTTTGCTATAGTGTTAATGCTAACTGCATAATGATTTTTTTTCTGGAATTAATAATTTACTCTATCACTTATAGAAAACTGTTTTCCAAAGTTCACCCGACTTTTTTTTTTTTGTTGTTGGTTTGGTTTTGCTTTTGAAATTATCCTTGCTTATTTTTAAATGCGTGAGAGTTTTCAAATGGAGGAACTTGGGTCACCTGTTCTGCATCAAGAACAAACTCCTAACTGGAGGAATGAATATATATCATTGGTTCAGTCACAAAAATGAAGAAAAAAGACAGCAAGGCCACCTTTAGTGTACAGCTCTGGGAACAGAACAACCTTCCTAAGGCACCTTTTCTACCCATCACACCTGAGTCTACAGGCCATGCAAACATCCTTCCCTCAGAATGCCCTGTCTGGCAGTGCTGCAAGTTGCTTGTAGGAGCATTCAGGGAATGTGCCAGAAACATCCGGGAACTGTCTCATATTTTCTGTGCTAGAGGTATTGGACAATTAAATAACTTAATTAAATTGAGTTTGATGATAATTTTATTTTTAAAAGGCATACATATGAAGTTCATTCCTACATTCCTACATTTATTATATTATATACAGTGCATAGTTTTATGTTATTTTATATATATAGGTTTATGTTATTTTTCTCATGTTCAACATATTCACTTTCTGAAAAAAAAACTCCACCAGATATCATTTTAAAATGTAGTGAGATGAATATAACTATTAAGCTGTCACATTTTAGTGAAAATAAGCACTTGAGCCAACAGTTCAATCAAATTCACTCTAAAAGGGTTATCAGATAACAGATTTTAACATCAAGACAAAGTTATTATTCTCATACAAGGGAAAAAGAAAACTGATGCAATAGACATTTGGAGGACTTCAATCATAAGGGGAAAACTTGAACTGTTAAGTCATACTCGCTATTCAGTGAGTATGAACAAATCATGCATGCCAAGCATGATTTTTCATTTCACTAAAAAGATCACTTGCCAATCAAGTGCTTACGACTGGTGAGAACTGCGACAGATCTCAGCTTTGAAAAGGGATGCAAGAGGTTAAGAAGAATGAAGCTGCATCCCAAGGAGCCGAATGAATGTGCCAGGAGCCAGTCCCTGGCACAAGGGCTGGCTGGCACAGACACAGCCTATTACTGACTCCCCAGCAGCCAGGATGCTTGCTGCAGTCTGGAGGGCAGCTAGGGTGAAGAGTCTAAAGAGGTAGGCTTTATTCTGGTGTTATCCACTGACATTTAGCTGACAGCCACCCATGGTGATGGTCTCCTGTCAATTCTTCCCTGCTCCTTCCCTGAACCAAAATGGTCATTTTTCTACAAAATATCTGTAAGCACCCAGCAGAGAAGGAGATGACTAAGAGTCAGTGTGGATTAGTTAAGAATAAATTATGTCAAGCCAATATAAATTCCTTTGTGACAGGGTCACAGGCATGTGGGTAAGAGAGAAACAGCTGAAGTCATATATTTTGATTTTAGTACTTGTGACACTGTACTGACAGCGCATTCTCAAAGCAAAGTAGGAACACGTGATAGAGGTGGAACTATCTTTCACTAGATGTGGAACCAGTTACAAAATAATACCAGGAGTACAATTATCAATGGCTCATTGTAAAAATGGCAACATGCATTTCAGTAGGGTCCTCAGGGATCCATCCTGGATCTGGCAAACAGTTCCATTAGTGGCCTGCATAATGAAATAAGAACTATATTGTTAATGTGCCGACAACTCCAAGCTGAATGGGACTGTCAGAGCTTTGAAGAATGGTTAGAATTTATAATAATCCTAACAAGTTATATCATCTGAGTATAATACAATGATTGTTTTAAACAGAATAAATGAAAATAAATTAAGGAATCATGCGCTGAACAGAATAAGGAGGAATTGAGATAAACAGGGGGCAATATTCAAGTGCATAACAATTTGTTAAAATCATCACTCTCTGTTCTTCATGGCTGTAGAGGACAAGACAAGAAGTAATGACTTTAGCACAGAAAGTGCAAACACCAAGTAAAGATAACTAAGAGTGGAAGATTAATGTAGCTGGGGAGATTATGGAAACCATTGCTGTAGACTTCTAGGAGGAAGTTAGACATGCACCTACCAGAATCAATATAGGTATAGTTGAAATTCTTACTCCTATAATAGTTTCTATTACCAGCTAGAGAATATATTTATTATTTGATATATTCAACAGAAGAGAAAACCAACCCACACAGAGACTGATGATAGGTAGGAACCCGATTTGTTACATCCAGCAACAAAAATTCTGCGTGTCACCAGATAAGCACATGCCTGAGCCTCTACACAGCCTGGGGGAGGCATAAGAACACCATTGCCTCTGCAGAATCAAGGCTTCTCTCATGCTGCTCCAACACTCCCATAAGAAGCAACAGAATAAGATGCCATTTTACCATTTAGAACATTTCAAATGCATTTATAATGACTACAGAGACAATTATATTTGCCAAGATCCAGAACCTGCAGGATGATGATAAAAAAATTCTGTTATCTGAAACACTAAACCAACTTGCATGCAAACTTCCTAATTACTCTAAGGAGTAAGGTACCATTTAACTTCTTCACCTCATAGGACAGAATTCTGGTTTATTTAGTATTGCCATTATTTTAAATATTGAATGAGGTTGCACTCTTAATCTAAAAGCATCTTCTGAGTGGGAACAATTCCAAGTATGACTTCATACTGTTCATATTTTTTTCTAGTCCTATTTGGAATTGAATAGTGGCTTCTAACAAGAAGCTGGAGAAAACCCACAGTGTCTTCAATAAAAGCAGATGTAAGTGATCATTAAGAAAAATTAGAAAAGGCATCCCATCATCTAAGAACTGTGAAAAAGCCAGGAGTATGAACAACATTTGTGACACGTCACCATACAAAACCAGTAAGAGATGTAATTGTTCTCCCTCTGTCTACAGAACATGAGACTCTAATTGAAGAAGAAAGAAATAACATCACCTCTGCTGATGTTATTAGTTGCCTGTCCTTGAAAGAGGGCCTGTCAATGAATGTTTCCACCTTACAAAGCACAAAAAATCTACTAACTTCTGAAAGCCCTAAATGTTCTTATCTTATGTCTTATTTTACATTTTAAAACAAACTTCAGACTCCTGAACTAATATTTCTTACATATTGACATACACAAAAGATGCAAGAAGAAATTGTACTTGGGAGAAGATGAATTAGGGAACCCTGAAAATGTACTGAATGATTTGCCAAATTATACAAAAAATATAGCCAAATACAGTAATTTGGGTGAGATTAGACAGTGTAGGATTAGTGATATGTAGATAATTTTGATTCATGACAGACTGTGAAAAGGAAGTTTTATGAGGTCCAAGGGAAAGGTGCCTTCCAATACATATTTGGGGCAACAAATAAACCAATATACAAACTTTTGAAAAATGTATGTTTAAAACCTAGAAATATCTGTATTTCTGTTGAAGCATTGCTAAACCTATTTGTGAAGATTCCTAGTTGGCACAGACAAGAGATTCTTTAAAAAAAAAAAGTTGAACTCAGCTCTGAAATCAAAATTGTTAGCATGTCCTGGCAACTTCTGAAAAGAAAATTCCCCCTCATTATGAAGCCCTGTATTCTCCAGCCACATCCAGTTTCATCTGCTGCAGTGGAGAAGGGAGTTTCTCTGGAGGCCAAGGTCAGGTCACAGATACAGATTGTTTGCAAAAGCATTGGAGTATCTGATGAGAAATTTGTATCGTGTTCCTGAGGCAGGAGCACGAGATCCCACACCAATCAACTGCATTCAAATCTTGGTATCTTTGGACAAGAATACACCACAAGTTGCTGGGTTTGACATGAGTTCCTCACCTGATGTTTTAAGTAGCTACAATCTCACCTCTTCAGTAGTGTCACACTGAAATCCATTTATAAACTCAAAAGTGCTGCCACGTACCAGGCATGAACTGAACACTAATCCCCTATTTGCTGCTTTGTTGTGAAGAGCAGATGTTACACAATAACTTCTCACAATGAAAAGTAAAAATTCAGTCTGTATGTGTAAAGGATCAGAGGAGCCAACCCCTATTTAAACTGTAATGAAAACTAAATTCTTAAATAACAACAGTGTTTCTAATATTCCTAAATAGCATTAGAAGCAGTTCTGATACTCGAATCCATTTCTTTCTTACTAAAAACCAAGTTTTTAAAACTCATTTCTGTCTTGGATATTTGTATAAACAGTTTATGGTTTCATGGCCTTTTTTGTCAGATGATTGCTAGCCTTGTTCATGGGTGTACCACTTAAAAACAGTGGTGACATTAATATGTAAGCCTTCTCTTTCTATTTGGTATTACTTTTAATGTGAAACTAACATAATTGTTTGGCACAGCTTGTGGTATTTGTTTACAGTAGGTTTCAGCAGGCTGTATTTCATTTTGTCACAAGTTCTCTCTCTCAAAGTATGTTTCTTTAACTCTACTGATACCATAAAAAGTAACACTGGGTGTTATTTAAATATTGTTTGTCAAGTTTTAAGTTATCTTACAACAGTGATACAATTTTAATACTGATCTGAGGGCAGATCCTGCAGACTTGCCATGAGCAGAATGGCAGTCCTCCTTGCATCAAAGTCCTGCATTTGTGGCATTGTGCACTGATGTGGGTTAAATCTGCCCTCCATGAAAACTCAAGACTAATGTTTTGAGTAGGTTGAGTGGGTGCTCTTGACTGCTTAAACTCAATTCACAGTTAACTGCCATGATAGTCTCTCATAATGACTTATAAAATACCTATATTAAAGTAAAAATGACAAGAAAAAATAAGAGGTGTGCTGTATGGAATAACAAAGGAAACTACAACTTAGTATGCTTAAATACATTCTTAAATACGCTTTTCAAGGGAAAAAATTAACACTTTTGAAAATGTGAATTTGCATTGGTTACCCCCAGATAATTTAAAAGGCCCACTAACCACTTGACATCTAGATTAAGAAAGCAAAGTACAAGGAAAACAGGAAAACTAATATGTAGAATAGGCAATTTTTAATAAGATATGTTTTTACTAACAAGGATTTTGAATCTTTTGAAATTCCTATCAGCAATGAGTGTGCAATAACTGCATTAATTCAAGTGTGCAATAACTGCATTAATTCAAGTCCCTCTTAGTATCTACAGCAATTACTCCATAGGTGATTTCAAAGCTTAGGCCTTACTTTTGGTGGGAACTACAGGGCAGAACATAACCTTTCAGCTGTGCTAGAAATTATGAGTATACAAGGACTGTGGGTTTGAATCATATTTCAGAAGTATTTGAGCCCAATCCGTTTTCTTTCCTGAACTAAGTCTTGCCCAACACTGTTTTGTGCAGCAGCAGGGCGCGCTGAAACCCACTGGTGCCAGGTGGCACAGACCCAGGGCAGCTCCTGGGGGAATGGGACATGAAATCGGCTCTGATGATCCCTTCCTGTCCCTACACTGACACAGATGCCCCTGCTCTCCAATTCTGGGAGGCATTTGTTGCAATTAGCAATTAAATGGAGCCGAGGGACTGGGTGTCAGACATGTGCAGCTGGAGATTACTGCCTGGGCGCCTCCAGCCAGTTTGGAACAACACAGAGAGAGCCAGCACATATCTCAGCAGGAGTTCTGCCATCTCACCCACTGCAGCCAAGGGCCTCTCAAAAGAGAAGGGCACTGCCTGCAAAACACAGCTGAGCCTCAATAAATAGGTAAGGGGGGCTGATGTAGTCTTGCACAATCACCCATAATTCATGGCTCAAACTGCATTCAGTCCTTTCAGCTCAATAACCACACTATAAATCAACAGTGTATTTGACACGGTCAACAATTCCTTATCAGTAGGAAATATTTTCATGTTTATCTTGTCTTCTTTTAGAGAAAAATTAAATAAAGTGACAAACTTAGAGTGTAAATAAAATCATCAAAACAGATGCAAAATTAAGATTAAAATTTTCATTTCTTCTTGACATTTATAAACATTAAAAATCTTCAACAGCCCTACAAACATACATTTTTTCTTTAAAGTGAGGCATTCTTATTTATGCCCTTCATGTATTCAATGTTCTCAGAAACTTCACAAGGCTTTTACTCAAAGCAGTCTCACTGTTATTTATTGACAATTGTGGAAAATGTGATATTGCCATTGTCTAAAGTAGATGCCTAGATTAAAAAAAAAAAAAAAAAAAAAAAAAGGCGTGGCATTTGCTTTTCAAATGTCCCAGATGGCAGGCTTATCTTATTGAAAGGGAATGAGAGGATGGTAACAACACAACTTATTCACATGATATGTGGGTGGATGTTATCAAGCAGAAACTACCTGTCAGGAACCATACACAGGATAGTGTTGTTTGTTAACTACAAACACTGCTCCAAAACTCTTACACGAGTGATTTTGAATCCATTTGACTATTTAAGAATTTGCAGCCCAACTGGCATCCAGATAATCTTTCTGATGTTGAAGTCATTAAGCTTAACCACTTACACATATTAATATTAACATCTATTGTTTATATGAAGTAGCATTTCAGGGCCCTCTTCAAGATGACATTGAAACAGATACTGAAAAAAATAGACAAAAATACCTTGTCCCTGTTCACAATTCCACCTCCAAACCTTCTCAGAGAGTGCCTATGTGGACAACACTGCTGGGTAAGTGTCTAGCCAACACAAGCTGTCAGTGAAGACAGAAAGGAACAAGAGGAGGAGGACAGTAAGTGTGTTATGCTCCTTGGCTTATATGCATCAGTACTGTGAAGTTGATAGAAGCAAGACCAGGCTCTAAGAAGATTAAAATACAAATACTATAACATCAGTTGAATAATTTTAAAAAATTTTTTCTGTCTCTTCTTCTGAGCTATTCAAGTTTTCATGAACTAGTTTAAAGATGAATATGCATATATAAATTCCTACTTGATCAATAATGAACCTCAGTGCTAAAAAATTCACACATATCCCAAATCTTGTTTTTAAAGCAACTCCTGAGGGACTCATAGAGTACTTGATAAGAAGATAAAAGCCTTTGCAAGATTCTTAGTTTTTAGTCTACTTGGTGGTAGTGGGAGGGGGGAAGTATTATTCATATTTTTGCCATTTAAAAGGACCAAGGTAAAAAGCTGCTTTGACCATTCTTCTGCTGTTACTTTTGAAACATGGTTAAATTCAATTTAGTTATCCAGAGCTCAAATTACAATGCTCTGCTAGTGCAGTTTCTGCTCTTCCCTGAAGCTGGACAGCTATTGACATCGGCAATTATGTACAGTTTATGCTGGTTTCCTTACTTCAGTTGCAGTTGAAATAGATTCGTGCTTCATTTATGGAGCATGGGAATATTATTATTTGACCAGCAGTGCCTCAGATCACATGTGCACCCCTGACATCCTTTCCCCATTGCCTTGTGTTTGCCTCCCACAACTGAGCCTTAGGTGGCTCAATTGCCACCTCCAGTATCACATCTCACCTGGCTATAGCACGTGCAGTGCTCCTGGCTCATACAGGGGAGACTCTGGGGACATTCTAGATGCCATCTCCTTCTACACCATCATGGCATCTCATTTTGCCTTTCACTCCTGGCAAGTGTTTTTATAAACTCATGAAATTCATACTGGTTCCAATCATTACATTTTGGCAGAAGCATGTGGTAATTGGCAAGGCATTACTTTGATTCAAAGGAGATAGCCCTTAAGAACCATGATCAGTGAGAGTTCATATTTTTAAACATATTAAATGTCTTCAACTAATTTTGAGCTTACCTTAAGAGCTCTGCAAGAGTGTGCTTCAGTTCCTGGGAAACTTTCTGATATACACATTTCACTGCATCCTTTGCCTTTCCCGCAGTGAAGAGGATTCAAAAGCAAATACTTCTCTACCTGTATGCTAAGAACAGAATAAAAGTAGATCAGAAATAAAATTTTTACTTGTAGGAACACAGAAATCCAGTTAGGTCTGCAAGCTAAATGAGCAGACACTTCTCAGACACCTGTTTTAGGGTCATAAAAATCCTTTCACAAAAGATACTTGTTTCCAGACAGAACTAAAAATATCCAAATTGGACTTCAGATCCTCAATCAAATGCTTTTTCTGTCCACTCTGTGATGCAAGTGCTATATACTATAAGCCTCTCTATATTTCATAATTTCACACATAAGGTATTGAGGAAAATAAAGCAAGGTACTAAAATCATTCCTTTGATAACCCTAGGAGATGCAGCACACAGAAACAATTAACTGCTGAATACCACCACTACTTACTTTCTCACGTATTCTGACTTAATATAAAAAATGTCTCTCAGATCCACCATGTCTTAAATATCAGTTCAAATAATGCTTGGCTGATACTACTGAACCAAGGTAAAATGAACACTTGCCCCAAAGCAGAAAAGCTTTCAATATGAGGTAAGAGCCATTGTGTGTCTGTCTGACTAATCTGTTTCCCCTGAGTATTCAAGTTTCAGCAATATCATACCAAAACCTAAATCAATTAAGTTGAAGATTACACCAGGACTCATCTACCAGAAGTAGCTGCACACCAGCATCTTTTTCAGTACCTCACCACAGCTGCATCCCAAGCTCTACTGCAAATCTATACAGAATTTACATTATATAAAAAAGCCATATGTTGCAGTAGGATAACATTATTGAGTTTAGATGGTTGGATTTTAGGAATCATAACAAAGCCACTCCTAATCTTTTACACTGGACCATGCAGTAATCTTCTCAGAGATTATCAAAATATGTGTCCTGCTATGTATAACCATTTTATGAATTAGAAAAATTGGACCTATATAGCAATACCATATTTTGTTCTGTAACAGCTCAGGCACAGCTGAAGTCCAAAACACAGAATATTTCTGTGCCATTTATACCACACATCTACAAACTAACAGACTTTGATGGGAGTGCTTGTTACAGTAAGTAATGGTAATAATTTGTAGATAGGTTTTTAAAATGTGTTTATACTATTTCAAAAGCAGATCAAATCTGCACTTTAACCCAAATTTCACATATTTACCAAACTGCTCGGATGCAGAGCTGAGTCATGAGTTTTGGCAGACCTCTGGGACCCCTGAGGAGAGAAGCTCAAATCCAGGAAGTTGCTGGCCACAGATCCTTTCTTGCACCTCCATCTCCAGTGTGGGCACAGGCACAGATGTGCCTGCTTGCCATGCTTCTGCCTCTCTGCATCTCATAATTTCACACAGTCACTTCAGATGCCTGAAGTCAGAAAAGTCAGCCCATCCTTT
Source organism: Lonchura striata (assembly GCF_050655825.1). NCBI lineage: Eukaryota > Metazoa > Chordata > Aves > Passeriformes > Estrildidae > Lonchura > Lonchura striata. Next base: position 139,550,782 of record NC_140704.1, on the reverse strand, counting down.
CTACATATATAGGCTGCTTCATAAACATCTGACAGTACACAGTGCTTTAGGTTGCTTTCTGGCTTACATTTCACTGAACAGTACTGACAGAGATCTGTCTAGAACAAACAGATCACACAACTCTTATCAGAAGTCAGATTTAATAAATGTCTTGCAGTAAGTAGTATTTCCCTTGAACTCTTTCCCAATAGCACTGAACACACTGTTCCAGCAGACATTTTACACTGTGTACACAGGCAAGATCCCTCCCCTGTTTCAGCTAAATATTCCACTTCTTCTGCTTAAGTTCTCTTAACCACAGTCTAAGAACTCATATTGAGATATTGGCTACTAAGGGCTCAAAATATTTTTTTCAAATTTGCTTTCCAAAACAGTTTCCCCTCCTGTTGGCAGAGCTTTATTATTTGTCCCAGATGTTTTTTCTTTGAATTTGGCTGTTAAGTTTTAAAATGTCACTATTCACTCCAATGAGCCTTTCTTACGAGATATGTTTTCTATAAAGATGTCCTGATACCTTTTACTTTAATTGAATATTGAATATTGAATAATGTAATATTTTAAACCTATTACTTGTGTTTTCAGAATCACAAATCTATTATTCTATTATTTTGCCCAAGACCAACATGAAGCAATCTTTCCCCTTTTCTGTTTTCTCTGTCTTATAATGATATTCATAGTCTTCTCATCTTTCTCTCATTTTCTAGTATTTCTGAAAGAAGATGAAATTATTTTTCCAGGTAATTCTCTGCTGACCTCCAATGTAAACTATTGCTATGAAAACAGTTAGCTACAGCTGGTTTTCTTTTTAGCATTTCTGAAGCATTTGAGTGAGATCTGCTGATATTATACAACCCATCTGAATAGAAAAACAAGATTGACACATTTGATAAGCAAACTTGGCTCAGCTGGCAAAGTACAGATGCTTTCTAAGTCACCAACAGAAGCATTATCAGCTATGTGCCTGCATTAATGAAATCATATAGTCTTGGGATTACAGGGCCCAGCTCTGCCCTCTGCCTCATTTATCACTGACCTCAGAGGGTGAGGTAATTCAAAACCAAAACATGGCCTATGGCCAGTACAGGTATTGACTGCACTTTGTCAACCTGTGAAAGCGCAGTGCCAAAACATAAAATAAAAACTCAGACCCATGAAATTGAATCTAGAGAGATTTAGGCACCAAAACTCTCCAATTCAAAATAAAATTGTGAGAGAGCCATTTAACCCTGATGAACATAAGATCACAAAACGTGTCTTTGGTTTCCATCCCAAAAGTCCACAAGTACTTTCAGCATTATAAAAATTTGAAACAGTCCTGATCTGAGCAATGAGCCAGCCTGGTTTTGGACCAGCATTCTTTGGGTGATAATCAAAGTCTGGAAGCATTCACTTCTGCACAAAGTCAAATTTTGCAAGTATATGTAACTACCAAATGGTGACAACATAAAAATAGCAAAGGTGCGTGAGGTGATTATTGAGTACAAATTCACATAAGACAGAAACACTTGTTCAGCCTTTTAATTATTTTAAATGTTGCACACACACACACCCACACACACATACACACAATCCACCCCCCCAAAAAACCCCAAACAAAACAGAAACAAACAAACAAACAAACAAACAAAAAACCAAAAAAGTTCCACTCCTTTTGCCACCTGGGATGACTGCTGAAGTCTGTGACTTACTACAAGTCCTAATTGCTTCCATTCTGAAGGACTGATCAAAACAAAAGTGAGGAGTTGAAGCCTTCTTGCTGAAGCTGAGCTACTACACAGAAAAGGAAAATTTATGGAAAAAGAAAGAAACATTAAAGGCTATACCACAGAGAAGGTTGCAGTTGAGACTGGTCTCTGCTGGCAGCATGAATAAACCCCTTGTGTGCAATAGTGCAAAGGGAATCTTGTACATACTGCTGAGCTCTCAGCGATTCTCTCCTGAGGATGTTATGGTTTCTGCTTATTCTTCTGAACTGCCCAATTCTGAACTGAGGTATTTGGGGACTTAATTAAGAGATATTGAGATTTTTACTGTACTGCTTTCCTGCTGTTATTATTGCAGCTCGTGAGCAAAATCACTACACTGCAAGAAAGCAAACTGGAAAACAGCATTTGTGATTTGTGGACGTCTCAAAATAATGTGTCATCAGATGGAACAAATAAACTTAGAAAAACAAATTTCACAGAAAGCTCTGCAAAAACATCAGGTGAAGCTTTCCTCTCAGCAGTTCAGACATGGAAGTATCAATGCAATGAGTTCCTTGTGACTGTGCTAATGGACACAGTGAACTGCTGGCCAGCAAAACTCTGCTGAATTAGAATCCCATTCCCCCTCCCACTGAGAAAATTCAGAGGCAGCAGCAAAATGTACTCTGTGATCCTCTGTATTTCACCACATCTTCTCCTCCCCACAACTTACATCTGGAAGGGCACTCTACCAGAATGAAGAACTTGGTAGAAAAGCCTGGAATAAAAATTGCTTCATGTACCTTGTTCCCCACTCAGGAATGTGTAAGGTCTAACCCCAGGGCCTGGCACAGCTCCCATCTTCCCCTGGCAGCTCCTGGAATCCAGGAGCTTCTGCTGAATCTGCAGCCCTCTGCAGCTTCCTGGAGAGCTGTTATTTTTCAGGAGGGAGTAAAGCAAGGAAAGGCTAAGAAGACACTTTGTTCTGTAGGTTTTCTGAGGCCCTTATGAATGCATAACATTTTTTTTTCCCAGCAAACAGAGATTTCTTCGGTTACGCACTGGTTATAAAATTAGTTTTATAGGTCGCTCAGAGATCTTGCCAGTTTGTAAAATACATGAGAGGAATAAGAGTGATATCACATGTTCATATCAAATATGTGTTTCTCCCAGTACTGATGATTAACTAGTCCAAAGTAAAAATATTTTAATAAGTGACTTAAAAGTTAATTAATTCATCAATTACTGAAAAGTGACTTAATTCCTCAATATTTATAAGATACACATGAACTGTAACGGGAAAAAAATGTTTGCTTGAAGGTTAATGATTGTTTTATGATTTATGATAAGGCCATAAATCTCTATGCCAAGAGGAGGGAAGATCAAAAGGAATCACATCCCATTATGAATCCTGAGGCAGCCTGAAGACTTCACTTCTTGTATCTTGTTTCCTAGCAAGACAAAAATTTGAGCTTGAAATGTAAAAAGATAAAACAGGCTCCGACAATTGAATCAGCAGCACCAGCAGCTCTGGAGCCGAGTTACTATGGCAATGGCTGCACAGCTTCTTCTTACTCTTACTACTGGTACAGCAGCTTTGCTTTGCAAATGTATGTGGGAGTTTTCCACCCCAATGTGCCACGGGTGCCCACGGTGTCAGGAGCAGTCCACGGTGTCAGGTGCCCTGATCTCTACTGAATGGAAGATCAAATTTGTGTGATTAAAATATGTGATTTGCAGTATTCCATGGAAACAAGTCTTGGAGCAGTAGGGAAAGGTCCCAGAATTCTTCCTGATCTTTTGTGGCAGGAAGGTAGGTGCCAGTGCTTAGAAGATATTTTAAAAGCACAGAATTTTTATTACAGGAATTTTAGGCTTTTTTTTCAGCTGTAACTACCTCATGTCTCTGAATTATAGATGTCTTGTTGCTGCCAGGGAAGGATGGTATCATCTTTTTGGCAAAGCATAGCTTGGAGCTCTACATAAGTAATGGATCTAATTCTGATGCCAGGTTAATAAATTAGTAATTATGACTCTTTGGATATACAACAATCAGTGCGTCAGTACTTACCAGTGTCCTCTTTCCTCTTCGAGGTCTAGATGAATGCATTACCTTTCCTGTTACTGCCGCTGTGTTCTCTGCACTACACATTAGAAGCAGATTTGCTCTTAATTATTTTTGAGACAGTATTTAATATTTATGATCTGATAGCAAACAGAAGTTCCCAAGAAAAATTGGGGCCCTTTATAGGTGTCATGGGAAAATTAACTATATCCCAGCTGAAACCAGGACAGGAAGATTAACAATATCCCAGCTGAATCCAGGAAGCACAAATGTAAAGGGAATCTTTGCCCAAAAATATGATTGCTGACAGTACAACTTCTGCAAGCTCATTAAGTCCTATAAGTAGACATATATGTTGAACATCAAATGAGTTTCATATTGAGAATTTCATCATCCTTCTTGTGGAAAAGCAGTCCTTTTCACACATGGTGAATAAATAAATGCTTATAGCCCAGAATGTAGTCGTGCCAGTGCTTGTTTTTTAAATAGATGCTCTCTAGAGAGTAGATGAACAAGGTTACCACATGTGCATTAATCAATAGGAGGGTCAACAATAATTACCACAATGAATGGTAGAGAGAGAATATACTACAGTTAAATATATTGTAATGTATCATCTGAGAATCAAGTACTTTTTTATGTCAGAATCAAGTAAGATTTTGTCTCTCTACGTGTTCCATAAACATGTTACTGAAAAATAATAGGAAGAAATTCTTTACTTTAGGAAGATATTCTTTGCTGTGAGGGCGGTGAGACACTGGAACAGGTTGCTCAGGGAAATTGTGGATGCCTCAGCAGTGTCAATCTCCAAGACCAGCTTGGATAAGGAAGAGCTTGAGCAACCAGGTCTAGTGGGAAGCGTCCGTGCCCGTGGCCGGGGAGGTCAGCACTAGATAATTTTTAAGGTCTCTCCCAAACGCTTACGAGTCTGTGATTCTGTGACTGAGAAGCAGAGAAGTCTGGCGGTGCATTTTGCTAACTGTGTGGCTATACATCCATCGTATCTGCACCGGCATTACCTGCCCTCTGCCCGTCTCCTCATGCCCGCGTTCCTTGGCGCCTTTGGCGGCCGTGGCGCGGCCAGCCCGGCGGGACGGCGGGGCTGCCGGGGCTGAGGGGCTGCCGGGGCTGAGGGGCTGCCGGGGCTGAGGGGCTGCGGGGGCTGAGGGGCTGCCGGGGCTGAGGGGCTGCCGGGGCTGAGGGGCTGCGGGGGCTGAGGGGCTGCCGGGGCTGAGGGGCTGCCGGGGCTGAGGGGCTGCGGGGGCTGAGGGGCTGAGGGGCTGCGGGGGCTGAGGGGCTACCGGGGCTGCCGGGGCTGAGGGGCTGCCGGGGCTGAGGGGCTGAGGGGGCTGAGGGGCTGAGGGGCTGCGGGGGCTGAGGGGCTGAGGGGCTACCGGGGCTGAGGGGCTACCGGGGCTGAGGGGCTACCGGGGCTGAGGGGCTGAGGGGCTACCGGGGCTGCCGGGGCTGAGGGGCTGAGGGGCTGCCGGGCTGCCGGGGCTGAGGGGCTGCCGGGGCTGAGGGGCTGCCGGGGCTGAGGGGCTGCCGGGGCTGAGGGGCTGCCGGGGCTGAGGGGCTGCCGGGGCTGAGGGGCTGCCGGGGCTGAGGGGCTGCCGGGGCTGAGGGGCCGCGCCCGCCGCACCTGCCGGGCGGGGCGGGCGGCGCCGCGGCCGCCCCACGTGCCGGGGCGGGGAGCGGCGGGGCCGGGCCGGGCCGGGCAGCGCCGCCCCCAGCGCCGCAGCGGCAGCGGCAGCGCAGCCCCGCTCAGCGCATCCCTCTCGCCCATGCCAGCTGCTCGTCCCCGGCTGCGCCGCGACTGAGGAGCGATGGGGCCTCTGCGGGAGAGCAGCAAGGTGAGCAGCCGGGCACGGGCGGCGCGGCGGGGAGAAGCAGGGGCGCGCAAATCGCGTCCTGCCCCCGCCCTGGGTGGGGGGCGGAGGGGCCGGGATTTGCCTGCCCCTGCCTCGATGATGGAAGGAGGAGGGCACATCCGAGAGGTTCCTGACGGGGTGTCCCTTCCCCAGCAGGAGCAGAGGACGCAGCTGGAAAAGGAGGTATCCCGCAGCCGCATCCCCCGCTTGGTCCTGCGGCCGCAGCAGAAGGTATCTCCCGCTTCCGAATCGCCCTTTTCGGAAGAGGAAAGCCGGGAATTCAATCCGCCCAGTTCCTCCGCGGGCTCCGGCAGGACTGTCAGCAGCAACAGCTTCTGCTCAGGTACCGCAGAGAGATGCCCAGCCCCGGGGTGTCTGGAGCACGGTGTGCCCCGCACGGCAGCCCCGCGCTTCGCTGTATTCCCAGCCGCAGCGGCCGCGTCTCGGGCTCCCATCGAGCCCGCATGAGCGATCCGTTTTACCGATGAAGAAGGGCGACCATTGATTTTTCCAGGGAAATCTAGTATCTGTTCTTTTAATATGTGTCCGTAAGCGACACCAGATGTTTCCATTCCGCGTTCTGCTATCCACTGCTAAAAAAGTTGGCGGTTTTATTGTGGCAGAAGCGTTGCTTTAAAGAGAAATATTTGCCTTAACAACTGCAGCGTGGTATTAAGGCGTTTTGAAAAGCCCTTAAATCAAAAGTCGGCAAAACAGGGGAGTTGCTATCAGATTGCAGTGTCTTTTGTTTTTTTCACAACGATCTGCATGAACTGGAACAGAATATGTAGGTGAAGTCTTCACTGTCATACAGAAATAAGTTTTGTTTATTTCAGAATTCAGGCTTCTACTGATGAATGTATCGCCAGATATGAGTTGGGCATGATGGCTTCTCTACAGAGAGGGCGATGGATATGTGATTAGAAGTAAATCATTGCTCTCCAACTATAGACCAAAAAATGTAATTTGCTGTTCAAAATATTACATGAGGGACAACTCGAAAACAGATTTTTTTTATGTTGAATATTTGCCTTGTGTAGAGTTTAGCACAATTTAAATGCCTCAACTGGCAGTGAAATACTCAGATGCCTACTAGTGGTGAGCAATTTTTTAAGTCAGTGAAACTCTTCACTGTATTTGTCATTAATGTACATGCATAACAGAATTGAGGGTCACATCATGAACACCTTGGACTCTATATGCCCATGCTAATTCAAAAGGTGTTTCTGGTGTGGAGAAACTTGTTTTCAATAGTCAGTGTTTTGGAAAGCATAATATTTTCAGTGGTGGATTGGAAGTGCTAGGTTGGACTCAATGACTAGAGGTCTTTACAACCTAAATGTTTCTATGATTCTGTAATTCTCTATTTAAAAATCTGAATTATAAGAAGTATTTTTGCAATAGTTAGTATCAGAGCAACTTCTTAGGCTTCCTTTTCTTTAGGTCATGAAGTGTTTTCAGTTACCAGAGGTGTTCCTGGGAATAGTCAGGAACATTCTTATTTATCTTGGTCTTCACTACAGTGGATTAGATGACTGTTCTTACTTTTTTAACTCATTTAATGAAAAATAGTGTATTGAACACAATGTGCAAGTTTTCTTAGATGAGAAACACAATATCCATGTTTGAGTCTAGCTCTGCCAGATTTTGCAATTCAGGCTCAGTGGAATGATCTATTTGATTATTGTTTAATGAACAATGCAGAGCATTAAACAAACATCATAGGATTGTAAGAATGCTGGAGTCTTTTTCCCATGCTTTTTAATCCCTCTACTTTACCTGCTTGAGTTTGCATGTTCCAAAAAAATAAAATCTTTTGAAGCTTTCTAGAAAAACGGTATTTTTATGATCTCGTCCAAATGGCTGCTTTTCATCCTGATTTTTTTCCTTCTGTGTTGACAAGCCTTTCATCTTGATCACTGACATTTTTTCATCTTTTGTATTTGTACCCTGATCTTCAGATCTACTCAACAAGTAGCTGCCACTGTCATATGCCCTTGTTGTCCCACTGCACTGCAAAGGCTGCCTTGAGTCCCAGCAGCACGTTGTTTTTATTCTGGGTGTGTCTGATCTCATGGCTTGACAGTTTTAAGGCACCTTTCACAGAGGTATTGCAGCGTGCACTGCTAGTCTCTTAACCTGCATCTTAAGCACAACTGCTCAACTCTTTTATTTATTTTATTAATCTTATAATATTTCATGCATGCTGCAATTATGTAATCTGATTTTTTTTTCTCCATGTGAGAGCTTTGTGTTTCTAAAGCTACCTGCAGCACCCATACAGGTACATACTACGTGGTTTGCTGCTCTGAGTCTACAGACTTTCCACAGCCATGGATCAGCCAAGGCACTGTCCTCCATCCTAGACCCTGGTTCAGTTGTTGCTAGGTTTGATGGATTTTTCACTGGGATGCAGGTACGGCAACAATCACTGTCTTGATTTCCTCATTCTCTGACATCTCTTTCCTGTCTTCCACTTATGATCCTTCCTTATCAGCATTTGTCTGATTTAGAGTGAAATCCCCCAGGGGCAGCAGGTGGCTGCTAATTCCTGTTTCTGGGGTGGAGATGGTGAACAGATGTGTGGAGAGGTGAGTGGAGGGGCCATAACCCTAACTTGCCTGTTCTGGTGCTTCTTAATTTAGAAGTAGCATGTGCAAAAAGAGTATTTAAAATTAGCAAGTAGTACATTTGGAAGATGACAGCAGATGGGAACACTAATGTAGCAGTATGAGAAAGTTCATGAGCATTTGGATAAATGTCTCTTTTGTAATTTTTTTTTGAGCACTAAACCCCAAAATGTTTTTGATAAGCAGCAGATAGTATGAATTGATCCCTGGAATAGTTCCTTTCCTCTTTACCCTTCTCTTGTCTAATTGTTCTCGTCTACATTTCTTCCATTATTATTGACACCAAATAATGATCTATAGATTTCTTTTTACCGCAAAAGAAATTACTCTTTTCCCCTCATCCATTAAATATGCATTTTTTTGCTTCATTCCCTAGAGCTTCTGATGTTGTCCATTTTCCTTGTGTGCTTATGCTGATCTCAATGCCTAAGTGAAGGCTTGGAGTTCCTTCTTTCTAAATGAGGGTAAATCTTGTAGGTATTAATAATGTTGGTTTTGGGAACCATGGCAGTGCTGCAAGCATGGTGGTAACAGCAAAAAATATCTCTTGGCAACAGAAAAGAGACGGCCTTTGTAATGCTTAGTTTCTTTTGAAGAAGTTGTTAGTTCTGGCTGTGATAGGTTTAAATTTGCATGATCAGCTCCCTCTTTGTCTTGTTTGAGTGAATCAGAGCCTCACTTGATCATGTTGGTCAATTATTTGCAGTTGACTTTATGTCAGTTTTGCTTTGTAAGTCCATATGAAACAGTGAAAGTGTTAGTAATATCTGTGTTACTCCTGACAAAATTTTAATATGCTTTTATATGTGTTTTAATAGTCTTTGTTTCTGCCAAGTGAATGTGCATGCTGTCCAGATGCTATGTAGGCAAGCTGAGCTTTTGTGTTTGCATTCACCATGCACAACCCTTTCTTAAGACCTTAGAGCATCTGGGGTCTTGGTTGCCATTTGGTATGGGAGCACTTCTCTTCTTCTGCTTGGATGCTAGCCACATAACTCATATGATGTCAAATAATAGAAAAACACTCTCCCAGCAGCTTTGTGTGGCTCACCTGCTACAGAGCATTTGCTTGTGTTTCTCTCCTAAGTTGCTCTTGGCTTCCAAGTGGCTGTGTGCACTTACCTTGTCAGTTGTGCAGAGAATGTGATCCAGAGCATCTCAAACAGGCCTCCTGCTGAGGGATCCATGGAGGAGCAGCTGCTGGGCCTTTGGTCATTCCACTTAGTGTTTTCTTTTTAAGAAATATGATACTTTGGGCAAAGCACTATCCTTGGTTTTGGTGTACATGTCCTTGGTTTGAAGTCAGCCTGTGCTAAGCTCAGCAAGTGTATTCAGCTTCTCCTTTAAAAAGGAATTTAGTCTGGGATATATATTCTTTTCTACTTTTGATTTTTTAATAGCTCAGCTTTTAAATTTCTCTGTATGAAGATGACTTTACAACAATGCCCAATTCTCTTTCAGCCTTTTCTAGGATGCCAGCTGCCAGAATTTTTGGTAGGGAATGCAGTGAAGCTTTGGTAATCAAGATGCAGCTTTGCAGGAAGCACTTGTACATTTAATAATTAGTTCAGCAAAGGAATTTTTGAGCCAGAGGACTTGGTTTATACCTGTAGCAAACAGTTCCTCTTTTCTTGGGCTTACCTGTAAATCACGTTTTTGATTAGACTGAATAGTCCTACGAGCTATTGAAAACCAACATCTCTGCACATCAATAACTGTGACTCACTCCAACGCAGTCTTCAAAAATAGGAGTTGAAGCTTTGTTTTTGCTTTTTCTTTAAAACTTCAAGATCTGGTTCAACACTTACTCAATCCTTGTTTCATAACTTGTTCTTTTCTGTGGCAGCGATTTTATTTAAATCTTGTCCTTTGCATGTGTGGCACAATAAATGTCACGTGTACAGGGGCTGCACTGTGAGCCTGGGGTGTGGGTGCTGCAGCAGGAATCTCTCTGTTGCCGTTCCTTGCTCACCTGCTCCTGTGCCCTTGATCTCAGAAATTACTTGCCTGTTGGCCCAGCTATTGGTGGATGCCAGGGCTGAGTTCACTGTGTGTCCAAAAAAGCATGTAGGCTTGAGGCAGGCTTATTAAGTCCATGTGAATGCACAACCCATCTTGCTTGCCATAGACAAGAAGAAGAGGTTGTACAACCATTCCTGAAGAAAAAAAGCTGTGCCTTCTCCAGTAAATAATTTCTCTGTGAGAGCAGGTTGCATTATAAAGCAGCTTGCCTTGGAGACTGCTCTAAATAAGTATGTATACTAAAATATATATTCCTAAACAGAAATAGATACAGAAAACTAAATTTTTAGTATTTTAACAAGTCAACAGACTGAGGCCAGACAGTTAGTTTAAATTACTGAAAGTAGTTGCTCCTATTGTTTATATATATGTATCTACTACTATGGAAACAGTGAGGTCTCTCATTCTTCTTGTTTCTGGTTATACGAAAAAATATTTTGTTTAAATAGTTCCTTACTGGTTTATGTGTTTGATTTTTTTCTCTGCTTAAAAGTTCTCAAGTATGTGATGCTGAAAGTTAGATTGTCTTTCCTACAGTCCTTTATTATAAGCATTCCCACAGTCATTTTGCCTTTTTTTTTTTTTGGTCTTCTGAAGGTCTCTTCTAGCACTTTTGTTCACAGCATTTTGTAAGGCAACTCAGTGACATTAATTTGCAAAAACATTGACACAAAATCTGCTTTCAAAAATACACATATGACCTTTTTTCATGAGCATGGCACTGGTGACATGCTTCCTTTTCTCACTGCTGCTTCCCTAGAGAATTTCCTGCTGGACCAGCTTACATGCAATAATTTATTATTGCTTCATATTATGAGCCACCAGTTTTGTTACTGTGGCACAGAGATCTGTTCCAAACCTGGAAATAAGAACAGTACCTAGGTACTAAAGAGCAAAGTCTGCTTGTTCGCCAGTTTTTGGCCTTTCCCTGCTTCCCTTTCAACTTCAGTATTTAATCCCCCTGACTAAGTAACAATCCTTTTGTTCCTTTTGCCACACAACAACATCTGGAAGCCAAAATATTTGACCTTTTGGATGTTTTTTATCACCTTTTTATGTGTCTGTCAGTACTGTGAACCTTTAAAACCCAATCCAGAGCCTCCTGGGGTCAGCAGGACAGTTCCCATTCTCCCTGGAACATTTTGCATGGCGTCCTGAGAACAGTCACCCTTTCTACTACACCTCAGACTTTCTACTGCCCTTTTTTGTTATAGCTTGCTCTCTACTATGGGCTGAATTCTAAACACTATCTAGTATTTTCTTCACCACAAATGCATAATCCAATACTTTTTTTTACAGTGCTTTTCATGCAACTTTCTATTGAGTTGAATGTTGTCATGCACTCTGAAGAAAATCATAATAGGAATGAAACTTTAATCAGAAGTCTTGGATTTACTTTGTGTTAAAAGAGAATCGTGATGTTTTAAGAGAAATTCAGCATTATATATTTTAGCCCTACATTTATAGGATTAGTATATATCCATGAAATTTTCAAACAGTGGTTTGAAGTGTATGTGACTAGATTCTGTGGTGCTGCTAAGTGCCACTCTAGCCTTGAGGATAGTTAAAAGAAAAGAGAAAAGAAAAATATGCATAAAATAACAATGGACAGAATATATATTATTTCCTTCCATGAGAAGGTAACCAGAGCAACATTATGAGGTGATGATGAAGCTGTGAGGGTCACAGTTAAATGCTGTCAGCCATGGAGGCAGAGCTATATGAGACCAAATAAGTATAACATGTTGCACCATTTGAGGAATAGGTACAAAATTCTTTGTGGTCTACTGAAGATTTTTATTTCCCAAAATGGTGCCTTCAAAACTGGAAAGAATATTTCTAATTTCTTTCTTTACATAATGGAATAAACCATACAAAACCCCACAGAAATCCATCTGTATATACACATACATTTCTCTTAATGTTAATATTAAATGCATAGTATTTCTTACACTGAATGTAGTCAATGCTTTCCCACCGGAGGTAGCAGCAGTGGCTCCACTTCCAGCTGTTATCCTCGCAAGATTAATGAGGTCTACTAAATTGCTTAAACCCATACCAAACAGAAAAGTCTCTTGTCTTTTCTTTTTTTTTTTTTTTTTTAGATTCTTTCCTGTCCTTACATTTAGTTTAAAATTTCTATAAAATTTTCAAATATGTTGTTCAGTCCTTTATCACCTTAAACTCCTTATCCAGATGTTTTCTGTGATGTGATAATGAAACTCGGGGAGCTGTGCTATTCCTGACTACAGTTCTCCTAGTAACAGTACTATTTTTATTGATATTTTTACTAGTAAGCCCTTATGCTTCTCATCTGTAATACACCATTAGTAGGGCTATAAATGTAATGACAAAGCCAGTAAACCACAATTACATAGCCCTCTTTCTTTTCATATGTTTTGACAGAGCTTGCTTCAGTCCTGTTTGTTAGTGAAATGTTCAAGTAGAAGGAACATTAGTAGATTTGCTGTCAAAATCAATTAAAATTAGCTACTTCAGTATGACTTAGCAGTTGCATAGTCAAACATCAAGAGCAGATTGCTTTAAAGACATATTTATATGAAATCCTGCATTGCAAAAGATGCCCAAGCTTAGGAGCAGGTCAGTCCATCTTTTTTCACCTTCCTCTCTCCTATTCTGTATTATCTCAGCCTGTCAGCACTCCTGCCATGCTGTGACTGAGTAGGGAGGGCCTCTTACCAAAGTCAGTGAGCAGCTCTCATGCTAAGTTTTCAGCACTTAGTGGGCAGCCAGTGGGTGTGACAGAAGCCAGCTCAAAGGGGCTGGTGCGCAGCAGGTATAAAAGTTGGCTGTACATTGATGATCCTCAGCAACCAGTTGAAGATGTTTAGTTGTGATTTTACTGGGTTACATGGTAGATTCCATGACTAGAACGTTACAGTCAAAAGTTCTAGCTTGAAAGATGTACCGTGAATAGCAGGTTGTTTTCCAGATCTGGAATATCTGATAAAAAGAAGATCATGTAGGTTGGAGGGACCTGTAGAGATCATTTCATCCAGCCTCTTATTTAAAGCTGGACTGTTCCCAGCACATCCCAGCAGCCATGTATTTGTCTGTCAAGAGTCTAGAAACCCTTCAAGGACAAGACTTTGCACAGCCTCTGTAGGTGACCTCAGGGAGTGGTGGAGCTGCTAGCCAGCTTTTGTTCACAAGCAAAATGGAGCATAGTTAATTCTGGTTTTGCCTGCAGAGACACCGAGATTAAATGTGGAATTACTTGCATGGCAGGATTGTGCATAAGTAGGCCTCCTCTCTTTTCCTGACACTGCTGTAGTTGTCCTTGTGCTTCAGCTCTGCTTTACTGTGTTTGACTTTTGGTAAGAGACTTGCCTCACAAGTACGTCATATTCTGAGAAATCTTCTTAAATACCAAGCCAAACAGGTCTTCAGAATAGCTAAGAAATTACTTTTAAATTGATCAGAACCAAAACCAGTAGCATTTTTAGGACTCTACCTTTAGTGAAGTTAATAAATATATTTTTCTGAAGTCTGTGTGATTATGTAAGTGACAAATTGTTAGTAGCAAATTATTAAACTTACAGAGTACATACAATCACATACTGGAATGGCCACTACACCTCAGTACAAATGAAAGGTTTTAGTACAATCAGGAGCTGAGGAGAATATTCCCACTATTTACCCTAGGCTGTGCACCCTCAGTGGTTGCTGGAAAGGGGAGGGTGCCTCCAGAGGTGTGAGGTAGGTGTGAGGTGTTGAGATCCTCCTGGTGTGAAGCTGAATATGCTCCTACCTCTGCTTTTCGATGTGTACTACTAATTTTATACTCTGATGCTTCATCTGCTGCTTTTACTGTGTTTCCCAGTTGTTCCAGAATGACATTGTGACTCTGCCATCAGCTGTTTTCTCTGCTGGGCACTGAGCCCTCACATCCCTGGTTCAGCTGCCCAGGTCAGAGCAGTGGCTGTGTTAGTTGGAGAGAGCTGCAGCCCTGCAGGCAGTGAGTCAGAGTACTGGGATGTCTTAGCCTGAATGGGGACTCGCCCTCCAGAGAAGCCTCTTTCTCTCTGTTTAATACAGAAAGAGACTTGCAGGTGGAAGATAGGTGCTGTATTTCCTTTGGTGTCTGTCAGCAACTTTCATAATTGAATAAACACCCCTGTGCTATAAGGCTGGCCATGAAGAGAAGACCAAAACAGTTTCAAAAACTGATGGTCAAAAAAGGTGAGGCAAACAAGCAAACCCTGAAAAATTACCCTTTGTGATACCCTCACTGCCAATAGCCATCTTGCAGTGCACCTTCCTGGCAGAACTGTGGCTACCCAGACTAACAGATCCTGGGATGAATACAAACATAACCATCAGGTAAAAGCCACGAAATTGTTTTTGTCTTGGTACACTGAACATTCAAAATTCTGTTAACAGACATGTGTTTAATTCCAGAATGCACATTTCTTGATGGAAATTCAGACTATGTACAGCCTGAGTCTGGGGACTCTTACGAGGACACAAATTTTGGACAGTGAAATAGGAATCAGGCAGGAACTGGACCATTCAGTGTCACAGGAGTGCCTAACTCAATCTGGCAGCTAGGAATAAAAGTAAAAAGAAGTCAGTGCTTCCTCAGTGAGAACATCATTAATTATTTACATGTGTTCTATAAGGAGGTTGTATATTCAAAGCTTCTTGAAGCCTTTTGGGAAAGGCAGTATTTTTTTAAAGAAGGTTCTAAGGCATATTCTAGTGAACCTTCTAAGATATCTGCACTGAAAAAATCATCACATCCTAACATATAGCCTAAAAGTCTACAAGAACAATATTTTTGTCAATTGTTCAGAGTATTATTATCTTTAATATTGCTGTTTATATTTTGACTTTATTGTTTAAAGGTTACTCAGGGCATGCAAATGTCAGAGTGCTCTGAGCAACTTTCCTGATGGTTTGTTTGAGGAGACACTATCCCGTGCTTGGCTTTGAAATTTGGCAGGCATGTCTGATCTGGGAGAGGGCTTGGACGTACAATTTCAAGTGATGAAATCCAGCTGATGTTCAAAGGAAAAGTCTACTCCCAGAATGCTCCTAGGAGGCCCCTGTGGAAAAAAAAAAAGACACTGTGAAAGAAAGCAATGGAAGTCGTGTGTTATGAATTCGTGTGGTTTTACCTCTTGTGCAAGTAAATTCAGGCAAGAGCAGAAATGCAGGCTTTCATAGCAGTATTTACCAGTTTTCTCTTTTTTGTCTTCCTGATGCTGATGTGCCTGAGAAGGTAAATCAGGTCTGCCTCTGATCCTGAGGAGTCTAAGGTCTGAAGTCCTTACTGGGGCAAAATTCCAGTTGAGTTACAGGGGTGAATCCTTAACTGACCTTGCTGGACACTATATGCACATCATATCATAGAGTGAATCCCATTGTGGGCTCATCTTCTCCTTACCCACTTTTTTAAGAGAGATTCTTTATCCTACCATTTCTGGGCAGGTGGAGGTCTTCACTTTCTTCCAGCAGAGCTTCCAGCAGGGTTTAGGAGGAGCCCGCAGGTCTGGGGGAAATCCTGGACGCACCGTGCTGCAGTCACGTTGTGGGTGAGGAGCAGTCACTGCTGCAGTGAGCAGGGAGGGTGGCCAGGCTGTCTGGAGATGGAGGGGGAATCAGCTCCACATCAGGCTCCACAGGGAGGGCTGCTGCTCCTCTGTGGGGGTTCACCTGCAGTATTAAATACAAATACAGTGCCTGTTAACGTTTCAATTGCAGGAAAGATGAAGGTAGGCAGGCAACTGGCTGGCACTAAGCAGCTAGAGAGCATCTCACTCCTCACCAGGATTTTTCCTTGTGACAGGAGGGTGAGCTGTGCATTGGGTGGATCCCCCCAATGTACAGCAGAGCTTTGACAGTGAGCATGAGGGTTTCATAGGCAGCTCTTCCATTCTGTAGTAGCAAACATCTTGATTACTCAAAAGGCTGGCACAGAAAAATCTTTCTGTACAGCTTGCCCTAGTTCTGGAAAATTTATAATTTTGTTCATGTTTCTGGTAATAGTAGTAGAAAGATGATAAGTTTTACATTGCATAAAAAATAAACTATCAGAGGAGAGGGAATACAATAAAATCATTTATTTTCTGTAGCTGGAGTGGAAGTGCTCACTTGGTTATTGGTGTATCTAAAGGTTACAAGGTGTATGAGTAGAGTTATTCTTCTTTGTGCCAGGCTAATTTGTTCTTTTAAAAAATGCCCTGTTGCACTGAAAGCTGAAGTTCTTAACAGTAAAACAAGGATATGTAGATATGACATAATCTGATGGTACAGTGTCACCAGTGTGATATCACAGGCAGTGTTGGAGGTGGTAAGTAAAACATTTTGGTGCTATTTTAGTATGTATTCTTCAGCTACCTTTTTCCCCATTGTATTTAGTTTTGTACATTTGGGGGCTTTAGTGCCCCAATTTTTAGCACTGTAGTTGATTTCTTTCATTGTGCAAAGTTTTACCAACTCCTGTAGTTCTTCCACGCTGCTTCTCTATAGCTTTTGGAGTTATTTATACATAAATTCTCCCATATAAAACAGGTCTGTCAGGTCTGCAGAACCTCCTGTGCAGGTATTGCAGTAACTGTATTGGTGAAAAATGAGATAAATAGTTTCTTGTGAGTTTGGGTGGAAGGCTTTGAGAGGGGACTTAACTTTGGGTTTTGGTTTTTATGTTTTGAGGGGGTTTTTGTTTGTGTGGGGATTCTTTGTTGTTTTTGTTCTAACAGAAAGTTTGGAAACTAATACCACATACAGAAACATCTAAGTGGAAAAGTCATAATTAAAAACAAACTGCACAAGCTGTCACTTATTTCTGAATATATTTGATTATAAATGTTTGTGTGCTTCCAAAGAGAGGATGCTTCGGACACAGCTGAAGCAGCTACTTAAATGCAATTCAGGAGCTCACTCAGTGGTGCTGATCCACTGTACTGCAGGTAATATTCACTCAGCCTGCAGATGAAACTCCAAATGTTGGAGAAAGAAAAACAGATGCTGATCTGGGAGGAAATTGCCACCTTCTCTCTTCTTTGTTTTGAGTTATATTGTGATGTTGGTGGGAAGGGAAAGGATAAAAAAGTAAACTACAGTCATGTGGGAAACAATCTGTCATTAGTCAGGATGTATGCAGGGGCAGTCTGAAAAGCTTACTAGCAGTTTTCTCTTTTGTTATTTTGCTAGGAACTAATTCTAAGTTACAGAAGGCAGCAGCAAGACGGCAAATAGAGATGCTTTTTGGCTTAATTGGGATTATTTGAAAGAATTAAATATGATTAAGATGGATTAGGTGCTTTGCACTGTTACTGCCGTTCGTGCCCTGGGGGGTGTTTCTGGCAGTAGGCTGGGCTGCCCCTTGGCTTGGCTCATTCCTGGCACTTGGCAGAGGCCTGGGATGCAGCACTTCAGGCTGCTGGCTGCTCCTGCAGCCTAATGCATGCAGCTTGCTCTGCACAGTCAGCAGCTGGGGGTACCTTGCTCGGGACTGAAGGCAGGAGATGGAGAAACGAGAAGCAGAACCTTGGAACAGATGAGTGAGGGTAGAACAGTTGCCCCGGCATGAAGGAAAATTGGATCGCATGAAAGAGTAAAGTTTTTTTACTGTATTGAGGGAGCAATAGCTAAAAAAAGAAAAAGCTGTTCTTCCCTGCTGAGGGGAGGTGGGTAGAAAGGTGTTAGACATGGGTGTCCCTTCTATCTCATAAACCTGCAGTCATTCACTGACTTTTAAATCAATATGCCCGTGCAAAATGACTCTTGACCTACATTATGAACAGGGTGGAAGAGGTAAGTGCAACACAGTCATGCAAATTATTTGGCTCTGTTGCAGGTACTTTGGGTTTCATGTTAGCTAACAATAATGCATCGGGAGAAGAGTGCAATGGCTTAATTCAGACGGCAGCTTTCATTTTAACCTGGGAAAGAACAATTAGATTTCTCCAGGAGGGTCAGAGTAGCATTTTTGGTTTTGTTAAACCACCATGACTTCTAGGGGAACTACAATTACTCCAGATAACATGGAACGTGATTTGGAGTTTGATATGTGGATTTCATTCAAAATCAGACTGCTTACTTTGCATTCAGTTGTTAAGGGCTGGTGTGTTTGTATCCCTGGAGGTCAGGAACCTGGGTCTGTTCCCAGGGTGGCTGTTGATGCCCTGGAGTGCTGGTGTGCCCTCAGAGGAATTCAGCTTTAAACAAAAGCAATCTGTGTGTAACCCACGCTTTTCTAAACTAGGTACCTCACAGCCACTTGTCAAGTATAGAAGAGTTCTATGATCATGGCTGCTTTTAAAGGAAAGACAATTTTGAGGAACTTGTATTAGTTCCAGTTACATGAAATTCCTTACTTCATGCATGTGGGCTGTAGGCTGTTGTCTTCTTGTTCAGATATGGGAACATTTCTTAAAGGAGAGCATGTCGCCTGTGCTTGCTCTGCAGCCAGTGTGCACTACACAACATTTGTGTCTTGAGTATTTTCCTGCTGCAATATTCCTTAACCTTGCTAAAGGAATTTGTCTTCGATAGGAATTTGCATTATGTAGCCCTTGAGTTTGTATTTTGTCAGACTGGGTAAAACAAGTACTTGCCCTTTTAGCTTGCCATAAGCTACTCAAGATTTCTTCACAAAATGCGTGAAACAAATAGCTTCTCACCTCTTCAGAGCCAAGGTTGTACATATCACTTACTGTAAAGAGTTGTAATTCAAACACACTTTTTTTTATTCTGCTAACTTTCATATACTTACTGGTTAGAAATGTTGATGCTTTCCCTTTTCTCTTCAGATGACACTGGCTGTCCTAGTAGCCAGTCAGTATCTCCAGTTAAGACTCCTTCTGATGCTGGAAACAGTCCAATCACTTTTTGCACTGGTAGTGATGGAGACTTTGCCAGGAAGAAACTCAGTGCAGGGTCAATGAGTGAAGGGAATACGCAGCTGGCTCGATACAAGAAGGAGACAAAGACAAGTCTTGTAAAGCCCGGTGAGTATAATTCCTTTCATTTCCTTAATCACACTTTCTAATTGATTGGTATATTTACAGGTGTCTACATATATGAACACCTCTGTTGTGCCACCTGTTGTACCACTAATGCTGATAGTAAATAAAATAGGTGGCTTCTTTCTGTGGAACCACCTGAAAGATATGAAAACACTATTGTTATTGTCCTTTTCATGGAAATATAATCAACTGATATCTTCACTTTTTTTTAGGAGGCTCAATGGTAATATCAAATAGCTGAAATTGATTTTATTCTGCTTCATAGTAATTGCACACATATTTCAGTGCCCAAAGATAAATGACTCTTAATATATGAAAAAGTCTTGTGATGTCCTTAAATTTTTTGTTGGATCCTGCCTAAACTTTTGTGCTCAGGCTCTGACAGCTCTGGGGATACAAGATGTCTGGCAGGCAGCCTGTGTGTGGGAGCTGGGCAGATTTGGATCTGTACTGCATTGGCTGAATCAAGAGTGTATCTCCCTGTGCTTTGGGCTAATGGGCCACCTCAGACAATCAGCCAAATCAGCACCTGCTTGTCACACATCCGAGACTAAATACCCAGATGTCCCATTGGTTCCTGTAATTTTAGTGAGTTGATATAAAATACTTTATATCGTTTGATTCATGTACAGGCAGCTCTTGATTACAAATGGTCAGGATATTTGTGCTGCTGTTTAATTAATCATGGAGACAGAGTTGGCCCTGTACATAGCCAGCTGCAGAACTGACATGGTTTATGAGCTCAGGTACTTCCTGCCTATATAGTTTCCAGAGTCACTTTACCTCTGGAAGCAATTTAGATACTTTCCTGAAAAACCAGCTCAGATTTGCCAGCACCATTTTTAATCCAGAAACAATGAAAATCTGTTACAAAATCTCTTCACTGGCTTGGTCATTGGAAGGGTTGATTAAATCTGTTCTACCATTATCCCTGCAAGTTCTTTGGCTGATTTCATAGTATCACGTTACCTGAGTGTTCCCAGTCTCCCACTGCTGTGCATAATGGGTGATAGGTAATAATCTTTACAAGGTTTGCAGTGAATGTGGTACATGACAGTCAAATCCACAGCTGTGGCTACCACAACAATTTTGTTTGTGAATATGAATGTCGCTTAGCAAAATGTGAATAATTAATGCAAAAGTTTTTTTCTAATGAAGAGTCCTATACTCATGGAGAAGAGTTATGCACCTTTTTCAAGAAATTAATTCACTTGTTTTCAGTTTTACACTTTAATTGACTTATAATATGAAGTTATTAGCCTTTTGAAATATTCAGCAACCAGGTCTGTTTTACAGAGTACTTCTAAGTTCCTCCTGACAAATATCTCACAGTTTGTTTTTTTTTGTGAAAAGCTGTTAAAAATCATGTCGTAGTGTGAGAGCTGACACAAGTGAGGGACATGTCAGACATGGATGCCAGGGGACAGCTGGGGTTCATTTTCTTCAGTGTTGGCCACAGGGGGGGGTTAATGTGATTTTCTCCCATTGCTATCTCATTCCATAGCTTCAGGTGGACCCAGTCTCTTCCTCATGACCTACTTGCACATGAATTTCTGGTGATTCAGTTAAGAAGATATAGCTATTGTGCAAGGAGGAGGCATCACCATGTAGCAAAACATGCAGAGAATAACAAGGGATCAGTAGAAGGGAAGTGGGATATGGAGGAGAATAACAGCAACATGTCCTTGTCATGTATAAAAGAAATTGTGTGCAATTTTCTCCTTACCAAAAGCCTTTCTTGATTTATAGAGATTACATCTACTTCATATTAATCTGAAATGGCTTGTGACAATGATCACATAGCAGGAGTCATATATAAGAGACAAAAATCTAGCCTACCACTGTTTTTTACCATGTCCTGCACTACATTTTTTACACAAGTACATCCATCACTGTGGGCCTTCAAAATTCCTGTCATTTTGCTGAAATCTGTCTGTTTCCAGTATTGTTTTCTTGGGACATGCTGAATCTCAAAAGAAACACTTAAACAAATATTTAGATAATTCAGAAAATGTCAGAAAGGGATAGGTCTGAGAATGAGCCCTGGGATGTTTTTGGGCTGTTCCCAAGCTCTGATACTTTTCTGCTTCTCTGGTAACATCACTTCATCTTTCTTTTCTGTACTTCAAAATGCAAAATACACACAGCCTTTTTTTCCTCTCAAACAGCCTAAGGCCTCGTTATATGAATCTAAGCCATCTTCACCTCTTGAAGTATTAACAGAATAGATAAGGCTATCATTCATATTTTATGTAGTTTGCATAGAGAACCATACATAATCCTGGAGTGCTCTTGCTAAACCTCTAAAATATTTATAACAATGGAGAAATTATTCATTTGAGAGAGATGGAAATGGTTTATATTGTGCATTAAATCCGAATCACAGCAGTGTAGAAGTGAATTTGGCTTAAAACCTGTACCTGCTTTCCCAGGGAAGCATGGAGAGAACTAGAACATTAAGGAAAATAATAGAACATCCACTCTCAGAGATAGCTACAAGTCTTTGAATTTCTGAATTTTAGAAATTGGTCCTTCTTTTAGATGTGATTAATTTACATAATATTAAAAGCAGTACAAAATGTGTTGCAGAAAATGTCTTCAAAAAACGGCAGAAAAAGACTGAATTAATGTTGGTCTTAGTTTTGTATCAAGATGCTGTACTGGATCCTACACTTTTTGTAATTGAATAAACAGGACTGTAAGCACTTCTACATGCTCACATTCTTGTGTAGTCCTCCTAGAAAGATCCCTCCTGAATTCTTGTAGTTGATGTCCACATCCTGTTGAGAGCTGTGGGAATTGTTTTGCTTCCTTTGACAGTCTTTCCCATCTGCTTTTTTGACTTACATTAGAACACTTAGTGAGAGGATTCAAAATCTGCCTCTTTCAAAGACATGGATAAAGAAAAGAATCTTTAGCAGTAGTTGTGTCCATAACTTTTAAAAGTCTTGCATGTTTTAACTAACACAGACATATTTAAATCTCTGAGAAGGGCATCTGATCAGCTGTGTTCAGCATTTCTGTAAAGTTCAGGTCTTCTTGCTTTTGGTGTTGCAGGCACACTTGGGGCAGTTTACTGAATGTTTGCTCTTGGAACTGTTTCTTAGAGCCCATGGAATTGTTTCACATGAGATTATTAATCAAGGCTGTCCCAGACCTTTTAGCACCTTCAGGATCCTACATAATAGATGTGTAAACACCATGGCACAAAAGGAGCCCTAGGTGAGCCCCAATTAGGGTAAGCTCCCAAACCTTGTAAGGACTGCCTGTCTGTCACTCACATCTTGGTACAATAATAAACATTCCAGGTAGCAGAGGACTATGCGAAAAGGGTTTTTGTGGGTTTTTTTTCATTGCTAATAAAACATCTGGCCATTTATTACTGAATCTGGCTAAAATACCAATATTTTGGATTTCAGTGTCATTGAACTGCTATGGATTATATTTCAAGAAGGGTCATCACTGGAAGTTTGGACATTAAAACTTTTTTTGTTCAGATTAATGGGAAAATCTCAGAGGCTTCCACCACACACAGAACCTACATTTGTTGGACAATAGGCAATGAGCACAAACTGAAAAACGTGAAATTCCATCTGGACACAAGAGAACACTTTTTTTTTTTTTTTTGTCAGACACTGGCACACATTGCCTGGAGAAGCTGTGGAGTCTCCATCCATAGATATAGTCAAAACTCAACTGGATATGGTCCTGGACAGCCTGTTCCAGCTAGACTTGCTTGAGTGGGGAATTGGGCTGGGTGGGTTCAAGAAGTCCCTTTTACTCCCAGAGATTCTCTAATCCTGTGTTGCTGGACTCTTTTTTGTCCTTTAAATAGTGCATCAGCCAGATCTATAGTTAAGTAGTTGCAAGGCACAGTTTGTGGTTTTCCTGCCCTTGCTTGGCCACATAAATTCATAAAAATGAAGGTGTATTGAAAAAAAATCATATTTTAACAATCACTACGCAAGTAAAAATGTTATTTAACAAATAGTAAGTACAAGGCAAAGTACATAATCTTGTATTCAACATGTGTTTCCTGCTTTTTCCCACTGAATTTATTTAATGCACCATAAATGAGCCTTGTGATAGGGTGTCCCAGTCTGAACAGATTAATCTTTGAAGGCTTTAGGACAATTAGGAGCTTTAGGAGAGACAGGTGGAACAGAATGTATTGCCCTTACTTAGTTGTGAGGACTCAATAGGTGCAAGTGCTTTTTTAGTCAGTGTTGGAGCTGACAGTGATCAAAAAGGAGGCAACGAAAATTACCCTAGACAACTGGAAATATTAAGACTAGAACTTAAATAAGCAAAACAGATCAGAGAAGAAATTCAAGCATTTAATACGTTTTATCTGTTAACAATATCTAGTATAGCTATTAAAACATAATGCTTTTCCTGAAGTTTGGGGGTTTTCTATTATTTTTTTTAATTATCTGGTGTATAAGGATTAGATTCCCAGGACACTAAATGTCCAAGGACTTATTTCTGAGGGTCCCCTGTGAAAGCAAGGAGTAGTGACTAGTTAATCCATTAGTATAAAACAAGCAAATAAATTAATCCATATTGCTACTTTACTTCTGTATCTGTCTGTATTCTAAAGGCAGTCACTTTGGTTATTTTAAAAAATAAAACATAATTTTGATTTAGGTTCTATTCCTGACATCTGGCTGTATTATTTTACAGGTCTTTTGTCAACTCATTCCCTCATTAGAGTCTGACTGTGGGGAATAGCAGTGGCTGACTCAGATGTGTGTGTGTGTGTGTGTATGTGCTTCTCTTGAAAAAGATGAGTTGGTGTGTAAGTTCTGTGAGAGGATTGTCTTACAGGTAATTCTGGAAATTTATTTCACTGTCAAGAACTTCCTTATGAGTGCATCATTTTGCAAGGATAGGACTTTGTTTTATCTTGGAAAGTTTGATAAAACATTAGAAAGACATGCTTTACCCGTACATTTATCCAAGAACATTGTATCTGGTATTTGCATGACTTCTCTTTATTCTCTGTATGAAATTTCTGCAAGCAGTTGGAAAATAATAGATCTGTTGTCCCTGTTATTCAGGGGCAGCAGTACGGAATACAAAAACCGAGTTACAGAATGTGCTAACGTGAATAATTCCTATGGCACACAAAGAAATTCTTGAATCTTTTTAACTGCTTGCTAGGACGTTTACCTATTGTGTTGAAACACTTCTTAAGATGCTGATGGTGTACTGTGTATTCTAACACAAAGTCACATTGTTTAGTTGTTTGAAAAAAAAAAACACACCAAAGCCAATGGAAAACCTCTATTTGGAGATAGCAAAGTGCCTTGACTGATCCTTAAAACAAACTGTCATTCTTCATTCCATCCCACATATGTAAGAGCAATAGGAAGACTGGTATCTGTCTTTTTGCTGTAACTTACTTAACAGCACCTCATAACCCACATTCAAAGACTGCCCCTTTTGTTGCAGGAGGGATAATTTAGAACAAGGGCATGGCAAAGAACATTTAACCTGGTTACAAATGTAGTATATAATCAGTGAACACCATGTTCCCATCCTGCAACCAGTGATAATCATACTTGAGTGGTGAAATTGGGAAATTCATGCTTCCATTCCTAGGAATATTCAATTACTTAGATATGTGGCTGGTGTCACATGCATAAAAATGCTGAAATTAGGAAATTAGCTACTCTAGGTTCATATAATTGGTCCTAGAACAAAAAAAAGGTTCTGAAGATTGACCAAGTGAATTGAGTTGATACCAAATTATGGAATGTCTTGCCTCTGACTGACCATTAGTTCTTTCCTTAAATTACTTGAATTAACAACAAGTAATCTCTTGATCTGACAATGTTTATTGATAAGTGTAGAGCATAGATTCTTTGATAGGTACCGAGGAGGTTGCAAGTGAAAAGAGGAAGAGCAAAAACCCAGGTTCAATCAGTAACTTAAACCAGATGAGGAGAGCTTTAACTTGAGCATTATATCTTTAAGCTACTTGATATTTGGCAAAGAGCAGATACACAGTGGTCAAGTACTTGTGCTTCTGGAAGGCTTTTGATCTGTTTTTTAAAACATCACCTTGGCAATAAAGAGGGAGAAAGCATCTTTCTCAGCTGTAAGCACATGCTTTGAATGCTTCACTTCTATCCCATACCTGATAGCAGCCATTTTAAGCATCCTGACATTCAAATCCAACCATATGCAACATCTGTTTCCTGTACAGTTTCAGTCACACTCTTCTCCCTTTCTGCTATTTGTATTTCATAATTTCATTTGTGACACTAAAGTGTCTGAGACTTCTAGTACAGAATCTCACAAATACAGTTGTGGCAGTTTTTTTTCCTCAGTTGCTTTTGCTTTTCTTCTTTTCCTTCACCTTTCATTCTGCACCCACACAAAATAGCTACTGCCGATTTTCTAAATAAAAAAATGTTTCTGGATAATATTTCTGTATGTGCTTAGTCCTCCTGCCTATTTTACTGCTTTAATTTCATGTCTGTTGCTATGGAGCTGTGCAGATTTGCTTGCCTCACCTGCCAGCACAGGGAGTTATTAAGGCCTCGGTTCCAGGGGTCCTGGAGGAGCAGGGTGTGCTCTGGGGAGATGCACATGCACATCTCATCCTCCAGGAGTGAGGACACCGTGTCTGGGTTCCTGCCCATGCCATCCTCAGAGCCCAGAGGACATCACCCTGCAGCAGTTTGGTGGTTGTAGCAGTCAGTGAGGGCTGGAAGGTGGCCAGCCTGTGAGGTCTGGGGGATGGTGGAGGGGGCGATACTGCTGAGGGTCCAGCATTTGCAAAGCCCAGCCTCCCCCACATATTCCAGGATATCCAGGTTCTTATGGCCCCTTTGAATATTTCCTTCTAGTTCTAGACCCAGCACAGCCAGTAAATCTCATTGGTTGGAGCTCCTCTGCCTGGCATAAATCCCTTATCCTTTGTGATTTAGAGGAAGTGAAATTGGAATCTAATTAACTCCTTAGACAACCTTCAGTAGCAGATGGGGTCTGACTGTTGCTGGTCCTAGTGGCTGGTTCTATTGCTCAAGGGAAACAAAACAACTTTAACAGGTGAACCTGCCATTTCCCCTCTAGGACTTACAAGGAGCTATTTTGGAGGTCAGGGATGTGTGAATTCATAGTCTTCATCCAACATGAATAGAGCAGATACAGCCCCTAATTTATCTGACCTCCATTCCCTATCTGTAGTGTAGGGATTAATTATTAACTCCCAATCCTGTAGTGCAGATCTTTGCATGAGTGCACTAAGGTTCTATTTCGTTTTAAAGGAAGTAGAATGAATGAATCCACTGTATCTGGTGTGTGATCTTTCTAACTAAATATTAAATCATTTACTTTAGGATTCACTGGTTATGTTGATTGAGAATAGGACCGAGGTTGGCTCAGACATGGAAGACTTCCATGTTTAGTCAGATGAATCCTACCTGCCTTGCCTGTGTCCTCATCAGGCCTCTGACTCATCTGCTGTTGGTTCTTACTAAAGTCAACCACAGGCTCTGTGACTTTTCTTTCTCTTTATTGGCCTCTTTCTTTTTTTAATGGAAAGGGAAGCTCTTAGACATTCAGTTGTGGAAGAAAGTTTGTGCTTGAAGAGCAAGCATGGACCTTCAGCTAGTTTTAATTATAGCTTCTTCCTCTTGTGTTCATACCTGATAAGCTTAGGCACTCTGTTTTCCATTTTGTGAGGACTGCTGCCCAAGCTGCCTAGCAAAGGGAGATTCTGAATCCCATTTTGTGCTATGGATTCACAGAAATTAAATGTTTTTAGGACTAAGTAAAGTCCTAAAGCTAACTAAATACACTGAAGTGAAATAAGTGCTCTGTAGCTTCTGAAAAATAATACTGGAATATAACCAGAATCTAAATATTTTAAGCAAAAGATGCTTAGAATGATAGGTAAAAATTATTAGCATAGCAGTAGGTTTTTAGTTCAGATTTATATGTATTTTGTATTAAACTTTTAATTTAAACAAATTTGCTTGAATTGCTGGGCAAGACATTTTCAAATACCCAAAAATTTCTTATAAACATGAATAAGCAAAATAGAAGCTACAAATAGTTCTTCAGCTTCAAAGTGTTTCATAGTATTTAACACAGATCTACAAATTCCTGTTAAAGTGTCTTAGAAAAACCATCTTTTAAATCTGTGTCACAAATTTTATAATCCAGCCTTTTCTAAAACACGATTTTGGATGTTGCTTAGTAGAGACATAGGCAATTAGCGGGTAGGCTGTGGCCTCTCAAAATATATTTCTTTGTTCAGAAGACTCTTAGGCTGCAGCAAGTGCCCAGATGTCACCGCAAAAATGGAGGATCCAAAAAAGAAGCCAGCAAATTGTGAAGGAGAAATCGGCAAGTAAAAGCTGAAAGCCTGAGTCCCACTGTCCTGCATAGGGACCTGCTCTGGGCTGGTGGCACAGAGCACCTGCAGTTCAGGGCCTTGGGCAAAACTCTACAATTACATACCTCCTTCCTTACAATAAATGAATAAATAAAAGGATATCCTTGTTGCTTAGTTCAGGAAATGGAAAAGAAACTTAGATTTAGATGTCTTTGTGTGCCTTTTGGGGGAAGGAGTTCAGCACAAACAGAGGAGTGCCCTGATACAGAGCCCAGGCAGGCCGAGGGGATGCGGGTGTCTGCTCCCAGGGCAGCTGCTCCACTTTAACTCCGCTACTCCTGTACGGGGGTTCGGAGCTGAGCTCCCAGCAGGCACACGGAAACTCCTCCGTCCCTCTCTCCCTGACCCATTAATTGTACTGCTGCTGCAGACACACAGAAATGGGACAGCCACTGTCACAGGGAGATGGTGGCCGAGGATGCCCGTGGATGGCCTCCAGCTCAACCTTGCTCTTGGTGCGCGAGAGAGCCGCTGCTGTACTGCAGGGAGCAGGGACCTGGCTGGGGCTTCTGCAGGGACTGCCTGGGATGCTGCACAGCATGGCATCCCTGCCACACACCACATCTGTTAGACCCGAGTGCCTTTTGATAGAAATTCCGGTCTCCTAGGGTTTGCAGGGATGTACTCCTGCATCGGGAAAAGGCAGCCGAGGGCCTGGCACAAGAAGGGCCCTGGGGTTTAGAGGTAGGTATCGAAGATGGCAATAGCTGTGATCTTTAGTAAAAACAATACGATTCTTTTTGTATATTTAAGGAGGTTTGTTTGGGTTTTTTCTCCTCTGTTAATCCAGAGTGGAATTTGAGCCAGAAAGGAGAAACCAATGCTAAACACACTGCACACTCTTAAGTATTTGGTTTAAAATATGTGTGAGGTCAACATAGAACATGCCTTGAAATTTGTTTATTTACTGCAGTGAGTTTTCTGTGCCTTGAGTTTGCTTCCTGTGGATTTCAGCCCACTTGAAAGAATGAAATGCTGTGCATGAGAAAGAGTCCATTATGAATCTTCCCTTAGGAAATTTTTTTTGTCCTCTGCTTTTAAATTACAATCTGTATTATTTATGCCAATGTTTAAAATAGCTTCCTAACTTTCCCTGGTTAAAGTATTCTGAACCTACTCCAGACACATTTTACTATGCACAACTCCCACTCACCATTAGTTTTTATTTCAAGTAATTTTTCATGAAATAACATGCATCACAGCCAGAACCCTGTTGCTGTTTTACATAGTTTTCTTTACAGTTTTCCAGCTGTATTCCCCCTCCCATGATAAACTGTATTGTCAGTATGCATTTTTATCTTAGAGTAAACAAATTGCATTCCCTTAATCTCCTCTCATAAACAGTGTCCTGTCATGCTGTTATTATTATTGTTGACCTTTTTTGGAATTTCTCCAGGTTATTAATGCTTTTTTAAATGAGAATCATGGGATTTAAAGTGTTTTCTGAGCAGTGTTTACTCAGGAATTGATAGATTATTTCCTTTTGTATTTTTCTTTTCATCCTCTATTGCTTTTTTGTCTGACATCTTACTATGTTCAAAGCAGAGCTATGCAAACAATTGATTTGGGGGTTGCTGCCAAATCAAAACATTAAACAAAATCTTTGTTTCAAACTGAACAAAGGCCATATTCAATCTAAAATATTTTGAATTTTGGGGGATTTATTTTTATGTTTTATCCCATTGTTAAAAGAAGAAAGGCATTTATTAGTTTTCATAATTAAAGCATCATTTAGAACAGAAAGTAGAAGAATCTGATTTTACCTTTTTCTGGCCATATTTGACTTCAAATCATAAATATTTTCAGTGCTCTCTGATCTATTTTTTTTTTTTGTTTCCCTCAGAGTCCTCAAGTACTTCTGCACCGTATTGAGTGGATAAGTCAATATGTGTTTATATATCTGTATTTATGCATAGAAATAGAAATCCATGGGAATGTCTTTATTTTAGTAATGGAAATCTCACTTGATTTCACTGTCATATAAAGGCATTGGTGACTGGGTGGTGACTGGCCTCAGAAGGGGAAGGTCAAGCATAAACAACTTATTGGATCTTTGCAGACAGTGGTATCATTTTAAACATCTGGCCTATTTAAGCAGTGGTATTTTACTTGCTTTTATGTACATAGATATCTAAATCCTGATGCTTTAGATGTCTTTACTCTGTTTTGGTTCTCCCTTGAAGTTAAGAATTCTGAGCTTGGAAATAGCCTAGCAGAAGGGAAAAATGCATGCCCAGTCCTTGTTGCAGTAAATAAACCACAATACTCATAAAACAAAACCCAGCAGCCAGAACAACTAGATAGAAGTTGCCCAACTTTGCTAAAATTTTAGGTTGCAGAGAACAGTTTTCTCAGCTGTGTTACGTGCAGGGTGGAATCTCCTGATGGAGGTGGGATGGTGGGAAATTCTGGCCTGTATGGATTTCACTCATGTAGCAGGGCTTAATGAAGACAGGCATTCCAAACTACTAGGTGTTTTTTTGGAGGAGCTGGAGAAGGGCATGACAAGCTGCAAGGATGGGGCCTCATCTCTTTGTCAAGTTCTTATTGCTGGATGCTGTGTTCCTGGGGGTGTGATGGGGAGATCATGTGCAGCATCCTCCCAGTTCAAAGCTAAGCTTGGCCCTAAAAATCCCAGGTGGTACCTTTCTTTCCCCAGTAAAGCAGACAGCATAAAAGAGATGTCATTGGGTTTGCTTTGTGTGGATCCTGATTTATGTGGTCTAGTGTGAAACACCCACCCAGGTTTTTCGAAAGAGGCACCAAACTGTTCACCACTTTTTAAGCTGACCTGCTTCTAGGCATGCACAGAAACAAGTTTGACAGAGCTGAGAAGCTTTGCTGAGTGGGACTGGTGGGAGGTGGTTCCCAGTAGAGATGGCAGTCAGGGAGAGCACCAGCTCCAAAGCTGCCATAACTCCCCCAGGAGCTGGAGACCTGGCCTCTTCTTGTGCATTCAGCCTCCAGACACTGCAAAATGAACATGGCTTCCCCAAGGACTCTGAAATGTACTGCCTTTAATGTGGCATAAAAAATAGCAAGTCTGCTTTATAATAATGTATTTTATATACACCATTACATTAAATATATTTAAAAGAAATTAAAATTCTGTGAGGTTTGTTTAATATTTTATTAGTATTACATTGTCTTGCTTCCATGCTGAGGCACTTAATTACAGGTCTGTGTTCCACCTTTCTTAGATTCTGTAAATAATAGGAAGCTGTTGGCTTTTGAAATCTGGGCAGGCTGTGTCTGTTTGCTAGAGCTGGTGGAGTACAGCTTGACCACAAACCTGCAAGGATTAATAAGCTGAAAAAGCACAGGCTTCTTGTCTGTCATTTTTGCTTCTTAACAGTAAGAATGAAAAAAAGCAGCAAATGATGGCAGTCATAACTTGAAATGCATTGGCCTCAGACCCACCTTGGACTTCTTCCTGTAAAAAATACTGTTTATGCAACCAATGGCATAAGGTTTTGCTGTTCTTTTCAACAGATGGCACTTGAACTTCATTAGTTTTTTGTAATAATTTCAACATGTGTGTTACAGTAAATATTTGATTAGCTTACGACAAATTTTGCTTCTCATCCTGAATTGCAGGGTTGTTTCACCAGTTACCCCCCAGATATATTTCTCTTTCCAATGTTTTTCCCTTGCCTGTTGAAAACATGTCAAACTGATTTAAAATGTTTTATGCACATTGAAATGAAAACCATATGTCTTGTATTAAGGGTGACTATGCATAAGCTTTCACTTGAATCAGGTTTTGCATGCAGTTTTGTGCACTTGCAGATACACTGTGCCCTCCTCCTTGCACACGGGAACCAAATTTGGGAGATGTGTTGAAGGGGCCTCTGAAAACCCTTTGTTAAACTTCTGCCACCAACGTGACAGGAGGGCTGGGATCTTTTCCCAGTCTGTGATGAAGTTTGCTGCCTCTCTGTGTACTGCTAAGTTATCCCTGCCAAAGATGACATTTTCCAGTTCCTAAAAATACTTCTGACCAGCCTATGCATTTCCCTTCAAACAGACCAAATAGTACTGCCCAGTACATTAAAAAAATCCTCTGAGGTGATACTGCATGGTTGCTTATTAAATATACTTGTCCATAGGTGGATTAAAGATATAATTTCTAAACTGTCAAATGCAAGTTAGCATTGTGTTGTACAACTCCCAGTGTATTTTTTGAACCTCCAATTTCAATGTTTGTATTGAGGTTGGTATAGGAAAGCAGCATCCTTCTGTCTCTGATAACAAAAAGCCTTTTTGTTTGAACAAGAAGATAAGTTCCCTAGACTGTTCCCTTCTGCTCCATGAGCATATGTTCCCCCTGACAAAGGTCACTTCAGGCTGAGAAGAGTGTAATTATGGGAGTCATTTTTAAGGTGTTGTTAGAATGGCTCAAGCTCCATAAAGAAGCACAAAAAATAACTAGGTCATGCTGACTTCTGTATGAAAAATATCCTTAAAAATACATAAAGCAGCAAAAAACTCCAACTTGCAATGCTCTTTGTCTGTTCCAGCATCTGCTTTTGGCTTCTCTACAAATCAGTGAATTAGAAACAATTAAGAAAAACACAAGCCCAGATCATAGTTATATGCAGAATATGCATGATGGCTCTCAGCCAATGTCAGTAATTATTTTGTAGTGTTTTGAGAGAAGAGCTTGATTGATTGTGGTTTCACAGAATACATAAGTCATATTATGTATTCATGTTGAGATCTGCAATGCTTATAATTTGCATTAGTGTGGTTCAGATTACTACTGAAACTATAGTACTTAGATCAGAAAACTGCTTAATTAGATTAATTATTTGATAACAATCCTTCTTTCAAAGTAAAAAGAATTAGCAAGAAAAGTGAGAAAAAATCAAGATAAATAATCATTTGTAAAATTGCATTTCGATCCAAACACAGGGGAGCAGGATCTGTGTGGCAGTCCTTCCCAAAAATCTGTCTGGTTTTGAGCTGGAAGTCTTCTTGCCCAACACGTTTGAACAATTTATGGAGACCCACACCCAAAGTTTTTCTCCACACCCTCTCTGACTGTGTCTCTGCCAGCTGCCCAAGTTCCCAGCTGCTGCTGGGCCAAGCACTCAGCTGAAATGTGACCACAGCCCTGTCTGCTGAGGGAGCACTGCCGAGCAGTTGGGTGGATGTCCACCCAGGAGTGGGGAGTGTGGCTTCATTCATTGGCCAGTGCAGTGGGATAGGGAAGAGATGCCTGTTGTACCCTGGATTGAGGACTCCAGACATTGCTGTACCCAGTTTCTTGGTGTTATATGTGGAGCACAGCTCACAAATGTGAGTTTGATGACTAAACCCTGTATAAAACCAGAGGGGTGATTAGGTACTAAAATCCAAGATTCACAGCAGAGACCACACCAGACATGTCCACAGGAGATGCCAGGGAGAAGTGCCCATCTCGCAGACTTAGTCACCTGCCTGTAGTCTTGGGTGTGCCCACGTGCATGCCTTGGATTCACTGTGAACCTCCATACCAGGGCCAGACCATCTCTGTGAGTGCAGAAATTCAGCAGGTTTAATTCCTCTGAAATATGGGCAGTCCTAGTGCTGTGTCACACCTGAGCAGTTAGACCTTGAGGAAAGAGTCTGAGTCCATTCTCCTTTTTAGACCAAAGGAGCCCAAATCTACACTTCTCCTAAGAGTTCCTGAACCAGTGCAACCTGTCTTCAGCTTCCTCCCTGATGTTAGACCTCATTATAGTGGAGAGAGTGACACAGGCAGAGCATATGGGAGCAGCTTTTGTCATCCAAAGGTTACAGCAGTCCATATGGAGGAGAGCTGTGACCTGTTCCTTGCTCTCAGGGTTCTATCTGCCATTACCCAGGTACTGTTCAATGAGAAATTTAATAGTTAAGTCCAAAATAGGAGTCTCCCATACAATAATCCTAAGTCAAGTAAGTAAAAAGCCAAAGGCCAGGGACTGAAACCAAAACTCACTGTCATCTAAGGTCTTGACACTTTGAATTCATCACATCAGCACATCTCCCACTAGGAGACTTCAAAATGGGTCATTTTTAAGGGTGTTATCTAGAGAAAAGCCTGAAGTGTTAACGTGTTAACGCAAGATTTCATTGCTTCTTTGCAGCTTTTTTTTTTTTTTTTTTTTTTTTTTTTACATCTGTCCATGCATGTGAGCAGTGTGGTTTTCTTTCCTAGGTCATTTTTAGTGTACAAAATCTATCTTGCAGGAGCAACCCTATATTAAATAGAAAAATGAAAGGGGTATTAGTGCTTCCTGGAAATATACTGCTTATGCTGTTAAGTATTGGAGCTAGAGATGTAGCTGTGACTTAAAGCTCTCATGATGAATTAAAGTAAATCTCTTCAAAATGCAGGTCCTTTCATTAGTGGAATTCTGAATTCATTACAACTGAATTCTCTCTACTTTTCCAGCTGCTTCTAATGACTTTGCTGGATATTTTTTCACACAGTCAGGCCCAAGCTCTGGGAGTCTCTAAATCAGGCTATCTAGAGAGACAGCATGCCACTTTCTCATCAAGTAGCTACACCAAAGAGGTTAATATGTATGCATATTTTGGTCACTTTGCTGTATCACGGAGTGCTTTTGAAGGCAAGAAAGCTCAGTAAATTTAAATGCTTTACATTTTGAGGACAAGCTGTTTCTGTCAGCACTGTTTTATTTACAGCTCTGTTTTACTGGCTATATGCAAAACCTACTTCAAGATCGATATACATATAAGGATATGTCATTTTTAAGAGTGTTATCTGAAGAAAAGCCTGAAATGTTAAAGCAACATTTCATTGCTTCTTTGCGGCACTTTTTTTTTCTTACATTTTTCTGTGCATGTGGGCAATTTAGCAGTTTGGTTTTCCTAGGTCGTTTCTGGTGTACAAAAATCTATTGTTTGATTCCATAAACATGACGTATGTGTATATGTGTATGTGTGTGTGTGTGTGTATGTGTATGTGTATATGTATATGTATATGTATATGTATATGTGTGTGTATATGTGTGTGTATATGTGTGTGTATATGTGTGTGTATGTATATGTATATGTGTGTGTATATGTATATGTGTATGTGTATGTATATGTATATGTATATGTATATGTATATGTATATGTATATGTATATGTATATGTATATGTATATGTATATGTATATGTATATGTATATGTATATGTATATGTATGTTAGTGAACTCCAGTATCATACGGCTGAAGCTGGTGGCCCAGCGTGTAGCCCCTTTTGCAGGAAGCGGTAAGAGTCCTTGCAAGAGGAGCTGTGCGGCCGCTGTCCTGCGCTGTGCGGGCCCGGGCGTGGCTGCCGCTGGGGGTGAGGTGTGCCCGCGCCCGGAGCGGGGCCGCGGCGGTGCCGGCCGGCGGCTCCTTCTCCCGCCTCCATCCCGGCCCCGGGGCTGTAACTGCGTCAGCTGCAGGACGGGAAGCCTGCCCTTGAGATGTTCCTAAGAGTGTCCCGGTTGATCCCCGGGCTGCGGCGGGAGAGTGAGCAGCCCGAGCAGAGGCACGGGCGCCGGCCGGGCGGGGTTCGCCCCGTGCCGGGCGGGGTTCGCCCCGCGCCGGGCGGGGTTCGCCCCGCGCCGGGCGGGGTTCGCCCCGCGCCGGGCGGGGTTCGCCCCGTGCCGGGCGGTCTCAGCTCCGCCCGGGCGGCGCTGCCCGCACGGCTCGGCTCGGCACGGCTCGGGCAGCGCCGCAGCTGGCACGGGCTCCCTTCTCCTCCCTCGGGCTCAGCCCAGCCCAGCGGCTGTCGCGATGCTGTCAGGGCAGCGAGGAGGCGAAATGGCAGCGCAGAGCGCGGTGCTGCCTGCAGAGCGCTCTGGGCTCGGTGCCGCAGCCCGCCGAGCGGTGAAGAGCACTGGGCTCTGCAGCATTGCGCTCGTGTTCTCACATCCCCGTTCCCGGCGAAGAGCAAGGCTGGAAAATGTGCCGGTGCTTCGCTGGCCGTCCGTGCGCTGTTCGTCCCGATGCACGGAGCCGGGCAGAGCTCTGCTCCACGGCGTGGGCGTGCTGCTCGCAGCCCGCTGCCGGGGCGAGGACGGGCTGCCCTGCACGGACACCAGCCTGGCCCCACGGGCTGCCGCACTGGTGCTGCAGCCTGCAAGAATCACTCAGCTCCAAATGACAGACTGCTGAAGCTGGCGCAGCATCTGGTGCAGGAAGGGGTAAGACAGTCCTTTCAAGAGGAAAGTCTCTCATCGGTGCTAAACGAGTGTTACGGCCAGTTAAGACAAAGGAATGCGGGGTTGAAAAATGTCAGTCTCTTTCATAGTTAGCACTAAATTAATGGGCTGTTCTGGAGCTTACATGTGTGAGATTTTGCAATGACAAAGTCACAGTGACAACAATCAACAGTCATCCTTAGGAAGCTGTCAGCCTGGAGAATGGCATTAGGAGAACGAGAAGCCATGTTCAACTCCTGCCTGCACTGCTGCTAAACAGAGTTTCATGTTTTGTTATTTGTAAGATAGAAGTCATGAGAATATGTTGCAATAGATATTTTATGGATAGATGCCATGTTATTTTGCTCAGAGATGTCTACCAAATGGGAAAAGATGTTTTTTAAAGTCTCCTAATAACACTGCTGTCAAGCTCTGCTACACACAATACTGGCTTGAACATAATTTGTACACTTGGAACAATTACTAGCAGTGACCCCTTTAACTTATAAAATGTTCTCAAAGATCCTATAAATAGCCACATGGCTAATTTTAAACATAAGTAGTCTCCTGTGCTAAGTGTTAAGCTTGTGTGTAGCTGTTATTGGAATCAGGGCCAGGAAGGTTATTTCATGCTTTGCAGACACTGTTCCTGTCTCAGATGCAGTTCAGTCTTTCAGAAAGCTCTGCTGATGGTGTGGTTGTGTTTTCAGGCTCCGCTGGCTCTTACCAGCCATGCCCAGTCCTGCAGCTCTTGGTGCTCCAAGCCAGGCAGGTCAGGGAGAGGCGATTGTTAAGCCTTGCTACTCGGCCATGCTTTCAATAGTGAGATCTGATTATGATGTGATCTACTTACCCAGAGATGAACCTTGGCTGGGGCTCCTGCTCTCTGTGCCGCAGCCAGGACTTGCCTTGGGAAAGCTGCTGGTGTCTTGCAAGAGCAAGAATGTTTTGGGGACCCAAACACCAGAGGTATGACATCTGTGTGACATTTTTACCTGTTTGGGTCTTGGTTAGAAAAGTATTTTGGTATGTATTATGGTACTTCAAGAAATTATTTGGAGTGTATGTTAGTCTTGTAGATGGGATGTTTTGTTTATCAGGAAAACTCTGTTGCATCTTGGAACGTCATGTCCCATGATAATTTTGCTTCCCCAAGGAGAAGGTCACTCTTATTTACATCTGTAATCATGATACAAATACTCTGTGAAGACAAGTGGTTTTGCTGCTTTCCTTCCCTTCCCTTGCAAATTTGCACACAGCTCTGATCTGGGTATGGGTGTGGTGGCTTGGGTCTGATTATCAGGGGCGTTGTACTGGGTATGGAGCTGGTTAGAGGTGCTAGAGCTGGGTCCCTGGGATCTCCTTTTGAATACCTAGGCTTTGTATCTGAGCACTTTGAAATTGGACTGAGGAATATCCTGGGGTATGCTGATGCAGAGGCACAGAGAAAGGGAGGCTGGTCTCAGATGTCATGAAGTAGGGAAAGTATTGGGTTAAATCTAATCTCACCTTATCCTAAGGCCAGTTGCTAAGTGTTGCCCGATGGTAAGAATGGTTGCTGGCTGAATCAGCCTCTTTAAGGCTGTGAGGCCAGGCTCTGACAAAGCCTTTTCTCAGTCTCAGGCATTCAGGGTGAATGATGCACCCTTCACCATCAGCTCTGTGTAGAACTGAAGAGAGATTGAGGACTAGAAGGTCTAGCTGCAATTGTGGGATGCTGGTGGCTGCACTTGCATCTCCCCTGTGTGGAAAAGATAGCAAAAACTGCAAGTTTGCAGCTGCTGGCTTGGGGATGTCTATCGATGGGATGACACCCAGAAAGTCCCAGGTGGGAAATGCTCTCCTTGGTCAGCTGCTTAAAGGATGGTGGAGAGTTATTTCCATCCCCTCAGCTAAAGACACCATTCATTATTGTGGCTCAACAGCATGAGACCACCTGGGTATAGCATGGAACATTTGCTGTTAGACTGACAGATTGAAAAAAAATATAGCTTTGGTGTGTTTTTGTTCCAGAGGACAAAACTTTCTTAATATATCCAGCTGCCTTAGCAAAATGAGAGCAGTTTTCTTTGGATATGCCAGAGCTTGTAAAATAAAAGGTGTGATCCATAGAAAATCAGTAATCAGATGACTTGGTACCTGAGAAGCACTTGAGACCTACATGTGATTACTGGATTATTTGAAGGTTATTAGAACTGCTTCACTGTGCTTCTGTAACACGTGAAAACCTGCATATGCGTGTAGATGAATACATAGATATTAGCCTGTAGATGTTTATACCTATATATATGTACATTTATGTTATCTGAGGAAACAAAACAGAAGCAGTGAGCAGTGTTTCTGCCTGGTTGTAAGCATGAGAAATACCCAGTTACAGTGGTGTGTTCTAATCACTGTGCTTCTGAAGGAGCCACGTGAGCAGCCGCATTCGTCTGTCGATGTCTGTGAGAGAGCAAACAGGTTGTCACAACAAGTGTTCCTGTCTGAGACCTAAAATGGCTTCTGTAGTGTGAAGGTTTTGTGTCCAAATGTTTTTTTCTGCTCTTGTTGAAGTGCCAGTTCTGAAGAAATGTTGAAAATCTGGAACAGATCCAGTTCTTGTCCCCAGGGATGTTTGAAAATCCATGCAACTTCTGAAATTCACCCAGAACAGACAAAGGAAGGATGCTTGTGATTCACTGTTATTTTGAAAACAATCTTTGAGTTATAATTTCCATCATGTCTTCACTCTTTCCTTTTCCTTTCTAGGCAGTGAAGCTGATTTTAGCTCTTCAAGCAGCACGGGCAGTATTTCAGCACCTGAAGTCCATATGTCAGCTGCTGGAAGCAAGAGATCTTCTTTTTCTCGCAAGTAAGCAAAGCAATTTTTCCTGAATATTGCTAGTGCAGAGATAGACTACTGGGTAAGGTCTTGCATTTTAAAATGATGGGGTTAACACAAGTCTCTTTGGTAGCACACTGGTGAGAACTGCAATATAAGAAAGAAAAAAAATGCTGTGTTCAGTGCACAAAAATTGTCAGTCTGCCAGATCAGCCATCTTGTTGGGTTTTTTTTTGTTTATTCATGGCAAGTACGGAAAATAGAATCAGGTAAGGCAGAAAAGGCATTGGCTGGAGTGGAGAGAGCTGGGTGTTAGTTAACAGCAGTTTTTCTAACCAGTTAACCTAAACCTTTTGGTCTTAACAATTTGTTTTATCTATGTCATTCATTTTCAGCTAAGCTTACACCTTTCCAGATGGTGATCTTATTTTTTGTTGTAAGAAATAGATAGTTTGCCTGAAATACCCTTGACAAGCCTATAGGCAGTTTTTTTAAGAAAAATTGTATCATAGTCATCTGTCTAAGTGAACCTTTCATGAAGATTCTGTAAGATTTCTCCCTGTCATATCTGAATTGCAAATTCAGACAGCTTGAGAGCACAGGGGCATTGGGATGGAGCAGTCCTGCCCACACAATCCCTGCTGGTTGCTTTCTGTGGAGCAGGAGGAAGGAGTTCACAGGGCAGGGCTGGTTTCCTGCCCGTTGTGGAAGAGCTGGCAGGCAGGCTGGGACAGCAGCAGGATACCCGTGTGCCTGAGTCACAGTCCTGAAGGTCGCAGTGTGAGGCTCTGAGAGCACTTTCCTATCTGTATCATGAGACTCTTAGAAAAATAAACATTACTTAAGTTCCCTCTAGATTACATTCAACAAGTAAAGTTACTGGCTGTGGGAAAAAAATGGTACTAAGTATAATATGAAGCCCTAAAATCACCTTAATATAAGATTCTGTATCATTTCATATACTGGGCATTTTAATATAACTTTAAAGTAGAGCATACTGACATCCTGCATTGGACAGAAGTCCTCTGTAATAAGGCTCCTTCAGATGTGTTGCTATGTTAAGCACAGTCTCTGCAAGTTCTGCCACACACGAGATTTGATGATGCACTGTATAAAGTAGAAAGAGATATCTCCTTTGCAGTATGTTCTTTTTTAACTGTTCTTGCTATGAAACACTCCAGCGTTGTCACAAACCACAGTCCTGTACTTCATTGTAAAATAATTACAAAATCACCCAAACCGCAGCAGTGTGATGAAGGTTCACAGCAGCCACTCAACCATCTGTTCCTTATAAACTGTTCCATTTGCTGAGAAGGGAAAAAACCAAGTGAAACAATTTAAATAAGAGATGTTGCTTCATAGTTCTGTGGTATTTGATTTTTTTATATTCAAGTCTTCTCTTTTGCTGGCTGAGTTTGCCTTTTTCTGGTATTTTTTGTTTGGATTTTTAAGTTTATTTTTTTTAAACCTGCCCTTTCCTTACCATTTTGAAGAACAACTTCAGTGGGAGAGTGAAGGTAGCAGTGTAGTAGTGTAGGGTGACAAACCAAGTGAGCAGGAAAGGGACACATCCCTTTCCCTCTGAAGTTGGTCTCAGAGCATTCCAGCCCTTGGGCAGCTGTCAGGCAGCGGGGATACCAATTGCTTTCAAACACACACAGTTGACAGATTCTTTAATAAAGAATGGGAAGAGAAAGGTAAATATATATGAGAAAAACTGGAAGAAAAAAAAGAAAATTCTGTGCTTTTCTTTGTCTCTTTTAATACTGTTTCAGCCCACTCTCCATGGGGTTCAGACTATATCAAAGTGAATGAATAGCTGACCATGACAGATGAAGCACCTAGTATGCCAAAGGCAGAAAAGAACAGTGGCCCAAACAAAATCTGTTTTCATTGCACACTGTGATCCCTCAGGCTGCTTGCTGAGGAGCATGAAAGCTGTCTTACAGCAACCCTCCAAGCACAGGCACCACTCTGCAGGCCTGGCCAGGGAAAGCTGCAGTGTGGTTCTTTTGGCATTAGTCCAGACCACAGGCCTCTCATGACTTAACAGAGTCAAAGATTCAGGGAATGTGGATGATCTGAAAGAGTCACTGGGAACTGCACTGTCCACAGAGAGATGTAAAATGGCTGAGATTTCCTTAGAACACTTAATTCAAACTGAGAGTACCCTGCCAGTGAGAGAACATGCAGTGGCTAATCATGTCAGAACTTTATTTCTTTGCAGCCACTCACAGTTATCTCTCTGGTTTATTCTTTAGAGAACTTTCTGTGTAAAATAAGACATATAATGGGTTGTGTGATAAGAATAATGCTTTCACTGTTTTGGTTCTTCTCCAGTCGTGGTCCT
This sequence comes from Lonchura striata, assembly GCF_050655825.1. Lineage (NCBI taxonomy): Eukaryota > Metazoa > Chordata > Aves > Passeriformes > Estrildidae > Lonchura > Lonchura striata. Next base: position 139,509,767 of record NC_140704.1, on the reverse strand, counting down.
TATGGTCGAAATAATGGATCCTTATCCTACAAGTCTGGAGGCAGTCCACCTGCTTCACACGGAAAGGACGCTTCATCAACACTGTGCAAAAACCATCTGAGTCCTGCTAACATCCATCAGAGTTATAGGGCTTCTTCAGCCAGCAGCAGCAACTCAGGCTCATACAAAGGAAGTGACAGCAGTCCAGTGATGAGGCAAGTCTCCTCTGAGTGTTTCAGCCTCCTGGTGTTGGGTTCATTGACACTCTCTGCACTGTAGCATGGGATCAGCTGTAGGAGTTGCCATGCAGGTCATCTTGCTCCTTTACCATACTGGTGATGTCTCATATAGGTGACTTAACAGTCACCAAGGTTCTCCATGCCATGTAAAGGCTTTATTGTTTCAGCACTGTAAAAGCCAAGTTTACTTCAAGTCAAAGCCCTTTGCAGTTGGTTTTCACTCCAAGGCAGGCTATTTCATGCTATCAGTTCTCATGAGGATTTGCTGGTTCCTTTGTTGTAGGGTTCTTTTCACTTCAAAGAGAATTGGGTGGGGTAGTGTAGGAAACATGATACACTTGGGTGAAAATTCATCCCGCCTAGCCTTAGGCACCTCCCTAAGGAGTGCAGTTTCCTGTACAGGAAAGAACACAGATACCTGCCAGAACATGTGACACATGTTGCAGAGAAATAGCCACCATGCTGCTGCTGTTGCCCTCTCTCCCAGACAGCTGAGCAGCCAAGCATGTAAGATACACACCCAAAGCTAGACAGGATGAGTGTAGGTTTCAGTGTGCTCAGCTTTATAAATCCTCTGTGGAGCTGAACTCAGTCCTTGGGCTGCCTCGCCTGCTTGGCTGTAGATGGGTGCCCTTACCCTGCCTGCTCTTGGGCACACCACCCATTTGGGGTGAGGGGATGGCCAGGTATTTTAAAGTTAAAATGAAGTTAAAAGCCTCATTTGGTGTAATGACACTGAAACCAAGTGTAATAAATAGAAAATCTTGCACTGTAGCTACAAATCAGCTGTTTCCTCATGTACTTTGATTTGCAAGGTGAAGTAACTTCTGTGGACACTGAAGAGCCCCTGATGAGTCAAGCTTTGCATTTATCAGTCAATGGCATGTTTTTTGTGATGTTATGTGATGGTTTGTTTTGTTGTTTTTTTTTTTTTTTCAGGCGATCAGGGAGATACAATTCTTGTGGTGACAATCACAGCATTAAGCCACAAAATCCAGAGCAGTATTTGACTCCTCTGCAGCAGAAAGAAGTGGCAGTACGACATTTGAAAACCAAGCTGAAGGAATCTGAAAGCAAACTTAAAGAAAGGTAAACCCCACTTCAGAAATCAGTCAGAAAGATTTATTTGGGAACATTTAGGGTGGGAATCCTGAGTGGTTTTACTCATTTCTTGATCAAGTTTCCATTAAAAAATTTCAACACTGATCAGTCTGATTAGGTTGTTTTCAGTATTCCAGATTTCAGAGTGTACTAAGGGGATGCAAAACAATGAGTTTATTTATAAATATAGCTGCCTCTTTTTCCTTTTTGAAATATTCACAATAAAATACTTTAAAAACACAACTTTTTACAAGTCTGATTTAGATTGAGACCTTTTATACATAGAACAGTTTTTCCCTGCCAGCATGTCTTACCTAAGGGCCCTGTTCTACCTTAGTGCAGTAGAACTGCAAATGTCCCCCTTTTCCCCAGTGAAAGAAAAGCTTGTACCCAAACCACTGTGCCTATTTGTGGTTTTGTCGCTTATATACTGAATTTTTCACAATAGCCCTTTGTATGGATGCTGAGCAAAGTGACAACGTGCATTATGCAGCAACAGATGTCTCTTTTACTAAAACTGCACTCTGGGAGCTGGCTCTCCAGCACAGACAACCCAGGGGGGCACAAAGAGCTGCTTGAGTGGAGCCCAAGACAGAGTTCCAGGGACCCTGTGCTCTTCCTCTGCATCAGCAAGGCCTGGAACTGACACAGGAGTCCCTCTCCCCTGCGTGCTCCCATGTGCTTGCAGCAGCCTCTGGCTCCCTGCTGGGGAGGCCAGCCTGGTGCCCGCAGAGCTGAGCTCCCTGGTGAGGCCAGCGCTGGCTCTGGCACGTGTGACAAGCTGCTGGCAGGCACTGGGCATGCATCCAGGCAGCTGCTTCCCCTTGGTCCAGGGTGAGGCAGTAGGAGAGATCTTAAGCACTACAATGGTTAGACCTGACCTCAAGTCACCACTTGCCTCAAATTGTCCAGGATCATGACAGCCCACAAGGCTGCTGGTTTTGTGGAGAGCTCAGTGACTCCCATTAGCAATCAGCTGGCATATCTTGGCTCTCTCAGAGGTGGCCACAAATGGCACCTGGAAAAATTTGCTTCCTTCTTGGAGCATCTCAGCAGCAGAGCCATCACTGTGTGGTGGGGCCTCACGTTGACTTTAACTGAGCAGTCAGCAGAAGTGTTACATCATTTTTATTTTGCTACAGGGAAACAGAAATAGAAGAGCTTAAAGCTCAGCTGGGACGGATGAGGGAAGACTGGATTGAAGAAGAGTGCAATCGTGTGGAGGCAGAGCTGGCCTTAAAGGAAGCAAGAAGTGAAATTAAACAACTCAAGCAGGTTATTGAAAGCATGAGAAATAGCTTGGCTGAGAAAGACAAAAAAATTCAGAAATACTTCACAGACATAAACATTCAAAACAAGAAACTGGAATCTTTGCTGCAGAGCATGGAGATGGCTCAGAACCACTCTGTGAGGGATGAGCAGTGCCTGGAGTACACGAGTGACTCAGAGGGGAAGCTGCTATCATTGTGTGCCACCCTGCCAGACAGCCCCATCACAGAGGACCAAGGTCTGGAGGAGGTGGCAGACAGTGATCTGCTTCTTAGTGAGGACAGAGCTAACGGGACTGACTCATCTGGAGAGAGTTTGACCACCACAACCTCTGAGTTGAGTGATCCAGCTCCCTTCAGTGCTGCTGTAAATAAAGAGATGCTTGAAATCATTCTGGATGGAAAACTAACTTATTGCCAGGAGGAAGAAAAAAGAAATATGACAGTGGAACAGGCCATCCAGACTGATGTGGTGCCATATAGCTTAGATGTGGAGCAGCTTATTCAAAATATCTTCAGAGCTCAAGACACCTGTCCTCTAAGCCCACCTTCTTCACTGAAGGAATTGGGTGAATTTTCTCTTGGAAGCTTCAGTGATTCTGGTATCATAGTGGACTTAACTCCAAGTGATCCCAATTCTGCCATCCTTTTGTCTCCTATGGAGTCTCCATGCAGGAGGGTGGAGCACAGAGTTAATGAAAACCGTTTCATGAAAGAACTCGATTTTACAGAAACTCATGATGATGAAGCCTTTGAGTATGTTAATACAGGAATAAAGAGGAGATACTGGAGCAGCAGTCTCCTCGGGGATCTTCTGGCTGTAGCAGCCCCTGTTGTACCAACTATTGTGTGGGCTTTGAGTACTCAGAGAGGGGGAACAGATCCTATTTACAATATTGGAGCATTGCTTCGTGGTTGCTGCCTGGTGGCCCTGCACTCTTTACGCCGAACACCTTTCAATATCAAAACCTAAAGTCTACTCTGTCCCTGGGCACCAGCTGGCTGAGGCAGAGAGAAAGAAGGATGAGATAGATCATAAAAGGTTACTGTATATTCTGGCAGAGTCTATCATTTGCTTTTGACTATTTGATTTGCACTATAAATCAGTTCAGAAACATGTTCCTTGTTTCAAAAAAAAAAAAAAAAAAAAAAATAAGCTGAACCTCATACTTCCACAAGAGGTTTTTAACAGTACTGCTCCTTACAAAAATAGTCCTCCTGCTCCCAGGCACCATGTCCCTCCCCTGTGCTGGTGACTTTCTGGTGCCAGCACATCTTCTCAGTGAACACAACAAGGACAACAGGAATTTGAGCCTAGTGCTCTTTCCTGTTCTATTGCTGAGCTAGGATTAAGCTCAGTCACTGCCCTTGATGGTTCACTGAGCAAATGTACAAGCACTTTGCACTGGCTCAAGGGTAGTGCGAGATGCACGAGGGAACAAGTGGCTGGAGAAAGGTGGGGTATTTCTCTGGACAGCACTGACCTTCCCTTAGGGTATCACACCTGTGCTCCAGAGGCATGCTAGCGCTTTCCGTTTGTTGTCCCAAGTGTCAATTCAATTTAGAGGTAAACCCCGTATTCCCCAGGCAGCTTCCAGCACATCGTTTGTGCCTGTCTCATGTAGTGCTCTTCTCAATTGTGCAATTGCTTGAGCATTTCACTGGTCTTGTGCGTATACAGGGACTGTAACCAAAAATTTACATCGTTGGGAGTCTTAACACTTGTTACAATGATAAGTATAGGCGTGGATACACTTTGACTCTTAATGTTGTTTTAAAGTCTTTATGTATTGGAACCTGAGAGTCTTTTGAGCCCTTTGAAATACTATGTATAAATGTATTGTGTTTTAACTTATTGTTTATTTAATTGCTTTATTGTAAATTAGCTTTATAATCACAAGTTCAGTAAAGCATGATAGATATATCAAACGTGTGAGTGTTTTATTATAGAAAGGTATAAAAAAATACCCCATTCTAGCTGAGCTGTCAGATACAGGCTGAGCTAGGGGAGGTACTGTATCAGGTACTGTTCCAGGAAATCAGACTGAGAAAACCTGAACACAGTTCCAAGTGTAAGCACTCACCAGGCTGATTAAAGGCTCCAGCTGGGCTGCAGTTGCACACACAACCCACTCTGCTGCCTCACACAGCCTTCACAGATGCAAGTGACCTAGTCTTTAACCCAATGAAATAATCTAGAAGCCTGTAACTCCTCAGCGCTGCAATCCCAGAATAGTACCAGTCTTTCTGGCATTTAACCCATCTGACCGTCATGTGGGGTCAGTGTGTGCACACTGTGACCATCAAAACATTAATTCTCCATGTCCAAAACCTAAGATCTGTGGATAGATCACAGAGGACAGCAATGCTACCCAACAGGCAAAACAGTGGGGTTTGGCTCCACCCAAGCTTTCAACCCCACCTCTGGCCATTCAAATCTCCTGTTTTCCCCATCAGCAAAACAAGTGTAGTATTTCCTTGTGTGACCCAGAGAAGAAGGGATCCAGGGAAGCCTGACAGCACCATGTATTACTCTGCAGCTTTTGGGAAGTTATGAGTAATCCACAAAGGAGTATAACTGGCCACGTGTGGGGAGCATTTGCAACACTCAACAGGCTGATACTGATGCTTACAGAGGTAACTTGCACACCTTTCATGTCCCTGTGGTGCCTGAGTGATGAATTATTTTGTGTTTGCCATAGAGATTTTAGAGGTTTCATTAAGCATTACATTATGGAAGAGAACTCTTAACAGATCAGTTGAAGTAATAAAATCCTGATCTAACAGAGATGGACATGAGAGCATCTTGCTTACATTGCCATAACTTTTTCTTCCATGCTCTTCACCTTCTTGGGTGCCTGCAGCCATCTGGCTTGCCTTGTGACACTGCTGCACTGTGTATTACTCAAATGTCACTTTCAAAAGCTTTTACATCATAGGGAAACTAGGGCCAAAATTACCAGTTGGAGATATTAATATAAATTTTACACAACCTAGATTTTTATAATTGCTGAATATCTCTTCTTGGGACTGAAATGCATTATAGAAAAATTTATTCCTACATCAAAATACATCCATGCAGGGCCAGAACAGCAGTACTGATGTTACCAACTTCATTACCATGTTGCACTTTTCTTTCACAGCCATTATCGAAGTGATCTTTGAGTGACAGTGAATTGCACAATAATTTAGAAGAAAAATTATTTTCAGTTCTAGATGTATTCACTGTTGACTTTGTGGGGGGTTTTTGCAGCAAGAGGCAACAAAGCCCAAAAAACTATACTTAAGTTTTAAGATGCCATAGGCCGATTTCATAACCAGAACAATGTCAAAGTTTCTTGCTGCCCTTAAGATTCTTCACCAGTTCAGCTTTCATGACATTTAACTCCTATGCTCAGAGAGAGGTGACAGCATCCTGATCACATTCCTGATAAAGCCTTGGCTCTGATCTCTATCTAAAATTCAGTTCACTTCTAAGCCTCCACCTTTCCTCCTCTGCACTGCAAGGACATAAGACAGCTCAAGGTGCTCTTTGTTAGAACACACCTGAATTACTATAATGCACAAGTCCCAGACTTTGGTCTTTGTTCCATGATCTGCAGAGAATAAGCCAGTTGTTGCTCCAAACGTATCAACTCCGCTTTTTTCCTTCTAATATTACACTTAAGTCTTAGTTATGTCTCACCTGAATCTCACAGCCTCCAAACAGTTCAAAAGAAACTCCCATCCTTTTTTTGTGAGTTTAGAAAATGCTCATACCCACACCTGTACCCCACTGGAAAGTCACATCTCCAACATGCAGGTGAGGAAGACATGCAGCTCACACACCATGGGTAAAACCCTAAACACACAAGAACAAAATCAGCTTCTTCCTGGGCTGAAGGGATGCATGTTCATATTCCACTATACATTTTATTTCTAATCCAGGGACAAAAAAAGACTTTCTTTCATATTCAACTTTGAGGTACCCAACATGCTCTCCTGCTGAAAATGCTGAGACTCAGACATTTGACCCCTTCCCACCAGAGATCCATCTCTATCCTTCACAGAATGTGTCAGGTTGGAAGCTGATCATCTGGTCCAACCTCCCTTCTCAAGCAGGGAGCACATGGCACAGGATAGCATCCAGGCACTTCTTGAGTATATTTAGTGGGGGACACTACAGCCTTTCTGGGCAATCTGTTCCAGTAAGAAGTTCTTCATCATGTTGAGGTAGAACTTGCTGTGCATCAGTTTCTGCCTGTTGACTCTTTTCACCCTTCCTTATGTCCTTTTCACAAGGTTGTTCCCAACTTGTAATTACTCATTTCTTGTTCCTTTCCCTGCAAATCAACTCCCTCTTAATCCCAAACTCCTGAAACACATTTAGCACTGTTTTATATATGCCCTATATAAGAAGTGAGTATTTTGCTCCAAATCCCCTCAGACTGATCAATACAGGACCTGGCAAGCATTAACAACTACAGCACAATCAAGGAAAGGATTTTTCAGTCATCCTGGTAGGTCAATCCTCCACAGATCAAGAATATCAGTGAAAGCAAACAAATCCAGCTTTCAGCCAAGAAAGAAAAAAAAAATAAATCACATGGCCAACAGCTAAAATATGAATGAGAAAAAGAGGAGCATATGGCAGCAGAAAGGAAAGACAAGAAATACACACAGGGGTGTACAGGATCTTCAAGAAACTCAAACCAATGAAAAAGATAGTATCAGAGCAGCAGCCTCAGTAAGTTTAGCGAAAGTGTTTTCATATTTATCAAGGATAAAGAATCAAGATATAGGAAAAAGATTAAACTGATACTCATGCATGGTCATCACCATTCAAGAGACTTCCCCCAAGAGCAGTGTCCTCCCTACTGGCACCATGTCAACAGGGCAGAGACGGGAGGAATCTCTAGAGCAGCTGTGCTCAAGTTTGGCAGGTAGATGGAACAAAGAACAGCAAAGCAGTATGCAGCAGGAGGGAAAAGCAATGCAAGAGGACTCCCAAGCAGAAGGTGGCAGAACTCAAAGGTTTTTAAAATGGCTGAAGGCTCAACAGTCAAATGCGTTTTCAAGATGTATTCAGGGGCTTTGTTTGCAACTTATGATTTACATATATTGTCTCAAAAATAGCAACAGTAATCACTAATTTTCTAAAAAATGAGACAGCTTCCAACAGATTTCACTTTAAACAGGGAGCAGATAGCCAGTTTACTTGACCTGTGTCAGTAATAGTTAAAAAGAATTGTGACTGGTATCTCCTTGCTTCTTGAGTGCTGTTAAAAGGACAAACACAGATTGTTATTAAAGCTTATTCATAAACTTTCTCATCTCCCATCCCTTGTCAGATACTTTGGAGGTGTGTAGTAGGAGCAGATTTGCTTGCTATACTGCTGCACTGAAGTCTACACTTGAAGTAATCTGTTCTACTCCAGCCAGCAGACTTCTGCAGAAAACATGCATGGCACTGTTGGCTTCAAAATATATTTCAAAATTTAATATCTGAAAATTGCTGAGTTGTGCAAGATTTGAACCTGTATGTCAAGCATACTTAACATTTTTTAAAACACTTTTCTCTGCAACTAAAGCAATTAAAATTAATTCTTACTGTCTTGTTTTCTCAATTATGTAGACTCTAAGCAATATTTGTGCCAGAACCTACTAGAACTTAGCTAAAAATTCTATTTTTGTAGGCAGGAAAGATCTAGTCACGTGCCCCTCCTCCCCTTCCCATTATCTTACAATTGACACTTCCTGTGCTGTCCCTGGATGAACACAAAACAAGTCTCGTGCAAAATGTGCCGACACATCTGCCGTAAGGCAAGAAATCCATACAACCCATGAATCAGGGATAACACACCCACACAACTGAACCTGGAAAAAGCATTCACTGAAGCACTGGGCTGGATGAAGCACACAGACCTTAACCCCCTCCCATACACCTCTTTCCAGCAGACACTGAACTTCATTAAAGCACTGCTGCCTTCTACTGCACATTTACCTTACACACTTCACCACGGGAATTACAGAGTAAACAAATACAGTAAGTGTGCAAAAAATGGAGTTTGAAAAGTGCTTGTAACTGAACTGAGACTTTTCACACTAGCTTTATTAGCAGGAAGACACAATTTTTCTTCTCAATTACGCTAACTATGCAAGAACTGTAAGATGTGAGGATTCCTATCTGTAGGAAAAATTTCTGCTAGAAATACAAATTTACCAATACAAATAAATTATTAAAATGCTCCCTTATATTCACATCAGCCTTTGTAGGTTGCACCACTCTTGTATAGTGATGCCACTGCTGGTAGTCATTGCAGTGTCACATGCAAATGGGAGCAAAGGAAGCTGCAAGTGACAAAGCGACAAGAAATCCACTTTCAGTGTTCAGCTGGATAACTCACCAGGAGCACATTTTGATTTGCAGGTCATCCATAATAAGTCATTCTCTTCTACACAGGTCAATACAATTTCCCATGGAGAACTTTCAAGTGTTTACAAATACTTTCATAAAAGAGCAAAAGCAGATTTTTTTTTATCAGACAGGAAACAAAGGTTCTTTAAAACTGTTTAATTACATGTTTCAGGTAAGCACAGACAATACAGGTAGATTTCCCACCACTCAATATTTACATTCTTTTCTCTAGGCTTGAACTGTTCATTAAGAGTGTTTTTCAATCAACATCCTAATCAATCACTTTTGCTGCAAAGAAGGGTGCTGGAAAATAACTATTGCAGGAACCATCCCATCAAGGCATGATATTCTGTGGCGCTTTTCTTCTTTAAGAACTACTTACTAGTAGTTCAAGATATTTTGAGAAAATCCTGGCTTCCAAGATGACCTGAAGAATGGATTGAAACCAAGCAGTGTGTTGAAGTCCTATAAATAGTTAAAATCAATACTAATACGTATGTTGTGGAGCTGAAATTCTCTTTCCACTGGCACTGCCATTGCTGCATGGCTTCTGTTAGGACAGTTTTACACCAATTTTGTTTTGTTCCTTTTTCATTAGCCTTTGTGCCTCTTTCTCCATTTTCTTTCGTTGCTGTTCTGCTGCTCTTTTTTCCCTCTCTGCTATCTTCTGTTGTCTGTAATTAAAGAAAACATGAACTGATAAAAAACACACACACAATTTTCAGCATGGTCATACCTTAAACTCCTGTCAATACATAGGTTATTACAATATATAGGTTATTAAAACCAGAGCTCCAGTTTATTGCTATTAGGCTTAGAACAGTCCTTTTTCTGTGCTGAAGTAAATGTTCAGATTAAACTAGAACTGTAGAATATTCTGAGTTTGAACCCGCAAGGATCATCAAAGTCCAACTCCTGGCCTGCACAAGACCACCCCCATGAATCACACCATCTGACTGACAGTGTTGTTGAAACAGTTCTGGCAGGCTCAGTGCTTTGACCACTTCCCTGGTGAGCCGGTTCCAGTAATCACACTCTAGGTGAAGAACCTTTTCATAACATCCAACCCAATCCAATCTAGTTTTAGGCATTAATATGTGTTAAATTATTCTGCAAGTTAAAAGCCACTAGCTTCTCAAAGATTCAGAGTAAGTGAATCAGTGAGAGAATAGGACAGTGGAAAGCCTAGAGCAAAAACTAAAAAGCTATCTAATACTTTCAGCAGCAGCTCAAAATTTTGAGGTTTTGCTGTTTTTTTTTTTTTTTTTTTGAGATTGTCACCTATTATTGTACATTTCTACCCGACAGCTGACAGAGCTGTCAATCTAGCAATACGCAGGAGTAATAATATTTGCCACATTACAGTGGCAGATTTTTATATTTCCCATATATCTGAACTGATGCAGAAGTGCTATGCACACCAACCCATATAGAGACAGTAAAGTTCCAGAAATCCACATGGTGTTAATGGTGCTGTTCACGTGCAGTTCTGAAGGGAGGGATCGTGGCAGCTCCTGTTTCTTCCCCCAGGATGGCCCGCAGGACACGGAGCTCCTGCACACAGCAGCGGCTCTGCGCCCTCTACAGTCTGGCATCCTGCACTCAGCTCTGCCCAGAGAGACCCTCACCTGCCTCAGACACAGCAACTGGCCGACAAAAATACAAGTAGCTGCTATAAACTACAACTGTGTGAGCTCAACTGCTTCCACTGGCATAAAAAACTTCATTGGTATTATAAAGTCTGGAGTTGTAGACAGGTATCTAAAATTTGCAGAAGAAACTAAGTTCCAATTAACTCAAGTTAACTGAAAATGCAGTTTATAATCCACTACATCAATTCATTACTGACTGGAAAATTTTAGTGCACCCCAGCCCAGAACCTGCTGGAAAATGGGGAAAAAAGAGACTATAGAAACTTCTCAGGCTCTGATAGCCTACTCTTGATCACTGTCTTTCTTCATGTCTTAATTCCATGGAGCATATACTGACCTACTATATGTGCTCATTTCAATTGTTATGCTTATACATAAACCCACCAGAGAAGCCACAGGACAGAGTGAGCCTTCACTGCCAGTTAGCAGGACACAGCCCACTTCTGCATAACTGATCTGCTCTCCATCGCTACACAAAAATTATTCTGGTCTTACCGAGCACCCACAGGTACCAGACACAGCAGACTAGGGAAGACCCTTGCTCTTTCTGCACACTCATTTCATTCTCAAAAAGCACCACTGGAGTATAGTCAGCATTAACACTCTGAACATTAGGGGGACTCTGTCCTCTATTTGGCAGTCTGAAATATTATAAATATTATACAGGCTTCTTCCAAGTGTTACACTTATGCATTAAGTCACCAGAGTGGCCACAGGATCTTCAAATCATTTTGCAGAACAAGATGCAGACATCTGTCATCAAAAAGAGACTCCAAGGCACTTCATTACTACACTCTGTTGAAAACAGAGCCAGGCCTGTGCAGTACTGTACTTAAATTTTATGTTAAATGTCAGATGTTAAAGACAGCAGTGATGTCTACTGCAAGAGAAACTAAATCCAGTCAGGATTTTTTATCAATCTTGCTAAAAATCAACCAGGACTCGACTAATTTACAGATAAACATTGTTATTTCTGTGTCATGAATAAAACAAAGATTTTACTTCACCCAGCTGGGATACAGCTTACATAATGACCAGCTGTATTGAGGTAGCCAGCCATAGCTGGACAAGTGGTAAGCCACAGACAGCTGGAGTTCTAATCATGTTTTATCTGCTGGAAATATTTAGACACACATCCCTTCTATAACAACTGCAGTTTGATAATTTTTAGTGAGGCCAAAAAGAAATCCTGTGAGAAGTAATCATTTGAGTTGAACCCTTTCAACAATAAAGGTGGTAAGTTGAAATCTTTAAGATAGGTTCAACCAAATATCATGACACTTTGAAAAATTAAAGTTTTTGAGAAACCTCACTGCTATCACCATGTAAGAGATCTCTCTTCCTAAGTATTCTAGAGCATGAACCTGACATTTGGCAAACAATATAACTTTGACCATCCTGGAAATTTTGCACTCCAAAAGTAAACTGGTATACACATACACTAGGTAATTTTTAGTAGTTAATTCATATACGACAAACCCCTGCTTCAGAAAGTCTGCATACTACTTTTGATAGTCCTAAGACCATCTGTAATGGAATGTGGCAAGGGCTAAGTAAATACAATGCAGCCTCTGCAGTAGCAAAAACAGGTGTTTCATTTCTCCATAAAAAAACAAACAAACATTTCATTGTCCTTCATTTAAGTCTCAGCAGACTACAATCTAGCTATTAAAGATCTTAATAAGTCTATTGATATTCTTTACAGGAAAAAGTACTATCCATGGAACAAAAGCAGCCCAAAAGCACATCTTTCATATCACAAAGCTTGTACTTCAGTACAAGACCTGAAATAGTAATGAAGTTTAAAAAAAAAAAAGACAAGCAAGCTATTGACCAGAATGTACACATAGATAACAGATAAAGTTTACAAAAATATTTGCATTACAACCCTATTCTCACATGTTAAGCTGCTGCAAAGCAAGACTGACAGAGATAATAAATTGAATAAATTCTAATTATGATTAGCACATTGAAAATGAGCTAGTAACTTCCCTCTTGTCTTATTCCACAGATTGAAAATGTAAATTTTTCAAAACATTAAAATAAATACTTGATCAGATTCCTCTTTTCTTTTCCTCACAATACCTATTTTCCTTAGAATGATTTTTGACTATATCACACCTTTATTTCATATTATCATTAATGGACGATGAAAGCCATGCACTTCTGATTTAGTGAGTAGAATTACGACAGCCCAGGAAGCTAAAGCTATCTGAGGCTGGTTACCTGATGATGTACCAAGCAATAAAGTTTGATACAACTGCAAATCACTACCAGTTCAAATCATTGTGTATGATAAACTTCATTTGCATCTCTTTACCCTCCACACCCCTTAAAGGAAAGGAAAAAAGAACACAAACTGAACGGCTGAAGTATTCACATTAACTTGTGCAAGACTTTGATTTTACATTCAGCCTTATCAGCTAGTTTAGTTAAGTTAGAAAAGCCTAGCTCCTACAGGGATTCCAAGCACATACTTTTCACTTCACCTTCTATCCAGAACTATTTTTACCTTAAACACATGGTTGTGATACTTTTCATGAGGACATCAAGTGGTATTTTACTTAATGAAGTAATGTGATCTGAACATAATAAATCGTTGGGATTGGCGCAGCACCGTTTTTTTAGCACCTGCATGCACGTGTTAATATGTTGTTCCAATGTTTCAGTCATTTTCAGATTTCCTCTAATATCTCATTTATTAAATTAATTAGATCCAAAATGTCTTCTGGTGAGTACCACTTACACAGAGATTAGATGCATAAAAATAATTTGTCTTAAGAGGCATTTAACAATTCTTGGCACTTACCAGAAAGATGTCAAATAAACAAATGTAATTCTTTTACATGTAAAACCTTTATACAGTACTATATTAATTTCAATTACCTAAGAACTTCTTCTGCCTGCCAAGCAGCGTCTTCCTCTTCTTCCCAGGCATTTGTATTTTCTTGCCAAGTATCCAAGTCTCCCAATTCAGGCTGAAACAAAAGAGAAGTTCTAAGCACATGGAAAAATTAGATAAAACACTAATTTGTGACTGACAGTGGCTCCTGATGACAGCAAAGTTTCCTTAGGATTTATGTTTAATCTTAATTCTTCAGACTTACAGAAATATTTGAGGTATGGCAGTGCTTCTCATCTTATTGTCCATGTTTCTTTTCCTGATGTAATACTGAGTTTTTTCAGTTGTCAAAGGGTTTTTTGACCAAAGACAGGAAAGAAGTAGTGGAGGGCATTTTTAGCAAGAGGAAGACAGATTGAGCAGATTATATGAATAGATAGTGTAAAGAGATTTCTGGAAGTTGCATGGACAAACCAACACATACATCCACATTTTTATGTTCAGTATCAGTTCAGTGACACTTTTACTGACTAAAAGTCCTTTCCTGAACTATTTTCATAAAGGACAGTGCAGGGAGGTGGTATGACCATTCTGTACTGCTTCCTGCCTGTACCCTTTTGTGCAAAATATTTATCAAAAGAGAAACACTGTTAAAAAAGGCTAAGGGCAAGGGAGGGAGAGTATCTCCTGCTAACTGGCCAGGCTGTTAGGCAACTAGACAATTTTTTCAAAGGCTAAGGAGCAAAAATTAGGAGACTGCCACATTACAATCCTTACAAAAAGGAAGGGAGAAGCAGGCTAAAAATGGATTTAAAACAATAAAGCAAAGGTAATTTATAAGCTTTCAAAAAAGACTTCTACTCTTTTATTAGTAACTTACAGTGTAAAATCCAAAATTATAGTTCATTGCTTTAGCAGATTTGCAAGCCCATAAGTATATGGAAACTTCCTACCTTTTTATCACTGATCTATCAAGTTTCTCAGCAGAACATATTGGACTACTTCATTCTTCATTCAAGTTTAAAACAATTTACATTACTCCCCTACTATTCCAATTACTCCCCACATTGCACACCTTAGGCAGACTATTCCTTCCACTAGAGAACATAATTTAACTGACAAATAAAAGATCAATACTTAAAGCATACTTACAGATTGGTGAAGAAAAGGAATATCTTGTGTGGCTGCTAATCTGCTAGAGAATCCTGTGTTTCCCTCTGGAATCCCAAAATTTAAAGGCTCTCGTTTTTTAATAATTATCTGAAAATATTCAAAAAAAGAAACAAAAAAGTGGTAGATCAAAGCACTGCAGGGATTCCTTGGTGATCATATAAGTCTGTGCCTGTGAAGGTTCAGCTACACAACACCTCACTGTATCTTAAACCTGGCCAGGTTCTGAAAGCTGCACAGCCAAATGAACTTGTAAGTGAAAGATAAATGCAAAAGATAAGAACTCCGCCTCCCCTCACTAGATTTTTCTTTAGCCACATAGAAACCTGTGACTGTATCAAGACAGAGAATGGGCACAAAGAATAACAGATCAAACAGCCACATCTCTCAATACGCACAGAAGCTACCAATTATGTGATATATTGCTTGGGGAAATCCTGCTTCTGTGGCAGGTCACTTTGAGGTACTTCCTTTGAGTGCTGTCTGCACAGTTGTACTGCACTGTAATGTCAGCTCTCTCAACTACTCCAACAGCGTTTCTGTGCAGTTGCAATAGCTGCAAATTCTCTGTCAACAAAAACTAGTAAAGCTCTGTACTGGTTTGGCTGAAAAGCAGTGCTTTTCCCAAAACAGGTGCTAAGATCACATATCATTTTCACTTGTCTTGACCTCAAGACACAAACTTTGTTTAGCCTACTTTGAGCTTCTTCTGCTTCCCAACGAGGCAGATCCACAGTTCCACTACCTATATGCTTGTACCAATCCAAGAAAAGATACAGGACTAGACAATCTTATTGAGCAATGACAGACTTATTTGACTGAGGTTCTATTTCCAAACAGATGAGTATAGATGAGTGACAACACGAGTAGACTGTACCTCAAATCTAAGGGTTTATATTGAGACATTCAGTGGAAATAAACACAAATTCACACTGAATGGTATTAACTTGACCAAGTTAACAGGGATGTTCTTTGCAATGCTTGCAGTCATCCCTAGAGATATATTAAAACTAAACCCAGTGTACAGTACTCAAACAGCATGGACTCTTCCCCAGTTTTGTTCTGAACCTATGAGGAAAAAAATGTCAGTAGATATAAAGGAGAAATCTACTGCACATCCTCTCTGATAACCTATAACAGTACTTGTGAAGTTTTTCCCATTGACTCAAAGACATATAAGTACCCAGCTGAAAGATTTGCACATAGAAGCAAAACCTGCAATCACCAGATTTTAGTCAGCATTTATTTACAACCTTGATGCTACTGTAGAGATGCCCTCCTGTCTTGTCTCCATAGTAAAAATGGATATTTGAAGAACAAGCTATTTTGAAATATCAGTTCCCTAATTCCAGCCTCCCCAATATAACTTGGTGAAACAAATAACCAGTGCTCTGAAACAGCAGGGCTGCTCCCTCAGACTTCAACAGAGCAAGACATTTAATGTCGTTGCTCAAATAAGGATATGAGTACAAATGACTAAAGGGTTCTCACATTATACTTCCAAGAACTCTTAGAGTATGAAACTATTCATAAGTTTCAAATATTATGAAAACTAAAGATGCAAACATGTGATAGCCTCACAACTGTTAAGATCTCAAAGGTCTTAACATTAAACATGATAAATTACACACCAGCATCTATTCTCATTTACCAATAGCACCTTCTGTAAGTTGCCAAATTACTTGCTTTTATTTTAAAGCAATGAAAACCCTCCATAAGTATAGTTGAAAATGTAA
This sequence comes from Lonchura striata, assembly GCF_050655825.1. NCBI lineage: Eukaryota > Metazoa > Chordata > Aves > Passeriformes > Estrildidae > Lonchura > Lonchura striata. Next base: position 139,493,383 of record NC_140704.1, on the reverse strand, counting down.
TACTTACTTTTTGAGTTTTTCTTATAGTTGGTGCCATATCTTTGAAATAATCAGGCTCCATTTGTTCCAAAGAATTTTGCTGAGCAGCCACATTACCATTGCCACCTTCAATCTTCACACTTGTAGGTGCATCTTCATCCCATGAAGACCAGTCTTCTACTTCAGGCTGAATATAAGAATATGGTACAAGTTAGTATTATCTGCAAGTAAAAACTTGTCTTTTGATATCTTGCTAAGATATATACTTAATACTGAATCATATATTATTATATCTTTTGTATATATCACATTATATTATATCTTTCTTGGATATATACCAATTCAATATTGTAGGACTTCTTTAATCACCTTGTTAAGGGATTAAGTCAGCTACCACTTTAACAATTACCTGCTTAGGAACAGATGAATAATCCACTGTGGTTGGCAAAGTTATTTGGTCTCCACTTAACTTTCGCCCTCTTCCAGACCTGAAAAAAAAATGTAGGATTCCTCCAAGCTCTGAAAACATGAGCACTAAGTTTAAAAAAAAAAAAAACAAAAAAGGAAGTCTGAGAACAGCACTACTAAAAATAGTCATGGCTAAAACATTTAGTGCTTAGCAGTAAGTCTGCTAAGCAAAGGGATTTCATCATGAATTGAAAGTTGTGTTCACAAGAATATCAAAGTGCAATTTACTTTTCTAATTACAGTGAAATAGAGGAGAAATACTTCTAAGATATATGAAAATGGACTAACTCGTCTGCATAATTCAGTCACAATTTTTAGACTGTCAGTGCTTATGAAGCAAGCACTAGGGATCTATATTTGCCAAAGAGCCATTTTACTATAAAATGAGAATATTTTCTATTTGCCTTAAATTTTATGCTATATCTAACAAATAGCTTTCTGAGCTGCTTGATCTGAAAGCCCCTCTAAAGCTTTTTTCTTCAAAGTCTAAACAGAGGTAATGCAAGATTATGCAAATCAACAGCTTTAATTCAATCCATGCTTCTACTTAAAGAATACTGTTTCAATGCATTTCAGCAACTATATAAAAGAATTTTAATTGAAAACAACACTAATGCATTGCAAATAAACTACCTAGATATTTACTTCATTACAATGCTCAAAGATCAGAATAATAATTAAAGTATTCCTAGCTAACATCCACTGTATTTTGACACCTTAAAACACAAAATAATGCAATTCAGGCTCACACTTGTGTTTTCCACAAAGAATGTAAGCTCCTACAGCAAAGCAGTCATGTAACTGACCTTATGTAGCTTGCAAAATATAATGTTTTTTTCTTACTACTGATGTGAATAAACTGGGAAATTTCTATTTCTAGTTTCTATCCATTAGTTCTAGTATTAGAGAACATACTACCAACTGACAAGCTAAACTGCTTGTAATAGCACCTCTACTGTATGCTGGTGAGCGACTAGATATATCTTTTCTACTCAGGACCAAACAAACAAGGTCAGGTGCTAACATCAAATTTTCAAGTTTTATATAAGTAACTCTACTCCCTTTATAAACAGTTCCTTTAAGTTGAAAAGAAACAGATTTTAGGGGTAAAAAAAAGGTGAAAACACTGTGTCCTCAAACACATTAGACTTTTGGTTTGATGAGATTTACTTGACATCTCTAAAGGAAACCCAAGCTTAGAAATATCCTCCTTCAGACCTCTACAACATACACACCCTTAATACTGCTTACATTTAATACTAATCTTTAATACTAATTTAATACTAATCTTTAATGCATCACTTCTGCAATGACTTGCTCCACAAGACAAACAAGTAGCTTGTAACAAACATTAATCAAGTCAAAATGGTTACAGCAAGAGGGCTGAAGGTAGGAGGAAAGAGCTTTTGTCACACAACATCAGAAAAGAGGTGGTACACAGAGCAGCACCAAGGAAGGCTACAGATCTCGACTTCCTTTAGGAAGGGAACAAGATGCTCACAGGAACAGCTGCTCCACAGCCATCATTAGATACTGATCACTGCTCTGCATGCCAAATGCCTCACGAATTATTGGATTTGTTTCACCTTACTAATAAGCAGCATCCAGATTTCCCAGCTGGAGATAATTAGAGATTTTAAATGGAAGGAAGTTTCATCTTTTTATATTTACATGTTTTATTCCCTGAAAACTGGATTCAGGCAGTCTGTTGTTTATCAAGAGAATATTTAACTAAAAAAGGACTAGTAGTGTATGTAAGCTCTATGGTGCCTAGAAAGTTGCACAATCTCTATAGGCACTTGTTCAAATGAAACCTAACGTAAACTATGTTATCTATGTAAGTACTAGCTCATGTCCATTGAATTAAAATGCATGTTTAATTAAATCACATTTTCTGATTATTAGGAATAGCTATATAGAGGGGTGCATCACAGGAAAACAGAAGTTATCAAACTACACTTTGCAGATGACAGTGAACAAAAGAAACATCTGTAGCTAGTGGTCTGAATTAATGTGATCCAGTGACTTGCTTATGTGAAAGACTTAATTTTCATTTCTTTGACTAATTTTTAGTAAACAAATATAGGGTTTTCTACTTTATGTACTATGAAGCAGTTTCTCAGCTGTTCAAGATCATAGGTCTTTCAGAAGTTGGGAAAAAGAATGAAAATACTGTCATTACACCCAGAAAACAATTATCTGCTTATAAAAAGTATCTTTACACTTAAGTGAAGGATCCACCTAATATAGAAGTTATGATCAACTCAGTGTTTTGACTTCTTTCAGAACTTGAACAGCAAGTACTCTCAATTCTCGAATCACAGAACTAAGGTTGACATCTATATAACTGTATGCAGTGTTAAAATTTATCTTTTTAATGCTTCACTAAATCTGTAAGTGAATTTACCAACAAGTCAAGAGCTTCCTCTTATTCTTGGAATAAATAAAGGTGAAGAGGAAATAAACAGTTATTTTGTGTCTACTATATATTCTGCATACACTTTAATCCTCACTGGAAAAGTAGTTATCATACAAAAAAAGAGAATACATTTCTCTAGATTGGTAGTTGTTTATGTAAACAACATGCTGCAGAAGTGGTAGGAAGCACAGAATTTCATTCGACAGCACAGTGCCAAGACTTGCCTCAGGTACTCTACTACTGTATTATTGAACTCTACTACTCCACATTAGCTCTTGAGGGTTTTTAGACTGCTTCTAAGTACTATACTACAACATTAATGAGCCTACAACTCAAAAGGACACCAGATATGACTTAAAAGAGTGTAAAAAATAAAACATTCTTCATCATTAAAAAGGAAAAAAAAGCCATTCCCTTAAACTTAACCACTAGCCTCCAAACTTCTGAAAGAATCTTCAATAGGTAGAAGAATCTGAAGTCTCAGGCAATTCTTTTTTGACAAACAGGATGAGAATTGCCTACATTTGTAATGACAGCCTACTGAATGATGACAGAGTAGATGCTACCATTAACTGAATCTCTTAAAACACAAAATATCACTTGATAAGTACTTTTCAGAATTGTGCAGCACAGCTCTTCTTCAAGTTTGACACAGAACAGTTTTAAAAGCCATTTTAAAACCCTCTCATAGATATTTCAAAAACCTCATTCAGCTACCATACAACAAAATACACTCACAAATACACTACACAGACTTTTGGAACTCTGAACAAATACACAAATTAAAGAATTCACTTGATTTTGTTTTCATCTGTTTTGATTGTTTTGCAATTAGTAAAATCAGAACTGGCAAAAGTGGTGGCTGGGTGCTGGGGGAAGGGCAGAAGTGCAAGGACCTGTAATTGCAAAATTGAAAAAGAAAAGGTAACCAAATTAAGTAAGACTTGTTTACCTGCATATTAACTTTTTAATGAAAGAAAACACTGCTGCCAGGCAAGTACAGACTTTAAAGAGTCGAAACTGTGTTATGGCCATGGTAAGAAACCGTTCCTGCAAAAGAAAAAAGTTAGATGCAGAGGATTTTACAACTTTATACAGTACTTAAAGCCAATTACTTTAATTGCTACTAAGCTAGGAGCATTCCGTGAAACAGTATTAATGCAAGGAAGAGAGCAGGTACCTGGAGCAAAGATGCTACCTGCCTACTATCAGGGTATTTCACTGATGCAAATAATACAAGTATCTAATATATATAGCCTTTAAAGAAACAGCACAAAATCACAGGTAAAATCAAAGTTAAAGACACTCTTAAAGGGGAAGTGTAGGCAACCATCTGCAGTGTCTGTGCAGCCGATCCATTTCAGACACTACCAGTGGCATTGAACACTGGCAGTGCAGAACAGAATAATAATCAGAGAAAAGCTCTTGCTTGCTTGAGCATATCATGCATATACAAATTACAGATTTAGTCATTAAGTGAAATCCCAAAATTAGCTGCTTAAATTTACCTTCCATTTTGATGGAAATGTGTGATGAGAACACTGCTTATTTTAGAACTAATCTCACTGAAAAATCATAATTAAAGGGAGAGTGTTCATCCTGTGTGAACTACTGCACCAGCTAACCCCCAGAGCTACTGATATTTCTATGCCTGACTGGATCATGACAGCAAACACAGAAAAGAAAAAATTCATCTTTGGCTGAGGCCACTCCTGTTTGTAGCTATTTTTTCAATGACAATCTGATAATCTAGAGAATTTATGTTCATCATATCACATCATTCCAACGTACCACCTTGATTAGCTACAGACTGACTCAGAAAAATCTGCTGGAATCCCTTTTCTCTTCTATAGGTGAACATTTCAGAGTTAAGAATAAGAGGTTAGGCTTCACAAGTAGCTTTTAATTATAAACATCTAGACTTGTAACAACATTTTCTGTTGCAAGTTTAACATACCTTCTGGTGAGAAGAGAAGGCAGCCCTGTGACATTTTCCTCAGGCCATGAGTATTCCATGGAAGGACAGCTTGATTTCAAATATGCTATGGCATTTAAATCACTTTTTATATTCCAGGCTTTAATTAGGAAGAGTCAGGAAGGTGGATGGTAGGTAGGCTGCTCCAACACTGTCCTGAGGATTTTATTAAAAAGGTACACAATGGGATTTGTGAGCTTCATGGAGCATAGATGTATTTTTATTGGTGCTCATTTGCTAGATAATGTAACCATTATTAAACACTATATTAATATAGTACCGGAAATATTGCTTTACATGTAGTGCAGGACAGGACTTTCTGCTACTGAAAAATTATACAGAAGCTATTAAACAAACAGGTCCTTTAACTGCAAAATGGAAGGCTTAAGTTAGTAGTAAACACCAAATTACAGACTACACTACCGAGCTGTAGCTCAGGAAAAAGGCTTCATAGGACACGTATCACCTCTACCTCAACATTTGTGTTATCTTATTTCATTTCATGGGCGACTTAAAAATGTAGAGAACTTTATACAGGGTTGGATTTGGCTCTTCATCTAACATAATTAGAAAGCAGTCAGTTCCCACAAAGAAGCAAAAACAGATATGGTCTGACATATTTAGCTTTTAGTTTAAAAGACTGGACCATCATTTCATATTATGCTCAAGCACTTCCTTACCTTTCAGAATAAGCAATGCTGACAATATCTAGATGACAGAAGAATCCATCAGTCAAGAATTTGAATGATTAGGAAATAATCCAAGTTAGTGAAAGAAGAGTGAACAGGGCTAAGAGGGAAAGTTCTCGATCCTAAAGGTAGAAATTATGGCAAAGTAACACTGAATTGATGAAAGAAAATCTTATTTTTAAGAGAGGCAGCTAGAAGTTATCTGCCTGGGATGTGAGGCATGAAGAACATGTGACCTGCTGAAATGATTATAAAGGTACATCTTTTCTGAAAAGCTTGTTTAAAAGTTCACTCCACTCTACCAGAATTCACTCTTTTATCAGCTTGGAGGGGAGGAGGGAAGGAGTAGAACAGTACTCAATATTAGCAAGACTTAAGCTCTTTTCCCTTGTTCAGGCTATCTAACTGCTACACTGGACAGTACACACAGACCCTAAATTTAAAAACTCCTAGCTACTGACTGAGAAGGTTGTTTTAGGAAGCCACCAAAAATCTTTGTAGACTATACATTAATTATGCCTAAAGCCAAGGAACTAGGAAGATTACTAAGTGCAAAACTAAAACCAGAACAATGTTCAAGTGTGTCAATCACCAATATATATATTTATATATGTAAATATAAATGAGCTCAGTTTTCAATTCATCCTCATTTTTTCAGTATACTGTACTGAGTTCTCAATAGAAAGTTAAACAATTGAAAAAAAAACATAATCCACAAGAACTCTGGCTTGCAGAGTCAGTGGACTTGTGAAGCCCACAAGAACTAATCACCAAAAGTTAATCAAATTCCCAGGTCATTCCCATGTAAGAGTGACTACACTTCCAGTATCATCAGTATGCCCATTTGGCAGAGTTCAACAGTTATCATTATGTCCATGACAGCCAGATAACTTACACCTCTCCACTTTCCATGTGTCAGGCAAAGATTTCAGAATCACAATGAGACATATGGCCAGTTAACATATTTGTGATAGAGCTGCATTTCATTTCAGCTGAGCTAGAACTAGGCCCTTCAAGGGCTGACTTGATGACCTTGGAGGTCTCTTCCAACCTTAGTGACTATGATTTAAGATAGTAAGTACTATTTTGCCCACCTCTTTTCTCAGCATTGATTGCAGTCTTCCCAGTAAAGCTCCCTACACTATAAAATGTCAAATGCACAACCAGTGTTTTGTCAACAACATTCTATTAGCCATAGTAGTGTTAACAATCATTTACCTTTAAAAAGAACTTTCCACAATGTACCTGCTTTTTATACTGCTATTTATGACATGAAGCAGTATATATGTATTTATATAATGAATATTATTTTTATAAATTAATTTAAAACACAATCTTGAACCAATTATTGTCTCAAGGTAAGGACAAGTCAAGCATTTTCTGCTTTGTCTGAAACAGCACTTGAAACATGTGCATTGCTGCTCTAAGAACAGCACTACCTGAAAAGTTAAACATTTGCTAAAGGTTTTGAGTTTTATTTGGTGTCTTTTGGGGTTGAGTTCTTTTGTGCTTGGGAGTTTTTTTTATGTTAATTACATTTGTCAAGGTACACAGAAACCTAATTTTCCTCAGTTCACTGCAAACTTAATTCACACAATACCATTATACTAAACTTGTGAAGTGAAACAAGTTTTACATCCTTTTCTTGTCCATCTTTCTCACACATTGGAAAGAAGCACAGCCATTTCTCTTTCTCCTGGGAAAAAAATATTGAACAGGCTAAATGGCAAACCACAACGTTCTTTCTTTTCTTAAGCCTTTCCTTGATAAACAATCCCAAAAGAAACCATAACTGTATCTGCAGTCACTTATAAGACAGGATGACAGAGACATAATGTAAAGTTGCAGCGCTACATCAAGAATCCTAAAACATTTCTTAACAGATAAGAGTTAAATGTGAAACACTGGACTAAAATTCAGAAAATCTGGTAAGAGCTGTCTGCCAGCCTGATACATCCTTCGGCATATCACACCTCAGCCTCAGCTTTCCCTTTATAAAATGGGATAGATTTCCTTCTCCCACTACTGGAATTGCTTTGTTACATTTATGAGACTTAGGGTCAAATGAACTTCCATTACAACAGATATAAACAAGCAAATAAATCAAGACATAAATCCTAATCAATTTAATACTTGTGGTCAACTAAACAATTCAGTAACAGACTCCAAATTTAGCTGGAGATTTTGACTTCTGCATCTCATACTGCCTTCCACTGGGAAAAAGGCACAACAGGTGTTCACATGGAACATGAGCCCAGAAAGGACTAAAAGACAACAGCCACAAGATGTTAAACACTTTAGAATCAAGTCAGAAGAATGAGGAAACGTAAACATTTTAGGGACCCATAAAGGAATCAGAAGGGAGGTAAATTTCAGAATTTTATTGAACATTTTTACTTTGCTTACAGCTTGGAACAGCAGCCTCATTAGAATTCCTGGCACCTCTGATTTCACTGATAGTAGCCAGCATAGTCCACCCTCAGGTGGATTGGTCAATCAGCTATGGTGCAATAAGCAAGATTCTCACTGTTCATCGTTGTACAATAAGCACACTGGCACCTGGAGAAACACTTCCTCTTTCATATCTAACCGTACACACAAATACCACTTAAGCAGGATTTCTACAGCTAGAGCCAATTCTAAAATAAAGTCAATTTGGGGCAGTAAAATTATTTTAGAAACTTGTTTCCTGCTAGTGAACTCATCTTTTACTGTCACATCAGCTTTCTTTCACATCAGCTCACATGTAACTCTGGAATGTAAACACAAACACACCTTGGAATCAGTGATTTCAGCCTACATTAAACACAGCTAGATAAATAACCAGATGATGGTACCTAAAATAACTTGTCTGAAACTGAAAGGCTCCCCTCCAATTTACATAAGAAGACACAAAAAAAGTTTCACCCTCCTAAAGCAAAACAAGAAATTAATTTCCTAGCACTAAAGACTAACATGGCCGTTACATTTGTCAGCACCAAAAATCCATACTGGTCCAGTAGTGCTTTTGGGCTGTCACTTGAACAGCTGACAATACCCAGTAAAGTTTCAGTGATAAGGACAGAATTTCTTAAAAGGGGATCTTGTATGAAGTTCCAGTAGAATGACCACATCAAAGATCGTAAGTAGGTTTATAGGGAGATGGAATTTTATTAAGATTAGTAGATAGAGATAAAAAACCTGTTTTCAAACACATAAACCCTCCTCCAAACCATGTATGTTACAAGACATACAAAGACACTTTGTATGTTAAAAAGACAAAGCAATGATTCAAGAAGGGCTTTCAATCTGGTACTGAAAGACAAAACCAGCACTTCCTGCATTTCAAAGACAACAACCATGATTCTGTAGCCTACTGAGAGGGTCCACTGCCCTATTCCTGCTTGATTTGCTTGGTCTCTTGGTTTTTTCATCACTTTACACAGAAACATAATATTTGGAACACATGTGTGGAGGGAAAAAATCCTGTCTTGATCACTGAGCTTGATAAATACATACATTAAGTGGCACCATGACTGAACCCTAAATCCACGCTATTACAGCATTAGGGAGAGAAGCAGAATGAAAAGAGAAAATCAGTAGGCATCTCCTCTATCTAATTGTAGGTAAGTGTTGTGGGATGTGTGTAAAAGTATTGTAGTTTCAGTACTGATCTTCCAACTTTCATTGCAAATACCCTAATTAGGCAGTTGAAGTAGCTGGGACAGAAGACAGCTCACTCACATTAATCACAGACAGAGTGAAGTCATCAGAGGCACTCAAATCCAGAAAGAGACACTATCAAAAGCTGCAGAAGATACCAAAAGTCAAGGCAGAATGTCTGTCTCTCTAAATAAAGGCAGCAAAAATTGGTGACTGCTGGCAATTCCTGAGTTATTTCTAGACACTAAATACTCTGACATACAACATACAGAGTTTCAACTCTTTTTTTAAAGATGTTACTCCCAGACTCATACTCTGTAGTAATACCACCACATCTCACCCCTTCCTCTCCAAGAAACTAAATTTAGATACAAACTCACTAATGTGAACTCCTCAAGCTTTGTTTTGAATTAGAATAAATTCTGCTCTTCAAGGCAGTATTAGTTAAGACAGAAAGTCTATGTCCACTGAGTGATCAGTTACTCTTTGAGAATTCCTTACCTATATATGCCACTGTCTTGTGAAAAACAGCATACAGAACACCACTTGAAGTAATGCAATCGTGTGAGACCACACTATAACTTCATCCACCTTTACAACAAGTCTTTTACATGATGCACTAGTTCATGTAACTCACTTCACAAAACTGAAATTCTCATACATAGAACTAGAGTTTAAGGTAGCGAAGTTTTCTGTAATTACATGGAATGCCAGAGACAACAAATTAACACACATTCCTTGTTACTACTACAAAATCATCTTGCAATGCCTGTCTTGACTAGAACCAGCTATTTACAAACAATGACAGTATAAGACGGCTTGAAGAAATCTCTGCAGTGCACACGTGCATTTCCACAGAGCTATAAAGCTACGAAGAGCTATAAAGCACCAAGCTACGCCATTCTTCATTAGATATGCAACTCAGGCGCTTACACTGTGAATTCATGACCAAAAAGCAGTACCCTACCATTTTACTGACCAGCCGAGTCTTGAATTTTATTAGAGACATCACTGAAGCCAAATAGAAGCACTTATTTTTTCTGTGAGCTGTTAGAGATTCTTAAGTATTTAAAAGCGTGCTAAGAAATTTTCACACGATGTATTACTAAACGTGCCCGTCAGCGCGAACAGTAGGTAACCCCAAGCCATGCCGTCGCACCGCGAGCTCTGACAGGACAGGCGCCCTCGCCCTTTCCACAGGAGCGAAGCCGCTCAGTCCCCAGACGCCGCCTATCCACCTGCTCGCCACCCCATGTCGTTCCAGCCCATCACCCATCGCCCCGGAAGGGCCCGGGCCGGGCGGAGGCCGCGGGCCTGGCGCTGTCGGGCCGGCCGAGCGGCTCCGCCGCGGGGCGAGCGCGGCGGGGCCGGGGACCCGGGCGGGGCGCGGGCGCTGCCGCGGGAGAACCGCGCGGGCGGCTCGGCCCCGGCAGGGAGGGCGCCGAGACCGGGCCCCTGCCCGGCACGGCGGAAGCGGCACCCGGCGGCGCAGAACCGACCCTTCCCGCTCACCTGCCCCGCGGGGGAGGCCGCGCCGGGAGTCGCGGGGCTCCAGGGGCCGAGGCGGCCGCTGCCGCAGCCTCCGGCCGCCCCTCATCCAGAGCCGGGCCCGCGCCGCTCCGCCGCCGCCCCGCGCGCCGCCATCTCGGCCCCGTCACCCGGGAGACGCCCGCCCCTTCCGGCCGCGCCGCCGCCCGTGCGCTCCGCTCCGCCCGCCCCGCTCGGCCCGGGGCAGGGGCACAGCCGCGCCGAGCCGCGCCGAGCCGTGCCGAGCCGAGCCGAGCCGCGCCGGGCCGAGCCGCGCCGGACCGGGCCGGGCCGCGCCGAGCCGCGCCGGGCCGCGCCGAGCCGAGCCGGGCCGCGCCGAGCCGAGCCGGGCCGAGCCGCGCCGGGCCGGGCCGCGCCGCGCCGAGCCGAGCCGGGCCGAGCCGGGCCGAGCCGAGCCGGGCCGAGCCGGACCGCGCCGGGCCGGGCCGCGCCGCGCCGAGCCGAGCCGAGCCGCGCCGGGCCGCGCCGGGCCGGGCCGGGCCGCGCCGAGCCGGGCCGCGCCGAACCGAGCCGCGCCGAGCCGAGCCGCGCCGAGCCGCGCCGGACCGCGCCGGACCGGGCCGCTCGCGGCGCTCCCCGCCCGCGGGCTCCCCTCCCGCCCCAATGGCCGGGCCGTCTGAGCGGCTCTTCGGGCCTCCGGGGAGCTGCGAGGGAAAGGCGGTGGGCTTGAACCGTGCCGGGTTACTGCACACGTGGCAGTAAAGGTGTTCCTCTGTGGCCGATGGAATGCTGAGCTGTACATTTGGATGTGACTGAAAAACAAACATTGTTTGAAGTTGCTTGTGACAGGTGCTGCCCCAGTGTCCCGGTTTGTTCACCAACTTCATGTCCCTTTTAATGTCTGGTAAGAGATTTTAAGGTTAATGCTAAGGCATTCCAGAGCTCTGTGTAAACCCCCAGTTGTGCTACACTCGGTAGGTGAGGTAAAGGGGGTGTTTGTCTCTTTCTCCCATGGAAATCCGGTTAGTTCTAGAGCAGCACTAACACGGCATTCCGTTCAACTCGACTCTGTGGTCTTTAAATAGTTTCCAATAAAGACTTCGTGTTCTGCCACTGGATTTACTCAGCTGCTGTGTTCCCTGTGTGTATCAGGGCAGTGAGAAGATGGATGAAGAGTGATGGCTCTTGTGAGGAGGTACTAGTATCAGATAGAGTTCCTTAATTTCTCTTTTCCCATGTCCTAACAGACATCGTGTTCCACAGCTCTTCATCAGGAAGCAGGCCCCAAAGGGACAAGGAGCCAAACATGATACAGCTGACCATAGGGCAAGTACCCTTCCAGCCAGGACACGAGCAGGGTGATCTGGGGGCAGCTCAGAGTCCAGACTACCAGGCAGGTTTCTGGTGATGAGGCAGATCTGAGGACAAGCCAGTGAGTCTGCACTGGTCCAAGATCAGTAGAGTTCATAGCAAGTCAGGGCATGGTTGTAGCCAAGCTTACGGGCAGCATTCCTATGATCTTGTTGAGGTGGGGATTGACACCCTTATGCCTGCAGAACCCACCTTCAATGAGAGAAATCCATATGCAGTGCTCATTTTAATTTCAAAACTTTAATTTCAAAATTTGCTACACAAATGGTTTCAGTATAACTTTCTGTCTAAAGCAGAAACTGGAATCTTCATCTGCGTTCACACAGAAAAGCAAAACTGCAAGTGTGACACACTGGGTAAGGTCAGGTTGTGGAGATACCCAGTTACATTTCTTTTGAGAACACATTCAGATTTTGGCATTGCAATCTATATATTCAGTAAGGAATATGCCACAGTGAGAAGGTAACATATGCATATAAACATATACACTTAATATAAAAACTGACAGAAAGGCTCACCTACACTATCCACCTAAGTGCACAACCGACCTGTGTATGGCTGGTGCATTAATGAAAAAAGGCTGGAAATTGTCTGACCACTAATGGAAAATAAGTCTTCCCTAAAAACATAATTATGCAGTCTCAAAAATAGTAATAATATTAAAGTATCTTAATTTCTAAAAGCAGTGTTCACAGAGATAAGTACTTCATTGTTCAAAAATGTCATTAACCCCCAGCTCTAAAGTTTTAAACTTGGATTCCTTTGTCTCATTTAATTTTCCTAAAGAGAGCTCCTGTAATCTTGGGTATTTCATTGCCATATTGAATGCAGTACTGCTACAGTAAACTAATAAAGTTTGTTAGAGAACTATCTTTTACAGGTATTAAGACTTAAACATGTTAAATCTCATTATTTGACAATTTGCAAGTGTGCTAATGTCACTTCTTTTACATCTATGGCAATTTCAATCACTTCAACGTTTGATAGTTCCATTATCCTGATATATTAATGTCTACTTAATAAACTCATTCCATTTCTAAAAGTGATACAGTCTATTTTTCTATATGAATTCTCCCTCCTATGGGATGTTTGCTTCATTTGTTTGTTTGCTCTCTCAAGTGGTTTATTAAAGCTACAATTTAGCTAAGATTTTCCTCAACTACACTCAGTTTTACATTTACAGAATAAATTAAACCTTCAATAAGTGTTCGATTCTGGTAAGAGTTTTCTAACCTCAGATTATAATTTTCTAACCACAGAAAAAAATGGCAGATTTTTATTGTTAATTTTAGAAGTAGTTTTATACGCTGCTGCTAAAAATTTAATAATTAAAATGTCTTGAGACTTCAGATGAGAAGAGGCAGTTCCATTGTTCAATGCATTTTTCATTCCTTTGTAGTGTTGCTGAATACATATTTTGGGTAATATCTAAGTATTGTCCAATAATTTGCCTAAGTTTAGACAAATATGTATCCTAGCCAGTGTGAAAATATGACCCAAGTAAGTAGCCAAGTAGTCACAAAAGCCCATTTTATTCTCTAAAGGTCTTCCTGGCTGAAACTGTACTCTTCTGCCTCTGCTGGCATGTCTTAAATTCCTTCCCTTATTCCCACTCAGACTTGATATACCTTGTAGAGGAAAATTCCAGACCAGTGATCTTGGTTAGAGGCCTTTATAAGAAAATTCAACTGACTTTTAGCAAGCATATAATGTATAAAAATAATAATTGTAACTTTGAAATGGAGCACATTGCAAGCAGCTTTTTTTGGAAGCAGTGGCCAAAAGAGACCAAAGAGTAGCAGTGACTGCCTACGTCTCCCTGAGCTCAACCAGCTGTGTAGGTCTGGTCTTCTGCTGGACTGGGCAGTTTCATTGCACCGCTGAGAATGTTTCAGGGTTCTCTCTCCTTTAAGCATCTCTCTCTGAGGCACTGATGTTCACACTGGAGCCTGGCCAGCTGACAGGACCTTTTACAGGCAGAATCCCCAGTCAGCCTAGAGGAATACCTACCCCAGGTTGAAACAGACTGGTTTTTTCAGTGTTGTAAGAACTCAGGCGATAAGGAATGTGTGATTTTTAGCCTAGTGCTGAGTAATTTCCTCAAGAGATTATCTTGGGTTCTCCTCTCTGCTGACAGCATCAGCTCCTACAGAAACATCTGCTAAGATGTTTCTGTATTTAATATGATGAGTTAATATGCAGCATAGATGGTAGGAGTGGTACCAAAATCCAGTTTTCTTTGTCCCTGCAATATTACTCCTATTTCTCAACTAAAAATTCAGGAGAGGATAATGGGACCTCTTTTTTTATACAGATAATTTATCACTTCATTACTGAACAGAAAATCTTCCTTCCATCATGTCATATGCAGCCATTAAGTAATCTTTCTTGACTTACACAGCCTGCCTTTTGTTCTTATAAGGAAAAAAATGCATTAAGCTGAAGTTTTCAGAAACTGCATCCAAAGCACCATGGTAGCATTTAAATTAAAATCCTCTAAATACTGGAGTATCTAGCATGTTGCTTTATAAAAATATTTATTTACATGGATGTGTTTGTGTGTGCATGCCTGCAAATGTATTATTTGCAAGAAAACAGGAGACAGGGCATAGCATGGAAACAAAACATTATGAAATTTTATTGGAAAAAGCATTTAGGAAAGCAAAGGATTTTCTTCCAAGAGCTGTTTTTGGTTATTGGTTGGTTGGTTGGTTGGTCGGTTGGTATTTGAAGTTGTTTGTTTCTTCGTATTTCAGCATTTGTTAGAGGAATTTCTACAAATTTAGAAAATTCAAGTTCCTTTAATTCATGCCCTTTGCAAGATCAAATGGTCTAATTTCAAGCAGGAATACTCTGGAGTCTGGAAAAGAACTTGATAGAAAAATATTCATAATGAGTCCTCACTCTTCCCATTTTAAAACAAATCAGTTCAGCAAAAAAGACCTATATTATAGCCCAAAAACTTCAACTTGCATTCTTATCTGAACACCAGTGTGCCAAGACTAAGTGATGTTGGAAGTGTTGAGTTCCCAACATTTGTCTAAAAACAATGCCAACTTCAGACAAACATTACTGTCTCTGTAAAATTTGGACTGGGAAACTAGATCATTGTTTTGATGTGGGGGAAAAAACCAACAGCTCATTTTGAATATAACTGTGTAACCTCATGTACCAACAGTCTTAAGAAAAGAGCAATCAAAGAAGGGATATGAGGAAGTAAAATAAATACCTTTTTTCATTCGTTATATGACTTCCTCATATGAGGAGAAGAGGATGGGCAGACTCTGACCACTTCTCTGTGATGTCCAGTGACAGGAGCTGAGGGAATGGCCTGAAGCTGTGTCAGGGGAGGTTTAGGCTGGATATCAGGAAAAGGTTCTTTACCCAGAGGGTGGTTGGGCACTGGAACAGGATCCTCAAGGAAGTGGTCACAGCACCACTGACAGAGTTCAAGAAGAATTTGGAGCATGCTCTCAGACACATGGTGTGATACTTGGGGATGGTCCTTTTGAGGGCTAGGATTTTGACTTGATGATCCTTGTGGATCCCTTCCAACTCAGCTTATTCTGTGATTATCAAGATTTCCTGTGCACTTTCTGATGGTGAGTAAGCATTTTAAGTTATATTTATCATTACAGCAGTCAGTAGGCTGCAACCAGGCTTAGATCACACTCTTTTTGGTCTTTATTCAGCAAAAGAAGAACAGTCTTCTTCTGGCTATTGACTATTTCATGAAACTCCTCCTGCAAAATATGCATCAACAAATATTTTGAAATATAAGATAAACAACTCAAATATTAGCAAATTGATCCAGAGTTTGGGCAGAAACTTACCTCAGAGTGAATTGTGCCTGAAAATGTTAACAGATAGCTAGAGACAGCATTTTTCAATCCCGGTTACAAAAAAAAAAAAAAAATTTTAAAGATTTTGTAATGCTTAACTTTTATTTCCTCTTCCATTGTAGCTTCCAAGGACAATGCATTCCACCCAGCTACACCTTGTTTGAGAGCTAACAAGTTGTGCTTGTGTTCAACTAAAGCAGCATTTCTCTTTGTGGTAAGTGTTTATTCTGGCTTTCCTTTTTCTTCTGGAAGAAACTGAGCAACTGCTGCCAGACTCAGGGAGCATAAATAGGCAAGTACTGTATTCTCAGAAAGCTGGATTAACTCTGAACTAAAGCAGTTCTTTCTTAAAGGCATGTTGTACTCAGGAAAGCATTGAAAAATGAAGGATCCACCATACTTCTTCACTGTTTGTTCTAATGATTAAGCAGTTGTTCTTTTAAATCTGGATTTTGACTTCTATTTTCATCCATTCTTTAATCCTTTCTCTCTTAAAGTTTTCTTTGTTTCCTTCTTTCTCCCTGAGAAGATTATGACACATCACAACCGTATTTTGTGTCAGCTTTCTCTTCAATAGAATAACACTGCGAGATTTTTCAAGCTTAGCTAGCAGAGCTACCCCTTGATAATTCCCTGCTTCCTTTCAAAATTGCAAGTGGAGCATCAGACTCACCAATGCAGCATACAAAGCTAGGATCAGTGTTGTGCTCATCTCTGCTCATATGTATTCAAAGAACCCTTGGAAGCAGATGCTGAATTTCCCCCTGCAATTCCCAGTGTCATTGCTCTCCAGGGGATTGTGTTGCTTTTGCCCTGAGCACTGGCTGCAAAAACCAACACTGTGCTGACTTTGTACACAGACAGTGGAAGAGAGCCAGGCAGCAGAAGAGGCCAGTTTGCTCTGCCCTTGTCAGTGTTCACCCACAGGCTGCCAAACACAGATTTGATCAACAACAACTTTACATCTTACCTCAGGATCAGTGATTGACAGAATGGATGCCTCTTTTCTAGTGACTCCAGCAAACAGAAATTAGCAGGGACTTCTTAGAGGGGCATTTTTTATGATCTGTTATTAAATCACTAGTTAAAAACTAAACATAAAAAACATTTTTGAGAATAATACTGTTCAGATGGAAAGCATCATGGTAACTATGAAATATAAAGTGAGATTAGGCTTTTTATTATTCCAAGCAGAATATCAATTAACCTATTTATTACATTAAGGTGGTGAAATATAAATTATTTATGAGGAAAGGAATTTGTTTTTCCTCATTTTGAGCTCCAGTCATTACACATTTGGCTCTGGAGCCACAGCTGTTTCTTTTTTGGAAAATGAATAGCTGAGAAAAACAAGCCTTGTAGAACACAACTCAAATTTCAATTGCAAATACTTAGAAATTTAAATAAAGCCAAAGAGACCTAGCAGGTAGAAACACTCAATATTTTTCATTGCTCCAGTGAAAACCCAATCACTAAATTAAAGCCAAACTCTCAAGGTCCCACAATTGCTACAATAAACATATTCTATAAGATGATAGCATGGATGAGATAGTGCAGAGCTGTCACCTCAAAGGACCCTCAAAAGAGGAATGAGAAGCAGCAAATATTTTGTAATAGCACTGATGGAATCTTACTGGATTTAAAAAGACTTCAGATGTACTTGTTCTCCAAGTGATAAAGAGACATACTGAAATATTATGGCAGTAAACAAGAAAAAAGAAGGAATGGGGAATAAAGAAGACAAATAGTACCCCCCCAAAAAAAAAAAAATGGAAAAAACCTATGATAGCAAAATCATTCTATCTAAGATGTGAATAAAAGTTTGACATGCCAGCATAAATTATTGATGTCAATGCTTTTTAGCATTTTTTGACTGGACTATGTCAATATAGAAAAGTATTAATGGGAGAATAATTATCAAAGAAATTAGAATCAAACTAATTAGAATCAAACAAATTTCAGCTCATTGTGAATTTCAGACCCCTCAGGGCCTGACTAAGGGATAGGCTGAGCTAAATTTTTTCCACTGGCCTTCCATTGACAGCAGGAGAAATATTCAATTTGCTGTCACATAGAATTTGTAGTAGTGCACATCCAGAGCTATATCAATTTACTCTAGCTGTTATCCAACCCATTATTTCCATGTCTGTTTACAAGCTGCTTTATTTTTTGCAGACTTGTCTACAAAATAATGAAGCTGAACCAGCTACTGGAATGTATATGCACTGGGCTAGCCAAAAGAAATATATTCCCACAGCTGAGGTAATTCACATCAATCCTGAATTCTCACTTCATGGCTGCTTAGTTCTGGGGTTTTAAGTGCATTTCCTGACATTGAAAATGTGGAAATTTTGGTGAAAAATTAGTTAATGCATCTATCTGCCTGTATATGCTGGAAGCATGGAACCTTTAAAAACAAAAATCATTGTATTTTTCAGTGGGGGAAAAAAAAACCTCAGCAGGATAATGCTCTGACTGAATCCTAAATGTTACTGTTTTCAATACTCAAACAAATGAGTAGAAACTGAGCCTGTGCAGGGAACAGTTTGCAAAACAAACCAGCCTATGCATCTGAGAATAAACCTGCAGTTAAAAAAAAATAGGAGGCCACAAAGAAACCATGTCTTATTGCTGATATCACCCCAAATCAAACTTCATTCTTGGAAGATTCATCAAGATACCTCTGATCAGGAGAATCCATGGATCTGCACATGTTGTCCAACATGCTCTTTGCCTGGCTACTTAATGGAGGCTGCCCTGATGTGATTAACAGAACTCAGGTGGGGAACAAGTGGCTTTGGGCTGCTTACATCAAAGAGCAGCCAGTGGTACCCTGAGACAGGAGCCACTGGTGTATCTCTGGAATGCAGTCACTCTCCTCTTCCTTCTTGGTCTCTGAACACGCTTGTATTTTAAACCAGTCTGGGCAGAACTTTACAGCTTATTTTTGGCAGCATGTGAAAGAGTTTGTTGTCAAGCCTTTAGCTTCAGATTGGTCAGCACAATTTTTCTGAAAATTTTTACAGTGTTCAGTCTTTATTCTGTGCCAAGTATGAGCTGACTGCAAGAGGACTACGTTGCACTTACAGCAACTACACTTCAGCTGTCATGTTCTAGGTGGAACGTCAAATACTTAAGAGATAAGACAAGTCTTCCACAGTTCAGGGTATGAATACCATAAATTTGGCCCTCTCCCACTACAGTGAAGGAAATCAGTCGGTAGCTCTGGAGCAAGTTGACTGCCCATGACATGTTGCAGCCATTCATTAAGCAAAGACCTTTAAAGTTATGTGCAAAATACTGAAGAACATTAGCAAAGACCTCTAAGAACAAAAGGGTATGACTAATGATGCTAATTTACAGCTCTGACATATGAAAAACACGCTCAGGTAGCATATTTTCTGCTAGATTGTGTGAAGAAACAATGTACCCCAAGTACTAGCATTAAGTCTGGAATGAATAACTCATAAAAATTTTACATATATGCAATTCAAATAGAACATACAGCTAATAAAGTTACAAACATTGAATTAACATACTGTGCCGGTTTGGCTGAGATTCTTTATAGTAGCTATTACAGGGCTGTTTACAATTTGTGCTCAAAATATGCTAAGATAGGGCTGTTTTCATTATTGCTAAGCAGTGCTTACACATCATCAAGGCCTTTTCTCCTTCTGACCTACCCCACCAGTGAGGGGACTGGGGATGCATAAAGACTGGGGAGGGGACCCATCCAAGACAGCTGACCCCAGCTGGGGGTGAGCACATAAAGCTGGAGGAAGGAAAGGAGGAATATTTGGAATGGTCGCATTTGTCTTCATGGTAACTTAAATGGGATGGAGCCTGCTTTCCTGAAGGTATCTGAGCATCTGACTGCCAATGGGAAGTGGTAAATTAATTCCTTGTTTCATTATGCTTGTGTGCATGGCTTTTACCTTACCTATTAAACTGTCTTTATTTCAATCCACGTGTTTTCTAACTTTAACACTTCCGATTCTCTTCCTCATCCCACTGGGTGTTGGGGGGACTGAGTGAGCAGCTGTGAGGGGCTGAGTTGCCAGCAGGGGTTAATCCATGATATATACTGAATGCAAAAACACATTTTAAAAAACAAGATGGATCTTTAAGTTAAAGAATTGTCTTCTTTCCGACCTCCACCATTATTTAACAATATAGAGACAATGACATACAGGAAATACACTTAAACTGACATGAAGGTAGATTTAAAACAGCACAGGAGTATCTGCAGCAGACCCACGATCTTGGCTCCAGCATTGTTTCAGTCTTGGCAGGAACTTGCTCGTTGTAGACAAAAGATGTTGGTGACCAGTTACATCTTGTCCCGTTGATGTTGGTATTGCCCTGTTTATAGCAACTCCTATCTACTGCCAGACTTCACCTTTGGCTGTTGCCAGATTGCTGCCAGACCTGTTTCCCCGTGGAGCCGGCGCTGGAGCCCTCTCAGGCGGGCACTGGCGCTGTCGCTCTGCCCGGCCCGCGCAGGTGATGCTGCGGGCTGAGCAGCGAGGGGAGCGCTCCCTGCGCTGTGCCCGAGCGCCGCAGCTCCGCCGCAGCGCGGGGCAGAGGGACCGGGAGCCGCCGCCACCCTCCCGTGCCAAGGGCGCGGGGCCCCGAGCGGCGCCTCAGCCGGAGCCCGCAGCAGCGGCGGAACACAGCTCACTGGCACAGGAACGGCTTTTTAAGTGGTAGTTTTCACAGTATTCTTCTAATTAGGAGTATGCATATTATGTTGAGTCAGTAATTTTTCACAATGGCCACTGAGTCACAACAGTATCTGACTGCTCATTCAGTTTTTGCTCATGCTTGTGCTTCTACTCCACTTTATAGACAATTCTAAAAGATGGGAAAAAATTAAACATTCTCACTTCAAAGCCTCTTTCTTGATCCTCTGTATTCATCAAATTTATTTCTGCAGTTATGCATAGACCTGGCTGATCTTACAGTTCCAGATACAAGAATTAAAACTGCATCATGTTAGGAGACTTAGAGTGGCAAATTATTGAACTATACTTCAGTTTCAAAAGGCCCCAAAGATCCACACAAAGAATACGAGTAATATGGGCAAAGCTAGAAAACAGCAGTTGTTCAGAATTAGAATAGCGACTCAAAGTAAATGTGAAAAGAATTGCTGAGGGATTATACAGCTGATTTTTTCTTAAAGAATTCAACCTCTTATGAATTGCTGAGTAAATACTTGCAAACCATGTCAAAGACTTCAAACAACTCATTTGCTAGAAAAGTACAAAAGGAATTTCACCAACAGTTTTATGTAGTCTTAAGTTTCTCCTGCTTACTCTGGCAAAATCAGAAAGGCTATGCTCAGCAGTATGTCATATCCCATTCTCCACACTTTTTTTTACACCTTTCTGCATTTCTGGTCAACATACTTGTTAACTGTGCTTCTTTTCTGAAAATCTTTGCAAGGTTCCACAGTTGTATAAAATTACAGATTACTAAAAACTGGAACAGGTGACACCACATTACAGTCCACCGAGAGAGAGAACCCCCTTAGAACCGTGAGTCCACAAAATTTTTTATTAAAATAACACCAACTTTAAGAAATTGATGCAGTGCAAAGAAAAATTAATGATTTTTCATCTTAAGTATGTAAACTGCATTCCAATCCTGACATGACTGATGTAATGCAGGAAACTGTATCCCAGATGAATGTCAAAGTTAAAGACTGGCATGCTGAGCAAGGAAGGTTCTTATTCTTTGCAAGAGCTCCTTCTTTACACTATCTGGTACCAAAGCTGAAAACACAAATAAGAAAGCAAGAAGTAAAAAAAGACAGAAAGTATGCTAAAACCATACTTTTACAACAGCCATTTCTATTCTTTTTGTTTATTATTATTATTCTATTGTTCTTGCAATCCTGTTAATACCTAAAGTAACTGAAACAAGTTGATTTTCATTTACCCCATCTATATTTTTCCCATATAAAATAGGCTAAAATTGGGATCTCTTGAGAACAATGTTGTTACTGGTCAGTTTTTTTGCCTATTCATAGTCCAGAAAATTGCAAAGTTTGAGAAAAATTATTATTTAACAGGAAACAGGATATAATCACCAGAACAAGTGTGATTATCCTACTTTTTTCTTCACAAATTTAAGACAAAAAAAAAAAATCTCAAATCTGGTCTCTGAGTAAGGGTCTTCAGCAAGCTATTTTGAAGGCTTATTTTTATTTAGAACTTAATGAAGTTTCTACCACTAACATCAAACCCTGCTAGAGAGCCTAGAGGAACAATATAGAGAGGACTTCAGTTTCCTTAAGTGATTTCATTTTTTTGTATCTGTATGCTATGTTCTTTACTCTTCCCATTCCCATTACACTTGAACTGTTAGTTCTGATTTTCCATCTTAAAATATCTGGAATTTTAAAACATCTGTGTTGCATACACAACTCAGGACCACTAAGTCAATTATAAAAATGAATATAGACATAACTAAATAATCTGCAAAAGTAATCTAAAGGCTGCTTCACAATACAAATTCACATGTTTCATTGGTAGTTAATATTAAGCTATTAACATTTCATTTGTCATTAATATCAAGCTATTAGCATTTTTCCTTGAATCAAACACAGGCAAGCTCATGATGCTGCTTTCAAAATACTAATTAAATAGAGGTAGGCATGTTTATTGATGTACTACTCCATCCACTTTTGCATTTTCTTACCTCTGCCTTTGGGAGTGATTTCTGCCACCAAATCATCAACAGTAACATGCTCTAGTCCTTTTTCTTTAATGACATCTGGGGAAGACCAAGACCGATACTTTGAGTCCTTTAATCCATTCATAAAATGTCAGAACCTGGCTGATGATTAAACAAAACCTACCTACGTAGTTATGGGAGAATACAAAGTAGCATGGGACCTAAATATGGGTTACTAGCTCAGTACCTACTGCATTGAACAGTGAATTTTAGTCTTTCACTCATGCCATAGGTTTAAGGATGGGAACTTGTCACTGCTGATCATCTTGATCAGCTCATATTTTAAAAACAAACATTAAATTGTTTTATCTCATCTGAGCATTACTAAATGTGCCTGTTACTGGAGTGTTGGAGCAGTTCACAAGTTGGCTTACTTATCTCTTAAAACACATTATTTACACAGCAGTAAGAAAGATGCAACTGGAAAAACACTTAGGAAGATCATAGATAGTAAATCCTTATTATTTTTCCAACTGGTTTAAACAAGATTTCTGTACATATTTCAGCCAAGTCAAAAGCATATCAGAGAGAGAGAGGAATAAATCTATAGCAAAATAAAGGCTATCATTAATACACATCAGTATGTTTCATCAGTATGAAACAGCTATTTAGACTTATAGTGCCTTTCACACTACTGAAAAATACAGAAATCAAAGCTGAAAAGGAATTTCAATTCAGTGGCATGTTAAAGCATAAATGTCAAGTTGCCAGGGATGCATTCTTCTTGCCCATGTCTTATTTAAACCGTCAGTAAAACCTTCATCTGAGACTTTTATTTGGCCAGAATCTCGGTTGACTACAAAGGAAATTAATAAATTGACCACTGTTACCTTTGCAATGTGCCTTCAACTGATCCTTCCAGCCACATTCAATTAATTTGGCTCTCAGCAACTCTTTAAGGCTGTTAAAACAATACAAAACTTGTTAGAACAGCAAACATTTCTGGAGCTTAAATATGCTCCAGTTTCAAAGTCAGGCCTACAATTACTACCCAAGAGCTCTCCAGGCAGCAGCAGAAATGGCTGAAGAGCAGGTGAATCCAAACCCAAATGAGTTCCAATTTCAGGTTACCATGTTGGACTATGAGGATTTGGTGCCTCTGGAGCTAATTCACAGAACTGCTTCAGGCAATGCTGATGCTGCAGCCAGGGAGAAGCCCTTGAATTACTCAACCTGACTCAGTCTACTCTGGTAGCAGATGTATGCAAACTTTCAAACCTGGGAATATTTCCCCTGATACCATGTCTTTAAAATAAGTAAAACCTTCTCCCTCACCTTTCAAGAAGAGTTCTGCACTACTCAACTGCTGGTTTATCTCAGCAGTTACACATTACCTTGTTCTGGGTGAAAATGAAAGATCCTATATCCTAATCTTCCTAAGCATGGTTAACTATGTAAGCTTAAGCAACAAGGATTCAGACATAAATGGAAAAGACACAACAATCTGCCACAATGAAGCATCTACTCATATATCAAAATTGAATATTGAAAGTTAGCTAAAAATTGAAAATTAGTACTAAAAAAAAAGAAGGGAAAATTAAAGTAAGATATGATAAGTAACTTTAATATCTTTTACCCTTTTCTCCATTAGCTAGGAAGCCTGCTTATCTTGTACTATCCTAAACAACTCTAGCAAAACCCTGTGTTTATGAATGAAAGGATTGTAGCAAGAGACTGAACTGTGTAGGTCTAATCCCTTTTACTCAGTGAATTCTGTAGAGGGCAGATGAACTGATGACAAAAAGCAGAGTAAAAATACAGGTAAAATTTGCTGTCTGTGGATATTTTTCAGTTCAAGAAATCCAAGCTCTGCCTCTGATCATGGTACAGCTCTGATACAGTCTGCTTATAAGACAACTTTTGATGTCCTGATAAAACCCTTACTATTCTTATATTAGCATAAAATAGATCTCAATACCATTTCAAGAAATTGCTTGCTTTTCTCTAGTTCTGTGCAATCTTCAAGGGGATGGTCACAACCAGGAAAGATGTAGAGCACAGACACCAGGTCAGGCTACAAAAGGTTACACCAGGCACAAGGCTATGCCATGACCCAGGAAAAAATTTATTCTCATACAGGCCTTTAAAAATGAAGGAAACAGAACTTTTGGTGCATGGTGTTGCAAGCACAGTGAAGCAATGAGTGTCATAAACACTCTAGTGAAATGTAAATAAAAATAGACTGAAGAGACAACAATGGGCCAAACAAATTATACAATTTACTTGTTTGCCTTGAGTGGGATCTCTACAATGACTTGCACAAGTGCTGCTTTATGCATTCTGTATTCCACAACATATTGCTTTACATAACAAGAGAAAAGCTAGAAATACAAGTAAAACTTAAAAGCAAAAAGTAAAGTTTTGTTTCCTTCTCTTTGTCAGGAAACAACAAGATTTAACTGCAGCAAATTGAATGAAATGATGATTCTTACATGAATCTAGGGGATTCCAACACAAAATACCTGTGTAAGAGAAAGCTTGAGAGTTCATAAGCCAATTATCCCATCCTTATTTCCTCACTATCTCTTTTCAATTGGAAAACTAAAATAAAACTGTTCAAAAGGCATTTTTTAAATTACTTTATATGACACTCCAGACTTCCATGTGCAAGCATTTAAAGAATTTAAAACTAAGTTTACTTTATGGAGTTTACGGTACTTCTAGGTATAGTGCAGTCTGATGTATTTAAAGCCTCTCACGGCATGGAGTAGGAAGTCAACTTACCGTTCTCGCTCTCCTGTTTCTATTAGCTTTTGGTTAATGGTTGCTCTCATCTGCGCATCTTTATTCATTTTGGAAATCTGGGTTTTCCACAAACCTACACAGAGCAAAGTAGAGTTTCGACAAATGCTGGTGTCATTCACTGAACAAAAAAAAGTGACCAGAACAGAATGAATGACATGAGTGTTCTGTCCACTGACACATCCCCGCGGCTAATGACCGGAGCACCGGCGTGTGACCGGCTCAGGGGTGAGCTCGGCACGGCACCCACCCGGCTGCCCGGGCTCCGGCAGCTCACCGGGCCCCGGCAGCTCACCGGGCCGCCGCGGGCACGGCCCACCCTCTCCGCAGCCCGGCCCTCCCGCCCGGCAGTCCCGGCGCTCGGCCCGCCCAGCGGCGCCGCGGACTGAGGAGCGGCGCGGGGGAGGCTCGGCCCGTTTCGCTCCCGGCTCCCGGTTCACCTCCCGGCTCCCGGTTGGCTCCCAGCTCCCGGCTGGCTCCCGGCTCGCTCCCGGCTCACCCCCGCCGCAGCGCCGCCGGTCCGTGCAGCAGAGGCGGAGCCGCCGGCAGGACGCGCCGCGCGCCACCACCCTCAGCCCTCCTGGGCGCGGGTGCCGCCGGGAAATGCAGTCCGGGCTCGACGACTACAGCTCCCGGCGCGCCCCGGGCGTGCGGCCGCCTCCTGGCCCGGACTACGGCTCCCAGCATGCACTCCGGCGGCCGGGCTCCCGCGCGCCCTCCTCCCGTGGTGCTCCGCGTTCCCCGCCGCGTTCCCCGCGGGCCCGCGGAGTTGGCGGCGCTGCCCGGAGTTGTCCCGGGGCCGCGGGATGGCGGGCGCCGCCCACTGCTCGCTGCAGGCCAAGCGCCTGCTGCTGGACCCCAAGTTCGAGGGGTACAAGCTGTCGCTGGAGCCGCTGGCCTGCTACCAGCTGGGGCTGGACGCGGGTGAGGAGAGGGCGCGGCGCGGGGCTGATCCCGTGGGCATCCTCGGGCAGCGCGGGGACGGATCCCGCCGCGCTCCCTGCGGCGGCCCGAGGTGCAGGAGGCCCCGAGCTGGGGCAGCCCGGCCCTCAGCAGCCGGAGCCCGAGCGCTCCGTGCCGGCTCTCCCCGGTGTAATTGCTGCGGCTGGCCCGGGCCGGCCGGCGGCCTCCCCGCCTGGCGGCTCCGCGGTGCACCGAGGGGTCTGCCTTGTCACCCCTCTGCCTGAGCCTGCTCCTGCTGCGCTTAGCTCCTAAACGAGTACGGAAACCTGTCCTAAATCTGCTCTTGCGTGTACAGGCGAGGTGAGGCCAGATGACCGGCTGAGGTAGTTCACAGCGGAGCGTGACAGAGCACATGCGTTTTAGAGAAATCCGTATGAAATTCACGTCTTGTACAAACTTCAGCAAATTAGCTGTTTTTCTTTCTTACTCTGCCCAGGTGGATCTTCATGCCATGCATTCCATGCCCTGCTTTCTCTGCCAAGCATCATTAGTATTTGAGATGCTGGTCCATTAACAGGCTAATTCACTGAGGAGTACATTAGCATAAAGTCCTGTTGGGTATGTGCCTACAGTCTTAGCCATGCCCTGAAATATCTCAGCAATCTGCATTTACTGATTTGAGAAATTCAGGTCTTTTTGCAAGGTGGATAAATTAGTTTGGTTTTCTTTGTAAAGCTGAGACACAATTTGTGTGGACTAATCTATATCTCTATATATTTACAAAATAATATACCTGTCTACAGAATGACCTATTACAAGCTACTTTAGTTTTGTGTAGAACATATTGTATTTGTAGTAGATCAGGAAGGTATGTTTGCCATGCTGAGTTGTCAGCAGTAGGAAGTTTTTAGATAAATTTCATATTGACGGTTAAGTGAATGAGACTGTGAGTGCATATATGGTAGGACTGGAAAATTTAACAAGAGTAATATTTTTACTGTAAGACTGCTGTAATGGTCAGCTTTCAAAAGACAGCCAAAAAGCAGGTGAGTGTGCTGCAGTTGTGTCAGATAGCAGCAGTGTAGCATTGGTGCACTCCCTGAGTTTGTCTCTTATTTGCTGTTCTGCCTATGGTCAAGCAACCGTTGTGGTTCTTGGATAGTCAGTTGCACCTGTTCTAAATAGGTGAGGGTTACAAATCTTCATGAAAATACATGAACAATGGAGTTGCTAATGGAGAGATGGATCTACTCGGTTCTTGTCTGTACAGATATTTTATAGAGGATTGATATGTGTGACTGTGTTATTTTCTTTTCCCACTTCCCACAGCACAAGACCTTGACTTGTTTCTGTCAAACTTACTGAACTGTTCTACAGAGTCACTAATGCTAACTTATACTTCCTGTTCTGTGTGTGCATATATAGATATAGATACTGGTCTTCTAAAGAGTGGTAAGCTTTCATTGTTGTTCTTGTGTTTTGGAATTAGTAACAGGAAATGTATCAGGCCTTGTATCTGTGTTCCAGGTGTTTTGATTGCAGCTTGCTCTTCGGCCATACAGCTGTCTCTTTCTCCTTTCTGGTTTTCTTTTGTGTCCTTCAAGGCAGTTAACTCACAGTGCAGAGGTGTTCTGTACCTGACTTTTGTATTTCCTAGTGCCAGTGGTCTATACATATGTTAGATTTAGGGTATCCTTCCAAAATTTGATTTTTGTGTTGTGCAGGAGTAATGGGTTGAGTTGTAGAGACTGTGGGCGGTAGTGGATGTGTAGGCTGTGGCTTTTTCAAAATACTGTGTGGGAGAAGAGACCAGTATTGTGTGGGAAGGCCAAGAACTTCTGCTTTCCAGCACACTTGTGTGCAGATTCAAAGCTTCTAGAACATGATAGTTGGTAGTTTTTGGATTATTAACTAAATATTTGCCACTGTGTGAAGAATTTGATTTAATTTCCTCAAAGTGGGACTGAGTACAATAGCTAAAAAAGTCAAATGTTTAGGGACACTGTCAGTACAAGTATTTCTGATTTTATTCACAACTGTTTGCAAAAAATAACACAGTAGAATCTGGAAGATTAATATAAAAAGGCTCATAAAGTTCATAAGCCAATTATCCAATCCTTTATTTCCCCACTATCTCTTTTCAATTGGAAAACTAAAATAAAACTGTTCAAAAGGCATTTTTTAAGCTACTTTATATAACACTCCAGACTTTCATGTGCAAGCATTTAAAACTAAGTTTACTTTATGGAGTTTACTGTACTTCTAGGTGTAGTGCAGTCTTGATGTATTTAAAGCCTCTCACGGCATGGAGTAGGAAGTCAACTTACCGTTCTCGCTCTCCTGTTTCTATTAGCTTTTGGTTAATGGTTGCTCTCATCTGCACATCTTTATTCATTTTGGAAATCTAGGTTTTCCACAAACCTACACAGAGCAAAGCAGAGTTTCGACAAATGCTGGTGTCATTCACTGAACAAAAGAAAGTGACCAAAACAGAATGACATTTTTTTTTTGTTTGTTTTACAGAAAAAGATTGAATGAGTGTTTGTCTCAAATGACCTGAGATTTGTAGTTCTGCCTGTGTGGCATCCCAAATTTGGTGGCAGGGAGAAGAGGAATAATGTGAGTTTTAGAGTACTTGGAATACATAACAATAAAAATAAATAAGTGCTTGTTCTTAAGTAGAAGTGAGTTTTAATTCAGCTGTAGTTGAAGTATTTGAAGTTGAAGTTATTACAAACTTGCATAGTGGACTTGGGCGTATCAATCTTCTCTCAATACTTCTATCTTTGTTTTTATATTTATCTATTTTCATGAATTTCACTGCTAGCTGTTAAATAAAATGACCAAAAAACTATCCTGTGGAATTGATGCAGTCTTCAGCCTCTGGAGCGGGTGGATAGCAGCATGTGGTGTATGTCATGTTCCTGAGGACTACAGTGAGCTTCATTTTCTGACCATCATGAAAAACTTAGTGTTCAGTTCTAATATGCCTTCAGCTGGTTGACTGTGGTTGTCAGGAATTTGCTGTGGTCAGATGTGCAGCTGACAAAGAAATACATTTTAAGAAACAATTTATTTATTAGATCTGTGATAGAAGGTGATTCTGTAGTAAATTTCTTAAAATGTATGGTCTCAGTGAAGAAGATTGGGGGAAGTAAGATACCTTCCCTTCTCATTTGAATACTATGATTTGCATGTTTTTCTTTTATTTCTTCCTTATTCCATCCCATTCTGACCTAGTTAATGCTAAACTGTCACTTGTTTTCTCATCTCTCTTCCTGGTAATATATTTCAACTAGTAATGAGTCCTGTATTATGCTTTTAATTCCTAGCTCTTCACTGTAAATTTTGTCTTTCTCCTTACCTTTTAAAGATTACTTCCATACCTTATTTTCAAATGTTTCGTTTGCATTGAGTTTTGGAAAGCCTTATTTTTTAGGTCACTGAACGTTTAGGAGGTACAAATGGTTATCTCTTCTGCTCTAATCCGAGCTCAGCAGAGTCCAAAGCAGAGATTGTGGGACAAATGCTTTTCTCCAGCAAGGAACATGTCCAATTTGCACAACATTTTTAAAGGATCGAGGCCTTTGCTGTTTACTGGTTAGATGCCTCATAATTCCTTTTCCTTTCAAGAGTCTTGGAATTTATTCAGATGTGGATATCCCTGATCCCCTTCCTCTCTATCTTGTCTGTTTGGCAGGACCACTGTACCTCTAATGTAGTAGTGGATGCTTTTCAGTATCGCTTCAGCTGGAAGGCAGAGTAAGCATTGGCTCAGAGATTGAGCTGCTGATGTAGGCCAGTAGCATATAGGGAGAATATGTTCCTTTGATCACAAAGTGCATTTGTCAGTTTTGTCCCCTTTTTTGAAATAGGTTGTAATTCATGCTGCTTAGAAGGCCTGCTTCAGTGAAAAGTTGCCCATTAGTAGTGCTACATGGAAAACATATTTGTGACTTTTCATGGAGCAAAAGGCACTGGTATGTTTCAAACATTTACAGAGATTTTCATTTGCATTTTACATTTGCATTTGAAAATTTAAATATTAAAAAGAGTGTTTAAAGTAATGTATGGGAAATAGTAGGAAATGGTGAGCTTTTTGACACATTTGCAGCTGTAATTCATAGAAGTTTAGGTCTCAGGCACATATTTACTCAACAACAACGAGATGCTGCCTTTAACAATGAAGGTACATAAAAACATTGTTTTTATAACTAAAAGAAAAAGTGTTAATGCAGGGTTAGAAGGATCTTTGAATACTGATACTAGAAAATAAATTATCTCTTCCACTAATAGACCAGTGTGTCTGCAATACAAAATTGCTTCCACTGGGTGGCAGTGCAAAATAAAGCATGGCATACAAGCATATATTTGATGCCACAAAATATGGTGGTATAATTACTTTGCACGTTTTGCAGTTTTGTAAAGTTGCTTTGCTGTATTCAGGAAAACATCTAAAAATGGAGGGTCTGTTTGGTTGTTCTTCATCCTTTTTTTCTCCGTGTTTCTTTTTTTTTCATCCCAGTTCTGCTTCATAGTGTTTGGTGGCAGATGTAAGACCTCTCTATTCATTTAAAGTATAGGTTCCTTGAAGGTGTTCTTTATTCAGAGAAGAATTTTTTTTTTTTTTTTTTTTACATTGCAGACTAATAATTATAATAAGATCTAACTAGGGATCTTATAGTAACAGTTAGGTTAGGGATAGGTTACTTCTTCTGTTGGTTCTCATGAATTGCTTTGTTATTAGTGCTTTTGCATTTAAGTAAAGCATTGTGAGTGCAAAGCTTTATGTTTAAACTAATTTGAGTCCAATTATTCTTTCAAAGCATGGAACTAGTAGAGATAAATACATTTCTAGAAGATAGCATAGTTTTCTTTATACTGGTCCAAAATATCCCATGCAACTAGGGTGTTGGGAAATAACATTAAAGCTGAGATTTAGTTTATACATTCTGTATACTTACTTTCTTTTCTGGTATGAATAGCAGTGTATGAATCAATGTTGCTGGGTTATCACGGTGCAGGTGTGTTTATCAGAAATTTGAAAGAGACCATGTTCTGTTAAATAGCTGGCATTGACTGCTGCTTCTTAATTGAACCCAAACAGACTAGTGAATCCATTGAGACTGGTGCATTAGTCTGACTCTTAGAAATCATATAAAAAAAAAAAAAAAACCAAAAAAAACACCAAAAAACCAAACCAAAAACCCAGGAAAAAAATTTAAAACCTTAATACATACCCTAAAACAAACCCAAACCAAACAACAACAAATCAGAAAAAAATCCTGATAGAGCAACCAAATTACAACTCATAAAACTGTGTAACTGTGAGATTGAATAAGGTGATGATCTGATCGAAGTATTTCTTCTTTTCCATTTATATTAACTTACCTTTCTCTGAATTTACTTTATTAAAAGTCTCAATTTCTTTTCTCTTTTCTCCTTTACTTTTTTGCACTCAGCTCTATTGGTTTTCTCTTTCTTTTGAAGGACCATCAAGAAACCTTGAATCTTGAAAGCTGTAGAAAGGAAGGAATGAATTTCACCCTAGTGTAGAATTTTCTATAAACTGTGTTAAGTACATGGTATGTGATAGCAAATTGTAGTTGTGTACAGATTTTACTTGGTCACAGTATGGGTTTCAATTAATGGAAAATGGAATAGGTTCTTTAATTGCTTCATCTTGGCAGAGCTACACATGTGTATGATACGTTCTGAAAGCAGTTGGCTACCTCATTTGAAGGGTTTGGTGACAAGACAGGACACATTTGTCAGATTTCCTAGTTTAAAATCACCTATGTTTTATATAGTTTCTGACTTATGTTTATGTGGAATTAATTACATGTTGCAATAATACAAGGGATTTGGATTTCCTATTCCTGACCCCCTTTATTATTCAGGGCTTATCAGAACTACAGTCTAGAAAACTCAAGGACAGAGGGCTCATATTCTTCCAGATTTTATAAAGTTTATCACCTTACAATCTGCTAATCAATAACTTATTGTTCCAATAATCTTCATGAAAAATTGTACATTTACTTCAGGAATCATCTAGTTTGTAGTATCAAGACTGTTTAGTTACAGTTCTGACAGGTGTAACATAACTAGGGGAATGGGGAGGGAGAAGTGGAGAAAGGAAGCCTTACCATTTGAAGGGTTTTGTGCTAAAAAATCTTTACATGTTTTTACATGTATATTCTAATTTCATAGGATCAGCTATACAGGAAGTAGATGATACATGCTTGGTTTCACTGAAAAGAAATATCCTAGATTATATTTGGTTTGGTCTTTAATTGTTTACAAACATTCATATCATTTCTTGTTGTGTTGGGGAAAATATCTCTTTGATAAAGCTCAGTTACACAAACAGCTTTAAAATGCATTTTCGCAATATATTCTTTTTTTTTTTTACAGTGTAATTTAGAGTAAAATATTCTAACTAATTAAAGTAGGAGTTGGAATGAATAGCAGTCCCTGCTATTAAGGCAGGTGTATTTTCTTCTCAGTCCTTTGTTGATATTCTAGCTTGTTTTGACGAACCATAGCTTGTGGAACAGTAATTTATTAATTGCAGAGGTACGGAAATCCCTCGTGTGTGGTGAATATGAATAATGATTTGATCTGATCTGGGTGGAATTAAAACTGATGGTTTGCAAATATCAACAGTGATTAGGAGACTAATTGCTAATTATGCTGGCATTTTGCAAGCATTTTGTATAGTATGATTGGATTTTTTTATTAATCAGGCAGTATAATCTTGCATAGTTTCCTAAAGCCACTGCTATGTTAATAGCCAGTGTCTCTAATGGGGCCTGTTCAGAACCGTATAGGGATGGTCTGGTTGGTGAGTTTGTGATAGCTGTCCAATGGCACTGATGGCACTGCCAAATGAGCTGCTCTTCGCAGGAATTGGTGTTCTGCCACAGTAAACTACTTGTGCTGCAGTAGGGTTTAAGTAGATGCTAAAGAAAAGTAAGAAGTCTGAATGCTGCTGCAGAGAGTTGTGAATGGTCCCTGTTAGGGGGTGGGCTGGAAGTGAAATACTGGAAGTAGATTTGCTCTGTTTCTGTGCAGAAAAGGGAAAAAAGTAGAAGTTGAAAGATTAGGAGCTACAATAACTGTGAACTGCTTCTATGAGCAGGATTAGCCTGAAGTGCTTTCCCCATGCTCTGGGCTTGAGCACTAATCATCATGGACTGACAGAGTTTAGTGTAACTTTCTATAGGATTTTTCTTGTGTGAAGTTCAAGGTAAGTTCCCTGCAGGAAAGCTAAGAATCCTGGATTGACTGTATTGGAGAATGAAATGGAGTTCTGGTCTATCTTAGATTATTTACAGAACAATAGACTAGACCTCTGCTAATGTATTTTGAGATGTTTGGACTACAGCTGCTTCATCTCTGTATAGATATGGAATAGGAGGAAAAAAGCTGCATGTAATCTAAATAAAATCCTGGTTAGTCTTTGGCAGATAATCCAGTTCTGATTACTGGTAGTTGAGTAGATGTCTTCTGTTCAGAAAAATCTTGCTCAAGTGAATTACTGTAGGTAGCATGCTTCTTGCCTTGAAGAAGGTAGTATTCTAGTGAACAGCCATTCTTCGCAGCCTTTTTCAGTTAGAAAAACTTAGTCTGAAATTTTGATTTTATCTTGGACATTCTAGAAATTTGAACCTCAGGGTGCTACTTTGTTTTGTGCTTTTGGTGTTTTTTTTTTTTTTTTTTTTTTTTTTTTTTTGTAATTACTGTGAACTAAGTCTGCTTTGTACAGTTTTAATCTTTTGCCTTGCAAGTGTTAGTAGAGTAGTTCAGAATTTAAGACCATTAAATCCATGTGGTTTTATGTAATATTTCTTTTGGCTGCTGTTTTGCTAGAGTAACTATAGAGCAGACTTTTTTTCCCTTACTGTAATACAAAGTAGGTTTGACATTGTTGTTGCATGAGTGTAGAGGTGTGTTTCATCCTGTGAGGGTTATTGATAAATTGGACCTCAACACATGCTGGTGAGAGACAGGGTGGAGGTACTGGGTTTGCATGGCAAGGTTTTGGTACAGGGGGGCTACAAGGGATGGCTTCTGGGAGAAGCTGCTAGAAGCTTCCCCCACGTCTGACAGAGCCAATCCCAGCCGGCTCCGAGATGGACTCGACGCTGGCCAAGGTGGAGCCCATCAGCCATGGTGGTAGCATGGAAAAGTACTTGGAAAAGTATAGAAAGTTGCTGCACAAGAACTGCAGCCAGAGAGAGGAGTGAGGATGTGTGAGAGAAACCACTCTGCAGGCACCATGGTCAGTGAGGCAGAAGTGGAAGGAGGTGCTCTGGGTGCCAGAGCAGAGTCCCCTCAGCCTGTGGTGAAGACCACGGTGAGACAGGTTGTTCCCCTGCAGCCCATGCAGGCCCACAGCAGAGCAGAGATCTGCCTGCAGCTTGTGGAGGACCCCATGGCTGGAGCACGTGGATGCGTCTGACTGAGGCTGTGATGGCATGGAAAATCCATGCTGGAGCAGGCTCCAGTAGGACCTGTGACCTCATGGGGAGAGGAGTCCACACCGCAGCAGATTTGGTGGCAGGACTTGTGACCCCACTGGGTACCCATGCTGGTGTAGTCTTTCCTGAAGGACTGTGACCTGTGGAAGGGAGCCACTCTAGAGCAGTTTGTGAAGAATGCAGCCTGTGGAAACAACTCACTTTAGAGATGTTTGTGAAGGGTTGTCTCCTGTGGCAAGGACTCCATGCTGGAGCAGGAGAAGAGAACGAGGAGGAAGGAGAAGCAGAGAGGTGTGAACTGACCTCAACCTCCATTCCCTATCTCCTGTGCCACTGGAGAGGGGAGGAAGGAGTGACCAGTGGGAGTGAAGTTGAGCCTGGGAAGAAGGGAGGGTTGGGAAGGGAATGTGTTTTAAGATCTGTTTTTATTTCTCATTACCCTAGTCTGATTAGCAGTAAATTAAAGTAATTTCCCCAGATTGAGTCTGTTTTGCCTGTGACAGTAATACGTGAGTGATCTCCCCTTGTGCTCATCCTCCTCATGAGCCTCATGTTTTCTCTCCCCTGTCCAGCTAAGGAGGGAAGTGATAGAGTAGCTTTAGTGGACATCTGGCATCCAGCCAGGGCAAACCCACCACAATAGGCCGCTGTAAATGGTAATGAGATAATCAAAGCAAATTACTACATTGGCTTTCAGGGTGGATGACTTGCTTTCCAAGTTTATGGTGAAATTTTAAACTACGTATACATAATGTATTTTTCTTCAAATAAAGCAAAACTATGAAATGAAAATGGAAGAATTCTTTTTAAATTATTAGTTTGAATTGTAAATTACTAAGTTGTAAATAAATAATTGTTAAAATAGTCTTTTTCTCTTCCCTCCAGCTGTAGCAGAAGTGCAGCTTCGTGATGATCAATATACCCTTGACCACATGCGTGCTTTTGGCATGTATAATTATCTTCACCTTGATTCCTGGTACCAGGATAATGTCTACTATGTTGATCAGTTTGGAAGGGTTATGAACCTATCAGTGACTCTGGTAAGAATAAAATCTGTTTTTAAACCACTGAATTGGAAAATATGGGAGCAGATGAGATACAAAATATTGCAAGTAAGATCAAAATGCAGAAATTGGGGGAAGCTATTGTCAGGAAGATAAGTGGAAGATATTTCAATAAAAATGCATTTCACCAGGAAGAATAAAAATATTTTAAGTGAAGTTTCTGACTTCCTTGTGTTAATACTATTGCATTAGTGTTGCTGCAGTCTGTGTTGCAATAGCCCTGTCTGCTGCTTAAGGAGACAGCAGCACTCAGGAGTGGAAGATGCTTATGGCCAAAAGGAATAACGAAAGCCAGAGAGTTCACAAAAGCTTACAGAGTTTTGTAGTGAGTTTCACATTTGGTATGGAAATTGAAATGTTAGTCCCTGACCCCTTACTACAAGCACAGAGCAGTGGGCTGATGGGATGTTCAGGGTCCAGGAGGTGCTGCCTGGGCTTGGTCGTGGGGTACCTGCTTATGGGTTATTTTCTACACTTGGAAAATAGGCGAGCCACTTTCTATACAGGTTAGTTATCATGTAAAGTTTTTTCTTTCAGTCCCTTCTGGAAATAGGTTGGAGGGCTTAGGGGGTCTCTGGTGATATTACCTTCTTCCTGCAGTCCCTGTCCACATCCACTTCTCCACACTGTTCCTGCATGCTTGCTGTACAGTGCTGTGCTTATCTCTAGGAGCCAGAACAAGGACATTTATCCCAGAAAAGTGATGTCCTACCTCTGTGTGGCCCCTGTCTCCAGCCACATCCTGTTCTTTCTCACAGTGTGTATTGCTGACAAACCTTGATTGAGTCCACAGCCTATGGCTATCACTGCTGGACACATCACCTTAGCTCTTTTCTTTTAGGCTTGTACATAGAGTTACATCTGTTTCCATTCTGGGCAAGATGGACATGACAAGCTGAAGGATAGGGAAGATGTTTTTTTTCTAGTTGCTTTTCTCTTTCTCCCTGACATTACTTGATATTTGTTTGTTAGCTTGAAAACCCAGTTATTGTATGTATGTTAGAATTAGAAATGCTTAATCTAGACATCATTTGTTGGAGGTAAAAAGATGCTGGTGGCTGTGAGGGAAGTTAAAATATTGTAAGCAAGCTAGACCAAGTCTGAAATTTCTGCTTTTATACTGGTGGTCCTAAGTAATCAAACTGTATTTCTTTTAAGCAATTTTAATGCATGGATGCTTTTATTTCCTTTACAAAACTATACTTCATTTCAGAGAGGGGAGGACATGGTTCTATGGACACCATGTTTCTGGCACATACAGTTGTAGTGCTTGGGCATTAAGAAACAAGCGACTGTATGGAAAGGAAAGTACACATTGTCATACTGCCAGAGTTTGACTTGTAACCCTGTCAGACAAAAGAAAACACAGGGCTATGTGTGGGTTTTTGAGAGCATGTGGCTTAGCCTGTGCAAGGTTCTGGGGACAGAAATTACTAGGTCAGGACTAAACTAAGAGAAATTCTGCAACTATAGTTTTAGATTTTCAGGAAATAAAGGTTTCCAGAGGATGGTAGGGTGAGAACTGAAGCTGCAAGATATTCCTTTGCTTTTCACAGTATATAGCAGCTGGAGACTTTGGCAGACTCTTACTGTGACAAAATAATCTTCTAGGACTCCTTCCAAAACTTTTGAGATGATCTGGATTCCTAGTAGAAACATCTAAAAGAAAGCCTTCTCTTACCAGTGGCTTGTCATAATCTCATTTTTTGTTTTATCCTTTTATCCCTGGCTTGCTGCTGGATGCCCACCCAAATACTCTCTCATGCTCCCTATTCAACAAGATGGTGAGAAAAAAAGAGAGAAAAGCTTGTGAATGAGCATAAAACCAGGGAGATCACTTACCAATTACCACGAAAGCAGACTTGAGCTTGGGGAAAATTATTTAATTTATTGTCAATTAGTACTAGTGTAGGCTGGCAAGAAAGAAGGTCACACAAAGCTTGTACCAGGAACAAGCTCCATTGTTCAGAAACTTGTACTTGCTCCACTGTGTACTTTTTCATGGACAATAGTGTAGATATCTGTTCTCTGTGGGTTTTAGGAGGACAGCCTGCTTTTCCATGGTCTGCTCCAAGGGCTGCAGGCAAACCTCTGTTCCACACCACTGGCTTAGCTGACAAGCTCAGCTATCTCCAATGGAGAGTCCAGTGGACCCAGCTGGAAGTGGAATGTGCACTGGGCAACCCTGGCCCTTCCTCACTGAGGCCACCCCTGCAGGTCTCCTCTGCCTGCACAACACAGACACCCAATACATTCCTTCATTAGGAGGGCACTACCTGTTTAAATTTATTTCTTAGCAGATAAAAGATTTTACAACAGCCAATAAATTGACCTTAAAATTATTCTTCCCTAGGACCTATTTCGTGATAATGGCATTTGATTAATATCTGGTCACAAGTTTTGGTTCCACCTGAAGGGGGAAATAAAACTGATTAAACTGTGAAATAAATAGGCACCATCTTCTGTCCTAATACACGATACTGTGCTGTTTTGCAAAAGAAACATGTTTGCATATGAATAAAAAGGAATGTGTGTTCAGAAACGTCAACAAGGTGTCTCATTACAAATGTGCCCAGCCATATATTAGTCAAATGTATATTAAAAATAGCATTGGTTTTGGCCAAGTACAGCTTACAATTAAAATTAATGTCAGTCTTCTTTAAAACAGAAGATGAAACAGGGTAATGTGTTCATCCTAAAATCAGAGTGAAAGAACACATAGGCTTTCTAACATCATTAT
This sequence comes from Lonchura striata, assembly GCF_050655825.1. Lineage (NCBI taxonomy): Eukaryota > Metazoa > Chordata > Aves > Passeriformes > Estrildidae > Lonchura > Lonchura striata. Next base: position 139,454,840 of record NC_140704.1, on the reverse strand, counting down.
TTCTGGTTTTATTTCTTATTTTGGTTGTAGCTTTGGTTCTAATATGACAGTGGGTTGGCTATCCGTATATCATGAATTATCCCTGCAACTTAGATGTTTAAACAGATGTCATCTGTGAAGGAAAAGAAGTGCACATAACATCATGCACTTAAAATCACACAAAATTGAAAAAAGAAAAGTGATCAACAGAAGCAGTTCTTCTGTATTGATGGATGAGTAGTATTTAGGTGGGTTTTTATACCAGCTTGAGGAAATTGTTACCCTTACTTGGCTGGAAATGCTGTATAATAGGTTTAACCTTCTCCTGTTACAGCTGTTGGATTTTTTTCATTCGGTATGCCAGCAGCAATCAATACTTTGCTTTAAACACCCAGTGGGCAGGGTAGTGATGGGATTACTGATTTGAGATTTTTTAATTGGTCATGTTTTTATGCATCTGACTCAACTTTTTTGATTGGTGTTTGCAGCATTCATATATAGCTGCAGAACATTCAAAGTTTTCTCCTTTAGCAGCTGGACTTGGTTTCTTGACCTTAAGCTCTTCTTGCAAAGACAACTTGGTTTCTTTTTATGCTCAGATAATCAAATTGAAAAATTGTGGCAATAGGAACTCATCTCACACTTAATCAAAATCCTTAATGGCATAATCTTTTCATCTCTTTAATTTCCAATAAGAATTAGCTATGGAATACTGTTTCTGTAATTTTCAGTTAATTTCAGTTCAGAACAACTGTTAGTGGCACCAGACACAATGTGGAAATTCTGCTTGAAACAAGACAGGATAAGAAAGCAAATAGAGAACAACAAAATCTTTCATTGTTGTGTTTCAGAGTGTTAAATACTTGTCTCTTTGTTATTCAGAATGCTGGGTAAGGACATTTTTTTTCAATTAAAGAGATGTGTCAAATGCCTAGGTATTTTGATTTTTCATAAAAACTTTGTCTTGTATTTGTTACTTCTAATTTGTGGGAATTGCCACATGACTTAAAACTTCTCTTTTTCCCTTTCTTTTTTATTCCTTTATTCCTTACTTATTCCCAGTTATTTCCTTGAAAAAATTAATTTTTATTTTAAATCTTTTACAAAATATCCCATATTTGTACAGTATTGTCATTTAGCCCCAGCTGACAACTAAGTACAATGCAGCTGCTTGCTCACTGCTGCTCCTCCATCCCCAGTAGGTTGGCAAGGAGACCAGAAAAGGTAAAACCCACACACTGAGGTAAGAACAGTTTAACAATTTATATAAAGCAAAATTTAATAATAAGAACAACAAAAATAATAGTTATAGTGAAAAGAGAGAACAAGGGATGGACAATACAGTTGCTCACCAGTGCTGACCGATGCCCGAGCAGTGTCAAGTTGTTTTAGCCAGTTCTTGCTGGTATAATACATGACTACAGACTCTCACCATCCCCTCATGCTTCTAAAGCAGGGAGTTACTATGACCCCAGTTAACCACCTAGTGAACAAGGAAACAGTCAGTCAGAAAGCTAATATGACACAAGGGGATTTGAGAGGAGGTTTTGTTTCATCTTCAGGGAAGTCCATTATTTTCATTGTCAGAATGAGATTAGAGACTGTTCTAATAAATGCCTAAAGTTAAATTAGTGAACAGAAAGGTTGTGAAGAAGATAATTTCCTTTCTTGCCTATTGAAAGAAAATTTGAAAGGTTTGTAGTAAAGATTGTTTATAATTTTTTCAGGAGATTTGAGTTCTGAAATTCCTGCTCAATGCTGATAATTCTGATGTGAGCTTTAGAAAATTAAGGAGTTGATAATTTTTTATTCTAATTGCATCCAAAACTAATTGAAGCTTATTGTTAAAATGCACTTGAAGGCTGACAAAAGTGTGGTCTTCTGTAATATTATATAGTATGTCCCTATAAGTCACTGTTAAGAAGAATGATGCTTCCTTTTTCCATGATTAGATACGCAGGATTTTGACTTTTTTTCCCTCGGGTCAGTAATCATTGCTAGTTACAATGGAGAATTTTCTACTTTGTAGGGAAAAAAAAGCCTTTCAGTGAAATGTGAAAATTAAATAAAATATGAGGAAGCCAAAATTCATTGTATCTAGTGATTGTGTGATACTTTTTTGGGTTTTAGGTTTGGTTTATTTTGGGTTTTTTCATTTCAATTCTTTCATTCTCTCCTTCTGAATGTGTTATAAATTAGCAGAATAGTCCAACGGGTGTAGGTGACACAACTGACTCCAGAAACTGACTCTGAATGCTTCTAATAATTAAAAATTTGTGAATTTTCCATTGCAGGTTTCACAATCATCTTGTTGCATACAGTAATCTCTAATAGCAATTTAAGTAGGCCCAAAAGGCAGGTGGCGGGCAGACTATCTGTTTGTTATCTGGTCTTTTTTTGCTGTTGCTTATTAAAATGGTACTTACCCAAATGCAATATCTTTTGCTTACCTTTCAGGATGTGTTAAATGCACATCTGATTTTACTAACGTCTGGAAAATAGGAATGTTTTGAAATGCCCTCAAAGGCAGGGTTCTCAATAAATGAGGCTGCTGAACGCTTTACGTGCAGTGTGCTCTCTCTGTACTGCATTGACGTGCACAAGTGCAAAGGACTCTTCTGCAGATGGTCCTTTGTATGTATATTTTTGTCTGCTTTATTTCACAGGGCAGAATGAGTAAGTTTCTTTTGCTAGAAGTAGATTATTCCCCCCAAGCTACTTACTGATTATTTGAATGAAAATAGAAGGACAGAAGATGCTTAAATTATTTGTGGCTCAATATTTGAGGTCTATAATGAGACACAGTTTTAATCTTGAATGTTTTCACTGCTATTTCTTAGTCTCACGCCTTACTATGTTAAGGATGGACCTGAGACTAAGAAACATTTTCTGTTAGGGAATCAAAAATTACTTGTTTCCCACCCAGGTTATCAATACAAAAGTATGCTTCTGTTTGTGCTTCTTTTTACATACTTGTCAATATCTTCAAAACTGTCCCTGTAACATTTTTCAAATTTGTTTTTCTATTTCTATAAATACATTTCTTTGTAAATATATTTTCATCTTAGTGACAGCAATGCTGATTTTTTAGTAATGAGGGAAAATTTTCCCTCTTGTTAAACAGAGGTTTCTGATTTGTGGACCTTTAGAAATAATTGTAGATCAACTGACTCGAAATGAACCTAGTAAAATAAAACAAAATATAGTTTCATTGGTTCTATAACTTTTTTTATGTTTTCAACATTGTCTATCGGTTGTTGGATTAAGAAGATAGATTGGGTTTAAAAAGGGATGATCTCTAAAGATCAGTCAGGCACCTCTTTTTTTTCAGAAATTCAAATACCTGTGGTTACACTAGCTTGTAAAGTACCTATGAATTTATCTAATTTTGCTTCATATATGATACATATATATATATATGTACATACATACATACATATATATATATAAACACTGTAAATTAGGGGAAATAACCATAACTTCCTGTGAAATGTTTCCCCAAAGATACAGCAAAGAACAGGAATTGCTTTTCCTTGTTACTACTGAAAGACCTCTTTGAAGAAAGCAGATCAGATTCTGCAGTCTATGAATCTATAAGAGGGACAAGGTGGTGAATATGGTGTAGGTTTGGAATTTTTAAATTATATTTTTTGTTTATTTTAGAATCTTAGAACAGCCCAGATGAAGGGATCTCAAAAGATTATATAGGCCAAACTTTCATGGTGAAAGGAGCCTAGATGAGGTTATCTAGCACTCTGTCCAGTTCTGTCTCGAAAACCTGATGGAGTTTCTGCCATGTCCCTGGGGAGGTTGTTCCAGTCATTGATTTATGTCATTGTAAAACTTCTCTTATGCCTAGATGAAACCTCTCCTAATGCAACTGTTAGCTGTTGTCCATTGTCTTCTCTTCGTGGCTTCTTGTGAAGAGAGAGCCCCTGACCTCCTTGTGGCTACCCTGGAACACTGTGGTGGTGTCTCCCCTGAATCTTCTCTAGGGAGACAAGGCCTAACCCCTTCAATCTTCTCACAAAGGGGAGTTTCTCCGGTCATTTGATAGTTTTCATGGCTGTCCTTTGCACCTTTTCCAATCTCTCCATGTCTTCTTACAACATTACTCCAGGTGGGACCTGACAAGCACTGGGTAGAGTGGATGATCACATCTCATATCTCTGGCAGTGATACTTGTGCAGATGCAGCCCAGGATCCCATTTACCTTTGATGCTGCAGCATCGCCCTGCTGGCTCATGGTCAGCTTGTTATCCCTGTTGCCCTCACCAGGGCTTCTTCCTGCCACACGGATCCTGGCCGGTTCTGAGCTCTCTGGTTGTTCCATTCCAGGTGCTGGACCATGCTGGTCTTTGCTTATTTTCCCAGTATTCTTGCTGCCTCATTCTTCCAGGCTCTCTGGCTCTCTGTGCCACATGTTTCCCTTGAGGGTACATGTCTAACCTAGTTTAGTGTTATCAGCAAATGGGGTGAGGGTGCTTCCCATCCTGTCATCCAGGTACCTCATGAAGATGTTCTGTGTGTGCCTGGTATCAATCCCTGGGGACCCCACTTGTGACAGACTGCCAGCCCATTTTATTTAACAGCTTCTTAGTTCAGTTGAAAAAATTCAAATTACTACGTTCTATTTCAGTTATTTAACAGATTATAGAGATGTGACTGTGATGTTGCTGAATCTCCAGTTTGCTTCTTATATTTTTCTGTGAGAATATTTTGTTTGTGCTCTTAATGCTGCAGCCTGGTCTACTTCATAAGTAGCTGAACAAGTTGTATTGCTAATAAAGCATGTCCTGATTGTTTTTTAAACTGTGACACTAAATCATTTTCAAATCATAAAGATTTTGTTAGAGTTTTCTTTTAACCTAACAAGCCTTTTGGGTTTTTGGAGATTACTTCAACAAACAGATGGAAATAAATCTTAGTCCTAAGCAGGCAGCAGCATGGCTGACATTCAATTAGCCAAATAATGATCAGAAAGTCAGTCACAAAGCCTTATTCAGCAAAGAAAGAGCTGTATGTGAGAGTGAAGGCCGAAGATAAAGTATAATCCCTAAAAGATGTGCTGGAAGACGTGCCACTGTACTTAATGAAAACAGTTGGAAATCCAATTTTAAGCATGAAAGCAGTTTTTTTTCTGTTAGAATTATCAGGAAATTAGGAACACAACACAGAACTAAAGCAGGACTTATGGGAACAGTTACTAGAAATATAGATGAAATTGTTAATATAACATCCATTTTGCACTGTTATTGAATCAAGCTGATTTGTACAAAATTAGAGTAGAAAATAAGTTTTTTTTTTTTTTTTTTTGTAAAATGTAATGTTATGCATAATTTAAAAAAAAATGTGTATGTCTTGATTGTTTACTGTAGAATTATATCATCTGTGCATTTTTTTCACCACAGTGTCTCTGTTTATTCCTGCTCAGAAGCTATCTGTAGTTCAGCTTAAAGAAGCTTGCAGTGTGGCACTGCAATGGAATGCCATATAAAGCTATCCTGACATGTAGTAGAATCATAAAATTGTTTAGGTTGAAAAATCCTTTTAGGATCATTCAGTCCCACTAGTCACCCAGCACTGCTAAGTCCATCACTAATCTGTGTCCCTAACTGCCATATCCACATCTTTGAAATATATCCATTGATAGTGACTGCACCAACTACCCTGGGCAGCCTGTTTTATAGGTTTTCCTGTTTTCCTTCTGGTGAGGGCAGCCTGTTTTATAGCCTGTTTTCCTTCTGGTCAGGAAATTTTTCCAGTTATAGTCTAAACCTCTCCTGGAGCAACTTGAGGACATTTCGTCTTGTCCTGTCACTTATTATTAGTGAGAAGAGACCAAACTTTAACTGGCTACAACCTCCTTTCAGGTATTTGTAGAGAACCATAAGGTCCCCCCGAGCCTTCTTTTCTCCAGGCAAAACCCCAGCTCCCTCAGCTGCTCTGCTCCTCATAGGAGTTGTGCTCCAGATCCATTCTTGGCTCCACTGCCCTTCTCTGGACACGATTCAGCCCCTCAGTGTGTTTCTTATAGTGCAGGGTCCAAACCTAAACCCAGGACCTGAGGTGCAGCCTCACCAGTTTGAGTACAATTCTGTGTGGCTTTATTTCTTTTTAAGTCTCCACATTTTTCCTGGGACTAGAATTATTTGAGGTAAGTGATTATTATATAGGAATGCTAGGGGAAAATAAAAGCCTTTTATAATGCAAAATATAGTTACTGCTTAAAATTGAAGAAAAAGAGCACTGAAATATGAATTCGAAAACACTCAGAGCCAATTTGATGAATTTCCACCACCTTTTCCGCATATGTGGGAATTATGCTTGCTGCCCGCTTTTTTCCAAATATGCTCAATGATACACAACACTGGTACATTGCTACTGAGATTTATTATTTTTAATTTGCCTCTAATATTTACTGAAATTAATAAATACTTCATAAAGGCTTAGTTCATGACTCTTTATTTATAGGACACTGCTCTGCAAAAACCAAGAGAAGTTTTCAGGCTACCAACAGACTTGACTGCATGTGATAATCGCCTTTGTGCCTCAATGCATTTCTCATCCTCCACGTGGGTTACCCTTTCTGATGGTACAGGAAGACTGTATTTAATTAAATCAGGCAAGCGTGGAAGCAGTGCAACTGAAAAGTGGGAGGTATGTCCTGCAATAAATAATATATTTAGGAGGTCTACACATATCCCTATCAAAGTTATCTAACTGCATTAATAATGATATTTGTTATCCTGCTTGGACATAACAAATACAATTGTTGCATTTCTGCCTGAAGTTGTGAGTCTCGTGTTCTGTGGTTAGTTCCTCTATTTATGAAGGTGAAGCTGGTAAAAAGTGCCTGCATTTTGTATCTGTTTTCTTTATTAGAGGGTAGTTTCCTAAGAAATCACAGATGTTTTAGTATTGACAGAAACATAGGTGTATATACTGAAGTGGAAGATTTCAACATGATGGATTAGCTCCTTTCTCTACATCTTTTGAGAGTTCAGTAAAGGAAATTAATCATCCTTTTTCTAGATGCTTGGTAATAAATAACACCTAGTTTTTATTCTGTGTGAGAATGCTGACACATTAATAAGTTACACTGAAGTTGTCAGTATAACAAAAATACAAGATTTATATCTGAGGTTCTGTCATCATTTAAATTTATTTGTTGAGTATGTACAGCACACAGTGGTTTAGAATTGTTTAGAGTAATGTTTAGTCACAACCCTATAAATTCTCAAACTTTATCAGGTTTCAATAACAACAGCTGGATTGAGTCTATATTCATTCAACTGCTGCAGCTTGAATTCTTTGTAATTTATTCTTTCATTTGTTCTTTCATTTTTATGTGTTAATCTTCTAGCAAATAATGCTTATTTTCTTATTTTTCTTCTCTGTTATTTGGATTCATTTTGGTTTTATCTTCTTTAGTTTTTTGCTGAATGAGTACTTTTTGAAAAAATTTGAAATACATGGTTTTTAGACTTAAAACTTCCAACTATAGGTACAAAATGTTTCATGCTATAAGATACAGAGTCTTTCTGTATGAAATAATTTTCATATAATAGAAATATTTTTATTAATTAATGAAATGCATAACTTTAATATCATAATTAATGACATTTTATATTCACAGTGGTGCCTAATAGCCTTTCAGTATGACAGTAATAGTTATTTATTCTGCCTACCTACCTCAAATATTGGATGGACTTTTCCAATCCATGTACATAAATAAAAACTTAAGAACTTCTAACCCTAGCTTCTCCTGAACATGAATATTATTCTCCTTCATTTCATTTTTGCTTTTTATTTCTTACTTCATAGAGGAGGAAAATGAGATATCTTTGCAAAGCTAAATAATGGCACGTTTGATGATTGAACACTGGCAATGATGTTTTGGACCTTTATGTCTTCTTTGCACATGTCAAGGTCTACAAAGATTTTCAGAATGTTGAAGTATCTAGAGAATTAGTGAGGGCCTTGGGAAATGCCTGCATTTTCACCTTGAGTGTGAGACTCTTTGCCCAGTTGATAGGCAGTGTTTATAGACCCTCTTGTTCTTGTTAGTTGCTGTACCTCTGTTAATTGCAGTGCTAAACAGCCACAATGCAGACAGGTTTGGGGATTTTTGTGCTTTGTTTAATGGGCTATTACAGTGATTGTTCAATATAAACAATAACGTTTAAAAATATTTCAGTACAGCAGCCTGATAGCCACAGAAGGAGAACCAGTAATGTGTGACATTTGTGGGTTCATATTGGCAGAGAGATTTGTGGGAAACAAACTGTTACTGATTTGACATTCCTGAAACCCTCCCCTGCTTTCTGTAAAAGAGCAAGGCTTCCAGCTGTAATTGTCTGACTTTTTAATTATGTTTTTGTCTTCTAGATTGTGTTTAATGAAGAACTAGGAAGTCCATTTATTGTAGCACACAGTGTTTCATTTGTAAAATCTGATGCACATTCAGTAGCTGTGCTGCTGCTTAGGGTAGAAAAAGATGAACTAGACACAAAAGGAAGTGGATTTCATGTTACTTTGGAATGGGTTACAATTGCAAAAGGAAAAGAGGGTAAGTGTTTTTCATCTATATTACTGGTGAGTAATGTTTAAAAAAATAAAAATGTTGTTTTTATTCTTTGCTTTAGAAGTTATTTTTGCACAGGTTCTGATATTTCTTTTCCACAGCTTAGATTTTACATAGGTAATTTTTTCTTATATTTTGAGATCAAGTTATTGGTTATGGACCTAAATTTTGACAGACATTTGGAAAACAGGAAGAAGTAAAGTTTTGCACTTGCGTCATTAAGACAATTAGAAATCAAGATAGCACTTTACTTGAATGTTATGAAATGCAACTTTTGTTTAGTTTGGTCTTGCAAAATCGAGGTTATACGGAACTATTTCTAACTAATTCTATTTTTTAAAATATTGTACAGCTGGATATGGGTCTTAAGTTTTTTTTAGTTGTTTTTTTTTAGCTTCCAATTAATGATGTAGGAGATTGGAAGTAGTATGAGATAAATGAAAGACCTATAGCATAAAAAGTAAATACTGCATATTTTAGGGTTTCCTGCAATAAGAGTATGAAGTTATTCCATTAATTTTTGACAAACACATTGAAAACATACTAGTATATTAATACCTACTAATTAATATTTTATCGTAATGAAGTTTTACAAATGATACTTTATATGTTCAGTATGACTGTGATATGGTCTTCCTCATTATGTTCCAAGAAATAAAATTTTGATACTGACAGAAACAAGATTTTAAACTAGTTGAACTAAAGTATTTGAGGCATACTGTCATATTATTAGCCAAATGTTCTTCCATCTCCAACATACATGTTATGGATAACATAGCATAGAACAGAATAATTCATTTGGAAATGACCTACAACTGTCATCTGGTCCAAGAGCCTGACCAGTTAAAGCCTGTTGTTAAGAGCATTGTCCAAATGCCTCTTAAACACTGACAGATGGGGCTTTGACCATCTCTCAAGGAAGCCTGTTCCAGTGTTTAACCACTCTCTCAGGAAATAAATGCTTCCTGATGTCCAGTCTGAACCTCATCTGGTGCAGCTTTGAACCATTCCCATATGTCCTGTTCCTGGCTACCAGGAAGAAGAGCTCAGCACTTCCATCTCCACTTCCCCTCCCTAGGAAGACTGTAGGTTGACCCTCAGCCGCATTTTCTCCAACCTAGACAAGCCTCAAGTCCTCACCTAGTCTTGACAGGACATTCTTTCCAGACCTTTCACCATTTGTGTTGCCCCCAGTGGCTTTAGTTGTTTCCTGCTGTTGAAACCTTGGATGATGGAAATATTTCTCAGAAGGCCACATGAGACCAACTGCCTTATGCTTTTGTGGCAAGCTAACAATAGAAAGAAACCTCTGAACATTACTGTTTATAACTTAGAAGAAAAACTAAATCAATAACATGGCCAGTATAGAACTGAAGACTGTTACTCATGAGAGCACCAACACAGACTTTTATTATATTTTTAATACTGTACTCTTTTGTAAAAAATTCTTTTTTACATTGTGTGTTTTATAACTTATGACAAATATTCTTGGAATCCATTAAAGTGGATTTAAAAATCTTTCAGAAAGTCTTGCCAGTCCTCCAGCATTTCCAGGGAACAAAAATTGTTTGAAATTACTGTCACTAGAGATGCAAATAACAAAATTCAAAGTAATCGTTAATTATGAAGAGAGAAATAAATTTTTATTTCGTTTAAACAAACATAGCACAAATCAGACTGCTGTATGAACCAGTCTCAAAGATAAAAGTTGTTTTGAGGAATTAAAATACTCTACAATCTCTTTCATCAGTAGTCATTTACTGTTGCTTGCCTTTCCTTGAAACTTTCTATTAATGCATTTTATCAAATCAGATTTTAATAAAAGTAAGTAGTTAATCAACAAGCCATTTATTATATTATCAAAATCTATGCTTCATCAAAGCAAAGCTTTAAAACATGGTTGTGTCTCTTTGACACCAACAAATGTGAGATCTCTGCCCTGTTTGGCACACTGGACAAGGGGATCACACTCACCACTATTGTTTTACCAAAGAACAAAAAAAAGGAAGCATGAAAATAAGTCAGAATGGGGGCAGTGGTTAAGTCTTTTCATATCTTCTGTGGTACTTCGGAGAACTGTAACAAAGGTATACCCTTTCAAAGTTGGTTTTCTTTTATTAATCAAACTTTTAGGAATACTGTTTGTACAGAGGATGTGCTGAGCTAGCTGTGATCAGCAAAGACATCATAATAATAAAAGGCAGTCTTAGATTAATCTAGCATATGGAAAACCATGGTACTGTGATTTAACAGGTAGGAGTGCATAATATTTTTAAATATAATGAGTTCCTTAGATAATAATGTGTCTTCTAGAAATATATTATGACTTTAAAATTTTATTTTATAGGTGATCATAGATATGAAATCATTAAAAGGAGAGTTTTGCAAGGAAAATCAGTCCCCCATTATGCAGCAATAGAGCCAAGTGGGGATGGTCTAATGATTGTTTCCCACAAACCATTCACATCTATGCAAAGTGAAAGTGATGAATTAGAAGAAAATGATGAAGCAAATGTATCAAATGAAAAGAAAGGTAAGACTTAGGCTTCTCTCTTCTTTGACTCAGGACAAATCTTGTTTAGCATTTATTTGGAAACTATAGAAATAAATGTTTTAATATCTGTCTTATGGACAGATTGACTTTTGTTTGTTTGTTTGCCTTTGCTGTTGCAAGTTGTATTGTGCATAAACCGATATTAGGTTCTTTTTTATGGATAGGAGACCATTAAAGAATTTTGTTGTCTTAAGGAAAGGGATATTTTGCAGACAGACATATAATAAGTTTTTGGTATTAGTTGGATTGCTAATGTTTAAATTTAGGTATCTTTGTGAAGTACTCAAATTAAGAAGACAGTCTTCCTAGATGGGAGGGGTGCCTGGACCTCCCAAAACTGTTACTCATCAGAAAGCTTTTTGATATGTAATTTATTCCAGCCTTTTTAAAATTTAAATAATTATTTTGAAAAATATTTTTAAGGAATGAGATTCCTCTAAAAGATTCTCTTTTCTCCAGTGGGAAAGCAGTTCAGAAAAATTTCAACGAAATGCATTCATACTTTTTCTTTGCAGTCAAAACAAAGTATGTAAAAATCTATTAATATAGTTGTTTATTCCTAAGTATCACTAAGCTGCATAATGTCTATGTTTATGTAATTATGTTGGATTGTTTCACATTTGGTTTCTGTTTCTGCCTATGTGGCATTGGTTAGTGAACAAATTCTAACTGAAGAATAGTAGCACAATCTTTGTCAATAGTGTGAAAATCTATTTGGAAAACAATTCAAAAGGATCAAATTTCTGGAATATGTTAATGTCAAACACTGTGACAAATGTGATGTTTTATATTTTATTATATTTTATTGTTTGTTTATTTATATATATTTATATTTATATTTATTCTATACATATATTGTATATATTACATGCACATATATGTATATTATATATATCATACATATACACATTTTTATTATATATACATATATAGTATTTATTATATTTATATATACATATATTGTATATAAATATACAGTATATTATACTGTATATTTATTATATTTTATTGTATATTATATTATATTGTAATTTTATTAAGAATAGTTGTACATATAAATCTTGAGGTGAAGAAGTTCTTCAGTGCACTGAGCACCATGATATAGTTGCCTTTTGCTGAACCTAATGTAGGCTCTAGTTTTATTTGCACAGTTATATAAAATTGCAGGTAAAATGGACTTCTAATATCAGATACAGTTTGTGTCAGTGTTCACAATTTTAAAGGCTCTCATGTCTCAGACAATGATAGTTTCTGGGGAAGTATAATGATAGCACCTGTGACTGATCCATTGCAACCAGGGCAGTTGTGGCAGCAGGAAACAGTGCAAGAGTCCTTCCAGAATCACAGCTGCTGGAATGAGGTTTTGATCAGTGGAATCTTGGGTTGGGTTGTGACAACTTGAGGGCCTTCAAGGGGAACCCATACTTTACTTTTTCTCAAAATAGAAAGGTAACTTTTACAAGATTGCTCTTTTGAAAATATATTCATCTGTATTTGTATTTTCTGTGTATTACCCACTCATGGCTGTCATAGCCTTCCTTCTGTATAAACATTTCTCTTAAAAGGCCATTTCTTCTAGCAGTTTAATAATCAGACAGCTTCTAAACACAGTAGTAGAAGTCGAACCACTACCTCTGGGCAAGCAGTTCTATTTCATCTCCATTAGCTGAAGCAGATTAAGACTACCTAGTTTTATAAAATCATTTCTATTGAGTAGTCAGCATAGCTATATAAGAAAGAAGTTTTCACATCTCTGAATGATTTGTACTTCTAGCATGCAGTAGCTTTTCACAGAATGACTAGGTTGAAAGAGACCTTTAAGATCATCGAGTCCAACCCAGCCCTAACACCTCAACTGAGCCATGGCACGAGTGCCACATCCAGTCTTTGTTTAAACACATCCAGGGATGGTGACTCCACCACCTCGTCAGGCAGACAATTCCAGTACTTTACACTCTTTCCACAATAAACTTTTTCCTATCCATCCTATATTTCCCTTGGCACAGCTTTAGACTGTGTCCTCTCATTCTGTCAGCTTCTGCCTGGAGAAAGAGACCAACCCCCACCTGACTACACCCACCTGTCAGGAAGTTGTAGAGAGTGATAAGGTCACCTCTGAGTCTCCTTTTCTCCAGGCTAAACACTCCCAGCCCCTCAGCCGTTCCTCACAGGGTTTGTGTTCCAAGCTCCTCACCAGCCTCGCTGCCTCCTCTGAATGCATGCAAGTGTCTCAGTATACTGCACCTGATTCCTCAACCAAATTAATAATCATTGTTTCATTGTATTTAAGTACATTTTGCATTTCAATTTCATAATACTACAGTAAACTTAACAGTAATAATTAATGCCCATTATATATCAACATATTTGAATATAGACATGATATAAATTACTTTCCAAATGAGGGACACAAACAGGCTTGATTACTAAAAAGGTGTTTCTCCATTTTAAGTTCAGGATATATTTTGTGCAAATTGTTCAAGAGTAAAAGTTAATTTCCACTTTTTCAAAAACACACTTTCAGAACATTTCGTGTGTCTCAGCACTGAATGCTGTGGAATCCAGTAATCCTTGTAACTTAGTTTGTGTTTTGCTGCATGTTTCCAATTGTAGACCCTCTCTACTACTGGCAGCAGACGGAAGATGATGTGACCATAACAGTTCACCTGCCTCAAGACATCACGAGAGATGACATAAAAATACATTTTTCCCCTGATAATATATGTGTTACACTGAAAGACCAGCCTCCTTTGATGGAAGGGAAGCTCCATTCATCTGTGGACCACGAAAGCTGCACATGGATAATTAAAGAGGACAAAAGGTATTCTCTATATGTTTTAGTTTTTTTATTGATAGGAACTGATTTTAAAACAGACACCATATCTGACTTCTGGCCCTTCTGGGATGGTCTCATTTAATGCTACACCCCATGTCCCTTCTTGCAGGAATGCCTCCTCTGCTGAAAACAGTTCACTGGCTTTTGCTGTTATAGTACTGTTTCTTTATCTAATTGTGAAAGTAATCCCTTCCTTTTGCAGTTATTTTCCAGGAAAAAAACCCACCTAGCATCAAAATGCTAAACATAGATTTGTAGGTTCAACATATGTTTCAGGATTGATTAGTCTGAATGTACCTTGTTGTATGTAATTTCTCTTCAACTTTCCACAAACAAGCATTTTAGTAATAATACAACCAAAATTCTTTAGTCTTGACTTATAAATTCCTTAAGATAGTTTTCTAAAAAGTTATATATTATGTACATTATAGAAAATGAATCTGTGTGAACTTAACATGCTGTAGACCTCAAATAGATATGTTCCTGCTTTTATTTTGAAAGTAACTTTTAGGTGCTTTTCTCATTCTGAAATAAAAATATGAAAGAATGGAGAGGGTGCAAAAAAAGAATTCAGAGCTCCATAAAACATAGTCAGATTTTTCTTTGTGCATTGTCTAGTTTTCATACTCTGCCTGGGCTGAGCCATGTATTCACTCCCCCATGCTGGTCTGGTTATCTCAGAGATATTCACACTCTTTAATGAGCTCAAGAAGAAACATGAACACCACCAGGTGATCCACTCAACAGCTCATAGCTGTTTATCTAAAACAAAAGCTGCCCTTTACGTTGTGATAAGGTTGGCTTTTTGCAGTTTCCAAAAGGTTAACTGTAAAAGACAGTAATTCTCAAAAAAAAAAAAAATTAGAGGGACTAATATTTTTATATAGGCTATACTATTGCTGTCTATTAAAATTTGACTGTGATTAAAATATGTGGGGTTGTTGGTTTTTAATAAAACCTGCTGCTGAAAAATAACTGAGTATCTTGATGTTTTATAAGCTGAACAAGTTAATTTTTAATTACTCATTCCAGTGAGTGTTATTGCATGAATATCAGGCTTTTTCTTTAATGAAAAAGGGTAATTACATATTTCACTATAATAAGTTGCACTCAGTTCTTAATGCTTGTACTGCAACACTGATGTAAATCTATTGATTAAAAGTCAAAAACTTGCTCCAAATGTCTTCTGTAAAAGTATGATGCTCCTAATACCATTGTCATTGCTTCAGAGTTCACTAAATAGTTACTGCTAGGGTGCAGTAATGAGTAACTTAGATGGTTTTCTGTCAGGAACACTACAGCTTTCATTGCTGCAGAGCCTGTAAATGTATCTAAAAAGTGAGTATGATAAAACTGACTTCAGTTTTACCATTATATCTTTGTGTTTGTCCAACAGAGTATTTAAATAGAACTACTATGTTGGTGCATCAGGCTGTGTCTTCTATTTCATTTACTTAATTAGTTATTCCCAATAGTTTAGTGATTATACTGGGTTCTCTTTGTTGTTGTTGGGTTTTTTTTTACTTGTTATGAAAATCTTATCTCTTCTAAGGTATTATTTTAGATAGACAGTATAGATAATTAGTTGATGTATTATTTCTGAGGTCTATAAAATATAAATCTTTTTGTCCCAAATGTTATATAGAGGTAGGATGCACTTAAGTAGCCCTAAGAACTACTGATTATGTTGCAAATAAACCTCTGTAGTAAAATTCTGACACTCTTGGAACAGATTTTTTTACAAGTGATTTCCTGCCATATTTAAATATTTTAATGAGACTGCTTCAGGATAAACTACACTTACCTTGAAAACCCTGAGGTTTCTGTACTAGAAATCACATCCTTGGTCTGTTTTTCTCTAGAATAATTTATTTTGTAATTTGAATGCTAATGGTTTCTGTTATGTGATTTTCCTTATTAATTCATTTTGAAGAGAACTGTTCTTATGTACACTTAGAGCTTTTTAACTAATCTGACAAATGGATGTTGTGTTTTCACATGCTAGTCTTTGTCTTCTCTTTGCATTTCAGTTTGGAAATCTCTCTGATTAAGAAAAATGAGGGATGCCGGTGGACAGAGCTAATTGTTGGTGACACAAGAGGGGAATTCATTATGGACCCCTCCCAGTGCTCTGAAATAGCTGAAAGCCTGATGCATCTTACCTCTGAAGTAATGGTAAAGAGTCAAGAATCAAACACTTCAAATTCTTGTGCTTTTGCATGTTGTCTTTTCTTGCTACCCTTATTTGCACTGCATTGACCCAGCTCATCAATAGTTCTTTTACTATTTATTAATTTTTAATTGAAACTGTAACAAACTAATGGCACTAGAGTTGTGAATGCACTTTGAACAGTAAAACCATCTTCAAGGGAAACTCAGTTTAACTTCTGTGATGGTGTCTGTACACCAAACAGAAGCCTGATTTAACACTGAAAATAAATTTTGTTCCCACCATTTAGGATGTGCCAGTTTGTTTTAAAGCAATTAATTAAATGATTTTGAAAGATGTGTGTTTCTTGTTTATCAATTTGCTAGCAAAACTTTTTTACTGTCTTGCTAGGGTTACTGTACTTGACCTTCAGAGTGTAAATGATTACTTAAATGTTTAAAAGGAAAATTTAGGAAACTATAAATATGACTCATGTTCTTTCTGGCATTTTTGTTATACAGGAAGTCTGTTTGAACTAAAATGTAATTTTTAGCTGAAATTTGCTTGATACTTGGATTAATTAAAAAATGGCATCTCATCTGAAACTTGTGAAGTGTGCCTCCCTGTGGCTTTTGATATATTAGGTTTGGATTATTACTTTGTTTTTAAAAAGGCTCAAAACTGTTATTAAAATAAATTCTATTTAGTACTCCAGACTGATTTCTCTCCTCTCTCCCTCAGTATTTGTGAGAAAGATATTGTAGTATATCTTTTTACCATAGATTTTTTTTGAACTTTAAATTTCTTTTATTTTGTACTTCATACTGAGCTTAAAGTGATGATTTTTAATCATAAGTTTTCATTAATTTAAAATAGATTTTAATAAATTAAAATTAATAACAAAACTAAAATGTTTCATGTATTTAGAGCTGCATATCAAATTAATTAATCTATTTTTTAATAGCATTACTGATGGCAAGATGAAGCAAGCTTACACTGATGTACATTTACTAAATGTGCATATGTTTTCAGGATTGTGTGCTTTTGCCACTTAGAGAAGGGAATTTATTGTCCATGTTTTAGTGGCCTATGCACCTTTCTTCAAACTGAAATTGATTTTATTGTACTTACCACTTCTGCTGTCCTCCAGAGCAGAAATCATTCTATTAATTTTGAGTAAGTACATAATACCTTAATTTTCCAGTATGTATAGATATGCAAATAATTCTTCACATTAAATTGTTCTTTGAGTTGTTTTTTTTTTTTATAAAAAGGATTTTTTTTCAGTAGTTTCGATTTTCAGTCTAGTTCATTCTTTTTTTCAGAATCCAAACCCTGAAAAAGAAAACCCACCTTGTAATGCTCAAGAGTTAGAAGAATGCGATGCTTTTCTTGAAGATGGTGCAAGCTTGAGCAGATTTGATGGTGATACCTTGAAAGTCACTCATATAGTAAGTACTGCAAACTATTATAGAAATACTTTAAAATATTTTTTGTTTGGAAATGGACCTCTATTATGAATACAAAAATTTGTAGACTCTTGAAATCACATAATATCTCCCATAATATCAAATCACTGTAGCAACAGAAATTGTCAATTCATATGTGTCCTTCAATGTCATTTTAATATAAAAACAAAGTTCCTTTTGTTCTCATAAAAAATACATGCACTTTCACAAGTGAGCCATTTGAAAAAACAAAGTTATATCAAAGTAATTATAAGGAAAGGGTATTTTTCAGTGGCATAAAATTCTTCAGATGACTTAGTTTGCATTTTCCTCAGTAATTTTTCAGACAGCCTGGTAGAAACCTTACCGGTTTTACTAAGAAGCTGGACCATAGATCACTTCATAATACTTCTTTGTCAGTCACACTAAAAATAGCAGACTGGGGGCAAAATGCTTCAATAGCAGGCTTCATCTAGGTTCTAAGCAGTCCTGACTAACAGGAAGCTAGGATTTGATCTGGGCTGTTGCCTAGAGTTGGCAACAACAAAATAATATGAAAACATTACAGATTAACTCATTGTCATAGTGTTTTTGGGGTTTATTTTGAAACTGGATGAAAGCAAAAACTACCTTGTGGTTGTAGCATGATTGGGGTTGCCTAGGAAATTGTGCAACCTCTGTCCTTGAGATTTTCAAGACCAGACTGGATAAAGTTCTAAATAACTCAGCCTAAACTACTGCTTCTCACACTGAAGGGTAAGAAATACCCCAGAGTCCACAGATCAGGAGGAACGTAAGCTCATCACAAAAGGGATGCTTTTGTGCATCACAAAAGGCTGCTTTCTAGCAAGCAGCAAGTAATAGTAGAGCAAATTTAAACTCCACGGTTCTTGTAAAGAGTTCTTAAAATGGGTGGCATAAAAGTAAGTCAAAGGTTAATGTGTTTAAAGTATTACAGTCAAAGGACAGTTGCTGCAGGTAGGAAAAACTAAATTCAGCCCCTTCTATGGGAACTTGCAGCTTTGGTCCTTGTTAGTGTAAGTAGAAATATGAGGTTTTTCAGCATACAGGAATATATTTTCACTTTGATTTAGTGAAAATCTTTCAAGTTGACTGGGGTTTCTTGTTAGCAATTATGGGGCCTTTTCCTTCAGAAATGGGGCTGGTACAGCTCTTTAACCACAAATCCTACAAACATTTTTATTGTGCTGATCTGAAATTTAGTAATTATTTGTTTGCAAGTAAATTAAAAAATGTCAACATTTCATAATTTTAGTATTCTGTCTAATCCTTGTTTCAGTGCTTGCCATCTCTTAGCTGAGAGGGACAGTATTTCCTTCCCTCTTAGCCCTGCAGAAAACCAGATGTGATTAATTAGAGAGAATCTTTTCCTAAGATGAGAAGTTGCAGGTTAGGATCTATCCTAGAGAACCATTTCTGCCCAAAACACTTTCCCATTTGCTTGTGTAGTGGACATAATGTTTCTCTGAATATTATTCCAACAATCTTAATAGCATCTCTTTGAAATGTGTAAGGTACCTGTGTTGTATTGAGCTGTTGATCAGTGGGATGCAGCTTAATGATTTCAAACATTTTGTCAAGTAACAAACATAAAACTGTTGATCATCTGACTTTTGCAATATGTATAACAGAATCTGCTACTGATGCTTTGAATCAATATGTTGTATTTGTTTTGTTTTCAGATTAATCTTGGAAGCAACCAGTATCTTTTCTCTGTTGTTGTGAATCCCAAAGAAATGCCATGCTTCTGCCTGAGGCATGATGTTGATGCTCTTCTCTGGCAGCCTCACTCTGACCAGCCAGAGAATATGTGGGAACACATTGCAACTTTTAATGCTTTAGGTAAGAAATTAACTTCTGTGTCACACACCTCTGAGACTTTCCTATATGAACACTGCTGGTTTCGCTTATGTTGATATTTCACTTACTTAAATCTGAATTGAAAGATATAATTCTGTTGAAAGCAGCATGGTAGCTTGTTGCATATAGGTAAAACCTTATAGAAGAGAGAGGCCTTGTAAGACATGGTTTAGGCCTTGCTGTTAGCCTGTCAAGTTCCCATAAGAAAAGAATCATAAGAATGAGAATTAGTTTGACTAGCAATCTATTTTTGTAAGAAATGAGTTTGCACCTATAAAAACAAGAAGTCTATCCCATGAGAATCCGTGAAGGAAATCTGTAACCTGTCTAGAGAGGGGGAGGTTTGACTGACCATACACAGACCATATCCCTAGCAGTGAAGTGAGTTCAGTGGATTGTTAACCAGTTAGAGGCAAACACGGTGCCTTCTGATACCATGTAAAAATGAGCTGGGCACAGTAAAAATTCGGCTCTTGGGCACAAAGAAAGAAGTGTCTCATCTTATTTCTATCTCTAACACAAAGTCAACAGTGACAGTAGCTTAATTTTAGAAATAAAAGAACATAGAAAGGAGATGTTATGCCCTGGGAGGAGGACAAGCCTTTTCAGACCATGTATAGGATGTAAGCACAGAACTGCTTAGTAAAAAGGAGAACTCCTTGGATAAGTGACCTTGAGTTAGAGACTGAAAAGCATAATTACCACCATAACACTCACACAGACATCATCAGGCAATAGCTGCAGTTAATTGATTATGTGTCTCGGTGTGTGTAATGTATGGTAAGGAGTTTTAATAAGTGGCCTTTAGATTTTTTCTGTCTTGTTGACCCATGTGATAACTATTGGCATGCATTTTTCAACAGAAGTGAAACAAATAGCCTTGCAGAAATATGGCAGATCACTTTGCAAAATTGCATCTTAGTTCTCTTTACAGAATTGTAAAAGGAGATCAGTCTGAAATTAGTCAATTTGATACTAGAGTCCTGTAATGAAAGTGGAAAAGGGAGGGGTTTCTTCCAAGTGAATATTAACAGAAATTACAGTGTATTGAAAAGTAACTTATTTTTTTTTAGTCAGTTCTAAACAGAAGACAAGTTTTAAGTGTCTGTTCAAGATAAGGTAGGCTCAGAAATCCAAATTTTTAAATGTAATTACGCACTGGGAGATGAGGAGAGAGAAGAGATTTATTCTACTTAGACCGCTAATATTGGGCCAAGATTGCCCATATGGACCATGTCTGTGGCCTGCTGAGAAAATGAAGGACTTTGTGAGGCAGAAAGGAGCCAGATGTAGGAAGAGTATTTTGCTGTACATATGTATCCAAAACACCAGTTAAGATGAGGTACATGAGAATTGTATATTGCTATTAAATTGGTTAATGCATCTCTTCAGAAAGTACTGGCTTATGTAATAAGTGTGGTTTGGTAGTTTGGGTTTTTTTTTGTTGATGTTGGAGTTTTTTTGGTTGATTGTTGTTGTTTGTTTTAGGGATTTTTCTATTACAAATTGCATATTATTTTTTAACTTAAGCTTGCATTTTTATCAGTCAGTTAAACTAATTATTATAGTATTAACTATTAAAGTTCTGTTGAAACCCATATATTACTTATCCCTTCTACTTGCTTTTGGGCTATACAGGTTATGTCCAAGCATCAAAGCAAGACAAGAAGTTCATGGCTTGTGCTCCAGATTACTCCTATGCTGCTCTTTGTGAGTGCATGCGAAGAGTTTTCATCTATCGCCAGCCGACTCCTCTGGCCACAGTTCTCTACAACAGGAAGGAAGGAAGACAAGTAGGACAGGTTGCTAAGCAGCTGGTAGCAACCCTGGAAGCCAATGATCCTATCTTAGGCTTTCAAGCTACGAGTGAGAGATTATTTGTCCTCACAACAAAAACCTTGTTTTTAATAAAGGTGAACTCTGGAAATTAATTATTCAGTGTGCTCTGCTGTAATTTGTGTTAACAATTTGTTACAGAAGTGAATAGGTTGATGATCTGACAAGTTCAGTACAATTTGCTGAAAATCAAAAAGGGGATGTTTTACAGGGGAATCAAATTTCCTCATTAGAATTTTTCTGTAAGAAAGTGCATTTTTTGACTTTGCTGCCATGGAAGTAAACTTTTTCAGAGCTATGGGAAAATGTCTTCTGCATTAACATCTTTGTCAAAGTCAGATGCTGCTATTGCATAGGTGAATAAATTTATGCATTGCTTTTTCCAAGTGACTTTATTTGCTACTTCTGAGTTTTGAGTATTCAGTACTGTTTTTAAATGCCACTGTTTACCTATGAAAAAAGTAGTCAGATAAACAGTTACAAGTATATGATATGCCAAGTAGAATGTATCATAAAGAAAAAAAAATCTCCAGTTCAAATATGGTTGACCAAAAATATGATTTGATATTTTGACATTCAGCAGTTTTGAGTGAAATATGAGTGAAATGAATGGGGTATTATGTTTCTTATACAGGTAATAAAATGGAGCCATTTTACTTTATGTGCATATTTTACATTATTGGTTTGGGACTTGTTTATACTTGCAGTAAAGTCTGTTCACATTTCTAGAATACGTTTTAGTAGCTTTTTCAAGAAGTAAAGTAAGGGTCAATATATAGCTGGCAATTATAGATCAAGTGCTGTTAGTTAAGGTCTTGTCGTACTCTCAGTTGTGCCATTTTCATTTGACTTCATACTTCATTTCAAGTGACCCATTTACAATGAGAAAATGGCTGACAGAAAAAGCACTGGTATTGCAAGCTGGGATGGGACACTCAGAGGTGCTGCTTCTCCCTCAGATGCCACTGTAAATGCTGCATTGTCACTTAACTGTTGTGTCTGTGATGCCTAAGTCAAAATGTGGTATATTTGCAATGTAAGAGCACTCAGGCCAATGAGGATGCTTTGCTTTAACAAACTGCTAAGGTTAATTGAGTTGAATAGTTGTATCTGAAGATTTTTGTTTCCTATTTTAAATTGGCATTGTCAATACATTTAAACCAAAGAGTCAGTTATGACAGCTCCTTCCCTGGGTTGGGCATTTTTCATAGTTGGCTTACAAATCCATAGCAAAGGATGCCTAATGTGTTGTGTACTGACAGGAAAGCTGTTGTCATCTGTGGTACCAAAGTGCACAGAGAGACACAACTACAGACACCCTTTTAGTTTGCATCTTCCTACCAATGTTATTTCAGAACTCTGTAAGAATCTATTGAGAGAAGAGTAAGTATTTCTTCAGTTGTGATTGTTTTGACTCCTGTAAATTCTCCAGATTTGTATCAGTGAACTGATTAAATAACAAGAGGGAGACAGGCAAGCAGCTGTGGCTTGCAAAAATCATCCAAATGCAGAAGCTTTTCAAGGAACCTGATTTTCCTTCTTCTCACAGCAAGATTATATTCTATATCCAATATTGAAAAGCTTTTCTTTACTATTATTTGCGTGAGTTAAAACAGACTGGATTTGTAAATATCTTTTCATTCTGTCCTTTTACAACTATCTTGAAAATGCTTTTTGGAAAGGCTCAGTGAATGTATTACCATTGCATGACTGTTTTGCATCTAAATTTTATTTGTTGTCCAATAATACCCATCAAAGTGGTAGAATTCCTGCAGAGGTCCTATAGAAAAAAAAAAATAGGTAACTTGCTTGAAGATGTATATGAATATGTATATGAAACCTTAGTAACCTGAGGTTTAATCTTTGGGGACACAGAATTAACGTGATACTTGGGAAGCAGAGGAATGAAAGAATAAAAGAATCATAGTCAACATGCCTTTGTCACCTCTGGTCTACACCTCTCTGCAGGCAGCTTCAATATAGATGAGAATTTCAGCTGTTCTTTGTCAAATTCTTCTTGCTGTGAGTTACTTGTTTAGAAACATGCTCTGCTGTCTCCTGCAACAGAGGAAACAAAGTCAAGTAAAATGGTGACCTCTTCAGAGGTATTACAATATGCAGTAACTAGAATTCACATTCCAAATGTGTGTCTGTTTCAGGGGAGTTCTTTGCATCTGGAAATAACTGAACACAGGGAAAGGTTCCTCCCTTTTCCATGTTACTCATCTGTTTGTAATCATGGTTTCCAGGAACAATGTATCAAGTAGTCTCTCTCCTATTTTGTTTCTATGAGAGTCAAGGATATTTTATAATCTAAATTATTTTTTACCTTGAGGAACCTGGAGTGCCTGAGGCAGGGCAATCCCAAGCACAAAAGCAGGCTGGGCAGAGAGAGCAGCCCTGGAGAAAAGGACTTGGGGATGCTGGTGGATGAGAGGATGGACATGGCCCAGCAATGTTCACTTGCAGCCCAGAAACCCAAACATGCCCTGGGCTGCATCATGTGAAGCATGGCCTGTATGTCCAGAGCGGTAATTCTGCCCCTCTGCTCTGGTGAGACCCCCACCTGGAGAAATGCATCCAGCTCTGAGGACCCCAACATAACAGAGACATTCATGGTTGGAGAAAATCCAGAGGAGGGACACGAAGATCATCAGAAGGCTGGAGACCCTTGTCTAGGACAACAGGCTGAGAGAGTTTGGGTTGTTCAGCCTGGGAAAGAGAAGTCTCTGGGACACCTTAGAGCAGTCTCCAGGAGTGTAGGAGAGGGATCTTTGGACAAGGGCATATAGTAATAGGATAAGGGATAATGCCTTTAAACTGAAAGAGAGTAAGTTTAGATTAGATACTGAAGGAAATTCTTTACTGGTGAGTGGTGAGGCACTGGACAAAGTTGCCCAGAGAAGTTGTGGATGTCCTGTCCTCTGAAGGGATGAGACTGAGCAGCCTGATCTAGTGCAAGGTGTCCCTGCCCATGACAGTGGAGTGGGAACTAGATGATCTTTAAGGTCCCTTTCCAACCATTCTATAATGATTAAAGGGGCTGCAAGTCACCAGGAGACTCTGTGTGAATTACTCTCTGTGAATTACTCTTAAGGCTCATTTGTTCAGTATATCCTAAATAGTACAAAGTATAAAATGTGGATATTTAAAAGAGATGGTTTTCTGACACCATACTTCAATTTTTGTAGGATTTTGTTTCTTGAAATCTTACTTTTTCACACAATTCTTCCTAAGAGGTCCCAATCACAATCCATTTATAGAATTTCTTAAAAAATATTTGACTATTACAGGCTTACTTGGCTGTTACTGCATTATTTGATTTTAGTATTCTTTTTCAGTGCTTTCCTTGACTGCATGATTGGAATGCATCATGTATTCTACAAGTTTAAATAAATAGAAAGAAAATTAAAATTTTAAAATTATTTTTAAATATTTATATAAATTTCAAATGTGTAATCTTCCTATGCTACTAAAGTAAAATAGAAAAACAGAGATAGGAAATTCCTTAAAATAAAACTTGTTTTAAGGAGATTTCTGCTAGGGCAAAATTTTAGCAGGTGTCTGCACTGCAGGGCCGGCGGGGCTGTTGCCAAAACAAGCGCTACTGTACTCCTTGTTTATCTCTGTGAAATCCCCTGTACAGACTTGCTAATGTTCCATTTCTGCCAACACACAAATTTACAGAGGTTGTTACTGGAGAGGGTTGATAAGTATTCAGGTGTATTCTTGTCTTAAAGTGCACACTGTGCCTCTGATCCTGTGTCTTTTTTAAGTACAAAATTCAAATGATCTGGAAAAACCATTCTAGATGCAAGAGACAGATCTGTCCTTCCTTCCTTCCTCTCCCTCTACCTCAACATGGGTGCTTTTTTGCAGGAAAGTGAAGGAAAATAGGAAGGATTTGGTCTGTATGTCTGTCCTTTGTCAAAAAGTGGCTCTTCATTAGTGAAACAACAGATCCTATGAGAGTAACAAGTAAGGTTAAAGCTTATACTTTATTTCAGTTTTTTGTGCTTTGTTTCAATAATGAGCTGCTATAACTTTTTCATTTCCTTGCCTTCTGTCAATTTATGTTTTCTATTCTCATTATGCAGATTAGATGAACTTGAAGCCTGCAGTCAATCACATATTAGCCATGTAATAAAATTTTTGGTTTAAAATTTTGTGCCATCAGTCCTATTTGCTATTTGTAATGTATTTCTGGAAATCTGGTGGGATTTGTTTCCCCTCGTCCCTATGCAATACGTGTTCATTTGTGCTATGGATAAAAATCTGCAAGGTCTAAAGATAACTTGATGTCTTTGATGTAGAAGAGCCAAGTATCAAGCAGGCCTTTACATCAAGACTATTGCAATAATTTCAAACTCAAGGTGTAGTCCCTTTTTCTTACAGAAGTGTTTGCTGGAATAAGAGTTTTCCTTTATAAAATGTTTAAGGTCCTTCTGAAAAACTTTCTTTACACAAAGATCTTTGTCATGAAGTGGTAGCTGGATATTGATTAAAATAGATCTAATTAACAGTTTCAGATGCAAACCTGGAAAATATTTGTCATAGTCTTTACCAATCTAATGCTCTATGCAAAATATCCTTTATTCACCATTCCAGTGCATTTTTGCAATCTAATGTCAGTTGCAAGGAATTCTCAAGAAAAACCACAGGAGAGCAAATTTTAAAAAATTATTCATTTTGGGACATGACTTTCATTATTCTGTGATGAATATGCACTTTCTATATATACTTTAGTGTATTCCAATAATACATTTCTTAATGTATTAGTTACATTCTGAGTCTGCAGGACTTGTGTGCGTGTACATTTGTATTTTCATCTGTATGAATTCATACTGCCTTGAGGTACTGGGGAGGGTGGAGTGGCTTTTGGAGAGGAGAATCTTCTAACTTTAGTGACAGCAAAGCTTGGATTCTTTATTAACATGTTCATGAGTCTGCCATACTTACGTTGTAATGTCATGATTACTGCTTTATGTGAAAACATCAGTCATGAATCCTGTGGTGGTTTCCTCTGCTCAGGATTAAATATGAGATATTTCAGTATTTCATTCTACCCAAACTTAAACATCTCACAGGCCAAGTATTGAGTATATGCCTCCAGTTGGCAGAATTGATGCAGATGTGATAAGTATTTCTTTTTATCAAAATAAGTGATGCTTAGAAGGAAAATAAATAAGACACACTGAATGCTAATTCAGTCACTTTCAGCACTGAAATTGCAGCTGATTGGACTTTAATGATTTTTCTCTGTGAAGTTACTCATTTTTTCAGTTGCATATGTCCCCTGTAATAAATGTAGAGTAACTTATGGTAATGTAAGGTTAAGCAATTTGTGGGAATTTTCTGAAACACTGAATTATGCTTGTACATGCAGTATCTAAAATATGAGCATGAGGCACAAGATGGATGTGCCCAGTTATAGAGACCAGGAACTCAGGCTCTTGATTTGATCATCTGAGCAGAAATAAAAAATGGATGCTTTGAAGACATTTTCATGAGTTGCAATTTCAGATTCTGAAAAGAGTAAAAATGTGGGAGTCTGTGCAGAATCATTACAAAATCCTTGAGTAGTTTGGGTTAGAAAGGGCCTTGAGGATTACCTAGTTACAACACTCCTGCCATAAGCAGGGCACCTTTCACTAGACCAGGTTGCTCAGAGCTCTGTCCAACCTGCCTTGAACAATTCCAGGGATGGGGCAGCCACAGCTTCTCTGGGCAATCTGTTCCAGTGCCTCACCATCCTCACAACAAAGAATTTCTTCTTAATACCTAATCTAAACTTGCCTCTTCCAGTTTAATATCCTCACCTTTGTCCTAGGCACTGCATGTCCTTGTCCAAAGTGCCTTTCCAGCTGTCTCATGGGCTTCCTTTAGGTACTGGAAGGTGCTCTTAGATACCTCTGGAGCATCTCTTCTCTGGGCTGAACACTCTGATACTGCATGTCTTCACAGGAGAATAAGCTTGCTTAGCAAGATAAAACATACACAGGTTCCCTTTTAAAATCTAGGGATATGTGCAATGCTCTATTCAAAGCAGCTGGATCAATCAGAAAGAGAAGTTCTCAAGACCTGTTCTGTTGTCATTTTCTTTGCATGTGGCAAGAGTAAGTCATCAGTAAAACTGCCTGGATGCTGGTGTGGTTGGAGTCACTTTTTTTGTACTCTTTCTTACCTGGTGTAGATCCAGGTGGTTGCTGCTGTCTGAAAAATTCAGTTAATAATCCTGTAATACATAGTAGTTACATTAACTATAGAAATAGCTATATATATAACTATATATATATATAGTTATATAAATATGGTTACACAATATATAGTTAATAGTTATAAGCTGTAAGAACTGGCTGGTGTTAGCAACACAGTTCTGAGCCTCTTTGCATCCACTGTGGCATCTAATAAAATCTACCTTTTCAAATAGAACAAATGAACAAAAAGGAAGACAAAAAAAGACCTCCAAACAAAAATAACCCATATCAAAAAACCCAAACAAATACACAAACCCCAAAATACCTAAAACTCAGACTGCTTTATTTTTTCACTTTTTTAGAGGGAAGTACACCAATAATGCTTTTCTTTCTGCTCTTAGAAACGTTTTCCTGTGCTATAAAGAAAGATGCAATATCCTCAAAGTTTAAGCCTCATATCTCTTAATGCCATGGGGACAGCAGGATATCTGTCACCGATTCAGTTGAGTTTCAGAGACAAATTAGTGTGCAATGTGGTTAGACTGCCAGCTGTTCCCTTAGGAATTGGGGAAAAGTGAAGTCAGGTTATTTTAATAGGTTCACTGTGTTTGTTTGCATGGCTGCACTCTCTGAGGTCCATATAATTCAACATACTGGAAGGTTCAGGTGCCCAAACAGGGAGCTGTGAGCACATTTCACTGCGTGAACCCATCTGATGTATCCACAGTCTGGTGCTCTTACTCAGTTACCTGCCATCTCAAATTATTTTCCATTGTCTGTTTTCTGTGATAACAGAAATAAGTTAACTTGCTGACTGCAGTGTCTGCTGTGGAAGGAAAGAGCACACAGTAGATTCTTGAAGATATATTTCTATATCTAATGTGATTTATACCATGACAAATCAGTTACTTGGTTTTGACTACGAGTCAATTAATATTTACAGTTAATCGATTTCCACAACTCACATTTTCTGGTGGAATTATTCACAGATTTTTAAGCAAACATATGAGAACATTAATTCAGAACGGGAGATAATTAGAACTTCTCATTTAGTTTTCAGTTGCTTATTCTGCCTTCATTATATGAACTAAATTTCTTGAAACCTATAGGAACTAGTTTGCCTTGCAATCTTAAGTGATGCTGACTAAGAAAGTGGAACTTTGCCTCCTAAGGACTGGCAGGGGTCAAAGTCCACAAGGCCAGAAAGGACTAGGAAGAACTTCATGGTGCCTTAAAAGCAGCCTACCAATGCAAAGGGAGTGCAGATGCTTAAATCCCACCACTTCTGGATACTTCCTGAGTTTAGCAGCCCTCATTGTTCCAAAGCAAGATTATAGTCTAGGAAGAAGCATCCTGCAGAACCAACCCTCCCTGCTTTACAGCTCTGCAGAGATTCTGAATGTATGAATTAAAACAATAATGTCTTTGTACCAGTGATGTCCAGCTGTGTCCATACCCACAGCACGTTTCTCTGAAATGTGCGTGGTTGGATGTGAGATATGAAACATAATACAGTGGTTAGGCCAAAGCTCAATCTGTCCATCTCTTATTTCCCTTAAGCAGCTGCTTTTGGGTGTAAAATTCCTTGTGCTTTGTCATGGGCAAACAGGCAGCCAGTGCTGTCCTGAGCCCTTCAGCTTTGGGCTGCTGGCTTTGTAGCCAGCTGTGGTGCTGGTACCAAGTGGCACATCTCCAGCTTTCCTTGTCACCAGTCAGGTTGTGCCCAGCTCTTGATGTCTCTGCCATTTAGTTAGAGGAAACTGTCATGTGCTGGAAGTTACAGCTGCACTCCACAGCCACGGTTTGCCTTGTGTGGTTGTGGCTGTCATGGTTTAACAGAGCAGGGAGCTGAGCACCACACAGCCCTCCCTCACTCCCCACTGCCAGTGGGATGGAGGAGAGAATTAGGGGAAAAGAAGTAAAATTTGTGGTTTAAGATTAAAATGGCTTAATAATATAGAAACTGAAGACAAAATAATAATAATAATAATAATAACAACAACAACAACAACAACAACAATAATAATAATAATATGAAGAAGAAGAAGAAGAAGAAGAAGAAGAAGAAGAAGAAGAAGAAGAAGAAGAAGAAGAAGAAGAAGTTGGTGTGTTGTTGTTGTTGTATGGAACAAGTGATGCAAAATGCAGTTGCTCACCACTTGCTAACCAATGCCCAACCAGTTCCTGAGCAATGGTCTGCCATATTTCCCCCTGATTTATATGCTGATCATGACACCATATGATATAAAATATTATTTTGGCCATTTGGAGTCAGTTGTCCCAGTTGTGTCCCCTCCCAGCTTTTTATGCACCCTCAACCTCCTTAATGTCAGGGTAGGGTGAGAAGCTGAAAAATTCTTGCCTTAGTGTCAGCACTGCTCATCAGCAACTGAAACATCAGTGCATTATTAAAATTATTCTCATCATAAATCCAAACCACAGCACAAACAACTAGGAAGAAAATTAACTCTATTCCAAAACCAGGACAATGGCAAAACTGAGCCCTCCTGGTCTTCAGGCAGTGGGTCTGTCCATCCCAGGCACACCCAGGCAATGGGTGTGTGCTTGAACAGCCCAGAAGGAAATGCTGAATTGCACACTGTGGGGTTGCTGGAGGATTTCCTCATCTCTGTGCACAGGTAAGCTCTAAACAGGGCCAGGAGAATGAAGGCTAAGAGATGTTTGAAGAGTTATAAGAAGATGAGGCCAAAGGAAGCATGATAGGTATGAGCAGGTCTGGTCCAAAGGGTTTCTGTGAAAGACTGCAGTTTTTTGAGCCATGGCCAAGCTGCGTTGCTTTAATGTCCCTTTTGAGCCAGCTTTCACTTCCTTCTCTATTTTAATGGTGAAAACTTTTGTGCCTTCACTTGTGGTGTGGGTTACAGTTCCTGTGATAACAGCACAGAGCCCAGATTCAGGGAAATTTTTCAAAAGCCAGGGCAAGGAAGGTACATTGTCTTTAAAACTGTTTTAAATTCTTCCCATTAAAATTGAGTAGCAACAAGGTATATGATTACTGCCAACTGAGACAATTATTCAGAGGAAGACAAGGGTGCATGTTAAATAAATTGAGTATCATATGTGTTTATATGCATGCAAATGTGCACAGAAGATGAGGAGAGAAGAGAGCCATATGGCAGTGGATTACAAATGGCTCTACTGCTTAGGGAAGTTAATAACTCTAAGCTTTGGTATATATGAGTCTGCTGGGGTTGAGATGTTCTCATGCTGGTGCTTTAAGAAACCAGCTGAATGAATAAACAAACATTTGAAAGACAAAACACTTGGCCAGCATCCAGCTTAAAAATTCAGAGAAGATACCTTTAAAAAGGACTTAGAAAAAAAGATTGGGACTTCTGTTAAACTGAAAGTCATATAAGATTAAAAAAAATGTATATGAGATTCCTTCCTTTCCTCTGTGTCTTTGTCAGAAGAACAAATATTTATGAGGAAAGACATGCAGTGGAAACTGCACAAAGGTAAATTCTCCACAGCAGAACACAAACAGCCCAGCAAAGGTTCTCATTAGTGGTTTCTTTGCACTTAGGCTGAGACTTTGCAAGGCCTATAGACCCTAACCCACAAAAGTAGGACTTCTTAATGTTGTGCTTTCCTAGGAAAGAAAAGAAACAGGCATGGTAAATAGTAGTAGTGCATCACACTGTTTGTGTAGATTTACTCTGAAGGAATATTAAAAATCACATCATATTCATGTGAGACTGGAGGGTGGTATTGCTGAACTTAGAAAGAGATGTAATCAGGTATTAATTAACTGACAACCAGCAGTATTTGATGTCTCCAGTAACCTGAAGAAGTCCAAGCCATGAGCAGACAGCTTTTCCAGAGGAATGTTATTGGAAGTGGTGTCAAAGGCTTTTCTGAAGTCCAGGCACACAAAATCCACAGCCTTTCCCTCATCCACCATGCAAGTCACCTTGTCATAGGAGATCAGGTTAGCCAAGCAGGACCTGCCTCTCACAAACCCACTCCAGCTGAGAGTGATCCCCTGGTTGTTGTGCCGTGTGATGCCACTCAAGATGATCTGCTCCATGACTTTCTCTGGCACTGAGCTCAGGCTGGCAGGCCTGTAGTCCCCTGGATCCTCTTTCCCACCCATTTTTTCCCTGGCTATCACATTTGTTGATCTCTAGTCAACTGAGATGCCCTGGATTAGTCAGGATTGCTGTTAAATGATGGAGTGTTGATGCTCTTGCAAGTGCAAGAGAGTTGATGCTCTTGGTGAGTGTCTCTGCCAGCTCCAATTTGGCCTGGATAGACTTGAGTCTAAGTGGTGTATGTGAAAAATGTGCTCTAGTCTCAACACATTGCTCAAACCCATTGCTGATGTGACTGTCAATAACTTGTTTTCAAAAGCAGTCTTTCATAGATGCACATATCTGGCATTTTAATGTTTTTGTTTTTCTTAGGGAGAGGATAGGGGATGCATTTATCTTTAGATGAAATAACTGTGCATATCCATTCTGACTTCCCTTTCTACCTGTATTCTTTTACATCAAGTTCTGAGTTGTCCTGTTTGCAAAGACATACTCTGCGGCCATTGTGTACAGATGCCACCTCATGTTTTTCTTGTTGTTTGTTTTTAAATTACACTTTTTTACCATTCCAGCTGCTTGTTAGCATGTGTGGCAGGCTAAGGAGTGCCTAGCCAGGCTAAGTATCACAGCATGGATCTGTATTACCTTCCAAATTTCACTGTAATCAAGAGAAAAGAATGTGTCTGGCTTCACCTGAGAGGCAGCCATGTATTGTAAATCATTCAACAGGGACTGCAGTAAGTTGGGGGGAAAAAAAACCCACAAAATGTGATGCCCTCAAACTTCAAGGTCCTTTGGCCAGTCAATAAAAGTTTGAGTGGAAGTAGAGATATTGAAACACATTCTTTGTTGCTTCAACTTTGATTTTTTTTTTTTTTTTTTGCCCATGATATAACTAGACAGATTAATCTTTTGAGCTGCTTTCTTGACATTGAATCCCAGGAACTTATGAACCCAGTGACTTCCTCAACAAACTAAAGACTCAAAATCCATTAGAAATCTTCAGGTTAAGAGTGTGAAAATATAGGTCAAGATTCAACATGGGTAGAAAGCTCTTGCTTGTGAAGATATGACATAAATCATCAATTATTTGGTTCAATTCATATTCTCTGTATGGATCTCACTCCTTTTTGCTGCTAGGGATTTTGTCTGGCTTTCATTTACATACCAGAAAGTAAATATTGGCAAGGTTCAGACTTTCACATCATCAGCTGTTTTGGATCCATGTATTTGTAAAGTACTCTGTACACCAAGCTCTATATCTAAATAGAAATGATTTAGCTACCACTTATTGAGGATTAATACCTCAAGTTAATTACATCTTCACACTGCTTTCCAATTGGATACCTAAACTAGAGGGTTTAGTGATTCCTATTTATGTAGAGCCATTTATTTATGCTGCTTGCTGATAAACATGGAATTGGTGTCTTGCTTGGCAGAGCTTGTTTGTTTCTTCTCATTTTAGGGTTTTAAACACAGATTTGTGAGACCATGA
This sequence comes from Lonchura striata, assembly GCF_050655825.1. Taxonomy (NCBI): domain Eukaryota; kingdom Metazoa; phylum Chordata; class Aves; order Passeriformes; family Estrildidae; genus Lonchura; species Lonchura striata. Next base: position 139,421,823 of record NC_140704.1, on the reverse strand, counting down.
CAGGATTTCTCTGCTACAGAGGTAGCTCAAGTGGCACCTGTTTGGGCACAGCTCTCATGCTAAGTTGTATTTTGCTGGATTTTCCCTTGCGCTCAAATTCTATTGATGCAGGGTTAAAAAGTGATCCCAAAGGAAAATGCTGAACTTTTATTTTTTTTAGTCTGCTCTGGCATTGACTGAGATGAGCAGTGTGTAAGTGCTTGTGAGTCAGCTGGAGAAACGGATGCATGGGTTGCCTTTTCCCTGGCATATGCTGGCTCAGACACACCTAACACAGGGTCAATATCCCAGATTACAGTCCTTTGCTAGAGTTTCTCCTTCCTGGAAAGGATTCAGACTTACTCACAGATACACTTAGCCTTTCTAGGATGAGGCTAAAGGAGCACTAAGGAACTGACTATAGGTCAGCACTGTTAAGAGACGAGTTCTGGAGTTCATCTTTGCAGCTGTATATGAAAGAAAGAGGAAGGACTCTTTGACAAAAGCCAAGAGAGATAAAGATTTCTGCTTTCTCAATAAATCACATTTTTAAAGGTTTTTGATTTACAGTATTGAACATTTCTTAGTGGAGCAGTTACTCTTGTGGAGAATACCCAACTCCACCATAAAATTAAGTTGTGCTAAAATTTATCCTATGAGTGGAAGCAGGAGAACTTTCATCCCACCTGGTTCTCCTGGCGGGGTTTAGGTGCTTCTTTATGATTTCTCCTCAGTTAAGGAGCTGAAAAGAGATGGTGCTATTCTCCTAGAAAGCTCTGTAAACTCACAGCAAAGTTCTGTTGTGAGAGGAGTTAAACAGCACATTTTGAACCTTTGGGGTTTTTCAGTGTTTTTGAAATCTGAAAGTGCAGTTATTCTGTAAAGCTCTCCTTTTCAGTGTGTTGTTCTCCCTGCATGGATTCTGACCTGTCCCTGCTGCTGTTTGCTGTGGGGCCATGGAAATTCCTCCCAGCTCTGTTCTGCCCTCTGAGACCTTTGCTGAGACACCATCAGGTGTGCATTTGTACCAAGGGATAATTCTCTGGTAGGAGAGAATTTTCCTTTTCTGCTGCCAGAACAGAAGAAAATATTGAAGACAGTCAAAACTGAGATATAATTTTTGTGGTTTTCATGTGCCTTTAGGGGCAGCAAACCAGCCCATGAGAGATTGCTTTTTATCTGCCTGAGGTTTGTACCTGCAGTGGGCTACTAGAAACACCTGAGGGTGAAAGGGAAAAAAGATCACTCTGAACCTGAGAAGAGACACAAAAGAGAGATCTTTTATGTCCTAGAAGTATCACCTCTGTAGGAATAAAACTATTACCTTTGTTTCTGTGACACTTGGAGAAACTCTAGTTGACAGGAGTTTGTTTTCACTACATCAGTAAAGATGGATCTTGGCAGCCTGGTTTATCCATTGTCTCTTATTCAATTTTTTTTTTTTTTTGCAAAAAGGAATTGATGTGTTTTCTGTGGTAGGCTCAGTGACACCACAAAAGACCATATCTAGCATGTTGCACACTAGCCATTCATTCTCTGTGAAAGAAATCTTTGATCCTTTGATATGCCATGGCATTCAAGTGCCATTTAGAATTGTTATTCACTGAATTTTTGGAAGATATATATTTTTTCACTAAATGTAAAGAATGTTGTCAGTTTGATTGTGCTTTCAACTAAATTAAAAAACATACATTCTTACTAAATGAAAAATTAATTTAGTTTTTGCTTGGTTTTCTTCATTGATTGATTTCCAGAAAGTTCAACTGTGATATGAAGAATTTTACAAAATATATTTTCTATAAATTTTTCCAAAATAAGATCCTGAGAAGAAGAAAGAAACCCTAGTTATGCCATAGCTGAGGCAAAACTCTGACATCTTTAGTCAGAGCTACTTTTCTTTCACACCAGTGTCAGAAGTCCCTCAAAGAAATTGCTATGAAACAGGATTGACTTCTCTCTTCTTATAAGTGTGGAACAATTTGTTCCAAAGAGTATGCATATCATTAACTAAACATGTAAATACACCTAGGTGTAATCTGTGTCCAGTCTGGAGTCTGACTGAATAGCAGAGACAGCTTGGAAGAGCCTGAGGATGGGAAGGACACCAGCATGGACCTGGAGGAGAATTTCAAACAGGATGGCAGTGAGGATTGGCCATACCCAGCCCTGGCAATCGGGCTGTCTGGAAATTTTAGAAGCTGAATACTTGATATGATATCCCTGGGCCCAGTCCTGCCCAGGAGCTGGACCTCCCTGCCTGACATGTGCTGTTGGTGGTTGGCACAGGCAACGCTGGGAGCGAACGCGGCCGGACAGGGACCTGCATCTCTGGAGCACGGAGCACAGGCAGGGAGTCGTTCCCATGGGCAGAAGCAATTCCATCATGCAGGTGGAATTCTGTCCCATGTCCATCTGTGCTGGCACATCCAAAATGCAAGGGGATTTTCAGATGAGATTAGAACTGGAAAACATGAGTACATCTGCTTTAGCTAGTACTTGGCTAAATGTAGTGAAGAGGAGCTGCAGCACCCAAGTCCTCTTTGCTCAATTAGATGGATTGCCTTCATTTTCTTAGGGAGAGAGTGGGCTTGTTCAAGTTCACTTTCAGCAATGATGACAGGAAGACATCGCAAATTACACTCCAAATTATCATGGCTAAAAATCTAGCTATTTATCTGGGTTTGAAATCAATTAAACTTCTTCCTTTTCAAGTCCTGACCAAGATGCCTGTTGATGGTTTGTTGAGTTTTTGTCCTTCCATGCTGCTCTTATCTGTTTTCTGTCACTTCATATCCGGATGTTGCATGCTTTCTCTTACAGGTCTTGGGTGATGCACTGAACTGCTTTGAAGGTCCCCTTCCCCACACACACTCACTCTGTCTGCTGACCCTGTTTTGTGTCTGAAGTGAATTGAAAAGCACTCCCACAAGTACCAGCACTGGTGACAAAAATTACCAAGTCCTCCATTACTCTAATATTTACTGTGACTGAAGCAGGTGCATCTAATTGTGTAGATTTATTTTTAATCTTTCCTAGCTGAAACAGAAGGAATCTCTGAGACACTCACTGTTTAAGAGATATCTTCCCCCAACTTTGATTACTTTGAAAAGCTGAAATTCCACTGGCAGAAAAAAAATCCTAATTCAAAGCCTAGATAGTTACAGGGCTCTTTAGTTCTTCCTCTCTAGCTTCAGAGAGGATTCAAGCTCCTCATACTAAAATATTTTGCAAATTATGCCTTGAGTATCTCATTTTGCACAGGAAAATATTCAATTTTAATTATTCAGCTTAACATGAAAGCGTGTCTAGCTCTAAGCAATGGAGCAGTTTGCAGCTCTGATTAGCTACCCAAACATAAGCACTTTGCAGCTTTGATTACTCATCCAGTTAGGAATAGTTTAGTTTTAATACAGAAATATTATATTTGCAGGAATCTTAGCAAATATTTTCTTTGAAAACAGCTAACCTGTGTAAAATCAAGATGTTGCTTGATCAGTCCTTGTGCTGATTTATTCAAGAAGCAGTGGCAGCTGAAGGGAAGGAAAAGGAGCTGGAAATGGGACATGTGATGGACTCTGGTATCTTTAATTTTATCTGGTATTTTTATCTCTGGTTCACATACTTGTCTCCTCAATTTGCAAGTTCCAAACAGCATTCTTGATATAAAATTCAGATTTAAAAATATTTCTAGCCAGGTTTTATCCTCCAATTTCATGTGGCATTATTAAAGGAGATACAGCATAGTGCAATCCTGTGGTTTTCCATGGTCCAACACTGCAATTCTGAAACTCTCATCCTGAAAGGCAAATTCTGTGCTACACAAGTTTTCATTGCTGTCTTTCATTTTTATTACCAGCTGGATAACAGTCAGAGAAATTACTCTATGTATAAGTAATTAATGTTCTATTTTTCAACCAACTTGAAAAAATACCAGACAAATTTTTGACCTGTTTATTGCTGGGATTGATGGTAACAGATGAAGAAGCAGAATGTGTTTTTGCTTTGTCCTTCCATTCCTAATCAGTAAAACATGACAGCAATTTTCAATTAATTCTAATTAATTTTCAATTAATTTCTACAAATGAGTGACTATGAAAAATGACATTCTGAAGATTGTACAAATGATGGATTAGTTTGGTACAGCTCCTAGTCATGCTGACAAGGAATGATTCATGTGACATTCTCTCTTCATGTCACAAAAATTAAGTTTTGAACCCTTTAGTCATTCTGTAAAAGATGCCACAGTAACACGCCACTTCAATCTTCACAGTGGTTTATAATTTAATTAAAGATAAAATTTCCCCTTTCCCCCTCATAACTTTTTTCCCTTTTACAGAGTTACCTGGGGAAAATAAGCAGATGGATCCGAACATTACTTCTATTAATCCTTTGCCAAACGAACCTTGCAAAGGTTAAGGAGTCAAACCTCATAAAGACACAGTCCCTGGTAATGCAAAGAACCCAGAACCCATTGCATAGCCACACATTTTGCAATTCATGCATTAGCCTATTCCAGACACATTACTGGGGAAACAACAATTGAAAAACGAAAAAAAATAAGTTAAATAGAACCCAGGACATAAAAAAATGCTTTATACAGCTTCTCTAAGTAGTGGAAACTTCCCTGAAAATGAATAAATGAACTGGGAGAAATTTTCTGTCAGAAACAATTCAAAGACAATAAGAAGATAGGAAATTTTAACTGCAAGAAGAATTTGTGTTCCAATGCAATTACCTCACCCAGCATCACTAAAATTCTCCAAGAAGTTTGTTTCTTCAGGATCTTTGCACAACAGGCTCCCCTCCCCTACCCCACGGTGCAGACCTGTGTCAGTGCCTCAGCAGCAGGTTCTGCCCTGCAGCCCGGGGCTGAGGGACACTGCAGCCCGACCACTGCAGCCTGACCACTGCAGCCCGACCACTGCAGCCTGACCGCTGCAGCCTGGTCACTGCAGCCTGACCACTGCAGCCTGACCACTGCAGCCTGACCACTGCAGCCTGGTCACTGCAGCCTGACCACTGCAGCCTGACCACTGCAGCCCGGCCACTGCAGCCTGGTCACTGCAGCCCAGTCACTGCAGCATGACCACTGCAGCCTGGTCACTGCAGCCTGGTCACTGCAGCCTGGTCACTGCAGCCTGACCACTGCAGCCTGACCACTGCAGCCCGACCACTGCAGCCTGGTCACTGCAGCCTGGTCACTGCAGCCTGACCACTGCAGCCTGACCACTGCAGCCCGACCACTGCAGCCTGACCGCTGCAGCCTGACCACTGCAGCCCGGCCACTGCAGCCTGGTCACTGCAGCCTGGTCACTGCAGCCCGACCACTGCAGCCTGACCGCTGCAGCCTGACCACTGCAGCCCGGCCACTGCAGCCTGGTCACTGCAGCCCGACCACTGCAGCCTGACCGCTGCAGCCTGACCACTGCAGCCTGGTCACTGCAGCCCGACCACTGCAGCCTGACCACTGCAGCCTGGTCACTGCAGCCTGGTCACTGCAGCCCGACCACTGCAGCCTGGTCACTGCAGCCTGGCCACTGCAGCCTGGCCACTGCAGCCTGGTCACTGCAGCCTGGTCACTGCAGCCTGGCCAGTGCAGCCCGACCACTGCAGCCTGGTCACTGCAGCCTGGCCACTGCAGCCCGGTCACTGCAGCCTGGTCACTGCAGCCTGACCACTGCAGCCCGGTCACTGCAGCCCGGTCACTGCAGCCTGGTCACTGCAGCCTGACCACTGCAGCCCGGTCACTGCAGCCTGGTCACTGCAGCCTGGCCAGTGCAGCCTGGTCGCTGCAGCCCGACCACTGCAGCATGATCACTGCAGCCCGGCCAGTGCAGCCCCCCTTGCCTGACCCCACCTGGGCTGAGCATGGCTGCCGGAGCTGCCTGTGGGTCTGTGCCCGGCAGCCAGGAGGGCCAAGGGTGTCCTGGGGGCACCAGGCCCAGCATCACCAGCTGGGCAAGGAGGGGATTGTCCTGCTCTGCTCTGAGGCACTCACCTCGAGTGCTGGGGGCAGTTTTGGGTGCCACAGTATAAGAGAAATACTAAACTGTTAGAGAGCATCCAAAGGAGGGCAGCAAAGATGGTGAAGGGCCTTAAGGGGAAGGCATATGTGGAGCAACTGCAGTAACTTGGTCTGTTCAGCCTGGAGGAGAGGAGACTAAGGGGACACCTTGTAGTTACAACTTCTTGTGAGAGAAAGAGGAGGGGCAGGCACTGATCTCTGTGGTGAGCAATGAGAGGACCTGAGGGAATGGCCTGAAGCTGTGTCAGGGGAGGTTTAGGTTGGATATTAGAAAAAGGTTCTTCACCCAGAGGGTGTTTGGGCCCTGGAACAGATCCACAGGGAACCAAGCACCAAACCTGACAGAGTTCAATTGTTTGGACAGTGCTCTCAGACTCGTGGTGTGAGTCTTGGGGATGGTCCTGGCAGAGCCAGGAATTTGACTCGCTGATCCTTGTGGGCTCCTTCCAGCTCAGCTTATTCTGTGATTCTGTGTTTATAAATGTATTATGCCTTCATCATGGGCACAGTCTCAGCCCCTCTCTGCCTGTGCTGTGGCAATAAGTGCAGCCAAGATCACGAGCTTCCCAGAAACTGGGATAACCAGGTTACAAAACATCAGAGCAGCACTCATGGAAATAAATGCTCAAAGACATTTTTGCATGGGTATCCCCATAAAGACACACTGATTCTTACAACCATTATGGTGGAGTGCACTGACTGCAGGACAATGTCCCTGTGATGTCATCACTGATGCCAGAATTAAGAGGGTAGCATCTTCCATGAAACTGAGGCATAGGATTTACCAGAGACACGTACCTGTCAAGTGTAAGCCTTTTACAAAGTCAGCAGCTCCACAAAGCAGATGTTCTGGAGAGCTGAAAGGACACTTAGATTGTGAAGACTTGTGCTAATTTTAATGTGTCCCAAGTGTTTCAATATTTTGTCTTAGTGAACAAAGAAAACCATCTGAAGTCAGAAATCAAACGCTTCCTCCCAGCCAAAATCATCAAATGAGATTTGCAGCATGAACAACACAATTAGGGATAATAAATGGCCTAGAGCAAAAGGGAAAGGATGCACCAGATAGTATGCTTTGGTGGAAAAATAAAAAATAAATCCTTCTGAGCAGACTAGAGAGAAAAGCATCTTCACCCAGAAGTCTGGAGACTGAATCCCTGCTGCAGAACTCAGAGATTGCCTGTTTTTCATTTCTCCTGCTGATGTCAATGTACGTGGATTACACCCACTGCTAATAAACATAGGTTTTAGCCTTATGAGATATACATTCTAAATTTGCATTTAGCTTCTTCGCTGTTGGCAGCTGTCCTACATATCCACAGTGTTCATTTGGGTTTACTGAGGGCTATCCCTTCAAGGACTGTCTTTTGAGTATTGAAGTAGAAAGAATTAAAAGAATGTATTTCCCATTTGAGGTATTTTTGATGCAGTCTTTATTTCCCACTGTGCATTTAATATGCTCATGTAGACTTGCTGCTTCTGGCACAGTCTTAGAGATTAGATTTCTGAAATACTCACAGAAGTCCAGCTATACTGCTGAAACCATATCAGAAAAATCTGACTTTAGAGAGCTCTCATTAAGTGGGAAAAGAAAATCCATTCCATTGTCTTCTTATTTAAAAATAAATTTGTAATTAATTAGCCAGTGCTGTTCTGCAAAGCTTTTAAGCACACAGAGGTCACCAAGAGTGTATTTGTGTTTGATGAATTTGGTGGTAGAGAGAATTTTAATAGCACTTCAGCACAGTCAGAATCTTTGAGACAGGCATTTACAAGACTGTGATTATTTAGTGCTGTAATTAGATGGTATTTACCCCTTCTATACTGCTTGTTAGCCATGTCCAGTTGGTCTTTCTTTGCATTGTAATACTCATTTATATTATCCTTTCATTAGGCTCTAGTGAACAACAACAAAATCTGCAAACACTGTAAAGCACCTTTTCTGTGAAAAACATAGTTCCATATTAAAGTTTTTTTCTTGTTTATAATAGAAGAATAATATTAGAGAGAAGCAGTATCTTTTATCTCCTATTCCAGGCAGAAGACACTCTTTCTAGTGCACAAGTCAGTTTCAGATCTGGATGTGAAGGATGAAACTGCTGGCAGAGAAAAAAAAAAAAACGACTGCTCTGAGTTTAAATTTGTTATGGACATTGGGTGGAAACCTTGGGAGAAGAGGAGTCATAAATAAAGGATAGTAAAGTAATTTAGTTCCCATGGGGTAGAGTGGCTGTGCCTGTTCTAACTCTCAAACTAGACCACCATCTGTTTGCCAGCTCCAGACCCAACAGGCACCACATGGTCTGTGTCTGTACCACAGAAATTCCTTTACCCTCACAAAGAGGGTGGAACACCCAAAGTGCTTATTTGGAGTATTGCCAGGCCAGGCTATCCCCCTGTGAGTGTCACTGTGCTGGGGGTTAGATGTGCTCCAGAGGCTGAGCAACAGCTTGACAGTGTTGGTGGCAGCAGGACAGTGCCCACCCTGAGCTGCTGCTTCATTCACTACTGTTCCCTACAGGCAATTATCACCTGCAGAATAGTATTCCTTAGCACTAAAACATTTATATTAAGAAGTCAGAATAGAGTAGCCTGATGAACTTCAGCCTGACAGTCCAGAATGTCATAGCACCAGGGAAAGGCAACTAGCATTTGTAATTTAGAAAAATGCATTCTTATGATGTGAGCTCCGTCCATGGCCCCTTGTGTTTTCTAGAATATCAGACACAACATCTCTTTTCAGTCTTGTCACATGCTATTTTAGTGTAACAGCAACAACTTGTGAAGCTTCTTTGGAGTGTAACTTGTTACTAGACATGATCTCCAAAACGTTAGACTAACCTGTTCTCACTGCAGCAGACATGGCCATCTGCCTCTCCCACACATCCACTGTATCCTCTCACAGCCTTGTTCACTCTTCTAATTGTTCTGCATAAACAGAGTAGGATAAAATATAACATTTTCAAATGTCATGTTTACATGATAAAGAGTCAATTTTTGAAGACGCCTACTCCTTTCAGAGCTGTAATTTCCTGTTTCCCTCCTAAATGTGTGTCCTATATACTAAATAACTTATTAACCCTTTGTAATTTCTGCTCGTTGTTCTCCTGAATGACAATGTCTGCCTGAACATAATACAGCCTGTCTTTCAAGCTACCCTAGATCTTCCCATAATTGCCTTCTAAATGTGCTTTGCTGAATTTCAGATATAAATAAGTGGCATGAGACAAATCTGTTATCCCAATTTGCTGTTTGTACTTTCCCCAAACACTGGAAGCTGCATTGTGTTATTGTTTGTTTTCTTTCAAACATTTCTTTCAGTTATTGTCTAGAACTTGAAAGAAGAACCTGTTTGTGATCAACAGGGATTTGATCCATTGTTACAGGACCTCTTTCTGATGTGGAGCTGGCAGTAGAGTTGCATAATTGCATTCTGAAATTAATATAAGATCAAGGTATGCCCATCATAGATAAAGCTCATCTCAAAAATTACACTTTTTGGATGGGTGACACTTATTTTAGACATTACCTGTTTTCTGTGCTTCGTTTTATTAGGAGCTATGAGTTAAGTGAAGATTTTGGGTGAAAGTATATTACTATAATCTTATTTTCATTATTCCATATTTGTATATAACCAAGGTACGGGCTGTAAATAGTTGTCTTTGCTGCAGGTGGCTTTTGCTGCTTCGTGGTCAGTCTGTTCACCAGGATCCAGAGTGCCTCATGTCCCAGAGCTGCTCTGACTTCATCCCCACCACCTACCAGTGTATGGAGTTATCCAGCCCCGTGGAGACAACGTGAGTTGGGTACAAATGAAACTGTTAAGAAACCTGTTACCTGGGATTCACAGAGTCAGCAGGATCTGACTGGAGAGGGAGCCCTCTGTCTTTAGGACTAATGGTAGAGCACTTACCTAAAAAATGAGAGACATGAATTGGGCTTTAGTCTAGCTCTAGGGATTTTGGCTTTTCTGTATATCCTGATCCTCAGGAGACTCAGGTTTCTGTGCATTACCTTGAGGAAAAACAGCAGATGAAGAAATTCCACTCACCCTCTTGGGGCTGGGTTCAGGCACAAGTGGCTGACATCACCAGAAAAGCCAAGCAGTACCCATAGAGTACAGAAACCAGCTATGCTGATTGTAGTGACCAACGTGGCTTCTGGGCTCTGCCCCTACTCCCAAGATGTGGGGAGTTTTCTTCTTTTTTATGTGTTTGTTCATTTTGTTTAATGCTGTCCAATGTAATTTATGTAAAATACATAAATAATCCTTGTAACAGGGACAAGGATTCTATGAATCCCCTCCCATTTAAGCACTGTAACTGCTGCTAGACTACTGGCACACTGCTCTTCCTTCAGGAAAAAAAGACTGCATTTTTCAGGATCTCATTCTCCTTCAAATGAAAAAGGATGTTGTTATATTGTCTGTCCATTGCTAAGGACAGCAAGACAATAGGTTGTATTCAAGCAGTTGTTAAAAACATCAAATTGCAGTAGAATTATCTTGCTCAACATTTTATTAGAATAGCAACAAAAATCCATTACAAATTAATCCCCACAGTAGCATGCATCCAAGAATTACAAAATGTTTCTTTTGAACAAAAATTGTTCTACATTTCTCTGAATAATTTCACACTATTTATAATAAATAAATAAATCACATGAAGTGACAAAATGAAACCAGAATTAATCTGGGTAGGTGAAAAAAAGACTCCCTCCAAACCAGTTGCTCTTACATAGTTACATAATTTGTTAGAATTCAAAAATTTCCAAGATTCAGCTCCCAGATAAATGAATTCAGGAGTCCAAATCACTTTGAGCCAATGCACTGGCATTTGCTGTATCACTGTATCCCAGGAGTAATGAAAGAATAATGAGAAAATAAACTATTACTGAAAAGAACAAAAGAGCAAAGAAACAATTGTGTCTGAAGAAGATATAAAATATAGAAAGAGAATTTTCAAATTTCACTGCAATTTGTATAAAAATACAGCACACTGGAGCTTCTCTGATATATCCTTTATTCTGAACTCAGGGAGGTCATGTGATAATTTGAACCCAAGTGTGTTACAAATACACCTGACCTTTCTCAGCTGCACAATTTACTTTCACTGAAGGTTCTGAAATCTCAGCATTTCAGAAAGGAAGCAGCTCCCCAAGCCAGATGTGAAAGCAGCACCTCTTCTGTTACATTCTGAATAAACTTCTAAAAAAAAGTCCAATAAGAATGCAATCCCTTACTGGAAAGATGTTAAATAAGGATATAAGCATGGATTTCAATATTGCTACGAATCAGACATTTATTTCAGACTAAGTGTTGCAAGGAACTTTGCTATCCACAAAATAAATATACAAAGTTATATCACTGCAGTCAGTAGTTGACATCCAGCCACTTTCACTTCTAGCAAAAAAATTGATATAATTATCAATAAATTTAAACCCACATAATTAAAAAAAAATACATTCTCACATATATAATTTACAACATCTGGGTACAAGAAAAAAGGTTGATTGCTGTTCTAAACAAAGGGCAAACAGAAACAGTTGCATCAGCATGATATCTGACAAAGTTTTGTAGTGTTAGTGTATATCAGTATAAAATTAGCATGGATTTCACAACTAACATCTATAAAGATACAGTCACATCACGTATCAGTTAAAATCACACCTTAGCTTAAATATGCAATTATAAATATTGTGGTTTTGCACACAATTTTGTTATCATAATAATTTCTGTTAGCACAAATACATATCAGAAAGAAATAATTTCATTTTTGTTATTCCCAGTGATGGTGGATACAAAGTCAACTTCACAGATTTTAACCCTTCATGAAGCATCACAAAGAATATGGGCTTAAATATCTCACTTGAGCATCTGGTGGAGCAGAGGCTGAGAAAGCAGACAGTTACTTTTTGAGCAAAAAGGCAAATAAAGGAGAGAATTCACTTCTGGTACTGTTGGTCTATAAAATCTGTAGTTTAGCCTGTGCTCTGAAAATATTGAGATAAAAGTTTAAGTTTCACTGTTATTACACAAATACTGAGCTCGGTTTTTACCCAGCCAGTTGTGCTCCTCCCCAGAGAGTCAGGTTTCCATGGAATGCCCTCTTTGCCTGCTGCTAGACCTGCACATCTTGCTTTTTAAGTGAGAAAAGCAATTAGTTCTAGCACCTCTTGAGAAATTTTGGAAGGTAGGGCCTCCTCTGAAAGCACTGAATAGATGCCTGGCTGAAAACAGCAAGTGAAGGGCAAAGGGATTTCCAAGCACCAGCAGCCTCTGCCCCTGGGAATCAGCTCCCAGCCATCACAAGAGTTTGCAAAGTCAGACAAAGACTTTGCTCAGTCAGACACAGGAATGTGCCTTTACTTGGAATGACTCTTGGCTAAGCAACCATAAATTCCTGTGTAAGGTCCACGGATAATTTAATTTTTCTGTGACAGGTGCTTTGGAGGAAATGTTAAACATTGTGTGGTGGTATTTCTCCTTGACTTTCCCTTGTCATGGCAATCTGTAGCTTTAAGCAAGTCTAAGCAGTAAAATGCTATAAAACTCCATCTTTTCACATCTTCATACAAAGGAAAGGTTTGCCCAAAGTGTATGTCACAGCTACAGAATTGTATTTATGAGATTAATAGCTAGGTACTAATTTGAGAATACGTTGGTATCCTTCTCTCTGACTCTTGAGCCCTAGACAACTTTCCTTTATTGGCTGACACATGACTTACACTGTCATTTTAGTTCTTCTTTATTATTTTTAAAGCAGTCTGGACATTGCCCTTCCAGTCCTGTGGGGGTTCAGACATCTGCACAGACAGAGACCCCACTGTATGTGCCTGCCTGGTGGCCTGTGCTGCTTAGACAACCTGGCAAGCTGGGAGATGCAGAGGATTTGGGAAAATTGCAACATGGCTTGCATGGGTCCCGCTTCTGGCTCTGCTCCAGACAGAGCTCTGCCAGCTTTGAAATTTTGTCACACCTGCACTGCTGGTTAAAACCTTGCTGTTGGTCCCTCCCATGCCTTGCCATCACTCTGCCAAGCTGGAAAGTGCCTGTGGAGCTCTGCAAAGGTAAAACAGGAGTTAAAGCAAGGATGCAGACAGAGCAGGATACAGACTGTTTGCATAATCACAGAATCACAGAGTGAGTAAGATTGGAAGGGACAACAATTGGTCATCTGGTCCAACCTCCCTGGTCAAGCAGGGTCATCCCAGGGCACATGGCACAGGACTGAGTCCAGATGGTTCTTGAATATGTCCAGTGAGGGAGACTCCACAACCTCTCTGGGCAATTAATTTCCTTCCTCCTTGCCATGTAGAGAATGCTCAATAGAGTCCTTTGGATGCATCTGACACAGGTTCATGGTTTTAGCATTTAAATCTGAGGCCTATCAGGCTATTTTTAGTTCTCTTTAAGTTTGCAAATATAGTTGAATATTAGGGAAAGGGGCTTGAATTAGGGAAGTAGCTGTGTAGGCAAAAGAATACTGGCTAGGAAAGCCTTACAATGCTGTAGAGGCTGCCTCTTTCCCCCACACTGGGCAGGTTTGTGATTCTTGGGGATGGGCTGTGCAGGGCTGGGAGCTGGACTCGATGATCCTTCTGGGTCCCTTCTAAATCAGCCTATTCTGCAATTCTGTGAAGCAGCTTTTTACAGGTTTTAGAATGTCATGTATAAAAGCTGTGCAAAATGTTCATGGCACACAGGAATACACAGGCACTTTCATGGGCTTCGGCAGCACAGAAGTGAGAAAATGTACTTCTAGCAAGAACAAGAGCTGGTCTAGAGCAAAGCCAAAGCACGACTTGATATTTTGTCTGTAGCTACATTAGGGAGACTATGGCTCCAGGCTGCTTATCATGGGCCTGTGTGGGAAGAGCAGAGAAGGGGCTGTGCTGGCAAGTAAAAAGCCATGATGACTTTTCTTCTGACTACACTTTATGTCCTAAAGTATTTTAACAGATAAACTTTAAAAAATATTAAACATTTAAACAGTGTCATTTTTCTCTGAATTCTCCTCTTTTCCTTAGATATTATCGATATTAAATCTCTAAACCCCTTCTAGTGCTCTTAGATACAATTGGTATTGAACCAAGATAAAAGGAGCTGTTAAAAGCCTGTTACATACTCTTCAATATCTGTCAATTTCCAACAGGATTCAGTAATAGCTGAGACTTACATTTAAAGTGGTACATCTATAAACCTGATCACTGAAAAAATAAGATATTTTGAATGCTCCTGTTTTTTTAATTTGTTTGTTCCCTGCTGCAAATTCATTGAATACTCTTCCTGTTTCATACTGCTCAAGGTAAAAATAAACAAAAGAAAGGAAAGATTTTGTGCTTTTTGCCATCAGATACCTGTTTATTGAAGCATGCTGTGATGGCTGCAATGAGATTTGCACTGATATGGGATGAGGGAGTCACCGGCAGGTAATTACTGCTATTAGCAGCAATTTTGGCTGCTGTTAGAAGGTCCCCCAGGTAGTGCCCAGTGCAGGTACAGATTAGAGCAGCTCCTCTCCTCAACTCTCATCTTTACAGGGATTATCATCCCCTGCCCCACTCTGTGTCCATGGACATGTCCTGGCAAGCCTTGCTCATTCTGAGATCAGACCACTCTTTGGCCAGGCAATGGGAAGAAGGACTTAGGCATTCTCCTGGAGACAACTCCCCTGCCTAAAGTTAGGTTGTATTAAGTACTTCATTTACTTAGCCTCAATAATATACTCTTTACTCCCCAAAATGCTGCATTTTCTTGTAGGGCACAGGCAGGTATGTAAAGATTTATGGTAGCTTCTGCAATTCTGTGAGCAGAAATGTCCTTAAAATTCATACAGTTGGTGGGAACAGAGCATCCAAACATCTTATATGGCTGCACACTCAGAACAAGGTGGGCCTCAGGCCTGGAAATGAGAAGAGAAGAAGCAAACTGAGAAAAAATATTTTACACTCTCATATAATCTGCAAAAACAAATGAAAACTAAGCCTCTTTGTAGATCATCTATATTTTTAAGATCTAAATGTATGGGTTCACAAACAGAATTTAGGTAGTATTGTGTAAAAAAAGCATAATACAAACAGTAATATGCATCATCAAGAAAAGTGGGTTAAAGAGATGTGCTTCACAGTACAGAATGAAAGTGCTGGTGTGTGGGAGAGCCTCCTTAGCACCAGCTGTGTGGTGGCACCAGGCTAGTTAATCCCCAGCTGGAGTCAAGGGGGAGGCACAAGAAAATGCCCCATTGCCCTCCCTGAAGCCAGCCAGAGCGTGCCCAGAGGAATCATTGAGCTCAGACACCATCACCACCTTCCTGCCAGATGTGCACCTGAGGCACCACACCTGAGAACCACTTTCTGATGCTCCACTGGAGCTCACTGTTCAGGCTTAACCTGATGGTTTCTCCCCATCCTTCTGCATGTTTCTGATCCTCCAAGTCCCCCCACGCCTGGCACAAGCACTTTGAAAACAGAGCTTTCCAGAGCTGGGCAGCTGTCCCTGCCTGCCAGGCCCTGTCACTGGCAGCCTCTCCAGCCCTCTGCAGGGCTGCCCTGGCTGACAGCCACCCCAGCACAGCCCCATGCCCAGCAACGTGCTCTGCTCCTGGGGACCCACAGCACTGAAAGGTGTTAACTCTTACCTTGGATGACAAACATGTATCACCAATGGACAGTTTTGCAGAGGACAGGTAGGTGTTGGTAATATCTTCTAGCTCAGTGCTGAAATGATCAGAATCCTTGATGACATTATAATTGAGGGCCATGCTGTAACTGGCAGGTTTCTTCTCCTGTTTCTGCTGGTAGTTGCACAGTTTCCTGAAGGCTGCTCTGAATTTCTGGGACATGAGATTATAAATTACGGGATTGATGGCACTATTTAAATAAATACAGATTCTGCAAAATAGCAGGAACCAGTTTTCCTGGAAGGGTCTGGAAAGAAAGGAATTGACAACAACCAGGGTGCGGTAGGGCATCCACAGGAACGCAAACAGGATCACAACCACGGCCAGCATCTTGGTGACCTGAGGGAACACAGAGAGACACAGACAGGGGCACAGGGTCAGTACTCCCCTGGAATGAACATGTGCATTCTTACCCTCTAGGGCCAAACCAAACCCCTGGACAGATCCTTCAGTGGGCATTTCTGATGAATATTTGATTCAGAAAGGTTTTCTACAGTAGGGAGTACAAAAACCTTGGCTTCAAATTCTTCCTAGTTTTTGTTAAATTACTCTTTCCATATGATATCACAGTAAGCCAACTGTTGTAGACCTTAGACTTTTCCACTTCATATGCTGGAAGGGGGTGTTGATTCAAATGGGAAAAAAGGATAGAGAGTAATTTTTTTTTTCCAACATATTAGATCTCTACCTTTATACTAGTATAACCTGTAGAGTAATAGAGCATCAGGCCTTTTTTAGGTTATCTGGTTTAACAGTCAGCTACAACACTTTCCCAAAGCCAAAAATAAGGAAAAAAGGAGAACAATTAGATTAATTTATTTTCCTCAAATCCTCAATATTTAATTAGGTCTTTATTATTTGATGTTTACTCTGAAAAGTCAAAGTTTACAGAGCCTGGGAAAAAAAGGATTATCAGTCAAACTTGATTGTTATAAGAACTTTATTCTATTATGTAATTTTCTTTTGAAAAAAGAAAAGAGCAACCATTGGGAATACCCAGGATAGCTGAAATGAAGTGAATGAGAAATAATTAAAAAAATATTAAACCCACGTTAAAACTAGTCTTTCTTTTATAAATAATTTAATTCTAGTGTAGACACTATTCAACAGTCTCTACATTAAAAAAAGTTTGAAAGCTATTAACAAAGAAAATAGAAGGCACACAGAAATGTGACATGGGACAATATGTTGGTACAGCCTCATGGAAGTCAGGAGATGACTCGATTAACTATGTGAAAGTATTGGCACACATTTTGATGAGCTACAACTGTTTCTTCTGATTGTAGATTTATAAGAGTTTCAATAGGAGATAACTCCACTAAGATCACTCACACATGTTAGTTTTAGAAGTGGGCTTTAGTTTGAAGTTGTGAGTATATAATTCTATTGTCTTCTGACCAGATAAGCTCATTACATAGAAACCTGCCATCACAATGCCTCATGGATGTATTTTCTCCTATCTTTCTAGAAAGACACACTTTTAAGCCAATTTGTTTGGTTTGTTATAAGTATTACAATAAAGTATGTGATGAAAATCAAAGTTACTCTACAAATTGATATATCATTATCTATTTATTGGTCTTTAAATGTGCATATTCAAAGGCTGCCATTTTATCTTATAGTTCTTCCCTCACCCTTACTTTTGTTTTCTCTACAGCTGTGTTCAGTGAAAGTAAAAAATAAGACTGAGAAATGCTATCTCCTTTTTTGTCACTTGACTGATACATTTCATTATGACTTCTACACTGTTTCTTTTCTAATTTTCAGTGCACAATTGTTGTAATAGACAGAATACAAACATGAATGCTCCAGGTAACTCAAAGGATGATCTCTCTTTATCTCCACTTCTGAAAGGGCCATTCCTGTGAACATGGTGGCAAGGAGAGAGTTGACCCAGTACTGGCCCACTCTGGCTCTCATCCCTTCAGTTCAGCTGCAGCCTGTGCCTCCAAACTGAGCAAATCCATTCCGTGGAGAACAATCATTCACTGTAGGAAATAATCCACATTTAAAGGAAGAAAGCCACGATTTGTGGAGCCTGGGTGAACAATGGGACAGAGCCAAACCATACCAGATGTATTCCATCAGCTCAGGCACTCAGGGCATAGCAGCCTACACAGGCATCAGAGTACTTTGCTACCAGAAGCTCAGCAGGACACTCCATTATGGTACCTACCAGTCATTGGCCATTTACATTTCTTTCAGGAAAAATTGCTCAGAGGATCATTTGCAGTGTTGCAGCTATCAACTTGAATCTGGACTAGAAGTAAATTATTCTTACTGTCAAGGAGGGTCATTCAGAGTCACGCAATTAACATTGTACAGCAGTGAAAAAACCACTTTTATTCCTCAGTTGACTGTATCCCATACACTGCAAATATATATATATATATGTACTGTCTGCAGTACGTATCCTTCCAAAGCTGCCAAAAATAACAAAACTCCCACAAGATCTCTGTTGCCTGTCAGAAACTCAGTTTCCTGATCCATCTGACTGGCTGTGGCTGTCTCTGAGACACACAACGAGGCCCTGAATTCAGGTAGTGATTTGCTCATTGCCTCCTTAAGCTGGCTCTGGAAGGGCTCTTCATGCTCAGCTGCCTCAGAGCATGACCTGTGTGCAGGTCTGACGGGGTACTCTGGCAAGACTGACTTAGCCCCAGCATGGGGGTTGTCACCCCTCTGCAAGGTGAGGCACCACTTAGGGCTTTTGACACAAAGTCACCTCAATTTGCTTTATAGGTGAACCCATTATCTAAATGCATAACTGAGGCCAAAGCTCCATTCTTATCCACACCAAAAGTCATTATAGCTGAACATAAATAATTTAGAGGAAAGTTTCATCCTCTTTGTTTAAGCAAAAAGCCACATCCTTTTTAAAATCACTTCATATGAAACAGAACTAAACATATATAGGAAAGAGGCGAATTATTTGACATTAGTGGAGTGCTAAGAGGACAAATTTTAAAAGAACATGATTTTTATTAGCTGTAAGCATACACCAAAGCTCCCTGAAAGCAGCAGCATTACATTCTCAATTCACTGCTCAGGTGAAGGTAAGCATACACAGATTGATCTTTTCTTGTTGATGTGCACTGTATGTCCTATGCTCAGGGTACAAATTATTCTTAGTTAGGAAGATTGAAAATATAGTAAAAAGACTTTGAACAATTTCAGCTTAGTCCAAATTTTAAGTGTAGTTTGAATGATAACAAAAGAGCTTGAGATTGAATATGGTTCTGCCTGCATATAAACATTCTTCAAGCCTTATCTTTTTATTTCTGAGGATGTTCTAAAGAATATATAAAACATATTTTACTAATCAGAGTCTCAATATTTTGATTCTGAACTAGTATCCTCTTTTTCTTTCCTGCTCCAAAAGCTTCTTATTCTAAGGAAGGGTTTTTCTTAAACATTTTCACTATCTTGGTACAAACAATTTAGTATTGCTTACTTCTCCTTTGAGTACTAATCTTTCTTACACTGATAGGTAAAAGCAATAGTCACTCTGGTGTTTTAAAGCCATGTAATAACATCTTTCTTCTTGTGCCTGGTCGTGTTCATTGCAACACACAGAGATTGCATATCCCAGTCCATGATTTCCTAATCAAAAAGAAGTTGTGCAATAAGGAGGAGAATTAAATAAATAAAAGGATTAAGGTCTTGAAATACTAACACCACAAGTGAAACCAAGTGATAAGATTGAGGATTTAATGTAAACTGTGTAAAACTTGTCTCACACTGCAAGCTGGAATCTGTGCTTGCAGTGCTGTGAGAGAACAGAGGATTTCTCTGGTGAGCAGGTCATGACAGCAGCACTGTCTAAGAGAGGACTTTCTCCAGAGGGCAATCTGCCTGCTATTACTGACACAATAGCCATGATGACCTTAGATTATTTGCTTGGACTAATCAACTAACTGTGAGATACACATAACGTTAGGTGAGCTGGATTCCATCTCAAGTTTAAACCAACATGTTTGCTATGTAAGGCTGCATTTTATTTTTCTCAGTCACCTTGATATCTGAGGAAAGTAGGAATTCCTTTGGGGAAAGTATGAAACTCACATGCAAACATGTAATTCAATATTCATACTGTGAATGGAAAATAAAAAAAAATCTGTGATCTGTGGGCTGCAGGACCCACACTGAAACAGAGGAAAAGGGTGAGAAAGAAGGAGTGACAAGGGACCAACCTCTGCAACCTGGCTGCAGCACTCTCTGGCCCCACACTCCTGGTTGCTGCAGGGAAGGGACTGAATGTAACTCGTGGCTACAACAACAGACAATAAATTGGCAATTTTAATTTTCCCCAAGTTTAGTCTGCACTGCCCATGACAATAAGTGATAATTTGTTTCCCTGTCCTTGCCTTCGATCATGAAGAATAAGAGCATTTCCCATTTTCTCTCCCATTCTCAACTGGAGACAACCCCCCTACAGAAACATGCATATATTTAATTTCATAGAAATGTTCTTGGATAAATATGAGAACTGCTACAGAAGTAGGAAGTTCACACCACATTTTCAGACACCTTTTCTACATGCTGGATATTGTACACTGCTCAATCCCTGTAGTGCAAACACAGGTCCAGGAAGACACAGAGTTTCACATTTCAGCAGGACTCACTGTCAGGCCAGACTGTATTGTCAGCTATACGTGTCCTTGTCAGTGTGGCAGGAAATTTTCCTTTTTGTGTCTTACTAACTGTTGAGATTCTAGGTTTTTTAAATATGTACTTGGTGGTTTTTTTTCTTGTTTTTTACACCACTGCCTATCTTTTGCATGTTGCTATTATACAAAAAGTATTACTAATTATGCCATGCTGTCCTTGCTTTACTTCCTGTATTGTACTATATACAAATTCTAGCTTTACTTACAATGAAGCAGCTTTAAGCAAACAGGTTGCTTAGGCTTTTAGAGAAAGTCTTGCTGTCTTTACAAGACATAAAAGATATCACATTATAATCTTCACTTTTTGGTTTTATGATATAACAGTATCCATATTCATCAGTGTTCAGTGTAAAAGATTTGTCTATGTGTCTATGCACATGTAATCAAGTATATATCCATATTCATCAGTGTTCAGTGTAAAAGATTTGTCTATGTGTCTATGCACATGTAATCAAGTATAAAGTGATATTAACTTGAAGAGCAGGTTATCTTCTACTAATTCATGGACAAAGAAAAACAACATTACACACTTCCTGACTATTAACTATTGGCAACATAATTAAATTTAACCTAGCCCTCATAGTTCTGTTGTGTGTTTCCAAGCACAGCTCTAGTGCTCTCTGAGGGCTTGGTGCTCTAGAAGGCAACTCAGTTACCTTTTGAGGGTTTTGCCATCTCTGTGATAAGAGAACATGGTCCCTCTCATAAACAGTAGGAGTTGAAGCAAAATAAGAAGACTATTTCCAGAGCCATCTGCAAAAGATGCACTCTGTGTTTCCCATCACTGCACCAGCTGTGGTTTACTGCAAACAGCCAGCAATTAATCTGCTATGTTCCACTGGTAATGTTACACACAGCAGCATACATATTCAATAATACAAAAAGAAGCTAGTCAAACCTATGCCTCAGTTTTCAGCCATCAGTACAAAAAATATTCTCTGAGAGACAGAGAAACAAAGATATTTAGAACTTACAAAGCAATTTATATACAGACTTCCTTAAACAGACTTTTCACAGGAGAGTTGGAGACAGGAAAATTTACAGCTTGAGTGCATTTGCTAAGTGACAGAATGCCTTAGCTGGGACTCAACCTCAAGTGTCCCAGACTCCCAGGATAGTTCCTTCCCTTTAAATCTCAAAAATAAGTCAAGAGTCACTTTGTATATTTGACAAGATTACTAACAATCTGTAATGTAAAGAAATTATAGTTAAAAATGTTTCCATCATATCTGACACTTTATAATTGCTTTCTGATATAGGAAATAAAATACTGGGTTCTTCTTTGGTTTTTTTTTTTTTTTTGTCCTTGCAGTAAGTAATAATGTACAATCAAGGAAAAAATATTTATTTTTATGTATGTGTATCACTGATTTTAAACTTGACTACTTAGAAAAAAGGAAGAATATATTTTACCTCTTTCCACAGCTGCAGACAAGTGAGCTTTAAAACAAATTGTTTAGGTTTCAGAAAGCCATTTCAAATACTTGTTCCTACCTGCCTTCGAGAAGCAATAGTGCTATTGAAACTTGTGCTAGTCATCTTGGAATTCACAGACTTGCTTTGGTGAGCCACATCATTCCTCCAGGTCTTAGAGTTTTCTTTTGGGTCTGAAGAGATGGGGTTCAGGAACAGTATTCTAGCAATCAGGCCATAGAGGACAGTTGCCAATACCATTGGCACAACATAAAATATACCAAAGTCCATCATGTAGATAGGAGAGTAATAGCTCCTGGAGACCTTGTAGCCACAGGACACCACAGTAGTCTCTTTGTAGGCTACTGTATTAAGGTCTAGCAAGAAAAACCAGAGCATACAGTATATGGAGGTGAAAGCCCAAACAAAAACAATGATCTTTTTGGCTCTTGAAAAAGTGCATAGGAATTGAGCTTTGATTGGGTGGCAGATGGCTATGTACCTCTCGATGGTGAAGGCAGCGATGGAGAAAGAAGAAGCGTTGATTCCCAGGTACTGGAGATAGGTGATGCAGAGACACCCGACGTAGCCGTACACCCAGGATCTGTACAGGCTCTCTGTGATATTGGGCAGTCCTGCAGCCACAAGCACCATGAGATCTGCCACAGCCAGGCTCACCAGATAGCAGTTAGTGGGAGTTCTCATGTGCTTGGTTCTGAGGACCACCAAAACTACCATGACGTTGCCCACGATGCCCAGCCCGCAGATGAGGAGGACCAAGAGGATGGTAACCACTTGGTATTCAGCTGTAATGATCTCCCGGCTTGACAGTGGCAGCCCAGTCTGGTTCTGCTCGTCTCCTGTGCCATTCTCCATCTTCACCAGCCCGCTGCTGCTTCTCCAAGCACTCGATCTCAGCACCTGCTCTCCATGGTCCTCTGCAAAAGGGTCGCTGGAGCAGAGCGTGGGTGAACTGCCGCCCCCAGAATTTGTTCTCCATGTAGTCACAGTCCCATTCCTGTACCGTCCTCCACTTCCCCTAAGGCACCTGGACTTCCAGTCTTTGTAAAGTCAGCTATCAGATGGGTTAATCCTCTAAGGCCCCAGTTCACTTGCACAGGCTAAAAGGCTGTTTTCTCACAGCTGCTTTGAGGCATTCACGGACACCCAGCCCGCGGAGGTGGGAGTTTCCTGCCTGCAGCGGCAGGGGAAGCGGAGCCTCTGCCCTGCCCTGGCAGCTGCTGAGCGCCGCCCGGGCTCAGCCCATGCCCATGCCCGTCCCCATGCCCATCCCCATCCCCATCCCGGCCCCCATCCCCATCCCGGCCCCCATCCCCGTCCCCATCCCCGGCCCCATCCCCGTCCCCATTCCCATCCCCATCCCGGCCCCCATCCCCGTCCCCATCCCCATCCCCATCCCGCTCCCGCAGCGCCGCTCGCCAGGAGGAGCCGCCGCGCTCCGAGGGTGGAGACAGAGCAGGAGGTGAAACGAGAAGGAATCGTGAAGTTTTTCTGCTTCACGCCGCTCTCCCTCTCTGCTCTCAGGCAGCTATCATGACAGCATCGATCACATTGATCCACGCTGGCAAACAAAGGAGAGCTGACTGGCAACAAAATTGCACTGGTTTTTAAAATCCTGACTGCCGCCATGCCATTGTGAAGGTAAAGGCGATTTACACTCGCCTCCTGCTTTGCAAGGAGATGTAACAGTCCCTTCGGGGCATTACAGAAACAAATGCATCCCAGCCTTTGAAAACAGCAGGGAAAAGTGTAGGGGTCTTTGTTACTTGATAGAAAGTTCTGTTCAAAACCTCTATCTCTACTGCTGTCATCACTCCTGAGTCCTTTCAACTCTTTTGAATTGCGGCAGAGCAACAACAAAATGATCACAACACAAATTGCTTCTTAAGGAGATCACACACGTGCGCACAGTGTCACAATCTACCACTCTTTCCTCAGTGTAGATTCTCCTCTGAGTAAACTCCACGGTCAGTCAGGTTATGTCAAATCACAGACAACCCAAAGACTGGTGGAAATAACTGTTTTGAGCAGTGCAGATGAAACCCTACCAATTCAGTAGCCCAGCTGCACCTGGAGACTGCACTTTCCTGTCTCACTTGGTATCTAAATGCTTTAGTGAGAGAAACAATAGCAAACCCTTCTGTAAGGCTCTGTGAAAGTATCCTTGTCAACTCCCAATCACAGTCCTTCAGCTCACCATTTCTCCTTATACTCTTGTGTTAAAAGTTTGAAGAGCAAATTTTTCTTAAAATCCCTTATTTTTCTGCATTTAGAGCAATTAGTTTTGCTCTTTGCTTAGGAAAGGTTCAAGAAAATAAAATGTCAACAACTGAGGAAAGGCATCTTGGATTTGAAAGGAGACTGTAGTGTTTAGCACTAGCATATGTTTGCAAAACTAGGATTTTAAGTAGATTTAAGAGGTGGTGACAAAAAGAGAGTATCACCTGAATCAGAGCTGAAAATCAGACTCAAACAATTCCAGAGGTTTGAAGCTACTCAGTTAAGTTTTCCAGTAATTTTTTTCCATTTGCCTTTTTACATTCCTGTTGTGATCACATTTTATCTCTAGATCCAAAAATACCTAATGAAGTAAAGCAAATATCATTTTTCCTGTTTAATAGATTATGAAACAAGGGTGAAAAGAATTAGATTGTTTTGCCAGTGGTCTTTCAGTTACCTGGAGAAAAATGCAGGTTGTTGATTACTTGACCAAGAGTATATCAGCAGAAACATATTATCTTGATTTTCCTTCATACCATCTGCAGATCCTGTTATTTTGGACACAACTAAAAGAGGAAGAAGGTCAGTGCTACCGTAATGCCTGGGTGTCATAAAAAAATATTGCTTCTAGCCCCTCTACACTCCACAACATTTTGTCCTTCAAAATGAACAGATTTGCCCCTAGGAATCCATGCTTTTAAAGCTGTGGGACCATAGCAGGGGTAGCCCCTGATGTTCAAGCCCATAGCATAAAATGTACCACGAGGGAGCCCAGGACTGAGAGATCACAGTCAGTCAGCACTCAGGGACCCAGCAGGGATCAAATCCAGCAGGGAACTGAATCAGGGATTCAAACCAGGAAAAGGAGTGAGATAGCTCTGTGGATAAACTCCTCAACCCTCAGGGACCTCAGCTGAATGAAAAGTTTTTGGCACCTCCACAGAATGATTTATCTTTAAAGGGTGACTGATGCCTTTCTGCCACACCATCACACAGTGAATTCTTGCTGCTCCTGTTTCTGTGTATCCTGCTAGCTTTTGTAGGCAACGTGTGTGTTCTGATTTGGCCTGAGAATCAGCACATCTGGGAGCAGGTAAGTGTTAGCAGTGCAGGAACTGCAGAGAAGCTGTGGAGTGTTTAAAAGGCCAGGACTTTGAAATGAATATTGGAGCTCTGGAAGATGTGCAAGACATGTATTATCTGATGTTTGCCTCATTCCTCTGCATCTGCTTCTGGTCTGTATCAGAAAGAGGATAGATTGTCTTGTCTCAGTCTCTTTTTATGACTTTTTATCATGTGTTGCATTCTGGTAGTGAAAAAGTTGTAGAGTTGTCACGGTGTGGCTATAAGGAAGTCAATCTACAGTAGGCATTCAGAGGATTTTATCAAAGTCAAAATTTTAAGTATTTTATCAAAAAATATTTGATGAAAATACTATCAGTATTAACATACTGAAACATTAACATACCAGTATTAGCATAAGGAAACATTTCCCTTTTCTTTTCATAAAATATTTCCACAACCTACAATATTTCTGTAAAACCTGCAGTAATTGCAGAAGGAATTTCAAGACTAGGAATATATCTTCTGTGTAATTAGAGCATCTACCCCTGTGCATTTCACTGAAACGTCATATGATACACTTTGCCTGATACATTCAAATTATCCTTTCAGCATGATTATCCATCAGAGATCAGATACTGAATCTGGGAATCAGTAAAAGACCAATCTTTTCTCCCAGCTGATGCTGTGTTAATGCAATTCTAAAAATACGATGGCTAGATTCAAAAGCAGCTCAGCATGAATACATGCAGGCCCAGCAGCTGTGCCAGGGACATTTTGACAGTAGGTGGCCCAGAGACTGCTGTGCAACTTTTACTGCATATTTGTTACTCCATTTTATGCCTGTACTTGTTGGTCCAGCATCAGTTGACACTGAATGTAGAAATGAGGACAGACACAATTTGCAAGTCAATAACAGCAAGCAGAAAAACAAGCCCCAGAAATGTGCTCACCTTTGCCAATGCACCTCTTTGAGTACAACTGTTGGGGCAGGAGGGAGAGGGGAAGACATGTTGACACCACCTGTTCCACATGCACATAGCCAACAGTATCCTTGTACAAATTGTTTTCCCATTTGTCTCAATTAAAATGTGTCTCTGCTCACTTGAGTCACAACTAACCCACAACAGACTGTCTGATAACATTAAGTGCACACTGAGGTGGAACAGTGAATCATTATGAACAGTTTATTCAACTTGTTATAAATTATTCTTAATTTTGTTTCTCTAACTCAGATCATTTCCCCAGTGGGCCTTTTCTCTTTTGATAAACAACTCAAAAAAGAAAAAAAAAAAGCAGTTTCAGAATCTGCCACGCTCCCGCCCCGGTTCCCTTTATCTCAGCCCCGGCTAGCTCTCATCTTGGGGCGAGGGCGGGCGATGGAGGCACCCTCCGCCGCTCCCAGCTGGGGTTTGGAGAGTGCCTTTGTGGGTTCCGGGCAGCGCTAGCAAGCCTCGCGGTGGTAAATGAAGAGCGGATCCTGCTGGGGGCTAAGTCCGAGTTTATTGTAGCCCAACGGGGCCAAATATCCTAGAACGGTGCCAGCCAACAGGAACAAGCACAAGGTGCTTGCACTGGCTTATAAACTGTAAGGGAGGGGTATCCAACGACCAATGGGGATAGGGATAGGGGGTGGCTCCGGGATGGGGGGATATGGTGGGGTCCAATGGGGGAAGGATATGGGGGGAGCCCCAGGTCCTCGCCCAATCACCCGGTGCCCTGAGTGGAAGCTTCTGGATGGATGGGAAGGGGCACCGAGTGATAGACAAGGCACCCGGGGGGGGTAAAATGCCTCTTTCAGGGTGATGGATAGATACTGGGAAGGCGGGAAGGGCGGACAAGGCGGGAAAACTGGGGATAAACCAAGTTGCACACGGGGGTACAAAGGAATAAACCAATACATAATACAGGGATAATAAAACATATACATAACGCAACTCCACATCTCCTCCTTTTTTTGTTTAAAAAGAAAGAAAGGTGAAGAGGATAAAGTAAGTCTTTAAACGGGGTCTTCACAGTCACTGGGCTCATTTTGAAACTAGATGTTTCCTTTTTCTGGAAATTCTTCTTTTTGAAACCCTTCTTTGTTCAAGGGTTTCAGTTCACCACTATGTTAAAGCTTGTAATAAACACAATGAGTCCCAGCAGCAGCAAAAGTCCTGTTTCTTTAGAAAGCAACTGAAATTAATAGTCGAGGTAGGGGAGGTCTAACTCAAAGGGGAACAGAGAATCCCAGGAGCCAGGGAGGGAAGAGGGGGGACCAGGTGAGGGGGACCTTTTCCGCCGTCGGAGGGCGGCGTACCCAACTTGAGGACTGTCCGGTTTTCTTTTCTGGGTCTTAGGGACATATGGTCTGACGAATTTGGAAGGGACCCATCTCAGGCCTGAGGGCGTGGATACGCAAGCGTACCCCCGTCCCCAGGTGACCAAGTCATAGGGTCCTTCCTGCCGCCAGGTCTCAGGGTTTTTAATGAGAACTGGCGGCTTTTCCCTGACCTTGCTCTGCTCGTAGGAATTAAAGTGCCTCGCGATGGGGGGGTTGAGGCACTCGAAGGAACAGTTTAAGAAATTGATGGTAAAAAGGGCCCGCGCTAACTGAACCTGGGGGGACTCATTTTTAGCTGACGACTGTTGTTGTTTAAGCATCCTTTTGATGCTTTGATGAGTCCTCTCTACCACAGCTTGACCTGTCGGGGAATAGGCGATGCCAGTTTTATGTTCTATTCCCCATTGCTGCAGGAAGCCTGCGAATTCCTTGGATGTGTACCCGGGGGCATTGTCTGTTTTTATGTGTTTTGGGACGCCCAGCATGGAGAAGGCTTGTATCAGGTGTTTCTCTACTTCCTTGGCCTTCTCCCCTGTGTGGGCAGAGGCGAAAACTGCTCCAGAGAAGGTGTCCACGGAGACATGGACGTACTTCATCTTCCCGAAGGAGGGGATATGAGTAACGTCCATCTGCCACACTTCACAGGACTTCAGACCCCTAGGGTTAGCCCCTGCGCTCACCGATGGTAGTGGGAGCGACTTACAGGACGGGCATGTGGCCACAATGGCCTTGGCCTGGTCCCGGGTTAGATGGAACTGCCGGACCAGACCAGGCGCATTCTGGTGGTAAAGCTGGTGGCTGATCTTTGCTTGCTGGAACTTGTCCGGGAGCGGCGCCAGCTGTGCGGGGGCGGCAGCGAGGGAATCGGCACGGCGATTGCCCTCGGCCAAGAACCCCGGCAGGTCGGTGTGTGACCTGATATGCATCACATAAAACGGTTGCTCTCGGTGGGAGACTAGCCTTATCAGCTTAGAGAGCAACCTGTTAAGGGCATCGTTGGAGACACCTTGCAGGATTGCATCCTGTGCTCTAGACACTACACCTGCTACATAGGCCGAATCAGTTACCAAATTAAAAGGTTCAGAGAACCGCTCAAAAGCTCTAACGACTGCGGCCAACTCAGCTACTTGAGGGGATCCTTCTACTTCAACAACATCTGCCTCCCACTGCTGAGTTTGAGGATCTTTCCAAGTCACTACTGACTTGTGGGACCCTCCGGACGCGTCCGTAAAAACTGTTAGAGCCTTTAAGGGTTTTTTGCTCTGAATTTGTTTTGTTGACAGAGTGAATTGGATTTCGGAATTGAAAATTTTGTGGGCCGGTCTCAAAACAGAAATTTTTCCGGTGTAGCTGTCTAGTGCAAACTGCAATGATTCATTCTCTTGCAGCAGGTGTTCTAACATTGCCTTTGTGAATTGGCCCGATTCTAATTTCAAAGGAATGTGGATGTGATCAAAGTCACACCCCGCCAGCTCCCGAATCCGCGTTCTCGCTTTGCGGATTAGCTCTGCCACCAGCTCTTGTGGCCGTGTCAACCTTTTGGATCGTGAATGACTCAGGAATACCCACTCTATGATGGAGAGTGGGTCCCTTTTGTCCTTATCCTTGCCCTTTCCTAGGGTGTCTGCCCATTGGAAGATGACACCGTGGAGGTGTGGCAGTCTGCCCAATATGATGAATCTGAAGGGCAGGCCCGGATCGTACCTGTGGGCCTGCCTGGCAGACATTGCCTCCTGAACCTTCTGCAAAGCAGCTTTGGCCTCTGGAGTGAGTTCCCTGGGAGAACTAGGCTCTTCCCCCCCTTTCAATAAATTGAAAAGAGGGGCTAGGTCTTCGTTGTTAATACCTAACCAGGGTCTCACCCAGTTTAAAGACCCACACAGCTGCTGCACGTCGGCTAGAGTCCGAATTGAATTTTTTATGGTCAATTTCTGCGGAACAATGGTCCGCTTGTTTATTTCCAAACCCAGGTACTTCCAAGGTGGCATTCTTTGAATCTTATCCTCTCGCAGCTCGAACCCTACAGCAACCAACGCACTGGTTGTCAGTTCAAGCGCGTGTGTAAGTAGATCGCTGTTGGGGGCACAAATAAGAATATCATCCATATAGTGCTGGATGATTACGCCCTCGGTGGCTGCACGCACAGGGGACAGCAATGAAGAGACGTACCACTGGCAAATGCTTGGGCTGACTTTCATGCCTTGGGGAAGAACTTTCCAGTGGTATCTCTCCATTGGGGCTTCTCGGTTGATGGAAGGAACCGAGAAGGCGAACCGTGGTGCGTTATCAGGGTGTAGGGGAATTTGGAAAAAACAATTTTTGATGTCAATGACAGCTAATTCCCAATTTTCTGGTAACATCGTGGGGGACGGCATCCCTGGCTGGAGAGGACCCATGTCTTCTATTACATTGTTGATGGCGCGAAGGTCATGAAGGAGGCGCCACTCGTCTTTGCCAGGTTTTTTCAGGACAAAGACAGGGGAATTCCAGGGGGATGTTGTTTCCTGGATATTCCCTTTGGCAAGTTGCTCCTTCACGAGCTCCCGAAGCGCTTTTAATTTCTGTTTATTGAGCGGCCACTGCTCTACCCACACTGGTGTATCTGTGAGCCAATTAAGTTTCCGGGTAGGACGCTCCTCAGTGACTGTTGCCCGAAAAACCTGGGGGGTCGGGATGTTAATTGTGACCCCCCACTGGGCCATCAGGTCTCTCCCCCATAAGGGTTCTGTGTAATTTAATACGAACGGGCGTAAATAGGCCGATTGTCCGTTCGGCCCCTCAAATTTTATGATGTTTTTTGATTGCTTTGCCAATTGAGAACCCCCTACACCTTGAATTTTCCCTGCCACGTTTTGCAATTCCCAGCGTGACGGCCAATCCCGTTCGGGAATGACTGTTACGTCTGCTCCTGTATCTAGGAGACCGCTTAGGTGTTTGTACTCCCCATCCTTCCGCATATAGCAGGAGAGCTTTGGTCTTTCCTTCCCTATGACCTGGGCCTGGCACACCTGGTAGCTCTTCTTCGCTGACTTTTTCCATAGATCCTCAGGGTGTGCCAGAGGCCTAGATGCTGGAATGGCTTGGGCGATGATTTGGCCCTTGGGAAGGAAGACTGGAGGATGGGGGCAGTGCAGCCACACCACTAATCGCTCGGTGTTCCTAGATGTCAGGGATGGTGCAATAGTGACTTCGAGAGGCGTGAATTTTGTGTCCCCAAGAACGATGTACTTACTGTGGAGGTTCCTCCAGGTTCCTGGGTCCTCTGTGTCGACAGCGATGGAGTGCCAGTCGCTGTCCCTTAGGTGCAGAGCTTCAGTCAGGGCCAACCTATATGGGGAGAAACCAGATACGATGTTAAGTATCGGCTTGGGCTGGTTCGGGCCTCGACCCAGCCAAGCAGTGGGAATGAAATCCACATCTTCTCTCATATAGGCTGGTTTGTCAGCCATAATTTGGTGTGTCAAGTCCAGTGAAATGTCCTCAGGTGGGCATTGCAGGTAGTCGTCCCTCCCCTCCTCTGATGTTATAGAACCCACCATATTTATGTCCTCGCGCAGGGAGGGACTGCGCTGATGACTCAGTTTTTTTGTTTTCCCCCCGAGTTGGGGGCACTCTTTTCTTGTCGCTGTTGTTTAAACCTAAAAAACTCGTCCCTCAGCGGGCATTGGGAAGCCCAATGTCCCTTCTGCCTACATAGATTGCAGGCCTGATGGTGCTGTTGTCCCCTCGGGGGTGCTCCTGTAGGGCGGCGATCTGGAGAAGGGGTGGCTGGCGGTGTCACGGCTTCAACGAAGGCTACTCTCTTTGTGGGTGGTTTAGGAGTCTCTGGAATGTCTTTAGCAGGAACTGTCACCTTTCTCGCACAGACTTGTAGCATGCTTTGAAGGGTAGGCTCAGGGTCCAGGGGCAGACTGAGGATTGCTTGCCGGCACGCGTCGTTAGCGTTCTGCCTCGCAACTGTGGCAAGCATCCCCTCTCGCAGCCTCTCGTCCGGGACCTGAGCCTCCATCGCGTGATGCAAGCGATCTACGAACGCGACAAAAGGTTCTAGGGATTCCTGCTTTAGGGACAAGAAGTTAATAACCGTACCGCTGGGTCTTAACTTAAAAAACGCCTTTTCTGCTGCCTTAGTGTTGACTTGCAGCGCCTCTCTGGGGATTTTTTCCGCCTGCTTGGTCCCCATTTTCCAATCCCCCTCCCCGCACAAGTGGTCTAGCGATATTACAGCCCCATCTTCATCCCTAGAGCTATCTGCATTGGCCCAGAGGTCAGGTAACACCTCTCTGATCTCCCGCTTCCACTCGGATTCCCAGATGAGGAATTCTCCGTGGGTAATTAAACAGGAGAAGAGAGTTCGCATGTCTGCTGGGACATATTCTTTGGAGGAGAGGGTTGCTTTTAATAAGCCTCGGAAGTATTCGCTTTCCATCCCGAATTCCTTCTTGGCCTTGCAGAGCTCTTTGATGGTCTGCTGGGGGACGGGGGACCACTGTGCAAGGGGCCTACCCCCCTGCCGCGGGGTACAGGTGACAGGTGCGGCCGAGAAGGCAGGTAGGGACTGGGGTGGATCGGGGTTCCCACGCTCCCCCCCCCCGGAACCGAAAGCGTGAGAACTGGAAGTGGGGTCGTGGGAACCAGGGGACGAGGCGTGGTCTGGAGCAGGGGGAGTGGTATGGTGGGGACTCCCATCCCCGGGGGTGGAGCTGAGGGGTGGGGTGTTGAATAATTCAAGGGAGGGGGAGTTGACGGGGGGTGGAGGAGGGAGGTGGGCGGAGAAATCCGGGGAGCAGAAGGGGTTGGTCTGCCGGAAGGGATTATGGGAGGGGGGAGGACAGGGATCATGGGAAGAAGGAGCACGAGTGGCGGGAAAACCCACGCGGTCACCTCCATCTTGTGTCCTGGGGAAGGGGGAAGAAGGGAAGCCATTTCGTGGGGTTTGGGGATGGAGGATGGGGGATGAGGGATCTTCGGGGGTCTGGGATAACTGAAAACGAACGGAGTCTCTACGGGACGGGGCTGTACAGCGCGGGGAAGAAGGGGAACGGGTAGAAGCAGAGACAGTGCCTGCACCGCTCTGCGGGGTGTCTAGGGTATTCTCAGAGGGGCCAGAATCTGCCTGCGGGCAATGCCGGGATGCCTGTCTGATAATACCCGACTTCGGGAGAGAGGGAGAGTTTTGCCGCAGTTTTCCCGCAGCGCCCGCCGCAGCCGCAGCCGCGGGAGCAGCGACAGCAGCCGCCCCGCGCTCTGCCGCAGCGGCGGCTGCCGCATCGTACTGCAGCGACCGGGCTGAGGGACAGGGAAGCGGAGTAGGGTTATATGAACTATCCGCCGAACTGGGGATCGGTTTGTTTGCGGCTGGCTGTGGCAGACTTTCGTAGCGATATTTAATTATATCGCGAATTTGGAGAGCCAAATGGGTGAATATGGAGAGAGAGAGATCTGACTGTCGCAGGATCTTCTCCGCTACCTGTTCCCAAAAAGGGGCTTGGTATAATTTAGCTGGCGAAATGTCAGGGAAAGTTTGCGACAACCACTGAACGAACCGTTTTACTTCAGATTTTTTAACCTTAATTCCCCCCACTAAAAGGATACCCACAACTTGGGAATAAATGCTCTTTTGCGGCACGGACAGCCTTGCACCCATGGCTGTTAGATGTTAAATCGTGCTGCAGCGCCTACGATTGGGAAAACACGAACGAAAAACAAAAGACCACACTTCCGGCTTTGTCGCGGTCCTTTAGCTTCCCGCCCGGAAAGGGAAGCACCAAAAACAGGAATTTTTTCCCCGAACCCCGGGGAAAAAGAAACCCACCAAAAAGGGATCCTTCCCCTAAACCCTAGGGGAAAGGAACCAACCAAAAAAAGGACCGGGAAAGCCCCAGGGGCCCCTATACTCACAAACCACAGGGGTCCGAGAGGGAAGGGTGGAAAAGAAAAACCAATCGCAGGGCTTCTCCGCGAGAGAATCGACTCTGGAGGTGCTTTCCAGAGCTGCCGATCCTGTCCCCAAGAGTGCCACCCACTAAAACGTGGGTCTGCTCTCGCCGGGGTAGCTGACGGCCAGGAGGACGATTCTTCAGGTCTGCGCGACCCTAAAATCCTCAAACGAGGGTCCAACGCCGCGAAAACGGGGCCGCTCGTTGGGCGCCAGCTGCCACGCTCCCGCCCCGGTTCCCTTTATCTCAGCCCCGGCTAGCTCTCATCTTGGGGCGAGGGCGGGCGATGGAGGCACCCTCCGCCGCTCCCAGCTGGGGTTTGGAGAGTGCCTTTGTGGGTTCCGGGCAGCGCTAGCAAGCCTCGCGGTGGTAAATGAAGAGCGGATCCTGCTGGGGGCTAAGTCCGAGTTTATTGTAGCCCAACGGGGCCAAATATCCTAGAACGGTGCCAGCCAACAGGAACAAGCACAAGGTGCTTGCACTGGCTTATAAACTGTAAGGGAGGGGTATCCAACGACCAATGGGGATAGGGATAGGGGGTGGCTCCGGGATGGGGGGATATGGTGGGGTCCAATGGGGGAAGGATATGGGGGGAGCCCCAGGTCCTCGCCCAATCACCCGGTGCCCTGAGTGGAAGCTTCTGGATGGATGGGAAGGGGCACCGAGTGATAGACAAGGCACCCGGGGGGGGTAAAATGCCTCTTTCAGGGTGATGGATAGATACTGGGAAGGCGGGAAGGGCGGACAAGGCGGGAAAACTGGGGATAAACCAAGTTGCACACGGGGGTACAAAGGAATAAACCAATACATAATACAGGGATAATAAAACATATACATAACGCAACTCCACAGACAAAGTTTTTTTCTTATCCTGGATTAAACAGATCAGCTTCAGTTTTGTGTAAGGACATCCCGGGTCCTTAGTTTATTTGGCATTTCTGTTGTCATTGCTTGGTTGATTCAGCTCTTACCAGTTTTGGAGAATTGGGGTAGAAATGTTTGGTTATATCATTTATCTGAACTCAGAGCCAAAGAAGGTCATCCATTCTAGTAGATAGTGCAAAGGGTTTTAAATGTGCTTGGAAAACAACAAAAGCCATTATGAAACAGTAACTGTTCTGTACAGGAGAGCAAAACATTGGGTCATGAATTCATAATTATTATATTAATGGACTACACTTCAATCAATATATCTAGCCAGAGGGAGCTGAAAACATCATTTGACCTAGCACTCACATTTCCCCAGGAATACAAAACACTGTAAAATATCCTCACATTCTGCACACCGAGGGTTATTGTGGAGCTCTTGGAGGGAGGCAAAAGGCACAGAGAATCAAGAGGATGATAAGCAGTGCAGCCTGCCTGAATTCTAAGCTGCCAGACTCACAGCTACAGTACACATGAGAAGTAACCCCTCATGCAAACAGTAGTAACCCCCATGAGAAGTAACCCCTCATGCAAACAGCCACAGACTCCAAACAGTTTATTGAGGCTCTTACTCATCATTCTCAGGCATGGAGGCCAGAAAAGGCACACACAGGTGCATCATAGGTCAGAAGCATCTCATTATGGTTTCAAGTTACCATGAAAAGCAGAACTGGTTTTCCTTACATTTCAGATTATTCTTTCAATAAACTGAGCTTCAAGCTATCAACACTGACAGTTATACTCTGGAGAAAGTATAATAGAAAAATCACTGATATGTTGGGCAGTTCTCTCTCTAGAAGAAACTCGATTGCTTCTTCTCTTCCAATACAGCCATGCAGCATTTAAAAGTATAATGACAGACTACTCTCAATTAATTGAATTTGTTTGTGAAGCTACTAGGCATTTAAATTGTTCTGCTCTTTTCAAAGTACACCTGTAGTGCTTGAAGTAATGTTGTCTTCCGCTGCTGAAGATAGAGGTTAATCATGTCAAACAGAAGGAGACATTTCCTTTAATCTCTCTAAATGTTCAGGTCATAAATTTCATCATGTTTTGGGGAATGCAGGGGAGGCAAGTAGGAGGTGAGAAACAAATCCATCACTTAGGATACAAGAGAAATATTTAACAACCTAAAAATTCAGGAAAACTCAATATTCTGTAACCTTGTTGACTTGGTTTAAAAAATGAATAAAATAATTTAGACAAAATGTGACAAGAAGAGGTGTTACTGTGAGCTGGAAGCACATTTCCTCCACAGCAGAGATACATGTGCTACCTAACAGGGACAGGGGAGACATGTGTGCTTCCTAAACATGCTGTGCTTATTCTATTCTAATTTACTGCTGTGCAGTACTTATGTGTTGGACATTGAGCTGTCTTGTAAAGAACATACACTTTCCCATTTGCTCACTAAAGCAATTCCCAAGCAAACAACACTTAGAGAGCATTGCAAAGGGAAACCAAGAGCAGAGAGCGTGAACGAACGCAACTTTTGATCATTTGAGATGACATCTGATCTGACTCAGCAGTCTGGTCAGCCTGCTGACAGCCTGGGGACAAATGAAAGTCCTTGTTAAAGAGAATGACACATTTTGTTTGCAGAATTTCAACATGATCAAGAAATGCCCTTCTCCTATTTCCCTTTTATAACCAGTAGATGATCAACCTCCACTCCTTTTCACGTGCTTTTGAGAGGGATGCTGCACAACTTGCCAAAAGCCCTTTGACTAATGGCACACCTGACAGCTTGCAGGTGCTGGAGTTTGCTTGCTTCAAAGGAAAGTCTCTTGAGACTGTAAACTCAAAAAAATAGAAATATTTCTTTTTACCAGCTGACAGGTTTGCCTGTAGTGCAGAACTGCAATAGCTCATTTGTTGCACAAAGATAGGATAACTTGACGTACCTTATTATCTCAAAAAAACATAAAAAAGATTTTTTGGGGGGGGCTACAGCAGTGACAATGGCTCAGTAAGGGATTGCCATGTTTTGTAGCCAAGAAATACTCCTCCCTGCCTTTTAAGATTTGAATTATCTACAATTAAAAATAGGACGGCTTTTAGCTTAAAAAATAATAGATAAAATTCTAATAAGTTTGAATACCCATCAAGTTTATTTAGTATTTTTATTGCAGAACAGAATGAAAACATGACATCATTATTCATTTTGCCAGTGAAACATGGGTGTGAGAGTCAGACACACCACTGAAAAGCTGTGCTGCTTTCAGGCAGCTCAGCCCTGGGGTTTTCAATGCCCCTCTGCTGCAGCTCATTCGTGCTTCTGACCTGGTGGCAAGACATCCATGTGATGGGAACACATTGTGCTCAGCTGGGGACACACTGCCCTAGCACCCTGCTGGGTGAGTCAGCAACACTTCCCTTTGCCTATTTCCCATGCTTTGGGAACAGGTTTGGACTGCCGAGTTCTTTCTGTGTGGAACTGATTCCATCTGGATGAAATGGAAGCTGAGACACTCCAGGAGTGCAGCTACTGCTCTCCAGCTGCCTGTGGGCATTCAAAGCACAAGGTCCAGCCAGGCACACACTGAGGCAAAGCCTCCTGACAGTCTCTTGTAAAATTAGGATGACATCAGTAATATCCACAGTTTTCAGCACATAAGGAACTGCTAATAAATGCATAAATGCCAGCACTCCACATTTACAGGCTTGCATGCTGCAAGTATGCATTGTCCAGGGTGCTGCTGTCCTGGACAGGGCACCCAGGAATGGTGCTCTGTGTGGCTGAGCAGAGCTGCTGGTGCTGGTGGGGCAGCTTCTGGCTGTGTCAAACCCAGCTCTGTCACAACTTTTTACATGCCTTTCATATCTTTTCTGTGTGACTCCTTTGTGCCAAACGTCATGCACAATTCCCTGGTTGCTGCTTAGTCTGACTGATGGCCACCTCACACCTCAGCACCATTGGATGGGGCCTGATGGCTTCATCCCCGTTTGTGTGATCAATTTTGGGCAAATGCCCCGGGGGCACTGCTGTGTGTTTGCTGCACACACACTCTGCATATGCTCACATTTGTGCCCTAATGTGTGGTGTTTTCCAGGCCACTGCTGAGCATCCCCCAAGGCGCTCAGGCGACAGGCACAAGGCACAATCCACAGGGAAACCAAACACACGGAACGCTGTAAAAGGAAATGTGCAGGGACAGTGCTGCAGCAAGGGCAGCAGACAGCAGCACAGCCTTGAACTGCTTGAACTGCTCACCATTTCACAGCCATCTTGAGGGCTATAAAATAAAATGCATGCCACTGTGGGACACTGCAGCTTTGCTTTAGGATTTCATCTTCTTCTTTCTATTCCAAAACCTAGAAAGATAAGTTAATCAAAACATTTCACTGGAAAAAGGAAAAGCAATGGAAATTAAATCTGAAGGGCAAATTTCTGAACACAGTGTTAATTGCAGCAGGTCTTCCAGGCACTCATGTTTCTGTCTGCAAAAGAACTATCCACACACCACAATAGCCACAAAGAGATCCCAGACTCCCTGCCATCAAGTTTAGGACACCGATTCTAAGTGTCACTGATAATATTCCAGTATTTCTACCAATAACTTCTCAGTCAGGAAAGCTGGAACACAGGAGTCCTTAGGTCTATCATGGGAGCTGGTGCATTTCCAATTAGGCTGAAACCCACCTACATTTCACCAGAAATAAGAGGAAAGAGCTATTTCCATGAACCATTTCACCTTGGAACTATCTATCACCCAAAGCAGTGTTTCCAACAAAATCCAGTTTTGCAATTCCAGTGCAGGCCAGTTCCTAATATGCTTTAGGAATTTGTGTGTCAGTCTCCTGTCTGAGAGTAAAAAGCAACAGGAACATAGTCATGACTAACTCCCCTAATTAACTTGACCTCTTTGGTGGTTTGGTTTTTATTCATTATGTTACCTGGCTGTTACAATATGCATCTTTCTCAGAGGAAAAAACCTCCAGACAATAAGTGGTTTTAATTTGTAAATGAAACATTTTGTCTGAAAGATAAACCTGCTCTAACCTCAAGTTCTGCTATCTCCAATCTCCTTCATGTCTGGCTCATTTGAGATGTCAACAACTGCAGAGCTCCCTTCTAGATACATTTTTCAGAGATGAAACATATCTCTCATGTTTCAGATTTGAAGAATGATTTTTGCATGATTATCGATGCAATTAGATCAAAGAGAGAAGGGATATCAGAGGTAAGAGTCCCATCTATTGGCCAGAGGAGGAACATAATAACCAAATGCTTTCTGAATCTCAAAAATTTCCTACCTAAAAAACTATAAGCAAAGCAAAAATACCAGGAAAAATGAATTATCTAAATGATAATAATGGATATTAGTGAAGGAAAAAAGAAATCTTTTAGGATTCTTTGTGTTTTTTTTTCTTTTAGAGGGGAAAGAAAAGGAAAACTTAATATTTATGATAAGGAGGAGGGAATTTTTGTTGTCATTACTTTGTGCATGCAGTTGGCATTGTTTCTCAAGAAACTCTTTCTATAGTACAGTAATTTTTAAATAATTGCTATCATTTTACTTGAGTTTCAATTCAGGAAACTTTAGTCAAAGCAGAGACATGGTCTGTTGTATAAGCAACAGTTCTAGCACTATCTCATCCCTCTTAGACTTAGAAGAGTTGCTTTTGATATCTTGTTAAAGTTACACAACCAGAATCTGTTAGTCCATGTTTTCTGAAGCCCTGAGAGCTTTTCTGAAGCCCTGAGTTTTCTGAGCACTGAGAACTGTCATGCCTGTAGAGGAGAGAGATAAGATAAAGATTGCAGTCAAACCCACTGCACAAATATCATGGTGTGCTGTACCTTGGCTGATCTCAGAGACCATGACTGGGTCTGTGCCCGTTCCAGGCAGGCCAAGGGGAGCCATTGGTGCAGGTGCACTCCCACCAGCTGCCATAGGCATCCAAAACTCCCATTTTACTGCCCCAGAGCTCAGATGCAGGATGTGGAGAACACTAAAAAAAAAAAAACCCATTTGAGCTTATCTACTCATTAGAACCAGAGTAGTAAACTTGGTCACAAAAATATAGTGTAACATTTTCCATCTTAAAAGCTTATTCAAAAGAATACCAAAGTTTCATTGTGCTGATGAAAATATCTCCAAACTCTAAACCGCTTTGTTTTTGAAAGATTGTAAAACAGGGCTAGCAGCAACGTGTTTAGTACCATTTAGTACAGTGGAACTCAAAACAGGAGCTTCTGCATTATGGATCACTAGTATCTTCCTAAGCAACAAAGAACAAAATGTTTTGAAAGGTAATGTAACAGAAATGTGTATGCAGAATAATGCATTTCAGGGATTTAAATATGTATTTAACTGTGGGTTGACCTCTATTTTTCCATGAAAATTGCCATATCTGTTTTCTCCAGAAGGCTTATTAAAATTGCATCTTTCTTGGAGAAAGATTACATTTGTTCTTATTCTGATCCTGTATCAGGGGATGTAAATTGATACAAAATACGATGTTTGGATCAATACTGTGATAATAAAACTAAGAGAAATGAAAAAGTGGATTAAAAACACTCTCCACAGAAATGTTGTTTCACTGACCATCTGTCTCACTTCAGCTAAGTGCTTTACTGCTCTAGTTTGGCACTAGACAAGTCAGTCAATAAATTAAATAACTGAAGTCACACTGTAATTCTTGGCTACCCTGCTCTATTTTTTAAGCTGTCAACTTCTAAAATGTCACTTGTAATCCTTTTTTGGGCATATAGTGAGCATGTCCCAAGTCCTGTCTACTCATCCTAAGCATGAACACACACAGGTAACTAGCAATTATAGTCTTGGTTTCTACTAGTCTCCCAACTGCCATAAATACTCTTCAGAGTGTAAATATGTGCCTTAAATATATTTCTGTTTATTTGCTTACCAACTTCCATGAATGCAGTCTGACTAAAGGCACCTGCATAATGCATACTGAGAAAAAAAAACCAAATTCACTCACATATTGAAGCACTGTGCCCATATTCTGCACTCAGAGAGCAAGAGAAGCAAGAGAACACATTTAGAACTTTAAAATACCACAATAGAAGATTCATTTTTGCAGGCCATTAGAATTCCATTAGTCTCATCTATTCATTTCCAGGCTGCCCTCAGACTGAAAAGTGAATATCTAATAGGATGCTTTCATTAGATTAAAATGAACAGCCCCCCTGCACCCCATCACAATCCAATATGATTTTAACAGAGAACATGATGGGTGACTGCTGATCCAGCTGGAAGGCTGAGAAGAAGCTCAGAATAATATTAACTTTTTTTTGGACAAATTTAAAGCATAAATGGCTGAGAGCAATATCTAGGATAAACAAATATTTCAGTGATGTGACAAAGGGCATATATTGATTTTAGAGTAGCAGTCAATATCTTGTTGACATACTTGATACCCTCATTGTCTGCATAAAGAAGCCATATCTAAATACAGGAGAAAAAAGGTTTACATTATTTCCTAGATGAAACATTTCCCAGTTGATCACTTAAACAGCACCAACAAATGGCTTAGATCAAATGCAGAAATAAAAGTTAAAAAGCTCACTGCTGGAGACACCAAACCTGTGACTCCAGGACAGCAAAGAACATAAACAGCTGATTCAGAAGGTGGTCAAATTTAACCTTTCTCATCTTTAATAAGACACGGGCGTGTGCCTGGTGGGTTCCAAGTGTGCTCCTGCAGCTCATCATGTGCTCAGAGAAGCTGGTAGCACCTGTGGCAAACGGGAATCCCTGCAGCTGCAGGGGTCCATGCAAAGGTGCTCTGGAAAGGAGTGCTCTTTTAGTGCCTCATCCCTCTCTTGTAAGGTGAGCATGACATCCTCTGGGTGGAACAAATTTCTCCTTCTAAACCTGCAGAAGTACCTACATCTCCTCTTGAGGCCCGAGGACCCTGCTGCTGCAACAGCTCTGTCACAGGCTGAGTCCTACATTCCTCAGCACAGGATAAATGCTGAGCTGGAGAAAATATTAATGGACCCAGAGAGTGAGCACTGCTCTCCTCTGCAGAAAAGATGTTTATAGGAAGAAGAGGTAGAAGATTATTTTATTTTTTTTAAAACATATCAATAGATGAGTAAAAATCTGTGAGCAAATAAACTTTCCAAATGATATTGCAAGATAACACGGGAAAAAAAAAATCCAGAAACTAGCAGGGATTTAGAGATTTTTGGAGAAAAAATATTATGATTCATCAACAAGAAGTAAAAAGCTTACTGGCTTCCCAGTAAAGACATTTTAAATTCCATGTTAACATGAGATTTTTTTTTTTACATTTAACTGGTAAACACATTTTTGTTTTTACTTTGGCAGCCATAATAATTAATATAAGATTATTTCCACATAAGAGGTTTTATTGTTTAAGAAAGAATACTGAATGCCTCAGTATTTATGCTACAGCTGTGTCTACAAAATAGTAGTTTTACAGAAAAGACTGCAAAAAACCCCCCATCTCATCCATCAGCTCCCTCCACCCCCAAACCCTCCAGCGCTCCCACTCCCTCTCCTTTCGCCCCGTGCCTTGTTTCCAGCTGTGGCAGCTGTTGTGAAGCCAGCACTGGCAGACTCTGACACCTGGTGGTAGCACATCAAGTCTCTGGTCTTGTGTTCTGTGAGGTTTTTCATTTGATAAGCTTTATTTTATTTTTGAGGAGTGCTTGGAACCAACATTGATATAAGGAACAATATTTTTACTAGAAGTTCGAAAGTAGGAAGCCTTAACAATGCAAGGAGATTAAGTATACAGCTGAATGTCACTCTGGGAAAAAAATGCCAAGTAACTGCTCCCATGATTACAGATGCTGACAAAATATCCTTAAATGCACTGCAAAAGACTTTAATCTTAAAAAAGTTAAATTATAATGTATGCAGGTTTAATATTTCCTAAATACACATTTTTTGACCATAAAATCCATAATCTGTGATCAGGAGTCTGCATGATTCCTCCTGTGTTCAGAGCATGGTATTTTGGTATTTTAATCCTGTAAACCTCTTGACTGGAAACACCATGTTGTATTTTGTGAGTTTTCAGACCATTACCTACCCTTGTCTGCAGCATCTTTCTGCAGCAGTTGTGGTTACCAAACTTTTGGGGCAGACCTGCCCAGTGCCAGCCATGCAGCACAGTGTATTTGCCCACTGGCTTCCCACAGAGTCCAGTATAGCAACCATACATCATGCTTATTCATATCAGACCTTGCACTTGGTTATCTATGGATATATGTTACTCTCCATGGATACCAAGCCATTCTGCCTGCTAACATCCAAATTTAATCTGCTGCTCTGTTTTAAATTTATTTTTAAATACCGTAAAGAATTAGGACTTTATATTTCTTGCTTTTGAAAATGCAAAAAGAACATAAGTAATTATTGCTCTCAGTACAGCATAAGCATATTTGTTAACAATTCCTTTAATTTCTAAGAGATTTTCAGTTTCCATTATTATTCACTGTCTCACCAGTTTTGTCTTTATTAGGCATTCATAAAAAATACTTCATTATCATCTGTAAAACACAGTTCATTAACATGGCTGCTCTGTGAAGACAATTGTTTCTTCATTAGCACCAGCTCCTCAGAAATTCAGGCCTTTGATGCTTGTTTGAATTACTTGTATCTTTTTACTTCCTCAGTTGTGTTTCTGAAAGATTTCATTTTTTTTTCTACAGCTATTTACATTTATGAATATCTTTGTAAGCCCTGCACTTCTAATTTGTGATGTATTTTGCTTGCAACTACATTAGTTGTTCATACAAATGCATTGGCATAGAGTTTATTCATAGGCTTCATCCTGCATTTATGAGTGCTAATCTATTAACTCTCTGTATTCCTTTAGGCAGGAATGAAAACATTTGTCCTTCAGCATGCTCCAGAGGAGGAGGCATACTTCTGAAAGCCCCACACTTCCACTGCCTTTCACTTGGATACTTGGCAAAACCTATATCAAGAGCTACATATATATAGGCTGTGTGAGACACAGAGATTGCATTTCATAAATGTAACAAAATTAATCAAATCTCAAGACCGCAGAATGACTACAAGTTTTGGGTTTTTCTTTTGCTTGAGTGTCACCCTTCACATTTCTAGATGGTGACCCCACACACTTTCCCTCCTAGGCCACTGCCCTTCCCATGGGTTCTGGTGTCCCGGTGCTCCTCCTGCTTCATGGTCAGTGGGAGCTGGACATGGCCTCTGGTGTCACAGAGGATGCCCAGCATGATCTGCTGCACCACCAAACCGCCCTGGCCCCACCTCTGACTGCCCTCAGCCTTGCTCTCCACCTTGCCAGCCACCTTTCTGTCTTAATAAACCATTTGGGTGCAAACATGACCCAACAGAATATTGTTCTGATTGGAAATCCCTGATCTGACACTGACTGGAAACAGGTTCCTTTCAAGAGCTGCCCAACTCAGGAAAATAGCCTAAGAAATCTTTCTGAGTGTATT
The DNA here is from genome assembly GCF_050655825.1 of Lonchura striata. Classification (NCBI taxonomy): domain Eukaryota; kingdom Metazoa; phylum Chordata; class Aves; order Passeriformes; family Estrildidae; genus Lonchura; species Lonchura striata. The sequence continues at coordinate 139,378,128 of NC_140704.1, read as the reverse complement.
TTTTGTTTCCAAGTATATTTTTCTTTTTATTCTACCACTCTTTTGGTATTTTTAAAGATTTGTTTCTGAAATTGTGAACATTTCTTACGGGACAGATGGTTCAAAATTTTAGAATTATATAAACCAGGGAGGACAGATTTGTTGAACCTTCTCTCTATATGCATCTCACTTTTTATGAAGAACCTAGTCATAGTTACAGCTCCCCACACACATTCTTGAGTGTGAGATTGCTCCTCTTTTCTCTACTACAGTGGTACACAAAATACACACTTGAAGCCAAGGACAGCCAAGGCTGAAAGATGCTGCCTTTGTCCTCAGCTTATTACAAATATTTAATATGAGGTAATATGCTCACACTCATTACAATTGCAGCCAACCTCCACACAGTTAAAAAGGAATACAAGCCTTCTACTTTCACCACAAACTCAGGCCAAGGTATAAAACCCAAAGCCAGCTGGCCAGCTTTCAAGAAGAGCTCACTTGCTGGATGGAAAGAGAGAAACCTTGTTGACATGGAAACCTATAATTTCAATATATATCTATAACTAACAGATAAAATAGCAAGATGAGAGAGAGCTCAAAAAGCCACAATCAACTACAGTTGTGAGAGAATTTTAATACTGAAATATTAAAGGTGAAAATATTAAAACAGCAACAAGGAAGGTGTTAAAACAAATTGTTGTTCCAAGCAATTGTTAGAGGGCTCAATGGGAATGTGAGAAATGAAACAAGAGTAATCTCATGCTGGAGCATGTTTCTGCATTTGTGTTCTGCTGCTGCTACAAAAAAAAAAAAAAAATGAACCTTCTTGTGGATTTCATCTATACACATTCAAATGAGAGCTGCTGTCCTAAAAATTTCAATTGGAATAGATGTCAGAGAAGGAAAGAGGGTGAAACATTCAGAGGGGTGCAGAGAGGCAAAAGATGTAGCCTTGGTACAAATACAGAGGGTGCACATCCACAGTCATATCTGACCCACACAGATACTGAAACTCCAAATTGGGAACAATTGACAACATAAAGGTAACAACCCTTTAGTCACCAAAAAAATCCATACCAGAGATGACCTGGACTAGGTGGAGAGAATGGAACTTTCTGGACGTTATTTTACATGATGGGAAGAATGCTTCAACTCTGTATTAATATATTTTTTTCTCTTTCTGGGGCATTTTAAGGCTACCAAACCCCAAGTAGTTGTATAGGATTGTTAGACACATTGTGTACCTTATTAGTTCAGGTTTTGATATCAGCTCAGCAGTAGACCTTATTTCCTTGCAGAGAAACCTGAATAAATATGTGGCCCATGCATCAGTCCAAAAAATAAGGGCACAAATCACTAGAACAAGTTAACGTTTTCACATTCAGAAGTGGCAGGCTCACTCCCTCTAAACAGAAAATATTTGTTACACTATTATCTTTGCTTAATATTTGATCTTAAAATAATTTCTGTACTTGATTTCAGATGTTCCACTAAAATATCTGGGCATGCATCATCCTTCACAGAAAGACAAGCACTCTTACAGGGAAGGGGGAAGAGATCTAATTAACTTTTAAATGTCTGATCTGGAATAAAAAGGTGGAGTTCACAGCAGGCTTAATTTATGGTAGCAATATCAGTAGTGCAAAGTCATTCGTATTTCTCCCCTTGCCAAATCTGAGGAGAGAAGGTGACAAAAAAATAATACACAAGAAACCATTAATTTATATGTAAATAAAGCAAGCTTAACAAAGACTAGCTGAAGTTACCACCTGCTGCTCAGCTTCTTCACATAGAAGGAGTAGTAGACAAATGGGGGTCATGTGTTTAATGGTTATTAGTCTCCTCATTTTTTGCAAAAGTCATTGCAAATTTGAGGCACTTTTAAAGTTGCAGGAATAATTTTTTTTTTTCTCTCCATTATGTGGATACTAGTGAGAGCAATGTGAGAAGAAAATATATATGTTCAAGATCACTCTAAGAATAATAAACCCCAGGGGTTAAATGAAAACATCTATTTTATTTTTCATCTTTCATTTTTAACTGTGCCTTTTTAATATTTTTGCTCTTCTATTTTGTAAAATACAAAGGGCTAGAGGCTCACTTACTGGGAAAAAAACCCAAAACGAATCCAGTAACTGGATTGCTGATCTCTTCATCATCATTTTTATGGGCCCTGGGAATTTGCAAGGAGACAAAATTGTGAAAAAACAAAAAAAAACTGCCTTCCTTGCTCTCTGTGCAAGTGGTGATCATCAGGAAAGAAAGGCATGATTTGCTGCATATCTTCTCCTGTTCTCCAGCTCATTACAAACCCCCAAGCTGTGAATCTCTGGGCCAAAATGCAGGAAACTGTCAGGTGGAGGGTGTTTTTAATACAAGTCTTACATTAAGAGAAGTGAAACCTTAGGGCATAAATACATCTTTCTCTTTCATATCATTTAAGCTAGCTCAATACTTCTTAGTGTTCAGTAAATATAAATGTATTTTGCCCCAGAGCCAGAACATGCTGTTAAGAAGTATTGTTCTGCCCAGGATGAAAACCTAGCATGGATTTCAAAGTCTTCCTTAGACAGTTAGTCTGTGCAATCAGCTGAATTTATGCCTGGGCACTTTCCAGCCTTGTCATGTGCAAGTTTTCTAATTGTCCAGCTTTGAAGGCTGTTGTCACTTCAACTATAAGTTCTACATGTTACATACAGGTTGTACTCCCTGAGCTGGGTCATGGAGGTGGTGATGGGATCAGGAGGAGAAGAGCACTGGCCTCATGCTCCATGTTGGGTTTATTAACCCCATTGTGGGCCTTCGTCCCCCTGTTTAGGCATACCAACCACCCTGAGCACCCAAAGTGGCTCATTTGAGCTAAAGAGGTCAGAATTCCATGGGGCACATCCTAGACTAAAACCTGAGGCAGCAACAGCTTCTTCTGTGGTCATTAGCTACATCTTCAGTTAATGAGCCTTCTCTGATCATCGTGCCTTAGAAAGAGCTGGTGCCTAAAAGTGACTATGGCAGCCATGGGTGAGCAGGAACAACATTCCATGACTTTGCAAAAAGTGAACTGTAGTCACACATCACAAGCACAAAGGTGACTGAATCCTACATTCTGTGTTGCTTTCATCTATTCTTTCACTAACGTGACAGTAACTGGTCTGTTGTGCCATTGGAACAGGTATTGGCAGTGAAAAATGTCAGAGCCTGAACTAGAGTTCATGGCTCAGACCATCTCTCTTAGAGGCAAATGAAGTGAAATACCATGTTCCATTTTCTTTCCTCATGTAGACAAATGATTCCTAATAAAGATGTTGAATTTCACTGTCTTTCAGTTGGCACATCTGAAGCCACTCCACTGCCAATTATATGGGTCTTAAAGGGAATTTAGTGAGTTCAGTCAGATGCTGAAATAATTTTTTTAAAATCCCCCTATTTCTTTGGGGCTATTTTTTTTCCCTGTGCATATTTCAATATAACAAATAACTCAGAAAAACATCCTTTATATTTTCCCCTCTTACCAGAATCATTCCCTCTGGACCTCACAGAAAACATATTTGGAGCCATATCACATTTTCTATCCCTTTTATACTGTTTTAGTTAGCAAAAGTGGGATTTTAGATGCCTCAGGAGTTGGATTCTGCTTATTCTCACTGATTTCTGAGCCATATTACTGCATCACCTCTTGATCCTGGAGACACCCCCCACCATGTGCTGCACAGCCTACACCACAGTCCCTGGGTGGGGTGGCAATCCTTTCCTCTTGGAAGCCATTGCAGCAAGGCACAGATCATCCCCCTGACAAGCAAAATGAACTGAGGACACAAAACAGGGCTGTATCACCCAAGCATGGTTTATGCTTGGGCAAAAATATGTGAACTTCTTTCCCTGATCATCACTGCCATCCTTTCTGTCACAGAGTATTTCACACACATTTTCAGCTGTCATCCGGGTGCATATTGACAGGCCCTGATGCCAATCTTTGCCTTTAGAATCAAATAGAAAGTAGTTGCCTCGAAGGGTTATCTAAAGAGCCTTTTTACTTGAATGTCCATCTTAGGATCTGCTTTGGGATGGGTTTCCATACACAGGTTTGGAGTCTGATGAAATAAACTCTGAACTAGTTAGCAGATAGACATTTCTCCTTGCCATTTGAATTATAGTTCCATCTCCTTATGTTTTCATTTTTTCCATGAAGCATTTCAGGATAATCAGTTTTATTTGTTAATTTGTCTTTATGCTAGTTTATTCAGAATTCTCCAAGTCTTATTTTTGTGTTGGGGAAATATTGATCAGGTGCAGATGTGTTCCATTAGTGAAACAGTCATTTATATTGGGTAAATGGAGAGGAAGAGAGGAAAAATAATACTTTGCCTTCTTTCTAGGAAGACAGGAGAGAGAGAATAAAGAAGGAAGTTTCTGCTGTAGCTGGGACTGGAAGTCATAGATTTGGGCATGAGTCATCCTAAACATGTGATAGTCATGTTTTGGCATTTTCTGTTTTTGACAAAAAATGTCAAAACTTTGCTATTCTAAGTAATCCTGCAGAGTGAAAAAGAAAGATCATATTGAAAACTGCATTGAAAATTCAGTTATTTCTAGTTGTCACAGAGAGTGGCTGTACAGAGGGCTGAGCTCCCAAATAACTGTGTGCATTCAGAGAACTGCTTCATTGCTGTGAAAACCCCAAACCAGAAATGTGCAGAAAGGCAGCTAAGGATAAAAGCTTTTGCTAATCGCACAAGCCAAAATGCTACTGCTGTGACCCTTTTCAGGAAGCACACAGGCAAAATTTACAGCCCATTGTTCCTAACAGGATTGTATATGCAATTTTGCACATTTATCCCAAAACATATATTGAAGTGGGCTTAGTGCTTTGCTCATCTGCAACTGCTGCATCAGTTTATGATGTAAAAAATCAAAAAGACACTCTAGCAGATGGGTCTAAGCATGTCCATGCCAGAAAATCAGCATGTGAAATAAGTTTGAATGAGACAAGTAGATAATTTGAAGGCCAATACAAGCCTCTTGGTATCCCCTGCTCAATTAGTTTTGAAGGAAAAGCTGCTGACAAGATGTACTCTGTTTAAGGTAGCCATGCAATTCAACCAATTCCAGCACTTCCAAGGTTTTCTGCAGCACAGAAAGGTCTTGTTAATAAACTCCTCAGCTAAACTATCTTTTTAACTTCAGTGGTGTTCAGTCACACAACATCTGTGTAGCTTAGGCAATTCAGTAAACTTTTAGCAATTGCTGGATGTTGGTTTGGTTTTTGACTTGGCTTTTTATGCCTATCCCTGTTAGCCAGAATGCATGAACCTTGATGAAAAAAAGTGTTAAAGACTTCCCTTAAGAGAGAGTTTAAATATCAGGTGAGTTCTCTGAAGTATCTAAAACCATTTGAAGGTTGTCACTTAGAAATTAATAACCAACTTACCCAGCTACAGAAAATAATCTTTAGCTGTAACAATTTTGTCTTCCTTTTTTTTACAAAAAGACAAGTGTTATTTCACAATTTTCTATGACAAAATTGTTTCTCATCCCAAAAAACCTTTAACTTAGCTGTAGATTTTGCTTGAAGAAAACATATGCATATATTTGCATAATTTCAGCTGATTATACAAAGATCTTGATTTCATTGCAGGGGGGTTGGAATTAGATGACTTTTAAAAGCCCCTTCCAATTAAAACTATTCTATGAGTCTGTATAGTCTTAAAAAAAAAAAAAATTATCTCAAAATATCAAAAAAGCTGGAACTACCATTGATTCCCTTTTGCAATAACTGTAAAGTTTGCATTTGGACACCATGTCACAAGTCTGAAGGTTTTCAGGAGAGAAGAAAAGCATATTCTTTTGGCATCAGTAGCAATACATATAAATCATGCCTCATATCTGATTTTAATAAAAGAATTTCATTACCAGTTTATTCTTTTAAGGCACCATTAATTTTTTTTTCAGTGAATTGCCTATTACTCAGTTGAAGTCATTACATTTTTCAGGGAAAATCTATTTATAAGTACTCATGAAGCAAACTAATTGAAACATAATTAAAAAGAGACCAGAATCTTAAATAAATCACAGATACTTTCTTCATGGATTAAACACATGAAGCAGGCAATTCTTCTTACAGAACTTTTCCAAATAGTTCTGTATTACCATTTTACCCTGGACATTGACTCCTGAAGCCATGCCATCCTCTGAGGAAAAGTAATATCTCAGTTCTGCTTGTAGGGAAGAGGAGAGCCCATCTCTGCTCCAGTTGGTGCTGGCCCCTGGCCACTGTGGAGGTCTCTGCAGCCCCTGGCCGGTCTCAGGCAGTGCCAGTGGGGGCTCTGGCCTGGTACTGCCTCACACAAGTCACTGCACAATTTCAGCATGCAGTGTTAAAAGCCTCCCTCCCTTGGTTTTCATCTGGTTGTCATCTGCTTCAAATAATTGGAAATGGCAGAGGTCCTTGAGATGCACTGGGGGTGAGAACTCCAGCCTGGGAGCAGGCTCGCCTCGCTGGCACAGGGTGGCACGCTGGGCTTGGCACGGCCCATGGGAGGAGCAGTGGTTTAAGGATGTGGGGGTGACTGATTCCCGGGTATGGAGGCTGGGAAATCCTTCCCTGCAGATACAGCCCTGGGATGCTGCTGTCAGGATCCTGCTCTCCTCACAAAGATTTCTCAGACTGTGCAGCCCCACCTTCCCACTGCCATTGCAAGCACAGTCCTGCCTGGGTCTGCTTGCCCACTGCTTTGGCATTGTAAAGGCTGGTATTTAGTATTTTCTAGAACAAACACAAAAGAATACATAATATTTAGTAAGAAATGTATAATTTTAGCTAATTAATATGCTAACTGATTATTGTTTTTACTTAGTGTATTAACTCATAAATGTAGTATTTTCAGCATTTACCTTTATTTTCTGCATTTCCCAATATTTTCTTTGCCTATACACATTGCCTGAACACTCAAGTAAGTTACAAAGGCTATTTCAAACAGGGCTAGTGTAGGGAACACTGAACTCCTGGACAGTTGGGACAGATGGACCTGTCTGTAGGTAGAGATCATTGTTTTATCAAAGGGTGGATTGCCTTCAACTGGCTGTACTATTGTTTTCTAGTTATTTAGTGACCAAGGTTTGGTATCTCAAAACTTGTTCTCATCTCAATCTCACTTATAGTTTCTGTATTTTCCAAATCTTCTGCCAGGCAATCATATTTATAAGGCTTTCCTATTTCATATTCCCCAACAGGCTAGCTTTTGTACACCAGCCAAAGCCCATCAGTAGCTCCCTCAACCTGCTGCTTTTCAGGGATGCTGAGCCATGACAGCACCCATTAACTTCAGGCCTAAATGTGGTGGTACTGTCCAACGTGTTGTATGTATCTCTCAAATGTTTGTAGAGAAAAACCTGTCCATAAATGACATGGTGATGCTACCTTACCAGCTGCTTACTCCAGAGCTGGCACTGAGTCCCTGGACACCAGATCTGCTGCTTGCTGCAGCCCTGTCCCTGCAGAACAGTTGTGTGAAGACTGCATAGTGCACCATGCAGGAGCTGAAGAGTGACATGGTCATAACATCACCTCACTCCAGTGTAAGTGAATTTCTTAACAATGTCCCTTCTGAGGCTTGCATGAATATACTCAAAAAGGCAGAAATAATTGTAGCATGTGTTCAAAATGGCACTATCATATAGAATGCCTTGTATCTCCAGCTGTTATTTTGTGCTCCTTATGAACTTAGGCTAAACAATTCTCTTCCTCTCCAGTTAATCCAACATGAATTGTCTCAGGCCAGTGTTGAACAATAGTGTGGCTTTCCTTTCCACTTCAGATTATCCTTGCTCAGCAGCACAGATCCTCTGTACAGCTGCATGTGCTGCACCCCTTCCCCAGCACACAGCACAGGGTGCTCCTGGCAGAAGCTAAGGCACACAGTAAAATCAGGGAGGTGTCCACCAGGCACAACAGGGACAGTGGAGACCAGATGAAGGCAGCTGAAACCCTACCAAAACACCAGTACTCACTGATTGACTCTAAAAATGAGGAGGTACTTGCAGGCAGGGAGGAAAGGCTTAGAGACAGAACCTGAGCCTGTGTGTGCCCAGGATCCTCAAACCATTAGAAGCAAGTCAGTCTATGATGCCACTTTACAGAGGTCTTAACACAACCCATTGTCAGAATACCAGTGGGGAAAAAAAAAAGCTGCAAGCTTTAGAGGAGGCTATTAATTATTAAATGTGTTTGAGAAATTGAAAAATGAGCAGGTAGACCAAATAATCTCTTCACTTTGTCAAAGCAATCTCTTATTTTCCTGTGATGCCTTGGGATTGCTTCACAGCACAGACAACATCCTTAAAAAACTTCAAATGGAAGTCACCATGTGACTGAGAGGATGATCATACTTGCACTTTGCATCAGCAAGCTTATCTGTGGAGCAATGTTCAGGCAGTGGGGTGGATTTGGGGATTAGAGATGTAGAAGTACCATTATTTTATTTCTATTGCTCAGAATGGATGTCAGCAATGCATGTTCAGCTTTTCATTCTGAGCTCATTCAGAGCATCCACTAACTGAAAAATAAAATCTTCCACTGTGAAAAACATACACTTTCAATGCTGGCAATAACAATATTAGCAGATGTTTAGTTTGGGGTTTTAAAAATTCCATTCTATCTTCTATCTGACTAATTTTCTACCTGAAAAAATGTCAGCATGAAATTTTCTGGACTGGAAAAACTCCATCCATTGCAACACTAAATGGTAGTAATGGCATATCTTCTTCAGTGGAATAACATTCTCTTGATGAAAATCAAAATGTCATTCAATCATTGGTTATTTAACAAACATAGGCATATAACTCAATGGCTGCAGTGAAATAATTTGAATTTATATTAATACAGATGTTAGAATTGGAATCTAAATTTTCTGTTAGTCATTTGTTTGGGCTTTTCTATCCTGATTTGTCTTCATTATACTAAGTAAATTACAACCAGAAATCCACACATCAATAGCATTGCATAAACGTTAAAAAAGACAATATACTGCATCTAAATTGGTAGTGGCATTGGAACAACCAAATAACATTAAAATACACATTCACATTTAATTCTTCCTTTTTAGAGGAGTAGGAAAGCAAAGCAGGAGGATCTTTTGTGAAACATGCTACTGTTATCAGACAGAGGCCTAAAGTCAAAGGCAGACAGAAATGAAGAAAGTATGAGGGTCTCAGTAAGGGTGAAGAGACCATTCCCATCTACCATTCCCATATTGATCCCTTCAGCAAGCACAATGGATTTTTTTCCTTCTCCCCTTTCTCCCATTCTCCCCTTCTCCCATCATCTCATATTTGCCCAGCTAGGCTGTCTCCAGTCAACAAAATCTAACTTTGCCCTGGGGAACTTCTGTGGCATCAGTTAAGTCCCGGTGGAATTTTCAAAGCCAGAGATTTTGGATCACCACTGCTAAAGATCCACTGGCTTCTCTTTTCCTGGAAGCACACGGGGCTTCTCTAAGCCATGCAGGTCCAAGGAAGGACATTTCTCTGCATCAATTAAAGGTGCTCTTGGCTAGCCAATGCATCTTCTCCAATAGGGATTTTTCCCCAGTCTTTTACAACTGAAAATCTAGGGAGACCTTCACATCTGGCTTCCAGCTGACCTCAACATCACATGCTGTCCTAGAGGGTTGCCCCTTGTTTTGGCTAAAATGTATTGGTTTTTTTCCACTTGGGATTTATCATCTATTAGAAGATGGTAATAGTTAAGAAGGATATTCTGCAGGAAATCTTTTTCTTCCCTTAGCATAAGAGGCCAGCACGACATTTTGTGAGATGACTTACTTTGCTTTGTCACATTTATTGAATCATCACCATGCTCCATCAAATAAGGTAGTGTTTACTTACTCCCATTTAAAAATTCCATGCTGTAGGATATCCTGTGAGTGCTCTAAATGCCACTGACAAAAATTTAAAAAATACATCCAAAAAATACCAGCAACATGAGAACCTTTCATACCTGTTCAAACTTTTAGCTAGATTAATTCCTCTCTCTTAGGCATTCTTTGACCTTTCACTGCATTAGTCCACCAAACTGCCCAAACATTTCTGAGCACATTTTGCTTTCTCCCTGTCTTATAATAATTTAGAATTCTTCAAGGAAAAAGAGGTCTTTGCTCTGTTAGATGAATATGAGCCTGTTTAGGCACTCAGTCACAATGAAAAGGGATGCTATCAAGGCCCCAGACACGTCTTGCATCACTGGTTAAATTCATCTTTTGGTTTTGCAGCCTCCAAACTTCCTCCAGCTCTTCAGAGAATGATAATCATTTTGACACATGAATTCAAGAACTTGTTTTATACCTTGACCAAAAGAGATCTCCAGGTTAAATGTGATCTTTTATCTACTTAAATCTGTTTTCTAAACTGGCATTGGAATTGTTTGTCATATCAAGGTAGTCTCTCTGGGTGGGATTCAGTTGCCATATGGATGTCTAGTGCCATTTTAGATGCTATAGGGTTTTACAGCTAGCAATTGTTCTAGACACTTTGGGTTTTGCTGTCATGACTGCTATTTGGTAGCTAAACCAACAACAGAAGTCTGTTGAGATACCTGAATGAGTCATTCTGTCCTTTCCTCTAACATCATCTTCAGAGATGTTTGAACATCACTGTGAAGCTATTTTAACCCTGTATCTCTGTGTGGTTGTTCTTTTTCTTCATTGTTCAGTATTGATCCACTTTATTTTCAGCATGCCTCTGCAAAGGGTAAAAACCTGGTTAGAGTTCTCAGTGGAACTCTAACAGAAGAATGGTTACAATTTCCCTCCCTTATAAAATATATTCTTCGTGACAATATTAAAGTATCAAAGGCCTCTTCATTAAATAAATTATTTATTATTAAACATCATAAAATCTATACAAAATAACTTTTTATCTAAGAGGCTTGAAAGAATCATAGTTTAACATCTACCTAAATATATGATTAGTATTTCTGTAAGTTTCTACAGAACTTTGTTTTCTGAAACCTCAATTATTCCATCAAATTACATCTCTTGCTTCTAGAGAAGCATCACCTAAAATGAAGAAATCAAAGATAGTGGCTTAATTTTATATTGCAGTTTTTTCCAGGTTACAATTTTAGAAATAAATTCCTACAATTTATAAAGACTGAGAACAACAGGAACATTATCAAACAATGTTCAGATAACCTCACGGCCCCAAGATCAGCTTTATTTAATAGCATATTTCCACAATAGCAGATGAATTTATTCTTAAATGAAGAATGGATAGACATTACACAGAGTAGAGAGGCAGAACAATATAACTACTTGCATACCTCTACTTTCTAGTTGTGAAGAATTATTTGCAAAGTTAAATTCAACATCTGAAAAAAAGGCTATTTTCTCCAGTAATTGGTGTTAGAATGGACCCTGCAGAGAGAAGTTAAATCAAGCTGCTGTTTTGCTGCAGCTGAAGACACAAACAGCATGTATTGGAATGAGCAGGCATTTGGCACTACCTCCAGACTCAAAAAAAATTGGAATGTCTGCATTTCCAGAAATGCATAAATCATCCTTGCCACACCTGCACAAAAGTGAATGCACATTTAAATGTACACCAATATTTATGATGTAACACCATCTATACCAAACTAATTTCACAATTCATACTTTCCAAGAATAATTTTAAACATTTTCTTACATGTTCTTGTAATTCAATATAATCTGCAAGATTCAAGCATGTTTTCAATGTATCTAGATCAAATCACCATTTGTCCATACATATAGAAAATTTAAGATCAAGCTTCAGTATGGCCTGGGTAGTAAGTAAGCTTTATGTGGTGCTCTCCCATCAATATATATTCATAATTCAAAGTGGTAATTTTATGTTTTTGTTATGGGGAAAAAATAAAAAGCTAAAGTTGTAAGCAGAAAAAAATATTGTTAAGCAAAAATGCAATTTAGTATAAGAATATACATTTAGTTTAAAATGTAATTTCTAGGCTCATATCCAAAAGGCACTATAAACACATAAGTAGAGTGAGACTATACATATGCTGGCAACTATACATATGTTTTAACACCTTGTCTAATTGGCAACCTCTATTATTTAATGCTCACATCTTCAAAATGGCATCTCTGCACCTACAAAATCCATTCACTCATTTTTGTTGCAATAGTAAATAATGGAAATTTGTAGTCACATGTGCCTTTGTGAAAGTACTAATTACCTCCTTAGTTAGTTGCACCTATGCTCTGCAGAATAAGGATCAAATATGAATAAATATATACAGAGACAGAGCAGAGTAGTCAGGTAATATCTCTTTCACCCACCCACCCATCTTTTAGAGGGAGGTGTGGATGATGAGGTGATGATGAACACAAACCCTACACTTGCCCTGAGGAATTTACAAGCTCAACAGTGGAACAGGCAGTGAGTAGGACACAAGTCATGGGTCGATAAAATATATTCACTACTGCAAAACAGTGGAACTGCTATTTCTTATGCATAATTCTAGATTCTAGAGGAACTGCCACATACCCATTTCACAGAATCACAGACTCACAGAATGAATCACAGAATGTTAAAGGTTTGGAAAGGACCTTAAAGATCATCTAGCCCCAACACTCCCTGACATAGACAGGGACACCTCCCACTAGACCAGGCTGCTCAAGGCCTTTTCCAACCTTTGAACAGTGGCAGGATTGGGGCACCTACATCTTTGGGCAACCTGTTCCCAGAGGGGTGTCTGACCACCCTCAAAGTAAAACATATCTTCCTAATACATAACTTAAATTTCCTCTCTTTCAATTTGTACCCAATACTCTTTGGAACTTTGGGCAAAAGTTCCAAACAAAGACTCCTTCCACAGCAACCCTGTAAGGGCCCCCTGCAGATACTGGAAGGTGCTGTGAGGTCCCCAGACCAGATACTGTGAGGTCCCCACACAGCCTTTTTTTTCCAGGCTGAACAGACCACACCTTTCTCAGCCTGTCTTCATATGGGAGGTGCTCCAGTGCTCCAATCAGCTTTGTGGCCCTCCTCTGGACTTGCTCCAAGAATTCCATGTCCATCTTATGCTGGGGATACCAGAACAGTACTCCAGGTGGGGTTTCACAAGAAGATTTGGTCTCTTCCTCAAAGTAATGCTTCAGATATTGGCTCAAATAGATTAAATTCAGCAAAACATCTCTCATGTGGTGGTTCATAGAGGTGGAAACATTCCCTTTTTTCTGTTGTAAAGTCATATTCAACATATGAGGGAAGCATGGAAGAAGCAGAGATGAGAGCAAGAGGGAAAACTGGTGAGCCATGAGAAAGAGAGGAGAAGCTCCGAGAGAAACTGAAGCCACCTCACTCCAGATCAGGCATGAGGCTTGGGGATCCTTACTGGCAAGCAGGCAGGCAGCATTTTTAAAATGAGATTTTTACCCTAGTCTCCTGAAAATTAATTATAACTACCCAATTATGGTGGGATTGATCTAAACACATCTGTCTACAGTGAGAATAACAGTGTGTGACAGAGCAACGTGAGCAGCAATCACAGTCAGTTAGGTGCACTATTCACCCCAGTGGAAGTGCCTACCCTTGGTCAGATGAACCTCATCTCTAACTCTGTTGACTGTGTTGGTCTTCCCAGTTACAACCATCAACACAGCTGGTTCAAAGTAGAAGTCTGTGTTCCAGCTCCACATTTAGTCAGATGACTGCCAAACCTGACTCCACTGGATCCAGATCATTTTTGAGATTGAGAAGCAGAGCAAGTCAGGAAAAAATCAGCATTTAAAAATACAGCCAGAAAATTTCAGCAGGAAACAGAAGATGGTCTTAGCTGTCTGCACAGAATAAAGATACCCAAGTAGGTAGGAAATTCTGGAGGCCACGGAAACTTTTTGCACTAATCCATAGACTACATTTCATGGGTTTTAACATACTAAATAAACACAATGTCATTTTCAAGCTTGAATCATATTAGAAATAAATTTAGATTTTTCTCCTGAACACTCATTGTCTTGGTGCTTAAAGTACATTTCCTAAATTTAGACTTTGCCATAGATGCTTGTGCTTATTAAGTTATTTAAAGAATAGTGTTAGTGCAGAATAAAGAATTATCTTCATGATAACCTAAATATCAGAGTCATAATCTTTTCTCCTTCTGCTCCAATTTCTGGTCAGTTTGGGGAGTGATTCACTTTAAGTCGAGATGTTGCCTCATGATGAAATTTTACCATCCTTTACTACATTGAATCAATTAACTCCTGCTCCCATGGGAGACATATGTTCTCTCTGCCTTTGGGTTCACACTTGCAGATTTACTGGCTGCTTGTTTCTTCTCTAACATGAAAAAAATGTGTCATATCTGTTTAACTGTGAGTTGCAATATTATTCCAAGATCTCAAAATCATTAAAACATTAATAAAATCTTTACAGAAAATGATGAGGAAGGAAAAGGACAAGACAGATTTGTATCAAGGCACAAAACTGCTGAATTTTAATACAGGATATAAAAACACCCTCTTAGATTGGAACTCATTAAATAAGTCTCAGCAGACAAGAAGAATATGTGGATATATATGGCTATGGAAGGTTATATCTGTTTGATTTCTCCTATCATCCAAAAATAATGATTTTAATGCTACTGGTTTAAAAGGATCACCAGAAAATCAGATGAAGAAGCAGATCAGTTGTTTAAAAGTGACAACATTTCTCAAAGATTGAAAAGCAATGCAATTTAAATAGTCTTCATACACTTTGTATTTCAAAACTTCAGAAGACAGGCAGAAAACTCAGTCTCCAGTTTTACCATGTTTTACTGCTGTCTGTTCAAGTAGCAAAAAGGGTGATTGCACTGTAAATGCAATCAAATAGGAAACTCCTATTATGTGCCCCAAATCAGAGTGATGCTCCTCTCCCTCTTTCCTCCTCTAATGTTACCATTATTATTTTATTAGATGGAAAGAATCCCTCATTCATAATACACAGAATTGTATCTTTATCTACTTGTCATTATCCTTTCATTTTATTTTTTCTTAAAGGAAATAGAATTTTTTTCTAGATTAATAACATTAATAAATTAATAAAACTAATGATAAATGTTTTAAATATTTTTCTCTTAGTCTGATTTTACTTTTATATACCCCTGTTAGAAGCTCTTTATTAATCCTATGGAAGTATAACCATGGGTATTTTTTTCCCTGCAGGATTATGTCTTTGAACATGAAGAAACTGTTAGTCCCTCTGTTAATTTTTCATTTTCCACGTTAATTAAAAACTTGTCCAGATGGCACTGCACAAATATCATCCATGCAGATTTCTGGCTTTGAAATGCAGCTACCCACCTCAAAAAAACATCATTTCCGTCTGCTTGGGAAAATAGCTCTCCATGGTTCATTTTATGTATAATATTGTGCGGGGGAGAGTGTGTCACTTGGAGTAAAAGGAGTGGAAATTCATTTCCAAATCTCCCACTCTCCATGAAAAACTCCACGTAGCTATTTGTGAGTACCTATGTGTGTATACATGCCTGGATGCCTCAGAAGTAAGATCAACCAAAGAACTCCTATTACCTCAATATAATGTGCACATATAATTCTCAGCCAGGTGGTTAATAAGAACAGAAACCAGTAGCATCAATGTATTTGACATCTCTCAAAGCAAATTATTAAACCAAGCTTAATCCCCACCTAAGAAGTGCCAGAAAACCACAAGCCCTCATTAGGTCTGACCTACCTACTCCTGAGGACTGAGAAAATGTACAAACAAGTAAATCTTTATTCAAGGAAAGACAAAACAGTAATACATTTAGCATGCAGTAAGAACAAATCCTCCTTACTTGCTCATCCACCACCAGATGCCCATTGTCCAGAAGTTATCTATCTGCAGGGATCTCTTTGCACCCACAAGCTGCCTGCTCAACCTGATCAGGCACTGCCCTGATCAACCCTAGGAACTCCCCAGGGGTGCCTGGATCACTACAGACCTTTTCTTAGCTCCTTCACACCAACACTCCTGTTCTGATTCAATTCAAGGAGGTTTCACACCAAGGCATTTCTCACCAGACACTCAGCTAGGTGTCCCTGTCTCACACTAAAATAAATCCCATTGCAATGGAGAGAGCATTCAGGGCTCTGTAATGGAGACCTGTGTGCTGAGGATCCAGGTCTTTGTTAAAAGTTTAAGTTAAAAATTATCTTCCTCTTTTCAAGAGCCAACCTTCTTGCAAAGCCCAACCTGTCTGTGTTGGCTCCTCAGACACTGCTAGAGGAAGACTTGGTAATTAGCCAATGTGAACTAAGGTCTCTATGGTTTTGCTTTCTGCTTTTCACCAACTGTGGGATAGAGACATCTTTGTTTTCCTGAATGGATAGATAGATGCGTGTATGTATTTATTACAAAAAATATTGATTTCCCTTAAATAATGTATTAGGAACTCTTCAACTGCTCAAGTAAGTGACGGCCTTTTTATCATACTGTGCCTGCAGTTCTGCCTGCACGTCACGGATTTTACTATCATTGCAGTTCTGCTGCATGCATAACATAGTAACCAGATAAAAATGACTCTGATGTGTCAAGAACAGAAAAGTGTAAAACATTTCCTTTAGCAGCATGTGACTCTCTAAGACTTCTGCTTGTGAAGGAGCCAACACAGTGTGCTGTCACCATTTGAATATATGGCTTCAAAACCCACTGCAATTAAAAGCTTTCAGAGAGCTGGTTTAATATAGAGCATGACATCATATTTCCTTCCATGCCTTCTAACTAAAATAAAACCAAAACCATCAGGTCAGGTTTTATTTTTCACTATTGATTCCAGATACCTCTCTTAAGTTCAGCCATAAGAAGAATGTTCCTCCTTCTTCCAAGTCAATCAAAGGAGGACACCAAGTAGAATTTAGGAATATGGACAGTGCCTACGTGACAAGAAAAAGAACGTTAAAAGCCTTAGCCATATCTGATGAATTAAATGTTTATTGCTCTGTGGGTGTTTGGTCTGCAATGCCTGCCACTAACATCAATAGAGGTCTTGTTTAAAAACCTCAAAATTCAGGCGACAGGCTGGACTTTAAAGGTTTGACTGTTTAAAAAGATCAAATATTTTTCCTTCCAGTTTCAGTCTGATCACAGCCCCCTGGAAAGTAAACAGGTCAGAGAGGAAAATGCATAGATAGATGGTCTAGCTTATTGACGTGACCCTGTAGAAGGATTGCTTCTTGCAGACTATTTTGTAGCATTTTGTTCACTGTTTTTCAGTATTGTAGAAGAAATGTTGCCTTTGGAAGAGTCAGGCAGACCTGTCAGGGCCTGTATTACTGTGATTAGTCTTACTTTTCCCATTTGGTTTATCTACCCAGGTTTTAGCATGTTGTATTCCACCAGGGTTTTTTACAACTCCTTGCAGACACTGTTCTAGAAGGAACCTCAACACCATTGGATGGAGGAAGGACAGTAAGAAATCCTGGCCTGTTTAAAGCTGATTGCAAAAATGCTATAGTGATTGTGATGGGGCCAGGACTAGACACATGGGCAAGGCTTTCCTCCACACATAAATTCAGCATGATAGTCAGCTTAAGGGACTGTTAAAGAGAAGAAGAGATGGAGGAGAGCTCTGCCTTGAACTTTCTCAAATATGGGCTGCTATGGCTGCTAATTTAGATACAAATATCACCACAAGAAATCAACATGGACCCTAGCTCTGCTTCAAAGCCCCACTGATACACCTTCCTGGCACATCTCTGATGCTATGATTTATGAGCTTAAAATAGTTCTACGTCTCTCTTCCCTCATACTAGTGGTTCTCTCCTTAGGTATGAAGAAAAGAATTGAGCTCCCTCCTAAGTCACTGCTTGGCCTTTGGCTAAAACAGGTGGAATGAGGAACAAGGCTCAAGACTCAATTCTTTCATCTTAATTTTGGTGCCTTGATTTTGGTTCTGTGTTGCCTAGATTGTAACAAATACACAAGTTTCCTATGTTTCAGCTTCTTTGCCTTTAAAATGGGAATACTGATTTCAGCTTTTTAATGTACTTTATAGTATGTGGACATAAAGTGCTACCAAGAGAAGAAGGTTTTACTATTTTTTTAAGTTTAGTCTTTTTAACACAGGCAAATTCCACAAATTATCAGCATTACCTCTCTAATGTGAACACATCTTTGATGTTTATGTTGAAGAAACTCTTTAATGCATGCTGATAATATAGAATCCCTGGGTACTATTCCTGATAATTTCTATAAAACCTCATTCTGTCACCAGCAATATATATATTACTGAAGATTGTGTGTCCTTGCCTTGTCAGAAACTGCAGCCTTCACTTTCTTCTTTCACCCATGGTTTTATGTGTACTGCAAGACCTAAGAGTAATTTTTGTTTCCAGACTCAGTATAACTGCCCCCCCCCCACCCCAGCTTTATGGATCAAGCTATTATTTCCTCATATTATGCTGCAGTTCCCTTTTATTCCTGCACTGTTCTCTATCCTTTAAATCCCTTGCTTAAAATCTCCTTGGTGATTTCTTTATTTCTCTCCTAAGTGGCCTCACCTGGGCTTCCCTCTGTGGCAGCACATTTCTCCCTCTCTCAGGATTTTTCATAGAGGTGAACAGGGTATCCCTCCAGGGTAGTCTATTATCTCACTTTCCCTTTAAATACCTTCATTCTATAATTAGTATTTCTAGGGTTTTTTTGTACAGAATAACAGGTGTACTACATCTCCCAGATCTGATGTGTGATTACTGGAGGTGATTTTGTCTTTCCATGCAAGCGTGCAAGAAAGTGAAGAGAATAACAACCCAGGAAAACACCTGAAAAACACCTGGCAATGTCAGGAGTCAGTCATGTGCACGACACCTGGCACTCAGCAGCCACAGAGGTTTCAGGGCTGTAGTCTTCAATCTGTGGGCTGATGAAGGGAGAAACATGTCCTTTATGTCTCAGGTATGACCAGGGTGGGAAATAAATGGTAACTTTAGCTCTCACAACATGGTGACAGCACAGTGCTGGTACTGCGCTGGTTTGTGCCCATCAGTGGGCAGAAACCTGTGGTGACGTGGCAATCCCAAGCCCACAGCAGGGAGGAGCTGTATGGGCTCTGTCAAGGCTCCTTCAGATCACACAGCTCAGTGCTCAGCGTTGTGGGGGCACACAGGGAGGCACAAGGTGTCTCCTCCACCCCAGTGTCCAAAGCTTAGGCACCCACAGTGGTGTCCAGGTGCCTGGCACCCAGCAGCCAGTCTGCCCTGGGCAGAGCAGGGCCAGCTCAGCCATGTCCCACTGCACAGCCTGAGCCCAGACTGCTGAGACAGAGCTGTGAGAGTCAGCAGGACCCTAGAACAATCAAGCACAGTCAGGGATAGGCCTGTTGACTCAGGGGTGCTCAGTTGCTCGGGGATTCAGAAGGGAAAATGGCATAGTATGAGCTCCTGAAGGGGGAGGAAGGCTGGCCAGTAAAACCTGTGGTAGTGGGGTCAGCCAGGTCACCAGCTTGAGTCACTGGTGTGGGCACTGCAGGTTGGAAGCAGCAGCCCAGGGACATCCGGAGCTGGCCCTTTCCCTCCTGGTGACTGCAGGTCAGTAAAGGCTCCACATGTGCTGTGCCAGGGAGGAGACCTCAGCCTGACAGCTCATTAATTCCTACCTGTCCTTCACTAGCTCCTGAGTGGGGCTACAACTACTGTGTCTTCCAAGTGGTCAACAGGCCCTTTGCTCCTCCAGATGATCCTTTGCTCTGAGACTGAGACTGACTCTTTTTGGTCCATCCTCAGGAGCTCTATATACTCAAACCATGATTTCACGTGTTCAGACATGAGAAGCACAGGGATTGCATCAAGGATGTAATCTATTTGTAGCAATTCTGGAACATCATATTACACATCTTTGGTTTCTTGTATCTCTGTAAAATTGTTTACTTATTTTGTCTTTTATTAATGCACAATGGATGTGCATTAGTGAATCAACCAAAGTAGAATTAAATTGCTTTCATGCCTACTTTTGCTCTATTAATCTGTGACATTTATTGATCTGTGACAGTAATGTGTTTTAAACACACAGAAATGGTGAATTTTTATTTTCATTGTGAGTTGTCCAAATATTTGCTTGCTAGCCTAACAATACTTTTATTCTGTAAGTCAAAAAAGAATTGTGTCACTTTTTTCTTCTGCCACTTATGTATAAACTTAGCTTTGCCTCTTCATTCGCATCTATTACCTTTGTTGTTTTTCACAGACCAGTACACAGGTCCATGTATTTCTCTAATAGGTTTTAAATTTTTCTTCAGCCCCATTTTATTGGCTTCCTAACTTTACTCAACAGTATGATCTATTCAAGTGGAAATGGGAAGTTTATGCAATAATCTCTATAGACTTCTCTGAATGTATTATTCTCTGAGCCACACTGGCTGGAGTGCCCCTTTATTTTAGAAGTTTTGCAGTCTTGCAACTCTTGCACAAGGACCACTGGAAACCCAAGGTCCTGTGACTTGCGAGGCAACAAATTGAAGATTCTGTGAAAACGAGATCACTGAAGAACTCTGTATACATAAGACAGAGAAATAAAGAATAAAAATGTTTGGGGGAATGCTTCACTGAGGATCCCATATAACACTGGAAAAATCTGTGAATTGTGATGGCAAGTAGAATATCTCAAAACCTATCCTCTACCAGACCATGATGGGATTCACCATTCAGAAAACTTGTTTCAGTTTTGCCTGATTCCTCTGAAGCTTCAGGTCTGGTCAGGCCCTCAGTGAGACTTCAAACAGAAAGTGTGAAACAGCTTTTAGTTCTTCACAAGCTTCCTTCCAGTTTTACAGTGACCATAGGTTACTGAGAATGTGACAAAAACATATAAATCTAGTTCACATAGTCATTTATAGTTGGGACAACTTGAAGAGCGCTTACAAGATGCTCCAGAGCATGGTTTAAATTTAATTGCATGTATCTCATCTGAGACACCTTTACCATCTGACTGTCAGATTCCATATTATCACTGTGTTGTTACCATAGCCCTGCTCAGCGTCTGAAAGGGCTGTATTACGTGCTTGGCTGCAGCAGAGAGAACAAGGCTCATCCACCCCGACAGTCTACTCCAGTCTTTTATTCCTGTCCCATTGTGTGTCCATCACTCTGGGTTTTAGCTCTACGGAGCCACTTTTTTTCCTGTGACAAATATTCTTACT
Organism: Lonchura striata; assembly: GCF_050655825.1. Lineage (NCBI taxonomy): Eukaryota > Metazoa > Chordata > Aves > Passeriformes > Estrildidae > Lonchura > Lonchura striata. Next base: position 139,357,001 of record NC_140704.1, on the reverse strand, counting down.
CCCATCCTTAGTTGATTAATCTTTTCACCAGCTGTACTTGTGTTTGCAGAGTACGCGTTGCTATGCATTCATTTCACCACCTCCACACCTCAGAGCATTGGCAACAATCACATTCGTCACAAGAAACTGCTGTTAACTCATCGCATCCAAAGTAAAGAAAATGAAATGTCAGTAATAGGAATTGTGACTAGACAGTGATTTCGCTCTAAGAGTGAGTGAACTGTACTAGGCAAAGGAGACACTGCACCACATGGGAAGGCACATAAGAATAGATAACATTTGGTTTGACAGAGTTGTGGTTCCCTCTGTTTGCTCCATAGTTTGTGGGACTGCAATTATCAGCAACAAATTAATACACTTGCCCAACACACGCTGGCACAAAATGGGAAGGAGAGTGGGTGGCAGAGCAGCAAGTTGTTTGTGTGGTTAAATAACAAGTACTAAGGCTCTAGTAAGTGCTCAAGAGTACATGCTGTAGCTCTTGGGTTTTGAAGGAATCACAACATGACCATTTGTTGTGTGCAATTTCCTGCCTTTGTATAAGCTGTCAGAAAGACAATACCCACCCAAGGACTCGGTAGGCTGTGCCAGGGCCCAGGAAAAGTGTTCACATTCTTCCAGGCTGCATTGCCAGGCTTGAGAACCACATTTTTCCTGTCAGTCATTTAATTAAGATTCGTCTATCAGATGGAGCAGGTACAGCTTGCTGTGTCAGTGCCTAATATCTGAATGTTCCTATCCTGCTAATTCCCAAATGGAAATGTACATACAATAAAGAGAGTTTGTTTCTGTCTTTACTTTTACTTGAAACTATTTGAACAATTTACAGATAAGCTTTTTTGTTTCTTTGATTAGGTTTTATTTGCTCCTTTATATTAATCTCAAAGAGGGCACTGTTATTAAAAAGCTCCAAGGACAGCCTGCACCATTTTCCCAACTCCATAATTTTCTCCTTACATTTTTTCTTCAAAGGGTGAATAATACGCTATTCAGTGCATTGAAACTGCACTTTGCTAATGGAAACACTGCCTGGAGCTGCTTTGAAATTATATCCAAAGCACCCCAGAGCACTGAGCAATCTGTGTGATGGGCACTGTGAGTGCCCTACTGTTGCCATGTCCTGGCAAGTAATTTTAACATTCACGGGAGTTACTCCCACTAAGATTTGAACCTTCTGTCCTGGGTGTTTTGGATCTCGGCAGGATATGTCTTCAAAACTGATTTGATTGCCTAATGCATTGCTTCAGAAGTGGCAAAGAGTCCTTACAGAGAATCACCTTGTTCTCTGATGTAAGGCCAGCTCCTTCAGACAGTCTGTGTTTGTCTCTTCTGGTTTCCCCAGCTCACTTTTCATCTTGAGCCTCTGCTTTCCTGCCCAACAACCATGCAGGCAGGTGCTGCTCACTTCTAATTCCTGCGTGCACCCTCATTTCAGCTCCATGGCAAAGGTCCCTCTCCCCATGATTGCTTTTTGTCTCCCCAGAGCCCAGTCTTTCCACAACAGCACAGTATTCAGCTCTGATAAACCTTCAGACTACTCCATACTTTATTTTCATATTCTAGTTTATCACTAACACTGGCAAAGGAAAAGCACTGGCACGAAAACTCAGTGAAGGTTCATACTGAAAATGAAATAGTCATTCATTTATTATGTATTTTTTGGCAACAGTCTTTTTTTTAATAGTAATTTATGCCGGCCAGAGGAAGCGCATGGACAATCTGCCAACATGGGTGAGCTCCTGAGATTTTCCAGTAAGTCCTGCGCAGAGAGTATGTCCCTTGGTGTCTCAGCTCCAGCAGTTCTGGGATCATTTGAGAATCTGATTTTATCTTTCCCTGGAGTAAGTCGTGAGCTCCCAAGACTATGGCAAACAACTCCAGGTGATGACTGAGCTAGACGCAGGCACAGGGCAGCACGGACGCTCCCCCGCCCCATGCCAGGATCGGGCCCTCGGGAGGGGCTGTGCGGCGCCGGCAGCCCCGGCAGCGCGACCCGCCGGCAGCGCCGAGCCCCGGGGGCCGCGGGGCGGGCACGGGACGGGCGCGGGACGGGCGCGGGGCGGGCGCGGCTCCGGGCGCGGGGCGGGCGCGGCTCCGGGCGCGGCCCCGGGCGCGGCCCCGGGCGCAGGGCGGGCGCGGGGCGGGCGCGGGACGGGCGCGGGGCGGGCGCGGGGCGGGCGCGGGGCGGGCGCGGGACGGGCGCGGGGCGGGCGCGGGGCGGGCGCGGCCCCGGGCGCGGGGCGGGCGCGGGGCGGGCGCGGGGCGGGCGCGGCTCCGGGCGCGGCTCCGGGCGCGGGGCGGGCGCGGCTCCGGGCGCGGTCCCGGGCGCGGGGCGGGCGCTGCCGCAGCAGCCGCCGCCCGCGGACTACAGCTCCCGGCGTGCCGAGCGGAGCCCGCCCCGGCTCTGCCCGGCTGGGCCGGGCCGGGCCGGGCTGGGCTGGGCTGGGCTGAGCCGCCCGGGGTCGCTGGGAGCAGCGCGGGCGGGGGCGCGGGCGGAGGCGGCCGGGAGGAAGGCGAGCGGGTCCGCGTGTCCGTGTGTCCGTGTGTCCGTGTGTCCGTGCATGCGGGGCCGAGGCCGCGCCGGGCAGGTGAGAGCCCGCGGGCAGGAGGAGGAGCGGCGGGAGGAGCCGCAGCGGGAGGAGGCGGCGCGCTCCTGCAGCCGGGGATGCGTGTGTGCCTGTGCGTGTCTGCGCCGCTCACCTCGGTACCGCTCGGGTCACTCGGTGCCGGGCGGGTCCTGCTGCTCCCGGCGCCGGCGGGAATCGCTTTTCCCAGCGCCGCCGGTTCTCGCTGAGGTCCCGAGAAGAGCGTGAGTGAGCAGCGGCTGGGAGCGATCACGTATGTGCTGTAGACGCACATGTGTTCCCTTCGCATGCAACACATTTATCGGGCTGCAGCTTCGCCCCGTGACACCGGGCGGCCTCGAGGGGGATGGGGCCCAGGCGAAAGGGGTAATAGCGAATTAATTGCAGATGAGAAGTAGTATCCGTCTTTGAGTCATCAGTCTTTGAGGCATAATTTCATTCCAAAAGCTCTTAGATGAATGGTAGATCTTATATAGGAGAGCACTGCTTCTCCCGTAGGATTATCAGATTTCCACCGGAGAATACAGATCCTGGATTATTGAGCTACATGGTATTTGCGTGTTTCTTTCTAATTAGTCTGTGAATCTGAGTGTAAAATTCTGTATTTGGAAGGGGGGGATGGGAGTTATATGCTTCTAAAAGAACAGACATATATTTTCTCTGGCATTTTACACAGTTTTTCTGGTTATTCCGTGCTCTGTGCATACTTACTGCCTTAATTGGATAGTGGTGTCAAAGGTTGATTAGATTCCCTAATAGATTTTGGATCTGCAAGAGGATTGCAGTTTTAAATGCGTGGTTAAAACAATCGTGTTTGCTGTCTCCCCTCAAACAGTTGAGAGGAGGGCTGATGTATTACATTTGCCTTATCTTCCCTTTGGTTTATTAATGTATCATTGTGAGGTTGTCGGGTTCGGTTTTGTTGTTGTTGTTTTTTCCCCCTCTGCTATTTCATTTGCAGACCGAAAAGAAATGAATGTCAGAGAGGATTTGTTTAATCATTTAACAGCTGACACAAGCCATGTCCCTAACAAAACGCTGGTGAAAAAGTGGTGAAGAAGATTTCTGGGATACAGCAGTGCCAGTACTGTGAAGCCGCTTCTGCAGGTCAGGGGCAGCATTTGCTGGAGGATGCCATAGCCCAGGAGGTGAAGCTCGTGGGGACGAGGTCAATGGCTTGCATGGAGCTTCTCTACCTGGCCGAGGAGAGCAGACAGGTGCCCCTGGGCACCGCTACTGGCTGGAGCCTGCCCCCCCATCCCTACGAGCAGCAGCAGTGTGAGGGGGGTGAGGTGGACCCCAGAGCAGCCGCTGCCGTGGCAGCCCTGCACTGTGAACGGCACTGCAAGCCCTTGCAGAGGGGCCCTGTGGCTGAGCCCCCCCTGGCACCCCAGCTCTCCTCCCTGGGCACCTCGCCCCAGGAGCACCCTGCACCCTCCAGCACCTCCCAGCTCTACCACACAGCCGAGTGCTTGCCCAGGGAAGAGGATGGAGGGAAGAAAAAAGCCTGCTGCTGTGCCCAGGAACTCGAGACATCGTTCATGTATGTGGATGAAAATGTAAATCTGGAGCATGCAAGAAGTCCCCCCACTGCTACAGGTGGCCAGGATGCCCCCCTGCAGCAGCATTCCTGCAGGGAGCTGCCACCCGAATGGGTGCACGATTCTCCTTCCTTGGTCTCCGAGGAGGACGATGCTGCCTCGGAGGCAGCAGTTGGGAAATCTGTTGACTATGGATTCATTAGTGCCATTTTGTTCCTGGTTAGTGGCATTTTGCTGGTGATAATTTCCTATGTGGTACCCAGAGATGTAACTGTGGATCCCAACACCGTGGCTGCCCGGGAGATGGAGAGGCTGGAGAACGAGAGCGCAAGGATCGGTGCTCACCTGGACCGCTGTGTAATCGCTGGGCTGTGCCTCTTAACCCTGGGGGGCGTGGTGCTGTCCAGCCTGCTGATGATGTCCATGTGGAAAGGGGAGTTGTACCGGAGGAGCAGGTTTGCATCCTCCAAGGAGTCTGCCAAGCTGTATGGGTCTTTCAATTTCAGAATGAAGTCTGGAGCAAATGATAATATGCTCGAGCTGTCATTAGTTGAGGAAGATGTGCTTGCCATAGATAATTAGTGTGGTCATGATTTTTAAGGCAGCATTTCTACAGGAAAATGTGTTTCATTAAAGAAAGCAGATGCAGCTAAAGATAGCTGGTGATGCAGTTTATTTGTCTGACAAGAATGGTGTTATCTTAAGCTCTATAATCAAATGTTTGCAATATATGAGTACTTGTTGTAAAGGGGAACTGTGCCAGATGAAATGCAAATGATATAAAATAATGAAAACCACTGAATAAAAAGAGACTTGTGATAAGTAGGTTCCTCAGATACTTGTTTATCCTAATATAAAACATTCCATTGGTGTCTTGCCTATATAATTTTCTTATTACTCCCATATAGAACAAGAACGACCTTGACACTTTGGAAACTTAATTTTTGAAGCCTGCAGGATTATTAACAGTCTACTTGACAGAATATTAAGCAGGACCAATAATCAAATAGCAGGGCTAATATTTCATAAAGACATGCTTTTTTATTCTTTAATTTTAAGCAGATCCCTTCTCTTCAGTTAAGTGACAGCTATGGGAAGAAAGAACACCACTTGATCATGGCTGACCACAAACCTCCCATATTTTCAAACAATTGTACAATTAGTGATGATTATTTAAAATATAAAATAAGAGACAAAGGGCAGGAAACCATATGGCTTATGGTGCTGGTAGGAGACAAAAGGCTCTTTCAGCGTGAGGTCAGTGGCTCCATTTCAGTTCAGATTAGCAATGATTGATAGTCATTAACTTCTGATAGCTATAGTGACCCATATAAAAGAAGTTTAGTTCCTGGTGGACAGATGTCTTTGTATGAAAACTGCCAGAACATGAATTAACAGACCTCTTGTGAGGAGTCTCAAAAGACCCAAAGACTGAAAACGTATGGGGATGCTGAGACTAGACACTTCTTCAGTACATTTGCCAGAAGAAATTTAAACTCAGCTGCAGGGCTTTGCATATACTGGGGCTGCCTGCATCTTATTAGTCCTTTTTGAAACTTCAGTTTTATGTCACTAGACTGTCAACCTTCTCATAACCAGCAAGGAAAGGTCAGGAAGGAGCTCTCTGAGACTCGTTCAATAAAACCCAATTTATTTGTAAAGAATAAATCATCAGGAAATACAGATGTTAAATATCAGGCAGTTTACTGGCTGACAAGAGACTCAACATAGGGGATGGTCAAGGGTACATGTTGCTATTAATCTCAGTTCTGTGGCACTGTAGCCAAAAACCTGTACCATTGATGCTATTTGCTTTATTACCAGCCAGTTTCTAGGGAACACTGATGTGTTCTTTGCAGTGCTGGGAGTATCAACAAAAATTGTTCCGTGCACCGCTGTCAGTTCTTACTGAGCAATGGTTAATACATATATGTCTTGTTAATAAGTATATGTCTGTTATATGTATGAAAAGCCAAACATGGGTGCAGATCTCTGTCTGTGCAGTCTCTGACTGCAGTCTTAGGAGAAGCATGTGCTTCACTATGACAGCCTTCTCAGTTGTGAATTAACTCTAAAATATCAGGAATATGCATTATTTTTAAAATAATTTTTTTTTCCCACTGTGACACACAAGAGAAGAGTTCTCATGGGAAGGTGGGAGGAGATTTCCTTTATGCTCCCTTTACCCAGCACACAATATGTGGCAGCACAAAGTCCAGAATAACAAGTGGATGGCAGAAACGTGGGTTCCTCACAGAGAGACCGAACACTATTTTGCCACTTTGTTCTTTATTCTGCTTCTCTGGTTGGCTTTGTCAAGCAATTTGCAGAACACAAGTCTGACTCAATTAGTTCAGTCCCTTGTGCTTGCTGGCACGGATGCCTGTGACAAGGGCCCAAGGAGCTGCCCTGCTCCAGATTCACACCTTTGGTCAGAAATTACATAGTATGGTACCTGGGGTTTAATGCTGGCCCTGCAACAGAGATCCTGCTTCACATGTTCTCTGCTCCAACTGCAGCTTTAAGTCCATGTTACTGTGTAATTAAATGAGCTGCCTTATTAGAGGAGCTGCTGCCCAGTAAATGATTCTCCCAGTTTATGTCATGATACACAGCGTGTTCTCAGGCAGTAACTCAGCAGTGACCAGCATCTCCATAGTCATCTCTGAAGAGCTTACATTCTTCTGGCTGTGTCATCAGAGATTCCTAATTGAATCTCTAGGATAAATACATGAAATGTCTTGTATCTGGAAGCTCCCTCAGCCTCTTGTGATCAGTACAAGTGAGGAAGGACCTAGCCTGAGAATCCGGATGCAGAGCAGGAAGGTTCCTCTTTTGCTGGCCTTGGCTGGCAGGTGAGTTATGTGGGCACAGCCGGCAGACCTTGACACTTTTCTCAAGGTGGGGAGGTGGGAACAGCCCTTCTGCTCATCCTTCCATGAGGATGGGAAGGGGCTGGCCTTCCCAGGGAAAGCCATGCCGAGCAAGAGGGCAAATGTTGCTGATCTGGGGTCAGCAAGGTGGTGTAGGGCAGGGGACCTTTCATCTTGGGGGATGAAACCTGCCTGGGCCCCATGTTCTCACCTATGTGACAGAAGCTCTAAAACTGAGGCTGGTGGTTTTGAGAGCTATTATTTTTATTTTTTAATTATACGTATGCATGAAATTGGAGTACATTCCATTACTGGAGAAAGATGTCAGCTTAAGCTGTATGGATCACAGTTTTCTTGCAGGAACCATGACATGCCTTAATGCTGATTATTAGCACTAGAAAAAGGAACGCTTCCCTGACTGTCAGTATGTTATTGTCAAGTGAGAAGTTTTCTGACACTTTGTAAAATGCCTGTCACAGATCATGAACCTGCAATACTTTAATGAACCCTGAAATTTTTCCTGAGCATTTTAAAGAAACATTAGTCAACCTAATAATCTAAATGTACACTGCAGAAGTGTGAGGAGTAATAAAATTTAAACAACAGGACTAACAGTTTCTTTATTTTGGTGTAGGTGTATGCTATGAAAGAGGTGAAGGAAGGTCTTCAGAGCACAGGAATTTAGCAGATAAAAATGCTCGGGACATTCTAAAGTGATCAGAGGATCACTTTAGAAATTGCAGCATGATGTGAGTTAGTGGTGCAATATAAAACCTCCAGACTCTCAGGTTCTCGTGCTGTGAAACCAAACATAGACAGAAACCAAAGCGATTGCTGTCTGGTGGCTGATGGTGGAATTGAATGTATGAGCCCACTGGCCACTGGACAGGCCTTCACAGCATTCAGCTCACTTGAGAGGGTACCAAAGGGTGAGGCCAGGGGACATTTATTGCCCCCTCATGCAGCCTTGCAATTGACTTCCCCTGCTCAAAATTTAAATGCTTTAAAGGTACAAACGAGAGAAAAATCGTTGGTGTTTTCACTGCCTGAAAAGTTGTCACTTGATTCACTGGAGAGCTTTCTTCTTTTTTGGGGAACTAAATTTTGGCATATATTGAGTGGGTTTTAGGTGCCCTCTAAACATCCCTTTTCTGAATATGGAATTCTGAGTACCCTGGAAACAACAGGATTTGTGCCCTTAGTTTATTTCTGACCAGCCCCAGCTGCCAGATATGACACTTTCCTGATTTCTACCTCATGACGCGTGTGCTGGCTGGGCCCAGCCCTGGTCTCTACCTTCCCACTGGGGGTGTCCCAGCTTCCCTGAACTGCGGGACAGGAGGCAGCAGCTGCTGGTGTCCGGCTCCCTGCTGCTCAAACAGCTCCTGCTCGCCCTGTTCTCAGTTCCCTTTGCTCGGTCACACGCTGTGCCTGAGGCTGGACACTGGGAGCTGCCTGGCAGCTGCTGGGGATGCTGATCAGAGCAGAGGCTGTCACTGCACTGTCCCAGCCCACGCGCTGCGGGTGCCCAGCGTGTGTCCCACCAGCCTCGCCTGCTGCTGCCAGCCTGAAGCCGGCTCCGTGGCAGGAGCCCAAGACTCTCCTAGGAAGCTACACTAGGTTGTTGCTGGGTTTTTATGTTTACAGTTTTTTAGTTGATGTAATTATTTTAAAAATCTGTCTGCAATGAGTATAGAGTTTACTGACTAAGAAAGCAACTGGTTTAATTTTGTAAGACTCTGACTCACAACGTGGTGAAACATCACAGTCCATCATGAGCTGTTCAGTAGTGCATTTGATGCCTTATTACAGTCGCAGCCGTGTTCTGTACGGAGTCAAAAATAAAAGTCTGTGAAGCTGAGCACTGTCATTGTGGGCCTCTTTGCTCTTTGCTGATTCCAGTGATTGGCTCTTCCCTCTGTGCCATGGGTGCTGTCCCAAGTCCCCAGAGCGTGGAGCCCATGTAGACAGCAGGACCACCTGGGAGAGGCGGTGCTAGATTGAGCTGTGCCAGCGCACCAAGCCCATCCCCAGCTCACCCATCATGTCCCTGTTGCTCATCCTTCCCAATGCCAAGAGGTGCCAAGCAATGCAGTTTCAAAGCCTGCTGCACTTGTGTCCCACCCAACTCCTCCTAACCAGAACAAAAAAGAGAAAAAGTGGGTGGGAGCAGCTATGGCTGTGTGAGCAGGCAGCTGGGGAGGTGCTGTGTTGGGAGGTGGGTGTAGAGCCCCTGCTCACCATCACGACATGAGTGACCACTCCAGTACCACATCCTCACCTTGGCCCAGCTTGGCCATGGCCAGGACAGGAGGGCAGAGAGTGCTGGGCCCAGCAACAGCCATGGTGAGGATGGGTGGGTATGCCGCTCCCAGAAAGCACTGGATGTGATGGGCGATGCAGGGAGATGCAGGAGCTGGGTTCCTGGAGGTCCGTGGGTTGGGCATTGCCCCTCAGTGTCAGCTTCACCTCCTCCTCCAGAAGAGCTGTGTCAGAGTGGACAGCGATCAGAGGGTGTGGTGCGGGGCCAGCAGCTCAGTAGGACTTACAGGGAGCCACAGTTTTCTCCTGGCTTGTTTTTGTTTCTCTCAGATCTCCAGTATATGTCAGTTAAGCACCTTAAGCACCTTTGACAACCTGTACTCCCTCCCAAACACAATTCAAAGGTATGTCACACAGGTTATGCCTCGTCAGGTCACTTTTCATTCTGGTGTGACAGAATCAGACCCTTCCCTGCCACTGTCTGTGAATCACCACGTGGGTGGGAGCCAGGCTGGAGCAGGGACTGTCTACTCATGTTACCTGTTACCACAGAACAGGGTACAACTCACCATTCAGGGCCCAATTCACCATTCAGGTTTCAGGCTGTTACTGCCACAGGAGTAATAAAGGTGTCCCAGAAGTGGCCAAACTGGTTGCAGTGACTGCACTTACGCCAAGTGCAGACTGTGGTGTGCAACTGATGGTTAGCAAGAGGTTAAGAAAGTAGATGTATTTATAGATATGACAATCCATCAGCTGAAAGAACTGGGAGGCTCTCTAACTGAAAGCAAACACACAAATTAATTTTTACTCTTTTTACAGATTTCTTCTTACCATTTTAAATTTTGAAGGATTCGGTGTCATGTACTGTATTTACTGTTTTTTTTCCCCTGTGTTTATGAGTCAAGGTCAAGGGTCCTATAGGTTGCAAGGACTGAGACTTCTCTAATTTTCTTATCAGTTTAAATTAAATTTTGGACATTATAAATCTGCCTAAAACAAAACAAGACAAGAACCTCTTATTTGAAATGAGCTTGCTTAATATCTGTTTGTGTAAATGTAAGTGCAGTGCCCATGGTAGAAGCTGAGACGAATAATGCACATTTTATATAGATTTTCAATTAAAAATCATTGTTAAAATATTTCTGCAAACTTGCTGTATTAAAAACTTGTAAGGAGTTCTCTGTTAATTTATGTGTAGATTGGCCCAATGTTACATATGTTAAAAGATACCGAGCTATTGCCATTAACTGACCTGCACCCCATGGGCATTTGGCCATTGATGGGAGCATTACAACCTAACAAGTGTGGTTTTTGTTCACCTGCACCCAGTGTATAACCCGTAGACCACTGAAAGTTCTTCCATCTGCATGGAGAAATGAGATGCTGAGCAACGTGAAACATAATATTCTCAAAAAGTTTCCTGCACACAGATACCAAAGAGAGCCACCTGGAGAGCTGGAGTACCAAGGCTTCTTAAGTCCCAGTCCAGCACTGCAGAAAAGGCTAAATTAGTACAGAACCACTAGAATAAATTAATCTGAAAAGAATCACTTTTTTTTTTTTCCTGGAGGATGACATTTAGATTTAATTTAAAGTGCAAAATAATCTTTAAAAAAACCTTGAAAACTGAAACTAAATTTGCTAATATTTGGAGGTATTTGGGTAAGGTTTTGCATATTTAAGGGATTTGTATTTGATTATTTTAAGGCATAAAAAAATCAATAAGCTTCTGTTGAAAGAATAAAACAGATACATTTATATCAGCATAAAAAGCTTCTCTTTTCCAATGATTGTTTATGTTTTGACAGATGTGTATGCAGGGAAATTTAGCTATTGTTGAATAAAACATTTCCAGAAGCAAAATTGATTAAGTCCCTTTTGCAGAGGAAAAAATCAATTCTTCCCATTAGAAGAATCTAAAAGATGTTGATCAGCTAGAAATGTAAATAAAGTTCTTTAATCATTATTCTCTAACTGCAGTGTATCCATCTACATGGGATTGTCTTGTCCCTTTATAGCTTAAAATAAATTTGGTTGAACTCTAACATGAAGCAGCTTCTGACAAACTAGCCAGAGTAACTGTGCTTGAATGTAAATAATATCAAGTAGCTATCCTGACATTTTGGTATTGCTTTTCTCAAGGATTAGCTGTTCATGAAATGAATGTATATGTGTGAATGAATATATCCAGGCTGAGAAGAAAAATATCTTCACTGAAAGGCCGAGCAGTAGAAAGTATGTGACTGTTCGGTTCCTGTGTATTCTGATTTCATGTAATAAAGACAGCACTTTAGAGATCTCTTCATTAGTAATTCTTGACGGCTATTAAAGGTCATGGAGGGCTATTAACAGAAGGATGCCAAGTCTAGCTCTGTAAGTCCCTAAGCTTCTGATTGCTAAGAGCTGAGAGAATGTGCTGGTGTATGCTTGCCCTTCCCTTGGTTTTAGATAAAGCTGTAGCTGCTGCAGGCGACTATCTGAGCCTATTTTGTGGCAGATGGACCTTTTTTGATCCAGACTGACCCTGTTCTCAAAACTTTGTGCTCTTTCTATAAGGGCAATAATACCAAGTAGTTGTTTGCCACTGTGGCTGCTTAAAGAAGGAATAAATGGATCATGCCCTTAATTTTGTTTTGCCCTCCTTACAGGAATGGTCACCATGGCTGGAAGAGCTCTTGAGAGGTCATTTTCCAGTCTTCTGGAATTTTCACCCTCCATCAGTCCTCAAAGATGGTTAATAGTGGCTGTGAAATTGCTGCTCAATTCTCTGAACACTCTGGTGTGAATTTTATAAAGCTCACATGATTTACAGATGCATTATGTATCCATGCAGCCTCTTCTTCTGCTCTCTACCAGCCTAAGTTCTTAAGTTCTGAAGTCTGTGGATAGTCTGAATACTTTTAGATTTTTTTAATGAGGCAAAGAAAGGTTGAAGCACTTCAGCCTTCTCAATGATATTTTAAACTGTGTTCTGTCTCACTCCCCACCAGGAAGAAAACCTGTTCTTTCTTTGTCTTTTTTCTCCTTTCTAGTATAAATATAGTGCACTTCCTCATGACCTTTTTTTCTCTTCTATGAGGATCTCACTTGCTTACCTCCCCCCCCCCCAAATAAATGAAAAATATTATTTATATGTTCTAATTTCCCCAATGGGGAAATTTCTTAAATTTTAAGTCATTGTTATGGTTAGCCAAATCCATGTTTACAATTGTTATTTTTCTTTCACGTTTTCACATGTCATATTTTGTTTCCTTAATTTTGGTTAAGAATTTGCTAAATTTTCCTGAATGTCTTTTCCCTTTAAAATTCTGATATGTGGGAGCATACTAACCAGTGCTTTGAATTTAATGAAGTTTCTTGTTCCTTGGGATCACTTCCCAGGAGGTAGAAATACTCTGTTGTAACAGCCCTATATTGTGAAGGTTTTTTTTTGTACAGATGAGCTCAGTGAACAGTCTGGTGACTACAATCCTCACTCCTGCCCACCTCCATTTGTTACCTACTCAGCCTTTCTTCAGTGATCCAAGGGGGAGATTTTGTGTTTTCTTGCTCTTTGAGCCAAGCTATGTTGTTAAGGAAAATACTCCGGGCTTGTCTGTGGGATCAAATTACAATGCACAGCTATTGAGATGGGAAATGTCTTCACTTAAACTTCACAGGATATTGAAACCAGTCTTAGCAAAGAGGTGAGTTAGAAGCAAAAATCAATATTGTGCAATACTGAAATGCTTCTGTTCAGCTGCTGTTTTAAGTGCCTTGTACAGGCCTTTCAAATCATGTTGCCAACAAATGGAGGAAATACAGCTTTTAAAAAGTCAGAGAATTATTAATAGTGTGCTTGACCTCCAGCTCTGCACAGTCTACAAAAAAAAAATCATTTTTCATATGCTGCTGCCTTGTGCCTAATTCTGCAGGCACTGTTGGGAAGCAGTTGCACATAGGAGAAGTGCATTCAGAGAAAAATGAGGGTCAAAGCGTTAGTTGCATGATGGACTGTGGGAGGGAAGGAGAGCAGGAACAGCTCATGGTCAACCCCTGAACAAAAAGGGAGGGTTGCAGGAGCCCTACACCTCATACATCATTCACACGCTAATGGTATTTCTTGTCCTGATGTGTGAGAGAAGAAAATTAACTCTGCTGAGGTTATGCTTGCAGCTTTCCAGCAGGGATGGAGAAGTATGGAGAGAAGCAAATGTCAGATGTCTTCATGAGAAAATGAATGCTCTAGCCACTATCCTGGCATCTGAGGAGTGATTGGGGAACCAGCACCTCCAATTGTGCTCCCCAGCAGGGTAATCTGTTGCACAGCATTTGTAGCAGAAAGAAGCAGTCTGAACCTTTATTAACTTTAACCACTGTCTGAGTAACCTAAAGTGACAATCCATCTCTCTTATTGCTGTTATTAAGTCACTTTTGGACAATGCCTTATCATCTGCAGAAAAAATACAGAAGAGATATAATGCAGGCAGCAAGTTTCCAGGTAAAATTAGGCTGTCTGAGAAGGGGAGAAAAATGCTGCACACTGTGTGAACAAATCTTTGCATTGATTTCTGGAAACAGAGCCTTTCTAGGAGCACCACAAATGCATTAATTTATTTAGTGCTTAGACTCAAAGAACTGTCTATCTTCCTCTATCCAGATAACTCTCACTTTGTTCAGGTCTGGGGTGCTTTAGGGTCATACATTATTTCTGCTTGTGCTGTTCTTGCTTTTCCTTTTGATGCCAGCTCCGCAGTTCTTGGTCAGCCTCATGCAGCCACGTGTGCAAACAGAACCACTGCAGCTTGGTGGCATGGGCAGTGTCCAGTGACACATGGCACCAAGCAGCCCCAAGAGTGCATGTGTGAGCCCTGGAAATGTATACTTGTTCTCAGAGTCTTAAATAATAATAATTTAAATATGCATGGAGATCTCATTGGTACATTGTCATCTGAAAGCCCAGATCTCATCTGTCTGTGGGCATGCTGTGTGTGTGCTCTGTGGCCCAACAAAGAACTGGTTCCTCCTCTTTGACTGCCCTACTTATTATCTGGTTCTGTGTCCAGTGCATGGGAATAAAAGGCAATTGTTTTATACCTCCCTTTCTCAGATGGGATTAAGCCTGCATTTCAGCTGGGTGGCTGAGGTAGCCTGAGATAAAATTTGAGGCTAGTAATAAGTTACTACTCTGCACAGAGCAAGATGAAAGGAAAGTAGTTGTGAATTGGAGAGATAAACAGCTCCTGGGGTTGCTGCACAGCACAGTAGTAATAGCTCAAGTCTGTGGTTTAAAATCACTGATTTAACTACAGTAAACAGAGCTGGTTTTAGTGGCTTTTTCTTCAAGGTGAAGTCTAGAATGCAGGCCATGGAGGACAGATGTGGAAAATTTGTACACTATTTAAGAATACTTCACTGAAACTACCCCACATTCCATTAAAAGTTCCAGGGTGCATAACAAGAAGCTTACATAAATAACTACAGTCACTTACACACAGGATGAACCAATGCATTCGAAGGTGTGTATGCAAACACCACAGGAGTTGAGTTTGTCACAAAAAGAACATCTTTCTTTACCTGGAGCTCTTGTGGGAACTCTAAGTTAATTTCTATGACCACACAGGATCACATGATGATTACTGCCATTTATATAGGACAATGTTTGGTTTAGTTCCTCTTCAAAATAAGGTAGTTTACCATACAATTACCTGTGCCTCTTACTATTTTACCTCAGTGAACAGAAGGGGGAAAATAAGAAAAGTTTGTTTGGTTTGTTTGGGTTTTTTTTGTTTGTTTGTTTGTTTTTTGTCAGGGAAAGTATGTGGAAGTAAAAAGGAGAAAATGGAAGGGAGGTGAAGGTCTTGCCAGCAAGCAGGTAGGAATATGGGTTTCTTAAAGTTAATAGCTACAGTCAATAATTATTGTGGAAATAGATTTCAAAATTCATATTGAATTGATTGTAGTCAGCTTGATTGATGCTGTTGTAATACAGGAGGCTAATCAAAACTGGGAATAAAAAAAAAATCAAAACCCAAGGGCAAGCCCTTACAGATTAGTCATTCTTTATACTAGTAAGCCAATTTATCAGCAGTACTAAAAAGTCCTGATTTTGAAAGTAATGACTCATTTTCATAAAATATGTCCTCTAGTTCCATCCAGTGTTTTCAAAGGTTCCTATCTCCTGTCTGTTTTAATGGCAGAGATAGTCAGATGCCAGGAGTTTTTTACACTACACTGTATAAGAGCAGTTATGTTTCCAGTTACTTTTTAAAATTTAGTTTCTTTGGATAGACCTTAAATTCTCTCTCACATCATTCTGTTGTCTTTTAGAATAAAAGTGGATTTTGCATTTAATTCCAGAACACTCTATATTTTTCAAGTTGTCCCTAAGGACACAAATCACCTGAAAAACATAGGTAGAGTTTTCATGAACCACTGAACAAATCCAGCCATCTTGTGATGTACCAAAAGGGGATCTTGTTTTTCTCTTTTTATACTTTCACTCCTCCTCACTTCTCCCAGCCTTGCAGTCCCTCTCTGCCTTGTGCATCAGCCCCCTCATATACCAATGGTGGGCCCAGACTATTTGATTATTAGCATAATTTTTATCACTTATTTCCATTTTATATGACCCATTTACTTTACTTTGCAATATATTTCCCTTGCTCATCTTGTTTCAGAACCAGTGTCAGAACTAGTTGGAGACTCATGAGCACCCTGGGGAGAAACGGAGATGCTCCTGGGAACGCGCTGCTCAGGGCTCAGCTGTGTGCTGGGGACAGACGGACCCGGCTGGGGCTGTCCCAGGCAGCACAGAGCTGCTCAGGGGGGCACAGCCTGGCACTGTGCTGTGCCCCTCAGCACATCCCACAGCGGGCTGGTCATGGGCTGGGAGTGTCTCCTGCCTGCTCCATGCAGGTCTGGACAAAGGCAGCTGGAGTGGAGTGCAATTGCCTCTGTGTCCTTATGTCCTTAATCATCACAGCAATCGTCCTGACTGCTCTGCCTGTATCCTCACCCCTCTCCTTGCTCAGCACCTCCTCTCCTGTTAAATTTATCTCTCTTGTATTACTCACTGTCTCTTTGCTGCCATGAGTTGCATGCAAATGCTGTGTTTATTGTTTGAGATAATGCATTTCTGCTATCTCAATGAAATAAGTGTATTCCATTTGTTTATTAGCTAATTAAACTAATCTCTGGAAAACCTTCAGAATGTCTTCTGTTCTTCTGCAGTGAAGCTAATTTATCTTTATAGTGCTGGCAGTAGGAAAATGGTCTATATGCCCTGCAGAAAAGTTTGAGATTCATATGTTTTTATCTCAACAGTTTCAAATTATAATCTAAAAGTCAGATTTGGATATTCAGGAACCTTTGGTGCTAGATGAGCTGCAACAAAAGAAACATATGTGAAGTAAAGGCATAGTCTGATCTTATCTCACAAGCTGACAGATAAATAATTTGACAAAACAGATATTGCTTAGAAGTTAAATAATGTTTTGGGTTTTTTTTTTTTCAGAGACGTGTCCCAATGACTATTTGTTTCCTTTGAGCTGATCACTGGATGGCATTCAGTGTGCCAGGCAGCTTTCAGAATTTCATAAAAAGGGCTGGTAGAGAAGAAGCCATTTCACAGAATCGTGGTAAAGGCTGGTGGACATCTCTGAGCTCATCTAGCCCCTGCTTAAGCAAAGTCAGTGAGAAAAGATTGCCCATAGCTCATCCAGTTCACTTTTGAATATCTTATTAAAGGAGACTCTACAGCCTCTCTGGGAAGCATTTTGCAGTGTTTGACAACCTACACAGTAAATATAAAAGTCTTTATAATAATTATCAGAATTTTCTGTATTTCAGAATTCATTGCTTCTTGCTCTGTCAGTTCACAGCACTGAGAAGTCTCAGGCTTTGTCTTTTTTCCCTGGCCCCATCTCAGGTTTTTATACACTTTGGTAAGAGCTCCCTGAGCCTTCTGTCTTCCAGGCTGAGCAGTTGGCTGTGATAAAACCAGAGCACCGAACATTAAAGCCACCACATATGGAGGAGCTCAGACCTTCCAGCAATTACAACTTGTAGCACATTCTGTCTGGGTTTGGAGATCTCTGCCTCTAGACAGATGAAAAGGGAAATACTGTTTCAAGACAGATTTCTCCTAAAGAAGAAAAGTATTTATCCTTAACCCAATTCACACTACAAGATGCTTTACTTTAGTAGGAGTTTCAGGAGCAGGAGTATTCAGGTTTTCAACAAAACTAGAATATTTAGCTTAGCTTTATGTCAGTTTGAAATTAAAATATATGAAATGAGAGGCTTGAGCCTTTTGCAGGAGAATGTGAAAATGAAATTTTATTATTTTGTGATTTCTCCCTGTCTGTACTTTGTATAAAACTACAGAACTGCAATCTTTGACAATTTTACTTCTCATCACAACACTATTAAGCATCCCTGTCTCAGTTCTCCAGCTATCTGGTGCATTTTGATCGCCTCATTTTTGTGTGGGCTTGATTTATGACCACCAGAAATAAAATGTGGACACTGGGCATTTTAACATTTTTTTTCAGCTGAAGATAGCAACTTTTAAATTAACAGAGTGAGATATCTGAGGTATATATCAGTTCTTCTTCCTATCAGTGAAGGCATTTCATTATTTTGCCACTGGTTTAGGTCATAAATGATGTCATCCACATTCTTATTTACTTTTTACAGTGCAGGAGGTGACTACATTTAAATCTCTCTCTCCTCTGCAGTTTTTTTCCTTTCTTACTTTTTGCCAGAGGAGATGTTCATACACTTTCATATTAATACGTGTTTACTTGACTTACAATTTTTAAAAAGTCAACTGGATTGTTAGAATGAATTAAAAATGCAAACAGCCTGTAATAACTACAGCATGGGATGAGGTTTATTCTCTGGCTGTGAATCAGTGAAAACTTTGCCAAGAGCTGTGGCCCACAGTCTGCAAAATTCACCAAAAGGAAGAAGTATTTTTTCCATAGCTGTGAAAACAGATACAGCACTAATGAAATTTAAGGTTACAAGTGCAATTGATCTCTACTGACATGGAGACCCAGCTTGTAGGACAGCAGTGGGAGCACTTTGTGTTTCCTGCCCCTCCAGCAAAGCCCCAGGGATGCGCTGTGCTGAGCAGCCCTCTGAACACCAGCATGGAGCAAGTGCTGCTTCCAGCAGATTTATGTCTCATTGTCAATTGAAGTTTTCCAAAGATGTGGCTGCTGATTCTGCTGCTTTGTATTGTCTGGTGTCTAATAAGGTGTGAGCTGTGCTGTTCTCCCAGCTGGAGAACTTAAGAGGTCTCTGTTTCCATTTGCTAATGTTCACTGAATATAACAATATATACAGCATTTATCTGTCCCCCACCCTCCACCCCAGAAAAATTTGATTGGCTAGGTTGGTTAATAGGATCAAAATGTATGGAAGGAAAGTTGCAAACAGAAATGTACATTTGAACATATAGAGTAAGTGAAGGAGCCTCAGTTCCCTGTGTGGAAGGAGCCTTCTGAAAAGTCACTATCTATCACTATAACAAACCTTTTAAATTTTTTTTATGGTTTTGTGCTTTGGTTATATTCAAAATTCTAATAATTTTGTGTTTCCAAAATATTTTAGTAACTATTCTTGGTTTTGAATGTAATTGTAATATATAACAACATAGTTTTTTATGTGCATTCCCCATTCCGATAGAATATTTGATTTGTTAACTAAACTTGTACAGAGAGAAAGTCTGTTTTTTTATAGTAATTACCCATTAAAATTATATCAATGCAACCAGGAAGAAAGCAGAGATTAAACAAGGTCTAAAACAAAGGCACTTTGAAGACCAGGTTTCTTACGTTAGTCCCTCCTGGGAAATTTATAGACACATTAATTAATGCCTTTTGCCTCTGAGTTCTTTTCCACTGTAATTGTATACACCCATGTACAAAGATGCAGAGAGGATCTCTGTATTATCTGTACAGAACTAGGAAAGCAGGATATGCTGTTAACTGCAATTCAACAGAAAATGATACACTGGCCCTTACCAAGCAAAGGACGAAAGGAGGGTCATGACCTGTCATTTCAAGCAGCACCAGGAAAGCAAAACCTTATCAGCAGAGCTCTATCAACTTAAGCCCTTTGTCCTGACAGAGTGAAGACTTTTCCTCTGCATTGTTTAACCACAAGTAGACATACACAAACATACAGAATGTTTTTGCCCAGGTCTATCAATACTTACTGCAGACCAGAAACTGATAGTAGAGGGTTACTGAATTTAGGTGATAAATTTACACCTTGTCTGGCACTAGTAATTAAGCAAGCTGGAGTAAGTACCAAGTAAATACTTCACCAAGGCTTTTGGATCCCTGGAAATTTTGATATGAAGATGGATGTTTTTTCTAAAATAATAGTATTAACAACTATAATAATTATTATAATCCTAATAGGTGGCCTGTGCACTGTATAGTACAGGAGAAGTACAGGAGATCAGAGAGGTAATTACAGCCTTTTGTGACCTTAGATTCAGTAACTCTTCTTTGAAGCCTCAGTATGCCTTACTGGCCTATATCAGAGCTGTGGGGTCATCTCGTGCATGTACCATAACCACTTTGCTTCAATTCTCAACACATACTGTTTCCCTTCCCTTTATAACTCTGCCTCACAGTGCAAGGCTGTGGAAGGAGCAGCCTGTGCATCTTAGGTCCTGCACACCAGCCAGATGGGCTACTGGGCACAAGGAGTGGAGTGAGGCCTTCCCTCTGCAGGGAGAAGTACAACACGCATCCCCTTGTTCTGTAGAGGAAAAGTTGGGGAGAGGACATTCCCCAAGAAGCTGCCTTGGATAACAGTTTCCCTGGGCTAACTTGGAGCCAGGACTCTGATGCATCACACTTTCCTGGACTGATGGCTAATGAGGCAAATGGGCCCTACATGAATAAAATGTCTGTCAGGCGAAACAGAGCCGTGTACATTCCCTCTGGAACGCCGTGTGCCAAGAAAGGCAATCTGCTGGCACCGAGCACGCACAGAGGGGCTGTACAAAAGGCCAATTCTTTGCAGGAGCAGGGCAGGAGAGATGCCATGTCCCATAAAACAAATTGCTTCTGTTCAAACCCCTGAGAACAGGCAGAAGCAGAGGTTGCTGTTGAGTGCTCCGAATAGCTTGCACTCATAGGTTAAATGATTGTTACAGAAAAGGCTGCCTCAGTATTTCTGTAAAGCAGCACCATGGAACATCAGTTTAATAGGAACAGCTAGTCTACGTATTTACTTATATTAGAACCTTATTTGCTTATATCAGAAACATATTTACTTATATCAGAAAGACCCTGCTTTGTTAGATTTTTTCTTCAAATGGGTGATCCAATTTTTTCAAGGTCAAGTGGCCTTTGACTCCTAGCATTCAATCTATTAGGAATGGACAGGAGGGAATTAGCCTAATGTGAGCTCAGAATAATGTCCTTTTAATACAGACATCTTTGTTGACAGAAACAGGACTTCTGTACTGCCTCTGCTGCAGTTTCATATTAGTTAACTATTTCTTAACTTCTTGGGAAATGCAGAACTTGAACTGACAGATGGCTTTCATTTTATTAAGCATAGCTAATATATAATATTACTTACTTATATTTCTCTCAGCTCACTTCAGTGATTAGCAATTCCTGCACCTCTTGAACCAATGCAATAGAAATGAGAGCCACAGGCAGCAGAGAACGCCTTCCAGCCTTCCTAATTCTTCTGCACAAGCATTAGCTTGCAAATGCTAAACATGGGCGGGATGTTTTCCCCCTGTGCCTTGTGTGAAATGCAGAAAGGATGAACAGAAGCTCCTTGGATTAATCTCTTACTTGACAAAGAGATGATCCAGTCTCAAACCTAGAGTTCAAACCTATGCTACATTCCTCCAAGCAAGTGCAGAGAGGCAGAGGCTCATGCTGAACATCTCACAACTTTTTATGTGACTATAGCCCCTTTCTCCCGTGTTTCAAGTGCATCTACACCTAAGCTGACACCCATAGCACAGCCCAAGTACTGCTTCAACTAACAGTGATTCTTCAGCAAAGGATCATGAAGAGATATCAAAAGTGGCCTCTGAGACGCCTTTCTCTGAGCCATAGGCTGGTTCCTACCCTTGTGCATGAATATATTTGATGAATTTCCTTGGAGAAAAGAAAAGCTGAAAGATACTGCTTAGAGTAGCCTGAGATATAAATTAGGAGCTGGGGATGGAAATTAGTGCACAGGAATTCTCAGTAGACTGCTAGTGAGTCATGGGTTGCAGATGTCTCTTAGATGAGGAATAGTCCTGCAAGGCAATTACCAGGAGCCTCAGCACTTAAGCCATATGATATTAGATAAAAGACTTAAGGGAACTGTTTTTCACAGGCAGGAGGGAAAAACATAATCAAATTCTTTATTTGCACTCAAGTGCATCTAATGCTATACAACATCTATTTGTCCAGGGAATTAGTTTTACTTATTTACAATACCATACTGGCCAATTACATGACCCTTATAACCCTGCTATATTCTTTGTGAGATGCAAATAGACAGAGAACCACAGAGAGCCATAAGATAAACACTGCCAAAAGAAAAACAAAAATGCAAACTCTTGCTAAAAGAAAATATCTGTGTGATGGAAGGAGGTAATGGTGGTGAGTAGGGAGTTAGAGTGTCTCCTCTTACTTTTAATCAATTTAACTAGTCTAACTCACACTGGCTTGTTGCAGTTTGGGTCTTTTACTGTCCCTAGTTAATTATAATCCAATCCCAGAACTATCACTGTAACAGAACTGACAAAAAAAACATGCCAATGAAGTGTTAAAAGACATGAAAAATTAAATCTTATATCTATATTCATTACTCTTGCCTTTGTAAGAAGTTAGGGAGAAGTCAGGGACATAATGAACTGCAGTCTTGCACTTCCCTTTGAACATTAGGAATGCAGCAAAATAATGATCTTGAAGTGATGCAAAAGGAAATCACCTAATTATGTATTAAGAAAACAGTGATCCTGCCAGTGTAAGGGACAAACCCCCCCCCCCCAAAAAAAAAACACCAAACAAACAAACAAACAAAAACTAACCCAAAAAACCAAACGGTAGTAACACGCAAAAAAAGAATATCCCATGTGAGCAGTGTAATTTTCCAAACTTTTTAGTTTTCCACACAGCTTATATTAAGCCACAGGATGCAGTTCATAATTTATGTGATGCACATATATGCTCACACATTTCTGAAGGCTTTTACAAATTACTTCTTACTTGAACAATAAAGCAAACATCTTAGATTTTCCCCTGATCTCATAAAAAATGTAGGATGAATCTCTTCTGTACTTTTGCTGATGTTAGGTCCAGTCCCTTTTTAGTGATATTTCCAGTTGTCTCACAAACCTTCTTTTAGAGGGGGTTTCCTGGTCTTTCTGATCATCCCAGCCAAAATAATTCATTTAATCAACTACTTTCACCAACACACTCAAGCAGTATCCTGTGTTTGAATCATATTAATAGACATCACACAAAAATTTATGGTCCTTATCTTCAAGTTTTACTTTGGATATATTCTCCTCTGAGGTGTGTTTCACTTGAGGAACACATCTTTCTTCTGTCCCTTCACCAATGCTACTGTGAGAGAAAACAGCTCAATATTTGAAGTCATCCTATGCCATAATTCACGATTACATGGTCACTAAATATTTGCAGTGCTGTAGAATGTCTTATCCTGAATTCAATTCCCAATTTCTTCTAAGAAGTCAATGAAAAATATTTCAGAAGCAAAGTTGTGTCTGTGTTGCTACCTTCGTCTTATACTTTAATCTGATCTCTTTCCTCCTTACTATTACCTGTGATTGATAGATCAGGTAGAGGTATTCAGAGTGGATACCTGGGTTATGTAGGATATATGCACAATAATGAATTTACAGAATTAGTGTCAGCAGGGACCTCTTGAGGTTATTTTGGCTAAGATCTTCCTGAAAGAATTGCTGACTTCTAAATTAGATTAGGCTCAGGATTATGTCCAGCTGAGTTCTGAAGACTGACATTCCCAGCTGCTTCCAATGTTTGACTACTGGGCCACATATGAAAAATGTCTTTCCTTACATATGTAACCACAATATGTTGTGTTTCAAGTTGTGAGGGCTACCTCTGTCCCTCTTTCTGCCTCCCCTCTGATCACCCCACTGGGTAGCTGCAGACAGCTGTTGGGACCCCTTCTTTACCAGAGAGCAGCTCCCTGGACCTAGAAGCCAAAGCATTTACCAAAGCAGCTGCGAGATGTACAACTCACACACTTCTGAGCTTGGCAGGAGCTCCTGAATTTCACAGGGAAAAAGAAGGGTCAGAGAAGTGATCAGTATCATCTTGCCCTCTCTGATCGGCACCACGTCCCAGCTCTACAGGTAGACTTAACTTGGGACAAAAAAACAGTGTTAATATATAATCTAGAAATAATTTATGATTTGGAATGTAGGAGTCTAGATGTTCAGTGGTGGAACTGAAAACATACCAAAAGCATTAATATGGCTGTCAGGACAGACCTGCTTTCCTTTTGTCTCAAATCCTATTAAAACACAGGAGCAACAGCCTTACCTCAATAAAAGTGATTTATTGTAGTGTTCAGTGTCCTGTCCTACCACCATCTCTAATACCTCGTTTCTTGAGTATTTAATACCGATTGAAGCTTGTGAGCTTTCTCTTCTACCTACTGTGAGCACTAGTTCTGGAACATCACAATTTCCACACCACACAACTGTTCTTAAAAAAAAAAAAAAATCTCTGCAGCACTGCTCTTGTGCTTCCTTTGCATTATTTTTCATTTTGATATGTTTTAGTTGCTGCAAACAAAACAGGAAACAACTTAGACTGAGTGGCATTGATGTCATATTAAAAGCTATCAGACAAACTTATATTTCTCCTTGAAGATTTTTTTAGTAATTTTATTTCACAGTGAGGTTTTAACATTTTACTTGATGCTGTATTTTTTAAAATTGGTTAATTCAGCAATTAATATTCTGTGAAAATATTAATTAAATTACAAGTGAATAAAAAAGACAACCCCTTCTTGTCTATATTCTGTTTGAGTCAATTGTCATTTCTGTTTGAATCAATCAGTAATCACTTTACCTTTTGCCAATAAAAAGATTGCTGCACCTTTAAGAAGGAAAAAGATAAAAATGCTCAAATGGTGCACTGAGGGTGTTACATTAAAGACAAAACTCCAAATAAAACCAGACAGAGACATTAAATATGTAAGAAATTGCTTTCCAGATGCAGAAATCTTATCTATTCCACAGACATTGCTCCCTCTAATGGAAAATTAATGTTAAAATTGCAGGTAGAGCCTGACTAATATAATCAGTTTGTGGATATGGTTCATACTTTCTGGAGAATTTCTGGACCCATGTGGAATAGAAGTTACCAGGAGTTACACAGGAAATGAGCAGATGAATGCTATAGCAGGAGAAAAGAGCTTAGGTAGAGTAGGACTGGCTGGGCAATGGTTAAGATAACAGAAATTATTCAAGTGACATGAATGAGAGAGACAGATACAAACAGCACCCATGAGGAATGGCAGCCTAGTAAAGAGGGCAGAGAGGACATGAATGCCCACAGAAGAGTTTAAAAACTAAGTTTCAGAGAGAACCAAAAGATTTAGGTGAAAGAGAGAAAGGAGTGCCACATGCTCAGTCCTGGTATTTTGTAGTTTTAGGATAGAGTAGCTCAGTGATGCACCTACTGTTCTTTATTTTTTCTTCTGGGCTTTTCTTGGGCTTCAGGAAAGAACATTAACTGAGTAGATTTGGTTTTGTTTATTCCTCTAAATCTGTTTTTTCTGGGAAAGCTCTTAATGCATCACTGGATCTCACCTCTGATTCATCCTTTCCAAACTGACCTCAGAGGAACCAGGGACTGAGACCCAGCTCAGGAGCTGTAACTCTGGCATGAAACTAACAACAATTACCATTTACTTCCCACAAAACTGGAAAAACAGAACCTCAGCTTTCTTCCATATTGCCTTGGCTGCCTTCCTTTCAATGGGATACGTCTTCTCCAGGTTTTGTTGTGGGAACTGACAAGGCAAAGCTCACAGCTGGGAACATACTGGCTTTCAAGCTGATATTCTGCCACTTAAGAAAAAGGTTAAGAAATGAAACTAATATTTTAATTCACAGAGAAAGTGTGTTCCAAAGTCCTCTGAAATCAGTGGACTGAATCCCACCAACGTCACCAAGTCCTGGCTTAAGGCCTTAGTAAATACAGTACTTATAAAGCAATCATTGTACGTATATGGGGCAAAGAAAGATGTCTCAATAATTCAGAAACCACAACTGAGGAAGGGGTAGAGGCAAAGATTGAGGCAATGACTGCTAGGGGTGAGGGCTGAAAACATATAGATGTTAGACCAAAGCAGGTGTGAAAAGGAAGTTGAAATATATAAAAGTTAGATTGAAGTTGGTCTGGTATCACTTCTGGTTAAGTGTGTTCTACTCTGATGTGCTTCTTGTTCCTTGAAACACTATTGCCTTTGCAAATTTCTTTACCCTTAGCTGATATTGACTGCTTCTTTTCTTGACTGCAGCTGCACTATACACCCTGCTAAATTAACACCTTAGTTCACACAATATGCTCAAGAATTCTCCCAGTCGATTCAGTTCTTCAGTTTGGATGTATGAACACATCCAAACATACTGGCACCACAGCCCTTGTACAGAGAAGCAACAATGGAGAGGTGATCTGAGAGTACAGTGAGTGATGTGTTGTAACATCTCCCAGACTTGAGAGCTCTTAGATTCAGATTAATAAGGATGTCTGTGCACATTGTGAAAGTGTCTTGGTACACTGGACCTTCCCATGAGGAACTAGACACTGCTGTTCCCAGCACCTTATGTGAAGCTTAGTCAAGAGGGTTGGAAGAGATGTTCAGAATTTGGCCTAATCCAGTACAGCATTTGAATATATTTTCTACTTAAATTATATATTTTATACTTAAATTAGCCTGCATAAAATGGGTTTGTATGACAGCTTGTCAAACCAGCTCACCTCTTGCAAATCAGATCTGTTATCTTCTTATGGCCTGGTCTCCTCTCAGTGAGATCTACCACATGGCATCCACAGCCATGGATGGGCATGCTTTGAATAGTTTAGGGACCAGGATCATAATTGCTGTCAAGGCCTATCAGCCACAGAAGAAACAGCTCCTCTTGGCCTGCTTCTCTGCACTTATGTGCTTGGTACCAGATGGGCTGTGCAGAGCTCCTCGTTCACGAGGTGAAGTGGCTCCCTGTGCACAAGTCAGTGCCAGCGCATCTGCCTTTGTAGGTGTGCAGGCAGGTTGGATTTCACCCGAGGGACAAAAGCAGCTGCCAGCTGGTCTCTGTATGGCTTCTGTCATTCCTGTCTTGTGATGCCAAGCCCTTGGCAGACAGGGTGCCCAGTGCTTGTGGCTCTGACTCCAGCGCTGCAGAGGAGCAGCCCAGGAAGGACAGGAAGAGATCCAGCAGCACTGCACTAGCACTCATCCTTGGAGAATTTTCCCCCTGAATGATTGGGTTTAATAGCCCTTTGCGTTTTCCACCAGCTTCTTTTCATAAGGAAAATGTCAGCAGACAGCAGTGTACAGAGAGTTTCCAGCAGGGAGCAGCATTTATTCATTTGTGGAGGAGATGCTCCAGCCTCAAAAGGACCAGGCACCGGCAGCTGAAATATAAACTCAGAAATCCTTTGCTTAAGAAACAACGTTTGCAGATGGATGGA
The DNA here is from genome assembly GCF_050655825.1 of Lonchura striata. Lineage (NCBI taxonomy): Eukaryota > Metazoa > Chordata > Aves > Passeriformes > Estrildidae > Lonchura > Lonchura striata. Next base: position 139,330,014 of record NC_140704.1, on the reverse strand, counting down.
CAACCAGCAATGTGAGGGGTGAAGCAGGAAGGGCAGGTTAAACAGTTGGCACAAGGCCTTGCTCATCCTCTTCATCTGTCTGATGCCTCTGCAAGCACGGCTTGGTATCTGGGGGCTCAGAGGCAGTGTCAGCCTCTGGATGAGCTGGATCAAAACATTACCATTTAAGGAAAATTTTCATCAAAAATGTCAGTATTATCCCTGGCTCAGAATTATTACTTCAGGTACTGGAAACTCAGATTAAAGTCCCACTAATAATGCTTGCATAATACTATCACAATCCTAAAAATACAGCATATTGTTATATATCTAACACTTAGGCTATTGTCTGTTTTGAAAGCTTTTAGTTTTAAAATTTCTCTTCTAAAGATGTTTCTTACCATGACATGTTAACAATTTTAAATCCACAGTCTCAGAATGTCACAGAAAAAAGAGACTATTTTAGTACTTGAAAACTAGTAAAAATTCCTGTTCACTACCTAAGCACATTTCTATTAAAAATAATTTTATAAAAACCATATACCTGATTGACAGCACTTGTGTTATTTTGGAATTCTTCCTGCCTACGCCCGTGTGCCAGCTCTGCCCTGCAGCCTCCTGCTGCTGTCCCCTGAGACCAGCTGTGTCCCAGCAGTGCAGTCTCAGAGTGGTGCATCAGTCCATGCAGAGTTAGGTAACCACTGCAGTCTGTAGCCAATACCCAAACTGCCTTTAAACCTCGGGCTGCATTACAGAGAGCTGGAACACCATGTGCTTGTGTGAGTGTCTTCAGGATCCCGGAGCTCTCAGGGTGTGCCGCTGGCACCTCAGGCTTTCAATCCCTGAATTAAGATGACAGCAAGTATCATCCTGCCTCTAGCTAAAATGTTACATAACTTTCTAGTACCTTGGCCTTCCCTGCAGTCAGAATGCACACAGTTGCAAATTGGATTAATATAATTTTTATATACACACTCATTTTTCTTTAATCACACTTTTTCTCTTCAAATTGGGGCTAAAGGTTTGTTTTAGTGAAATTATTAAGAACATTCAGTTTTCTTAAGTATGTATTCGCTTGTCTTTATTTGCCTAGATTAATTTTTTAAGTATAAGATTACTTTGTCTAAATTTAACTTTACATGTCCTAGATTCATAAGGTTTGGTTCTAAGATAATAGCAACATTCCTGCAACATTTTTTTTACTCCTCAAAGTGCTTTATCAGTTTAGCAGTAACTCCAGATTAATGTAGCTTTGTTCACTGGCATCGCTTATAACATTTTAGAATAATTAAGCTGCATTTATGTTCTCTGTATGAGAAGACCAAAGGCAGTACCAACAGTGTATTTTGACTAGTTTGAAAACTGGTATAGACTTAGTATTAAATTCCTTTTATAGTTCAACTTTGAGAAGTAGATCTGGTACAGAATATTCTCCAAAAAGCATCAGCCAATACTTCTTAAATGGCAGCAACTCTGCAACACTGGATTATGAAGTGACCAATGTACCTTGGTAAATCTCTCTGTTAATTTGTAATGTGGAAACATGTACAAATACCTGAATTAACTGAGAGGCCTGTGAACAGTAGGCTAGCATGTGGCTTTAAAGTGGGTGAGAGCAAGCTGCACATCTGTGACAAATGGGAGAATAATCATTCTGGACTGATGCCAAGTCCAGCCCAGTGCCTTGTCTCCATCAGTCACAGAGGGAGATTTGCAGATTTCTGAGGAAGAGCATAGGAGCAGCACAGGATGTAGTTTTACATGCTCAAACACTCTCACAGCCTTCAGCATCTGATAGCTGAGGACCCTCCTGAGGAAGAGTCGCTGTCTCAGTCTTTTCAAAATGTTTCTCCTAAAGAATAGATCCAGCTTCTCCTTGAATTCATGGGAACTACATTCATAGTCTCTGGTGGCAAGGACTTCCCCAGCTCCCTCACTCCCTGAGCAATGAGCTGGTGCCTTTTGTCCTGGACCCATCACATGCTAGCTTCATTTGATAGCTCCTGTTACTGCACCAGGAGAGGAGTCAAAATGTATCCACCTACTGCTCTTGATAGATCTCCATCACCCTGTGGTCTCCTAGAATGGTGAAGACACTCAGCTGATCCTTCACAGGATCCCTTGTGGCTGTGACCAGACACTAAGGAAAGGACAGCCAAGGACACTGACTTCCCTCGGGGCTACCAAAGCCATCAGGCCTGTGAGCACAGCCAGCCCCCTTGGATCTGCCTGCAGATCTCTCTCCGAGCAGAGCCAAGAGCCTTGAGCAGCCCTGGGAGCCCCACTGCCCAAGCTGCACAAAACCTTTCTCCACTTGCAGCCAATGCTGCCGTGTGGTGTGGTAATGGCTGAACTCGATTTAAATAAACCACAGCCTAGCCACAGCAGCACAGAGCTCAGCAGAGGGTAATTTACTCTGCCTCTTAGCGGGGATCCTTAAAGAGTCATGACAGGTCCAAGTAATCCGTCAAAGAGCAGCCTTTGAGCAGCCAGCAGTCTCTGGATGCTAATCCCTTATGAACAATAGACTCATTATATGCAAATTAACAGGAGAAGTGGTGATTGGCCACTGTATCTGCCCAGACAACTGCTCCATTTCAAACGAACTTTAAGTACCCTGAAATCTATAAGCTGAAAAAATTAAATGACCACATTCTGCATATTTTTTTGAAAACAACATGGTTTCCCCAGACAGCCTGTGCAGGGATCCAGTGAATGCTGACGACATGGCAAGCTGGACATTGTGCTCAGTGACTGAAATCCATGGGGAAAACAATAATAACAAATCAATGCAGACACTGAATTTCTCAAACAGCTCTGTTTTTGATTAATTTTAATTCCCTATTCCAATACAGGTTTACTTGTTTAATATAAAAAAATCCATTTGAATACAGGGAAGGAGTTGAATGTTTGTGGAAAAGATACATAGGTGGTTTTCTGCATTACTCTTTCTTACTGAGGAGTCAAAGCTGAACCTGAGGAGCAGGACAGCAGCTAGACACTGTCTGACAAACCAGAGCAGGCTCCCACCTTGGTTTAAAGCTAAACATCTCTGTGGTCAACTGCTTACTGCGTTCTCCAGCTGATACTTGATTGTGGGAAGGTTATGAGTTTTCTGATGCCAGCAAAGCTGATATTAATTAAAATATTCCATTGGAAATGTTTCATAAGATAGGAATACAAGACTGACGCCAGTCTGTCACAATTCACTAGACTGCTTGAAATCTGGAATTGGCCTGGCAGGTAGCCGCACTGAAGCCAAGCAGAGTCCTGCACAGAAAGCTTGGCTTCTAGATGGGTGATTTTCTCTATTTTTTTATTTTTTAAAGTATACACAATGTCAAATGTATTTATGGTGTTTTAATGTACACAAGAAATGGGTTGGGTTTTTATGTTCCTGTTTAGCTCATGATAACAAAATTTAGGCTGAGTAAATACAAACCACCATAGATGCAGAAATTGATACTTTTTTTTTTTTTTTTAAGTCAGGCTTATAGACTGATTTATAGGGATCATAGAATCATAGAGCTGTTAATGTTGGAAAAGACCCATAAGATCATTGGGTCCACCTGCTAACCCCTGAGGTTCAATGCTAAAGTGTGTCCCAAAGTGTCACATCAACAGCTTTTTAACACTTGTAGGGATGGTGATTCCACCATTTCTCTGGGCAACCTATTAAAATGCCTCCCATTCCTTTCAGTGAAGAATTTTTTTCTGATATCCAGTCCAAATCTCCCTTGGCACAGTTTGAAGCCATTTCCTGTCACTATAGGACATGAGAAAACATGATGTGTGCCACTGTTATTGTGAAGGTAAAAAAGCTAAGTTTATTTTCTGACTTTTGCATTTATCGTTTTCTAAAGGTGACAGTGGATTAGAGGGTGAAAGTGCCACCTCTCCCACGACACTGGACAAACTACTAGTCTATCAAATTTCTCTGCCTCTATGAAGGAATGTAAAAATAATAAGTTATTTACAGAAAGTGTGTGAGAAAGTTTGCTACAAGAATGTAAACTCAGAAGGCTTTAGAAAATCTTAAAAAATCAGGGTGACAATGTCCTCTGATCTTGTTGCTCCTTACCTGGGAGAAGAGATTGACCCACACCTTGCCACGCCTTTCAAGTAGCTGTGGAGAGTGAGAAGCTCTATCCTGAGCCTTTTCTCCAGGCTAAACCCTCCCAGCTCCCTCTGCTACTTTTGCTCCAGACCCTTCCCCAGCTTTGTTGTCCTTCTCTGGACATGGTCCCACACCTCAAGGTCTTTCTTGTAGTAAGGTGCCCAGAACTGAGCACAGGCCTCGATGTTCAGCCAAGATGCAAGGGATGGATTTAGTTCCCCAGATATACACATCTATTGATGAAATTTTCAGCAAGAGTTCAACAAATGTTGACTTCCCAACTCACCTCTCCCCTTAACAGATCAAAATCCCATTCCCATTTTCAGCTTTACTTTGAGGAGACAATCTCTCTGACACAATGGAGCCCACTAAAGCACAGCTCATTTCCTATGCCAGTCTATGGTTAATGCTCAAAGAGATGAAGCTCAAGTGATGTTGTAGCTGTTGCAATTACAGTATGCTTCAGGAGTTACACGGAGAAGTTATCTGGCTGCTCCTTTAAGCCCTCTGTCCTACATCAGATGCTTTCCTAATTGGTACCTTTTGATAATAAAAATCATTGATTTAAACAAACAAATAAATGGAAAAGCAAAAAAATCCCATATTTCACATCCCTCTTCCCTGTGAGGAAAATGTACATAATTAATGTTCAAGGTACCTGTAGCAGATGTACACATTCATAAATAAAGGTGTCACCTGTGTTACAGTTCTCTTCCCATTTTTGAGGAATTTTCCTATGAAAGCACTCAGCACATGGGACCTCAAGCACCAGTGCTGTTGTATTTGTGATGCTCATACCATACAGCACATAAAACATTTTGCAGGCTTTTCCTAATTAAGGCTGGTATTAAACAACTCTTTCAGCTATACACATACATATAAAAAATACTTTGTACTTACATTATGCTCTCCTTCCAAGGATTTTAGTGTTCTTTCCAAAAGAATTCATTTAGCTTTACAGTATCACTGGGTGTTTACTGAAGGAACAATTTCACTACATTCCCAATAGAAATATTGACAAAGAGGTCATAGGCAAAATGTTCAGATGTTGTCAGTGCAGAAATGTGCATGTACAATGCAGGCATATTGCTGAAAACAATTCTTAATTTAATTAACTGCATGTGAAAATGACCAAACACATGAATGGTCACTTTAATCCACATCCAGGTGTTATTTGGCCAAAATATGCGTAAAAAATATTGTATATTTGTAACCCTTAAATTAATGAACTTAAGGTCGTGAAGGAAATCTGTAGGTTTATTTGATGCAGACCCACAGAGATCTTCAGTGACTCTTCCTGTTTTGCTACTAAAATATGCTTATTTTTCACCAAATCTGTATGTGTTTGGTGAACTACTGAAGCAAGCCTTTAACATAGATCTTTGGTGACACTGCTACTGTCAAGTGCAGCGAGGATCTTTGTGACAAGCAGGAAGCACATGCATTTAGATCTGCTACACTCTGGCAGAGACATCTGAAATTCAGGAAAGAATAAGCTAAAAGGACAGATACCTTTTTATTTTGTAAAGTCTCACAGCAGAAAAAAAATTTCCATAATGCAAAGAGATGTAATTTTTTTTTTTTTAATTTTTGCTTTTCTCATTTTTATGGTCTTTTGAGTAATTTCCCATTTAAAATTCCTTTTTTTCCCTCCACAGGCCACCATCCCCAAAAGTATCATATTCATCCTTCTTCTGACTGGATTTTTGAATGATTGTTTTGTAGTCTGGCTTTATCTCCCTGGAGTCTCATATCTAGGGATCAGCAAACTGGCTCATATAACTTACAGACTGGCCTGGACCATAATTCATCACTAAGGAAGTGTTTTGAGGATAAAAAAAATCTGTGTGCTTTTCACATTCATACACCTTTCTACTTCCACCTCCTAGAATCAACTGGAATTCCAAATGATGCCAGGTTACTTGCTGCCTCAGAAGTTTGGGAACAGTTTTGAAAGCCCCATGGGTTAAAAAAAAAAAAAATATCATTTTTCTTGAGTCCTTGTTTCTTCAGCAAATTGACAATTGTTGGTGACTGTTGTTCATGGGTTTTTCTCCTTTTTTTTCTTCCATTCAGTTGTACAATATTACCTGTGTTTGAAATCATAGTGGGGGGTCGATTGGAAGAGGACATCCATAAAGGAATAGGAAACCCAAAGAAATGAATTAAAAAAGAAGTCTGCACTTTGTTATGACTCTCAAGTCCACCCCCCTCCCCAAAAACACCCAACCAAAAAAAAAAAAAAAAAAAGAAAAGAAAAAAAGAAATCCGCTGTATTCTTGAAGTGTTCACTGTCTTTTATGTCTCATCTTTATTAGATGAGAAGTTGTGTTTTTCTGCTGTGTCTCCCTTTTGCAAACATGTAAAAGGGTGCAGTCCACTACATTTTCATAGAGTGGATGCTTACAAGTAAATCTCATCCACAGGCTTTTTATATATGCCTTCTATTTTCACCTTCACATCAGGTGAATCTAAGCTGGCGCAGCTCCACCCTCCTGGGAAGACAAGGATGCCTCACAGAATAAATGTCAGGTTTGCCACAATACCATTTCCTTTGTTCAGTTTAACATGCAGCTAACCTACTTGGCTCAGTCCTTTAGAAGAAGACTGTGTAACCACACAGGCTCCTTCTCTGAAGCTGAGTGGAAGATGGGGAGAATCAGCACAGTAGTTTTGTGGGGCATAGAGGTTCAGAAAACATGAGGTGGCCTTTCATTTTTATTAGTCATATTCCAGTTAGTCCTAACACTACAAAAATGTTCTCATTATTCTGCATATACGTCCTTTTCATGATCCAGTGTTGCTTCATTGACAAAGAAAAATTGTAGACACAGTTTTGTCAAAACAAAAAGAAATTACTGTAAGTTACTAGCTCTCATTTAAAGGGACAAGAATTTTGCCTTTGATTTTAAGGGTCATTGGTCCTCAGCTAACAGAGCACTTTTAATGTCTGCTAGCACAACTTTTTTTTCTTTTTAACAGAAGAGTGTCTGTTTTCTTCTCAGATTGTGTACACCAAGTTGACAAGGCTTATTTAGAATGCATAGCGGGGTGGATGTGATGTTGAAATAACAGATGTTCCAGTAGTTGAACTAGGCATCCAAAGGGATAAAATGAAAACCCACTTGTCAAATGGAACTCACTTCAAATATGGTAGTTGGATAAAATGTAACCCTGCTGCCTGTCTTTCTCTGGCCCTGGCTTTACAATCCTATTAAAGCCTGAGAAAAAAAAAATCACTTGATGCCCAATGTCTACAAATGATTAAGACATCCATCCTGCTGCAACTTTTCATCTAACTTAACACTTCTGCTGTCATGCTCATCAGCTCTGTGCCAGTGCTTTCCTTTCTGTCCCATCTGCCCCTAGAGCACCTGCTCAGAGAATGCACTTGGCAGCACTTTGACATTTCTAGAAATTGGTCAAAACTATTGGGGATGACCTTGCCAGCAGATATAAGGCTAATAAGAACAAGGCTGTGCACCTAAATGGCTGCAATTATATTGGCAACATTTTTCCAAGGGTGCAGGTCCAGGATTGGCATTTACTGAATGCTCATTTGTTGTGATAATTTTAGAATTATTGCTTCACCATTTGTAAGTGAAGCATCTTTTTCATATAATGAAGTGCATTGTTTGGGTTTGGCTTTGATACTTGAGGAAAAATAAAGAAATTCACATATTTAATATAACAACTGAAGTGTTTTTCAGGGGAACTCAGATATTTCTACATTTCAGCAGTGTTAATTCAATTAGCCTAAAACTAACTCAAATAAAAGCATTGTTGTCTACAATGGTGAAAATTCTAGGATTTTCCTTCTAAAGCATTTTTATCTCTATGAAGTCTTAATGTGAAAAGCTAACTTAAATATTCCTCCAGCAGTTTACAGACCCTCATCCAATCCCCACTGAAGTTAAAAGAGCCATTTCAATTACTCCTCCAGTAGGAACAATTTATTATGACAGTGTCTCAGTCCTCATTGACCCCTGTTAAATTTGTCTTCAGCAACTACCTCCCTATTCCCACTCTGTGAAACTACTACTGAACCAATTTCTCTCTCTTCACCTATTTTTTACCTATTTCATGATTTATTCTCTTAAAACTGCTTCATGTTGGCTTTTTCTGCATCCCAACAATTGATTCCAGCTCAGTTTGCCAAGACATAACCCTAAAGTTGATTGGATTTTCAGTCCTCCCAGATCTCCTTTACCCACAATTTGAAGTCTGCTATAGTGTGCAAGGCAAATATTAAGATTTTAAGTTGCTGGGAAATGAAGTAGAAATACGCATGCAGTTAGGGAACAGTACTGGAACACTGGGAGCTTTTTTCTCTTGCATTTTGCTTTATGGATGGCAGAAATAATGTAAAAGCCAAAGGTGTAATTCACACATTGAAAAGCAGCTGCCTCTGCCAAGCATTTTTGTTGACAGTATCACTAGGTGCAGGATGTGAGGAAAGAAAGGTACAAATGGTATTGTTCAATTTGAAATTAACTAAGGACTACCAAAGAAAATGCTTTAGCATGATGACTTAGTAATCATCTAAACACTCTGGTGAATTAGGTGTAACGAATGAGACTCAGCTCTAACTCAGCTACAAACTGGAGGGAATTATAGTGGATAGAAGCCTATTATGACCAATATTAACTAAGAATTTTAGATCCTCAAAGTCCTCAGTAAACAACTGATAGTATTGGAGTTGCCTATAAATCTGTTTCAATAATTTCATGGATATCACTCTCAGTGTAATGATCTGCTGTACACAAGCACTGTGCTTACTTTGAGAACACTGCAGGTTCACATTCAGTGTTCCTGCTGAAGGCTTTTACAGAGGCCACAGTGATAGGTGTAACAGCACTGCCAGTCTCTGTGTGGTGGTTTAAGAACAGCTGTCAGGAGTCAAACAAAAGATCTGGTGGCCAAACTCTGTCAACAGCCAGTAACAGAGGCCAAGAGAAGAGTCCAATGGCAGGTCAAGTACATAGTGATGATTCCCCAGCCTCCCTTCCAGCATACAGCAGTCTGCAGCTCAGCAACCTCCTTTCCAGAAGAGGGATCTATGTGTTAAATAGTCCTTGTGGGATTTCTTTCCTTTTCCCACAAGTTTGTCTACTCAAGTTAGAGGCTACGTAAACCTTTTGGCATCCAGCGCTGACACAGAACTGTGTGTTCCACAGCTTTCCTAGCAAGGGATAAAAAAATCTCATCTTCTCCTTGATTCAAACTATCACTCAGTCATTTAACTTGGTGGTTTCTACTTATAATGTGGAAAGGCAGTGAGCAGCCATTTCCTGCTTACTTTAATCATTGCTTCACAGACATACATCCTATCTACGCTCATTGGTCTCTTTTTCCAAGCTCATGAGTCCTAGACCATTTGTTCTTGACATTAAAGCTTTTCCACATATTTGATAATGATTGCTGTGCTCCTGTGATTCTTTATTTTTAATATCACATCCTCTTGAGATGGGACATCCAAAAATACATTACCTCCTCTGTACATGTATTGTGCACTAAACTGTACAAAAATTCTGATTTTTCTTGTTCTTCATTTCCTTACATTTTGTTTTGTTTTGACAGCACTCAGGCTATGAAACTCTTGCCTTTAGTTGGAGCCTTGCTATTTTTACAGCTACACTAATTGATGATGCATTTTTAATAATTTTATTTATTTGACTAACTGGCATTAAAATAACAATAAGAAAATAGTTTCATTTCCATTTGACTCTTGACTTTGCTCTCTGACCTTCTTCTTGTCCCCAAGTCTCTGATATAAATTGCCCTGTATTTATTCTCATTTTGACTTCAAGTAGCCAAGAGATTGCCTTTCCAGATAAAGAATGTGTTCTTTTCACTGTGTGGCTCAAACATTTTTGTTTTCTCATTTCAAAAGTTCACAAAGCAGTAATTGGTCAAGGATTTTTTCAAAATACAACATTTTAAATCAACATTTGAAATAATACATTGGAGGGATAAAGATATGAAAATAACAAGCACCTAATTAATCTCATTATTTTGTGCTTCACAAGGTAAATTGTGTTGTACATCCCCAAGATTTTAGCTAGGAAGAACTTTTTTGTTCAGCAGGGTTTGGCTGATAGTGACTCTGCCCACAGACTGTATGAATCTATTCAGTGTTTGAATAAATTATTCAAACCATTTCAAGGCAGGATTAAATTATAGCAAAATAAGCATATCCATTTGTATTCTTGTCCAAATGTATTATTGTACATTTACACTCTGAGGGGCCTTTTGCTTCAAAACCATACTCAGATCAAGAACAAACACAAATTCTGTGGATCAAAGAGACTCAGTACAATGCCCTCTGATGTGTCACTAACCAAATGAAAACATCTAACAACAGAATGGATTTTGAATGATGCTCAGGTGAGCCCCACTAGAATTCAAACCTGAATATTATCTGTATGTTAAAGACAACATAGCCTAATTGCCTCACTGTGTTTCTCACCTCTGAGCAGGCGAAGGGACTCCTCAGTCCTCAGAACAAAGTGCTGATGCACAACAGCAAGGCTTTAAAGCTGGTGATGAATTTTACAATAGTACCATCTGGTCCTCTGGTGAGAAAGGTTCTGTCCAACTCACAGAGAATGGTAAGCTTTGGTTTAAAAATAACTGATGACAGGTGAGGAGATGCTTAACCATCCACTCTTCTTGGTTCCCTCTGGAAGGGGAATTTGAGTATTCAGACTACGACATTTCTAAGTTCAGTATCATTAGTGAGATTATGTGTTTCTATTTTCAGACAGTGGTATGAAGCTTCTGAAGGATGCAGTGCAGCACAGGCCCATCTTATGTAGAACATCTCACCTTCTTTAACTATAAATGACTTAGCCAGTGCTCTGAATTTGAAAGACACTCATATGAATTAAAAATTTATACTTGCTTCTGCCAACAAATATTCAACACTTCTTTTCAGTATTGAAGCATTATAAATACCTTTGGTAAAGATACAAATAAAAGTAGAAAAATCCTTTAAAATAGATTATTAAATTTAAATATTTGAATGTAAACCCAGAGTCACACTACTTCAACTTCCATTTCCTGTCTGATATCAGGCGTCTCTGAGCAGCTCTGGTATTGATGCAGCTATCTTCACTGGTCAACCAAGTGGTCATTGTTTTTTGAAGAAACAGGAAGAATAAATCAATATCTTTCCAGCTGGGGAAAAGAACTTTCCTTCTGGGAAAGTTCCATCTTTCCCAGAAGTGGATCTTTTCTTGCAGAGACTTGGCATTGGTTTTCCATTCCTCTATAAGAATTACAAGAGTGAAGTAGAGTGGAAAACATCAGATCACCAAGGTCATGTGATGAATGAGGCTATTAGAGCAATTAGATGAGTTTTATCTGTTTTGCTTAGTAAAATAAAATTTTAAGTAGGCTCATCTATCTCACCACACCTGATTACTCTGGAGGTCAAACTTGCAGAAAACATTTAGAATGGTAACAGCAGAAAAATTACACATATGGGCATCAGATTACTTATAAACACATTTTGCCTAGGCTGTGCAAGGGAAGACTGCAAAACCCTGCAGTTAGGGTAGGATTTGCTTGACCTAAGAAAATCTATCATATATTTGGGAGTTTAGTTTAAGCCAACTCTTCAGGCATATTCTGTAACCAAGGAAAAGAGCCAGACCCTTCCAATAAGAATAATTTCCTCATAAAACAAGGGTCTAAAATAGGTGAGAAGAATCCGTCTCTGCAGATTTCTCTCTCTCTTCATTGCCCATAGCACAAGCACAGATGTTGAGCTCACACACAACACCTAACATTTGTGGGATGAAATTATCCCACTCGCAGTGACTGAGCAATGGCACTTAGCATTTCATGCTGATGGTGTCAAGTGATTCACGCTGGAGGACACAACTGGAGTTACATCAAATGAGCTCTGCAGTAACTGCACCCACCCTGAAAAGGACCCAGGCTTCACATTGCTCACCCCTAGGCATGCACAGATAGCCTCTTGCAGCCTGGAAAGCCAAGCTCACATGGGGCTGCATTAGCAAAAGCACAGCCAGCAGGTTGAGGGAAGTGTTTATTCCCTTTGGTTTAAGAGGGGAAGCTCATCTCAAGCGCTGTGTCCTGCTCTGGACTCCTCTGTGCAAGCAACACCAACAAACTGGAGGAAGTCCAACAGAGGGCTATGGAGGTGATTAAGGAGTGAGAGCAAGGAGGGACGTTCAAGAATAGGCTGAGCGAAGTGGAATTTTTAAGTCTTGGGAAGACTAAGAGAAAATATTATTGCTGTTTACAGCTACTTATGAAAGGATATAGAGAAATTGAGCCAGACTCTTCTCAGTGGTGCACAGTGGATGAATGAGACACAAGAGACACAAATAACAGCAAGGGAAATATAAAATAGTTATAAGGAAAAAATCTTCATAATGACACTGGAAAGGGCTGTCTAGAGGGGCTGAAGGTTATCTGTCCTTGGAGATGTTTAACATTCATCTGAGACAGGCTCTGAGCAATGTAACCTAAGTTGGGTCTGCTTTGAGTAGAAGGTTGTGCTAGATGATCTCCAGACATCTCATCTAATCTAAATCATTCTATGACTCTGTGCAATGGTTGTAGGGGAAATAAAAATAAAAAAAAAAAAAAAAAAAGAAAGTGAATTGTATGGGCTTAAAAAAAATTCTATGGTATATGATACTGAAAATATTGGGTGATACACAAATCTATAGTAGTGATTCAGGTATGATTATGTGTGCAGGATTGATCTCACCTAGCTTTAGCTGTCCAAAATGTCAGTGTGCAGGCTCATAATGGAAGATACACTTTCCTCTGTAATTAAAAGACTAATCTTAAGGATGGGAATTGTCTGAGTTATTTCAAACACTCATATTTCAATGCAGTGAGATTCTCCCTGGATTTCAGTCTTCCTTTTGAAAGATTCTGAATAACTATCTTGGGCTAGGCACTATCTTTTAGGTAGCTATAGGGGAGGATAAAACTCATTCTTGTGTTGAACAACAGAAATACAGATATATTAAAAAAAAATGAAAATTAGTGACAAGAGTTGTTCAAAGGAAAAGTAATTTTAGGAGAGATGAGAGTCAAAGGAATAAACACAAAGTTACAAAAATATTCCATGACCTTTATCAACTTACTTTCAGCAAAACCAAAGAGTAAGATTCAAGATATTCAGATATGTTTTCTTCCTACAGAGTGCCAACAGGTATCATCAAGCCAAAGAGAAAATAGAAATTGAATTTTAAATACATATTTTCGGAGATTTTATGTTCTTAAGTAATCCAATAAAAATTTACTTTATCAATGTTGAAATTAAGACAAAACCAGCAGTCACACATATTAATATGACAAACTGGACCAAGTTCCTTTACCAGACAGCAGCATGAAATAATCAGTTTAAGATCATGTACTTTGGTTAATACATCAAACTAGAAAAGGTCCCAGACTAGGTGCAGGAACATAACTCAGCCTCTTCTCAAAAGCCATATCAAAGAGACAGCAGACTGGTAGTTATATTAAATGACAAGCAAAACACAACAGCACAGTACAATTCATGTGAGCTAGGAAATCCTTGCATATTATCTCACAGCTGATCTGCTCTCCAGCGTATCTGCTTCTGATCACTCTGTTGTTAAAACTAAATACTAAATTAAATAAATTAACATTTAAAGACATGATCTACTATAGAAATTGTTCTGTTTCAGTGTTTAAATCCTGACTCTGACTGGATGCCCAGTGTCCACCAAAGCTGCTCTATCACTCCCCTCCTCAGCTGGCAAGGGAGACAAAATACAGGCTCACGAGTCAAGGTGAGGACAGAGAGAGATCACTCACCAGTTACCGTCAGGGGCAAAACTGTTGGAACTTGGGGAAATTAATTTAATTTATTGCCAGTATAAAACTGGCTTGTGTAATGAGTAGGAGGATGCTCTCAAAGGAGGCTGTGACCCCATGGGAAACCTGTGCTGGAGGCTCATGAGGCTTCTGTCAGGGCTTATGGTCCCACAGAAAGAGGAGCCCACACTGGAGCAGGTTTGCTGGCAGGACTTGTGACTCCATGGGGGACCCACACTGGAACAGCCTGTTCCTGAAAGACTGCGCCCCACGGAAAGGGACCCATGCTGAATCAGCTTGTGATGAGCTGCAGCCTCTGGGAAGGACTCATGTTGGAGTAGTCCACCAAGGACTCTCTCCAGTGGGAAGAATCCCATGCTGGAGCATGGGCACAGTGTGAGGAGTCCTCCCCCTGAGGAATAAGCAACAGCTGAGACAATGTGTGATAAACAGTGGTGGGAGAAGTCAGAGAGTTAGGAGTGAAGTTGAGCCGAGGAAGAAGGAAGGGGAGGGGAGAAGGCATTCTCAGATTTTCTTTTGATTTCTCATCACTCTACTCTGATTTGATTGGTAATAAAATAAATTCATTTCTCCAAGCCGGGAGTCTGTTTTGCCTGTGGCAGTAATGGTAGAGTTATCTCCTGCTGTCCTTATCTCGACCACAAGACTTATGTCATATTCTTCACCCCTGCCCAGCTGCAAAGGAGTGATACAGTGGCTCTAGTGGGGTGACCTCATGACGTCCAGTCATGGACAACCCCTCCCTTTATGTAAGTAGCAGCCTGCATGTCCTACACAGACTGTAGAAAAAGCTGAGCAGCTCTACAGGTGAACAGGATGGAGATGAAATGAGGACCCCTCAAAAGTAAACAAAATAAGATGCAAAAGAGGCTTCTGCATTGCTCACTTCTGCTTGATTTCAGTCTCTCTTTTCCCAGGGTCTCCTAGGCACTTGGTATGAAGTTCAGGGCTGCTCAATAACATTGTGCATTGAAACCTTTTCATTATAATAAATTATTTCAAAGTTCAAAAAACACCATAAAGTTTCAATAGTAACAATCTGTTGGGTAAATCAAGTTTAAGGGAGTGGAAGAAAAAATTACTTATAAACTTTTACCATAAACACTGTGACAAACCTTTCCTGGATATGAGATTATTCCTATCAATTATTGCATGTCTAGGTAGCACTAATAACTGAGGCAGCCTTTTCACTCATCACAAACTTGAATACCCTCTGTAACTTTTTCTTTATAGTCTGTTATATCCTCCTGTTTTATGCCAAAATTTGAAGAGGCAGCAAAGACTGAGAAATAAAATATGTCTGGGATAATACCTAGTCTGATATGATATTTATTGAACAGTGTTTTTTATTTTAATAAAAATGGTAGTAAATCATATGTGGTGTCTGCTAAGCATCAGAGACAATACAGGAGTTGCCTATATAGAATCCAAATGTTCCCTTGCTGCAATTCACACAACAGGTTGATGTCTCTGTGATCTCTGGATACTTTTAAAATATGTTTGTGGGGTTTTGTAAGTCTGACATGTATGTCACAGAAATTTTGTGAAGTCAAATGAATAGGCTGGAATACTTCTGAATATATTTTATCTCACATATAATTCACAAGTCTATGCAATATTTTTCCTCTTCCTCAGCCAACAAAATGTAAAAAACTGTATTTCACAACTTACTTTGACTAGTAAACATCTATATTCTGTGGAATCCTAGAGATTAAACCCAGACAAGTGTTACATTGGTGCAGTCCTGCACCTAGACAAGTGTTAATTGGTGCAGTCCTGCACCAATTGAAGTATTCAGATATTGCTGATCTCCATTATAAAAAATGCTGTAGAAAAATATTATCCACACTCCTCATATTTGTTTAAGGGCTGAAAATTCCTTAAAACTTCCCGTATTTGACTTTACATCTAATTTATTGAAAGGTTTCCAGTAACAAAATCTAGTATTTTAAATTTTGAGAATTTGAAAACCAAATTGGAAAAATACCAACCCAGAAATGAAAATAGAATTTTATGTAGTGATAACCAGCAATGGATCCTTAAGACCATTAACAATTTGGAACCAAGAAAAGAACAGGTGTGTCTGCAGGATGTATATACTCATGCAAGATCAATCCAACCTATAGCAGCTAATGAGTCTATCTAGAACATATAGGTTAGTGAGGAAAAAGGTGTATCAACTTTCCAAGAAAACAATGCAAATTTGCCATAGCAGAATAAATTAAAAAATAATGTGCTGTATTTCTGAAGATATGGTTGTTGTTTATAAGTAATTTGAAATGAAAGGACAGGCAGGGAACAGAATTTAGATACCAGGCAACATTCACATTAAAACTTAAAAACTTGCCATGAAAGCACTCTGAACAAAAATTAAAATAAGGATTTTGATGATCAAAGGGGAAAATTCTGCCTGTATTCCTAGTAGGAAGTCTGGAAGAAAACCTACCTCCTTTTAAGCTGCAGATTCAGCAGTTCAGAATACATGCTGTCTTTGACATTAAAGAATTGTGCAAAATGTTCTGAGGATTTACAATCTTGTAGTCCTATGAAATTGTACTCAGAAAACCGCATGGCTTAACTGCAGTAAATTGAAAACTAAAACTTTGAACCATTTCTTAGTGCTTTTGCTACAGAAGGAGTCATTTAATGGGAAAAATATGGTATCTAAATAGGACTACCACGAGAGCAGAGTCAGTCTTGGACAAAACAGGATTACTGAAGTAATTTGTATTGCCACCATTCACCCAGCGTTACTCAGAAAACTCACATCTCCAAGACATTTTCTTGAGATTCTTCACACAAGTAAGTTTATTTGCTAGGGAACATTCTCATGGACTTTTCATCATTGCAGCAGAGATTATAGTTAGATATAATTGTAGCTTCAGAGAAAAATCAGTCAGTAAGATACTGATGTTGTTATTAATACATAAATGTACATAAATGTATTGTATATAAATGTATTGGATCTATTGCTCTGCAAGTCCATGTTTGTGCAATGTGAGCATAATTTTTCCTGGAACCAGCATTATAAAATTCCTTACAAGAGGTACATTCTTAACACATAACAGTAAGAAATTGTCGTCAGGGAATAAAGAAAGTTATTCTCGAAAAGGCCAGTATTTCAAATTATATATGCAGGTACATCTATTAGGTGCAATTAAAAGGTCCAACCAGTTTGCCTGGTGTCTCTGGACACCTGGAAAAACACATTCAACTGAGGTTATCTGTGAGAACTTTGTGGGCAGCCTCATATGCAAACACAAGTGTCACAGCTTCAGGTGTCATTGAATAGTTTCCCACCTGGCATGAGGGGGCACTTTTAAGAAGACCGCTCTAGACACTTGAGGCAGAAAGGTAAAAGAAGAGATCCAAGACAATTGTATGATTACAGCAAGCAAGGAAAAAAACACAGGAATCTCCTCCCATGATTATTTGAAAAATTATAAAAACCTTTTGATAGCTCTGGGGGAAGGTAATGTCTCTGGGCAGAGAGAATCTTTCTGGGCCACAAGATACATCTGGACAAAATGGAGAGGCTTCACCAGATCTGAACCAGACAAACAAAGTTCAAGTTCAGTATTGGCTGAGGAACTGACAGGACAAGCAGACTCATGTCCACTAATAGAAAGACTTCAAAAACAAAGCACATGCATATAGTCATATTTCTGGCAAACAAACAAAGGGACCAGCCTTTCAACAGCAGTATCTACTGAAGGCTGGGCCATTGGGGAATATGGTTTCAAATAATTTATTTAAACAAGACAAGATTCTGATCTTGTTAGACTGGTGAAAATCCAAAGTAATTCTAAAACCTTCTAGCCTGGGGTTCAAAACCTTAATATCAGGGGGGGAAAAAGTGAGATCTCCTTTTTCAATAATATTGACATAAGAATTCTATTTGATCTTTGTGGGATATGCTTCAAACATGGTTTCATTTTATTAAATAGGAAGGGTTTTATTTTTTTCTACTTTTTAAAGGACCATCTTTATTGCTTCATCACTTTTGGTGTCTCACTATTCCAAATATCTTGGAGTTTTCCATTTTCTGGTTACACCCTTCTGAATGGATTTATAACAAACTTCATTGTATATGAAGATCAAAGCATTCATCATCAATCTATCACAATCAACAGATGTGAAAAACAATGTAGAAAAAACAAATATAAAGGTTTCTTAAAAAGCAGGGTGTGTGGGAAAAGTGGAGACCAGTTTGGCAGCTTGCAGTGACAGAGACTGGCAGCTGCCTCTGTGCGGGGAATACCAGTTACATAAGTACGTATTCTTCCAGAGCCTCTGAAGATGTCACAGGCCGTTCCCAGACCTCCCTCTAGCCCCCCTCAGCCACACCAGCCATCTCTGTGTGCCTGGAAGCCATTACCCTGACCTCACTGCCATACTCCCTGTGCGTGTCCGTGGGTGCTCTGCAAAGTGTACCTGCACGGCTGGACCCAACCTCCGCTTGCCTGAGACTCATGGAAATGTCAGTACCGGCACTGGAGCTGGGGAAAAGAGTCTGCAGCCAGGCCACGTGCCCCAAGGCAGGGCCAGGGGCTCCCCCCATAGTGGCCTGGCAGCAGTGACCAGCAAAATGTGCTGCTCAGCCCACGGCTCTCCCTCCCCACAGTGTCTGTGCCCTCCCCAGCGCTGGAGCCCAGCCTGTGGCTCCCGCGGCTCTGCAGGCAGCAATCCCACTGGTACCTCTGATGAGCTACTTGAAAATGAGACAGCCGCCTCTGCAAACTCGTCCTCAATTTCGACTGAATGATTGATTGTTTTTAAACTAGTGCATTGTATATTTTGGGAAAGAATTTATGATTTACCAAAAAATTTCCTGCTGAAATAAAGCCAAATGGAGATTGGTCTGGGCCAAGTTGCTCAATGTCCATGAACAAGAACATATTTTCTTTTTCTTCCTTTCTTGTTTTATGCATGCTTCTGGACTCATTTCATCAGCTGTCAGTAGTTAAATACCATTTCAGAAAAGGGTTTATTATTGTAATTTCCTCAATTATTCTGGTTTTTTTTTTTTCTGCTATGGTCTCCTGAAACAAAATCAGTCAACTAAAGTACTAATAAAATATTTTCCCCTGCTGCCCCTTGCAAAGGGCCTAAGCCTTGAAGGTGCTGTACTTCTCCCCTGTACCCCGTACCTTGACTACCATGACCTTAATTGAGGGATTTTTTCCTTCGTGCTCCACTTCTGCTTTGCAAGGGACAATAATGACTTCTTCTCACAGCCAGCTCATGTCCCCAGACCATACACAATGGCACAGCAGTGCATGACTAATAGGAAAGGGAACCAACAAGAAATAAAATTTAAAGAAAGAGCCCTTTTCCATCACATAAAAAAAAAACCAACAAAAAAAAACCAGAACAGATATAGTAAGAGGTGAAAGCAATCCCGCTTAAATACATAATAGACAATGGATTGGCTTAAGCAAATGTAGGTATTACTCTAGGAGTATGTGTCTTTTGAAATATTAAGTTAAATATACATTAAAATATTTGGAAAATTCTGTTTTTAAAATTATATTCCTTAGAGGAAAGGAAAGCAATTATTTTTCACAAAAGTCTAAGCAGAGCACAACCAACCCTCTAGCAGAAGGGACACACTGGGCAAGCAGGGGCTGCTCTGACACCATGGAGATGAGGGGAAGGCTCTTGCTGGACTTCATAGGGCTTTGGATGAGGATCCTGACCATAAATGATGGTGGAACATGACAAAACACAACGACATCAGGCAGCCCTGGTGCTCCCTCACCGCTCCTCTCAAAGCAAGACTGGAACACAATGCGTGACAAAGGCACAGAATGAGGCAGCCAAAAAATCATGAGCCTCAGATGTTTAGAGTGTTGACATCTGCTTCTGGCTCAAGAAATTCCTGTATTGAATTCAGTTGCCTTTCCTCCAAGACACCCAAGCAGAGATAACCTCAATTTATGAGTTCCAATAGGTTTATCTTAAGCACAGGCAGAGGCTATTTGGTGCTCAATGGAAATGCAACTATCTAAAGATCAAAACTAAGCAAAATCTATTTACAGCTTTGTAACTGCCCTGTGAATCACAAATAACTACGCCAATGTTTTCAGTCTCGAGACATTCAAAATCATGATTCAAGCCTCAAAAACAACCATTTGGCTATAAGAACTCAGAACAATAATAAACACTGGGATTTTTTTATTAATTTCTCCTATTTTGGCATTCATACCTCTTCAGTCATTAGAACTGGAAATTTACATATTTGAAATGCAGCTGAGAGTCTCCCTTGTTCACTTGGCATCAGGGAAGAGGTCTTTTAAAGGAACAACCAGCAAATCTGAGTCCAGCCATAAATTTACAAGATTGTTGTTGTTTCACTACTCCACATGGTTAGGCAGGTACCAAGCATAGAGTCTCATGTTGAAAACAGGTTGGACGGAAACAACTCAGTGTTTTGGTGTTTCAGCATATGCATTACACATACATAACTTTGCTGTCATCCAGAGAGGGTGTAATGAAGTGTCTGTTGAAAACACTAGGGATCTTCCACTGTGTCTCAGGGCTTTGCATCATTCATAATCTGCTTGAATTTAATATTTAAAATTAATAAAACACCAATAAATAAATGTTGCACTTTACTGAAAAACCAAAGAACAGCAGAATTTGCAGAACATTTGTAAATCAGTGCTTCTCCACTCTGTGCAGTTCTGCATTCCCTTGTTTCCTTTGTAGAAGGTAAATTCACTGAGGCAGGCAAAGCTGTCAGTGCCTTTATGTTTGTACAGCATCCAGCACAGAGGAGATCTGGTGTGGCTGTGTTTGGTCCACTACTTTCAATTTGCTCTCACCTCTGCACTTCAAGGCTGCAGCAGGCAATAAAAGCAAAAGTGCCAAAATACTGCAAGCATGCATAGTCTCACTTCATTTCTAGCCTACCTGAAAGCAGAGGTACTGAGGACTTCGTGAGCTTTCAACAGCCCTAGGCCACCCAGATTAGATAAACTGCAGATAAACATCTGAACACTGTGATGTTTATCTATATGAAATCCAATCTTTTGAAGTTCACGTATCCCTTTCTCTAACTGCCATTATCTGTTACTTTGAGATGCTGCATCCATCCCTATCAAAGTTATGTAAGCTCCCTGTGATGCTCATAAACAGTCCCTCTATCATTTGTAAAAATGCAGCCTCTCATTAAATGCACTTACGACTTCAGCACTTGATGCATACAATATTTTATCAGCTTTTTCTCAGAAACGCACATTTATTTTATCATCTGATACTTAAAATTTAAGTATTGCAAATAAATAAAGAAAAAAATCTTTGTGCCACATAGGAAAAAAAACCCCTCCAAATATATAAAAGCTTTAGCTATGCCAAGATTGCTTAATTCTGATTAGCAATGACCATTAAGTAATCATTTATGGATTTACTGTGAGTGTTCATAGATACTAATGGGTTTTAGAATTCCTTGGGAATCCTCAAAGGTCAAAGGAAGAAAATGAACTATGAAGTGATAAAAAATGTATTAGGTGACTAATGGACAGGTTGTATATAGAATGGTTCCAGCAGAAAATGTTGAATTTTACCACTCAGATTTATGTAAAAGCAAATCTTGTTAGCAGTGGCCCTTCCCCACTGATGAAACTAGCAAAGAGAAAATTAAAATGCTTCATAGGGAGGCATTATATGGCGTGCTTTTTCCTGTCACTAAGACTACATAGGAAATGGCAAGGTCACTGATACTAAGTGAAAATTTATTTGATTTTTCTTTAGGTGGGTATCTGTTTGCTCTTTATTCAGTTTCAACTTTGTAACCATACATTTCTATTTTTGCCTAGTTTTGCACGATTGCATTCTATGCAATTCAAGACTCAAAGCTCTTCCAAATTTAATGAATGTATCTTTATGCCACTTAGGTTAATGTTGTGGCGCTCCCGGGAGAGAAGGGAGCTGTAAGAGCTGGCAGAGGCTGACGCACCGCAGTGCGGGCGCGGTGTGAGCCCAGCCCGGAGCGTGGGGCGGTGCAGCAGCCGCGGCAGCAGGGCAGCGCGGGCCGCGGGGCGTCACTCCGAGCGCCCGAGCAGCGCGGGCTCGCTGCTGCTGCCCTCGGCTTCGAGCCTTCCGCACGGGCAGAGCTGCTCCGGGCAGAGCCCGGCCAGAGCAGATAGGGCTGGGGTGGGCTACGGGCGCTGCCAGCCCGGTGCCCCTCAGGGTGAGCTGAGCTGGGCTGCGGGCGCTGCCAGCCCGCCGTGCCCCTCAGGGTGAGCTGGGCTGGGCTGCGGGCACTGCCAGCCCGGTGCCCCTCAGGGTGAGCTGGGCTGCGGGACTCTGCCAGCCCGCCGTGCCCCTCAGGGTGAGCGGGGCTGCGGGACTCTGCCAGCCCGGTGCCCCTCAGGGTGAGCGGGGCTGCGGGACTCTGCCAGCCCGCGGTGCTTCCTTAGGCTGAGCTGGGCTGTGGGCGCTGCCAGCCCGCCGTGCCCCTCAGGGTGAGCTGGGCTGCGGGCGCTGCCAGCCCGGTGCCCCTCAGGGTGAGCTGGGCTGGGCTGCGGGCGCTGCCAGCCCGCCGTGCTTCCTTAGGGTGAGCTGGGCTGCGGGCGCTGCCAGCCCGCCGTGCCCCTCAGGGTGAGCTGGGCTGGGCTGCGGGCGCTGCCAGCCCGGTGCCCCTTGGGCGGGCGCACAGCCCGGGAGCAGCAGCAGCGACAGCAGGAGCAGCGGCAGTGGCAGTGGCAGTGGCAGTGGCAGTGGCAGTGGCAGTGGCAGAGGCAGTGGCAGTGGCAGTGGCAGAGGCAGAGGCAGTGGCAGTGGCAGTGGCAGTGGCAGTGGCAGTGGCAGAGGCAGTGGCAGTGGCAGTGGCAGAGGCAGTGGCAGTGGCAGTGGCAGTGGCAGAGGCAGTGGCAGAGGCAGTGGCAGAGGCAGTGGCAGAGGCAGTGGCAGCAGCGGCAGCAGCAGAGGAAGCAGCAGCGGCAGCGGCAGCGGCAGCAGCGGCAGCCCCCGCCCCGGGAGGCGGCACGGGGCGCTCCGGGCGCGGCCGGCGGGTCAGCCCCGCACGGGTCGCTCGGGCGGGACCGTGCAGCCGAGCGCGGCGCGGACATCCAGCCCGCGAGCGGCCCGCAGACATCGCTCAGCCCTCCTCCTGGCTGGAGCCACTTCGACCATGAAGTATTCTTCCCGGTACCGTCGCTCAAAGAGTGATGACAAATCCAAAGGGATTTTTGAAGGCAATTTTCGTGTGGTTTTGCATTATGAATGGCAGTTTCACTGAGCGGGGGAAATACGTTTGGATTCTTGTTAGAAATACTTTCATTCAGAGCAGCAGAAAGTAATCAGAAGTCAATGCAACCTGCAATGTGATATATGCCTGTTACCTACATGAATTCTCCGGGTTGATACCACACTACATAACTTTAAAAATTGTGTTATGAAGATGAAGTAATTAAATTCCAATTTTTGAATAATGTTCCAGACAGGCAAAACTTTTAGCTTGTCAGCAAAGTTACTAATTTAAATTAAATTGTCCACATATATGGATAATGAGTCGTGGGGTTTGGTTCGTTCATAATTGGTAATTTTCTGCAGAAATCAGACCTTTGTTGGATTTACATATTTTTCTTTTAATTTAAATTATATACATATATATAGGGGAAGAAAAACAAGGCAAGTGAAGAAGGGAAGGGAAGGGAAGGGAAGGGAAGGGAAGGGAAGGGAAGGGAAGGGAAGGGAAGGGAAGGGAAGGGAAGGGAAGGGAAGGGAAGGGAAGGGAAGGGAAGGGAAGGGAAGGGAAGGGAAGGGAAGGGAAGGGAAGGGAAGGGAAGGGAAGGGAAGGGAAGGGAAGGGAAGGGAAGGGAAGGGAAGGGAAGGGAAGGGAAGGGAAGGGAAGGGAAGGGAAGGGAAGGGAAGGGAAGGGAAGGGAAGGGAAGGGAAGGGAAGGGAAGGGAAGGGAAGGGAAGGGAAGGGAAGGGAAGGGAAGGGAAGGGAAGGGAAGGGGGGGAGTATTAACAGCAACTTTTCTAAACCAGCTTTATTTCAGAGGCTGAATGCACAGGAGCAGATGAAACCTGCAATGCTGCCAGCTTCCCTCCTTCCCAGAGGAAGATAGTGATGGGTAGATAGTGATGGAGGAAGAAGCTGAGAGAGTCAACACACTGAACAACTACAAAAATGCTGAATTATTTATGCAAAGGACAATATTTTAATCTTAAAGAGTTAAGACAATCAACCTATAAAACATTGGGGTGCAGCATCAAGTCCTAATCCTAGGAAACAAAGTAGAGACTCTTAGACAAGCACTATAAATACTAAGCCATCTGTGGGAAGATGACCTCTCACTAGCATAATGAATGCAATGCTTTTATTAAGTGTGCCTAGAAGTTAATTGAAAGTATTCATTTAGTGAGAAAATTAACTGTTTCAATACTATGGAAAAACTGAATGAATAGTGATTTATTTGATTTGATTTTAAAACTACAATTTATATCAGGAAGGAGGAAAAGGGAAGAAAAACTAGCAAAGTGATTGGATCCAGTGGACAAAAGCAATTTGCAATTTACCATGGCTATTATATGCATAAGTACTTCTTTTACAGAAGAAAGATTGTGTTGGAGAAGCCAGTTTGTTAGACTTCAGTATATGTAGGATAGGGGAAATCTTTGAGCAGCTCAAGAAGAAGACAAAGTGTTTATTTTCTTTAATCTCAGTCAACAGCAACAAATCAAGTAAGACTGATAATAGCCCAAGAAATCTTGGGCTATTCAAGCATCCAGATTCTTCTATCTGGAAGGAGAACAGAGTGTAAATGATCAATGGTTGTCTCTATCAAGATTCAGTTAGGATTTTTCCTTTCCAAATTGTCATGACTGAAGCTAGTAAAAGTTGAAAGGAGGGTGGATATCTGCAAGGATAATCGTTAAGGTGTGTGTACTGCTTTCACAGCTATTAGATCAAAGCCCTTTACTGAACTATTTTATTATCACTTATAAATCAGTCTCAGTTCATTTTACAAACATTAGTACTCCCATCAATTACATGCATTTAGGACTAATGGTTTTACAGGAATGTTAATAGCACAACTTTATTTCCTGAAAATCATCACTGAAGACTATTAAAAGGTTATTAATTGCTATATGGAACATGCAGAATTATTTGTTTCTGGTTTTAGACTATCAGTAATTGGCATATGAGTACATTTGCTAACCAGTTAAACTTCATGGATATCAAATTTAGTCAATGCAAAACCATTTATAAGCCATCCTTGTCCAGCTTTTCTTCATAGACATGGTTATAGTACACCAGGACCATTCTACTGCTGCCCTTCAAAGCCCTTGTGGATGTGGTACAGCACTGCAGACACTGCCACTATCCCTGCAGGGACTCTGGGGGTTGGGGCAGACTGTCCCCAGACAGAAGCTGTTTTACCAGGCAGGGACAAGCGTCATATCACAGCCTGTTGGCTCAGGTAGAAGTGATGGGTGCTACATAGAGACCTGAACAGAACAGAAATAGCACAAGAAGATGCTTGAGGAGTTAGGGTTTCACAGCAGAGAAGCTCCCCTGTGGAGTGCAGAACCTGTTGTAAGAATACTTTGGGCTCATTCCATACCTCAGAAATTTTGAAGCACCCCCAAATTTGTTCAGGCATCTCCCACTTTACTCTCAATCTCCCTGATAATGTAGATTCCTCTTCAGATGCACAGATTTAGCTGCAAGGTATATAATGCAAATTGCTAGATATTATGTTCCTCTTTGATTGTGAAATGAACTTCCTGTCCCATTCAAACCTACCCTTAACCCATACTGAGTGCTAAAGTTCTGTTTCTGATTACTAAATAATAAAACAACTAAGACTCAAGATGGGAATGTTGCATGAGTTCATCTTATCTCCTTTTCCTTGCTAACTGTGTCATGAACCTGAGATCTCGGTTCATTAGTTTAAGAGGCTGTTTACACATAAGAGGAGAAAGGAAAGACAGATCCTTTGAAGCCTGTGGAGCTACCCTGATTTCCACCAGCAGAGGAGACAGTTCCAGGAGACCTGTCAGGCAATCTTTAATGAACTATGTGGTGTGCAAAGCAAACTTCAGATCTCAAAGACTGCACACTATTTAGCTTCCATTAGGTCAGGTAATTTTGATTACCTCAAAGGTTTGTAAAGTAGGAGTAGAAAATAACAAAATACAAATCATAGTTACCTTTCCTAACTCCTCCCTAGGATACAGCTTTTAGCCATGTCAAGCCATGGATATACTCTGTTCACAGGTCTTAGTAAACCATGCCACCTAAAGGAATTAAAGTAAGTTGGAGATACCATTTTACAGCTGAACATTTATGTCAATCCTTCATTCCTGAGTGGTTCAGCATTGCCTTGACCTTCACATTCCCCTTCAGATTGAATCTGTTACCCTCAGTGAGTATAAAGGCTATAAAGAAGCACCTGATCATAAAATCCACTTGGAATGCTTTCTTAAACCTCCACCAATTATCCATTAAAAATTCTGGTTTTTACAGGCTTGATCTCCTAATGAAAACCCAATAATAGTATATCTGCTTTAACCTATTTCTAGACATCTGGAGAAAAATCTTGACAACTTGAAATAATCATTGATTGATGTGACTAAATAAAATCATCTGAGTACTTTAATGGGTAATAAAAGACATTATCTCTTTCTTTATAAGCAAGAATCTGATCTAAAAGAAAAGGAATGGGTGGCCTAACAAACATGTTCCTAGATCAGCTTTGGAAAAGAAATAGCATTTGTACAATATTAATAATATAGAAAAAAATTGATTTAATTCAGTGGAGACTGAGATGCAATGAGCTTATATCTTCACTAGAAAGCCTTTTAATTTGCAAGGAGCTCTTACACTGTAAAGGAAAAACACACCAGAAGGGTTTCCAGTGAGTCACCCTGAGAAAGCTGAACATAACCAGGAGCTGCTTTGCCTTTGGCAGGCTTAAATCAGCCCAAGGCAGGAAGCTGGACCATGAAGACAAAATAGCAGCTCAGGGGGAGATTTTAATGTAGTTCTGTAGTGTTCCCTTAAAACAGAAAAAAATATTATTTATTTTTGTTTGTCATTTTCCCTTTCTTCTCTCCCCTCAAAATAAAGTGGGAGTTAATCTCTCTGCTTTTAAAGACAGCTTGTTGATTTCACTTCATTCTGCATTCGTCGTCACAATTCATCCCAAGGTGTGCTGGCAGCCAGAGCCTGGATATTTTTGAAAATTCTGTGGTAGCTTCTCCAAGTCTAACATCTGCCCTGACTGCCCCTGATGCCACATTAACACTTCTGTGACAACCTGCCTTGGTGACACCTCTGACCTCCTGTTCTTCATCACCTTCACTGACACTCTCCCTGACCTGGCTGTGTTCATTTTCTCCTCATGTTGGCCTGTTCCACATGCCCCTTTGGGCTCTATCATTATGCAGAGATGGAACTTCCAAGGCAGTTTTCTCCCCTCAAACCTGCTCTCAAGTGAAGGAGCGCTGTCTGTCTGACTGTAAGTCAGCTCCCCTTGTTCATACCTCATCTGTGGAGATTCTCCTCAAAGTTTATTCTCAAACAGCTTCAAACAGGCAACTAAAGTGCTTGTAGCTGACTAAATACATGAGGAGCAACAAGACAAATCACACAACCCTTGGCTGCAGCCTTTTCTTCAGTCCTCACACAATTAGCTGTTTCCACTTACTTAATGCATTAGTGTATCTACTAATAACTTAATCTGTGTCATGGAAACACATGTCTGGTTTTGTAGAAGAGATCCCAGTGTGAAAATTACATTATTTTGTAACATGTCAGACTTTTGCACCTCACCTTTTACAAGTGTTAATCAAAAAAGGGCAACCTTTGTGTTTCTATTACTGCAGGCATAATATCACACTCACATTTCATGGAGTATGAAGTTCCTGCAGATCAGAAAATGAAGGATTAGTTATGGCTACTGCTTTCAGTCAAGAAAAAAACAAGAAAAGCCAACCTGAGTGGTTAAAATTAATCTTAGAGAGCAGCGCCACACAGGGAGGGGGACAAATTCTGCTTCAATCCAAGACTAAATACCCAAGGCCAAAGCTGAAATTCAGCTACTATATGTCCCAGGAGGCACTGACATTTTATATGTGTTGCAGTTTCACATGGCTAAAGGTTTGTTGAGAGTGGCTGCATGGTCCTTCTGAGGAGCAGTGAGGCCACTTCCTCAGTCCACAGTGCACCAGGACCTGCAGAGCAGGACTGGCAGTGCCTGTAGCCTCCCCCTCATCATTTCCTTGTCAGCAGGAGAGGGCACTCCCTCTGCCAGGATGCAGGAGAGTGGAGCCCAAAGTCTTCTTTCAAACATCAACTGGAGCCAGCCAAAGGAGCAGCCATATTTTGAAAGAAGGGAATGACCACAGGCTGATTTCCAGATGACTTGCTGGCAGTGATTTTCGGAGGAGAGCTGGAGAACCCTCTGCAGGAGGGAGGAGTTTTCACACTACAGGGTGAAGTGAGTGATCTGGGATGTATCTTTGCCCTGAGCATATCCCACTCACAGGGAGAGGGGTCTGCCCAAGTCAATGCTGTCCACTTTGGGAATGCCTATCCTCATTGCATGCTTTGGAGGAGAACCTAGGGATTTGATTTGGGGGTGTTAGTATGATTTGGAGATGCTATTACAGTCTGTAGCTATGGAGTCTTTAGTGGAGATTAGTGCAAAAATAATGAGATTCAAAAAGATTGCAGAATCCATACAGAGCCAAATATGTTTTTAGCCAGGGGCACCCAAATTGCACTTAAGAGTTTGCTTGTCCAAGTCACTATTAGAGCTAACAAAAATAGATATATTTTTGGTCTAGGAGCTTTAAAAGGAAAGTTGACAGCTGAGAGACAAAATATATTAATTCTGAGACTAATTTTTGGCAGGACTGGGAAGACTACTGAGATTGTCTGAAAAGTCTCTGGAAGTTCAGCACTGTCCTAGCAACCATGCAACCATGAGAATGATATTAAGGAGAGCAGATATAGACCCTGTCCAGACCACAAACCCCACATGCACCAATCCCCAGGTCCACTGGGCTCTTTTAAAACAGCTGACATTATTTTCCAGCTTTTTAAATTTCCAGATTTTTAAATTATTCCAGCTTCTCTAAACTGACATAAATCCAGACAGTGAGTTAAGCTTGGAGACAGGAGAAACATATCCAGTTCTTCAATTCCCCATTGAATGCTGAGATGGGACTTGAACTGGCAAGAGGATTGAATTGAAGCTGCTCCAGACTTTCTGTGAAGCCAGCATACCAGAAGACCTCCAATCCCTAAAGCATTTTTTTTATTACAGAGCAAAATAAGCCAAACATTAAAATCAGTAAATAGGAGAAAACTCAGAATGTCTGGATGCGACTGCTCAAGTAAAAAGCTTTAAAGCAAAGCTCCTTGTTGTCCTTGCAGATGGGATAGGTTCTGTTGTCCTGTGCTCCAGAGGTTTCCTGAGCCATGCTAGCTTATGTCATCCCCACTGATGCTCACAGCTCCTTTCCTTCAGGAGCCTCTGGGACCTTACTTAGCTGTAGACACCCACAGTGATCCTCGCTGAACCTCTAGACCCCAGCTACAGGCATTCTGTTCCCCCTCCATTCCAGCACTGCCTGGGGGTATTTGGTAGCCAGAATCCTTACCCCTGACCCTGGTGGCATGGCAAAACAGTGGCTCACATCTGCTCTCATGTTGGGAGAACTCTCACTTAGCTTCTCTCTGATTCAACAGTGCTGGGCCAAAACAGGCAGATGTGGAAGAGGGTTTAGCTTGCTGTTTCACCAATTCTGCTTCTTGCCTGAGCAGAATGAACACCTGTAAAATAGCCTGCAATGGGGGAAAGAGAACACAAGCCCTCGCTGCTTCTGCTACAGACCCTCTGGCACTCAGATGACTTTGCACATATGCAGTCACTTTTGCTCCTGGTGACCTGTGTCCATTGTCACAGCAGGCAGAGAGATAGACCAACAGGCATGTGTTGGTGGTGGCTCCCGCCTGGTGCTGATGTCCTTTCTCTGAGCTCTCATCCATGTCATCCAGCAAATGGAGACAGTTCAGGTGTCTTGGCATTAACCTTCAAATCCCAGATCCAATATGCTTATTATAAAAGAAAAAGTAGAAGACAAGGATGTAGACTAATTTTCATCCCTCCAAAAAAATTACTGGGTGACATACATCTCTTCTGTGGAGCCACAGAATGAATAAAAGTGGTTCTTGAGATGTTTCCTCTCTTTCCTCAGGAAAATAGTGAGGATTGTGAGGAGATATGTGTGTTTTATATGCAATACTAAAGCTTCTGGTGTTCTTACCCTGAAATCAAGGGGAACACCAAATCCATCTTCTAATTTTATTTGTATTAGTCATAGTGTGATGAAGCTGGAGAAGGCAAAGAAGAAAAAAAGCAGGAATTTAATCTCATAAGAGGCTTTAATCTCATCAGAGAAACTGTTAGTGGAATAAAAAAGTCATCAGTGTCCAGGCTTTATGCTAATGACTATTTAGCAAACTGATAAACAGTGGAACATAGAGAAACATAGTGGAAATATAGTGGAAACATAGTGGAAACATAGAGAAAGCAGTTCTGAGGTAGGAAACTTTGGGCTATGTCCAGTTGAGCAGACACAGATGTGCAAACCAGAGCCCCATGTCCCAGAAGATGGAATGTCCCAGCTGCAGTGGCTGGGATAAAAGGGAAAAATTTAATGGGTGGAAGAGAATTAGGTGCTCTCAGCAGCACATGATCAAGCAATAGGGAATTGTGGAGAGGAAAGGAAATGTCCAATCTGGGGCATGAGAGGTGTCACACAGCCTGACACAGCATATACTGGATGCAAAATATCAGACATCTGCCAGGCACTGCAGGCAGAGCAAGTTCAAACAACTCCCAGGGTAGAATTTTAAGTAAGTGTATTTTGGGCTTTGGGTTTGAAGCAGCCACTGTGAGCTACACGCTGGCTGTGAGGGTACAGAAAGGTACAATCCCCAGTCATTGTTTCAGTTTATCTTAGAAGAGTTTCTGTGAAAAGATGCACAAGATAAAACCACCCCCACTGGCCCAGCTGAATGCTGGTGGAGGCTTCCATTCCATATGTGATATTACATCTCTGTCCTCCTCTGTCAGAGAGTGATGACTGAGAAGTGTAAACACAATGTGTATTCTGCTGGCCTGTGCACTGCTTCAAGCAACCTTTAATACAGACAGTGCAAAAGCTTGAACTAGATTAAATCTACCATAATGAGTAAAAAAACTTCAGGAATTTGGTCTGGTGATCTTAATGAATGGCTGAAGAGTATGTCTTGGAAGACATCTCAGGATTACCTGATGGATTAGTTCTTTACACAGCTCACACACATCAATCATTTTGCTTTTTATGGATCTCTTAGCAAAGTATTCTTCATTACTTGATTTCTACTTTCTGTAAGGATTTATTATCACAACAGAATAATTAATACCAGGCATTATCCAATGTAACCCCTAAAACAGGAATTCACATATTTGCATCCTTTTCAGTATTTAAAAAAATATTTTAAAGTTTTGTATTGTTATTATATAGAAAGAGTTCAGGAAAAATATAGAGCAAGTATTCTCTGTGTCATTTGGATTCAGTTTGGTACACTTTTCCTTCACAGTGCAGCTCAGAGCTGTCTGAGACCATCAAGCTTTATAATGCTTGAAGAGAAATAAGGCTGTGCTGCTTCACAGGGAAACTCAGTGTTGGCAGAGGAATCCAGTGTCTTTCAGGGAAGGAAAACATGTATATATCATCACAGCAATGAAACAGATTCATTTTATCCTTACCTCTTACTAATTCAACATTAAAATCAGATGGGTTTACATGTAGTTCAGTGGACTTATTCCTGGACTCTGGAGATGTGAGGATGTGAGGACCACAATCAAACCCTTAGCTCCAAAAGTTGTATGAATTATTTCTTCCTTAAGGAGGGTTGGTTCTGGGTTTAATTATTTAATTGGGAGAATGTAGCTTATGGGCTGCAACTTCATCTGCTGAATATGTCATCATTCACAATGGCTTACATGTGCTACAAGATAAGATCATGGAAACAGACACTGTTTAGTCCAGAATGGAGAACAGAGGCTGAATCTCAGACCTTGTTTCTGCTTTTTCCTTGGCTATGTTGATATGATGCAAATAAGAACATTCATTAAAATGTTTGTAGTTTATGCACTGCTAGCACACAGCCATTACTGTCACATCAAAGCTACAATTCTGCTAAAATGGCGTTCAGTGATGAATTAATTAAATTGTGTTATGTGAGAAACTGGAAATCACATCTGTGCAGAACATTTATGATACAAAGAGGAGTTTGTGATGAATTACAACATCATAATGATGATTTCAGAGAGAGGCAACCATGTCCTTTTCCACATGCTCATCTGCTCACCACCTTCCTGCACCTGCACTGGGCAATGAGTGCACTGGGCACCACAAGCAAAGTGAGCAGCAAAAGCTGAAGCAAAGGAGTGAGAAATAACAGAGCTTTGACAGCACCCTCAAAGCTTCAGCCAATGCAGCTGAGAGGCTGGGAGCAGACAGTAAACTGACTCAGAAAAACAGGTAGTGGCAACCTTGTTCCTCCCCCAGGAGCAAAAGGGAGCAGGAACTGAATTGTGACTTTCATTGGCAATTTGATCTTTGCTATGCTCCCAAGGCAGTGAGCCCATGCCCTGCCCCTCACCTTAGTGTGGATTGCAAAGTCAGTGCTAAAGGAGATAACCAGCTGTAGGTCTTTCAGAGAGCCTGAATTTAATCCCCCCAGTGAGGGCATTCAGTTATGTATTTAGAAAGGAAAAAGGTTTCTACACGGTATAAATCCTTGCTTGATAATCCCCGAGCTAATGGGGAAGGCATTCAGTAGTAAACTACAGTCCTTGGACAAAGACATCTGTAACCAGACCGGAGCTCTATGATTAAACTCAAATTCACAGATTGGTTACATGCAGCTAATTTTATTCATTGAGAATACATGACCCCCCTAAGCGGATGTTTAAATTAAGTAAGAATATTGATGACAAATGTTCAAAATGTAAGACAGATGCCTGCAACTTTTGGCATGAAATTTGGAACTGCCAAGAGGTTTGGGAATACTACTCTGGGGTCATTAGGAATTTGGATTTCCAAAATGCTCCCCAGCTGCTGATCTCTTCAGAGGCTGCTATACTTGGTCCTGGAAAATTAGAAAATCAGTACAGTAAGTGATGCCATATACATTGCTGGATTGGTAGAACACATAAACTTAAATTGGAGAAACTTTTCCCTTTTTTCTAAGAAAAATGCATTTAAGAGAAGGCTGTTGATTTGAGTCTGTGTTTAAACAGACAGTGTAAAAAAATCATCCCTGTTTCTTTAAAAAAATGATGTTTGAATTGTCTGGATCTGGCTTTCACACTGTTCTGAGCCCAGGCGTGACCACTGGAGTTCAGCTGTGTGTTGTGTTGTCATTTCCCACGAGTACACACAGATCTTCTGTGCTACAAAGCCACCACTGCACCCCTGCCCCCTGCTGCCCTGCTGGTACCTATGGAAAAGGTTCTTTCTCAGGTAAATAAACGTGATGAAATCATTCAGAAAAGAGGGTGAAGGCTTGGTGTGCACCCCACAACAAACATGAGGTAGAAATCCCCAGAGTATCTGTGGGCGTTGGATCTGACACCCAGGAAGTTAAGAGAAGGAATCTCATGTTATTTTAATTAGCTCCACACTAGATCCATAATTGCAATGCTATAAACAGAGACACTTTGCATGGATCAGATGTAAGACCAAAATGGGGAATAGAATCTATGTTTCCTGACTGTACTCTGAACTGCCAGACAATCCTGGTTTTCCGGTGCAGAGTCCCATAGCTCCTTCACCTAGGGACTTGATGGGAGCTCCAGATTTTCCTTACCCATGCCAAGCTGCCATAGGTGGGGCTTCAATCGCAACCCAACATGCACCACTGCTTGCCTAACTGACCTGGGAAAATCTTGCTTCAATTTATGGAGTTATGTGATCTGGCTACACTAGAGCTAGGAATTCTAGAAGAACATTAAGGTGTTTCATGTCTCATTTTCTTGCCAACACCAAGAACAATTTATCCACACATAGTTGTTTCATAGCTATGCTGATAACTGGGAAAGAAAAGGTGTGTGTTACTAATACTGTGTTTTTCCTGAGGTTGTATGAATGTAGGCCAGAATTACAAAAAAAAATATTTCAACTTCGTGTTGAAAAAAAAATATTAAAAGGGCAAAATGCCTCTTTTTTTTAACTACTATGAAGTATTAGTTTTCCACAGTGTCCACTGGCATCTTTCTCAACAATTCCTTTTAATAGTACACACTTTCTGGCAGTAAAAAGGGAGATAGCAACTAATATAATTAAGACTGCAAAACAGCCTCTAAACTGAAATGTGTCTCTCAGCAGAACAAGCATAGGATTGTTCATTACTGTGCTCTCCAGGAATAACAAAAACAATTCCCAAAAATGCATTATTAATGGACATTCCCAGAATTAATGATAAAACAAACCAGATGTTCTCTTACATTTGCCTCATAAATGCAAAGTCAATATGCCAAACCAAAAACCCATCTTTGGAAAGCTGTAGGCTATTTATGAAGGTACTTTAACTGTATTTCTCATTATTGTAAGAGTCAGAATTCCTTATCTATTGTTTAAAATGACCTAGATATGATTCTATATCTATTAATGAAGAAAGGGCTCATGCCCAAGAGAAAATTGTAGGTGAAATGTACAATTTTACATAGCCTGCATTTACTATAGAGCTGTCCATTTCAAATTAGACACATTTTTTATAAAAGAGAAAACCACAACATTCTTACACAAAGAATACTCCGCAATCAGAGTCACAATGTCCTCCTATAACAAATGTTTTCAAAAAGTGATTTAAGACTAAAAAATCCTTCACCAAAAAAGTTTTGTCTATATTTGTAGGTAGCATTTTGATATTTATACATCACAGAACATGTTTATTCATATGGAATGTATTTCATCCCCCTGAATAAAGGTTGCAAAAGTCAACTGAAGCTGAGAGAAATAAAATACTACTGATAAAGAAAAGTACAAAGAAAATTATACATATGCTAATACCTTAATGTAATAATATCAAACATGGT
Source organism: Lonchura striata (assembly GCF_050655825.1). NCBI lineage: Eukaryota > Metazoa > Chordata > Aves > Passeriformes > Estrildidae > Lonchura > Lonchura striata. The sequence goes on along the minus strand of NC_140704.1, from coordinate 139,294,951 downwards.
GGGCCATCTGGTGTCTATCATCTGCTGAAGTCAATGAACCTGGAACAATTTGCATCAGATTAAGTTTTGGACTAGTGTACAATATTTCTGTGCACAATATTTCTTAAGAGAATTTTTAAAGAAAAACATTATTAAGAAAAATTACTTTTGAAAAGTTACAAGTGTGCATCAGGAGTGAAGAGTGAAAAGTAATCAAGAGCAAGGGCTGATATCAGAAATTTAGTATCTTTGTAAATAAAATTTGAAGAACATAAGATTTTCAAGCAAACATTAGGTTCCTATTTTATATAAATACTTGAGTCTAACCACTGTTATTTTAAATTATTGAACAGTGTGTAAGTTTTGGTTTTAGTAGCACTTTCAGTTGCCAAGTGACATACAGAAAGAAATGGCAGCATTTATGCTGAAGGATGCTGTAATGACAGGCTCTCCTGCAATACTGTGTGCAGGGAGACATGGAGCTGCAGCCATTGAGGAAAAGGCACAGGTAATTTTGTACTTTGTGAACTTCCCTAACATGCCATAAATTGCTGGGATTTTTTTCAGCATTGTCAGTCTAGTCTCTCTCATGATCATGAGATATGGCCAGGGTCTTGTCCAAAGACTTGTAGACTTTCACAGTCCTTTGGATCTCTTGCAAAGCTGCCCTGCAGGGAAGTGCCACGTGCCCTGCTGCTCCAGCTGGCTGAGGCACAGTGTCCCCTCTGTGCTGACGCCCAGGTCAGTCTATAACTCACACTGCACACTGACCCTCCCATTAACACTCCTGCACTTGTCAGGTCCCACCAGCTAAAGCCTTTCATCACTCCTGGATTGCCCTGTTGCATCTCAGCAGAGGGACAGTTTTCAGACCTTGCAATGCCATAAATTAGCATCTCCATTACCTCTGCTTTGCAGGCCTTGGAGACCTGAACAGTTCTGAGCTACAGGGCAGCTCAAACAACATGCTTTTCACTGGGGGCTGAACACCACACAGCCCACTTTGGGGGTCTCACTGCAATAGGATCTAGATAAATGGTATTTTCTTTCCAGGCCACTGTCATCTTTCCTTCTAGCAGAGCAGATACAGGAGAGGCACAGGTATGTGCTTGGGTCTTACGCTGATGAGGGGCTGAACTGCTGCCAGATTCCATGCTGGGACCTGGTTTCCATGCAGCTTTCCCATGGCCTATTGCTCCTCAGACACCCAGTCTCTTCACAGCAGGCTGAGATAGGCTGCAGGGCACATGGTGACTTCAGAAATAGCAGATCCTGCTGAGTGGTTCTGACATGAGGCCAAAGTCAGCTGCTTGTGGATTGCTGCTGGAGAGGAGCAACATGCTGTGCTTCTGCCCTGCTGCTATGGCCACGGGGCCATACCAAGCACTGAACTTGCTCAATTTCCCAAAGTAATGGCAAGGTGTGGCTGAGAAACATCTGGGACTCCCTGAATCCTTTGCAACTCCACTTTTCAAGATAAAACAACTGCAACATTAATGTCTAGCTGTGCAGATGTTGAGGTCCTCTTGAATACCATTTTTTTCTAAGCCTTCTTAAGGCCATGGACCCTGCAACTTCTGTGTGAATCACAAGCAGCAGCTCTCCTAACACATAGGTAATTTTCAGCCTTCCTCTCCTAAATTCTACAGAGTACTGTAGATACTCATAACAAATACACATGGCCTTTATTCTTATGAGTGGGAACATGGATGGGAAGATGTTAGTCCCTGTGACTCCAACAGAAGATCAGTGGTTGAAATGAAAAACATGGGAAAAGATGCTAAACAGCAGAATAATTAAAAGTGTGTCCCACCTTGGTTTGTATACTTTATATCAGTCAAGAAAAACAGGAAAAAAAGGTGGATGCATTTCTCAGAAGGCATGCATAGAGACTTTAAATGAAAATACTGAATATTGAACAAAACCACCTTATCGAAAATAAATAAGTAATAAAATCCTGTTTCTTCATTTCACAGCTACTGATTACTGCTCAGCCCTAACAAAGTTTGGAAGGACCTATGACAGTCTCTCTGTCCAAACTCTTGCTGAGAGCAGGGTTATACACTGGGGGACATGAGTTGAAGGTTAGTCTCTTCTCCCAGGTAAAAATTGACAGGAAAAGAGGAAATGGCCTCAAGTTGCACCAGAGGAGGTTTACATTGGATATTAGGAAACATTTCTTCACTGAAAGAATGGTCAAGCTCTGAAACAGACTGCCCAAGGGAGTAGGGGAATCATCATCACTGAAAGTGTTCAAAAAGCATGGAGATGTGGTGCTAGGGACATGGTTTACTGGTGGATCTGTCTGTGTTAGGTTAATGGTTGGACTCAATGATTTTTTAGGTCTTTCCCAACCTTAATGACTCTATGATTCTCTGTTGATGTATTTTGCATGCTGTAACGGCTTAATTCTCATTCTCCCAGCTGCATGATCAGTTCTCTCACAGGTGACTTTATTCTGGTGCTTTACTTGAATCCCCCAGGCCTAGAGATAATTAATAACAAATTATTTGGTAGAAGCTCAACTTTTGTGATTAAAACTTATAATGTCTTAATTATTCCATATTGAAAAATATGCAGTCAATAACACTTTTGAACAAAAATATGTATCATTCTCCTCAAAAATCTTTGTGAATTATTTATGTTAATGCCCAGAGGAACATTGAAGCCTTCCACTAAATCTTCCATAAGGACAAAGATTTCCTCCTGAGATGGAAAGGGGCAGCAAATAAACTTCATAAGAGGAGAAAATCCACCACAGCTGCTGTGGTGGCCACCACAGAAACCAGGTCTGATCCACAAACTACCCAACTCCTTGACCATGGTGAGAACACACATCACCCAATCTAACCCACACTGGGACTCAGATTCCATGTGCCACTGCCATGCCCCACAGAGCCACCCAGCCTCTCCAGTTTAAGACCAAGTAATGAACGCAATATTTGTTTTTTCTTGTGCTGCTGCTGTCTGTAATTTGCAGGCATGGGGAACTGCAGAAGTAGCGAGGTGCATTTTGTGCTACAGTGATTCCCAGCACTGGGCAGACCTGCTCGGCCACCCGCCCAGGATGGCCACGATCCCGGCCGGCAGCTGGAGCCCCGGCCGTGGCCTTGCCTGTGCCTCAGGAGAAGGGCAGAGCCGCCTGGGCACGGTGCACCCCAGCTCTGCTGGCTGTCCTCCAGAGCACGGCCAGCCCTGCCAGAGCAGCTGGGTGGGAAGGGGCTCAGCCGGGCCCCGAGCCAGACCCGGGTCCAGCACGGCCGCCTGGAGCTGCCTGCGAGCGCTGGGCGTGCCAGCAGCACAGCCAGCTGAGCGGCAATGTTCGCAGCCCTGCCCTGGCTACTCTCCAGCAAGCAGAGAAATCAAAGGTGCTAGTTTGTACATGGTTGGTTTTGAGGCACAGTTTTCGTGGGCGGACTTTACATTTTCTGACTGTGGCCTGCCGGAATATGCTTGATGAACACAGAAGTTGAGAATATTATGGTTCCAAGGTCAAGTGTCCCTGTTCTCTGTAGTGGGCAAACAGGGGCCAATGGTTTTCAGGTGCAACTCTCCCTCTGGCCACAGGTGAACTGGATACTCCTTTTCATTTTTTACATAGAGACTACAAACAGAACTTTTGCATTTTTGATACAGACGTTGCGATTTTATCACTGTTGCACACATTTAAATATAAGTCTCCAGCAACATTTGCAGTCCTGAATATATGATTTCTTCCTCTCTAAAGTGTCAGATAATTCCTCAGTCTCAGGAGTACCAACTTTTTACACAACCCTGGACTTTTCACCTTGATAGAAGTAATCTCCATGCTTATCCAAATATTTCAGAGCTCTGTCAGCAAACAAAGAATAAATCTTCACAGTTCCCATCATCCAGCCCCAAGGCATTAACAAAAGTTCCATCTGTACCTAAAATGGCAGAGCATTTACTGAGCTTTCCCTGGAGTCTCTTTAGCTGTTTGCAAACTTCCACTTGAAACACTGACCCTGTGGCTGGGACCAAGGAGCAAGAATCAGCTTGGGGGACATCTGTACCCTACAGCCCCTTGGAGGAGGACATATTCCATCCCGTCCTGCCTGCTCCAGGCTGTGACACACCACTCATGCAGGAGGGTTGGGCAGTGCAGCACAAACCCCTAAACTGTCAGGAAGCTGGCTCATCCAGTGGCTCCCGGGGAGACCAAGCAGTGGCAGGAGGTTCCAGGGCAAGTGTCCTTGAACAGTGGTACACGGGGTCTATCTCCTCTTTGTGTTTCTGCTCCCCTCCCTGCCTTACCCTTGTTGGTGTCTCGACAGGCACAGTTGGCAGCTGAGCATCTTTCAGGCAGATGGCACACATGGCACATTCCTGAACAACTTTAAACACCATTCCCAAGCATCTGCAAGAGCTTCTGTGCCATTCCTGGCTGTTGCTGTATCAACCTAGGTGGGCTGCTCAAGGAATTTCCACAGGTGTTTGGAGACTAAGCATATTCAAAGAAACATCTACATCTCATTTTTACTGCTTCTGTCCTCTTTTTGTCTGATGCCAAAGAGTAAAGAATGCAAAGATTGAAATATAGAAATTATATTTATGATATCAATACATGTTCATGCAGCCAGTTGGTAAAACCTGTGATCTATTAGTCAAAATTCAATAATGTGTATGTATGCAAAGCAGCATTGGACACAGAGAAGACATATGACTGATGTAGAAGGACACTAAAGGAATTATCGGAGTCAAAGAAACATAAGGGTTAAAATTACATTTGAGTTTAGTGGCTGGAGAGGTTACTTACAACTCTGGAATAAAATTTTTTACCTATGATCTGAGACATCATAAAGAGAGCAGTTTATGATGCAGAACTCCAGAATGGTAAGTAATTACATGTAATATGTTCATCTAGATGAGGAAATTTGCAGTACTCATAATTAAGGGGAATGATAAGATGCTAAATACCAGATAAGTAACCTCTGGCAGGGAAGGTTGTTCGTGGAACCCGATGAACCCAGGAGTGATCCATTTTCTACACACTTTGAAAACAATAAAAAGGCTTTAACTTTTCCAGATTCTTGTAATGAACTCTTTCATGACAAAAATTCTTCCTGCAGCATACCCTGCACTAGCAAAAATCATATTTGTCAGTGCTTTGGAATGGGAGTTAGCACTACAGTGACCAGAAGGAAAGCATTTGAGTATGCAAAAACACTGTATTTGAATAAACCAGCAAGAAAAAAAGCGATCTTCATAAATATCAAAGCAAAAAGAAGTGTTTTGGAAGCCTTCAGAAAAAATGCCTCATGGCAAGGTGACTTTGACTGTGCGATTCAAATCAGTATAGAGGAGACCAAATTGTTGTTAAGCTGAACTGAGCCATAGTTTGATTTGACTGGTTTTGGGGTTCAGGAGGTTGTCACTGCAGACACCCCAACTCCTTCTGCAATTGGAAGGTGAGCTAGAATAAATGAGCATGGGTTTTGGTCCCAAAATTGGAAGAAGAACTCTAATTCTTGCTGTGGATGGTGAATGTGGTCCCTGGGGTGAGGTAAATCATGGCTAAAACTCTAAGGTAGAAACACTGAATATTTCAGATGCTTTTTCTGTCTGTGACTATCTGTGAATACTGTATATGATGTGATGGCTAATGATTAAATTGTGCCTGGGTGTGCCCTCTGGCAATGAGGCAGTTCCACCTGCACCATCAAATTCTGGGGGTGATATCCAGCCTGTGACATCTCCTGCATCAGCTGAAGGGGCCCTCCAATATTTTCTGAGGTAGGGAGAGCCCTGGCTACAGCCTATTTCACTTGCATAGAGATATGTGTAGACACAGCACACAAAACTGCAGTGTGGTTCCCTTTGCAGGTGACAGTGGTGTGCACACAGCACTCAGTGCTGGGCAGCCAAACCGTTCTTGCTCACCAGTCAGATCCCTCGTAGACATAGCTGGGATCAGGGCAAAGGAAGGCAGGACTTAAGGCAGCACCACATCAGGACTCACACTGCAATCTGGGTGCCCTCACACTTTGTCTAAGCCAACCAGTGCAATACGATTAAGGGATGTAAGGTATCATTTCAGAATGTGAGTTTAAGAAGACATGGGGCCAGCCAAGAAGCAGCAGAGAGGAGAAGCATCACCCCTTCTGTTCCATCCTCAGTCCTAAGCCCTGTGTCTCTGTGGGACCCAAAGCAGCAACACTCTGTGTCTGGGGAAATGAAGCCGTGGCAGAAGGCAGGCTCAAGCTGCAGCAGGAAGGTGTCCATGCTGAAACTGCCAGTCAGCACTCGCCCAGGCAACATTGGGTCACGCTGCGGGGCCAAGGACTCATCCCAGCAGGCAGGAGTCCGGGCCATGGAAAGGACCTGCTGCCTGCCCTTGGGCTTTGGTTTATCAATGTGCTGTGAGGATGGGAGTGCAAGGCACTGCTTTACAGCCCTGCAACCCTCCTGCCTCTGCACCCTGAGCCTCTTGCAAATCCAGCCCAGAGAAGAGAAAATTATCATCTCTACATTTATAAGGAAGTCAACCAAATGTCTTCAAATGTTTAGTGCATTTCAGCTTGGCTTTGTCAGTTGTGTAGTGCTGGCACAACACTACATGGTTTTAAAAAATAAACCCTATCCAATTAGTCTTCTTACATTTATTAAGGCCATTTTCTGAATAAATAAATTTCCATTTTAAGCATGACAAAATGCCAGATTTTGGGTGAAAAACTTTAAATGAATCAAGTACCTTGGAAAACTAAGTGATGATTTTTTTTTTAATCTTTGGGAGCAAAAACAACTAAAACCTTTTTCTCTCCTGTTGTAAGCCAAAGTTCAAATATTGGAGCAAGGTCACTTTTAAACAGACACATTCCACCCAATCATTGTTTAGGTGAAACAAAATGTGAAAGTCTTTGTAGATTTATGCAGTAGCCACCAATGAAATTCTATTCGATATAAATCAAAGAAATTGGATCTATACAGATTGATGGGGATAGGGGTCAGGGAAGCATGCCCATTCCTCAGCAGTCAAAGTGACAGATTGTGTAGGTTTTCCACAAATCTGACGTGGTTTCTTAATTAGAAACATAAAGGAAGCGGATATACAAATCCCACTGGTATCCGGTGGAAATGAGAGGAGAATGCCAAATGATAAACCAATATTTATAGGGGATTGTTTCCAAGAATTTATTACATTGTTTTTCCATTTAATTACCTTGAACTGGTCCTATAGAAATACTATTAAAAATATAAATGTACTCTTCTTTTAAAAAAGTACCAAAGTCCAGTTTAAAATGAGCTAATAAGTCTAAATATGCTTGAGATCTGCTGTGAATTCCCAAGGTTTAGCCTGCTCACAGCATAATCACCTTAGCTGACATCTCTCAGTGGAAAAGTCTAAGCTTTATAGGGCACTGGGAAAGACGATCTCATATATTATTCCAAAATTTACAAATCTCTAGGGAAACTGGTTCCATTTTTAGCAACAACAACAAAAAAAAAAAAAAAAAAAAAATCATACATATTGTATGATTTGTGGTTCATTATTTGAATTGAAGAAACTAATTGTAATTGCAAAAGAAGGAAGCAAGCAGCAAGAAATCCATTTGCCACAAAAAAATCACCTTTTGTTAAAGTAACTTTTCATAAAAAAAAATTTTTGGGTAGACTGACTCTAGATTTTTTTTCCTAACAGCATTCAGAATTAAACAAGAGAAAATATGTACCATTTCCTCTCAGTCATATCTTTGAACCAGATTCTGTTTTGATTTTAGCTTTGAAACAGACATCTTGGGAAATTGCTGGAATCAACACCTATTTTGAGATCAGAAATAGTAGTCAAGTGCTTCTATTCCAGACCAACAAAAGTATAATAGTATATGCAAAACCAGACAAACACAGTGAGGCAGCAGAAGATAGGGTATATTTCCTTCAGAATGAAATAGGGTCTGGTATTTTTCCAAGTAGTGTTATTTTTAAAAAATACTTTGTGCTACAATAACACCTTAGAGTTTATTCCCAGACCTGTCTGATTTAAATATTATATCAACCGTCTTCTAGAAGAATTTAAACCCAAATGCAGAAAAAAAACATTGAGATTCATATGTCCTATTAAAATTATAGCTCTGACAAACTTAAACAAATTTGAAAACCTCATTTTTTCAACCAAATCTAAAGCCAAAGGCAATGGTTTGATAGAGATTGGCAAGACAGTATAACTATGAGGTATGGATAGTCAGTGACATTTCACATTCCTCTAGTTTTCCATAGGTAGCAGGTAAAACAAAGATGTGCATATGGCTGTAAGGAATGGGGCTGTGGATAGAGCCCTGCCCGTGCTGCAGTACAGCCAGGGAAGGAGCTTGGCTGTGTCTGGCTGAAAACCTCTCACGGGGTAATGGAAGGTGGAGTTGATCCATTGTTTAACTGAACAATGGGCAGCATGAAGATTAAGTTTGGAAAGGTTTTATGAACTGAGAGAAAGGAGCTTATTTTTGAAATTATAAATAGGGACCAGGGAAGGATTACAGAGAGAAGTGGCACAGTCAAAGCAACAGGGCTGAAGAATGACCCATGCAGCAATATGCTGATGGAAGCAACAAGCAAGACTGCATTCATCATACCTACAAAAAGTATGCAGATATCAAGACATGAGGTGGTGAAAGCTACAGGGTGAGTTTTAGCCATGCAGTTAGAGAGGACCAGCCATGTCTTAGAGAGGCTAGGCATCTTCAACCTTTCTTTCTCTCTGAAAATTCAGTCTTCTTCCCAGGAGTGAAAACTCTGAAAGATGTGGGGAGGTGATGTGTCAGTTAGAAGGGTGACAGCTGTGAGGTGCTGCTGTCTGCAGAAGTGATGACAGAAGGGAGACTCAGAGCCTGGCAGGCTGCTTTGCGGTATAAAGGGGGCAAGATATCTCAGCTAAATACAGTCTCAATGAACAGAATCAGGTTTCAACCAGAGGACAATTTTTTTGTCCCCAATGTACACGTATCTGTTGCTTATTTTATTGCATACAATGTGCCAGGGTGTGTTTTGACTTTGCACAGCACAGCTCATGTCACACAGCTGTACCCTACCCCTCTCCCCTCCAAGAGGGTGCTCTAATCTCTTCTGGCTTTTGGAACAGTTCCTTGGCTGCCCTGTTCACCAGACTGTTGGGGATGTCCTTTCTGTGGACATACTTCCATGGAGAAACAATGGTTGTCACAGCCCAAATCTGGCTAGAAAATGTGCCACCAGTTACACTGCATGACTGTGCAGCAGCGTTGTGTCTTGTTTAGTTTACTAGGAGTTGTTCAGACTAATTCAGTTTTCCAGACTAATATTACTCTGCTAGAGCCAATCTGAAAGCAACCCTACTGCTGGGGAGAGTGGACAGGGTGGAAGGAAACATGTAGAGGGGGAAGTTTGCAGAAGAAACCTGCTGAACAAATCCCAAGATTAACTAACCCACATAATCTCAAGAAAAGGTTCCCCCATGGTATATGTACTCCTAGCTGGGAAAATTTTACAAGAGCCAAGTTTCTGCATTAACCTGTGGGCCTGGCTTTCCACCCACTGCAGGCTGTCCTATAGCATGTCGTGCATATTAATCAATCAGTACTAGGGAGACATGTGCAAGCCCATCACCCATCTCACCATTAGGACAAATTAGGGCTGGCTTGTTCTGCAAAGCTGTCTGCTCATTGCATGGGTTCCACCTTAAAGCTCCCCTGATGATTAGTATTTATTATCTGCACCACAGTGCAGCCTGTGCACCCCGAGCCTCAGCATATGAGGTGCTAGATACAAAACCAGCACGGAAAGATGTTCCCATGCTCCAATGAGCTTATTCCGATCTGGCTGCTTAGCAATATTGAAATGTTTTGTTGAATATTAAGATTGAATAAGCAGACAAGGTATGTGGCATGTACTCAAATATTTTTTAATGAAAATTTCTGACCCAAATGACCTTTGAAAGGTAGAAGCTGTCATTCCAAGAAATACATAGGGACATGTGTCATCTTTTACGGCGCAGAATCTGACACGCTTTCAAAACGCTGGCACCAAAAGGGAGACTTGGGGACAATTTTTGGCATAAACGTTAAGGAAAAGTGCCTAAACACTGGAAGAAACAGAAAAGCTCACACCTTTTTAAGAATTTAAACTAATCTATGGTGCTTCAGGGTATTTTTCTCTAGAATAAGTATTTTGTCTTCTCTGGTGCTATACAGTACATACAGCAGGGAATACCACTTTTGAGAAGCAAAATAAGCCTCATGACACAAATCCTGCTCACTGCACTCAAGCAAACATTCTTCATATTGAATCCAATATGACAACTTATGAAAAGTAGAGGAGAGAATTTGGTCCATTATGTGGCTATCAGATTTAAATTACACCAATAACTGAGACACATGGGGTATCAGTGACAGGAATACGGGACCCAGAGTGTATGATTACTCAATTACTTCAATGTCTGTTGGATGCTTAAAGGCTAAAACAATTTTGGGTTCCTTCCAGTCAGTGCATATCACTGTCAGCTCTTCAGACAGTTTACCTTTCCCAAGAAGCTTTTGCTTACCTTATCACCTTCCCAGATCTGCTGCCTGCATTCTCCAATTACTGCACTTAACTGCAAGCCACGTTACATATACTTTACACTTCATCTTTATCTGTTCCATTTTGGTGATGTGATATTAGGCAAACATCTTAAACTTACAGCACTGGGCTTTAAGTCACTGACATCTTAGATTTATTTTTCCCAAAGCTTTCACTTGTAGCAGGAGCTCAAATGGAACACCGAGAAAGTGGAGCAGGGAGCTTGTAGCCACAAATGTGAATGCAGTCTGGGAAATTAATGTATTCTTAAAGTGCAAGGCAAAAAGAGGTAAAAATCTTCAGTAGTCTGTAATTCTGACTCATGAAGGAGATTACAAAATTTAAAGTTGAAAAGAAGTTAAAACATAATATGAATCAAAAAGGAGAAACATGAGAAGCAAGGGGTCTAATTGATATAGGTTATAAGAAACCTATAAAAGATAATATAATAGGTGGAAATATTTCATATTACTGTTGTTATTTCTATTTTAAAATAGTGAAGGAAAGAAGCTGTTCACAGAGTGAGTACCTGCAGTACTGTTACTTGAAATGTAATGATCAGGGTAATAACAGCCAAGACATAGATTATTTATAAAAGGAAGGTGCTTAATACTTAATATCAAAATCAATGTGTTTGTTTATTCTAGTTTGTCCCATGGGTCTTGCTTATGTGTGCTGATAAAAAATTAATTTAATAACCAAGTGGATGCTGTTTACATCAATTACACATTTTGAGCATCAGTCATCACTTGTTACAAATTCTCACTAATATTTTTATTAGTTTGTTGTTTCTCTGAACTCTTTCCTGATCCAAAACTAAATGAAGAGTTGTGTAAGACAAAAAAAATCATCAAAGACAAATGGGATACATTTATCACAGTCAATATATGCAAAAAAATCATACAAATAAAGGAAAATACTAAGAAAATCAGCAATTACTAAAATTAATCAAACCATTAATCTTTCTAATTTTTTTCATATTAAAATATGGTTGTAATATAACATAGTAACCAATACATTGAAAATACTGTCTAAAGAAAGTGGGGCTCTCCACACAACTTCATATTTCTTATCCTTATTCTTCCAGGGCAAGAGCTGAGGCTTACAAAGCACAAAATCCCACAGCAGTGGGCTAGAAACCTAAATAGCTCTTCACAGTTAGGCTACAGGCAGAACCAAGGCTCTGAAAGAAACTTTACAGGCACTGAAGGCCCTGATTTAAAACCAACTTTGGGTTACTGACATCCTCAGGAAAGCACTTCAGCATTCATTTGATTATAAGCTAATGCTTAAACAGGGCTGACTCAAAAATATGAGAAAATTTCTTTCTTGAGAGGATTTCAACCTGCTGATTGCTTAGCAGGTTGAGAGAGAAACCTGCTGGTTGCTTAGCAGGTCTGTAAGTCATGTTTTTTAAATATGATTTAAGTTCAAATCATACACATACCCCACCAATGAGTCCATAAAACATAATCATACAGATTCATGGACTGCCTTTCTCAATAAGGCCATATGAACACACTCCATTATTTAAAATTTAAAAAAAAACCCCTCCTTAGGTAATTATATTAATCATTGATTTGAGTTTTGCATAATTCAGAGCTAGTAACCCAAAACCTGTCTCAAATTAGAAAAAAAAATTATATGGTAGTAGTTATTGTTAAGGTAAAATTCTTGTGCTTGAACTATATATCTGGTAGTGTTTCAGATAATTAAACTGAGCTTTAAGTAATATGAAAGGGTAGTTATGGTCAGTTTTTATCTTCTAGCACTGCAGGGCTGTTGAGACTTGAAAATTATATGCAGGCAGGTTTGGAATGGATCCAAGGTAGACCACACTGGACTAAGTAACATCTGGTGTATATGGCTTAGGTTTTTCAGAAGTGTGTCTGGACAGCTGTAAAATAGAAATTACATACATCTCTGACTAAAGGCTACATGTAAAGCTGGCAGAGTTAACCATGTGTTACTTGGAAAGGCACTGCTCTCTTCTCAGAGCTGGGCACAACCATCCTGGAACATGTGCAAAGACATTCCAGTTATGCTGTGAAGAATTTATTTTACATCAAGTGAATGAGAAATATTGTAAAACTTTCATCTTTGACTAACATTTCTCCTACCTCTATTTCATGTTTAACAAGTTGAAAAGTAAACAAAATCAAGACACTTTTAAGAGCCTGGTCTAGCCTCAGGATGTTACCAACATGGACAACATGCAGATGACTTCAGAAACTGTCACTGTGGTATAAAGTGCTCCAGAAAGCACCTCAGCCATCCAGCGCCTTGGGTGTTACTGCAATGACACTGTGAAAGCAGGAAAGAGCATCTGACCTGGCATAAGCCTTAAAAGGTTTCTCCATTTAAAAAGAGGTAGAGGGAACCAAAATGATGCATCTAATAAATTAAGGAACTAACATGTTTAAGTACAAGTCAGGATTTTTTTTTTAAAGAAAAGCTAAACAGCACAAAAACCCTAAAAATTTTTTTTATCATTTGACATGCAAATTTTTGTTGGAAAAGAAAGAAGATTTGGCCAGGAAAAAATGTAATTGATCTTTAGTGAAACAAGTAAGAGGCGGGAAAGAAATTGTATATCTAAAATCATAGTCTGTCTTTAAAGCAAGTTACATACTTAGGTCATTTTTACCATTCCCCAAGGAGAGCTGTTTGTTCCTGGGAGCAGCCACAAGATATATGAGGCTGTAAGGGATAGCCTAAACCTCAGCTTCCCAAGATAACTTCCACCTCCCAGTTCAATGTGCTGAAGCCTTAGAGCTCACAACCACATGGTTGGTTGAGTTAGTTTTTTAGTAGAAGCAGCTGAAATGCCGATTGATCCGATTTGCCTTGTCTGTGCCAGGATGGGGATGCTGGCTGCTTTGGAGTGACTGTAAGAGCAATGCTGGTCTTTGATGGATGGGCTCTCACTCCACCACATTCCAGTGTTTCAGCCACTTTGCTGCTGTGACTGGAGGTGTGAGCACAGCATGGGATTGGGCTCTTCAGGAGGGAGAGGTAGAGCAGTGTGGCTCACACAGAGGGGCTACTTCTTCAGTTGTAAGGAAATGAAAACAAGAATTTCCTCTATAGATCACCACAAAAAATATGCTTTTTCTTTATAATTAAGCTCATAGCTAACCCAAAGGCATGCCTGAGACAGTATGAATAATATACTGTTAAATATAAATAAATAATAAATATGTGAGCTGGTGGTGCCCATAGGGAGCTCCTGCTAAAAGCAAACCTCTCCCACTAAGTATTGGGTGCCCAGCAAAGTTCCAGTTGTGGAAACTAAGTCCAGTCAATACTTCAGTAAGATTGGGCCACAGACGTTCAACATGCCAAGCCATTGTTACTCTTTGAGCCTCTAAGATTTGTATCCTTTTTTTTCTTCTTTGTATGCAACAAAACACATTTTTTCCAAAGGGATGTCTGAGTGCTGTCTCCTACTGCAGCCACCTCCCAGCATGATGAAACACTGGGCTGGGCAGGTTGGTCACACTCTGTCAGGGTGGCTGCAACACCAGCAAATTCAGCTGTCACTCCTGGCTGGATGGAAACCACTTTATGAAGGTTTGTGACCTGTTACTTTCACAGAGAGTCATACTGTAAAACTCCAAGAGACACCCAAGGACAAAGCACCTGCAAAATAGACTTACTCGAGAAATATTTTTTTTCATTTAACAGCATCTGAAACCATTAAGTAAGAAAATAATAGTGTTCCTGAAAGTGAAAAAAAAAAAAACGTCAAACCATTTTAGTTCCAAAGTCTGAAACATAATTCCTAGGCTATGAGTATTGCCAAATTTTATCCCTCAATTACATTTTTGCTCATTTTAAGTCTAAATCTAATGCAAACTGCAACTGAGATTTTATAGCATATCACCTCCATATTTAAAATTCTGTCACTAATTCCAATATGTCAGATTTCTTACAACAGGCAAAATGGACCTTTAAAAGCACTGGTTTCTATTAAAAAGGGCTTAAAGGGCCAAGGAACTCTTTACAATAGGAATGCTCATTGCAAAGGTAAAGCAGAGAGAATTAGAGTGCAAGAGTTAGAAATTGCATGATTTTGTCTTCAGAGCAGAAGGTTGCCTATACAAGTATGCCACTGGCTAGCAAAACATTTCAAGTGACCAAGCTAAAGAATGAGAAAAATGTTACTACCAGAAATGACACCTGGTTACTGGTCCTGTGGAGCTGAAATGACAGCTGGGCAGAGCCCCCTTAGAACCATTATCTGTCTGAGAGATTAAGAAATGCAGAGAGGTGAAGGACTGAAAATATAAAAGAAAGGGCACAAAAAACTTTCTGTGCAACAGTGTAACTTCCAAGTTTTCTTCTCAAAACTCTGCCTTGCTTGAAGCCATGCTTCCACTTTATAAACTGTTTTGCAGTTATTTCAGTGTGGCAGATGTTAACACCACAGTCACACAGCAGTGGTACTGATATGTTGAGCTGCAGTTATTTGCTGGCATTTTACTTCTGCTTCATCACCTTGCAGTGTATGCTTATGCTGGTTACCCTAAATTCAGCTCAGATCAGAGTCTTTAAGCAGAGATAACATCCACCATGCTTCAGTTACTCACCTGCCTGTTTCTGCAGTTCCAGTGCCATAAAAATACTTCCCTCCAAGCTCCCTTGGCAATAGCTGCTGACCTGAGGGGGAAAATGATTCCCTCCTCTGTGCTCTCCAGATACACCATCTCAAAGAAGTAATTCTTTAAAATACTAACAGTTAGTATTTCACTACTTTTTCACTTTTACATGGACAATACTATTAATTGAATTGCAAAGTACTCTCAGCTTTTCTGCATCTGAAACTATTCTTTCTGATTTAAAATATGGGCAGCACATAAGAGGTCCAGCTGCAAACTGAAATTCAGACAAACTTCTAAGTAACACAGTGGCCAGGAATGGCTTCACACTGGCCTGTAATTCAATAACAGCTTGATCAATTTTCTATATACCTAGAAGGTCAAGAAAAAGGCTAACATACTTTTTATAATAAATTTGGGAAGTTTACCTACACCCACATCGCTGGGTGATCTGTAAGTGGAGTCACTCAGGAACTGTGTGATGCAGCTGTGGACTACTGGAGGGAAAACCAGCAGACCTCTGCAGCATAGGTCCAAGGCTGTCTGAACCTACTCATTCACTGGAACTTGCCTCACATCCATGCTGGGTGGACACAAGCTAGGAGGCAACTTTTTTACTTTTGTGACTGAATGCCAGGAGCAAAGCCCTGTGTAGTGTGGGTCTAAGCACACACCAGCCTGTGCCCACCACACACGGAAACAATGTCAGGCAGGCACCTGTCCCATGCTGCCAGGATCCTTCCTTTGTATGGAAAAACCATGCAGCAGGTGACAAAAGGAGAACCCAGCAACATCTCAGACTGACTTTTGCGGAAATACCCTCCTTATAATTTAAGCTTGCTATTCAATTTCTGCTAAAGCAATATTCCCAATAAAAAAAACAGAGGAAAGGAGGATGAAGGTAATACAACACCACAAATAATGCATTGTAAAAGCTTATGGTTGCAGCAATATCTATACAATATTCACAAAGAGGTGGCGAAGCTTAGCCCAAATTCAGCCCAAAAAGCATTAGACCTGTGCTACACTCCTGCTGAACCCCTCCAGTTCCCAGTGAATCCTCTGAGATACCACAAGCACAGAGAAACATCCCTAGCCCAGCGTGCTATTCCAGGCCACCACATGTTCCATGTACTCTGACAGGACCTCAAGGAGATATTCCCCATTGGGTTTGAATGTACAGAAGCCTGGTAGGCAAAAATATCCTGAGTCTACACTTCACAAATGCATGTGGGATTTGTCCCTCAGACAAAAATCTTCTGTATGGCCTGGCTCTGGGGAGAGCTCTCTCTCACAATGAACAGGCACAGCAAGTTTGGATATACTTTACCTCATCAGGTAGATGGTTTATCAGGACTTAAGCCTGACTATACCTCATAAACATGTCCTTTAAAGAGTAACTCATAAATTAGAAACAACACATCCTGCAAAGGAGAAAGTGAGGCTTACAGTTAACTTATTTATTCCTACCTAACATACTACAGACATCCTAATTTTTTCAACATTACATGTTTTGAACCTTTTCAGTGAAGTGAAGGTTTCTCGTTTCAGCCTAACTGCTGTTAATCTGTTCCAAATGTTAACATTGCAAATAAGGTCTGGTTACCATCTCTGCCCCAAGTCGATAATAGGAACAGAGCTGATCAGCATCTGGTTTAGTTCAGAGTACAACTTGCTGCCTAATGCTGCAGAATTTGGGTTGGAAGATTGTTGCATTTCATGAACACCACAAAAAAATTAACTAACAACACTCACATACAGTCATGTGTCATTATTTATTGCTCTATAGGCTTGCTAAAGATGGAATATCACATTACCAATTTTGGCAAATCTCAGCACACATAAACAGGCCAAAACCTCTTAACATAAATTTTACCAGAGCTGCCTAATAACAATTAAAAAAAAAAAAAATTAGTCACTTACTTTTCAGACTTGTGATGGAAAAATAGTTTAAAAATAAGAGAAAATTTTTGATCAGTTCTTT
The DNA here is from genome assembly GCF_050655825.1 of Lonchura striata. NCBI lineage: Eukaryota > Metazoa > Chordata > Aves > Passeriformes > Estrildidae > Lonchura > Lonchura striata. Next base: position 139,277,839 of record NC_140704.1, on the reverse strand, counting down.
ATCTTATCATGTACTTTAAACACTTGACTTGTCATGTGTCCCATTCATTCCAAGGTATTTGGCAATGCAGCACCTTCAATACAGAGAAACCTAAGAAACCTAAGATTATAAATGAAAATGGTCTAACATTATTTACAAAATATAAAGTAGTATTTTAATTGACTATAATATTTGACCTAAAACTCACAGCATCAAGTTCACATTCAGATCAAAATAAAAACTTCTGCTGAGTTAAAACTTCTGCTCAGAGCTCATCAAACTCTCAATATACAGAATAATTAATTTCAGGATGGGCTGTGACCCCAGTAACATTCAGAATTACTTCTAATTTTTTTATTCAAGACCTTTTCATACTTTATTCCACATCCCTTTACTGTGTGATCTATCATTTTGCACTTGATCATATAAAAATTCTGCATACAACATATTTCAAATATATTTCTCTTGATAATCTAAATAGCAGATTATCTTTTATATAGTCAGTGAAGACTACAGGATCAAAAGCTCTTGACAACTATAGAAAATAAACCATGGATAAATAATAAAACTTGTAGGTTAGCAAGACATGCTAATTTATATGCCACAACTACTCATATTGAAGTTCAGTTTGAGCAGAAAAACTAATAACCACCTCAACTATTAAAAGACCATTTTTAAAAATGAATGCATAGAATGCTTAAAACATCTGGAGCCGGTATAAAATGTACATGAATTCTGCCAAATTTACCCTACACTCTCCTGTCACTCGAAGCACTGACTGGAATGACCCACATGACATAAATTTCTTGTTACCTGTGAGAAATTACTTCTTTGCCCAGACAGATTTAGCTTGTTGATCAGCCAACTAGTTTGTGAAGTTAAGCAGGATAAAACTGATAAGCACTGTATTAATTGCATAGTAACACCTATGAGCAGTGATTTTTTTTTTTTTGTGGGAGCAAAATATTTCATTTATTATATTTTGCATTTGAGAAATCTGAAGGAGAAAAACCCTAAATTACTGAATTGAACCAAGTTGCAGAGCCAAGTCAGTAACAAAACTCAGGAAGTGGGAGGTTGCTTCAAGCTTGTTACAGAACTCTACCATTACCCACAAGATTTTTGTCATTAAAAAAGATTAACTCCCATTGCACAAGGGAAAAATAACTAATCAAAGATAATTTCCAGTGAAGTTACCTATTTTCTGCATACAGATTTCATCAGAGGTATTTTAAACTGCCTGGGGAGGGGAAAAAGGAATAACCCCACAGGCTGAATGACTTGAGAGAAAAGACATTACTAATGTAACAAAGAACAGCATTTACACGTGTCTTTTGTAGAAGATTAGGATAATAAAGGAAATTTATCTACACAACCCTGCTAAAATCATATTAAAAATGAAAACCCACCATACTTAAGCAGGTAAGAAAAATGAAGTTATGTTTTAAGATGTCTTTGCAATGGTATGCACCTTTCTTGCCAGCACCAGTTACGTCACTTAAGGACTGAGCCAAGAAATGTGCTAAGTTAAACTTAAAGATTTGAAGATGCATCTGTATGTCTGAAAGATAATTTACTTTATTCAAGCTCAGATAACCTTTCAGTAGTTTGCTGATACACAAAGTTCAGCATGAAAGAAAGGCAAAGTTTGTCTTTTCAAGCTGCCAAGAGAAGCTGTCTCATACTGAGTTCTCCCTTTTTTCCAACCCTCTCTAGGCCAGAGACTTGACTTCACACATGATGGATAGGTCACTTGCTGGGAATACAAGAAACACAAGTTCAAAGTCTCTTGTAATCAGGTAGACAGTATAAACCCTCACCTCCTACCACACAGGGAAATGACTCAGTCAGTAAGTTACTGGTAATCCAGTGTGGAGTAAACCTTGTGGGTGCAGTTTTTTCAGTGGTGAAAAGGTTTCTGTTGGCTTTTCCTTTTTTTTTTTTTTTTTTTTTCTGTTATGGAACAAAAGCAGCAGTCAAACCTCAATTTTTTTGTAAAATGAAATTCTTGCATGCTAGCCAGTCCTCAGTGGTATAACTTCCCATCTATTTAGTCTTCTTCCTTCAGGGTGTTTGTGCTCACCTTCCTCCTACTCCCATGGAGGCACTGAAATGCTGGTCCCACAGATTTCTTCTCTGGGGTATCACTTATCACTGGGGTAGCAATAGCAGACAGACATCCTTCTGACACTTTTGATTTCTCTGGCTCATATACCTGAAATGATCAGAGGTAAGTGAACACAGCCAATACATGGCAGTCTCCTGGTATTTCTTGTTCACTGTCACAGAACACACTCTCAGGTCTCACCCACCACTGAAAAGAAAAACAGGGCAAAACAACAGACAAGCCACCCAGACATCATCTCTCCATCCTCATATGTGTCACAGCTGGCCACAGCACATGGACAGGAACCTGCCCCAAAGAACCACCACAAAAGATGTGACTGGTGGGAGGCAACAGGCAAGAGACTTTGTGTCTCCATGGACATGGAGACACAAAGAAAAAGGACTAGGGCTTCTCCAGAACTCAGCAGTGCACAAACTTTGTAACACCTTCCATACTAAAAGCAGACCTCTAACCTCACTAACATTTATTGCATTAATTTTGTTTAAAATATTGATCTTAACTGCTTTAGTCAGCAATCACTTTCATTGCTTTCTTTCTCCACTTTAGGTGCAGATGGCTGTATTTGAAATGTTATTCGTCAACTGCTTACAAACACAGAGCCAGGGTATTCAGACAACTATCTGTTCTGCTTCCACTTAGGAGTCTGGCAAATGAAGGACACTAAATAAATTAAAAAGAAAAAAAAATGGTGCCTAAACTTAAGAATAAAATCCATGTCTAAGCACTTAAGCACTTAAATATGTGGTCTGATTTAAAAAAAAAAAAAATTGGAATCAAGAAAGTGCCAGCAAGGCCAACTGGGAAGTGATGACTTGGAGAATTCCATCCCTAATTTTGTTGTCTAAATATGAATCCAGGAATAGGGCCCAGGATCTCATTTTGACCAAGATATTTGTATGTATGCTGCCTAGAGCTGGAAGGAATAAATTGGATCACCGATCTCCTCTGAACAGGGAAATCACTGGAATTTTTTTAAAAAGCACTTTCATGTTATTACATTCAGAAGATTGAATACGATGGGCATTGAAAAGACACAAGAAAGTTTGTTCTCATTCTCACCACAGATGTAGGAGCAGAGTACCAGGCCCTACTACCTCGGCACAGGAGACCCAGGTGTTATCAACCCAGAACTAGCATAAGACACTGCTCCTTGCACCGACTCCAGCCACCCACCAGCCTGTCAGGCTCGTACCCCCAAAATTCACTGTTATATAGTTAGCTGAAACACCAAACTTCCTTTTTCTTCAGCAAACTTCACACTACAAAAAAGGGTCTAAAGAAAATAAGATATAAGTCTCTTGCTAGGCTTCTCCATCCAATTCCAATGATGGTATCATGTATTGATTTGCTCTCAAAGATACTCTCAAATGAGCACATCTACATCTCCACTGAGAAGATGGTTTGGTTTGCATGTGGAAAAGCCTTGATTTTCTTTGAAACTACTCTAATAGTTGTAGCTGTTTCTTTCATATGGCTATCAGGCTCAGAATTACCTGAATATGGGAGCTTCCCAAGAGGAGCAAATTATCTGTATTAGCAAAGGCTCCTTTCTAAGTCTGGGTGGTGCCTACACTTAACCAAATCAAATTTTACTTAAAAGCTTTTTAGAGCTTTTGGCTCCATGTGGACATAACATTTCTGGGAAGTTTTGATCAAAAAGCTTGGCATGACTACAATTACAATATTGTTACAAGGCACTAAATGGTATTGATATGTTTAAAACAGAAATTCTGTGTTCATTTTATATACAATTTATCTCAATTGCATAAATACCTGAGTATTTGTAGATTAATCAGTTTTCATCCTCTCCTTGAATCTTTCAAATATTCACGCTTACAATAAAACCTAATAATAGCCAAGCAGCCCATAGAATAATCATTTAATTAAAAAAAGGAGTAGCAACACTGATTTCAGAATTGGACAGCAGCTATTGACTTTTAATAGATCTATTAATATAATTTTATAGTTTTCATTCTTGATTATAACTTAAACAGAATAAACTACAACAGTTGTCCAGGGAAAGAGATATAGTTCTACTGGGTAGTTTTCGTATACTGCTGCCCACTTCGTGATCTATTCCCATTTACATGGTTTTCAATGTTTAAATGAAACAAACATTCTCAGATGGGCAGTGACAGCTATGAGTGTCGTAACTGTATTTAATGGAATAAAAAACACAAACTAACTTGTCAGACACACCACGGTGTCAAGCTCAATTACCAAAATAAACAGAGGCAATGGTTAATTTTACTTGCTGCTCACTTGAGACTGCTTCACTGTTGATTTTTGCAGTCTCTTCCTGGGAGGATTACATCTGCCTGGTTTAAAGTTTCACTTCCAAACATCATGTCCAAAACCTAAAAGCTTGCTACAGAAAAAAAAAAAAAAAAAAAAAAAAAAAAAAAAAAAAGTATAAATTTGGGAAAAGATCCTTCCTTCTCCAGGGAAAATTAGCCTGGATCCTTAGAGGAATGTTATTTAAACAAGCCCCATCTATGAGACAAGAAGTGCAAACAGGTTGTAGCCTGCCATGATGGAAGCCCACCAGAAACTTCCCATGTGAGCAGGCACAATAAATGTGTCTTTCTCCACTGCCTTGAAGTAGATGCCTACATGCCACCCAAATGTCATGAGGAACCATAAGATCAAGTTCACATTGAGAGCAGTTAAAATACACAAGGATGATGAGAGAAACATTTTTTCACCACATTATTTTTTTTTTTTATTTTAAACACAAGCTAGCATCTATCATTATTTTGGCAATGCAAAAGTGCAGCAGATGTTGTCACCTACTGCAGGGCAGAGAGCTAGTGGATCTCTGCTTACTCACTCAAGCTGAAAAGGTGGCTCATCCTCCCTCCAGCCATTCCTTTGACTTGGATAAAGAAAGAGCCTCCCATCTGGAACTGTTTTCCTGAAGTGATTCACCCCATGCTGTTTCACACACTTGCACAAAAAGACCCAGTGACTGTGAGACCCAAACTGCAGTCTCATCACCATAACGGATCTTGCTACTTCCAGGTCATTCAGCAGAGATCACATCCAAACTCAGACACACTTTGACAAGTACCCACAAAGGGTTTGACCAGACTCAGTCCAAGGCAAAAGTTCACATGCTGACCTTTAGGCGTGCACTGGTCACTCAGTGCACTGAAGCCAATAGTGTGCAAAACCTTCACAGAGGCAGGATCACTCCAGCAACTGATCCATCTGTACCTTCACTTCTACAGTCCCAAAGCAAAATCAGAGCTTCTGCAAGATTCTCCAGCTGTGGAAATGCCAATGGGAGAAATGAAAAGCAGAGGACAGAACAGTCCTTAGCAGGAGCAAGATGTGGGGAGACTTAGGGACTCCAGGCAAAGTGCAGCCCTAGGGGCAGCTGGGCAGAGCTCAGGCACTGTGCTGGGTCTGTGAGCACATGGCCCTGAGCACCAGCTCTGCAGGCTCTGGGCTGTGCCAGGCCAGCCTCGTTTAGTCCTTTGCACCATGACTGCTGAGCTCCGGGATCCCGAGTGCAGATAAATGGCACGTTCTTTGCAACATGCCAGTGGAAACCCTACTTTAGCATTGAGTTGAACAGGCCTGTGTGCTTCTCTAGCCTTTCTTCCTCCCTGGTAAGCATTGAAAAGATTGCATTGCTTTGTACAGGAGACTTCCTCATCACAGGGCAAAATAAAGTCACCTATGAAATGCACTGATAAAGGTTTTTCATTTCACATCCAGCAGCTGAAAAACAACTTTACCAGCTTTACCAGTGGTGTTGGTGGGGTTGATTTATTTTTGTCCTTTTTTTCATTTTGTTGGTTGTTTTTGGTTTTTCTGTGTTTTTTTTTTTTTTGTTGTTGGTTGGGTTCTTATTATTGTTCTGGTGGGGGTTTGGGTTTTTTGTGTTTTTTTGGGGGGAGGGGTTGGGTTTTGTTCTTTGTGGCTTTTTTTTTCCAGTTTAAGAGGCACATTAATGACCCATTTATTGCTGGTAACTAGTCTCTGGGTAGACTCAAATAGCCTGTTGTACTACTATAGACAGTAGTACAGAGGACTACTTGCTGTAGGTTAAGCAATAGTCCTGACATTCTATTCATACACTGAACTAAGCAATATTTTGAGAAATACTAAGCCACATTAATTTTATAGACAAAACCACAGTCAAAAACTGTACTAATGGTCCTCTACTCTGACACCAACTTGAAGGAGGGTGGGCATAGTCCTTTCCTGCATAGGGGTATGTGCACATCACATAGCACTGTTTCACTATCTCTATGGTTTAGATTACAACGGAGTTTTGAGTTTAGAGCTGAATATATAGAAGCTCTTAAATTACAAGAATTATTATTGCAAACTTGACTGCAGCTACAGTTGGTGTTCTTGGAAGATGAGAGTGCAAGTAACAAGAAGCTAACAAATTCATGCCAGTAAGTCAAGTTTAATTTGCTTTCCTTTTCCCCTCCCTTCTAAAGCTGGCTGAAATACAAGTTCCACTGTAAATGCAGTGACTAGCAAACATGGATGCCATTACAAATACAGCAGTGCCAAGAGGAAGTCCTCCGTTGACTAATAACAGAGTTTCCAATGGCAACCGTAAGATATTCTGGGCACTGAACTGAAGAGATTTAGGGATACATTCTAAACAAGATTTGCTTTTTGCAGCTACATAATATGAATTGTATAACATTTGGACAAAAAGTTTTGACGAAGTTACCAATAACTTGTATCACAAAGGCAGAACTGGAGGTTTTGGTGGCTCCTCAATGACTTTTACATCATCAGGTAACACTGAGCTCTCCTTGTCAAGCCTATTACCAAAGTATGGTTGAGAAAATAAAGATAGTCATTGCTACATAGCCTGGCATTGCAAATGTCCCAAGCTTTTGCTGTCAACTGAGACAATATGAACACATAGACTTTTATTTTGGAAAGAGGAGACTGAATGCTTGATAATACTTTTGTGTAGCATTTGTCACTGTCAGAGCACAATACAGAACATAATGAAGTTCATTTGTTAATTAAGTAACCCATTCTCTGAAAACCTATTCTTTAATGCAACACAGCATCTGTAACATTACAAAATCATTTACTAGAATTGGAAAATTACTTTTATAAAGATCATAATATATGACAGCTTCTCTTCTCAGCAAGCCCTTTCTTGCTGAGTGCAGGGCATTTCAAGCAGTTACTGCCCCTGCAGAGGATTTTTAAACTTTATTTTTAAATTTCAATATGGAAAATACTCTCAATTTCCATTGCTGTAATTCAATAGTTCTGTTGGAGATTGCCCATGCATTTTCATTGGAGTAATTTATTTAACCTTTGAAGTAAACATAAATTTGTCAGAAATATTTGCAAGGTTGACTTGTAAGCTCTACTATGTGGAAATCTTGCCAAAATACAAGCACAAATCAGAGTGCTAAATAGTAATTTCAAAGAGATGCCAAATGAAAATGAGAAGGTGCTAAGCAGCCAAATGACATGAAAATTGTCATCAAATAGCTGAAAACAAGAAACAGAACAAATTTCCTTACAGAGAAACTGATATACTAAATGCCCAAGTCTGACACTGCTTTATTAAAAGCTGCCTCTGAACAAAGCTTTATATACATCATATTTCAGCAGAATGTGCCTGCTACACAAAAATACTGCATTGCTGGTTTTTAACAGCTTGGAGGTAATTGTTATGCACTAAGTAATTTTAACTTTCCCACCGAGTTTCATTTTAAAATGCAACTAAGTTACACGAGATGTAAGTGCAACAGAAAAAATTACTAATGAGGGCTTAAAACTCTAGATGGCACACTCATACAATCAAACGACTACAACAGAAATACACAGCACCAACTATGATATCTTCTGACTTTGATGTTTTCCACCCAAAGCACATATAATCTAGCCACACGTACTGTTCTGAGGCCAGTTTGTGAATTATTATTATAAAAGGATATGCACCATTTCCCCAAGTTACAATTGGGTGATTTAATAAAACATTATGCAATATCTGCAGTTTTGTATTTCAACAGCAGTGATTAAGCTATTTTATGATTCCACATACAATTAATTCTCATGTCATGGCATCCGTTCTGTCACACTCCAACCTACTTCGTGGATAAAACTGAGATCCTACATGTTTCTTGAAGGCCCAGTCTCATGCAAAAAACAGCTCGGTTATACACATTTACAAGCTTTGAAGGAAGTTTTTTTGCTGGTTTGTCTTTAAGAAGGAACTCAGCTGTATTTTATTACATCAAGTCCAGGATCATAATGAATACATTTCAATACACAGCCTTTAACCTATCCATCTATATAAATCAGGCAGTATAAAATCTAAAAGTCTAATCATCCTGGATGGTTGTAGCAGCCATGAAAACAACATTGCAACACTGGTATTAGAATTTGCCAAGGGTACATTGATGCTGTTATACAATCTTACTGAAGCTGTAGTAAATGAAATGATAGCTGTGCTTCTGAATTGCCACAGTGCACATCTGAACAACACCCAGAATGATCAGAGGTGCAAAATATTGAATTAGGGTGTTTGACTCATTATCTGAGGAAATAAACCAGTGCCTGAAGACAAAAAGACCACAGTTTTACAGTGTGCTGGATGCTTCGTGCTGATGGTGTAACAAACACTACCCCTCAGAAAGTGCAAGGCACCTGAACAAGCTCTCATGTCACCCTGTCAGTGCAGTACCCCTTGCTCCAAGTGGAGAAGCACCACAGCAAATGGGTGCCCATACCAGGGACACAGAGCTGTAGAGACCAGCACAGAGCCCCAGCGGAAATTCACCATGTGGAACACATGTACAAGAAAGGAGACAGAGAAGGAAGAAAAAAAAAAGGAATATGCATACACCGATCAGAGAATTATGTGGGCATGGAAGCATTTGCCCACAAAGCCACAGAGAAAAATGTCTTTGCCCTTAAGCCAGTACAACAGCATCCTGGAAGCAAAGTCCACAACTAAGTTTTCTCCATTTCTACAGTACTAGATATGAACTCATTAAGAAAACCCTTAACAAACTCTGTTCTCTAATAAAGTGTACTCATAATCACTCCTTGATGTATTTTCCAGAAAGTGTACCTCTGTAGCATGTTTTTACTCTTAAATGTGCAATTAAGAAAAATATTTAGCATATGTTATTCATCTACATATATAAATTTAAGTCTGTATTTTTTTAATCATTTAATAAGTTTATTTCTACAAATTATGGCTTAGAAGCAAGTACTGTACATACAAAAATCTGAGTATACTGATGTGCGGCACGTCATTTCTTTGTGTTGTTTATGTAGATAAGTTATTAATTTCAGTGGGTATTGATCACATTTCTTATAGCAGCAATAAATAGGCATTTTACTTTTCATAAAATGTTATTTTATATAGCATGTAATCAATACAAAATTAACTTTTAACAGCACTAGAGTAACATAACCCACAGGTCATTACAGGTTGAGTGTGGTATTGGAAAATTTCATATTAGTTCTCTGTGCCAAGCTAAGACTGAGTGATTTGCAGGGTCTCCAACATGTCTTCCACTGCCTTCAAGGAGTATTTAGTTTCTTTCTTACTGCGACCTGCAAACTAAACAGGAAAGAAAGAATTTCAGATATATGACAACTAACAATCCTATGTCTAAATCCTGTGGAAATAACAGTTATACACAACAAATACCAATAATTAACTCTATTTACTAAAAAATCAAAAGCACAAAACTAAACCTCAGATTTTTTACAAGAATACAAGCTTTATCACCTTCTTCTATGAAGCAAAAATACCTTCTGTTAAAGGAAGACAGAAAAAAACCCTACTTATCAAGATTTACTGTAAAATAATCCAGACAACACACAATTATATTTTATAGTTCAAAGTAGCCATGTGGGATAACATTGTACTTGACTGTAGCCTCCTATTAAAACTCCAATTTCAGAGAACATTTGAAATAAAGTCTGTCTTGATAAGAAAGAAAGATACAGCTTAACAAATACTACTAGTGGCTTTAAAAAGGAAGGAATAGAAGGACAGGAAATGTTGACCATCCCATGTTGAACTCAAAAGGGTTTTTCTAATGATACTGGCAATTGCCATCACTCATAAGCCATATCTAACAGAGAGGATTCATTGACCAGGTTGGTCTTTAGTCAAATGAAACTCCTAACCATTTTTAACACACCTGCACTAAAAAGTTTTGCATTTCAGGTTGGGAGGGGTGGTAAAGAAATTACAGAAACAGTAACTAAAACTTGCTTTTAGTAAAACAGCCTATCCTCTACTTAAATGTTAACATCTAAACACTCAATAAATTTTCAATTTGAAGTTTTTTATTTCAAATACTACTGGTGTTTTGCATAGTTAGTCCTTGATTTATAATGTGTCCCTTCTCTCTTATAATTAACTTAATTTAGCAAACTCTTCATGACCTGTTAAGAAAGATTAAGTCATCAAACTCAGGTAATATCACACCAGCAACAAGCTGCAGGACCTGTTAACCTGCTTTTGACCCCTAGGCTACAATCTAGCATTGCAATTCCCAATCAGCACTGAGTTTTTTTTAAAAATAGTTTTGGCACAGTAAATAATAAGCTATCTCAAAGAAAAGTTAGGAGAAATTTTGTTACTGTGACAACACTTTACAGCTTAGAGATGTACTGAAAACACTGTCTTTTTCATGTTTTAGATTTCCAGGTGATTAACTGGTGTACCACGTTTTGATTCTAGTAATAATATATATATATAAACCCATTCTTCAGGTTGTGCAGTTTCCAAAGTGACATGCAATAGCCAACTTCAGAGGAAAATCCAAGATTTCTTAAGATATGTCAAGGTGAAAGCAGCAACTTATGTTTTTATCTGATTGAATAAAATATCCTCTCTTTGTCCACATTAAACAGACACTTGGAAATTCCAAATCCTTTCACAAAAATAAGCAAGTTTAAAAAACACAAGTCAAAAGTTTCAAGTGAAAAATTGCTTTCAACTCAAAGCATTCAGAAATTTCAATAAAAAGCATAGAAGCCTAAATGTACTGTGGTCAAAAAGCACTTGGCAAGACACGCAGAAAGCATGCAGACAAAAGCTCTAAAATAAAGACAGATTTTACTTATTCTCAACATGGACACTGGAAGCAAAATTGACATATGACATTAGTTTAAAAAAATGCTACTTGCTAATTTCAAGAGTGGTTGCCTTCATGATGCTGACATGTAGTTTAAACTGAAAAAATAAAACCAAACTCTACGTCATAACAACCAGAAGCACACTTGGAAATGTAATCACTTCAAATTTGCCCTGACGAACAATTATTTTGTCTATTTAGCCATTACACAGCAATTTGACTGATTGAGCTGGAATCCATTTCTTAAATCATGACTTAATTTTGTTTCCCAAATGGTTAGTAACAAAATCACCTCTCTCCAGCCATAAATAAAATGTAGATTGCTAACACAGAAGAGTTTAGCAGTGTACCAAAGAAGCATGTATCTGGAAAATTACTGTGAGTAGGATCACATTAAAGATTTTTGTGAGCATTAATCAAACTCGCCTTCCTCTGCTGAAATGCTTCTACCAGAGGACATGCTAAACCAATTACCTAATTGAAGAGCACCAGGTAGCTTTATTTTGTTTTGGTTTTAAAGTAACTGTGACTCATGTCCTCAGAACAGACAGAAGTTCTTCTCAGGGTCTGCACATTTGGACTTATCCAGTTTCCCAGTCATAAGGCAAAAGTAACCTTGTAATAATAATAAACTTTAAACTAATTCTTTGAATAACGAATTCTTAATTAACTTCTGAAATAAAATATTAAAATTAAATTTTACTTGGGTCTTTTTTTCCACCCAGTCAATTAAATTTAAGAAGCCTGGAGCATAATGACTTTTTTTTAAGAGGATGTGTTAGCAGCCAGGAATTCCAGCTCCGTACAGCAGCCCTAGCTACAAAACCTTTCTGTCTTCCTGAAGAAGTTTACATTTCTCCTAGATTAGATACAGATGAGAAGTACTAATCAGCATGGATGGTTACATATTTAACATAAAAATAATTATATTATCTAGCTGCAGTGTCAAATATCTGTACATTTCAGAAAATTTTTTAGCCATTCTTTATCACCATGTTTTCCTCTAAAGACAGTGCTGCACAGTCTAACTAACATTGGTGAAAAATGTTTTCTTTCTATACTCAAAACACTGCTTTCTTTAAATGACAATAAACTAAGAAGTTCTTCTGATTTCAGACAGGAATGCAAAGGAAAACAAAAATCAAGTGCCAAAGCACACTGCTTGAATGACAGAATAAAATTAAAAAAAGGGACCGGTAAAAATATTTCAAGTAAACTGCACACAAAATACACTTAAAAATAATTAAATCATTTTTAAAAAGCAACTGTAGCCAGTTGTTTGAAAAAATAAAGGCAGTTTTCCAAAATTATTGAGCAAACTCCTGGTAATTCAAGTTCAAATCCAAACTGGAAATGGGGAAAGATCTCATTGCAAGACAATTGCTCAAAATTAACTTTTTGCATTAATAACTTGGAATTTAAAGTCACAAATTCATATAATTTGTATAGACGTTCAAATCAGGATTCTAAATTCATCCTGCTCTCTAGAACATGCACCTGAAAAAATTCATTTAGCAGTATGAGAATGTCCAACCAATAAAACAAGTCAATGTCAAACCCAACAAGCTGTTAAGGCTCTTACTGCACTTTACAGGTGGATAATGCATGGAAAGTGTGGAGAATTTACAGAGATCATATAAATATACAGCTTAAAACCTGTCTAGACATACCCTCCCACTAAGGCAGGAGCACTGTATGGGCTTCTCCTGGCACAACTGACCAAGATTTCATCCTCAGGTCCAAATGGTGACAATTTCCAACTGCTCAGCTCACAGAGCAGAGGAGCAACAAATCAACACTGACATAGGGGAACTGCCACATACTGCATCACCCAACACCTCTGGCTGTAGCTGCTGGAGGTTCTGAGTCTCTGACACAGAGACTGGGGCAGCCAAAAGCTTCTGCAGCACTGTAACAAGGTCAGGAGGGTGGGCTGGGGATGTCCTGCCCAGCTGGGCTCACTGGAGCTCCTTGTGGTTCTTCTGGGAAGAGGAATGGGGGCATTCACCCCATTTATTTGTCAGATCCTGGCTTCAGCTTCAGTACTTCCATTTTCTCAAGAGCTGGATTTCCCTATATCCCAAACACCTAACAAGAGCAGAAAAGGAGGCTATATATGTATGTACATATGTATATGTGTGTATCTGTATATGTATGTATGTACATTAGGTGTGTTAACACAGCCTGTTCTGGTAAGCATCAGCCAAAAATGCTTAATGTAGGATCCAAAAGAACTCCACAAAAACAGTAATAGGAATTTCAAACTAAAAGAGAAAAAAAAAAAAAAACAAAAAAAAAACCAACCCCAAACAAACCAACAATCCCCCCGCAAAGCCCCTAAACCCCCTGCACTTAAAAATGCCCCCAAGCACTACACCACTCCCAATAAAATTCATTTTATTAGAGACATTGTATGGTAACAGAAAGATATGAGGAGAAAATAAGGAAAAGGAAAAAAAAAAACAAACAGGTGTGCTTATCTGGATGGGAATCAGTTAACTAGAAACTGTAATGATTAAACATCCATTAAATTTAGAACTAGGAGATGCCTATTTCCAGGTCCTCTGTGCCATTCCACAGCCTGCACTGGTTTTAAATTTCCACCCAGATGAACCCTGAAAGGGACTGTTTCCCAGAAGTGCTAACAAGTCTCTACCAGTACTTTGAACTCCAGTCACAATATTTACTTAAAACATATGCAAATCCACTCTATTCTAAGCAACTGATTTTATTAAGATGTAAAACATGGAATACTGGTTTCCACTACAAATTCACAAATCTTTTAAAATCTGTTTTGTTCTGTCAATTATGAATCTGTGGTGTATTCCATTCTTTAATATTTTTTCTAAGTGTTTGGCTGTTTTGGTTGAATTTGTGTTAGGATTTTTTTCTGTTTCTTTGGGTTCTTTTGTTGTTGTTGTTGTGGGTTTTTTTTGGTTTTATTTGGTTTTAAGCCTGCAGTACTTGAGTTTTCCATCTTCGCTGCGCTTACAGGAATGTCAGGCATACCTCAAGTCAAAAGAAGCCCTGGTTATTTACAAAACATCAGACAAAGTAGTTAATTCATACACACCTTAGCATCATGAGCTGGTAAATGGTTTATTACTGAAAAACAGAGCGATTTAAAGAGCAGAAGAGAAATAAACTTTAGGCACGTAAGTATAAAATGCTTCATTGTCCCTAGAGATACAATGCTCTTCACTGTACAGTCAGAAGCTACAGGCCCAATTAGGAGAAATGGAAAATACCTCTAAGTTGGAATATATCAAAAACACATCAGCCACAAGAAGCTGCACACTTGGCAAGGAACCGAAATGCAGTTAAGTATTAAGAAAACAGCACTGTCTGTAAAAGGAAAATCTAATTTAATTCCATAATAGATGCTGCTTGTAAAAAGGCCATTTGGTAGTATTAACTGTGAAATGGTAGCAAGAAGAAAAAAATTAAATATTGGGTTCCAATACTGAAATATTGCAGGGAGAAAGAAGAGCTACATGTATACAAAGTCTTTGCATTTAACATCAATACTTTTGCTCAACAAAAAAGTTGTGGGGAGAACTGGACAGTATGCTGTTGATGTCCAGGATTACTTATGTATAAACTTTGATTGGCAGATCATTAAGAATAGCTGTAAGGGAGAAATATTTGGGAGAAACAGACAGCAGAGCCTATGAGCTACAACATGTTTTCATTCATATTTATAGAAAGAAATAGAGGCTTATAACACAACAGGAAATATAAAAGTTTAAACATAACTTTTTAAAAAGTTGGAAAGACTCCAAATCACTTCAGCAAGTTTTGATTATGGCCTACAAAGTCTACATTTTCACAACTCAATGAGCATTTCTCTACAAAACTACACAAAACCAACTTCAGACAGGAATATTAAGGCAATTAAATATGATTTTGAAAGGTTAGAGTAAACTCAAGGAAAAAAAAATCCTAGAAGTTTCATTTGTTTTCTGGTAAAGTAGAAGTGGATAACAAAGTTACTCTAAGAATTAAGACATAGCAAGTTTTATCAAAATAGCTGTAGAACCAAGTCTTGAAGGTCAATATTACAGTAATGTACATTCAGTTAATGTTAGTAGGAAAAATATGCTTAAAGCTATTAAGTAAATGATAGCAATTAGTAACTGTAAAATTATTAAGGTTTCCAGGAAACCTTAACCTTTTATTAATTAAGGTTTCCAGGAAATCAAACAGAAGCAGAATGAAAAAAATATAAGCAGATTATGCTGATTTACATGTCATATTTAACCTCTTGAACAGTAGCTGATAAAAGTGCAGAAAAGAACTATAGAGCATGTTACGAGTATCATAAAGCAATGAAGTACTAACCTGGTATGCTCTGTTTATTTGGTTTGCAGCCCAGCTGGCATATTTCATATTATCTTTTTTCATTTTTGCACTTGCTTTTGGATTGGAAGCAATATGACTGGCAGACTAGGAATACAATAAAATAAGTGTAATTATAAAATTTATGTGCATGAAATAAACTGAGAACACTGAGCATCTCCTTACAGTCTAAGCCCTATGCACAGTGATAGTGGAAAGAGACAAAAAAAATGCTAAAAGTTACCAGAAAACAGCATCCAGGTAAGAATCAGCTAGACTTTTAAAGATATTGTTTGTTCTATTTAAATGTACATTAGACTTCAGTTCAGTTCTGTACTGACTTAAGAACCAAACCTGGACATGATCAGCTAATCCAATCTTCTTTTCCTAAAGTGAGAGTTATGAATTAGTTTTCTACATTCAATTTTTTACCAGAGACAATATAAAATACATCACTTGTATGTCCAAGCTGCCATTAAAAACATTACATGTTTCCCTGTAATATCAGAAAACACATTTTAAAAGCAGATAAGACTCTACATAAAATATGCCCACCTTCACCTGAAAGAATAAAATAATATTATTTAAGAACCAAATTAAGTTTTGTACTTATATAAATAAATCCACTGTGCAAAGAACCACTGCTACTATGCTGGTGTTTTTCAGCAGTCACCTTCTAGAGAGGATGCATGACTTTAAATCCTTTTTGAAGAAGTTACCTTCCCATGCCAATAATGATAATTCTTTTGAAAATACAGGCAAGACTTAAAAGTTAAGAGCACTTCTGTAAGGAGTAGTTACTAGCACAGAATTATCCCTACTCAAATAGTATGTAAAATACTCTGTATTTTAGAACAGTGTTAATCATCTGAGCTATTAAGCTAAAAATCAGGGAAAAAACAAAACAGCAAACAGCAAAGGATAATATACATGCATAAACAAATTTAGAATGATAACATGGAAAATACCTAATCATGCTTACCATGTAAAGTCCAAACAGAGCTCTCATATTTCTGTTGTTAAGCTTCAGTGCTTGTGCAAAATACTTTCTTGACAGCTCAAGGTTTTCAAGCCCCCCCTGAGTATATTTAACCTGTAAAAATGGTAAACTCCTGAAACTTGCACGTCGTTCATACCTCAGGCATTCAATCTCAAGCAACGATACTACAAAAATTTACTCCAAGTTTGTTTCACATGACATTTCTAATCACGTGAATCCTATCAAAAGCCTATCAAAATATATATCTTTGCAATATATACATTTAAAAATATTTAACTATAGGAGAAAAAAACACAGCATTAATTTAATTAATTAATTGCTACAAGATTAAAAAGTGATTATTTTCACCTATAAATACTTGAAACCTTGGGATTGTCTCTTATAAAAAGTAGCAGAAATTTTAGATCTAAATTCTGACTACTAGAAATCCATACTGACTCTATGTTCCCACAGCATGCATGAAAACAGTTCGCAAAACAACACAATGACTTTCATTATGTATTCAAAATAGCACACAAAGTTTAGAGGATTACTCCATTATTTTTCTATTCATTTTTCCAGATATTAGATCAACAAAAAGAGGGAAAAATACTAGAAGATATGCTTCAAAGTCTTTTTATGACAAAGCTACTTAGGCTTTCAAGTTTTAATGTCAACCCAATTTTACCCATGTTAACTAAACAAATTAAACCCAATCTAAGCAGTTAACACTATAATTTAGGAAAAAAAATAATCTGGAAAAAAAAAGACAAATTCAAATGGCTAAAACCTTGAGCTAAAACTTCTAATTTTACCTCTAACTTTTACTTCACTTCCACCAGTGCTCCTTCAGGCAGAAATTAGTGGATTCAAGTATCTGAGTCCACAGTAAGAGGCAATACATCATAACCTCCTAGGCAGCATTGTTGTAGAGAAGTTTAGCTTCTCATGCACTTAATTTGAGAAGTGCATAAAGACTTAAACAAGAAGAGTTCATTTAAAATTAGCTTTTATCTTGAATAATTCCTCCCCCAACTCTTATATTTAGCTTAGTCACACTGTGACTGAGTCAGAGTATGAAAACACAATTTCCAGAACATGTTCAGTTCTATGAGATGTTAGCATTCTCTGTGAACTCTTTTAAAATCTCCTAGGGAAAAATTAAAGAAATCATTTTCACCACTTCTGTAACATAAAAACAGAAAATGTAATCAAACATAATTGATTTTTCTGAAATACCTACTTCAGCATATTGTTGACAATATAAGTGGTTGTGAGGATTAGTCATCATAAGCTCCTCTAAGCAGAAGGCTGCCTTTGCATAGCTGAGAAATACAAAAACAGTGATAAAAAGGAAACATGAGTACACAGCTCTTTGCTTCAGTTTTTTTTACAGCACAATACAAGTATTACTTTTCCCCCCAAAAAATCACATGATTCACAATTAAAATGCTTCATTTTAAAATAAAGTTTAGAACCAAGTTACTATTTTTGCATCATAAACAGAGGAAAAATACACAAAATCTAATGGAAGAGCTCACGAAAAGCATTTAACATACTAATCTCTTATTAATAAGTGCCAGTTGTTATCAGCAGGAGTGATGATAGGTATTAGGTACTGTAAGACACTGAACTGAGACAATAAAAATAATTCCTTTTTTTCATAAGAAAATTCAACTACCTGAGGATTCATAAACACAGCTACTGTTCACAGCATTTACACTGTCAGTTAACTTTACCTGCCAACAGTTAACCACAGAACTAAGACAAAAAACCAACAAACTAAGACTATTTCTAAAATTCAAACAGTCCAAATCTATGTATGAAAATAGCATCAGACCTCTCCAAAATGGGCATATCCTTATCATTTGAGACGGCTAGTCCTTGAGTTTTTTAGTGAGAACTTTCAGAGAAAATTAAGAAGTCAAGCTCAAAATGCAGGTTTATTGAGAAGAATCTTGGCTTTTTAATCTGTCAAATAATGGAACTGCATGCAGAATTTGCATCATCTAGAGATATGTGATAGCACTATTGCACAGTTTATTGCATAGGATTCCAAAATTCAGAGATAGAAGGTTTATGATGGCAGTGTGGATAGATATTTAATATTGCAGTAAAAACAATTTAGCAATTATGAGACCATATTAAGCCATATTATCTGTAAAATCTTGTATCCTAAAATAAATATGCTGTGGTTTTCTCCAGTGCATGTTATGATTGTAATGTATCTGTATCACTTATTAATCTGGAGATACAAGGGCAGCCACCTCATTCTCCAAAAGCAGAAGCCAGAGTCCTCACTGCAGAACAGGGTAGAACTGAGGACTGTGTAAACCTTGTATATCTATGTGTGCTAATGAACAAAAATGAGAGCATGGTGATTTCACAAGCCCTGTGACTTGTGACCCTGATAAAACATATAAGTTGATGAATTGCATTCTTTTTTAAAACTTAACTTTTAGTTGCTTTTAGCTAAGATCCCAGTTTTTCCCTATTAGCACAATAATAATAATGATGCTTATGGAAGTATAGAGAGGACAGTGAATTCTTTCCATGAACTGAAGTTCTACATATTGCTTTTCATTGGAATTACAGGCCAAAACAAATACAAGCAAAAGCAATTTCTTTCTCAGGTTTTATTGCACAGTTTCATAATAAAGATTATAGTGAGAAAAACACAACCCAATAATGGGATACATATATTTGAATCACTCTATCATTCACTTTTGTACTGACAGATTGGCAAGCTCAAATATCTTTCCAGAAAAATTTTTTTAGTAGCTATTTTCTTGGAAAAGGGGCTGGTAGATCTCCCCAAACAAATGGAAATCTAGGTATCAAAATTCCTAGTTTATTCCTGAAGTCATCATTTAAAAGAGTTAAATGACTATTTTCTTTGAGAATGGGATACAAGGAAAGGTGACTGGGGAACAATTTTTCCCTCACAGTGAGAATAACTTCCTTGACAATTTGATTCTTTTACTACCCTCTGAAAAGGAAAGAAGGAAACAATGTGATAGAATTCAGGCTGGCCTGAAGAACCAAAGAAAGAGGGAAAAAAAAAAAGATATGCCTTTTGGTGGAGGTTTGAATTAATGCTGTGATATTAGAAAACTTGCACTAAGGCTTTGGAGCTAATCCTCTCACACTGGGATTTCCTCCTGTCACTACAGCAATAAAAAAAGCTAACAAAAACATTAAATATCCAATAAGCAAGTTACTACAACATTCAGCATTCTTGATCGCACTGGGTTTTGTACCCAGGCGACCAGATGCCTCCAACTCTCGATCTATGTTTTGCTTTGTGGGTTTTTTTAAAAAAGGTTACTAAAAGTTCTGGGAGAGGTAAGCTAAAAGAAAATTGGAATATTGGTTACTGTGATCAATTGATTTAGAAGTAACAAGTAAAATACATAACTTGAAGAAAAAATTATGGGAAGTAAGTGCTGTCCTCTGCTGCACTCAAACCACTTCTTCCAAACATCAGATTTTTAAAAACTACTGAAACATACAGGTAATTAAGTAAACTCTTTTTGTTTGAAAAACAAATGCCTTCTTAAAGTATTTGCTAGCCAAATAAGCCCGGTAATTATTTCCAGTTGAGACCTAGTATATTGGAAATGAGACAGCATACTTTGTAACACTAGTCCTTATAAAAAAATCACTGTGGTTTTTGACGTACACAGAGTGGGTTTCAAATTAACATTTTCTATGCAGACTCAGCAAACAACTTACTCATGTTCATTGATGTAAAGTTCTGCAAGTTCATGCCAAGCTTCTTGGTCACCAACAAATCTGTATTGAGAATACAAGAGAGGGAAAAAGGAAAAAAAGAAAGAATGTGGAAGGGATTCTGTAAATGACTAGCACTGAAGCAAAAGCGTAAATTAAATGCAAATTCCACTTTAATTAAAAAGATTTATCAGAACAGCAAAACACAATCCGTATTCTTTTAAGACACTCACTGTTCCAGATACTCATTCAGCTCTCGGATGGCCTCGAGATTTTTCCCCTGGGCTTTTCGAATGGCAATCTTACGCTTTCTTGCTGCCTATGGGTTGACATTAATAAAGGATTAGGCCTCATAATTCCCTGGGTTTTTGTAAGGAAAGCAATTTGACTGTGCAAATTATTATCTCAATACCAGTGGAATTCCACTGCAGAGACACTGCCAGGTTGAAGTTTATAAACATACCCTATCAGATCCCACTGAGAGACTGAAAACCTCTTCTTACAATCACATTATGTATGCTTTTCTTTGGAGGCACAAACTGTATGCATTATTTCATTCAGATAAATGACTGTCCAGATTCTGATAATTACAAAACAGCAGGGGATGCTAATCTTCAGCCATTCCGACTACCCCCACCTTGTCATTCACAAGATCCATGACTGTAGAGGAGAAATGGTGACTGAGCCCTAGAGAATCCCACAGATGCATCTTGGTTGTCTCTGTGTAAGTATGGCTTTCAGCCATATTATTGCTGAAGTGCTGAATGGCACCTTTAACTAATGCTAAATGCACACCAATTCCCTAAACAAGTCTCTCATCATTCTTGGAGTACAAAGTAGGGTCTGCAATGAAAAGGCAATACAAAATAGCTATTTCAATGCAAAAACCAGTACTTTGATATGTGGGTAAAAAATGTATTTTGACTTAAACAATATAAAATCGAGTTATAAGAATTATAATGTATTTAAATTTTGAAATCCATAAAAGTCAGAGACCAGAAGGAAGAAAGATACAGAGGATTGTACTGGCTGATTATTCTTTATTTTAATCCAATATTCCACCTTCTGAATGATGCTGGTTACAGTTTTCAGGACCCACAAGGATCTCATTGAGTCCAGCTCTTACAAGAACGGTTCTAACATATATAAAACCTGTGACCTTAAGAGTACCACCACCATGCTCAAACCAACTGAATATCAACAGACACCTGAGGTGTGATTCAAAACAAAGGAATCTTCCCAGCCAGGAGCAAACAGCACACCTCAGCCAGCCTGCAAGTCATCAGATCAGAAATCTAACAGAATGGAAGGAAAACACAATTCCAGCAGAACATTAACTCAAAAAAGGAATGCCATTAGCCTCCTTCTTTGCCTCTAATCCCTGTGCTCATGGGTGACCACAACCACTGAGGTCAGACATGAGACAACACACGGGCTGGTGTCTGTGACATCAATATGTACACATGCCCTCTCGTTTGTCATTTCTCCAAGAGATAATATTGATGACAAAAAACATAAAGAACACTTCTCTGGTAATTAAGTCCCACTCTATCCCCTTCATAGCTCTCATACTATTTCGTATCTTCTAAAGAGTTTATATAGGTGGGTATCATCCTTTGGAAGCCTTGACAGGACAACTCTTCAACAAAATATTGAACAATTTTAATCTTTGAATTTCAGATAGCTCTGAAATACATTTCTTCATGATGTACCCTAAGTTCACAATCACATATGCCCTTCAAGAGTTTGTGTATATTTACATAATTTTAAACATAATTACTCTCCTAAATAATTTTTTATCCTTTAATCCATTTCAACAAATCAATTGCTTCCAAAACAAGAGTGGTAAATTAGTTCAAGCACCCAAATAGAAAAGCTAAATTATTAATTTCCTTTTAATTCATCCCCTTTATCTCCCTCACAAACACGTATTCAATAGAAATTCAGTGAAAACAACTCAAGTGAGAAAAAAATATTTCACCCTTCTGACTAAATGTAAGACACAGACAGAGAGAAGACGAATCAGAGGCCAAATTAGAACTCAATGAGTATGGCTGCCACTGCTTCTTTGTCAAACTGCAACCTGTGAATTTACATACATCATTATACTTTTTCTGGGAGACATCTGGCTAAAAGCCGTAACAAGAAATTTTAACTGCTGACACATTTATTACTGTAAGAATAAAACACTCTCTATTTTACTTTTGCTTTTCTAAAAATTAAGGTAACAGCATAATTAAACTTATTTTCTTTCAATTCAAAAATAATAATCCCACATGCTGATCATGTTGCTGTAACAAACAAAATAAAATAACACCACAAAACAACAAAGAAACCTCAACCAAACCATTGTTTTCTGTCACATTTTATGGAGTTCTCAAAGCATTTGTATAGCAGGTCACCCCCTTCTATGGTGGGGAACACCAGGGCAGTGTTCCCACTACCCAAGGCTGACATTATACACAGCCCAGTGACCTGCCCACTAAGCCTGAAACATGAAAAGAGGAAAAGTGGGGATAACAACGTGCACAGCCAAAGAAATGCATCAAGCAATTACAGCCTAGGAAGACAAAAGGGTTTTTGCAGGTAACAGACTATTGAGTTTACAAATGTAGCTCCTGCAAATAACTCAGTTATTTTCAAAATCTAAAGAAATCAAGAGCCTGACTAAAGTAAACCCTTGAGAACTAAAATAATCCATTAAATATATAAAATCAATCAGTGCATATGAAAACTTAATTTGCAATGGCAAACAGGAACAGTCTACATATAAATCTCTCCTCTCTATTTCTAATGCAACTCCTTCAATTGCATCCAAGTCAGTCCTCCAAGAGAGTGTGGAAAGAGATTTTTTTTCCATAGCTGCTTTATTTCTTAACCACAGCACTCATACGAACATAAATCATAGGAGCCTCAAGACATTAATTTATGAAAAGCTATTATTTTTAGTCACCAATATAAGCTGATGTTTACCTATACCAAGCACGTAATCTAATGCAATCAAATAACAAAGACAAAAGCATTAGACACAATTAACATATACCAGTGGGAGCACTTAGGAATTAAATTAGTTTCATTTACATTTGACAGAATCTCCCTGCTGCACCAAATCCCAAGAAATTTCTTCAAAATCACACTTTTACAACTTTTAGAACTGCCTTTTTTTGTCTACCTTCCTCATCACCAAAAATATAGCAGCATCTGGGCTTGGAATCTGCACTCTCCTCAGCCTCAAAATGCTGGGAGATAAGTTTATTTACAGAGAACTCCAAGTTTACAAAAGAGAGGCTCAGACAGTCAAAACAGTGCTGACATCCTGAGGAGGAACAAAACGTTGTATAGTAGCACAGAATTTCTGAAAGTCTTTTAAAAAGTGCTGGAAAGAATTCAGTGAAGATGTAGAGTTTTTTTTAAAGCAGATTCTTACTTTTTCCATCACATGAATAAAATCATAAAGCCAAGAGATATGCACAGAGGTGTTCAGTAGATCTGTGATTTGCAGAATTGATATGACAGGTGAAAAAATGAAGATATGAAGACAAACTACTATTGCTTTTATTGGTATTCACAACTCTCCTACCTGACTTCCTAGTCCAAGTTTTTCTTTCAATCATTAGGTATATCAGTTTTTAAATAAAAATAAACTTCAATAATTCCAGGAGTCACTACATTAAGAAAAATACATACAAAAAGGCCTGCATTACAAACAAAATATGGACCACAGTTTGTGTGCTGTAAAGTTCCAATTCTTGTTCTCATTTATACAGCCCCTGAGCTCATTGTGTGAGTCAGCTTAAGTGCTGCTCTGTGAGCTGGAGTTCACACAGTTTCCTGAGCATCCTGAGGACAGCAGCATAACTAATGGCATTTACACTCACAGCATCAATTTTTCTTTATTTCCACACAAATTAGACAAAATTCTTTACTGCACAGAACCACTGCCAACACTAATAACCACTTTAGCATACAAAAATAGTTAGTTTTTAAGTAAAGCCAGACTAACACCAATTCTTCAGAAGCTTTACCTAGAATTTATACCATATTTCCTATTTATTACCTGCCTTACAACCAGATGATAAAAAAAAAAAAAACAACCACAGGCAACTTCATGTTCCATTATGTTGAAGGCCCTCTTTACCAAAAACCTCACATCTCAAAACACAAACTCATTTTTTGGGGACCTATTGCAAGATACTAAAAAACTGCAAAATGGAGAGTACAAATTTGTTCAATTATTGATTTTAAGTCCACCAAGAATATTCTTGAGAAATTATTTTTTAAATACAGGGACTTGAAATTATTTTGAAGTCTAAAAAGTCTACTAAAATAGTCACAAATTATTACATTGATAAAAATTTTTAAAATAGCATTCAAAGGGTACATTTCTGTTTGTCACATCACAACAGTAAGACTTTCTAGAGCAAGCCTCATACAAAAACTAACTCAATCTTCTTTCTCCTTCCACCTTAAGTAAAAAGGAAAAGGCAATTCCTCCAATGCTGTAACAAGATCTGCAGGGTTTGACCACACAGATACTATGACACAGACTTCCTCCTCAATTTTCCAAAGTTTAAAGCAAAACACTAGAACGGTTTTTGGCTAATTCTCTAAATCCATAATTCTTTATGGAAAGATATATGCATCTTAAAGGAATACTTAAAGAATTAGTATCATATGGACTAAGCTACTTCAGTATGTACAAATTTATTAAGGAGTGAACCTTTCTAAGGTATTTCTTTTTTAAAGGCTAGTAATTCCCAATCTGGCATAAGAACTAATCCTCTATTTGTCATGATTCTTTTTAATTAGCATTAAGTAGACTCAAAATGAAGTGAGGACTTAACATTTATCAACTTCTGCATTTCATTAGTAAAACATAGCAAGAGAGAGTCTAACATTGTTCTAAATTTCACGGCTGTAAATAAAGTATTAGTAGGAGAATTTTCAGGGATTGAGCCCCCTAGGAAAGGAAGAATTTTTTTATCTGTCTAACTACTACAGCCTTAAACACATGATACTTTTAACCTTAAAAAGAAATTTTTCTTTCCTTTTAAGGTTTTAGAAAATGTGTATTTGGTCTAAGAGTTTGATCCACTGAAATATTTTCCTTCAAAATATGCAAATCAAAACAGAAGTGTAAACAGCTGCAACTGAGATACAGGGAAAAAATTACACAGATGTCAAAAAAGCACATAAGCAATGCCAACACAAAATCAGAAAATCCACAATAACAAATTTATTCCTACCAGAATTCAGACTTTTTTCAATGTTAATCATGCAAAACAGTTAAAATCTTGCAAACCTATGCAGGCACAGAGCTACTGGTTTGAAGCTGTTTGCTTAGGAGCAACCTCAACGCAAAACATAACTTTTTCTATCAAATAAACAGCCTATAAAGTCTAAGACCAGCACAGAGCAAATTGGTAGGAGGTGTATAGACTGAAAAACTAAAGCCTGGGATTGGCAAACATGAAAAATGGTATATACCAACAAAAAATAAGAACAGTTTACACAGAGTAAAGTCAGGCTTCCCTTATCTAGGGGAGTTCTTCAAGGAGTCCCTAAGTGTACATAAATAAAGAACCATGTAAAAGTCATCTTTGACACAAAATATAATTTCAACAGGATTTCTCATCTTGATGCTGAAAGCTCTGAGGGAAACTAGAGTTACCAAGCCTAACAAAGGAAGGTTTTCACATGGATAAATAAGTCAAAAGATATGAAATAGAGAAAAGAGTTCTCTGCACTGAGAATCACAGAATCACCTGTATTAAAATCTACTGCTCAGCCCTCTTGATAAGAGATGTAACAAGGGAATTAATGGTGATGTAAAGTTAAATGATAAGGACTTATTTAAGTATAAAGAAC
Organism: Lonchura striata; assembly: GCF_050655825.1. Lineage (NCBI taxonomy): Eukaryota > Metazoa > Chordata > Aves > Passeriformes > Estrildidae > Lonchura > Lonchura striata. The sequence goes on along the minus strand of NC_140704.1, from coordinate 139,251,711 downwards.
AAAAGACAAGTGCAAAGAATAGCATTCACAGCAATGAATCATAATGAATACTTTTACCAGCACAGTAAAATGACCTGTGAAATTTAATCTACATAAATGGCTGCATATAGAGTCAAACAATGCTAATTTAATGTACACAAGAAACCTGTCTGAATTTGTCCAGTTAGGAGGGAGATACTGGACTTGTAATAAACAGTTCTACAAAACATCAATTCAGTCTTCAGAAACCATCTTAAAAAATCCAAAAACCCTGCCCCAAAACCCTAAACTGAAAATACTGTGATATTGGAATTATCAGAAAAGAATACAGAAGAGATATCTGTAGCATCACTTTGTTATTTGTAAGTTCACAATGCTCCTGCATTTTTAATACTGACTGCTGTTCAGTCCTTTCATTTCTCACCAAAATATAAGAAAAAACACAGAAATTACATGGAGAACAGCAGAGTTTTAAGGCACAGAATGGCAACAAGAATAGCTGCACATTAAGACTCCTTAGCTCAGAGGCAAGAAAAGTGCAAAAGATCCCTAAAATCATGAGCATTAATAACGTGAAAACAACTGCTGAACACCAACAGACAAATTCAGAGGCATTAAATAAAATTGTTAGATTGAAGGTGTGGGAACGGAAAAAAAACACCACAAACAAGGGAGATTTACACAATCAATTAAAAAATTACAACATTTAATTTCTCAATTATGTTGTAGATGTAGGCATGGCAAACAAGAAACTTTAAAAGTAAATCTATGCAGAAATTTCATGAAGAGCTATTAAAAACAGAGTTAACATTTCTGGCACAGGAAAATTGCAACATGAAGGTGAATATGAACTGGCAGAACAGACCACAGTATATTGTCATTGCCCTGCTCTAATACACTTCTGGTATCTGCAATAAGTCAAAGCCAGACACCGGACAAGTAAAATGGACTTTTGCCACAACTGCAAAAGTACAGCAGCTCTTCTGTTCTCAAATACTTAATTTCAAGAGACAGAATCTCCATAACATTTAAAAGTGCTACACGCACAAAACATGGGACAAATGGTAGAATGCACTCTGCTCTCTCACTTCACCAATCACGACCAAGAAGCAAAAAAACCCCACAATGGTAAATGAGGCTCTGTCAAAAGCAAAAAACCAATTTTTTAGGACCACATAGGGCATTCTCAGCTTACCCATCAGGTCCCATTGGGAACTAACTGAAGCAAGAACAGCTGCTCTTCACAACTCTCACCAACTCCATCCTGTGTCAGTCAGTGCCAAGCTATCGTGTTCAACTCCCTTTAAAACTATCACTGTACACACCTATGTTTAGGTCTAGTTCTGTCTTTCCTGGCAGAGTGGCCAATATATTTCAGGAAACACACATCACCGCATAAAATTCTGCCCATTAGTAGATGCTTCATTTGGTGAGCAGTTTTCCCTTTTGCAACCCAGAACATCCTGTAGATAAATGTATAGAGTGGCAAGATCTTCACAGGTGGTCCCTGTTAAAAATGAATTCACAGCTACTGCAGCAGTTTTAAGGAATTATCACGGTTCAGATGATAAACAGATATCCAATGCTCAAATTCAGTGCTTATGATTCTCATCTGACTTAGTGGAGACAGGGAGGTAGGGAAAGAAAGGTTACCTATACAGTCAAGATGGCAGTAATGCAGAGTCACAGAAAGTGATGAACTCAAATATTCATAGTGTATAACTGCTGCCTATTTACATGATTCTAAGATATTGCTCTGAATCCTTCTAGTATTATAGAGGTCTTCTAGTATATAGAGGTCTTCAACCACCTCCTGTGCCTCTTCTGAAATAAGTCCAGCTCATCTACAAAAAGAATCTCAAAATAGTAAGAGAAAGGGTATCTTCATGTGACCACATGCACACAGTTGTTCCTGCCCACTTCAATCAACAACAGAGTTGATGAGAGAACAATCTTATTACAAAAATTTTAAATTCTTCATTCACACAATTCTATTACTAAATCCATGATGGTAATGAGACTATCCACATGTTTGAAGCTAAGAAAGCAGACAGAGTGTCTTGCATGAAAAGCTTGGTTGAAAATGTGGCAATAAAAACAGTTGAAGAATAATCCTAATAAAGACTCCAGATTTTCTATGGATTAGAATTAAGGCAGAACTCTGTGCCTTAATCTCACTTTCCCTTGGTGTTGACCAAGTGCTCTGCAATCTTCTTGGTGGTTGAGCTGAATAATCAAGAGAAACTGCAGATCCACTACAATGACAGTGCAGTGGGTTAGACACCAATCTAAGTCTTGAATACATGAACTTAATTTCCTTTCTCATCAACAAGCTTCTCTACTCTGCTGAATAGACCACCTTGAGAAGAGCCTGATTGATGAAAAATATTTAGCTGTCTAACTAAAAGGTCTCCCCCTCCAAAGCAGAGCAGGATAAGGATTTGTCAATGAAATACAAAAAGAGCAAAAACTAACAATAAAACCCTTTCTACAAACACTACTAAAACACAATAACTCTCTTTTATTTTGTTCTGAGAAACAGAATAAGCATTTTATCTGAGTATCTACAAACAAATCAGTCACTGTTCAGCATCACTAGAAACGTTTTCAATTGGACACTACATGAAATTTTAATTAATAAAAGAGCCCTACAATAGAAAATACTATGCAGCCTTAATAAGAGGAAGCTGTCAGCTTGACCTCTAACATGCCATCATTTCAACCCAAACAGACAAAAATGGAAAAGATTCTAATTCTTACCCTATTGAAATGTATGCAAGTTATGTATTGCACAAGAGTCACACTTCATTCCTTAAAATCTTTAGGAAAGAGACTATGAGTCAACATCTACATACTTCGAAAAATGAAACAAAATCTCTGAGGTGACATTAACACTATTCCATTGTCAAATAAATCATCTTTTTCAGAAAATAAGTGCAGAGTGAGATAAAACTTAGAGATGATCCTATTTTAAAAAATAAAGACTATTTTGAATTCTATCCTAAGAAATTAAGTAATTAATGTTAATTTCAGCAATGAAACTTCACACGAAAGTGTAAATGTTCATTACATAATTTGAGTTCAAACTTTACTTTTCATAATGGAAAATTTTGCTATGTGTCTAAAAGAAGTAATTTTTTGGAAAAATCTTTTTCCATACTACTTTTTGATAAGTCAATGCAAGCTATGATTTTTACATTGTTTGTGTGAACAAATATCTATGTTTCACTTAAAGCACTTGCCAAAACATCTAATGTATATAAGCAACTCCGTGTGTCAGCAGACCAGAAGAAATTTCTATAAAGTTTGGTGAGAGCCAAGACAAACTCAGCAACAGTTGCTTTTCTAAAAGCTTGAAATATTTATTTTCCTACAGCAGCCACATGTGTGCATGGAAATAATTAACAGGTAAATGACACAAAGAAATCTATACATGACAACTTATCAAAACTTTTTACTTAACTTTCAGTCTTGACATGCAAAAGCCTTACCCAACCAATTCTAGTTATATAGCAAGGAACTTTCCTTTGCATTTAACATTCGCCAATTCTATTATTAGAATGAAGAAATTCAACCACACAACTGTTCTAATATTTACAATTTATGCTTCTAAATATTACAAATTTATGGATCTTTATGATTTGGTTACAGAGAAAATTCCAATAAAAAATAAGCATGCATTTTACTTATTTAAATATATATTTTGCTTTGTAATGCCATCCAACAAAGCACTCAGATGATGTTAGCTATGTTGTGATGAGCAAAAAATAAAACTGCCAAAAATGTATACTTCGAGATCTGTTGTCCATAAAAGTCACTGCAATAGGGTGCTCCATTTTCCACCAGTGTCAGCAAAAGATCATAAAACATGTACCAAGGTGACCCATTCTGTGATTTCACTGCATGTGGGTTCCATATTGGTCCAACACAACTCTGAAGATTTCATGTCAAACTCTTTGGGCCATGTACTGATAAAATCCACCATTTACTGTGGACACCAATGTACTCAAAACTTTGTTGAGCTCAAGTTTCTACTCTTTCAGGGAGAGTGAAAAAAAAGAGTCTAGAACTGAAATAGTTCCTTTTACCCGTGCACAAAATCTGTGAGCTCTAGCACTGTTAACAGACAGACTTTAAGCTACCACTGTTATCCAAGTGCTTAACTTGGTATTGTTTCCACATGTGTTGCCTCAAAAATAACATTCTGGTGTTTTGGGGTGTTTTTTATGTTGATGCTTGCTTTTTAAATTTGTTTTGCTGGATTTTTTTTATGGTTTACTTAGTTAAAGGGATGGTGCATCATCTATATCCAGCTCTGGCATACCCTAGTTAATCCCAGTTATCTGTGTTTCTGTGGGTTTTCCCCTCCAGAATAGCCAACCACATCAAATAAGCTGACCAAGGAAAGGGAGAGGTTCAACACACACCTAGGAAAATTTATGTCAGATTGCCAAAACATCTGAAATAGCCCAAGTATTACATTTACATAGAAGTTTACCCAATAGACAGTTACTCAAAACCAAGTAACACATACACCCTCAACGATTAATAATATTTTTGATTTTTCAATAAATAATTATGTCATACAAAAATCTGAAACTCCATAGTTTATTCATTTATAAGTTTTACCCTTGTGGGTAAAAAAAAATAACAAAAATATATTGCTGCAAGTTTCTCTAGACTTTTATTTTCCCAGCTAGTAGCTCACAGTGGCTTTTACAAACAATACTCAAAAATGCTTAGAAGAACACTACAGTCTGTCTCAGATTTTTTTTTATACAACTGGCATGCTTTATGCATTTTGATTCAAGAGCTAGTAAAATGTCCCAGACATGAATCAAAATAACTGCTATTCAAGCACTACCTGAGTGTATTAATAGTTAATCCTTAAGTAAGATTAAGCATTAGGAACATAGAAGACATGTGACAGACTCTATTAGTCTTTTAAATACTCCATATTCTGAGAAATGAAAGACTTTAAAGACCCAGCTCTAAACACTACTTAGACTTCTGGAAAGATCACTAGTTATAATCTGACTTGAAAAATCAGTATTTAGGAAGTATTACATCACATCTTCCCATCATGAAATGGTAACACTGGTTATTATAACAGAAAACTAAAGGAAACAAATACAGCAATACAGACACACATTTCTTCAAACTGAAACAGAAAATATAGTCATAATTTCAAACAACACATGAGTGAAGTTTAGAATTATCTTTTAAACTTACTGTGTTAGTTGAATCTTCTTGTAAAATTCTGTCATATAACTGGATAGCATCATCATACCTGTACAAAGAAATCATTCGCATTTATTTCTGCTAAGACAGAACTTCTGACTTTTTGACTCTCCTTGCAATAGCTAATTACCCTCCTGCATTTTTTTATACTGAAATATAATATACATATGCTAAGCAAACTATATTTATACAAAACTATTTTTGGGAGTGCTTAGTATAAACAGCAGTATTTTTTGTCAACAATTAAGAAAAACACATGTAAGTTGCTTCATGAAACACTGTTTCAGCAGCAACTTGGATATTTTACACCCAGCATCTCACTCTCCTGCTTGTTCTCTTGATGTCCACCCAACAGGTTCAACCATCACATCCCTACTCCCTCTTTCACATCTCCCAAGAAATAGAAGCTCCAAAACTTGAAAAGCCATCCAAAATAATGACATTCCACTTCACTGTTGTAACTTAAAATTTCATGTAATGAAGTTCCTTCTGTTGTGACTTTAAAAAGTATAAGCAGCTGCATACAGCAAACTGAAAATATTCCTATAGGAGTCTACCAAAGATTATAACATAAATCTTTACAGAAAATATTTTCCACCATTCATCACTTTTTTTTTTTATCAATTAATTCTCCTAGCTGAAGTGTGCTTGAAACAGGTAACTTCAGGTGCTATGAGCACTTCAAACCTTTGAACCTTCTGGTAAACAGCTCTGTGTGTTTCCCAGCAAACAAACAAAATAATTCAATTCAAACCACATTTCACTACACAGCTGTTGAACTATTGCCACAGAACTAGGCTAGATGTTGTGTCTTCATGTGTAGTTTGACAAGCAGTATGGCAGAGATACTGCTGATTGATTTCTGATGCTCTACATTCCTTACACATCACCTTAGACACTCATTTACATCCCTGCACTGTTCCCTAAGCACTGCTGACACTACCACAGCTCAGCTCTCCACTCCAGCTACACTAAGGTATAGGAATAATGTGAAAGGAAGCACAAAAGCAGAAACGAGTGGAAACTGACGGCTACACACCTGAGCAGAGTAAAATGCTCTATTTGTGTTCTCTGTTAGTTGCTGCTTTGTCAAATGCATTTTAGAAAACTGAATCTGATGACTATAGTCCCAGCTTTACATGGTGAAGTTTTAGAACATTTTTTTTTTTTTATTAGCAAGTGCCTTCAGGGATGTCTCAGTCTCTGGGGATATTCTTCACTGTTTCCTTTTCCTGTTGAGGAAAGCAGGATACTCCCTAGATCCTACAAGTCACTTAGAATTTAAAAAGAAGTTCACTTCAATGGAAGTGAAACATGATGCCTGCAGCCTAAATCTTTCTACATTTCTTTTATAGTCAGGGGAGACGGACACACTTATCTAGGGCAATGGTTAGAGCACCTGCAGATGGGTTCCTGTTCAAACAACCCCAAGCTGAAGCCTCCTTCTGCTCTGGCTTCTAGAGAAAACCTATGGACACAAAACTTCAGTTTTTGTTACTTTCTCTGGTCCTTGATAGTATGATCTCAAGGATCTGATCTGACAGAGACATTTTGTTAAGAACTTTGATGAATGAGCACTTTCAGAAAACCATGGCTCAATAGTGTTTAATTGCTGAAACCACACGGTGTTTGTGCAGCAGTCATCTTCCACAAAGATCAAGTCCCATGCAGTAACATCTTTAATGTAGTCACATAAGCCTGAACAGAATTATGATCTATAGTACTTCTGAATAAGTTTCAAGAAGGGGGAAAAACTTCTGTAATTCTCTGTCTTCCTACCCTATATAAAATGAAGACAAGAGAGATAAGTTTAATGGAAATCCTTCACAAATACACACCTTATATAAAGTGAGTGTGAAACAGAGCATCTGGTTGCCCTGAGATGGCTCCTGTGAATGGAGTCCACTTATCCATTCTCGTTGATCCAAGCAATGGACATTTATCAGTGCTTCATATCAAATATTATTTTAAAAGCTAATTTTGCAAGAATATAATGGATGAAGTAAGTATGCTAAGTATCTTTTAAAAAAGCATTTAGGCTGTATTTTCAATTTATTTTTATCAAGATGGCCCAAAGGCTCAAAACTCACCAACTCTGTTCAAAACGTGGCATGGAACAGATTTCCTACCATTCAAATTATATCAAATATCATTCTTCACATCCAAGACAAGTGCCATAGAACAGAATGTTGACAACTAAGATGCATACAAGGAGAAATGTGTACAATAAAGTTAACCTGCAAGTCCTGAGGTCATTCATCTGGAAAGTTGCAAAGTTTTGATCTGTTCATTATTTTAATAATTTCTGTTGAACTTAGTATGTCATAACCCTTCTACATGATATTGAAAAAAGGTCTGATTTTTATGTTCAGCCATTCTATTCCATTTGTTTTTTGATTTGTTTCCATAACAAACTCTATAGATTTAATCTTTTTTAAGTTAATTTACCCACACTCAGGAAATAAGGGTAAAGAGCTGCACCCTGCAATAATCAGGAGTATAGAAGAACAATTAAGGCAAAAAAACCACTGGCACTGATTTTCATATGCCAGCCTACATCTCCGAGATGAAACCTACACCTCACAGAATTTGTCAAAAGCTTCTGCAGTGTTTTGCTGTATAATGAATTATGCTGTGAAGTAAGAGATCCTTCAGGTCTGTGACCTCTGATGGGAAGATTGAAAAAATGAAACACTGCATAGTATCTACAAAAATGCAATAGAGATGTCTAAAAGTCTTAATATGATCATGCACACTGTTATTTCCTATAAAGGAACTGCCCAGCATTATTTAGCCATTTTGCAATGGCTGAATGCTTTTTTAAGAAAGAGCAAACATTTTTTCAGACAGAAAGTACATTTTTTAAAATTCAGGTTTTACCTTTCCATGGCTTCAAATCTCATCCCAGTTAATCGCTTAACTCTGTGGCTCCCAGGAAACTGCCGCCTCAGTTCCTGAAGACAAAACTATACAAAGAACCAAAAATACTATTGTGAATATAATTATCTTCACAGAAGCTAGAAGAAGAAAAAAACATTAAAAAATGGACTTCACTCATAATTCAACTATCTACCATCCCAGTTCTGAGTAAAAGTAAATACCAATTTTTGAAACAAGCAATAAAATGCCTTGACAAGGAGAAAAGTTGGAAAATGAAATTCTGTCTGTTAGGTGACTGATTTTAAGAAGTATCTTCCATACAGGGCATTAGATTGTCAGGCCCCCTTGGAAATAGTTATGCTCCCAGAAAATTACACTCACCTACTAAAACAGCTCTGGCACTACTAAAACTTGAATTCTATTTAGTTGCCCCAGAGTAACACAAGACAGTAAAAAAAACAAAGACGGTAAGAGCTTAAGTGATACTTCTTTAATAAATGGATATTTCACAATGGAACAAACTATGCTAATATAATGCTCTGTGTTTATTTTTAAAATACAACTTTGAAATCCAAAGAAAATGTTTGCCACTGGCTTGGGTACAGCCTGCTGGCAGAAGAGGCATAATTTTTAACTCCTGAAATCAATGAGACACCTAGGATGGATAAAAAGAATTCATCAGGCAGATTTTTCTGGATTAGCAGAGAATATTTGGTAGAGGGCCTGAGTCACAACTTCCCCACAGTAAGCTAAGTCATAACCGTATCATGGACATGGCTATTGTGAAGTTCCTAACTGACTCATGACAGTGGGAGGCAGGACAGTCCATAGGCTCTCAAAACAGACCAGTGGTGTGCATCATGTTAAAAGCTTCATGCTGAATCCTCTTCTAGGCACTTATTTATGCAACTCAACTTAGGAACTTGTTCTTCAAACATAAGGTTCTTAGCAGAGACCTACATAATCTGTTCCAGCTCATCAAATCCACTGGTCAAAGGACAAAGTACAAATCAGTAACAATTAGGATCCCTTTTTGTTTCTGTAGATAAACAGGTTGCTAAAGCATATCCAATAGGAATATCTGCATCTCTCCTAGATGCTAAGAAACAGAAAAGAGAAATGCAACAGTGACCAAAGTTGTGATGCTTAGCCTCAAGCAAGAACAGACTATTTTCATCACAATTAACTTGACTTGCAATGAATCAAGATACTAACAATGCAATTTCATGCAGAAAGGCTCAGGTTCAGCACAGAAATTGTTTACTGGAACTTTGAGTGATGTCTAGGTGAACTGCTGTTGCTCTAGTCATAAAAAAACTACATGTACTTAGCAGTATGTTACATGATGACTGAACTTTTCCTGTCTCTTAAGAATGGTCAGACTGAACTCTGACCATTCTTAAGAGACAGAAAAAGTTACATGAAACTCCAGAAAAGTAGATATATTCCAGCTTTTAAAACCCAGACAACCCTGTAGACATTAAAAAGAACTTTTGCATACAATAAATCCATCCTGTGGTCTAGTGATCAGTGAACCCTGAAGGACAGTGATTTTTATAAACACATGTACTATTTTTCTCCAAAAAAAAGTACAAATAAAAAATTATAACATTTGCAATACTAAAGTCCACAATCTGTAGATAGGCTTTTACATCTAAAAAATCCTCATTGACAATATGAAAGTAGTGCTCAAGTGCAGGAGTAATGCAAGATGAGAATTGCTCACATTAGATCTCGTTACACAACCATTACTCAACTGAATACAGCAGTCCAGGGGTCACAATAAACTCCTGTAGATTAAGCTATCAGACACAATACAGTGACAGGAAAAGTTGTAGGAAAGTCATGAACAACTCATTGTAACACTGATAAAACCAAAAGCACATTAATAAACTACACCAGCTATATCTTCAAAATGTTCTGGACTCAGCAGCACTGAATGTCCTCTTTTTAAACTGGGATTTATAATCCCCATAATAATTTATTTTATTGAGGACCTGTTTTGCACCACGTCAGTAAACGATCTACTTGTGAGATTTTCTCGGTTACAATGGCAAACACAATTTGCATGTGAAACTTAACTTGCACTTCATTTGCTTTCTGAATTTTTAAACATCAGACAAAGGCCAAAAAATATAAACCTGGACTTCAGCAGGTAAAACACTAGTAATGCAACTGCTGCCAACAAAAGGTGACTGCACTAAACCACCTGTGTGAACTGACTGCCTGGCTGCAGCAGGGGCATGCATTACACATGGATTTTTGGTGCAGGACAAAAAGGGCAAAGTAATAAATAAGGAAAGAAAAAGAAAAAATGAAAAGTCATAGGAATTACTCTGAAAACTACCTCAGCTTCTCATTTGGAGTAGATACCTATCCCCCTAAGCAAAATGCATCCCAGCTATCAAAAGCTCACTGCTAAAAAAACAGAAAAGCCAAAACTGTTTGTCTACTTTGGAGTTACAGCTGTAGTAAAATGCCACAGGTGATGTAAGCTTGTTCAAATTAACTACTTATTTATTATAAATTAATAAAATTTTTAAAAAAACCCTCTAAGTTTCCACCTATGCTTTTAATCTCATCAAGCTGCATACAAAATGTTGCATTCCCTCATCTCAAGCAATATTCCTTAAAGGACATAGACACTGAAATTTAAACTCCCTGCTAGGGTTAGTAAAAACAAAGAACGTTTCACAACTGATCTTTCAACACTGGCTCAGTCAACAATTTTGTGAAAGTCTTCTTTAAAAGACCCTGAAAATAAAGACCAAATCTGTTTTACATATAAATCAGGACACAAAAATGTATTTATTTAAAGAGTAAGTCTATTTGTTTTTGTTTAAACAAACAGCTATACTACAACAGTATTTTCTTCTGAGGGACAAAAGAGAGGGAAGTTCAGTTGGGTTCACAAGTTCAAAGTCTTGTAGTACATTTTCCAGCATATTCCATTTCAACATATATATATATACATATATATACATATATATGGCCAGATAACCCTGTCTAGTTCTGCCTACTTTCAAACTGCCCTTCTCCAAACTTCATCCTCTAGTCTGACCACTTGCAGTAAGTTTTACCAAAATGACATCACATGAACCTCAAAGATTTTATGAGGTATTTTGTCATCTGACAGAGAACAAGGCACTGGAGGAGTAGTTGTGGTGAAGGATCTGGAGCCCTGAAAATGGCTTTTTACCTAGGATAAGCTCAAGCTTGATGGCTTTCAGGGCACAAGGTAAGCCTCTGTTTTCTTCTGACTGTTTTGTGAAGGAGGGGTGAAAAGATTAACATTTTCCTGTAAGACAAACTTTTGCCTCTTTCTGTTTTTGCCTTTAAAGGATCAACTAAGCTGACTGGGTTGCTTTGTTTGTTTCAGTGTCTTTTTTTGTTTTTAATTTAACAAACAGGTTACAGTTCAAAATAAGTTAATTCTATCTCAATGGTTATTTATATCATTCAAATAAATCTGCATACAAATTGATTCAAATATCCATTAACAATATTTTTATCAACAACCACCAAATAACTTGGATTGCAATGGACTTTTGGAGATCACCTGCTCTGAATCCCCACTCAAAACAGAGCCAGTTTCTAAGGGAGTTCAAAGCCATATCCCAATCTATTTTTACGCATTTCCAAAGGAGATTTCGCAGCTTCAATGTGCCATTTGTCATAAAGCATGCAATAAATTTTTCATAATATGTAAGTGGAATTGCCTTTGTTACAGCTTATGCCCACATTTGTCTTTTGTTGCACACCTATGAAAATATGTGCCCAGCTTCTTTATACCTTCCTTCCCATCAGTATTAAAAAATCCCTTCTTGGCTTTCCTAGGACTTACCACAGACCTCCAGCCTTTTCTTATACACTATGCAGTCCAGCTCCTTATTAATCTTGAAGACCTGCTCCAATATGTCAGTGACTTTCTCTTATGGTAGCCAACATGACATATAATATATGTAAGATGGGTCATTTTACCTCAAAACATTCAGAAAACCAATATAATTTGAGAGGTTTTCAATAAACAAACCCTCTCTGTACAATATGGCAACTTCAATATTATTCTTGACCTTTAGCCCATACCAGAGTAGCTGTAAATATTTTCATGGCTATTGGAAGAGATGTGATCTGTCTAAACAAAAGTTATGCCTTAGACGAGGTAGGTGGTGGCAGTTTCTTCATAGCTGTGCACTTCTTGACAGATATTCTTTCTACCAGTCCAAGCCATGGAGTCAGAATATGCTGTAACTTCCAAAAACAATCTGGAAGAGACACCCAGGATGAATACATACAGTGTGAAAGCAAAGTCAGCTTGAAAACTTACCAGTGCCAAATCATCTCGACTACAGTCCAGGGCAGCAATCATCACCTGTTCATAAATTATCCAAACTGGACACAAAGAGACAATAAATGCAGATAACTGTTTTGGGTTTTGTTTAAGATAATAGGAAGCACCTATCATGTAAACAGGAATAGTTAATTCTGTCTGTACATTTTTCCCCTTCTACTCTCACAAATCATGGCTGAAACACAAACAAATTAAGAAACTGCTGGAATTAATCAACAACTTATTTAAGCAATTTAGCACTTTCAGTGCCAAAGTACTTTCTGATATCTTGAAAGACAAAAAAGCTCTTATTCTTTATTTTTCCCAACATCATAACTGCCATGTTCAAGACAGATCCCTGTGAGGACTTGCTTCAATCTCTGTCACACAGTTGAAGATCAGAAAATCATGCAAATAATATCTTAGTAACAGTTTCAAATTAAGTTTTCACATTGAAGTCTAAATACTAATATAGCACGCTAAGAGTTCTATCAGGTAATTTTTAGGGCTGTTTTCACTGCAGCATACATTTGGGAAAGAAATAAGCTCTTGGAATTCTGGAAGCCTACTAGACTAACAAAACAATATATATTTCATCAACATCAGCACATCCTGGAAGACAACATAAAAGCTGTTAACTAAAATACAGACTGAAAAAAGAAAACATAATCAGTCAAGGAAATTTTTAAAATAATGATTGTTTACTTACTGTCATCTCCAAGTTTAGATGCATATTCATTAATTAACTCTTCTCCAACATCCACTATCTGTTCACTGTTTCGGTAGTTTTCTTCCCTCCATTTCCTCATTTTATCACGCATATCTGTGGGCAAAGGGGAGAAAAAAATTGAGATTTTCAGATAGTAATGGCATTTGAATGTGCATATGATAGATAAGATACACATCTGAAGAATGTGATTAAAGAGCAACAGAGCTAAGAAAGTGATTTCTACTAAAATTAAAAACTACTAGAGAACAGATCTCTGAAACCTTATTACCCAAACTGTGCTCATGCTCTAACATTATCAATTCAACTTCTAAGTTAGCAGTCTCTCAGGACAATTACACATGAAATAAAAAAATGTATACCTGGTTATCCAATAAATAATAAAATTTATCCATTGTTAGCTAAAATAGGCTACAAGAGATTTCTCCTGAGTATTTTCACACATCTACAAACAACACTAAAGTTGCTTTTTTGCTACATGTGGATAAATTTTCACCTGAAATTTTAGAAAAAACATTAGAACTTCCACTCTGAAGGAATCTCCCCATTCCTAGAGAAAGGAGCTCCAATAAAGGAGCTTTGCATGGATGCAAAGGCTTTCTACACCATGGAAGTGTCCAAAAGTACAAAAAATATCACTGTTTACCTAGGCAATGTAGAAATGACAGTTTATTTTATTATTAGGATTTTTGTTTCAAGAGTACATTTCAGATCTCCAAGAAAGCAGGCATATTCATTAAGTCAGGTAGAGAACACTACCTTGCCTGAGCTTTATTTATCCTCTAGACCAGGAAATGGCTAATAATGAGATTTTATATACACATACATTTATCTAAGTATAGCTGTTCTATACATAAGAACAAATTTTGAGCAAACTTAAAAGAAAATAGTTTTCATTACCAGATAGTGGCTTTACTAATAAGAAGGTACCAGGATAACTGTTGCTAGTATTTATTTTAAACTTTACAACAGCTGAAAAAACAAATACAGCGATATATCTAAACACTGTCAGTTTTTCTTGCACTTCACAACACAGAGTTAACATAAATGACAGTTAAAAATTAAGCACTGAAAGTTGTTCCATCTACCTGAAGTGATCTCGGATCGCTCATAAGACTGTTATTGTGCTACATTTTGTATTTTGAAATTCAACCAAAACCACCACAGGGTTACATTTCATATACATGGGCAAACTTAAATGGTTCTAGACATATGATGGTCCCTGGAAATTCAACGTTAGACGGCAAGAATGTGAGTGAACACAAACATTCACAAAAGCTGACAAGCTAAACGCCTAAAAATAAATAAGCTGTCTGATTTCCACCCACTCATTTACTTGGAAATTATCAATGCCTTCATTCCAGTGTGATTCCAAATGGAACAGTGTCTGAATTATGTATTAACAGAAGGTACATCTACCATTCCTCACACAAGTACATTTACAGCAATGGAAAAAACCTCTAGGACAAAGAATAGAACATCAGCTGATGAATGAAACATTTATTAATTTTAAAAAACCCTGAATTTTCTGTAAAAGGTAGAAGAAAGAAAACACTAAGAACTGCAGTAAAATTATACAAGTCTTTTTACAATGTTGTCAAACAATGAATTTTTTTACTAAGAAATCTATCAAAAGAGACAATAACAACTCAAGTCTTGGAAACAATACAAGGCTGGGGAGACATAATTAGGGATTTTAGAAGAAAAAGACAAGTAAGATAAAGAAATGTCTACATTTTAATTAAAACTTCTGTCACCTATAGGCTGGTACTGAGCAATTGATATATTTGTTTTTAGACTTGGGTTTTTCTAAATTGGTACTTAAGGCAGAGGTAAATCAAAATGGTACAAGGTCTAAGGAACAGAGGCACCTGGGACAATGTTTGCTTTTGCCTAAAATCATGCAAGAAATCTACCGCAAGCCAGGAGATGCAACCTGTGTTTCATTTTTGTGTCTAGTGTCAGTTCATTTGGCCTGAGCAACCAGGTATGAAATAATCCTCCTCTAATTACCTACACTTCCATTCATTAATTGGATCGTAGTTATCAAGTCCTTGATATCTAAAAGCACCTGATTAAATGAAGGAAATCACCACTTTGGGGCAGGCAGAAATTGCAAATTCAAGAATATCTCCTTGGCATATTGCTGCCACCATGGCAGTCGCTCAGGGACCCCGCAGGCATTATATTTCCAGAGATCATTTGTATATTGATTCTCTGTTACAAACAGCAAATCTTCACCCACAGCCCACCTCTGTGTATTCTCATCTGGCAGGTGCAGGCTGAGGCACAGGTGTCATGCTGGATGCTGCAGATGCTGCCTCTAACCCTGGCAACTGTGCTGTCAAAAGGGCTTCAATTAAAAAAAAAAAGAAAAGAAAAACAGCATCTCACCTTTGCCTGTTATAGTCCCATAAATCCATATATAAAACCCAGAGTAAACTGATCTGACCCTTTGATTACAACTGAAAATTAGGAATAGCTAAAAGAAAGCAAAGACAGCACAGAACACAACAAAGCTATATCAGAAAGAGTTAATTGCAGAAAGACTATTACAGAGATTAAATGCTACACTGTTTCCTATTTCCTAGAGACTTGCTATACAAACTGAATATTAATTCATTTTCTAAGTCACAGAAAGGGAGTTTGTCACCTAACACTAAAGATAGAAGGGCTTGATTTTTAAATTAATTTGGAATTTTCTCGTTTTGTATGTAACGTTTTCCCAGATACACATTTACAAGAAATACACACACTGGTAAACTTCACCTTATAAAGCATTTTATGGTATTTTCAAAAGTGACAAAGAGTTCCTTGAAAAAAGTTTCACATGAACATGGCAATGAAAAGTTTTAAAGTGTTACTATTGAAGAAGTGCAATTTTTAATACAGAAAATAGAAGTACAAATTTAATTTAAGTTACAGATAACTTAAGCAAGGGGCATTCAGAGCTAATAAAAATCTAAAAAAATACTTCTTCACTTTTTCAATTTATATCAAAAGAAATCTAGTTTAAAGAATATACCATTCCTGTCTCTTTTTCATTTTTCTAACCACTTAGAAGAATTACTGACTGAAACAAGAGTTGTCGTGACGGCCTCAAAGATCCCCACAAAGCTCAGCAGTGACAGCCGAAAGGCACTGCTTCCCTTTAGCAGGGTGTGATGTGTTTAACATCATTATGCTGCTGTGCAAGGTTAAGAAAAGAAAACCTGGCTCATTCTGTCCAATTCTGACAATATGTAAGATGCATTTTCAGTGAAAGTCAACTGTTATTGAACTGCTGTCTGTTTGCAGATTGTGCTACTTTTACACTTGTGTACTCCAAAATCTGCTCCTAAAATTTAGGTGTTTTTTTAGTATTTCCACTCATGGGACAAATTCCTCTTTAATGTATCATTTAAAATATGATAAATATTTATTCTACGAAGTTCTACATAGCTTAAGAAAGTCCTAGTAAGAGGCTACACATCACCAGGTACCAAGTGATGTGCAAACCTACTACATCACACTCCTTGGCTACACCCTCAGTTTTTGGCTTCTTGTCACTCCACATAGTTTCTTTTTTTATGAAGGAACAGGAAATATGCCATTTTCTCTAGAATAATTAGAACCAGTATTAAAAAAAAAAAGGAACAAGATATCACCTTTGTCTCAAGTAAATAAGCGTTACTGTAAAATATATGTTACATAAAAATATATAAGTTCCTCTTTCAATACCACTGCACTCTGTGGTATTGGATCATCTAAGCCCATTGATCAAGACCATGAAGTTGAACAAGATGTTTTCCTTCTACACAGATTTCTAAGTATACTTTAAAGCTTGAGATACAGCAACAAAGTAAAGAAAGAAAAAATAAAAACCACAGCTCCCACACTGGAAAACCCAGTTATTTTCAGTTATCTTTCCTAACCACCTGTACCATGCCATGTACCTAAAAAAAAATTAACCATGGTTAAACTCCTAGCTCTGTCTCAAAGAACCTGAGTGAAAAGCAAAGCAAGGTACAAACTATTTAATTTGTTACATGTTTTTCTTCTTTCCTAACCTTGAATTGCAGATTCATCTTTAACCAATATGTACGTATAAAATGTCTTGTTTAGAGACGCCTGGGTATATAAAGGACATATGAACCATATACCTAGTTTCACATAAATTAGGCATTTTAGAGATCATTCAAAATGAGCAACATAAAATTCCTAGAACTGTGCTCAAGCTCTTTGCTAGGAACTGGGTCACAACACTGCTGGGATCACCTCACCCATGAAAAGCTACGTTGCATCAGGATCTGTTAAAGCTCACACAGAGAAAATAGAAAAGCTATCTTTTTTAAGAAGAGTCCTTCCATAGTCTGTTGCAGGACTCCTTTTACACTTTACTTTTCATCTCTTGTAATAGAGAAAAAATAATACAGAATATTTCAAATGTGTGCTTCCAAAGTGGAGACAGTCCCTTGTACCAACACACACCAGCCTTACATTTGGATGAACAATTGAAGAGACTAAGAAGTCGATAGATAAAACTCATAAGCTGGTCCTCTGAAATTTCTCATTCAACCCCATCCATACATGAAATTCTACAGCTAGCACAATGCCACAACTGTCAATCAGAATTCTTGGAAACAAAATGTGGAGGTTATTTCTAAGAGTAGGAAGCTCACCTCAGTATGAATTAGCCAAATCCAGAAGCATTAAGCTTGAATATCCTACATCTGGCCTCTATGTTAGAGTATAAACATACACTCTCCAACACCCTGGGCCAAAACAATCTGGGGCTAAACATACACAGACAAGTTCACAGTGTGTGTTGCCCACCCTGTGAAAAAGCTCATTGCTCTTTTCCGTCATTGATACTCAAGAACAATCGGGAAAATAAAACCAAAAAAACCCACAAAAAGCCATAAACAACTAAGTCCCTGCATTTTGTAACAACATCTGGTAAAGAATAATAAAAACTGAAAAAATTTTCAACACAAGGTGGTTTAGGGCAACTTCTGTGAAAATCTTAACAGCAACACCAGTAATGATCTATATGATCTCCTTTCAAGCTGAGCTTTACAAGAAAAGATAAAAAAGAATGGTCAATCAAGGTTTTCCCAAAGTTTATCCTGTTAGCTACAAAATCAAACTAAGCATTAATTAATGACTGGGGAATTATTCTACTGCTCAATTATTTCTTCACAGATTGGCAGTACATAAATGAAAACCCAAGATGACACAGCTTCTCTCTATGTTATCTTCTCTACACTATAATGTTTGCAGTGCATGGTACATAGCTAAAGGTTCCCCTTTATGGTCAAAATTGTTACTATAAACCTTTCATTTATTCTTGATAGGAGACTGGAAAGGGCTTGAGTGCTGTCTTGAGCTCACACATTAATACCGGTTATGGAAAAATAACCACTGAGAATGTCAAGTAAAGCTCAGACATTATTGCTATATGAAAAATAAATCACCATTATGATCGAACACACGAGAAAGCTGTAAAGACCCGGAGGACGGGATTCTCAAAAACTTTTGTTACTTAAGACGTTCTTGAAGTTTCCCCACAAATGCTTATGACCTAGTTTTACTTATTTTCAGTTCACCGAAAGATGAGCCATGACGCAAACTGCGGACCCTGCCAGACCACTCTTGCCGGTAAGCGCTGTCCCCAAGGGGGAAGGCGGGCAAGCGGCGACGCCGCGGCCGCCGCCGTGCCCCGGGGACGCGGGATGGGTCCCTGCGGAGCGGACCCAGGGGAGCCCAGGGGAGCCGAGGGGAGGCTGGCCCGCCCCAGGGGCGCTCCGGGCCAGGTGCGCCTCACCGTCCGGGGACCTGCGGGCACCGAGGAGCCGAGCGCAGCTCGCCGCTTTGGCGGCCCGGCTGCCCGCAGCCCCAGGAGCCGGGCGGCGGCTCCGCGCTGCTGTTCCCCAGGCCTGGGCACGGCCTCCCGGCGCCGGCCCGCGCCCGCCGCGCTCCGGGGGCGCCGCCCCTCCCCGCGGCCGGGGGCCGGTGGGGCCGGCACAGCCCCTGCCCGGGCGGGGACCGCCGGCTGCGCGGCGTTACCTTCCCAAGTCACGTCGTACATCTCCGACACCTTCGCCATCTTGGCGGCCGCCGTGACGCAGCGCGGTGACGGCTCCGGCCGTCATTGGCGGAGGGCGGGAGCGGGGCCGGCCCGGCGGCAGAGCCGGCGGCGGTGCGCGGCCGCCTGATGCCCGCAGCGCTCGCTCGGGGCTCCTTCCGTGCCCGCCCTCGTCGCCCCGGCGGCCAGAGAGAGCCTCGGCCCGCTGGAGGGGAGCCCCCGAAGGGCCGGAGGTTCAGGCATCCCGCGCCTGGCCCGCCGGGCCTTGGGCTCCGTTAGTCCTTGCTGGCGTCGGGAGCGCACTGTGGGGCCCCGCGTGGCCGCCGCCCGCGGCGCTCCGCGCCTGTCCCGCCCGTGGCACCGGGGTCAGAATCTCGGAGCCCAAACTGCAGGTGGCACTAAGCGCTGCACGTTAATTCCGTGTGTTACCGAACGTTACAAACTGCCCAGGACCAGTTCGCATGGCATGAGCCGTGTCTTGAACACACGCCGGGCGCAGAGGTGCCCGGTGTGGTTTGGGTTCAGCGTGAGAACTGCCAGTATTTTTCCTGCCCCTGGCATCCTGGAGAGAGGCACGGACCGTCAAGGGTGAACCATCGGTTTCTCTGTGCCTGGTTTGACACTGGCCCATCGCCAGGCACCCACGAGAGTCGCTTGCTCGCCCTCCCGGGCCACAGCTGGGCAGCAGACATAGAAAAAAAAAAAATTAACAAAATGTTCATGAGTGAGATAAGGACCAGGAAGAACACTTCAGTCAAAACAGTCTCAGCTTTAAGGTTGCAACGTGAAGCGTGTTACTAACAGAATCAGAGGAGGATAATGAGAAGTAAAATAAACTCTTAAAACAACTTTTTCCCCGCAGCATTCCCTCCTTCCCACCGACAATGGAGGCAGACAGGGCACGGGGGTTTGGTCAATTCATCACCAAGATTCTCTTCCGCTGCTCCGGGAGAGGAGTCCTTCCCCATGGAGTCCCTCCCACGGGAGACAGCTCTCCGTGAAATTCTCTGGCGTGGGGCCACTCCCATACCATACCTGCTGCAAACGTGAGTCTCTCCTACAGGCAGACACTGCCTCCAAAACTTCTGCAGCGTGGGTCACTCTTGCACGGGGTGCAGTCCTCCAAGGACTCCTGGGAGCAGGGTCCTCCACACCGGCTCTCCCAGCCCTGGAAAGCAGCCTGGATAACAGCCCCCTCCAGGCATCCACCCGCTCCGGCATGGGCACCTCCCCATGGGCTGTGGGTGGATCTCTGCGTCCCCTGTGGATCCCCACGGGCTGCGGGTGGATTTCTGCATCCCCCATGGATCCCCACGGGCTGCGGGTGGATTTCTGCATCCCCCGTGAATCCCCACGGGCTGTGGGTGGATCTCTGCATCCCCCATGGATCCCCACGGGCTGCGGGTGGATTTCTGCATCCCTCGTGGATCCCCACGGGCTGCAGGGGCACAGCTGTTTCACCATGGTCCGCACCACAGCCTGCAGGGGAATCTCGGCTCCAGTGCCTGGGGCACCTCCTGCCCTTCCTTCTCACGGGCCTTGGTGTCCCCATGTTGTTTTCCTTCACATGTTCTCACCTCCACTTCTTCTCTGACTAGAAGAAAAACCAGACTTTGTATTGATTTCCTTCTGAAATATGTCATCACAGAGCTGTTACCAGCCTCTCTCATGGGGCCTGGTTTTGGCCAGCAGCATCTCCATATTCAGAGCCATCAGGGAAAGCTTCCAGCAGCTTTCCACAACAGCCATCTCTGTGGCCCCCCCGCTACCAAAAACCAGGCTGTGCAAAACCAATAAACTCTTCATGTGCCCCAGATACCCGACGGGCAGTCAACCAGCACAGTGATCAATTTCTGACAATTGGTCAGGGAAGCCCTGAGGGTTTCTATAGAGACAGGAGTGGGGCTACCAGTGCCCACCTCTGTGTTCTCTGCACTTTTTACCTTCTGGCATCACAGCTTCTGCTGTGGAGATGAAACGTTTCTTCGTAAAAGAGGCTCCCAATTTCAATACTGTATAGTTGGTAAGAAATAGATTTAGCTGAGATATTGAAGAAAAAAAGTAGCGATGGATTGTCTCAGCATCTGTCCCTCTCACTGGCATGCCCTGCACTGATTGACTCTGCGGGCAGTGGGGGCCACCTTCCCGATCCACGGGTGGCAGGGACGGCGGCTTGTAGGTCCGGAGCGACCAGACCCGGGAGATGAATGGCGATGAGAACAGAAGCAAATGAGTCGTCCTTTTGGGGGGATCCACAATCCACGTTTATTAGGGAACTCCAAAGAGCAACCTTAACTCGGGGGGATGCCCACCATAAGGCGCCGAGGGTGTTGTTAATGGGGTAGCAACAAGGGTGACACACAGGGGAAGGATCCAATGGGGAAGGGAGATAGGAGGGAACCCCAGAGACCAGCACATCACTCGAGGCCTTGATGGAACTTTCCAGATGGAGAGCAGAGGCCTCCGAGCGACAGACAGGCCCCAGGGTGGGGTCAGGGGAATAACTGCAGAATTTAATGCAGGGTGGGTGGAGGAAGGGAGGATTGACAGGAGGAGGAGGAGGAGGAGGAGGAGGGCAGGACCATTTAACATAAAGGGGGGAACAGGAAACAACCATCTTAGGGGGAGAACCTAAAAACACAACCCAACAATGGATTTTTAACTTCATGTATACTAAAGAAATTGATTTTAGAAAATATCACCAGAAACTTAATTGTCTGACATTTAATTCTGACAATATCTTGTATGGGAAATCTCTCAGTCAAGCTCAAAATCAATCCCCTAGCTCCATCAACAAATAAACCTTAGTATCAAGAATTCTCTCTGTATTTATGTTCCTCCTCTGACTAGAATAAACTACTAATTCTTAATACTATCTACAGTGTAATTACATATCACAACTTTGACAGCTAAAAGGCCTCATGTAGAATTCAAGTGGTGGTCTAGAAAGATGGGGGGTGCCTGATTTTTCTTCTCATAGTGTATGAATAGGAAACTGATATTCTTGTTCTATGTGTAAAGGAGTGAATACAGAATTATTATGATCCAGATGCAAAAAGAATTTAGCACACACCTGCTCCACACATTATGGGTAATACTGAAATAGCTGAGGTAAAAAGAAAAATTAACTTGGAAGGTTCAGTGCTGCTGGAATGCCTAATGTGGGACAGACAGAACTTTTAAGCATATAAAAATCCAATATTTTGGTCCTTTTAAAAGCTCTGTCAGCTATCATCTAACGCTGAAGGAGCTGAAATTTCAGAAATGTGTGTTTGAAGCATTTGGGAGGGGTTTGGACTTTTGGTTCCATGCTTGTGCTCCATGCTTGTGCACCTGCCCACAACTTTGTCTTGGCAAGAGGCAGGCAATGGTACACCACAGGCACTCAGTCCGGTTACTGTTCTCCGTGATCTCTCTCCTAGCTAGATTTAGACAATTCCCTAGTTATGCAGTCCTTCACCTAACTGTAAGAGGAGACCAAGCCCTGAAGTTATGCACTGTAAGTGTTGCCTGCTGCCTTTCTTGGACGTGGTATCGAACGACTTGCCTAAAATCACATATGCTGTGTTCTGCCAAGCTCAAAGCTGACCCTTCCACTGCATAGCTCTGCTCTTACTTTGGAGCAGAAGCCATCCACACTCACCAAGAGACGGAATTACTGTTACAATATCACATTATGCCAGATACTGTTATAGTTGGAAACAGAAATGGTTTTGGTATTAAGCTTTTTCATCTTGGAAACTAAAACAGTGGTTTTCAAAGCTGTTTTCTGATGCCAAGGATCTTCATCACTTAATTCATAGTGTTTTGTTAATAAAGCTTAAAATGTTCTAAAAAGGGAATAGTCGTGTGAAATCTCTTTTCTGGATCTGTCATTTTCTGCTCTTCTGTTATTTTCTGCCATTTCTACAAGAACCAAGTAGGAAGGCAGGGATCCCAATCTTACATAATAAGATGTAAATGCACAGGTTGTTTGAGGGCATTATTTTAAAGCACAGAAAACTCACCATCTACTTTATGTAGGTACCACAGCTAGTTCTACATTTCATCAAATAAAAAAAATAGGGTTTTTTTGTTTTTGTTTTTTTTTTCTCAGTGTGCTATTAAAAAAAACCTTTCTCTTTATTGTGAAACTAATCTGTGAGTTCGTTAATAATCCATTCAGAATTGCTGTTCAGGCAAATGATACTTGCAAAGCAAGAAAAACAGAATATTTTCATTTGCAGCTTACCAATGGAAGCAAAGTGTGGAAGTCTGTGTCCTGTGCATGAGATATGGGGTATATAGAAACATTCGGGCTCATCACCTAATAAATAGCATCTATTTTAGTTAAGTAATATTGAGGGATTTGTTTAGTAATCTAACAATGGTGGCATCCCTCAAGTAAGTAGAACATAGGAGAAAATAACTCCAGGACAGCCATGACGTAAGGAATAATGTGCACATGTAGGAGCCATGTATGTTGTGAATGAATAAAGTGAGAATTTATTCTCTCTGTGAATCAGTTATTCATTTGCTTGTTAAAATGCAAGATATGGATGAGCTTCATTTTAAGATATTACTGTCTTGTTTATTGATTCTAAAGATCAGTCCCAGAAATTAAATAAGTGAATTAAAAATATAGGGAATTTTAAAAAATTGAATAATGCTATTGAAGGCTTTAATGTAGGCAATTTGCCGCGCTTCCTCAGCCCCAGGTGCCCTTAGATCTTCCACTCTAGCCCCGGCTAGCTCTTTCCTGGGGCGAGTAACGGGCAAAGGAGGCACCTCCCGCGGCACCCTTGAAAGGGGTTTAGGAGGTGGCCTCGTGGGTCCTGACTCAACGCCGGCGATGCCTCGAAGGAGGAAGGAAAAGCCGGATCCAGCCTGGGGTAAACTCTTCTTTATTAATGGGGCCAACGGGGCCAAACACGGGGAAGACACACTAACAGGCTGGAAGCCCGGGCGGGGTTCGGACCAGACTTTTATGGGGTATGGGAGGGGTTGGTCATGAGGGAGAAACCAATGGGGAGCGGGGAAGGGAGTGGCTCCAGGGTGGGGTGATTCCGCCTGGCCCAATGGGAGAGGGTTATGGGAGTGACCCCAGGTCCTCGTCCAATCACTCGGTGCCCTGAGTGGAAGCTTCTGGAGAGAGGGGAAGGAACACCGAATGACAGACAAGGCACCTGGGAGGGGATAGGGGAATACTGACAGGTGCTGGGAAGGCGGGAAGGGAGGACCAGGCGGGAAAATGAGAACAAAAGAATGTACCAAGTAGGGAACAGGGGGGAAACCGGGACAAACTATTGGGAAATACAAATATATAAAATCGTATATAAAACATATGAAAAACGCACTACCACATCTCCCCCTTTTTTGTTTAAAAAGAAAGAAAGGAGAGGGAGGTAAAACATAAGTCTTTTAAACGGGGGAGTTAGAGTCCTCAGCTCTTTCATCGAACCAGATGTTTTCGTTCGGGCGCTCTTCTGGTGGCTGCTCTTCTTCATTGAGCGGCTGGAGCTCATGTGGGTCGGCTAAGGCAGCGTGGTTTACATTGATGGTGTTGTTCAGGGCCCTTATTAACAGTTTTTTGATCACGCTGAAGCCGACGATAAAGATGATAAGTCCTAGCAGCAGCATTATGGCCGTCTGTATTAAGGAGCGGATCCACCCAGCGAGGCCCCATCCTTCGAAGAGGGAGTCCAGCCATCCGGCGGACTCCTTCTGGATGTGATGGATCATCTCCTGCATTCGAGAGATGGAAGTCCGGACGTCCTCAGCCTTCGATGTTAGATTCATACAACATAAACCCGCGAACTCCTCGCAACGATGATTGTGGAGTAATAAAAGAAAATCGATGGCGGCTCGGTTTTGGAGGGTGGCCTGTCTCGTTGTTTCCTCATCTGTAAGGAGGTTGCTAAGGGCAGCTGATGTAATATTTGCTTGTTTTACGACCCAGCATTCAAGTCTGGCCAATTCGTTGAATGCTTGAGCAATGGACAACCACGGAAGAAATGCGGTGGTGACCACGCTCTTCATTTTAGACCAATGTGTAACTTCGTCCTTGCAATTTTCATCCAAATCTACAAGATCCGTGTCTCTCTTTTTGCGAGCCAATTGACCTGACTGATTTAGGGCTTTCCAATGAGCTATGTGAGTTTTGTTAGGCGTAAACAAGCTCAGTTGCCCGAATGTGCATGGCCCTCCGACCAGGTGAGGGGGGATGCCTGCCCACGCTCTGTTACCACAAATTAAAAACACACCCTTGGGGAGAGCGTGGGGTTGGTTGTCGGGGGTGGAAAAGCCAGGGATATGAAGGACTTGGTCGCACCAGTTTTTGGCAAGGTACTCGGGGATGGTTTGAACTATTTCTCTTTTAGGGTAAGCAAAAGGGTTATCAGAAACAAAGAAATGAATACAAGTGTAGGCCAGGGAGGATCCGAGTAATTCTAATTCTTCAGGGTCCTTTTCTATTAGGGGGAGTGCTCCAACCCACTTCCTCCAGAGCTCAGGCTTCTTCATGGTGTGAGTGAAGAAGATACTGGCTCTGGATTTGGTGGGCGGAGCGGAGGCATTCGGGGGTAGGGTAAAGGGAAAGCTTTTTAGGGGGTACGGGATCCCCACGAGACAGGAGAGGAATGGGTTGGCGGCAGAGGAAGTCGATAAACATAAATGATCCTGATTTAATGACTTAGCAAGGGTTGTCCAAACGTTGGCGGGTGGCTGAGGAACGATCCAGGAATGCAGGAGATGCGGGGCGATGGAGAGGCCCAGAAGGATGAGGCACAGTGATGGCGTCATGCTGGGTGGATCGGTGGTGGGGTGAGCTCTGAAAAACAACTGAAACAGAAATTAATATTTGTAACGGGGAAGGTCCATACGCCAAAGAAAGAGGGACTCCATGGAGCCGAGGAATGGTAGGGGGAGGTCATATGAGAAGGACTCGGGGTCAGGGGAAAAGGACCTTCTCCGCCTACGGAGGGCGGCGTGTCCCACCTGAGGACTGGACGGTCTATTGTTGGTGGTTTTTGGAACGTAGGGCCGGACGAACTTGGAAGGGACCCATCTTAGGCCTGAGGGCGTGGACACGCAAGCGTATCCCCGTCCCCAGGTGACTAAGTCATAGGGTCCCTCCTGCCGCCAGGTCTCAGGATTTTTGATGAGCACTGGCGGCTTTTCCCTGACCCGGCTCTGCTCTGACGCGCTAAAGTGCCTCACTATAGGTGGGTTGAGGCAGTTAAATGAACAGTTAAGAAAATTTAACGTAAACAGGGCTCGGGACAACTGGACCTGGGGGGACTCGTTCTTGGATGCTGAAAGTTGTTGCTTCAGCATCCGCTTGATGTTCTGGTGAGTCCTCTCCACCACCGCTTGACCTGAGGGGGAATAGGCGATGCCGGTCTTGTGTTCTATCCCCCATTGCTGCAGGAAGCTGGCAAATTCCCTGGAGGTGTACCCGGGGGCATTGTCAGTTTTGATTAATTTGGGGACGCCCAGCATAGAGAAGGCCTGGACTAGGTGTTTTTCAACGTCCTTTGCCCTCTCCCCTGTGTGGGCAGAGGCGAAAACTGCCCCAGAGAAGGTGTCCACAGAGACATGGACGTACTTCTGCCTCCCGAAGGAGGGGACGTGAGTAACGTCCATTTGCCACACCTTGCAGGACTGGAGACCCCTGGGATTAGCCCCTGCGCTCACCGATGGTAAGGGGAGCGACTTACAGGACGGGCAAGTTGCCACGATGGCCTTGGCCTAGTCCCGGGTTAGGCGGAACTCCCGGACCAGACCAGGCGCATTTTGATGGTGGAACTGGTGGCTGATCTTCGCCTGTTGGAACTTTTCCGGGAGTGGCGCCAGCTGCACGGGGGCGGCAGCGAGAGCATCGGCACGCCGATTGCCCTCGGCTAAGAACCCCGGCAGGTCGGTGTGTGACCGTATGTGCATCACATAGAAAGGTTGCTCTCGGTGGGAGATTAGCCTAACCAGCTTAGAGAGCAAGTCATTGAGGGCCTCGTTGGTAACACCCTGCAGGATGGCATCCTGTGCCCTAGATACTACACCTGCAACGTATGCCGAATCGGTGACCAAATTAAAGGGTTCAGAGAACCGCTCAAAAGCTCTGACGACTGCGGCCAACTCAGCTACTTGAGGGGATCCCTCCACCACAGCGACATCTTCCTCCCACCGCTGAGTCTGAGGATCCTTCCAAGTCACCACTGACTTGTGGGACCCTCCGGACGCGTCAGTAAACACTGTCAGAGCTTTCAAGGGTTTTTTACTCTGAATCCGTGTTGTTTTTAGCTCAAATTGAACATCCGAATCAAAAATTTTGTGGGCCGGTCTCAAAACAGAAATTTCACCTGTGTAGCTATCTAGAGCAAACTGCAAGGACTCGTTCTCTCGCAGCAGGTGTTCCAACATGGCCTTTGTGAATTGGCCCGATTCCAATTTTAGAGGTATGTGTATGCACTTAAAGTCAACACCCGCCAACTCCCGGATCCGCATTCGGGCTTTGCGGATCAGTTCCGCCACCAGTTCTTGTGGCTTTGTTAACCTCTTGGACCGCGTGTGGCTCAGGAATACCCACTCTATGATAGAGAGTGGGTCCCTTTTGCCCTGGTCCGTGCCCTTTCCCAGGGTCTCAGTCCACTGAAAGATGATACCGTGGAGGTGTGGCAGTCTGCCCATGATGATGAATTTAAAGGGCAGGCCCGGATCACATCTATGGGCCTGCCTGGTAGACATGGCCTCCTGGACCCTTTCTAAAGCAGCTTTGGCCTCTGGGGTGAGCTCCCTGGGAGAACTAGGCTCGTCCCCCCCTTTCAATAAATTGAAAAGAGGGGCTAGGTCTTCGTTGGAAATACCTAACCAGGGTCTCACCCAGTTCAAAGAACCACACAGTTGCTGCACGTCTGCCAGATTCCGAATTGTGTTCTTTATGGCCAATTTTTGCGGCACAATGGTCCGCTTGCCGATCTCCAAGCCTAGGTACTTCCAGGGAGGCATCCTCTGAATTTTGTCTTTGCGCAGCTCGAACCCTGCAGCAACCAACGCACTGGTTGTCAGTTCAAGCGCGTGTGTAAGCAGATCGTCGTTGGGGGCACAAATCAAGATGTCATCCATATAATGATGGATGACCACGCCCTCGGTGGCCTTGCGCACAGGGGACAGCAATGAAGAGACATACCATTGGCAAATACTCGGGCTGTTTTTCATGCCTTGCGGAAGTACTTTCCAATGGTATCTCTTCATTGGGGCTTCTCGGTTGATGGAAGGAACCGAGAAGGCAAACCGCGGCGTGTCATCAGGGTGTAGGGGAATTTGGAAAAAACAATTTTTTATATCAATTATAGCCAAATTCCAATTTTCTGGCAACATCACTGGGGATGGCATCCCAGGTTGGGGAGAGCCCATGTCTTCAATTGCAGCGTTTATTGCGCGGAGGTCGTGAAGGAGCCGCCACTCGTCTTTGCCCGGTTTCTTTAGGACAAAGACGGGGGAATTCCAAGGAGATGTAGTTTCTTGGATATTCCCTTTGGCTAACTGCTCCTCCACGAGCTCCTGGAGCGCTTTTAATTTTTGCTTGTTCAACGGCCACTGCTCTACCCATACCGGAGTGTTCGTAAGCCAATTTAATTTTTGGGTAGGACGCTCCTCAGTGGTTGCCGCCCGAGAAACTTGAGGGGTCGGTATGTTAATCGTGACCCCCCATTGGGCCATCAGGTCTCTCCCCCACAAGGGCTCCGTGTAATCTAAAACGAATGGGCGTAAATATGCCGATTGCCCATTCGGCCCCTCAATTTTCACGATGTTTTTCGACTGTTTCGCTAATTGTGTACCCCCCACACCTTGAATTCTTCCCGCCACGTTCTGCAGCTCCCAACGCGACGGCCAATCCCGTTCGGGAATGACCGTGACGTCTGCCCCTGTGTCCAGGAGTCCATTGATGTGTTTGTACTCCTGGCCCTTCCACATATAACATCCCAACTTCGGCCTTTCCTTCCCGATTACCTGGGCCCAGCACACCCGATAATCCTGTTTCACTGACTTTCTCCAAAGATCCTCCGGGTGTACCGGAGGCCCAGACACTGGTATAGCTTGGGCGATGATATGCCCCTTGGGAAGGAAAGCCGGGGGATGGGAACACTGCAGCCACACCACCAATTGCCCTGTGTACCTCGGTGTTATGGAGGGTGCAATGGTGATGTCGAGAGGCGTGTGTTTTGTGTCACCAAGGACGATGTACCTACAGTGGATGTCTTCCCAGGTCCTTGGGTCCACTGCCTCGACTGGGATGGCGGTCCAGTCGTCGGTGGTCAGGTGCAAAGCCGATGTCAGGGCCAACCTACATGGGGAGAAACCAGTAGAGATGTTAAGTACTGGCTTTGGCTGACCGGGGTACCGGTCAAGCCACTCAGCGGAGATGAAGCTGACATCCTCCCTCATGTAGGTCGGTTCGTTCGTCCGGGTCCTACGTGTCCTATCCTGTAAAGAAATGTCCTCAGGTGGGTTTTTGTTGTTAATGTCCCTCCCCTCCTCTGCTGGAAAACTCCCCACCAAACTTGTGTCCCGGCGCAGGGAGGGACTGCGCTCACAACTTAGTTTTTTGGCCTAGCCCCCAGATTGGGGGTAGACCTTCCTTGCTGCTGTTGTTGTTGTTTAAACTGAAGAAACTCCTCCCTCAGGGGACATCGGGAGGCCCAATGTCCTCTCTGCTGACACAGGCTGCAGATGTCCTGTTGGGAGGCTCCTCGCGGGGGTGCTCCTGGCGGGCGGCGGTTGCTAGATGGCGTTGCTGGCGGCGTCAGGGCAGCGGCGAAGGACACCCTCCTCGATGGAACTTGAGGGGTCCTCCGCGGGTCCTCGGCAGGGACCGTGACTTTGCGGGCGCAGACCTGGAGCATTGCCTGCAGGGTCGGCTCAGGTTCCAGAGGGAGGCTCAGGATTGCCTGCCGACAGGGCTCATTGGCATTCTGCCTGGCCACTGTGGCAAGCATCCCCTCCCTCAACTTCTCATCTGGAACCTGAGCCTCCATGGCCCGGTGCAGGCGATCCACAAAGGACACAAACGGCTCACATGGTCCCTGCTTGATAGATAGAAAGTCAATGGCTGCCCCGCGCGATCTTAACGTTACCAAGGCCTTTTCCGCCGCTTTTGCGCTGACTTGCAGCGCGCCCCTTGGAATCTTTTCGGCCTGTTTGGCCCCCTCTGTCCAATCCCCCTCCCCGCACAGGTGGTCAAGGGAGATGACCGCCCCATCTCCATCCCTGGAGGTCTCTACAGAGGCCCAGAGGTCAGGGAGAACATCCCTGATCTCCCACTTCCATTCGGACTCCCATATCAGGAACTCCCCATGCGATATGAGGCATGATATGAGAGTGCGAATATCCACGGGGACATATTCGGCCGCGGAGAAGGTCGCTTTCAGCAAACCCCGAAAATATTCGCTCTCCCGGCCAAATTCCCTCTGTGCCTTGCAGAGCTCCTTAATCACATGTTGTGGGATGGGGGACCATTGTGCGAGGGGCCCAGCCCCCTGCCGCGGGGTGTAGGAAACCGGCGCGGCAGAGAGGGCCGGAAGGGGTGGAGATGACTCTGGGTTCCCACGCCCCCCCCTTCCGGAACCGATACCGTGGGAACCGGAAGTCGGAGCGTGGGAACCAGGGGGCGGGGCAGAAGGGGCGCGGCCAGGAGCGGGGGGAGTGGCTGGGTGGTGACTCCCCTCCCCGGAGGTGGAGCCAGGGGGCGGGGTGTACCCCGCGTCATGAGGGGTGGAGTCCGGGTAGGGAGGAGGAGGGAAGTGGGCGGGAAGGTCCGGGGAAGGGGCGGAGCTTTGGGAGGCGGGAAGAAGGGGGTTGTGGGAAGGGGGAGCACAAGTGGCGGGAAAAGCCACGCGGCCTCCGCCATCTTGTGCCCGGGGGAGAAAAGGAGAAGGGCGGCCATTTTGTGGGGAGTGGGAAGATAGGGAAGACGGAGGGTCTGGGGATAACTTAAAACGAACTGACCCCCTACGGGATGGGGCTGTACATTTCGGGGAAGAAGGGGAGCGGGAAGAGGCAGGGACGGCGCCAGCCCCGCCATGAGGGGAGTCAAGGGCATTCCCGGAGAGGCCAGAATCTGCCTGCAGCCGTTTTCGGCATGTCTGTCCGAGAATGCCCGACTTAGGGGCAGAGGGGGAGGAAAGAGGTTTAGGGCTACTACACCCACCCACAGAACTGGGGTTCGGTTTGTCCGATGGTTGTGGCAAGTTCCCGTAATTATTTTTAACGATATCACGAATTTGTAGTGCCAATAGAGTGAATTTGGCCAGAGAGAGATCTGACTTGCGCAGGATCTCCCTGCCGACCTGGTCCCAAAAGGGGACTTGATATAATTTCGCGGCCGAAACATCGGGGAACGCTTGAGACAGCCATTTGACAAACCTTTTAACTTCATTCTTCTTAACTTTTATCCCACCCACTAAAAGGATTCCCGCAACTTGGACATACAGGCTTTTCTGGGGCACTGAGAGCTTCGCACCCATAGGTCGATGTTAGATAGTGCCCCAGAGGATACGACCAGAAAATTACAACTGAACCAAAAAGACTACCCCCCCCACTCTTTCCCTACCCTCGAGCACTCCCGCCCGGGAAGGGAGGCAACCAAAACCAAATGAGGGATAGGGGAGAGCCGGACTGTCCCTACGCCGAGGGCCCCCCAAGGGAAGGTAGAAACGAAAAAGCTGGTCGTACCTCTCCTGCCGAGGTGGAGACGACGTCGGAGGTGCAGCCGACGCTACCGGCTCCGTCCCCCAGGAGCGCAACTCACTAAAACGGAGCCTGCTCCAACCGGGGGTGACTGACGGCCACGAGGATCGCTCCAAGGGTCCAGGAGACCCAAAAATCCTCTTCCGAGGGGTCCAAAGACGTGAGTCTAGGGCCCCACATTGGGCGCCAGCTTGCCGCGCTTCCTCAGCCCCAGGTGCCCTTAGATCTTCCACTCTAGCCCCGGCTAGCTCTTTCCTGGGGCGAGTAACGGGCAAAGGAGGCACCTCCCGCGGCACCCTTGAAAGGGGTTTAGGAGGTGGCCTCATGGGTCCTGACTCAACGCCGGCGATGCCTCGAAGGAGGAAGGAAAAGCCAGATCCAGCCTGGGGTAAACTCTTCTTTATTAATGGGGCCAACGGGGCCAAACACGGGGAAGACACACCAACAGGCTGGAAGCCCGGGCGGGGTTCGGACCAGACTTTTATGGGGTATGGGAGGGGTTGGTCATGAGGGAGAAACCAATGGGGAGCGGGGAAGGGAGTGGCTCCAGGGTGGGGTGATTCCGCCTGGCCCAATGGGAGAGGGTTATGGGAGTGACCCCAGGTCCTCGTCCAATCACTCGGTGCCCTGAGTGGAAGCTTCTGGAGAGAGGGGAAGGAACACCGAGTGACAGACAAGGCACCTGGGAGGGGATAGGGGAATACTGACAGGTGCCGGGAAGGCGGGAAGGGAGGACCAGGCGGGAAAACGAGAACAAAAGAATGTACCAAGTAGGGAACAGGGGGGAAACCGGGACAAACTATTGGGAAATACAAATATATAAAATCGTATATAAAACATATGAAAAACGCACTACCACACAATTAATGTGCTTTAATGTAGGTGACTTTGAGTCTGATCCTAGTGCCAGTATTCATTCATTAATGTTGGAGCTTCAGATATTTTCTTACATCAAATTTAAAACTTACCAAATGAAAAAAATGAGGTAAAAAAATAAATTAACACATTTTCTTTAAAATAATTACTATGATGGTTAATATATACAGAACATTTTAACATACTTTTAGGTTTTATCACAGCATCACCACAGTAAGAAGTGGCAAGTAAAATTTTTCCACTCATCCTGAAAAATCTGAGGGCTTTTATATCATTTTGACCAACACAAAATATTATATATTGAAACATACGTAGCAAAGTGATATAATTTCTA
Source organism: Lonchura striata (assembly GCF_050655825.1). Taxonomy (NCBI): domain Eukaryota; kingdom Metazoa; phylum Chordata; class Aves; order Passeriformes; family Estrildidae; genus Lonchura; species Lonchura striata. Next base: position 139,218,554 of record NC_140704.1, on the reverse strand, counting down.
TTTTTTAATCCAGCATTAGTATTTACAGTCAATTTAAAATTAATTCCCTGCTTTGGATTCCTAAGCGAAAGAACAAGAGGAGAGCATAGACAGAGGAATTTTTTTAACCTTAGGCTATAAATCTTCCTGGCTATTGACAATCACAAATGGAGAATATGTCAGAATCACATCATTCAGTGTGCCCTGAGAGAAGGCAAAAAGGAGACAATTTTGAAAAGCTGGAGAAAATAAATATAGATCAACTTGACGCATTGAGAATGTTAGTGATCCTTAAGCATGTCAAACAACACTTCCTCTATGGCTTGATACTCTAAACCTTGCCCTGAGAGCCTGCTGAGACTGATTCTAAAAGGGCAGAAAGGTGAACAAACAGTGCAGATCCAAGTTTCTGATTCCACAGAGTAAGGTAGTGTAAGTTCGTGTGTACTAGCTGAGTGTACAAAAGCTTGAAATGGCTCTCCTACAAACACCTCTCTGTGCACTTAATTAAGAATTTTTGTGGAGTGTTGACTGTGCCTGTGGCTTTACAGAAGTGTAAGAGTTCTTGAATTGTAATATGTTGCCGAGGCTTAAATTTGGTGCTGGAAGCTGTTTTTCCTTATCTCTAAAATCTCAATTTGTAGTTAGGAGAAGCCTTTGCCGGGGTCAGGCGAGAGCTGAGGAGAGGACATCAGGCCAGGGCAGCCCCTTTCCCTGCCGGTGGAAGCCAGGGAGTGCGGCCAGCCCCGCTGGGAGATGCCCGGAGCACGGGCCGGGCACGGAGCGGGGCCGGGCACGGAGCGGGGCTGGCACGGAGCGGGGCTGGCACGGAGCAGGGCCGGGCACGGAGTGGGGCCGGGCACGGAGCAGGGCTGGCACGGAGCGGGGCCGGGCACGGAGCGGGGCCGGGCACGGAGCGGGGCCGGGCACGGAGCGGAACCGGGCACGGAGCGGGGCCGGGCACGGAGCGGAACCGGGTACAGAGCGGGGCCGGGCACGGAGCGGGGCTGGCACGGAGCGGGGCCGGGCACGTAGCGGGGCCGGCACGGAGCGGGGTTGGTACGGAGCGGGACCAGGCACGGAGCGGGGCGGGGAACGGAGCAGAACCGGGCACGGAGCGGGACCGGGCACGGAGCGGGGCGGGGAACGGAGCAGAACCGGGCACGGAGCGGGACCGGGCACGGAGCGGGACCGGGCACGGAGCGGGGCTGGCACGGAGCGGGGCTGGCAGGGAGCGGGGCTGGCAGGGAGCGGGGCTGGCACGGAGCGGGGCTGGCAGGGAGCGGGGCTGGCAGGGAGCGGGGCTGGCACGGAGCGGGGCTGGCAGGGAACGGGGCTGGCAGGGAGCGGGACCGGGCACGGAGCGGGGCTGGCAGGAAGCGGGGCTGGCACGGAGCGGGGTTGGCACGGAGCGGGGCCGGGAACGGAGCAGAACCGGGCACGGAGCAGTCCGGGCACGGAGCGCTCCCGCAGCCGTGCCGGGTGCGGGACGGAGCGGGCCGGGCACGCTGCAGGCGCTGCTGCCGCCGCCCTCCGCCGAGTTCTCTCCCGCCGGCCGGACCGTGCCCCGCGCTCCTTTGGAGGCTCGGCAGTCCGTGCTTCCAGCGGCAGTGCCCCTCTGGGAGACGGCGGAGCAGAAGTGCCTGTGCGGCGGCGGACGAGCGCTTCTCTCCTGCACAAGAAGACGGGCGGCGGTGGGAGCTGGGAGCGCGTCGCTCCCGGGCCAGCAGGCGTGCCAGCTGCCGAGCCGCCGGCTGGGAAGAGACGGAGGAGGGCTGGGATCTGGGGGTCTGCAGCTCAGCACGTCCCATGGATTGCCTTCAGGGATAGCGGGGACACAGCAGGCAGCTGTCAAGGAGGGTCAGATGTTCCGTCCTGCATTCACCTCTACAGCTCCCAGCCCAGTCACTCATCTCCTCATAGCTGCAGTAGTGTGTCATATACATTTGGGATCGTTTTTGACTGACTAGAAATAAATTGTACTGAAGTTAAGTGAATTGCATTACTCTCTCTGGGCTGAACTCTGCTCTCCGAATGTTTCTTTAACACCCTTCTGACATCCTGACTGTTTAAAAATCTTCTCATTTCTGAACCCCATATCTGTCTCACAAGAATTCCCCTGTGCTTTTCCCCATCCTTATTTATTAACTTTGTTCCCCTTCTCGAGTTCTCTCCTTGTGTTCAGCTACATCTCATTATTTTTGTGGTGTTTCTGAGATGATTTCTTCTGGGCAACCACTGCATTTGGAGAGGAAATGATCTCTTTGTAGGGCAGCATGTTTTATTCATGGATATGAATAAAAGTACATGGATATGAATAAAAACACAAAAAGTGATTTGTGTTTTTATCCTTAAAAAGAAAGAGGAATCAGTTATTCTACCTGCCAAGGCAAAATTATGATGACAGTTTGCCTCTGTTTGATAATCCATTCTTGCTTCAGCAGAGGCAGGAATGAATTCCATGCTGTTCCTTGAGCAAGGCATAACCTCATACTGAGGAAAATTACCAGATTCTGTATATATGTTTTTCATCTCACACAGGATCACAGATTTCACAGAATCACTAGGTTGGAAGAGACCTTAAAGATCATCGAGTCCAACCCATGCCCCAACACCTCAACTAAACCATGGCACCAAGTGCCATATCCAGTCTTTTTTTGAACACATTCAGGGATGGTGACTCCACCACCTCCCAAGGCAGGCTATTCCAATATTTTATCAATCTTCTGTGAAAAACTTCTTCCTAATATCTAACCTATATTTCCCCTGATGCAGCTTGAGACTCTGCCCTCTCATTCTGACATTTGTTGCCTGAAGAAAGAGACCAACCCCCACCTGACTCCAACCACCTTTTCAGTATTACAGATGAGAAAATTAAAATATGAGGAACTCATGTAACTTATCTAAACTCCAAAACAAAGGACTTACTCCCCATTTATGCATAATCCAAATGTCCAAATAGAAAGTCCTTATGCCTGGTTTCAACCATATTGCTATTTAGCAATCACACACATTTCTTTTACATGCTGCTCACATCGTGCACTGCCAGGTCCTGTTGCAGTTTGGGTAAGTTTGTGAAGTGTCAAATTTCAACACTAATTTTTTTTTTTTTTTCTAGGTATTCCAGCCCTTCTCCTGCCTTGACTTCTTAGAGGCTTAGTGGCAATATATATATCACTTTTTGTCATTTAATCTCTCATTTTCCTTACAAAGTTTTGGAAGCTGCTTGGCCAGCCTTTACAAGCTTCCACACTGCCAGCTAGCTGCTGTTTTACCAGTCCAACCAAGTCACAGGTTAGAAAAGTAGAGTCTGTGTCCAAAGAGTGGGGCATGTTTGAAGGAGCTGCAGTGAACACAAACATTGCAGTAGTAAAGCACATCAGTATTAACAGCAGTCACCTCAGCTGTTTTTTTATTATACCAGAGGCATGAGCACAACACACATATGAAACAGCTTAGTTGGGAATCAAATGAAATTCATTAAAGGGCCAAGAATGTCTTCACTATTTAACCTGCTACAAAATCTTGAATTTGGACACTTGCTTATTCTCTCAATGCTAATCTACTCTTTGCTTCATTCAATTCTTCAATTTGGGGCTTCTTTGTGGAGGCAGAAACAGAAGAGCAGTAGTAGAACATGGACACTGCAATAGCAGGTATCCTCAGCAGGCTCTGTGCTCTGCCTGCTTCATGAGATAGATGGCCTGGAGAGGTTCTCCACAGATGCTTTTGTAGTGCAGCCTAAGTTGCACCCTCTGCTACTAAGAAGTCTCAAATTTGCCCTCTTTGCTTGATCTTGGAAGAAAAATTTTGGAGGGGAGGAAGTTTTCTCACAGATGCATAATGGAAACAGATGATTTTGACTCTTCTGGGGTGTCATTAGCTTTGATTTGGAATAGAAACTTTAGTCAATTGTTTACACATCTCCCCCACCTTGCTACATTCTTGGCAGTGTAGCTGCCAAATGACAGAAATTATACTTTAAAACCACAAGCAGAAAATGCCTCATAATAGTCAAAACTGTGATTCTAATTACCATGACATTATTACACACTACTATAGCTGTTATATAAGATTTTAAAATAATGTACAATACATCATTACAATCTGCATGAGTGAGTGTTAATGGACTGCAGCTCCAGAAAAACTTAATCAAAACAAGGCTGTCATTTTGCCTGCAAATAAAATTAGTCCATCCATGGAAACTGTTCCTGTTAAAAGTCAGCAGCCGAAGGGTTCCTCTCACTTTGGTTTGAATCTATACAGTCAGATGTCTATATACAAGCTATTTATCTCAGGTTCAGTTTATACTCAGAGGAGCAAGTTATTCATTTGTGGGGTACATATCCTATAGAAGGTGTCCAAGGCACAAGCTGAATCACAACCAAATGCAACTCTGTCTTTCCATTAACTCTGAAGGGAATTGAGAAGAATAACTCATTTGCAGATGTCTTCATTGACAATGTCTGTGTTTAGTTAGATGAAGTATCTCTAGAGGAGTATATCCTGTCCTTTCTTAAGCCTTGTTACAGCCACTGAAAATGAGACAAGAAACTGCTTTTAGATCTCTCTCTTCTTAGGGAATAGGCTATTAAACTTCTCAACACAAAGCTCCTGAGCATCTTCTTTCTTCACACTGGTGATGTTCTTCTTTCCTCAAGCTATTATAAAGAAGTGACATTTGCCAGTTTTTATTAAGTGGTGAATTAAAGAAATTATCATGTCCCGTAGTTTATGTGTATCTTCTGCAGTCACCAGACTTGGAAAAGAGTGTCCTTGAAGAAAGTTTTTCACTGGCATGAAGAACACCATGCTTTTTCTGTCAGGAACCTCTGAAATATATGTGTCCTGAACAAGATGATCAGCTTAAAAGAAAGCTATGGAGCCCTGAGTAATGAAAGAGATTTTTTTTATCAGTCATGACCATGTTCCATTTGCAGAAAAATTGCAACCCACCATGTTAAAAAAAAGATGGTGAAGGTAATTAGGTGTTGTAATAGACTGCTTGGGCAAATTATGGAGTCTTTGTCAGTGAAGGGTATTAAGAGCCAAAAAAAACCAGGAGTGACGAGGATGGATCTTATGTTTCTATGACTGCCTATATTGACTGAAAAGACAATAACTTACCTTCTAGTATGACAACAGTTGCTTTGCCTTTCACTGTTCACCTCTGCATTACCCATCCTGGATACTTGTAGTCTTGATAGAACCATAAAATGCAAACTGTAGCTTTATAATACTCAAGATAGGATACAAGAGGAAATGAGGAGAAACTCTATGTAGTCAATTGAAAACAAAACACAGAACAAACTATTTAATTTCACACTGAAAGTACATGGGGGCTTGGGTGAGTTGGCTGCTGCTCAATAGGAATATGGCAATGCTGCTGCAGATGGCTGGAGGATGAACCCTGAGGGTCATTCCATGGGTGCTGGAGAAGTTCAGCAGCTGCAAGGCCATGGCTTCCTCTTTTTCTTAGAGACTTGTTCATGGGGAAAAAAGGGAAGGCAAAGTAGAAAACAAAGGGAAAAGATCACAGAGGGCACAGATCACAGAGGTTCCTAGGGGACCATACTTATGCCACATGTAAGATTAGGCAGCAAGACAGGTGTGAAGCATTGCCTACCATGTCCAGGTGTCATCCTGAGAACACAGGTATCCTCAGTTGTGCTGGTACAACTGTTCTTTGGTTCTCAACTAGTCAATACAGACAGGTGAAAATTAACCCTAAAAAAGCTTTTAAAAAGAAGGATGGCTTCCTTCAGCTCAGGGATGGCACTCCAGTCTCACAGTTAAGTTGAAAGAGCAATGGATAGGAGAAAATGGCTAAGGATTTCTTTACACATGGAATGATGAATCTCTGCTTTAGTGGAATTGCAGCTGGGTAGTGCGACTATTCTTCTCTTGAAATTTAATTTTATACAGACTTCACTTTTGGAATTATTCTGCATTTTAGTTATGTTGTCTCTCGTTTGTTGTTATTTTAACATTTAAAAGAAAGCATTTGTTTATTTTTGGCACAATTGACTGTGGGCTTGTTTAGCTTTCTTTATCACATATTTTGCCAGTTTAATAAAACTCAGTGTTTGTTGAACAGTTTATTGCTGTAAATACAATTGCAATGAAACAGAAAGCCTCAAGGCATTACTGAAATATTGCAAACCACCAAGCAATATATACAAGCCTTAGAAAAAGTGTTCCATGATCTCAAAATTGGAGGCAGAAAAAGCTCCAATTAAATCAATACTTAATTCAGCAGAAAAAAAAAATCAATGTTTTATACACTACCAGATTTAGATTTTTTCAGGGATAACATCTGTCCTACAGATCAGCATCTTCTTCAGTGCAGTATTGCAGCAGTAGGAGCGCTTCCAGTTTGCAGAATAGCACAAGTTAGCAGGTGACTTCTTGAAAGGATAACTATGTGTGGCATGAATGTGAGCACATACATCCTGAGTGCCATATGGGCTATATTTATTTGGTGTATATATGCAGAGGAGAAATAAGTATATGTGTTACATTTCATATAATAAAACAGGTGGTGTTTCTTTTTGTAAAACACTTTTTGTCCTTCTCATGCTTTTCTGTGAAGGCAGAAAAAGCAAGCAGGAAAAAAATGTGAAGAATTTCAATAACAAAAGGTGCTATAAAAATGCTATTGACCATAAAGTGGCCAAAATAATTATAATTATACTACACACAGTAAAGTTCCAGTGTGACTTCCCTCATTTCCCTAGTCTCTTGAACTGGGACCTCCACTGCTTTTGGGAGTCCTTTCCAGATTTTCAGATCAGCTAATGAGTTCATCAGTATTCAGGTATTATTGTGATAATAAACAAAATTACCTCCTGTTTCTCATATGTAGTAAATAGGTAAAGCAGATCATCATCATAATATGTATAGTATTTATAGTACTGGCATTTGAGTGACTCTGGAAACCATGCCTTCTTGCCTCCAGATTTCCTAGTGAATTATCCACCACCATTCTGCAACTGTTACAAGATGTAATAGTGCACACTGGGTGGATGCACTTTGTGCATATTTGGCTTCTTAAGTCCTGGCAGTAGAAGCTCGATGGAATTCCTCAAAATAACAGGAGGCACCTGCACCCTATTGAGAATGTTATTAGTGGGAGAGAATAAAGATCTCAGCTTGTCCAAGGGTCTGTGTGTCTTATCTGCTCCAAACACACGTGTTGCATATTTTGCCAGTGCCTCCCAGGCTGATGCTCATAAGCTTTCTCCCTGGTTCTCAGGGCTCTTAAGGAACCCCTTATGGCTCACTTACACACCGAGTTCCTTGGTGAAAAGACAAATAATGAGCCTATTTGTGCCATCTGTTGCCTCACTGCAGTTTGTAAGCACCATTCTCTGTAAGCCAGACTCTAGTACTTATCACACAGAGGTTGAAAACTTTTAAATGAACATCACAAATCATACAGCTTTCTGATCATCTTTCTGCCTAACAAACATTTGGTCCACATTGTAAGAAATTATTCTGATGGATCTGTGGTGGTTGCTTCATGCCACATGACTAGGTGTTTTTTGGAGTTTTTTTTACAGCATTTCTGTGACTATTTTCTTTTAAGTTTATACACTAATTTCTATTGTAACAGGAACATTGCCATGGCGCTCCTATAGTAATGAATGGGTTGAGGACATTTTGGGGTACCACAGAGATCCCTTGTCTGCAGGCCTACTCTTCTGAGGCTTGAAACTCACACTGTATTCCTCTTTGAGTTCTATCCTTCTGCCATCTGCCATTGCATATTTATTCATCTTTAACAAGGACTCCTCTGTAGGGCAGATGTGCCTTCTCTTAGCCTGGATCTGAAATTCCATTTTTTCCTCTTCCAGCTTTCTGAAGCTGGAATACTGTAATACTGTGCCTTTTGTTCTTTCTGATGATCTCCTAAATATCCTGATGATTTCTACTCAATATGTGACCATTGACTATGCCCACTATATTTCTTCTGTACTTCTTGATACAGAATCTCCTTTTTCTTCTACCTTTTGTTTCATTTGGTCATGTGATGGCTTACACAGTCACAGATAAATCTTTTGGGTCTTCTAATAAGCTCATATCTGCAAACCTGATTCGTTCTCTTCTACTGCATGCCTCTCTTGACTTCATTATAGATTCCAGACATGTTTCTGGATATTCTCTTCCTTGGGGTCTATCAGATGACTGAGTATGGTGCAAACTTCTGTTGAATGCTCAGTTGTTAAATTCAACCCACCACTGTATTATGCAGATAATCCTTTTTCTCTGTAATTTTCTAGATCTCTTCCACATCTCTAGCAGCTCCCATCTCCTCTGTCTTACAAGTAAAAAACCCATCACAGCAACCACAAAAACCAGACCCGCTGCAACCTTTCCCTCTTTCTGTTGTCTGCCTGCAGTTGTCCTTAATTAAAGGACTCAGGTATTGACAATTTTGAAGTTTCCTTACTTTAAAATAAATGTTTCACTATGTAAATAAAATATTTGACAATGCAAATCTAAAAGTTGCAGAGCTTTACTTCCACAAAAACATTAACAATGATAATCATACTGGTTGAGGATGAAACTGGACAACTGGTAACCTGAATTTCATGCTTGTTCTATGATGAGACCCTATTATTAAAAGGAAAAGACTTAATTATATTATCTATTTTTAACTGAGTATTTCCTCAGCATTTTTTTTTTTTTTTACTAATTTGTGATTCTGTGGAACCCCTTTTTTTGAAAAAGGCAGCAGTGAATATAAAAATGCATAATGTGCATTGTCAGTAAATAGAACAAGGTCAGTAAGTAGAACACTGGTGGAGGATCTATAAAAATTAACACCTTTGAAGGCCACAAAAAGAAATGTATCTGGTTATTTTTAAAATTTCTGCTCCACTCATTTCTAGGTCTCAAATTTTAATCTCTTCAGATGATTGTGAGTGGCTATGCATCGAGACTCATCAGGGAATCCAAAATCTTCTCTAAAATAATCAACTGCTTTTTGTCTAACAATAACTTCCCTAAAAAAGACCAAATAATAAGGGAAGTTATAATCTCAAGATGCACTCCAGACCTCCCTCAAACACTGCTTGACATCAGCAGCCCTTTCTTGCAGTAACTTGCTTATCTTAGATTTTCTGAAGGCAAGTCACAGAGGGAAGCTTTGACTAGGAAGGAAGACAACATGTGCTGAAATTGCTTTCTGTGGAAACCCAAAGAAACTGCACATATGTCTTTAGGCTAGTTCTGCAGACGAGGGAAAATTGTGAATATATACGTTTTAACAGCCTCTGTCTTGTGTAAGAAATCATACTGTGTCATTTACACTGATAATGTCTCTTGAAGAGCTGGCATCAGAGAAATGGAAGGGAGAGCTAGTGGCTAGATCACCTCTGACTGCAGTAACAACCATCTGGATGCTATGAGCTAAGTCTCCATGGTGCTCCTACAGTGGAGCTGCCTCTAGTGAATGAATCCCAGGGCCCAAATGCCAGTGTGAGAGCTTTCTGGAGAAAGATCCCTTGTAGTGAGAATTAAGAGGGTTCTTGAAACTTTGTGTACTTCTCTAGTAGTACAAAAAAGGCCATGGCTGTGGGTGATGCTATTCAGACTGTCATATCCTGAAATTCTTAGTGGGTGAAAGAGCTGCATTTACCCTGGGTCAGGTCTCAGAGGCTGATGGGGCCAGACATGGTGGCCACATCCAAAGAGCAATGGTCTCTGGCCGATGCCTCCGCCTGGATTACATCTAAGAATTACTTGGGAAATTGCTAGCTAGCCTTGCAACAGCCATCACAGGGACTCTCCTGGCAATTTACCTGTGGACGCAGTTAATTTCCTGGGAAACATTTGATTTACTAACCTAGATGCAGTCACTGAATATCCTTTAGAAGCAAATGTGAATTGAGGGATTTGGCAGAAATCAAAGGAGTGGAACTCAGATACTGACCTGTGAATGGCAGAAGATTTATGGCATCCTTACTTTTACATTATAATGTGGATTTTCAGTGCACTGTGGTTTTTTTTTTTTTTTTTGTTTTGTTTTGTTTTTTTTTTTGAGTACTCATTTTTTTTCTGCCTGCATGAGCCTATTATAAATCTAAAGGAAAATTTTTCACTATCATTAAATGTTTTTTCACTACATGACTGATCCTACAAATATTATTTCCAGAGTATGTTCATGCTTAATGGCAAGAAAAGTAGGAAAATATGTCCTTCAATGTTTAGGGGAGTGAATTTGCTATGCTTGCACCCTCAGTTTTCCTAGACACACCAAGCAGAGCTTTGATTGCAAAAAACAAGCAGAATGTGGACCAGTGCATGCGCAACAAATTATTTAGTCAGCAGCACTTTTCTTGTCAAATAGATGTCTGCTAAAAATAGTAGTTATTGCTGTCTTCCCCTCAACTGCACAGTAGTTCTACAGTGAGTACCAGAGATGCATTAGTAGAGCAATCAAGCTTTTCAGCCACAACGTTCTTCTCAAAGGTATCACTACCCAGGGACATTAAGTGGAAAGGGACAAGAACTTACTTCCCCGACATGAACTACAAGCTATTCCTGAACTAAAAATCTGCAAATGTTGACAAAAAAAAAAATAGCTACTCTGAATCTCATAATCTATTAAGTGTTGTTACTGGATCACTACTGAGACAAGGAGTTCAGGTTATCACTAAAATATATTTTACTTCTGAAAATCAGAGTGAGAAAGAAAGTCCTAATTAGAGGGAATTAATAGTTAGATTCAGTATCATCTTTCATTTTATTCAGTATTCACCTAGCTCTACATTTACTGACAGTTTAGGTAAAATGTTTTGTGATTTCATGACAAACTGGTAAGTAAGACCTCACAAAGTAGTTGATGTTCACCAGTGTATTGAAGAGATCCAAAGGTAATGTATGGGATTTATTTGGTCCTGGACTTGATCTGGACTTCATCTGACTCAATCCAATTTAATTTTTATTTATATAAATTGCTGGAGTTTGCAACATGTTGCAGTATATATGTGAGTCAATATGCTAATACTGCCCAAGTGTTATATTAAGCCATGTGGGTCTATACAGTGTGCACATTTTATGTCTCAGACAATTTGCATTCCATGCTTCTGTTAAGAAGAGAGAACATGGTCTACTGCCAACACAAATAGTTTCCTAGCTGATCCTATAGGTCACACCATGTTCTTCTGTGATTCTTATGCATAGAGCACAATTTGCATACTAATAAAATAATGGAATGTTATATTTAGGTGTTTGCATGATTGCAAGGTTGTTAGGTGTTAGGTTCAAGTGAAGTGGTCAAATTCAATATTAAAGGTGGGCAATGTTTAGATAGAATGTGTGTTTTAATGTCTTGATTCTTCCTGCTACTAAGCAAGACAATTAACATTTACACAATTGCAAAAATTAAGGAATATCTGACTTCCTTAGAAATTACAGTTTATGGTACTACAGATGAGTTGTAACTCTTGGTTTGTAATTTGTGTGGATTTCCTACTACATATAGTTAATGATATGAGTTCTTAGCAAACAACTGAAATTTATAATCTAGGTCAAACCTAATATGCATAGATATTCTACCAGTGCCTTCTTACTGTTCTCATTTTCCATCTTTATTTAATAACACAAATGCCTTTTGTTTCTGCAGGAAAGGATCTGCTCCAAATCCTGATGTCCCATGGATGCCAAAAGAAGTTGTACCTCAATGTCTGTAATAATTCTAAGCAAATTTCTTAGTATTTGTGCCATACATACTTTCATTTTACTTTCCTCTCTTCAGACTGTTAAAATGTCCTCGATTTTTTTTCCTTCCCTGGTTGAGAGGCATCACATTTTACTTTTCTGTAGGTGAAAAAATGTTGTGTTGAAGTAATTTTAAGCAGAGAAAAAGAGCCCTTTTGTTCTGTTAGGAAGTTCTAACTGAGCCTCTTTAGTCACAGCTATGAGAAAACTTGGCTGAAGTTTGAAAACTGAGATGCCACTGCTAAATTGACTAGACGGCTATAATGGTTACATTTGACTGAAAAAACACTTCTGAAAATACTCACTGGACATCTGTCAAGAAGCAGCTCCTCACTCATAATCTCACATAGGAAATGGGAAGGACATTATTTATCTGCTGAGTTTGATAAAGCCAAGTGAGTTTGAAGAAGTGATTGTATAAAGAAGACTGCAACTGCCTTGTTTCTGTACAGAACAAAGTTCTCCCCAAAACTCTCGTCTTATCCCGAGGGTGGAAGGGGAAACCCCTGTGTGAGCTAAGTGCAGTTAGTCAGATGTTAGACTACTCAGTAGTGTGCATTTAAGAGGTCAGTATGCAGAGAAGCAGTCTGGTTGGAATATTGCCTTGGTCTCATTCTGCCTGTGCACTCTGGGAAAGCAGTGTATGCAGGACACAGAGAGACAAACACATCCCACAGAACCTTCACTGCAAAGGGCAGGAAATGGGCATGTCTTGTCTGCAGGTGCAGTTGCTCCATATTTGCAATGCACTTGTGCAATATTTCACTTGTAGGGAACAAATTTACTTGATTTTGTTTGTGTGTGTGACATTTTTTCATTTCATTTTGAACTCTACTAGTTTACCACAGAAATTCAGTATCACGATTACTCCGTGCATGTAACAGTTCCAGTTCCCAAAATTAACTAGCCAGTGATGTAACCAGTAGCCAGCCAAAGACACTGACACAGGCACAATACAGCTGTAAACCTTTATCCAGAGATTTGAAAATCCTGAAGAGCTGTACCAATCTATTTTATAATGAAGAGCTTGTAAAAAATCTTGGCCCATGAAATGCAAAGGTTTCATATGTTATTTTCACTGCTATTTTATGTTATTTTCATTGGAAATTACTATGAACGTGTGACTTCCCTGTGCTTGATGTACATGTGGTTAGCTAAACACAGCAGCCTCTCAAAAGAAAAAGGACCACTGTAGTCAGGGTAACATTCACCATTTTCTAGATGGAGGCAAAGCTCAATCGCTGGGAAACCACAAAGGTAAATCCTCCGTGCATTCCACAGCTGTAGTTCTGCAGGAAATGAGTACATCTTGTGGGTACTACAAGTTATAAAGATAAACTTGGACAACCACAAAAAAGCATTAATAATGAAAGGCAGCCTGACTCGTGTTTCGTTTTTCCTTTTGAAGGTACACAGCTCACTGTCTGTGTCAGTGTTATGTAACCACAAATTGCCTTCTCGTCTTCTGCAAGCTGCATTGCTGTCAAACAACAGTGATGACCCAGCCACACTGTCTAAAGATGTCAGGGGAAGAGAAAAACCAGACTACTACAAATGACACAGTGAATACTCCTTTCCTGTTACAAATTCCACATTAAATCTAAGTAATTATTTGGCTGCAGTGATACTTAGTCCACAGGACAATGCATTTACAGGCATTTAGGAACAGCAGTTTACAATAATGCTTGCATATGGGTTTGATATCTTGTGTTGTTAAAACAAATCAGCAAGTCTAGACTGTAATTTGCTGAAGCAATTTATGGTTATTTCATGGGTTTTTTTCTCTGAGTAGAGGTGAATACATTTGACTGTCTTAAGAGAAAGGATGGTAGTGCACATTCTTTTAATTTTAACTGTAAGACTGATCTGAAACAGAAGTATTAACATCCTGATTTTCATACCACATCAAAAACTGATCTAAACTATTAGTGCTTTATTCCACTATGATATTCAAATATTTTGGGAACTCCTGATTAATCATGAAAAAACAATACTGCAGCCATTTCTTCACAGGTTAGTAAACTGAGACTGTCAATACAGCAAGTCAGTAGCAGAGCAGGGAGCAAGGACCCATGTGGGAAACCCTCAGCTGCCTTAAATTCTTACTGAAATCATCAAAGTGTAACAGCTGCCAGTAGTTGAAGGTTCCCCCTTAGCTTTTCACTCCTAGGCTCCTGCTCCACTAGCAAGGCAAAACAAATGCTTTTTGTATTTCTGAAAACATTGCAACATTGCTTTATGCCAGACTTGACAGTACTTTTCTTCCAGGTGAGCAAGTACTTGCAGGTAATTTTCTCACAGTTTTCCAACCTTATTACAACTCTCACACAGCTTCAAAATCTACATAATACAAGAACAACCCAAAACCAACCGAATAACAGCAACCAAAACAAACAATCAAACAAACAAACAAACAAACAAAACCCCTAGGCTCTTGAGAGCTAAGAAATGCTTTCCCAGTGAGAGTTTGATTTCCTTATGCCTTTGAGCCAGAGAAGAGTCCCCAGTCCCACATGGCTGGTGCCAGTCTCTCTGCTGTGGTACACCCAGTTACCAAGTTTCCAGACAAAACTGTTCCCACATAAAAAACTCAGATAAAAGGCTCTAGAGTTTGCAGTGAACCTTACAGAGCTGTCTCCCACCTGTCTGTCTCCCAAAAAGAGAGCCTCCTCAGACACTGTGGACTACAGCTTCAGGGCTCTCACCAGCAAATGAGCACACTTAGCACTGACAGAACAGAAGACGGATTTATATGGACTAGTCATTAGATGACTATTAAACTGAGAAAAATTTAGGTAATAACTTTGTTATAAAGTTTTGTAAAAAAACCCAGGAATTTAGCCAACAGAGACTTTTTTCTTTGCATGGACTGCTAAGCTTTCCAAAGCTAATCAGTTATTATACTGAAGTTCTTCACGGACATGATGGAGTCTTGTACTTTCTTTATTTCTTTATTTTTTAAACACCTATGTAGATGTATATGAATTACATTCTAACAGTGTACTGTTTAGATAATTGTTTTGGTTTACTGCAGTTGTCATACTGACAGACTGAAAAACAAATGCATTTACTCTTCCTAGAAATCATCAGATTATGAATTAACGAGATTATGCCTTTTTGTTGAGAAGGTAGAACGTGCATCAACTTCTCTTAGTACAAAATGGCATAACTCCACTGAAGGAAGTGATTTGCTACACTACCCTGTTTTAATTAAAAGTAGAGGTATGTTATGAAAGAAGTAACTGTATAATATACTAATTACTTGTTGACCTTAACCAATACCCAAGATCCTAGCTATCTCTCTCACCTTTTCCAGTGGCTCCTCATTTCAGTGCTCCAGACAAGCATAAATACATGATTTTGTGGTAGAAGATGAAAGAGTTGCTGTTTTACAGAGCACTGCATGAGGATCTCACAGTGTTGTGCAGGGCATAACTAATTGAGCTTTTAAACCTTCCAGAACTTGGGAGAAAGAAGTTGGACTGGACTTCTGTTCCAAATAGACTGCAGTTTGTAACAAGCCACCTCATTCAAATTATTTCTCTTCTGACATTATTGCACTTTGGGCTGTGTTTGGTTTTATTTTGTGTTGCCCATATGGAGTGCAGTTTCTCTGTAACTTAATCCTTAAACATCAGTTCTAAGAAAGGATCCTCCTTTGTATAAGAGATGTGCATGTTTTTCAAGGTTATTAATAAGCAGACTTGAGATTCTACAGGTTGACATTTAGAATTCATCAAATGGGTAAAAAAGCTTGTTTGGATGATCTAAATAGGGTGTAGAATGAGACGTGAAATTGTGTTGTTGTATTGGGGCAACCTACAAGTATTAGCTGAATATCTAACCCTTAAGTGTTCAGAGAGATGTGTCAGGTTATTAAAATGACAATCATAAGTGAAAAATGTTCTGGAGCTCACCCTGGTGTTTGTAGGAGGCCTCTGCCCATGTAAGATGTTTTTGAGATTTCCATGTGCCACTCCAGGATGTGTGTCATGGCCTCTTCTGAGAAGAATGAAATCACTTGGCCTTTGGCCTCATGACTTCCAGCACACTCCAGGAAAGGAGTTTCTCACCAGCTATTGTCATAGCCTGCCAAGTCTTTTTCAGTTACCCTCCTAGCTGTGCCAGGCTATATTAACCCTTCCTAAGCACAGATACTGCCATGCTCCCTGGCATGCCTATGCTAGGGAAAGCTTTGGAAGGGCTTACTGCAGTATCAGTGTCAGTATCTGTTGTAACAGGGAACCCCAGAAGGAGTGATTTCAGTCTCTCTACTAAATAGTTCATGCACAGAATCTGATTTACTTGTTTGCCTTTCCACATCTTTTCTCTAACACACAAAGTTTTAAAGCAGTATAAAAATCAACAAAATAAAACATCCCTGCAGTCAAATCAGATTTAATCCTCTCATACTCCATTTCTCCTATGACTTCTGTCAACAGTTTGCTCTTCAGTGAGGATGACACTGTTGGAATGTGACTGTGACACCACAACCCCTGACAGGCTGATTGGACCGAAGCTGTTGCTGTCACGGACAGGATAGATCTGGGCTCAGCAGGGCTATGCATTTAACCCCCTTGAGCCCCATGCCAGATGGGAAAGTAAAATGAGTCCTTCAGATCACCTAGTGTCCTCCCAGAAAGCACTCACATTTCTGTGTATTTGACAATCACTGTATCTGGCAAGAAGAAATGTATTTAAGCAAATATTTCTAACTAGACCCTTGTCTCTTACGATTATATTAAAGGGATAAAGGTATTAGATTCATTAATGTGTTCAGACAAATATTCTACCCTGTGTTTTTTTTTCCATACTTCTAAACTTTTCTGACAGCATATTTTTATGAATTCCTGTCCAAAGGTTTTTCCAAATTCTTAACATCAAGAAAGTAGGAGATGTTCCACGTCATCGTTTGCCATTTTCTCTGCTAACCCATTTAGAACATGAAAGAGAATTTATTTTCTAAGAATTGGAAAAGCTAGCTGATACAAAACCAGAAATACTGATTAAGGAGCATCCCCGTGTAGCACAGGACTTTTTGTTGTTTCACTTTTTCTTATTAGTGTGCAAAATTACCACTGTAAAGCAATGCATTTGCATTTAGCTTTACATTCTGCTTTAGGTGGCACCAATGTAAATGTAGAACAATCATACTGAATTGAATTTCCTCCTGATTTTCACCAGTATGAGAATATGATTGGCCTGTCCTTTTTATCAGTCCCTACCTTTCATCTGGAAGTTCAGCCATTCCTCCAGATGAAATGACATTTGACTAATGACAGGAAACCAGTGTCAGAAAGCCAGTATATAATGTACCCCATAGAATACACATAGCAATTAGTCAAGCCTAGGGGATTATAGCAACTGTAGTATTTATCACTGCTTAAAACCCATGTAGAGCTTTTGTCTGGGGAGAAAAAGGTGAAAGAAGTCTATATTTTTCACAGTAGACCTAACTGAGAAAAAAATTCATTGCAAGATGTTTTAAAGCATTTTTCTAAGTGTATGCTAATTTCATGTGCTGCTGTTGTTCATCCCTGTCCTGAATTTTTGGGATAAGGAGTTTTCTGGCCATGGCTCTTGGCTGAGAACAGACTTCTCTCTTCTCACAAGCTGCATCATAAGACCATCAACTGCAGCACAACTCTCTTAGACACTTGTTTTCTTACAACACCTTTTTTCAAAGTAAATACAACCAGCAATCATAAAGTAACAACCCTCATTTGCAGCTATAACTGAACATTGGATCCTGAAACCAAGTATTTGGTGGGAAAGTTCCAGGCCTTCGTGGGCACTGTGGCCACATTAGGCTGTACTGAGCCATAAACCAGCCTGCCCACTCTGAAGTTCATATTAAGCAGGTTTGGAAACTGGTCAGTGAGTTATTCTGAACCTACTGCTGTGGCAGTCACCAGAATATTGCTGGAGAAAAGAACATCTAGCAGAAGAGCTGGAATCCATGATATAAGACATCTTCATTCCTCCTCTACGCTTTTTCATCTGCTCTTAGGCTTGATATGAACTGCCTGGTAAGTCAATGATTGGTCCTTCGTTGAGAGCAGACTTTTCCTTGTACCTAGGAGTTTCACTAGGAAACATTCACCCGACCCACTCCTGCCCACATAGTGAGCTGCTCAGGTCCACGGGCAGTTCGTGCACCTCCATCTTAGGGTCTGGCTCCACAAGTGGTAATTCCAAAGCTTGCTTTGCCAAATCTTCATTCCTGACCTCAGTTTCAGCCTTATGGAGCATTTGGGTGAGCTCAAGTACCTTAAGATGTATTGCACAATCTTCCTGCTGCATGGTATGCACACAGCAAAGAAACAACAGGGGAAGGAAAAGGGGAGATGGCTGTGCCGTGTCTTCCAGACTTTGTAGATAGAAACTATCAACAGATCAACTCTGGCATTTGTATTTCATTCTGTGGCTGTAAAACAAGATATGATTTGGATTATTTGGCAGGTCCTATATGCCTGACTGGAGAAAGGCAGCCACTGGGCCTCTTGGAGGGACCTCTGTCTTATTCTGGGACTCACCCAAATAAGTCTGAGTTGAAGAAGGGTGCACCAGCCAGCTGGCTTCTGGTTGACACCAGAAGAGCAATGAGGGGCAGAGGGACAACAGACTGAAAGCAGACTACACCCAGCACATAAGAAAGATGAAGCAGGAGTAGGAGAGAGAGCTGCGTGACTGCCTGTTCACTGGAGGATTTTAAATACTGGTATGATCACCATCAGATTTTTGGTTCATGTTTCCATGACCTCAACCTAACAAGCAATTTTTAGTTTACATAATACAGTATTTGCAGAGTATTCACCAGGACTCATCCTACAGTATCTGTCTAAAGATTATATAAGTACAGCTCTTCAAGAGTCTCTTGCTGGTAAGTTTGGCTAATCAGCTCTGCCTTGGAGGAGCTAGGCCATACACAGATGCCAAATAGAAATAAACTCTTCCATGCGGATTGATTTTGCTCCTATACATGTAGGAGTAACCCAGAAACACCCTAACAAAAACCTTTCAAGCCTCCTGACTCTTTGTCTTGGAAGTAGCTCCTGTTCAGTAGGAAAAGCTACATTAGAGTAGATTCCCTTGCTTGCTTCCACTTTTTCTGAGAGGCTGTTTCAGAACTTCACATGGTTAATGATAAATGTCTTCCTTCAGATACGTAACAAACAAGCTAGGCTATCACAATGTTCATGTTTTGATCAATGTGGTAAGTTTCTGGGAAGGCAGGAAGAAGTTGATTGTAGTAGATGACTGAAGAAATATTCCTACCTAGGATATAATTTTTGAAATAGTAATTGAAGAAATAAACATCAACTGATACCAAAACAAAGAAAAAATGTGTATTCAACAATGCCAAAATTATAAAAAGAGGAGGAAGATATTTTTGGGAAAGACAGTCCTTGATGTGATCACTTTAGTTGAATTGGTAAACAAAAAAGAGGGCCACTGACCTGGTTTACTCTTCCACCAATCCATTAAATGTTTCTGCAGTACTGTTTGCTCCTTTAATTTGGTATTGCCACTTGTATGTCTTGTGAAATACCATATGAATGCCAGGGCAGCTGAGATTTTGGCACACATTGTTGACAGCTGTTTTGAAACTACAAATATGATGTATGCTACATCTGGTGAGGTTGGAGTGGAAAAATAGAGTGGAAAAGCACAATTCCTCTTTTAGAGCTGCTGGGAAGGGTTTGCAATATCTAAGTCCTTTATTCAGTGAAGTGACTCTTTAATGACCTACCCACAGAGGTAGTCTTTTATAATCACAGCCAAAGATTGATTTGAATATTTCTGCAAATATTTCTGAATGGTTTGTTCATTCCAACTTGGAAAATTGACACAGAACATGAAAGAGATGAGTTAATGAGCTTAAATGAGTGAATAAGTTATATCAGTGAATCAGTAAATGAACTAAAAATATTTTTTAATTTATTTTCATGACATGGCTATGACTATGCCAAGCAAGGCATCATGTGTACTCAAGTGTAATGAAGTCTTCTACCTATGACTCAGTGGCAGAAGTAGAAGCTGGCCTCTTGGAAACTGCAATGAATAATCAAGGGATTTGCTGGTGTCAGTCTAATGTTTTAGATACTACCAAGTTTCTTCTTTCAAGAGAAGTGGAGCTAAGTAGCTTCAATATTTTCTCAATTTTCTTCTCCTAACAGTAGTTTTCACTTTATTTAAAATCACTTTGTGGCTGATATTCAAATACATTCAATATGTAATTTTTCCAAAACTAAAGTAGTTTTTTTATTTCTTTAATGCTGATTGATTAGATGGAGTGTAGAGCTCAGTTAAGACCAGCTCATGATGGAGCTTGCTTGGGGAAAATGAGCATATCAACAGCAATGCTAATATTTTATTTCAGAGGGAGAAATTCTTTCTATCAAGGTTGCACACTTCTGTGTACTGCAGTGATTTGGGTAGGATTTCACCCCCATAATCTGAACACTTACATTTTGTACTACTATGTGCTACAGGACCTTCGACATGAGTTGTGGTGCTCTCAGGCTGTCCTAGGTTCTACTGAATTTTTAAAAATATGACATGAGTGGAAGTTTATTTTGATGACCATTTGTTCTTGATTGGCTGATTCTGGCAAGGATTCCTGCATTTCTATGATACAACCCCCCTGGCTTCAGATGAAAATGCAGCCTTGAAACTGGAAGTGAAGCATGGGCACGATACTATTCTTGAACAAGAATATGCTCTGCTGCAGCCACAGAATGAAGCATTTAGTAGGAATCACCACTTTAATTACAGTCATGAAGACGAGCCTGGATTGTCTGTAAAAAGCATCAGCAAAGGTTCTAAGCACATCACTAGTGCATCCCTAACTGCCTTTATCAACTGTTCTGTTCTTCCTTCCAGACCTGGTGAAGCTTTACTCTCCTGGGCACTGATGCCCCAGGGCTGGAGAAGAAAGGGCCATCCCAGTGCCTTGCCAGCTGCTCTGCTGAAAACAGGATTTGTGGAGCTGGGCAGAGTTGGGGAACACTCCATCTGGGCCCTGAGTAATGTGCTACAGTGAGGTCAAACTGTTGTTTTGTGGCACAATACAGCCTCTGCAGAAGCACAAAGTGTGGATATGAATGATCCTCAGCTCCCAACTGAGCCCACTTTTGCTCCAGATACATATCCAGTATTCAAGACTGGCTCTCAGTTAATTGGAAGCACTGTGTCTCCAAAGGCCAGAAGGATGAAAACATTTCGGAAAAAACCAAGGAAATGCCAATAACCAGAGCAATCACCTTCCCAGCCAATCCTGTCACCTCCTTATGCATTATAAAATACCCAGGATACTTTCATTTTAGAAGGAACATTATGGATTAATAAATAGAAACCAGAAATATTTGGAAGGTACTACTTCCAGGATTAAGTGTTGCAGGTGGAAGGCCTGCATTTACCAAAATGCATCACTCCTCGAATGCTACATGTGTAGAAGAACTTGGGCCCCTTTGGTTTTTTAAATATGCAACTCTACAAAGTGAATTTCTACTTTGCTCTGGAATTAAGCAATATTGATTATGGTTTGATAATGGCATTAAAAATTGAAGATTTCATGTAGCCATAAGGATATACTGGTTTTATGTGACACAAATGTGTGAATTAAGAAGTTTTGACTGGACAGGGCATGAAGTCTTTCATAAAGGATTATCCTTTTCCCAGAACAAAAATGGCAACAGATCAAATTCAGGAAAACAACCTGCCAAGCCCCTTACCTCCCACTCCACTTCTTCAAGACACACTGCATCTTAATTAATTAGGCTTGAATTTCTTGGAATTGATAGTATTACCATTCTAGCAATTCTCCAGTCATCCATAAAGCTTCCTATGAAGTCCAGATTCCTTTACAAGTAAAAGTAAACAAAAGCGTATCTAAAAAACTAGAGGAAAATGAGACAGAAAACCTATACCTTTTGGCTGCCATTTCAGGATAGCGTAGGCAATGCCATGAGTTCCCTGACTCAATATTTAATTTGTTTTTATTTAACTTATTTTGTAGGATCACAAAATATGCCATAGAGTCTTTGGCTTTGATTTTGCAACAGCAACTGCCTGAGTAGATCCTTATGGAGTCCCCTTCCTGAATGAAAGCTTAGATATTGTAAATCTATCCCAGTCATCCCTAAAGAGAAATTGGACTTTTTCACTGTCTGCAGTCAAACCTCAGCACCTCCAGATGTAGCACGCACTGCAGCCTTCACTTCAAAACAGTTGTCAAGAGTGTGCACCAGACTTTCAACTGTCATGCCATACAGTCAGGATCCCACACGACATACAGATGATAAAATAGAATTAAATAATGGTACATACCATGAGAAAAAAACACGCAAGTTACAAAATGTTAGTGGTCATGCTCACTGGCTTTGCAAAATTCAAAATTTCTCTGCTGGAGTGAATTTAATACCAGACAGTTCTAAAATCATGAGGTTAATATGTAGCTGCATTTGTTGAGAGAAAAGGAGTAACTCTAAATGCTAAAAGTATTTTTAAGAAAGGTGTCTCAAAATTTATCTAGACAAAATACCCCTTCCATTTAATTTAGCTGTTATTTACTATGCATATAAAGCTCTTCTGTTCAGGACTGATGAACTATAGTGTGTAACTTTCAACCTCCACATTGTGGTGTAGAAAAACCCTCTGAAACTGCCTTAATATAGAATTTGGAATGATTTCATCAATTACTAGCACTCTTCCTCAGTTTAAGTAGATTTTAGTTAGTAGCATATTTGACAAGGCATATCAAGCTGACAACTTTCATTAGTCAGATGTACAACCATTGTAAACATCTTCCAAACCAGAAGGTTAGGCTTAAGAAACAAGACACTGGTGTTGGCAGGTTCAAAGATAGTTTTTCAATTTCATGCAACAGTTAATCCGTGCCACTATAAATGACTAAGAAAGTAATACACTGAAATACATACTGATGGCCTGCCACTGAAAGACACCAAAGAATAAGGAAAATTCAGATGATCCTGATCAAGTAGCTCTATTTGTTAAATGTTGTGTGATTAAAAGCAAACCTGTTGAACTGAAATTCAGGTAAATACTTCCACATTGGATTTTGAAGTAAACATCATCATAAAAGTGGATATGCAAGATATAAATTGTGAGAATGATTTAATTGAATGGCAAAGCATTTTATTTTGTGTAAAGGCACTATATGTTATTAGAGTATTAAATGAAGAAGAGCCCTCTCAGAGGACTCTCTAGACATTACTTTTATATAAGATCAAGTCAAGCAAGATGATCTAATAATCCATTGTGACAATAACATGTATAAATCTAGGAAAATTTTAAAATAAACTATAAACCCAAAGATTGTGGTCATCTGTAGTATGTTTTAATATTCCTTGTTATAAGTTTGTAATAGTTCCATCTATGTACCCCATTTGGCTTCCCTAATGGTTCAGTCCTGAGTTGTTTACCACAGTTTTCCCCACCAAAATGTATGTCAATCCACATGTCAATCCACCCGAATATCTCCCTTGCTCCCTTGTCTTACCCCTGTCTGTCAAAGACAGCACACGCTTTTGGTTCTGCAGTGTTCCCTGTATTTCATCCCTTCCTCGAGGTGGAGTTGGATTGTGGGGTTTGCTCCCTCCTTGTGTTGGTTTCTACTGGGGAGCTCTTACCCTGCACCCCTCCCCTAATGCCTCCTGTTGGTCACAGGTTGTGTCCTCCCCGTGTTCTCCCATCCCTTAAAAGCAGCCACTTCAGGTTCAGATGTGTCACTTGCTCTGCCCTGACTTCAACATTAAATCTTTGGAGACTCAGACAGGTGTCCTTCCCTTATTCCTGTGCCTCAGTTTCCCCGTGCTCTGTCTCTGCAATCCCCGCCCCCTGCAGCAGTCTGGGCACAGACTCGGGGCCACTGCGGGACAGCGCCGGGAGCCTCCGTCCTGTGGCTGCTGAGAGCCAGGAGCAAAAGATGGTGTGGTATTTCGAATTCTTAATTATTGTATTAAGACCTAATTTCTAAGACTTCTAAGACTTAGATAACTAAGACTTCTCAGACTTAATAACTGCGACTTAATTTCTAAGTCTTGTAAGTTTAACTAGATGTAGTTGCAGGCTAGGTCTGCCTTTTTTTCCCTGTTTTTGAAAAATTGTGGTGACTATGTAGAGCTAATACAAAGTTTGGGCATTTGTGGTTTTTTAGTGATTCAGGGAATATTCTGCAGTAATAAGAAAATGTGTATGTTCAGATGTTACTAATGAATACCAGTTTAAGAATCTACATAAAGAGATGGACTAAACTATTTTTCTTTTGCTTTTGTCTCCTCTTAACAGCAGCAGGAAACAGTCAAAGACAATTGTATTTACTTGACTGTTGTATACCAGTTTCACAGACCCAAAGAATTATGTTTAAGTGAGCCGCCAAACCTGGTTTGGTGCCAGCCTGAGCACTCCCAGTTTATCACCAGCTGACCTGCTGCTGCAATTCTAATACCTACTTTCTTGCTCCTACACTCATATCTCCCTATGAATAAGATTTTGCATATCCCTCTTTTCCTGGGGTTAAGACATGACTGGAAAAGTCTGTAGCCCACAAAGCTACAGCTAATATTCACCTGAGTGTCTACCTGTGCTTATAATCTCCATAAGGCATTGGAATCACTACATTTTATGGGTATCTGTATCTAAACTTACAACACTCACTGTAGCCTGACACTCTCCCAACTGGTTTCCAGCAGAATTCATGCCAGTGGGCACAGTCTGGATCTGATTTGGAGGACGACAATGGAAATAGGGATCATTAAAAACACCCCATTATCATATGGTCTGGTAGTTGGCTACAGTGCACTTCTACAAACATGATTTAGTACAGATGTTTCATTTAAACTCTAGGTTTATAAAGGTACACATTTTTTTGGTTTACTCTGATTATAACCACAGTCTACTCCTCCCCAGTAATCAACTGCTAGAATTTGTCAAATGTTGTCATTTAATATGTGGGTCACTTCCAGTGCTGTGTTTGTTGCATGGAATGCTCCACTTCCATAGAAACAGATGTTTTAACTTAACAGCAAAAAGAGCTAAACAAGTGCATGTGAAGGCACAGTGCAAATAATGTGTTTCATTTCTGTTATTTATAGCTGTCCACAGCTATCATAATTTTTTTATTTGAAAATTATTAAATCAATTACAAGAAGTTTATTTGCGGATACTGCCAAGCATGATGCATGCTAGGAGACTGCTTCTGGGAAAAGTGTCTTCTTCTGGGCCATGCAGAGGCATTTCAAAGAAATCAGTGCATTTCTGAAAGACTGCAGTACAACAGGGTCTACACACTAGGCCTCAAAGTATATGCAGAAAAGAAACCCTCTTTAGATCTCCCAGCTGTTCTGGCAGAGCAGTGGAGCTAATACATACTTAACCCCTCGGCATGTTTGAAGAGAATCTCTTGCCCTCTTTAGTACAGCTGAGATGGTGGTTAGAAGGAAGAGTCAGGGGAGAGGTCTCTGCAAAATGGCTGAGATAAGAAGATGGCTTTCTTCCTTCTTTCAGTTCTATTTGACTGAAATACATCCTACCTAAACAAGGAATCAGAATTGTATGCAAAACTACTAACAGTCTTATCAAAAACAAAAGGGGGAAATATTTTTGAAACACAGAACTTTATACATGTGCCACAACACAGTAACAAGTCAGCCATCTGTGAAATTCTTTGCTCATTTAAATCCTACCTGACTAGTTTCAGGTCACTGTAGGAGCCACTGATTTTTATAACAACAGTAATGTTTGAAAGCAAGCCATGCTGCATAGTTTCCAAAGCACAAAGACAGAATAATTTGTAACAGAGCTGTAACATTCCATATCCAGGGGCAGAGCACATAAAGAGAGAGCTGCATGTACCCAAGGTAAGGGCTGATGCTGTAACATCAGATACTGATGATAGGCTGATATTCTAACTTCCTAAACAAACCAAATAATTTTTACACCTGAGCTATGGGCAAACCTGAAAGTACAGCCTAGGTTATTTCAAAAGTTCACTGTGATTATTTTTATGCCCATGCAAGTGCCCTGGACATGTACTCCACCTCCTATGCTGGATTCTCAGTGCAGTAGTCAGAGCCAGGCCAGATGAGAGAGATATCTGTGTTTGGAAAGTCTTGGCAAATGCGGGACACAAAAGCAGTAAACAAATCAATGGGATGCCAGACCAAATGTGTTCCACATTTGTGAAAATAACAAAGTTGAGTCAGGAAGAAAGGTTTATGTGTCTTCTCCTCATACAATCCTTCCCAAGGTACTTTCTTTCAATCCCCCCCAAATTAAATCCAGCCCAGACAGCAGCAATATTTGAGTACACAGCATCAACCAAATGCATTGCAAAGCTGCTGACAGCTCTGTGGAGCTTGGCCGGAGCCACGGCTCCCAGGGTGAGCAGGTGTTTCCTCCCAGTCCTCCTGCCCAGGCAGGCTCATGGATGCTCTGGAGGAAGAGCCTGTGCCTCGCCTGCCACTTGCAGTGGAGCCAAGCCCAGGAGCCAGGCTGGCAACTTCTTCCCACACAACTCTCAAATCTCTGCCCCCGCCATGAATTCCTGCAAGGAAAAATCTCTGGATCATTTCTCGAGCCATGAGAAAGACCCTGTGACATCTGTTTGTGCCAGGGATGGAAAGCCTCTGCAAATATCTTTTTGAGGGACTTGTGAAACCATGGGAATCAGCTCACCTCTCCTGAACAGGTTAGACAGCATCTGGTAGCTCCACAGTTTGGTGAAGCATAGCTATGCTGCAGCAATGGGAAGCAGGCACAGAGCCAGTATGGGACAGAACTGTTGTTCAACATCAAATTTGAATTAAACATTAAATGTAAAAAAACCCCAAAAAAACCCTGAAAGCTTTATTCAAATTTTCTAATTCAGTTTTTTGTTAAAATCGTGAGATGTCAAAAAAATTACTCATGGCTATTAATTAACACAGTGCTTTGCTACATCCATAATGAGAAATGGGAATTTTTGAAAGCTGTGTAATCTGTAAGGCTTTTACAACTCTTTTCACTGTATTCAAATTCAGTATTTGATGTTCACATATACTGAGTCAGCACAGTACAACCCAACCCTACAATAAAGAAAAATGTCAGCTGATGGCTTTAAAACCTATACTTCAGAAAAAAACAAGTAAGTCAGCGTGACTGGCAGCAGAACAATTTGGTTATCTTTAGTTAATGTATTTTATTTTAAGGATTATAGGTATTGTATTTATTCAGGTAACTCAGCCTTTTTCCCTGACAGCAATTTTCTACAGAGAAAGTGGTATAAAGTTCTTTTGAATTAATTTTTGTCTTAGGAATAATAAGTAAATTTATGGTACAATTTACATGAGTGAGGCTAGTCATTTAATTCCTTTAAATTTAGAATTTCATTGTCCACCTGAACTACATATTATTTTTGATCTTTGTTGCATGACATAATCTTTATAAAGTGGGTGGATGGGCCTCACTAATTTACTGGAAATTTCATTCATTTAGAAGTCTGATTGAAGAAAGAAGACATATTACACTAGCACTGGATAAGCAGATTAAAGGAATACTAGGGCATTATGTATTATTCTTGCTTTCTTAAATAAAACCCCCCATTACTTTCCTATATGTATATATGTATATATGTATATATGTATATATGTATATATGTATATATGTATATATGTATATATGTATATATGTATATATGATCTTCACATTTAATATATGTTCTCCCCTTGAACAAATAAATCAAAAAAACATATTGTAATAAAACTCACCTGATTTGGTAGACCTCAAAATCCAGAATCCTTTTATGCCTCAGCTATGCTCAGTTTTGCCTGCACATTATAGTCACACATATCTTTCTTCTCTAATAGGGTTATTTGCCACAAAATGAATGTCTGGAACAAGGATTTGAGAATCCAACTTGATATATCAGCAAGCAAAAAGTCTTTGTGATGTTAATTGTGGCCTCTTCCTGCTCTTCTTTCTCTCACACCTATTTGCTGTTCCTTTGTTAACTAATTCTCTGGACAAGCCTAAATAATAAGGAAAAAGTCATAACAGAATTACAGATTGCTTTCTGTACCTGGCACCATAGCCATGTGTGTTCTACCAAGTTTTTCCATGTTCTTTAACTTCCTTATTTGCTGCAAAAATTAATGAAAGAAAATATTCTCCTGGAGAAATCTGGGCCCATCTGACAATTTTTCTGCCAAACATTCAGGGGCTCTAGTGAATATCTCACCATTCTGCCTTCTCCTCTGATGTGCGTGCCCATGGATATAAAAAAAAAAAAAAAAGTAGGATGGACAGTAAATTCAGGTGGAGTCCCAGATGTCTTCAAATTCTTGCTGTTTATTTATTTTTTTTCCAGGTCTTTTAGCTTTCCCAAGTAAAAGTTTTGTGTTCTGGGAAAACACATTTCTCTCAGCACCACAGGCCCCCTTCTCCCAAACCCCAAATCATCACTCAACATGGAACAATGCCAGATTTGGTAGTGCTGCAGTTGCTTTGAGGGAAGATCAAGAAGTTAATTCATAAGAGACAGAGGTAAGTTTACCTTTTCTAAACTGCCTAACAAGACTGAGGAAAAAGCACTTTTTTTCCAATCTCTACTTAGAATTTCAAAAATTAATTTGTCTATTAACACTCACACAAAAGTAAATGCCATTTTGGTGACCCCAGAATATCTGGGAAAACTCAGCCTGGACAAAAATCCACAAAACCTGCAATTACAAATCAGTTCCTTTCATGCTAGAAATTTGTCATTTAAAGGGTTCCAAGATAGTAGTTTGTGATGTTTTGTTTGGCATTTTATTTTACATTGTTTTATTAAGCCTTATTAAAAGCAGAAGAGCTACTTTATATTTTCAGAATCCTTAAAGATATAATCATCAAGTTCACAAAGTTTTCACTGAAAGATCTTTTAACTTGCTTCTTAAGCCAAAAGACCTTGTGTTTGATAATGAATCAGCTGGACATATGGATATTGTATTTGCATAATGCATATTATGATTACTATACGTAAATAAAGCAACAGTAAAAAATTTAGGAAAATTAAAAATAATATAATACAAGACAAGAATTAGGTTCATAATTTACATGAAAATTTACTATACTTTAAATATTCTTTTTATCACAGCAAAATTTAAAGGAAGTATTTTGGTACAATCTAAAGCAACATTTTAATAAAAAAATATTTTTGTGAAAAATTTCTACTCCCTTGCATAGGTAAAATAAAATAAGCTTAACTATTACTCCCAGAATTAGAAGGCAGAAATATCTATTTCTCCTTTATTATTTATCTGGAAACATGAATTCCCCTAAATTGACATTATTCACTTTTACTTCCTGCAAAATTGTATAAAATTATAAAATACATAAAAATTAAAAATATTGTAACATAAATTTGAATGAGGTATTTAAATTTCATACAACTTTTTTCCTAAATTATAAAATCTAGGATTTCTGGACTTAAAAGACATACAGAAACACAGATTTTTTTTTTTTTTTTTTTTTTTCCACTCGGGAAAACCTTTTAACCTGTTTGGAGTGCAATGACAGCTCAAAATTCCATTCTGAGGTTCCAAAATGCTGGAAAAATTTTGTACTGCAGGAAAATTAAAGCTCTAAGTTTCATTTGATGAAACTTTGTATTCCACCCCACTGAGCTACAGAGACCTCAGTGCTGCTCACTCATCTCCCTATCTCATCTTACAGAGGTGTGATGAAATATTGATTTTTTTGGGCATTTTAGCTTAGTATACAAGTTTTCAGGTATTAATATGATCTTCTTTTCTTTTCCATGGCTGCGGAGAAATATTTTATCTTTTTAAAGAGTGGACTAAAGGCCTCTCTCACCCTACTTTTTGATCTGACCACTTGTGATTACGTCTTCAATCTTTCAGTCTCCCACTAAACCTCCCAGCACAGCACAGCACATCCCAGGAGACAGCATGTTCTCCTGGCTGGAATTGCAGCTGCAGGACACAAAGCACTTCAGACTGCTTTTGAGTCAATGCCACCTTGAGACCCATCAGCAGGAAGAGGTTTGCACTTCTCTGGGGTTACACTGTGGGCAATACTTGAAATCCTTTTTACAGACAGCTCTCACCATTTCAGTGAGTCCATGCTCCACACAAGCTCTGCTCAGGATTTTCCATGTAAAGTACCTTATCCATGCAAAATGCATTGTTGCAGTCCTCCACCAACAAAATCAGAATAACTGAATTGCTGTGGGTTTTACTCATACTCATCTCCAGCATGGTAAATCCCTTCTGGCCACATCCTTCTGGTGATGCTGACAGGAGGGCTGGGCTGTCCAGCAACAGCAGGAATTGTCTGGGCTGTGGTCAGTCACCAGCTACAGAACTCCTTCTTGCACCTGGAGTTAAACTGGGAACAAAGCCACATGCAGGAACGTGTACATTTTCCCACCTGTTTTATCTCCAGTGCACTTGTATCAATGAGCTTCTGTTTCCTATTTGAAATCTGTTTCCTGAACACACAGTTCCTATCCTGTAGATCTCCTGGCACCATATACCTAGGATTCTCCTAAACTTAGTAAGCTTTTGATAAAATCAAATTAGGCATGAGTCAGAAGTTCTTCATGTTCACCATAGAGCTGATTTCTACTCTGCATTTTCCCAGGATAAAATCACAATTGGTTTATTTTTGCAGACTCACAGGACATGTCCCAGAATCAAGTGTTTGGAGGGTAAGGAGACGGCAGCATCCCAGCTCACCTGTCAACAGTACAGTAGAAAGAGAGACAGGAAAATGGCTCCTGCTGGGAAAGCAGAAATGCTACAATCTCACTTTGCTCATTATGGAAACATGGCCACATTTTTGAAAAACAAAAAGACAAATAAAAATATTATTATTTGTTCTGACAATTACAGTGACGTTTAAACCTGAAATTTGGCCTGCTAAGAATTTCTGGCCTCACACTTTCTTTTAAATTCCTATTCCAAAAATTCTTTCCAAAAATGCATTTGGAGCAACTGGAAGTATTCCACTTTGCAGCTGCAGATAAACCCAATTTCCAACAAGTTGGTTCCAACATCTGCCTCCTGTTTTAACCTGGTTTGATGGAGTCAGTCCATTGGCTGCTTGCCCCTGTACAGATCACAGGTTTTTCTTGCTTTGACAGTTCATCACATGCAATATCCACTTAAATTCCCTGGCAGGTTCAGAATCTTTGGAGAAGTCAGCCAGGAAAGTCATCTTTGTGCCAGCAAGGCACTGCCTGCCCTGCATTGCACCTAATGGCCTTTTGTTAAATTCGGTAGCTGTCTCAAGAGTTCAGAAGAGAAATATGAGGCTGTGACTTAATTAAGTAATTTGATTACATAGAAATCAATCCCCTGCTAGGACTGGATAACTGAAACAAAAATGCCTACCAAATTTGACACAACTTCTATTTAAATCGTTCTATAAGCTTGTGCTTAAGCACTTTGTTAAATGAAGATATAAGCAGAAGAAGACACTGCCTTTGTGCTCTCTTTGGAATAACAATCTGAAAAGCTTTAAATTGGGTTTGTTCCTCTTACATCTTCTATATAGTTTCCTAAATCAGAACAATGATCTGCAGAAAAAAGAGAAACTATGGAAATTTCTCAAGCTGAAATGTGTTGCAAAACTGAACATTATTCTAAAGTTGTATATTACAACTAAATTAGGTATAGATATTTTAGGCTGTAAGGAGTCAAACTTACCAATGTGCTGGAATGCTTGTAGTCTCCAAATTCTTTATTGCTACTTAACCCTATCTATGTGGAGATAGGGTCTCTTGCATATTTTAGGTTCTACCTCTTCTTTAAGATGTCCAAAGGTTTTGGTGGGGAAGAAGGTTATTTTAAGAATGGGAGATAATACAAAACCACAATTTCTTTTCATCAGACATGTTTCTATCACTCTTATGTTTCTTGCTCTTTATCTAAACCTCCGCAACTTGGAATAAATGCTTACAAGATACAATACTTTCATTTTTCTTGTAGATGTGCAGAGTCAGCCCAAGAGCTGGAATTTAATGATGCACATAGATTTAATGCAGAGATGGATACATTTCACCAGAAATAAAAGGCAAGAGCAAACCTGATTATCTGCATATTCCTTTGTACACCCTTGGCCTGTCTCAGTTCAGTAGATGGAAGCACACATATTTAGATTAACACCTGCAATACAGCATTGGGTAAAAAATTTGTAGAATACCTCGAGTGTGTAACATTTTCTTCATTTTTTTCATTCAAGCTAAAAAGACCTCTTCTATAATGGACTGCTAGTGGAAAGGTCTGTTCTGGGTGAGACATGTTTCTGAGCAAGCTTCCACATTCCAACAGCATTTTTTGGTGGTCTAAGCAAAAAAGATTAATTTCCTTGGAGAGTCACAGATTATCACACTTGGGCCCAGCCTCCTGAGGTGCAGTTCAGGTGCTTCCCCTCAGCCTTGCCAGGAAGAAGGGGCTTTGCACACAAACACTGGTTTGAGGTGCAAACACTGAGGTGCTGGAGCACAGCGGCTCATCCTCAGTGGAGGGCAGCTTGCAGCAGTGCTGCTGTAGAGATGATCACACCTTCTTTTAAACATGGCACATAATAATGTTGTTTTCTTGAAATGATGAACTATTAAATCTGTATGACATATAGATGAGAGAAAAAGTGTTCACAGGCCTGCTGTAATTTATGAACATGTGGTGCACAGATGTTACATGAGATTTTTCTTCCCTTTACTTTTGAAAATTTGGATTACATTTTCTCTCCTCGCTAGTGTTCAAACTCTGTGTTTGAGGCTTTATTAGATATCTCAGCAGGGTAAATGGATGATTAATAATTGTTGATGACAGATATTTGGTTTCTATAAGCTGTGAAGTGAAAGATAAATATGATGGGAGCAGTTGTATCTATGTATGACAACTAAGCCTCTTTAAGACTCTGTTAGAGTTATCCATGATTTATGGGGATGTCACCACTGACTCTAGATAGGGAAAACCTCTTAAATTTCTCTTATGATAATCATTGCTTTTTCTTGGATATCAGGGGGGAAATATCCCCTAAAAAAAAAAAAAAAAAAAAAAAAAAGACAAAGAGAGAAAAACATGATTTTTTCAGAGTTAGGAGATATTTCAAAGAATACCCAGTTCCTGATAGTAGTACAATTAGAGCTTTCTTCAGAGAAATACAGGCTCTGTGCTGCCATCTCTCAATTAAGCCATGAGAACAAACACATAGTGTGTGTGTGCTGGCATCCAGGGCTGCACTAAAGGCTCACCTCCAACTCCAGTCCCCATTTCACTGTTTAGAAGGAAAATCAAAAAGACAGTTCTGAATCCCTCTGAGATGAGATGAGATGAACCATGCTGTCCTGATCTGGATCCTGGAGAGTCATATACAGAGGTAAGGTTTTGCTTCAAGACCATTTCTTTTGTAATGAGAAGCGTCTGGCTGCAGCAACTTAAATTCAATTTCCAGTGTTTTAAATTCAAGGAAAAGATTGTAATGGATTAGGTAGGTGAATCGACAGGAATAACTCAAAGCAGTTGGCAAGCTAGCTGAAAGCCTTACCTCATTGTAAGGCTTTCTATGTCTATCATATACAAAATCCTCATTTACAGAAATATATCACTTCTGTTTCTTTGAGTCATGTTTGTTGGAGAAACAAAGAACAATAACAAAAAACCTTAACAATTTTATTAGGAGCTCTTTCTAATTTCTTTAGGTCTTCGAAAAAAAAATCACATAAATGTTGCCAATGTAATAGTAATTCATTTCTAATATCAACTCCTGATAATTGCAGAACCCTGAACAGAAGTGGAAATTCTGTAGGCAAAATGTATGCTAGACAGGAACATTGAAGGAGAAGAAAGGTTGAAACACAACTAAGTGAAGGCAGCTTTTTCAATTGGAAAAAAGGAAATTTGCCTTACAAGTATATACCTATAATAGTACTACATGTGCTAAAAAAAATCTCCATCTATTACTCATTATTATATAATAAAAGTTTTTTTGATATATAACTAAATACTTATGATATTTTCCTCATTTAAAACTTCTGTTCCACCACCCCTGCCCTGGCCCCAAACCCAGCTTCCTGGAAATTTAATTCCTCCTGAAGTTAAATAGTTTGAAGACTACTACAAATTTCTCTGACTCCTAATGTTACTGCAGAATGATGGAAACTGCTTTTCTGCACCTTTCTTCTCAGCTCCATGAAGTTTTTGTGAGTTAAATTTGCATGTAGAAAGAGAATGACTCCTTCCCACGTCTGGTAATTAGTCTGGGAAATGTATTGCTATAAGAGAAAATCTGATTAAGGACCACAGATGAATTCTCTTCCTCTTAATTAATCATTACGCATGTTGATAAATGCCTCCTCTGAATTTTGGCCTGATAAAGGGCTTTTAAAAATAGTTAGGAAGTCTGCTATCTGTTAGTGGAGTAAAAAGGAATCATGTTAAGGTTTGGCCCCTCCCTTGTTGCTTTGAGTCCTAAGCCCTCGTACACCTGGAAACCTAAGACAAGAGTGGCAGGAAGCAAATTTAATTTGAAGGGACAGGGAGGGACTGTGTGCTGTGAGAGGCTCAAATGCTCTGCACAGACATACTGGCCTCCTCCTTCACCAAGACATCAGGAGAAATAGCAGATATTCTCCTATCTGCCACTTTGATCTGAGCTTTAGTCCTCCAGAACAATATAAATTAACAAAATCAATAGAAAACTCCCTTTAATTGTAATTGGGTTTGGAGCAACCTATCTTAAACATTACTAAATTAGTTTTGATTTTGATCACCACTTAATTGTGGACAAAAGGAGTGGAAAACTTAGAAATAGGGAATATGTGCCAAATGTTCCTCTGACCCACCAGGGCTGGTTTCATTACAAAGCCCCACTCCATCATACTGAAGCAAAACAACAGCTCTCAGTTGCTAAAACAAAGGAAAAGCTGAGGTGCAGCTCCACTCACAAGGCAGCTTCGTGGCTGGCAGAAGGCACCGTGGGGACACCCAAAACTGCCAAATTTCAGTAGAAACTCTGAGAAAAACAAGCAGAAAAATATTTTAGGCTAAAAATGGGATGTAAAGCTCTTTAAACCTGTTCTCACTTGCTGCTGAGAACTGGGAGAAGCCCTAATGCCCTAACAGTGTGTTGCACTTCTGCTGCAGAGGCTGCACAGAGAGTCCCTCCAAGTGGCTGCAGCAGCTTCTCCACAGCCTTTCTTGATGATGGCAAAGTCCTTCACATCAAGGGTATGTGATAGTCATTGTTATTATCCCAGTTTTGAAACAGCGTCTCCAGAGCTGAGATAGTTCTTTGTTTCAGCTACAGGCAGACAATACTCTTCAGCTCTGCTGCTAGCAGCAGACTGTATTTCATCTCTGCCCTCCACCTGGCACAAAGAAAGGTTGACAGAGAATTACCCAGGGGGATAGAATAAGCTCCACTTGCAAAAAAAAATATATTTTGTACAGGTGGGAACAAGTATGTTTTAATTCAGAAATATTATTTCCCTCTGGTGCAAAACTCTCACTTGACAGCTTGAAGGAGGATGTGTGCCTCTGTGTGTTTCCAGGCCAAAGCAGAGGAGGGACCCAAGTCTACAGTCCTCCAGCTGTTTCCTAGTGCTGGACCATGCGTGTCAGGTGCAACAGCAGGGACAAAGGGATGAGACCTTTTGAGTTTGTCCACCTTCAAAAAATGCTCAAATTGGCATGTTCTCAAGCATATAGAATAATAACTTCCTACTGTCTGAGGTTACTGAGCAGACTTTAATTTATTTTAGGATTATCAGTAGTTTTCAAGCCAGTGAAAAACTGGAAAAACAGCTGCCCTTGTATTTTGATGGTTCTTAAACTTTCATGCCACCCACAAGGCATTTATCTGGATTTCTGTAAAGCCTTTGATACAGACCCCCTTGACATCCTCTCTAAATTGGAGAGAGATGGATTTGATGAGTGAACTATTAGATTAATAAGTTGTTGGACAGTCACATCTGGTGGGCAGTGGTCAATGTCTTGGAGTCCCAATGGACAAAAGTGACTAATGGTGTCCTTCATTGAATGAGTTATTAAGTATCTTCATTATTGACATAAAGGATTGAGTGCACCCTCTGCAAATCTACAGATGACACCAAGCTGAGTGGTGTGGATGACACAACTGAAGGATGGGATCCATCCAGAGGGACCTGGATAACTTTGAGAAACGGCCCATGGAAATCTCATGAGGTTTAACAAGACCAAGTGCTGGTGCTGCACCTGGGTTGGGGCAACCCCTGGTGTCAATCCAGGGTGAGGGATGGACAGACAGAGAGCAGCCCTGCTGAGAAGGATCTGGGGGTGCTGGTGCATGAGAGGCTGGACACGATCTGACCACCTGCATTTGCAGCTGTTGGGCTGCATCAAACCAGCATGGCTAGCTGGGCAAGGGAGGGGATTCTGCTCCTCTACTCTGTCCTCCCACATGGAGAACCCACCTGTAGAGTTGCATCCAGTTCTGGTACCTCAACATAAGAAAGACATGGACCTGTCAGAGCAAGTCCAGAGGAGGCCACCAGGTTGATTAGAGGGATGGAGCATCTCTCCTATGAGGAAGGGCTGAGAGCATTATGTTTGTTCAGCCTGGAAAAGAGAAGGCTTTGGGGTGACCTACTTGCAGCCTTCTAGTAACTGAAGGAAACCTACAAGAAGGTTGGAGAGTTAGTTTTTACAAGAGGATGTAGTGACAGGACAAGGGGAATGGCTTCAAATTGAAAGAGAGTATGTTTAGATTAGATATAAGAAAGAAGTCTGCACTTTAGTGGTGATGAGGCACTGGAACAGGTTGGTTAAGAAGCTGTGGATGGCCCATCCCTGGAATAATTTAAGATGAGGCTGCATGGAGCTCTGAGAAACCATGTCTAGTGAAAGATGCCCACAGAAAGGGGTGGAACTAGATGGTCTTTGAGATCCCTTCCAACCCAGGTGATTCCATGGCTCTGTAAAGGCTGAGATGGATGTTCACATCAATTCTAAGACAGTGGTGTTGAAGTTAAAGAATAAGTAGATTGGAAAGTTTTGTAGTCTGACTAGGTGTGGTGGCTCCTGTGGTAGTCCAGAAATCACTTACAACCTCTGAATTACGTAATCTCACAGATTAGTCCTAGGCGTTACTTCATAGCCAATAGTCCCCTATTCTTTGAGACTAGTTCTGTAGGATAAGGACAGCTGGAGAAATGTACTGGGAGGAATTAATTTTATAATGGATGTCCAAGTCAGCCATTCAATGTGAAAGACAGGTGTGCACAGGAATACATTTCTGTCATTCCACAAATTGCTGTAAATCCCATATCCAAGAGCTGACTGGCTCTGGAAATGTGCATTTTTACAACACGCAGTAACAATATGCCAGTATTAAAAATATTGACAACTTGCCCCAAATCAAATCTAGTTTTCTTTTTCAGTTTTCTCTCTTCACTGCTCAGGCAGTGCAGATCTCTCAAGTGGATCAAGACAATGGATGGTGCATTTTTTTCCATAGAGGCTGACAGATAGAAGGACGATGATTAGGAGAAAGCTATAATAGACAAAAAAGTTTTAATATTCTTGATTTGTCTGATACATTTCAAATATACTGTCCTGTGCTAATGAGAAGAAAATGAGGACAAATGTTCCCCTTACCCTAGCTGATCTGATCTGCATGCAAAAATGAAGCTCTAAGAAAGTTTAACTGGTTCCAGCTGGGTCCTACACAACCTAAAAAGGACCAGTTCCTCTTAGGCAAATTATAGCAGTGTAAATTCTTCTTATATCATGACAGTGGCAAGTGCTCAGAATCTCTGCCACTGGGAAAAGTTGTGGAGGGCACTACAAGAGCACATAACTGAGAAAAGAGGGATTCTCGTAGGAGGAATTACAGACTTAAAAAAGACTATAGTAACTAGATGTGCATAAGAGTAGACTTCATCAAGAAACTATAGAGGACCCTATCCCATAGGTTATTAAAAGTGGACAGGGCAAAGTAACAGAAAATACACTGTATTGGACAGTTTTTCATTAGAAGCTGGAAGGACATGGTGAACTATTGAGTAATTTTTTTTTATCATGAATGTCTTTTACTGCTTTTGAAAATAGCCTAGGTTGCCAGCTAGATCCTTGCTGTGGGACAGCAGCCTCACATTTATAATAACCTCACATTTTATAATAGTTCAGAGAATATAATCTTCTTTCAATAAAGAAACAGTGCATGGGAACACTTTAAAAATGCATCGACAACAATTTGCAGGTTGAAACATGCTGCTTTTATTTTATCTTTCATAAGCCAATATGAATCCAACATTTAACTTTTAATGGCAAGCATGTTGTGCATAAGTGGAGCAGTTTCATGTAAATATGTGAACATATTTAAACAAACAATCTAATGCAGGCTTAAAATGAATGAAAAAAATGAAAATCAATAAAATCCCGAGTTACACTGGTGTGTGCTCATGCAATATACACCTACTGGGACTTAGTTTAAAAGTGTTTTGAAATATTTATTTCTCTGATATTTATATTAATGGAAACTTTCCCAACTGCTGATGGCAGATATCATATGCTTGTGGTGATAAGAAAAATGGCAATTTTTCTGTTCCTGTGGAATGTCTTGTTTTGGCTGTATGCAAAGAAATACCATATTGTCAGGCTGGACTGGAAGCCTGTCACTGAAATGAAAATATGGAAGAAATATAATTGTTTCCATAATTCCTTATTTGAGTTAAATGAGTCTACTCAGACATGTTACCCCTGAAAACCTGACAAAGCTGCAGATGTTAAGAATTTAAACAGTTTGTGGTTCTCTTGATAGCAAATCTTATTAAATGTGAACTGATATGGTTTATGCAAACATGGAAGATACAAAATAGTAGGATCTTTTAATTTAACTCTGATAGAAGCTTCCAAATATAATCTGTAAATATTTAACCATGGACAAAAGGTACTGCTTTTTACAGCATTTCATTAAAAACAAACCAAATAACCTAGTGCACTCAATTATAGTATAGTGTTGGCAATGACTGCTGCTCCATCCAATTCTTTTTCATAATGTCTGTTACTTTCTCCCATTTTGTGATTGCCCTGAATTTCTTCTCTTATATTATCAAAACCAGTCCCAAATCACTTTAGTTTATTTCTTTCTTCAGACCAAAGAAGAAAAGGTAGTATAATTCCTACTGAATCTTGGAATACTTTCTTTTGTACTAGCACGTATTTTCTTTTTCTAAAAATACAACATATATCCAATGTTAAAGCTTGTTGTAAAATAGAGACTAAACTGGCAACACTGACTAAAACCACATATCCAAACCAATTCCTTTGCATCTGCTTTTTTTTTTTCTTGAACTTCTTCAACCTTCCTCAGATTTCAGCTCCATGTACCAAGTAAGCAAGAATTTTGCGAAGGATGAAGCGATCAACCTGCAGGAACAGGCAGAGTTCATCAGGAAAGCTCCTA
The DNA here is from genome assembly GCF_050655825.1 of Lonchura striata. Classification (NCBI taxonomy): domain Eukaryota; kingdom Metazoa; phylum Chordata; class Aves; order Passeriformes; family Estrildidae; genus Lonchura; species Lonchura striata. Next base: position 139,179,392 of record NC_140704.1, on the reverse strand, counting down.
GCACAGCACCAGCACAAAGTCCCTGCGTGCAGACAGCTACAGCACACAAATCACCTCCACAGTTCTTGTTTGACTGGTATCCCAAACTAGTAGGCAGTCTATTCCTGATACTGTCATAAGATCACAGGGAGAAGCAGCATGTCACGGGCTTTGTCTCTGGGTGAGCTTTCCTTATGTGCCTGAGGAAAGAGACATCTTTGGAAAGCAGGTAAAGCTGAACCCAGTAACCTGACACCACAAGAAGGAGGTGTACCAGCTCCAGAGCTGACCATGACTGGTTCCTGTGGCTGTACCAGCTCCAGAGCTGACCATGACTGGTTCCTGTGGCTGTCGGGAACATTGTTCCCAAGGGAAGATGGGTGATCACAGCAGGCACATTGTGGGGATGGGTCCGTGAAGCAAAGGGAACATTTAGATCTGAGACAGAATTCCTCCTAAAGTCTGCAGTGCATGTACTCATCACGCTCAACATACCAGGACATAAATCCTTTAGCCACCTCATAGAAAACCAGAAAAAGATCTCTCCAAGCAACTGTATTTCAGCTATTAACTTTAGGCCCTTGTTTTTCTGCTTTGTTCTTCTCCAGTCAGTTAAACAAAGAGATGTAGAAAAACCAAAGAGAGAAATACGAGCAACTGAAAAAGAAAAGTGCTGTCATGATTGTACAAAAGGTTGCTGGTATTTACAAAATTCTGTGTATTCAGATTCAATATTTTCCATATGAACATCATCACTTAGTATTAATGCTGAAACTGTAAGGAGGATAGGGCCCCTCTTCCAATAAATAATTTGCAGATACAAGGAAAAGTACAATCCCTGCCCTGAGGACCTTGGAAATAATATCCTGCTTGTATAAGTTGAAATAGAAATGTGTTTATTTTTACTACAGTAAGTGCTTAACACACAATAACTAAACCAAAACTATTATTTCAAAAGGATTTAGAATAATATTTTAATTATCTCAATGTTTATAGAATTGAAAACGCAGGAACTACTAATAATTACAGTCTCAAATACTTGTATTTTTTCTTTGGAAAATCCAGAGACTGATATAATTATATGCACTTGTAAAAAAGAAAGCAGTTGGACAGATGAGCTCTTCCATTATAGGATTTGGCCTAGAGGACAGCAAACAAATCAGCATTATCTTCAGGGCAATTTACACCTATTGGTCTCCAGAAATTTATACTGTTGAGGAAATTTGGGAGTTTTACTATGCCAAGTCAGAAAACATTGCAAGTTATTTATGAGACTAGCAAAGAAACAGTAACCACATAATAAAGTATATAATATTTTATTCAGGTTATGTTGGAATACAGAATATAAAAAGTAACAGAAAAAGAGCAAGATCCAGAAAATAAGTAGTATGGGAACTCATACTCTCTTTTCAGATAATTTTTACCAATATGAATGCTGAGAAGCATCCATTCTTCACTGTCTGTCAAGATAGACTACATAGGGCTCTGGAGGTATGTTATCACATTGTATATAGTATTCTTACTCTTAACAGAATATCTGTGACATGCACAGAATGTGGACCTAAAAGTTTGTTCTTAAGTTACTATGTCCCCCTCCCTGCCACCCCCCATAATCCACACCAGCATGAATAAAGCACATTGAGGAAGAGATTGAAGATACTTGTTAAAAAAAAAAAAAAAAAAAAAGAAAAATATGTGTTATTTCATAAAATCATTTAGGCTGAACAAGACCTTCAAGACTGTGTGTACAGACTGAGGAATGAGATTGAAAATCAGTGCCACAAAAAAGGAAGCTGGGAGTCCTGGTCGATGGCAAGCTGAACATGAGCCAGCCATGCCCCGGCAGCCAGGAGGGCCAAGTGTGCCTTGGGGGGCACCAGCCCAGCATCACCACTGGGCAAGGAGGGGATTGTCCTGCTCTGCTCTGGGGCACTCACCTCGAGTGCTGGGGGCAGTTTTGGGTGCCATAAGAAAAGACAGATAGAAAACTATCAGAGAGTGTCCAAAGGAGGTCAACAAAGATGGTGAAGGGCCTTGAGGAGAAGCTGTATGTGGACTATGTAAGGTCACTTGGTCTGTTCAGCCTAGAGAAGAGGGAGACCTCATTGCAGTTACAACTTCCCTGTGAGGAGAAGAGGAGAGGAAGACACTGATCTCTTCTCTGTGGTGATCCAAGACAGGACCCAAGGGAATGGCCTGAAGCTGTGTCAGGAGAGGTTTAGGTTGGATAGTAGATAAAGGTTCTTCACCCAGAGGGTGGTTGGGCACTGGAACAGCTCCCCAGGGAAGTGGTCACAGCACCAGCCTGACAGAATTCAAGGAAAGTTTGGAAAATGTTCTTGGGCATAAGGGGTGATTCCTGGGGATGGTGCTGTGCAAAGAATCAGACTTGATGATCCTTGAGGCTGCCTTCCAACTTATTCTGTGATTCCAGCTTATGTCAACTAGACCATAGCACTCAGTGCCATGACCAGATCTTTCATGAATACCTCCGGGATGGTGACTCCAACACATCCTTGTGCAGCCCATTCCAATGTTTGACAGCCTTTTCTGTGAAAAAATTCTTCCTGATGTCAAACCTGAATCTTCCCTGGCACTGCTTGAGGCTTTCTCCTCTTGCCTTGTTGCTAGTTGCCTGGGAGAAGAGAAAAATATTTGGAAAATGCTGCAATATGGACAGCACAGAATAGCATGTGTGAGATGAGTATGAAGTAGAGGCAGGATCATCCCCATGGAGGGAAGTGCTGGCCTCCCCAGAAGTGGTCCTCGGGCTCCCTCTTTTCCTTGCTGTGCTCCTCTACTGCTGTGAGCAGTGCCAGTCTTGCATGCATGGGATTTGCTCTCATGCCTGCCATCCAGGGCCTTTGTTGGATCACCCATCCCATGGAGGAGCTCCAGAGCACAGACACCATAAAAAAGCTAAAAGAAAAAGAGGAAAATACCCAGAGGAGAAAGGAGTACAGAAAGGAGTGGAAATCACTGTTTTAATCTACACCACATGTACAACATGGCTGAGATACAAGCTCTAGGGAGTCATAACTCTGAATGTCCTGACTTATGTGTATTTAAAGTCTGAACTGTTGCATTACAACATGGGGTGGGTTTTTATGCATTTAATTTAATTTTTTTCTTTGGGGAAAATGAAAGTATGCTTTACTGTACAGGCAAAGAAACACCATGACAGACAGTCAAATAAATATCATCCTCACATTTATTTGCATGATTAAGCCATCAGACAGTCAAGTAAATGGAATGGAGTGCATTTATTTGAATAACCTCCAAGGTATTTTTGGGCACATAAATAAAATAGGGAGGCAAGTCATAGCCCTTAACTTTTCCATTGTTAAAACAGTGCAACTTTAGAATAACTCCTCTGAAAAAAAGGTAAAATCAATGTAAAAACAAACTAGTATACATCTGAAAACTGCTCTGCTTTTTCCATCCTCCCCTTACACAAAGAGGCTTTTAATTAGGGGGACTTAAATTAGTTATGAAGGGTGACATGCAAATATGTGTCTGGACCAGGTTCAGTGCTGTAGTGGTTAACCAGATACTAAACACAAGATAGTATAGTGCCCATACATTCTTGTTCTGTAAGAATCAGGAAGCTCTTCTCATAACTCCAAGACATTCTCTTCTTCAAAAGCACATAACATCTGCATTGTGTGTAAAGGTTTCTGCATCCAGAGAAGACCAAGAGGACAGCATTGATAGAGCAGAACACTCAGTGTGAATACTTGAAAGCCACAGTACTCACATTTAAAGGATTTTTTTCCTCTTGGGAAACAACTCTTGGGAGTTGTTTTAGAGACTTTTAGACTAACTCTAGATTGGTTCAATAGACTAAATGCCCATTGTGGCTGGAGTCCATTAGATGAGCTCTAGGAATCTATACTCCAATTTAGTTTCATTCAAAGGCATCTAGCACATATGTGCCAAAACCATCCCACAACAAGAAGCAAAGGACAGTCAATAGGGACAATTGGGAGTGTCATTTTCAAGTGAAATCCTTATTTGCATTGAAATACCAACATTGGCACACACTGTGAAGGAGAGGAAAGATAACTTAAGCTCATAAACTATGTCTTCTGTATTCTCAAAGTAAAACAATAAGCCCTAGAAAAAGCACCCAGTTCCCACTACTTCCACAGATTAATGCACCTATACATGAGAAAGCTTCAATACAAAATTTTGGAAATGCTTCCAAGGAAGTGCATATTAATTCAGACATTACTTATAGTCCTTATGACTCAGACCCTCATACGAAACTTAGTCATGTGCTTGGAAATGACCAAAAACATTTTAGTATCCAGAAGCATCCAAATACCAAATGAATCCTATTTTTACCACCCAAAACAATAGTTTCATTCAACAGTGGTGAGAAACATGAACTGAGTTGTGTTTTAAATCAATAGTGAAGGCCGTTCAGTACAATATTACAAATCACAAAATTGGAAGAAGTGTGAAGTGACCCAAAGTGATGATTATAAAGCAAAGTAACAGTATTAGAAAGTTATATCAAGCTAAGAAAAATGTTCTTTAAGTTTCTTGTGCTGTCCTAAGCCTTATTTTCCTTGTGGGTAGGGTTAGGATCAAGGCCATGAAAACAGCAAAGGCTATATTTTCCAGACCTGGTGAAACTTGGTGATTTACATTGGAAGCACTAACAACTCCAGGAAACTGCTGTAGGAGCTGGGGATTCTGGTTTGTATCCTGCAATACCCCAGTATGACATCATATCTTTTAGCAGATGAACTGCATCCCACCAGCACCTCAGTGGACATGTCCACATTGTGCTTAGCTCCTTGACAATCTCTCAGGTTTGACATGTCACCTGTCTACCTTACTCTCTACTTTTCCTTTGAAGGAAATTAGCTAGCTCTGTTCACATCAAAGCAGGAGGGCAGCTCTGTGGATAGCTCACTAGCAACTCTTCCCAAAGGACAGCACAGAGCAGCCTACACTCTGTGGGTCCTGCTCAGTGTAGTCCTCCAACACCATTGCAAATAAAGCCACATTCCTTTCTGTCATACCCCACAACCTGCAGCATGTACCTTAAGATTCATAGAATGAAATATCCACTCTGGAAGACTGAAATACAACCCACATGTTTCACTTTGATTGGAAAAACACATAAAAAATAGCATCTTATAAGGCCACCCTGTGAAGCTCAGAAAACTCATACACTATGAACATGACCAGTCTGCTTCAGAGGACAGCAGCCCTGTAAAACATGGATGTTACCATCCTGCACCAGATGGTCTGTGAGCCACGCATCACAGTCTTCAGCACACACATTTTTCAGCATGAATGTAGTGGGTGAATTTTAGTTTCTTTACAGGAAACTCCTGGATATCTGAGAAGTTAACTGAGGAGAGCTTGATAGACTACACCCTTCTTGAATCTGGGATGTCAGTGGAGAGAAGTGAAAAGTGTTTGGTGGTAATATCACCAAGTGCACCAATGCAAAGAACAGACTTCCAGAAATGGTAGCACAGCTTCCCAGAGAAGCAAGAGAGAGATAATTGTCAATGGACTTTTTGCTGTAGCCCCTTGACCTGGAAAACTATAAAGAGGAACTCATATATCGGTCTCCTATGGAGAGGTGATATGTCAAAGTCTAGTAAACCAAGCAAGTTGGCAGGACAGTGATTCTGATGCTAGGTGGCTATAAATTTTCATCTGTGGTACCAGGGTATCAGCCTGGAAGCCTGTGAATACAGGGTGAGAAATATTGCATTCCTATGGCACATAGGAAGCTTGCACCCATCATGTTTAACTGGTGCCTTTTGTGTAATCTCTTAGATATTTCAACTTTGATAGAATAAATTGTCTAGTAAAGAGGTTAAATAAAATATTTATGTCTGTATGTCCACTGAAGACTAATCTAGATTAAAACCATTATAATTAAGAATAAAATTTTAGTCCTAAAAGAGTGGAACTTCAGCCTGAGTAAGGATGTACTCGAAGCAACATTGCCGTGCACTTTTGTGCATTAAAAGTGGAAGATGCTGTGAAAATAAGAGTGGTTTTTGGCAAGAAAGGAAATTAAACTATGTTGAAAATATCTAAAGCAATACATTTTATCCTAGTAATAAACCTTTAATTACTCTATCATATTACCAGAAAGGTTTTCATTAATCTCTCTGAAACAAATTGTATCAGTAATCAGAAAAAATTTTAATGATCAATCTAAAATGGAAGTGAACCAAGCCATTATTTCTCAAGATTCCTTGTAATGACTCTCAGAATATAAGCTGCTAGTAACACGTGAGCTGTGAGCTTGACATACAGGCTGCTACTTTGAAAGCATCTGAAATTCAGTAGACATTGATTCAAGTGCACTTTTAAAAAGCTGTTTGCAGCTTCCTGCTGAAGAAGCAAAAATTCAGTTGCCAAGATGAAAAGTCAAGGGAGAGCCAAATGCAAAAAGCTCAAGAAAAACTTTTGTTACAAAATCTTTAAAACTCAGTACTGTTGTTCACTACAAAATTAAGGCTTGATGCAGCCAGTATATGTACATTCATTTAACTTCACCAGCATGAACTTGCAATCAGTTAAGCAGATTCCCTGTGGCAAGCTGTGAGTGAGCTTTGCTCAGTGGGGCACTGACTTGAGTCTCTCTCCTTTAGTATCAATTTTCATGAAGTGTGTAAGACTTTAATAGTTTGGGGACCTTTAATCCTCAGTCAAATTTGGTTAAAATTGGCTGCCAGTTCAGAAATTATTAGAGGACTGTGAAACAAGCACATGAATGGATAGAGGAACAAAAGACCTCTAGAATCAAGTAATTTCTCTCCTTATAGAGTTTAAAATAAAAGGGGCAAAATGAAAGTAGGTTGTGAATCAAGGAAAAAGTTCATACTGATGTTCTTCTTTGATTATCAAGAGCTTCCAAAGATGATGGTGGAAATGTCATCCTCTGAAACCTTTCAAACTTCATTTGTCAAAATTTTTGTGAATAAATAATAAATTGCCCTGTAGAAAAAGCTTTTTTACAGTGAATAATTAAGTATTTTCAGTAGAATTTATAAACTATATGCAAAAATAGTTCTTCGGCATACCTCTCTTCAGGTGTGCAAATATATAGGCATAAAGGTATGAAACTATTTTTGAATTTAAATCTTCACTAAGTCTTCTTTTGATATGAAAAAAATATCACTAAATCAGAAAGGAAACCCATAAGGCATTAAAAATGACACTATGTATGCTAGTCCAAAAATCTGTTCCAGCTGAGCTATATACCAAACCATCATTTCAGAGAAGTACAATGAAAATAATTGGATTTACTTGGTATTTGTGTCTGAATGACTCATCCTCAAATTCAGCCTGGGTATCTGGTTCTATGCCCTTTGTCATCAATCATTCTGAGGAAAAACAATCTGAACTATCTCCTCAAAGCACACAGATAGCTTTAGTAACAATCTCTTAACTTGTACAGATACTGTCTTGTGTTTGTTGTATGTAAATTTACAAACTAAACCTCAGGCAGTTTACTTAGTCTCTCTGTCAGTATTTAACAAACTATTTTCCTTATGAAAAGCCCAGTTCAAATTAATTTCTCCTTGGCATCCATATTGTTAAACATAATCTTTGCAGAAATACCTCACCTAAGAATAGTAGTTGTATTTTATTTCACAGACTTAACTTCAGCAGTCTTCAACTGATCTGAGTCCCACAGCACTCACAGACATATGGTGATGCGATTTGGTAATGTAAATGCAACATCCATTATAGGGTCACTGGCTGGAAGGTGGTGTTAAGATTCTGGGATCAAAAAAGCTAAAGTATGATCATGTCATTTATTGCAAAAAGACTCAGAAACATGCACTGGTATGCACACCCGCAAAGCCATACATACTGCTTATATTCAGCAAATATTGCTTCTCTTAAAATAAAGGCAAAAAAGATCTTGGATGTCATATTCACACATCAGTTCTGATTTTCACAATTTTATTTTTATATGGAGCTTTTTATTAACATCAAGAGCCAAAAAGAGAAAGCAGGAAATAATATAGCAGAATAAAGGAAATTCCAGCTCATAGCTCATTGGTAAACAAGTAAGAATATTTGCATTTTCAGCAAATTGCTAGATTGCAGTGAAAGGTTGTGGGGATCCTATGTACTCACCTTAGTAGTAGCTACAGGTAGGACAGGTACTATTGCTTTCCTTAAATTAATGGAGTAGCTAAAAGATCAAATTTAAAAGTCTAAAATTGATCTTAAATTCTTATCAGAAGTTCGTAGGTAAAAAAGTTTTTATTTTGAAATGTGAATATCCTATTGAGGTTCTACAGAAAGTCAATGGGTACCACACATTTTCGGCACCTTTAAAAAGAATTGGAAATTTACATATAAACCACATACAGATCCACAAAGAAAAAGTCTAATCCTGGTCAAATCAGTGGTAACCTCCAGCCTTCAAACCTTCCCATTGATAGGAACATGGTCAAGGTTTCACCAGCAGTTTAAAAGAGGCTTCATGAGTTATTGGAGCCACATCTTTCTGTCAAGCTTTAAAATCAAACCAACATTTTGGAATTCAGAGCTTTCTGACAGGTGCACTTTTCCCATGTCTGTCTGCATGGGCCAGGCACCAGAGCCAACCTGCTTCTGTACAGACAGCAAGTGATTTCCTTCTCTCCTGGCAGCCCCTCATAAGAGCTATCAGCTCTTATGGGTGACAGAAGGAATCCTGCTCGTGAACTGTGCCAGACTTCTGAAAACAAGGTTTAACTACCCACTTAACAAAAAGTTTATATGGGGACTTAGTTACGGTACGTGTTAATGAACCTTCCCATCAATACTACCTACAGGACCACTAAAAAGATTTCTTTTTTCAGTACAGATGATAAAAATTCACCAAAGTTTGCAAGTTTGCAATGCACAATTGGCAGACTGCATTATGGGACTTGCAGTCTAAGACCCCAGAGAACAGCTTGGTTTTGCAGCTCTTCCTTTAGGAGCAACTCACAGCAGCATCACAGATTTTCCTCTTTCCAATTACAGTCCTGCATGGATGTGCTGACCTGAGGAACATTCAATAATCAAAATCTGCAGTACCAAACCACAGAGGACACATGGATGATAGGATAAAAACTGTAATGATTACTGATGCCTCTTTTTAACAATACAATGTAAAATTAAATATAGATTAAAACAGTGGGGAAAATGAGATTGTTTTACTCAACACCAGTATTAAAAGCTGCCATTTCAGCCACATATTCCACATCTTTAGTAACCCAGTTATCATTAAAACAATTTTTACATGCATTCTCTGCACATCAGTGAATCAAGTTAGTCAAGATACTAATTATTTGGTTACCATTCTGTGACATGAATAATTCTAAAACTAAGCTCCTAAGAACCACTTCCTTCAGTTTAAAGGCAAAATTCTAATTGGCATGCAGGAAGATCTGACAGATTAGTCAATGGGGGCAGCTAATCAGTCACTTGACTTTTTGTCCTACTGAAAAAATTCCCAAAGTTACAGCTAAAGTTTATTTAACAGGATTACACCTGAAGTGAAATATTTCTCCTCCTTGCTCAATGGTATCTTCAGAAAAGGCATATCTAAAAATCACTCTCTTTTTGAGAGAGGTTAACTTATGGTGTCAAACTCAGAATGCTGTGGCACATTAAATAGAGTTTCAGAGATGGCTCCTACTTCCCAAGCTTAGGTCCTGAGGTTTCATTGAAATTCAGCCACTTGATATTTTGTTGCTAAAACCCACCACGATGATTGTGCCAACAACTTTATTAATGGCCAAGGTGATTAGAACAGTTAAGTCTCAGAAGGTATGGATGAAACTTGATCCAACTGCTCTTCCATAATTCCACAGGTAAATTGCACCTACATTGTACTTGAAGCACACAAGAGAAGTTTTGTAATTTGCCCTAAGTTCAAAGCCACATTCCTACATTCACTGAGGAGAAAGCAGGTTAGGATTTGGCTTTGGAAAAGATTAGCCTGTTCCAGGATATATACTGACCTGAAAAGAAGAAATATGGCATCTCTAATCATGTGTGACAAGTAAAGACAAAGGGTTTTTAAAACTAGAGGAAAAATAAATCTGAAATATGCTTTTCTCTACTATTATGCTTCAGGATGGTTCTGTAAGACACCTGCTCTAAGCCTTGTGCTAAACAGCTGGAATTCTCTAGAAGTCAAGATTCTCATCTCCCTGATGCTCCTATAATCTAGATCTACTGCAATACCTCTGAGCTCTGAAAGGCTCTCTGCAATACTGGCGAGTGCTTCCTATTCAAAATATTTCTGTTGTTCTACAAGGAGAACTGTGGATTTCTAGATCAACATTTTGGATTGTTATAATCAATCTGTATTTGTCACACTGCATTTCTATTTATTATGTTTGCTTTTAGTGGCAAAATCAAATCTAAGGAACATTAAAGGAAAAGTTGATCAATCAATCAAATAATGAAAAAGTATGGTCACTGAATTACACTTCTAGCATGATCAGGGCAAAAAGGTATTTCCTGTATTTAATTTTGCACTCCCTTCTCTCAACTTAAGAGACAATTCCTTTTTTTCACATGACTTGAAATACATCAGGATCATTTTAATCCGTAATTAGCATATCCTGAAGTTAGCTATTCCTTGTTTGCAACAGATACAAATATCTGCAGGAACAGGACTTTCCTTTGTATAATTTTCTTTGTCAATGAAAACTGTTACACTTGAGTCCATGGATTTAAATGTGCATTGTTCACACTTGTTCAGTGAGTAGTTCCATTACAATTACTGAGGCAGATAATATCTTGATCCAGATCTTACAGTTCTCCTTTAATTTCAGCATAACTAATGTAAATAGGATGACATATGAGCTATCAGCAGTAAAACCAAAATACAAATACATGGAATTGCATTCTAAGCTACTTTGATGATTAAAACCTGGAAAAGTGAATTTTATTTTAGTAAACTGAGAAGACTTGTTGTTTATAAGGCAGCCTATTGAATCATCCCTTATTTTCAAGCCTGCATGAAACTGCCTAAACAGTTGTGCTCCTAAGCTTTAGAAGTATACTGATTTATGGAGAGGCAGAATAGCTTGTAGCACACATGCAAATATGAAGACACCTTGAAAGACATGTGACTGGTGTTTTATAGTCTGTCAGCTAAAGTGTATTGTACACTTTGGAATCCCACTACCTGCAAAGTGTTCTCCTTTGGGCAGTTTCATGTGAGTTTCTGTCCTCAAGCAGGCAGCCAGTCTACTGGCTTTTCTATGAAAATCAGATATTGCTTCCATTTATTTTACATTTAAGTCAATCAGCTCAAACATTTTCATTAAGAGATATTGTTAAATATTGTACCTATATAAACAGTCCAACGTTTCAAAATCTATACCCTTTTATCCTTAGGCAGGACAAAGCAACACATAGATGAAAAAAAATTTTAATTTCCAGAACAGCAATAGCTAGAGCCAGACAGTTTTTGTCCAAGCTCAGAGTTTACAGCTATTGAGTGCATTTTCATTTTATTTGTAGTAACAGCTGTGATTTCTACGCACATTTTGCCAATCGGAGGACAAGCATTTTCTTCTGAGTAACTAATCATGCCTCCAAGGGCCTGTGTTAGCAACACAGACATCCTCTTAAGGGAATAGAAAACACCACCTTTGCTATAGCTTTGACCTAAACCCAAAAGAGCAAGGCCCTTGGGGTCATGATTTCAAGCAGCACTGCCCATACCTTTCCTCTCAGTCATGTATTAGATCATTACTTTACCACTATGGGAAAAGAAATATGAACAAGTTCACTTCTACTTTAATATTTCTCATGAGTTCAGCAGTTCTTAAAGTTTGATACATAGAAAGGTCTTGTTGCAGACTGATTATAGGCTGGTTGCCAGAAAGATCAAGTAAGGTATTTTAAGCTTCATCAACCATATGGATGTGCCTTGTCTTTTTAGAGGATGTATTTTTCCCTGAGGATTTTCAACATTTTAAAGTTCTACTATTTAGATTTTTTAATAATTTCAGATAAATTCAGGATGACTGAGACTCAGCACAGAAGTCCACAAAACTGACAGTAATTTTCCAACAGTGCTATGTTCTTGGATGATAAATATCTTTACCTTGTGTGGCTATATATTCATAGAATGGGTAAGATTGGAAGGGAACCCAGTGGGTCATCTGGTACAACCTCCCGGCACAAGCAGGGTCATCTAAGAGCACATGGCATAGGATTGTGTCCAGATGGTTCTTGAGGGAGACTCCACAATTTCTCTGTTGGAGAGAGGGTAAATCTTCAGTATGTGGTCACTTGCACAGTAAAGAAGTTCTTCTTCATGTTCAGGTGGCACTTCCTGTGCATCACTTTCTGCCCATTGTCTCTAGTCCTATTGCTTGGTTCCACTGAGAAGAGCCTGGATCTATCCTTGGACATCCTCCCTTCAAATACTTGAAGATATTTATGATATCCCCTCTCAGTCACCTCTTCTCAAGGCTCAATAGGCCCCTGTATTTAAACCTTTCCTTGTAAGAGCTCCAGATTCTTAATAATCTTTGTAGCCCTCAGCTGGACCAGCTCCAGGACCTCCATGTCTTGCCTATAACGAGGAGCCCAGAACTGGACACAATACTCCAGGTGCAGCCTCACTAGGGCTGAGTAGAGAGGCACATTTTCAACTGTAAATACATTACATAGCAATTAGTAATAAGTGCTTAAGGTTTGTTGCACTTAGCTGCAATCAAATATTTCTTGAACAGGGAAAGCTGATTTTGTCTTTGTTTCTCAGGCTTGAACTTCAACAGTCCCTCCTGCCCCTTAACACACACACGTTTTGAAATCGTATCTTCAGGTCCTCCCTATCTACTTGTCTTTGTTTTCTGTTGGGTAAGAGACTTGTATTGCTCTACATTTTTGCCACTAGTTACATGCCTGATGATCTAAGTGTAGCTCTACCTGGCTGCCAGGAAATCCTGCTGAAAATCAAATCTCTCATTCTCTGACAGATGAACAAATAAGTTCAGGGGTTGTCTTCAGTCCCTGTAATTACTGCAGAAGATTTTTCCTTCTGGTATCTTTACCCCACTTTTAAACTGATTTGACCTGCAGGAAGAAATAATCCTTTTCAAGTCTCTCCTATACATACCTGAAGGAAATATGTGATTAATTAAACAAGACACTTATCCCTTGTACAGCGCAACTGAAATTGGAAAACTGGAAATTTCTCCAAAAATGTCCTGAAAACATTCTAAATTTAGGTAGAAAAATGGAAATTTAAAATACTGTAATTGAGCATACAGCATAATTAAAAGCAGCGCTTAAAACAAAGCCCCAGATCCTCTAGAGAAAAAATATGTATTAAGTACATGATTTAACCAAATGTATTTCTCCAAAATGTGTCACCTGAGTAAAATGTTAGGAAAAAACTGGAGTTCTTCCTATTTCACAGCAACTTCAGAGCACACACACAGCACAGAATTGATGCCACAGTCTGTATGTTCTTTAGCAATGATGTTGTTAATAGTATCTTCAGAGGAGGTGCAGCATATCCAACTCTATTTCAGTCCCTGAGAAGTCTCCCTATAACTTCCAAGAGAGCTGGGCACTGTTTCATATTCATTATATTTCCCTTGAAGACTGATTTGCATTTTATTGTCCAAGTTAAATAATATCAAAGCTCCTAAGAGGCACAAAATTTCCTAGAACCTGTATCCTGCCCTGCCTTCATTCCCCAAAAGCAATCCTGAGTAGAAGCATACAGCTGTAATAAACTAGATTTTGGCAAGTTTTGCTCACCAATTAAAACTATTAAAGTTATATAAGTCTGTTTGATCAGAACTGAAGCTTGGAAACATTGCTGGGAATCCATCTCCTAAAAGGTCTAGTACAGAAACACCAACACAGTTTTGTAATAATTGCTAATTTATTGCACATCACAAGTTTTTCTTGGAAGAACACAGAGGACAAAAATTTTCAAGTCAGTTATATTTTTACTGAAATATCAGCAAGCCTTAGGGATAAGCCTTACCTGATGAGCAATATGTGATGCAACACATGCACTTCAAGAATGGCCATCCATGTGCAGTCTCTCCCATTCCACCTACTGCTGCATTTGGCATCAGGACAGAACAGGGTGTTGGCAAAGGCAGAAGATCAACAGGAAACCACAGCCTCTATAGAATACAGAACAATCAGCCCCTAGAAACCAGTGCATGCATAGGCACTGGTCATCCACAGCAGCAAATATATGGTATAGAGCACACCTGCATTCAGCAGATGCAAAACCTCTTTCTGTGCATGAACACAAAAACCTTCCAAATCCTTCCACTATTTGTTCTGTTTTGTTCAGGGAGCTCATCCTTCTTTTAGCAGACAAAACATAAACCTAGAGCTCTATTTACATATGATCACAAAGAAGTTTAGCATTAAGATTAATAACTTAATGCATAACTCCCCCCAACAGTGTAATTACAAAAAGAAAACAGTGAGCATCATTTGCTCTCCTATGTAACTACACATGCATAAAGCATATTCTCCTACATGAGGACTTCTAGGACAATTACGCTTTACTGAAAGCATATGCTGTTGCTTTTAGATGGAGATGTGCTCATATAATTTGAAGGGTAATGTAAAAAAATGTTATTGCTGTAGTTGTGCTGTGCTTCCTGACCAAATATGCTTAAGCTGTGATGCATCACTGACAATATTTCCCTCCACTCCTCTAGGGATATTTATACAGTATCTCAAGAACACACTGCCATAAGCAATGGTTCTTTTCAATATCCATATACAAGAATATATCCCACAGTTTTCACTATCTGGATTTGTTCCCAGAATAATTTCAGGAAATTTCTAGGCCATTCTGTACAAGTAAGCTTTTCTAAAATAGTCTTCGGGAATACACTCTAGAAGCAGATGGGTCACAAACATTAGAGCCCAGCAAGAAACAGATTATTAGCAAAGTCAGCATTTGCACACTTGCTCTTCCTTAGGACTTTTTGTTTAAAACTGATGATTTGTTGGCAAAAAAATCACGTCATCCATTTTGGTCTTCTGAGCAGTCTCTTAGTTATATCTGTGGTATCCAACTATGTTTGTCCAACACCTTCATTCTTACCTTCACAACGTTTCCAGATACAATGCTCTACCTTATTTGATTATATAAAGAACTAAATTTCACCTTCCTGTCCATGTGAGAACACCAAAATGATTCTTGAATAAAAATGTGTCACATCCTTTTTTTCTGGAAAAAGAAGCTGCCCTCAGAGATTCAGTGAGTGGGTTATTGGAGAAAATTAAGTGGCAAAACAGAGAAGTCAGTGATGTATCAGAAGACTTTTTAATTCCAGTTCCCTTGGGAACTGTACCATGTTTTGCTTGACATTACAAAAGATTGATAGGTGTGAATTATACTCTTCTGGAGGTGAATACCAAAGCATAGTAAAAAGTAGTACAATTTCAATTGGATTTCCCATGTCCTGCCCACTAAATCAAGTTTTCTTCCATTTCACATAAAACATCAAAACTTTTCAACCCTGAAAAAAAGAATGAAAAATATTAACAGGAAACTGGAGTGGCCAAAATGAGAATAGATCCTTCATTCTTAAATACTGCTAAAAGACTGTGACAAGAAGTGATTTTTAAAAGTATTTCCTACATTAAAATAGAATATTTATTTTCTTTCTTTGACTTAAACTTATTTTGTAACTCCAGTAACTATGTAACTATGGATCAAAATTTACATGGAAATATTTGCTTGAACGTAATTCCGCTTGCAAGCATTCTCTCCCACTAATAGTCAAATTTTCATCTCTATCTATTCTGACACAAACCACTGATGTACAGCTAAACAACTTGGCAAGCAGCAAAAGCAATATTTCAACAATTCTTCAAGTTATTGTTGTCTCAGCACAAAAAAGCCCATACTTACTTTATGAAAAATACTACCAGTGTCAAGGGTGTATAAAACAAATTGGTTTTAATGCAGCAGTTTTGACTCATATTAAAAGCATGTGGAGATTAATTTATTTTTGAAGGTAAAATGAGTTAACTCTGCCAACACTTACAGAAAAAGTTCTAATGCTCTTAAGCACTCCATAAAAACCACCAGGTGACAAAGTTCTCTTTTAGTGACAATGTAGGTATCATGTGAAACACTAAACATCTAAAAATTAAAATTTATGTAATAGAATGTTTTTTCTTGCAAATTTTAAGGAATAAGCAAGAAATTTAATCTCTACATTCAGTCTAAATAAGTCCTTTTAATAAACTGGCACTATTTTTAGGATACAATTATCCAGTTTTATCTGGTATTAGGAGCAAAGTGTCAATAAATACATGCATTTTTATACTGTTTTGTAAATGAATATTGAATAGAATACTGCCACCTTTTGGCTATAATCTGGCCTTAAAAAAGCAACTTCTTTGTAAAATTTCTGAAAACATTAGATATATAATGATTGTTCTGAAGAAATCAGTCTGTCAATAGGCAAATGTTATGCTTATCAGTAACTTATTGTTGATGCAAAAATAAAACTTTTCATACTGAACTGCATAGTATTATCCTATTATTTCAGGATAATGACCAAGTAATTTCACAAGGGTTTGTGTCTTTAGCAGAAAAGACGCATCCACAGCTTTGACAGCAAGCTAATGGAATTACTAATTTACAATCACAGCAGTTCTTCTACTGCTTAGAGTTAAATAATACTTCAGTGCAATTCATACACTCAACTTCATAAATACTGAATCACAGACTGATTCTCAGAAAATTCTTGCTGATTAATTGAGTCTAATCATAAGCATTTAAAAATGCTTATCTGGTGAAAGATTAAAGGCATGTAACCTCTGAAAGAAGGATTCTAAAGTATCTTACCATGAACAAATGATGCTACTAGAACAGGCAGTGAAGAAGAATTGGGATTTGGGGTTAATCCCTAGCAAGTGTTCCAAGTCATTGCAGAGAGATCCTCCCAACTGTGGGCTAATCAGGTTTCAATTTAATTCATTTATGCTGAATAAATTAAATAAGAGGATTTGATCCATCTTTAGGGAAGAGTTTGCTGATTAAAAAATCAGGAAAAATAAGTACTTCCTTTTGTGTTTGAATATTTGTTTTATCTATTGTGGTGTCTGGTAATCATGGTACACAAAAAGACTATTCTCTACAGGCTACATTAAATCAGATCCTATAAGCCTACAACATATTTACTATAAATTCAGCTATCACAACGCTTCATTTTTGCACTGTTAGACAAAACAACTAGTAACTTGATGAAAAATGCAAATACCCACTAGACTGCTCTAATTAAAAGGAGAAAGGTTCTTACCCAACTCCGTGTAAAATGCCAATGCCATAGTTTAGTGGAATATTAATTTGTAAGCATTTTCAAACCATTATGCTTTAAAGAACATGTTAAAAAGTAATAACCACGAATCATTTTACTACTTTAAAGGCAGTGTTCTTGTATCCTTTTTCCTACTATTGTAAATACTTTGTATGTCAAAACTTTGTTAAATCCTATCAGAGTTAAATAGAAGGAATTCACTAGAATGAAGGCTTAATTTCTATCAACAAATATAAACACTTGAAACTATCCTGACAGCATTTTGGAATTTCAAGATAGCATTCACATCTAGAGAAGAACAAGCAGCAAGATTGCTATACTTTTAGCCACTAATTCAGTAGTTTCCCCTTTTAAACCAATCCTATTTAAAATACCTGCATTTTTCCATATATTGGCTATTGGCACAGAGAGGTTTTACATGGAGACCAAAACTGTGCAGGCTCAGTTGAAAGTTTTTATACAGAAAATTTGTTCTTCAGAATTAAGTGTATAAACAATTTGCTTTAAATACTTTCTTCCCCATCTATCCTATTCCAAACTTTTTTTACTGAGACAATCTGAAGAGGACAACTAGGAATATTTACAAAATGCCTGGTTTTTGGAAACAAAATTTAAAGCAGCATTTAACTTTGACAAATAGCCCTCACTAACCTTTAAAAATTTGCCTGTAGGGATAAAATGACAAATGACTCTCACAATGGGACTTATTAGACTTTTAGAATATTGCTCTAACAGGGCCATTCAGGAAATACTGTTTCAGATTATATCAGCAGTTCCATTTTTCAGGGCCTAATAACTCAGTTTGAAAAAAAATAACCAACCAAAAGAAGCAAAAAAAACCCCACACATACACCTTCCCTGGGGGATGGAAACTTAACACATGACGTCATGAATGAACCTTGCTTCAAAATTTAAACCATGTAAATATCACAACATTATGTGCCTGTATATAGCTCATGATGCTCATGATATTTCAGATATAAAAATATTGCAAACGATTAGCATAGGCTACTGAAATGTTTTCAGTATTTTGGGAGGGGAAGAAAAATTTGATGTTTTTAAATGTCTTAAGGTGATTTAACATAATGGTGAAAATGCTGTGCTGCTGCAGGAAGTATTAGCTGTTAAACTTATTCCCTGGTCCAAATCCTGTATCTGTTTCAGATCCCTTAAAAACCACCGAAGTCAACAGACAAATCCCACTGCCTTCAAAAGTTTGGATCAAACTCCTTAAGATTATATCATGCGACAGGCAACCCATCTATGGGATATACCAGACATTTAGAAACACCAGTCTTGTTAGGCAAGGAGGGCGTAATTATTGAGATCTAAGACATCAGAGTCTGTTGACTGAAAGCAGTAATACATATTGTAGAGATCAACATTTGTATTAGAAGTTCGACAGTGAGAAAGGAAAGTCAGATTCCCCTTCACCTTCCTGGCTGAGGCTGCATTCAGAGAGGAGAATCTGAGCAAGCTCACAGAGGCAATAACAGCATTATGGAGTAGCTATTGTTCTCAGAAGGAAGAGAAGCCCACAACCACGGGGTGATCAGTTGACAGAAGTGCTTAAACCATTTCTCCTTCCACTGCATTTTCCTGAAGCAGCCATGTTTATTACATATCTGCTAAAAAAACTTAAGTGGTGGACTCAGTAGAGGAATGTTAATAATAAGTGAGTATCTTTATTTCAGATATTCCTTTAGTAGTAACAATTTCATCTTCCCTTTTTAATATACTCCTTCATTATAAAAATTTTCAAGGTGTTCTTAAAACTGTATTCACTGAGAGTCCAAACTGTCAAGGCAATACAGTATGATTGATAAATATCAATTTAGAAGAGTTGGAAAATGTAAGAAAGCCTGTGTCTCAAACATCTTAATATGGAACTGGCAACAGATTTACAAAGGGTGCCTCAAAAAAGAATTTAAAAATAAAATAAAATCTAAACCAAACTTTGTCTGCTCTTTGCTTTCTATATCTTACACCCATCAGATAGGAACACCAGTATGTGTTCTGCTTCGAAAGCATTGAGTTCACCTCACATTTTGTAAGGCAGCAATCTCTTTACTATGGCACCTTATTGACTCTTTGAATATGTCCACTCTGGTCTGCAAGCTTTGTGGTGACTCTCAGACTCAACTTTCTAAATATCCAGACCCTGTTAAGTAAACCTGGATTTCCTACCAAAACAAAGAAGTGCACTTACAGCTCCTTCTTATATGGAAAAAAAAAAAATGACAGGGTGCATAGGCAGTACAGAGCTCTTCATGAGCACAGAGAATTTGTTTCCCTTTCTGCCCATCAACTACTCACCTATCTTTAACTCATGTGCTGTTATATGACTTGTTCCAGCAAATGTTTTAGTTGGTTTCTCTTACTCATTTTTATTCCTGTTTGGATCTGCTGTGCCATCTCCCACATTGTACCCCACTAAAATTGTCCTTAGTTTATTCCCTTGAGCTGTCTTTGTGCAATTTATTATCTCCATATGATCATCTAGTAATATTCTTACACAACTTTATCTCATGTATCAATCATCCATTCTATGTATTGTCCCACAATTATCACAATGAATGTAGGCTACTGCAGCTGTGGAAGAACAATGCCTTCAAAGACAGCTCTTGAACAAAAGGAGAGAAATGAACATCTTCACCACAACCCCCGCCCCCGTGAGAAATTGTGCTTTCCACTGTCTTAGACTCATTACCGACTGGAGGCCCCTACAACAATTAAGCACTCCAAGAGACCACAGTGAGGTCAGATCTCTTCCTCTTTTCCTGGTCCTGCCACCACGCTATTGTGCTAGCTCTCAGTAAGTCTTTATCATCTCTCTGCTTCAATTTTCCTCCTCAACAAATGCGCCTAAAATGTTATCCCTCCTGGAGAAGTTAATTTGAGATGAGTACAGGGAACACTGTAAGATTGGAATGTTTTTCTTGTGGTTAGCATGGTGACGCAGTCCACTTCCCATGGACAAAGCCCAAGAATGAGCAGGGTTTCTTTTTGTATTTTCAGGCATCTTTGGTGCATTGTTGTTGCAGGAAAAAAAAAAAAAAAAGTTAAGCAATAGCAAGCAGGTGATAAATGTGTCTATAGCAATGTGAATATCTGAAAGTGAACTTTATACCCTCAGGAAGACTGCTAGTTTCCACTGGCAACCAGTGCAGTCTGGATATAAATTTTGATAACATTGTGATTGAACAGCAGCACATCCCAACTCCTCCAATTAATACAGAGACAGAATCCCCAATTAGGAGGCTGACCATGCATTGTGTTTTTATACAGACTACTTGAGAATATGGGAGACTAGGGGCCTCAAAGAAGGTTCAGCCCCCACCCCAAAAAAAAAAAAAAAAAAAAAAGGCATGGCTTTGGAGACGAAAAAAAAAAAGCCTGGAAAGAAGGCAGTGAAAATCTCAGCTGTTGTAAAGATCTCAGGGGTCAAGGGGATATGTGTGGAAACAAGTGCCAGGGGGTGCTCAGGGACCTTGGTCTGTAATATCTGAGGCCAGTAGCTATGAGCAGTGGCAGACAAAAATCCAACATGGCTTTGGCTCCAGCATTCCTGGACCAGCCATGACCTCCCTGCTGGGAAGGGAATCCAAGACCTACTAAATATAATGCTGGGGGTGAGCAAGTCCATGTGAGATAATCCAATGGAGTGAAAACACTAATCTTGTTGGTTCTTGAACAAATCCAAGTAACCAGATCCACTATGGCTGTTGGTTCCTCTGCCTTGCCCATGAACATTACAGGGTAGTATTCTGCAATGTATCCTGTAGCAGAGTCCCATCCTTTCTGAACAAATGCTGTCTGACACTGATGCATGATGCTGTGGGTGTATTAGACTATTGTGAATACAGCTTTTTTGTAGGATTTGCCATGGTGACTGTGACCATTATCATGACCTCATGAAGACAGGTACAGTAAGATACAACCCTCACCCACGTGTGAAATACACTGCCTGTATTTATACAGCATGCTCTGCTGACATCTCCAGATTGCCTTGTAACCCATTCTATATAGCCCAGAGACCCCCATAGCAAGGCACCTAGCATTACCTGCAAATATTCATCACCACCCCCTTCCAAGCTACTCACTTCTGTGAAACTACTACAGGCAGCCCCCATCCTGCCCTACAACAGAACTGGAGAATGGACATCGGGCTGCAATCTCTGACACCCCATCCTCCATGCTACCAGGACCAGCCTAGACTCCAATTATTTCAGAAGGCTGACAGCAGACAGCAATCCTGAGAAATGACAAAATATTCCTTCAGTAAATGCAGGTAAATATGCAGCTGCCAGGAAACATAAAGACTGTCTCTTGTTTTAATTGTATGCTTTTCCTAAGTTACCTGAAATGAACGTCCAGTCCATGTGCTCACAGTACCATATCTGTCCTGTCCACTTTCCTGAACAACGCTAACTCTTCTCTTAAAATTCAGCCCTGCTGCATGAGAATGCTAACCCATACAGATGAAATGACACATTTGGCAACCTAAGCCAGGGTGTAGGGTGGGCTGGTTTTGTAAAAAAAAAAAAATTAGTACATAAAAAATAGTAAGTAGAAGAGATACAGCTCCCTTCCACATTTTTCTGACTCTGAACTGTTTTCCGATATGAAGATTTTAGCCAGGTCCACCACCTGATCACAGAGCTATGGATTTTGAACCTAAAAGAGACAGAACATGTATGAAGCATTATACATCTCTCCTTCCCTGTTCCTCCCTGTTTCTCCCCCTAAGCTCTTTAGACAGCATTAATTTACTGTGGGATTGATCCATCTATCTGTGTTTCAGTTAGCAGGGCTTCTAAGAAGATTGTGTTGTGCTTATGTTAAGAGCTCTGGACTTCTGGGTCAGAGCTGACCAGATCATAATAAACCTAGAGGGCAAGCAGGGCATGCAGTGGTTAAATTTGGGTATTACTTTAGAATCCTGTACTTAGGAGTCAAATTTAGGGTTGTGAATGTTACACATTTGCAGCCCTTATTTGAGCAATAGAGTATCCATAATGTGTCATAATTACTGAAGGAAAGATGACCAATAACACAGTAATGAAATAAAAATTAATGCAGTAGTAAATAAAGCAATAATAAAAAGTTTACAATATAATAAAAGATGAAAACATAATAAAAATTAATTCCACAGAAACTGGTAAACTTTTGCAGGTCCTATCTCACATACATGAATGTGACAAACAATTATTTTACCCTCCCTTACTCAGAAAAAGCTCAGAGAATATCTTACATTTCAAGAAATGTGCCCACTTGCTACATAAAGCTTAAAGTTTATAACCCTTTTACCAAAGTCCTCATGAAAAAAAAAAAATCCTCTCAATTTTCTATGAATTAAAAAGGTTTTTAAAAGGTTTTAGGTAAATGTCTTAAGCTAAGATAGTTTCAAACTTCATTTCCTGAACAATGAAAAGGGAAGCAAATATTTAAATCCAAAGAAAGAAACTGGATCTGAAAGAGGTCACAAAACTCATGCCCATAACCAGATTTATATTAACTTCACAGGATTTTCAAATTATTGTTTCAAAAAGTGTAGTGATATATGTATCACCTTCAACTCAGATTTTCATGTACAATCATTCTATGACTGCTCAATATTTCATAATTTAATCTAAACTGATCCAACAGTAAAGGATAGAAAAAGAATACACAGTAAGCGCTGCTTAATGTTCATTGGCATAGAGAGACCTTTTCAGATGTGAAGTTACCAGAATCCAAGGGAATGGCCTGAAGTTGTGTCAAGAGAGGTTCAGCCTGGATATTAGATAAAGGTTTTTCACCCAGAGGGTGGTTGGGCAGCCTGACAGAGTTCAAGCAGCAATTGGACAATGCTCTTGGGCACATTGTGTGACTCTTGGGTATGGTCCTGTGCAGGGCCAGGAGTTGGACTTGATCCTTGAGGGTCCCTTCCAACTCAGCTTGTTCTGTGATTCTGTGAAAATAATATTCACTACAAGTTGTTGCACATTCATTATACTGAAGCTTTTTCATAATAGCCTATTATTTTCCCCAAACATCCTGGGGATACAACATTTAAAGATATTTCACACTGGGAAATTTCACTTTTCCCCCTCATTTTTATTCCCCTTTTCTTCTTTTTTTTTTTTTTTTTTTTTTTTTTTTTTTTTTTAATCAAAAGAGGGAACAATATCCAGTTATTTAATTAATGACTTATGGTACTTCTTAATGTATAAAGCTATTTTGAAAAATAACTTTAAAGCATACTTATTTTGAAAAGCCTCAGTTTTTTCTCAGATCTCCAGCTCAAGTATACTTGAACTCCAGTGGTTTTTCTTCAAATCTCTCTCCTGTGAACAGCTTGGGATGGAAAGCAAAAATGGTTTCTTTCATGCTCTTCCATCATCGCCAGTAATAATGATCTAAGATTAAATTATGCCCTTCCTTGTTGATTCAAATACTCTGGGATAAAAAGCTTTACTTACAATTTCCTTTGCCTTGTTTTGTATATTTAAAGTACACTATGTCATACTTACAGAGCCAAATTCATTTATTCCTTAGCAATCCAGTGAAGTTCATGGAAGTATTCTGCAATTCCCAGGCATAGCTCTGCCTTACAAGCATTTAAAGTCTCTCTTGAAAGCACAGAATTAGACAAGCTGGTAACACTTGAGATGCATGTGTTATTTTCAAATAAAATACTTTCTTCTATCTTTTCTTGTTACCATGATGAAAATAATGAAAATTGTACTATAGGGTAGAAAGGAAGGGACCATTTCTGTGTAAGAGGTTGCCCTCTTCCTTCCTTTCATATTACTATATTCTCTAAAAAAACAAGGTAATAAACCAAGAGCAAGCCCATATCATATGGGTTTTTGAACAATTATCATTTTAACCCTATCATGTGTCAGTATATTATGCCTGATGTAACTTTTAAGAGGATACTAGTCAGCAGAGATATCTGCATTTGTAGGAGATTAAAACTTTTATTCCAACAGACATCTTGGAAGTATAAACCATGAGAAAGGGAATATTTTGCCTGACAAGTGGAGTGTAAACATAAGCCCCCTTTCCCTTTGAAATAACTCTTTTCACTTTGTCTTGTTCTTCCCAATCACCTCTGTGGAGGGAAAGGGAAAGTGTTTTATTTACCTGTTTTATAAAAATCTGAGTTTGGCTGGAACCTTGACAGAGAATATATTAGAACTGACTGACTGACTTCACTGGATTCAAATCATCAGTAAACCTTGCAACACAATAGCTTCATAAATTGTTTGGGGTGTTTTACAAGAGAAATAGTTCAAAAGCAACAGAAGACATCACACTAAAATTTAAGAATCAAGCCTAATATAGTCTAGAGCCCACTGGTAAAGTACCATCAGGTAAGCATTTCCCCCCTTAGCTTTTTAATATATCACAGTTTCAGTTCCGAAAAGCCTGCTTATCCTAGTTCCACTAGGAAAATGAAGAGTCACTCCACTAAGTTAATTATAATTACATTAGACAAGTTCTTCAATATTCTTAAACAAGAAAAAAATGTATCAAATAATTATGAAGTTATAATGAATCAGCTTTGAAAAGACCTCTGAGATCATTGAGTCCAACCTATGACCTAGCACCACTGTGTCAACTTGACCATGGCACTGAGTGTCAAATCCAGTCCTTTCTTAAACACCTCCAGGGACAGTGACCACCATCTCCCTGGGCAGCCCATTCCAGTGACTAATCACCCTTTCTGTGAAGAAATTATTCCTAAGATTCAACCTAAACCTCCCCAAGAACAGCTTAAGACTGTGTCCTCTGGCCCTGTCCATTGTTACCTGGGAGAAGAGCCCAAACCCCACTTGGCTACATCCTCCTTTCAGGGAATTGTAGAGTGACTAGATCTCCTCAGCTCTCTCGGCCTCTCCCCATAGCACTTGTATTCCAGACCCTTCCTCATCTCCATAGCCTTTCTCTGGACTCACTCCAGCACCTCAATGTCCTTCCTGAACTGAGGGACCCAGAACTGGCCTCAGCACCAAGGTATGGCTTCACCAGTGCCAAGAATAGGAGGACAATCCCTGCCCTGGTCCTGCTGGCCATGCTACTGCTGATCCAGGCCAGGTGTCATTGGCCTTCCTGGCTGCCTGGACACACCTGGCTCGTGTTCAGCTGCTGTCACCAGCACCCCCAGGTCCTTTTCCACTCGACCACATTCTGCTACTTGCATTTTGGACTCTTGTGTTTCCTCATTTTTTTCCCCAGATAGTTTAAATAGCACGTCAACATAATCATGGTTTTTATGATGACTCAGCTGAATTATGAGATACCCTTTTTGTAGATTTGAACACTATCCAGAAAGAGTTGACAGCACCAAATTGCTCTAGATGATACATCCTTGATTTTAGAAATATTTCTGTTTTAAGCAGTGTAAAAATATTTATGGAATGCAGGATTTAAAAAATGTTTTCAGACACAAAGTCAAAATAAAAAGGATAGAAATATAATTTCTGAATTACAAATACCAAAAAAAAAAAAAAAAGCCCAAAACAAATTACATAAGGTTTGAATAATATCAAAAGATGTGGAAGAAGTTAATAGATTCAATTTCCCTTTGATAATGTGAGACAGAAAATACTTTCTTATGATTTCCTAGTGATTATTTACTTCTAACAATTCAAGGAATGTTGGATTCCACTGTCATTTTCACAATAAGATAAATGACAACCAATTATGTAAACAGAATCCATCAGATAAAATTTCCTCACTATTTAGGAATTATGAAATCAAAAGACTTAGCCCAAGCAAGATACATTCCTGTTGATTTATTTAGGATAATCTAGATAATTCTAGCCAAATGGATTTTATTTCATTAACCAAGCTAGCAATCTTAAGTACACTGGTGCTAAGAATATTAAGTACAGAATTTCCAGAAGGGAAGAACTTCACTAGGTTAGAGGACTTCAGCCTCAAGCCTGTTCTATGTCAAAAATGAAATTTGGCCTAGAGGTACTATGCTTTGTATAATTCCTCAGTCAGGTGTCTGTGCAAGAGTTCAAAATAAACTCACATTTCCTGTTATTCAGTTAAGACTGGCTAAGACTGTTTTGTCATGAAAGTTTAAATATATTTTAGAAAAATTTTACCAAGAGGGTGAGTATCTCACTAGATGATACAGCCAATGCAGTAATCCTCAGCACAGTGTATGTTTCACTGAGGGAATTTAAAAGAGTTTTCCTGGCATTTTGCCTTGGCACAGTATTGTTTTAAGTCTTACGGTCTTTCTCTCCCCCAGCTAGTTGTTGACACCTTTTCTCTCATTACTGTACCTGTTTCTTTCAGACATCAACTAAAACCAAGCACTGCATGGGGCCTTGGATGCTTTAGCATTTTGTAGTGCTGAGGGTCTTCCACTGGCAGCTCTGTAATCTGACCGTCATGAGGAGAAACCAGTGAAAAGTTTGAACAGGTCTTGGTGAAATCCACACTGTTATTATGGGAAAAATAATACAGGAGGATAGTTTTCACCATTAGAGATTATCTATGCCATCAGTGATATGTAGGTATCAAAGTGAAGAGTATCTACAACTACTATGAAATAAATTAGGTTGTCTTGCAGGTAAAAAGGGATTCTTTCTCACAGATGATGTTCTGAGAAGAGTATTACTAATACAAAATTACACATATCACAGACTTATATGAACAATTGAGTGTCATGTAAAGAATTACTTAATTCATACTGCATACTTTTTTCCCCTTACAGAGCACCATTAAGATGTAATGAAATCCTACCTCTAAAAATCAGCCTGTCACATCCTTAATTCTATAGTTTTACATCTTTATGTTAAGGTGGGGAGAACATCACTAGCTGCCTGAATAATGGCTTAATAACTGTTATGACCTTCTTATTCCTCACCTCCCATATACATTTAAAACAAACCATCCATGTCTAAAATTAACCTGTACTACAACTGTACTAACTTGCTATTCCACATGAACAGCTCCTGTAGACATAGTCTGTAGTTATGTGAATTGCTAAAAAAATTACTGTATCTCTGCTCATGAAAGGAAAAGTTTCCTCATGACAAAGGTTTTAATCATGCTTTATGAGATGAGGCTTGACTTACTGAACACAACTGTGTGTCCTGACAAAAATCACTAGAAAATTTATGGTGTAACAGGAAAAGACACCTTTTATCTTTCTGGTGAATTAACATGATAAATCACAGAATCATTTAGCTTGGGAAAGACCTCTAAGATCTAGTCCACCATTGAGCCATGTCCCTAAGTGCCACATCCAGAAATTTTCTAAATACCTTCAGGGATGGGGACTCAAGCACTTCTCTGGGCAGCCAGTGCCAATTCTTCTACCATGACTACAAGTAATATGCAAGTTATTGGCAATATTACTGATTCTTCCATTTCTGTAGCTAAACGCAGCAATACATTCCTGCACTTGCTTGGAGTTCCCTGTGTAAGCAATTGTCCAGTAGCTCCCCAGCCTTTTTCCATCTCATCTGGCATAGCCTCCCCATGGAGAGCTTGGAAAGATGGCCAACATGGACCAACCCTTAACAACCTTTTCACTGGGTGGGAGCCAAGGTCAGCTTAGACCCCTTTTCAGATTCTCATGACCAGATTAGATCGAGATCAAGTCAAGCTGACACTCGACGCACAAAGCGTGTGGGCTGGACTGACAGCCCACAGTGCTTTCAGGAGATGTTCGCCCTCCAGGGATCGCACTCTGCCCCAGAGAGCCCGAGCTGTCCCCCAGCACTGGCTCAGCTCGGTGCCGCAGCCCCGCACGGGTGAGGGGGGAGAGGGAAGGGAAGGGAAGGGAAGGGAAGGGAAGGGAAGGGAAGGGAAGGGAAGGGAAGGGAAGGGAAGGGAAGGGAAGGGAAGGAAGGGAGGGAGGGAGCCGCGCCCACCGCGCCCATCCCCGGCTGCTCGCCGCGGCCCTCGGCGCGCAGGCGCCGGCTCCCCGCCGCTGGGGGGCGGGGCCGCGCAGGCGCAGTGCCCGCAAGAGCCGCGCCGCGCCTCCGCC
The DNA here is from genome assembly GCF_050655825.1 of Lonchura striata. NCBI lineage: Eukaryota > Metazoa > Chordata > Aves > Passeriformes > Estrildidae > Lonchura > Lonchura striata. The sequence continues at coordinate 139,151,090 of NC_140704.1, read as the reverse complement.
TTTCCTCTCTCCCGGCTCCAAGATGGCGGAGTACGACCTGACCACCAGGATCGCGCACTTCTTGGACCGGCACTTGGTCTTCCCGCTGCTGGAATTCCTCTCTGTCAAGGAGGTGTGTGTTTCTCCTGAGGCTGAGGAAGCCGGCTGCGGGAGCGGGAAAGTGGCAGGCCGTGCTGCCAGCTGCCGGTGCTTCCCGCGGGCCGGGGCGCGCCGCGGCCGGGGCTTCCTCCCGCGGGCCCGGGCGCTGCTCGGGCGGGGCGCGGCCCGTGGGGGTTCGGAGCCTCCGCAGGAGGAGCTCGAGGCTCCTGTGCCTCGTGAGTCGAGGGTGAAGCGTGTGGGGCTGCCCGGGAAAGGACGAGCAGGGAGCAAAGCCCACAGGAGGCCTGAGGGAGCCGCTCCTCGATCACGCCGCGCAGCTCCTCGGCCCCTCGCTTGCGAGGCAGCACCGACTTCCTACGCTTTTTCCTTCCTCGGATTTAGTGTAGTGTCTGTCCCTCACCTATATGCGGAGAAAGGAGAAGTCAAAGCTCTCCCTTGCAGCCGCAGCCCCACGGCGTGGGACACCCTCGATAGCCCCGCGGCTCTTGGTGCTCGGGCCGTCCCTCTGCGGTTTGTGGGGTTACGCCAGTGATACTAATTTTCTTTTGAAACCCATGTCATTCCGAATTTATGTTGGAAACAAATATAAGTCCCTTCTGGAATTATCCCTTATTGGTCTTCTTATGTATATTTTTAAGTTATACTGTTACACGGAACCTAGTTATGCTGGGGATAGCTCAGACGAGTGCTTCACATACTTTTGAATAAACTTTCATCCATCTAAACTATTTTAAAGTGGGAGAAGAATGCATAAAGTTATATAAGTTTTGAATTTAAAGTAGGTCTTATTTTTAGCCTTCAGAAAGGAACTGATGAACCACACTCGTGCATTGAGACACCTTGACCTAGGAAGCTGTCAGGTCTAGCATGTGGAGTTTGCTTAATGTCTGTCATCTTGGGGGCATTTTTATGGTAGCTGAAGTTAATTAAATAGTTTATTTTGTGGTGTTAGTTTTTAACAGTACAATGTTCATAGCTGAATTAAACTTCTACAGATTCTGTATCTGCAATGTGGTGAGTTGTAATGCAGCTCTTGTGCAAATATGTTTTTGAGGAATATACTGGGTTTGGCCGTCACCTACATCTTCAAAATCTAACAGCAGTTTGTAGCTCACTGATAAATTATGGAGTATGAACGTTAGAAAACAATTTGAAAAGTTTTAAGTACACTATTCGATTACATACTCTAAATTTGTTTTTATGCTATAGACCTAGCAACATATTTTAGGTTAATCTGCACTACAGTTAAATTGTGAGTTTAATCTTGTGCATCTTTTCTGAAATTCACTTTAGATAATTTAACTAGTCCTCACTGTTCAGCATTTTATTTTGTGGAAAGTATTCAGTACTTTGAAAGAAAGGTATGGTTAAAGATTTTTTTTATTTTTTAAATTTGTATGTAATTTTGCAATAGGAATTACTATTCCTGTTAAGAGACGAGTAATACTTACTTGACTTCTAATTAGCTTTTGAAGTACCTGCTTTCGTAGATAGCAGGAAATATTTGGTATTTTGTCAAGACTGTAAATGCAGAGAGGCTTTATGGAAAGTACTCTTAATTATAGAGCAGTGAAATTTGTTACTTAATTCAATTGTACAGAAGTCCATAAACTGTGCCATCAAAGTAATACATAATATGAATTGAAACTCCTCAACACTATTCAGATGACTCTGTTAATAATGCCTGTTTCAGATATACAATGAAAAAGAGCTGCTCCAAGGAAAACTGGATCTCCTTAGTGATACCAACATGGTGGATTTTGCTATGGATGTGTACAAAAATCTTTATTCCGATGAAATTCCTCATGGTAAGCTGCTCATTTAGATGTAAATCTTGTTTTTCAACCTTTCTGTCAAAAATAAATAACTAGTGGTAATTGCTTGTTGCATTCAAAAACTAGGGTACTATTTAACTTTGTCATTATCAAAAAGATACTGAGACAAGCAGAATGCCCTAATCCTGGGAAGTTTGGTTTTGTTGGTCTGTCAGGAACTTGACCTTTGAGTGACCTCATAAGTATTTCAATGCTGATTTGGTAATTTCAAGAACTTTAGAGGTGTTGTGCTGCAACTAATGGAGTTGCAGTAGCTTTTCATCTGTCAAACACTTGAACAATGATTTGGTGACTTTTTCTTTAAAGCATCCAGTATGTTAAGATTAGAGTTGCATTGTCTAAGTAATTCCATTGATTTGTCTGTCTGTGGCTGATTTTTAGGTCTTGAGAGAGAGAGATTTTTTTTTGAAAGTGTGTGTTTTCCTCAGTTTTGGCAATATAAGACTTGCTTCCCTAGGACAAAATATATTTAAACTTATAATGAAGGTGATGTCTTACTATCTTATCCGTGATTTTGATAACTACTCTGTTTGCTACTTAAATTTCTGTAATTTTGAGGAACATTTGGGAATGGGGAGAAAATAGATTATATACCTTTATCTAATTTCCATTCTTCATGGGTGTTTTGATTTTAAGAGTTTTCTCCCAGTTCTTTTTTATAATGGGTTGGGTGTTTCATTTTATTCATTTCTTCCTGACCTAGTCTTCCAATATCCACTGTCTTCCTATTTTTCCACCTTTTTTCCATGTTGGTGAATGCCTCATATTTTTTTAGGTATTGGGACTACAGTCTATTTTGCTGCATCTTAGGAATAAGAGACTTGGGTGCTGCTGCATTTTTCCTCTGGGTCTTGCTCTTTTCAGGCTCTTGAAGCTGCAGAGATGGCCACTCACCTCTCTGGAAGAAGAGAATTGATAGGCTTATGGACATGGGAGTCAATGTTTTGGCCAAGTCTGTGCTAGTGTTGGGTGGCTGTTGTTATGGGCATGAGTGCCAGCACTGTTATAGCCATGTGTACTGTGACACATGGGACTTTAACATGTAATGAGAACCAGAGGGTTTCACTTCTGTAACTAAAGAAACACTTGTGGTAATAGCTTTACCTTTAGGTTACTTAGCAGTCCTACTGATTAAAAAAGTCAGGCTGTATCAAGGCTATAACAAAAATCACAGAGCTGAATAGATATTCCTCTTTCTTTGCCTGCTTCAGCCTTTTTAAACTGTTGAATATTACTGTTATCAGTAATAATTAAGGAGTAAAATACTAAAGAAGTAAGCAATACAAGAAATAGTAATTTTAGCAGACTTCCACAAAATAACTACTCCAGATGTCTTCAGAATTCTGATTGTAGCCAGTTAGTAAAGCAGATTACCTTAGGGTATAACTTCATAAGGTCACAGCTGCAAGAAAGTTGAATTAACTTGCTCACTTGGAGACCTCTTCCTTCATCAAATACCAGCAATTTCCACACTTGTTTGAAAAGAGTATAAGAAAAACTACCTTTCAAGATTTTACATCATCAGTTTGGCAGGTTTTTTTTTTTTTTTTTTTTTTTTTTTTTTTTTTGTATAATGACTTACTGTTGTTTGATGTGTGGCTTTTATTTAGTTAACATAAGCAGAGCTAGTTCTTTGACACATTGTTCGGGGTGTTCGATTGCACAGCTTTCTATGCAAAGACCTGAGATCTTTCTGGTATGTGTATCATCTTGTATCAGTGCTTATCAGAATGCGTGTGTGGACTGGTGGTTCTTACTCGTGGAACTGCTGGCATCATTAGAAGTTTACCCTTTTTAAGATTTCACTATTTAAAGTACTCAAAGCTAAGTTCACTTACACAGTTATAATTGGAAATATCCCTGCATGAATTAGAGTTCCTTTTGTCTTGTCTTCCATGAGATCGACTTAAAATTACACACCCAGGAGATGTCACAGGAAAACATTTTTGTATTCATAGTAAGTCAACTGAATGTTTTTTCTTTTATCTGTTTCTTCTTCCTCTTTTATAATCTCAAGAGTCAACTAAAGGTGGAGGTAATTTCTCCTTACTGAAACACTTCCTGTCAGGCAAGTTGTTCTCATATTTAGGTTGGGTCACCATTATGGTGTTAACCACCTTGGATGTCCCGTTCAAATATCTGTGTAGTCAAATCATTAAAGAACTGTTGACTCTGTTTACTGTGGCATTGAGTGTTCTGGTGTGTGGCTCACCTTTGGAGTTTCCTGCATTTATCTCCTGGGATTTAGTCTTGGCTTCTCTGATCCTGTGTGTTTTACATAGCCAATGTCAGGGTGATTTTTTGTGTATTTTTTTTAAATATATACACTTTTTTGGATTTTAAGTCTTCATTTTATTGCATTGCTGTCACTTGGTAAGGAATTTGGGGTCTGTGCAAAACAATCACCCTAAAACTTAGTTGAATTTCCTAACAGTTTTTCATCAAGGGCTTAATGTTTCCATTAAGGACACAGCGTTCAAAATCATAATTTTGCAGGTTGAGCTGCTTGAAATTTTTCTTGTTCCTTTTTAGTTAAGTATTCTCTAAATGTTCTTTCAGAACCTGATCATCAGTAAGAAGAAAATCTATCTTTGTATATCATTGGATTGTTTCGTTTTTTGCGAGTTTATTTGGATTAAGTGAACTTAGTTAAAGGTTGCTTCTCCCTTAGTGGAAGCCTGAAGATACCTCATGTAATACAGACTTTGCTCCAGCTGTACCTGCTCTCTGGTGGCCTCCACACAGGAGAAAGAGCCAAATGTTAGAAGTTTTTACTAAGTTACAGAATTGTTATACACAGCTGGATTTGAAGCTTGACTGAGAGGACAGGTCACGTAGGAATTGCAAAGATGTGTTGAAGTGTCAGCACCATGTAATTACAGGGTGGTTCATGTAAAAACTTAAAGCATTATATTAAAGTATTTTTGTTTGTGTTCAGCTTTGCGTGAGAAAAGAACAACTGTTGTTGCACAGCTGAAGCAGCTTCAAGCTGAAACAGAACCTATTGTCAAGATGTTTGAGGATCCAGAGACTACGAGGCAAATGCAGTCCACTAGGTAATTTCTAACGTAATTTGTTGGGATGGCTTGTTGGTACCTCTCAAGTGCTGCTGCTGAGAATGCTTTCTGTGTAGTAACTGCAAGAAAAACATTTTTATTTTCATACAGTATTTAAGTAGGGCTTGTGGTCAGGTAAGTGAAATTGCTGGACACAGTTTGCTCTTTTCAGTGCTTTTCCCTGTTGTGCAAAAAAGGTTTATTGTTTTTAATGTTCCTGAATCAGCTTGGTACAAATGACAGTCATCATCCAGTACAGTCCAATCACAGATGATTTTGTTGGCTTTGATTTTGTTTGGGGTTTTTTGAGGGAAACTACAGGCTGAAACAGTTTATATTTTCTCTTCTGCCTTCCAAAAAAGGTTATGGAGTGTCGTATTAGTCTGGGAGGCCTGGTGGATGAGCATCCTTTCATCCTCGGAGCACATATTTCTTCATGGTGTTCTTTGCTTTTCCCACTTAATCTTGCTATCTCCAAACTGTTCCAACTTGTTGGTGTAAGGTTGTGCTCATGTCTTTTTAAGATGCATCCAATTTCTTTTAAATTTTCTTATGGGAGTAATTAAAGTAGAATGAGTTTGTCTGCACATTGTATCTAAGGTCTGTCAGGGTTTCACCATGGTTAAGCTTGAACTGGGCTCTGTAAGAAAGAATTCAGCTGTAGTCACTGAGGAGTAACTGCACCTTCAGCAGAGAGATGGGCAGGTATTTGTTTGGCATAAATTCCTCCTTGTTTCCTTTAGATAGGAATCACTGTTACTGCTGTTGTGTGTCTAGCAAACTGGAATAATAATTGGATCTCTTCTTCAGCCTTACCTGCCCTAAAATTTTAAAATGGAGCGTAGTGTATCATAGAGAACCTATGGCTTGACTTGAATTTGAAGATTGTACTTGGGTTTATTGTTGGCAAGCTGTGTGCATCCACTGATACTGTAACATTAGGAAGGCTGTAAAGTTACTTTTGGAATTTCTTAGAAAAGTATTGAATGTACAAAATCTTTTTTCTAGTCTGCAGAAATATTCTGTATGAATATATGGGATTTTTTTGTGAACAAACTCCCTGAAGAAACTCCCTTGGGTCCCCCAAGGGGGAAGAACTTGATTAGAATTTACTCTGTTTCAAATACATGTTATCATCCTTTTTTTTTTTTTCCTTGCCTCTGTTTTTTGTTCACTCTTTGCATTGTTTTCAGAATTGATTGTAGATTAATTTAGATTTTGGTTAGCGCAGCAATTGTGACGTGCAGTGTATTATGTCTCAATGCGCACATGAAACAGATGTCAGTAGGAATCATGAAATCCGCTGGATTTACAGCGTGTCAGGAGAAGTTTGTTTTCTGTCCTGATACCACCAGAATGTACTTGAATTTCTGTTGTAAAACTATTGTTAACTAAGCTGCCTTTGCATCTGATTTCAGAATGGATGTTCATGTCAGATAATTACATAAAGAAAAAGGGATTGCATTATTTATAACTTGTGGTAATGCAAAGCCAGGAGTCACTTGCTTTTCTTGGTATAGCTTTGAAAGTCTTAGTTACTGTGGCAGTTGAGCATGTCTTAAAGAAAAGTCTTTCTCCATAACTATTCAAATCTAATTGAGCATACAGAGGTCTTATCAAATTCTTGCTTTACCTTTATCCAGTTTTTTAAATAATAATTACCCTAGAAAAATGTTACTAAAATACCAGCATTTTGAGGGAAATATGCTCTGTTACTTGATTTTGATTCACAAAAGATGGTCAGTCGTATGTACTTCAAATTGGAAATGCTTTGTTTGGGAGCAAGAGATAAAATACAGTCGATAAATGCATGGAATATGACTTGCCTAATGTAGTAGAATATTAGGCCTACTATTCATCTACAGCAAGTTTTGGTTTAGAACTGGTCTGTGATTTGTGTTCGTAAAACATGTGGAAGCTTCACAGCTCAGAAGTTCTAGTTTTGGTTTATTGGCTCAGGGATAGTTTTAATCCAGATTATTTGGATTAGATAGTGATATGTAGAATTGGGCTGAAATATATCCCATCTGTCTAGACCTGAGTAGTGTGCTGTAGATAATAGAAACAAGTTTTGATTCTTTTGGTAATTTCTGCTGGTGATTTTGGGTCTGTATCACATTCAGATAGCTGCATATTATTGGGAGTTTAAATTGTGACTTTTGATCCATGATGACACTGTTTGGAATATCCACCTCAGGGAGATAATGAGTAGCAGGCAGAAGTTCTTTTAAGAATAAGCCAAAACATTTAACTTCTCTAAGCAACTGTTGGAAGATGTTGACAAACTCACATCTTTTCAGTCAGTTGATTTCAGAGTAAATGGGAAAATATTCCCTTGCATATAATTTTTAAAGTATCTTTGTCTCAGGGAATTTACAGCTTCCCTCCTGGAAGCTTAAACTTTGATCTAGGTGATACTGCTTGTTCTTTTAGTCTTAATGTTAAATAAATAACAGTCTTCAGAGATGTGATCACATGATCATAGATATTTAGAATTTAATAGTATGATTATGTTTTATGGTTCTGTGTTCTCCACATATTCACTGTAGTAGAGATATTCTTGTGACCCACTCTCAGTGCTAACAGTAGGATAAGTTTCCTTCCTACTTCTGTTTACTTTAGTCTTTGCCATTTTTTCCCATCTCCAGTTAAAATCAAGGTTGTCTAGAGTAACGCTCTGAAATTGGACCATGAGAGTGGGAAGAGCTCAAATTCAAAATTTAACTTTCATACTGAAAGCTAAGGATGCTATTGAATTTAAAAAAACTTTACACTTTCTTAACTGTAGTTATTATTGCAGGTGGCATTCATTACTTAAAATTAGAATGAGTTTGAAACTACGTGACACAGTAATAGGTGACTGCAGCTGCTTTTGAATAAGTGGAAGAATTCTACTTTAAATTTGTGCTCAGTTTTTTGTATTTTACCTTTAAAATTGTGTTGCATTGTGTAGTGTTGCATGGTGGCTATCAATTTATTTTGTAAAAACAGAGCTTTCTATCCTTTTATTATAGAGATGGTCGGATGCTGTTTGACTATTTAGCTGAGAAGCACGGGGTAAGTGTTGTAGCTGCTGGAATTCAGTTCTAAGTATGTCCACCCAACCTCCCTCACAACTGACAGCGTTTTGACCACGTGTGGCCTAGCATTTTACTCTGTCCCTTGTCAATGTAGCTAATAGGTAGAATTCCTAATACTAACATATTTAAGCCCTTGAACTTTTAATTTTTATACAAACAAACAAAAAAAACCCTGAGACTTAATGCTGGCTGCACCTGTGTAACTTAGGTGTGCTTTACTTTGAAATGCAAGATTTCACCTTTCTCCGGTATTGGTCTAAACTTCCATTCCATGATTGAGAATATAATAGTTTTCTGTTGTTGCTTCTTATGTTCAATGTCTTTTGAAAAGCTACAGATTTCAAATCTTACTCCACTATTAAAGTCAGCTTGTGACTGTGGTTTTTTTCCTAGGAAAAAAAAAAAAGCTTTTATTGTATTCCTTTTCAGTTTAGGCAGGAGTACCTAGATACACTCTACAGGTATGCAAAATTCCAGTATGAATGTGGTAACTACTCAGGAGCTGCAGAATATCTCTACTTCTTTAGAGTTCTGGTAAGTTTTGATTGGTTATTGGTTTTGGGTTTAGGTTTTTTGTTTGTTTATTTGGTATAATTTTCAAGAAAATACTTAAACCAGTAAATTGTCTATATTCCTTCTTAGCATCCAATACTTTATAGCTTTTTGAGGCAATTGCTGTGTGCCAAAGTTTACAGTAATGGTTAATAATCATTACTATGGTTCAGCAATTCCATTATTTTCAAGTATATCTTGTAGCATTTAATTATTTGATACAATTAAGTGAATACTTGTTTTTAAGAATACTTGATTTTGTGCACAGATGTAGTCAACAGCAGTGAAAAGCTTTCAGGTAGGTTGAATGTAATTGCTGGTAATGGTGAACTGCCAGCTTCTTATCTGAACTGTCATCTGTCCTCTCTTGAATTCTGTGATGGATTTAAGAGTATAAGTCATCTCCAAATGAAATGTAGACAGCTCAGATGATAAAAGTAGAACCAGATCCATCATCTCTGAAGCAGCTCTTTTCATCTTGTAATTTATATAATTTTGTTACTGGTGGGAGTGAAGTTTGAGAATAAAGATTTGATGTCTTGTAAGAATCTCAGCACAGTAAATTTATTGTTGGTGGTCAGTAAATGTGCTGCTTTACTAACAAATAGAAATTTAAGGTAACTGCATTAAAGTCCAGATAATGTAGCTGGAACAGCTGCAGAACCTAAAAGCAGTTATTGTGAATAGCTATATCTAGGTAAGTGATTTGGAACCATCACATAACATGTGAACCTTCTCAACTCAGTATATACTAAACTGGCACCTGGATTTCCTGGAAGAGCTCATAAGTCAGTATCTCACAGATTTGTGCAGTGATTGCTGAAAACATGCTGTTTCTACCTTGCTGCATTTTCGTTGCTAGTTTCTATTCCCATTGTAAAGTAAACTTAACTCTCTGAAATACTGTTAGAGTAAACTACAAAAATTTCTGTAATTGACTGTAATTAAAGAAGAAAAATTGGAAAATATATCTTTAATCAGAACAGGTCTTAAAGTAGGAATGAGTTGAATTATTAGTCTAAATCTTGATGCTAAAGCTGACTTTGAGCGTTCTAGGTTCTTTTGATGTGCCTTCAGGGGAAGTGAAGGTTACATATGTAGGTTTGTGGACAACTGTCCTTAATTCTTCATTACTTTTTTTCTGGGCATAGCCCAGAAAAACATATGTTCTTGTGTGTTCAGTTACCTCAAAAATTGAACTATTGATTTTGTGTTGATAATAGCTTAGTATAAAACTTCTGTTACTAATTTTGATGGGAGAAGATTTGTTTAAAAGCCCTGTGTGATGAAACATAGTCTGTGAGAGAACTATTGTAACCAATCTGAGAACAGAATTTGACATTGGCATAGTGCAGCTCATTCCTGTGTAAAACTAACACAGCTTGACTTTAGGACTACCCTTCCAGGAAGCAGGTTCAGTGCTGCCAAGTTGCAGTTCCACTGGACATTGCTGTAACAAGTACACTTCTGGGCAAGGCATTAGCAGGAAGAGTTTGAAATGCTAGCTTTTTGAAGGTGGTTACCTACTATTACGAGTTCTTTAGGAACCTGCCTTGTAATAACCTTGTTTTAGTAGTTTAGAAGCATTTTTTTATGGTGGAACAAAAAAACCCAAAATAAATTTGGAACCAGCATGTCATCTGGTGCTCAGCCATTTTAGATATTTTTTAACTTAAACTGTAGCAGCATGGATCTTTGTCTTTCTTTGACAGGATTTCTTCTGTTTCTCTAAGAAATTTTACTGCTGTTTTTTTTTTTTTCTGTGTCTAAACTGTTTTTCTGAAAAAAAACCCAAATTTAATTTGGAAAGTTAGGACTACACAAAATTGATATCTTGTAAATGAAAATTACTGCCAGAAAACACCATTTGTAATTTTAAAAGTAAATAATTTTTAACATAATACTAAGAGTGTCACTTTGTTGCTGTTGTTGAATGTAGGTTCCAGCAACAGACAGAAATGCTTTGAGTTCTCTTTGGGGAAAACTGGCATCTGAAATCCTGATGCAGAATTGGGATGCAGCCATGGAAGATCTCACAAGACTAAAGGAGACAATAGATAATAATGTAAGTAAAATCTTGGACATCTTAGCAAGGTGAGAGGTTAGAGGTGCTAGTACTCAAGTTTTATTATAAATCACTTGCAGTTCTGTTTAGGAGTAGGTTACCACCTTTTCACTTGATACTTTCTTATTGGCAGTGGGAGAGTCAAAGGATACTTGTGAAGAAATAATGAAATATTCATTTTCAAATTGCTGGCCTCTTAACACTTTAGGTTCTCATCTACATTTTCAAATATATTTCCAATAAACAAAAAAATCTTAAGCATGTGTTTGAGGGCAAGGTATCACTGCGTGAAACTGCTGTTTAAATTTCAGATACTTGTACTATTCATTTTCTGGAAAGAATAGCATGCATGTGAATAAACCATATTATCTGATGTAGACAGTGCTTTATGACAGAAATTGCAATCAGCTTGTATTTGGAAACAATTTTCAGCTAATTCAGCTGTTTTAACAAAACTCTCCTGAGTTCAGATGAGTACCAAGAACTTAAAGGGAAGAGTGGGGCTGCAGTAATAATTCAGAGCAACTGATTAGATTAGGGACCTCTCCTCTTTGCTTGTGGAGCTTCAGTGGCCATATCAGAGAGATGAAATATGTTCTCTCTCCTGAACCAGAGTCTTGAGCAAATAGGTTTTTTTCTGTCCCCCAGTTGTTCTTTGTCTATGTGGCAGATATTTAGTGTTAACAAATTTTCTTCTGTAATTTTGTTTTCTTTATGATTCTGTATGGTTATAATAGACTATTTGACTTGTTTATTAAACTCTCAAGGTTTTTTTAGGATTGAATCAGAGCAGTTTGTTGTCATGCTCTTCAGACGGAGAATTACTTTCCACGTCAGTTCATCCTCAATTGTTGTTTTGCAGTTTGTTTGAAGTGCTGTTGAAATTTGGAGCTAATATGGGTACTTGGAGCTGAACCCTTGTTTGTCCATTATCAGCAGGTTTAAATAATGACTTTTTTTGGCTAAAGATGATTATAGAGTTTCATTATCTGAGGGTCTATGGCAAAAGAAAAGGTCTTGTGTGAATTTAGAAAGGAAGTAAAACAGAAAAGGTGAAAAAGCCAAGTAATTCAGAATTAAGAAGGGAAGTAACTTAGGTCGGTATGGTGGTCTTGGAGAGCTAAAATCTCTGCTCTTACCATAAATGCAAATTTCAGGAAACAGTTTGGAATATTATATTAAAAAATTTATCTTGCTTATAACTTTCAGTAGATTTATCATTGAGATGACAAAAAGGCTGGAGGTCAAACTCAGCCTGACAGTGATGACAGTTAAAAAGAGGTGATGCGAAATCACAAAATTTTGGGCAATTACAGGTTTCCATGGATTAGTATTCAAGTAAACTTTGTGTTGTGTTTGACTTGAACCAATGTTACATTTTTCTCTTAGTCTGTCAGCTCTCCACTGCAGTCACTTCAGCAAAGAACATGGCTCATTCACTGGTCTTTGTTCGTGTTTTTTAATCATCCTAAAGGGAGAGATAACATCATTGACCTTTTTCTCTATCAGCCACAGTAAGTTGTTTTATCATCCCGGGGGGAGGGTCTTTAAATCAAATTGAAGGCAAATGATAAATATGCAAGCTTGCTGAGTTTAGGGCTGCAGGGTGATGGTATTGTTCTATTCTGATTGTAGAAATCTATTTTAAAAGATTCTTGGGAAATCCCAGACTAAAAATGAAAATTGAAACACTCTATCTGTTTGTGAGAGGATTGCCTTATATGTAGATCTAGCAGTCTTTGTTGTTGTACTTTGGATGCACTCTGATAGCTTGATACCTTTCTTATGTTGTGGCACCCAAAACTGCACCCAGTACCAAGGTGAGGCACTGGTGCACCCAGTGCAGAACAGGACAGTCCCCTGCCTTGCCCAGCTGGTGATTCTGTGCCTGATGTCCAAGACACAGTTGGCCTTCCTGCCTGCCAGGACATGTGGCTCACATTCAGCTTTCTGTTGACCAGGACCCCGAGATCCCTTTCTGCACCCCAGCCTCTGATTCCCGAGTCTGTACATAGATCCAGTGTTGCTCAGTTCCAGATGCAGAATCTGACATTTGCCCTTGTTGTACTTAATACAGTTGGTGATTGTCTGCCCCTCTTGACTTCTTTGTCAGGATCTCTCTGCCGGGCCTCTCTGCCTTTGAGGAGTTAACAGCTCCTCCAATTTTAGTGTCATCAGCAAACTTCAGTATACCTTTGAGTTCTGAATCTTACCTATGTTTTTTCTTTCTAGATATCTCAATGCAATTCAGACAATGTGCCCACATATCCTCAGGTATTTGACTACTGCAGTCATAACAAATAAGGATGTTCGTAAACGTAGACAAGTGCTGAAAGATCTAGTCAAGGTTATTCAGCAGGTAAGGATTGCAGTATCTGATACTTTTTGCCTTCTTTTTAAGGAGACTTCATTATAACGTTCTTCTAGTAATATATCTGGGTTAGGATGTGAGGTATTTTGATACTTGTTTTTTGTCAGTGAAAGTTTTTACTGAAATAAAATGCATATCAGTCAGTGGGAGGATGAAGTAATTTTTTTTCTCCTTTCATGTACATTAGCAGTGTATGTACACATATACGCCGTAGAGTATGCACACACTTCTTTATATATTAAATGCTGAAAATTCAGTGAGATGTGAAATGGCTTTGGATCTGATTCTTCTTTTTCAGCTATCTGTACAGTGAATTTTTGTATATATAAGGGTCCTTTCTTATATTTCAAGACCAATGAATTGTGTGTGTAGATTTAAATTCACGTGCATTCTCTTGGAAGTGGTTCTGTTGTCACAGTCACATCAGCATGGAGATACAGAGAAGAGCAATAGAAGAGTTGCTTGGTAGCAGTCAAGTGGGGGTTATGGCCCAGATTTTTACCTGAAATCAGCAAGCCACTTGTATACAAACCAATACGCTTCCAACATTTGATAGTGTTGTGAGTAACATTACATCTGTGTGTGTATGTATATAAATGTGACAGTACCATTATTATAGGCTAGCAATCAATTTTAATCACTTCAGGCATTTGGGAAACTACCTGTGCAAAGAACAGACAATGAGAAGATCACATTTTAACTACAACTTAATCTATTTTTAAGCATTAGTGTTCACAAAAGGTAGCATAAGCAATAAATCAGTGGTGTTATGACTCAGCTTTTATCTAAAATTTGATTGTAACACTGAGCTTTTATATAATATGAATTTCTAATACTTGAAGTAAGTAACATGTTATAACTTTGTGATTTGGTGTAATAATGCACACCATTAGGGTACTCCTTTTGAAAATGCCAACTTGGGCCTTGGTTTTGAAATTGCCTATCAGATTTCTTAGTACTCTCTACTCTGTATGATTCAAGATATTAAATGATCATGTGATAGAGGTTTTAGAGATCTGAAATAAGTTGTGGTGCTGCTTCAGTAGCAGTAAAAGATTGTACTTGCAACGTCTTTGCAAGTATTGAACTGATAAGTAAGCAGTTTGAGAGATGCTCATTCTTAGACCATTCTGCAAATAATGGTTAACAAGTGCAATTCTGATGTGAAAAACATGTATAAAACCGAATTTTAAACCTAAATAATGAGACTGTAAATACAGTTCTTCGGGGAAGGAAAACTGATGGGTAGAGAAAAATATCTCTCTTAGGAATTCCCTTAATCTGTTGATTTTACTATATGGTAAAGCAGATACTGATACATACTGACTTGAGCCGTCTTAAAATATGCATTAGAAACACTTAAGGGGATGTTTGTTACATCTGAATTTACACAATTGTATATAGATGTAGTGTTGTCTCTGCCTGGTATTTGAGAAAGTTGAGTAATTTCTGTAATGCCAAAATAAATTGAAGTAGCTTGTATATAGAAAGTAGCATTTTTGTTAGCTATGTTGTCTATGAAAATCCAATAATCATTCTGTTTAAAGTATGAAGGATTTGTTGTTGGAGTCATTATTGAAATCAGAATTTAGGAAGACTATTCTGTCTTATTTTATGAAATTGGGAGATTTGATTACAGAGACTGCTCTAGTCTCGACAGTTTCCTAACCCAAAAATTGCATCATTAAATGCTGAAGGTGAAACTACATCTCTGGTTGTTTTTACCAGACTATTGGGAGGAGGCATGTTTATGTAGCTTTTATAGGAGGAATTTGGAACTTTAGCTTTTTTCTAAGGTGATATATGGGCTTGTTTCCACTATGACTTTTTTTAAAGATTATAAGGAATCCTTGAGCTACCACATGGTCTCGATTTTTGATGTTGTTCCTATTTTTTTTTTTTTTTTTGATAGGAGTCCTACACATACAGGGACCCTATCACAGAATTTGTGGAATGCTTGTACGTTAACTTTGATTTTGATGGAGCGCAGAAGAAGCTGAGAGAATGTGAAACAGTAAGACTTAAAATATTTATAAGACTGCTTTTTCATTAAGTAAAGACCTCTAAAATTCACGATGAGCTGCTCATTTGTTTGAAGTGGTGTTTGATTACATTGCTAGTGTTTTCTGATAAACTTAGGTTCATGGTTGGGTGGTGTTGGGTTTTATGATAACTCATTTTGTAGCACACGTGACTTTCTGTTAAGGATATCTTTAATGTTATAATAATGTTATATTTAAAAAGTTCTAGAAGAAGAAGCAAATAGGTAATCATGCATTTGGCTGAGCTTCAGGTTTTCCATTAAAGTCTGAAAAATGCTTGAAGAAAAGCTCAGCTTAGCCTTTTGTTGTGAAAGATGAGTGGAGAGTCAAATTTTAGGGCAGCAGTAGAGTTTGACCTTCAGTAGAGTTACAGCCTTGCTTTCTTCTTGAGTCAGACCTCAGTGATCATGTTAGCATGCAATTTAAATTTAGTAAGATGCTGAGCAATGAAACAATGAAAAATATTGTTCATCTATTGCTTTTTTGCCACTTCTTTGAACATAGCAATACTGTTTGAAGGTATACTGTGGGCTGCTCTTAGGTATTGGCAGTGTCTACCAGTAAATTTCTACTCACAAATTTGCTCTTGTGTTCCCTTTCTGCTTACACTTGCAGGTGCTTGTGAATGATTTCTTCTTAGTAGCGTGCCTTGAGGACTTCATTGAGAATGCCCGTCTCTTTATATTTGAGACTTTCTGTCGCATCCATCAGTGCATCAGCATTGGGTAAGAGAATGTTTTCATTCCTCAATTCAGAAAATCAGTCATGGGAGGCAGTTTTACAAACAATGCAAACTTCAAGAAGCATTCAGTTGTCAAGGAAAATCCTCACTGACATCTCATTTGCCTAGTATTCTTTCTAGTTCTAGAACTCTGATGTGATGTACTTGAATTATATTTCAGAGTTTAATTATTCTATTTAACTTCAAACCAATCTCTCCATCACCCCTAGCCTCCCCCAGAAAAGCAGTACTTTCAAGCTAAAACCACTATGGTTTTAAGTGAGATCTCTGCTGGATTTAATGCAAATTTTCACACCCACTGTCACCAAAGTCCTGATGACAGTACCTCATTTGGGCCTCAATTCCACATGTTGAGGTAGAGTGTTAATATTAAGTAAATACAAACTGAATACAATAATTGTTTAAATTTATTTTTATTTGGTAGATACAGGTACCCATGTCTGTCTCATAGGTATGTTCTTTGAAATGTATTAAATCACATGGCCTTTTTCATTAATTAACTAGAAAACAGTGGATTTTATTCCCTGTGATGTGAAGTGATTCAGCTGTAAGAATTGTTATTGTTATTAGCAATTATGTCTGTTTATTCAGATTTATTTTATAAATGCAGGCTTTTCAAATGGATCAGCCCTGATGCCTCTGATATATATATTTAAAAAAAAAACCCAAAAAACAAAATGAATGGGAAGATACTATGTATGCTTGAGATCTCTTTCCACATGGCCTTTGCCCACATTTCCCATATTTCTACATGCTTAAATTAAAAAGGAAAAAGTGAAGTGAAAAACACTGAATTCTGTAAAATTCTGTAAAAAAATCATTGATAGAGTGCAGTGTAGAGATCCTTGAGACAGGAGAAATGAAGGTTGTTGAATCGGTCAAGTTCAATGGAGTCTTGTTACTAGCTTGTATCCAGAGCAAATGTGTGCATCTAATCCTCTGAGGAAAGGATTTAACACTGCCCGATTTCAAAGGAAAGGCTTTGAAAGAAAAATGCCTTAATATTGCAAACTTCTTGGAAGGATTGCTTTTTTTATGGATAGGTGTAGTTGGAAAAAGGACTGATTCTTACTTGCTTATATTTGTCTTCATTGCCTTTAGGAAATTTTTATCCTTTATATCAGCTAAAAATAGTGGCTTTGATGTGAAAGGCATACAGTGAATTTGAGCATTTTAGTCGGCTGTGGTGTGTTGGACTTAAACATATAGTCCTAATAGGAAATGGAACTACATGCTGTGAGCAGAGCTTTTCTATACTTAATATTTGTTTAAGAAGGCTAATGCTTTGTCTAAAATGACTTTAAGCAGAATACTGCATGCTTAGGCATAAAGGGGGTTTGAATAAGTATTTGGAAAAAAAAAACCATACGTCTAGTGCTATTAAGGATGAGTTTCTGGGGAATATAAAGCCCAATAATGTCTTGTTCTTTCTTACAAATTCTTTTTCGTGGTGTGAATATTGCACATATTCAAGCACAAGTTTTCAATGAAAATAGATGTTTAAGCTTTTTTAACTAGAGACTAAATGTCTTTCTAAGAAGTCTCCTCTTACCTCGTAGTCTCCTCTAGAGACTAGATATCTTTCTAAGAAGTCTCATCTTTGCTCCAGTCAATGAGCAAAGACTGCATTAAAAATTTTTCAAGTCTTGTATCAAAAGATATTGATAAACTGTGGGCAACATACCCATGATTCATTATGGCAAAAATAACAAGCTTTATCAAATTTTGTGGCAGGTAATTGCCATTTATTTAGTGTTTATTACTTAATATGCTGCGTGTGATACTTCAACTTTAGATATGATAAAAAATACTGTAGTTGGCTGTCCTTGTTATGTATGAGTGATTCCTAAATATAGGTAGCAGTGTCCTTTCTTTATAAGCATTATAGTGTGTTCTGAGTCAAGTGATAGATTTGGACTTGAGATATTACCTCAGAGTGACATGGATATTTCTACCATGCACCCCTAAGTTAATTGCACATGGAGACAATTGTCAATAATGAGGTGGTTCTCAGTAGGTCATTGTCTTTTCAATTATGGATATCAGCCTTAAATTTCTTTGCAAGCTGTAACAACCATTATATTTGGGCTGATTAAATTAGGTGTGTATTTTTTGGTGTATTTCAGAATCACTTTTGAAGGAATTGGCCGGTAATTGAGTAACAGATGAAGCTAATTCTGTTTTAGTTGGTTTGATATGCCTGTATTTAATTGGAGAGCTGAATATGCTTCTTTCTTCTTTTGTACTGCACATACAAGAAAACTTTATATAAGATGGGCTTGTTATATAAGGTGGGCTTGTTATATATGAGCATGTGGGGAATTCACTAAATGAAATGAAATTTAAGTAAATGAAAACTTAAATAACACAAGCCCTAGCATGACCCAAATAAGTGGATTTCCTTATAAAACTGGAGGGCAGAAATGATTTCCGAAATTACTTTTGCCACTGTTTTGGTGAAATTGCCATTTGAAATTGACTGTAACGTGAAATGGTAGACCATTCTTTAAATTTTAATAGTATTTCATTATAATTGACTTATTTTTAATTGAATTATATCAGGAACCTTTATAAACAGTGGTAACCTATAATACAACTTCTGTTCCATCCTTTCTTTAATAGTTATGGTGTTAATATGTATTTGTCAATCTAAATGTGTCACTATTACTTCAGCTGTCAAACTTGTATGAGGCGAAGCTGTATTTTATATCTTGAGAGTTTTAAATACATGTTCTGACTGTGGTAGGAGAATGGTGATGTTTGTTACAGAATTGTAATCAGGATAGATATTCCATGTATTTGCTCTGGAAGGATAGAGGATAATTTTTTGGCCATGTGTGTTACTTTACCAGGAAGATACCTCTATGTTATACATCCATGCAGTTTAGGTGGTCCTGGCTGCTTCAGTGTAGGCAGCAAGGAGGCTCTAAAAGGGAATCCAATTGCCACAAGTGCTGGAGGAAGGTTGTCTATTGTGTCAAAGATGCGTTAAAGTTCTAGGTTTTTTAATAGATTTATTCTTTGTTCACTAAAAGATAGTTGCTACCTGCTAATGTCAGTTATTTTATACTAAAATATAAAATCTATGTAAGTCTCAAAGCTACCAGGTGAGATAAAACAGATTTTACATCCTTTTTACACTGTCATTTTCATTCTGTGATTTTTAAGTTTTCCAGATACATGTTCAGGAAAATAATACTTGTGTAGTGTTACTTCTGTTGTGTTGCTACATATATACTGTATGTTTGTGTTGCTACATATATACTGTATGTTTGTTCAAAAAACACATTTTATTTGAAAAAAAGCACTTCTGAAGCAGCGGAGCTAGTAGTAAACTGTAGATGTAATAGGACACGGTAGAATCATTTGCTAGTAATGAATGCGAAATACTTCATAGTTTCTGGCTTGGAATGATTCTCTAGAAATCTGTGCCCTCTTCCCCTCAAATTTCACGAGGACTTTGTTAGGGAAAAAGGAAAGTGTAGGTGGTGTAGATTGGAAATCATCTGGTTTAATCCTGTGAGCCCAATTCCAGCTCTGAGCAGGTCCCACGGCATTATTCCATTATGCTGCTTAGCCCGGAATTCGCAAGTAAATCCTCCTATCTCCAGGAACTGAGGTTCCACACTGTAATCCCAAAGATTGCTTAATCCCCACTGTAGTTGCAGTGGCCTTTCTTGTGGAAGGGAATTTACTTTATCTAAATCGTACTAAGGTTTCTAAAAGAGAAATGTGAGAATTGTACCCACCCCTATGAACTTTGAGTTTAAAATTTCTTTAGTTTCAAGTCAAATGCTTAACATCACTGATTGGGGGTAATAAAATGATTGTACTTTTTTTGTGTTTAAAGTATCTCATGTTCTGTCCTGGTGACTGATAATTCCACAAAAATTTCCATCCATAATGTCTTCTGCTCTCTTCTGTCTTTACAGTTGCTCATTCAAACTCAGATTAAAAGGTCTGCTGCAACAGTAGCAGTTGGGGTTGGGTTTTACTTCCCCTTACTTTGCCAAATTCAAACACTTGTTACCCATTTGTTATCTTATTTTGCTTGAGTCAGTGTAAATTTAGTATTTTAAGTTACCTATTTTTTTTTTCTACTCGATGTTTATCTGTGGAAAAAAATGGAATTTGCTTTTATAGTTGGGAGAAAGGTAAGAGATCAAGACCATATAGGAGAGACAACTGTATAAAGAAGTGTATGTAGAAGTCCAGTCAGGTAGATGACCTAACAATTGATAGTTTATAAAGTATGTACTTGAGGCAAATAATCATCAAGAAGAAAATCACTTTTTCAGGTGAAGAAAAAGCTGTTTAGGCAAGATTTTGTAAAATGGTGAGAAACTGACCTCTTGTGCAACTCAGTGTAGCCAGCTGCCTTTTTAGTCATGTCTGTAGCCCTTACCTCATGTTTGTTTCCTTAGTCTGCCAGCTGATGGAAGAATGAGCGTTACTAATGCCCTGTATGAGCCAACTGCCAGCAGGCAGCTAAAGGAGTTAGCTGGAAAGCCACAGGAAGCACCATTAGGAGGAATTATTCCTGGACAAGAGTGCTTTTTTCATTAAGAGTTTTCCTTTCTCTTTCTCGCCCACCTTCCTTCCTTGAAGTTGCAAGTTTAACACAGTGTATCTGTCATATCTTCTATACCAAGCTCTGTCTAATGGGTCTTGTTCCTGAACTTTGGAGTGAAGCTTTCTTGCTAAACTTTTTTTTTTTTGGACTAGTTAATCTATACTTTCTTGACTGCTAATTGAATTTAAGTAAGAAAAAAAACAGTTTGGTTGATTTTTTTTTTTTTTTTAATTTATAGGGGTGGTGGTCTTATGTTAATAGTCAAATTACTTAAATGACAATATTTCCAAGAACATTTGTGTAGACAAGGTTTAATAGGAACATAAGAAAATTGTGCAGGTCAAGATTTAAAGGCAATATGGTGTAGTTCAGAATGAGTAAGTATGAACTTCAGGAGATGTATTTCTTATTTGCAATGGGGGTGGGAGATGTGCAGGAGAGCATGTATATAATTTTAAAAGTCATTTCAGTCAAAGTGTCCCAGCTATGCAGTACTTATTGAATCCTGGACTGTGCCGTATTTTGTATTGGTTTGACTTGTATTCCATAGTCCCTCTTTATGTTTACCAATATCAGAGAGAATTTTTTTTTTGCCATTTAATAAGCTGGTTTTCTTTTAGTATGTTGGCAGATAAACTGAATATGACTCCCGAAGAAGCGGAAAGATGGATTGTCAATCTAATCCGAAATGCACGGTTGGATGCCAAACTGGATTCAAAGCTGGTAAGACTGTACATAAAATTGTGGAATGGTTTTTGTTGAAGGACCTTAAAGACTGTCTAGTTACGACCCCCCTGCAGGGATACCTCCCACTATACCAGGTTACTCAGAGCCTCATTCAGCCTGGCCTTGAGCACTTCTAAGGGTGGAGCACCCACAGTTTTCCTGGACAACCTGTTCCACCCTCATAGTAATCTAATCTAAACCTGCTCTTTCATTTTAAAGCCAGATGGATCCAAGTGAATTTGTTGAGTTTTTCATCAAATTCCTTTTACTTCATGGGCAAAGAAAAACAATAGAAATGAAACTTCCTGTTCCTGGATAAAATGTAGATTTCATTTATTGTGTTTTGTACTTGTCTGTAAGATCTGTGAAAGTTCTGAAAGCAACATTAAAGATCCTTGCATGCTGAGAGTTGTTAAATTTTTTCTGTCTTTGCTGGGTTTTAGGGCCATGTAGTCATGGGCAACAATGCAGTCTCACCTTATCAGCAAGTAATTGAAAAGACCAAAAGCCTGTCTTTTCGTAGTCAAATGTTGGCTATGAACATTGAGAAGAAACTGAATCAGAGTGGTAGATCTGAGGTCAGTATAAGTTTTTTTTTTTCTGAGTTCTTGCTGTCTTTTTTAAGAGATAAATTTAAGTATAATGCTAACCTATGCCTTATTTCACCAGATGTGCCTACTCCTAGTTCTAATACTAAGAAATACTTTGGAAAAGACTTTGTCATGAGGAGAATTAGACAGTGGTTCTTGCTTTCTTTTAGCCTTTCTCTTCACCATTAGATTTTATTCTCTTGCATAACTGTTTCTGTCATTTGCTGCTCTGCTTCTTTTAAATGGTCTCCTTCACCACCAGGAAAGAGCAGATTTTGAAGTTTGACACTTACGAAAGTAGTTACAATGCTTTTTCCAAGTGAATTGTATTCAAAAGTTTTGTAGTTGCATATGTGGTATTGAAAGGAGAATGAATTGTGCTTAAGTTTGGAACATGGAGGAGGAATTGAGCAAAACCCTAACTGTTAAACCTGTTAAGTGAAATTCTAGAAAATGTAGTTAAGTCATTGAAAGGTTTAAGTAGAATTACTGAAAATGAGAAAATTGGTAAGATCTGGTTTTTCTTTCCTCCACCTTACAATATAGGAAGCTCTGTGAGGGAGAACAATCCCATAATGGGATGGCTCTAAGGTCCAACTATACATCTTTAAAACAAACAAAAAATTCAGAACAAACCACACAGTAAAAGACTTTAAACATTAAAAGTTTTATTGCACTTCCTCAGTGCTTGGCTGAAATACTGGTGGAAATTGGACAGGAAGTGGTGCACTAGTTTATTCTGTTAATGGGAAGTTGTATGAAACTTGTGTCATTACTTTCTTTTAAAAATATAGCTGAAAAATTAATCCTGTATGTATAGTGGGATCTTCTAGAACTTCTCCTTTTTGAAGCTACTAGCTTGGGGGGCTCAGCTGTACATCTCAATTACAGTGTGTGTATCTGGTATATCAACACTTGGCTTTAATCTTACAGGGTATCCTTCATTCTTAACAACATTCCCACTGTTTATATTAATGTATTATAGATTTCAGTAAGTATTAGGTAATACAGTAATTTCTTCTAATCTTTATTCATTTTTTAGGCACCCAACTGGGCTACTCAAGACTCTGGATTCTATTGAAACACTTCTACAGTGGGAACAAATCTGTTTATTTGACTAAAAAAACCACATAAATATGTAACCTTTTTGAGAAAAGTAATTGTGTTAGAGCTTATGTTATTGGAATAAAATTGGCTACTTTTATCAGTCTTTGTGTGTTTGATTTAAATAGATTCTTATGTTTTATAAGGACTTCTAAACATCATGGTATTCTACAACATTTTTGATCACATTTTGCAAAATTTAGGATGCCAGTTGTACTAGGTCTGTTTGTACCAAAGGGTGCTTTTGCTTTCAGGACTGTCTGAGTTTGGAAGCGGGGATTTATAGATTTTTATTACCTATTGTAAATGTTGCATGTTAAGAAAATTAACGTGTGGAACAAACAAATAGATCATATTTGAACTTATGGTCAAGCCAGAATCATCTGTGCTTCCATGTTTTTGTCTGTTACAGGAGAAGCATGGGAGAGCAAAGGCACTTGTAGCCAGTATATTCTGTGAAACCTATGTGTAGAATAATTTGAGTAGACTTCTTGTGTTCATGCTTCAGAATTTTTATTTGAAATCACATTTTAAATCTTGCCCTGTGTTGTTGGAGTATTTTTGGTTGGGAGGCAGGATTACAAAATGCCTGACAGGTGAGCTGCATATGATTTAAAACTTTCATTCTGAAACTTGAAGTTCTTAAGAAGAATAATGCAAACACAAGAAAACTCTTGTTCAGACTGTTGGATTTTGGAGGGGGTTTGTAAGTTTCTGGGGTTTTCATCTACTATTTCACACTTGCCTTGATGTCCTTAGCACCTTTGCACTGCAGAATACACCTCAGTGTCTTTAATAGAAAATGACAGATCCTTTTTCTGAGTTCTGGGAAGTACAGTGACTGATCACTGAGGTGAGTGTGGATGTTGGAAAGGAAGAGGCATTCTCTCTGCATACAGTTTTGTGTTTAAGGTTGAGGGAAATGCCAGTGACTCACCTTCAGCTTGTTCCAACTGCCTGTTTCCCTCTTAGCTCCTTAAGTTCTGGGATTCATATATGTGTGTAAAGTTGTTTCAGCTTGCCAAAACTCCTGCTTACTCTCTGGAATTACATGTCTGGAAAAGGAGAAGCAGTTTAGTGATGTGCAGCCTTAAGGCTAAGACCAGTTTGTACTGTTGTATTTCTCAGTAGATTCACAATAAGACAAGTCTTCAAGCTGTATGGAGACAGGATCAATGGCAATGGACACAAATTAAAACATGGGAAAATTCCAGTTAGATTTAAGTGGGAATAACAGTATTTTTAGCTTTATTACCTGGAAGATCATCAGGGACTAGTAGCAGTCACACATAAATTTGGATTTACTAAGGACCTCAGCACACTGATGGACCTAAACCTGCTTTGAGGGCAGAGTTGAAATCTGGCCTTCAAAGGTCCCTTCCTTAGCTGAGCAACTGGAATTTAAGAGGTTGTAGCAATAAGCAGTTAAAAGTAGATTGCTGCTGGTCTGTAACCATGGTTCAAGAAAGCTATTCTGTAGAACAAGGATTCACTTAATGTATAACATTGGTTCCTAGGATGGGGATGAAGGGTTCTGAAACACAGCTGAAGTTAACAATTTGCTTTTAGAGAGCAGTTTCCTAAGGCTGAACATTGCTCTATGCCAAGTTCCTTATTCCCCAAGTTTTCTGTCAAGGGATGGATTAAATTGCAATCTGTAGATTCACTCTATATTGTTACAGGCTCAAAGCAGTCACTTTAGAACAATCCAGATTGTGTAATAGCCCTGTTCCCTGTGAACACGATCATAGACGTGCAGTTGTGTAATAATTAAATAATTTTTAAATGAGATAAAGTAGGAATGTTTCTTTGTAAACAGCAGGGAAAGGGCCCATATGCTGCTTTTCCTTTGAGTGGAAGAATTTACTTAAAAGTACAGATTTAAAATAATCTCATCCCAGGAGTGAGATGCTGTGTTATCATAACTTTCTGTTTGCTGTGTTTTGGACCTTTCACATACCAGCTTTGTAGGCACAGAAAAGGTACATGCAGGTTGTAACACTACTGAAATGCTTGGTAGCTTCGTGACATGGCAGTTCCATGAAATTTTTAGGCTTGAGAATGTTCTGGAAATGTGAAAGCCTTAAAGTAAAACTTCCATTTAAAATTATAACAGTACCTTCTATAAAAGCTGAACAACAAAATATCTTTGTCATCTCTACCCTTTTAATTCTTGCACCACTGTGATATGCTGTATGTGTCAGAGGGTCCCCCATTAATGATTTTAGTCCAGTTTACAAACCCCAAGACTTCTAAGACCTTTACATTCAATAAAGAAGCAATCATTATTTATTTGGTCCTTCTTAGGAAGCTCAAAGGGTGAAGTTTATTCAACTTGTGGATATAAAAGTATTGCTTTGAGGATTGATTCAGATTTTTTTAAGGAGGATGGCAGGCTAGGAATTTCTTGGTTTTGCACTTTAATTCAATTCCTGGTGCTGTCATCACTGACAATTATAGTACACAGGTGCATTTCAGGACAGGATTTCAAAGTTATTCACACTGATTTCCAGAAGAGATATTTGCTAGTCAGTTTATTAAAATAGAAATCATATAATGGATGTAATATTCAGAGCAAACTATATTCACTGGTGACATCTTGGGTAGATGCAATTGTATGTTTTGCTTCCCATTTTCTGAAATTGCAATTTTAGATGAAAGGGATTTTAAGCAAATTATTTCTTTTTAGTACTTCTGTCAGTACACCTCGTCTCTGCTGAGGAGAAGTTTAGAAAATGTTCTTGACACTCTTCAAAACAAAAAATGAAACAGAGAAGGGTGGTTGTTTAGTTGGAGAGTGGTGCATGTGTTCTGAAGCCCACCTGCTGTTACACATATGAAGTAATGTTTCTAAAAATCATTCTTGTAAATGGATAGATCTCCTGTGGTTTCAATGGCTAAAATGCCTCATTCGAAATGTTGTTATGAAGTACTTTGGTTCCAGGTACCTCTGGTGAAGTAAATCTATGCTTTCAGCGGCCCAGTAAGAATTCAGTCTGCTTGGTTTTTTTCTCTTATGTCCCAACACTCGTGTTCAGAGACGAAAGCTTGGCTGAATCTAAATCTCCAAGAACAAGCCCGGTCATGGGCTCTCCTGATGGTGCTGCAACAGCCCTGGGCTCTGCCAGCAGTCACCCGAGGGCTTTTCCATGTGGCTGAACGTGTGCTTGGCTGGGACTGTCCCCGTGGTTTATGGGGAATGGCTGCCTTCCCTGCCTTGGCAGTCACAAATAACTGAGTTCTGATTGAATTACACAGGCTGGGGAGAGCAGAAGGGGGAAGGCAAAGTTTGTTCTCAGGCAAAGGGTGATGCTGGCCAGGGCAAGTGTGCAGTAGGCTGGCAACAGATGAGACTTTTTTTCAAGCACAACAATTGCAAATTCTGTCATAACTTTCCATTGACTAAGCTTTAGCAATCTCATTAGTAGCAATATTTTATAAACGTCCAAGAATAGTTCTCTAAATTGCATGAAGATAAGGTCTACTTCGTGTTTCTTGTTTTGGCTTTGCTTTTACAAAAAAATATTTGTAGTAACTGCTAAAAGACTTGGAAAGGGGAGAGGAAGACTGTTTTAAGACTTCCTTCTCTTTCCTTTAGTTTCTGGGTGAAAGAAAAATTTTGTTCTTCTCCTCCAAGGACTCTTAAAATGAATTTTTTTGGTTTTTTTTCCATAAGCTTCTTGAGCAGAGACAATGTTATAATACCAAGTTTTCCCTCTTTTGGAGAATATAAAGATTGTTGTTTTCACTTTAAGCAACTGTAACATGTAAAGCTATGATTGTCTGGGTGTTAAAATAGTTCATCTATCCTATTTAGAGAACATGTGGTGCCATGTTTGTAGTTATTTTAATAAAATTTTAATAGTTTCAGTAAATGTCTTCTCAATTACCATTGTAGAAATGCCATCATAAATTAAGCCTGCAAAAGCCATTCAAGGATCTTTAACAGGAGGGTTGTGGTAAGGCAACAGTGCTACTTCTGGTAGAGGGCTCCTTTTATAGCGTGTGAGAGTGGAAGAACTGTGTGAGGGACTTCCACTCTTCCGTGCAATTGTTTATGTAACCTGTAATATATAGGAGGGAAGTGAAATCAGATGATTGTAAGCTGTACATTAAAATAAAACTTAAACTAAATCCCACTTGCAGCTTGCAAAGGCAGACATTTTCTGCTCCAAGTCATCACTAGGTTTTATAGCCTAAGACTCTGTTGTGCCAACAAAGAGCACTGACTGCTGGAATTGTTGTGAGTCAGAATGAGGAATAAGCAAACGTAGGAGATCAACAGAAAACACCAAGAGCACAGGGGGGCTGAAAAGTGGACTTGACTTTCCTTGATCATTTTGTAACTCAGCAGAGGATTTGGTGTATGATCTATCTTTGTAAATAAACAAGATGGAAACAAGTAGGTGCCTTCCTCTGTAGAGCAAGACTTCTGAAGCTTGTGGATAACAGCACAGTAAGGTGATCAGTACCAAGAACAGGCTGCCCAGGAGCTATGGGAGGTGCGTGTGGGCTCCCTGCATCTGGATTCATGAATAGGAGTGTCCTTGGAAAGGATGTCAACTGGCAGTAGAAGCCAAATTGTGAAACAAGTTCCTTGCTATGTGTGAGTAGCCAGCTGACCAGCTGTAAAATTACTTCCTTCTTGTATCATGCAACCCTGGCTAACTAAATACATGTGAAAGAAAATGTGAATCTGTGAGCCTCCTAATGAATACTTTCATTCTGTGTGAGAACTAGCAATGGTTTGCCAAGAGCAAAATAACTACTGATTTACAGCTCTTCAAAATACTCCATAATAATAATCCATTAATCCTCCATAAAGAGGATGGCTGTGGGAAGAGTAGTCTCCTGTTGCACGGTTGGGGTGTAGGGAGGCAGAGATCTCTGAAGCTTGCTCTTGGGGGAAGAGGTTTATTGGAGAATTCAGGGATGCCCGAGCCTCGTGCTCTCAGGCGTAGCACGTGGCTGGGCTTAGGAGGACGGGGGAGGGGAGAGAGAAACAGAGGGTTTAGGAGAGGGGAAGCCCCAGAGGGGGAGGAAGTCCAAGAGAGGAGGAGAGGGCCAAGAGAGGGAGGAAGTCCAAGAGGCCGCATGGCCGCTCAGAGCCCCCTTATCAGGGGCTCCCAGGTGGGCTGGGACAAGGCATGGGCCAATGGGGTTACAGACTCTGTTTTAGGGGCAGGTACAGAGGTGCGGGATGAACCACAATCTTTTGCAGGGTGGGAGGAACAGTCCATTTCACTCCAGGATTCATCCAAGGGTAGAAGTGACATCCGGCTAGCTAAAATAACAATCGTATCTATCTATCCTCTGCAACAATTGCCCCTTTTCGTTAAACTTTTGAAAAGGTAAATACAGACTTAATTACTATTTTTGCACAACTTGGGGTACATAACATATTGCTAATGAAACTACACTTATTACTCTAAAAACAATCAAGCTTACTTTACAGAGTTCCTTCAGCCAAGATGCAGAGCTCAAACCTTCAGTTAAACTGTTTAGCTAGATTATTAATTGTAATCAAGGTGGCGTTTATTTCTTTACTGATTGAGCATTTTAACCATTTGAATACTTTAGTCTAATGGAAGAATTTAACTGAGGTAGTGTTATAAAAACCTTTTGGGGAAGGTTCTATAATTGACTAGGTTGAAAAAGTCTATTAGAGCTTTGTATCAGTTAGAGATATGGTATCAGAGCTTGCAGTCTTGGCCAGAGTTACCCAGGCATTTGTCTTTGGTTAACCTATAGGTGAAACTTCAATACAAAAATAAGAGAACAAATGTAACAACAAGCGTACAAAAGTAACATGCATGTGAAAACAAATGTCCATAGTCTTGAGTTGTTTTTGGCAGGTAGTTTTCATCTCGTCTTAGCACAGTTCAAATCTGAGCGCCTGCTTCTTGGTTTGCACCTGCAAAGTCATTGCCACTGGTGAGGGCACTGCCAGATTTTGGTGTATGGTAAGGCTTTACATTCTTTGCCGGGATCCATCTGAGTCCTTCACCTGTAGAGACACAAGCAAACCCTCTCTCCCATGTTACAAGGTTATATGGGCTTTCTATTTCTCTTGTGACTGAGGTTTTGATCAAGACTTTTATTTTTACTTTTTTGTTGTTCAGAAAGTGTCTGTAAATGGGGATGTCAGGCTGTCCTATACAGCAATTTGAAAAATTGTATGCATATGGGGCTTTGCTGAACCTATTTTGGGGTGTGGCCTTATATATTCCCCTTTTCTGTTTTAATAAGCTGCTTTCTAGGGCTTTAGATGTTTTTTCTATGGTACCCAACAGCTGGTAACCATAGGAGAAAGGGAAGCTACTATCTCCTGCCACTACTAGGAATTCTCTCTCGTCCAGAGATGGGACAGCTGTCCACTCTCTGGGACTATGAGGCTTGGATATATGCCTGTCCATCAGTTGGAGGCCATCAATGATCCCCTGAGCATCTTGGGAAACTGAGGCAGCAGGGGTGGTACTGGTAGGGCTAGCACAGTTCTTTGTGGATCCTATACTCGTCAAAGCAGCTGCCAGGTGCTGTTCCTCTTTCCCTGGCTGCATGCTAAGCTGTGAATTAGATGCAGTAGCTGCCAACAGCTGGGGCAGAGGGGCAGGAGTGGAGACTGTCAGCAAAGGCTCATGGGAGAAACTTGAGGATGTGGAGGGCTCTCTCCAAGCTGAGGCTGCAGCTGTGGAATGTGGATGCAGCCTAGGAGAGGAAGTGGGGGCATCCAGGGGCTGTAGGGGCGGCGGTGGGGTGACGAGAACTTGTTGCGCGGCTGGCCGGAGTTCCGGGCGGGCACCCGGCACGGAGGGCTTTAGCAGCAAACCCGGAAGCGACTCGAAATTCCCCGGCAGCGGCGGTGGAACTCCTTCTGGCGGCTCCGGGGGTCCTGCCGGCGCCGCTGCTGAGCTCGGGGGTTCTGGTTGATCGCACATCGCGGCACGGGCGGCGTGGGGATCAGCAGGCTCCATCGGCGGCGGGGCAGAGGCGGCAGGAACTGGCCGGACCGGGGGCACCGCGAACCGCGCATGCGGGGAGGGCGTCACGTGGTCCGCCGGTCGAACCAAGATGGCGGCCGCGTCTGCCGCCCCGCCGGAGCTCTCTGGGGTTGGGCCCGCACCGCGGGGGGTTTGCCGGGAGGCGGGGGGTGGTGGGGTCTCGGCACGGGGCGCGGCGGGAGTGGCAGGCGGCGCGGCAGAGGCGACGGGGACCGGCCGGACCGGGGGCACTGCGAACTGCGCATGCGCGGGGCGCACCACGTGGTCCGCCGGCCGAACCAAGATGGCGGCCGCGTCTGCCGCCCCGCCGGAGCATGCTGACGATGGGGACGTTCCGCGGGGGGGTTTGCGGGGGGCGGGGGGTGGCGGGGTCGCGGCGCGGGGACCCGGGGTGTCCCCCCACGGCCGCGGCTCGGGCTGGGGTGGGCGCACCGGGCTTCCCGGTGCTTCCTGTCGCACGTCCGGGATTGGGGGCGTGGCCAAGCGCCCTCCCGGCGCGGGCAGCGGCGGCAAGGCAGCGGCGGCGGTGATCGCCGGATCGAGCGTTTGTAGAAACGCGGCGAAGGCGCTTTGTAAGGAGCCAACGAAAGTAGCAACAGCCGCTGCTAGGGGGGTTTCGGGGGGAGCCGGGGCGGGCACGAGCCCCGCGGCCAGTGGGGGGGGCGGGGCGGCCGCGGGGGCCGGGACAGGAGCGGCGACCGCGGGGGCCGGGGGTGGGGTCATGGTGGAGTCGGGAGGGGCGGGGGCGGCCGCGGCGGGGGCCGCCGAGCCCGGCGGCAGGCGGCGCGGCGCGGGGATCGGGGGGGTGCGGGGGGTGGTCGCGGGGGCCGGAGCAGCCGCGGCGGTTGGGGGTGGGGTCGCGGTCGCGGCGGAAGCGGCAGAGGTGGAAGCGGCCGCGGGGGCCGGCGGCCGGCGGCGCGGCGCGGGGGTTGGGTGGGGGGTCGCAGGGGCCGGGGCGGCGGGAACCGCGTCACTCAGGGGGGCGGCCGCAGCCGGGGCCGCGGCGGGAGGGGGAGGGGCGGGGCGGAAGGGGATCGCGGCGCGGTCGTCAGCAGCCGCGTGGGCCGGCCACATGGCCGGGACCGGCTTTCGTGGAACGAACAGTTCGGCCACAGCTCTAAAAGCTGGGAGTAACCTGCAAGCAACGGCGTCTCTCCTGGAAATCTCAATAAAAAGCTTATCACCTACTGAGTCCCAGAATTCTTTGGTAAAGGCGGCTGATCGATCAGTATGAGGGAAGTGGGGCAGGACCCATTCCAAGAGGGATTTTAACTCTTTCTTGGGCAAAGTACTATTATGACTACGTAACAGATGGTTCAATTGTTTATAGAGATCTCTATCTTGGGTAGAGTGGGATTGTCCCATATTTTAGACCTGTGTAGCTCACCTCAAATTCGCAAAAGCAGAGATCCTCTCCTCAGGACTCTGCACAGGTCCCCTCAGAGCTCCGGGCGTCTCTCCGGACGGCTTTTCCGTGCTCGGGACCTTCAGACCTCCCCCCTCGGGGCTTCCAGCGCAGGCAGTGCTGGGCAGTGCTCGGTGCGCTCTCTTAACGTGGCCACGTGCCACCAGCTCACAGCTCCTTGCTCGGGCAGTCCCAAGAGCTCCAAAAGCCGGCTATTCACAGGCGATGGTGCTCGAGGGTAAAATGCCTCGGCAAACTTTAAAGAGATAAGGCTTCTACGTTGCTTAGCAACGACAGCCTGTGCTCAGAGCGAAGAGGAGGCTATCACAGGTAATTACCGTGCATGGAGGTGTCGAAATTCGTGGATTCCTTTTTCTTCCACGTTGGGCGCCAGTTGTGGGAAGAGTAGGCTCCTCTGCACGGTGGGGGTGTAGGGAGGCAGAGATCTCTGAAGCTTGCTCTTGGGGGAAGAGGTTTATTGGAGAATTCAGGAATGCCCAAGCCTCGTGCTCTCAGGCGTAGCACGTGGCTGGGCTTAGGAGGACGGGGGAGGGGAGAGAGAAACAGAGGGTTTAGGAGAGGGGAAGCCCCAGAGGGGGAGGAAGTCCAAGAGAGGAGGAGAGGGCCAAGAGAGGGAGGAAGTCCAAGAGGCCGCATGGCCGCTCAGAGCCCCCTTATCAGGGGCTCCCAGGTGGGCTGGGACAAGGCATGGGCCAATGGGGTTACAGACTCTGTTTTAGGGGCAGGTACAGAGGTGCGGGATGAACCACAATCTTTTGCAGGGTGGGAGGAACAGTCCATTTCACTCCAGGATTCATCCAAGGGTAGAAGTGACATCCGGCTAGCTAAAATAACAATCGTATCTATCTATCCTCTGCAACAGATGGCTATGGTTTCTTAGCGGCCTGGGCAAAGGAATAGGCCACATAACCACATCTTCCTTGACTTCACATCACACACATCTTCAGAAGTAGTTTTTTTTTTTCTTGCTCAGTGCATCCAGGCTATTTTGAATTACTATTTTTGAATCCATATCTCCCCTTGTAAAACAGTAGGCTACATGGTAGCAGGCTAGACCAGGCATGGCCCTGTGCCAGTAGAAAAACCTAAATTTCTCCATCCACTGTGTCCCAAAGAATCTTCAGTGTGATGGTTTGTGTTTGTATGTGCACTATGTCCACTGGACAAAGCTGAACTTCAGTGACAGAAATCACAATGCAGGATATATGTTCCACAGTTAAGGCATTTAAAGGGTGTGTGAATTACATTGTCATGTTGGATCTCATCTTCCTGGAGCTAACCAACCCTGAATATGCTAAGTTGGCCATGAGGAGAAATTCTAATGGAAAGAACATAAAAGTTTAAGCTTGTTTCAGTAGGTTGAACTTCTTGTTGCAGTGAACATCTACTGTAAATGCAAGAATTTGCTTTAAAAAAATGAGGTGCTTGTGAGAGCTTGCACACACTGCAGTAGCATCTGGGAAGGTGCTGGCATGCTGCTCAGCTTCAGCTACCTTGGCTGAAGTGGCCACAGGCTGGAAGCTGCACTGTGTGAGTTTGTAAGAGTTGGGAACATGCATATAGTATTTCTCTTATAAGGTCCCTGGGCAAGGCATGTAGAAGCAATTGTTTAGGGCAATTATCTGTTGAGAAGATTAAATTGTGTTCCTGCAGAGATCAGGAGTGATGGTATTTAAGGAAATACTGTGCTGTGCCAAAGAGCCATTCACTGAACATGTAAAAGTATTCACCTTGTGACAGAACAGTGAAGCTGCCTGTATCAAGATTCTACATATGGACAGAGATTTCTTGTTTAATCTCATGGCAAGAAAATGTATGCTTTATGTCACCTTTTAGGAATTAGAAGTCAAAGTACCTCTTTGGAGTTTTGGGGTGTTAATTATTTCTGTATGTTTTCATATTTTACAGTAAGGCCCACAGAAATGCATTTTGTTATTTGATGATAATTGTTTGCATAATGCATAATTTAGGTGTTTTCCTCCCTATTTCTACTGCTTTAAGGTGCATTTTTCCTCCCATGATGCCAGATTGATGTATTTTTGAAGAAACAAAAGGTGATGACATTTAGATAGTAATAGTTTTTCTTTCCTACATGAGGTTAGAGTTCCTCCTTCTCACTTGTTGTATGATTTCCTTGTGTTTGATTTCCTCGATGAATTTCCTAATGAATTTAAACAAAGACATTTTGTTTGCAATACAGGAAATTTTATTGTTTGATCAGTGTATAGAAGAGAGAACAAGCTGTTTATTTCTTTTCCATAGGTTTATTTTTGACCTAAATAGTACTATTTGTTTGGTGCTGTGTCTTCCTTACTGCATATGTTGGGAGAGGCTTATTTCAATTTCTTTTCTTCCCTGTTCCACACTTCATATTGCCTTATAAATCTCCCTGAAGGGTCTGAACCTCATTCATGGCAGTCAGCTTCCAAAGCTTTGAAAACACTTATTGGAAATTATTAGTATGAAAAATATAATCCAATATTTTGTATGATTTGAACATAAAGCAAATGTTGCCCAGAATGGGAAATGTCAGATAATTTCTGTGAGTCTCTAGGAGGTTCATATTAGGTTAAAAGTAACAAGAACACTCATCTATTTTGGCTTTCAACAAGGTTAGATTTTATTTTTCTGGACAAATTCAGTGAGTGTTTTCAACAAATACAGAGTTTAAACTATAATTATACATCTTAAATGTACTAATAATTTGCAGTGTCCCTGCCAAGTAAACAGAATTTATGAGAGGTCGAACACTTGTGATTATTGAGTTGTTACTGGTATAGCCAACTCTAGATTGAGGAACTTAACTTAGACAGCCACATCATTTCAAATTTTGGCTACGTTTAGTGGAGCGTTATAGGAACCTTTTGGATCAAAGGTGCCTGATGTCAGTAGTACAGTGGAGGAATATCCCTGATGTGAAATGAGCTTTCCATTTTGACTTCACTCAATCCTCATCCCCCCAAACACTGACAACATCTTGTGTATATAATTTATCTGTCAATTCTCTCAAAAAGGAGAGCTTATGTTACTTGGAGAGCCTTCATGCCAATTCTAAAATGAAAAGCAATACACACTGCCAATGCAGCAATTGCCTGCAGGCTTATTGAATTTCTTTCTTCACTCCTACTTACCACCAAAACCAGCTCAAGGAAAAAAAATCCCCCTGAAAAGATTGTTAGAAGTCAACAGAACTGAAAGCTGATAAAATACTAAGTGCTTTCCCGGGGTGAAAAAAAAGAGGAAAAATTAGATAATAAACATTATTAATAAGCTATCATGTATATGCTTTGCTCTTGAATAGAGCCATACTCAGCAGGACTGTTGTATGTGCAGGCAGAGGGAGCCACAAAGAGATATATGTGGTGTTAGTTTAAGGCCACATATTCCAGTACCCCACCATGTTCTCTTTATCTTCACTTCCCCTGCAGCTTCCAAGTTGGAGAGAGACAACCCAGCCCTCCCCTTCCCTCTCTTTGTCAGTGCTACACTTGTGGGAAAAGTAAAGAGCATGTAAGGGGATATCCATCAGCTGGCAGACTCCACCTAGGTAACGAGTGGCCTCCAGCCATTAGTTAAATATCCGTGATGCAGGAACCATCAGCTCAACATCACCGCTTCTGGAGCAGCAGGGAATCTGAGATGCAGTGTTTTCCTCCTGTAGGTTTTTCTATCTGTATTGTTCTCAAACTGAGGAATTATTATGGACCCATATAAGGGAGTAAACATAAAGGATGTGAAGGGAAATCATGGGAGAAGCTTCTACTCCAAAAGAGTGTTTAAAAGGGATTTCTAAAGAGACAGGAGAAGGCAAAGGGAGGAGGAGTCTGAGGAAAGTACAAGAACAGTGAAACAACATAGAGCATGTTATGAAAAAGAGAGAAAAGAAGCTGTTAGATAAGAAGAATCAAAAAGTACTAGGCAAAGTTTGGAAGAAATTGGAACAGAGATAAAAATTCCAGATAGCTACAAATATTGGGGAGCAGTATTAAATTTGCATCAGTGCATGGGGCACATTAGCCAATGACATTGGTTGAAATGTAATTTTTAAATATTTGTTGGTGGTAGTGGTAATAACTGGGGAATAAAACCTGGACAAAACATGATGGGAAAAGAAAGAAGATGAAACATGCTCTGCAGTTTGTCTCTTTAATTTTATCTGTTTTCTGTGTATTGGCTTATTAGGTATCCCCCCTGCCTGCCAAGAGAGAAACCATTTTGGATTTGCATAGTTGTAGCCATATGGGGAAAAGATACAGTGTTCTCCCTGAAAAGATTTGTTTTCTTACTAATGTAAGATAAGATATTTTGGACACACTATGCTGTTTGCATGGAAATATTACAGTTGAAGAGTTACATGGCAGAAACAGAAATGGAATAATAAACTTGAGGGAAGTAGTCTGATTGGCAGCTTATTGGAGGTTTTGGTTCGTATTTATGACAATCCAAAGGCTTCTAGTGCCACAAGCATCTTTCTTTTTGGTTTATTTGTGATGAGGGAAGAATGACAGAAAAGATCCAGTTTTAAATTTCCAACATATTTATATTTTTTCTCTAGTGTTTGGAATGATGATTTATTAAGTGACAGGGAAGGAGACTTGCCACTGGGGGAATGGCACACTGCAGCTCTTGCTATGCAGTGGACAAAGCCTCCAAGATCTAATTTGCACAGGAGCTCTTATACAAAATGCCACAAATAACATAATGTGGGGATGGCTGAGAGTAAGAAGTCACTGCAGTCCAAACCTCCCTGAGCTAGAGAAGTCTGGCTGAACCATCCTTTGTTTCAACAAGGGATAGAAGGCTTCTCATGTTGGGGCAGACTGCCAGGAACCTTAAGAATCAATTTATTATTGCTAGACTCATCTAAAATGAGGATGAAAATTTCCAGAGTGTAATTGTTCCAAGTCCTATAGGTGGCTTGTGTGTCTTGATCCTGTCAAATGGCCTGGAATATGGAACTACAAATGTGGCTGTTGTGTTAGGACCTTTCAACTCCAGACCTGCTTTCAAGATCCTTCATGGTGCTTCCAGATGTATGTGTCGAAGTTATGAATGGAAAAGGTATAAAATTCACTGAAAAAATAGTCTATTAAGCCTATTTACATTCTGCTGATCTGCCCCTAAAAGTTTTATAAATAGCCGTGGGCTACCTCATAAAGATATTAGTAGCAATGAGGATGCAATGTCACAGGACTTGGTGCAGATGGAGAATCCCAGGAAGGCCTGGGTGTGCACAGCCCATGGTGAATCCCAAACCACTGGCACTCTGCTAGCACCTGTCTGCTGGCTTACCCTTGGAGTCTCACTTGCAGGACAGGCTTAAATCTGTGTGTTAAAAATCCCCTAAACTATAGCAGTGCTGGGTTTGCCCTGTAAATATCAGAAGGTAAGGATGTGCTATATTGCTGCAGCAATATTGCCCTAGGCACACTGTGTTCCTAAAATTGTTTTGCTTTCAGGTGAACAGCACATCTGTCTATACTTTTATCTGACATTAAGTGTGTGACAGGTTTCCTGCAGTCTTTATTCAGATCTTCTAAAACTGAGAGAATAGTGTTTTATAATTTTTTGTTTCAGCAATAGTTACTGATAAAGAAGCCAGAAGGAAGAGATGTGGTAGTTTGCAGAAAAGGTTATTTTAGTCTTGTGGGCAGAAATGCATAAGAACACAGTATTCAACCACCTTTCTTCAGCCAGGTAGTGGGATTACAATGAGTAGGGAATATCTTTGAAAACCATTACTCTATTTGTCATCACCCCACAGGCTGAAATAGTGATAGAAAATAGTTTCAGGTACCTACATCCAAAATTTAAACCTATTATACCTTTTATGGCTGCAATCTAGCCCTTGAGACTTCTGAATTCCCCATGTGGCTAAGTGCCTAATTTCATACATGCAGGCTGAACTTTGCAGGAGCTGAAGTTGTGTTCCTTTTCCTGGAGTCCATCCTACCTGGTGGGCATGCTCTGAGATCTGTCCTATCAGGAAAACTAAGAAGAGGGATTTGTCAGCTGTATAGCCCGAGTGCGTGCCTAGGACATTTAGCACCACGCTTACATCCCTCTTTTTCCTGATTTTAGAACACAGATTTGCACCTCAACATCTGACCTCTCACAGGGCACTAGGAGGTCTTTCTGGTTTTGCAATTCCTAAACGATTTTTGGATCAGGTCTGCCCCAGGAGTTTGATAATTTCTCCCTTATAATCAATGTTTAAATGCTTTTTTTCAAAGTAAACCAGCTATATCTTAGAAAAAGAAACAATCTATTGTTTGGGAATCCAGTAACCCCAACACAAATGCTTTCTATACCTTGTATACAATATGATGCAGTTTATGGAAAGGTTTTGGTAAACAAAAACTCTCCAGCAGTGTAAACAAAGTGACAAAGTGGATTTATTTTAACTCTGGTGATATCTGAGAGATAAGAGATATCTGCAACAGGAATCATTCTTAGCAAAGCTCTGCTAATTGCTTACTTCAGGTGGTTTACTCAAAGGGTGCCTTTCTTCTACTGCTTATTTGAACAAGTTACAAAGTATTGCAGGTTTGTTTTTGTCCACAGTCTCACACTGGACATGCATGATGTATATAGTTTGGGTTTTAACATCTTTTTTTTACTAAAAATATTAAGTTTTTTTCATTAGCTACTCTGGTGTGCTTTCTCTATATTAACATACTACTTGCTTTTATAAAAAACTCTCCCTTTACAGAGTATCTTGCAGGAAGTTTGAAAAAGCAAATCATGAAAATAATTATGTTGTGTGTGTTGCAGAGTCAAATGGAAAAACAGTTGTTGACAATTTGGCATTTAATTAAACATGCTGCAGCTACCTCAGCCAAATCACTCGCCTAGTGTAAACACCACTACCAGGTTAGATGTTAAAATAATATTTGTAATGTAATTTTTATGGCCTCTGTTCTGCTGGATCTGGGATTGTACAATCGTGACAGTATATCAGCCTCATTAGACTGTCCCCAACCAGGTTCAGATATTTTGTCCTCGGGCTTCCTAAGTAGTCTCAGACCTGATACCTCAAAACAAGTCTCCATCTCACTTGGCCTTTCTGTGCCAGCTCAGAAGACCCACCACTCATTTTCCCAGTTAAGAGAAGCATGGACTTGCTGGAGTGAGCCTGGCAGAGGGGGACTAGAATATCTCACTTGGGAGAAGAGGCTGAGAAAGCTGGGACTGTCCAGTCTGGAAAAGAGATGGCACAGGGGGACCTTATATGTATAAATAAATACCTGGTGGGATGGGATGAAAAAGAGAAAGACAATCTTCCCAATGGGGTCTATGACAAGCTGAGAGGCAGTGCTCATAAACCTAAAAAATTAAATTCAATCTGAACAAAAAACCCTCCACTTTTTTACTCTGAGTTTGACCAAACACTGACACAGATCAAAATTTTTTACTTTGAGTATGATCAAACACTTGTTGCCCAAAGTGTTCCTTGGATGTATTCAAAAGCCATCTGGCCAAACAGCTGTTGCTACACGAGCAGGGAGGTTGGAGCAGGTGACTTCCATTCCAACCTCAGCCATCCTGCGATTCTGTGATAATTTCTTTGTGCATGAGACCACTGCATGGAAATGTGCCAGTACCAAACACTGCAACATACCCAGATAGAATACAGAACTCTAACATGGCAATGCAGCTGTGCCAGAGCTAAACCAGGCCCCAGAAATTGGAGTGTATTCTCCAAGGCTGGCATGACATGGATCCAAGGCCCCTCCTAGTACAAACCATACACCCAAGAACAATAGTTGGAAATGTCCAAAATAAATTTCTCCCAGCAATTTCAATGTGATTGTGGCCAGGGTCTGGCACAGGACAGGGCTGAGATCTAATGCAGGTCTGCAAGAAAGCTGGGTTTAATGGATCATCTGAAGATGGAGTATTATCTTGTGTCTGATGTGAACATCTGAGTCATCCCTGAGCATAAACATGAATGGAAGGGGTCCTGGAGGAATCCTCTTCATTAAAGGTAGTTTGTATTTTACAGGAGCAAAGGGTTTTTTTGGAGTGAAATATTTTTCAGGAGCAAACTTTAATGTAAGAATGATATATGGTCGAGAGAGAGTGAGAAAAATGTCAGCAGAATGGAAAAATCTGTTCTAAGTCTTGCCAAGAGTTTAATGCTTCTACTCTATTGCTGCAACTGCCACAGGTAAGTATGATTTGCTACCTTCCTTCCCTGTAAACTCACATAAGGTTTTCAGGACTTCTCCCTTCTTTCCATATTCCCTTTTAATAATGGCTGATTTTACAGTTGTGAGCTGTGGTTTCCTTTGTTTTAGCAGCTGCTGGATGCCCTGCTGCTGGCTGGGTAAGAGCTCCTGGTCCTGTCCCCTCCATGGATAATGCCATTTACTTTTCTCCAGATGTCCTCCAAGCAGGCAGTGGTAATTTTAGATAAAAAGTTAGCAATAATAGTTTCCTCAAAAAACTATATGCTGTGATTCTATCATCCTGGTCTTAGACATCTTCTGTGCCCACTGCTTTTTGCCCCAAGATCACATGCAAGCACACATCCAACTGAAATTTGGGAATTCAAGTACATGCACCGTGATAACAATCATTTCTTATTACAAAAAGAAGAGCATGGAAAAACCCACCTAGCTAGACTGGCTTTATGTGGTGTTCCTCACCTTTCTTTTCCACCCTCTCCCTGCAGATGATCATTATTTAAGCATCAAGGAAAAAAATCTGTAGTGTTATGTGTGAATTGTAAGCTGAGGTAGCAAAGCTGAGGTAGCAAAGCAAAGCTGTCACCTTTCACAGAACCACAGCCTCCTCAGCTGACCCAGCAAGCACTTACTTGGCTGCATCAGTGTATCAAGGGACATTAGAGAAGCAAATACCAATAAAAAGCATCTTGGCATGGGTTCCCTTTACCTTGATGAGAAGATACCTCAGTCTGAGGCACCTGAATGGGGCTCAGCAAACACTGCTAGTTCTGGGCCACTTTTTTATTATGTTCTCATCCTTGACTTGTGAAGGGCATTTGTTAGAAGTCATGAAACATAGGTAGCTGTAAGCCAGTGATCCACACACCTCTGCTCCCTTCACGTATGCTCCAAAGCTGACACATGTCCAAGGCATCATGTGGGGCTACTAAGGAAACTGTAATGGGAGCTGGGTTGCAGTTGCCTGTGAGTGGTGATCTGATAAAAGGTATCTGGGAGGCAGCAGTGATCCTGCACTTCTCCAAAGAGCCACCCAAAGGGAGATACTGCTTTAACCAGTGAAGAGGGTTGAAAACATGCACCATGTGCACTTATCTAAAGCCGTTTTGTCAAAGGACAGACCCAAATCCATAATTGTCTTTTAAAAAGACTCTCCTTAGGTCATGTCTCTCTTTGATACTGTCTCACACAGCGGGATAAACACATCATGTGTTTACATGTGTGAACAACTGGCTCATGGGTTGGTTACAAAGGGTTACAGTGAATGGGGTGACATCAGACTGGAGATTTGGCCCTAGTGGGGTTCTGCAGGGCTCCATCTTCAACCCTGTGGTCTTCAACATCTTCATAAATGACTTGGGACTGGAAGGAATACTGAGCCAGTTCACAGAAAATGCAAAACTGCAAGGAGCTGTTGAGTCCCATGAAGGCAAGGAGTCCCTACAGAGAAACCTCAACCAGTCATAGAACTGGACAATCGCCAATCACATGCAGTTCAACAAGGGACAATGCTGGATTCTGCTCCTGGGATGCAGCAACCCTGGATATATGGACAGACTGGGGATTGAGATGCTGGAGAGCAGCGCCATGGAAAGGGACCTGGGGGTCCTGGTCGATGGCAAGATGATCAATGAGCCAGCAGTGCCCTGACAGCCAGGAGGGCCAACATTGACCTGGGGGGCATCAGGCCCAGAATCACCAGCTGGACCTGATGGAGGGGAGCTGGTGAGGGGATTGTCCTGCTCTGCTCTGCACTGGGGCAGCCTCACCTCGAGTGCTGGGGGGAGTTTTGGGTGGCACAATTTAAGAAATATATTAAACTACTAGAACATGTCCAAGGGAGGGCAGCAAAGATGGTGAAGGGCCTTGAGGAGAAGCTGCATGAGGAGCAGCTGATGTTGATTGGTCTGTTCAGCCTGGAGAAGAAGATGTTGAGGAGAGACCTCACTGCAATTACAGCTTCCTCATGAGGTGAAGAGGAGGGGCAGACACTGCTGTCTTCTCTGTGATGTCCAGTGACAGGACCCAAGAGAATGGCCTGAGGCTGTGTCAGGGGAGGTTGAGGCTGGATATTAGATAAAGGTTCTTCACCCAGAGGGTGGTTGGGCACTGGGACAGGATCCCAAGGGAAGAGGTCACAGCACCAGCCTGACAGAGTTCAAGAAAAGTTTGGACAATGTTCTTGGGCACATGGTGTGACTTTTGGGGATGGTGCTGTGCATGGCTGGGAGCTGGACTCAATGTGGTTCCCTTCCAACTCAGCTTGTTCTGTGATTCTGTGCAGTAATTTACAGGCTGAGTCCCTCAGCTGGGGGGTCAGAGATAGGTATTCAAGAACATCCTCAGCCTCAATGTATATTCAGAGCCACATCTACTGCTCCCCAGGCACTGGTAGCCATGTGTTCCCCTAGATGGAATCATCAAGAGATGCATTGCTGCCTTCACTTACAGCAACTTCATGGACAGGGTTTGCAGACAGAGCTTGTGGGCTGATTGCTCCAAAGGCAATTTGTAGCTGAGGGCTCTCAGCCCCCCATTCCAAGGTGCTTTTCTGTAGTGGAAGACATAATATTTTAGGCAGTAACTGATGAATGCAAACATAAAACTTTTGGGGGACAGAAAATAGGAAGCCATGCATGGATCTTCCCTAGAATGTGGGCTTCTTTCTCCTGTTTCTTTCTAGTCTAACAAATCCTGATTTCCTGGGATTGTTTAGATAATTTCATCCCCATTCTGCTTTCCACTATTAATTACTTAGGATACATTCAGAGATGTAGGTTTTGATATCATTAAACAAATGGGAAATAGTCAGTTGTGTAGTGTTAGGGTACTGTTGCTGCCTAACAGAGGTTACCACCCATATTTTGCACGGACACCATTCCTGGATATTTTCTCAGAATGCATCTGATAAGCCACACTGGCAGGGCAAGGGGCATACATTGAAAATACTGAGGCACATTACATGTTTGTTTTGCAATTAAGGTTTGAGAATGTGTTTGCTGAAGAGGGTCTCAGCCTTCCACATCTGCCAGTTTGAGGTGGAAGCAAAGCTTCCAGGATCTTTGAAATCAAACTAAATGGTGTTATGGAGATTAAAACCTCCAGCTGAGAAGCAAGCCAAGATACTTTTTAAAAATTATTATTATTATTGGTTATTTCCATTTTGGATTTGGTGCAGCAATTCAGGTAAAATTTAGTTGCAGACAGATATGTTCTTTAGGGATTTAGCCCCTAGTTTCTATCCCATATGTATAAGGGATAAGAGACAAGGCACCTTATCTTTCCCTAATATTTAAAAAGCATCTAAAGTTTTGAAGGTGACATTTTGTAAGGGGCCAGCAGTAGCACAACATGAATCCGTTTTAAAAATTTAAAAAATTTAAAAATTTGCCTAAAACAGTTCCAGCTACATCCCTCTGCATCCCTCATGAGGGGCAGATAAAATGTGGATTTTGATACTTCAACAATTGCTTACTGTGCAAGATGCTGTTCCCCAGAAGTACTAAACAGCAGGGAGTGGACTTGGGCCCAGAGACATTATTAGTTGTACTCACCAAGCCAGCTATCAGTCAGAAAATATTCAGCTGCCAGCTGTGTGCCAAACCAACACTGGGGTAAAGGAAGGTTTGGGACAGTCATGAGGGCATTGAAGATGATGATCAGTAGCTGTTTTTAGACTGTATCATGTGATTTGTAATATTCCCTTTGTTAATTTTTATGCTAGTTAAAAAAATCCTAACTTATCATTTTCCCTAAGGAGAGAAGTTGACATTAAATAATGAAAATCAACACAAAGGTCCAGCTGATCTGAAAATATCCCTCAAAGTGATGATAAAAAAATTTCAATATTGAGTTCAGGGAAAGGAAAGAAACATCTGCATTTGGCATGGCCTCACATTCTCCTCTGCTTTAAAGGGCTCAGTGGACAAAGAAAAATGTCCAAAATAAAGTAGAAATTAAATCTTCTAGATTATCATAAGTATTATTCTGCCAGTGCATGACTGAGTCCTTTAATACTTATTTAAGCCTTTCAGTCCCTAAGGAGCATGATTTATGGGCTTTCTGCTGATCATCAGAAGATAGGCATGGCTACAACTACTTATGTACTGTGGTTCATGCTTTTGGCTCCAGCAGTCTTCTCAGCCCCTGGGGTGCTGTTGAAATGGCAGCCATCACAGTTCCTCTGCCCTATGCTCTAATTTAATTTTACTTTGAAGAATTGTTCTGAAGAATGATGGCCTCAAATTTTCACTTTTTTCCTCATATGGTTTATCTCTATTTTATTGTAAGGAAAGAAATCAGTCTAAATTTGGTTCCAGAAGATAGATATGATGCACTTCTCTAAAACTTGCAGTGAAGTAAAAGCTGACATTCAGCTCCCATCATGACTGGCAGGGTATAAAACTCAAATAAAACAATATTCTACTGTGATTTATTGCACTTTTTAAAAATTAAAAGCTGTATTTTCCATCTCTGACATTTAAAAAATATGTCTTCAGTTGCATCTATACAATTCCTCTGACAAAACTGAATGTAAGCTCTTTTGTTGCCCTTTCAGAAGACCCTTGTTTTCTGTACTTAGGTATTTGTACAAGGTCATCCTGGGGGCTGGCATCCCAAGTGCACAGAGATCATGCTCCCCTTTCCTATTCCTGTCACTATTTACTCCTTCAGGGTAGGATCACCTACTGCTCCAGGCTCTCTCCTGAGCTGGGCTAAAGGAGGTGACAGTGTTTCAGAGAGAATGCTCATGAGTTCTCTTGTACTTTGTTTTCCTGAGCTGTTTGTTCAATATATAAGACAAAGAGTAAGCAATGATGTGACAGTGGAAAAGTATAATATTTTGCAGATTATAAAACTATCCTGAACATATGTTTTTTTGTTACTGGAGACAATTTTACTTTTGCTTTTGAAACTTGGTGTAGATTAACTACACAAATTTCAGGATTTTATCTAAGAATTCTCAACTGTCCAAAATTCTTAAACTCCCTTCTTTATTATCATTTGGCAGAGATATTTCTTGTATATTCCAACAAGTATTGCAATCACTTTATTGCTAAATAGATATGCTCGAGAAAACATGCACTTAACATCACAACATTTAACACTTAGCCCTTATTAACATTCAAGAGTAAATATCTCTAAATTATACTTGGAAGACATCTCCAAAGCCAATTACTAAATTAAAAGGCTACTAAGAAAGGATGTTGAATACAACATAT
Organism: Lonchura striata; assembly: GCF_050655825.1. Classification (NCBI taxonomy): domain Eukaryota; kingdom Metazoa; phylum Chordata; class Aves; order Passeriformes; family Estrildidae; genus Lonchura; species Lonchura striata. The sequence continues at coordinate 139,106,417 of NC_140704.1, read as the reverse complement.
GTCTATGTGGAACAATACTTCTGTTACAAGAAAATAACCCACAAATTCTAACATATCAATAAAAAAGTTTCCACCTTATCACTTTTCTCATTTTGAAAGCCACTTTTGATTGTCATTGCTTGTTGTGGTAGCAATTCTGTGTTTACAGGTACACAATCATCTTTGCTCCCTTCTGCAACCAACAGAAACAGTGGGAAAACAAACTAGACATTTCAAAATTATACAGTTAGCCTCAGATATTTTCTCTATTAGATGCATAAGTGATAATAAAATAGAGGAAAAGTAAAGTAGAAATAAAAAGCAAACATACATTAAACCAGAATATATTATAAATATATATATATATAATTTTAATATATTTATTATATAGATATAATTCAATATATAAATATATATCTACAAACATATATATATATTCAGGTATAAAAGGGAGCTTATAGGAATATGGGCTTCACAGACAAAAGCAAAAGGGCAATAATTACAACTTGCAATGAGGTAAGTTTTCTCTGGAGATATGGCACAAATTTTCACTATAAGGATGGACAAGCACTGGAAGAAGTCACTCAGAGAACCTGTGGAATCTTCCACCTTGAACTTTTTCAAACCTCAGCTAGATAAGGTTCTCAGTAACCTGACCTAACTTTGAAGTTAGCTCTGCTTTGAGCAAGAGGTGATCTTCCATGGTCCCTTCCAAACTCAATTACTCTATGATTTTTTGTGAAGGGAGGGGTGGATTTCTATGTGCATGAGAGATAAAATGGTGATTGCATAAAGTTTAGGGCACATGATGTAAAATCTTTGTAAAAAAACTATGCAAATACCAGCTCACCATTTCATCTTTGCGTTCTTGTTGAGGCCATATTCAAGCAAATTTAAACCTATATATGTGTAATGCAAACCTCCTCTGTAGCTCTAGTACCATGAAAAGCATTGCAAAACAGAAAGCCTGAACTTTGGTATACATTAATTTTTCAGTAATTTTCTGACCTATATTCTGGCAAACTAAAAACATTATTCTCCGAAAGAAGTGAATTTTTTGCAGCTGCCTAGCTGGAATTTGAACTCTCACCTTCAGAATGCAGTATCCACACAGGCGGACACTGGCTCTTGCACACTCCAAGAAAAACATCTTGTCCAAAACTGGCAGGCAGGAACTGGTAGCATGGTGCCAGTCCAAACTGGGAAAGGAGAAAAAGGAGTATACACACCATTTAGAACATATTTTTCTTACTATTTTCTGTTTTTTTTTTTTTTTTTGAAAGAGCTGAAAATTATATTTGAGAGCTGCAGAAGTTCAGAAGTTATTTTAGAGATGTTAACCCTTTTCCCCCATCTTTTCTTCTCTGAGCCCTTAATAAAAACATATAGCTTTGATGAATTGATGAATTTGTTCTTTAGGCAAAACACTCATGGACACTGTTGGAAGCTCTGCAAGAGCAAAATCTGCACAAGGAGGTAAAAAATCGAGGAGTTTGATCATGTTTCAGAGAGGCAGGAGAGTCAGAAGGATGTCAATCTCTTGATCTCCCCAGGGTTTGAATGGAAGAGGTGTGGTGTTGCAGAGGATATAATCATGCCACAGTGTGGGTGTGCAGAGGTGTGCAGGGCAGTCCTCTCAGCCTGTTGTCGGAGCTGATGGGTTTTACAGGATTGACAGATCATGAAGGCTGGCAGGGACCGTGGGAGTCCTGAGTGCAACCCCCTGCTAAAAGCAAGTACAGTCAGCAGAGGCCAGACCAGGCTGCTTAAGGCCTCATAGGAGGGAGAGACCACAATTTCTCTGGCCAAACTACTTCCAGTTCTTCTTCATCCTCGGAGTGAAAATTATTTTCTATTATACCCAGCAAAAATCTCCCATTTTAGTACATGACCACTGTCTCCTGTTCTTTTGTCCAGCACCTCCGTAAGGATCCTGGCACTTCCTGCTTAGGAACCTCCTCATAGGTGTGGAAATAAATGTTTGGTCTCCTTTAAATCCTCTCCTTCAGGGTGATCAAGCCCAGCTTCTTCAGTTTCCTTCACAGGACTAGTGCTCCAGCCCCCAAACATTGTGGTTTTCCAGTAGTCTTGCTCTCATTTGGGGAGACAGTATTCCATTATTTTTATTATTTCAGATGACATTTTGAAGAACTAATGAATTAAGTATATTTTAAGAATTTAAAGAAGGTAAAATTTGACTTAGAAATAAAAAAGTTTGAAGCTGGACTTTATATAAATATATTTATTTTTGAAGGTTAGATATAAATCTTGTCAGATTCATTCTTTTCTTTCACTGAAAATAAATATTTGTCTTTTCTCCTGCAATGTAAGGCTGGTAAGCATTACATGTTATTGATGAGATTCTAGTCTTAGGAAAGATCATGACTTGGACATAGCAATGAGTTACCCAGTTATAAGAATATGGAGAAATTTCTTCTAAAGTAAACCTTAGTGTTGTTCATTTTAAGATGATGAAGTCAGGATACTTACATATCAAGTCCTAGGGAGCCCAATAAAGAATGGAAAGATTCAATTACAATTACTTAATATTGCTAAAGCAGCAGTTCTTCGGCTTTAATACAGCTGAAATGTAAAAGGTAAGATCTTTTACAGTCAGTGAAACCTCTGTAGAGCACAACACACAAAAATTAATTTTCTATGAACTGAAATTTAGATCTAGAAAATATGATTTCTGAACAGCATGTAATGAATCCTCTCAGCACTATTCAAATACATTAATTTGGCTGCTAAGAGTTTTGAGTAATCTGTGTAAAATACACCTGTTCTTAGCTATCCCCATTGCTAAAGCTGTTGCCCAGACTGTCATGATCTGGTATTTCAATTATTGCCACATCATCCACCTGGGCCTTGACTAAAGCATTATTTCTATGGCTATGTTAATTGAACATGCTCAGATAATTTTCCCAGTTCCTCACTGTGACAAAACCAGCCTTAGAGTGAGTGCAGTGTTCATTGGAGCTGCGGTATACGAGGTGCTGTACCTACAGTCAATTCCTCTCTGTTAACTGAAGCTGCAGAGACAGAGATCTACCATGACCTACAGAACTCATCCCAGCTCTTTGCCTTTCTCTGACTTTTAATCTCTTGGAGCCCCTGCCTTTTTTTCCCTCTGACTGCAAAAAATGTTCTGGGCTCTGCAGACTCTGGTTTGGCTTCCAAGCCACTGACACCACACTTGGAGAGATATCAGTCTTTTTGAATGACAGCTGGACACCTGTCAGAAAGTCCTTTCATACTTTTATTTCATACTTTTGTTCCTGAAGTGGAGCTGTGTTAGTGGGGAGGTCCTGGTATCACTGGTTGCCAAAAGGACTCCAAGAGTCTAAAAAAATGGTGTAGAGTCAAAGTCGCATAATTTGTAGATGTGAAACAGTAAAGGAAATTAGTTCCTGGAGTCCTCACAAAAGTGTAGTTAACACCTTTGCTTGATTTCCCCTTCTTGTAGTTTGATCTCTCTCTCCCTGGCATTAAAGCTTGGGAGGTCTCTAGGGTGCTGGACACTTCTTATTTCTGCACCAGGAAATCTCAAGGACATACTCTAAAGTTAGTGCAAAAAGTCTCACTTTTAGCTGTCTAGGGTACACAGCATGTCACATGAAACATGAGTGGATACAGGGACTACACGTATTGTAGAGCTCCAGCTGACAGTAAACACACTTGGCTGAAATAAAATATGGCACCAGTTGCAACAAGTTTTACAGAAAAGTTTCACTGTGTAAGCAGATTGGGCAAAATAAAGACCATAAACCACATATACACGTGCCTTTTTTTGGCACTCTTTCCCTTAGCATCCACTCCAAACCCACTTGAATACCACTGACACTGAGCTAGACTGATCTTGACTGACTTGAGTTGTTAGATCTGTGTTTATTAGTTGACAGGTCACATCTTTGTCGTTCTTAGATTATGACAACATTAAAAGATACTGATGTTCTGCATAGCACAGTGGAATCTCACACACTGTAACTCCATCATGACAGTTATAATAAATAAATATTTTGCATCAGAAAATACTCATATCATAGAATCATAAAATGGCTTAGATCGGAAGGGATGTTAAAGAACATTTAGTTCCAGCGTTCCATGAGACCAGGTTGCTCAGAGCTCCATCCAGCCTAGCCTTGAGCATTTCCAGGGATAGGGCAGCCACAGCTTCTCTGTCTCACACCCTCACAGTAAAAAATTTCTTCCTAATAGCTAATATAGAACTACTCTCTTTCAGTTTGAAGACATCCCCCTTTGTGTCACTACAGCCCCTTGTAAAAATTCTCTCTTTTCTTGTAGGCTCCCTTCAGGTATTGGAAGGGTGCAATTAGGTCACCCCAAAGCCTTCTCTCTTCCAAACTGAATAATTCCAATTCTCTCAGGCTTTCCTGAAAAAGTGCTCCACCCCTCTAATTGTCTTGGTGGCCTCCTCTGAACTCACTCCAACAGGTCAGTGTCTTTCCTGTGCTGTGAACCTCACAACATTCCAGGTGGGTTCTCATGAGAGCAGAGTAGAGGGACAAAATTGTCTGTGTTGACCTGCTACCCACACTGCTTTTGATGCAGCCCAGGACATGTTTGTCTTTTTGGGCTGCAAGTGCATTGTCCAGCCATGGACAATGTCTCATGTTCAGTCTCTCATCTGCCAGCACCCCCAAGTCCTTCTTGGCAGGGCTGCTCTTGTATTGGTATTAGGGGTTGTCCCAATCAAGGTGCAGAACATTGCATTTGGTCTTGTTAAATCTTATGAGATTCCCACATGCCCACTTCTCAAGCTTGTACAGCTCCCTCTGGAGAGGATATCTGAGAGCTTGGGAAATTCAGGACTCAATCTCATATGCCCCTATTTATTTCAGGCAAGTTATTTACCCTTTTTGTAAGTCAGTCTTCAGTATGGAAACTGGTGATACTGATCCTTCTCTGCTCCAAAGGAATATTATACAATAAATGCAGTCAAAAATTCTGAGGTCTCAGGATGGTGTGGCAAACACCATACAGTCAGACTTCACTTATCTATGGTTAGATTGTTCAGGCCATGGATGAAACGCCAGCTTGGGTTTAACACTAGATACTAGCTCAGGCACAGTGGCACATGAAAGGAGTTACGCTCTTTCTAAGGCCAGCTCTGCTGTGGAAAGAGTACATCTGCTTTTGTGAGAACCTAGCTGGCTCCATCCCGAGGCAGCTCAGGTATTTCAGCACCAGAATTATTGGCACAGGCTTTGGGGGAGGGGGCAAGAAGGAGGAGCAGAAACACCCAGCACAGACCCAGCCTTGATCCTGGATCTAGCTGATTTTATTAGACTTGGCTTTGCACCAGCTGTACCAGATCCACGCTGCCTCCCAGCTTTTGCACCTGCTTCACAGAGCCCCAGGTCCTACGGGGCTCATTAGGTCAGGGATGAGAACCACAAGCAAAGAGTCATGGTCTGTGCATACCTGGCTGGGGAACAGCCTGTGAGTGAGGAGCGGAGAAATAAATGGCACTGTGGACTCAGTGTAGTGGATGTTATGAGGAATTAACAGATCTTCCTGTATCAAAACGAAATTCACTTGGAAACTCTTGGTTTTCCCCTTGTTTCAACCTTCCTTATATGTACTATTGAGATTCCCATTTTACTAACTTTACAATACCTTTGTCAAGTTGAGATGTGGTTAGAAAGAAGTACAAATCACTTACTGAAGTCACACTTTAGGACTTCCAGAGCCATTTTGCCAAGACAATGAAAGTGGTTCTTCAAGGAAGAGACTTTGAAATATGTGAGATCAGACTTTAGGAAGCCAGAAGGAAAGAGAGTGGAGGGGCTGTAGGCAGAATAAATCAATCAAGGTCTTAAATCCAGGCTTGAAAGACATAGTTATCAAGAAGAAAAGAAAAAGGAAAGGAAAAATAAAAAAGAGAGAAAGAACAGGGCTAGAAGTGAGGATAACTAAGTTTCCCCAGGCTGTAAGCAGGGCAGAGAAAGAGAAAGGACGAGGAGGCTTTGCGGGGAGAGGGAGAAGCCCGCCGAGGAAGAGCCTGCAGGCAAAAGCATCAGCGGCTCCCGGGCCGGCCGGCGTTAGGGCCCGGCGGGGCGGGGGCGCGGGCCGGGCGGGCGGCGCCAGGGCTGGGCGGCGGGAGGACCGGGGCCGCGGCACCACCCACGGGCCGCGGCACCACCCACGGGCCGCGGCACCACCCACGGGCCGCGGCCCCGCGCCGCCGCGCATCCCCGCGGAGCCCGCACCCCGCCGCCCGCGCCCCCGCCCCGCCGCATAAAAGGAGCGGGCGGAGGCGGGCGGCCGGGGGCCCGGCGCGGACACCGCCTGATGTGCCCGGGAGCCCCCGCCGCCCGCCCCGCCGAGCGGAGCCGCGCTCGGGACGGGGCGGCCGCGGGAGGTGCGGGGGGACGGCTTCGCCCCGCCGTGCCGCGACCTGAGCGCGTGTGGGCGGGGAGCGCCCCGCGCCGGGATGGATAAATAGCGCTGTCCCCCGGCTGACAGCCCGTCCGGGGCCGGGGCAGCGCTCGCCAGCTGCCGTGGGACGGGCCTGGGGCTCTCGGTGACTCCGCTCCACGGCCCCGCTCCTGCCCCGACACGGGTTGTGATTTTTCTCTGTCTGTCTGCTTGCTTTTGGGGAGAGCCAGAGCAGTGCAGGACCAGGAGAGCCCGGGTCCCAGCTTTTCACCTCTCTCTCCCTGCAGCACAGGGGAGATGCTGGAAGCGGCGGTGAGTTCGCAGCGCCCGAGGAGGGCGGCAAGAAGCGTGTAAACTCCTGCGGTCCCCAGCGGCAGCCGCTGCCCCCGACCCTCCGCCGGCCCCTCCTCGCCCCGCACGCCGCCGGCCTCGCCGCCCCTCGCTGTCGCCGGAGGAGGCTGCCCACCCCAGCGGCCCAGGATGCAGTTTCGCCTCTTCTCCTTTGCCTTGGTCATCCTGAACTGCATGGATTACGGCCACTGCCAGCCCGGCCGCTGGAGACGCAGCAAAAGAGGTGAGTGGCGTCGGCTGCTCAGGCGGGACGCCTGCCGGGGCAGCCGCGGGACGCCGCGGGGAAGGGCCGCTCTCCGGCAGGTGAGGCGCTCCGGCTCCGCGGGCCCCGGGCCGGCACGTGGGGCGGCAGCGGGGCGAGCCCGGGGCCGCGGGGCCGTGCCGGCGGGGCCAGCGCTCCGCGGGGCTGCTCGCCGCCCGCTGCTGCGGAGGGCGCGCCGGGAGCGGGCGGAGCGGCGCGGACGTGAGCTCCGATGGGGAGGGAGCGGCCGGAGCCCGGGGCAGCCGGGCACGAGAATGTCGAGCGGCAGGCGCACGGCCCTCGGCCGCACGGCGGGTCCTGCCCCGGGCCGGTGCAGCCGGGGTCTCGCTGGAGCTGCCCGCCGCGGGAGGGCCGCAGCGGGCAGGGAGGTCGCTGATGTCGCCGTCGCTGCTCGTCCAGCGGCTCGCGGCTGCCGGGGGATCGCTGTTAGCCCGCGCAGCTGGAGCCGCATGTCCGTGGGACGGACTTGGAGGCTGCTTTCTCCGGACGATTCCAGACGAGAAAGGCGGCTTTTCCCCTGCCATCCTCCGGCACCGCCGTGCCGCTCCCGCGGGGTTTGGCCACCGGGAGAGCCGCGGCGGCGGAGCGCACCGCGCCATGCCCAGCGCCCAGGGGATTTCTGTGCCGCCAACTTCGCTGAAAACGTGCAGAGCCCTTTGAGGAAGGACAGAAACGGGGCGTTGGGATTTATCGCTGATGTCGGGATGCCGGAGCTTGGGAGCCGGAGCGGTGCAATATGCCAGTACAGCTCCCGTGTGGACAGAGAGGTTACTGCAGCGCCTTCCGGCTGGCAGCCTGGCCCAGGCTTCGTCTGTTTATTTATTTATTTTTTTTCCCTTTTGAGTGGTGGGGAAGTTCACCTTATTATAAAATGCTGTATTACCCACATATCCTGAATTATTTTTCGTTGCCTTTTCCTGTTATTTTCTCGGCCGTGCATCCCCTTTGCGTTTCTAAAAGTTCGCTGAAAATCAGGTGGCTCAAGCTGCTGAGAAATTTGTATTTCTGAAAGAATTGCACTTTTAGTGGTATTATTTGGAAGGGGAGGGACTTAATATCTCCAGTGTTAAGCTACTACAAATAGTAATAAAACTGTGACAAGAAAATAGTTTGCACTTTCATGCATATATCACCTTCAAAGTAGGTACAAATAAAATTGTAAGGCCGTTTGGTTTTGATGGTTTCCAGAGTTTAATTTATGTGTGTGTGGCTAAAACGATAGCAGTCCTTTAAAGTGACCAGACTATCTGTGCTAACAAAGGGTATACTGTGTCTTTAATTAAATGTGGAACTACTTAGAGTGCTGGCTAGACAGCGGAGGGTGATAGTGGTATTTCTGCTTTACAACAGAGCTTAAGGGCTGCATTGTGGGACTACTGAAATGAATAGACATCTAACTCAAGTTGTGTGAATTGTCCTCTTACAAAAACTTAAGCTGGTTTTAATTGATCTCATGTTCACTGATTGATCCTGGACCAATTGTTGTGCTTGTTCAACAGTTGGCTTTTCCAAAGGAGATTGATTTAAATTAGGTTTTAGTTTAATTATGGGATAAATACGATCAGTATTGACTTACTGGCTCTGTTTTGTGCTATCACCTATGGGTTTTGTTTTGGGCTTTGAAGAATGCAGTCTTTTTCAGTTAATAAGTATAAAGAAGTAAGCATAGCCAGTTCTAAGCGCAGAAAGCAGAATCTAAGAATGTATTGAAATTATAATAGGTATTTGCCATGACACATCCAGTCTGAAGTAATGCTTTCGTACAGGACTCAAAATTCCAATAATTTCACAATTTTTCCATATCCCATCTGCAAATAATCAGGCAGTCACTGTGGGGTACTGGCAGTTAAAATTTCTCTGGCATTCTGTTTTGTCTGTTACATGATCTCAGATGCTCCATAATATAGTTTTCTTAATGAAATATAATTTTTGGCATAGATTAAGTCTCCTGTGTGGTAGGAATCAATTGCATTCAGTCTGGAATTATGGGCAAATATCACGTGTAGCTGATTTTTTTAAAGCAGTTAAATGTACAATGGACTTTAAGTGTATATGCCTGCATTGGCATTTGCTTGGATTCGTTGCTGATGCAGAATACTCTAATAAAGAAGACTTCAGTAAATTTGGGGAGGTGTTCCCAGAATTCCTCATTCGCCATCTGCTTGCAATCCTTTCCCAAATCAAGGCTTGCAAAATTGCAGTAAAAGTGGAATAATAAAATAGAGTTTAGAAAGTGATTCCTACCTTGCATTGATTTGTGTTTTGTTAGTCAATGTCACTTCACTAATTTTTTTTTTGTAAATACGTAATAATCAACAGGCTCTGCTTATTCCACCGCTGCTCTTAAGTTACTTTTTCAGCTCATTAGAATATTGCTTTACATAGTTACTCAGAACAGACCCTTACTTTCCTTAAAACACCTCACCAAAGTCTCCCTCTGGAAGTCGCTGCTCTGAGCAGGATTAAGGCCTTTTTGCCTTTCCTGCAGAAGATATTTGAAAACCCATTTAAGGGTTACCTAGCTTAAAGCTTGATGGTGTAATATCACAGCTGGTTTAGCCTAATCTTTCCTTTTCTTGTTGCATTGTGTAACTTGTTTCTTTGTTTCTCTTGTAAGTCTTCTTCAATGAAAATTTATATTTATTTTTCAGATTTCTCTTTAGCAATCAATATAAGATGGGCAGCTTCATGTCTTAGCATTTCACTGAATGTCACAGGGTGTGAAAGACCAGTGATTTTTCCCTTTGAGATGTAATGAAAACAACTTTTCCAAAGAGTACTGCAAGTCAAAATGGGGGTATATAGAAATGAAGATTCTCAGGGAGGTGTGATGGTATTCTGCAAAAGTTTTGACAGAAGAGAATACAGGGATCATTATAAACAGCCATCAAAAACCAGATGCTAACAAAATTCCTCAAGGGAAAGAAAAGTCAATGTGATAGCAGTGCCTGCATTGATGGGAAGACTCAACAGTATACAGAGATGCTCTCCACAGTTGGTAAAACCAACATTGGAGTAACAAAAAATGTGAATGGGACATACTCACATGGTTAAAGCAGAAGTTGTTTATATCCAAGAGCTCAAAACCTGTGGCTTTAAAATACTTGTCTTTCCATTTAGTTCTTATTCATGGAGTGTCATGAGGGCTAGGGTGAACACTTATCTCTTAGATGCTTACGCTCTGTGTTAGAAGTACATAAAGGCAGAATACCTGTGGCAATGAGTGAATAGTGAGTGACAGTGGTGATAGCAAAATAGTCACAGGTGAAGGAGGAATACCTGGGGCAGGAAATTTCCCAAGTGTTTCTTAGACATCAATATAGCTTTCTGCACAGCATTTATTGAAGAATATGCATTTATATATGGAGAGGCACAGTTACTGGGTTCAAAATTATGTCAATTAAATCTTTATCATCTTAATGTAAGATGGAAATCTTGACCACAAACCTGTTATTATTATAGGAAGTTGTTACATGGATTTTCAACTAGAAAAAAAACCTGCTTGGATACTGGGGGACTGTGATTTAGCTTTCCTAATGAGGTACTTACCTGGGATAATCTTGGAACCTATCTCAGCTATATTGTATGGTCCAGCTTTGGGAAGGATGGATGACTTAAGCATTAGGAAAATACTTGACTGAAATAAATACTAACTCTTCTTTTACAAGGACTGTACTATCTCCTAAAGAGTAATTTATCTAAAAAAAAAAAAAAAAAAATCATACTACATAACATTTAATTGTCTAGCATTACCCAAATATTCTAGCTGTTCTGTCATCCTCTCTTTGAGGCTGAAACCTCAAATGTTTTATGTTTGAAGGACAGTTAACTTATTTATATGTGGGTTAAGACTTAAACTTCTATGTGGAAGCAGTACTTTGAGATAATGTTTTTTTTTTCCACAGTTGTGGCATGAAGCAGTTGTAACAGAACCTGTGAAAGAACTGAGATGTGCTAACGGAAGTGATAATTTTTCAGGCACTCATGATCAGGAGAAATGCTTTGGAGTGTAGCTTCTGTTCCTCAGACCTGTAGTTAAGATAGTTACTAATCATTCTTTATACATATATTGTTACTACAGCCGTTAGAATATCCTAACACTTTAACCATTGAAAAGTTACAATTTCTAAACCTTTGGCCACTTATACTTATTGTTGGGTACACCTGAGGAAGTCTCTTAAACTGACAGTAATCCAAATTTGTGTGTGAATGACTGAATACTGAACTAGCTAATGATGCAGTGTTACTCAGGATAAGCAATGCTCAATCAGATTGTGAAGATTTGCAGGAGAATGCTCAAAGCAACAACAGCAGGATTCAAAGTCAAAAAGACATCTAAGTTTACGTGTTTGATTCAGCTTCCCAAAACTGGTTTTTAGTGCTGCTTATAATATTTCAGATATATTTCTGGGTTTTATATGTATGTGACTCTCTTTAGCAACCCGAGGCTGGGCAGGATGCCAGGATACCTTGGGGCAGGTCCTATGCATTTGACACCTTTGGGTTCCCAAGACCTGTTACTGGAGAAGCTAGAATTGGGGAGCATGTTCTGGCACAGTGTTGGGGTGTGAATGCTTTTCCTTGCCTGTATCCATCCCTTTAGGTTCCATTATAGGTCACTTGGATTTAGGATGCAGGGCTAGATGGATGTCCCTGATCAGACCTTGACGTCTGTGTACATGATTTTATGTTAAAATCTGCTGTAAGATTTACACTATGAAGAGCATAGATTTGTATGCTTGATAAACTTGTCTTAACTGTATATTTTCCCCTTTTGGGGCATGGAGGGGATAAACATTTTCTAAGGCTTGGCTCAAGTCTCTCACTAAAGCAGGTCAAAATGCATGACAGATACTGAAGTGAGTTTTCACACTAATATAGGGACATTATGGCAATAAAAGTAAGAATGCAGTTTCTCAATTCAATGTGTCATTTACAATATACAGGCCAGCATAATTACTATGTTAAAGTATGTTAGCGTAGTGTTGTTTTTATAAGCTGCCTTTAAAAATACGGAAAATATGAAATTATTTAAAAGGTAGAAAGTGGAAGAGGTGCTTGCTATCAAAATTCAAAGAATGAAGAAATAAAGGGCTGTTTCTTTGTTGGGTTTTTTCTTTCTCTTGCTCTTTCTGCCAAGACTCTGACTATCCCATGGAGGCCTGCATTTCATTTCTGATCATCTAGATATTTTTTTAATACCAAAAATGTTAGCTAACTAGAGGGACTGTCTAATCAAATCTGCAAATCATCACAGGCTGAAAACATTGCCCAACTTACTGTACCTCCAAACTGAAAGCTTATAACTCACCATAATAGCCTTTCCTTAAAATGCATCTTTGGTTTTGAATTCTGGGGTGGGATTCATGTGACTACCAGTAACTATCTGGAACATGAAGGTCTACATGTTATTTTATAATTGATCTAGTGCTAACTGGTGCAGTCCATTAAGCTGTTGGTACAATTTATCTAATCCTATGGTAGGTGCCTGCCTTTGATCAGATAAAGCATACCGCTAATTAAATAAATATGAGATTACTTGATTACCTTTATCAGTAATTGAAGTGTAGTTTGGCTGTACATGTCTTCAGAGTTAGCCCCTAAACTAAACTGAAATCAGCCCTCAATGAGAAAGCATCCACCACCTATATTAAAATTAAATATTGGTGCAGCTCTTAACTTTAACAGATACTGTTCCTGAAAGTTTAAGTCTCTCCTGTATTAGAGATTGATTTAATTTCAGGTATTTTTTAATATATTCAATTCTTCAAGCATGCCCTTTCTTTTCACCTCAAAGTTTTGTTCAGGCACAGTTGGAGAACCTTCTGTATTTGTCTAGGCTCCAAGTATTTGCTAATCCTTTTCTTAGTGAAGAGCATGACTTCATAAGTACTGGCTGTTGGTAATGCACAAATGTAACAGCTTGATCCTTTCATCATGGACTGCTTTAGAAACTGAAATCAGGTGCTGCCGTGGTCTGTATACTCATTGTGTTCGTAGTACGTGTTTAGCAGATGTAATGCTTTGGTGTCAGTGTGATGCTGCAAAGTAATTTTGTGCAAGAAGAGTAAATCTATTACTTTTTGGGACAGCAGTGGTGTATTTAAACCTGTTCCCAAGTAATTTTTGGTGTAGAGGATGGAATAGGCTTTGTATCACTTTTTGTTTCTTGGATTCTAACTAATACATTTTAGGAAGTGAGGTGTCAAAGTGTCACTTGGATCTTGCTTGTGAGCACCATCAGGCAGATGCAGAGCTCTCTTTCCTGCCTACACGATAGCTTTGTCCAGGCAGCTCCATCCATGATGAGCACTTACTCATCAGACTTTAGTGTTACACTTACTGAGCTTCGCATATCTGTGGGCAGTAAGGTCACTGGGAAGTCTAACTTGAATTCCATCTGTGTCAGTTTATTCTCTATATTAGGCTCCTGTCCATTTTTGCTAATACTTTTCAAAACTCTGAGGAGAAATGAAGTTGAAAGGGATCAGGGTGCCCAAAGAGGCAGATGGTGATGCAACACAGTGTCAAGTGCAGGAGAGGCAAGAGTGAAAACGTAAGTTTGCCAACACTCTAATGTCCTTACCTGACGTTTCCCCCCATCTCAGCCCCCTGAATTATCAGGCTAGCCCAGAGATGCAAGGCTTTGAGGGGAGGAATATCAGGAGAAGGCCAAGATTTCCAAAAGAGGCTCTTACCCCAATATAGGTTGGTGCAGCTCTCTTTATTCTGTGATGTCCATGGGGAGAGCGGGGCAAAAGAGAACAAACAGGAAATGTCAGGGGTTTATATAGACTTTGGACAGGGTGGGCTTCCCTGGCTCTCCACCAACCCCGTTGGGGCAGGAAGGAGGGGTCCAGGGTTATCTGATCAGTCACAGGGTCCTGGGGAAGGGGGAACAGAGTGCCCATGAGCACACTGTACCACTTACCTTTCCAGTGAAGTTTCTGCAGTGGAGGGGCTGGGTGGGATGGAGGAATTACAAGAAATTGGTATTTATATGTAATACTATTTCAAAATACTTAATTGGTGTGAAACCTGTGTTCGGAAAATGGAATGGAGATGACAAGGGTATCTCCTATGAAACAATGGAATATAATGATATTTTCCTTTGTAGATCATCCTCTGAGCCTAAAAGGATTTGAGACTTTAGTTGTATGTCCTTACTTTGGGATTTCTATGTCTTAGCACTTTGATTTCAAACAGCTACATGCATCTCTGACCTTTGTCTATCAAACTGTGGTCTGTGGAGCAGCTGCTAGCATCTTCTGGATCTGTAGAGATCACACTGTCCCATCCTTGTGTGTCTACCTAAATACCCTTGAATGAAACACTCCAGTGAGCTTATATAGCTCTGCTTCCATCTCATCCTCTTTTGATGCAAGTACTTGTTACTTAAATTCAAATTTAAGCTTAAAATTTCTTTTTAGGGGACAGCATACGAAAGATTGGCAGTTAAATTTTCTGAAATTTCCTCTTGTTTGTGTACTTGAATGTGCAAACTGTGACGTTCAAAAGGATGTAAAAGAAGGAATGGAATTATAGTGTGGGGAAGAAATTAATAAAGCAGAGAAGCGATGAGTATTTGAGTACCTTGATTATGTGATCAATGGGTGGCTTTTAAGATCCCATCTGTTAAGATCTGGTGAGAAATACAAAAACCCTTCATGTCCTGTTTCAGTAATTTATCTGTTACGTATTTCTTTTTGAAATACAAATTTCAGTAGAGCCAAGTAGTTGATATATCTCTAAGATTTGTCCTTTTGTGAGGAAATATTGTCTCCTTTCCTTCCTTTTTTATTGAATTTATGGGATGGTTGTAAGACTAACTACAGAAAAGTGAGCAATTACAGGTTGTGCACAGAATATTTAAAAGAAGTGTGCAGGTCTGTAATTTTCTTTCAATCACCACCCTCCCCACCCCTCACAATTTCAGTGGAATTATGTGTGTTATTTGATAAGAATAATGGCAAATCTCATGTACAATTAATATAGATCTAAAAATGAAAGTACTTCTACTGTGATTTTCCTTTTGTAAAAATGTTTTTTCTCTCTAGGATTTTAATCTAAAAGTAATCAAAGGTGTATGCTTTAGAGACTGAGTCTTAATTTTACCTTGCAGAAGATTTTGTCTATATTTTTTTGAGAATTGTCAAGATTTTCTCCATTGTGATGAAAACTGGACCCAAACCTAGATATAGTGAGATGGAGGAAGGGATATGAAAGATAAGTAATGTTTGTGATATTGGCTTTTAGGTTGGTGGTTTTTTTAAAATCACTGGACAGTTGCATGAGCACTAACGCCAAAGCAGACCACGTGTAGCATTGAAGACAATGTTGGTGGCTTTTTATCTTGGAAGGCACTCGTACTGCTTTACACTGCAAATGGACAAGTGTGTTTCTGTTAGAGAATTGCAGTGCTGCCATAAAATATATTCTTCCTGATCCAAGCATATTATTTTCTTTTTTGAGTTGAAATGCTGGCTGAAATATGTTGCACACAAACATATACTCTGCAGTAATGTATGGTCTTCTCAGCCGTATGGTTGCCACCTTTGAAATACCAAAAAACCCCCAAACTAGCCACATCAGACACATGGCTGTTGTGCATGCACAGATTAATCTGCACGTGTATAGCAGCGCTGACAACACCCATCAGTCCATACCAAAACATCATGGGCAGGATGAAAACTACTGAAACAGCAATTGTGCTTAGTAAAGATGGATGTTACTGATTTGCTCATTCTTCTTTCTGGAATTTTTGGTAGATACCATATGTTTTTATTATAAACCTTCCAACTTACACAGTGTTTCCATTGCCAAATGTGTGGCTGTGACTCTTTTGAATGGGCACTAAAGTTCCGTCATCTTTTGCTTTATCAATATTGAGATGGTACTTAAGCATCCC
The DNA here is from genome assembly GCF_050655825.1 of Lonchura striata. Taxonomy (NCBI): domain Eukaryota; kingdom Metazoa; phylum Chordata; class Aves; order Passeriformes; family Estrildidae; genus Lonchura; species Lonchura striata. The sequence continues at coordinate 139,090,515 of NC_140704.1, read as the reverse complement.
AGCTAAGGTGAGGCCCTGCAGTGCTGGCCATGCTGACATGACAGCCTCTGAACTAAGGTCACCAGAGCTGAAATCAGAAATCTGTCCTGGATTCCCTTCCTATAGCAGACATGTTCTTCAGCCCTTCATGCAAGCTAGTTCAGACCTGGTTCACATCTCAGTTTACACAATGCCCACCAATAATGTGATGGGCATGGCTTCAGTTTTGACTCAGCAAGAGTAGCTGTAAGTTGGCACAATCACTTTGATGCACATTGGGTGCATTAGGTTCTGTTCACAGCACAACACAGCAGCTGGTGGTTTTAGTTTTCTTAAAGCTTTTATCACTTTTTGTGAAATACTTACAACTAGCCTCTGATCTGAGATGCTTCAGTCTTGCAAGAAACCTAAACCTCTAGAGAGCATTCCACAGAGCTTTTTCTTATTTATCTGTTGGCGTCACTTTACGTGTTCTACTTTCACCAGGAACATTTTCAGGAAGTGATTTTACCTCTAAATTTGGGTTCCTATCTTCTCCAAAATGCTCAGCATTCTCTCCCCTGCTTTATTGTGTGCAAGGAAAGCTGACACTCAAGGGACATCTGAGAGAAGGCACTTTTTGGAGTAGAGTAGTTGTGTGCCTTTGCTGCTGTGATCTACTTCTGTGGCAGCAGGACAGTTCTTCAACTTATGTTCCTTGCCTGGGCCATGCAAAATATGCCTGGCCTGCATGCATCTGTCTTGGTCTTTTTTAAGTTGTTCAGCAAATATTGATTGTACATGGGTACAATCATTGTTATGTGTTTGGTTTTACTTGACATGTTTCAGTGCTGGGAATTGTGCCTCCCCGGTTAGAGGCATCCTTTAGGATGTCAGAGGGATTGCTTTTATTGTTAGACTCCCTACCTGTAAGGCTTGTGGTTTGTATATATATACATCAATGAAAATGATAACAGAAAATAAAATGTTATGGCAGTAGGGATGTAAATAATGTCAGCATCTAATTGAAATGGTGCTTCTAGACAAGTGCTTTGGCTTCCACCTCTTATTTCTAACAGCACTACTGCAGTATGCTGGAATGCAGCATCTTTGCTGATGCTGAGATGACACTGGGTCATGATTTCTCTTTTTAGCTATAATGGAACTGCAAAATTATGAGTAGTTATCATAATTCTTTTATTAGTCACAGAATTTGCTGAATTTTGTCTGTGGCCTTCAAAGTTGTTTTGAAATTCAGTTTTGGGAAATGCATATGGCTGTAGTTAGGAATTAAAATGAGAGGGATCTCCAATATTTGTTGTAGTGTTTAAAGTAACTTTTTTTTTGTGGTGGTTTGTTTTTTTGTTTGTTTTTTTTTTTTTAAAGAGAGATTCTTATAGAAGTAGCAACTATGACCTTCTTTGATGCAAAATGTGTGGTGTGAAACTGAGAAACAGATATGCAAAATCTTGTATTTAGGTGAACAGAACTTGTAGACCACCGAGTCTAGTGCTGTACGAATGTGGAGTAGTAAAAATATATATACTCCTTTTGAAGTATTCAGGTAAACAAAACTGTCAAATGGAGAGGAAAAAGAGGCATAGAATAACCTTTTTATTAGTGAACAAAGTTGAGTATCTGAGCTTTAGTTTTGGTTCTCAGATTCATCCATATTCCCTGGATTATATAGCCCCTCTGTGCTGAGGGCATCTACTTGCACAAAAAAAGTATTTTCTCCATTTCAGATTAGTGTTCACCTTCATCCATATCTCTTTGAGCAAGAAAGACCATCTTTCTGCTATTGTTCTGCATTTGTGCTGTACATCCATCTCTTCTGCATGGTGTCTGCAGAGACTTGTGTATTGTGTCAAGGGGAATCTAGTTTTGCTCAGCTGTGAGTACAAGAAGAGGATTATACTGTCTGTTCTTCTGCTAAAAATGTCTTGTTATTTGCAACTTGTGCCAGCAGTATTCTGGAAAATACTCCCAATCCAGGCGACATCAACAAGCTGGAGAAATCAAAAGAAACCTCACAAAATTCAACAAGAAGTTCAAAGCCCTGCAGTGCACCTGGGAAAGAGCAGCCCCAGACATCACTGTAAGTTGTGGGGCAATCAGCAGGAAAGCAGCTTGGCAGAAAGGGCCCTGGGGGGACATGGTGGATGCTGTGCTGAACGTGAGCCAGCAATGTTCCCGTGCTGCCAAGAAGGCTCACGGTGTTCTGGATTGCCAGCGGGGGATCACTCCCCTCTAGCAGCTATGGTGAAGCACAGCTGAATGCTGTGTCCTTCTCTGGGCTGCTCAGTACTAGAGGGAGTTCAGCAAAGGAACACAAGGTGAGTGGAGCATCTCTCCTGTGAGGAAAGGTTGAGAGAGGTGGGGACTGTTCAACCCAGAGAAGGCACAAAGGGGTTCTCATCAATGTCGCTGAAAGGGAGGGTGCAATTAGGTCAGGGCTGGGCTTGCTGGGTGCTCAGTGACAGAACAAGAAGCAGTGAGCACAAACTGAAACACAGGAGGTACCCTCTGAACATCAGGAAAGACTTTTTTACAGTGCAGGTGACTGAGGACCGATATGTGTTGTCCAGAGAGGTTGTGGAGTCTCTGTCCTTGGAGATACTCAAAAGTCATCCACATGTGGTCCTGGGCAGCTGCATTTGTCTGGCCCTAATTGAACAGGATAATTGGACCAAATGATTCCTTTCACCTCCAGAAGTTCCTTCCAACTTCAGCCATTCTGTGGAAGATGGATTGGAAATGTATTGAGTACCTGGCTTGAGCCTGCTTTTTTCTTTTTAGCAATAGCCAGCTGTGGAGAGGAAACAGACAATCCATTCTCTTTAGGAATCCTTAGGATAAGTGACAGAATCATGCACAGTTGCAATTCCCTTAATGTTGGAATACTAAAATCAACCCAGAGAAGCTTCTTGGTATTTAGTAGTAGCGCAGGTCATCATAAAAATAGGATTCTATGTCATGGGAATTTTCCATCCCATGAGTTCCTTGCTCCCCCACTTTTCCTCTCTCAAATATTTGCAGATAGAAAAAAGTGCACTGTGAATGTAATAATTAAGATACTAGACCTAACTCTGGTCTCCCTCATTTTGTTGTAAATCTGGGGGTCATATCCACTCTCAAATAGTGGATATTTCTGAGATGGTGCTTGCTCTGGGATATTGTTGTCACTTTGCTGATGCTATATTTGAGAATTCTTTAATTACTTTAACTCTTTCATCAGACTCTTGGAAAAAGTCTTGCTGCTTTCAACTTTTATTTCAGTTATTGTAATTAGCAGTGGCATCAATATGTAGGGATTTATTTCAGCTCTGGAAGAGGGGATTTCTCTAACAGTTTTCCAAGCAGGCACTAAGTGAAACTGCTGCATATTGAACCTGATGTAACATGAGGCTCATTGAGTAAAATAACATTGGTCTCTGCTACTTAAACACACTCTGGAAGGCTTAAGGAGGAGAGGAAAGAAAATATTTGAAGAGATCAACTGGATGTGGTTGAATACGTGTAATGTCACCTGAGAAGGAGTAGAATTTGCCAAAGCTTGACCTGAACGAAGACCTCCATTTAGGGCTTGTGTTCCTACCAGATCAACTACAGTAGTTTTTCTATGCAGTTCTCTACCAGCAGTCATAGAGTGAAAGAGTTTAGTGATTTACTTGGCTTCTGGCTCTCAGATGTAGTAAGTTAAAAAAAAAAATAAGAAGGCCTCAGTTTAACATTCCTTTTCCTTATTAGCTGCAGCTGGCATTTTCTAATTACTAAAGTCAACATTTTTTTCATCTGCATTCTGTTGCTTTTATCTTTGCTGGGAGCTCAGTGTATACACTCTAGCTGATAAGCAGCTACACGTGTAGTTCATATCCATAGATGTGGACAGCTTAAAAAAAAATACATGCACTGACACTTCAAATTCCAAAAGAAGACCCAGTGGAGTAGTTAGTAGCAATGGTACTTCATCTGCCATGGTATTTGCTTTCTGATTATGTGGTGTTAGCAAACCCAGTGACCTTATTTTTAATAACATGATTACTGTGATTGTGTCTTTGAAAATCATGTGTTTTGTGATGGTGTTTTAGAGTGCTCAGAGAGCTTTCCCATGCACCTGTCAGAACAGATGGGTGTCTCTTAGAGGTGTGGAAATGGAGTCCTGAAGTTACAAAATGAAGTAAAAGAGAATGATAACTGGGGATGCTTAGTACCTCTGAAAAAACAAGTCACAAGTGATGTTCTTTTTTTTACTTAAGTCTGCTACAGTACAGAACTGGGACAGGGGTTGAAAAAAATTAAATGACTGTGCCAATATCATGCAACTAGATAGATGTTCACCACAGCAGGCCCCTATAGCCATACCTGCTAAATCTGAGGTTTGACTATTGAAACGTAAAGTAGGTAATACTTGTACATAGCAAAAAAAAAAAAAAAAATAAAAAATTACAAATTTTCTTGTTATGATTATAGGAATTAATCTCATGCTTCTATATAGACATGAGTATCTCAGACACAGACTGGGAATACTCCTAGTTGGGAGATGAATTTGCCTTTACCAACAGGAGGTTTCTGATACCTTCCTCTTAAAGCATTGGCTGCTGCTGGAGTGATCAATGCTTTTGCTTAGTATAAAGATTTCCATGTAAAATTTTTGTTGCAGAGTTTCTTTTTCCATACAAAATGGTAATTGAGTCTATATTTTTGGGGTTCAGTACAGCATGGGCTTGATCTTAAAAATACCTTAAGTCACAGTTAACTTTGGTGGATACGTAATGAGAAAAAGCACGCAATGAAATGCAGTGCTGTGGAGGAATAGCATGTCTTTCAAGAGACTTATATTGCAATGATTTAATGTCAGAACTATTTAGAGTTAACCTTCTTTTCATTTGCATCTCATACTACTAAATTATGAAATTGTGAGTAAGATTTAACCATTTTTGTTTAGCCACAAACAAAGTTATCACTGATTGTTATAGTGTTTGTTTTTTTGTTGTTTTTTTCATTCTTTGTAACAGAAACACTGTCCTTGTAGTAATTATGTAGAGATTCCCATGATACTCTACTGTGTGGAATAATTTTTATTTTTGTTTATGTATGTTTAGCTAATAAGAAATCTGATTAGTTGAATGCTCTTGATAATATTCAAGTGTATCCTAGAGCTTTGCATTTGCTGTTTGATGTTCCATTTTACAGCTTTACTTAAATGCTCTGCAGGGATTGTGGTTTAGTGGTGAGAGCATGAAATTTGAATCCAAGGTGCCTGGTTCTCTTACCAACAGAGCTGGTCAGTGTGTTTAAAACCAGATTCTTCTACCCCACCACCCCATAACGGATTTTTGCATGTGTTTACAGGTTTTTTTTTCCTCTTTCTGTTTTTCTTAAATAAACGTTGAGCAGCTTAAGCAGGCACTGCAGGTCTGTCTTTCCCTTCAGTGCCTCAGTACCTCTGAGTACTGGGTGTAGAGGGTAGTGTTTCATCACAGTGCAGTTTAAATTATATCAGTGATATGCATGGCTAACAGGTCCTAGAGTGTTAATCTCTAGGCATTTATATGGTTATTATGAAGGATAATAAGCACATAAATAAGTTTCCTGCCTCCAAGTTTATTGACTGAGCACACACCAGCATGTAGAACATTGCATTTGTGGCAATGATTTAGGAGTTTTAGAAAGTGCTGGCTCTATGTGATGTGAAGTCTTTTGTGCTGTCATGTCTATCAGAGCTGAGATAGCAAAATTTGTTTCACTCTGCATCAGTGCTCTGCAGGGTGCAGAAACTACTTCTGCCTCTTTTCATTACTAGGTAAGTGTCTGAAAGTATTTAAATGGGGTTTTATCCTGACATTTAAACTTTCAGATACAAAGGATGGAGCTCTTCAATTGAAAGTAGGTATGTCCAGTAGTCTGTTTAATTGTTATATTAAGAAGTTATATATTCTCAAAAAAACCCCCAAATTGTTTTGTTTCTTTCCAAACTGAGGCAACTGTTATCAGATACGTCAAAACTGGCCTGTGAAATGAAGATGTCTCAAAGAGGCCCACACTTAGAGTTACTAAGCCAAACACCTTACTAAATTTACCTTTTCTGAAAGTGGAAACATAGCTTTAAAATTTAAGGTATTCCCAAAATTAAGAAATATGTATTTCTTATATTAAGAATATAAGAAAATGAGATTCCATCTTTGCCTTTGCCTCCTCAGAGCTTCCACTTCTTTTCTTTAGTTCTCCAGTCCCTCATTATTCACATTGCAAACATAATTTGTGTAATGTCAGCCAAGTAGCTCTTAGTTTTTTAGAAATATGACCTGTCTGTTTTCTGCATTTCCATGGAAGTATGAAAAAAAAAAATCAATAGGCTCTTGCTAAATTCTTATTCTAATTTCTGCTTGAAATGTACTGAATGGTAAGCACTCAGAATACACAGGTAAATATAATGCATTTTTATCTTCATTATGAGGGAATTATCATTTGAATTCAAAAAAGCCCTGTAGTCATTAAGTATCATTTTTCAGGATGACACCCAGCCTGCTGTGATTTAAGTGGACCTGAAATACAGAAGCTAGTACATTTAATTTCATTTTTAGTAGTATTCCTGCAAGATGTCCAGATAGCAATATAAATATATCTGAAAAGCAAATATGCTCCATCTGTTCTAGTTCAAGATTCCCGAGTCTGGTCCATCATCTTTGAAGTCTCAGACTGGTGCCTGGGGTTGACAACAGGGAGGATGACAAGATTTGGTGGATGTTTTGAATGTTGCAAGTACAAGCAGGATGTAAAGCTCAGTGATGTTGGATTGAATTAAAGTGATGTCCTACAGTTAAGTGTAGGTTTGTGTAGTATGGAAATATCCAGTTTGAGTTGTCTTTTTCATGTATCTTTTTCTGAATCAGATAGTTTCATATTTTCAGAGTTCTAATTTTGCAATCCAGCGTTTCTCTACTGTGTTTAAAGACACCTATTCTGCTCTTCCACCTTCCCCTTTCTAGTTAAATTGTTTTGCTCCTCTTCTCAGTACTGTGTGGCTATGGCAGCATAAATAACATTTATTCTTCCTTTGTTTGTCCAACTGTTGATAAACTCTTTTGTTTGGCTGCAAATCCAGCATTTTCTCAGAGGGTATTGCTGAAAACTCCATATTTATACCACCTTCTTGTCTCCCAACAACAAAAAAATCTGTCCTTATTGGGAGTGGTTACTTTGGTTCATTTTTATCTTGCAAGATAACTTTATAGGAATTTTTGACATTTTTAAAATCCAATAATTTGAGTTTTTAAAAGAGCTCTGTGAATTATGGTTTTGCAATTATTATGTTTGGTTTTGCTAAATGTTCAGAGCAGAATGACTGCAGTGATAAGGAACTGTTTCAGGTGCTCAGAAGGTATATTTTCATTTCCTGATTCTCAACATATGTGACCTTGGTGAATTTGAGAAAATGTTCTATATCCACATTTATTTTTCTGGAAAATGAGACATTTGCTCCTTGTGTAGTCTTGCAGCAGCTCTACAGTGGTGAAGAGTCTGCACATCTGAGAAATAAATTCAATTCTGCTGTCTAGTATTTTGCTTTTTCTCGCATTCTGATACATGCTTTTTTTTTTTTTTTGTTTGCATATTTATAACTTGGATGATCTTTTCCTTAGCACTACATATTTTCTTCTTTTAGTGCTTTTATCTGGCATGTTCTTTGGAAGCTTTCTTCTTAGAAGCAACACAGTGGGCAGAATCTCATGCTTGGACTTTAGTGCATGGTATTTCAATTTGCTTAAATTAAGCAAAGTAAGTTTCTTAGGGCAAAGACATAGGGAGAATTCTGGCCTTGTGAGATGAATTGCTCATCTTATGCTGACCTGGGTGGAATGAGAAAATCACCATTGGTTTGCAAGTGTCAGATGAAATGTTGTAACAGTTGGATGTGTTTGTGAAGAGGCTTTGTTTATCCAGTGCTTTTCCTGGGTTCTGGTAGCACTGTTCTCCTTTGCTTATTTGCCCAGTAGTTTTCACATCTTACAGAGATTATAATGGAGCCTTAGGTGCCTTAGATATAGCTGAAGTGAACTGGAAAACAGGCTATTTCCAATACAGAGCCAAGCTTGTTACTAATGCTCAATAAAAATAAGAGAATGGGATTTCTTTCAAGTTTCTGAATTTTATTTGCTCATCTTGGTCTTAGCATGTAAAATCTTATGGGCACGAAGGAGATTAAGTAACACGCGCTCTAGTTAGCATTGTTTCAGATTTGGCAATAAACAAACTTTGCTCTTTTCATCCTCTCAGTAGATAAATACTTCATATTTTATTAGAACAATTTGGCTCCTGACATGAACTGTAAGCCTGTTAAGTCTGTAATATAGTGATTAAAATTGGAAAAATACAGGATGCAAGTATGTTCTTCATTATGCACTTTAATGCCAACCAGATATGTAGTGTGCAGTCTAGAACATGATAGTTGGAGTGAACTAAGCAACTAGCAAATTGTTGACAAGGCTCATCTGCTATTGGTTTGTGTTGGGGTTAAGAGCAAAAGACCTTAAGAAATTTCAACTGTTTGACATTATATCTTGATGCCTGTTGCATCTGGCTGGATGCAGCTTAAATAGACAGGGCCAGTACCTTTATTACCTCAAGTCAGTATTCTTAATTGAAGCAAGAAACAGGACAAACTAAAGAATACGAGAAGAATTAATCAGTAAATCTCACAGAAGAAAAAGACTACTCAGTTATGAGAATGGCTACTTTTTTTACATTGGGAATAATAATAAAAAGTAATTCTAGTCTATGAAGCAGTAAATCCAAGCTGTTCTATTTTGCCACAGTCTTTTAATGTGGAACTGGTTTTCCTTCCCAGATTTAATCTGAGAGTTGTTCAGATTACTTAAAAGGTGAGAAAGAATGAATTCCTAATGATACCATAGCATCTGCTTTGAGGATTTTGGAAATGATGGTAATGGTCTCAGTTGTCAATGAATGAGTTACTCAGTGGGGAAAATCAGCCTCCAAACACTGGTCTCCACATTGGAATGCATGTATCTTATCTGTGGGGAGCATGCATGTGGAAAGGAAGCTTGAAAGCCTTTTGAATACAGTTTTAATTTTCCCATGCAATGTTTTCCTCTTGGGTTGTCAACATATTAGACTTCTGCTTGAAATTTGTGAAAGAATATTGATCAAGAGTCCTCATTATACAATGGAATCGTAAAGTCATTCACCTTGGAAAAGACCTTTAACATCAGTGAGTCAGGCTGTTAACCCAGCACTGCCATGCCCACCATTAAACCATGCCCCTAAACACCCCATCCACGTGTTTTCTAAGTACCTGCAGGGATGGGGACTCAAATGCTTCCCTGGGCAGCCACTACCAATTCTTCCTTACTATGGCTATGAGAAATATGCAAGTTATCATTGGTATTAGTGGTTCTTCCATTTCTGTAGCTAAACGCAGCAATACATTCCTGCACTTGCTTGGAGTTCCCTGTGTAAGCCATTGTCCAGTAGCTCCCCAGCCTTTTTCCATCTCATCTGGCACAGCCTCCCCATGGAGAGCTTGGAAACATGGCCAGCATGGACCATCCCTTTTCACTGGGTGACAAGGACAGCTTAGACCCCTTTTAGATCCTCTTTGCCAGATTAAATCAATTCAAGATCCCACAAGGTACACAAAACGTGTGGGCTGGACTCACAGCTGCTTTCAGGAGATGTTCACTCCTACAGAAATCCCACTCTATTAAGCTGGACTTGCCCCAGGAGAAAAACTGTCCCTCAGCACTGTCTCTGCACAGGACAGGCTGCAGAGGGCTCAGCCCCTGCCCCACCCCAGCCCTGCAGACACCTGAGGCTCCGTGCTGGCCCCATCCATGTCTCTCTGCCCCAGGACCAGACTGCCTGCTCACACAGCTGCTTACAGTGGTGATTTGTGATGTTTCCAAAGGTTTTGAAGTCCATAAATGGACCTGTTCTCCTGAAATAGGTTCTTTCACCCAGCATACATCAAGCTGTAGAGAGAGATTTGTTTTGCTTATACTGAAAGTCATCATCTTTTTTTATAATGTTTCCCTTTCTACTCCATGGAGTTTGTCCTGAAGATATTTCTGTTTGTTGGCTTCCAAGCCAGACAGACTTCTAGTACATTTGCATAAGTGAAAGAACAGTCCTTTTATAAATGGAGGAGACATTATTTTGAAATCACCAAATTAATGATTTAATAATGCAGCAATATTAGTGTATTGCATTAGCGTGATGCTATATTATTTTTTTTCACTTAAGAGACACCATAGCAGAATTTCAGGTCTTCATTAATGGCTTTTTTAAGAATCAGACAAGTTCCATGGCACTGGCAATTGAGCAGTAAGAGATACAGTGAATCTGTAGCCTTAATTTGTCCCTTTCTTAATCCTCAGACCTCTCCTTTAGGACCAAGAACACTATGCTTCCACAGCACAGAATGTGGAAAACGGGTGAAGGAATCAGTGTACTTGGTGAAGAAAAACAAAAAGGTGCTTTGTATTGGTAGTCACGGTTTGGCAAAGAAATAGGAAAAAAAACAACCCAACTTTTTTCATGAAAAGCAGACAACTATCATAGAAAGTATCATTCAGTGAAAAGAGAACCAATTGCCAAACAAGATGTCAGTCTAGAAGCTCACAAGAAGCCCCAGAAAACAGTACCAAATTAATTGTTGTGGGATTTTGGGGTACAGTTTTTATTGGATCTGACAAAGTGTGCTGTGATCTCTTTAGAATGAGACTTCATAGAACTATATTAACAGCCTGCACACAGATTCAGAAAACATTCCTCTATTTGAAGTGGTTTAGCAAAATTCATTTATCCATTAAATCAAGAATTATGTTTAGGCTGCAGGACCTGATGGTCCACATAATGTGGACTGGGCTTCTACCAGTCATATGTAAACTGTCTAATTGCTCACAGCTGTGTTGTAACAAATAATTGGAAACTGAATATCCACCAGCAGCCCTACCTGTAGCTGTAACAGTAGCAGATTTCTCTTACAGTTCTAATAAAAAAAAAAAAAAAAAAAAAAAAAAAAAAAAGAGAACCCTCAGAAAAAGTTTAAGTTTTTCTTTTTCCTGCTACTTTTAAAAGCTGTTGTTGCAGCATGTCTTGCCTGCCTGTTGTCTGTGTTGCATCGCTTTCCTCGAACAAAAGCCAGTTGCCTTTTTGGCAAGTACTCTTGCCAAGTGCACCATTTGAACAACTGTCAGTGGGGAGAGATACGTTTCTGTGTTGATACAATGATGATTTTAACAGCTTGCTGTTGCAGTGGAGGACACTCCAGAAACTTTCCTGTGTATAGAGATGTTTGCCGTGAATCCCAGGGGGCTCTGTGGCGGCCACTCTGTCCTGTCCATTTAGACTTTCATGTCTAAAAGACCAGTAAACAGCCATGGTAGCATTTGATGTTATGCATTGCTCAGTTTATATGTGTGGGATGCAAAGGCAATGAAAAAAGTCATAAAGTCATACCAAATGTTCTGTAAAATGATTGCTTCTGTTTTTGTAATGTTACCTGATCTATTGGAATTTTCCAGATATTGAACGAGGGAACCCAAAGCTGCTCAAATGTATTACAAGAACTGGGAGACTACCCTGAAGGTAGGGTTGTGGTATTAGGTAATAGAACTGTGCACTCCTCTCAAAAACATAAAGGACATAGTTGTGTCAAAAATTTGGAATAGCTGAAGCAAAGTTGTAATGAGATCTCTTGAAAGCTATAATTATATACACTTTCATTTTAATTCAAGTATGAAATGGGAAATCTTTTCTTTCCTTCGTGGCTGTGTCTGAGCAGATGTAACTATTTTGGTGTTCTATAGTTAGCCCAGTAATTAGCTGATGATTGCTCAGCAAAGAAACCAACAAATCAAGAATGTAGAGAGTACAGTGATTCATCTGAGAATATTTGCTGTGTGTTATATTTGATTGTTAATTCTTGGTTATATTAATGCTGTATGAAGTACCCAAGGTTTCATAACTGGAGAAAGGAGATAAAGTGTAAGAGCAGGAAAGTATTCTCTTGAGTTCGTTTGGAGAGGATCTTTCATATTCAGGATAAGCCAATGAGGCCAAAACAGGAATGAAAAAGCTGTAAAAGTGTGACTATGAAGTTGCACGTGGTAGTATGATTTAAAAATTTAATTGTGAACCTTACATTCATCTAAGTCTAGTTGTGTTTGTAATGTTTAACAGATGCTGATGTGTATTAACCACCAACATCTTCCAGGATATGATCACCTGCTCTTGGTCTCCTCCTGATCTGAACTGAGCAGTTGATGGGCTCAGTGGGACATGGATCTGCCCTGTAAAGAACCTGGCACATTCTCAGCTTTGTGGCCTTGTAACACTTCACAGGCTGCAGGTTGGCACATGAGAACAGTCAATCTTGAATCATAGAATCATAGAATGGCTTGGGTTGGAAGGACATCAAAGATCATCTAGCTTAACCCCCTTGCCATGGGCAGGGACACCTTTCAGTAGACCAAGTTGCTCAGAGCTCTTTACACCCTGGCCTTGAATGCTTCTAGGGTTGGGCCATCCATAACTTCTCTGGGCAACCTCTGTTCCAGTGCCAGGAATGTGTGGTCTTCTCTTTCCTCTCATTTTTTTTTCCATGTATCTATTTCTAATGGCCAGCATCTGCGTGAGATTTTTTATTTGTGGACTTTCAGATTGTCTTGGAACACCTAGCAAAAGTTCAAACTTCTTGATATTCAACATATGTTAAGCTGAATTTGGTGATTGTACGGCCTTGAAAATTTGTAGTTGTCAGTAACAGTTCCTTTACTTCCATTTATAAATTTGAAAATAGTCCTTCTTAACTACTTGAGTAATTTACTAAATCTTAGCATTTTAACTACATTTCATAAGAATAAAGGGATGAATAAAAATAAGGAAGTTTTCCCATGCTTATCTTTTTTAGTTACCCTCTGCTGTGATTTTGGCTGACATACATTTTGATTGACAGTCCATATATATATATATATGCATACAAGCGCAGTGCAGCTATATTTTTCTAAATATTTCTTAAACTTTACTTCCATGCTGTTCATTATTTGGGTAGGATGCATTACAAGAACATGGTCCCTTGAATCTTGAGCATGTACTTTGTTCTTTGCCTCTTGGGTTTGTTTATTGTAACCCTTATCTTGAAGTAAGGTATAGTACAAGGTATTTTTTAGGTCTGTGATGAACTCTACTGAATTCAGGAATCGCAGGTAAGATCAAGGCCTAAATACTTCAATCAGGAAGTCCTAAAGAATATAAATAAGGAAACAAAGGTGGTAAAAGATAATGCTAATGCAAGGGAGCAGAATGTGGCACCAAGTGGAAGGAACAGTGAAGGGAGTTTTTATTGTGGAAGGGAAATCAGTTGAGTTGATTAGTTTCATATGTGAGATTCTTTTTTTTTTTAATATTTGTTTAAGAACCAAATGGAAATTCTTTACTTGGGAATATTGTGATTGAGAATGATTATGCATTTGTGGCAGAGGATAACAATGCATACATTAAAAAAAAAAAAACAACCCAAAGCTACTTAAAATATCAGGGGATTTACAGGAGAAGCACCTATTCATTGACTTTAACAGCAACAAAATTGTGTCCCTGAATTAATCAGTGTCAAAGTTACTTGGGTCTCATCATACTGGTCTTCTATTTGTAACAGTTGACTGAAATACAGTTCTCAAGAGTGTTTAAGTTTTAGGTGCTAATGGACAAAGTTTGTGCATCTTATAAATTGCATGCACTGTGTAGAACTCTTATTAATTGGTGCTGGAAGTTACAATCCATATTTTAAATAAGTAGTATAATACAGCCATTCAGAATTACACCACAAAAAAGAGAGGGGTTTAATGGACTCCATATGTTTGCTTTTAGAACTGGTTAAGTAAAACTTTGTTATACCACATAATGGTAAACCATCAGTGCTACAATGTCCTTGGGGTCTTTTAAGAACCTCCTTTATAGACACTCTCCTGACAAAGATTAATTCACTAATGGATTCAAACTAACAGGAATATAGTTTATATTGCTACAATGAACAGACATCAGTGTTGGTTGCATTGTCCCTTTAAATTCCTGGAAACTGAAATGCAATATCCTTGCTCCTGAGGAAGAACTACTTTTGAACAAGCAGCAGCTTTTCAAGTATGTCACTTGCATTTTAAAACAATTGTTTCAATACATACCTTAGTTTATACCTTTCAGAATAAAGACCAGAATAGTAGATGTATCTCGGATTACAGGAACATAGAATGCAATTTTCCTGTATGAGTGATAATTTGTGATATGGAAATGTTAATAGCTATTTCCTAAAAGTTGTTGCATGGTTAAGGGTTTTAATAAACAGCTCTGTTTATAATTTCTAATTTATAAATAGCTAAGGTACTAATGGGTAGCTAGCCTAGGGCCACATTATTTAAAACAGTTTGATGGCCTGCATCTCCTTCCCCCCACCATTTCCCCTCCCTCTCTCCCTGTCTCAAAATTGTGCTTATGCTTGGGAGTATTTCCAAAGCCAGTGAACTGTACATGTGTGCTGCCTGACCTAGCCTGTGGTCTTCTTTCATATTGAAAATCAGGCCACTGGACTCTTGATCAATATTGCTGTGGGGGAGCATGTTAAAAACTGTAGCAATTTGCCCTCCTTCGTTTGCTCTCCTGGGGCACAGGTTAGTGAGAAATGTGCACACTCGCATCACATCACATCACTCGCAGCACATATTCTGCTTCTCCATTCACTCCTGGCTGGGTCTGCTGCTCTGTGCATCAAAACTGCCCAGTTGCACCAACACATCTTCTAGGAGGCAGGCAGAAACTATTGGTGGAAGCTGATTGCAGGAATTCTGGACATTCGCATAGCTGAATGCTAATGAGACAAGCATGTTTTGGTAGAAAACAAATGTCATGGCTCTATTAAAAGGGCCTAGACAGGAAGCTAATAATCTGTTTTTGAATTAAAATGATTTGTGCTTTTCAGAATAGTGTATGTAAATGTGTATGTTTCTAAGTATGTGAGCACATACAAGGGAGTTACTGCATACTTCTGAAATTCTTACTACGTTCTGTTGAGGTGTTAAAATTAAAAAAAATTACAAAACAAGTATATAAAAATTGTCTTTTCCAAGAATCTTTTGAAAGACTAATACATTTCAATCTTTTTATTTTCATTAAGAAATCTCTTTCATATTGAATTATTAATTCCATGAAATGTTAAACTTTTTTAAAAAGGTAGACTGACTTTGAAAGGAACTGTTTTACTACACATAGTTGACCCCCTCAAATTCATATTCAGAGCATTTAATTCTTCCTTTCAAAGCAACTGCCCCATGTTCAGGTGCATCTCCCACTTCCATAGTCCGTGTGGGTATTCACAGTAAGTCTCAGGATGGCTGTGTGTGTCTGAGCACGGTGGGCTGACCTTGGCTGGAGGTCAGATGCCTGCCCAGCCACTCTCGCTCCTCGTCAGCAGAACAGCGTGGGGAAATAGGATGATAAAGCTCACAGGCAGAGATCAGGACAGGGAGATCACTTACCAAACTAAATGTTCTTTTGCTACATGGGAGTAACAGCAGTGAGGGTCTATTTATAACTCCTAGAGAGACAAAAAAGGCATATAGGCTGCTTCTTCAGTGACGTCACAGTTGATATTACTCCTTGTCATAATAAAGTAAAACAGTTTCCTCAAAACTTACTGGAATTGCTGGTAATTTCTATAAAGAAAGAGAAATAAAGCAAAAAATTTGAACAGTTTTTCATGGTCCGTGAAGTAACCCGTATATTTCAAGGCTGTTACACAAACTGACTGCAAACTTAGGCATTGCTTTGTCTATTTTTTCTTCATAGTTTTTTTTCGTGTGGGTTTTTTTTTTTTTTTTTTTTTTTTTTGAGAAGAAAGAAATGTTATAGCTTACTCTTTTATTTATCACAGAACCCAGGACCTGTAGATTTAGGGTCCCATTCTCCCATATCTTAAGTGTTGGCAATACCTTTGAAGGTTCTGCAAAAAGCCAGTTTGATGCTGGAAGGGAATGATATAGCTGTCGGAGAAGGTCAGGATCTGTCTCCTCTCTTGAAAGTTTATTTATTTGTAAGTCATCATTTCTCCTTTCAAAAAGGGCTGATTATTAATTAGTTTAGTTATTTGTAAATTCACTTTTTTCATCAAGAGGTAGTTACTGTAGTAACAAACATAATACATTAGTTATTTCAGATGTTGGGATTGAATACATGCTTGCAATTACCTTCTGCACATATGTAATACATTCTAGCATTTTATAAGGCTGTTGGTTACAAATGGCTTTGAAATAACTACCATGCCTTCCAGCTATAAAATCCCATAATAATTATTCATTATATCATCATCACTTTTATTATGTTAAAAGGGATTCTTCCACACCCCCTCCCACAGCAGAATGTTGTAGAAGAGATTGTTTTGCCCACATTAATTCAGGATTGTTCAGCACTGCAATACAGCCATATCATCTTTGTTTTAGAGAAAACTGAATGGAGTGAGACAGCTGCTCCATGAAACTTCAGTAATTGGATTCATGTTTAAATAACTTGGGCAAAAAAACCCCTTCAACTTCCTAGCTTAATTCTTTTTATTATCTGCATGTAATCTGAGTAGGTTCTAACTAGAAGTTCTCTAACAACTAGGCTAGCTGGCTTTATAGCTATAATTTAGGCATAGTTGAACATACCTCTGACAATTCCCACTTCCTGTTACATATTCAGAACATAAAAGACAAGGATGTTGAGATGGTAATTTGTTTCTGAAAATGAAGTCTGATTATTTTAACCCCTCTTCCTTAAATTTTAAAATTATTTCTGGAGCTTAAGGCCATTTATTTGTTTTTAGTTTTGTTTTCTTCTCTTTTATATTTAAGACTACAGAAAGAATCTGATTTTAACTTAATTTTAATGTAGTATATTCTGTTAAAACATGCAACTGCTTAAGCATATTCTGGACTATAAAATACAGTAATTTAAACTGCTTTGCTTCCAGAGCATCTGATTTAGATACTTGTGCATTCACTTCTTAAATAAAGTGAAAGCATATTGTGTCATACAAGATTATTTTTTTCTTCATTATCTGATCCTTATACATTTGAACTTGGGCTTCTGTGACAAAGGCACAGTTGTTTGTCTGCTGATTGAATTTAACAAGAAGCTGGTGTTCTCTAAGTACAAGTCCCTCATTTCCTATAGCATAGCTGTACAGTAATGCTAAGGGCACGCATGTACCAAAAAGCATTAAACTCCAGAAAATCCCCTTAAATCTCAAAGCTGGAAATTCAACCACTGAAAGGTAATTGTATTGAAATTTAAGCCTGAAGTAATTATCTTACATGGTTAAGGAGTTTTAAATGTGATTAATAAATTGCAATAAAACGGGTCTTTAGAGGTAACTTCAGGGAGAAGTTATGAACTCATGTGCTGATCAGTGATCATTGTTCCCAGCCAAATGTTCAGCAAAAAGATATGTTAAAACCTCTAGGGAAATAATAATAGTAATAATCCATATTTTACTGCAGCTTCTCAATTTCTTCAGTTAGATATTTATGTAAATGAGGTATTTTTGGAGCTGCTGCCTAATAAGCAGGGACTATTGGCAAGTGTCTCTGCACCTACCCCTGAAGTGTGGCCCCTTTGTACAGCAAAGTACACCACTGGCTTAGACTGAAGTTTAGAGAGGGACACATTTAATTTTACTGTGGCCATCTGAAGGTTAGGCTCTGTCTGACTTAGCCATTAGTCAGTGAAACCAAATGGGCAGCTCAGCAGGGATGCTCATCCCTCTTAGCTTTTAGGTTTCTCTCTAGTCAGTGGAACCTGATGAGCATCTCCAAGGGGTTTGTCTTATGCCAAAGGGCTAACCTAAGAATGAATCCTTAAGGTTTTAGCTGCTGAAGTTAGGTGAGGTGAATTCCATCCCTCACTAAATATTGTTATTAGGGCATACTTGTTTATAACTTGAGAGTGACCCAGGATCTCTGTGCTGGATATTAAATCAGCTTACAAATTGCAGTAAAGCAGAACATTTGTTTCAATATCACAGAGCAACAAAAAATTTTGAATTGTGAATTTCTGAAAAGAAATACCTTTGTCAAATCTTGGGATCCCCGTGGGTGCGCTCTCATCTTGGAAGTTTTGATAGAGTCTAAAGACTGAAATTTCAGTGGTTTTTTTTTGAAGTATCATTCCATTATGATAAAGGGCTATGGTAGACAAACACTTTTAAGATGAAACCTAAACATGTATTTTACATTGTGCATCATGCACAGGTCCTGTCCTGTTCTTCATTCCTGTATTTTCTAATCCTGACCTTCACAAAAGTTGGAATCAATATATCCTGCAAGGCTTCAAGTGCACAAAGCTAACACACTTCTGTGAGTGACATCCTTTTTCTCACAACTATCAATGAGCTGATGAAAACACCTAAAACAAATGAAGAAACTTGCTTGTCTGTACTTCTGTTAAAGCAACTAAAAGTTTCAAATTATTCAGCAGTATTGTTTGTGGAACATCTTGCCATAGTAGGTTAAATTTCTGGATTGCCTAGAAAGGTGTTCTGCTAAGCTTCTAATCTTGGTATGTTCACTTGCACAGCAGTATTAACCTCTCTATAATATTCTGTATATGTCAATAGGTTGTTGTTGTTCTCTGGTTCCTGTCTGGCTCTAGTTACCACCCTGGGCTTTTTTTTTTTTTTTTTTTGGTAGAGAGCTGGGGCAATGGATTGGCTCTTAAATTATTCTGCTTTTGGCACTGGTGCCTGGCTGGCTTCTGCCTTCTGTTTAACTCCTATTTTTTTATTTTGATTGTAGTCACTGTTCTTTATCTCTAGTACTTACAATGAGATGTGTTTGTTTTAGAGTTTCCACAGTGTGCAATAGTTTGTTCTTTGCATAGTCCCATATGTTCACCTACTGACTTGGACAGCAAAGAGGAAAAAGGAAAAAAATAAAAAGGAAAGAGCATATGTATTTTTTTCCAACATTTGTAGTCAACACGGAATACACTATGGAAAACACAGTTATTTCAGCAGACTCAAAACTGAGACCTGGGTAAAGTTTATAGTTTCAACGAGACTCAAGGGAACATGTATTTTTCTGCCAACTCTAAAAAGACTTGAAAATGTGTTGAAATCTTATACGAGTTGTATTTGTTTTGTCTGTGCATGCAAGTGCTTCTGTGTGGCCCCTGTATTTCTTGATGTTCTCTACAGCTGACCTTGTAGGTGGGTTTTATGTCTCCAGTGTTGACCAAAGGGAGTTTGTAAAGTGCTTTTTAAAAGTTGAGAGTTGGTGTAACTCGTGTTTCATAGGTTTGAAGGATTTATTGAAAATATGTTCAGCAAATTGATTTTTATTTCTATGTGGAATTTTTATTTAGTTTCTTGAGTGTTAGGATTTTTTCCCCTCTCCACTACAAAAAATAGGGATTTCCAATGGTATTTGAGTGGAAAACTGAGAATTCTCATTTTATAATCTTATTCCATATAACTGAGCATGTAATTTTGCTCATGGCAAAGTTACTGCTCACATGCAGGTGAACATATAAGACTTGTATGCACCTGTACATTAAGGTAAGATTTTTAGAGTGGCATGTGTTGAAACTTCTTACACATCATTAGATTAATTATTTCTTTTTCAAACACATACTATTCCTCTTAGCAATTGTTAGTAAATATTACTCAGTGCTAGGGAAGGGTTAGGGTATTCCACTGTGTATTCCACTGTGCCACTTCAGGTGTCGAGGAGGGAACAGGTACCTGCTGCTTGATGTCAAGTGAAAGAACAGATCTCTGGCACGTGGCTTAATTGATTGCTTTATTGTCCCAAGCATGCTTGTTAGGTATCATATGTTACCTAAACTCTGCTCTAACTTTGAAAATTACTTTCCATACTCATGTTTCCAAACAAATTCAAATGCGTACAGACATAACTGATTTTAAATATCTAGTCAAGGCTGGTTTCAAGACCACTGGAAGTTAGGAGTGTCAGTATACTTTCCATTTTGAACGTGTTGGAGCTGTTTTCATGAAATTGCTTGGTAAAGTGGATTAAGTTGGTAGTGAATTCCTCCAACTGCCAGTGCAGCTGAGCAGATTTTAGCCTTGTCTCTCCATCATAGTGCTTTCTTAATCTGTGGAAAAGCTCTGCACAATAAGTATGTAAAGATGGGAGCTCTCACAGGAACATACTTGAAACTGCACCACATATGTAAGCAGATGTTATTTTGTGGTTTAGAAACATTAAATTATTTTTTCTTTTCTCCAGCTGTGTACCAGGATCTTCCATTTGTGCACTTTCTGGATACAGTCAGAAGTTTATGTATCAGTTTATCAAAAACCAGTCTGTTCTCTCTTGAATTTGTGCATGATATTTCCAAAGACACTTAGATACATTTGGATGTTCTTTTTTACTTTTGGATGAATTTCTATTTGTTTATTTTGATACATGAAAATTTGAGATTGCTGCTCAGCAAGACCAGCAGCCAAAACGAGATGAGACTAATCCTTTGTTTAAACAGTTCAAAGACTAAACTGATATAGTAACTGCTTTTAGGCTTTCCAAATTTCTTTGTAAAAAAAATAATATATTTAACTATTTCCCTGTTTTACTAAATGTAGTTTTATGTAATCATCTACTCTATTTGACAATGAAGGGATTTGGGGTATTGCAGTAGGAGTCCATGTCAGTCTGGGTTTTTGTCTGCCTTTTTTCTCTTCTGTCACACTGAGTCATGGTCTCCTGTTTCTCTAGAACAGCACATCTCTGCTACCAATACCTGCTCAGCCACAGAGATTGAGTGTGTGTGTATGTATAGCTTTTCTTTCTGGGCATTGTTTTCTGAAATTTGTATTAATTCCTGTTTCTAAGGTCAGGTACTTTTCATTGCATTCTCTTGTATTGCAGTGTTGAAACATACCTACTGCCAGGAGATGGAGGTTGATTAAAAAAAACAAATCAATTGGTTGATCAATCCTCTTTATCAAAAGTGACATTTTCAGATATGTTCAGGATATCTAAATTCTTTTTTCCTGTTCTAAATCCCACTTCACCATAACCTGTTAATTTCTGATGGTGAAACATTTTAAGCCAAAAGGGTGTTTGGAGGAAGATCTCCTAAGCTGCAGAGGCTTTTGAGAAAAAGGTGATGAATGGGCAGAAATATTGCAACTGCCCAGGAGGATTCCCGTAACACTTCCTGTGCCTCAGAGAGCCTGGCAACTCTCTGCCTTTCCATCTGAGTGCCACTTTGAGACTCCTCTCCAAAGGAATGAAAATCATTTAAGATATCTCTAAGCTGTGTGAAGTGTCTTTTATCTATTTGCTACAGCAAAGCAAGAGGAGGGAAGGTTTGAGGATTTGCATTAGCAGTTAATAATTTCAACCTTTTTGATCTGATTCCAATAAGCTTTTTTCTTGATCTTCCATTTTGAGGACTTTAGAGATAACATACTACCATGGGAGATCTCAGGGTCAAGTTTCTATTTAGCCTAAGGTGGTCTGGTCTTAACCACTGGGCTTATGAACTAGGTTTGTGTTTCTTCTTGGGAGTCAGCAGCATCAGAAACTCAGGGCAACCTTGAGCTGTGTTGGAGGCCAAGCTCTGCTGCTTGTCTCCTCATTGCCTCTCTGATAAACACAACTTGTAGTTCTGCTGACTCCCTTCTTCCACTTGAGAGCTGCAGTGCTCAGGTTTCTCCAAGGCTGTGCCGTTGCAGGGTGGCAGATGCTCCCAGCCCAGCTGTGCGAGAGGCAGCTGGCTGCATTGCCTCCTCCAGGGAAAAGGCGCTGAGCCAGATTCAGCTTGTTAACTTCCAGCTGCATCCTGCTAGCTAGTCTGTCCCAACATCATGCAGAAATGGCAGCTGACATTTAGGAGATAAGCATAGAACTGCAGACTGTCAGAGAACATACTTTGTCAAAATTTGAAGCATCTCTAAAAGCATCGAGAGGGCTTTCATGTTATGAAGAATTCATCTAATAATCCTTGGATTATTGTCAGTTGTGCATCTGAGCTGGGATAGGTCGGACCTGAAATCAACCAGCACCATGAAACAGACTGTTAACAAACTCCTTTTCTGGCTTTACCTTAGCATTTATTTTGTCTTCCTTATTGCACAAGAATTTTGGTCTACATCCACTCCTCTGCACACCACTTTCTTCAAGAGCCTTTCCTTGAAGCCTGAGGAAGTGGTTTAACATTGCACACAGACACACACAGGCATAAAATCCCACTGATAGAAAAGGAGTGTGACTTCCTGTACACAGCGGGATTGATGGGGGTGGGAATGGCACAATTTCTAAAATGCAAACAGCGGAAAGGCAATCCCCAAAGTATATAAAATTCCTATGATTTAAATGACTAAATCAGCTGAATGCTGGTAAATGTTCTACTGGTTCAGTAGAGAGTTTAAATGTGTAACCCGCAGCCTCCCCACCAAACAAAGTCAGACTGTGGAGCCAAGCAAAGACCATGAGGATGGACAATAAAATAAGGAAGTGGGAATGGTTTTAAGCATCTTACTACACTAACTTATTTGCCATTTTATTGTCAAGTAAAACTAAAAATAGGGAACCTATCTGCAGCATAGGAAACTTGAACTGTAACCGGGGCTTCCTTGTTACTGAATTTCAGCTTCTCCTTTGTTAACATGCATCTGATACAGTAAAGAAATGATGTAAAGATCTCAAGTCAAATGTATCCTGGCCTGGAGTAAGGTTCAAGGTGGAATAGCAGGAAAATTGTGTGAATGTGATGGAATAATTTTAATTTTGAAATTTTTGTCTGTATTTCCCCATACATGTTCTCCTCCTGTAAAATTGTTGTGCTCCCATCTCTGTACAAACTTGTTGAAACTCCTTCTGAATGCCCTTGATGGTCACATGTGCCCTCAGACCAGCCAACTTACAGTGGGGTAAAAAGTTGACGTGACCTGCTTCCCTGCTACAGAACCCATTTAATTTGGTACTTGGACATGTAAATGCCTGAGTGTCTTGCTTCCTGAGATATTCCTAATTCTCTGTGCTCCTAACTAGAGAATGCAGGTTGTTCCACAGAGATCCATGCTTTGCTAGGTGGTTGTACAGCGGCTGCAGGAGGACCTGGTAAGACAGCATTTGTCTGGAACTTTATGAGGAAAAGGGAAGTATAAGCAGATGCTGGTGTAACAAAGAGGTTTCTGATGGCCAGTTGAAGGCTTTAGGGGTGTTTGTCTCTGCAGCAGGCTCTAGCAATACCTGTGCCATCAGTAGGAACAAAGCTATAAGAAAGATCATACTAATTTCTAAGTAGAAATGAAAAGCAATCGGCTGAATAAACCCAGAAAAACGCTTCAGCTTGCTCATTACCAGCCAAGACATTTCTTGCTTCTTAACCACCTATTTATGGGGACAAAATCCATTATTGAAAAGAAGTGGTGTTGAAAAGATCACCTCTTTAGCTGAAACTCCTTCTAAGCCTCATGGTGGTACAGATTTCTAAGAGCACAGTTTGGACTGAGTTATGACGAGCTTTTCTTTCTCTCCTGATCACCAGATTCTTCAAAAAGACTGTCCTAGTATTACTTATTGTTCTCTGTTTCTTTTCTCTTGTGTTTTTGAATATGATAAACTAAGTTTCACCCTTAGATAACCTTGTGTCCCTACAAAATTTTATTTAGATGTCTACATTCCTAAAAATAATACATGAATGAAGTGTTCCAAGAAGCAAACCGCAGCTTCCTGAGGTATCAGTGGCTGTAATGCAGTTTCTAGTTCAAGGATTTTGTTTTATAAGTGATATAACATTGTGGAATCTACATTCAGTATTGCTTTGCTGTGCACTGTTTGTGGGTTTTTAACCATTTTTGGGTGTAAAACATATGCCATTGAATTGACTAACATAAACAGAAGACTGCTAAGGTAGGTTTTCTGTGATATGTGTGCACACTCCTCTACTTAACAAGGTTTTTTTACTATATAATGCTTCTAGCCTGCAATCAAAACACTGCCCACAAGTTTTAGTCATATATTTTATCACTTACATAATGAAAATGCATTTACTTTTGCAGAAGATTTCAGTATATTACTCTGATTCTTGGTATGAATTGTTTTCCTGGTGTCTAAAGCCATGTTTGCTCAAGCAAACTCTTCTGAAAAGGAATCTGACTGGGATTCAGTAGTCAAATGTTTTTTGAAAATGCATCATAAATGGTAAATTATGATTTCAAGTTAATTTGTCTGGGACAAAGCCAAGCTCAATAGGTGTTATGTTCCAAAATTAGTTCAGCAACATAGGGTGGGGGGAGGTGAAGGGGGGAGTGAAATGGTAATTTGGCAATATCAAAGTACTTACTTTTCTTGACAAAGTTCTTATATTTTAATGCAATTCCATTATTTAGACAACAACCATACACTTTTCAACTACTGGCAGTAAAACTAAGGATTTAAGAGCTAAGAGTGTTACAATTGGAGGAAGTTATAATTAAGGCTTGTTTTCTTAAGGAAACAGAGAGTTCAGGCAGCTTTTCAAAGGAGATTGTAGTTGTACGTGAAGTTCTATGTAGACTATGTATTGATAAATACATGTTCTCCAGTCTCAGTCCAGTAAGTTTAGCAGTAAAGTATATCCTAAGTAATGTTTTAATTTGTGTCTCCAGATGTTGTTTCAGGTCTAAGATGATTTATCTAGTCATAATTTCTTCTGATTGTAAATCAGAATTCCTTAATTCTATATCTTTTATTGTTGACTGAGAAGGAGAGGTGGAGAACGAAGTAAAATTTAATGGATATGGTTAAGAAGCAAGCTGGTTCTAAAATATGTACAATGTTTGTATTTGCACTCAATTGCAGCCTGTCTGCTTCTAGAGAGTCAGGGAGACACGGCTACTAATGAACACAATAGCTGGAAGACTGCTAGTCGACAAATAAATGTGGGTGTACTTAAGTATTGTCAGTCAGCAGGTCATTACATACAACTCAGTCTAGACCATCTTGGAATCACTGCAGAAACCACTGGCACATAAATCCCTCTTAGTCTGATGGGCTTCCCTGGGGCAATATTTTTCAGTCGGGAAAGATGCTGTGGAGGCTGGAGCTTGGAGTGGTGATTGCGGCAGCTTCTGTGCGCTGCAGCTCTCAGTTTACCACAGCGTTCCAGGGCTCTCAGGATTTTGGCTGCTTGTTCCACTGGCTTCCCAGGCACTGTGGGGAGAGCAGACTGGTGTGTCCTGGTGCTGAGCCATGTGGGCTTCCCCTTAACCTTAAATATGCTGGAAGGGCATGAGCACCTGGGAAACCCTGTGATACCAGTTCCCAAGCGCCCGTGTTCCTGCTCTTGGTGCAATGAAATGCTCTTGTCAGATGGGCATCACCAGAACTTGGCTTTGAATTATTTGTTCCTATGTTATCCTGCACTGGAATGAAGACTGATTTTGAAACAGGAAGATCTGTAGAGTAGGGTAATATTTTCTCAACATTACTGCAAATGAGAATGACTGTTTTTGTGTCACAGGATTTTGAAGTATTAGGTAGATTCAGCTAAAGAGTTACATAGTTAGGGAACGGAATACCTTAGAAGACTTAATTTAGGAAGTCATCACACTAGTGGTGTAGAAGAATAGTGTGACATATAATATTAATCTTCTACTTTATATTATTTTTCTAATAAATTCTCCTTTTAACAGTCATTGTTGAATTGGTAGATAAATTGTTGTTTGCAGAGTCAAGCATTTGTGGTGATTTTATTTTAATTTTAGTGGAGCAGAGCTCATGTCTCCAGAATTAAGGTTTATTTTGTGAGTGAGTTAGAGTAATCAGAAAATTTTGTGTGAGTTTTTGTAAACAGATAATTTCACAGTGCTGTGAAGAGGATGTGTGATCCACACCTTAGTGTCCTGATGGACAGTGGTGGCAAATGGTATCCCTCAGGGGCCCACGCTAGGCCCAGTACTGTTCAATATCTTCAATATTGACACAGTGGGATCAAGTGCACTTTTAACAGGTCTGTGGAAGACACCAAGCTGAGCAGTGTGGGTGACATGCCTGAGGGAAGGGTTGCCATCCATATGGACTGGGACAAGCTTGAGACATGGACCCATGGGAACCTCATGAGGTTCAGCAAGGCCAAGTGCTGGTGCTGCACCTGGACTGGGACAACCCTGAGTATCAATCCAGGCTGGGGGATGAACGGATCAGAGCAGCCCTGCCCAGAAGAACTTGGGGTGCTGGTGAATGAGAGGCTGGACATGACCCAGCAATGTGCACTTGCAGCCAGAAAGCCAAACAAGTCCTGGGCTGCATCAAAAGCAGCGTGGCCAGCAAGGAAGGGATTTCTGCCCCTCTACTCTGCTTTGCTGAGATCCCACCTAGAGTGTTGCATGCAGCTCTGGGACCCCCAACATAAGAATGATCTTTGTATATAGGACAAGGGATAATGGTTTTAAACTAAAAGAGGGTAGATTTGAACTAGATATCAGAAAGAGCTTTTTTGCAACGAGAGTGGTGAAATACCAGAGCACACTGCCCAGAGAGGTTGTGGATGCCCCATCCCTGGAAACATCCAGGTTGAACAGGGATCTGAGGAATCTGTTCTAGTTGAAGATCTCCCTGCTTGTTGCAGGGGGTTGGAATTACATGGCCTTTGACTGTCCCTTGCAACCCATATTGTTTTGTGAAATTGTTCCTTCATCCTTCTGTCTTTTCATATGTGAATAATTTTTAAAAGCTGAAGTAAAATGAATGTGTTTTACAGCGCTTGCAGCAAAGCAGAGCTAAGCATAGCATCATGTTTTTGTACAGGTATATGCAGGTATATGCCACAATTATGTTTTTTCTCTCGAGCTTTGGAGATGAAGGAGGCAGTTGTTCAATGAAGACCATAGTGGAGAGTGAGGGAAAACTGTTCTTTTGGCACCTGGGATTCTTTTTCAGTTTCTAATTTTTACATTTAACCAACCCTGAAAAAGTACACAAAATGTTGAAACACAAAGTGTTAAGAATGACTTTCTAGGTCACAGGTTATGTTTTAAAGCAGACTCATGTTTTTTTGGCTCCTGATAATATTTTTGGAATTAGAAACCTGTCAGTGTTTCCATTTGGAGATAGGGAGCTATAACTGGCTATAAAAATATGTTCCCAGCCAAGGCATGCCATATGAGGTTGTTGATGAAAAGCAATTAAAGTCTGGCAGCTTTGAAATAAGAGGCACATCAACAAGATTAGGAAATCTGCTGTTTTCTGTTTGTGCTGCATTTCTAGAAGTCAGGAAATGTATGAAAATAGGTATATGGTGGTTGTTGAGGGTCTGCTTTTATGGGTCACTATGCAGAATCAGGTCTGGGTGGATGATTTTGGTTTGTCTGTGCTCTGGATGTCATTTCATAAATTAAGATCTTGATAGATATTTTAACACCTTCTATCCATTTCCTAAATCTTTTGTGCAATTGGTCCTTTTCCTTTGGTTCACCACAACTTTAAGTAGCTCCAGCACATTCTTCCAATTTACGATGTCTCCCTGACTCGCCAGCTGGACTCCACACATAGCCTTGGTGCTCCAGGAAGGAAGACTTGGCATCAAGTGAGTCTGGGGTTAATGAAAGCCTGGAGTGGGAAGTTATAAAAATCAGATGGTTATAGTAATTTTAAGGGGCTGTACTGAGTTTAATAGCTCCCTGGGGAATGGTGTATATATGAGGAGTGGAGAAGGAGAGAATGGGCATAGCAAGGTACCATTATTTATATATATTAATGTGTGTGTGTGTATATATATCCCTCATCCCTCTCCCCTTTCATTCCCTCTTTTCATGAGGTTTGATATGTTTTGGCCAGAATCCTATTCTGACCTGACTGTACTGCATCATCAAACAATCCCTACAGAAAGCTTGCAGAGAGGGGAAGCAGTTTTCAAGATTCAATTTTCTCCTCTGGATGCAGTGAAATATTTGACTCTGATAATCACACATGAGTATCTCTCTTCCATTTGCCGTGGTAATTCTAAATCATCTACTTTATCTTTTGTTATGATCAGGTGAAATTTATCTGTTTCATTTTTTGTTCAGGAAAATGTAAGATAAGTTTCTTTAAAAGGAAAATAGCCCCAAAGTTAACTTGGATTTTGGTTTGCCCCACATTCAGGGCCAGAATCACATGGGCCAATGCTCCTGCTCAGGTGGAAAGAGGTAGTGGCTGGAGGCAGGTAAAGGGTTGGCTGTAATCACAAACTTCTCGTGGCTGGCTGCCTGTAATGCCCAGCATGGAGGCAGGGGTGCAGACTCTGGAGTTCACAGCTCCAAGTGGAGGCACTGGCAGTTGCTGTTTGTACAGGACTTGATGCTCCCATCCTTGTCCCTTTGTGGAGCAGATGCCAGGTGCCTGATCTCAGTGAGATGGGCTATCAAGTCTTGTCCCATCACCCTACCTATAAAGAGATAGTGATGTTAATTTTTAGGCATAAGAGGGTGTGAAAATTAGGAGTTGCCTCATGTTAGGGTTTATGCTGTATCTTAATGATTATAATCTGCAGAAAATTAGTGTTTAAGTAACAGTGAATAGTACTATATTGAGGCATGATGATTTCAAAATAAAAAAAATAGATAATATAACCTTGGAAATATAAAAAATGTTTTATAAGACAAGATTTTCTATGGGACTGTCTTGCATTCATTCTCTGTCATTCTAGTTCCATAGTGTTAAAAATTGGTTGGTTGTCTCGTTGGCTTTGCAAGGTCAGCATTGTGACAAAAAATTCTTGTATATTTAAGAACAATGAAATAAAATTGCAACCTATATTCTGCTTTTGCTTACATCTTTTAATTATGAAGGCCACGTTTTTTGATGTAGTTGGAAAGAAAGCATAGGGAGTTCAAAACCTTTGAGGGAAATACAAGCCCGTTTTATGACATTGTTTAATTAGTTGTTTTGTAGGGCTGGTTTTGGCAGGGAGTATAAATGCATGTGTATATGTGAGCATGTACATATATGCATACACATGCTCATAACTTCAGCAAATTATTCTGGCAAGTCTTTGAGACTCAGCTGTGGAACACCAATTTGTTGTTTTAGCCATTATGTTTTGGAGCTGTACTGTGAAGAATATTCTAACTGCATAATTTACTCCATTTAAAAAAAATATTCTTGAGGTTAGGCTAGCTTCTTTTCTGTGTTTCATAGTGTCAGAAAAGCAATAAAAGCAAACAAGCAAAACCCCAGTACTATAGAGATATATATCTTGAGGTTTCATTTTTAGTAAAGTGTTCAAATAGACATTTGAATACAAATGTGTTTAATGATGTTTTTGCAGAGGCAAAAAATGTGTTATGACTTCCTAAAAATATATCTGGTGGTAGAGATGAAAATGTTCTTATGATTCTCAGCTGCAGCCTTATAATCTTAGAAAATCTTAGAAACTAAAAACTCAGTTAAGTCTGAGCTACAAAGTGAGAAATTTATTTAAATATATTGCTTTCTTCCTATGAAATAATAGTGAAGAAAACAGGTTTATTAGGGGTCATTTGAGTGCACTCTCCTTCCCAGTACATGAGCTTTCATTTCATATGCAATGAAGTAATTTGTTCTGAGTCATTTTGACTTCTCATTTTAGAGCCCAGATGTACCCACATGAAGGATTTTTTAATTACAAATAGTTTTCTGAATGAAGAACCTTAATTTTTTTTTTTTAGGTCTTAATGTGGGACTTCAGACAAATAAATAGGAGAGCATATTTAGTACTATTAATTTTTAGGCTTCTCTTGTTAAATAACAATGTGGCTAGGATTTTTTTTACTCAGGCGTTGTTATTTGGACTCTCCACAGGCTTTCTTGAGTGAGAGTTTTTGCCTATCTTTACAGAAAACTCATATCATCTGCTTTCACTGGGAAGAGAATTTTTCTTTCTTCCAGTTAATTACTTTGAGTCAGAATGTCTTGTAATGGAGTCGTACTCATGAGCAGGTTGAGTTAAAGACCATAGCTGCACCACGGCTGTTCTACACCATCCTTTCTTTCTGGAAAACGACCAGCAAACATTTATCATTCAGAAAACTGTACTGGGTCTTACAAATGGAGCATTCCTGACTACTATTGTCTTAGTTGAAATGAATGGAGTCTGTTCATGTACAGCAATCTTGAAACAAATACTGTTGGAATATTTATTTAGCTGATAAGTTTTCAGTGCCTCATTAAATTTTTTTCTGCATTTTTCAATAGCTGTTTATTTCAGTGGCTTACGTAATTTTTTACATCTGGTGGTCTCTAGAATGAAATGTTTTGAGAACTGATAGAAGAACTTTGGAGGATTAATTTATCTTTTATTAAATGCTCCAGAAATGAAATTGTTCTATTTTTGATATATTGAACTCTTCTCTCTCTCTCCTTTTAAAATAAGATATAAGCCCATGTAACTTCTTACTTTAAGTCGCTGACTGTCTTTCCATTCAGAGATAGTGAAGTTCTATTATTTGACTTTTAAAAAAGAGGGAAGAGTAAGAAAAGCTAAAGTTATTCACCCAAGTCATAAAAACAGCTATGCCCAAATTATTGCTTGAACTTAGGTGTGTCTTATCCTAAGATGAAGGCTCACTGAGCTAGTTCATTCCTCCTCTCAGAGGTACAGCCTTTGTAATAAAAGGGGATAAAAAATAAAGTGATTTATTTATCATATTGTAATTTGTTTTGTCATGACCAGGAAGGACTGTTCCTAAAATACATTGACAAGTATTATTACCTTTTACTTGAATGCATGCAGACTAAAGATTCAAACTGGCACAAAGCACTTCAAGTCAAAGGTTACATAACTATGTGTCACTGACTGTGACCAAGGAGCCACAAACCACTTCTGGTCCTTGGAAAAGTGAGAATTAACTAAGTGAAAATTGCCCAGATAGTCCCAGCTAGTAAACCATGTCACATGCTGCAAGTCTGAGCTGATTTGATGGAAGAAAATTCTTTTCTGTATGTAATCTGATAACTAGCTTGACTCTGAGTATGTTGGAGATATATATTAATTAGACATGAGTTTTTATCTAGCATATTATTTCCTCCTCATTATGGTCAGTCTCTGATCATTCAGAGGAAGAAAAATAATTTTTGTTCGTTCTTGGGAAGCTGTATCTGCTTGATGCTTGTTGAAGTGGGTAACCTTTCAAGGTTATTGGCTGTGCCCTGAAGTACAAGACTATGTGTAATTTATAAACTAATGTGTCTGCTTTTTTCAAGAATTATATCTGTGGGGAATTTTTAGCAGGCAATTGGCCAGTAGTGGATATTGTCTTGTTATTTCCTGAACTTCATGTCATTTGAGCTGAGCTGCATTGCTACCTAAAGGTCTTTTCCTCAGGTAGGCAATTTTTGTCTGTTAAGATGACTCGCCTTGTGTGGGAAAGGTACTTTCAGCTGTGAAGATACCCTTTTTGTTACCTTATTTGCAGCTACAACACATCTAAAATGCTTTGTTTCTTTTTCATTCATTGATACTTGTCTCCCTCCATGGGAACTCCTGTGTAAAGGAATATACCTGGACATCCAGAAAACTTTGCATATCCTCATGTGCTATGTTATCTATTCCTCCTCCATCAAAATCTCTTTCACATCATGTAGCTCAAGCTACCTCCTTCTTCAGGCAGGATCTGATACTTCACATGCAGGTTGTAGGACCACAGGGTGAGTCCTGTGAAAGAGACCTCTCTGGCAGGACTTTGGACTTCATCAATCTCCTGCTCAAAGCAGGGTCAGGTGTGATGGCAGGCCAGGTTAATTGGGCTTTATCTATTTCGGGCTTGAAATGGCTGTGCCTTCGTTAAACTGTTCAGAAGTGTTGTGACACCACTTGGAGTCCTGCACTTACTCAAACTGAGCAGCTCTTGGAATAATCACAGCATCCACATTACTTTGAATCTCATTCCTGGGCAAGGATAAGACAGTATTTTCTCTTTGCCTAGTGCTTCAGGAAAATTTTGACAAAAATTCGCCTTGAGTTGTAATTAATTCAGGCCAAGACATCATGGAAACTTAAGTGCTATCAGTTTTCTAGTGCAAACATAATCATTATCTACTCCTTGCCAGCTGCTGTACTGAGGAAATGCAGTGCTGCATCTACACAGTACCCAACTCCGTTTCTCTTCAGACAAATCATATGTACCAGGAAACTACTGGCTTAGTCCTCCACAATATTTTGAGGAGCAATTTTCTTCTGTGTGGTCAGAGCATCATTCTCAATTTCTGATGCCTAGACTGAAGCCATGGTGCCCTGCATCAGGCTTGGACATCTGGCAAATCTACTTCTACAGGCCCTTACTGAAGCTTAGGTCAGAGCTAGCTTTGCTCAGTGTTAAGAGCTGTGCAACATTCCTTCTGCAAAATTTCTTATACTGTGAATATAACCTTACATGCATTTTAAAGTTCCCTACTTAGTTACTTATATCTAAGGATATTAAATCTTCCAGACTATTAACAGCTATCTAGACCTTGAATTTCTTCCTTCCAAGAGTGTTCACTGCTGTATAATCTGGAGAACTAAGACAAATTCTTCACTGTTACAAATTTACAAAAGCATTTTTTTGTTTCCTTTGTAATTTTTTTATGTGCCAGTTCTATTGAACAATAAAATGTGACACTATCAATAGTTAAGGTGTGGTCATTAGTTTACTGGTACTAATATAACTGCAAATAACTACTTAGTCTTTGCTTCTGTTATTTCTGCTGAAATTTCTGTATGAGTCCAGATATGGTATCTATGACTTTTAAAATATATTTCATTTCATCTTTCGAGAAGTGAAAAGAAAGACTTCGCTTAAACTTCTCTAACTGCATTTTTTTCCTGTTCATCAGTCTTTTTTACCTTTTTAGGAATTTTTCGGTAAAAGTATGAAAAGGTAAAGTGAAATATCACCCATCATGCATAAAGTCTTCTTGTATGTCATTGTACTTTTTAAACAGAGTGTTCTGGATCTTCACATCTATGGCTTCTGTTCTGCCAATAATGTTTTGTCTTCTGTGGTTTGGGTGGATCTGGATTTGGAACTGTGTTTTTATTGGAATGCCTCTACATTGGATCCCTGCAGTTTTCAGTGCTTGGAAAAGTTATGACTTACAATGGAAAACAAAGTAAACTCACCATCAAAGGGGAAAAA
The DNA here is from genome assembly GCF_050655825.1 of Lonchura striata. Classification (NCBI taxonomy): domain Eukaryota; kingdom Metazoa; phylum Chordata; class Aves; order Passeriformes; family Estrildidae; genus Lonchura; species Lonchura striata. The sequence goes on along the minus strand of NC_140704.1, from coordinate 139,057,421 downwards.
TTAAATCTCTGTTTATTCACCTGCATGCTAAGATGAATCTTATTGACAGCAGCCTAGCTGAAATATTCTAGATATTAAAATTCTTGGGAAAAAATGATTTTTTAAAAGATTACTGGGACTTTGTTTCAATAGGATTTGTGTCCCAGATGTTGATTTCCACCAGCAATATGCTGGATGAAATTTGTGTTGAATGTGCCTATCAGATAGTGGCACAGAATGTGCGGGAAAAATGCATTACTATGCAATTTTGTAGTTAGGGAATAGGCTATGACAGCCTCTGCATTTATGGGAGACTATAGCATGGGGATTTGAAATGGAAAAGTCTGAGAATGGTGTCCAAGTAACTTTTAAATATATATAACGGGTTGGTCCGAGGTATAGTAAGTCTAACTTCTAGACTTCTTCTAGTTTCCAGAAGAAGCATAACTATTTTTCTGTATTAGAAATGTAACTACTGACCTTGGTTTGAGCATCTGCTCATGCTTCCCAATGAAATTTATTTTCAATGGAAGGCAAATAAAACACCCACTTGAAATAAGCTGGGGAACATGGTAGTTTTCATGTACTGTCCCCCCTGCATATCTCTTCCCACATACAAAGCCTAGAAAGAGCTCCTGTGCCTCATATATGTGTAAGACATAGTAGATTAGATGTAAGTGGAAAATAAATAAAGCCTCAGCTGAGGAATGTGATTTTTCAAAACCCTGTGTTTGGAAGAACACAGCAATTGGTTTTGAAAACCCACCATTTCTGCTGTAGCTGGTCCAAGGTCAGCTCTGTGCAGGCTCCCTGTCTGAGCAGCCAGGCTCTTTGGTAGACACACACTGTGCAGCAGGGCTGCCACTGGTGAGTGACTGCGTGGTGGCCTGATGGAAGGGAGCTCTGGCTGGCCCTGCACTGAAACCAGCCTGCTGGCCTAGTGTCCTGTGAAAAGAGATTTCCTCAACCCTTAGTGTGGGGAGATTTCCTTGACCCTTAGTATTTCATTTGTCTGTCAGTGTTGCAGGAAAGCTGAGGCCCTTGTGCCCAGCCAGTCTGCCAGTGTCCATTACAGGAGCCTTCACTGAAAGCCCTGGATCAGAGGGTGGTGGGACTGGCTGAGCCAGGGACACACCAGCAGCATAAAGGAGACTCCTCACTGGATCTTCCCATTTGGAGTGTGTTACCTGCTGCCAGTGACTGCTTGTGCCCATGAAAGATTCAACACTAACAGTTTACAGAATAACACTCTTTAACAATATAAAATTGTGACAGATTAAGGTTCAAGAATTGCCAGTGATAGTATCTGACTGCAAAAATGTATTCAAAGCAATATTGCTAATCCCCAGTAAAAGTATTCAGTGTGCATAGAGTATGGTTCTTACCAAATAGGTAACCCTATTTGGTAAGAACCCTGTCGGGGGGAAAACAGGTTCAGCCCATTGACTTCTCCCAGCAGTTGAAATGGAGTCTTCCCTAGTGTTTCCCCGTTCTCAGCTTACTGTTTCTTTATGTTTAGGTGGAGCTTGAGTGGCTCTAGTCATACATACCTTTGTTACTGAGTGGTGTAAAATTATCTTGCTTTGCTCTTAAAAATACAATTTAAAAAATATAGCACACATGTTTAGTGAGGGGTGATCATATCTTGGAGTAGGGTAACTTTGGATGGAGATTAACATTATAATTAGGCTACAATGAACAGAGTTCATCCACAGAGAGCAATTTCCCGACACTTGCTGACTCAGCAGCTGGACACCTTCTCCTGTCTCCCCTGGTTGACAGGCACTGTGTAGTTTATCAGCTGCAAAGTACCACTGAGTTCCCCTTCCTCCAAGGATTTCTACAGAGCCTGGCTGTGGTGTCTCCACTCCTCTCCACCATCCCTCTTGGCTGCAGATCATGTGTATGGGGAGTCATTGTGAAGCATCCAGGGAGCAGCAGCTATATTTTACCCTGTAATTTCCACAGCGTTACATTTTATGTTAGAGTGTGAATGTAATTTCTCAGTTTCCACTTATTTTACCCCCAGCCCTCTTTCCACTAAGACAGAAGAGCCCTGTCATTGCATGAAAACATTTCAGAGAGAGCGGAACATTGGGGTAGATCTGAGAGGTAGAGCAGACTGGCTGTCTGGCCTCTGTCTTATCACTTGATTTGTATAGTCTTCATCAGATATAAATAACCTGTGCTGTGGCCAAAGTCAGTGATTGTGATGCTCTTACTCTCTGTCTGAATTGCTGGGGTTTGAGGAAGAATGGCAGCTTCTCTTTAAGGATTGGTTTTGGGGGATTTCTACATTTACTCAATAGACATGGACAAAGGAGGAAGTAATTAATATAAAATCTAAATAGCAACATTTGAAATTATTCTTCAAAAGTACTGCTTGTTAAAAGTCTTGAGTTTTATGATTAGAATTTCTCAAGGTTACTATACATGAAGCTACTGACATTTCATCACATCATATGGGACTTATAAAGTATCCTAAAACCCAATGGAAGTTTATGCAAAGCTTATATCATGAATATTTTTACAGAGACTGAAGATGCCATAAAAGAAAAAGACTTTTGAGATATGGAGTAGACAAAACTGCCCAGAGCTGTGTAAATAGTATGCAATTGGCAGATATTGTCTATGCTTCAGTACTGTTAGACCTATAGGGTTTCTAAAAAAGCATCAATCAACTCATAAGGAGATGAAACAGTGGTCATCTTGGAAGGACTCTTCTCAGTGTGATGAAAACTGAAGCAGCCACTTTACAAATCAGCAACTTTAGCTGATTAAAAGAAGCAGTTGGTTTATTTGTTGGAGTAATGGAATTTTGTACCATATCTGAAATGGAATGGCCAATAAATTAAAACTCCGAAATGGAATTGGCAACATATACATGAATGTGCATCATGTAAGACTTGAATACCAAATGAGTACTTGGTGGGGGATGGGGGCCGAACTAGGCTTCAAAAGAAATGACCTGTGAGTGGTATTTGTGAATTGGTTGGTAAGGCTTGGTTGTTGTGTGGTTTCTTTTTTTCTCTGGACAGATTCTTTAGCTGTCCTGTTTGCATGAGTGCAGTGGACCAGGACTTTTTAAGTTTAATTTATTTTAGCTTTTTTTTTGTCTTTAGTATACTCTATGGTTGTGATATGTGGACCTTTTATCACCAATATTTCAAGTGTGTGTGTTGTTTTACTCTCAGTTGTAACAGGAAGACCTAGAAAAAAACTGGTGAATTTGTGAACAGAAAGTGTCAGTAAAAGCTAACACTTCCTAGGACATTGCAACAGGGAGTATGACACTTTAGCTGTCTATTTCTGTAGTTGTTTTTAGGAAGGCAGGTGATAGGGTGATGTTTGTGCCTGGAACAGATGTCCTGTATTTTTTTTTCCATCCTGTAGTCAGAATGAACTTCCCATGGATAAAATGTAAATTGTTGACAGCTCTGGATTTCCCTACTGGAAAGACAAGTACCATTAGTGAGGAAACACTGGGGAAATGCAAGAGGCCTGATCAACCTGCTCCATTTTCAGGGGAAGAGAAAATGTCTAGAACTAAACAGAGAGAAATTGTGGAGGAGAAAAAGGAAGCAGCATTCCGTAGAGTTAAGGCAAATGAGGATTAGTAGGCTGAACAGCGAACAGAAGAGGACAAAAAGAGATAAATGTTTCCAGATGACAATAGGTATCCAGAAAGTGAACTATGATAGATACTTTTAAAAGCTCCAGATGGTCAAAAGAAGAAAGATGGCTGAGATACCTGTGTTAGTAGCAGTTCATCCCAGCTGGAAAGAAAATCAGAAATGTTCTCAAAATATCTAAGTAGCCAAGCATCCTGAAACCAACATACATGTCATTTTATTGGTAGACTTCTGAACTTGGTAGTTGGTATGCAGTGGTGCTAATGCCTAGAGTCAGTAAATATTGCAAAATATCTCAACATGTAGGTGAGTGGTGAAGGCCTGGTGCCCTGAGAAGGAACACTGGGTGATCTCCTGTATAAAAAAAAGTGGCTGCATCCTACCCAGAACAACATGGTACCTGGGAAATGGCATTTTCGTGGTCAAAAAAAATTACATAATACATGAATGTTTCAGGAGAGTAAAATCTAGGAAAAGTAGAGAAGATATATCACTTCTCTATTTGGCATTGGTACAGTTGCTTTTCCAATGTTGAGCTTTTTTTGAGTATCCATAAGCCTGTTGATAAAATTGTAAGGGATTGATCAAAGGACTGGATACTTTGCCTTGCGGTGAGACATTCTGGAATCTTGCTCTGTTTATCTTACCCATGAGAAAGCTTGGATTTGACATGATCAGAGGATATGCATTGAGAAAAAAAAGCGTTGAAAAACTGTTAACAAACTGGCAGGCAAAGATATAAAAAGGTCCAGTGGTTGGTCCTTGAAGTTCAAAATTCCACTGCACATTTTCAAGAGTGTGAGTGACTAGCCCCTATGATATCTTAACAAAGGTTGTGGTGGTTTTGTTACCACTGACAATTTAAAAATTAAGATTGAATGGTTTCTTAAATTATATGTTTCAGTAAAGCAAAAGTTCTGTGGCTTCTTTGTACAGGGCATTGGCCTAATTGTTCATAAAAATCCCCTTTGACCTTGAATTTTTAAATTCTCTTAAAAGATAATTACTAGAAACAAGCTAGTCTTTCTTTTTTTTGTTAATTGAAGTTTTCTCCCTAAAACTTACTTTTGCTTTTACAGTGTTCTAATGAAAAATAGGTATTTTTAATGGCCAGCTTCTGTTCATACCCAGTCAGATGTTTTTAAGCTGTAGTGGACTTGCAGTGTTACAGTCTCAATGGCTTGATATATTATGTAGTATTGGTTTATCTATAAGGCTGCATTTTTTGTTCAATTCCTTGGCACCCCTGAAGAAATAAGCTAAGCACAAATGTATTTCATTGAGATATGTATGGGATGTCTTCAAAGCATTAATTGAATTCAGGATTATGAAATCTTCTGCTTTGCAGTAAGTGCAGCTTGTAGTGGTCTTTTAGTTCCTCACCTCCTCTGAATCCCATCTGCACATCTCGTGTTTACAGTGGTGTCTTGGAGACATTTCTGCTAGATCTGTACTGAAATCCATTTACCAGCATTCCTGTGGCTGCAATCTCAGTTAGGGTGAGAGTGTCATTAAGCTGGCCATTGTATCAGCAAGCTCAGTTTCTGACTTCAGAGAGCTCAAAAGACCAAAGGCTGCTGAAGAGAGACGCAGCAACCAGATAGCGAGTGATACTAGGGACATAGTGAGCATGTTAGCCTGGCTGTCTAAGGAAATGTTGTTTAGGGAGCAACTTTACAGCTTGTTTCTCTGCCAGGATCTCCTCTTTCTCCAACTGGTTTTGGATTCATTTGTCTATTTCAGTCTGGTTTTTACAGAAGCATAAAAATTAACCAGGTTTTTGTGGTGAGCTGAAGCACCAGGTTCAAAAGAGCTTTGTAACACCCAACAAATGGGTATCCAAGAAAGACACAAATTAGAAGCAGTTGTACTATGGACTGCAGGACAGTAAGATCACAGAAAATCAAATGTTTTAAGGTCTCTTGCTTACAGAACAACTTGTATTCTTGTGGGGAACAGGCTAGACTCATTTTGATTCTCTTGTGATTTCAAATAGTCATAACAACTCACTTAAAACTGCTTCAGCAATGTGGATTAAATACATTTGATCTAGACAAGAGTTAAAGTAATTAGCTGATATTTGATTTTACTTGATATGGATCCAAACCATGAAACTTTGAACACCCTTGGGGTTCAGAAGTGTTTCATTCAGTGTTTGGGTACTAGTCTGTGTTCTCAAGTAACCTTTTGAAACTTGGCAAATTTAATACCAGATTTAAAATAAAGACACCACATAGGGAATCAAGTCTGTAAGTGTTTTTTCTTTAACTGCAGAGGTGCTCTGGATTATCGCTGTAGAAGCAGAAGGAATACAAAACATGTTACCTGTATTAAGGTATGTGCTTGTGTTTATGTGCAGTGTTCACACTAGTGTGCATTACAGTCCTAATAGAGAACCCAAGGCAATCGTGCTTTGAGAGCCAGAGGATGGTGCTAACTTACAGCATGTGTGCATTTTCAGTTTTGTGATGTGATGACAGCAGCACTCTGACAGTGGTTAACATTTGTGGGCCTTGTGGAAGGAGCAAAGTCTTCATGAGGGATTTGGCTGGAAGAGACCTGCCTGCCTGGCACACAGAGATGAGGAGGGTGTTCCTGCCAGGGTTGAAATAAGGATGAGTAACATGATGTTTTACATTGCATGTGATGCACTCAGTAATCTGGAATGTGATAGGCCTTGTTTTATAAGCTTTTTATTTTTTATTGCAAATGAATTTAGTGGGGGAAAAATAAGTAATGAAAAAATTAAAAAGGAAGTTTTCTGTTGAATGTTTCTGTTGAAGGCGGAGGCGTTTGCTTCCTCTTCAAAGAGCAATTATATGTGAACTGGAAAAGCTGTGTATGATAACAATACATCCAATTTGCTATGCTAAGAAACTGAGATGGGAAGGGAAGACTTTGAGGCAAGGAGGATTTTATAGGATTAAATTATGGCCTATGTATACAGGGCCAAAAGATGCACAGTTAAGTGGGTGGGTATTTTCAAGATGTCATCCTTACATGATCCCAAAACCAGTGCTATGGTATTTGATTTGTGAATGTGTATGTTCATTGTCCAAGTAATTTCTTAGCAGATGATATCACAATTTTCCCTGGCTCTGGAAGAAATTGAAATAATGGAAAGGTCTCAGAATTGAGACCTTCCCGTGAAGCTCTGAAAAGAAAACAAGCAACAACAATGTGGAAGGAGATCAGTTTGGTGGTACACATTTTTCAGTAATTTACTATATGCAAATTACCCAGAAGTTATTCAGTTTAATACCTAAGCAGCACAGTTGTAAGTTTTCAGATTCTTTCACAAAGTTTGCTCTTTGTGAAAAAACATATTATCATATTCAAATCTTCCCCTTACCATTAGAATTCTTCAGTGGTTGTTAATTTCTTCATGTGCTAAAAAAAGAATAAAGCTAGGAGACCAACAGGGAAATTAATCAATATGTGACTGTTAATTAAGTGATGATTTTGAACACTGTCCAAAGTCAATGTGTGAATTAAATAATTTTTAATTTAAGTAACAATAAATATTATATATCTGAGGATTTCAGAGCAGTTTACAAGTTCTGAATCTCAGAACATTTCTATAAGAAGTTAAAAATTACAGCTATAGAAATAAAAAAAAAAAAAAATTAAGGCTGCTCAGGAGATAAAGAAGGAGGAGAGTCCAGGTATCATGGCTTGGGAAATCTATAAAATCTACACTTAATATATTACCAAACTTTTTAATATATCTTGAGTTGACTTTAATCTGTGAAAGATGTGCCATCCATTTCCTGAACAAATAATAGCATAGGAAGATAATTTATGCTCTTAGCTCCTTTTCTATGGAGCTGAAGCCAAGAGAAGTCATCATAATTAAATTTGCTTAAAAAAAGAAATGGTTATCAATGGTTATCAAATATGGCTTGCTAGAAATAGACAGAAAAGGTGCTTGGGAAGAGTAACATGTGGCAGTGATAAAAGAAAGATGGGCAGTAGAGTTGGACAGTAGAGTCAAACTCTACAGACACGTTTTGTGGCAAAGAAGTCAGAATTTTCATGGAGATCCATGAAAGAAGATGGCAAAGAAATCTACATGTATCCAAAGCCTAATTCTTGCTCCACAAGTTCATAGAATTGTTTAAGTTGAAAAAGACCTTTAAGATCATTGAATACAGCCATTAACCCAGCATTGCCAACCACCACTAAACCATGTCCCTAATCACTGCATCTACACATTTTTTTTAATAACTCCAGGGATGGTGATTCAACCACTTCCCCGGGGATTCCTTTCCAAGGCTTGACAACCCTTTCCATGGAAAAAGTTTTCCTAATATCTAGTCTAAACTTTCCTGGCACAGCTTGAGGCCATTTTCTCTCATCATATTGCTTGTTACTTGGGAGAAAAGACCGAACTCCACCTTGCTAGATCTTTCTTTCAGGTATTTGTAGAGAATTATATGCTCCCTGACCTTCCTTTTCTCCAGGCTAAACAACCCCAGCTCCCTCAGCAGCTCCTCATAGAACTTGTGCTCCAGACCCTTCACCAGCAACACAGCCCTTCTCTGAACATGCTCCAGCTCCTCAGCGTCTTTCTTGTAATAGGAAAGACACTGAGGAGCTGGAGCATGTCCAGAGAAGGGCTAATGTGCCTAAAAGCCAACAGCAGTTTTGAGTTGTGGCCTCAGCAGTGCCCAGTACTGAGGTACAATCACTGCCCTGGTCCTGCTGGCCACACTATTTGTGGCACAGACCAAGATGTCACTGGCCTTCTTGGCCACCTGGGCACAGGCTGGCTCGTGTTCAGCCACTGGGCAGCCTTCCAGCCACTCTTTCCCCAGCCTTTAGAATTTCATGGGGTTGCACCTGTGACCCAACTGCAGGACCCAGCACTTGACCTCACTGAAATTTGTACTCTCAGCCTTAGATCCAGCCTGTCCAGATCCCTCTGCAGAGCCTTCCTACTCTCCAGCAGCTCAGTGCTCCTGCCCAGCTTATGTCACCTCTAAGCTGACAGAGGGCATCCTCTGTCCCCTCGCCTGGATCACTGATAAAGACATTAAACACAACTGGCCCCAGCACTCAGCCCTGGAAAGCACAACTGTTCAGCAATTGGCCTGGCCCTAAATCAAAATCCTATCTATTATTTCAGCTGTTCTGAACTATAAAAGACACTCTGAGTAATGAATCCTTGCTTTTGTTTTATTCAACTCTTTTGTTAAAAGACAAAATTATTTCTTAGAATAGACTGGAGGTAAAGATTTACGGAGAGTGACATCCAGGGAGACTAAAAGAGAAGTCAGAAATCTACAGGATTGCCCACTATGTGTTAAGCAACAATTGCTTTTGTGTACATGGTCACACATTATTTGATGTGGTTACAGTAAGGCAATCCCTGCCCACAGTGAGAGGAGGGATGCATCCATGCCTAGTTTATAATTTGTTTGTTTGTCTTGTATGTCTTTGAAGAAGTGAATAGGGAATGAAAATAGTTACGAGATGAAGTGTAGGAAAAGTTATATCTCAAGTCTTTTAGGCAACAGGAGGTGGGAATTGTTTTAGGAGTGTAAGGATGTTGGTCTGTTAGGGTGTCTCATTACAAAAGGGTTAATAGAGTCCTGAAGAATCATACATATACTATGAAGGGTAAGGATTCTTTTCCCTTCAAGAGGATCTCACCTAGTGAGACTGGTACTGGTTCCAGCACTCAGAAAGTGTTCCACTGACTGAGCTGTTTCACACCAGATTGCTCCACTTCTTGTCCTGCCTGCCACCCACTAGGATTATTTGTACAAGATTGGAGTTGAATCCTGTCATGGTGAATGTAGTGACTCCTGTGTGGGGGATGGGAGCAGAGAGGGAATTAGAATGTGGTGTACAGATGTGTGAGGGTGAGAGTAAAGCTTATCAGCTACTGGTTCCAGAGGGTGGTGGGCTTTGCCTTGTTTTATTTTCCCTGACTCTGGTGGTGAAGTCATCAGTTGAACAATCTTAATTATCAAGTCATAAAGTCATACAAGGTAAAAGTACTACATCACTACATAAGGGTGTGAATAATTTTAAATATTTAAAAATATAACAATTAAACATAGGCCTTTTTGATAAGCTGCTCCCTGGGTGGCTTCTATTAAAAACCTCTTGAGACCCTAAAGACACTTCCCTTGTTGCATAATATTTTTTTTGTTTTTGGTAAACCAGGTTTGAACTGGCAAATTTCTGTGAAGTTCTGTAGCCAATTTAATATTTAAAACAGACCTGCAAAGTTGTGCTGGTTTCAGGAATGTCTTGAGTCTTCCTCCCTCTGCTAACCTACTGTGCTGACCCAGCACCTGAGAAGGACATGACAGCCCGTGGGGACAAAGGAGCATTCTGCAACTCTGCAGAAATGCAGGATAATAAAAGCTTGTAAGAACAAAGAGTGATGTGGCTGAAGTTTGTGTTGCAGTTATCAGCCAAGCAATTTAAAAGAAAAAAGAAAATAATCCAACAAAATCAGAGCATGGACTTTGAATGCACAGCAGCTGGTGACCTAAAATGGTAACCTGCACTAACTGTGCTCCTTTGGTAATAACATATGGTTTTCATCCTAGAGAAGAAGATGCTTAAGTCAATATATCGAAGGATGGATCGCAGACCGAAGTTGTCCCCACCTCAAACTTGTGATACCCTGATAGACCCAAGGACTACTTCTCTTTTCTTGAAAAATTTGTCTTTATACTCAGGTCAAGAAGATTCTGCAAGAAGACAGCTGTTCTAGGACCCTGAGAGCGAGGGGACTGCACACATTGCTAGTGCTGTACCTGCTCTGCAGAGGCTTCTGTACTCTGAATATTGCTCGCTTCACAAATCAAAAATTGCATTAGTGGTGCTGCTCAATTTCCATGGGCATGTCATTCCATGTGCATATATCAGGGTGTTGAAGTTCTTATATTTTGTTGCTGTTGTGTGCTTATGTCTCCAGCTTTAACTTGGAATCCAGCATTGCATTTTTATCTAACTTTATACTGTGAGCTTTACAAAGCTTCATCTCTCCTTGCCTGTGCTTGTATTTTAAATATGTGTAAAATCATTAAACTGCCCTACATACAATTAAAAATGTAGAGATTGCATTTCTTTTTATTCAGTGCGAGTGCAGATGTCTGAAAGTGAGTTCTGAAGTGAGGGTTTCAGAACCCTCCTTTCAAAACTTTCTGTAGTCATGCAAAAGATGAGTAACACTTTAGAGAATAGAGGACCTCCAGCCAAAATACTTTCCAAATGACCTTAAAGTGTAATTTATATTTTTATTTTGCAGCTAACTATGGGCCAAATCCAATTTGCAAAGGTTGCTTATCTTGTTCAAAGGATAATGGGTGCATCAGATGCCAGCACAAGTTATTCTTCTTCCTGCGGAGAGAGGGGATGAGGCAGTACGGGGAGTGCCTGCACTCCTGCCCCTCGGGGTACTACGGGCTGCGGACACCAGACATGAACAGATGCTCACGTGAGTTATTTCTTCAACCCTTACTCTCACTTGTGTCAGAAGGCCATAATTCATGGTTGGTTTTTAAGATGATAATCTTGTGAAATGCAGTTGTATTTTCACAAATGTCTCAAGATCATCTGAAAACTTCTTTGCTAAGGGAAGTCCCAGCTCATTCTGAGATATATAACATTCAGCAGATTAACTAGTTGATGAATCGACCTATTTTTTATTGTTATTATTATTAGTTTAATTAGAAGGGTAATTTAGGGAAAAATATACAGTTTCACTCAGATACTCCTAGTTTTAAGAAACAAATTCCCGCTATCTGAAAAGAAAAAGGATTCAGAATGAATTGAGCATGTAGGTACAAGTCAGTATAAACACTGGGTGGGCTTCTTGTCATATTTTTTCTTCCCACACAAATTTCAGGTGACCAGACACCTCACGCCAGACATGCTTTAATATGTAAGTGTTGCTAATTTAATAAAACAGATGTACTATTAAAACAAACAAACAACCTTTCACTTTTAGTGAAACATTTTATTTGGAAATTTACAACCTGCTAATGTGCAACAAGATTCCCTGTTTGCATGTTTCTGCCTAGAAGCACAACTGTTTAAATCCACAACTGCTCTGGTATCTCACATTATTTCACCTCTGTCTGGCAGTTGTGCTGATTTGTATTGATTTTTCCATATGCTCATATGGGGAGTATTACCATATGGATTATTAATCACTGCTGTTACCTCTTATTCCTATTTAGGGAGAGAATGTTTTTGTCGTAGTCTAGCCAGAATCAGGTCACCTGACATAAGAACCTGAAGTGAGAAATAGCTTTTCTTTCTTTCCTGCAATAATCAAGTGTCTGTTAAATGCGTGGCACCCTTCCCCTTGTGCTGTGCCATGTCATTGGGAGCACAGAGTTGTGAGAAAGCGTGTGCTGGTTTTCACATCACACATAATCCTGAGCCTCACATGAGGTCACTCAGTGGCAGTCTGGCTGGATGAGGAGCACTTATGGCCATGCTTGGATCTGTCCCAAGCTATCCCACCTCTTTCTCCACATTCCCTGCGTGGGCTCCATGGATATAGTATTCCCAACTGCTGTGTAATATTGCAGAGTGCTGCCTAATCTGTACCAGGTGCTTAAGTTTTGATAAAATATTCAATGAGACAGTATATGGTTCATGTATCCATTCTGTAAAGGAATTTAGAATCTTGGCCTTAATCTTTATAACACATTTGTGAATTCAACAACCTCCGTACTTGACATCTTTCAAAACTCGGCTGTAAATACTTTCCCATGTAAAAATATTTTTGAATATATTTATATATTTAGGAAATTGATTGATATTTCTATTAGCTTGTACTGTGCTTGTGAGAAAGGCAAAATAGTGTGTATTGGGAGTATTGTTTACTTTCTTGAAAATAAAAAAAATAGAAAAGTTAATTGCAGAAGGTTGAGGGTGAATTCAAAGTAATTTTTTTTTTGTTTTACCACTTATGGAAAGTGTCCTTTTCCCTTGAATAACAGGATTGATTTTGAGAAACATAAATACAAGTTCTGTCTAACCCATACTGGCATGTGTTGGGAACTTGATGTTTGTCTCACCCTCATGTCTTTGACAGTCTCCTCCTGTGAGAATAATGATGCATTTGTGGACCAATCTTGGTTCCCCTCTGAAGATTTTTGTACTGTATACTTTTATGTTAGTGTAACTGCTAACTGGTGTATTTATACATCACTTCTCTTTTGTTTTCTTGGTTTGGTGAGCTGGGTTTGTACATATGAAGCATTGTGGACATACAGACATTTTGTTGATTGAAGTTGAGTTGAAATAGACATCCTTAAAAATGGAATAGGTTTCTTCCTACTTGCTCTTCTTAGGTATGCTTACAGATTTCATTGCTCAGATAGTAATATCTCAGCTAAAAATAATCAAAAAATTTGGCTATGTTAAAATCCTTACGGGAGTTAAAGGGCTTGAATTACATAAACTGAAATAATTTCTGCCCTAAAAATGTCTTCATAGGCACAAAAGCTTTTTAATTTTTTTTTTACTGAAACACTTTCCCATTTTTGTTAGAGAAGCTATAGAACATATTTTTATAGAAAATGTCTTGATTTTAAAACCCAAACCTAGTCAGTGCCAAATGTAACACAGTAAATACCACAGCCAAGTGCAGCAGCTCTAACATGATGAGAATTTTGGATTTGAAGACAAAGTTTCTTTTCTACATGTAAGCAGTATGTGTTCTTAGAATTTGCTAAGTGGTTCTAGACTATTTTTCTAGTAGCAGTGAATCATGAAATTTGAGACTGCTTGTCTTTAGAAATCAGTGCAGTTTCCTGCTGGATATGATGTCCACCTTGGACACTGCAGTTTTGCCTTGCGATTCATTAATGTAGGAAAGTTATTTTGCAGGATCACTGTGTAGAAATTGACCAGGATCTTATTCTTTAGGGACTGGCTCAACCTTTGTGAAAAAGAAATTATTATTCTAATGAATTTCCTCTAACCATAAGTGTGGACAAGAAGCCCACTTTGTGCTGCTTATATAAACTGGAGTTTTAAAAGCCCCTTTGAAAAATGCTGGACGCAGGAGTTGGTAGCATTCAGGTTATGAGTGTTTGTGTCTAAATAGAGCTAGGAGAAGTTATCTTTGTCAGGGCAAGGCTTCAAACTGATGCTCACATTCTTTTTAACCAAGCAAAGGCCAACACCACTGGAAATATACATTTTTCTTTTCATTCAATCTGCCTAATTTTTTGCCCAATGCCACAAGAAATCTGATCTGAAATGATCAGATTTGAAATGATCTCATATTTCCCTAATTGCTAACAAAGAATTTTACACAACCACACTCACACACACACAGTTTAAGTATTGTGGGATGCCCTGTTTTGGCCTGCTGAAGTTCAAGAATAAATATTAAAATCTGTTTTATAAATGTTGGCTAAACTTCAAGTGTTGATTTGAGATATTTACTAATTGCTATTTCAGAGTAGTGACCTTATGGTTTGTACTTTTTTTTCCATTATAAAAGAAGGAAGAATAAATGAATAAATTACCAAAATTATTATTATATTGTTGCATAAAATGAATAAAAAAATGCTCCTTGCTGTGGCTTCAGATAGCTGAAGAGAGGATACAGCTATTGTAGCTTATTTATTGTATTTAATTAGTTGAAGGATTAGATTTTAAAAAAATTAATTATAAAATTATCATTACTGTTCCAAATATAATGGCTTATCCTTTTTAATCTTTGGAATATTTTTTCCCTGGTATTTTTTGTAGGTATGTGTAGTATACATATGATCATTTATAACTAGTTCATTTCCAAATTGACATGTTTTAAAATGGAATAGGATATTTCTGAAAAGCCTGCACCTGAGTCTGTCATCTATGGCAGGTTATACTTCTCTTAAATTTTCAGAGAATACAGTATTTTATAAAGATAATAGTTGTTTGGTTTGGTTTGTTTGGGGTTTTAAAAATTTTTAATCTATTCATTATGGTGTATGTCTCCTAGTAATTTAAGAATGGTTATTTTTTGTGGATTAAGTGTCTCAATAATAGAGAGGAGATAAATCCAGCAAAATTGAGGCTTTTTGCACATGCATATGTGTAGACACAGATATCAAATATGAAAGCATCCACTCAGCTATTCATATGGTCAACTCATAGAAAAAAAAAGTATCCTGTTTTCAGTGATAAATTATAAACTGAAGATGATACATATAATACATGTGTACTTCCCAAAATAATTTGTTGCATCTCAGTTTCATTGAAATTACTTACATATGAAAATAATTTATACTGAACATTTTTCCTCCAGAGAGATGTCAGAAATTCAAATATAATTAAACTAGGAGTTTTATCTACAGTTTGATTTAAAAAAAGCAGGATTAGAAGGACATAGAGGAAAATGTGATAAACACAGTTACCTCTAATTCTGTCTATATACCAGATGGATTTAAGGATGACAGTATTGCAGCATTTCTGGCTTTGCTATTTTATTGCTTTATAAGATCCTTCATTTTTAGTCTTACCCTAACTTTGCTGTCTCATTGTTCCTTATGATCCTTTTGATTTAGGATGCAGAATAGAAAACTGCGACTCCTGCTTTAGCAGAGACTTCTGTACCAAATGCAAAAGTGGCTTTTACTCGCACAGAGGCCGCTGCTTTCGAGGATGTCCTGCTGGATTTGCAGCCTTGGAAGAGCTTATGGAATGTGTGGGTGAGTCAAGCAGCTCTTTTGCCAGGTGGCCATATTCAAATATGGCACTACTTTATGATGATGCTTAGTATTTCTTATCAGGAAATATTCAGTAATGAATTATTATTGATTTCTTTACTTATAATACTAGTACATTTTTCCAAACTTTAAAATACACTTTACTAGGAATGCCACTGTCTTGTGCATCAGAATGTTCTGTCCTCTTAACTGTAAAATCACCTTTATGAAGATTTGCAACTCAGAATTCATAAGATTTCAGGACTTGTGTCAGAGCAAACTCTTTCTTTCAAGGGTATTTCTTGCATTTCATGATGGAGAGGGCTTGGAAATGTGAACTTCTGAAGTTTACAAACCCAGGTGACAACCAAATAGGATCTATGTATTAGATAGAGAAAAAAAGTTTGATATTCTGATTTTTTTTTTTTGGTTGGGTTGATGCTGGCTAAAAAGAGTCAGATTCTGTAAGAGACTTTAATTTTGTTTCTAGGTTTTTACCTGCTAATGGTAAAACTGTCAAGTGTTGCTTTCTAATAATGTACATTATATTCTAATTAAAAAATAAAAGAAAAATTAAAAACAAAACAAAACAAAAAACCAAAATAATTGCTCACTTGTGTTTTCTTTTGCTTTATCAGAAGGCTGTGAAGTGGGTCAATGGAGTGAGTGGGGAACTTGCAGCAGAAATAACAAAACATGTGGATTTAAATGGGGCCTTGAAACAAGAACAAGACAAATTGTGAAGAAGCCAGCAAAAGACACAATACCATGTCCAACCATTGCAGAATCCAGACGGTGTAAAATGGCCATGAGGCATTGTCCAGGAGGTAAGTGTAGCCTGAAAAATCTTTATAAGCTGAAGGCCAAATTCTGTCTCTGTTCTGCCAGCCAAGGCTGAAAAGCAGCAATAGTGCATTAGTCCTAGTCTGGGCAGAGAGACTCTGGGGAAAGGCTCAGCATGGGAAGGTGCCATGAGCACCATCCATGAGGTGCCTCATGGAAGAACTGTGACAGGTTGCAGTTTGAGCTTCAGCATGGAAATGATGCTCATGGTGGAAGAGCTACTTGTTCTGCACATGAAAGGAAAGACTATGATTCTAAACCTCTCTGCAGGTGGCACATACAGTGGGTATTTAAATTCAAATTAGTTAGTTACACATGGCATTGTTAGCTGGAACCATTAGCTGGAACATGATATTTTGAATATTCTGGAGCAAGGTGAAACTGTGATAGATATCTGATACAAGCAGAACAGTGATAGATATCAAGATTCTCAGCTTGAGACCAGCCTATGGCAATTGCCCCAGGTAAATAAAATAAAATTTCTTTATCAGGGTGTTGCAAGACTTAAGTCGTGATGCTGATGTGGTTTTTGTAGACCCCAAACTGAAGACACATCACTGCTGGAGAGTTTTTGTTATCTTTTAAGTTGAAAAGTTTAACCTCTCAGGAATGGATCCTGACAACTTAAACAGGTTTCAAAATTTGTAGGATAGGTGAGTGATCAGCAGGTGATAAAGATGCCATGCCTTTCAGAGTCACAGGGTTAAATAAAGAATGGACTTCAAAAGATCTCTAGTTCAGCCTCCTACTGCTAGCTGGGTCAACTGTGAAATCAGAAAAAGAAATAAAGGGTTGAGGAATCCTGAGGAAACCCTTAGCATGATGAATAAGATAAACCTGAAACAGTCTTAGAAAAGATACCTAAATAAGTTGCTTTGTATTCTGGGATTGTTGAAGGTGTCTATCTTGGCTTGAACATTCTGCCTACCAGTGTGTATGTATGTTATACAATAGAGTTTTATCTTATGGATATGGATTAAATCTCTGTAAGCTTCATTTTTTTGTCTCTAAGATGACAAGACAGTGTGGAAGAGTATATAAAGTTGATTGATTCTCTGTTATCCATGCTGACAGTCTATGATGTACTTTCCTTCCCTGTCCCACTCCCTGTATTCATACACACATGGGCACACAGGGCACAGTCACAGTGGCACAGTACAGCACAGTTAATCTGCAACCTGAATGAAATTCTCAAAAGCATTGAAGAGTGGAACCTACAAAATTAACATCTCTGTAGGCAAGAAGAAGAAAAGGTAAAAATGAAGGTTGATTTGGGCTGCCATGGTGTGTGTATCATGGTATCCTTGAATATTAGTCAGCTGCCTCTGCATCAAGGTAGTGAAACTTGCCAGTGCTTGCAGCCTGCTGAGGGATCCAGTTACTTTAACAGATTCTGAAGCCCAAATAGAGTTAGTAATCAGATCAACTGAGGAAATGTTTTACTGCTGAAATTAAAGGAAATAAAAAGGGCCTATGACAAATTCTACTAAATCTCCAGTGTTTTCTTTCTTTTCATTTGCCTTCAAATGCAGGTAGTTTAGCTTGCAGTGAAAAATTTGAGAAAATTGCAGAATTTTTTCAACATCATGTGGTACAGATTTAGTCATTTATATACTCAGTGTGTACAAAGGCAGGTATTTTATGGATACAGCATCCAACTTCTATAAAAACTCCTAGCAAGTAGAAATATGGGTTTAGTCTTAATAATTTAGTTAGGATACAAATTATTCAAATTGTTGTAAGTAGTTTGAGAAGTGTGCTTAAGTGAACCATAATATTCAAGAATGCTGTAGCATGCTCATGTAACTATGTTAATTTGAACATTCATACCTTTTTATGTCATATTATCTTAGATTGTTTCAATTTTTCTTGTCTAGCAATTCAAGTCACTGCTTAAAGGTTTGCATCTCAAATTTATCTTTTCAAAGGCACAGTGGCTTTCCTAAGAGTGAGGATATTTATTGCTTAGTGTCCCTCTTAGTTGCCTCTGTATTAGGATTTGATCCATGATCAAATCTTTGCTTTTTTCCACCACATATCAAGAAAGTTGTTGCTGCAAATACAAAATCATTGTGGTACTTGCAGTACTCTTTCATGGGCTCCAGTAAATCCTAAAGATTACAGTCCTCTCGTCCCATGGTGTGGAATTCCCTGCATTTCTTTTCAGAGATAAAAATGAATGTGTACAAAACTGCAGGTTTGAACTGTCCACACTGAATACAATGTTTAATACTGCTTCTGTGCCATCATAGAAAGCACCTCCCAGAGTGTAAGCTCCTTTCTCTCTCCTAAGAAACTCCTGGGAGAGTGTTAGTAGTGTTTTAAGTGCCATGGGTGAGTCTTCCCCAGACCTGGTTATCTCTGCAGGTGAGAAAGCCACAGAGGCTGCCCTTATAAAACTCCTGCTTTGTAGTATGTTTTAATGTATACTATATGCAGGGCTGGTCTAAGGGCCCGTTCCTTTATCATATTTTAGTTAGCAGCTATTAGACACTGAAAATGTTTTATTGCCTATTTGATCACTGTGACATAGTGGGAGGCACAGACACGGCTTACAGGTTCTGGCTGCTAAGGAAGAGATTCTGAGTCTTTAAAAATATGGTGTTTTCCTAATGTTAGGAATTTGGTGACTGAACTTTTAAACTGAAGAAATAATAGAAAAAAATGGTAAGGTTAGCACTTCTGGGAGACTGAAGAACCATAATCCCCTGTAAATGTCAGCTGAGAGGCTGTTAATAAATCCTTTCATCCTAATGTTCTCAGTACATAAAATCACACAAATGTGGAGAATAAGTAATGGATTATACAGCTAAAATGATTGAAGATTGTGATGGATTAATCTGAGCACAGGAAGTAAGGATATTTTTGGTAGAATAGGGTCAAATAAAGTGCTTTTGCTGTGTGCTTTCTACTTCTCTTTATTTTAAAGTTACTATTTATGGTCCACACTACAGGGAAACATCCAAAACAGATTTTTATGCATTTGCAGTAGAAGGAGATTTAAAGAAGGAGAATTAAATTCTGTTTTTGTACAATTTCAGTTTCATAGTTTTAACGTGCTACCCAGCTGATCATATGGCTGTGGTACAACTTCAGTTTTTAATGAATTACTTATCCCTTTCCCAGTATCTGCAGAGCTGCAGAGATATAAACTGGACTACAAGAGAAAGATTATTTAACTTATTTCCTACTGAAGCCAGCAACATAAGAATAGCATTGATTTAATATTTGTTACTTGGAGATAGTTTCTTAGTGTCAGTAGTTATTGATTTAACTGTTATTACCGTACAGAAATGTCACATTTGTGTATCTGTTAATTTTGTGTAAGTTACCCTGTGGCTTTGACTGTAATGTGATTCTACTTTGAGAGGTTAGACTTGGGCAAAGGAGACTTGGATTTTTCAGGCCACGTTCTACCCATGCTGGTCTCTTCTTGATAAGGAGTTTTCTCCTCTTTAATTCAAAAAGAGAGAAAGCCAGAATTAAAAAAAAAACAATGGGGAAATCAACAGTCAGAAATGTACAATAGACTAATAAATCTTGCTCTCTTCATGTTTTCTATATTTAAAATATTTACTAATTTAAACTATTTACTATAAATAGTTTATTTGTACCTCTTATGGTATTTATGTACCTCTTGTGTATGTTGCTCATGTTTACCTCAGTAATTGTTTCTCTTTTGTTTTTACACTCTCGAACCTGCAGATTGATTTAATTATTCATATTAAGTGTTGCATAAGCAAGCAAAGGAGTTCTCTGCTCTTTTACTGTTCATCAGACTGCAGTTCTTCAAGCTCTCTGAAATTTGAATATTAATCTATGCCAAACTAATACTTCTGCAAGTGCACATTGCTGGCCCATGTCCAGCCTCTCACCCATCAGCACCTCAAAGTCCTAGGTCACCAAAGCCTTCTGTTTTCCAGGCTTAACAAACCCATTTTTTCAGTCTCTCTTCACAGGGTAAACGCTTCAGCTCATGACCATGTTGGTGATGCTGTGCCAAACTCTGTCAATATTTTTATTTTCTTGAACTAGGGGACCCAAAGCTGCATATGGTATTCTAGATGTGGTCTGATGAATGTCAAATAAAGGGAGATGGTTGCTTCCCTTAATCTGCTGTCACGCTGTATTAACAGGTCAGCAGATTGAAGGAAGTGATCACTGCTGCTATGACACACATTTGGCTCAAGTTTCATCAGGGCCTTCCCAGGAGAGCTGTTCCCCAGACAGTCCATATCCAGCCCATAGTTTTTCAGGGAGTGTTTCCTTCCCAGATGCAGGACTTTGCAGTTTGTTGAATTTCATGAGGTTCCTTTCAGCTACAATGAATCTTTTCCTCACAAGTGAAATAAAAAACAGTCAAAATAAATATAACACCAGACTCAGTGAATGATCAGTCAGTTGATCACGTTCTTTTGAGCTTTTTGATACATCTACATTGTAGTACCCAATGTTGAAAAGTTTGTAAGCTGGGACTCTTTTGAGACCATAATTTATATATTGCACTTACTGTCTGTCTCAGTGCCAAATACCTACAAACACCATCTGCCCTTTGAGTCAAGGCTAGGGCATTCTCTAGCTGGGTCTCAGGAAACATAACCACCATACTTTATGTCTCCTATTGGTTGTGCTGTGTTGCCACAAGAGCAGATAGCTTAGTGTCAAAGGCTGGTTCAGGAACAGCAAGAACTGTTGCCTCCTCCATGAGGACTGTCAAGGATTTGGCTGGATTAGTCCAGCAGATTGTGTAGGCACCATCCCTGGAAGTTCCTAAGACCTCCCTTGACAAACTCATGAACAATCTAGTCTGAATGGTCTCAGTCCTACTGAGGATGTTGCACTGGGGATCTCAATCCTACTGATGTTTGGACTGGGGACCAGTTTGGGTTTTGCAAAATTTCTGGTAATTTCTGCTTTGAATTAGAGAAAAGCTGGAATGACTGCTTGTAGAGAAGAGGAGCAAACTAAATCTTTATTGTGGCTGCTATAACATTGAAATATCTTCATTTGGCCTATTTTATTCTAGTTGAAATTATATGCAAAGTATGTGTCATATTTTGAATATAATGCTAACCTTTGTTTCATGCATTTCCAAATTCAGCCTTAACCAGGATAAAATCTTAGTTCAAAGTGCTGGTTTCTTGATTTATTTGTTATTACTTGACCTGTTAACTTAGTTTCCTTTGGCTGAATGCTGCAAACTTCTAAATTCAAAATCATGTATAGGATCTAAAAGATTCCTTGTACAATGTACTTCTATTTTAAGTTAATGCACTATGAAAGTCTAAGAAAATATTAGAAGACCAGCAGAACTATAGAAATGTAGCTATATAACTGTTTTGGAGTTGCTATGACTTTTTACATCTTAAAGAAAAGACTGATTTTTATACATTTTTCATAAATTGAGGATTTCATTCCATTACGAGTTAAGTTATGACATAAATGTATGTGTCAAGTTAGACATAAAAGAAGATTATCCCACTTAGAAAAGATTATCTTTTAATATAGGAAAGATTATCTATTATTATTAGGTTGAGGCATGATGTGACCAGAGATGGTAGCAACCAGAAACCATTGTACTTTAGGGAAAGATGACAAGATTTACAAACAGATTGTACTACTTTGTTAGTATTGCATGGTTCTTTAAGACATTGGAATATTAATTATCACTTTAAGACTAAAATGAGGATTTACAAGACTTATTTTTAAAAAAGACTGTAGTACATAGAATATACAACAATTATACTGTCATTGCCTGCTGCAGCTCTGTTAATTTTGAAGTTGCACTGGTCCAAATCTGCCCTAGTTTGCACTCACCAGACATGTAGAAGCTGCATTAAGTGTAGCTCCACTGAGTGCTGGCTCTGCTAGAATCCTGCTGTCACCAATCAGGTTTCCCTCCTTGATGTGTTTTTTGCACGCCACTCTGGACAAGAAGGCTTGTCCTTACCTTGTCTGAAAATATAGCCCATCATTTTCATTTACAAATCATGACTCAAAGCTTTTGAAGGAGAGAAGGAAAACCAGCTTCAGCGCCAGTTTACAAGAAGTAAACTCCACCAAAAACTTAATTGCACAGAGCAGGGCGAGAAAGAAATAATATTTTTGTGATCAATTTTAGTTGATGGCCATTCTACAAAGGACTAAATAAGTGGGAACAAGAGAGGACAAAATAGTAATCCGACATATTTTGGAGGCTTTCCAGGAAACAAGAACTGTTTTACAGTGTGGCTCAACCCTCAGAGCCTGGCATGCTTGTTAGTACATTTGTTCAGGAAACAGGCCTTTGTCAGCTGCAGGTTCTGCTCGTCTGGATTGTCATTATCTACTTTGTACAGAGAATGTTGTGCTGCAAGTATTAAAATGTGGGTCTTTTTCTACCCTTTAGCTGATCACATTCAGAAGGGACTACAGCCAGTGAAAACTAATTGTAAAGGAAATCTAGATCCTGAAGAAAATGAAACACATAATACTGCTCATTTCAGTGGGAGTGCCTGCAACTAGACTGTATTTTAATTAAGGCACATAGGCAGGAGCTATAGTTATATCTTCAGTAGTCAATTAAGTTTATACCAGCTTCTAAGAAGAGCAGAAAATTTGCAATCTCTGGTAACAATAAAAAAAAAAAGGAAAATCAAATCACAAGCAGTTTCAGGTTGGAAAAGAACATAGAATGTCATCTAGTCCAGCCTCCTGCTTAAATCAGGTCCATTGTGAGAAAACAGATTAGATTAGCCATTACTCTTACAGTCCTCAGACATTAAATAGTCTCCATTTTTTGGTCTTGGTTATGTTCTTCTTCATATGCTTATTTCAGAGATGATGATTTACAACTTGTTGTTTTTATTTGTTTCAAAGTGAAAAATATATAAAAGCACAGTAAATTTGTAGTTTTATTTTCATGACATTTGGATTCATTGACAGATATACATGCATGCATTTGCCTCTATTGGAGTACTTCTATACCTGATGCTTCTTAGATTTGCAGGTAAAAGTTAGGCAGTGTACCTCTCAGGTGATAGCATACTATAAAGTAATTAAAATGAAGCAACAAACTCTGATTTTTCTTTCCTGCATTAAAATACCATGTTTTCTATAATCTTCCTTCTTAGGAACAAAAATTTGCATAGATATTTTTTGTGCTTTTTTTTTGGGTGTGGGGGGGACTGGAAAGAGCAAATTGCTGTGTTATGCATGCATTTTATTCATATTTATTAAAATGAGTTTACAAATAAACTTACTGTGACTTTTAAACAATTGCTTTTATTTTTCTTTTGTATTAATGGGAGCAATCCATTCTGAGTTATTTTCCAAAGAGAAAATGCAATCCAATTGGACTCATATTTGAAAAGTAGTTAGAAATAGTTTTTATAAGCCACATAAACTTGAACGTCAGTTTGAGTAGCAGTCATGTTCAATTATTAAACCAAGTACTATCCATTAAGGACCAGCAGGCAGACTTTGCAGGAATCCTCCTCTTTGCTGCTGCTAGATTACATCACATTGCTTGAAGGTTGAAGTGGCTCTTAAAGCTCTGTGAACAAGACATAGCTGTTGAGTGATCCTCCTTTTTCTACATATTTGGAATCAGGTCTGTTAAAGTAAGTAGTTAAACAATTAAGTGCTCTGAAACAATATCAACACTTATTGAAAATAACCCTTCTGAGATTTATGTCATTTAGGTAACTGTCACATAGCCATATGTCATTTAGGTAACTGTTCAGTGTTTGAGTTTCTCTTTTCCTTGAAAATGGGATGGTGGTTCTTGCATGGGAGTTGAGGAAGTTTGTTACTGTGTGACTGTGCTCCTACAAAACATTTTTCCTGTTTTTGTCTGGATAAATACTACTATAGGTTACAATTACAATTATTAAAATTTGTGGTTTTTGTGAATGTGGTGCAATAATGCATTACTTTTTAATTGATGGATTACATTTTAAAGCTTTTAAGTGACTTCAGTCTCTTTGAATGAAGCAGAATTTAAAAATGCATAAACCAAAAGTTAAATCTGTCTAAAGTGATCTGTAGAGGGTACTTTTCATGATGGTTGCAAAACACTTGTGTAGAAAAGCATTGTTGTAATTTGATTTCTGTTTTAGCTTTCCTCTTCAGTACCACTGCCCAAAGCATATTTTGTAATGGACTATGTATACTGAGCACAAGGTTTTAACTCTACATTCTTTATCAGGATGATAGAGCTTGCGAACATTTATGTATTGTTTTGTCATATTGGCAGGCTACATTTTCAGCTTATTTTTAAAGGCTTTCAAGGGAGTTACTGGCAGTGCAGAAAAGCAAACTTAAGTGCAACTTTCCCTTCCTTCTGAATATAAATTATCCTTCAATTCTTCTTTTTAATTTAAGTAATAGGAACTATTTTCTTGGGAAGACATTAACATAGTTTTCCCAATCATTAAAAGGTACTATGCACAATT
This sequence comes from Lonchura striata, assembly GCF_050655825.1. Taxonomy (NCBI): domain Eukaryota; kingdom Metazoa; phylum Chordata; class Aves; order Passeriformes; family Estrildidae; genus Lonchura; species Lonchura striata. Next base: position 139,032,851 of record NC_140704.1, on the reverse strand, counting down.
TATTTATTTATTGTAATTATTATATCTTAGACCAGATAGGTACTTCTAACATGTGTGGTTTTTTAAGTATACCATATTTCAGAAGTAGCATGAGTATTGAGTGGTGCAGTGTCTCCTATGGGAGTTATTTGTTTTTATTGAATAACTGAGTGTACCAGAGTGTAAATCCTTGTAAATGACCAGAGTATGAGTTAGAATGGTCCCATGGCAATTTTACAATTCAGGGTTGTTTAAAAATACTGAAGGAGAGCCAGCTTCTAATCCACATGGAAATACAAATATTGAAAAGAGCTGTAGCTGATCCAAGTGCACAGATTGAATTTGTCCATAAAAGGTACTTGATGGATTTTATTGTTCATACCCTTGTGAAGTAACTCCTGTTGGTTTTTGTCTCTTGCTCATTTTGAAACCACAATCCACTTGTAGGAGGAAAACTATGTACATACTCTTTCCTAATTCTTGACCAAAGAGCTATTTTTGTACATTATGGTGTCAGCCATTTCAGTTACAGCAGAGAAACCAGCAAATGCTCACCTGCCTGAGATTATATGTTCTTCCCTTAGGATAAATCTGTTAGGCACAGTTCTGTGCATATCCTCTGCCAATCCACAAGCGTGGGTATGTCAGGTCTGGAGAGCCATCTGCCTCAGGTGTGACATGACTAGAGAGCAATCAGCCTTTCTCAGTTTTTAAAGGTTCAATAAGGCTTTCTTTGCACAGAAGTCTCTTCTTAAGTAAGAAGAGACTTACTTAAGGGTATTCTCTAAGTAAGTAGAGAATACCCTTACTTAAATAAGTAAGTAAGGGTATTTGGGTATACAGAGAGTATTTGTATTCACAGCATTGGTACAAGGGCCACATCCTGACTTTGGTATCCTCAGGCACAAAGGTAAAGCTGACATGTCTGCATTCACCAGGGTTCTGCCTCCTGCACTTTTTAAAAGTGAGTATAGTGTTTCTCTTTCTTCAGTCACCTGGTATTCATCTGATTGCCATGATTTTTCAAACATTATGGAGAGGGACGTGGCGACTACATCAGCCAATTCCCTCAGGACTCTGGGATGTATCTTAACAGGCTCCATAGGCTTATATACAATCAGGTTCTTCGGGCAGTCATGAACCTGAACTTCTCCTGTAGGATGGATTTTGCTCCTCCTGTCCTTCCAGTCCATTCTCTCAAGTGGTGTGAGAAGAGAGGCTGCTGATAAAGACAGGCAAAAATGTTGTTGAGTACCTCAGTGTTCTCTTCATCTGTTGTTATCAGTTTGTCAGTTTTGCTCATCAGGGGGGTACACTTTCTCTGACCTTCCTTTTCTGGCTGATGAACCTATGGAAGCCCTTTCTGTTATTCTTTGCATCCCTTGCCACGTTTAAGTCCAGCTATACCTTGGCCTTCCTGACTGCATCTCCATGCAACCAGGCAGAGAGCCCATATTCTTCCCAGAATACCTGGCCCTGCTTCCATTTCTTGGGCATTTCCTTCTTGCCCTTTACATTGATCAGTAGGTCTTGACTCAGCCATGCTGCTCTCTTGCCTTCCTTTCCTGATTTCTTACACCTGGTAATCATGAGCTCTTGTGCTCTATGGAAAGCTCCTTAAAGTTCTACCAGTTCTTGTCCCTGAGGGCAGTTTCCCAGGGGGAAACCAGGGGTTTCTAATGAATAACAGAAATAGGACTGGGGGGTCCTATTGACCAGTTCCTTCACCTGCTGGAATTTCACTTTCCTAAAATTCAGGTTCTCAACTTTTCTCTTTGCCTGACCTATATCCATCAAGACTACAAACTCCACCAGTGTGTGATCAGAACAGCCCAAGTTTCCTCCAGTCTTGGTGTCACTGGTGTCAATGATCATTTGTATTAGTAACCATCAGGTACAGTACTCCTTGTCCAGTACCAATGCAAATTATCTAGACCACCCTCCCACGTGCAATAGGCCAGCAGTGTATACAAGCTAATTGCAGCTGCTTGACTGTTAAGATGGAAACTCATTACACTGCTGTAATTGTGATTGTGACATCTCATCTCTACCCTTTGTAACAGCTTTGTTATTCTGGAGTATCATTTTGAATGCTCTGTGGCCTGCTTGCTTGACAGCTTGTGGCAAGCTAAGGTAGCCTAAGACAGGAGCCTCACAGCTTCAGGCTAAATTCAGCAGAAGTGGTTTACTTCTTATGCTACAGCCAGAGAGCACAAATGTGGAGGGAAAAGAATCCAGGAAAGAGAAGGAGAGAGGAAAGAATCTAAGAAATAGAGTGAATGTGTCTTCCCCTTCTTTGGTTCTTTAGAAAAAAAATCATGAAGGTACAGACATATGGTGCCTAATTAATGCCTTTTTTAGCCAATGGGAGAAGGTAAGGCCTATTAACACATGATGATTCACTGAATGGTTTCCAGTGGCTTTTAAAATCAAGCAAAGAGTATGCATTTCTACAGTGATGTGTAGTTCAGAGACTCCTAAGCCAATGCTGCATAAAGTAGCTCAAGAAACAGAGCTTAAAAGTGTCAGCATAATGCTGTGCTGCTAATGGTCCCTGCTGAGACACACGAGTTATTAGGTCTGTCATGGTGCTGTGCAGATAGAATGTTTTCAGGTCATGAGGTACTGTGTTTGGGATGAAGAATTGTGATTTGCTCTGTGGGTGCATAGATCATCTGGGGGACTCATTCTCTTGTGGGATTTATTCCTGTCTAATTATTACAGAGTCTCACAATAACTCTGGAAGGCCACTCTGCTCAAATGCATAAATGAAGCAGCTTCCAGTACTCTGCTGCAGGCCAGATTTAATTTAATTAACTTGCAGCAGACATCTAGAGGAGTGAAGGGGGAGTGCCAAGAAGGAATATGTGAAGGAGCAATCTCCCCAGCTGCTCTCACTTGTGTGACCAGAGTGCTAGAACTAAGCTGCAGTCAACTGCACTGATTTTAAGGCTGTGCAGTGAAAGTTCTTCACAGAAAGCTTCTAGATATGTCTGCATCTTTATCTCTCATGTGCAGCAGAAGAAGGACAATAGAAGAAGGGGAATGAAAGCACAGATCTGATACTCTTTTATTTTTTTAATTGTTGCTTGTTTTTGCCTTTGTTGTCTTTTTAGAGCTTTTAGAGATAATTTGATATTTTATTTCAGGTTGGAAAACTTGGGCACCACTGATTCCTGTAGTACATTTTGCTTTACACTTCAAAGGTGAATGCAAAGAATTTCATCTTGAACCATTTGAATTCCTAGTTCATTCTGAAGAACTACAAAAATTACTGCAGATAGTGTTTGGCAAAGGAGTGGGATCCTGAGTATAGGAAAAGAGTGAGAGAAAGCAAGAATTTCTCGTGATGGACAGGACATCCCCACTCTGCACTGATGTTACATGGCATTGTAACCATTAAATATGATTAGGTTGAAATACTTTTCTGATCACAGTCTTAAAAACAAATTAGCCTAAAATGAGTAGGAGCATGTAAAGAACAATGCAATACTATGGAGGTATCTCAATACTTTTGTAAATATAAACATTGTGCACCAAATGATCAAACACAGAAGCAGTATTAATTATGATGGACACAATACAGGGCCCTTTTGTGCAATATCTTCAATCTAAAACATATTTATTTTGTGTGTCTAAACTTGTTTAGATTTTGAATGGGCCCCAAAAGTCTGTTTTAAAGTGTCCTCCACTGAGTTAGTATTTTACATCATCTTTGCTATTTAATGTGAGAGTTTATCAGTTTGTGTTTCTTTATAAACTGTGTATCAGGTAGAAGGCTACTGGGGTTCAAATGAGGCTGAGTTTATACAGCTTTACATAGCGCCTTCAAGTTTGACACTTCAGTTGTATGTAGTATGCACATCTATTTACTGTGTAGAAATATTGCAGACACAATAGCCAGCTTTTAGATCATGATTTAAGACTATTCTATTTACACAACTGTATTATCTTGGCTGTTCATATATTTGTCTATTTTAAGCCTTTTATTGGTTTCCTGTGAGCATTCCTTTGCATTCTTAGGTACATACATGTAAGTGTGATGACTTTTGCAAACCTGGTACCAAGTCAGAGGTATCTACTCACAAAGAGCAGCAGCAGCAGTCGGACACCAAAGCAGGTGCTTTACATCATGTCAGATTTATTAAAAACTTTAAGAATTTCAAACAAGGGACATGACTTGCAACTCCAACATAGCTGCTTGGGCTATCATGAACACAAAGATCACATGTATTTCCAATGACATAAATATCCCATGTTAACACCGTGTCACTTGCTAGAGTAACTCCTGATGAAAATTGCAGCCAGCACTTAAATTACTCTGCTTCTCTGTCAGATACAAACGTGAACATTTTGAATGGGTTGCCAACTGTACTTATACAGAAAGTTCAGTAGAAAGAGTACTGTAAAAACTGTCACACTCTTTTAATTCATTGCTTTTAATGTTGCACAATGAAACCTTAGCCGTTGACTAGAGGCGAGTGCCAAGCAGCTTTGATCAGATCTAGCATAGCTGCCCTGAAGCTAGATTGCATCTATACTATAGCTTCTTCAAGACTGACAAAGTTGCTACATTTATCTGCTATTTGACATGACAAATGTTTAAAGGGTTTCTAAAACAAAGCTTGTTATAAGCTACCAAAAAGATGATTAAATGCTGGCTTTTTATTTTTGCTCTGAATTTATGGACCAGATTATTTTGTTACCTCGTCATTTACCATCTGTTCCTTGTAACTTCTAAACAAGAAGAAAAAAACTTCTGTTAGGATTTGCAAAGGAAAACCACAATTTGGTGAAATATAGAGGATAATCTTAAGCCTCGCAAAACATTGTGCAGGGGATATGCACTAGAAATCAGTTTGCAACTCTGCCATATAGCACTAAGAGTGATGTATGAGTAGGACTCTGAGTGTATTTACAACAGGAAACAAGGTTTTGTATTTGATAACTGATGGCTGAAGAAATTTCTGGGCCATAAAAACCTGACAGATGAAAAATATCTACTGAGCAAGTCCTGTGTCAGGCTTCAGGTCATTGCTCTGGTTAGGCAACTGGAGTAACTGGTGGGAGGTTTCTAGCTAAAAGAAAGTACTGTGGCAAAATAAAGGGAGGTGAGTCTGAAGAAAAAGGAAGTTGTTTCAAGATCGTTACAGATTGTGTCAGTGTAATGATACAAATTACTGCCATTCTGATGCGAGGTCAGAATCAGTTTTTCATAGTCACCGAAGGTGATTCTATGTATGCTCTCTATGGGATGAATAGATGCTATCAGCTGTAATTCCCAGCACTCAGCACATGCTTATTCTGCCACCAGACTTTGTTAATCATGTCTGCAATCCAGTGCCAGCTTGAACATATGCTGCAATAATTCCTCTTTTGAGAACAAGGGACGCCAGTGGATAATGAGCCATAGACATATAAATGGAAAAATCCTGGGAGATAAGTTCATTTTTTTTCTTGCAGCTGTGGCAAGGAAAAAGAGAAGAGGATTTATTATTTCTGCAAAAGTCAGAAATAAACATGACCCAAAATACAGCATAGTGTTTTGAGGGAAGGTTTATAACATGCTGAATAGTTCTTTCAAGTGGAATTTTTTAATAATATAAGTAATTGTTCTTCAAATTTCAAGCTCTAAAAAAAAAACAGTTGTTTCGTATGTCTTTTCCAGAATAATGTTTTTTTGGGTGGAGTATGTTGTGAAATAATAATGTTTTACTTTCTCTTAGTTTTCTTCCAAACAATTTAGAGAGATAAAAGAAATTAAATTTCTTGGTGGGGAACTTTCTCCCCCTTTTATTACAGTGTCATAGGTTTACAGTATCTCAAACTGTGACACAAGATTATAAATCATTCACTTCCTAGTTCTTTGGGTAAGATGCTTATCTGGAATAGGTTGGTGTAGTTTCATAGATGAGTTGCTATTTATCTCTTACAGATATGATGAGCATGAACTTCTTGATGGTTATTGCCAAAAATCAGAAGTCCTATCAAAGCCAGCAAAGTTTAATTGTTTGCTTGGTTTAAGTGAGAAGTAAATCTATCTGTTTTGTAAATATTACTTGTTCCATGAAGTAATGAGACCTCAAAACTTAAAAGTGAATGTAAAACAGCAGCCAAAATATAACTAGAGTCCTTCTCACTTCAATGAGCAATTTTAGAACCTCTCTCTATTTCAGTGAAGGTTGTTGTCCTAGAAGAAATAATTAAAAAAACCCAAACAGTGATACGCTTTCCTCAACTGAGTATAGACTAAGAGTTTAAATAGTGTTGCTGGACTTGGAGTTATAACTGTCTGCATCAGTGCTCTTCAAAGCTGGGAGGAACATGCTTCAAAACAACCACTTAAAAATGATTATTCAATTTTAGACCATTGTTCAAGTCAGCATCTCTGTATCATCTTTCAGGGCTATTAAAGAAGGGAGTGGATCTATTGATAGGAGTTTCATTTTTCTATGTGAACCGAAATTTCATGTAGTTGGACAATTAGCTGTGTAAATTCTCTAGAATTGGTAAAGGCTTCCTGTCAGTTCAATAGCAATTGAATTGGTGCATTTACCTTTTGCTCCACTTACAGTAATTTTTCTAATTATCTTGTTCTAAGACAAAAGCAGACATAAGAGAAGGAGATGCCTTCTGAGAACAGTGTCATGTGCAAACTTTTTTCTTCTCCCTCAAGCACAAATGAGTGATTTTGGAAAGACACCTTTCTTAGGGAGTGAAACTCCAATGCTGTCCGTGTAGCAGTGCTTCAGCTGCCAAAGGAAAGGTACAAATGCCTTAAAACCTATGAGAGTATTTCTTCCTTGTGGACACCTTGAGAAAGCTCAGGTACTTCCTTCAGCAGAACTCACTAAAGTGAGAAATTTACCCTGTATCACTTGCAGGAGTTGGTATAGAAAGGTTTTTACCTCATTACCTCCTAAAACGATTTAGAGAATAAAGTAGTAGTGAGGACATTAATGGTAGTGCCCTGTATTGCTTTCTTGTGTAATTTTTGTCACCAGTTTCCTCATTTCTTAAAGCTCAGCTGCTGGAACCACCACATAATACTTTTAATGTTTTAGCTGTTTTTCCAGTCTTTATAGCTGCAGGCAAAAGTTGGAGAAAATGGACACTTTGAATGTTTCAACACCAGAAATTAAATGAAAAGCACTGGAAATTAATTATTCCATTAAAAGCCAGTGGTTTTAAATTTTACTTGCAACTGGCTTATGATTTTTGACTCAATGTGGTTGTCAAACTTTTACATGACATCAACCCCAAAGGGAACATGTTTAGAGGTAGTGTTTTTCAGTGTTTGTTAAAACACTGTCTCACTTAGGTATTAATGTGAAAACTGATTTATTTCTGTGTGAAAACATTTGGTTTTCATTTATGTATTTAATTTTACATATTTACGTAAAACCTATTCAGCAGCAAAAAATCAAGTGTTATTAGTGAAGGAACACTGCAATGCTGTATCTGGCATGCTAATTTGAGAAGATTAGAAATTCATATTCTCTATTAAGCTCTAAAAAATTAGCTAGTGCAATGCATTGTGACTGAGCAAAATAATAGCTGGTAATTTACTTCCTTGGTTCCTGTCAGCTGTTTCATTTGTCTTGAATAGGTATAATTGTGTGTCCAAAAAGAGGTTGCTCTAAACCCAGTTGTGATATAGTCAGACTTTCCAAATCCTCTATTAAGCACGGCAATTTCCTGCTTCAGATAAAAATACTTCAGTCTTCAGCTATATTTATGTTCTGCTAGTAAAACATAGCTTTTTTTTAATGTGAAAAAGAAACATTTCTTCAAAAGTGAATTGATTGAAGTTGTCCTATTTACAGCAGTGTTCACATGAGTATGGTGTTCAGCTGAGCCTAAGTTAAAATCAAAGAACTCATTTTAAAGGACTGTTGAAGGGTAGAGGTATCACCATGCTACCTCAGGTATGAGATTTGGAAAGCAAGCACTTGCTGATTGTTAACAGTTATGAGTTATCACAGAGGTCAAGTGTGAGAGGTTTCAAGCCTAAGCCTTTTTACAGAAAATGAAGTGATAATCGTTACTGCCATTAGCCATATGAGTCAGTAGTAACTCAGAGAAACATTGTTTATTCTTGGCAGAAGTTAATACTAAACAAGCCCCATAATCTCATTTTAGCTAACAAACATATTTTCCCATTAAAAGGGAGCTAAATTTTACTTATGGTGATATTACACTTCTGAAGATAAATACAAGAGGTACTTTGCCTTGTTTGGAAGTTTCGGAGTGTTTTTCTACCAAATTTATAAAGATAATGATAAAAAAAAATCAGATCTAAATCTTCCTTTCTTCATACAGTGTTTATTGCAGTCTAGCTTTATTTTGATGGAAAAATACCAGGAAATTGAGTATCTAATTGTGTATATAATAATAAAATGTAGAAACATTTTTGACTGAATGATTGTACCTCAATAGCCAACACTTATTATTCTGCTTTTATTTTTCTACTACTCAACACATTTGGCTAAGATATGGGAACTTAGATTTTGTGTGTGCTTGATTAAGTTTGGTACATATCATGGTTTTCATTTATACCTAAAGCTTACTGCTTTATCCCAAAAAGCTAAAATCCCCACATTAGAGAGACTGGGACAATAGTCATCTGTTTAGATATAATATTAATACTAAAAAAATAGTGTTTACATATAATACTAATACTAAAATGTACAAGCACAGAACTAAAAGTATTTGTGTGCTCCCAGGCTTTCTGGTATTTCCTAACTCCAGAAGATGCTTGCAGCTAGAATAATTTTAATCTTTCACTATTGGTGTTTCTTTTAATACACAACTGCTGTTGTTCAGGCTTTCAAAAATTTGTTCCATAACAATTTTGTTATTATCATGCCCTACGGAGTGCTGAGCACTTTTGAACATTTGCTGCTGAAGAGTTTTCTTTCTGAGGGACGAGTGTGTTCAAAGGTTCCTTCAGCTTTTATAAAAATGCCTTACTGACTTCTAGATGGACTTGATGCTCTAAATCCCTCAGGGGCTTGTGAAAATGTTCATCATAAAGTTAAGTCTTTTCTGCCCAGAGTAATCGTATTGCAGAGCATGCTGGGAGGTTTTTGTAGTCTAGGTTTTGTTCACACTAAACTTCAAGATTATAAAACGCTAGATTACAAATAGTCCCATAAAATCATATTCTCATGTTTTCCTCAGAAGCAGTGTCCTAATTTATGAAATGCTTCTGATTATGTTACAGTTACACGTATCAGCTCAAACAAGACAAATAACTTCGTGGTCAGGCGTGCAGAACACTCTGCAAGGAGCCCTCCCTGACTGGTTTAGAAATGGGAGTTTTAAACAGTTTGTCAATAAAAATGTTGTTGCACTATTCTTGGAATTGCTTGATATCAGTGAAAATATACACAATTTATTTTCAAGTATTTAATACCCTATTTTTGTAAGGCTTAAATCAGGGGATGGAATAGAAGAAGGACAGAGATTTTTGTGTCATATCTACCTGTGAATTAGATATAATGGTAGCACCGTATGTCTTTGAATAGAGTCTGGATATTAACCCACAGCCCTAGAATCCTAACCATGACCTCAATAATATTTATCTTTGTATATCATTGCAAAAAGTCTTTATCATGATTTCATTTATCTTACCATTATAAAGGAATGTAAAATTGTCAAAATCATGCCATAAGAACAAACTTTCTTCCAGGATTTTGGAGCTTCCAGTACTGGCTAGAAGTAGAAATTGTAGAAGCATATGAAAATATTCAAATTGTGGTTAATGGATTGTGTGTTGTTTTGTATGATTATATTGCTATTGTGCTGTGTATAATTGTGATACTTGATATACAACTATTTTTCTAAATGTCAAGATGTGGCTACTAAATAACCCTAGAACTCCAATTCTTGGTTCCTAAAATAAATGATTTTCAATGGAATAATGCAGTTTGGAGAGGAGACATAGTAGTTGCTCACACTGTGCATTTTTGTTGGGATATTTCTACTTCTGGGTATTTTTTTTTTTTTTTATTTAGCTTTCTACCACAACCACAAAAAAATTTGATATGTTTTCTTAAGTATCTTGAAGAAAAAAGAAAATTCATAGTATTTCATAATATTCCAGTCAAATAATGTATTTTTTCAATCCTGTACTGAGACAAGTTTTGGTATTCTTGTTTGATAGAGAGACTCCCCACTCAGGATGCTTGTACAGAGATAGATCCACTCTTACACAGGTGCTGGCACAGTGCATATTGAAAATCCCAATTTTGAGTATTCATGTAATTGTTGTAGCTTCACCAAAACCTCCATTTTTGAGGCTGCTGAGCTTAGCAGACATGCATAGTGACGTGAGTTTTGTGCCCTCCATAAAATAATTGCAATGTTTGATTTTAAAAGCATTATATTAAATTATTTATTACTTTTTTTGATGGATGATTACAAAAAGCATCACTTAACATAAATTCACCAAAATGCCAACATGTCAACATTTCTTCTGTCATGGTATTGGTTGTGTCTAGTGACTGCCAAGCTTCTAGCACTTTTGCACCTTCTGAAAGTATTTCTGGAGCCTTGTGTGTTTTCTTCTTCTTTCAGTTTTTGACACATTTCTTCCTGTTTAGCCATATTCTTCTCCACTTCCATGGTTTACTTTTGCTTCCTAAGCTTGAGCTTTATTTTTCTTCAATAAACAGGGGTTTCTGCTATGTACATATTTTCTGCTTACTCATTAACGCTATAATTCATTTGTTCAAATTTGCAAGCTCTTTCAATCTGTATAAAATTATTGATGTATCTAGAGTGATAATTTTTATCAGTCTGCCCAATAATTTTGGTACCACTTTGTATTTAGTAGGTAATCTAAGTGGATGGGATATATTTATCTAATCTTTAAATAAGAAATCTCAATTTATTTATGTATTTGAGCCAACAATGTGCCATAACAGCCTTTGCAGCCTAGAAGATTAATGGTGTCCTTTGTTGCATTAGGAGAAGTGTTGGCAGTGAAATGAGGGAGATCCTTCCCCTCTACTCAGCAGTGGTTGAGGACACAGCTGGAGTAGTGTGTCCACCTCTGGGTTCCCCAGTACTGGGATGCCATGGACATGCTGGAGAGAGTTCAGTGAAGATGATGAAGGGGCTGGGTTGTCTCTGCTGTGAGGAAGAGCTGAGAGCGGCAAAGCTGCTCAGCCTAGAGAGAAGGCCCAGGGGGATCTTACTGATGTGTTTAAATACCTGAAGAGAGAGTGGAAACAAGGCAATGGGCATGAACTGAAACCCAAGAAGTTCCTTCTGAATATCAGGAAACACTTTTTCACTGTGAGGAAACCAAGTGTTGGCACAGGTTGCTCGAAGAAGTTGTGGAATCTTCCACCATGGAGATGTTCCAAAGCCATTTGAACATAGTCTGGGGCAAATGGCTCTGCAAGGTCCTGCTTGAGCAGGAGATGTTGGACCAGATGACATCTCTTTTTAAGCTCAAAGTCCTTTCCAATTGCAACCATTCCCTGCTATGAATAGTTCGATTTCGAATTTGAAGTGGTAGTAAATGAATCAAAATTGTTACACTAGCTATCTTAAAAGCAGGCATATTGCCAGAGGTAAAAAAGTTAATGGCTTTTTTATTAATTACATGGTTCTCCATTAAAAAAAAAACTAGTGATGTAACATTTGCTTTCGTGCTATGTAATTTAGAGAACCTGACATTTTAGTCCACCTGACATTCTCAGTCTGTTGCTTTACCAGGGAAGGGCAATTTATATGACAAGATGACTGATGGGAAGCTGTGCACCTCACTGGAACATTGAGGGTGATTGTAGAGAAAGTTTCTGAAAATGGCAGAGTACTATGGAAAAAAATTAATGAGAACTTATGTGAGATATATAATGCCAGCAAAATGTCTGCAGTTTACTTCATGTGGCGGAAAGTAGAATGTAGTTTGTGCTATACTGTGGATGCTTTTTTTCTTACAACTGAGATATTAGCACCATTTGTGTCTTTCTTACTATCCTAAAGTAATTCCCCGATTTTATAGTCACTCTATCTCTGTCTCTTTGCTACAATAATAATAAAAACCAATATAATAAGTGACTAGAACCTAAAAAGATTCTATCTGCCTTGAAATGTCAATGCACAAACCTGAACTCTCTTAGCCACTTGGACTTTGATTTCTGAACTGATCTACATTTTAATTTCCTCAAAATAACATTTCCAAGTGAACATTTGCAGTGTTGGTGGTTGAAGCAATGGGCACTGTGCTTAAAATTCTCTTTTATAATGGTTATTAAACACACCAACATCTTCTGTGTATAGTTTCTTACTTCAAAAAGCCCAGAGGATTTGGCTGTATTATGTTCCACTGCACATCTGCAACAAACTGTTACCATTTGCATTAGCACAATAGTTGGCTGAATAGGCTGGTCTCACAACAGGATATTAACAGATGCCTTTCTCTTTTCTGACCCTATTTAATCACAGTGAAATCACACAGAAATTTTATGTTTTCTTTCCCAAGGGTGATAGAAGTGTTACTTCAGTGTGTTGTCTGACGTAGTCAGCTTATAACAGAAGTCTTAACCATTCATCTTATCAGAAATTAGTATCTCCACATGCTTTCATGTTTTGTAGCTACCATCCTGGACCAGTCTTTCCAAACTGTTGTACATGAAAACCTTATGCAAAAAATGCAATTATTTTTTATAGTAGGAAACTGCATATAACCGAAATGCAGGCACTATGTGTCTGATTTGTAAGGCATTTAAATTAGAGATAGAGTCATGCACACATTTTTGTATGACACTATGGAGCTACGAGTTTGAAGTGGCAGCATCTTGATGGCTACATGATGCTATAGGCTGGCATTACAAAATAAGTAGATTCATGACCTGTCATGTCAGGAATGGACCTGGTGTTCAGGGCATAAGATAATAAATATCCTGATTTTAGCATGAAAACACTGTTATGGTGAACTGTACCTCCACTCTTTCTTTTACTCTCTACTGGTATAATCTCATACAGCAGTTCACATTTTCCCTTCTTGTTTCTGATCTCTCATGTCTCAGGCAGTACCTGTGGGACGTGCAGGTTCAATCCATGTCTTGTGCTTTTTTAATAAGCCTAGATTTCATACATTTTCAGTTTCATGCAAAGTCAGCTATTCCTTTTGTGCAAAAAAGTTTGCCCTGATCTATTATCAGCTGAAAAATTGTAAGTCAGAGTGTCATAGTTAGATGGTCCTAACCTGATTTGCAGGATTAGCATCATGAAGTGGCAAAGAAGCTCCTGAGTGGTAGAAGGTCAGGCCACGGCTTTCACTTACAAAGGTTCTACCAGAACAAAAGTTCTCCAGCAGAAACCTCTTTCCAAGCCCTTCTGCAGTGAGTGCCTCCATATGGCCATGGACATGCCAGGCCTCATGTGTTTTAGGGAAGCTTCTTGTGAAAGGGAGTGCATGTCTTTGTCCTACTTTTATACTGTTACTGACATGTTAGTTTTGGGCTACTGCTGCAGTAGTGGTTTTGGTGGATCCTTGGTTCACCCAGAGCAGCTACTTTCATGTTTTTGTATTCTGATGCCACCAGCTAACTCTTGCAGCCCATAACATTATGCACATAGGCTTTTAAGGATTTGTGAAATTTGAGTTTCAGTGATTGTTCAAGACTTATGGCCAACATGGAATGAGCAAAATTCTGCTAGCAATAGTAACTTATATCTAAGTTGTTTGGAAGCTCAATTATGTTTCCAAGTAGTAATTCTTGTGCATAAGAAGAGAATAAATCAGTTCCTCAAAGATGACCAAAATTTCATTGCCAGATGAAATTTCAGAAGCGAATCATTTATCAAAACAATGTTTTTGAGAAATGATGAGATCAGGCTAGTTAAGTTGTTCATTATATAAATTATGGATGAAATCAATCCCATCTATTATAATTTTAAAAAAAATAAAACCCTATCTTCCCACTTAGTAATACATTGTATTGTTCAGTGTTAGTTTTAGCTTCTGTACTTGGCCTATTCATAGATCTGCAGCCCATTACAGTGGCGCCTGTTAGGGCAAATACTATGAAAGTTTTGCCAATTTTTCTATGATAAACCATGTTTTCCAGGAATTCATACTCAATCATAAAAAAATCCCTCAATGTTGAGACTTGGCTTGGAAAGTCTTGATTCATAAAAATTTCAGTTGTATGTTTATCCAGATATTTAAAAATAAATCAGTCATCTAATTTATAAAATCAGAGGTATTTAAAAATAATGTATTGTTTAAAGATCAGAGAATTGTATTTGTTGGAAAGAAATAATATTATGATCACTTAATCCAAATAGACACACTTCCTGACAATGAATAATTGATTTATTGCTCTTAACCTTACTAATCACTTTTAAATGTTTCTGTGTGTTTTGTCTGTTGGATAGATCCGTAGTTTTAAATGGTCATATTTTTTCATTATTCTAGAAATATTCAAATGTCTAAGATATTTTCCTTTGAAAAACTAGCTGTGTATCAATTAAAATCTAAATATATAAATAACTCTGTAACTTGGGGTATGATGTTAATATTCTGTCTTAATTGCATTTTAAAACTTTTTTTTTTCTAGATATCATGCTTAAAGTGCTGGTGGCAGGATTTTATAGTTTAATTAATTACATATGAATAATGACTACTGCAAATTGTGAATGTTCATCATGGAGATATGAGAGTTAATCTGCTTTGTTATTCTTATCTGGGATGTTTCCATAGTTCTGATAGTGACAAGCTTTAACACTGGCAATTTCTAACTAATAATGCAAATAATTGTTCAGATTTAAATTGCTTGTAATTGACAGACAAACTAGTGAGAATTGCTTATTCTGTAGTACAAGCATTTCTTTTCAACTGTGTGTTAGTGCTTTACATTTCCTGTTGAAATCAGGTTTGAGGAAAGAGCTATTACCTAAAGTTTATTTACACAGAAATGAGCAACAACAGAAATCACATGTTCAAAGACTGTGTATGGGGAAAGAAGTTAAAAGAAGAATAACTTGTTAGCATTAGGGAGTAAGTACTTATTTGGCTACACAGAAGGAAACTGGAAGATATTATGCATTACTGGAAAGATAATAAATTCAGACAGGATTTTGAAAGGGTTTTTGTGAAGTCAGTAAATGAGGAGAAGAAAATGCTTCCAGTCTCAGAGAGAAGGAAACTGGCTGTAATAGTGGCTTAATTGTCTCAGTAGAGAAAATAAACAATTGAGAGAACGCTTGTAACCAATTTGATAAGTATGTCACACCCTAAATGATCCAGTTGTCATCCACTATTAATCTTACAGGACAGTTTAAATCAACATATGGAATAGATTGTGATGATTGTGCTGGCCAAGAAATGAGTATTTGCTGACATGATGAAATAATTAGTGTTTGGTAGAGATCAGTCATACCTCAATGTGAAGAGCTGATAATCACTTAGCTGAGCTTGGTCCAAATTAATAGTTCCTTTCAGCACTTAAAACGATATCAGCCAGTCCAAGTATGCAGCCAAAGCCATACATTTGTGTTAATTTTCTTTCTAGTAGCTGGTACAGTGCTTGGATTTAGGATGAGAATGATGTTGATAACACACTTATGTGCTGGCTGTTGCTGAACAGTGCTTACACTAAGGTGAGGACTTAGCTTCTCATGATATCCTGCCAGCAAGAGGTTGGAGGGGGCACAAAAAGCTGGGAGGGGACACAGCCAGGGTAGCTGACCCCACCTGAACAAAGGGATATCCCAGACCATATGGCATCATGCTGAACAACAAAACTGGGATGAATTGGTTGGGGGCTAGCAGCTGCTTCTCAGGGACTGGCTGGGAAATTGCACTATGCATCACTTCTTTTCTGTATTCCATCTCATCATGGCTGTTGATGTTGTTATTGTTATTTTCCCTTCCTTTTCTATCCTATGAAATTGTCCTTATCACAATCCATGAATGTTACCTTTTTTCCAATTCTTCTCCCCCACCCAGCTAAGAGGACACAGCAAATGGGTGTGCAGTGTTTAGCTGCTTGTTGGGTTAAACCACAGCTTGCATGTCTGGTTTTTAGGACCATGTATTCCAGCCCAGGCATTTATCACTCATGCATCTAATCTGTAAAAATTGTTCAGCTTGAAAAACTGTTGTAAATTTGAAGTTAGTGAAGTCTCAAGGGTTCAGGTAGATGTTTCATCCTCTCTTAATCTTTTGCAAAGAACAGACAAACAGGAAGGCAGCATTCTTGGAAGACAGTTGGCACAAGAAACATGCCCGGAAACCTGCTAATGTTTCAGGACAGTGTTCAAACTTGTGCTCTTGCTCTGTTTATTTTCATATAAGCATAGAATGGTTTGGATTGGCAGGAACCTTAATGACCCTCTAGTTCCAACCCTCCTGCCATGGCCAGGGATGCCACCCACCACACTAGGTTACTATTTTTTTTCATAAAGTGTAGCACTTGCAGCTGGCCACCAGTTCAGGTGGTTTGTGTTGTTGTACTGTATTCCAGTCTCTGACAGCCAGCCTCATTCTGTACTGGTGGAAGTACCTCTGGTGCAGAAAGAATTATTAGCATCAGGAATTTCTAATTAAAAAAAAAAAAATTAGATCTTTAACAGTTTCAGTATTTAAGCTAATACCGTCACAAAATAATAAAGGCAAGATCTCACATACATTAGAAGCTCACCAAAGTAGCCATAAGAATCTGATGATGTGGAGCTGGAATAGCACATGCATTTATATTTTTCATATGGTTAATTAAACCCATAGAATCATTCTGTACATACTAGGGTTTTATTGGTATTAGAATAAAGAATTTCTTTTTTTTTAAAAAATGAAACTGATAATTACTTCTCTCTGTGCTTCTAATCAACAGTCTTTGATGTACATCTGTTTTTTAAGCACATGTGTACTGTAACTTCCAGTCAGGAAAAGCCTTTTATGGCAAGTAGCCTTTAAGCTACATTCTGTGTTTATTTCATGTATTCTTTTTCCTTTTCTTCTTAAGAAAGTATCCACATATTTTCCTTCAACTTTTAGTTTAATTTTCAGTGAATGTATACTTTAAAACATTTTATTCAAGAAAAACTTGTTTTTCAATTTAGTTTTGACATGTTCTTTAAACTGATGGTAGAGGTTATAGTACTGTCTTTCTTGCAGATATATCTCAGAATAAGAAGAGAACCTATTTGTCCAATCCACATGTATTATTGGACAAAATGTTATATTGCTTCTTATATCATATGGTGCCAAATGTGTCTCCAGCTGCTGTGTATATGAGGGGAATCTGAGAGGAAAGACAGCCAGCTGTGGTGCTGAGAGCATCTACAGTGCTAGGCTGCTGCAACTGAGATGCTGCAGACCATTTATTGATTCCCCTAGCAAATCAGTCTCTTACCTCTGGAAGGGGAAAAAAGCCATTTTTTAGTTGTGTTTCTCAGGTCAGTCCTGTATGTAAAAAATACTTGTAAGTGCAATGTGCTTAAACACTGATGCACTTAGGGTTGAAATACATATTCATTATTTAGCATATTTAAGCATGTGAATAGCTCGTGTGGATAAATTTATTGTCATGGTCTTATTTCAGTTTAATGAAAAAAGGTTCAGATAAGCCTTTGTTCAGTTCTGGGTGGTTGCTGTACGTGAGGCCCGCACTGCCCTGCTGTAGGTGCTCCTGTCCGGAGCAGGGACATGGGAGTGCACAGCTGTCTGGAGAGGGGACATGGGAGTGCACAGCTGTCCAGAGCAGGGACATGGGAGTGCACAGCTGTATGGAGAAGGGACATGGGAATGCACAGCTGTCCAGAGAAGGGACATGGGAGTGCACAGCTGTCCAGAGAAGGGACATGGGAATGCACAGCTGTCCAGAGAAGGGACATGGGAGTGCACAGCTGTCCAGAGCAGGGACATGGGAGTGCACAGCTGTATGGAGAGGGGACATGGGATTGCACAGCTGTATGGAGAGGGGACATAGGAGTGCACAGCTGTCCAGAGAAGGGACATGGGAATGCACAGCTGTATGGAGAAGGGACATGGGAGTGCACAGCTGTATGGAGAAGGGACATGGGAGTGCACAGCTGTCCATCTAGTCTCCAGCAGCATGGATGGAGCTGAGCCCTCCTGCAGGCACACTTTGCTTCCATGGGCTGACAATTTTATTACTCCCTCTTCTGCCTGCAAAGTTGTGAGTAATAGTTGCTGGGTTGGTGGGCACTGAGGAGGAGCTCAAACAAAAATGTGCCCAGCAGCTGCAGCTGGATTCAGAAAAGTGCCATTCCCTGTAATTGTAGTAACACTGATTTCATTCTGAAAATATACTCAAGTCATGTTTCTAATGTTTTTTCTTAGACATACATTTCAGTAGTGAAGATAAATAACAGACTTGGGCTCTGTGGCACTGCCCTGAGAGATCACATTTTGCTTATTGCAGCTTCTGATATGAAAGGTGTTAAAGGCATATAGTTAAGTCCAGCCCAGGTTGTTTTGGTATTCTTTCTTTGGTGTTGTCATGCCATTAGAAGTGTCTAATCAAGCAAAATTACTTTAACATAGAATTCTTTTTGTGAGACTAAGCCTGTATATTTATATATTAAAAGCTTCTGCAAGGTTTGTTCCTTTTGGATTAATATTTGCAGCTGTAAAATGAAGCTAACAAGCATCACAGGAGTCATGTCCAGATCTACCTACTGCACTTGAATGTGTTCACACTTCAACCGTTAACAGACCTATTGAATTTTCTTTATCTTTACCACAAAATAAAATTAAAACATTTGCTGGCTGGATATCTAGGAAAAAGTGGTGATGGCCTCTAGATAAATCTGTAAGCATTACTTAATCTTTTAGTCAGTTATATAAACATCTTCTAGAAGAAGAAATCATTTGAGGATAATGGGAAACTGTACTATAGGGTAGACCCAAAGTAAAATGTAGGTTACTTAGTAATAAAATCACAGTTACTTTTCATATAGTTAAATATAAAGTTATTCTGGAGAATCAAAGAGTTGTAGAACTAGGAAAACATAGCTGCAGGATGAGGAATGGTGACCAAAAAACAGTGTTTCTCAAAAGAAATCATTTGAGTCCACTACAATATATAGAGAAAAATTTCAAATGCAATCCCTTTCTGTATAACTTTAGTAATAAGGAAGAAGCAAAATAAATAAATTTCAGAATTTTGCCATCCAAACTGAGACCTGTATTTCATATAAGATATTGGAAAAACAGTTCAGTTGGAAACTGCAGGTACAAGTAGAAAGAATTAGATGAGGACTACAAAAAAACTTTTAAGAAAGGTGCACAAAATCTTCTCAAACATTTATGGATGGACAAACATTTATGTACAGTCTGATCTAGGACAGAAAGGAATAATGAGAAATAACTCCTGCGTAATAAAATTCAAGCTAGGAATTGGACAAAAATTCTGGTACTGGAATGATTAACTGTTGGAACAGTTACCAAAGTATTGGACCCTCCATCTCCTCTTGCCTTTGGATTTCGATTGGACAAATTTCTTCAACAGCATATGAAACTAATGTTTCATTTCTTGTGTTTATGTAAGAAATCCCACTAAAGGTTCTCTTTATCCCAATTCTCATTTGTAATCACTGCATCATCTTAAATTTTAAGCAATAAAACATGCTTCCTATCATATTAATATAAAGTGTAGGCATTCTAAAAGAGACAAATATTATCTCATTTGCCTATGTATTTGTTATTTATTTCACAGACTTTGAAAAGGTATGCAGGTATGAATTATTAGGGCCTCATAGTCTTGGGAAAGTGCTTCTAATTAAGCCAGCAAGAAGCCTACTGTAACACATTTAGGGATAAAGCCCTCAACTCCGAACATCCTGTAACTCCTGACTGGCCACAGTTCAAGGACAGTCACTATCTCTAGGGTATTTCACTGAAGTTGCTGGGGTCTGCACTGCATTGAGGGCACAGGTTGGGACACATCCATATTGTTCAGCTCAGAGCTCCCAAGCCAGGGAGATGCCTGCAGGAGCAGCCCTGGTCTGCTCTGCCTCTCTGGGAAGGACAGGGCTGCTCCAGATCAAAGTCCAGACAATTCAGGCAGGCTCTGGAGATGTTCTCTAGCACTGTTGAATTTAAGAATGCAGTCCTAGCATTACTACAAAGAAGTCTGTGGCCACAGTGTGTGGGATGTACAGGTAAAGGGAAGTCCTCAATGCTAAATTTGGATCACTGGCCTGATCAAACATCTGTGGGGAAGGGAAAGGTGTGTGCTGTATTCAGTGGTGGAGTTCCAGCTACACAGAGACTGCCTGACCAAATTTGGGCGGGCACTGGAACATCCTGAGCACCCTGACAATGTAAATCCAGAGAGGGCCAGGGAGCAGTGCAGGTGCAGCAGCTCACCTGGTACACTCTCCACTGCATGCAAAGAATGGGGCAATGATTTTACACCATATTAAAAGAATACATTCATACTCACTTTCAGTTATTATTCAGAAGGAGTGTTCCTGCTGGACTATACTTTACTTTGATGTCAGGTTTTTAATTTAGCCTTCTCCTGAATATCTATAGGATTTACTGTGCAATACTTAAGGAGGGGCATGAGTGATAATAAAAATAATTCCTGAGCTGTTTCAGTTATAAAAAAGGACTACAATAAAATAAATAAAATAAATAAAATAAATAAAATAAATAAAATAAATAAAATAAATAAAATAAATAAAATAAATAAAATAAAAAGATCCTGAAACAAATATATTCCTCAGTTCTTGACCTGAATCCTTGAAGGGAATTTAAAAAGGACTAACTCTTCATAACTAAATAGTATTCCACAGAAGAAAATATATCTCTAAGAAAAAATTAGCTTCTCAGTATAATTTTCCTCTCTGTAAGAAACCCTTAATTGAATAAAATGCAATTTCCAGTATGAAATTAAACCTTGGGGTGCCAAAAATAAATGTTGATTCAATAAAATTCATTTTTTATTCCCAATATGATGAGATAAACATAAAATTAATTAAATTCACTTGAAAACAGGAAGAAAAATAAAATAATCCATTTTGAAATAGTGAGAAGAAGGAGTTTAAAGTCAGATTAATATCCAGTCAATCCTAGAGAAGTTCAAGCCAATTAGTTTTTAGCTATATATTTTGCCTGTAGGGTTAGAATGTATTTACATGTGTATGCATACTCTTGACAGTGTATACATTTTTTTATTATTATTTTGAAATTTGATTTATATTTCTCTGTAAAAGGAGGGAAAATAAATAAACCTGAACATTCCATTGTAAATATTTGGCTTGGCTGTGCTTGCAAAGTATCTGATCTGACATGGTGTTTATTAAGATAAGAATAGTGAGTCCTCTGCATGCAACTGATATTCGTATTGTTTGAATACTGAGCTAAATTTACATTAGGCAAACATTTCGGTTGCAGTGGAGACTCACCTGTTTTCATGGGACTGTGACTGACAGGGCAGTGGAGCCCAACATTTGAGCATCTGTGTATTCAGTTAAACATGGGGTCTTCTATGAGAGTTCTATAGTTTGCATGTTCCCTTGAGTTCACTGGTTTTCCTCTTCGCTGAGAGTGCTTACTCTTGCTTTCTTTTAAGAATATGTTTTTGAATTTTTAGTCTTTCACTTTCCGTATTCTTTCTTGAATATATACCTCTACAAATAAATAATAATATTCCTTGAAATGTTGGGAGTGCAAGCCAGTTTTCAGTTCGTCTCTCACTGCCATCTACTGTATATGCTGGAAAACTGCACTGTGGAAAATGCATTGCATTTCAGCTGTGTAAGATGCCTCTTTTCCCAGTTAATTTGCCCTAAAGTTGAGGGAAAAAACTCCTGAACTTCCAATAGGCTGTGACATGTGAATTCATTCTTTGTTTAGGAATCAGTATTTCATAAACAGATGACAATGTCTGATTACACCATATTGTCCAGAAAGAAAGAACATCAGGTTAGATAGTATTGCTTAGTTAGTTTGTTTTCAGGCCAGATGAAAAATAGATGGGTAGTTCTGGAGAAAAAAGAATACCTCACTTTGCTTATTCTTGTCCTAAGTAGTAATAATTTTGATTTCTTAATTGATATATCAAAACAAAAGTCTAGCAGGATTTCAATGCAGGAACTTGAGATATTTTGGTATTTCTTTTAGTTGAAGAATTAGTCTTTGAATCTTTTAAATTAGCTGTCATTACAGTAGCTGATGTCTATTGTATGCAAATATCAAGTATATGCAACACTAAGTGCTGGTTGGGACAGTTACAATAATTTATCTAAAGTTGTGACATTATTAAGTTGAAAATAAACTAGCAGGATTCTGGGTGTCAGGAGCTGAGTAAGATATATCACTTGATCAGCTTTGCACTGAGTGATTTTGTAATGGTTTGTGTAGAAATTGCAAGGTTTATTCAAGACAGAAGTTTTTCTGATTTCTTCAGCAAAGCTGACATCAAATAGGAAAGAATGCATACAAAACATCAGACTGTGTTTGCATAAGTGAATTCCACTTCTTAGTCTATTATTAATTTCATTAGGCTGGGAATATACCATTAGTTACCAGTATTACACCAAAAAGAATAAAAGAAGGCCAGTAAGCTTGCAAAGTCAGGCATTTCAAAGCTGAAGTGCCTTCATTTGCTTCTTATTTTTATCTGTTTTGATGATGGCTATAATTATGTTATGATTTTTTTGTATTCTTACTCAGTAATTGTTCTAATACCTCATTTGCTGAACATTATTTAACCCTTGCAAATGAAGAAAGAATGATTAAAGAATTCCTTGATTTTTGTGGTGTCCATTGTTGCCATGTTTCAGTGCTTTGCAAATGTTTATTAACCCACCTTTACACATTCTGGCCTTTGGGGATTTGAAATGGTACTGTGAGCAGCTGATGTACTCTGTGTGATCATTCCATCCCTTCTGGTGTCCTCAGAGGCAAATACCTGTTCACAAGACTTTGTCAAATGATATCAGAAATTCACCCAAGAAAATGAGGAAGTGGTTTCTAACACTTGATCCTTTCTGGTTCATCTCCTGAATCTTATTTCTTTTCCTCTTGAAGCTTATTTCTTTTCCTCTGTCACCATCCAAGACGAAATGTCTTTCACTCCTTGTCCAAAAAGATATTTTACTTTGGCTGATTTCCTCCAAATCATATTCCTCCTAAAGCACATATCAAGCAGAGCAAATTTCAGCCTACATGTTATGGCATTAAAAAAATCCACAACCACAAACTAGCTTAGGAAAACTGTCGTGAATTCACTAGCAGGTGAGGTTGATAGGGATACACATGGGTTGTGGTTTGCAAAGTAATTAAAGCTCTGTATGTCTCCTTCTCGTGGGCCACTTGTCAGTGTTAGTTGGTAAATCATGCTTTAGGAGGAGGATGACTCTGTAGCAGTGAGGATTTTTTTTTTTTTTAAATTGAGTGTGTTTATAAGATTTCTTAACAATTTTTCTGGCAGTTTCAGTATCCAAAATTTTTAACTGAAAGCCCTGGGAAAGAAATTATTTCTGGGGAATAATTTCTGGACCGAATTCTTTATTTGCTTGGTTTGGATTTTTGCAGTCAGTGTTTATATGTTGCTTGATGTGTGGTGCAAATGAGGCATCTGTGGGTCTGTGCATGACCACTGTTCTGCCAGAGGGGCTCCTCCAGAAGCTGACATGAGGAATGGCTGAGGCTGCTGGGGGTATTTCCCTTGGAGAAGGGAGGATCAGGGGAGACCTCATCGCTCTCTGCAAGTACCTGAAGGGAGGCTGGAGCCAGGTAGAGGTCGGGCTCTTCTCCCAGGCAGCAGGTGACAGGATTAGAAGACATCACCTCAAGCTGTGCCAGGTGGGGTTCAGGCTGGACATCAGAAATAATTTATTCACAGAAAGTGTTGCTAAACCAGGGAAGTGGTGGGGTCACCATTCCTGGAAGTGTTGAAAAGACAGGACATGGCACTTAGTCTAGCTGGCAAGATGGTGATTGATTGGACTGTGTTTTAGAGTCTTTTCCAACCTAAATGGTTCTGTGATTGTGACATGGTTTAGTGGCAAACATGGTGGTGGTGCTTTATTGATGCTTGGAGATCTTAGATGATCTTTCCAACCTTAATAATTCTATTACATGATTTTGTGACCTGCCGTCTTTCTCTTGAGTTGATCTCATTGACCAGTAAATCATTAAGTATCTATCATCTTTCCACTGCTGTTGTTAGTTCCCTGATATCCTTCCGTGGTATGTCTTGATAATAACTTTTCTAGCTTTCCACATGGATGAAATGCTGCCACACGTGAGGTCTGTGGTAGAACTGTGGCTGTAGGAGCATGATGTACAAACGTGCAGCATTTAGCTCCTTAAAGGACAAGTGAAAAGGAAGAAAAAAACTAAAAGTTGTATTTAGCAGAGTCTGCTCTTATCTTAAGATTCCCCTGTGCTAATAGTGAAAATTCTGTGTATGAAAATCCAAGGAAGGGAAACAGGCCCACTCATGTAAATCCCATCATTTACTCATCATCAATAGAAGAGAAAAATGTTTTAAATAAGGAAGGGAGTATTAAGCATTATGGTAGCTCTAGTATGATGATTTGTATTTAAGACTGCTGAAATTACACTGTGAAATAAAACTGCAGATGGTCGCTTTTGTTTTTCCCGTTTATTAAATGTTTTAAATTTGCTGCCCTCGTGTGGCTGTATGGTCTGCTTTCTTGCTGAAACTCCCAGTGGACAGGATTCCTTAGGACAGCAGTACGTGCAGCAGTGTTTGCACACCAGATGAAGGACACAGCTCAGACACTGAGTCTGACGGGCTGAGTCAAGAATCTCAAGAAATGTGGCTGGGAGTCCCTGTTTAACTCTGGGGGGCCAGGACTGCCCTGGGTGTTAGGAATCTGCTGCCCAAATTCTGTCTGGAGACAGCTGCCTTTGCAGCTGTCAGAAGGTGATGAAGGCTCCTTCTGAACCAGGTAGTGTGTATCCCCAACTAACCAGGTGGGTCCATGCAGAAGGAATACACTATTGCAGTATCTCCAAGCATCTTTCAACTTGGGGTATGAGACAAATCAGAAAACTGAGCACAAGTGCATGAGTTGTAGGAGGAACACTGATAAAATGGTACAAAAGCAACATAAAATGAAGAAAAATAACCCAGCAAAATCCAGCTTAAGGTTGTTTTTGGTTTGTTTTTTTTTTGGTAGCTGTTATTCTTTGGTGTACAGACAATTGCTGGGTGTATTAGCATAAATAATATTTTTTCAGGAATTCATGTTATACTTACATTATAACCTATATGTTATTGGACCATTACATATATGTTGCCATTAAAATACATGGTTAGCTAATTATAATATTTCATTGCATAGCACATTACTTGCCTAGCTACCTATCAGAACTAAGTGGTCCAAGCAAAAGTTTAATTAATAATACTGTAAAGACACCACCCATTGGGATAAATTACTTAAAAAATAAAGACTTACTCATTGGTAATTTATAAATCAAATTGCAAAACTGAATTTTTAAAAATTGGAATAAAGAGTTTAAATTAATGGCTTTAACAGTATTGCTTCTACAGAAATAACCTGCGCAGAAATGTGAGATAAAGAATGATCGATTGGGCTTTCAGGGCTTTTTTTTGGTAGGTAGTTGAACACTGAATTCAGCTACATTTCACATCTCTCTTGGGCCCTATACATTTCAGTTGATACATATGACTTTACAGAAAATTAAACAAATTATGTAAATCATGTTCAGAGCTGACTTTGATAACAGAAATTGAGGAGCCTGTTTTTAGACAGTCAGAGATAAAAAACGCTTTCCAAGGAAAAGCTAGTTAGCTAGTTAGTATGCAAGGGAAAAGACAGTCAAAAAAATATAAGAATACAGTAACCTGAATAGTGCTAAAATATCCTGCTCCTTGTACAAATTATTTATATTTGCTCCCCTTGCTGCTAGCAACGATGTCTTTAAAAAACAAACAAAAAACAAAGACAGCAGTCATAGAACAAAGATTGAAGATGAGGCTTGATCTGGAGACCTATAACCTGGAAAGCAGAAACAAGGTGCACTGCATCTGCCAGATGACAAGCAGCTGAACATCTTTCCACAAGGAAGGATGTAATGTCACTTAAAAGATCAGGGCTGACTGGATTCT
Organism: Lonchura striata; assembly: GCF_050655825.1. Taxonomy (NCBI): domain Eukaryota; kingdom Metazoa; phylum Chordata; class Aves; order Passeriformes; family Estrildidae; genus Lonchura; species Lonchura striata. The sequence goes on along the minus strand of NC_140704.1, from coordinate 139,006,767 downwards.
AGGCAGTTGCAATGGATTGTTTGCTTGCTTGTATACTTCTTCTGATCAGGAGAGGTTTGTAAAGTAATTGGATCAGAGTTAATATCTCAGATATTCACAAACCATAGAATGGTTTGGGTTGGAAGGGACCTTAAATCATCTACTTCCAAACCCCCTGCCCTGGGCAGGGACACCTTCCGCTAGACTGGGTTGCTCAAAGCCTCATCCATTCATTGCTGTGAACACTTCCAGGGTTGGGGCAGGCACAATTTCTCTGGGCAACCTGTTCCAGTGCCTCACTACCCTCACAGTAAAGAATTCCTTCCTGATATCTAATGTTAACCAACCTTCCTTCAGTTTAAAGCTATTTTTTCCTGCCCTATCATCACAGCCCTTCCTTGTAAGAAATCCCTCTCCAGTTCTCTTGTATTGTCCCTTTATGTTCTGTACAAAAATATTACAGCCTGTTTTTGATTGTGATAAAACCCCTCTAAAGAAGCAGAGTCCTTTCACTCACTCTCCTCATTTACTTCAGTCAGGAATTACCTTTTTTATGTGCCACAGCAGGTTCTGGTCTGTAATACAGTGCTGCTAAAAAAATTCTACTCCTTTTCAACTGCATGCCACAGAGAAGCATGGCAGAGCCCTGCTGCTTCCTGTGGAGAGAGGAGCTTGGGCTCAGGGCTCTTGCTCTGGGCAGCAGGGATGGAGCGTGGCAAGGTGTGAGGAGCACAGCCTGCACACGGGCTTGAACACACCTGCCCCGACACAGCACAGGCAGCTCTGCCATCCTGCCCCAGGGGAGTCTCCTCTCTGGGCGGTCAGGGAGGGACAGCTTGGCTCACAGATCCTCTCACAGCACAAACGTCATGGCCTTCAAAAGATGTCTGTAGCAAGATATTCAGGAGGTGCTTCTGTTCACTGTGCTTCTGCTGATAAAGTGAACAATGTAATTGAAATGTGCAGTTAATAGAAGTTGTTGTGCATGGGGACTTCAACATCATACTTTGTTTGAACTCTAGTCTTCATAATCAGTTTTTTTCTTGCTAATCTCTAATCTCTGTTACATTTTACTAACAGTATGGGAACTGATGTTTACCCAAGAAATACCTTTTATATTCAGTTTTCTGGTTGAAATGACATTTGGAATTTGAGACTCTTAGCATCACCAAATCATCTGGATTTTCTCTCTGTGGTTTAATATTGTCCTGAAAATAATGAAACGTAATCTGTACAACAATTGAGATATAGTGAGCAGCCAAAGAGCTCCTATCAGAAGAACAAACTATCATTTATCAGGGGCTCAGGGATGCTGCCTCTGCATGGATAGCTAATCCACAGCACAGGTAGGAGTTAATTTGCCTTTGGTATGCCTTGGAATAGAAAAGCAGGGTGGGAGGCAAGTGCTGCAGAGCAGCAGAAGCATTGCAAAGTGCTTGTTGCACAGTGACATCAAATCATTGAGCTCCAGTCCCATTAATTTCTATTTTAAGCATATCATATGGGGAGTGTGCTGGCAATTTGGTTTGATGTTTGTGTTGCAGGAGCTACTTTCTAAGGCTTAAACAGCGATATCAACTATATTGTGTGTCATTTTATCAGCTCAACTCACAGTTTTTTAGAGGAAAAATAATAGGATCTTTCACTACCTTAAACTTAAAGTAAGCAATTAATCAAGTTTTCTGGAGGACATAATAAAGAAACTAGATGAGACACTGACTGAAATTTAAATTTCTTTTACTTATTGGTCTGTTTAGTGAAAAACTCCAGAAGGTAAGATCACTGAACAAACTGGGTAGGAAATTTTCAGTAAAAGCTCCTGTTGATTCTGCTGGTCTTGTAAAAATCAATTGACCAGCAGAACTGGTCACTTTTCTCATATTATTTTCCCTCATCTACTCCTACTTAATAAACATTTCAAAGATTTGGATAAAAAATTTAGCATATTGAAAGTGCAGGTTAGAATACAGTGTTGAACAATAAATTCATGCAAGTTCTGATGCCTTAAAATATACCAACCAGTAGAATTGCATAAAAAAATTATATTGAAATTTCTGTAATTCAAACCACCGTATTGTAATGCCACTTTGTGTCAAGTGTTCCTTCCCTCTGACCTCATTAGGCGTGCCTTGTCATTAGATACACTGTTACTAAAGAGTTTTAACTTAAAAGCTGCTTTGATTAATGCTTGGTTGGACTGAGGATTTATTGTGTAGGATTAACTAGATTTAAAAATGGCAAAACGCCATTAGTAACTTTAGTGCCAGACTTTAATGAGAAGCAGAAGTAAACTCCAAGGGCCATTATGATTTTTAATATGGACTAAACTTATGTGCTCGTTACCCTAATGTCCCGTCCTATTTTATATACAGGTACTCCAATAATTCCTAGAGAATAGTAGCCTAGAAAGTGTATTGCAAATGTGTAACATGATGTACATATTTTTAATGAATCATATTTTTTTATAATTTTATTATCAGATTTATTCAGTATTATTATCAAATAGAGGAAAACTCTTTGCATTGGTTTGGGCCTTTTTAAGTAAGAAACAATATGGAAGTAAGACAAAACTAGACTGGCAAACATTTTTCCCAATAAATAATGTACTGACAGTGTTGATGAAAAATGCATTTTCACATTTTTGTGTAATCTGCTAATCGAATTTCTTATTACTGTCTTCTTAAGTTCATTAAGTGCTCCTGAAAGTTTCTAAAGTTGACATTTCTAGAGTTTAATAACCTTATTTTTTACTATTGATCACGTATTTTAGTATATGATACTGCCAAGAAAATCCAGACCATTCTCACATCTGACAACATTTGGTCGTCTCCTTAAATCCTACTAGACTTGATAGGATTTAAGCGTATACTTAAAAGGTAATGCACTGCTGAATGAGGGCCTTTGTATCTGACATTTTTCTGTCCATGCTACCTTTGCTGAGATAACCAAAGGGCACTGATTTATTATTAGAGCTAAACAGGAAAATCATTCTCATTCAAAAAGCTTGTAAACTTTTTTTTTTCTGAATTGATGGTGATTTCCCAATTTTGTTTATTTTTCCATGAACTTTCAATAGTAGAAGCATGTAATTAAATTTTTGTTTCTGCACAGTTATATACTGTGTGAATTAGGCACAATGTACTAATAAGCAATAGCAACAGTTCTGGTACTGTCTCTGCCAAAGCAGGTAGGATGGCATCCAACCAAGTTCTTGGGCTGTAAGGCCAAATTACACATCAAAATTACAGATGTATTGACATGACTTAAATAGGATTACTCACTCAAGGAAATTTACACAAGGGTCTAAGGAGTATATCCAGCTTCCAGTGGGTAAGGAGCCTGCATTCTCATTTGGCTCTAGGCCTTGAGCACTTGCATAACATTGCTTGTGTAACTTATCCTGCCAAAAATGAAACCGGCATCAACATGGTTACTCATTCCAGAAAAATTGTGCCTGTGGACAAGTGATGACAGTCAGGGATCCTGCTTTCTTTTGTAACACACTGAAAACTTTTGTTTTCACTGGTGATTGAAGCTCTTTAGCCAGTATTACCATTGCAATCCCTATTGATAATTTCTGTACCACTGAGTTGTTTTTGTTGGGTTTTTTGTCACTTCTGGATTCTTTATTTGACTCATTGCTATTATTTGGTTTTCCTTTTTTTTTTAGGGAGAAGGCCAGCAAAAACGAAGGACAAAAAAAAGAAGAAAAAGAATTTGATGGAAAGGGCTCAGAAGCAGCACAGCATCTTTTTAGCAACAGATAAAACAAGCCAGTAAAGACTTGGTTTTCCTTAATGTATTTTTTTGCAAAGTGCACAAAAGCTGCTATATGCTCCTGCTCATGGATGCACTAAATTCAGCTGCTTTGACAGTATTGGTGGCAAATAGCTTGTGAAAATAAAGCCCACAAGCTTGTTTGTTTTATTTATATATTTTTTATTTTATTTTTTCCTCTCATTTTTGACCTGAAGACTTCAAGGTCAGGAGTGCACTGAGTTGGATCAGTGGAAGTGGTCCTGAAGTGCATCAACGATATTGTTCTTAGTGCCTGGTCAACATGTTGACAAGGAAAGAAACCTACACAGCACCAGTAGGTGGACTTGTGCATATTTAAATAAATAGGGGGAAAAAAGGAAGTCTTGGAGGTGTAGGTACAATTGCATTTATGGCCTTTGTTTCCTATATTTGTATATTTCAAGAGTAAATGGGTATGACTTACCTACTTAGTGTTAATGTACATTGTTCTCACACCTGTTACGTTGACACAGTCGTGTAATAAAACTGCTTTAAGACAACGTGCTGCAGGATTCACTGCTTAGACTCACTCAAGCACAACAGGCTCTGTGTGTACATATTACTCTGTCTACATATAAATGAGCATATTTACTGTACATCTATGCATTTTTATGTATAATACTTTATACATGTTTAAAGGTATGTCCTGTTCGTTCTAGTAATGTACTTTAAATAATCCAGTAAATGTTTACTTTTTGCTTCGTTTTAACTATCTTATGTTCCTCAATAGTTACAAACTGGATTTTTTTTCTCCTTTGCAAAGCACACTCATTTCCAGAACTACCTTGCACGGACTCTCACATTGCAGTGTCAGCTCTGAAGTGTACTTGCCACATTGCCAGACTAGTACTGCACAAATTCTTTCTACTATTCAGTATTTCTGCCTCAGCCCCCATGTATTTTGTCTCAGAAAAAGAAGTTAAATGTTTTTTAAGGTGAGGCACAACGATGATAGAAGTTTTGAGTGTCAGGAGAGAAATTACTTGTAAAGTTCTTGGTATCTAAGACTGTGTAGTTTGGGTGTTTTTGTTTTGGTTTGGTTTTTTTCCAATGTAATGCAGTGTTTTATTTCAGTTAGTCCCAATGCAATCAGATAAGAAAACAAATAATTTTTCTCCCTGAATAAAAGAGAAACAAAATAAGGGTCATGTAAGGTCAACTATTCAAAAGTATAGAAAACACCAATTCCCCAGTATTGCCAATTATTTGTAGAAATTTAACAAATTTATTTTGCAGCTGTTGTTTGCTTTGGGTTATTTTTTGGGGAAGGAGAGGTAGAGAAAATTTTCTGTGTAGGACATCAAAATGGCACATGTTATGTAATTTGGTAATCTAGCATTATTGGGCTATTATTCAAGATGATTTTTGGATACCTGACAGGGAAAGCCTACACTAAAATGGGTGTCACTTAAGAGAAATTATTTCACTCTTAGACCTAAAACTTGTGTATGACCTACACAAAAAAATGAAGCAGCAAAATGGATGGCAGACCTCCACAAGCCTCTTTTGACATATACTTTAGAAAAATCCTACAAATTGCAGTTTTAGTTTTATGGGTTATATGCTTTTCAAATAAACTAGGGAAATAAAGCATCTGTAAGCACAAATATATCTGTATTTAGTAATGACAAGTGTTACTATCAAAATGTACATATGTTAGATACATATGAATGTTCCATCAAACTGCTTGTGGACTTCCACTCAACCATGAGGTTTTCACTGTATGTTCATATTTACCTAGAACATAATAATGTTACAGACAGTAAGATTATTCTAATCCTGGGATGCTCTTTTGGACATAAAATTCTCACTTCAAAAAAAAAAAAAAAAGAAATGAGAACTGTAGCTGTCTGTTTGTTTATTGATTATCAAATTTGGCTGTAAGCGCAGTTAATGCCCTCATACAAGCCTTTCAGTAGTGGTTACAAATATTGTATTAGGCATGTCATAGAAAGAATGCTACAAAATACAATAAAATGGTGTCACAAACTCCTGAGTAAAATATTTTTGGTCCTTTTTAATTCAGATACCATATTATTTTGGAATTTCATGCATGTAGAAAAATTGCAGAAGGTGGGGAGATACAGATTTGCTTCCAGTGGAGTAAAAAAATGTGAGGGTTTTCCATACAACTGTTTTGTTTGAGAAGATCCTGAGCATTAGATGTACATTGATTTCTCCTGTCCCGGTTACCCTCACACTAAGAGCTTTCTTGGGAGTGTAGAATGAAAAAAGTTATCCCTAAGTGGCCCTCTGTAGTTCCTCCTTTGTCCTGGACATCCTGCCTTTGCATGGTGGACCCTGTCAGTGTGTTCATAGCACTGGGGTTTTGGAGGATCACACTTTGGAGGTTGGAAAGGACTGTTCCTTGGACATTAAGAAAAAGCTTTGCACTGAGAAGGCATTTGGTCACAGGCTCTTCAGGGAAGTGGTCATGGCACCAAGCCTGTCAGAATTCAAGGAGTGTCTGGACAGTGCTCTTAATAATATGGTTTAGTCTCAGGTACTCCTGTGAGGAGCAGGGATTGGACTCAGTGATCCATATGGGTCTTTTCCATCTTGAGATGTCTTTGATTTTATGAATCTATGACCTTGAGACATCAGCTAGTCAAAATGTTTGCTTGAAACAGGGCTACCTAGAAATTATCTTCAGATACTGTTTCTTGATAAAGTGAAGATCAGGTTTTTAAAGCTAGATAGTGTAACAGTGGCCTGTGCCCACTGTACCTCTTATTTCCTTTAAACTTGATCAGAAGTGGACTTACAAAGATCGTAGTTCTTTTCTGATAAGCAGCTGACCCAAAAGGGTACAAATGCCACCTTGCCCCCCCTTCATAGCTGTTACTGCTTTTTGAATCTGTTTCTCTCAAACAGCAGAAGGTTTCAGTGCAGTGTAACTTTTGTGTTCACAAGGCTTTTATGCTCTAGTGTAATGATTCACTATTGGAAATTTATTTTAAACTACAAAAGATTCAAATTAGGAGGACAAAGAACTTTATATGCTGTAGTCATTGTTTTTAAAATGCTGTTATGTTGCTATGACAAGTAAAAAGTGCTTTTTCAAAACAATACATTATTTTATATCTTGTTCGTGTGTCCCAGAAAAGACAATTGCATAGTTCACTATGTATTTAGGATCTTTCTATTCTCAGTTTGCCTTAGTTTATCCTGGCCTCCTAATATCTATCTCTAAATTGAAACAAAACAAAACCAAACAAAACAAAACAGAAAAAGAAAAAGGAAAAAAAATCTAAAAAACACCCCAGGTGCATGTTTAAAGCAATTATTTTGTGGCTGACTGGTCTTTATTGCATCTCAGCTACTCTTGTCAGTGAGAAATTATTGTTATATGATGTCTCTTTGTTTTTTTCCTGGGTGAAAAAAACAATTGCATTCCACATTATGGTAATGCAAACCTTCCATGTTACGAATGTCAGTCAAAGGAAATTGTTCTCTTACACCTGTATGCTCAATGTAAAGATGCCAGCAAAAGAATATTGAATAGTTATAGAGCTTACATGATGTGTCTTCATTTATCAGTGTGAGTCACAGAAAACTGCAGAGCAGGGAAAAAAAGGTAGATTTTCATCCATGTTAGCTAAAAAAAAACCAAAGATCAATTACGTGCCATGTTAACTATTTTAAACAAAAATGTTGCTAAAATCCTGATTGAAGCCTCTGAAAATGAGAAGACAGATCTTTTCCGGACAGATTAAAATCAAATTCAGTACTTCAGCTTTTCTATGCTGATGAAATAGAATATAGAATAAAAATAAGCAGATATTTCCAGAAAAAGTGCCGTGCTTTTTTAAGTGGGTGATGTTACTGAAGGCTGATGCTACCACTTACCAGAGGGTATGATAGTTTTGAATTCAAGCTTTCTCTCTTCACTAACAAAATGTATTTGTCTTTTGACACCAGTTCACTTTCACGTCCAATGGTGTAAGCCAGCATGAATTCCAGTAAGCTCTAGACTGAAGTTATTTTGGACTGACACCAAGAAGAACAAAATGTACCCTTCTGAAAGTGTAACCCAGAAACCACTGTCAGCTTTTTGTTTAGTTCTTTACCGAAAGCTCTGTGCTGAACCTGGCTTCGTTTCTTTTATGAGAAGCCTCAGCCTCAGGACTGAGGAAAGGACATTAACTTTAGGAAGTATTAGAGCAGCTGATCCGCAGGATATCTGGGGGAAGAGCAGCTCAGTATTTGGAGTGCAGTTCCTCTCAGAAGTGAAAAACTGTAAGAAAAGAGTGACTAGAGAGAGCTTCTGAAGTAAGCCCAGCCTTTAGTCCATTGCCAAACTCTTCCAGACTTCAACTGATTTTTTTTAATGCAAACTAGTTCTGTTTATGGCTAATAAACATATGTCTTCAACCTCAGTGAAGCTGTATACTTACTTAAAGAGCCAGTAATATATCTGTGGCTGTGCCAGCTGCAAAAGTGCTCCCAGCCTCCTTGTTTTCAAATAGTGTCTTCAGTGACACTCATGTAACACTTGATTTTAATTGGGCAATACTGATGGAGCTAACTAACAGTTTATAGACCACAAATGAATAAACACTAAAATTAGGCTGGTTTGTTCTACTCCTGTGATTTTTCAAAGTAGAAATTCAGATCAAGAAAGCAGACAGTAGCTGTTAGAAGATATGTCTTGACTTGCAACTGTTTCTTAGCTTCCCTTCAGACTTTAAGGGAGCTTTATGAGAAAAATAAGAGTTTGGGATTGTTTGGTTTTATTTTTTTCCCCGACATCTTTATTTTTTAAAATTTTATTTATTATTTTTATTTTATTTTTAACTCTTTTTTTTTTTTGTCAGAAACTGCAGTGAGACTTTCTGTTTGCTTTCTGTTTCTGAGTGGACTTGGTTCCATCTACAGAAGCTAAGGACCACAACTGCAATGGCGGTCCTGATATTTGCACCAGAATTCTCTCAGTCTTTTGTTTAATTGTCTTGTGGTAGGTACATGAAAAGTCTCAGGGACATGGAATGCAGCCACAGGATTTGTCTGTCATGGCCTGGTGTTCTCCTTTTGGCCTCATGCTCCTTGTTGTGCTATAGCCTGGCTTCAGCAGGAGCAGTGAACAGTTTTTCTGCCATAAATGTCTTCCAGTCTGCATATTCTCTTGACTAGGGAATGTGATTTCTAACTCTAAGGCTGATCCTAGTAATTTATTTTGTGGTCATATATTTTCTCTCTGGAGAGAATTAAAGAGAAATTCAAGGACTAACGGTCTATAAACACATGATGAAAGGCATGTATGTAACCTCTCACAGCTATAATCACACATGAACAGGTAAGTGCATAGGTAATTATAATGACCATCCCTGATCCAGTGATTGCAGATGCTTAAGGGAGTATGAGATGAATGGACAGCAGATAATGGCTCAGGTATTACACAGTATTGCCCATTGATACTGTTGGAGACAGAATATTAAACTATTGGTTTGACTTGTTAGAGCTTCTCTTTTAGGCTTTTCTGGAAAAATATGTTGTGTTTGCTGTTCTACTAAAATAGTTTAGATAATGGGTTTTCTGCCCTTTATTTGGTTCATAATGGATTTATAAATTCAAATTAGTTTAATTTCAGTTCAATGGGATAATTTAAAATCAAAGTCTTTGATCAGTTCTCTTGGGACTGTTGATGAAGGCAGTCAGTGATCTTAGCAGGGAAAGTAAAAGGTCTTTATCCCCTAAAGGTATATTTGACTTTGAACTAAAACTGTGACAGTTAATGACAAGGTGATAGCTTGTAGAAACTTGGCAACAGGAAGAAAGATATAGAATGAATATTTTTCATTCTTAATTTTACATGCAGTAATGATAAATATGTGTGAAGGTTGAATGATAGCAATTTAAAGATCTATAGTGAGAGGAACAAAATTGGGTTAATTCTGTATGTAACTAACTGCAATTCTGCAGTGCTGATTATTTGAATGAGGGAATATATCTTCATTTCTAATCTAATTTTGAGTTTATTTTTTTCTTTCATGATAACAGTGCGGCACAAGAACTTGGGGGTTTTGCCTACTCTTTCTTCCTCTCCCTTCCTGCTCCCTGGTGCTCCCTGGTGCTCTGTCTGCCATCATTCAAAGGATTCCCACAAGCCCAAAGCTGCAGATGCTTTGCAATATGCAGCTGACTTGGATATGTTTTGGCATGTATTTTCAAGTGACACAGCCACACACTCTGAAGAAAATCCAGATGTTATTCTGAGAGAGAAAGTAGGTAGCACATGCATTCTAGATAAGTATATTAATTATTATTCTTTCCCTGGTCAGTTTCATTCTTTTAGGTGTGATGCAAGAAAGAGCAGATATATTTTCCGGGAAGCCTCCAAATCCACTTAGAAAAGTAAAGATTTTTTTACCATACTAGAATTGAAAAATATTGGTGTAGTTTTAAGCAAAATGCTACTATTGTTGTGCTGAATAGACAGAGGAGATGGAGAACTCAGCTCCACAACATAACGTCATGCCACAAATAACCTGAGCATAAAATTATTTTTGCCCTATTAAAATGGCAAATAACTGATAAAAATATTGTTGAATGTTTCTTGCGCAAATAAAGATCATTTAAGGCTCATGGACTCTTTGCTAACAATGAAGAAAATATGTGCATTTCAGCCTGGACTACTGTACCACCAAGGCATTATTCAAGACCAGTCTTGAATCCTAGGATTGATTTTTTAAGATCTGGAATAGGACTTGAAACAGAGCAGGCCAATTTTCATTCTTTAGTGCAATATCATGGAATCGTAAAATGGTTTGAGTTGGAAGGAATATTAAAAATCATCTAGATCTTTAGAAATAAACTCTCCAACGGGTTTGATAGGCTAGAAAGTCAGCATTTTATTCAGTATTGTGTGTGCATGAGGATAGCTCCACCTAATATACACAAAACTTTCAAAACTTTTCATTATTTATAAATTTTAACAAACAAATTATTGTTCATTGGCTATAACTTACATAATTTGCTTCATTAATTAGTATTGTGTCTTCTATTGGTTATTGATTTCTCACTTCTCATGTTAATTATCCACCCAGACTGGGTTTCAGGACAATTGCTGAATTGTCCTAGTTTCTTTTTTAATCTCAGGGCTCTGAAAAATGTCCTTGTGGACCATGAATTCTGCATTTCTTGTGCCAAATTTCAGCAATACAGCTCTCTCCAAAGTCTTTGTTAACCTCTTTCTAGATCCTGGAGCATATCAAGGTTGATTACAACTGCTTTAGTAAATCTTAGAGTTTCATTAATTTTCCCAAACTGTGTTCCCACAATAGCAGCTTATCATAAACCTTGCTAATTGCTGGCTACAGAGGGATGTGACAGAGTGGATAATTGCACTGCTTATTATTATTTAAAGCAATTAACTAGAAAGTTAATAAAAACAATTAATTATAAAAGTTATTAGAAAAATTATATCATTTACTGTGCTATGTATGGTACAAAACTAAGCATTAATCATGGCAAGGATGAAACGCTATTGTATTAAGGTTAAAAGAATTTTCCAAGGTCTTCCCCCACTGCTGCATAGATGCCTTTTTAAAGAAATACAGCTTGTTCTGTAACATCCTGAACGACTAGGTGTGCATATGGCCAGAAAGAAGATCAGTGCACAGTTGGCAGTTTTTAGTTCTTGTATAAATGTGTCTTTACAGTCGAGAAAGCATGGCTGAGGACTGAGTCACAAGCCTTCTCTGACTTAACTGTGGTAACCAGATGCTTTGGAGTTCCCACCCACCTACTCCACAGATTCCAGGGATCATCAGGATTAAGGAAACTTCACTCTTGAGCCATGCAGGACCCATTCTGGCAGTCACTGTCACACCACAGCACCTGAGCTGGAACCAAGGCCCCTCCATGGCTGCACACCCCACACTCACAGTCACACTGACCAGCTGGACCCTGTGTTGCTCAGAACAGAACATAAGATGTGAAGATCCTTTAAATAATTTAATCATGGTGGAACAATTAAATAACAAAATAGCAGCTTGAGCTGGTGCCTCCCAGAAGGGACCTTGAACAAAGACACCCCTGGGCTTTTATACCCTCACATCCAAGTCCACAAAAACCTGGGGGTCTGCTGAGTCTCTGAGTGTTACCCTGGCCATGCTGCAGTCCCCATGGCATTTGTTGTGTAAAGGGTCAGCAGTTCTTGGCCTCTTGTCTGGGACAGTCATCACACAGAGCTCAACCTGCAGCTGGCACTGACGCACCCCGAGCTACCGGCATGCGCTGCTCCTCAGAATTGTCACCAGCCCTGTCCCCAGCTGTGCTCGCTGAGATCCATGTGTGTCACTGCAATGAAATGCATCTGTGTTCAGCAGTTTATAAATGACAGCACCTCAGAATCAAATGCATCCATGTAGGGTACTGCTACACTGCATCAGTCTTCAGGGTGGAACTGACATCTAAGTGCAGGCGCTTTGTTAGATTTTGCAGCTGAATTTGTAGATCCTGCTGAGGTGAAGCTATCAGACACCACTTTGTTCACTGTGATGGTGAGTTCCCAGAAGGCACAGAGAAACTGTAGTGAATTATGAGTTTGAGCAGGCACAAATCTGTAAAAATAGTCTCCTCTGGTGTCCTGAAATATTATCCCATTTTTTTTTTGAGAAAATTCATAATGGTAGTCAGTCAGATGCAGAGAAAGATAAAACCAGACATAGTCCAAAATTTTCATCCCAAGCTGAAGAATGGTATCATCTTAAGGTAGCAAGAATCCTACCCTTAACCCTCTTGGAAATTATCAGATGTAATCAGAAGCGCAGTCTCACAAGCACTGTTACTCAGTGAAGTCTCTCCATGGGGAGATATTATTTAACTTTTGACCCTCAGACAAAGCACATGCAAAATGTGTGTTTTACCTATATCTTTAACAACTGTTTAACAGCAGCAGTAAGACATGTTGTGGTATTTGCATTGAACTAAAAAATGGCAGTTGCACAGGACAGATCTTGAGAGGAAAGGAGGATATCTCACAGGCTATGGCCAGCTGTGTCTGTAGGGTTGCTCAGTTATATGCCATACAGGGAAGCATATGACACATTTAGATAATTAGCTGGAGATTAGACGCCTGGATGAATGTGGGAAATATTTTATTTGTAAATGTGAACACCATGATTTTATTTTTAAAACCAGGCCTTATAGATGAGCTCTCCTTTACTGCTCATTTGGTGTGTGTAGGTAAACCTGTTGCCTTCTTGGGGAATAAGTCCTTTTTCCTGACTTCATGAAAAGGAATAATTGTGAGGGCAGTTTTTCGTTAGTGGGTGACAACAAGAACTCAAAAACTAGTATAAGCTTAATAAGCCCCTGGCTTTCTGAAAGTCTCCACATTTTTTCCCAAAAGTATAATTTTAACAAATCCTGGATTTCAGGATCATGGGAGAGATAGAAAGCATCTGTGCAAAGATGAACTTCTCATTAGCATTGGAGGCCATCGGCTTGGGCTCAATTCCTTACATATTCAAAAGCATTTCAATGCCAATTATGCAAATTGCTGCTTAGAAGGCTGAGAGCTTCATAATTGTTACTTAGCTTTTTAAAGAAAATGCCAGGTTTTTAATTTTTGTGCTTTTTTTGTTTGGAAAAAAAAGGAAGAAAATACTATTTCTAGCTGGAGTTCTTTATTACAATTAATGATTCAAAGATACATGATTGCAAATTTCTAACAGAATTAAGGTAAGATTGATATCTGTTAATCGGCAAAAGTAATTTTTAAATAAACCCTCCAAATGTAAATGTCTAGTTTATATTGATAACAAGCTCAAAGGATTATTTTGATGAGAAATATTTGGCAATGTGAAGCATAAGAGTATGACATAAATATCAGAGCTGGTAACAATTCAGTGCTGTTTTCACAATATTTTGTCAAAAGTTACCATTTTATTATTCAGCACATACTAATTTATTCTGAATTTATTGTTGGCATGTTAGTGGACATAAGTTGCAGGTTTTAGGTTTCAGAGGGATGTAGTGACCTGTGTGAGGAGACCATGAACTACACTGTGATGTTCACAGCTTCTTCCAGCTGACTCTGAAAGAAGTGGTGTCAACAATGGTAAAACCCACCTGTGATCAAAACTCTAGTTTAACCCAGAAGCCTTTGGTTGTTGCCATTCAAAAATAATTTAGAAGGACATCTGCAACTTGTGGGGACCAGAGTGCACTCTTGGAGCAGGAGATACTCTGTGTTGAAGGGGGTATGGACACAGTAGGTCGTGTGAGCACCTCAGACTGGTGCAGGTACCTGTGAGGAACTGTGCCTCATCATCTCATTGCATGGATCTTGTTGGATTTAATATAATCCAGAGAAGAAGGAAGGAAAATAGTGCCTAGGAACAGAGTGGAGTAGGGGTTTTTATGAAGGATTTTGAAGGATATTTTTTTTGTGTGTGTGTGTGTGTGTTCTTTTTCTCAGCAGCAGATTTGGTAAGCAGATATTTGTGTTCATTGGCACTCCAGCAAAATTCCCCAAATCTGTACTTTGCCCATAACCATGCAGGTTGAAATAGACTGGTAGAATTGATAGGCCTGAGGTCCCAATTTTACCAGCAAAATTCTTTTTTCTGTATGCATTTGTTTTTCAATATTCCTGAAAATTATTTTTCAAATTTGTTGAGTTCTCGTGGGAAATGCTGAAGGCAGCCTACAAAGAAAAACTAGCACCCATCAGATAAAAAGTGATTCATAAACCTCTGGCTTGTGGAATTGTGCCAGCCTGGGAGAGTTTTCAGGATTGGTCCTGATGTTCATGGTCTCCTACTTAGGATCAAAGAAACAGAGATATATATCAAAAAGTTTGTAGCAGTAGAAAAAAAGGCATGTTGAGCTAACATATGATGCTATAGAGAATAGTGGAAGACTGTTTTAGTCATATTTCAAATAAGCCCAGCTACAGTTTTAATTTCAAAACTCTCCATACCCTCAGATGCTTGACCTGACAAATAGAGCCAAGATGAGGGAAATACTGACAACACTCAGATTAGAGAAGTAATAAAAAGGTCCTGAACAGATTAGGACTTTAGACAAGACAACCTTATTTTTTTTCAGTCTGAAAAAAAGCCATAAAGCTACCCTTATAAGGAGGCAGTAAAGGAAATTAACTGTGTTGGTTTTGTTGGCAGCTTAACATTTATTTTGGTTGTTTGCTTCCTTGAAATTTTATCTGAGGTTTTGTGCAAATATTTCCAGGTCATTTATTGTCTAAAAGGATGCATTTGGCAAGAGTTTTGAAGAAACCAATGAGTTCCAATCTTTGATTAGAAATGGAAAAATAACATTTAAAAAGAAAATAATGAAACTACTTCTAATAAGGAGCTTATTTGGTGTTTCCTTTTCTTTATCTCAAAATTTGTGTCAGCTGGTAGTTAGTAATATTTTTTGTAGAGTTTAATGGCAGCCTAGAACAGAAACAGATGCTTCATTTCACAAAAATTGAAGTTTTTAAATCCTCCTGTGTTACAAGATCTCTGATGATACTCTTCTATCTCTTTGGTAAGATTAAATTCAATTCCACTTAACTATAAACCTGTTTTTAAGGGTGCCTTGGCTGAACATGCAGTCCTTGAGGCACATGCCTTAGCAGAGCCAGTGCAAACCATGGCTCCTGCTGTCCACAAGACAGTGCTTGAAGACACGAGGTGGTGCTGCAGGTTTGCTGGCTCAACGAGCAGGAACTACTGTAACTTGTCCCAGCTGTGTGGCATTGTAGTGCTAATCCTCTGCTCCAGAATCAGTCACTCAGGTTAGTGTTGAGTCCAGTGTTCTGCATGGAAATGTGTTTGCACAGAGCTGGAGTTCAGCCCATCAGTCTGTGTTGGAAAGCAGTCAGAGTAGAGGGAAATGCGTAAGGGAAAGTGTTTTTCCCATCAAGAAGATTTTCACATTTTGGTTTCTTCCTCAGATTCGTGGGTCAGATTTTGCAAAAAGACAAAAACAAAACAAAAAACAAAACAAAACAAAAAAAGGAGCCAAAAGATTCACGTGTCTGTGCCCCAAGAGCTGTTCTCTCCTTGCTCACTAGACATCTATGTATACATCACCTTGACTAACAAGTTTATTCTTATAAAAAAATAGTGATAAGAGAGGAATTTCTCTTGATGTTAAGAAATAGTAACAGCACACAACTAGTGGTGCAGCCATCCTTCTGCTTTCTGCTACTTCTTTAGGGAGCCCTCTGGAAATCCTGAGCCTTTGAGGGAGAGACACATGTTTAGCTCCAGCTGGAGAATTGTCAGAGAATGCCATATCTACATAGCACATTTTTGTCATGACCTTAAAAAGACAAAGGAATTTGTCCCCAAAGCTAAAACAAATTAAATGGTCAGTGGCAGAAATACCTTCATGAGAAAAAGCCAAAGCTCTGGCCATGCTGCTGTCTGCCCAGACTACAATAAATTGGAGTTCATCTGTCCATGTTTGTGAAGAGGACGCGGGTGGTCATTGAAGTGTTGCAGACTTTTAATAACTGAGCCTCTATCTCTCTCTTCCATGAGATCTGGGAAGGTCAGGACTTACCAAAACAACCATGCCTATTTAATCAGACTGCAGTTTGAGCATCACTGCTGCATATGCTGTGAAGGAGGACTTTGGCCAACCTGAAAGTGCCCTGTTCACTTCCCTTTTGCATGAGACACAAAATTGTGCTCTTCTGGTTATCAGCTGCAATACTTAGAAAAGCTGTGATTTTTACTTAAGATTAATGATACATGTTCAAGCAGCTGTCAAATTTGAAGAATTTAATATTTTCAAAATCTTCGGTTTCTGTATGAAATCCTCAGTCATGGCTCATGGTGCTTGCTTTCCTGAATTTTCCCTGACTTGCTATCTGGTCATAAAATTCTCCTACCCCTGTCCTTTAATTCAGGTTCTCTGCACAAAATAAAAAATTCAGACATTACACAAGAAAAATGTTTATAATAGTAGAAGATACCAAGACTTTAACTAAAACAATAGGAAAGATGTATTAGTTCAAAGATGCATTAATAAATGCAATATTAAATAAAGCTGAACCTTCAAGAGATAAATATTTAAATCAAGCCAGAGATGGCTCAAATTGTATAATGATTTGAGGAAGCATGGAGTGTTGAACAGAATTCTGCAATGTGAATGGTAAAATTTGCATTAAACTTTATGCAGATTTCTCTGTATCATAAAGCTGAATAGAAATCAAAAAAGATGTTTTGCTTTGTTATGTAAACTGGAAAACAACACAGAACTCAGAGGGCTTGACTGACTCTTGTTTGCCCTCCATGCCTGTAACAAGTGTTGCCAAGAGAATAGCAGCACTTCATTTCTTTCTAGTCTGTCCAGACCCTTGTGGATAAGACAATTGTGAAAAAAAGCCACCCCAGAAGAGGAGGGCAACAACATTCCAAAACTCTGAGCAGAAACATTTTCATCCTTGTTAACATGAAAACTATGCCCAGAATGTTCTTCAGCTTATTATCATCATTTCCTTTAGAAACTACAGAACTACAACCCATATGAAGAAGAGACCTCTTGCCCAGAGAAGGCCTGTCAAGTCTTCAAAGAAAACAGAGAAGGGAACACAGGCTTAATGTCCATCCCTGCAGAAGGCCGTGGAGTGTTTAGGGACTTCTGTGGATCATATTATTGAAGAGGGGCATGGTGCAGATAGAGCAGCAGCAAAGAGTTGTGTTGGAGCCCCTTCTGTTACAGATGTCAAATATTGTCTTCAAGAAGTGTGGAAATAGTTCCTTTTTAAAAACAGTCTTTTTCACAACATTCTCTCTTATTGTCATCAAGAGACAGAGATAAGGACTATTTCAAATGCATCACCTCCTAAAATTTCCTGAAAACCCCTTTGTCTGTTCTCCTTATTTTAATTTTTAACATTTATTTAATTGTCACTCTTTCGTTTCAAGAGTAATATGTCAGTTTTTTATTAATGCATAAAATTATATTTCTGAAAGAGTTGTTTGAAAAGATTAATATTTTATTATTATTTTTTAGTTTGAACAAGAAGATTCCCATTCAGCATGTTCCTTACTCACAGTGGTTTTTGTTTAGGTAGGAATAAAAATCCTTAGAGCATTTTTTGGTTGCCTGAGATTTCTTCTTCCTTAGTCTCAAGTCTTATGAAAAAATACTACTGCATTAATCTATCATCCAAGGCTCTTAATTAGAAATGGATTAAATTTTAATAATGTTATCATCTACACATTAATGAAGATATAGTGATTATAACTCTTCTGCACACTGTGATTCATGCACTTGTGGGAGCTTGCTGAGGGGCACAGCTTACCAACCTTTCTTATCCTGGAATATCATCAAGGTTGCCTAAATCTTCTGGTCAGTGGTTTGGGAAGCCTTTGGGCTCTAATGCCAGCTCTGAGTTGCTCTTGAGGTGTCCCACTGTTAGATCAAGTCCTGTCCAGTTAAATTTCAGTTTACCAGACCTGCTTTTCTATCATCATACACTTTCTAATCATCATACACTTTTCTGGATGGGCTGCTGTCCAGCTTCACTACACCAATTTGCTGTTTTCCACAGGAAGACATCAGGATTCTCAGCACTCTGGAAAAGATTACTATTAATTTTTCATACTTAGTCAAAAGCTTTGTCCCATCTGTAATCTCTAAACAGCCTGTCACTCTTCAGCAGGGTATAATAGAACACTAACAGGGACTATGTTCAGGTGTGATTTCTTGCTAACAGCTTAACAGTTTTGCATTAGAAGTTTAACAGATTAATTTTCACTAAGAACCCACATCACACAAACCTTCAAAAGTAGCAAGATCAAAATAAGCACTTTTTGAAAATAAGGCAGTTGATCAAAATTGACCACTGCTTCCTTTGAGAGTAATCAAATGAAAATTTGTGGGTAAAAGGCATCCTCTGGAGGCAGCAAGGTTGCTTGATATTTTAAATTAAAATCTATCTATTAATAAAGAATTTGAATTAATTATGCCTAAATTTGTATTATATAAAAAGCCCTTCATTTTTGAGTAATAATGAGGAAAGAACACTTTATTGCTTGTTCATCACCTTATAAAAATATAGTAAAGACAGCAGCTGTATGTGCCAAAGGTAGTTTGGACTTCAGAATTTTTGTGAATTCAGATTCAGTTTATGCACAAAATAAAGCACAATTTCTACTTCCCTCATATTAAACATTACTTATCAAATCAAGTCCTGTTTGACAGAGAAAATTTGTCTGCATTTTAAATAGAGATGAGTGATTTTTCTGTCATAGCCTTTAGTTAAAAAACAGTGTCTCATTTACAAAACAAATCTGGCACAGAAGAGTCAGATCTGTTAAATCCAGAAAAATTCTGAAAGAAATCTTACCAGATTTTGGAGTTTTGCATGAATAGAATGCATACATATAGAATATAAAATAAAAGAAAAAAATCTAGGAAACCGCCTCTGAGGATTTTTTCCCAAGAAACTAAAATGCATAATGATGTGCTGATTTCCCCGTCCCCCATCCCCACTCCTGTGGATTAGAGTAAGAGCATTTTTAAGAAGAAGGAGACTGACCCTTCAGATTTATCTCTGAAAAATATCATAACAGTATTATGTGTGTATGCATGTATTTTATTTTAATATTCTTATGCCGAATTAGAAATTCTGAGTTACTAGGGGAAGCCGTTCTCTTGGCACTTCCATCTCGGCCCGAGCCAAGCATAAGAGTTACTGCATAGATGTTGTGCAGCTCTTTTGTTTTCCATTAGTTTTCCGGGGATAGTTTTAAGAAACATTCTGATTTGAAAACAAGATCCTTTTCCGATGGGATGGCCCTGCAGGGTGGGAATGACAGACTCGAATCTCGGGAGCGCCCGGCGGCGGAGCGCGAGTGCCGCCCTGAGGCCGCGGCTGCTGCTGCTGTTCCCAGTTCTTTTTCTTCTTTTTCTTCTTTTTCTTCTTTTTCTTCTTTTTCTTCTTTTTCTTCTTTTTCTTCTTTTTCTTCTTTTTCTTCTTTTTCTTCTTTCTTCTTCTTCTTCTTCTTCTTCTTTTTCTTTTTCTTCTTCTTCTTCTTCTTTTTCTTCTTTTCTTCTTCTTCTTCTTCTTCTTCTTCTTCTTCTTCTTCTTCTTCTTCTTCTTCTTCTTTTTCTTTTTCTTTTTCTTCTTCTTCTTCTTCTTCTTCTTCTTCTTCTTCTTCTTCTTCTTCTTCTTCTTCTTCTTCTTATTCTTTCTTCGTCTTTGTCTTCTTCTTCTTCTTCTTCTTCTTCTTCTTCTGGGCTGTCCTGTTGCGCGCATCTCTCAAGAGGACACAGATTTATGGAGGCCTTCCCACCCCTCAGGACCTTTGTGTTTGCTTTGTGTGAGTGATGCAAAAAGGTTGTGGTTTTTAAACTTTTCATGTCTCTCCATCTTATCAGGCACAGAGTAAGACAGTCCTGCAATTTAGTGCTTCTGCAGGCTGGGCAAAAGGGCCTTTACAGCAATTTAAGGCAACATACACAGGTTCATAATTTTTTAGTGAAATGTAAAATACTTCACATCAGAAGAAAAATAATTATCTTCCAGAAACTCTGGCTCCCTGATTTTCAAACTCTTGCTTCCAAACTTATTAGCACAACAGAAACATCAAAGTGACAAGACATCTGCTGCGAGTTCCTCACAATCCACATTTACAAGTATCTCTCTGCACCCCACCTAAGTTAATAAAAATTTAATATGTTTAATGTTGAACCTTGTTTCTAAATTATATTTCCATTCTTAGTTGAATAATGTAAAATATGTGTGGAAATACTTCTACAAAACTGATGATAAATAGCTGATAATACACATCTATAAGAAAATCTAAATCATAAAACTGTTCAAGCTGGAAAATACCTTTAAGGTCATTGAGTTAAACAATATACCTGACGCTGCCAAATCCACCATTAAACCATGCCCTAAGTGCCTCATCTACACTAAGCCATGTCCCTAAAAGTTGCATCTACATGTGGTTCTTTACAAAGGAAGAATGTAATCCTGAAAGGATGTTATATTTCACACGAGGATATTTTTCATACTCTGTGTGATTAATACTTTTTATACTCCTGCAGAAAAACCCAGGAAATTTTAATTGAGCAATATTTCACTATTGAAGCATTTTTTGTTTTCTATGTCTGAATGAGGCCATATATCCTCCTACATTATAATACCTATTTTGTAGAGACTGTGAATTCTTTTAATTGAAAAAGTCATGAGATCAGTAAATAGATTTAATTATTTTTCAAAAAAATATAGACATTTAGACTTGTTGTAGGTCTCTTCCAGCTGAAATAGCATATTCTATTCTATTCTATTCTATTCTATTCTATTCTATTCTATTCTATTCTATTCTATTCTATTCTGTTCTGTTCTTACTGAACCAAGCTGAATATTCTTTGCAAGATAAACTGGTTTAATGTTAAGGAATATGGTACTTAATATGCTTTTTAAAATTTAATTTTGCTACTTAATATTTTATTGCCTGATTTACATGGGAAAGAAAGCCCTACAGCTAAAACCGATATGTTTGCAAAAATCAAATATAAATTAATTATAGCATAGTTTCCTTTCTTTAACTGTTCAGCTTTGAGGGTTTAACATAAGTTGCCATCATGCCTAAAGAAATATTTCTTATACTTCTTCCAGAGTATCTGGGGTCTCACATTTGCCAGATATGTATTTAAAGAAGAGAAGCATAATATACCAGTTAGAAGTGCTGGTGAGAACATTTACTTTACAGTTCTACTGTTTTTATCACTAGTTACTCTCAGCTGGCCATTAATTTTTAGTTATGTGACAGTACTAGAAATCTTTTACATTTCCAAGATTAAAATGGACTGAAAGATTTAAAATTTTCATTTGCAAAAGCAGGGACATAGGCTTATGAACAGAATCAAAGAACCATAGTTGAGATTGGAAGGGATGTCTGGAGATCCTCTAACAAAACCACCTGCTTAAAATATGGTCAGCTAGACCAGAGTGCCCAAGACTTAGTCCAGCCAGGTTCTGAGTATTTAAAAACATCTACAATATCTCTATTGGATCAGGTTCTTAAAAGTGTTCAAGAACAATTACAATGAAAAAAAAAAAAAAAACAACCCAAAACCCAAAAACCTTACCCTTTTTTTTAAGTCTAAATGGAATTTATTTATTTCTGTTTGTTCTTGCTGTTTCTTGTTCTTTCACTACATACCCCTCAAGATTCTGGCTACGTAATTTTTAGTCCCTCTTATTGGATGTTTATGTATATTTACAAGATCCTTCTGAGCCTTCTCTTCTACAGGCTAAACAGTACAAGCTCTCTCAGCCTTTCCTTGTACAACAGATACTTCATAGGATCATAGAATATCCTGATAGTCATAGGATCATAGAATATCCTGAGTTTGAAGGGACACAAAAAGATATCAAATCCAACCCCTGGCCTACACAGGACAACTCCCCCAAATCACATATTTATATTCCTATGAATGTCCTTTCACTGGACTCACACCTTTATGTTCATTTGCTCCTTTGCAGGGAAGGCCAGTGCTCAGGACATGCCTCGAGAGTGCTGGTTAGAAGGACAGAGTCACCTCTGGCAATCACTTGTTGATTCTTTTCCTGAGATAGAACATGATGCTGTTGACATCCTTTGGTTCAAAGGTATGTTACTGACTCATGTTCAACAAGTTTACCAGCCTAACTAAAGTCAAGACAAAAAACATCCATTGCTATCCTCTTGTCTATAGAAACATTCTTTGTGGAAAGGTGTCAGGTTGGTCAAGCATGATTTTCACTTCATAAACCCATGTTAACTTCTTCCGTTTATGTCCTTAAAATGTTTGGCAGCAGTTGTAGGGTTTATTTGCTCCATCACCTTCTCAGTAACTGAGGTAAGCCTGAATAAGCTATAAGATACACTTTCTCACTGTTCTTTAAGAGAGGAGTGACATTTACTTTCTTCCAGGGCTGACATGTACTTTATTCAAGTCACCAGGACCCCTATTCCATTCAGAAGTGGGTCTATGTTTCTCCTACTCATATCTTCATTTTGCTACCAATAAATTGGTAGAAGTTTTTCTCTGTGATCTTTACACAGCTCACCAGATTTAACTCTAGAAGTGTTTGTCTTGCCCAGCTCTGCATGTTCAGACTGTTTTTATATTCCTCCAGTTTCATCTGTTCTTGCTTCCACCTCTATAATTTCCTTTTATACTTGTATTTTGTCAGGATGTTCTTGTTCATCCATGCAGGACTCCTGCAAACTGCCTTTTCTTGATTTCCTGCACATGAGAATGATCCATCCTTGAGTTTGGAAGAGGTGATTCTCAAAAATCAACCAGCTCTCCTAGGCTGCTCTTCTCTCCAGGACAGTATCACATGTTATTTCTCCAAGCAGATCCCTGTAGAGGCGAAAGTCTAATCTCTTGAAGTTGAGAGTTGTGATCATAATATATTACATTGTGTAATCCTGCTCTCTACCTTGATCTTTCTCCTATGCAAACAAATATACTTGGAACAGAGTGTAGATGAATCTCATGCTGGTTACTGCATTCATATATGGTATCAAAATAATAATACTTCCTTTTTTTTTTTGGTCAGATTTGTCTGTTTTGAGACCTGTGATTCATCTATGATCCAACTACCTTACTATAACTGAGACTTCTACACTTCTTTAATTAAAAAAAAAATACATACATGTAAATTATGGATTAAGGAAAAGCCTTTTACATAATTTTTACATTCCTCTTACTTAAATATCAATTTCATTTTGAAAAGCATAACCTAAACACAGATGTAAACCAAAAAAATATTGCCTTTCTCCTTAAAGTGCTGAGTGTATTTTTGGCAGTCTGACACTAAGAACTGTCTGCAGAAGGCAGAAACTGATGCTTTTTCTTCGCTTTCTCTCCTCTTAAGTTTTACCACAACTTTGTTCATTCTGGCAACACAGGGTGAATGCACAGGTGACACGTATATACATATATATATATATATCAGAAAAACTTGTCTTCAGGGCAGGGACATTGGCTGCTCTAAGTATTTAACAATAATTGTACCATTAATGTTACACCATTAGGTGTAACAGCAAAAATGAAATTTTAATGCAGAAATGTGCTTGAGAAAATATGAAAGAGCCAGAGGAAAGTTAAATCCCTTTCTTTCCTCTCCCTTTTTCAATGTCAAGGACATATGAAAGTCAACAGGGGGGAAAAAAGTCTAGTATCAAACAATGAAAAAAGCTTTGTTTAAGGATGCTTTTTTCCTGTATTTTCCTTTTCAAAAATCCTAGGCAAAACTGAGGAGACAATATCATTCCTCCTATCCCATGCCAGAAATAATCAAAACCCAGAACCCAGGGAGATAAGGAGTTTCAGAGCACCTTGACAAGGAAATTGTTAAGAGAGTCACAGAAAATCAATGTTTTCCAGAGCTTTTCACAGAGGTGTAAAAGAACAAAAGAGATGGGAAGCAGCAGGCCAGTAACAATGTGAAAAGAAACAGAAAACCTGGTTCTAAGCAAGAGAAAATCTTTGGCAGGCATCAAGAGAAGGACAACAAACTTAAATGTTGTGACTCCAGCCAGGACAAATCAAATATTCAAAATACTCTGTCTACTTCAGGGACAAGCTTAGATATAACCTAGTGAGAGGACACTGTTCAAATCTGGAAATCCTTACAGCTATACAGTTCACGGATAATAATGTTTCCAGAGAGAAACTGTTGGAGGATGGATAGCACCAAGTCGTAAAATCAAAGGACATTTATTATCCTTCTTTTCATCATGAGAGAAAGCATTGTGAAAGATGGAAGGTCTGTTTTCTGCATATTTTGCTCCACATCTCATGTTAAGCAAAACTCTGTAGATGTACTGGCTAGCATCATCTCGAGGAACTGGACTAAGTCAGAGAAGAGCCCTTGACCCGTCTCCCCATTAGAAAGTACAGCTATGACCACCTCTTCACACTTTTTATTATTTCCTGGCGATTGATAAGATAAATGCTTGCTGTCTCAGCTGGAAGTGTGGCTGGGCAGATGAGGGATAGGCTGGACTCTGAAGTACTAACTTTGTATTAGTTAGTGACAGGTGAATGTCTCGGAGCACTGAGCCTGCAGGAGGACATGCATTGCAGGAATCAGACAGGGTCTTTCTTTCCTATGACACTGTTGGGACTACAAGGGACGAACTTCATGGGATAGCCATGGGAAATACAGTCTTATTGTAACTGCTGGAGGTGGACAGAAAGTAAGTGTCCTGCAAACTATTCGTGCTAAAGGCTAAACTTTTGTCCCAAGTCATTAGAAAAAGGAATCAAAAATCTGAAGCTCCTGTTACTCACCAGAATTATGGTATGATCCTAACAGTTTGGGAAGTGAGCCAACTCTCTCTTCCAGACTGGTCATAAAATGACAGACAGGTTGGTAGGCCACTGGGGATTGTGTTTCACCCTGCCTTGCACAGACGGTTCTCCGAGACCCCGCGGAGCAGCCCCACCATGCTCCTGTGCCAGAGCCCCCGGCGCTGTGCGGGGACAAACCCTGCTAGGGACACAAGAACACACTGCTGGAAGGCACCGGGAGAAAGACAAGTCGTGTGGTGAGGTAGGATTATTTAAGGTGGTTGTGAGAGGAACATGAGAAAATTCCAGAGCACAGGTGGCTAGAGAGCCTTCACAACGCCAGGGAAGGAAGGCACCGCTGCAGGCACAGGATCAGTGCCTTGCAGAAATTACCTCATTGCTGGAATACAGCTACTGCTGCTGTGTACTCTGCTGCTAGTACCACATTATACTGGCAAATATTTTATCAATGAGGCAGCTACATGCAGAGGTGACAGCATCCCAACCAAAGGCAGCTGAATCCATCTGCACTTGTTTTGTTTAATTTTGTCTTCAATGATTTCATTCAGCTTTGCAAGTCATTGTTTTAATGTTAAAAGTGTGTCTGGTCTTATAGAATATTATCAAACTGGGCTTTTCTTAAGACAAAAATCAGAAAGAAAAATCTCAGAATAATTTGTGAGAATAGTAGAATTTTATTTTAAACACAAGGTAAGGAAAACTGTGTTGTACCCTCTAATAATAATGAAATATATTTAAAATGTTTTAGGTTGAGTTTAATTACTGGCAACCATATTAGCTTTAGACAAAGAGATAATTAAAGACACTTGGAGTTTTGGCGTGTATAATTAGTAGTTCTGCCAGAACTATCTGTATGAGAAATGAAATAAAATATACTGAATCTTAGCTGTGGTTTCATTAAATGAATTTGGTTTGTGTATTTGCAATAAATCTTCCACAAAGTCTTCAAGGAATAACTTGCTGCTTCTTTCTTTCTTTAAAAAATAATCTGGTTTCATTTGTAACATAAAAGTGATATGCATCCTTTTAATTTCAGCTAATCTGGCAGCTGGCTCTAATTTTTGTGTTTATAGGAGTAAATGAAAAAAACACAAAATATGCTCTTCAATAGTTGTACATGGTACTAAGTGCTACTTTAGTTACATCCTGAGATTAGCACAGTTGTTTAGAGCATGGTGCTAATAACACCAAGGCTGGGGGTTTGTTCCCTGCATTCATTTAAGAGTTGGATTTGTTGATTCTTGTGGGTCCCTTCCAACTCAGATTTTTCTGTGAATTCTTGTTAGAGAAACTGATTTTACATAAAAAATATTGTACTTACAATATAACTGGAGAATTGGTGATGTTAGAGCAGACACTAAATTAACAAAAGCATAACGTGACACTTCTAGTGTTCCAGCCTCAGTGCAAATGCTGTTGATTTAATACAGCTTTTGCATGGCTGATGTAAGATTCATTTCCAGCAGTGTATTCTGACTGCTCCACGTGTGAATATTTGTGAGTCCTTGTTGGTGTGATGACTTTCAGAACTCAAATCTCCTGGTGGTCTGCTGGGATTTTCTTCAGCTCTGGTAATTTTCTCACTTTTTAAATTTTTTTTTTTTTCTCATTTGTAAAAGCCAGCAGAACTTTTCAAGGACATCTCAATTTAATGAGATATTTCTCATAGGAAATCTTTTTTCTTAGGTAATTTGTTCAACAGTGGAAAAAGCTGGAAATATCACAAGTTAAATGGAAAGCATTTTAATTTTTGTGCATTGGTTAAAGGAACAGTTACACTATTTTCCCTCTTATTTCTTCTTGCTAGTTCTAGGAGAAAATATACAAACAGGCTATTATTTTGCTACAAAGGGTTTCTTTGCTGAGTTCTGTGAATGACTTAATGCCCAAATGGGAAAAAGCACATGGTTCAGGCTCCACAAACATTGGCAGTTATAGCATTTGAAACATGAATCAGATGTCACAATGCAATGATCTTCCCCATTACACGAGTAAAAATCTGTTTTGGTGTGGTTTGATTTAGTCAGTTGGTTTTATCAATGTTAGTTATCCTTTATGCTCCCCCATTTGTCCCCTCAGAGTTGGTTTGATTCAAGTTGTTCACCCCAAAAGTTCCTGCCACTTGGCTCCCCAGTTACCTGACAATCTTCTCACCTCTCCCTGTTTTCTCCTTATTTGGTTCCATCAATCTGTATTTGTTCATACCCCTTTGGTTCTCAATCCTGTAACCACCCCCAGTTTCTATAAGAAAGTTCTGTATCAATCACCCCAGTTTAGCTTTTCTATTTGTTCCC
Organism: Lonchura striata; assembly: GCF_050655825.1. Taxonomy (NCBI): domain Eukaryota; kingdom Metazoa; phylum Chordata; class Aves; order Passeriformes; family Estrildidae; genus Lonchura; species Lonchura striata. The sequence goes on along the minus strand of NC_140704.1, from coordinate 138,979,399 downwards.
TGACCTTGTGCCCACCCCTGTTTTATTTTATCATAGGTTGTTGTAATTGGTGTCATCCCTCTCTGGTTTACCCCCATTGGGCAAGACAGGTTTGTGCACCCCTGTCCACCCACCCCCTTTTTAAGTTGCTGTAATCTTTGATTTCTTTGGCATTTGTTCCTGCAGCCCCTCAGAGAGCACGTTTGTTCTTGCCCCGCCTGGGGAAATGAAGCCTCTTCGGGCTGGCAGCCAAGTGTCCTTCTGCCATCCCTTGCCCTCTCGGCGCAGAGCCGCCGGAGCTGCGCCACGAGCAGCGCTCAGCCCCGCCGGGCGGCGGCGCCGGCGCTGGGGCCGCTCCCGGGGCTCAGCCCGCCTGCCCGCGGCCGTGGCACCGAGACACCGCAAAAATCCATTTGTTAAAAACCAAAAGTATTGTTCTTCTCAAGCCTAATAGGAACACTAGAAAGGAGTCCATAGTTTCAAAACTTAATCCTACAATTCAAACTCATTGTCAGAATTTCATATCAGACAAGAAAGGAAATTAAATACAGATGTTGTCACTTCTCAACTTGCTTAACTAGATTTTTGATATTTCTATCAGAAATTTTTGTTGGAAAACAAATCTTACCTATTCATCCATCCACTCATTCTTCTATCCTTTCATTCATCCCAGGATGGGACTGAACAGTTGGGAAGAGGAAGTCTGCTGGTGAATGCTGGCTGAAATTTTTTTGTTAATTCCCTTTTGCCCTTAAACTGGTACTGAGAGAAAAATTGTTGAAGTTCCTGTCGAGCTCTGGTCTCTCCTCATACACATCCCTCCCTCTATCTTCCCCTTTCCTGTTGGGTCTTTGAAAATAGAGTGGTGATGCTGATGTTCAGCGTTAGGAAACAGCAAAACTTTTTCCAGATTGGACCATATTTTGAAGCAACAGTTGTTGGAGTTGTCTGTGCAGTTTCCTCACTCCCTAAACAACAGCTAATTCTTGTTGTTCCAGGCTCAGATTTACTATTGAAGTAAATGGAAATTTTTAATTAGGAAATGAAACTTTCTCCTTTTCTTACATTACAGTTATAAGCTTCCTAGAGAAAATATAAAAACAAATTTTTATGCAAGTTAAGAATTAAAGGGATCCAGTGCCTTTTAAAGCTTCTTTAATCTTTAATCTTTAGTTGATTATCAGCTGTATGTCTTACACAATCCTTTAAAAAGTATTAATCTTACAAAAGGTAAAAAGAGTTGGGAAACAATGGGGAAAAAAACACTTATGCGCAACACTGACAGCTTTGAATAGCAAGAATTGTTAAACTTCAAGTAACCAGACCATGAAGTCAACTGCAGCATCCCTAGGCTCTTTTAATTACTTTCATGAAGCAACCATATTTTTAATGCAATGTTGTGTGAACAAGACTATCATTTCTCCACATGGTCTCACAAAAAAATGACTGATTAAAGGGATCCCAGATGTACAGAATAAACTGGAGCATGCAAATACTCATTTAAAACACTTACAGAATTTTTAGAAAAGCATATTTTAGAAGACAGATAGTTCTTCCCAGAAAAGCATAAAATTTAGAATACATTTTACATTGACACAGGGGAAGAACTTTTTAGCAGTGCTGTTCACCAATGTATATTCTTTTAATAGCCTTTATGCAATAATAGTAAAAATAAATTTAGAACTAAAGAAGCAAAACACAGCAACATTTTTATCATTACTCATAAAATCACCTAAATGGTTTCAATGTTTAAGCATCTCAGTTTCCAGGGTATAATCTGTCAGCATTTGCCTTGGGATCCCAGTGTAGGTACTTTATAATAGGTACTTGAAAGAGTAAAGTCAACCCTTTTTATGCTTGTATTGGGGCGCCCTTAAAACTTACAATGGATGCTGAACCATACAGCATTTAAGCACGTTCTGGGTCTTATGTTCCTTCATAATATCAGTGAACTTTCACAGAGAGGCAGACAAACATGAATATAGCCACTCCTTAGGGTTTTTGCATGTATTTTCCAGATCAGTGTATTCTGAATTCATAACAGTGCATGAGCATCACATGCACTTGGAAGCTTTTTCCCCTCACACAACTTTCAAAATTTTATATAATTAATAGTTTAATAGGTGCCTGCCTAAATAAATTAGATTTCTACAGCTATATGAATATTTCTGGAAATAAAGATTTCCAGGATTTTCTGTATTCCTGGTCATTGCATTAGCCCCTCACAGGTGTTAACTATTTTGTTAATTAATATTGTGACCTCATCTGACTTTCCAGTAGGTCATTAAAAGTGTTGTTATCTTTCCTCTGTTTGCAGAAGAGCAGGCAAAGATTTTGATTTACTATAACTTTTCAGGACCCAGGGTTTTTGCTAACAAAAAGAATGCAAATGCATAATACTTTGGCCATTTTTCAGCCTAACTTGCTGCTCCGCTCTCACAGGAACCTTTCAATAGAAGAATCAGTATGCTCTTCAGACATTTTAGGGAAAGTATTGTAAAGAGGACTCACAAAAGGACAAGAAAACTCTCAAGTAATTTTGTCAAGATACGGCTAAGCTGTTATATGTTACTGATGAAAACAAATATTTGCTCTTTTACAAATTAAGGGAACTGGGGAGGGAAAAGACACTAGATTTACCACAGGCGTTAATAATACTGGTAATTAGTGTAATTGATATACATAATTAATTGTATATGTTTAACTCCTTGTTAGCTAGTTCTCTGGGAATAAATGTCATGCCTATGTCATGTTTGGGGACAACATATGACAATTTTGAGACATAATGAGTTCAAATGTGAATTAATATAAAAGTTTAATTTGAAAACTCAGTATTTTGGAAAAAAAAATGGTAGTGTTTTTCAACACTTAAAGCCACCTTGGATGGTAAAAAAAAATAAGGAAATCCAGGGCATTTATTTAAAAATTAACAATAAATGGCTTTTTTGAAGCACTTTCCCTTCAGTTCCTGTATGAGATAAGTAATTTTCTTCTTGGCATCAGGAAATCTATGAAATAAAAACTTATCTAGTTCTAGTGCTAATGGCTATTCCATATGGGTGTTCACCAACATGGGAAATGATCAAGAGGAAGGAATTTGTTTCAAAAATTATAAACATGTACAGAGTGGATGGTGCAGCAAGATACCTGTGGCTGTGTCAGAAAACTCCTGCTGCTTCTGGGCTCAGACATTCCAGGAGGAATGGCACCCCAAACTTAATAAACCACTGAAAGCTGGTTAATTGCTCAGGAAATGTCTGTGGCCCACACAGGACAAGGTGGTGATGAATTAATGTCTCACATTCAGTTAGATATGTACAGCATACTCACGCTGCAATATTTAAGATATAGGTTTTGTGTAAACTAGGTGTAAGATCCATACTTCCAATGAAGTAATAGAATTCCAGTCACCAGGCTTTGGAACAGAAAGCACATGTGAAATCACCTACAGTTTTTTTCTGATGTGCATCATGCCACCATATTCTTTGTGATTTACAAGTCCAAAGAGAGTTTTCTTTGTTTATGGATATGTTATTCAGTTTGTTCTGACATAAGAGAGGAGTTAAACTGTCACATTACAGGAACAGAAAAAAGCCCCACATGATTTACAAAACAATCCAAATAAAACAGTATGCCTATTAATCACAGCTCTTAAAAATTGATGTTCTGTACTTCAAAGACTGTTGAAAAAATAGATGAACTTAATAAAATATTTTAAATTTTTGTGACAAATTGTTGGGGAACATCTGTTTTAACATCTTCTAATAGTAATACTTTGCATATTTTGCCAGTAGACTTAACAGATTTAAGATCCTGCTCCAAAATATTTAAATCTGCTTTTCAAATAGCTGCTTAAGTAGTTAATGAGTGTATGTTGCCTAGATTTTCTTTCTGTCTTTGTACTTTTTTTAAAGTTCCATGGTATCTTTAAAAAAATCACCTTTTTTTGTTCAGCATGGGATGATTTCAGAGCCTCAGCTTTCACTTGTTAAAAAAACAAGAAAGTTTGGGGTTTTTGTTGTTAAGGTAGTAGGGCACATGAGATTTAAGTCTATAAATTTTACTGATTTCATTATTTGTGTCTCAACACCTATGCACTTACCAAGTACTTTTGAAATAGTATTTTTCTATGTTAATTTAATACATGTGTTCTTCTCTTAGTCTCACAACTTTTTCCTGATTAGGAAATAAAACATTTTTTATGCTTGTTTTCCATGTATTTATTATTACATTAATATAAAATTCCAAAATAGCTTTATTGTCTCTCAACAGAATGGGCAACTCTGTTCAGTTACTAGTAAAGAAGAGAGATTCCCTTCACATGAACTTCTTTATCTTGCAAATTACCCTTAAGTACCAGATTTTCCTCCTGCTAATTACAGGAATAGACTTCCCTGAAGTGGGATGCTGTTATGGCTCTTTCAGCTAAATGGGTTTTATTTTATTATGAAGGGAAAAATAATAAAATCATAAATATAACTCTAAACTTAAGCTTGGACTTACATCCTATGTGCAAAAGGCCTTTAATGCATAGGCTCCTCTCTATAGTATTCAACATAGGCTGAGTTTTTGACTGTCACTCTCTGGGTTTAAATTTAGTCATTAAAGATGAAATCTAGACAAACTCAGATGGTTCATAAGATAGGTAAACTGCATTGGAATATTGTCTTTTTTTTTTATGTGTATCTATCTGAAGTCTTTCTTATATTCCTCCATAGTTTGTGAATGAGTTGAAAAATATGAAGTGAAAAGTAACATTAAAGATCTGACATACGATTTCATAGAATTTGTGAGCAGAATATTGTAAGTCTTTTGCCCTTGATCCATCCCCAGCCTCATCAGTGAAGGACTTCAAGATGGCAAGATACCTTTTTTTTGTAGTTAAGTTTTCAAATATGCCAGAAGAAAGATACTGAATATTCCTTTTTAGATTGTCTCTTTACCCTGTATATCTGTAGTTTTCATATCAAAATATTTACTGAGTGTTTGTAAATAGATGTTGCTGGGAGACAGAATGGAGTAGAAATTGTAAAATAAGTCATGCTTTGTGGAAATACTGCATAAAAACTGAACTAATGTAAATTTAAAAATGTCTTAAGAATTTATAGCACTAAAGCCTGCCTCAATGAACATCTAATTTAAAATTTAAGAATAATCTGAATTTAAAGCAAAAATAATTATTCTCACAATAAAAATGTTAGTGCTAAAGTCATCTTTTAACATCCCATTTTAATAAAACAGAGCAATTTGCCTGTAAGAACTAGGTCTTCATTAAGTCCATGTACACCCTGGTAGCTTTAGTTTAGAGGGTTCTTTTATTATTGTAATTCCTTATAGCTTCTTATATACTTTTAAATATTTAGAACATTTCCAGATACAGTTTCATTTTTATCTGCAAAATGAAAACCAAAGTTCTTGTTGACAAGTAGAAGTCTTTCTTATTCCCATTGAAACACTAATTTTTCTAGTCTCTCTGTTCAAATGTCCCATAGCAGGCCCTGGTTTGGAGGGCCAGATGGAATGCTGAGGCCATCCAGCAGTTTATAAATGAACATTTAGTGTGTAATAGTGCTTACTTTTATCTTGAATTCCTGGAATTTCCTATGCCTCCAATTCAAACACTTCAGTCCCCTAGTGAACTTAACTAATACAGTTTGTAAATATAGAAAGATTGTCACCAGCTATATACAGTGAGGAAGACAATGTTGAGTGTTAAGTCATGTTGAAAATAAACTTGTGCAATGGGAACTACTTGTATCTATTTGTAGCATTCCCCTCTTTCAGAGGGAAGGAACTGATAAAGTACACGGCAATAATGTGCTTGGGTATTCTCAGCTGTTTTTCAATATAGACATTTTCATTATCAGCTCTAAAACAGAAAAAGCTTTTCATTATCTTCCTAAAAGAAACAGCTTTTGTATGCCTCTGACCAGTTGTACATCATTTCATTAGAGCAGTGATTGTTCTGCCTTCAATAACTCTGTGATTCTCTCCTGTAAGAACAGCACCCACACTCAGATGAAATGCACAGCCTATGTCAGTTCATCTTTCGGCACTCATCTTATTTTTGTGTAGATGCCTTGAACTTGTCACCATGAGTGAAATAAATACACATTCTTTGGCTCTTAACTAAAGATTTTGAGGAATTTCAACTCCTCTGCCTTTGACAACTTTGCTAGCTAGCTGCATGGTTTCAGTGTTTTCACTCTTTTCAGTATTCCTGCATTTTATTTCTTGACTTCCTTTCATATGTTTAGTTCGTTTGTACCTTTCACTTTTTAAAAAATTAATTCAGTGTGTCTGGCAGTGTCAGTATGAACCTTTCTGTTGGCTGCAGTGGGCACTGCACTGGCATCTTTCTAACGTTCACATGGTGTAAGTAGTCTACAGTAGCATTTTCCATTGGTGTAGTATCCTCAGAGTGTTTGACCAGTTTCTTTTAATTCCTAAGGACAGACATGGACAAAGTATAAGCAGAACATAAAAAGGTATTCAATCAGGTTTTCCTGCTTTTTGTATGGGTAAATAGTTTGATAAAAAACTATATCCATGAAAGAAGCTGAGTGTCTAAGAGTCAGTTCAAAAAGGACATTAGGGAACATGTCAGGCCACAATTGATATCCAAATAGCTAAATGTTCCTTTTCGTATACCCTATGTTATTCTCAAGTTGTTATCAGATGTTCGAGAGCTTTTTTGCATGAAAAAAACTGCCAGGGGAATTTCTAGTAAATAAACAATGTGAAGAGTTGCGTTTGTTCCATAATAACAGCTCTCAAACAAAGAAAGTAAATTCATTCATAGAATATTTTGAGTTGGAAGGGCCATAAAAGGGCCACTGAGTCCAAATCCAGTCTCTGTGATGGTCAGTCCTAAGCATGGTAAATGAAATCCAGAACCAACCTACATCCTCATGTAAGGCACTGGAGAATTTAAAATATCTAAAGGCTAGTCAAGAAAACTTGAGTAACCATTGATTTTTAGAACTTGCACAGACTTTTATAAAGGCTGTGTACAGGTATTTTGCCCATTTAGTTACCACAAAGCAAAGGTATCTCCTGGGACTGCACATCACAATAAACAAATTCTTTATTTTCTAGAACAGTAGAGGCTGTGTTTTCTGACTGCAATACTGAAGCAGTTGGAGCTCTTGCTGGAATGTGGGATTCTTAAAATCAATATACTTTTCCAACCTGCTAGGATTCAAATTCACAGAAATATACCAGGTTCTCAGACTATGGCAACAATAGTGGGTGAAGAACATCACCCACTGAATCACACAATTTATGGTGTTAGGGACCTCCAGAGGTCATCCAGTCTGATCCCTTGCTCAAAGCATTTCTAATTAGACCATATTTCTCAGGGCTGTATTCAGAACACCTCCAAGATGGAGATTCTACAATCTTTCTGGATGACCTTTCCCAATATTTAATAGAAATACCAGTTTTCTAATATCTAAGCAGATGTTTTTATGTTCCTAACTTGTGTCTCTTGACTCACTTTCACTGTGCATTTGCAAGAGTTGTCTTCATGGTAGTCCTATCTACTCAGGAACTTGTAGACAGCAATAAGATCTTCCCTTAGCCTTGCTTTAAGGCTGAGCAGACCCAGTTTCTCAGCCTCTGCTCATGGGTTCTGTTGTCTGCCCTATTGGCTCCGTGCCCCCACTGGACTTTCTCCTGAGTGTCACTGTCCTTGTGCTGAGGAGCCTCCCACAAGCCACACTACTCCAGATGTGTTCTCACAACTCTTGGAGTTGGTAAGGACGTGCATTTTAGTCTGTGTTTAGGTATAAAGGTTCCATTTCAGAAGTTGCAACATTTTGAAACTTCATAAATCAATGTATTTTCTCTTATGTGAAGTATAATTTCCCACAGAATTATATCTGAGAGCTACCATTATCACAATATCTGGTTTATTTTCTGAGAGTCGGAAGAGTAACATTTTTAAATGGCTTTAATTAGTTTTTAAATATCTCCAAGGCATGCTTAGAAGCTGCCTCTGTCCTCATCTTGGAAGATAGAAAAGTGGCTGTCTTCTCATTTGTAAAATGATTGGAAATATAGAACATCTGTTGAAATAATGACTCTAATATTTCAAGGATGCTGGTATGACAGAGATAAATACAGTTTAAAGTATTAATGAATGAATCTGAACTACCTTACAGTGTAAGACTATGACCATATACACTTCAAAGAGTTAGAAAAGAAGTTCATAAAGTGGTTATATTTTTGTTACAGATTTCTACTCTATTGGTTTTGCAGGAATTGTCTAAAGTAATTGTTTTCTAATTTTCTTGATAGACTTAAGGAGTATTTGCAGTTCTTCTCAAGAGATCCGTATCAGCTAGTCTATGAGTAATACTAAAGGTGTCAAATACTTATACTTTTACCTTCAGATTTTCCAATAGCCTGAATAAAACCTGGAGATACTGCCACTTCCAATAAACAAGAACTTCTCTATATTTCAATACCTATCTGTATTTCATGTTTTGTAAGTGACAAGGACAATTCAGACAAAATTTAACCATGTTGGAATTTTATTGTGTTAGACTTCTAGAGTGTAAATGAAAAATAATTCACTTTTGCACTGAAACTCACTTAAATAATTGTTTTGCATAGCTGTAGCTATTTAATCCTCCAAGTTTGCCATGACAGAGAACCGAGCTGTATGTTGAAGAGTCCTGAATCCAAGTGTTACACATGTCAGATCTTTTGCCTTAGCCTTTAAAATAAATCACACAATAAAAAGAGAAGAGTTTCCATGTGCCCTCCCTGTTCAGTCTATCAGCAAATATGGATGGGTGAACTTCTCATTTCAGAAAGGCAGCCTTTTGAAGATGTTTAGAAAAGAAAGGGGGAGGCTAAGATCAAAGGACCCTAGAACCTGTTCTGTGTAGTCAGTAAGTACTGTTCTTGTACATCTGGGTCAGTTCAGAATGTTTTTTTAGAGGTAATGAGAGCTTTTTACATACTACATTCTCTTAAATTTATTATGTGAATTCAATGTTATATTGAAGTTAATTGGTAGTGACCTTAAACATACACAGTCTTAGACAAAAACTATGGTAAGCTCAAGTTAAGGTCACAAGATGTAGCTATAATTTGAAGTAATAAAGATATCCAAAGGGCATGCAGAACAAATACAAGAAAAAGAGCTGTGTAAGAAACTCAGATGAGTTTGATGAAGAAAATGCACAAGAGAGACATTCAAGCCTCCTCCTGCCTCCCTATTTTTGTAGTGATGCCATGTGGCAGTAGTTTGATTTTTTTCATAGCAGCCCAAATATAATTGAACTCTTTTAAAGAAATATGTTTCCTTTAGTTATTTCATCCAGCAGATGTGAATCACCTAAAATCATCCAAAGTTTTTTCCCACTAGTGCATCATTGCCAATGAACACTAAACCTTTTCTTGTTACTTTCTCCCTGAATAAAAAACAACCTTTGACAGGTTTACATTTTCACTGATGAAAGAAACAAACAATACAATCAGCAAATCAGCATGTCCAGATAAAGCACTCAAAAAAGCCAGCATTGCATTCTTCTGTGAGCATTACTGAATACAAAACCTCCTTCATTTGGGACCTTCTTCTTCCCAGAAGGAAGGCACTGTAGCATGTTCTGAATGTCCACAGTCACTGAGCTGGGCCAGCAAATGGGTCTATCCCACATCTGGCAGCCCCTGCCAACCAATGGACCTCCCTAGACTTCTGTTCCAGTTAAACAGGGTACATCCAGTCTCTCTTCTTCATTCTGGACCAAATAAATTTGATTTCCCTTGGTTACAATGTTAAAGATCAGTTGATTCTTTGGGCAAGTATAAAACCTCTCTGAATAGATCACTGGATTTTGCTGGGACTCAAGAAGCTCCTGGGTTCAGTTCAGTTATTTAGGTAGTGCAGCCCTTGGATTTTACAAATTGATACATATTGTACCAAATTATAGTACACCTATAAAGCAGATGTAAAAGAAGTCAGTGTTTCTTGTCACCTTCTCAGGTCAAATACTTCTAGCCAGGAATTTCATCTGAGTGTTCAAACTGCCAAGAATTAGATTTGTGGCATTGACTTTGATGGGAAATTGTTCTACAACTTCAGGATTTGTTCCTATAGCTGATGATTCTCCAGGGAGAGTAAAAATTTTTCAATCACTGAAATAAAGTTACATTTTTTAATTTTCTACATTTTCTCCTTCATGAGCCCTTCAGAAGACAGTCAGAATTTGTTTCATATTGGATGGACTTCATAGAAAAGATTCAAATCTTCTGTGCAAGTTTAAGTTTTTCCTGTTCTAGCCCCAGGTCTACCTCCCTACACTAAACTACTTTTTACAGCTCTGTAAACCATGCCTTGTCTTTTTAACCTTAAACAGCAGAGGGCAACCTGAGAATGACTATTCCAACTATTCCTACAGTTTAAGATGCTGGAAATACAGCAGTTTAAAGGCTGTTACCTCTTAATGGCATATTAAATACATGTCAAATAACTACAGTATCCAGTATTGATTGTGAATATGCTAAATTAGTTGTATTTTTCAGAGCAGACTGACATTTCATTCTACATCAGCTGGCTATGTGGTCTCATGCTTAGCATAGTCTGTCATTTGCTGAATAAATTTTTTCAAGTAGGCGGAAGAACTGTGTATAAGAGATGGAGAAATGCCACCATGGAAAGCAAAAAAACCTTACTGAAATATTCTTAAGTTAAAAAAAATAAACCAGTGTAATTTATAAAGCTATTATATATTTTAGTAAACATTTACTGACTTATAATACTGTGTTTAGTTCTACAGACCTGAGTAAAAATTCTGTATTTCTTTTTAATTAAAGTTCTTGAAATACCATACTTGGTTTAAGGGACTTGTACAACCTTTGTCTAAACTTATTTGAAAGTGTTATTAGGCTAGATTAAATTTAGAGACAGTGAGATACTGGAAAACATGAAAAAAGATCCCAAGAGAAAAGAACTTATGTAATGTTAAATATCATGAGTGCTGGACGGCAGTAGTTGTGTTTCTGCTCATAGCCTGATCCAAATACTGTAGAAAATTTCTTTAAAAGCTGTCCTTTAGATCTTGAAAATCATCTTTCCACTATATTTTAGCTTATTTATAGTCATCTGTGTTTCAGTGCATTTCTTTAAGGAAAGCTTTGAATTTTCAAACATGTTACAACAATATGTGCAAAGAACATTTGCTGGTATTGTTTCCCTTGGGACCTTGCATGCCTTCCTCCCAGGCTCTTTACAGGACTCATCCCTTAATCCTACTTCCCCTTCTGTGGATCTTTGCAAAAAAACTCCAGCTAGAAGATGATGTCAATGACTCACAGGTATAGTTCTTCACTCAAAGTTAAATTAAAATTCTTTTCCAGCATTCTCAGTGTTACTCTATACCAGAGCAAGCTCAGAACGCCCAAAACAATTCTTAACCATTCCCCTTTGGTTTTCTTTGTTACATTTGCATGATGTCATCACTGTCCTTCCTGGGCCTGATTCCTGCCAGGAGGAGATTGTGTTAACCTCAACCTTCTTTCTAGAGCTTCAGGTTCCATTTCAGTGAAGAATCATCTCTTTTCATCCATGTGAAAGCAAATCTTGAGTTTTAACTCTCACATCTTTGAAATATTTGGTTTATATCCATTTAAGATGGTGTTGATGTGCAGAACTTGTTCCCTAATACATTCCACACCTTCATATTGTAGAGCTTCCATTTTTCCAAGCAACAAAAGGGAACAAAATGTTCCCTATCTTCCATTGCAGGGAACATTTTGCAACCCTTCCTATCTCTTCAGTAATGCTGAGCTTCTGAACTCATGTCTTTTCTGCCAGTGTCTCCCCTCATCAACCCATTGCTACATATTTTTAAGCCAAGGTTATTTTATGCCCTTTGCTCTAAATATTAGAAGTTAACTCTCCACTTAGAATCATTTGTGGTTGTTAATGCTCATAAAAGTCTTGGAGGAGGTATTAAACCTTCAACTTCATGTAAACCCTGTTTTTTCCCATTCTTTTTCAAAGCATGATTAATTTTCATCAGAATTGGCTTCATCATAAAAATAAAGTCATTATGCCCATGTACTCTGTCCTGAGTGAGGAGTCAGTAGAACATGGAAAAGAGTTGAAGCTCTTCCATTCCTTTGTCTTGGTTTTGAGGCTGAGCCCTCACAGTTTCAAGGGATCCCAAGCTCTGCCATTCACCTGTGTAAGAGACCATCCAAAGTTTCCTTCATTTGCCTCACAACCAAGGACCCTAAAGACACCTGACAGGAATTGTGTCCTGGCCGAGGTGGATGCTGGTGCTTGCCAAGTGCCTGTTAGCAGCTGCACTCGCTCTGCTCCTATAGAACATTACACTTGAACAGGTTGTGACAAGCGGTGGCTTGTACCTGCATGCCTGCACCTGCTTCACAGACCAAGGGGCTCTTCCTAATGGCCCATCAATCTTCCCCACCTTCTGGCCAGATGCCACTCACTTTGGCTAAAGGCTGTATAAACTGTAGCTTTCTGAGAAGACTTTGGTGAACCCCTACAGATGATGACGAATCCATGTGGCTAGACCATCAAGGACCTTGTCTCAGACAGTGGTAGCTATAATCCCCTCTCCCCTGTTTTCTCTCTATCCTTTATTTCCTTTTCTGACCCCTCTATCGCATTTGCTATTAGTACCAAAATAAAGGTGCATCTGTTGTGATTAAACTGACAGTTCCCCTGCCATTTGCCTTTTTGCACTTCTGCGATCGGTTAATGAACCATCATGACACCCTGCTCCTCTAAGTGGATCGTGACAACATTGGCTTGCAAGGCCCTTTTTTTCTGCATGGAGAAATTGAAATTCAGGGATTCATTCTGCATCAGAATTGCCCTACATTTTAGTTCTTTGCTGGCTTGCATTGCCTCTCTCAGTGTGTTGCTGAGAACATCGTAACTGTTTTATGTGTAACAGTCTCTGTTTCTGTTAAACACATGTCAGAACATACTACTTCTAAATTAGAACATGCAACAAACAAGAGAGTAAAGGGAAGGAAAAAGTGATGAACTCACTATGATTACTGACCTGGCTAGTGTTGTAGAATTCAGTATCATCACTCTTTTTTTTCTTCCTTTACTTTTTTTCCGTATGTTCATGTCTCTTTAGTGCTTGTCTTGTAGACTGCTAGGGCTTCATGATAAGGACATCATGAAGACATTATGTGAGGATATTTGGGTGACTGAGAGCAAATAATGATATTTTGTATTCATTATTTCACAGGACAAAAAGCAAGACTCTTTGTCATATGAAATCAGAATATACTCCAGAGGCCTAGTTCTTGGTTTGTTTTCTTTCTTTATCCAGTGGTATGAGATACTGGACAGACATCACTTTTCATAAAAGTCTGCTAAATGTTTGTATTTTTTAGATGTCCTTCTTAATATAATATTGGCAAAACCTATCAATATTTTGTGAAAATATTGGCAAGGCTTCCATTGGTATAAATGTTAAAACAATATTACCTAGAAAGAAAGCAAAACTTAGTGAGGGATTAACATGAGAGATTAAAATAACTTTTTGCTGTCATTTGTGGAAGGTGCAGTCATTATGACCACCAAGAATTTTTCCACCCACCTTAAACTGTATTTAAAACAAGCTATTCCAAAGCTTTTTGGCATAGAGCTATAAAACATCATGGAGTTTGAACTTCTGTAAACCAGCAAAGGTGGTCTGATCACAGCTAATCTCTTGTTGTGCCACTTTGTTTATTCTGAGATTCTAGCACTCTTGTCTAAATTGTGTATTACTGTCACTAATTTTCTGATGGGAAATTACTAGCTGCTCTGTCTGGCTGACTTTAGAACAACTTATTTAATTTCAGCCTGCCTTGCCTGCAGTCAGCTGTGGATGCAGGTCTTGTTTCTACACATATAAACCCTTTTTTGCTCCATTTCCGAGCCATATATCTTAGTGGTGGCTGCTTTGAATTGAGATCCACTGTGACATAAAAAGGCACCATGCTATGTGATAACTTTTTGCACAATCAGCTTCTGCTCCTTGCTCCTATCCCAACCCCCAGTGTTAACAGTGATCTGACTGTCTTTTTCCCCAGTTGCTCCATCTCTCTTGCCTTAAATGTCCATGGGAACTGCTCTGGCTGTAGCCCTGGGAGCTGTGACTGATGGTGACAATGCTTTGCTAGTCTATGATCCAAGCTGGAGCCAGGGGATTCTGCTGTACAGTTCTGGTTGCACCCAAGTTATGCCCTTACCTGTAAAAACTTCTATTTCAGGCTTCGCATTTGTAACCCTGCCATTATCAAAAATCAAATTTGAATTTAAGTTTCATTATTCTTTAAGATCTGTTTTGAAAGAAACAAAATATTTTCAGTACATTTTCAGTACAAGCATTTAAGAGTGGGAATTTTCAAAAAGCAATTACTGTAGCCTTATGTTGGCCAGACAAAGGGTACTGTTAAAGATAGACTTGGATGGATGATGTGCTCTTATTCAGAATGATCATGATTTTCTTCACCAGTTGAATAAAGGCTTTATAGGACAGAAAAAACACAGAAAATTTTAATGAAAACATGCGTGTAGTCTTAATTCACTGGCACCTTCTTGTAAATACTTAGTTTTTGAGGAATATTACAATATAAAAGTTTAATAAAATACAATAATACAAACAGACTAATGCCAAAACCTGAAATTGAATAACTTTTTTCTGAAATTCTAGAAGTTTAGGATATATTAAAAATACTGTTTCCTTCTATATTTCTACATTCATTTACTGAAATGCTCAAATAGTTCTTTTCTTTGTATATGTTCAAGTATAGGTATATGTTTAGATATGTTCAAGGCTCAGATACAATGATCAGCATATTGGGCATAATGTGATCAGTAGCTTATTGCTTGCTTCTTGAAACTGTGCCTTCCTCACAGCTTGGGAGGCTGGACTACTATTGATTCAATTCAGTTTTTATGCTTATTTTGTCCTATATCTTTATTAACTAGAACTGTTTATCACAGTGTATTGTACATCCACTTTTGCAATAAAAACTGAGCTAACAGCATTGATTTCTGGCCTTGGGTCAAACCTGGCTGCAGACAGAGGGGTGAATGAATGGTCAGTGTAGAGAAATCCATACCAACCAGCCAGAAGATTACATGGCAACAAGAGTTGAAGTGAACCATAAAGTAAACCCTTGTACCAAAAGCTTACAGTGTCAGAAAAGAGGATGGCATGTTGGTAGCACACTTTAAAGTGATCAAAAGTAAGTTTTTAAGTACATTTGTTTGTGCTTACTATGCCTTCTGTTTTGTAGCTTTTCCAGAGTTAAAGTTTTCATTTTGTGTATTGGCTCTGGACTTTGGGTTGATAAAGGTTTTTTTTTGCCAGATGCTTCACAATACTTTCTGGTACAGTTAACAAGTGAAAAGCTCCTACAGATGAGAGTGGCAATCCTATTTCACTGAACCTAAGCCTCAGGGTATTGGAACACCAAGCTTGTTGTATCCAGGTGTGTGCTGTACACCTTGTCTGCCCCATACACCCTTGTTTCTGCAGCAGAAAACTCAGGTTGATTATTGGAAAGAAGATGCATTTTTTTCTATGTCCAGATCATTGGTACAGATGTTTAAAAATGGGCTTCATTACTTCTGAGGGGTTTGCTGTGAACAAATTTGCATAGGATTTCTTAGATTATTCTGTAGTTAAGTCTACACATCTCTACTTAAGCTTTTTCAAAGTGTCCCAAATAAAATGAAAAAAGGCTAAATACCATTGGACTAGATAAAAATATGTGTTCTGCACTCTTGTCTTACTGACACATAACAAAGTAACATCAACATGTTGCTGTGTATTGTCAAAATTGTGTTAAAGTTGGGTGAGTGCCTGACATGTGCACGTGCACTAGTCTGGGTCCATGCATGTTATTGTCATTCCTCCAACTTATGAAACCACCTGTCTGAATCATCTCTTCTCTGGAGAACAAAACACTGCAAGTCTAACTTGCCTACCTGGGTCACATTGGTGAAGTCTTCACATTGCATCAATGAATCCACTTGCAGAAAAATGTGGATATTGAATAAGAGAAAACTTTAAACACATCAATGGAAAGAACTTCCACTTACCCACTAGCCTGAAACTGTGAGGAGCCTTTCTGATAATTTCAAAGGGTGTGGAAACAGAACTGTGGTGGCTTATAATCTTAAAATTAGTAAAATAGGCTTAGCTATCATCAACTCTGAGGTCTCCCTGTGTGAAACTTAGTAAAACCATGTGACACTTAAGTCAGAGTATGATCAAATTCTATTGGAAAGACACTTAAATTGATTTAATAGTCTGTGAATAAAGTCTTTCTACTCAATCATTTTCCTAGTCTATGTAACAGAAAATCTTGGAGGAAAAAAAAGAATTTATTTTAATTCGCATTGTTCTTGCTAATCAAGTCCAGATGATAGTGATAATGATTACTGCTTTTACTACTGCTATTATTATGAGTTACTTTTAGCTAGCTGAATTTTTTGCATTGTACTTTGACATAAAAGCTGTAAACTTCCCACTGTACACAATGCAAGCATAATTTCAGGTTGAAGTGGCACAGTGGGCTCTGCACTGGTCTTTGATGTCTGGAGAGTGGAACTCACATTCTGCCTTTGATCTCAAGTGAAAATAAGTTTGGTGAGTCTCATTTTAGCCTCTTCTCTATAGTATAAGTGCTCCCACAGTTCAGTACAATTGGCATTCTCAGTGTAAGAGAGGCCCTAGAGATGGGGTGTTGTGGGGTCAGTGCTGAAATTTGCTGGCAAAGCTGAATGGAGGTGCTTGCATAACAGCTTGTGTGATGCCTGGTTTATATTTAGCACTGCAGTACAAAATACATTTGTGTTGTTAATATAAAATAATATAGTTCCAAAGCAGCTTGCAGATGAACACCTTAGTTATATTTTATTATATTATCTTATTTAAAAACCTTCTTTCTCTTCACTTGACATGCAGGTATTTAAAATCTCTCCATCATATGATCACTCTAACAGTAACCCTTTGGTAAATCCTTTAAAGCTCGTCAAGACCACACATACTCCATAGTTCTACCTAATTACAAACACAGTGAAACAAGATTAATTCTGAATATTCAGTCATTATTTTAGCTTTACTTTTACATCATTTTTTTCAATCAGTTCTTCAAAAGTCACAGTCCAGTCTCCGAACCTAGTTATTCTTCAGCAGGTCACTGAAGATCTGGTATGTATCCAGGAAATCCTCAGATTTAGGAATTGTGAATCTTGTTTTATTGCTCGTCTGTATAAAAGCACCTGGCATAATTTGACCCTGTTTTCATGAGCTATGATGGTATATAAACAAAGAAACAAACAAACAAACCCCCACAAATTAAATATGTAAGTGAATTATAGCACAGATAAAATTAGAAATTCCTTAAGACTCTCATTGTAGAGCTTATTTATCAATACAGACTCTTAAATACGGGGAGAAGTTTTGTGTGTGCATATTTCAGAGTTCATTCTGCTATTTGCTGAGATTCAAAGGAATTAACAAAAAATGAAAGTACAGAAGCAATAATGAAGACCTTATTTTTTTGTTTAATGGGCCAAAATTCAACTTAGCTCAAATTTGTTTATGATTTCCCTCTCATTAAATAAAATCTGTGAGTCACTGTTGCCTTTGTAATCCTTTGTATTGTTCAAAAAATGAACAATATTTGAATATTTCACAATGTGTTTTGAAACAAAGTAATTAACCACAACTTCAATCTGTGCCTCCTCCAATATACTGCTGAGTTTCTTGTCATGCTATTTTATCTGTTTTTTTTCATAAACTCAGAAAGTGGATAAAACTGAGGAACTTCCAGAAAAAAACCTTGAAGTTCATCTTCCCCATTTTCTTAGTTTTAATATGTGCCTAATAATGGTTGCTTACATGGGTTAATGAATAGGGGCTAAAGATAAGGTGAATATGTTCAGGCAACCAGCAGCTGGAACTAGAGGTTCTGCTGGCCATGTTGGCAATGTTGGCTGTGTTGGCCGTGTTGGTCATATTGGTTGTGTTGATGGCTACTTAAAGACCTTTCTTGAGGTCTGCCTGAAGTCCTGGCTCACAGCATCATGGTGTTGACTCAGCCACTTTGGTGGAGAATATACTGCTTTTTGAAATTTTGATGGTATTTTTTTCAGACACAGCAGGATTCCAAGAACAGGGAATTGGTGTTTTGCTAACCTCACAAGATCAGGAACCAGATCCCAGCAAGCTTTCTCAGGACCATGATATCATCACATTGGTGTCTGATACCTTTTTCTCCCATTCTCACTGGGGGTCTCTTCACTTACTTTTGTAGACATATTGTTCTTCACACAAGAACTTCCAACGATTCTTCCAAACTCACCCATCCCTCATGTTACTTGGGCTTTGTGCCATGAGGTTTTCGTCTAGTGGGGCACCTAATTTTTTCATCTCTCTGGTTCCAGGTGGTACCACAGCTGCTCCTGACATGGCCAGATGAAATGCAAATGAAAGTCAGCAATTTTATTCATGATAATAAATTTTAACCCAAAGCTGTAGTATTTGGAACATTTCTATTTGTCGCTTGTGATTATAAAATTATTTGTTTGCACACAGTAAAGCAGCAACCTGCCAGAAGGCAGGAAAATAAACAGCCATGCCTCATCCCTTCATCTTTAACACACAAGCAGCAGGTCAAACAAAGATAAAAATCTAAGGGCTTAACTCTGTCAATAACAGTTTCTGTAAAATTCTTTCCAGGCAGGAACTTTTCCATTCATTATAAACATCTGCTGAGGAAACCACATTCATTTCCTAAGGAAAAAGGTGTGCAAACATTCACCTTTTACACTTGCTAATGTATACATAACTTTCAACCTATTTATATTAATAAAAGGGTTTTAAAAATTAATCACAAAACCAAGTATCATGCTAAGTTCATAACACATGTTTAGAGCAATGTAAATATTTAAGTAATTTAATTAAATCTATTAAACCTTTCCAAATCACGTAGCTACCTATTAGCAGTTAATTATAAACCACTCTGGCTTTTATGTCATTAAAACTAATTTCAAGGAGTTATTGTTATAGAATGGGGAAGGGACCTGTCCAGGTTTAAAGGTTAATCAGCTGTTCAACATATTTTAGAAATATAATCTATGTCTCTGAATATCTAGGACAGGAAATGTATGAACAAATACTCACCAAACCAATACTTGGACTCCAAATAACTGCTTCACTTCAAATAGGTTCAAACCTTTCTCACCTTTGCTGTGTAGACATGCCTGAAATCTGTACACTCTGTGGTTGACACAGAGTCTTTGGATCTTGGTAATTATTTCTTCCTAAGAAACTGCAGCTTCACTTGTCCCCAAAGAGAGGACTGTGAGACAGTATAATAGATCCTTTGACTCTCCTGTGGGCTACTGGCTTTGTGAATCCCAGTGTGAGCACCAGGAAGAATGGCTGTGCCTTCTTTTCCCCTGAATTTCTGGGATCTGTTGGACCTGAACCCTTACCTGAGCCCAGATCCCTTCAGTTCTGCAGGACATCAGGTGGCTGGACTGCCAGAAAGGGAAGACTAGCCCATGGACAGGTGTAAGGTGGTACTGGTGGGTATGGGTAAATGCAGGAAAGTTTTATCTGTCATGCCAAGTTGTACACAAACAGGCTGTTTCAGGATGTGTGAAGCTGTGCCGGTATCGTACCATTATCAGAGGTAACAGATTCTCATCAGAAGATGGACATATTTGTTTATTGAACTATCAGATCTGTTTAGCTTCTAAACCAGAGCTGTCTCATCTGACGGACCATTTGTATCAGTCTTGGGACAGGTCGAGAACTGAGGACTATGGTTAGTCCTCAATTCCCTGCTCTTTCCTCAGAGCAGATAACAGGCTGTCAATTGTACACAAGTGTGAGGTTTGGGAACAATCAAATTATTTATTGGTTGCAGCTCTGAAAACACTGAACAAGCTTTTCTTTATTTTTTTTTTCCTTTTCACCCCCTTTTTCCCCCCTTTTTCCCCCCCCCCCCAATTTGTGAATTTTGCCCACTTTGAAATTTACCTGAATGCTCTTGTCTCAGGTTTTTTATCTGTGGCATTGACATCCCAACATGCTGATGAGTGTTGATTCTTACAGACTGAATTCAGCAAGGAGGATTATGGTGCCAGGGAAGAAAAGAGTAGGAAACAAAGGAGAACCTGTCAGTCTGCTGGCAGGAGACTCTGCTAATCCTCTTTGGGGATATCCATGCTGCTTTTCAAATAACTTGTTTGTGGTAAGAGTGATTTTGTTAAAGATAATATATAAGGCATTTTCTCATAAGCAGTGGGTCCACTGAGACATGGAGACTTAGGAACTAGCCAAATAAATATTAAGGAAGGAGCACTAGGTAGACAAAACTGAGAGATAATGTAGAGGACAGATGACCTGGTAGCTTTAGTGTTGATATAAATTTGCAAAAGTCACTACCCTGCTCTGTCAAAAATTTCCTGTGTGACCACATGCAAACTGCCGAAGCCAGGTATTACAAGGAGATTATGGTTTACAGCTTAACCTTAGGCAAACACAGTCTGTCTGCAAATTTCACAAGAAATTAGGTACCTAATTAGGAGCAGTTGTCTAAATACCTTTGTGAACATTGCCTCCAGCATATTTGTGCTCTACTGCTGAATGCACTTCTATTCTTCTCAGACACATTGGAGGAATGAAGACCTTAAAGTGTAGGCTGACAGGGAAACATGTCAAGACAAAATTATGTACTAGATGCACTTATTTTTGTGGACTATAATGGCAGATTGTAGAGATGTCACACTACAATGTGTATTAAACACATGCCAATGTTATGGCACATAAATACTGCATTTTGTGGTGGAAAAGCTCCTAGAGGTTAGTATTATGACTTTACTTTCAGAAAAAGAGTAGTGAATAAGATCTAGCGGCATATACCCACTCCACTCTGTGGAGTGCAAAGATGTAGCTAACAGATGTCACAAAGAACTTTGTAGAACATCCACATTTTAATAGTATTTCATTCTCCCTTTTTATTGCTTGAGCATTAACCCCAAGTGAATGTGATTAAGGAGAATCCTACCTGCTTTTTTATCATCATAAATTGGATTTTTTTATTTCCTGCTGTTACAAGCAGAGGGTGGCAAAATGTATAGGCTGCAGTTCAATCCAAGTTATAATGAGACTGAGCTGGTGATTTACTAAATTCTTTTTTTTTTAGCTTCTTGTGTGGAAATGGCCTTGTTTTCTATATGCTATATATTGTCTTGACATAAAATGCACACAGTCTACTTCATGATAAACCTGACAAGTCAGATTAAGATGCAAGTTTGTGGCTATTCCAAGGCTGTTATTAGAACATTTATGTTGCCAGAGTGTAGTCTCATTCATATTTAATACCCAGCAGACCTATCTCTGACAGACCCAATTCTACTGGTGTTTTAGATTGGTTTGTACAATAGTCCTCATCATCAGGCCAGGTCCTAGTTCCTTGACACAAATATACATTAAGCTTTGAGAAAAACACACTCCTTATCTGTGAAACGAATGTGAAGAGCCAGAGCAATGGAATAAACAATATTTAAAATATAACAATATTTTAAAATGCTTTTTCTGGGTTTACATGTTTTTAAGTTACCTAGTGGACATGCACTCATCCATTAGTCATGGATGGTTGCCCTCTGACAGGCCCATATGTAGTTGTGCCTATATGAAAGATGGCAGATTAAATTTGCACGCTCACTGTTTCACATTTCTATGGACACCAACAACTTTCTTAAGGGAACAGTGAACTTCTAATTAGCTGATTGACAGGCTTGTATATTCATCCCTGCCTTTAGTAATGAAAGTAAGCTCTGCCTAGTCCACATTATCAGGCTCTGCATTTCAGATTGCCAGCACTTCCTGAGAGTTGCATCAAATACAGAAGATCTGCTAACAGGTTTGGCACTACAACTACCTACACCTCCAGGGCTTATAGACCTATGTCTGCTAAAAACAAGCATATGGAAAGGCCTAATTCAGAAAGGAAAAAGATTTGATAAACAACTAGATGCTGATTAAATCCAAATCACAATGGCACTTCTAAATGAACAGTTCATTCTGAAACCTGGGCTTAAAATCCTAGAGTCTCAAGGTGTTTTGACTAACCCAAGAATTTTTTATCTTTCTATATTTTGTTCTGAACATTGCAATACAAAAATTTCTTAGATTTGGAGACCAAAGCCATCACTAAGGTATATTTGTGGTAACTATTGGAGTGTATCAGGTTTGTCTCATTCGTATAATTTAAAATGTATCTTGAGACAGGCAGCTGATCATTCTCTGCTCTTTCTAAGAAATGAGAAGGTACCAAAACATCTAGAACATTTTGCATTCTCACACGTAAAACTTAACATAGAGTCAGCCACCTGCTAAAAGGTTTTGGAGAGTAGTAAAATGGAAGATGAGAAAGGTCTGGAAAGGCAAGGAAAAAGATTGAAATGGATTAAGTAAAAGCTACTAAGAAATGTACATCAGAAAAACAATGTAAAAACCAAAGTTATCAACCAGTTTTTTAACATGTTATAACCACAGTGCAGCATAAATTTCAGATAAACAATAAACAGCATTAAGATACTTGACTAATCAACTTGGTCACTGCGTAAGGGGAGAAATAAAACATATGAATACTAATGATACCTACTACTTTTAGCCAAATTTCTGTAGTTTTTTTTAATTAAGTCCTTTTACAAAATACTCAATGAAAGAAGTATACCTTATACTAATAATCAGGATGTATTTTGCAAAAAATTCAGGTCTATGAAGCATAAGCAGTTATGAGAGAATTCATTATACTTTCTTTTCCTTGTAAACCTTTGTGGTCAGAGAAGACCTTTGTAGAAACCAGAGGAATTTTACAAAAACCAGACACTTCTATTTCCCTGGTGTCTCACTCTTCAACATGCCAAGAGGTTTTAAAAACATGCATGTATTCTTTGCTTAAAATAACAGTGTTTATTTCACCCTAACAAATATGTGCCAGTTTTATCCTCTAAAAATATTAGAGAAATCTTTAAGTCAGAATCAGCAGAGGTGTGTAGAAACTTGTTTGGATTAAATGCTGCACAGATCTTTTACTTTCTTCTCCTGTCCCTACTTTCTCTCTCCTGTTCTCTTTCAAAAAGGTAGTCCTGCATAAAAATTTTACTAAGAAACATCTCTGTATTAGCAGAAAGTGAGGCAGTTACTCTGATATGTTCTTCTACTGATTGTGCTAGTGATATATTTGCTGTATTTTGGCTGGAAAAAAAATAGACATAGCTGGAAATATTCAAACACTTGACCCATTGCAGTAACAAAATATACACATATGTACAACATACGTGTGCACACACACACATATGCATATGCATATGCATATGCATGTGTTCTCATGTATTTGCACACTGCAATGAGGACCAGGGCTTCTAAATTCTGTAAGGTCTTTGTACAGATTGTAAGTCAACTTATTATGAGCTTTTCTGCTTCAATGTTATGAAATGGAGCCAAAAGTTTTTAACATAATATGATGTGACTTAAGCCAAACATGGAAAAGCATAAAAAGAATGTTCAGCTGGGAGAGAATTCGTGAGGACCAAACAAGAAGTGCTTTTGAAAATCTGCTTGCATGTGTTAAGAGGAAGACAAAATTTTAAGGTCTGTTCAAGTGTAAGGAAGCAATATTTTGCACATGTAAATATGGCATAGTTTCATTGTTAAATGATGATATTAAGGGAGAGAAGTAAACAGTGCAAATAATAAACGTCCCAGAGATGATGAATGCTATCACAGTGGGCTAGAAACAACCTCAGAATAATGCATGCTCTGCTGGACTCTGTCATGGAGGGTGTAGGGCTTGCTTCCATTGGCTGGAGGAAGCTGGAAAAGGAAGGGTTGTGAAGGCTCTGCAGTGAGCAAAGGCAGATGAAGAGTGGCAGCAGGGACGTGCCAAGTGTGAGCATAATGAGCCACCCTTTCCTGCATTACCAAAAACATTCACCTCAAAGCAGGGTCATAATAGATGGGTACTTTAAACCTTCAATGAAGAAAAAATAGAAGTTTAAAGAACTTATTTCCTCAAATCTGACAATAAATCAAGTGGAAGAACCTGGAGCTCCTTACGCTAAACTTACATTTACACTCCTCAAAGATAATACAGAAAACATCTGGATGTTTGCATTCGAAGTGATTCCAAAACTCAGGTTATTCAATGTCAGATTACTTGCATACTGTGTCTAAATTTTGACGTGCAAAGATAGTCCACAGCTAAGCTCATGGCTTATTCTTTCCTTCTTTGCATTTGTTCAGCTTTATACAGAAAATTTCATCAACTTTCAGAGAAAAGCTGAAAGTGGAAAGCAGATTAAAGTATATTTTCAGTGAAGCAGTAGATATAAACCAGAAAACACTGCGTGAAATGCTGAAAATTTGGTGACAAATAATCTGAAAAAGGCAGGAGAAAATACTTCTAGAACATTTTCCAGACATGCTTGCTCATGGTGTGAAGTGCAATAAGTTGCTGAAATCTATTTATTAATCTATTTATTTTATTGAATGGTATATGACTTGCAGGAAAATTTTAACAGTAGTAAAAAATATTTTAGAGACAAGAGTGAGTGGAAGATTATGGTGCTTAAGGAGGAAAGACTGTCTTTAGATCAGTGCTTTCTCTTGCCTTTTGAATATCAAGATACACTCTTGAACTCTCCACAAGATGAAGAGGGATCTTCCTGCAACTTTTTACCTCTTGTAGTAAGAGCAGCCAGCACATGGGCCTGCTGTCACAGTGCAGAGGGAAAAGGAAAAGTAGCTGATATGGGGTATACAGCTGTGTGCTGAAATATGGTAGAGCCAGCACTGCTTAAGGCCATCCTGGATATCAGATATAATGGAGAATTTTGGAAAAGCTCAAAGGTGAAGATATTTTCTGACAAAATAATGATAATGAAGAATAGCAATTGGGCAAAGGGCCACCAACTTAAACTGAAAGGGGGTAAATTTAGTTTGGATATTAGGAGAAATCCTTTACTGTGAGGGTGGTGAGGCACAGGAACAAGTTGCCCGGAGAAGCTGTGGATGCTCCATTCCTGGAAGTGATCAAGGACAGATTGGCTGGAGCTTGAAGCAGCCTGGTCTGATGCAAAATGTCACTGCCCATGGCAGGGGATTTAGAGGTAAGTGATCCTTTCCAACCCAAACTATTCTATGATTCTTAAGAATAGAGAAAGCAACTTACATGAAAGCTTTTCGGAGTGCATTGAAAGATTAGGTTCAAAAATGGGTTCCTGTAACACCTAGAAGTTTGAGAATGCTTGACTGATTTGAATTGTGTAGATTATTTTTTTTTTCTATCAGATTTTTAATATTCATTTGAGGTTAAAAAAAAGGTTAAATGGATTTCCATTGCTTAGTGGTTGCGAGTCTATGGATTGCAATAAATTAAATACACTGGTTTTAAGAAAAGCATATGTATGAATGTATATGTATGAACATATACATACAGGTATACAACATATACATACATATATGAACATATGAATAGCAGCATGTACCCATTTATGGTTGGAAGACAGACACAACATTTTAAAATGTCTTAACTCACACTTAAGGAGTAGGTGCAGAATTATTTCTAAGAACCTGGTTTAGAAAGCAGAGGGTTTCTTTATTTGTGTGCTTATGGCAAATTCCTCTTGGCTTATTTTCATAGTTCTCAAGGTAGATCTTCTACAGAGAAAATGAAGATAGCTCTGTAAAAAGACAAAAGATCATTAATGAGCTTTTATGTTTCAAAGTGTCTGTAACGGATGATGACAGCTTTTTTTTTTTTTTTTTGTGGTTCTGTGCAATAAGAATGGGATTTCACTTAAAAAATAAGGCTTTGTGATGGATCCAGTCAACATTTCTTCTTGTTGTGGTCTTTCAGATGTTCTAGGTTTAATTGTGATGACATAGATTTTTAAAAAATCATATTTGTCACAGCAAACTAGAGGAGACCAAAATGCCCCTCCTGCCTTTAGAATTTAGAAATGAGTAAAAATACTCTCCCTGTCTCCTCTGCTTCCGTGTTCAACAGTCATATCTACATTCTCACACATGTTATCAATCACTCCACATCCATCTTAATAGAGTCAAACTTCACTCTCTTGCCTTTCAGCACCATGCATACTCTACATTTTCCTGTAGGTCATCAACTTTCCTAACTATCTTGCAACTTAAACCTTCAGCTGAAGTCCACTTAATTGTAATTGAATAATGGCCCTAACAACCAAAACCAGGCATAATCTGTTAATGTGTTTCTCTTTTCAGTAGAAAACAATAAATGATGTCAGGGTTGGACATACTTTTTGAAATGACCTGTAGAGATTATACTTTCT
Source organism: Lonchura striata (assembly GCF_050655825.1). Taxonomy (NCBI): domain Eukaryota; kingdom Metazoa; phylum Chordata; class Aves; order Passeriformes; family Estrildidae; genus Lonchura; species Lonchura striata. The sequence goes on along the minus strand of NC_140704.1, from coordinate 138,953,025 downwards.
GAGGTCCAGAGCTTTTTAACAGTAGTTTTCTTGCCCATTTCTTCATATCTTCATGCCCATATTTCCCCATACATTTAAACAGATTTAAATATAACATTGTGCCTGAAATATTTCAGAAACCTAAGGTCTCTTGTGTAAAATGTTATTATTTTTATTTCATTGTTCACATCACATTACAAGCAACAGTGGCAGATGACATGCTTGAAAGGAAAATCTTTTTAAAAAGATATTAGATAGATACCAAACAGAAAATGTCTTTTTTGTTTGTTTTTAATTGTGAGTTACCATCAGAATATTCCCATGACCCTACCAACGCTCTGTTGCTTATGCTACAAGAGGAAGTGCATTTTCTAGTGTATCCTTTTTGATGCTATTCCTTGGATGAACTATTCTAGACAGACTTGGTTTTGCATGACTGAATCCCCCTTTAAACAAAGTGTACCGGATGTGGGATGTGCAGGCACACACTCAGCTGGATCCCAAGATCTGACTTGCTGTAATCCCAAGATTATACTTGCCTCAAAAATTAAAACCTAAGATTCAGAACGAACTCTTTGTTTTATAAATGTAGCAGCTGTCTGTTCACACCTTTCATGGCCTTCTTGGGCCACCCAGATGAAGCAGCCACAAATCAAAATGGAACTCCCATCATGCTGTTAAACACTCCCCAAAGATAAGAGCAACAGGCCTGTAACATCAATTATCTCACCCGCAAGAGACAGCAGTGGGGTTTCAGAGTATCTTGTTCTTCTGACGTTTCGTGTTAAAATAAAACAGATTGAGGGACAAAGAAGTTCAAAAGTAAAAAAATAGTCAAATCTGTGTGGCTGTTGTACAAAAAATGAGAGTTGTACTTGTGACTCTAGCAAACTCAAATTGAACTGTTTTTACGACTGGTTAATGATGTGGCAAATGCATTTAGCTTTGGTGATGGGCTTCTACTTCAATAGTAAGGAAAACCACTGAATTGTTTTGGGGGAGATTTGGGCTACACATGAGTTTGTTTTATATTCCCATGACTGGTTTTGGAAAAAGGAAAACACCTCTACACTTTTGCTGCGGGTTAGAAGGACTTCTCCTCATCCTTTTCTTTGGAATTTTGTAAGTTAAATCAATCAATTTAATTTACTTAGGAGACAAGCAGGAATGTAAAAAAGAACTTAGATGGGTGGGAGAACTAATACAACTTGCCCATCCTTTCATTAGCTCAATGATGTGATTCTACCTACTTCTCTTGCTATGCATGAGAATGCACAACCAATGTTCCAAAACTCCAATTAAGTCTCAGCTGGGGGTTTAAATTACAGTAATCTTAACCTGTGTTTCCCAGAACAATAGGCTGGACAGTGGCAAGGTTTTCACAAGGCTGCTGTGAACAACATACACTACCCTTCAGGTTTATTTAAAAGCATTTCAAGACAGAAAGTACTAAGTAAGGGAATACTCTATGAGTTTGCCTTTTCTGTCTTTTTTCACTTGTACTGTGTACATCAAATTAGGTGCTGAGAACTGACATATTCACAGTGCTGGTAGTAATGGAGCACATTGTCATTGTAGGACACAATGAGCAAATTTCAAATCATTTGGCAGTAATATTCCTAAACTCACTGCTTTGTATATGTATTTATACCTACAGTGGTGCCAATAATATTTTTTATTTCCTGTTCATGTTGCTACTTTTTACTATGTTTTATAGTCTTCATTAAAGTAGAAACATTGTTATTCAGTAGTAGCAAAAGTAACCAACCTTGACCTGTGGCATAAAGTAGGAGTAGTAATAGATAATACTGCGTATGAAAGAATAAATCCACCAGTGTTGCAAGAAAAATAATTAAGAGGCTATTTCCTTTCTGCTTTTTCCAGATGAGCATAAGCCCATGATGAAGAAAGGTTAGAAAATCAGCATTGCATATTCTATTTCAGCTTTTCTTTAACAAAACCCGAAATCTAAACAAATGAAGCAGAAGTAATTTCTAGTTTTTATCACTAGTGTTTTTGTTATGCCTAAGGTTCAGAGAACAGAAAGCAAATAAAAATAACCAGACATTTTAATTAGAGGAAGGATTTCCTATTTGGAATTTTTTGAATTCTCAACATTTCCAGTGACTCTCCAGAGTAGTAATTAACACCAAAACACTACTTTTAACTGCAACTTGAAGAATTTATTGTACAAGATCTAATGCCTTAATTGCAAGGTTCTTTGATACCTGGAATAGTTTATCTCTTCTTTTTTTACATTTAGCAGGGTAAAATATCCTTTGTATGATCATTGCATGACAATGTGTTAACTTAATCTATTAATAAGAGAATAATAATTATGTCAAAAAATGTGACATTTCTTAAAAAACCTGTTCATTCTTCACTTTTTCCTCATTAACATTTGAAAGATTTTGATCTCAAATAATTATAATTTTTTGTAGCTGGTTCTGACTGTGGCTGTAAGTGGCAACTTTTGTTGGTCTTTGCTTTCGTTCAGCCTTTTCTAACTGCTGTGTTTCCCTTTCCACTCCAGTGTAGCAGTAGTTACGTTTCTTTTAAAAGAAGACAACTTGACACTGCAGATCTGACTAGAAGCCTGCTGCAGAGACCCTCTCTGCATTTGTTCTCACTTGTCAGGGTGATTTTTACCATCCACATTCAAAGCCTCTGCAATCTACATGGCCTCCCATGCCACAGGTCGGTGTTCCCAGGCATGGTTATAAGAATCATACATAAAGAACAACCTTCCCTAGTTTTTATTAAATAATATGATAGCAGCACAATCCTGCTTCTTTTTTTTCCCTCTGGGGAGGATTTAATAAGCTTCCTATCAGTGTTTCTAAGTCTGTATAACACTAGACAGCCGTGTGGCTCTCCACTTTCAATGTGATTTTGAAGGCAGGCTCTGGAAAGCTGATAACGTGTTTCACAACCTTCGTGTCTGGAAGCAGTTTCCCTTGATTGAAGTCATATAAGTTCAGCTAAGTTGGAGTGTGTTGTAAATATTTATCTGGCAGTCTGACATATAAAGTTGTTCTGAAATTACAAACTACATTCCTGGCTTTCATGTATTATTACCACTTTTTTCAATACACTTGTGAGTGATATTATTTAGAGAACTTTCTATAAGTGACTTATCATTGCTTGTTAAAGTTCTCACACTCTGTTGTAGAGTCATTTTTTAGGATGGTAGCACTTGAGTTGTATTACTTCCCTATCTTCTAAAACATAAATGTGTGATTATTCCAGAAGTGCAACAAGAATTTATACAATGAGGTAAGCATGGTTTGCACATCTGATTTTGAAATCTCATTTTGTGGCACCTATTTCCATGTAGGGATACAGATGTTTCCTATTGCTGGCAAATGGATGGCAATGACAACTCTCTAGTTATTAGGTCATTTATCATTACCTGTCAAATAATTATATAAAGTAATGCTTCTGGGTAGAAATTCTTTCCCAGAAACAGAAATAATTCAACTCCAACTTCTGTGATTTCTTGGGATTTTTTAAACTTATATTCAAAAATGAATTTTGTGCTCTACAATGTGCTGTACCTGAAAAGTACAGATTTCCTTACAGAGGTGTAAGGCAGGTTCAATAATGTTAGGATAAATAGCATTAGGATGAACAATACACAGCTGCTGAGCTCTTGTTTGGATCCTTTCAAGTCCAAACATAGTTTTGTTGCAAAGCATATTTTGCAAGTTTTCTTATTGAGTTTAAATGTGAACTGTTTCTCTGAGTTTGTGAATAGCTTTTATGAAAAAAAGGAGAAAGAGAAGTGACAAATGAGCTGATTTCAACAAACATTTATGATTTCTACCTGTTTCAGTTGAAATCAACTGTGATAGATTGAAATAGCTGCAGAACAGCTTCCGTAACACCTTGTTTTCCCAGGCCAGAAGCCATTACTGCCCCTCAAACTCGTCATTCCCAAAGCCTCGTCACTGAGAGCTATTAGGATGGAGTTCCTCACTGTGATGTGCAGTTCCCCTGAATGTTAGCACTGGGGATAGTTCATCCTTGCAATAATTAATGTCAGGAACAAAAAATTGGCTTACATACATTGGAAAAATTTTCACTTATAATACTGAGTTAAGGTTTGTTCTAGTTTTGGTGTTGTGGGGCTTCTTAAACATTTTTCTTAATTTAAAAATTTTAAATTACCTAAAAGCCAGTAATTACTCTTAGAGGCCTACCTCAGGCTGAATTGAAAACATTGCTGCTTCTTCTATCCTGATTGGCAGCAAAATAAAAAATAATCTGGGAACATTAGGAGGAAATATTAACAACTAAATACCCCTCACTTCAATGTTTTAAATTTAGTCATTAAGGCAGATGCAAACTCAAGAAACCTAATGCACAAGAAAAAGTTTTGTTATTAATTTGCAAAAATTAATCCCAACCCGACAATAATTCTTTGTAGATAGGATACAGATTCTCACATTGCATGTTAAAAAACATTTAAAACATAGTCATATAGATCTGACCATTTAAGACCCATGTTACCCATGAAAACAAACTAGTTGTAGTGTGGTAACTGTGTGCAGAAAAATAAAGACTTTCCTTTGGTCTTTTAGTATTTATATGAGACAGCTGAATAGCTGCAGAAGGAAACTAGTTGGATAACAATTATTTGGACCAGCCAAAGAAAAAAATTGCTTTCTGCAGCTTGGGACAGCTGGTCAGACTGATCCCTGAAACTAGAAAAAGTATGAAAACAGTACTGGAAGTAGAAAGAAGTTAAATTATTTTCTTGTTCTATTTAACAGCAGCCAAATAGGCACTTCTGAGACAGTATAATGGTATTCAGTGTTCTAGACTGATGAGCAATAGTGTAATTTGATGTTTTACACTCTGTATCGAGTCTTTCTATTTTTGTAGCAAAAAAACCCATAAAGAAATTACCTGCCAATATATATGTAAACAGATATATAAAGAACACATAAACCCATAAAGAAACTGCCTGCTAATATGTATGTAAAACAAACTTTGTGTTCTCTCAACAACAATCTCTTGTAAATGGTCAAACAAATATTTGACCATTTGCAAGAGATTGTTGTTGAGAGAACACAAAGTTCCATAAAGACTATGCTGTCTCCCTAGCTGACAGAAGTCTTTGTAAATGTACCAGAATATTGTGTTTTGATTTAAAAATATCTGCATTTAATTTTAAAAGTGTAAATGAAAATTGCTGTTTTTTCAACATTTGGACAGATTTTTACTTTGTATTTTAAGTCTGAGTGCAGTAAAGCACTTGAGTCTTTATAAAACCATGATTTCAGAAATGTCACTGTTAAAGTCTTTAAACTCTTCAGTCAAAAAAAAAAAAATGTGTAATTATCTGCTGTATGGGTTTATAAAAACATGTGTGCTGTGAGGCTGGTAACTCACTGATATCTGATTCTGCAAAGGGAATCCCTATTGTGACATCTTTCTTCACCCAGGAATTTTTTAAATTCTGTGGAGCAAAGCACACTTGATAACTTATTTGCATTGGAAGAAACCATGTGTGTGTGTGTGTGTGTGTAACAGACTGCCATTTGATCGAAACCACCAGTATGACCCAGCTAAATATGTGGTCTTATATGAGCAAGAGTTGAAAACCTATCCTCCAGCATATATCTGACAGGAATTCAACAAGATCTTGATTCAGTATGTTATGGTAGTTTCACTTTCCGTGAAGGCATCGCTCAATGACCTGAATATAATCACATTAGCAAGACCACAAGCGGCTTAAAGCAGAATGAATCACATTGACTTTATACCCAAGAGCTGTCATATAGCTAAAGGTATGTGTAAGGAAGGCTTCTTAGAAAGTATTTAAATGTTAAAATTGAAAATTTAAAACTAGGAGCTTGGTGTTCTGTTCTTGGCACTGTTAAGTGTTGATATGGAGTGTTTGGCCAGACACTAAACCTATGTTTTTCCTGCACCTTTCATTAGCAAGTTTGAGTGAAGTTTCATTTTTTTCTCTTATTGTGTTTATGAAGTACTTTGCAACTCATACGAGGGAAAATTAGCATTACAAGTGCAAAGTCGAAAGGTCATTATTGTATTTAAGTAATTATACCAATTTATTTTAATCAATAAGAGCCTTAGAGGGTAGCAATGTATTTCTTTCAGCTGAGGTAGTAGATACAGTGTGACAGGCAGAGCTTGCATGTTACTGTGGTTCGTATCCAGTTTACTGAAATGATCAGATCTTGCTTTTTTTGTCAAAAACTGATTATAGAAAAGATAGAGACAGTTTCATCCAAATGGCTGATTTCTGTATTCCAAAACCTAAGATTTTCACATGGGGGTGGCAAAGACCAATGGATTTGTTGGCTATGTTGGCAGCTGTTTTGCCAAACTACAGTATTTACAGTATTTTGGCTTGAACATTATGCAGAAGTGTAATACAGAAGGTACATCCAATAAGTCTACACTTTGTATTGACACTAGCATGAAATTATTTTACTTACTTCAAGTAGTAATTGAAATACAAATATTTTTCTAGGGAGAGTAAGGCTTGTGTATGGTTCATTACACAATGAGTGTGTAACAGGAAAGCATCTTTGTTTCTGTAACTTAGATCTTTCCACTTTGGCTGGTGCTAAGATTTCAAGCCTTTGGGATTGTCTTGATGTAAGTGAAATACTGCCCAAATTACTCTCGTCCAAAAATTAAATAATTCACTGCTTTATGCAGGTATTCTACTGGTTAAAGGAAAAAGTTATAATTTTTGTATTATCATTTTTGCTTCTGCTAATCTTTTAGTTGAAGAACTATACTGCTAAAGCTGAGGTTATGGAAATCACTAGAACAAAGTTGGCTTGAGTGCTGAAGAAAGAATAAAGTCAAAGTTTTGCCTACATTTCACATGGGATAAATATTTGGATATCTATCTCTCTGTTCCAAGAGAGTTCTCATAATAATACAGACATCTAGAAATACACATTTTTGTACTCTGGGTTTTCCTGTTTTGTTTGTTTTCCTCTCCTACTTTTACTCTTGTTGGTATTGCATTAGCATGCTGTGATTTAACACTTTTCACATCAGACGTGGTGATACACTCCATTCCTGCTGCATGCAGCACAGAACTGACTTATTCCTAAAGGGGAAAAGAAAAAAAAAAAAAAAAGAGACTCAATAATTTAGTCAGTTAAAATATAAAAATCTATTTACATTAGTAATAGGAGAGGTTAAAACATACCTCAGAGATTTGACCACTGTTTTTAAATGTGTGATCTAGTGATTCCTTATGGCTGTAGTACTCTTGTCAACAAAAAGCTCCACTTGCCCAGAGAAAACTTACCTTGCAAACAAATTACATAGCAACATATTAAATAAATACAGCAATATATTTATATTACTCAAATAAAAACCTCTTGATATAAAATATCCTTCACAGAATCTAGTAAAACTAAATTTACACCTATAAGATATTATGTAAATTCTATTTATTTTGGTTCTGTTCCTCAGCATTAACGGGATACTAAGTTAAGAAGAGGTACTGTATGGTACTCTTCATTTCTCAAATCTTTCAAGGCATATTCCACCTTAAAATCAAGTCTTATTACAGTTTGAAATGCCAGAGATATGAGATTTGTGGCAATGTAGGTGAGAAACTCAATTTCAGTAGAAGAAAACATAATCTATCTTCCCTCTGTACTCTTGAGAACCTGTCCCAGCTGGATCTTGGCAGCTTTAAAGATATCCATCACTGTTAACTATGCTTGTCTGGAAGCAGCACACCAATCTGTCTGTTTTAGAAGCCCTAATTTAAACATTTCCAGTTCATCGCCACACCTGAGTCTCCATAATGAAGTCCCAAGCGTTCTCCCAGAGAAGCACTCTGCAATCACATTAGTGCTGAGGCTGGTGGAGGTGGACATGGCTGTGTGCCTCTCCCTCAGCATCTCCAGAGGGCTGGCCTGAGCAGGTTTTGTCAGACACAAGGAATGCTGCTGTGAACTTCACAATTATTAGTCCAAAAAATTACAGACTCTGTAATTTTGGGCCTGTCACCCAAAATACAGCAATTTACTTCTGGTGACTAATGTTCTGGTAGCAAACTGCACATAATCTATTTTGATTTACTGTGATTATGGTATGTCCCCTTCAATGGCTTTTTTCTCATTTTCAATGAGCTTATATGTATGCTTCTCCCTGGATCCCAGAAGTACAGCCATGAGCAGGAGAGACATATGCATGTGATTAATCAGTGCATGATGAAAAATCAGTACCCTGCATTCATTATTTAACGGTGATTAAATCTTCCTAGTTATTAAAGAAAGATGCAAAGAATGGCTTTGAGGTATGTAGAAAATTCAACATCTGAATAACAATGGGCATAGGTGAGTGAAGAGGAGGCTTTCTAAGGGAAAGTTTTATTTAAGTCTTCCTTGAACAGAAAATGAAAGCTGGGGCTATTGTTTGCAACAATAGAAGGCTGTTTGGATCAGATTATCACAATGGCTGGTTCTGTTGTCTCAGCCAAAAATAACTTGGAGGAGTAAAAGAATTAAAATGTTAACCTACCCAGAGAAATAATAATAATCTGCTATCTCTACAAACAGCCTTTCACTGTCTCTCTGCAGCTGCCTCAGCAGTACTCAGTAGGATAAGAAATAGGCTGTAGTTGTTACTGAAGACCATATGAAAACATATGTGGAAGTATCCTCTGAAATATGAGTCTGATTGATTTTCTTTTGTTTTACAAACATAGAGGAATTATACATTACTGCACAGATTTTGAAAGATTCAATGGTGCTATTTACAGATCTTTAGTTATCTTAAAAACACATGAGATGCATAAAGAATATTTTCTTTGGAAATGTTTAAATCTGGAGATGAGGATTTAAGTGCCAAATGCTGAGGTGCTTCTTACCTAATAAGATATAATTATCTGTGTGTTTTAATGTTACTATGTTTGTAATATTTGAACAAGAACAAGAATATTGGTTCTTTTCTTTTGTGAGATGCATATTACTTGCAGCTTGTGCTTGTACATATACACTTGGAGGTATGAATGAATGGGCCTTGGAGCCTGATATGAAATTATGAAGATACATGGCAAAAGTTAAACCTGCAATTAGCAGTGTTCATTTTTTCATCTGCTGCTTCTCTCCTATAATAGAGATAAGTAATGGTTGGGTGAAATATATGGACTGGTTAACCTATTTTCAGATAGAAAGCAATAAGATTACAGGAATTTAGCAAATGTTATTTCAAATGGTTGTTGCATTTTATTTCTAAAAGTTAACTATCTTACTGAAATAAATATATAATAGACTGTGACATTCCATCTGTGAATCTCTCTGTGTCCAGAGTGTTTCCCAGGACCTCTTTAAAAGAAGACTTTTTTATGTCAAGGGTTTACTTGTCATTACATAGCTCTAAATTTTGGAAATATATTCATTAAATGGTTATGGGTCATGGCATCCCATCATTATTAACTAAGAGATGGTTTAGTGAAAAACTGGCTTATTTCTCTCCATCAAATCAAATTATGAACAACAGCTAATGAAAATTAAGTCTTGATTTTCTAATTAGATTGATGTTTAGATAAAATTAATACTGAGGTGGCCAAATATTTTAATGGGGATAAGCAGGGGTTACATAACTCATGCACCAAACTTGGGAGCTTGCTTCTTTCTCTTCCTCTTTTACTGGAGCAGTGGAACCTATTTAACCCACACTTGTATGACCATATTATTGTGATTTAGAGATTATGGCAGACTGAAAACCTTCCAAGAAGACTGCTTTATAGAAACAGTGCTGAACTCAAGGGACGAGGCCTGCAGGGCAGTAAGTGCAGGAGGAAAAAGGAGAGCTTTGGTTAACAACAAGTGATGCTTTTTGCCTAGGAAAAAAATAAGGTGCAGGCATAAAAGATGACATAGTACAGGATGCCACGTCCACAGTGCTCAGTTCTATCATGGCAGTGGAGCCCCCATGTTGCTGTAGATGACAGCCTCATCCTGGCATGAAAAGCTTCTGCAAACACACTAAAAGAAGCCACAATGATATTTTGGTAATTCTGCACTCCCTGATTTGTGAGGTGGGCTACACTGACGTCTCTCCCTGTGGATCAGGGTTTGCTGAAGTCCAACAGCTGTAGTTTTACTGGCTTTTTCAAAGTATTCCTCAAATCTGTATTTTCTTCCCATGAAGACCTGAAATATTGTTCAATTGTTTCCTGTACTAATCACCAGGATCTGGTATCTATGGAATCGGCTTCTATACAATGAATCTGGAGATTAAGGAGTCAAAGAAACATTTCTCCACTTCTCTTAAGCACTATTTTTAGATACCTTTAGTGTTTTAAACTCTGCATTTGGACCCATATCATACTTGAGTTATTCCTGTTTTTTAAAAAATCCTGTAGACTGGACAATCTTGAAAGGTTTTAACCTGTTGGATTTGACTGGCTTCCAGGGAATTATGGCAAGGCATGCTTTAGAGCAAGAAAAAATGTCTTCTGAGGAGGAAATAAATGCTTCAGGGGAAAGAGTGTGTCACTAACCTGTAAAGGAATCATCACTCTTTCCCAGACTATGTAAGAGGCTCTGGAAAACAGGATATTGTATCTAGACTGCTGCACTCAGAATTGGCACAATTTGCAGCAGGGTTTATGGCACCAGAGAGGCATGGAAGGCTTCATTCAAACCAGGACACTAGGTTTAAATGATTCTTCTCAAGACTTTGATGTGGTAAATAAATGACAAATGTTCATCTTTATGAGTAGAAGAAAGAAAAGAGGAACTTAACAGCACTCCAGCTTTATTGGCCCAAAGGCAAAAAAGGTGTTGGGAGGTGGTGTGGCTCAACAGCCTTACTTTTAAAGTCATGATCATTACTCTAGTGACCACAGGCTTAAAACTAGCAGAGTTTAGTATTTCTGCTACAGCTGAGCATGCAGTCATCTCTGACAATACCTTTCCCAAAAATTCTCATATCCTAAGGTAAATTATACATCCCAGCATTTCAGTTATAATTAAAAAAATAGAGCAGGCTGCTCAGAACCTTTACTCTGTTTTAACTTTAGCTCATGAGGTCTGCAGGTGGAAAAGGGATACAGTATTTTTCTAGCTAACTGTAAAAATCATATCTTGCTTAAGTATTTCAAATGAAAGACTAATTTACTTTTTTAAAAAGTCACTTTAATAATTATTTCATTTGAAGGTTTCACACTATTATTATATATTTTATAAATATATATATAAATGCTAACAACCCCTGGACTCCTATAAATGTAATTTCTCAATAATGTAAGGATTTTCTTTTAATAATGTACAGTTATAATGAAATATAGATTTTTTTAAATTGTTAAAATAAACCATTCACTAATCAGAATTTTCTCCCTATTTTATTTCCATTTTTTTAACAAACAATTTGAGTAACACAAGAAATCAGTCTAGTCATAAAAAGTCTTGGACAAAACACCATTATGTGCTTCAAATCCATAACTGCATCTCCAGCTATCTGTTTTTTAAAGATATAAAATTAAATCTTTACATATGCTGAAGAATGGGACTTGTGCTTTGCCAATCAGGGTAGGTCGGCAACATTTCTGAGGACAGATGGGATGTCAGACATTTGCAGTTTACACTTTCTGGCTACAGCTGTACCTGTACATTTGAACAGAAATGTCATTACATGCTTCATGCTCATAGGGGGAAAAAAAATCTTAATAATTAAATACATGAAAAGTTTTTAATTAACATGCATAATGTTCCTGCAATGACCTTCAGTTTATAAAATATTATTGTTATTTTACAGTTAGTTCTTGATTATTCTCTAATCTATCCGGTGTTTCAGAGTTGGTTCATTTCCCTATTATTCAATCTGCTTCTTACGTGCTTCTTTCTAAAGCTACTTTGCAAATAGTAACAATAAATCCCAAAGGAATGATACACACTGAACTGGCATCTTGGTGGCAGACATATGTTTGAAATACACTGTAGACTGAAATAGAAGGTATCTTAATTCGTATCTGCAAAGATATCTCCTTGTTTTTGAGACTGCCAAAGAAAATACATTCTCACAGTGCAGTTATAAAAATCTTCTGATGCTTGCAAAAATAAATGGGCTAAGGCAGAAAAATCCATTGCTACGGGGTTTGACATTTACTTCTATTTGAATTTGAAAGAAAATCTAAAAATTACAAAGGTCTCTGTGGCAAAATGATTTCCTTATGAATTAAATTTCAGACTAACTAAAATATATATTTCAAGAAATGGTGAGTTTTATTTGGAAGCTCAGTAAAAATGCAAATTTTTATAATTAAGAAATATTTTAATACCTAAAAAAATGTTCTTATTACTCTTATATACTCAATTTGTGATTTCATATTAGAAATTATTTTAAATTCATTTACTTAATTACTGTCACTTTTTTGACTTTTTTGAATCCTAATTAAGAAAAATTGCTTTGACATAAAGCTTATGTTATTTTTCTCTTCAGAGTGGTTTTCTTGTAGAAGCTTTAATATAAAGCTTTAAAACTTTGAACTAGAAAATTAGATGAATCCTCATCACACTTTATAGTGACATCTGTTTTTATTACGGCAGTTTGGTTGCATTTTTCTGCAGTAATGAAACAGCTGTTACTGTAACCTGTAGCAAATGATCACCTTATTTTCTTGTTCCAAGTATTTCTTCTCTTATTTGATATTAAAATGGAGCAGTTTTGCCATTGATTCAAGATGTCAAAATTTATTACAAAAAAAGGAGATATATCAAAGTTGAAATTAAAATGGAACATTTAAAATGTTGTTAAGAGCTTCCATTCAGACTTTTCAAGACACATTTTTAAATTAAAAAAATAAAATATACAAGAGCTATGATTTAGAAACTACTGAAACCCAAGGGACCTTGTTGCTGGAGCAGTGTGAAGTATTTTAAGGGCTATGAATTGTGAAAGCCCAGCTGTACTGGGGGGCTGGGATTTCTGTGGCACCCAGCTTTCCAAGCAGGTGGCTTATGATTCCTGAATATGAAGCAGTCCTGCTGCTTCAGGAGCTGGGACAATTGCAGAGAAGGTCTATAAGCTTTCACAAAACAGATTTTCTCTCCTTTCCAAGGGGATGATAATGAAATGGATGCATTCCTACAGCATACACAATTCTTCTAACAATTTGGTGTTTTTTCATGGGAAAACATTGTGTTCCTAACCAGGTCTCACAGGGATGTAGCTGTCTAATCTCTCTGTAACACACAGCAAACTTGTTTCTCTATTCACTGTAGCATAAAGTTTGCCTGTAACTACTACTTGCTCAGGCTATGATTTAATGTGCCTCTCATTACAGCTCACTAGTGTGGACCATCACTACGATTGAAGGCCACACCATTGGCTATCCCACATCACAGCAAGACTGATTCTACAATTAAAAAGAAAATAGAATTCCTGTTTAAAACAAATTTCAAAATTATTTTCTCCAGAGTAAAGTCATAAACATTCCTCTATAAACATTAGAATATTTGCTGTGGGGCTTAGTGTACATTTTTGGCTTGCAGAAATCATAATAGCTCTGTGGTGCTCACCAAGAAAAGATTTCTGATATGCAATGTAAAATATCTACATTTCAACTGAAATTTAATAACAAGATTCAATACCTTGCTCTCAAACTGCAGTGATTTCAACTGTTTTCTTCCAGATGCAGCTCAATTCCAGCTCTGACTTTCAATGTTAAGTTCTTTAGATCGAGAATACACTATTATAACTCTGGAGATCACATTTGGTTCTTGGTGTCAACTGACAAATCATTTGTCACATAAATATTAACCAAAACTTCAATTTCAATTCTTTTATTGTTAGGACTTAGTGTTAACCATTCCTAAATGTAGCTATTGTGGCTTCTTGCTCTTATAAAAATTGGTATTTTATTAAAAGACAGTATTAATATGTAATCAAAAGTCTGGTCTTTGTAGCCAAGAGGCAGTCCTGGTTTTATCACTACATTTGCAAATAACAAACTATTAATTATCAACATGGCAAACAAAACAAAAAAATAAATTGACCAAAAGCCTCACATTACTGATTTTTTGGTGCCCTGATTCTTCAAAGAAAGAAAGTTCTTTAAGATGGCACTATGATGACAATCTCCAAAAACATGACATTTTTAGGAGAGTGTAAATGACAGTCTCTAAAAATCCAGAGAAGGAGGTAGAGTGACTTAATTGGAGAGAATGACTGTCTATTAAAATAAGTTTTACTCCTAAATTACCCTTAATGAGGGCTTGAAAGAGCAGTGAAATCACAAAAGAATATCTACTCTTCATTGTTGTGACACTTCAAGGAAATGTATAACATAATTTCTTCCCAGCAGTCAGCCAATTCTCCAGGCAGTCGTACAAAATGCAACAGAACTCAGCTATGACAAGAGGATAGTAATGTGAGTTCATTAAAATGTAGTGAATGAGTCAGGTTAGGTCCCTATAAATAAAGAAGCTTTTTAAAATGTCATACATATATGTAGGTATAGCCAAAACCTCTGTACATATTATTTATAGCATGTTACACTAGTACGGTGAATCTGACCTCAACTTGTCTGGGGACCACCTTGTACTGGGCCAAAACATTATAACATCCTGTGCCCTATCTAAATAGTCTTCCAAACCTTCTGTGCTTGAAGATCTGCCTCTTTTCAATCAGAGAGAGCTAACAAGCGCTGCTGGTTTATTTCAGATAACTTACTGCTATCATTAACAATTTCCATGCCAATGTTGAACTACTGCCCTATGCTCTACTTACATTTAGCACTCTACATTGTGCTAAAAAAACCTAAACAAATCTAAACTTATTAATTGAAGGTTTTTTCCTATGAATTAATTCAACCTATGTGATGTTTTTTAATTTAGCTTGTTTTCAAGGCTGACATTGAGGTAGCTGTCTTGGACTTTAAATGGGGGGTCCAGTCTAGAGGCAAAGACTCACAGAATGGTTGAGATTGATGAAGAGAACTCTGGAGGTCATCTGGTCCAACACACCTGCTCAGGCAGGGACACTTAGACACAGCTGCCAAGGTTTAAACCCAGACAACTTTTAAAGATCCCAAGGAGGGAGACTCCACAGGCCTCTGAGTGGCCTGTACCAGTGCTTAGTCACTGTCACAGTACAAAAGTATTTCCTGTGTTCAGAGGGAACATTTTGTGCTTCAGTGTGCCCCCACTGCTCTGTTCCTGTCACAGGCACCACCAGAAAGAGCCAGGTTCTGCCCTCTGTACCCTCCCTTCAGACACATGGAGCCCCACTGACTCTTCTCCAGGCCAAACAGTCCTGGATCACTCAGCCTTCTCTTACTGAAGAGATCTTTATGTTAATTGCCTCTTTGGCCCTTTTTTGGACGTAATGAGATTCTTGTCAGCCCATATCTCCACCCAGCTGAAGTCACTCAGGACCCTCTGGCATATCAGCCTCTCTTGCTACTTTTGTGTCGTCAGCAAACTTGCTGAGGATACACTCTACCCCAGAATGCTGATAATTAATGAAGGTGTTAAACAGGACTGGACCCAGTATTCACCCCGGGGTACACCAATTACTAGTGCAAACTAGACTTTGTGCCACTGATCCTCATTATGTGAGCCTGGCTGGTTTGCAATCCACCTCACCTTTTCCCTATCCTGTCCACTCTTTTTTATGATCCTGTAGTTTCCCAGATCCACTTTCTTGCCCTTCTTCATTACATATAATGAAGAAGGGCAAGAAAGTGGATCTGGGAAACTACAGGATCATAAATCAGTGGTGCTTGTTTTCTGCCAGTCCTCAGGCACTTCTAATCATTATTGTTTGAAGATTATATTCCTTGTAATGATATGTGCCAGCTGCTTCCTTCATTACCTGTATTCCATTGGAGTCCATTTGCTCAAGTTTTCTCTGTCCTGATCCTCTTCTACCATGGGTGCATATTCCTTGCTCCAGGCTTTCCCCTGTGTTTCTTGGACCTGGGATTCCTAAAGACTGGTCTTACTAGCAAAGACTGAATTGAAGAAGGGATTCACTACCTTGGATTTTTCTTCAGCAATACCTATATTTTTCCAAGTCTTCCTTTTGTCACCTACATACTCTTAGAAACCCTTTTGGCTGCCTTTGACAATCCAAGCCAAATTGAATTCCATTTGGGCTTTGGCTCTTCTCATTCCTACATGCCCAGACAGAGTGTCTACATTCCTCCAAAGTCCTACATTCCTCACAAAACCTGTATTTATGTTGCTAAATAGAAAACACTGAGACAGACAAATAAACTGTCAGCTATCTGTATTCCTTGTTGTCATGCTTCTACATACTGTCTAGTCACTAATGGTGACTAATTTTCTCTGAGACATAGTCTTGGCATGATTTGTGGCTAAAGCATGAGCCCAGGACCATCCCCAATAGGCAGTATTTTCAAGACTGCAGCAGATATTGAACTTATATTTCCTTGTTTATTCCGAAAGCCTTGTGATCTCAAATGCACTTATATACCTTCCCAACTTACTCCTTGCCATGTAAGACACATTCCAATATTGTGCTGTTAAAAAAAAAACCACTGTAGTAGGCTTCAACACTGCATTTTGAATTAAAAAAACCCAACACATCAAACATAACAACATTTATGTTTGATGTGTTACTCGGAAACAGCAAAGGATTAAGAACAGACATAGGGCCAAGTGCTAGGAGATGTGAATGTAGGTCTGTGCCACTTGGCTCCAAAACTGAAAACAAATTCAGAGTTGAACCATTCAAGAGATGCCTGATGGAGTTGACATCTTCCAAAGACTAGAATGGAATTATTTTAGATATTTGGAGATATTTTGGCATATTTTCCTAAAAAAGAGAGGCTGGCAATAAGAGATTTGTATCAGGTAGAGTTTTCATTAGATTGATTTGATTTTTTACCATAGCTATCTTTGAAGGTTGGAGTTGTAAAAATATTGTTGTGAATGTCTTCTTTCTTTTTCTTTCTGTGTTTCGTGTAAAAGGTGTTTCTTCTTCCACAAAGGAAAGGTCCCAGCCCTGAACTGACAGCACTAGATCAGAGAGTGGACCTCAATTCTACCCATCCCATCTTCCTATTTTAACAGCTAGTAGGTTCAAATCCCCATGTTCTCCACCTGCAACATCTAAGCCATTGCTTCTGAGTGGGATTTGTCAAAAGCTCCATGAAGACTGGGCACCAGCTGGCAATTTATATTAATGTACATAACTGAGAAGTGCATAATGGCAGACATTGCTGACTGCCTGTACTAGCAATAATGGAGAGAAGGAAATTATGAGATTGTGTCAGCTGATGGACTCTGACTTCCTTGCTTTTGGACTCTCAGAATGCCAAAAGTAATTTCCCACTGCTCAAGTTAGTCCTATAAAACAGTGGAATAATACTGGCCCAAAAAGGAAAAAAATCTTTGAATATCTGATCAAGAAAATTGCTTTCACCTTTTACTGAAGAAATACAGCTTCCATTCATAAAAATGATGCAAAGCCTCTGAGCTCTCAATTTGATTCCTCACTGATACTGGATAAGCAGGTAACGTCAGTTTCCAAAAACATTTTTTTTTTTGCCTCTCCAGCTGGCTGGGAAAGTTAATTACCTTCTCTCTAATGAGAATTTTACTAGGGTAGTCTGCAGTTTCTGACTCCCCTAAAGACTTCTTTCACTGTGTGGTTAGAAACAGAATGTGACTGTCATAAGCACGTTCCAGTGGACAAGAAATATGCCTTTCTACCTTCCTTGTTCCAGACACTGAAGAAAAATGAACTTTGTATGGAAGTCCATAATGGTAAGTAACTCCCTCTTTGAGTTTAAGGTCCCCTTTCTGATATCAAAGATCTTGAAGACAATTACCAAACAGAACAGGATTTAAGTTGGCAAATTCTATAACCACACAGAAAATAACAACTTAAAGCTAGGGACAAGAGTTATTTATCAAATGAGGATATGCCAAAGTGAGAGTCTGAACACTTGAAGTGGGCGTCAAGTCTGTCTGTTCTGGTCAACAGATTTTCTTTTCTAGACACATTCTACAATATTTGTAACTTCAAAAAATAATTTTTCCCCAGCCTTCTTATCATGGCTTTCTCTTTTCTTCTAATTCCCAAATGAAATCTTATTTCAAGAGGTTTTTTCTTTCCAAAGAAAGAAGTATTAACCTCTTTTAAAAGTTCACTAATTTCTGCATTACTGTCATTGGTTTTATGGGGAAGGTGAAGAGACATTGACATAAAGTAGAAAATATTTGGTAGAAAGAAATACAAGTGGAGATGAGAAGGATTTTGTTAAGTCAGGCAGAGTACTGTAAAAATATTCAGAGATTGATAACGTACTAAAATAAATTAAGTCAGTGCTATTGCAGTTGGATTTCAATGCTGATAAATATATAATAATACTATAGGGAAAAACTGAAACACACTTTAGAAGAGCCTAAAATGAACAGCACCAGGAATGTTTTGAGAATCTGATGTCATTGCAAATGTTAGTGAAGAGCTTGGTTCAAGACAGTAAGACAGGAATCAGATGAAGGATAACCTAAGTCACTAGAGATTGTAAGATCTGGGAAATTTTATTAAAAAAAGTTATTGCCATTACACAATTCATTGCTATATTTATAATTGTCATTATAGAATTCATTTATAGGTTTGTCTGGGATTCTGGGATACTTTATGTGAAATTGGCCACTCCATCTTAAAGACAAAAAAGAATAATTCAGAACAAAAAGGGAACCAGAATTGCATGAAGAATTTTCAAACATATGGCTATAAAAGCAGTTTATATCAAGAGAAATTCAAAGGCTTTTTTGCTTATCATAGAAGACAGCCTGTTATGGCACTACATAAAAGAATATAAAGAATTAAACAGAAACTGTTTGCAGCTTCTGTTGTCATAGCTCTTAAAAATGTGAAACATGTAAAGAAACTGAAGTCTGAGGAATCTAAAATTCATGAAAGGTAATACTTTTATACATAGTGCATTAAGCACCTTTTTAGACATAGGCTGTGCTTAGCATCCTCAGAGGAAAAGGAAAGGAAAAGATGAGACAAGAAAATAAGATATTTGAATTGGAAAGATTAATTGGATTTGAAAAAACAGCTTCAGAGTAAGTAATAAATATTGTGCTTCAGTGGTTACAATATTTTCTACTACCAGACTCACTTCTGTTTACTCATGTTTTCTTTTAATATTAATGTGAAGTATCAGACATAGTCATTATTGGAAATATATCTGTTTTAATTTTGAAATGCCTATCTTGTATATCATTAATACCAGCACATAATTATTGGTACAGATGGCAAAAAAAAAGATTAGAACTTGCTTTGACACTGATGAGAGATCAAATCTTCTTGAATACAAATCCATCTGTTAGATGCATCTTAATGGTCTGGCATGCAGTGGATAACTTAAAGAAAGAAGAAAAATTTGATAAAATAGTTTAATTTGATTATTTGGTACAATATTCTGAATTTTACCACTTACTTTGTATTTTACACATCAATTATATCTTGCCCTAAATGAGATGGCAGATACAGTGAGATGTCTCCATACTACACATAGAACAATAATTGGTCTTGATTGTCAAAATATAAACAAGCATAGTGAATTACTTTAGTTCTACTTGGAGAACAGAGCATATCTGAATAACAATATTGACTTTGTCTCATGTTATTGCATGTTAAAAGCAAACCTGAACTTTATGTATTACGAATGCTATAATCAGATAAGGAATTTCCCTAAGTCCCATAGCCATATCTGCAGATCCCGTTGAGAGGGCAAGAAGTAAATACCTCAAAACTATTTTTCACTGCTTAATAAAACTGTGATCCAAATCTCCTTGTGTAGGTTTCCAGGGGATACAAGGCTGCCAAATCTTCTTACTTAAGTAAATGATCTTGAAATGGTGGGTCTGTAAATAATCAAAGAGATACTATATTCTTGTCAGTCACTCAGTGAAACAAATGGGGCATTTTAATTACCACGCATAACATTTTTGTAACAGCAAATTCCCCAGCCCTGCCTACTCTGAGATCTATTCAGACCAGTTCAAATGAAAAATGAGATTTCCTACAGTATTTTATTTTAAAGAAATAAGGGACATCAATCCAATAAACCATTTATGCTCCATTCCAGATGTGTAGCATTTAAGACACAATGGGACTGTGTAATGCTGTTAAGGGAATTTGATCAAGAAGCCAGACAAACAAAACATTCAGTGGTAATAACTTGATAATACCCTCCTCCCTCCAAGTCCTGTGAGATTACCTCCCTTAAAGAAGCCAGCTAAATAAGATGGGTATCCCAGGATAGCTATCCTAGAAATGCAGTGAAGAGAAGTTCCTAATCTTTCTTGGTCAGGAAGAAAGAAAATATCTTCTAGAATTTTTTAGAGGTAGGCAGTGTTTTCTCCTGAATCAGAAAGAAAGAAAAAAAAAACAAACCAGAAAAAAGCCATATAGCCATGAAATACTTTCAAAGAAGCCTAAACAACATCACTTAGTGTTTACATGTAAGAATTAGTTTCAGTATTCATCCTGTTACTGAAGGAAAAAAACCTATATCCTAGAATACACCAGATGATGGTAGTATACACAACAAAATTTCCTGAGATTCTGCTGTAATTTAGTTGTAAGTGAACTAACAAAATTTAATATTCAGACAAAACAATATTCTTACCTAATGGTTATAAAAATGACCAGTATGTCATTGGGGCCAAATTCCATTTGAATTGCTCTGGCCATTAACTTTTTTGAAGTCATTTGAACTAACAGTGTAGGTAAGGTAGCTGGGATTTGTTGTCTTTATTACCTCAATGATGTTGTCAATTATTACTTTGAAGAAGAAAGAGAACATAGCTGTTTTATAGTCCCATGGGCAGAAATAAAAGGCATTATTTATTGTAGGAGACACTAATGGCTTTTCATAGGCCAATTAATCTTTTTTATGGAAGGATAACACTAAAGTCAAACTACTGACAAGACCTAAACCCAATGTAATTCTTGAAGGCCATTCCAAATGGTTCTTAAGAGTTGATGAGACAGTCAGCAAAGTAAAAGACACTAAAATGTGTTAAGTGTTTGTAAAGTAAAAGCACAATACATAACAAGATATTTCTTATGGCAGAAATTGGCCTATTGAAATGGATGACAAACCAAACAGAACAAAGAGGCTACAAATAGAACTGAATAAATCTCATTCCAGGATGAGAGCTGTGTCTTTATCCAGGAAGTAAGTAGCAAGTTGCTTTTTTTTTTCAGAAAATGTAAAATTTCATCTGGATGGCTGTGCCCATCTGCTTGCCATGCTATTAGGAATAGTAGATCAACATGAATGAATTGAGAGGGAAAAAAACAAGCATGAAAAGAGGTTTTGAAACAATTAACTGATAGAAAAGGTCAAAAGATTAGAGTTTTTAAAATCCAGAAAACCAAGAATTTAGGGAGGACATATAAGCAAATTCCAGTAAACAACAGATAGTAAAAAGAACAGTGATCAATTTATTCTCCTTGATCACAGGAACTGGACAAATAGAAATAGATATTTGATTCTAGTAAAGGAAATTTCAAATGAAATACCGTGGAATATTGTATTGGAAGTTTTCAGGATCAGCTCAGGCAAACACCTACTGAGAATGGTATTTGTGAGTTCTTCCAAGTAGCAGGGTGAACAGATACTTTTTAGCACCTTCTCTTTTTATTTTGCAATTTACAATGATACTATGTAATAAAAAGTACTATTGACACTATGTTATATGTAAGAACGTGCTGAAAAACACGAAATTGAAATTTCAAAAACTCAAGCACCTGTACATTTCTGCAGATACCACTCTAATGCAGGAAAGTGTCTAGGATCTCCTTAATGTCTATCTCATGTAACTGTTTAAGTGGAAAATTTTAACCACTTGCCTACTGATTTGTGTTACTTCAATGAAAATGACTTTTTATTTCAACTGGTATTTCAAATAGGTATGGCCTTTTTAAGTTTGTATTTTTCATAATTTCTTCAATTGCATTTTTGAATATTTGGTTTTCAACCTCACTTAGAGGAATTAGTTAATGTGATAAATGTAGCCAAAACTCTTTACAAGATTGATTTTCATATTTATATATTAAGGGCAAGCCTACAACACTTTAAGTTTCCTTGAGAAGATATGCAGCCTTGTCTAACAGAGAAATCATGTAGAAATTGTAAAGAAAGCTATTTGATTGAGTGTATGATCATAGAAAGTTTGGGTTGGAAGGGACCTTATAGATCATCTAGCAATCTTCTGACCTCATGTTTGTTGAGTTCAGTTACTGTAAGTATTTTATAAATATTATTCATCACCCATAATTTTTATAGGCTGTCATGTCCCATCCTAAAGGTATGTCCTCAGCTGTGTGAGCTGATAATATATCCTATGTTAATCTTGTCCTTTTAGAATCTTCTGCATGATATAGCGAATCTTCTTAGTACTTATATTTTTGAATGGAAGTTTAAAGGAGATGTAATGTTCTGCTGAAAATAAATGTTTACTGCCTATATAGGAAGACATGAAATACTGAGAACTGCAAGCTGGTCTATTACCTTTGGCAGAAATCTCAGTGTTTTGTATAAAATTTCTTACCTTAAATTCAGTGTTATAATGTTGCATTTTAATTAATAATTTTTAAAAGAGATTTCTCATTTCACAGTAACATTTTTTTTTCAATTCCTTTTCCTTGAGGATGTACATTTGTTTAGTGGGATTAATTTTGATTTAATATAGGCATATAGGCCTTTATAAACACATAGGCATTTATGCTTGGGGATATTTAAAAGATACTAATGAAAGATAATTTTTATTTTGAACCATACTTAAGATTTCTATATTGTTATAAAACTGATTCTTCATACTTTGAAATAATCAGGCTGTTTATTATTGTGTAGCTGATAGATGATCTTAGTAAATTTTGCATTTGCTAAAAGCTAATGCATCTCTGCTGCAGGAGAAATTAATTACTGTCAGAGGAATAATACTGCATTGTCAGAGGAAACTGAACCTTGCAGCTGAAAGTTCCTCCAGTGACTGGGGTGGGAATGTGGAAGAAAACAAGGTCTCATAAATCACTGCACTCAGGTGGGGAGCATAGAGGCAGTGCAGACACGAGTATGCAAGAGATGGTGTCTCTTCACAGCAAAATCTCTCACTGACTCACACCCAGCACTGCAATGAGTTTTTAGTGGCTTTACTTTTTCAAAACTAATACCTTTTTTAAAAAGGGTTTGAAAATTCACATGCAACTCAGGGAGATGTTTGTAGTCTCCTTGTATAACTCAACTGTGAAATGAGAGGGAATGTATGAAAGCTACAGAATATTTGGGCAAGGGAGCAAGGCTGTGTAATGAGCTCCCAAAGGAACACCACACTCATTCCTGCAGCAAGAGAATTCTCAATTAGAGAATATTTACATTAGGAAAATGCTTTCATACCTATCAGTGACCAGGAAGAAGGGGAATATGCTAAATATATGAAACTAAATCTCAGCTCCCAAAACTGATGCTCTTCCACCATGCAAAACATCACATTTAGTACTAATGAAGTTCTTTCTCCATAGCATGAAAAATCTTTTCCAGTTTCTACGTTTCCTTGTAGTTCTGCACCATAGAAAGCAGACTAACAATGAAGTTCTGTGTACAGGACCAGAAAGGAGGATCTGTTTTTTTCTTAGTTACAGTTTACATATTTTTAATTGTGTTGTCTTTATTTGTTAATTTATTTTTACTTTGCCTTCACCTACTAATTTTCAAGCTAACACAACTGCTCTGAGTCAATTTCAGTATTAAAATGAAGGTTTTTATAGGGAAGTTAACTGATAAACTATGGGCAATTTAGTAAAAATGGAACCATATCAGCACAGGCACTTTGTGATTAGCTAGCAGTGATCCCTGGATGGACCAACACTGGGAAAAGCAGTAATATATTCTTTAGTTAATACTTCTGCGCCATTTCCGGTATGAATTTAAAATTCCTTCATGGATTTGAGATATGGGGGACCCTAAATTGTTAGGGAAAATAATTTAGATAAAGTGCCAAATTTTTGTATGTTTATTGGAAGCTTGTTTGGCTTGCTTCATTTTGAGAAATCACAATGGTAATCTTGCAACTGCAGGTATTCTCCTGGGACTATTGATTAAAACAATCTGTCTTTGTTTCTCTGGCTCTTCAGCTTCTAATCCCAGAGAGAAGTGAAGGGAGGAGATAGATTGAAAAGCTACACAAGTCTTTTTCAGTTCAGCTATGTGAGGACACTAGAGTCAGGTCTGTCCTTTGTCTTCATTTGCTGCACATCTGTTTTGACCTTTTTGAGACAAAAAGGATTTCTTTTGTGGTGAGCTTAGGGCCACTGAAGTGGGTAAAAGAAAACTCTTTAAAAGGCAATGGACTGTTGCTGTTTCAGACAGGTCCCAGTCAGGATCCCTTTCTCTCTTCCTTTTGACAGTGCTTGCATTGTCTGTCATATCAATAAAGGCTGGCTGAATCAATCTGAACTGTTGCCAAGGATAGCTGTTGCAAAACAATGTGAAGTCTCCATGAGGACAAATCTAAACAGGCTCCTTCCCAAAGTGGACTAAGCTGAACTGCACAAAGGAGCTCTTGTGAAACACAAGGTTTTCCGTATTCTTTAATTCCCAGCTACTGCCCTGCAGTCTGCCTGGATGTCTTGCCTTGGCTGCTTTCACTACTAAAGGGCTGAATAATCTTGATCTGGCTGCCCTGTGAAATCTTTGTGGATTTATGAAAAGATATGTTTTGATTTCAGCCAAATATACAAACATTAATGACTTCTGCCCACCATTATTAAGCTACCCTGAGAGTTTTAAGGTGAATTGCTAAAATAACTCCTTGAGATATCATTCAAATGTACATGTACACTGAACAGTAGTTAATTAGGCATATTCTTCTAATGACTCTCATTGTCCATTAGTTCCAAATTATTGTGGTGTAAAGCTGGAATCTCATACACTTGTTCCTCTTAGATTTTCTAAAAGGAGGGACTATGATGTTTATGTGACAAGTGACAAATATTTTTGCATTTGTGGATTGTTCAAGTAGAGAGGAAAGAAAATTAAATTTTAGTAACTACACTTTTGAGGGTCAGCTGGCTGTAAATCACCTCGGCAGAAAAGGTCCTGAGGGACCTGGTGGACAACACATTGAACATTAAAGCAAAGGTAAAGGGTATCCTGAGCTGCATAAGGAGAAATGTTTCTAACAGGTTGAGCAAGGTGAACCTTTCCTTCAGCACCACTGATGCCTGTGTGGAGTCCTGTGTCTAATTGTACAATCCCCAGTACAGAAGAGACATGGAGAGACCCCAGTGAAGCGCCACAAAGATGACAAGGGCCCAAAACTTCTATGGAGAAAGGCAGAGAGAGCTGTCACTGTTATGTGTGGAGAAGAGAAAGTTCAGGAAAGATCCCATAAATGTGTGCAAGCCTGAGGGGAGGGAATAAAGAGGATGGAACCAGGCTCTTTTCAGAGGTGCAGTGTGACAGGACTAGAGGCACAAACTGAGGGAGAAGAGGTTCCCTATGAAAATCGAAAACACTTTCCACTATGAAGGTGACTGAGCACTGATAAAGATCGCTGAGAGACCAGTGGATCTTCCTCCTTGGAGATATTCAAAAGCTGTCTGGATATGATTCCAGGCAACTATATCTAGGTGTACAGGCTGGGCACCAAGGGGTATTACACCAGATGACCTCCAGTTTCTTTCCCACCCCATCCATTCTGTTGATCTGTTATGTATATTAGAAATATCACTTGCAAAGGAGTTATAAGGGTTTACACAGGTTATGATGCAAAGCTTCATTTAGAGAAGGAAAAATTACTGTTTTGACTATCTTGGCTCTTGCCAATTCAGTTTATATAAATATATATGAGAATAGATACCTAGTGAAAATTTATTTGAACCAATTATATGATAAAAACCTTATTTTCACTCAGTTTGTTGTTCCTGTCTGAAAAGCATGAGATAGATACTTGAAAAGAGAAAAAAATATTTTGATTGTAGTTCACTTAGCTTTTAACAATTGACATGATTTGAGCTCAGCTTAGCTTTAGAAGGTTCAGTTTTACTCTGAAACTTATTCTATGGCCTGTCTATGCTTCATAGCATATGAAAATGATAACTTACCATATGGTAGAACTTTATTTTATGACTATTGTTGACCTTTTTTTCAACTCCCAGTGTTTGCTGCAGGACAATCCCAGCACTCCTCACCAAGAGAGCAAGTACTGCAAGTTGGACCTGCTTAGTGCACTATGGATGTTTCACCTTAGCGTGCATAAACTATTTACAGCGTGTTTATACAGAGATTATGGAAGCTCTGTGATACAGACCATTCACACATTATGAGCAGATTCCAATGCGTTTCAACCCCAGCAGTTCCTCGGTAGAAACACTCTCACTGAAATCGATGGGGCTCCTCTCGCTGTGATTAGGTGTGACTTGACATAAGGAAAGGCATTTGGAGCTGACCTTGTGACTTTTTATGCTGAAACTAATTATTATTTCTACAGAATCTTTTGTTGTTTTTTATTTTTTGGAAATGATAGTGGTCTCAGTACAACCACAACTGCAATGTATTGAACAAGTACTATAAGTACACCACAAGTACAGAAAAGGCAATTTTCTTCCTGATACTGCCCTTCTACCCCTAGCACAGAGCAGCTTCTATTTATTTCAGTGGAAAACATTCCACTGCTTTAATAGAAACAGAAAACTCTTCATGAGATGAAAATCTTAAACATATTCACAGACATATATGTTGAACTTTAATGAAAGTTTTACAATTAAAAAAATCAATCCATCAATCAATCAATCACATAATTTCAATTCCCCTCTATATCAGCATCTTAGAAAAGAATTTTCCTTCCTTTCAAATTAAATTATGAACAAAGAAGTAAACACTTTAGCTGCATCAGAACTATTTAGTGTTGTGTCCTTCCATTTGAATATTTAATTCATTTATCTTTTTGCTGGAAAGTGATTACTATTGATACCTATCACTACAGAATGTCTATGATGCACTCCCAGTCTTCAGGGGGATTTGAGGAGCCATATAACCTGGAGGGCTTCCCACTCTAAAGCATGCACATTTATCATTCCTCTGTCTCACATAGACAGTTTTTGCACATTATCCAATTTAAACATCCATTTAGAAGCAGTCTAATTTTTATTCCTTGCTAACATCAGCACAGAGACTGTGATGAACTCCAGCAAGATGACTGAAAGAAGGGTTTTCAACAGGAGAGAGACAAAAATGTAACTAGATACCATTGCAGAAATTATTGCAGCAAAATTTGAACACAAGTTTACTGCTTTTTGTTGCCATGACACAAGTTTTATTGTAATGAGTTAAGGATGTCAATATTGCCTTTTAATGCAGTTTTGGGAACTCAAGACTATGAAAGGCTATGCACTAGTTTGTCATTTTAATTTGCCAATAGAAATAAAATCTGGCAAACAAATGTACTATAAAATGAAAAGAAGTCATATTAGAACAAAATTCCACATTGCCATTCAAACCAATGTTGTTTCACCATAAAATTAGAAATAATGCTGCCCTTCAATATCAAACTAACATTTTGTCACTTGGTGTAACTAAGTTTTGATGTCAAAGTAATACATTGTTCTTATAGAGGAAAAATGAAATATTGTCATGGTCAGATTATTGCAGGAATAGAGCTAGAATGACAAATATGTTGTGTCTTTCAAACATAACATTCTCTTGAAAGAATGTGCTTTATTCTGAAATAACTTTATGGTAACTACTTTTGGGACATTAAGTATAAAAGTGGCATATGTATCAGTTTAGGACTTCTTTCAGGTTTTTTAGGGTTTGGACTTAGTGGTTAATTTCTTGCTATTTAACATGCTGAATAAATGATCAGGAAAGTAATTTGAAAAAAGATGAAAGACCCTTTTAGGAGTCATTTAGGAATCTTGGCATCCTGACCTCAGCAGGTCTAGACAACAAAATTTTAGATTTAATTCCATAAGTTGAATTCTCCATGTACCCAAAAGTCAGACTTCATAGAACTTCTTGTAATTATTTTTTAATGCAAAGGTGTTTGTAAGAGATTTTTCAACTAATCCTGTTCTTTTTATTGAATTCGACCTTTAAAAATGGACACCCTCCCCATTCCTGCAGTTACTGGAAAAGTACTTCAGATTTATTTTATTTCTTCAGTTAGGTCTGTTTTCAGTTTCTGAAGTTCTCCCTAGAGAAACCTGAAACTTTCAGAAAGTTTCTGTTTCATTGAGGCAAGCCTGCAATAACTCACATTCATGTTCAAACACACACATACTGTGAGGCACTGCATTTATTAATCACATGGATTTTGAAGGCACTAATCCTAACACACAAAGCTCAGAACAAGTGCAAGTCTCTGCAGGACTGTGGCCACAGCAGCCTTCCATAGTGATTTTCTATTCATCAGAGCTCAGTATTTTCCTTTTGACTAATACACCACTCTTGATAACACATCTGGAGCTGAATAAATTGAGCTTTCTAAGAGATATATCTAAAGAAATGTTTTATTTGTTTATGAGAAATTCATACCAGTGTTGATTATTGAGAAAATGTAAACTATTATATGCCATCCCATCTTCCACAAGTATTTCTGGTCAAAGGCAAAGAAATAGAAGAGAGAACAGAATGTGTCCACACAACAAAGAATGCTGCAATAAATAGGAATATTCAGGGGCAGCTCTGAATTCCTCTTGCTCTTTTCTGAAATACCTGTAGAAGGCACCTGAAGAGTGATCATCTCAGCTCTCAGTTGGAAAGAGAGATAGTGTTTAAATATCAAACAATAGACTGTGTTGTGAAGATTTTTTTTACTTGGTGATTAGTCTTGAACAAGATGATAGAAATTGGGTACTGAAAATGAAGTAAGTTAGGCCCTTTGTGAGGATTTTATGTTCCTAATTTCAGGCATTCAGATGCAAAAATATCTTAAATGGGTGCCTTGTTTACCCAGTCTGTGAGTATGTGTAGACACAGCTGATTTTACATGAAAAGTAATAAAAAATTTGTTTCAAACATGGAAACTACTGCTAAGTATGACATAATTGGTAAATCCATTTATTAGTGTCTAAGACATTAGAATAGTAAAACACATAAAAATACATGTAAGTATATACTGTTTTCTTTTAAAATTTGTGTTTTTAAATAATAAATTAAGTTAACAAAAATAGAAGAACTTGGCAAATTTTGGTATTTTACAAAACTTGTACATCATACAGTTCAGGAATTTTGACACACTGAAGTTTTGTGGGGGTTTTCTGTTTTGTTTGGGTTTTTTTTTTAATACGCAGTCGTAAATGGGGGGAAAAATTGACACATCCATACACAGAGCAAGACTAGAGCAGTTTCACCTTAAGGGGATACTAGAATTTCCACAGTTGTGTGAATTGTATATGTTAATGACATTTTTTAGAAAGGGTTATACATTAAATAATAGTGAACTCTATCTTTTCAGAGTTAAGTGGAATTTAATCACACAACCTTTGGATTTTGTGGGAGTTGAGCACTTAAATTCTATGAAGCTCTGAAAATTTAGGGTTAAAAGGGTCTGGCAAACACAAAAATAAGGAAATTCATAATGATGGGTGACCCCAAAAGACTTGGAATTTGGGTAAGCTGTGGACAAGCGTCTAAAAGTTCAGATGTTTATCTGATCCTCTGGAGCCTACAGAGTTGAGCTGCAAAGACTTTCAGGAGGATGATTACTTTTAAGGTTTCTAGCTCTTCTGCTTCTGGTCATATCTGAGTATAGACCCTAAATAGGTTTTGTTTCTTAGCATATTCTTTTTATTTGCTTCAGGAAAAATGATTTGAAGGGCAAGTACTTTAGTGTAGTGGTCATCTTTCCTAATTTAATCAGCATTTCTTAGGTAAAACTGCAGAAAATAGACCTTACGATATAATCTAAATCATTAATAAATCCAAAGAAAGCGAGTAATAGAGTAATATTAATACTTTGCGTTCTGTCTTGCTAAAAAGCAGACTTCAGGGTATCATGCTGAACAGGGATTTTGGTTGAGCTCTTGAAGGACTAACTTGAGATTAATAATTTTTTCATTTATTGACCTGAACACAGTAGGTAGAAGTTTTATAGTGAAAATTATTCATGTCACAGAGCTGGCATTACTGGTATGATGAATGAAAGAAGAAAATTTCATGGTGATATAAAATAATAGATTGAAAAGGAAGATATAGTCACATATCTAATGTGCTATTTAACTAAAGGACAAAGCAGGAACAAGTGACAATTACATATGGATAAATATAGGAAGGAAATTGGAAAAATGTCCTTAAGTGCCAGAACAAGATTGTGTAACTCTTCTTCAGGAGCAGTGGAGGCAAGAAATAAAACTGCTTTCAAGATGGAGCCAGAGTAAATATTACAGGGAATTATCAACTGCAATTACTTGTGATTGCAAACAGGAAAAAATTATCCAGAAATTTGAGTTACTTTCAATTAAAAAAAAAAAAATCCTGTTGATTAGTATAACACTCACTCTTATGTTTTAATATTTGAAACCTATTGCTAGAGTTTAGATATAGTGGAGCATTAAGAGCAGACAATTAGACAAATAATTAAAAACACTGACCCTGTCTCCCTGATGGTTTGTCTTAACAAGGAAAGAAAATATTACTGACATTTGCTGTAATATGTCACTGTACTGAAAATTCATTAATAATTAAATAATATAGAAATACTATCTGCCTCAGCTTACATGTCCTCTGCTTTTCTCATTGACAATTGCTAAATTTTTTCAGATGTCTTGTGGGACATGATTTGCCTCCTCAGAGCTCCAGCCCTAGGAAATGCAGAACCTAACAGACATAATCTAGGAGAGCATTCAAATTCAATTTTCAAAATATGAATTAATCCCCAGAAACCACACTGAGTCTGGAAGAAAGCCTGTGCATTAGACTTATGCATTAACTGGGCCTATACATTTCCTTGGCATGGGGAAATTCAAGTTGTGACTTTTTTTTGTTTTCCTTTTTTTTTTTTTTTCCCAGATAGATATATTTTGCAGCACTTCTCAACATAGGATCTAAGGATTGGCATGAAAGACAGTTCAAAGCACTGTCAGTTTCAGGTAGGACAACTATTCTTCACGTGAATATTTGTGTCTGTTATTTGATGCTAAATTTTCTCTCCCTGTTATCTGAATAAGCTATCTTTAAAGGTGTGCTAATCAAACATGATGTTATTTATAGTATTGTTACCTGCTTGAAGAAAAACATAAGGAGCCAACACTTATAAAAAGTACTAAAATTCTTTCTCTATTAATTATCACTATCACATAAAAAGAAGATATACTAGAGAAAACAGAATTAATCTTTTTTCAATTTTTAGTGCTTTGAGTCAGCAACATCCACAGATAAGACAGTGATATGTGATAAAAGGTAGAACAGGCTTTTTCCAGCATATGTTACTTTTCCTTTGGGATAAAAATGCACAGCTTCACAACACACTCTGAATTTGACATGCTAGGGCTCTTTCCAAGGCAAAAAATGACACATATAGTCTGTGGATGTTATAACCTTATGGTATCCAATATAACTTTCATCCTTAAGGCTGATCCAGATGATTATACCTATCTTTATTTGCTTATGGTGTAATTTTAAGAAATTCATCACTCCTTGTGTTCCTAGATGGGAAGCAGAATGTCTTTGTTGGAGGAGTAAATCATACCCATACAGATGTCAAGTTCTTGAAAACAACACTTCTTTAAAAGTAGCATCTCTTTCTACCATTTATTTTGGACTTTGTGCATTGCCTCTACAATGTATGAAATGGTCTCAAAATGTCAAGGTATTTTAGATTTTGACCTTAAGTGTCTGAATTACTAGAGACATTTTTGGTTGAGAGAATGGTAGTGTCTTTTAGAGAAGATGAGAGAAAGCCTCAATAAGGTTAGAAAAATTAATTCAGTAGAATATTGCTTATTTATATTTATCATCTTGTGCTTCATGCAATCATCTTTCAGTGAGCTGGAATAATGTGCAGAATAGAAAATAAGATGGAAAAGTGCTATTGAATTAGAAATGTTATGTTTAAAAGACAAATTGGAATATTTTCCTAATTATTTGCAGAATACAAGATTTTTTTCATTGCTCAAAAATCTGATAATTTTTGTTAAAGTATAACTGAGTATTAAGGGACAGATACATTGCGGGAACACATAACATTACCTAAATTTTGACTGCACTCCTCTCCACAACAAGAAATTCATGTGGTTAAAGTTCAAAGCTTTAAAAAGATTTATTTTGATGAGACCTATAGGGTGATAATTATTTAACATTTTATTTGATTCATTAAAGTAGTTATTAATGTACAGATGAACACTGAAAATAGTAAATATTCATTAGAGACAAAATAATATATAACTTTTAATGTACAATTTCTGATAGAAAGTATATCATGAATGATAAATATATTTTTTCTTTTAAATAATGCAATGTAGTTTACAGCCACTGAGACCAAGAACTGGTATCTTAACTAAGAATTCCATTTAGAATTCCAGGCTAAATGGCAAGAAAAATATTCTGTTTAGAGATATACTTTGATTTAATTATTTTTTTAGATGATCATTTATTATTGCTATTATTGTAATAGTTGTTAGTCCCTTTATCAGTTTTTAACTCATTTGGAAGAAATACCATTATTTTCCATCTGAGTTAGGAATGGGTGAACCACCAGATTTGAATATTTGAAAATTAGAGCTGGTTTTGTTTTTCAGCAACAAATAGTACAATCTCAGTAAAATGTACATGGGTCTCCTTTTACTTCTTTCTCTCTGTATAAGGCTTTGTGAATATGACTTACAGTTGGTAGGAAGATTGAATATTGTAACGTTATCTAAAAAGTCTTATGCTGGCTAATACTGTGCAGGTACCAGAAAACTCAAATGGAAAACCATCTTGCCTTCATCAATGTTTTCAGGGTCACCTTAAGAGTCAGATGAGCCTTACAAATAGAAACTCTTTGCCTCTGGGACCCTTTTTGCATTTCAGTTGTGAATAATCTTTCCAAGAGACTACGAAATGTAGTCTTTGGTAGTTGACAGAACCCGAGTGAATAGAGTTCATCTTTGAGGCTGTCAGAAAAATGTCTTCTCCATATGGGCTTTGCATTCTGGAAGATGAGAACATAGAATCTCTTGGCAATCTGTTGTTGCATTTGTGCCAGAAATACAATATTTACCTTAAATTGATGTTTATGTTTTTGTACAGGAAGATTCCTTCCTTGGTATCGCAGAACTCTCTCTCAGACAACAACCAGGGAAAGTTGAAACACATGATTAAATTAATGCATTTTTGCTTACTTACAATGACTTAATGGCGTAACTTGCTGGGTATAATATTGCCTCTTAACCTGGAAACTTTACAACTTTGTGGCCTTAAGCATTTTATACAGCTTTAGTGGTTCTATCAAAATATTTCAATTTTACAAGAAAAACAAGCAACGAACCCAAAATTACACTTGGAAATACCATGAAAAAGGTTTTTTTTGTGTGCTAATGACTATCTTATGTATCAGAAAGTTGTATAAAATTAATCTCAAGAGGATATAATGTTTTATTCAGGCTTCTCCCTTACAAACTGAAACAGAATGGATTAGAAGATAAACATTATCTGCCCCCATGGATGTTTGTATTTTTAATATTTTCTGCGTTCACCTGAATTAAAACAAAATTCTTTCAATGGTTAGTGAAATAATATGATTTTAGTTAGAATATATTCTTTTTCATTAAATGTACAATTTTTGTTATCTCTTTAATTGTTGGAAAAACTGTATTCTGGACTTCAGACAAGATTCTATCAAATACTATCAAAAGTGATGCAATTTAACAAAATATTTCAGTTTTGGCAAAACAACATATTTTAGGAAAACACATTTTGTCATGTTCACCCACCAACTTTAGTGGTGAAAAACATCTGTTTACAAATGATTTCTGGAAAAACCGTATCCTTTCAAATGGCTCAGGACTTTTTTTCAGTTTTTGATGCACTGCCCTTCCATTTGCAACTAAAATCATGTAGAAATAAACAGGCTGAGTTACAAAGAAGGCCCTTGTTGCAGTATATCAGTCTTGGAGCAGGAAGTGCTGGAATTATTGTGAGATAGACAATTCTCAAGATTTCCAGCTTAATTTTCAAGCCCAAGGGGGAATCTCATTGTTTAGATAAGCCATTTAAGGTTTGCCCAAAGCCAGCCTTGGGTCACTTCAGAGTTCAGCAGAAAACTTTTGTTACATGAGCAATTATTGTTGTACTCCTGCAATCTTATCTTTCACACAGAGACTTAACTAGAGTGCTTAAAGATTAAAAATAAAAAATTCTAATGATAACATTTTTACCATGGCTGTACACAGTCTCTACCCTAGAATTAAAGTACCCTTTCAAAAAACCCTGTGAGCCTACAGGACAGAAAGGGGCTAAGAATTGCTGCTATGTGGTAGATAAACAAAATCAGTCATTACCAAAGCCTAGCTCTTAATTTGCTTTCAGAAGTATCTGTACAACGCCTGATATACCCTCCTATTTATGCAGATACTTCTTTTTTAATGTTGCATACTTTAGGGCAGTGTGGCTGTGTGGCTGACCCTTTAAGGCAGAAAGTAGGCATCAGTGAAATACGCTTTCTTTATCTTTTGGGAAATGTGGAGAGGTGATTAGGAAATACCTCTGGAACGGCTTATATTTTGATCAGGTGCATTTGCAGACACATCTCTTATCCTTCCTCAAAATTACAGAAGGATTTACAAGTCTTACTGTGAAAGTGGTGTCAAAGACATCTCTAAGTCAAGAAAGACATTCTTCAGAGCTTCAATCCATATGTTGAGAGCTTTCTTGGCAGGCAGCTCTCATCACAACAAGGTGTTCAAAGAGAGGGATTTGCTCTGAACTGGCAAGTTGCAATGATACTTAACAGGCATCATATGAATTGTATTTAAGTGTGTTGGGATTTAAAGGAAACTGTATTGAATTCTATATAACTGGCTAATTTATGGAATATGCTGTTTTTGAAATGCAACAATATAAATGTCCACAGAGGAGACTTTTGTACATTACAGTAAATATAATAAATTTTTGAATGAACTCAAGCTTACTAAAAAGAGGTTATTTTAACCTACCTGTGTGCTTTGTTATTTTACCATGATGTCATGGTGTTCATAGATAGAACATGCATATAATAGATTTTTGCTGCTCTTACTGCTACTGGTATATAATGGAGAAGTGTAAGAACTAGAACTGGATTATTCAGAGTATATGTTCAACTCTGTTCTTTCTTGTTGTGTAAGGTATAGGAGGGGAAACATCTGAGAGATTTATAGTGGGAACTGTCACAGTGATCCACATCATCATGGAATGATCCAAAATGAAGGAATCTTGTTGTCTGATCCTGATCAACTTTGGAAAGAGGTGGAAAAAATCAAGTTTAATCTGGGTAAAACTTCCTCCTTTTGGTTTCAGCAGTGGATTTGGTCCTAAACCCTCACAGTCCTCCATTCTACAAGAACTACTGGGATGTAAAAGTACAGGATACTCAAAATTCATGCTAGATAGGAGTCAGGATGAATAATGTATGTCCTCAAGGAGTCAGAATTATCCAGATTTAATATTACCCTTGGGTTGTTGCAACCCAAGACAAAATGAAGGGCACATGGCACTTCCATTCCCAGCACAGTGGTTGAGGGTATTTACACTGTTGGCAAGGAAATGGGTTTGGCCTGCCAGCAGGAAACAGATCCAAATTTGGATGAGAGCTACAAAAAAATGTCATTAATTGGAGGTTAAGAGAAGTAACAGATGCCTTGAATTATTGCACTACTCCCCAGAATTGTCAAGACAAATCTGCATAATTCAGAACCACTGTATTTCACCACCCACAGATATTGCATATGTTCAAAAGATTTTACTTCAGCTTTTAAGATTAGTTCCTGAGACATCAATTTTTTATGAACCGTATACATTATGAATTTTAATGACATATTTCATCTTGTTGAATTTGGGGCTGTTTTGCAATAGTTTAATATTTAGCAGGAATAATTTTGTCTTAATTTTAATGAACTAGAGGTATAAGGGAAAAAAATTATGTTGGGAGATTGCCAGGTAACAACAGGTTAATATGCAGATCCATTTTTATCTTGATTTCTTAAGATAGCCATATACACTGAAGTTCTGAAGAGATGGGGTAGGATTCATAGAAATTCTTGAAATCTTAAAGATTATATAATTTTGAAGATTTTTAGAATCCTTCTGAATTCTGAGGGAATTATTTTCTGGTAGTTTTAGAAATGCTTTTGCTATTTTAACACCTAAAACCGTATAAAACAGCTTGTTGACTATCTGTAGATTAAATAAGTATGTTTTTGACAGAAAAGTTAAAAAGGTTTTATGTAATTCCTTTTAATTGTACAAAGCAGTACAAGATTTTTAATAGAGCTTTTGAGTTACACTGACATGTTACCATTGAATTTACTAAGATTGCATTTAGACAAACATTTCCTAGGTGGAACAGACCAGAATTTACTTTTACAGATAAAAATCATGGAGGTAGTCCAATTATTCAAAAATTCATTTTCATATAATTTACACAGTAAGATTTCTTATCTTGCCCCTCTCAAAACAGACTTTTCCCCTATTTTGGTGTGTCATGAAAAAATGTTCATCCAAAGCAAAAATATTTTATAGTAAAATACCATGTCTGGTTCCAATGAACCAAAAAACTAAATCCCCGTACAGAGGTGAGGCTGTGTCTTTTTACTTCAGCCTAATTATTGATGGAAAAGTCTTGGAAAGGATGAGTTTATCAGAACATAGTTAGATTTTTTTTTTTTTTTTAATTTGAAAAAGCTCTGCTATTGAATCCAAAGCACATTGAATAATGTATCAGTTTAAAAGAGTTTCAAAATGGATAGATCTTTAAGTCCAACTTTTTTTCTGGAAAGAAAAAGTTTTAAAATGCTAATTTATATACAAAGGCACTGTTTGCAAATGTGTTTTACAGTCTTTGTTTCATGCAAGTGCAAAGAAAAACCATATTTCACATCCTTGAAGTTTATAATGAAAGGCTTAATATTTTGTCCATCTGTGAAAGAAAATTTAAAACTTACTTTATGAATATCTGCAAAGAGGATAGTCTCCAAATTCCTTGTCTCCTCTTTGAACATACTAGACCTCCTTACCTTTTTAGTAAATATTTTATTAGCAATGTAGAAAAAATTAAAGACTTGTATTTCTCTGTAGAGAATAATTGATCAGATGGGTAGAAATTGACATGAAGAAAAAGATTGTTGCTCAAAACCCACAGCTGCTCTCTTGATGAAGAGCACTGACACACTTTTCTCTACTTTTCCCCTAAAAAGTGCGCAGCCAACATGTAGATACAGTTCTGCAATACACACTGTAATTATGTGGTGCTAAGATATGCACTGTAATTATACTGCTATGGTAAATCCCTCTCGTATACATAACATGTAAGGAGGGTTTTCTATAGCTTTTGAATTTCTATGCTGATTTACCAATTAGGATTTTTTTCCTTTGTAAACTGCAGTATATAAATTTTTTAAGACTATATGTTTTCTGCACTGACTGATCAATTCCAGTTAACAGTTTTTCACATCACTGAGAAAAATCTTAAAACTTATGCTGCTTTGCTATTCTGCTACTTTTCCTGTAAAATTCCTTGATATGTTGCGTTGCAGGTCATTGCTATTTTCCGTATCTCCTTGTCTGCATTCAGCATTCTTTTTTAATAGTTTTAATCTTAGTTTTGGGGCTTTACATTTATTTTCCTTCCAAGTAGTCTGTTTACTTAATGTAAGAGGAGAAGTAGAATCCTGTTTTCATCTTTAAAAATGAAAAGAAACCTACAGGTCCAGTGGAGGTCTAAAGTCACGCAAACTGTGTTACAAAGGACTTTCTCACAGTTGGAGAATCTTTTTTCTGCATTCTTAGTTTTCATCACACCTGTAAACTGACTTTTTGGTACTACTACCAGATACAATATCTGCCTATCAATCACTATTTGCTTTTGTTAATTAAAAGCAGACGGCAAGCACTTTAAAAAAAAATAAAAAAAGTGAAAGATAAAAAAAAGAAAAAAATTCTATCTTGAACAAGTTACATCAAATACATACAAATTTATTGATTAGAGCTTTTTGGAAAATGTCCAATTCTATTTACTAAGAGTTAATGAAATTGTTGTGTCCACAGAACATTTGTATAAAAAAGGCAAAAAAATGTTACTCGTGGTTGAAAATGAAAAGACTTCATTAAGTCAACTGAAAAACCTTTTTGCTTTGGGTTAACTCTGAATAGATTTCTGTAAGATGAATCAGGCCCAGGTAAGACTGAATAGAGTCTATCTGTACCAGGTCAGGCCTCCTTATCACGTTCTCTGTTTGCTCTGCAGCCTGTAGAGTGCCAGTCTGGAGCTTGTGGTGCATTTGGCTGATAATCTCTGATCTTTCAGATATTAGGGAATTTTCTGCAACAATTTTCAGATGATGTTGCACATAATCAGGATAAAATACTCGGACTGCAATCTTCTTCACTTTGGTGTTCCAAATGCTGGATCAGGAGAGACAATTCCCTTAACTGCAGTGGCAGGGCCTCTACAAGCAAGCATGCAGTTCCTTGTTGCACTGTGAAATGATGTTTTCATATAAAAAGAACACTCTTCCAGCAGCCAGACTAGGAATCAAGGTAATCCCTGCTCAAAGGACTCTGCATCAACATCCAAAGCTATGCAGAACTACTTTGTTCAAGCTAGATTCTTAATCATGCAGATGAAATATTCCAGATCACATTTGCCTCTTTTCTGCCTGGCTTTGAGCTTGAAATGCCTTTGGAAGCAACTGGAAATTCTGGTTTTCAGCTGGCATCAGAGCTGAATCATCCACATTTTAAAATCTTTTCTAAAGAAAGTTTCTTCAAGCTTTGAAATTAAAAGTATTTCAGGCTGTTTGTATGAATGTTGATGCTTACCTAAAACCTTTAGATGCTTCTCTTAATTAATTGCAAGCTCTAAAAACATGATAATGGCTCATGCAAATTTTACTACATGAGCAATGTCAGCTTATTTTTTAAGAAATATTTTTCAAGAGAAGGTTTTCAGATTTTTTAGTACTGTACTCTTTTGTTATCCTGGATTAAAAATAAAAGTCGATAACAATAATCTATTCTGTAGGAAGTCAGAAAATTTAGGAATGTCATTGTCATATTATACCTTTTTAAAGTGTAAGTATGTTAATATAAGATGGAAAAGATTGTGAAGATTAAGGAACAGGATAGAATTTCAGGAATAAGAGAAAGGTAGGAAGAACAATCTCTTTGTCTCATGTTATTCCATATTATTCCTGAGTTAATTTTCCTGCCTTGAAAATGTGCTAGCATCATTTAAACTGCCTTAAAGGGATGAGAAAATGTCTTAAATGAACATGGCTATGCAGTAGATGAGCTTAACATTGGGCTTAACATATGACTGGGACATCATAACTTCCTTTAGTGCAGAAAATATGCACGAACATACACTGAAAAGAAATACAGAAAATGCTCTTCTTTGAGAATAGTATCTCCTACTGGAATTGTCAGCCACCTGAAAAAAAATCAGATATTTCATTTATATAAGTTGTTGTCCCTACAGTAGTTCTTGCAGGGTAAAAGAAGGGAAAAAAAAAATCCATCAGTTTAGCTTTCTTTAGGCAGTTATTTTGAGCACATAGGAAATGCAAATGATCCTACCTGCTGCCTAACTTGCTAATTCCAATTCAAAAGAGCTGAGTATCCATTTTGTTTCTCTTGTGCACATTCACAAAGGCATAGCAAAATTACACAAATATGCACTTTATTTGCCTGTTAGTTATACTTTTTAATTAAATAAGTCATCCAGATTGAAAAATTTCTCTTCTCTCCGTGTGGGAAAACTCAAAAACCCTTGCAAAACGCTTTTGGAACACTGGCAGCCATGGACATAAGCCAGAATAGTCAGCTGGCCTTTATTTTTCTTTGAAGGGTGCAAAGATGTGTACAAAGTGCTGCACTGCCTCTTCTCATGCAGGGACTGAATCCCTCAGTGGGCTCAGCAGTATCTGAATTGTCTTGCTGACCCTTACCCTCAGAAATGCTGTGACTACAGCACTTGATATTGATTACTTTCTGAAGAGGGAGTGGGAGTATAGCTGGATTTTGAAGCAAACTCTTTTTCCTTCAAGATCTTGCTGCAGAGATACCAGTGAACTTTCTGGGAAGAAGTGCACTGGCTCTGACAGCAAGTGCTCAAGATGAGGCTGGAATTTTCCCCTGTGCAGGTTCGCCCTGCACCAAAATATTCCAGTCTGGACCCTGTGTCTGAAGTCACCACTCATTCACAGACAAATGACAAGAACACTGGGATCAGTGGCTTTTTGTCTTTCTCCCTGATGCTATTGCAAGTTTCTTGGTTTCTTCCCAGTGGAAGGCGAAAAGCTTTAATGAAACCTCAGTGTTCTCTGGGATGAGAAA
Organism: Lonchura striata; assembly: GCF_050655825.1. NCBI lineage: Eukaryota > Metazoa > Chordata > Aves > Passeriformes > Estrildidae > Lonchura > Lonchura striata. The sequence continues at coordinate 138,912,524 of NC_140704.1, read as the reverse complement.
AGCATTTCCTCTCTTATTGTAGGCTGAAGATCTTCTGTTACTTTCTAAAGTTCATTTAAGGAACTGTGTACTCAGAGGCTTGGGTTTGAAGATATGCATATATTGTTTCAGGCAACTGGTGCCTCATGTCTCTTTTCAGTTATTGGGTCATTGTGCAGTGTATGACAATATAACAAAATGTTAAATGGTAGTTTGAAAAACATTTAGGTATAAACAATAAGTAGAAGGTACTTGAAGATGGCTTGATTTATTTCCCATATGATATATATTTTCTGTGTGAATACATGATATGAGACAAATGCTCTGTTAGATGTAAAAACTCAAAGCTTTTCGCTGAGTAAAAAAGAAAAAAAAAATGTTCTTTGAGCTGTTCTCCCTCTACAAGGGAAAAAGTCTACTCCAAAGATGAATCTCATGCTTCAGTGAATGCCCTACAGGAATATACACTCAACATTTCATATCCAAGTCTTCCAAATCCACAACTGTGCAGGAATTAAAAAGATATCCACAATAAAAAAGCTGTCTGGATTTTGTTAATGAGAAAGGCAATTAGTTAAAAAGATACTGTTTTTCAGTTTCTTGAAACCCGTGTATTGAGATGCTTGTGAATAACATTTCTTCTCCTTATAAAAACCCTGTAAACTTAAGTCACTCAGAGCCATCAGGGAAAAAAAAGTTTCTGCACATAACGTGATTTCACACCACATTAATCCATGTACAACAAATTTTTCCTTAGGAATTGCTCTTCTGTATATACTTGGTCACTCTCAAGGGATGACCAGGAAGACTCAAGTCTTCTGTAGAGGCATAAAAGGAATTATATTATTAATCTTAGGCTGCCATATGGCATCCTTGCAGGCCTACTGAAGATAAAATGTAATGTTTAAAAAAATGTTGTATTGTCTCTTATTTCCAAGAAAAAGGTTAAATGCTTTAAAGCTGGGCTGAATAGAAATGACCTGTGTTTGAAAACTCTGAGGCTTATCTCAAATAAGGAAGAAAAGCAGCAATTATTTCTATCATGTTTTTATGGAAACATGAAATAGACATGAGCTATGTCTTTTCCATAGACACTGGGAAAGAGTATATGAAAATATGCTTCTTATTATAGATTTATATTAAATTGGGCACTAATTCTATTATTTTATAGGTGAAATTCAGTTATTTTCTACTTGCAGGGAAAATTGATGTGGATTTGATTGCTGATTTATCTAGAATTTCACTGTTCAAATATTTTGTTTTCAGCAGACCAAGCTTATAAAATTAATATTTATTTCTGGAAGGTTAAGAAGTTGTTTTCTACTCTGTCTTTTTCACAGTGTTAGATGATCGCTGTTTTACTCCTCCTCTTATCACTGTACTTGATCCAAGCATCCTCTTGCAAAGGAAAACACTGTCTCTTCAGCCCTTTGGTGGGAATATGCTTCCTCGAGGCCTGTGATTTAAAGTAGCTCATAACTCTGTAAGACTGACTGAAGAAAATTAACTAAGGTGCCAGCTCCTGATTTCTGGCTAAGGTTGAAAGTGGGTGTTTTTAGGAATAAATGGTTCATAGCAGAGTTCTTGCAGAATAGTCAGAGCCATGCTGGATTACTGAGAGGTGGCACAGAGACCGTGGCTCTCGCGGCCATTGGGCTCCCGGGTGGGTGAGCAAACCCCTCAGCCCCCAGGCGTGCAGCGCTGGGTGGGCTCGGCTCAAATCCCTTCAGGATGTCACTGCTCAGTGGGACCTGCTGTGGGAGACAGTGCCTGTGATCCTTGTCAGCAGCACAGAGGGACCTGCCAAATTCACAGCACTGTTCACTTCTCTGGGCTGCAGGCAATTGCTTTTTATCGGGCTAACATACACACCCCGCTGGTGGTGACACTTAATGTCTTCAGCACTTCAGGGGTTTTGTGTAGTTTGCAATGCACATGGCTTTTTGTGAGAGGAGATCTTTGATTATTTTCCATTGCCCACGAACTGAGGCACAGCCACACTTCTGTCTATAATTATGCCTCTAGTAAGAGCTGTTCACTCCTGGCAGATCTTACCTAGGCAGGAGTACATTTTGCTGACTTTGGGCTGTGCAGGATTTAATAGCAAAGGTGAGTCTATGATATTCCATAGCTTACATTATTTTTAGTACTTGTCAAATACTTCTAGACTTACTCTGAAATAAACAGTATTCCTTTAGTAAGGTATATCCCAGACATACGGCATATCAGAGTGATTTATCCATACTGGGGAGAACAGAAGGACATTGGAATTGGACATTGTCAATCTGTAGCATCTTTATAAGCATTATGTAGGAAAAGCAAATTTCTGACAGTAACCACACAGATTTTATCAAAATTTTAGGAAGCTATCTTCAAGGGGCTAATACTGCTGCTTGGACACTGGTGGTAAAATAACTGACCTTCATTTAATGTTAATTTTGAGCCGCAGATGAGCATTTTTGTTTCAGGAAAAGGTTACTGAAATAACAGTAACCACTTAGAGGACACAAATCATATTCAAGGTGAATTAAATGTTGTCAGTGAGTAGTGAAGACAGCCTCCAGAAAGTGCAACAGAAAAGCAGAGGCTGCTCAGTCAGGATACAGAATGCATTCTGTGCCCCATCAAGCTCAGGAGGAAGGAGAAAAAAATAAGTAGCAGATGAAGTGTGGCCCCAAAATGTGGTTATTAACAAAAAAAAAAAAAAAAAAAAAAAAAAAAAAAAAAAAAATCAAAGAATGCAACATTAGTCTTTTGTAGACTGCAAATAACTTAATATTTTTGCCTTTTACGTTCTTTGATGCCTTTTCTTTGTCATTGGTGAGACAAACAAAGCTAAATCTGTTTCAAGTCCTTCTCTACTAATCTATCAGTCATTTTAATTACTTTTTGATCTCATCCTAATCCTGACTCTGACTCCATTTTGTGTATAGGCATGTGCATGTGCATGCTTGAGCACAGGTAAGGCCCAAGAAAACCAGTCCTGACTTTGCCTTTTCCTGGGGTTAGAACAAGGGCCTGAGAGCACAGGCCTGAAACAAGACTGCTCTAGGCCAGCACAGGCTTTGTAGGCTTTACAAGATGTGTACAGAAGTAAAACCTGAAGCATCACATTACTGCAGCTCTCAGCACTTAATTCCTCTGCACTATTTTCACTCATCTGTTCCAGTCACCTTTGCCTGAAATCCAACTCTTTCTACTATATATATCCCAGGCACTTTATTTCTATCACTTTAAATACATGTTGTTCAGGATATTAAAAATAAATATTATTTTAGAAAATGTAAGGATTTCCAATATCTCATTGCAAACCTCAGTCATTTTTGGCTATGCACAGTGTGGATGATTGATTATATTTGCCTACAATAAGTCAGAAATCAACAAATTTTAAGAGTATCTGAAATGTATTTATTTCAAAATACATAATTTTCATCCAAATTAATAACTTGAATATTTAAAAACAAATATTTGGTGCTTTTACATAAGATGCTGAAAGGTCATCTTGGAAATTGTTGTAAGCATGAACTTTTTATGAATAATGTTTGTTGCTTAAGGCAGAAATAATGTCATCAGTGATTGGTATAAATGATATGGTAAATGGGATAGCAACATCAATTGATAGAGGTAAAACCCACCAATTTGTTTTAAGCTTTTAAACTGCTCTTCTAACTTCAATCCAATAAGGGACTTTGGAGAGTCTTTGTTGAAATGATGGACTTGTTTATAATTCAGTTGAATTTATTATATGAAACAAATTTAGATGAATAAACTGACAAATTTTACTTATAATCCATAAGAAAAACTCTGACATAAGAATGGTGAAAAGTGCAACATTAAAAACAATCTAGAGAATGGGAGAATGCTGGATGCTGTGGCTGTGTGTGTTTGAGTTGAGGCAGACTTGGCTGCATGGAACAATCACTAGGAAGGATTTTGTCCAGACACACATTCTGCTGTGCAAGTCACAGTGGTTCAAGAGTTGAGACCAGGTGACAATTACAGTATTTTCTAGTGTAGAAATACTGATGTCCTTAAGGATAGAGGTGCAGGAAGAGGGGAAGGAAGAAGCTGCTGTAGGTGGGAGACTGCAGTGAGGTTTCCAGGGCTGAACTGAAGTCCAAGCAACCTTTAACAGACACACAAAAGTGTAAATGTGATTTTTCAGCTAAATATGCACGTGGAGGCCTGAGTTAATGAAGTTGTAGCCTTAATGTTCTACCAGTCATGTGTAAACCCTTCAGTTTAGTATACCTTTGACTCCTTTGCAGAAAATGCTTCACTGTGAGAAGTTTTTGAGCTGCTTAGCCTAAATCATCCATTCTTCACTTCATCTTCTGACTCCCTAATCAGTTCCTTTTTCACTGTCCATACCTTACTTGTCAATTATATGTGGACTGGTACTAGACTTCATTTTTATTTATCCAAGATAAATAAATTTTGACCTAGTATTTTTACTTATATGCCAGTCATGTTTATTTTTCTTTTCAGTAACCTTTAGTTGCCATAAAGTTCCAGATGATTTGCTGCATCCCAGCTGTCTACAGAAGGCCTGTCCCATCTTTGGTACCTCTTCCCAACTACCATACAAAAAATCCTTTTTTCTTGTAGCTATTCATTCAGCTTCAGAAATGCTACATAGTATTTTGTAGGATACTGTCTTTGTTGCTGTCAAAATACTAATATGCTGTGATAATTTTCCTAGATTTCTTACTTTTTCTATACAGCATGAAATTAATACTTTTTCTCCTGGGATTTACAGTTCTTCAAAGAAAAAAATCCTGCTCCTATTCCTTCACTTTTCAGGTTGTACTGATGCCTTTTCCAATTCAGTGCTCTCTCAGAATTTCATTCATGCTCCCTATACTGCACCTTCCAGATGGAGGCATCCCACAGCGCCAATTGCCAATCATCTTATGTGCTGTCTCTTCCAATGTGTTATTATTTCTGTATTATAATCCTTTATTTGCTCCTTTAGCCAGTTCTAAATCTATGTGTATATCGCTATTAATTCATATTGGTTTGGATAAATATGTCAAGCTAGATTTTTTTACATAGAATATGAAATGTTTTATTAAAATTTAATTCTGAAACACTACATATTATTCTGTGGAGTTCAAATATCTCATAGTCAGTTTATGGAGAAAAGGGTCCTTTTTCTTCATAGCTGATTATTTCTTATCTACTCTCCTTTATCTTTTTTCTTTGTGAAGCATACATTATTTTATTCCTTTTTAATTTATTAGTTGATAAAACCTGCTATTCTTTCCCGTTGTAAATCAGTATACTTACTTTTCCCAGTATTTTTGCAATCTACATAAATTGCAGTATCACTTGAAAATGGAGTTGATAGTTCAGTTTATTTGTTTATTATTTGCCGTTTAAAATAACATAGACAATAAATCAGCAATAAACGGTCATACAAAATTATATGAGAATTGTATAAATATTAATATTCAGCAATACTTTATTAAAAGAGGGCCCCTTGCAGATGTGAAGGAGAAGGGAAGGATATATTGGCTGTGCCTGGTGACTCAATGGAGACAAGATCATGAGCTTGTAATTATCCCATTTGCTCCATCTGGACCATGCTGAGATGTGCATCGTCTTCAGAACACTGTAGCCAAAGTCAATGATCTCTGAGCTATGATGTAGTGACAGACTGAGGTATCTATATATCTTGTGTTCTTAGAACAGATGTTGGGTCTATTTTTCAGGGTCTTTGCAACATGATTGATTAAGTGGTGTCAGCATGTCCAAAATATGCTGCTTTCATTACAATTCTCTGCCAAGATTTAGAAAGATTTAGAAAGGCCTGAAGACAAGAAAGTGAGGAATGAAAAGAGCACATGAAAAATATAATATTATTCAGGAGTGTAGTTGTTAATTTAACTTAGTCAAACAATTTAATCAATTTCTGGTTGCTACTAGGAAAAAAAATGGTCCCTTGAGTTTTTAACAGATTGAGACACACTTGGCAGAACTGCCCATTTTGAAAATATAAGATCTCATTATATACACTCATGAAAGTGTTCAATATTTCAATTAAAAAAAAAAATCAACTGAAGGGTAGGTAGGAAAAGAGAAAATGGAACATATTGGAAAATCTTCTGCTCTAATTTTTTAAAATCAGACCTGGGCTAAGAATTGGCAGTGACAGATACCCACTTAGAGCTGCCACAGTAAAGCGTATTATGGTGACTGCAGGGACAGTGAATGAGTCCCTGCAAGCAAACACTGCCAATGCAGCCATCTCAAATCAGTTCAGCATTTCAGAGACAGGCTGTGTGAAGAACACATGCCTTCATGAGAGAAGATAATGATGGGAAACAATGGCCATTTAAGGGCCTCCAAATCTATGTGTACCTTTAAACATGTGGAGTCCTGCCTACCATATCTTTGTAGGAGTTAGTTGAAAGTTGCAATGATGACTGTTTCACATCTCCAGTCTTCTTCTAACTGGAATCAAACCTGGATAATAAAATTAAAACAATAGATGTTTACATTGGATAAAATGGGACATTAACAATGCCATAGTAAAAAAATAGTAGAGATATATTGCATGCTAAAATATCTGGAGGAAACAGAGCTCTTCAGTAATTTCAAAGTTTAAAATTTTGATTCTATTTTGGGAAAAAACCCCAAATCTTTGGAAAATCTTTCAAAATAAAATTGTGGAGAAATATGAGGTTTTGTTTCAGAACCAGAAATGGTGTTATATGAGAGGGTTCTTTGAACTTCACTATGCATGTGTTTCTCACTCTTGTGATCTGGAATAGATATTTGACTGTCAGAACTGGACTAAGAATTTGAAGCTCTTTGTCCAACATCCCAGCATCTGAACTAATGTAATGTGAGGATTAATCTTATTATTTCTCCTGTTTGCTGCCTGGAATACTCAGAAGGACTTGTATGTTCAAAAGTGTTGTTGAAACAGATATATTTCTGGAAGACATTTGCTTCAATAAAATTTCGCTTAAAAAACATTTGTTCATCTTTAATTATTGTCTCTTTTTCCTCTTCTACTAATGTGGCTATCTGTCATTTACTAGGAGATGTAAGGATCTAATTGTTCAAATGTCATTACAGTGCTAATTATCTAACTCTTTTCAATAGTGTCAGATAGCCTTTCTTTATCAATACAGTTTTTTGTGTGTCCTGTGACTGACAGATTCCTGCTATTTGCCTTTGGTTATCTTGTGTATATACATGTCATAATCATATTATTATTACTGAATTATTATGCACATAAGGAATTAATTGATAGAGCCTAATTTCTGCAGGCAAAGCTGTGCTCAGAGAAAGAAAGGCTTGATTTCAGACTGCCATGTAATTTCACCAACTCCTGATGAGTACTACTCCTTGTTCTTATGTATACTTACTGCTATAACCATCTGCTGTGTGCTACAGACCAGAACAGAACTGAACAAAGCAGAACAGAACCACACAGCATAAAGCAGACTAGAATAGAGTAAAATATTTCAGTTGGAAGGGTACTACAATGATCCAACTGCCTGACCAATGCAGGGTAACCAAGTTAAAGAATATTGGTAAGGGTGTTGTTCAAGTACCTTTTAATCACTGACAGGCTTGGGTCATCACCCACCACTCTAGGGAGCTTGTTCCAGTGTTTTGCCACCCTTTTGGTAAAGAAATGCTTCCTAATGTCCAGTTTGAACCTCCTCTGATGCAGTTTTGAACCACTCCCATGCATCCTGTCACTGAATACCATGGAGAAGAGATCAGCACCTCCCACTCCACTTCCTTAAGTGGCTTATGTTGCAAAGGAAGATATTACAGAAAGCTGTATTTTCTGAAACAAGTTGGCTATTGACATCACAGGAGGAAAAGTAAAATGTAAAAAAATAATCCAACGAGCATGCTTCTCCCAAGAGCAATACATTTATTTGGTGCTATTAACCTTGACCCAGCTATTTTCTGAACCAAGGAAAGACAAGAGGAAAGAAAGGACTCTTCTGAGATGTGGGAAAATTTGCTCAAATTCTCTAAAAGGTCTGCACTTTATTAGGATTGTCCATGGAAGAGTCAAGAGTAACATTTGAAAACCAGTGGTAAAGACTTGGCCCATTAAATAGGAGGAGCACAGGACAAGACCCTTATCCCAAGGGTGACAAGTCTAGACTGACTTTGGTCTCTGGTCTGTCTAGTGACTTTCTTAAGATTAAGAAGGAACTGTATTCACCTCTTCTTGTCCAGAGAGAGGTTTGTCTTGGTCTAGGAATTTAATGAAATGAATTTCGGAAGAAAACCTGTGCTTTTTGTGAGTTACTTGAAACACAAATGTCTTAGGTCTTTGTAAGGCTGCTTTATAGGGAGGCTCACATGGCTTTCCTTACATACAGTTAGAGTCACATAATACAACAGGACACAATCTTTCAAACTGTACCTGTGTTTCTAAAAGATCCTCCATATGCTGTGCATGATGTACAGTGTGACCTCTGAACCCACAGACTTCTATAGAAATAGATTAGAGGGAACTACAAGAAGCATACTGAATCCTCATGTATGAGAGGTTGTGACCAGTGTTTTTTGAAGTCCTAGTGGGAGTTATTTTTCAGATGGGAGTAGCTGTATGGTTTTGTCCCCACAGAGTGACAAAAAAAAAACCAACAAACCAACCCATTTCTTCCCTTTATTGATATTAGTGATATCACAAGAGTTGTCAACATTAAGGTTAAAATTTTGTTTCCATTATAAATCTTGTTTGTAGCAGTTTTCACATCTGGCTTATTTCAAATTACATCAAGCTTCAAGAAATTTGGTGTCTAAACTGTCAGCATAAGTGTGATTCTTTTTAAGCAAAAATGTTTAAATCCATTAAAATATTAGAGCTATGGAGTGGGAAAGTATAGTATGTGTTCCCATGGGATCAATGAGAGTTTTGCCTTTGATTTCAATGGAAACAGGAAGTGGGCTATAATGCATAATCAATCTGAGAGTTCCCCAGCCCCATGCCATGCTCCAAACTTTAGCTAATATTTAAAAGAGGATTCTCAGGTGTTTAGGTGATGTTTCTTTTCTCTTTGCCAACCTTTTAACAACATCTTTGTGGTGTTTTCACCTGAATTCACATCTGGTCACAGAGTCAGTACACCTCTACTGAAATAACACAGTCAGAACAATGGCAAACAAGCCACACAGAAATCTCCAGTGCCTTCAGTGTTAGAGATTGGTATTTTGTTTCAAGTCCCCTGAAATGTGAAGTCACAGAATGAGAGTAAGTAGAGATGAAAAGTTGAGTATTAGGTTGCATGTTACTTTCCCCTGGCAGTTTAAAATTTTTCCCTGCAGTTTGCAATCTAGTTTTAAATGACCTGAGTATTAAGGGGCATCTCCATCTTTTCTCAGGAGTATTTACCAGTTTAACAGGCCTTGCTTTAGGAAACATATTCAGATAGCTACTAGATACTCCCTGAACTCAGTCAAAGCGTAACCTCTTTGACCACACAAAATAATCATATCTTTGACTCCTGCCTTTTTCACTTCTTGCAGACAATGAGGTCTATTACTTCTCACCTCCTTCTTTACCTAGCTATTCACCTAGGGGTCTTTTCATATGGCCTTATACTATTGTCTTTATTTTTTTTTTTTTTTTAACATGGAGGTAATTTCCTTTCAGCAACCATAGATAGTACAGGTATTTCAAAATATGCATGTGTATGTGTGTGTGCTGCAGATTGTTGTACAGCAGAAATATCCACAGCCTCTTTCTGAAACTGGTAACATTTCACAGCCCACAAGAAGTTGTCTTCTGTTTTCTATTTGTTCTTACACAAACACTGGCTGTAAAACTTACTGTCTGAAAATATGCCTGGCAGCTGAAATAACATTCAGCTTTCCCTGTGCTTGGGAATGCATTATATCATTTCAGGCTACATCATGCAGTATCTGATACATGTTACCTGAAATAATACAGCTCAAACAACAAGAGAAATTTGTGCTGACTTTCAATTTTAGCATAAGATAGCTCCACTGATTATAAGATAAAATAATTTACCAGAAACATGTCATTTTGAGTAAGCTTGTTGCTCATGATAGTGTACTGCTGCTCTTAATAATAAATCATATGCGCACAGTATATGTCCCAGATCATCTATTCCCAGATTATGAAACATTCAGCTGGGTACCTGAGACTCATTGAAGACTGGTAGCAAACAAAATGCAGTAAAGTGAACAATCCAAATTTATGTAATCCACAGGGAACTTTTTGGATATTTCCTGTATCACAGAACAATCTACTTCACTTGGAAGTGATTTACAGTGATCATCTAGTCCAACTGCCTGAACAATTCAGGGCTGACCAATGGTAAAACATGTTAGTAAGGACATTGTCCAAATACCTCTTAAATACTGAGAGTCTTGGGGCATCAGCTGCCTTTCTGTGAAATGTGCTCCAGTGTTTGAGCACCCTCATGGTAAAGAAATGTGTTCTAATGTCCAGTCTGAAACCCTTCTTTTTCAGTTTTTAACCATTTCAATGCTTCCTGTCACAGGATATGAGGGAAGAAGAGATCAGCAAGAGCTCAGAGTGAGCTGGGTGAAGCCATGGCCCCACCATGATCGATGAAATTTCTCCCTTGATGTCAATGAGATTAAGATTTCAATGCTTCAGTACAAACTCTGTATTTAGCTGTTTCTGTGGAAGATAAAAATATGCTTAAGATTATTTACAATAAAGCTTAAGCTTATTTACAATAAAGACAACTGCAGAACACAAAATTAATATAAAGGAACAGATCCCAACAATTCCCTCAAGAGCAGTACAGAAAATATACAATAATTCAAACTTGTTTACAGTTATTCCCATTCATATTAGACTGATTGGAAGCTCAGATATTACCCTGTGAACATCTTTATTTCCACAGCTCTGGTCCAAACTTATTTGTTCTTCCAGTCCTCAGCATTCCAGGCCTGTCACCAGTAAAGAGAGTAAAGGAATATTAAATTAAACTGGGAACTATGCATTTATCAGCTTTGCCTCTGTTGTGAAGAGGTCTGATCTGGCACCTCTGGAAGCCTCCTCTTTTTATGTTGTGAAAGCTGAAGTGGCCCATATAACACACAGCCAAATTCTCAGTCTTTTAGTTACTTTCAAACTAAGTTTTAACAGGACTGTCAAGCAGCACATGCAGTATGTCAGTTAACACTGTAGAGTAAAATTGACAAAGAGCACTTTATGTACCTTCAGAACAAGTATATCTTTACCAACACTTTTGAGCTATTTTAGGTTTGTAAGCTGCAAGTATCTCCTGCTCTCAGATTTGATAAGAGGAGAACCAAGACTAGGGATGAGTAGCACCTGGCAATTAATAATCTAGCTAGTCTGCAGTCTTTAATAAGCAGAATGATAAAAGTTTAAATTTTCCTGACTCTGGCAATCGCTTCTCCAAATACTAAGAAGTATTTGTTTCACAGTTGCAGACAGGCTTGCCCCTCTCCTTATTTCTATGTAAAGATCTCTTAGAAGCATGTGAAAAATTAGAGAAGGGTTAATCCTGAGATAAAATACATAAAAGTAACAGAATTATTTACGTCAGTTGCCAAAAATCAAAATTCTCCCACAATTTTTGGAAGTAAATGACTTTCAAAATGCTTTAATTGTTCTTTTCAACTTCTGTGGTTAGCTTTTAAGAACCAGTCACTAAAATGAAAGTGAAATGAGAAAAGGGGCATTCTAAGAATTTTCTAGCTTGTCTTGTAGTGTTTCCATTTAGTAACATCTGCTACTCATAAATCATGAAAGAAACCCCTAACAGCCTGTAATAGCAATACATGTGCGAAAACAAGAGTCTTTCACCTCTTGTAGGTAGGCAAAACTTTAATCTTAAAGTAATAAAAGCAGAATATTTGTCTCTTCCTGCCCATTTGGTGATGCAGTCTGCTCTCAGTGTTCCTGTCACCGCGGGCTGTCAGGTGGCCCACCCTGACTGTGACCACGCTGACCTGCAAGTCAGTTGCTTTCCACAATATGTAAATAAAATGTGCTCTTTTTTGAGCAGCACATAAGAAAGTTCTGCCCATCACCTTTTGTCTGTGGCTGAGTGACTTGCCTTGGCACACAGATCTGTTAGGTAGAAGATACGCTCACCAGCATGGTGATTCCATCAGATTTTGTATATTTAAGTAAATATATAAATATATATATATAAGTGGATATGTATAGATATATATGAAGAATATGAGAGTTGTGTGTTTTAGAGCTTGTTATAACATTACAGAGACCCTAATTATTTATTATATAATAGATTCAGATGTAGATTCAAAAACAATCTTAGACTGTATCACCACAAAAACAATCTTAGACTTTGGGGCATCATCAGAAAAAAAGTGCACAAGAGGTTATAAAATGTGAAAGGGAAGTCAAGTCCATGAAAATCAAGGTATGACAAAAAAAAAAAAAAAAAACAGACAAAGAAGTAATAATGACTTGACTTTCTACATTTTCTTCTTTTTTTTTTTTTTTTTTTTTTAACCAGTACACTAAGTCACCAATTTGACTTAGTTTTTATAAATAAATTTGGGAGGAGCATTATTAGATAATCTGTGACAAACATAGCAGTAGTAGAGAAACCACTTGCAGTATCCTGTACAGTCATGTCACATAACAGCAGCTCAGGCAGGGCTGGTTTCCAGCTGCCCCTCCAAGATTTGCAGCCCTGGGCTGCTGCGTGGGCTCACCCCATCCAGGGTGCCAAAGTGTCAGGCTGCAGCATGGGCCAGGGACAGCAAGGGGGCTGGGGACTGCAGGGACAGGGTCTGGCAGCCTGGGACTGTCCCAGCCAGGCAGAAGCAGGGCAAACAGCGGACACAGGGACAGCCTCAGCCCTGACCTCTCTGGGGACAAGGGCGGGTGAAAGCTGGGACAGAACACCAGCACACTTTTACAGGTCAGTATGAAAATCTTTATTTGTCCGTCTTGAAATTCATGAATTTTCTGTTGGCCTGGTCCTCAAATTCTCAATAGAGTCTGAATTGATGCCATATTGATTGGCAAATTGTTTTGTCTCCTTATTTCAACAAAATCCACAACATTGCTGAGGATGTACTTTGAATCCTCATCCCAAAGATGAAGACACTGAACAACATCACCTTCTGGGATCATCATCACCTTGTGGGATACAGCACTCCTGAGCAGCCACAACATGGATGTCAAATGGCTGTCTTCTGAGCACAATGGTTTCAACCAGTTTTCAACACCTCCAGAGGGTATCCATGCAGCCCTTAACTATTTAACTTCCATATGAGAATGCTCTGGGAGATAGTGTCAAAAGCCCTGTTGAAGTAACGTTATGAGAGATCCGTGTATGTACCACAAATAGATGCTTTCCATCTGTTTTCACATATGGCCATTTCATCACAAAAGGTTATCAAACATGATTTATCCATGATGGATTGACACTAACTGGTCCTAAACACTTTGTCACCCATGTTGACATTAAATTACTAGGAGCATGTTCTATAATCTCTCCAGGAACACAGAGGCAGAGGCAAAGTTGACAGATGCATTCATCCCAAATTCACTCTCTGGCCTGTCCTAAGACAGGAGCAACACTACCGTTTTCCCAGTTATTAATAATTTTACCGTGCATCATGGATTTCATCAATGATTCAGAAAAGACTAAAAATTGCAGCAGCAAACCAATTAAACATCTGGGTGATTCCTGCTCATTCTGGTCTCACTGTATCCAAGCCATATTATTATTATTATTATTATTATTATTATTATTATTATTATTATTATTATTAGAGTCTCAGAGATTGGTATCAGATTTTAATTTTGAATGGAAGTATCTGTCCTCACCATTTGGAGACACATCTAGGCTTCACTGAGTTTTATTTGAAGATCACTGAGGCCATTAGGCATTTTTTTTTATTCTTGACCTAAAATGCCATTCTAAGAGTAGTTTTGTTTCCGTATTTTCAATAGGATTTTCCTTGTTGTTTACTATTTGTCTATATATTTTCCTTCCTCTGAAATTTCATTTGTTGAAGTCTCTAGAGCAGTTGAGATTTTTGTAATATAAGAGCTGCCTTTTTAAAAACACCAGTAGCCTTGGAAGAAAAAACAAGATTGGTTTTCAGAAGAGCATGAAGTTCTTCCCATTGCTAGGGTCCACAAATGCTAATTTATTCTAAGGCATTAAAATTTCTAAGCTTGATGATCAAATTCCTTTTTCCTTTAGGAATTGGATTGACCAAAGTCCACTTTAAAAACTGTGGAATTTAAAAACTGAATTAAAAAATTTTCATTAGAGAATAGTTGTTTTATCAATTACATACCAAGTGTTTAATTGAAGAGAAGCTGGTTGATTTTATTGAAATTCTGGTTTTGGTAAAGTTCTAACCTTTCAAAATTGTTCCTTAAGATTATTCTCCTGTTTTTTACAGAGACATAACTGCTGATTCTTTCCTTTAATATTTGCATGAGGCACAAAGGTTTAAAAAGGGTTTATTCAGCAAGAAAAACAAAAAAGATAAAAGGTACTTGTTTCTCATGCCACAAATAAATTTAAATCAACCCTTGCACAATTATTTAGCCAAATATTTGTGAAATGTTCTATTGATAGAAAACATAATTTATTTTATATGTCTTATGCAACTTTTTTCTTTGAGACTCTGAAATCCATGTCTACCTATGTTCCTACAATACAATTTTCCTCATTAATCTGCAACTGTTAGCAAATTGTACACTCAGTTCTGCAGGAATCCATATAATAATATGTGATATGCTGCCAAGGGACACTGTAATAATGAAAATATTGAATGCAGAGATAGGTCCTGCAAAGATTTTGGAGAAAGAGTGGATAGACTTGGTATCATTTGCCATGGGGCCACAGGCTGCTGGGTGCTAGTGAGTATGAGCTGTAACCTTGGAACTTCCTATCCTAGCAGCCAAGATTATAATAATACAGAATTCTAAAAGCTCTGAAGTTCCTCTTCTTAGAGGTATTCTTTCAGTTCTAGCTGCTTGAGAAACTTCTCCGTTAGTAAAACAAAGGTGGCCAATGTCTGGGCTTGGGCAGAAGCCTGGGGTTGCTGATGCTGTTTAGTTGTTGGCAATTAGCAACTGCTGGACTGGCCCTGGGCCTGGTAACAATCTCTCAAAAACCCTTGACTTTGACCTCTGAGACTGGACAGAAACTCTTCTGGGGGAAATCTGGATGCAACCATCATGTTTTTAGGGGTAGCAGAGTTTGGCTCTAAGTATATAAAATGCCATGCTAGATAGCCCTGGGGCATTAGCTGAATCCTCTTATTAGCATATGGTCTTTCATAACGATTTTATCCAAATTAAGTTTATTAGAGAAATCTCCACCGTGAAGATTCTTTTTAGAGCTGTCATTGATGTCCATGTTGAAGGTCACTGACCCAATATAGCACCCTGTAACGTGCCAGTCCCTGACACTGAGGGCACTCCACTTATACCACTAACCAGAGGAATATGACCAGCAAGGGTTTTTTTTTTCCTCCTAGAGGCTATTTTTTCTGCAGCCCAACATGACCACCAGCCTTGCTCCTTTGCTGTCCAAACTGGACAGTTCATCAATAAGTAGCAAAAGTTTGGTATTTTTCACATTCAAGAACAGATTGACTGAATAATTTTTAATTACTGCCAACTTGATGGAAGACTGAAAATAGTCCAACATGCCTTATCACATATCACAGCCATTGTAGGATCAAATTGCCATTCCTATGAGGGCAGTTCACTTCCAGATGTTAAAGGAGCAACTCAAACTTTCAGGATTATATTGGGATTTTTTCCAAATTAAAAGTGACCTTTTTTGTGTGTGCAGATAGCAGCAAATCATCAGCTTGAGTAAATGTGCAAAGCTCCCTTTAATTTGGTGAACATGTGCTGAATTACACTAGCAAAGATTATGGCTGCAGGAGAGACAGAATAATTTTAAATCAATTTCCACAGTTATAATTTGTTTGTTTTAAAAAGAAAAGCATTACTTCATATTTGATAGAGATAGAATTTGACATTATTACATTTTAACAGTAATGTTTTTCACTGTGACAAGCAGAGATAATTGGAACTATCTTAAATATCCAGCTTGAAATGTCTTCTTGTTTTCCTTTTATGGGAAAAAAATAACGTTTTAGAAGAGAAATAGATAAACAGCTCTTCTTCTTTATAGGGGTATAGAATTAAATAACCCTGTAAGTAAACTAGTTAGATAATCTTTTAGAGCTTAATGAGAATATGGAATCAACTATTATTCTTACAAGCTAAGTAATGTAAAACATATGATATGCCTAATTAAAAACATAGAGAAATAGAGCTATGACTGAAAAAATTAAAGGTAGAAAACCCAGTAAGAATTTTTCTGAAACTTTAGATGAAAACACTGTTTTAACTCACATAAAAGTAGTGCTATATATCTTAAAATGCACTTTATATAATATAAATAATGTTATAAGACTATCTTAAATGTTTTATTATTGATGAATGCTATATTATAAAATATAAAAGTGTGATTTTTTACTTGATTTTATAAACAGAGTTTGCAGTTTCTTAAGCACTGTTGTTTTGTCCCATTTCTGTCTTTATTTTTTTAGTACATCAAATCATATCTTGTGCTTTCAAAACCAGGCATGCCACCAATGTGGTCTTTAAACCTGCATATCATCTCTTTATTTGAAAAATAGGACCAAAGACAATCTCTTATCTGCTGGTGGCAGAATTACATTTTCACTTCACTAGACCTCAAAATTGTCTAAGAATAAAAGAATGGCCATAGTGCTTCTCAATTAAAGCTCTGTGTAGGCCAGCATTCTGCCCATAAGTGAATATTGGGGATAAAGAAGATGCATACAAGCCTCTTGTATAGTAGTTTGTTTTTAATTTTTTTTTTTTTTTGAGGAATTTTTTGTTTTCTGTTTTGGTTATCTCTACATGGACAATTTTACTTCACTGGGGAGCAGTCAGAGCTCCACAGAGCTGAACATATTTTAAAAAACATATGTCTATTTTGATCTTCTGATTATGAAGTTTTGCATGAGTTTGTCAAGACAGTATCTGCCTGTCATGTCTGCTAAATTCCTGTCATGTTGCATCAGATACAGCAAACCTGTGAATATCCATGACTAGTGTGGTCCATAAACAAATCACAACTGAAACTCAGATTGTTTTTTGAGCATAGAAGTGGATGATATAACTTGCAGCACAGATGAAAGTGATATTATTTCTAAATTTTTTTTCCTTATATACATATGTCATTGCACAGTAACATACAGACCACCTCAATTATACCATATCTTCCCTCAGTATTTGTCCATTACAGTTGTGGCTTAAAAGGTAGGTCTTTCACAGTCATGATAAGGAACATCATCTCTGAGGGAGAAAAAAAATTACAGAATCCCTTACTGTGTTTTTTGTGATTGCTCTTTTCAGGGCATTTCACAGAATAAAACTGAATAAAAGTATTGATGATCTCAGGAAAGGGGAGAAAATTATGCTAATATTAGAGCAATGGACATTCTTCAGAACTAGAAGTTAGATTACTTAATTTTTGTAATCTCCAACTCTCTGTTAACCTGCTCTTCTAGTTCCTTTACATTTCATTTCCATGAGCTGAAGTATTGCTGCACTCCAAGGCAGTGTGCAGGGGTGAAGGTAGGGTATGGATTGTGTGAGTCTGTAGAAATAACAACATACCTTGGGGGATTTAAGATTCATAACATCTGCTTAAGGTACTCAGCTGGCAAAGAACAGCAAATCTTAAGGCTAGGCAACAGGAAATGCTAAACAGTTCCTAAACTCTCTTAAAAGCTAGTTTCACTTGTGATCCAGAACCCAGAATCCTGAGCATAAATCCTTGATAGAGGAAGAAGAGAGGAGCTTTTGGGGGAACTTGGGGAGGGTGGTGACTGAAACCAGGGTGGGGCTTGTCCTCACTCTGCTGACCCTCTCTGACCTGGGCTGTGCTGGTCCAAGGGGCTGCCTGGGCTTGACAGGCTCCACACTGAGAGTCTTGTTAACCCCTGCAGTCTGGATTTGACCTCTCAGCTATGACTATAGTTTGGGGCTGTACCCTACAGGTATCAACACTAATTCCTAAATGAAATTTAAAGTGACAAGGAGTAACAAAATTATGGAATCCATAGACAAAAAAAGCCAGTTATTTCAAATTGATTGGACAGCAGTTCAAAAGACAGATGCTTTTTTATTTATGTTTTTAAATCTGGCTTAAACATTTACAAACTATTTTGCTCAGACACTGCACTGTCATTTTCACAAGAGATGATAAATTAGATGATAAATTATGATGATGAGATGATAAATTAGAATCCAGTTCTACAACAGGACCATTTGCTGAATCCTGGGATAGATCAGGCTTAAAAAGTAAATTTCAAATACTGTTTCTTATCCAACTGCATCTGTCATGAAGCAGACCTCATCTGGGTGTGAACCACAAAGAACTGTGAGAGTGAAATAAATTACAGATTTATTTTCATCTGCACTAGCTCTTTAATGTAAAGGAGAGTGATATGAATATAATTAGATAGGACTAATAAAAGTTGGCAAAACAATAAGGGATCTTTGATGAAAAAATCATGACAGCAAGATTTTTCTCTGAATGCTGGGAAAACTAGCTTGTATGTGTTTTTTATCCTTGATTAACAAATATTCTGCCCTAGCCCCTCTGGATTTTCCTAGACACTCCCTGTGTTTCTATGTTTTTGATGTCAAAACTACTCAGGATGCTAAAAGGAAGAGGAGGCAGGCATTTAACTTCTTTCTTGCTATTTCAGACAGAAGTATTACTAAGATGATAAAACTGTGCCTAACAATGAGCTGTAAAACTGCAGATGTTTTGAAGATACAATAATGAAAATTAAGAGAGGCATTCACAACATTGACCAGATATTTTATCTTTTTTTTTTCCTCTCCCATATTCTACATAGAGTAGTCCCCAGTTTTCTGCTGAAATGTTGCCCTATCACCTACTGAACTGCTCTAAAAAATGGAGTAAGTCTGATTTGACCTGGTTTTCTCAGTAATATGTAGTAAAGATATTTAAAAAATATTTTAACTTTTAGTTGATATTAAAAATTTCATCTGTATTCTTGGAACGTTTCTGTGCAAAATTATACTCAGTTTCTTCTTTGACTTCTGTAGAAATATTCCAGATTTACACTCAGCAGATGTGAGATGAGAATCTTGCCGAGTATGTCAACACATCAGGGAAAAGAAACATCTGGACTTGAAGCTGATCTATAAGATCTTTTTCACAATGCCCAAGAAAGTGAGGAAACACTAGTAGCAGACACCCCCAGCCTGCCAAGATTCTGCAAAAAATGATGGAGTATTTGTTTCTTGGTTAAAATGATTATGCAGTGGCTGTAGTGCAAAGTACATATTTTATTATATAAATATGCATTTTCACATTTAAGGAAATAAAAGGAGCATGTGAAAACTGGCGTGCTTTATCTTATAGAGGAACAGATTGCTGTTTTGGCTGACTGCAAATGTAGCATTTCAAATCTCTTTAAAGGCAAAATCATTATCAGTTGATTTGTGGACATAAAAACAAGGGCACCCATACTTTGCTGCAGGCAATTTTTACAACTTTTAAACTAGAAACAACCATGGATATGGCTGCATACCTTCATTTTCTATGCTGAAATTTAGACATTGCAACCTTTTTTCTTCCTTTAAAACAAAACAGGAGACCTCCTGCAGCTCTATTTTGACAAAAGACAGAACAAACAGCAATTTGTCTGAATAAAATTTTAGTCATTTGTTAAATCAGAGTTGATTGAAAAATTTCACTCAATAATTGCTAAAAGAACATTGAGTTCTTGAAGATGTTTCTTGCATGTCAAAAGAACTGAATCAGCTGCAATTTGAATGAGTAAGACCAAAAAAAGGAGGCATCTTTGCAGACAAAATGCTGGCAGCAGAATTTTTCCTGAGTCCTGGTGAAATGGTTCATACTTTACATGAAATTGCCAACCTTACTTGACTAGTTTTGTCAAATGCCTGCATTCCTATTTCAAGTTTATGTAACAAAATCAGGGATGATCAAGTATATTCTATCAAATTTGGGTTTAGTGGGAAATTGAATTTTATCAGAAACATTCACATACTGCTATTGTCTGTTTTCAGTGGAAAACCTGACGTTTTGCCAAAGTTTCCACTCCAAAACCTTTGCTGACAACCCACAATTCTTTTTTTTCAGCCAATAGCTCTCTGAGTTCTGACAAAAAGCTGACATTTTCCAGAGATGTATATTGCTTTTTATTATGAGACTGACTATATTACAATAATTCAATTTCATATCTCCTCTTATCTACCTCTTTTCTGAACAACTCCAAACATTTCAGTCTCCCATCACAGAAGTTTTTCATTGCCCCAGTCTTTCTCAGAATAATGCACTTCTGCAATATGTTGATGGTGAAGGTATGAGCAGCACAGCACACCTCACTGGCGAGGTAAACCAGCCAACTTCTGAAAATTAGAAGTTAAACTTTTCTTTAGCACTCTCCAATGCCGCCTCTTTAAGATTTTAGCATCTCAGCTATCTGTATAACTTATTTTCCACTGAGAGGTATCTCCTGAATACCTACATTCATCTCCTGAATTGACATCAATTCAGTAATATGTGCTGCAAGTAATTTTCCTTCAGTTTGCATTGTTGCACCTGTCAGCACTGCATTGTTGTACATGTCAACGTGCTCATTCACAAAGCACGATTAAGACCAAAGGAGAGTCAAGATTTTTGCTTGGTCTCAGTTTAATTAACTGTCCCCACATATTTTAATATGTGGATGTATATATTCAGTGTAAAAGTGCTTTAGTTTAGATGTCTCCTGTATGCTTGGATTTCTTGCTTGTCATCCAAGACTATAGTGCCTTTAACTATGCTTGTGTAAGACTTTCAGTGTAAAAGAAGCAATCATAGTAAAAGCCTATTTTAAGAAATCTGGAAAGAAATACAGAAAGCAGCAACAGAAATGTTGTAGAGAAAAAAAAATATTCTTTTAATAGTAGGCAATAATTTTTGACAGATCCAATAGGGAATGTTTCTCAGGAATTCTAAATATTGAATAGCCATGACTGGATGTGTAATATTTCAGCCATTAATAATTTAATTGCTATTAATTTATTAATTATTTCTACAACGAAAACTTCCTTAAAGCTAGGAATTGCATAGAAAGTAATAACAGATACAGTTTCTGGATTAAAGAATAAATTATAAAAATAAAGTTTTGAGGTTTTTGTGGCAAGAAGAGAGCGTAAAGATGTTGGTGATTCCTCTAATGGACCCAAGAACATCTCAGAATGTCTGTTCCATTTCACTCAAATACCTAAACTTACAGAGAATTTTTACCATTTTAATTAATACACAGTTAAAAATTTGGTTCCAAATGTCAAAATGCAATACATTTTGTGATATTTTTGGTGTTTTATATATCTTTTTTCATCTTCAAAAGAGTTTGTTTAATAAAATTTGAATTGACATGTATAAGAAAGATATTTATAGGTTTTCCAAAAGTGTTAAACCCACCAAACTACTGATCTTCTCTACGCCACATCTTATAGCATTCAATTCTGTTGTCAGCATCCATTATCATTTTTTTTTAATACTGGGATGCAAAGTTTTACCTTTCAATTGCACATGTCTGTATAATAAAATTATGCTGAATTGTTGTAATATGAATTTGAAATAAAAATCTTTGTTTCTATTCTTTCTGTTCCACGGACAATGTTTTATCCAACACCCTTCTGATTTTCATGGCACAGAAACTATGCCAAAGTCTGCTTTTTCCTTTTTGACTTCAGAAAGAGAGCTCTCTTTTGGTTCAATTGTTATTAAAGAGGTTTGACCATGGCTGTGACTGTGCCAACTGATGGCTTCTATCAGCTAAAACAAAAAAGCGAGAAAGAAGAAGGAGATATCAAAAACCTTGGATCCCAGAACGGTCTGGATTTTTCAATTTTGAGTTATCAACAGTAGGTTTACCAGATTAATTCCAGAATAATACGCGTATACTTTTCATATTTAAAAGCATAAAATGCAACTTTGGCTATCAAAGATATTGCCAACATATATTTCAGTTCAAAGGAAATTCCAGGCTTTTGGGCCCAAATGCACAGAACACTTCTACCTTGTTATCAGAATACATCTATACTGCACATTGCAGTTTGGCTGCCACAATCAATCCAGCTGCTGAGGAGTTGGGCAAATGAGCCTTTGTGGGACACGCCACTAATGCAGCTATCGTATGTCTGATAATCTGTTACACACCACAGTGTGACGTGCAACGTTTATGTTCCCTGGCACTGCAGTGTACAGGTTTTAGGCTCCTGTCATCTCTTGGGAGATCACAAGACATGAATTAGATAAAGACTGTCAAGGGAGCATATGGAAAGAGAGGAGTGCCAGCACTCTACTCAGAAAATAAATAACCTAGGCCAGCCAACAGGAAACATTACACAAAATCCCCTGCTAAGATTTAGACATTTTGGCTTTGCAACAGTGAGAGATTTCACTTCATAGATGATTCATGGATCATTCCTGCTATACAGACCCTTTGCTTGAGGAATGAGTGGAGGATCAAGGTCAAAGGAGGAGTGCAGTTGTAGCTGACTGTTTGCATATAGACTGTATTATAACATTCACTTACCACCAGGAGGCTTGGCTACAGGTTCATATTCTCCCTAAATTGATTTAAACCCACATCACCTGCTTCATGAGAGAGAGTATTTGTCTTATAGCTAGAAGGTACATGGGATAGGTAAGGGACTGTTTGTGTCTTACCACAACTTATAAACACCAGCAACAACATCTGGCCCATGTGGTTCTGTAGCTGATAGAAGTTGAAAGCCAATATCTAGATATGAATTATAAAAGTTTATTCCAAAAAGATCCCATTTTCAGCTTTTTAGTGCACAGGACATTTGTGAGCAGACAAGATATCTATTGAAGTTATTTCTCTTTCTGGGAGTAATTAAGTCCTCATCAGGATGGGACAGAAAAAAACACACATATCTTCAGGGCTTTCTTAACCCACACTCCCTCTTTCTCAGCAAAGTCAGATTGCAGAGTGTATGAAAGACTAAGCTTCTTGTGTGACTGCTAGTGTGGAAGGACTGCTTGTTCCCTGGGAGTAAGTTAATTTGTTTGCTTATCTGTTGAGTAATGGTTTGTTTGATTGCAGTTTGTCAGATTTGTGGTTTGGCTGCAGTTTTGGGTTTGCAGGATCCATTTGGGGCTGTTCAGAGTAGGAAAAACATCCTGAAGCTTGAAGGGTGAAAAAGCCCTTCTGCTTTTAATCACTGCCAACAGTGTTAATATTATGTTAACTGCCAAAGCTCTGTGACAGGGTAAGGTTGACTAAGGTAGATGTTCCAGAATCCAGAATTAGTAGCAATGAAGGTGACATGCACGGGAAGAGCATTGTCCTATCTGTATTGAAGATCAGGGGAAAAGCAAAGAAGAAAAGTTTGAAAAAGTACGACAGAAAAAAAAGTGTGAGTAGAGTTTATATTCTTGTGGCTAGATTTTGAAAATCAAAAATGCGTAACTACTTTTTCCCTTGTTTAAAAAATTGCCATGGTATGTGTGGGGTCACAAAACAGAATTTCACTCCAAGAGGCTATTGTATTTTCTGAAAGCATGTAGTTTGCATGTACCACAGTATGTTTTGGAACACAGATATGATCCAGTTGAAGGCACAGCAATGCACATATAATTCAGTGATTTTCTACCAATAAGAGATTAGGGGTTTATGTCTGAGAATCACAACATGGGGTGCATCCACATGTTTGATTTTATGAACCATGGAATGTGAATCTCAGTACAATGTATTAAGTTCATGGGCAGTTCTCTGTGACAACTCAGCTTTTTTTTTTTTTTATTATTATTATAACAGACACTATTTTTTGGGATGATCTTACTTGTGAGTCTTGCTGAACTAGGCTGCACTTACACCTCTCCTTTCATGACTAAGGTTGTATCTTAGTCATCTTCCAATGTAACTGGTAAAGCAGTTGAAATTTTGGGTGCTGAACACATGACTCAGTCCTGGTCTTGCAGACTTAGGTCCTTTCAGTGCACTTTCCATTGGATATGTGATGATCACCCATCCTGTGTACCTACCAATGCATTCTGGGTGAGCTTTTGAGATAAACTAGCTAGGCCCTCTGGGATTTAGCTCTGAGGAAAATTCCCTTCAGAAACTCATCCCAACAGGCAGTATGTAAGACAGTATATCAGGTTTGCTTCTTTATACATCCCTTCAGCCTTTTGTTCATGTATCTACATGTGTAGCAGTTCAGTTTCATGACATGGAAACAGCTGTCTGTCAAGAATGAGACACAGTGATACAACTTCATTTTCCCTTTTTTTTTTCTTTTTTGCTTTTCCCTATGGTCCCCTTTGTCCTGTAGATTCTACCAGTATAGTTCTCACTACCATCTTTTTAATCCCAAATGAATGGGCTTCTCCATCCCAGCCCTGAGAAGGTTTGGGATGGTGACTATAGAAATAACAATACAGTGTAAGGTTTGTCAAGGGAAAGAGCAGAAAAATTTTAAATGAATGATTTTGGAGAACACATGCTAGAAACAACATGTAACAGGAACTGTACAAAATTTAAAGTATATTTAGCTCTCAGGATCGCAGAACCAGACTTAATCCCAGTAGGCATTGCTTGCAACCTACTTTTTTCCTGCTGGGTTTTGGTGTCTGGAAGCTAATGGAAGTTAAGTGGACTGTTTCCTTAGGAAAGTGTATTAGGTATGGACTAGAGGAACTGTGTTCATGAAGTAGCTGACTGAGTAGTGTGTGATGTGTTTCAGTAAGAACCAGGTACCAGTGAAGATCTCCCACACAGTGTGCTAGGCCTCATAGCCTACCTCTGCTGTCTTTGTCTTGTGTCCTGTTCAGAGCTAGTATGATAGTATAGCTGAGTACAGCTGCAGTTGTTACTTGGCTCTGGGCCAGGACAATAGCAGAGCAACCTCCTCTGAGCCAAACCATGTTTGCTTGAGTACTCTCTTCACAGCTCCCATTCTTTTAATTTCATAGATTACCCTTCCACTTGGCCAAAGATCAGGCCCGTGTGCCCAGGCAGCTGAGTTTGACTGCAGATGCCCAAACTGTTCAAACAGAAAATAGAAATGGGCATTGTAAATATCTCAGCTAAATGAGCAACCTTTGCCCTAGGCTGTTGTGGATCCCAGCTGACACATTCTCTGTCTGCATCAGCCCTGGTAATGATAGGTTCTGTCAGTGGGATCCTGTGCCTGGCTGGTCTCCCAGTGAGAATAGAGGTGGGAAGAGCTAGTAACTGCTGCATGCTTTCCAGACCATTCCATGACTGGGTCCAGTACAAGGAGGACAAAGACTTCATCAGACCCATGGTGAAGCGTGGGGATCATCACATGCAGATATTACCTCTGGCAGACAATCCTCCCTGCTTCATGATGGTAATCACCCATGTGACTGCAGGGGTATGCAAATATTTTTTCAACAGCATGCAACCTTCTTACATAGCACAAAATGCTCCAAAATACAAAAAGTGTGAAAAAAAAAATAGTCCATGGAGAAGCCTGTTATCCCAGGAAACATCTGGCTATACTTACTGCCTACCTCAGGCTGAACTATAGCTCTATAAGTGCTGACACATTAGCTTAAAGGAGAATTGTAAGTGATGATGATGATGATGGGTAGAAGTGACATCAGTCCAATCTCTTTTCCCTTCTCCAGGTACTCTTGATGAGCAGGAAAAATCATTATTCTTGCTTTTCATGTATGTATGTATCTACAGTTTGAATACAATATGTTTTCCTATGCAGCTCCAGTAAAATAAGCCAGTGAGGAATTTTTGCAGAAAGAAACAGGTGTGGGGCTGTGATTGTCATTTTCCCAGGGTGAAACAAATATAGACAGCAGTCAAAATCTCCAAATGTGACAGACACTAGACCCTGGAGTAGGAAAGCTTTTTCTGAGATTGGAAGGATTTAGGTAGCATAAGACCAATTCCCAGTCACTGATAGAAGAGCAGGGACAGAACTGCCAGAAACACCAGACCGTTCTATTAGCAAAATGCCTAGGAGCTGGCTGTATGCTTAGAAAATGATAGGAATAAAGAAAGTGATCTCCAAGGCCTTCAAAAATGATCCAGAGTTTGTCCTTAGATGTTGCCTTGTTTCCTCAAAGAGGGCAACATACAGGAGGCTTGAAATCTCAAACCTCTGCATCTGAGTCCATTGCAGCTGCCAAGCTTTTCATAGCTGCAGAATGTCTTCCATCAACCATGCAGCCATTATTATCCTCAGTCCATATTAGTCCTTCAGAACCTTTGGCTTAATCAAACACAGCTCATTGTTTAGTCCTATACCAATAAACAAAACAAAGCCAGGGCCTCTCTCATGGCCCAAAACACAGGAGGTTTAGATAGCTAAAATTTTCCCCTCTTTACAGGAAAAAAAGGATGGCCTCAAGTGAAGTTCTGGACCAGTCCCTGGCCAACAGTATTCTCACCAGTGGAAGAAGTTCAGCTGGCTCAGGCCAAATCTGCGTCAAGGAGAGTGTGAACTGTTGAACAGCAGGGCAGGACTCAGTGGAACAGTATGGTCCTTCAGGAGCCAAGTAAACAATGCACACCCATAACACAACACACAGCTCCTTTGCATGTGCTGGCAAGAACAGACCTGAGCAGAGTCTCCCTCTACAGTTCTAGCAGCTGTTTTAGATCTACCCACCTTCATTGTGGATTGGGATCAACACAACGGTGGGATTTGGGTTAGTGTAAATGAGGCACACATGGTGTTGATCTGGCATAAATCCTGTCCCTGTCTCTGTGATGATAACCATGGTGTTGTAGCTGACATTCAGCAATGTGGCAGTGGCAAAGTTTGAGGTTGAGGGCCAGCAGAGACCTGCAAAGCGTGGCAGATCCACAGCTAGGGCCATGACTAGAGATGGAAACCAAAGACAAAGAGAAATAAAGGGCCCTGTGCCTGCATATAAGAGATGCAAGGCTGCTTCCAAGGACAATGACCGTGGGCAAGTAGACAGAAACAAAGCAAGAAGGGGCTGTGAGAAGGCTTGCAGCCTATCTATAGGAGGTTCACTAGATGTGGGAGATCTGGCATGGTCAGACAGTCTTGACTTAGCATAAAGTTTGCTGGCACAAAGTCATCTCATCAACATTTTTGAAGTACTATAAACTTGCCTTGCTGGATGAAGTGTAAGTTTATCAGCACTCTGCATCATGTAGGGGGAGTGTTCTTATTCCAGTGGAGTCTGGATTTAATCTACAGCCAAACTATAGACATAGCCAGTGAGAGCTGTAGCAGAACAAGTAAATGGATACATGTACTAATGGTAAAAATTGAGGGAAAAAAGTCATTACAACATGGGGGAGCAAACTGGCAAATATAAGTGCTGAGAAGAGAAATGAAAAGTATCCAAAATACCAAGTGATTATAGAGTCACACAGCATGTACAATTCCTATGGATATCAAGTGCAGAGCA
Source organism: Lonchura striata (assembly GCF_050655825.1). NCBI lineage: Eukaryota > Metazoa > Chordata > Aves > Passeriformes > Estrildidae > Lonchura > Lonchura striata. The sequence continues at coordinate 138,885,030 of NC_140704.1, read as the reverse complement.
CGCTGTGACAAATGTTTTGCAAATGGCCCAGTGGAAGTTGGAATTTACAGCCTTCACAGTAGGAAAGACAAGTGGAAAACACAGTGAATGAGCCTGTGATATGCTCCCTGTGATCCTTAATATTCATGTATCACACCAAAAATTTCCTTAAGGCCAGAGAAATTTCAGTGTTTCTAATTTTACTGGAATTCTCTCCTGCTTTCTTTCACTGTTGCTTCTTAATTACTACTGGGCCATGCAGCTAAGCAGAGAACCTACTTTGGTGCCATCTGAATCTTCTCAAAGGCATTCTGGAGAGGAAAGTGCATGAAAAATTGCTCCATTCCCCAGTTTATAGATTCAGTTTCTCCTGTAGGTAAGGAAAAATTTTATTGCTATTCAGATGTTGCAGACCATGCTGAAATCAAAACAGGCAAAGCCAAGTAGAAATTGCCAGTATTCATAGCATCCCAGACAGACAACACAGTTGCTAGTGTTTATGAAATTTAATGTGAAAAAAAAAAAAAAAAGAAAAAAGGAAAAAATCTATTTCATTTACTCTAACTACATTTATATCAGGAAATTATCTGCCTCATGCAGATAACTCCTGTTTCTGAAAATGTTCCAGGCCCTGGGTACCTGTTACACATCACTTGGAAAGGCAGTTTCAGATGGTTCCCTACAGAAACATCTATCACCTCAGGCCCACCTTGCAGGATTTATCTTCATATAAATCACTGACTACACCATAATTTTTGATGTGTGGAGAATGCTAATGCTAGCAGACAAACTACTTTTAAATTCGCAGAGGGACTCAGACAAGTATTTCATTCTAATATTTGTTCTGTCCCTTTCTTAATTGTGAGATATTTTGATTCTACTGTCTGTTAAATAGAGAATTGTTTCATATTCTTGGACTATTAGACTATTGGTAATCTGGAAAATAAATCAGTCTACACTTTCATCCTGGTACAGTTTGTCCTTGCTTAGTGACTCCCTGACAAGTTGCATTGTGAAAAAGGCCTTATACTGGATCTTCTGTATAAATTTCTGTGTTTAAAAAGACTACATACCATAAATCTCTAATTAATGTAAACACATGTTGGAAGGTATTGGCTGGAATGGGAAATTGTACTTATGTAAAATGGAAGAATACAAAGTAGTTACAAAGCAGATCATACTACACTTTTTCAGTAAAGAAAGAACAACTAGAAATTTATAATCTCCACAATCCTTTTGTACTGACTGATCTTTCTTCACATCCTAGACAATTCCCCTACAAGCAGTCCAGCTGTCATAAAAATTTCAGATCATCTGAGAAAAATAAACTTAATAAATTCTTGGAAAACTTTCTGGATTCAGAAGATTTGTTCCAAGCTATAGTCTCAAACTTGGTCATGCTGCAGAAGACACAGTCATCTGGAGAAGGTTTTCACCTTCCAAAGATTGAAAGTGCTAACAGCAAAAAGTCAATGAGCATAGAGAAGTGAATAGTACAGGAAGAGTAATGTGATGTCAAGGACAAGAGTACTGGAATTGTATAAAAAGCTATAACACAATGTTCAAAAATCAATGACAATTTAGCAAAGGTTGAAGACAAAGTGACTAATTTTAATTTTATCCTAAAAAAATCAAATGGTTGTACAGTAGACCAGGCAGTACTAAATTCAGCTGTCAAGTTGTTAGATGATAAGTAAATAAAGTTTTTAGATTGTTTAAATATTTTTATTGTGGTTTATTTTCCTTTTTTTTTTCCTAGGATATAAAGTTATCTGATATAGTACCATTTTGAATATTCTAAGGAAGACAGATATTAGTTTTATAGCTGTCATGATTTAAATATAAGTAATGCAAAGTTTGGAGAGAAATGTAATACCAGCTGCTAAATCAGCTAAGAGAACTGGGAAAAAAAGCCAATCTTCAGATAGACTGCTTTACTTCAGTCATAAAAAGTATTTGTTTGCCTGAAAACCTATGAATTTTCTATGTCATTTAAGTTTGTTTAAGGGCATGTAGTTGAATGACTGATAAGTAAGCCAAAATGGAAGACTAAGCATAGGGTACCAAATAAATTGCTGAATATTTGGAAAGAAAGAGAAGACAACTGAGATAAAAATAAGGAATCCTTGTAGAAACATGTATTTTTATGGTGCTTTATTTATGGGGTATTATAAGTGTGAAATATAAACAAGCATTTTTAATGGTTTATTGTCACGATATTCCAGGAAAGCATATCCATACTAAGCCAGATTTTTTTATAATGTGACTTATATAAAATGTTTTAAATAATTATTCAAAGACAAAAGTGTTTCAGAAGAGGAAAAGGAGTCAAGAACTATTAAGTTTGTTAAAGAAATTTGATTCAGATTTCATTACATTAAAGTAAAATACTAAAGTAAAATACTAGGCTGGGAAAAACAATATTTACTTTTTCCTGTCATGGAAACAGTTATGAAAATTACCTGCTGTTGCAGGACTCAATGAGGTAATAGAGGAACTTTTTCACAATTATTTTCAGTTGTGATGTCAATCCTCAAGAGTAGACGGATGTTTTCCTGAACAAAATTGTCTCACAAACAATACTAAATTTAATTGAGTTATTGGCATGTTTATTGACACAAGCATCAAATGACTTTGTCTACATGAATTATTGGCTGGTCCAAACATTCCCAACATGTCTGTTTCCCTGAGTGAAAATCTAACACAATTTATCTCGTGTCTAACCTCTACAGTGTTGGACAAAAGTGACAGGAGCCATGATGCTTACAATAATATGCAGATGGCAACTCAGCAGTGGCTGAGTTTGCTCCCAGCTCCTGGCTACGAAGGCCATGGACATGGAGGCCAGCAGCCGAGCCCGGTCCTCCAGCAGGCAGGGCAAGCTTGCTGTGTTGCACTGACTTGCAGATGACCAGAGTTAAGGCCTGGGAGACTAACAGTGCCTGCCATATATTTTAAAATCTCGAGTGGATATACTGGGAGGAAGGAAGGGAAGAGCTGATCACCACTCATGACTGTTGGAGAGGCTGGATGTTCTCTATATGCCTTTCTAGTCAACACCTCAACTGCTTCCAAACTAATAAATACATATAAAAAACCTTATTATAATGTAACTAATTAATGTTTATGACTTAAAATACCTGTAGATGTACAGTGAAGTTAAAACTGGGTGAAATAGACTTGAGCTGTGTGATGACTCCAGAAATATAAACATTGAGGTGTGAGAAAGACTGGAAAAAAACTCCAGCAATGTCCAGGGCTGAATGAGAGCCACCACCTTTTGTGTAACTTACTAAATGTCCTCATCTCTGAATGCCCTATTTTAATTGCTCATGTTACACAGGGAAGGTCTCAGGAAAGGTCTTAGGACAAAAGCTGGAGGTAGGTTTTGCATTATCTCTGTATTGAGCTGTTACAGAACTAAGTAACTGAGATGCAGATCTACCTATGATACTTTAAAACGCTATAATTTACTGATTTGTGAGAAACATCTATCTTCTTATGACCCTGTGATTATTATTTGATCCCCAACTTGCTTGGTGTTTATTACTGCAAAAACAACACCCATGAATACACTCTTGAAAGAAATAGAGAAGCTATTACTTAAAACAGAACATATTATCACAGAATAATTAAGGATATTATTATTTTTTTTAATTTTTTTTTCATCCTGACTAGCCAATACAGTAATTTTAGGCATAAATTACCTCAGTTGAATTATATCCCTAAACTGAAGTCATACAGGGAAGTGGAGGTCCTTTGTCTTCAGAATTCAGGTATTACATAACTGCTAATATTATGGCAGATATCTGCACACACAGTTGTACATTTATACTATGTACATTCATAATTCAAATTTGTACACAAACCCATGGTTCATTGTATAAAATTTCCCTCTGTAGCAGTATTTACCAGAAATCATAAATATCTCCTTTAGCACAATCTAATCCCTATGGATACCTTCAGGAGAGAAGGGATATAGTTTTTTAATATATATATTTCTATTATTTTTATTAGATACATGTTATTTAAATATTTGAAAAATATATCTTTTTACGGAAATATTGCTAGATAGTGTATTGTTCTGATTTTGCAAAATAATGGGAAAATCTGTTCACTCTAGTCTTCATAATAGCTACTTTTCCACCAAGAAATTAGTTCTTTGTTCCTTTGACTTTTCTAAAAGAAACAAAGGCACAAAACCATAGATAATACATACATTTCTAGACAGTTTCAATTTCTAAGCTTTAAATTACCATAAAGCCATTTGATCCATCTGTATTTCAAACACTTATAATTATAGAGATTTATATTTGCATCTGGCACAGAGTTACAGCACTGTAACTAGCCTCTTTTGGATCCTATTGCCTAGACCCCATCACATCTGACTCTGCACTGGTAATGTAGAGGACTGCAGAATGTCATTAGTGACCTCTACTTCACAGACAGACAGCTATAAATGGTAATTAGTATCAGAGTTTAGAAAATACTTGTGTTATGTACTTAACAGATTTCCTAGGACTGTGTGGAAGCAAAAGCCATACATCTGTTGAAGAAAAAGGTTTTCCATTAGGAAAGGTCTACTCTATGTAATAGTTCCTACACCGCATGACAGAACAGAGTTTGAACAGGATTGAAATATTTTTGCATTATCACAATGCAAAATATATAAAGTAATTTTAAATATCCCCACATGCTTTTCTGATTCTACTAGAGTTCCAAACTTATAAAAAACCACATTTAGTATTATACATAATAGCTGCAGTCAAGAAAGTTTGGAAGCAGACCTTCTCAAACCTTGGGGTACAGCTGTGTCTTTCCTGAATAGTGTTTGGACAGAGGAAAAGAGGCTGGGGTCAGCCTGTGTCCTGGGTCAGCCTTGACAGGTTCTGGGAGAACACCTTGTGTTAAAAGTGATTTCTCATTCTCCCTCAACTATCGGCAAATGGAAATGGAAAAAAAAAATATTACAGTGACTTTGAGTTCTCATCTAAAGTTTCCTGTAGGGAACAGCTGTGCAGCACTCAGAAGTGTACATAGTCATCCTCACATAGCTTACAGAGGTTCAGAGTTATCCATGTGCACCTGTAAGCAGTTGGCTCACACTGAATTCAGGTGTAATTTTTTTAAAAAAATATTTTAATAGTTGGCATTTCTTCAGAGAGGCAACCCTAGAAGATTGGCATGTTTTGTGATAGAACACAGGAACACTGCTGGAAAAATACCCCAGGATGTTTGGAATAAAATGAAGTCAGACAGCAGTGATTTTTCTGTTTACTTGAAGTTCTTTTGAAAGACAGCAGGAAGATGCAAAGGACTGACTCTACCAGTAAAGAACTGAAGAAGGGCCTAGGAGGGTTGCAGAAGGAAGTATCAAAGACTGGTTGACATGAGACAAGGTGTTATACTTTATACTTGAAATCTCTGTGTGGTCATGGTCAGTTAAAATTCTGACACTGACTGAATCAAGTATTTATTAGTTTCCATGCTTTTAAGTACTTACTGAGCAATAACTGATGCTCAATAAATCATCTAAGAAAAATAAGGCCTTCAGCTTATACAAAAGAGTCATCCATATGAAGCATCCAAAAATTGTACAAATGCAGTAATTGGAGAAAACACTGCTTTATTCTGTGGACAAAATCAATATTGCAGGCATGTTAGACACAAAAGGGTTTTCTCTAAAAAATGCTTTGTTCTCATACACTTGATTGTTTTCAGCTGCTGTAGTCAGAGAAGGCTGGCTGTAAAATTGCATTACAAAAATGCTGAAGATGTTGCACTCCACATTAATTTTATGATGAAAATCCAGAAATTTTAAAGGGTAAAATGAATGCACAATCAGTCTGAAAGCACAGGGAAAGCTAAATCTAAAGTTGGATATAGTTGTGCAAGACAGTATTATGCCAGAAACTGTAATATTAGCACTGAAAGGAGAGCCACAGGCAGCAGAGGATAAGGTGGTAAACTTCAGCCTTACGATAGGGAACTTATCTCCGCTAAGGGAGTTTGTGAACTAAATTCATAAGGAAAAAACCAACTGGAAAGGATTCAATTTGTAATTGGACCAGAGGAAAATGTATCCATTATGGGATTAGAGAGAGGTCGTGCTATGGCGTTGCTGTGCTGGTTCTCTCACTCCTCTGCTCTGGGTCCCTCCTATGATAACCTCAGAAGTTGGTGAAAGCCACAGGACAGGGGTGGGCAATTGTGCTCCTCTCTCATATAGGATAGCTGCTCTTTTCCTGTGGTTGAGGCTAAGTGAGGGGGTAGATAGGATCTGGGTGTGGGTGTGGGTGTGAGGGGGAATAGCAATTTCCCAAATGTCTTTGTGTACATGTGAGAACTGATCTAGGATGGTTTATCTCAGTGTGAGCGACCTCCTGAGAGTGATTGGGAATGAGAACTTGAAAGCATGCAGATAAAGAGGAGTAATGTACACTTTAATAATTATCACACAGTAGGGTTTTTGCCCATTTGTGTTACTTAGTTAGCAAAAGTAAATATGTAAACAGCAGACACTTTTTATTATTATCTTTCCTGGTTTACCAGTGTTTGAAGGGCAGGCTCCTCATCCTGGTAAATCCACACTTGATTTTAGATTTCTTGTGATATCCAGAATGTGAGAAGTCTTTTCCTTATTTGTGCTAATACAGTACTTCTAGTCCTTAAAACATCATTCTGGTCTGGAACTGCTGCACAGAACAATTTCTCTACTCAGTACAGTCCCCCGAATCCTCCTTTGTGGAGTCCTGGAGCAGCACCTGGTTTGAGAAGTACAGACACCGAAACTCTGTATTCCTATGCACAAGTTTAAAAATAAACTTCAAAATTTTCATGTGTTTGCTCCAAGACCAAAAGCCTTTAAGCACTTAATACTGTAGAGAGAAACTATGTGTGGCTATTGTGTCCTGCTCAAGTTCCTGCTAAGGCTTATGTCTCCCATTAGTTGCACAATAATAACAAAGTTTGTTTCTGAAAGTATATATTTTATCTATTCTAAATACTTCTCCTTGGTTTACTAGAGATTTAATTGTTTTCTTCTAACAAGTAACATTGAAGAAACAAGAAGAAAAAGCCTCCTGATTATTTACTTTCATGAGGCCCTGGCAGAAAAGGCACAGAGTCCTTACTGCTGCTATAATCATAGAATGGCCAGAAGATCATAATAATGTGTCACAAGTAAATGTTTTCAGTGAGACATGAGGCTGAGGTCTGGTATATTTCTAAACTATATGTCAGGCCTTGAAAGTTTTAAATTAATTGACTTCAGGTTTAGTAAAGTGAAAATCTCCCCGGTAAGAGGTTATCACAAATGTACCAAGGCTCTGTAACTCAGAAGAGCAATACTCACACTGAGCACTTACACGCAGACCTCAAAGAACTTTTAATCACTGGATGCTTAACCAATTTGCAGCAGATATCTTAGCTCAATTATAGCCTCCCTTAGCTCCAAAGTATTTGTGGGCAGACTGTAACTTTGTCAAACAATTCAGTCACTCAAAATTTTAAAGAAGTTATCTCTTTAAGGAAAATTTTCAAACTGCTATGTATCAGTCCTTTAAAATAATTCACACATCAATTTATGCATTTATTTTAATATATATAATTTAGTAAGCATTTAGAACTTATTGTGTTATTTTAAAATGTATCTAGTAAGCATTTAGAACTTATTGTGTTATTTTAAAATGTAATGCACATACACAATACTATAACATTATTGGAAAATCCATTTATTAGACACTGTCCATTCACTAAAATAATGTATTGTTAATTGTGTAGAAAAAGTTCAATTTTTAATATTATTATTTGAGATAATGCTATAGGTCTTTGATATTATATATTGAGATGTCATTTTATCTGCTTCTGCAATGGAAAGCCAGATATACTTCATTGACTATGTATACAGTAGATCAGTAGTAACTTAAACAAATTAAAATAGTAAAATAAATTGGTCTGTATGTGAAAAAAATGTTTCTGCCTTCAGTGTATTAAATATTAGTTCTGGAATTCCAACACCAGGAATATCCTTCTTTTACCAAGAGCTTCAATAAAGACAGAAAACAAAAGAGAGCTGAACTGTTGGCTTCTTCTAATGGAACTGCAAACAGGAAAAACAGTGTTTGCAGATTGCTCCAAAATTAAGCAGTTGCATGCCCTAAACTGGGTGCTAGCTTATTTAGGATGCACAGCCTGCAGGTGTTACCAGGTAAACTGAGGGGCTGGGGGGGAAAAAAGGGTTCTGTAGCTCCACTTGAGATTTGGTCTTCAATGAAGGCTGCTTTTGAAATGCATGTGAGAGAGGTGTTCAATAAAGAGCTAAAGAAATCACAAGCAACAGGCTATGAAAAGCCACAGAGATGCAAAGCCAAAGCATTTATATCTACAGCTCCTTTGTATATAGGTTCGTAACCATATATATAAAAAACTATCAAACTATCATACCCTATTTTATTTAGATACATAGATTTGCATATGTATTTGTATATTTTTGAATATATTTATGTTTACATAAATGACAGATACAGATACATATACATATATATATTTATAACCAGTCTGTGTACTAGTTACTTCTCAGACCAAATATGTCTGAAAATATGTAATTAGAGAAGACAATTTTGATGTTTATTTTTGGATGCTTTAAAAAATACATATGGTACTTGCCTCCCTTCTTTCAAATAAAGAAATTGCTGTGATGATCCAGGCACTCAGTTCTACCTTCCTAACAGAGAAACCAAGAAACAAAGTAACTACAGTGACATGCAATTAATCAAAGCTTTTTCTTTAGTAATTCAATCATTCATTTTACAAAATATCCCTGACTAACATACGGGTGAAAATGAAAGCAGAATTATCATTGACCTTTTTTGTTTTGTTCAAGTAATTTCTCAAGGCTACTCTATATATTAATAGAGTTATTTCACAGAAGTCAATTTGTGGTCTTCTGCCAATGTTACATTCAAACACCATGTTAGAAACACATGAAAATCGAAAGTTTACCAATTAAATATTTAAACACGTTATATTATAGTTCCTTCTTTTTTAGAAAATTCAGTTTTATAGAAAAGTTAACTACTCAAATTCTGGTTTTCTATAAATATTTTTCAGATAGCACTATTAAAGAATTAACTTTTAAAGTATGCTACTATATTAAACAATATATAATATAGTCTGGCCTTCATAAAAATATAGATAGTAAAATTTAATGTGTAGTGAAAGTAGTAAATATATATATATTTGATTTTCAAGGCTTATATTAAATGATAAGAAGATATATTTTTAAATCACTATATAATTTTGTTTGGTATTACATCTGAGTCCTACACACACAGCCATGAGGGAATCCATTCTTGCATGGTCATATACAATAGATTTATTTGACATAACTTAAACATGACAATATTGAGGATTCAAGAAATCTTATAAAAATTAGGTATAATTGAATAAAAAAATTATAAATAATTCCTCATATCTTTTGCACTTTTTCTTTCCCTATTTCATACTTATAGTTGGGGCTTTTTGATAGCTTCTATTATTTCTTGAACTTCTAAAAGGTAGATTTGTCCATGTTTGTCACATATGACTGTGCTATTTTAGACTGCAAGAAGTAACCACACATTTAAATTATGATTATCTTCTGGTTATGCTTTTAAAACTCTCTATATGCTGACCATATCACTAAACTAGAGCAAATGCATCCTGTGTTCAGTTTTGGGCACCAGACTATAAGAAAGTCATTAAACTATCAGGGAGCATCCAAAGGAGGTCAACAATGATGAATGAAGGGCTGTGAGAAAAATCTGTAAGAGCAAGAGCTGAGATCACTTGATCCGTTCACGCTGGAGAAGACTGAGGTGAGACCTCATTGCAGTTACACCTTCCTCATGAGGGGAAGGGGAGGGGTAGGTACCGATCTCTCTACTCTTGAGACCAGTGACAAGACTCGAGGCAATGGCAGAAGGCTCAGCATATTCTATCATTCTATGATAAATGCACAGAACTGTGTCAGAACAGCTGTAGCCTACGTTATAGAAGTAGAGCTTCATTCTTCCTTATGTGTCCTTCATACAAGCAAATTGTTGTTTACTTTCTCCTAAATTACTATGAAAGATTTGAAATCACAAATGAACATTGCATGTGGTTTCCTACACTATTAAAAAACAGCTATTTTGTTACTTGTTATGCTTTACATTACAAATCATACTGGCACAGACTGATTCATACCTGTACCCTTCACATATACACTTCCTCTCTCACTCATATTTGTGAAGCTTTTGGTGGTGCCAATTTATATTTGCACCAGCACTGTTGCTTACTTGAGCATTTTAGTTAGTATTAAAACTAAATACTAACTGAAATATCTAGATATCATAAATATCTAAATATATTTTACCCTCTTTCTGCTTTTGCTCTCAGTGACTAATTTTGTCTCATTTTGCACCTGATAGAAAATATAAACCATTGTAGTTAAAAGATTTTTGAATCTTCACGCAAGTTACAAGAATAAAGAAGCCAGAGCAGAATCCTTTACAAATGTGCATGAATGCTACCATTGTAAAACTGTAAGGACATTCAGAGTTCTCTGCTCAACTACTTTCAGGCAGTCTGAAGCAATCTGTCCGTTTGGTTCAGTTCTTGTTCGCAGATATCCCGCACCTCGTTGCCTTCACTGGTGACCTGTGTAGGCGTCTGGTGCCGCAGAACTGGGGCTTGAGACCTTTCTTTCTTTAGGAAGGACTGATGTGCTTGTCACACACCCCACACAGCAGTGTGGGCTCTGAGTTTTGAGCACTCTGAAATGCTAATGTCGCCACACGGAGTTTAAGATTACATATAGGTCAGCGTTATGTGTAAAGGGGAGAATGACATTTCTCCAAGGACAGATAATATTATTTATAACAGATTTCTTGCACTTTTTAGTGATGGTATCAATTGTTTACAGCTGACTGGAACAAGTAGAATTAGTCTGATAAGGGATCGAGGCTTGGGTCCAAGCCCAGATCCTTTTACCAAGGCTGCAGTAAAGTCTGTTGTAAGATTGTACAGTCAGAGAGTTAGTGAATAAGTAGCATAAATATTTTTAGGCAAAATCCTAGTCCCATGGAAAAATTTTCATTAACTTTAATGCCTTCAAGATTTCCCCCCTGCTGTGAAGCTGATTTATCATTTGTACAGGGCATTTTTAACAAAAAAGCCTTTGCTAATGCCAGAAATATGACATTGCCAGGACTGAAGGGTTTAGTTATTTTTTTTTTCCTTCATTTATGAAGAATATGTCTGTTAAGACAGCCTCTAATCATGAAATCACATTCTGGTATAATGATTAATTCCATCTTCTGGAAAATTTTCAGCTTTGAATATTGTGGAGGGAACAGTAGGTGAAATACTTTTAATAATGAAGTATGTAGTAGCGTGAAAATTGAAGTAGGAAACTTTTACAGAATTTCACAGAATCACAGAATGTGTTGAGAAGAAGGGACCTTAAAGATCTTCTTTTCCAAGCTGTCTTCCATGGTCAGTGACACCTTCCACTAGACCAGGTTGGTGAAAGCCCCACGCAGGCTGATCTTGAACAATTTCAGGGTTGGGGCACCTACAGCGTTTGTAGGCATCTTGTTCCAGTGTAACCACTTCATTCAGTAGGATCTTTTAATTGGTGATTACATGTAGAAAACGTCAATGAGCTGCAAGCCAACATGTAGGTTTCACTGGCAACCTGAATCTCTATTCATGTTTTCAACTTTGTTTAGAAAATGAGAGAAAATTAGGGAAAATATGCAGCAAAAGAAAGGATTCATTTCCTGTGCTCTTTGCAGGTCATTGAAAGGATATATTTTTACTAGAGATCTGCCAGCGATCAGGAATTGGCCTGGCGGACCCTGGGGTACACTCGCTCCATTTGCTACAGGAAGGGATGAGCGCGGGACGGGACCTGTGCCCCCTGCCCCGTGCCCAGACCGGCCTGCGCCCCGCGCTCTCGCTCCTTTGCCGCTGCAGCTGCATTTGCGGCGGGCGCGGTTCTCTGCCCTGCCGGAACTGCGGGGTGTGCGGGGCTCAGGCCGCTCCGCTGCGGGCAGCGGCGGCGCTCGCAGCCGGGCCCGCCGCCGCGCCCACGGACACCGCTCCGCGCGGCCGGCAGGGGGCGCGCGCGCTCCGCCGCGGCGGCGCCCGCAGGGAGCGCGGCCCCGGAGCGCCGCGGCGGCCGCGGGGCCGGGCGGCGGCGGGGCCCGAGGGGCTGCCCCCACAGCGACCAGCCGCTGCGGCACTGTCCTGACAGCGCCAAACGACCAGCAAACACCCCCGCCCCCCGGATCAGGGTAGAACAGGAGTTTCAAACACCCCCGCCCCCTGGATCAGGGTAGAACAGGAGTTTCAAACACCCCCGCCCCCTGGATCAGGGTAGAACAGGAGTTTCAAACATCTGCGTCAGGTCTGGTGGGGAGTGGCTGAGGGAGCTGGGGGTGTTCAGCCTGGAGAAAAGCGGACTCAAATGGGATCTTGCTGCTCTCTTCGCCACCTGAACAGAGGTTGGAGAGAGGCGGGGCTCAGTTTCAGAAATAGGATGAGAGGAAATGTTTTCATGTTGCACCAGTGGAGGTGTAGGCTGGATGTTAGGTAAACTTTCTTCACTGAAAGTGCTGTCAAGTCTTGGGACAGACGGACTGCCTCGGGAAGCAGCTGTCACCATCCCCGATGCCTACAAGAGACGTGTGGACAGAGCACTCAGGGACAGTTTAGTGGTGGACTTGACAGTGCGGGATAACTTTATGTTCCTAGAGGGTTTTTCCCAACCTCAACGATTCAATGATTCAAATATTTAGCAAAAACATACTAGTGACAGTGCTGTAGAGGTCAAAGTAAGTTCTGACAATCTAGACTTTGCTTTGCTCCAATGACTGAGACTTCCTTTGGTTTGAAACATATTCCAAAAGCCTGTATAGATAAGTGAACTGAAAATAATGTTTTTTGAAGTAGCCTCTCCTACAAGGATGGATATCCTAGAGGAGATTTCATTTTGAGTATTTTTTTTTCCCCAAAGTAAAATTATAAATATACCTCCACTGCATCCCTTAAATCTTACATGAACATGAAAGATATTGTATGAGTATCTTGTTCAATTTTGTATCTGCTTAAATACAGCTTACCTACCTTTATCTTTTTTAAACTATTTAATAACTTTTTTTACTAATAGTAGAATCTGTGTAAGAGGTCCCATCATGGGTGATCTTTGTCCTTTTCTTTGGTTAGTAGCACAGCAAAATCATCCTTATTAAATCAGAGCAGTGCCTAATATAGAGCAGTAGCATAAAGCTGAAGAGATTTGGATTTTAATAATGATTTTCCCATCATAATCAATTTAGCTCAAAACTTCTATGTTTATTGCTTAGAAAAGAGTTAAAGTACAACAAAACACATAGTTTTTTCTTCAAGGCCGAACTATGCACAAGCAGCATATTCTCACTTCAGTTTTCTTTTACCTTTTTGGAAAAAAAAGGGCAGTAGTGGTTTAACATTAATGAGAACTACTTTGCTATAAGATTCCTTTGCGTATAGACATGCTGATATGCACAGGCAACATACTTCCAAAAACCCTTTTCTCCTGTTATAAATCCCCACCATCAGAAGTCTCCCACCAATGGGACAGTAGACATGAATCTCACCCAAACTTCCCAGTAGCTTCCTAACCTCCAATTTCATCTAACACTTCTATTTTTCACTCATCTGAGGAAATATTTATGTATATGAAAATACACTAGTTAATTATAATAGAACCTATCGCAAAATCACAGCCTAGTTATATTTCCTTTCCCCTAGTTGTTTCTTTCTCATTTCTTATGGCATGTTCCACATAATCAGAGTGTTGTTTAGACTAGGGAATCATAATACTTTTCTCCTGCCTTTGTGACTTATAAGTAGCCTTTGCACAGGACTTTTGACAAATAAGTAGGTTTTAAGGTGTAACAAACAAACAAACAAACAAAAGCACTGAAACAAGAAACAAAAAATCCACAACCCAATGAAAATAAAACCAAAAAACTAAGAAAAAGGCCATGTATTTATGTTGCTTAAATACTTTTTAGAGAAATGTGCTTTCCATCTGGATTTAGAAACATGTAAGGTGCTTTCCATTTAAACACAAGCAACCAGCTTCTTTCCCTGAAAAGATGGTTATTTTCTTTTGAGCTCCATTGCACTTGAAGGCTTTTATCACCCATGATCTTTAGTAGATAATTAGATATCTTGGGCAATGTTCATGCAACACATTAGTCAAGTGGACAAGATCTTGAATTGTCATGAAATTTTGTCAGAGTACAGAGGAAGATCCTATTATTTGCAGCAGCCTGTTGTCAGGGCATTCTAAACCATTTAGTAGAGGCAGCAAAGACTGCACTTTGAAGCTGAAATCTTTCCTTCAGTACTGATCTGTCTACTGAGCTCAAATATTCTTGGTTTTGTTTAATCTCTGATGCAACAGTGAAGCCACTTCTCATCTTTGCATGATATCCTCAGCTAAATGTTTTAATCATGTAATAATTTAAAAAACTGTGATAAAAAGTATTAGGGTAAGTATTTTAGACTTCCTCTAATACTCCTCAGAGTATTTACAGACTCCTTTAAGACTCTGTAAGCAAAGATTCCTGTGCTTCTTCCAGTTTTAGATTCCCCTTTCTTCTGAGGTCCTGCACTTTTAGGAATGATAGACTTCATAGGACCTAATTCTGGAAAATGCTATGGCAGAAAGGTACACTGAGAAAGGCTGAGGAAAAGAAGTTTTAACTTTGAAAGTGTTGCAGAAAACAGAGAATGAGATAATCTTAAGGAGCAATTTAATGAAAATAGTAACTATGATGATGTCTTGTTTCCTTCACATTTATTAATTGAGAGATTGCCTTGCTTTAGAGTATTTAACATCACTTCTGCTCTGAATTATATTTGCTTATATTCCCATTCAAATCTTCAAGACTTTTCTTATGCTGTTGAAAATAGAAAATCTTGACTTGGTAGGATGAAAATGGAAAGCACAAAACAACTTTCAAAATATAAATTGTTAGTCCCTGCTACAGAAATTTTGGAGGAGTCATATGGGTTTTCTTTCTCTCATGAACAGCACAGGGTAGAGAAAGTGGCACCTCCTGATGCTTATACCTCACAAATTGACAAGCCCCAGCATAACATAAATGGTATGTGCAATTTAGTTCAAAAAAACCAAGAAAAACAGTATGATGGCAAAATAATAATGGCACTACAACTTTCCCAGCATTCCTCAGTTCCCATAGACCTTACTGTCTGCTTCTGCTGTACTAGACAAAGCCTGACAGCCTCCCTGCCTCCAGAGGGGTGCACAGAGAGTGCCTTCAGATGAACAACCTTGCTTTGCATGTCCAACTACCTTAAAAGTATATTTGAGGAATGGTGAATTTGTCCTTGCTTATTGCCTATGACAGCATTGAGAGTGATGGTTCCATATTTATAAAAAAAAATATTTAAAAATAGCAAATGAGCAATAGAGAACTTGCAGGAGCAGCTAAATCAAGGGTGGAGTAGGCAGAACCACATCAGATGTCACTGCACTCTGCACTTCATCCCTTATTAGTGGTTCCAGACACTTATAGTGTCATGTCGTGTAGGGCATGAAGGGAGCCTGAGTTCATCTGTCCTAGCTACACACATCCAAGTCTGAGTTCTTCAGACTTGGATGTGTGTAGGTAGGACAGATAAAAAATCTGTGTACAGGATATTTCTTTTATACACTTCAGATTCTAAGGAGCAAAATTGTATCATGCAAAAAAATTCCATAGAGCCTGGTTTGCTTGGATCTGGTTTGCATCTTCAAAGATGTACTCAGAATTTTGATGGCTAAATTTGTCCTCACTTAGCCACTTGTTTTAAAATAATGATTTTCTATATAAAAATATTATTGGCCAGATGGTACTTTTTATAAAGCACAATAACAGTGTTGTATAAATTACTGAAATAACTGAATACAGGACACCTGGGTTTTTTTTTTTATTTTTTTTTTGTTTTTTTCTTTTTTTACCTTTTATACAAGGGATGTAAAGCACTTTACCAATAGTAACACTTGGATACAGACCTATATTGTCTCCTGTTTACTGTGTTTCTTCTCTGCCTCCTGCTCTCTTGTTCCAGCAGTTACAACTCAAATTAACACAGTGCATAAACCTGGCTCTTGCTCTGGGACCTACCTGGTCATGCATGGCTGATAAATGTTCAGTGGGCTGAGCACAGTCTCCAAACAGGAGAGGGATGGTCATCCTTTTAAAAGAAAAAACGTGAATTTCCTCATGTTATTTCCCACTCATTCTTCATCATTTCACCAAAATAATTTTTACCTTTTCCAAAGGATGGGGTTTAATTATTTCACAGGAAATATGCAGAGAAAGTTGCAGTTAGAAAACTCCACATTCTGAGTAAGAAGGCTAATCAAGGATGCTAAAAATAGAATAGTGGTTTTGACATTTTCTTTCTTCTAAGAATTATATATCTCAGTTGCAAACCAGGGGAGAAAACCCTAAACTACCAAGAGTGATCCCTTTCCAGGTCATGAGCCCAACATTCCCCAAGAGCCAAGGTTAATATTTATCTATGCCCTGTGGCAGTAATTTCGAAGGTGTTGATCTTGGGGATTAATTACTGCTTTAAACAGGCAGTTAACAGTTTAAACAACATTTTTATTGGCATACAGTAGTTAAATGCTTAGTAGTGTGCTGATGGCTTTATGATGACCAAAGTGAATTAAGAGTTCATCTTTGAGTTAAATGCTATTGGAGGCGGAGGGTCATTTGAGTACCATGGGTTAATGTATATGAGATGTACAGTACGTATTTTACACAGAGAAAAAAACATTCATTTTAAAATATTGTACTTCAAATCATTCTGTGTTCTATTCATATAATATGAGCTGAAATGAAGCTCTCAGACTACTGGTGCTCCAGTGACCTGGTGCCTAAGCACACATGTTCCTGAGGACACAGTCCAGGCTCTGGTGCTCATTTTCAGAGCTGTTTTTCCAAGGGATACAAAAGCAGAAGAAGTATTGCTGGGGTGTCACACTGTCCTGTGTTCGCAGAAGTGGCTGAAGAACTGGCTGCAAATCTCATTATACTTGTTTGTATTCAATACAGTTGCTACAGCATTTATATAATGATTGGCATTAGATGAAACCAAAGATATTTGTAATTCCATTATCTTCATTTTTATGTGATCATTTATAGTGATTGGGCATTTTGAGATCTTTAGTGTGAGGTGGAAGCATGGGACCTATATTCCAGCCATATGCTACACGTGCCATTCTCAAACAGTGTGTCTCTGACTGCTTTCTACCGGGAACCACAATCCTACAGCATCCTGCGGAGTGAGTTTTACACCCAACGCTGGGCATATGTACCAGAGCAGGTTGTACAAAAGGCTAGAAAAGATCTCTGAAGGAAAGGTAGCACTCCCCTGTGACTGCAGTGTGACATGGGGACATCTGCACCACAGGGCTGGTTAGAGATATGCAGTACAATGCCTGTGCCTCAGTACTAGGAATACCCGAATCCTCAGGACATGGATTCCTATCTGTGTTTTCCAGCTCTGTTCAAAAATACTGTCTCTGACTTCTATTAATGCCTTGAGTCTAACAGGCCAATTAATCAGAGCCAATTTTTGAGAAATGTTTCTCCCACATAAAATTATGACAGCTTGCTGTCTAAGTATAGGATGAGTGCATCCTATATTCCATCCAAGACGTGTGACACATGGATGCAGGGAGGCTATTTAGTGCGGTGCAGCTGGCATGCCTTGCTGCTGCAGTTCCATGGAAAGCTACTCACAAACCATAGCTAGCCTCTTACCTCACTGCTCTTTATTTGCATTGTCTGGCTTCTTGTTTCCTAATTAAAAATGACATGTACAGTTGGGAAGAGGCTGATTGGTCTCTTAAAATAAGTTTTACCAGTTGATTGAGGTTTCTAGTTAGTTAATGATGAATTCTGGTACTATGGGGATGCTGCCAGAATGTTGCTCAGAAAGCCAAGTCTGCCTCACATACACATACGGAATGTGAAACCAGAAGCTGTTTGCAAAAATAAATAATAGGTGTGGGGAGGAAAGTACACTATAAAATATAAGATGTATTTTATTTATAAATAACCTTCTTAAATAAGAAATGCTTGCAATTCCTAATTTCAGACTGTCTCTCTGTGTCTCTCCCTTTCCATGGCTGCACTGCTGTTTATTTACCTCTTATACCTCGGATTCCTTGTGGCTTATTCCTGCCTTTTTCTCTGCTATATCTATCACCCAGTACATAAACTCCTAGTTGCTGGGAATGAGTGAATAAATAAACTGAATGTAAGGAAGCTGCCATGGTTTTAGGGACTGCAAGGATTTAGATGGAAGTCTAATATGGCAGTCTTGCTATCAAAGTATTCTATCAGTATTTGACTTAATTCCTGAAAATGCATGTAGTAATACAAATATATAATCTGTTGGTCCCATAGGAGAAAGAACTGGACATTCTGACTCTCTTTCAGAGAAAACAGTAAGATTTTAAGGATTTATATTTTGCAAAATCTGAGCTTGTCAAACCTGTGATAGGTTGACATAGCCATGGTGAGCTTATATTTCCTATAGTTTCAACTGAAATGCAATTAATTTTATGTTGTCTTTCACCAGGTTTTAGAAAAACATTGGCATTGTTTTTGGGTTTGTTTCATTTACTGCATTTAAAGTGTTTCATCTCAGCAGAGAATGCTGTAGCTTACAAACTAGGTTGCCTATGTTATAAATCTTGCTATTGTCTGTGTCAAAATCATCTCTACTGTTCATGTTCTGCTCTCTGCTTCCTTTCATACTATTTGTCCTCTCTAGAACAAGAACCAGTGAGGTGATTCTGGATGCTGGAAAACTGGGCTGGTTGCATTGGGTAATATCATTACTTATTGGCCTCTTCTTCTCCTGTTATAGTCAAACTTTGGCCAAAAAGTTAAGTTGGATGAATGCTGAAAGAACACATGGAGTTGAATGTTGCCATTCATGAAAAATAAAACATGAATCCAAAAAGATGCTCACTCCTGGGACTCAATTTCACATTTAAAATTAAATACATTTTGGAAACATCATTACATTTGTCACATTCTCCTTTTAAATAGACATCTAAAACAACTGTTCTAAAGTTGGACTCAAACAAGAATAGCAATCTTAAACTGTAAGGATTTAAACTGTAAACTGTTTTCACACTTTACAGCTAAATCAAAATATTGGTATTTCACCAACATAATTAACTATTAGCTTTTTAAAGGATGAGTTTCATCCTTCTTTTGACTGAATGCAGAAGATGTGTTATGATTGTTCTAGAAAAGTGATAATACCAGACTTTTCACAGAAACTTGTAAAATGAAGACTTGCTGAATTCTCTGAAGCTTTTTTGTCTTTGTCCCTTGGTGTATAGATTACATATCTTCCAGACCATTTTTTCATAGTCCCTTTGCTTTGCTGGCTTTTTTCAAAAAGTGTGTAGAAGTTAATCAGAGCTCCACAAAATCTCAAGGGAAAAAGTTGATGTTCATACCTTCTACCACAGCATTATAGCCAATAAAATTCTAGTCCTGTGGATTATTTTATCTAAGTCTGTTCTAGGTAAAAATTTTAGGAAAATCAATCTTAATCAGAAAAACCTATCTACGTTTGAAGTAGTAGGTTTATATTCTTTCTAAATGTACTTTAGCCAAATAGTTAAATTCTTGTTGGACTTAAATACTGCAAACTGACCTGGATTTACTTCCTTTTCTATGTGAAGGAGAATGTTTTACATTTCGATTTTAAATATGTCACAGAACAGCAAAGACTGAATTTTGCAGTTGGTGACATTAAAGTTGATAGGGAGTCTGGCTAATGTGTCTCAACCAGCAGAATAAATCAGAATAAGAACTCATGTTTTGCTATGAATACGCAAACCCAAAAGGACCATGACAGGTCTCTCCACACCAGGCAGTAGAAGGATTTATATCTGGGGCTCACCTCCAAATGCTCTGACCATCCTTGTCAGTGGCATCATCTCCCTCTTTGCTGCAGTTGCTGAAGTGAAAGATCTGGGCTATAAAGAGGCCTATGAGGAAAAAACTTTCTGATACAGATGAAATATTGAGCTCACAGGATTATCCTCCTCAGAAAGAGTGGGTAGATCTCCTATTTCTTCTTTGGATAATGTGAGAGATTTTGCAACCAATATTTTGTTCTGTGTCTCTAACAATTATGTAGCTAATTCTCCTCAGAAACAAGGCTTTTTAAGCACCTGAATCAGAATATTGGTTTCCATTAGGAAAGAAGGCTCTAATCTTAGGAATTTGAGTTAAGACTCCAAAGGAAAGAAAATTTGCTAGTCCATAGAGTTTGAAGAAGCCTCTTGTGACCTCAAGAACATGCATGTAGCACTGCACTTGAGGCTACATGTTAAATTGAGTCAGGAGCTGAAGGTAACACACCAATAGATTGCTGTTTGTCCCCAGTAATTTCCCTGGTGAGCATTATGATGCAGAGATAATTCACAGAATAAATAAATCATTCAACTAAACAACACTGCTGATAAATAATTTCCACTAAACTGCACTTTCAATTAACTTGCAACAGAAGGCACTTTCAGATGATAGGGCTGGAATGCCTGTAGGCATACAAAATGTCTTTCTTTTAAAATCAGGCAGGTTTTTGGTTGTTTCTAGGCTTTACAGGGGAATATTGCTGTTGGTCTTTTCAGCAGGCATTTTGATTAAGACATGTATTTTTAGCCTTTGAAACAGAAATATCATACTCAATGTGTTCCATTACTGTGTAATATATACTGTATCCTCTTTGATAATGTTGGAGTTGGTCTTTGAAAATAACTCAAGTATCCAGAAATTTTGAAAATAAGGGACAAATCTTACCCTAAACAGATAACAAGAGGACGTAACCTTCCCTCCTTTCCCAGGGAGTGAGAGCAAGTTCATCAGAAGTAATCTATGTGCTTTGTCTCTACATGCATAAGCTCACAGATTGCTTATGAATGTAAGAACAGCTTGATTTTCCCACATCAAGAAAATAAGGTTTTAGGAAAAATTTACCTCTCTTATCTGCCATAATACTGGAAAGTCTCCAATAAACCTTCTGTGTGAGACAAAATTCAGACAGGTTGTGCAGCATAAACCATAACTCAGATGTTTCTATAAGCCACCGTCTTCTTCTAAAAGCTATTTTTTTGCCACTCTATTAATGCTCAGAGCTGTTTACTTGTTCTCAGGTGTGAAATCAAATCCTGGGAGAGCTGGGCTGGCCTGTGGCGTGACTCAGCACCCATCACCGTGTTCCTCTGATGGATGAATCTGGCAAGCAGCATGATGTGGGATCATGCCTTAAGTATGTTCATGTGAGTATACAAGCTTTAGTCCTGAGGAAGAATTTATCTGAGATGATTACTTGCTTGTTCCCTGGAGAGCAAGGAAAGAAAGCATACAGGTATTGTATGCTATGAATAAGTGGGGCCATCTCCACAAAGTAACTGGAGAAGCATTAGCACATAACAAGTTAGGGTTATGAGACTCATTTTATTTGCTAGAATTTATATATGTAGAATGAGGTTCTTTGGAATGTGCTACACTAAGAATAAGTAGTTTTAAGCTCTACTATTGGTTTACTGAGATAGAAAATCTTGCTCATTATAGCTATATTCAGAAACCACTCTGCACTGATTTCCCATACACACCAAGGGAGCTGAGTTGGAGTAATTCCAAGTACTGCGTGTGACATGATGCAACCTTAGTGCAACTCATCTGCAGCAATAACATGTATTTCAGCAGAAATGTAAAGAGAGAGAAATAGATTTTGTTTTCCAAGAATTTATAATTGAACTATGATCATGCATATATATTGGTAAAAGCCACTAAATTGCATTAATTCTAGATATGTAGGAACCAATATCATGTGAATGTAACCTTTATCTGGATATTGAATTCTCATTTATTTTGCCTTGTCAGATTGATTACATAGTGAGCTACAGTATTTTGCATAGCTACTAAATAAATGATGCATTTGAGACTTTGCATGGTCTGGGAAGGAAGCCTCTGGATCAATCCCTTCACTGTTACATAGAAGGAAAAGTTCAAGGAACATGAAACTAATAATTGTGATGGAGGAAGTGGTCTTAGGAAAATAAAGAACTTTTTAAACACATCCCTACTCAGTTTCTGGTTGAACAACTGTGCAATCCTGGGCAAATAATCTAGATTTTATCTGTAGGATATAATGTAAGATCCTGCAGAAATACCCACAGTGACTTTGACTGAACTGTGAGAACTATTTTTTCCTCATCTTGCTGAAATTTTCAGCTCTTGCAAAGCTAGGACATGTCACATAGACTACGTGGTACTGGAATAATAAACTGTACATTTATCAAATCAGGTATAAGAATCAAACCACTGAAACTATTTAGCAAGATTTATGAAAAGAAAAGAAGAGCAAAAAGAAAAGCGAGGCTTACGACAAGAAAAAGAAAACACAATAGGAATAGGAACTTTAGATAACGAAAACTCTTCTTATTTCTGAATCTGTTGTCCTTAGATAAAATGGAATTCCTTATAAAATTGCAATGTGGAATTAAATGGAATAATCTGTAGATCTGGAGAAAATATTTTTTTCAGTATTGGTTGTTACACTGCTGCCTATGTAGGCAGGGAACTATGAGTGTGTCAGGGAGGAGTGTGTAAACTGAACCTGGCCTGCTTGCTTCAGTGTGTTTATCAACATGATTTTGCTGTGTGTCTGGGGAAACAGCAAACTGACCTTGCTGGTCCCTGTGTTACAGGACTGGGATGTCTGTGATTCTAGTTAGGGACCCTGGTGAATTGCTCCAACTCTGTGGTCAGCCAGAGCAGCCTAAAGCCAACACAGATGCTGCCACTTCAAGGAGCCCTTGAAAATATTTAAGTGCATCCCATCACAATTCATGAGTCCTTTTCTGTGCCTCCCAGTGGGCTAGAAAGTCTGCAAACGAGGAGTGACAGAATGTTTCCTGGGCTTCCAGCAGACTCCTGCAGCCCCTTCCCTGGCTCTGTGTGAGACCCCACGTGTTTGGACACACAAGATGTCTCAGAGGCACTACTGCTACAGCTCAGATGTGGGCAGTGCATGGCTAGGGGCAGTTGATTCTCTCTGGTAAAGAAGCCTTAGTGCAGAGTGCTGGTAGGAGATGCTCTGGCTGCTGCATGGCTCTGCCACATCTCCCTGCAGTGACACCTGACAATTGCACATTGCCCCTGATCCATTCTTTCAGGGCCTGGGGTAGGGGGTCTGAGGGGCCGGTGCTGTGGTGGGGAGCTAAGCTGGAGGCAAACAAGCAAATGTCAAAGACACCTGGTAACCCTGCATGGTTCTTAAAGGTCTTGATGGCTGTTATCCCTCAGGAAGAATGGGACAGAAGGGGAAGGAGAAGCCACCTCAAGCCAGCAGGAAGGGGCCATGTAACAGCAACAAAGTGAGCCAGCTCTTCTGTGAAATCCTCATCTGAAAAACATCAATTGTAAATTTGCAATCTCATTTTTCCACATTTGCATGTGAATAAATCTGATGCTTAAATGCCCTGAAGAAAATGAATGAGGCATTTGTCTAAATGTGTGTTCATATTTGAAAATATCAACTAAAAATCTAGGAAGCCTTTGTACACCCACCTTTGCTATCCCTCTTTCAGCTGCTCTGAGGCCCTTTCATAAAGTACTCTTTTTTACTTACAAGAAAAGCAAGTATTGTTGCCATGTTTTTGCTCTGGTATTTTTGCTTTGCCTTAGAGAATAGCTGCTTTTTTGCTAGCCCTTCAGTTCAGTGTCTGATCCTACAGTTCTCTTCCTTTTTCATCTCTGATCTTAGATGAGCAAATACCTCAGAAATACATTTCACAATAATTGCAAAGCCAGTTTAAAAAAGCACAGCAGCATTAGTTCTGGTGCTGATGGTGAGTTATGAGAACTCCTGTATGCGAGGAAGAAAACAGACTAAGAAGAGGGTTTTCAGAAGCAGAAAAACAAGCGCTATGTTGGCCTGAACAGTTCAGAGGTGGAAGGATGTTCTGATTTTGCTCAAAGCAACACTAGCATTGATGTTTTGCATTTTGTTTTGTATTCTTCCCTTTTTTCTCTCTATATATATGTTGGATATATAAAAAAATTTAGAGCAACATGAATTTCTCTTTTTTTTTTTCTATTTTATTGTAGGGAATATTACTTATTGGTTCAAATGCAGTGATTGCTTTCCAGATGCAAGATGTTTTGCAGTTTGAGTAGGAGTAGCTTTCATAGGAACAGGACAGATGCCTGGCTAAATATTTCAGGCAGGTCTTTTAGAATGACATGGTAGTTGTGATATAGGTCACAATTACACGAGCACTGAAGTTGTTTGCACTCAGTCACTCAGTATTTGTGCAAGTAGGTTTCCTTGATTTTTTTTTTAGTGATGCACTATCACTGTTTAGAAGATTACTTACTTTTGTGGGAAATATTGTGCAAAGTGCTCTACATTAGTTTTGGCTGATATTTATTTAACAACAACAGATACTAGTGCAGGAACTCAGATCCAAATTCCTCTGAATTTCATGAATATTCCAGTCCTGTTTGTAATCTGTACATTTTTTATTTGTCTACCAAAGATATAGGACAATTTAAGATAGTTTCTTAAGCAATTACCACAGCCTTATTCTGAGGAAGTTGCCCCACAGGAAGTTTCTGCATGTATCATAGGGTGCCTGTATAGACCAGACTTGCAAATTGGTGTTAATGCAAGTGATAACTATGCAGTGGTACAGAAGATAATCTGGAATAGATCAGTCACCATCTCTCACTGTTTTTTAATTAGTTACCTTCATTTAGATACCTAATACAGAAAATTATTATCCTTCTGAACTGCCTTTTGCCATTACTATTTGGCAACTCTAATTTCAATATAAGATGTAAAACAGCTCTCTGAAAACTGTTAAAAAAACACAACAATCTTAGAAAATTAGATAAACCTAGTGAGGGTTAAACTTAACTTTTTTTCCTGTAAGTGTCATAAGCCCAACCTAGAATTCTTTAATAGATACAGTGCAGAGCAGAACTGAAAGTATTTTTAATTTCACTGCTTTGTATATTTACAGAGGGATTACAACAAACTTCTACACTTTATCTACATTTTAATAGGTCAGTGCGAACATATGAAGCCTATTAAGGTGGACTGACTTATTAAACTTACGTGAATTTTCCCAAAGCCCCCAGCAGTTGTGTGCAGCAGGGGCTGGGCAGACATGCATGATTGAGGTCATGCATCCAGCCAGTTTGTAAGATGATCCCTCTGTAGTGAGCCATCAGCCATCCTTAGCATAGGGGCGCACTCATACACGCATTCCTGTCAAGTCATCTTGTGAAAGGCTGCTTGCTTCCAGCTTGGCTTGAAAGTGCAACCTTAATAAAACTCACTGAAGCCTGAGAGAAAATAGCAGTTCTGCAGCAGATAGTGTAGGGGAAAGAGACTGGGATATGCATATGCAGCTGACTAAAGCAAGCTACATGCTGGACTGTAACAGAAAGGAAACAATAAATCTTAGCTACTATGCAATAAATATTCCCAATTTTAACTAAGGAAGCTATCCTCACAGTGAAATTAAAAAAAAAAAAGCAGTTTATCCAAGCTTGATTGTTAAAGTGTGCTGCTCCGCTCTTTTTTCCAAAGACTTTAAGGCAAATTAAGAACAAATTTAAAGAAAGAGGAAGAAAAAGTTTTTCTTAAAGCAGGAAAGGAAAGTAAAAATAACATGTCAGTTTTCTTTTCCTTTGCTTTCCTGGCAATGATTCTTGCTCTTGTAGGCTGTTCTAACCAGCGTCGGGGTTCAGAAGGCAGTGGGAGAAGATTTAACCGGGTTCAGCACGGGCAGTGCACCTATACTTTCATTCTGCCGGAACAGGACGGGAACTGTCGTGAAAGCACAACAGACCAGTACAACACAAATGCTCTTCAGAGAGATGCTCCTCACGTGGAACAGGATTTCTCTTCCCAGAAACTGCAACATCTGGAACATGTGATGGAAAATTACACTCAGTGGCTGCAAAAAGTAAGTGCTTCTTTTTTTGTTTCTCACTAAATGATTTTTTGGGGAATGTTTATGCTGTTCAAAGTTTTTGTTAGTTTCTATGAGAACAGAAGTAATAAGGATTGATACAGTTCTTGGCTGTGTAGGAAAGAAATATTTTAGCCGGAGTGCACCCTTGCTAGTGACATTGCTTTTGGGAGCTGAATTTTCTTCACTTCACTGAAAGATGTGACTTCTTAAGGCTTTTTTTTCAAGAAAGTATGGATGCGTGTGAGTCGGAGGACACAGAAATCCTCCAGAGACTCTACTGACAGAGCATACGAAGTTCTTATAAGCTCTACTTATAGTTCACAGATTCAGCTCAGATGTCATGCAGGATACCTGCTACTGTGACAGCAAAAGGGAGCATTTAAAAAAATCAGCATTTAAGGGCACTGGGTTAAGAATATCATTGTTCCTCCATAAACAGGTCCTGTAGTACTATTCTACCCCTCTGATTCCTAGAAAAAAAAATGGAAAATATATAGACATTCACACTTCTAAAACTTCACAGTAAACATTTTTTGCCATGTTGAATACACTGGTCTTGACAGCCTGCTTCAATTTGTGTTTATCTATGTGCATTCTTTCCTAGAAAGGGGAAAATGGGTTTCAAGGTGTTGCAGTAACTTAATAGAAGTAATTATTTTTATGAAGTTTGGGTCTGAAAGGCTTAAATATGAGCAGTTCTAGTTACCTTAGCATGATTACTTACATGTGTAAAATTACATGTCTTGCACAGATATTGTCCATACCTTTGTAAAGAAAATGGTTTGGAGTAGATGACCAGTTAAAATAAATAAACAGTCTGTATATATAGCTATTTGTGATATTCCCATTCACATGCTGCCATTTTGACCTGGCAAAACTTAGAAAATTGCACGACTGAGTGATGGAACTAGTCATGTAATCTGGTACGAGAAAACTTCTGTATGTACCCATTCAAGAGATGCAGTATTTAACTCCAACTGAGGTTCATACTAAGAATGAACATCAATAAAACTCTAACTCTACTAGGTGGGCTGAAATTTCATATTAGCACAGTTGCTGCTAACCTATCTCATTTACAAGTTTTCTTTCATCCACACAGTGCATATGACATAAATATGTTAAAAAGCTTATACTGGTCCCTCACCCACCTAACTCTACTAGAATTTTTAGAGTTTTTGATAAATTATTTGTTCTCTTGCATATCTGGCCATAGCAAGAGAGAAGAGATTCTGTATAGAAAACATAACCAAGCATTTAATTTTCAGACTACTTCTCTCATTTTTTAATGTCTTGATATGCCTTGGGGGAATATAGGGCTGGAAATAAGCGGATGTTTTATGTAGAGGAAAAGAAACTATTTTATTGTGCCTTGGCAGGCTGAGACAAGCACTAAAAAGAGGAAAGTTGTTTTCTGTTTTTATACACATATGATTTTACTTGAGGAAATTGCCTGCTGAATCATGCTTCTAAGACTTATTCTGTGTTTGTCCACTAGAGACTGAACTAAGATCACTGTTTCAACAGTGATCATGAGGAAATATGAGTCTCTGGAGTGTGGATGTCTGAGGGTTAGTCCTCTCACACTTTGGAGGGAAGTGATTAAACAGGTAGGAAGCCCAGTGAAAGGGATTTATATTAGGCCTGTTTTCTTCTGCAATGGTTGTAAAACCGGCTGAGGGCAGAACTATTCCCCTCCTCCTTTCCCTCCCAGCCCCCAGTGCCTTGCTCCCAGGGGTTAGCATAAAACTGGGATTATGCATGTATCTCCATGTGTCAGCTCTTGGAATGAAAGGACCTGTTTCTCTTGTGAAGGACCATGTCTCACTCTGAACAAATGAGGCTGATGCAGCTCCTTTATAGCATCTCTGAATACTGAATTTGCTTTGTTGCTGTTGCCACTACAAAGCATCTCAGCCATAACTCATTTCCTTTCAAAACCTGCATAATTCTCAAGTGTAATGAATATATAATGTAGGTATCTCACATCTCATTTTTATACTCTGCATTTATTTTTCCCCTAAACTTTCTACACTAGGCAGCATTTTACAATGCACCTGCTGTGAATAAACTAAAGAATAATTAACAGCTGCAGGTCTTTCACTGCAGGTCTTTCACTGGAAGAGAATACTTATACTCAGAAATAATGTTTAAGAATTTTAGAAATAGTCTGACATAGGCAAAGGAGTTATGCTTATTACTTCAGGTCATATATATAGCTTTCAATAAAAAATTACATAGGCAGTGCTTGGCAAAGTGAATTATTTTCTAAGCACAAATGCTCCCCGTGATATTTGAAAAATACTTACTGCAAAATTTTGTAAGAATCATGGCTTGCTTAAATTTTAAT
Organism: Lonchura striata; assembly: GCF_050655825.1. Lineage (NCBI taxonomy): Eukaryota > Metazoa > Chordata > Aves > Passeriformes > Estrildidae > Lonchura > Lonchura striata. Next base: position 138,856,585 of record NC_140704.1, on the reverse strand, counting down.
TTAAAATTGTTATTTAATATCCAAACTATCAGATTTTTAGAACCAAAACAAATATACTTTTCTGTAAAAAATGTAATTTTTTTTTCTTAATGCAAAATTGCTTCTTTGATGACCTACAAACTTGATTGTGGATAAAAATGCCCTTGCTTGGGAAGCCAATTATAGGCAATTAAGGCCCAGCCTTGTCCATTATAATTTGCATATCTATAATCAGTGTAAGTGGGGTTGGTTGACAAACCAGGGACATGGCAAAATGCTCTGCACAGAAACTTTGCAGAAGAAGATGACTTGGTAAACATTTTTAGAGATTTTCCTAGAACTGTTTATTTTAATACCGGATAGCTTTCCCCATTGTTTAAGCTTGGATTTCATTTCTGCAATATGTTTATACTGATAGTTCAAAACAAACAGTTCATCACATTTTCTTTCTTGCAGTTACTGACTGGCTCACGTGACACTCTTTGGTATTTAGTTGCAGTGTCTAAGTATTGCCAAAGAGGAGTTACATGAAATGTTATCATCATGTCTTGCTTAGGAAGTTGCTGTTGGCTTGCTGAGCTTACAGTATTGGTGGACTCAGTGTACATTCAGGATAGCTCTATAGATGAGTGTTCCATATAGTTTTCCTGACATCTAAATGGTGGTAATAATTGTTATAACAGTAATGAGTGAGTTTTACATGATCTACTGCTTCTTTTCTTCTCTCTCATTATATAAGCAGAGTACCATAAAACCTATAAAAGTATATAATTAGAAGCTAACACATACAAGTATTACAAGAAGGTAGATAGACCAAAAAAAAAAAAAAAGGGCAGCTTCCACTCACTTCCTCTCCCTTCAAAGTGCCCGTGCTGTTATTTATCAGCTACAATCATTAAAGAAAGAAATGATGAACGGTTTTTCTGGGATATCTGTAACCCTTTGATAGTCAAAAGTTCATTCTTAGAATAAATATACTAAATTATTTTTGTGGTCTTTCTTGACTTCCTTATTTTGCAACAGTAACAACACAAGTGCCCACCTAGGTTTTAAACAGGTAAGGGGTCTAGTTTTTGAGGAGGCCATCCATTATGTAGAAACAAATGGAATTTGGAAAGACCAGCGTCTGTCACTGTGTGCTGTGGCTCCACTGAAAGTCTGCCCCTTTGTGCTGTCTTTACTATCAGGGCTTATCTACTGTTTTCTGCAATAAAATATAATAGCTGATTTTTGCCTTGGATTTTATATAGTTTGCTGAAGATGGGAAAATCCCTTTCCTGTCACTCTTGCTGTGAAGCAGAGTGGAATTATGACACAGTAAGCTGAGTGAAAATGTGACAGAGCCTACCCTGAGCAGTACAGATCTAAAGAGCTGTATTCATGTCCTATAAGGCAAATTTATGTTAATATAAAGATGGAGATGGTCACTGTGTGGGTGTGAAAATTTTTTCATATTAAGAAACCAATTTTCAGGAGTTGAACTATCACAAGAAATGTTAAAAGTTCCATTTTATTTATAATTATGTTTCATTTCATATTATGTTGCAATATCACATGTGACCTAAAAGTTCACATAATATTTGGATGTTAAATGCAACCAGGAGATGCAGGATGAACTCCTGAAAACTCTCACAAACAAAAGATGGTCACTGGATTCTGGATTTACAATCTGCAATTCTGCATGTATGAGCATTACTAACAGAGCTGTGTGAAGAATAGCTTTCCAGTAAATCTTTTCTTTCTCAAGGTAGACCAGAGCTAAAAGAAAACAGTGAGAAATTTGCATCCAAAACTGGGCACTATTTGGCATCCAGCTCAAACCTGTATTTATTTTTTAGATACAGAGGCTGCTCATTAATCTGGGTGCTCCCTTCTGCTTTGAAGTCAATGAATTCTCATATCCAAAGGAGAGCCTCATCCTAGTGATATTTGAAATGCAGTTCCCAAAAATGTGAAGCAAAGGGTGGAATACAAAATAGTGGGATTTCTTAGTGTACTACTCAATAAGCAAGTATATATTTATAAAATCAAAATTTAAGGAGTAAAAATGTCTTAATGGAAATAAACTGGCTCCAAGAAAATCAATGTTTGAGTATAAATCCAAAATTGCTTATTTTCCCCGAAAAAAATCTATTGGCCAAAAACATGCCTGCTTTTCAAAGCTTTGTTAATCAAATTGCTCAAGTCGTTGGAATATTGTGATGCACCCACAAGAAAGAGGCCATACTTCAAATGTGGAAATGCCTGAAAGCTTTACATTATTGGAGAATAATTTATTTGGCAATTAAGGTTTGTTTTTTTTTAGAAGCAAAAGAATCAGGGAATTAGACTGAAGGACAGTTTCACATGTTGCCACATTTGGTAGCAAATTACTTAAAAAAATATTTCCCATGCTTGGAGGGAAGGCTTTATCATAATGTTCAGTAGGAACTGAATGTGTTTATTTACAGTGATGACAGCTGTAATTAGGAAATTTCTGGTAACAATAAAATATTACATCTATTAGTCATCAGAATTGTCCAACTGAGATGTCCAGTGGGAGATCTTATTTGGAGCACTGAGAGCTTTTCTAAATGAAACTAATATACAGTAAATATATACAGGGTGCTGAGAACTCATTGTTCCCATTCAACCAAGCAACCTACTCCACAGTGCTGTGTGCCCTGGGGGAAAAAATACAACACTGGGAGAAAAGTAATGAGATTGGGTATGTCAGGCCTGCATCATCCCAAATTTAGAAGTATAGAATCACAGGATCATTAAGGTTGAAAAAGTCTTCCAAGATCAAGTTCAACCTTTGAATCAAACATAACCGTGTTAACTAAATCATTGCACTAAGTGCTACATCCAGTCATTTCTTTTACAACTTCCTGGACAGTGACTCCACCAACTCCCTGGGCAGCCTTTACCCATGCTTAACCACCCTTTAAATGAAGAATTTTTTCCCTGACATCCAACCTGAACCTTCCCTGGCACAGCTTGAGGCCATTTCCTCTGGCCCTGCCCTGATGGGAGAAGAGGCCAACCTCCACCTCACTACAACCTCCTTTCACATAGTTGTAGAGAATGATAAGGTCCCCTTTAGCCTCCTTTTTTCCACACTAAACAACTTCAGTTCCTTCAGCTGCTCCTCATATAACTTGCTTTTAAACTGTTTTTTAAACTTCTCTTTAAACCGGCTTTATTGCCCTTCTCTGGATCTGCTCCAGACACTCACTGTCTTTCTTGAATTGAATGGCCTGAAACTGGACACAGCATTCAAGGTGTGGCTTCACTAGTGCCCTGTACAGTGCCCCTGATTCTGTTTGCCACACTATTTTTGATCCAGGCCAGGATGCCATTGGTGTTCTTGGCCTCCTGGGCATGCACTGTCTCACATTCAGCAGCTGTCAACCAGCACCCCCAGGTCCTTTGGCAGTGGGCAGCTTTCCAGCCACTGTTCCCACTGCAGGGGTTTGTTGTGACCCAAAGGCAGGACCCAGCACTTGGCCTTGTTTAATCTCATACAGCTGGCCTTAGTCCATAGATCCAGCCTGTCCAGATCCCTCTGCAGAAACTTCCTACAGTCCAGCAGATCAACACTCTCACTCAATGAAATCTGTGAACTTAGTGAGGATACCCTCAGTCCTCTCATCCAGTTCATTTAAAAAGTCATTAAATAGGGCTGACCCCAATACTGGACCTTGGGGAACGCAAGAGTGACTGGCCACCAGCTGAAAGTAGCACCATTCACTATCACACCCTGAGCCCAGTCTTAGAGCCAGTTTTTAACCCAGTAAAGACTGCACCTGTCCAAATCACTGGCTGGCAGCTTCTCCAGGAGAATGCCAGTTACCCAAATAGTTTTTTATTTGCTGTGGGGAATCTCATAGTGCTGTGTCAATAGACAGTAGCAAGGCCAGAGGAAGACTCAGCTGTCTAAACTGTTCAGTGGAAGTCCCTGTTTCTCTTCACTGACCCCAGGAAAATCCTGAGCAGCTCACTTCCTGATTTAAATGCCTCAGTTAAGTGTGATGGATTTAAGCTTTACTTCTGTCCATGCCTGTAGTATGGACTTCACTTGTGATTGCTAGGAAATTGTAAACTTTAAGTATTCTAGTTTCCCTTTTCTAATACAGACATAGCACTACTACTCAGTTTCACAAGGCTGTTGGGAGGCTTAATATGTTATTTTTTTTGTGTTGCTTTTGGAGTCTTTCTTGTGGAAAATATTTTGTGCCCTTAACAATGTATTTATTATAATATTGTTTTCAATATTTACAGAAAAGGTGAGATTATAAACCTTTTGGAAGGAAAGTAACTATAAAGTAACTATAAGGAAAGTAACAAAGGAAAGTAACTAAAGTAGTTCATAAAAAATAAGCATATAAATACAATGAATATACATCTTTTAAGCCAAGAATATCAAGGGTTGCAGTTGGCTAAATGGGTTATTTGTGTCCTGTTCACAGTCAGAATAGTCCTCATTCTTGCAGGGTTTTTAAAACCCATCCAGTAGCTGTTGCTCCAATCTGAGTCCATCTGCAAGACACTGAGTCTTGTGCAGATTCTCATGACCACTGAGGAATGCCTTGTTATTCAGTGCTAATGCTTATTTTTGTTAATTAACAAAATGAAATGTTAAATAATTTATGATTATTTTTTTTAATTTCCCAAAATTAACAAAAATTTTGGATTAACTTGTTTTTATCAAAACTGGGGTCATTTGCATGATCTATTGCAAGAAAAATCTGAAAGGTGAAGATACTTAACCATCTACTTGTATTTAACTCAATTTATGGTTTAGCTTAGTTCAGTCTTATTGTCTTTATTTACAACAAGGAAGAGCTAATAAATGAGGACCTTTTAGAACCAGTATCATGGTTTAAGTTTGCTGTGAATGCATCTTTAACACCAGCAGCTCAAGTGTCTTGAATAAACAGCCCTGGTGTAAAAGTCTTCCCAGTAGCATAAGAATTTCCTCTCTTGTTAAGAGGTTGAAGTTTGATCAGGAAAAGGAAATTGAAATAGTTTCATATTTCATAGAAAAACCTTTTTTTTATGAAACAAGCTGTACTTAAGACAAGGTTATTTTTTTGCAACCACATGTGCATATTTTAGACAGTGTTATGAAACACCAGGGTGGTGAATATTTACTTGGAAGGGTAACTTAGAAATGCCATAAATTGTTGCACATTTGCACTGCGTTCTCATTAATATTTCTGCACAAAGATCAAGAGTCACTTTTCATTGCCTTAGTTAGGAATCAGGTTAATCTAAGACAGTGTAAGTCACTACTCAGCTAGGGTAAGAATTCTAATCAGGGACTTGCACCAGTTTAATTAGCCCTGTTTAAAACTGGTGCAAATCAAACTAGCATAACTTTCTTGTCTAAATAAGACCTAACAGTGAGTTACACTCAGCACTGAACACGTATATGATGCAGATGGTCAAAGCAAGACAGGTACAGGGTCAGCTAGAAGGATGTTCAAGTTACACTGTATAAATTATTTGCTTTCAGATTTAAATAGAATAAACCCACAAAAAATTGTTTAAGATAATGCTGTAATTACTCAGAGGAAGTCATATAGAAAGTCTGTATTCAAGGCCATGGAGGTAACTGATTGAAAGAAATTTCTTATACTTCCTTTACTAGCTTCTAGAAGGAGAAATTAGAAAAGAAAAGAAAAGAAAACAATAAGAAAAGGGCAAGAGTAAGAGAATTATGATAGTTTCATGGTGGAATAGGTGTGTCTTTAGGAGAGGTACTTTAAAGGTTTGTTATATGATAGTATGTGAAGGATCATATGATCTGTGTTACTAATCCTTCCTTAAAGAAGAGAGAAATAGACTGAAAGTCCATGTAAAATTTTGCAGTTGAAAAATCTGTGTAGAATATCTATGAGTAAAAATTGGATGATAAAAAACTCTCTAAGAAGTCTGTAGAATTTCTTTCCCTTCAACAACTCAGTCTGGTGTGAGTGTCTGCACACTTAGGCATTTTGATCTTTGGAGTATTTGGTGTTCAAGATACTTAGAAATCTGTTTTTAAGTGTTGTTTGTTAAATCCATTCTCTTGTTTTATCCCAATGTGCCTGCTGTCAATCTGTTGTTCTCCTCTAACTGACCTGTTGGCTTAAAAAAAAAAAATTGGTAGCAAGATGAAATCTTGCTTGTTGTACATGCATTAATTCCGTGTGAACAATTCCCCAGCTGTATTGCTGAGAAAACATTTTACAAAAGCACGTTTCTTTTGTCCCTTCCAGAATGTATATGAAGCAGGAATTTTCATATATTCTGGAAAAAGTATGGACTTTTGTTCTCCCCATCCCAGACATGTTTCTGTCCTTAAATGTGCCTGTGTTGCAAGACAAACCTGTTTCTGCTCTGTACATTGATGACATCTGCTGCTTTAATAGAAAATCAGAGGTGTATAGCTATAATTCTTCATCTCTTCTTCTGGGGATTTGTATTTTTAAATTCTTGCCATTTGTCATGTTGTCTCTAGTTCTCTTGTTGCAAATAGAGGTACCAGGCATTCCTTCTGACATAGGAATGTATGGAAACAACAAAAAAATCACTTGATCCAGTTAGCCTAATTTTCTTCTGATTCTGTTCTGCCTGAGAAATTTAGTACTGGTGTTCTTTCTCCTCCTCTTGTACCAAGGAAGCTTGAGAGATTACAGTAGAGGTAGGATAAACTCTGGGCATTCTTCCCAGGATGAAATCAAAGCAAGACTAGAGAACTGCAGGAGAAAATTTGGAGTATGAGCAGACAACCTTAGAGGGTAATTTGTCTGGTTTTGACAGCATGGCTTCTTTCACACTAGAACACAGATGATCAAATTGGTGCTAATCAGTTTTGAATCTAAAAATGATTTCTGCTGCAGGCTGATGTGCCATTTATAGACTGGACCCTTCCTTCTTTCACATCTGAACTTCCCTTAAACGCTTTCTGTATGCAAGAGATTTTTCTTAAAAGAGCCTATTTAAGTTACAAAATTTAAGTCTTAGGGATAACACTATTATTAGGTCAGAGCAGGTCAGACTTTTAGCTTCCTGATCTGTGATCCACCAACCTAAAGCTGCAGAAGGAACTTGCAAAGTTTCAAAGAGTAAAGCTGTCAGCCTATGTTTATAAAAGTGTATTTTTCTTTTGGAATATATTGCCTGCAAATATGGTTTTGCACAGTGCAGAATTAGGAAAAAATGACTTAGTTGTTGAATGAAATTTTTTGGTTTTACAGTGCTGATTTTCACTTTCATATATTCAGCTTTGAGCAGCTTTAGCAATATTTATTTTCTGGGAATTTTAGTTCTCATGTAGAAGTATTTTGAAAGAAAGAAAACGGTATTAAATAAATCTTTTCTTTAAAACTCTGCCATCAGTTCAGTGTGTGGGTAACAATGAGGGTGAATAATAGGGTCACTTACATGTCTTTCTCTTCTCACTTATGAGTCATGTATTTGTGTCTCAAAAAGGCAAGGAAGGATCTTCAAATAATTATATCACTATCAGACTACTACTCCTAAAAATATATATTTTTTAAAATTTAAAATCCTGTGTAGAAATTACTTAATATTTCTGAGATCTCAGAGAAATGCTTAATACAAAATCTGTTTCCTTTAGTTCTCTTGCAGCACCAAAGAACTCAAAGAAGACTCCTGCAGCCTTTCAAAAATTGGGCATTCATATGCAGATAAAAGTAACTGAAATGAGGATTAAGAATCACTGGCTCTATCATTTAAGTATTAAGTATATTTATGTGTGTCATAGTTACCCTTCCCAGTCTTAATTCATCAGAAAATTCCAGTAGCCTTATAGGCCACATCAGCAGATCAACACAGTAATGGGAAGCCCCCAAACCACAATGCCTTTGGTGCTTTGCCTGGAATTTTGAGGATCTGCTTAGAAAGAAAATTGCTCAAAGTGATGACCTAATCTCTTTCTGAATGAACTATTCCCCTTTGTTCCTTGGCTAAAACTTCATACTTCACTCTGTGTGTGATTTACCACAGTAGAGATAAATGGTCAAGGGCCACCTATCTTTCCTGCGTCACTTCTGTCAATGGGAAAGGCCATCAATGCTCTGCTAGAAGGTTTTTCTGTGTTACTATTTTTGTGTTGAGGAGATATGGACTGCAAAATTCTTTATCACTTTAGCCTGTGAAATACAGAGGCGATGATTAAGGTTGTTTCTCTTCACATTTTTCTTGAATGATCCAGTTTGATCTCTTGGCTTTTCTAAGAATTCTGGCTGATGCAATAAATGTTCTTTTGTATATTCCTCTACCATCATTGACCTCTTAATGGTATGATATACCATAGTTTAACCATTAGAGCCTCTGCTTTCATGTCAGTAGTTAAAAGAACTATTTGTACCTGTTACAATACCAAAGTTTTATGCAGGGAAGCATAAGCAAGACAACTGTATTTGCAGAAACACACAAGAGAAGAGGAGTTTGCTGTGTACCACGAGACTATTGTTAAAGGTAAATGATGATTACAGCAAAATTAATTCAATAATAATTTGGAAAAAAAATGTCTTGATCTTCTTGATGACCCAATTTCTAACTGTGGACCATTAGTCTAGGGAGGGTCAGCTCAGGGAAAGTGTAAGGGACCCAGAGAGAGAAATGGGAGAGGCTAAATATGAGGTGGGAGATGAGGGTGGTGCTTTAGAGCAAGAAGTCTGTTGATTTGAGGCTGATAGAGGATTTGATTAAAAATTACGAGGAAGGGTAAATGATAAAATCCACAAATTTGTGACTGTCAAGGTACCAGCATATCACTAAAGTACACACAATCAGCTACCTTGTTCTGATGTGACAGAAAAGACTGAGAAATTACTTTGGTATACAGCACTGTGTTCAGTAAAATGTCCTGAAAAAATGCAGATGTAAACTGTTTACAGGTATGTGGCTCTAGATATGTCATAATACTGTGTATTTCAGCAGTAGTACAGCTTACTGAAGAAAAACTCATCACAGTCAAAATAAAATCTTTTTTTTAAATGAGAAAATTATTTTTCTAAACTTAAGAATATAGGAGTGAGTAAGAGAAGATGCTCAGCAGCATGTTTTACTGAGGAAACCAGAAATTCTCCAAATTTTGCTGGTTATCAAGGTATATCTAAAATGCATCCTATTCTGAAATGCTGAATGGAGTTCAAATGCCATGTGGGGAATTACAGGTTGTAACTAATGTGTCACTTTGTCACCAGGAATGCCTTTGCAGCTATCAATGATAACCTCAGAAATAGTCTTTATGTTTGCTGCTTATACCATTAAGTGAAGAAACAATGTAGTATCAAGCGAGCACCTTGGACAGTTTATGGTGATGAGCTAGAGGTCAGGAATACTGGAAAGACATTTGCCCAAATTTGCCAGATTTAAATTTTGCAAGATCTAAGAACTGGACCTCAAATGAGCTAAGGGTCCTCAAATGTGGATTATGAATGAGGTATATGAATATTTATGAGGCAAGCTTTAACCTGGTTAAATGAATTGTTTTAACTTCATCATTGGAGTGTTAGCACATTGACAGAAAAGTTAAAAAAAAGGAGAATTCCTTGCACAGATTATCTAAAGAAACATTTGTCATTAAATACCCTTTTTTTTCCAGTGCATGATAACCATTATGGCACATGCTGTACAAGCCACTATACAGAACAGGAATAAATTTAGTATTTAATTGTTTATTCAATGTATTCATATATTGACTTTTAAGGTGTAATTGATGTACCAACAGTAAAAATAGTTATAAAATTAAACACAGACTGAAATAAAAGAACTGCCAAGAATTAAGTTTCTAAAGCTAGGATTAGTGATTGAATTTCTTTAGTGCTAAACCTGTATGTTATATTCTACCTTAATAGCTCCTATGAAAAAACCTGCCTTATGAACCCTAGTAATAAGAGGGAAAAAATGAAAAAGAAAAAAAGTTTATTTGAGCCAGGTTTTAGTATTCCGACACATCTTGGAAACATCTAGTAATTTGGCCACTCACTCCTTGGGGTATTTCCTGGAAGCAGAATTGAGCAAGACTGAAAATATTTTTGTTGCACTGTTATGGACATGAAGAGAAGACATTAATTCTTGATCCATAAAATATGTACCAAGCATGACATCTTTTTTCATGTGAATTTTTGAAGACTACTTCACCATTTTTATTCTTTATTTTCCTACCAAAATCATACAGAGCTCCTGAAATCATGATCAAAACTCTGGTTGTTCATCACTAAAATTTGTCCTGTTTGGTTTTGTCTTTATTTTTTCTCTGGGCTATAACTCATCATGATGGGACACTGAAAATGTTTTTTAGGGAATATGTCCCATTTTCATTATTGTTAAGTTTCAAGATGACAGCTCAATATTAGTTTTACCAGTATGGTTTCGACTGCTGTCATGCTTTCACTTCCATAGTAATATCATTCAGAAAAGCTGAAGCAAGACTATTTTTAGAATACTACTCATAATGCAAGACAAGCTTTATATTTAAGACATCCTAAGTAAGAGTTACTCAGTGTTTTTTCTATCATAATGGATATTAAGTTTGGTTTTTTTTCTCTTAGGCTTAGCCTGGCATTGCTATGATATTTTCCAGGTGTTGTTATCATGAGATCTTACCAAAAAGCCAATTAGAAAAACTAGCAATTTTCTGTGGGAACATAAAATCAAAGGAGGTTTTCAACACAGTCCACAAACCCAAATTATTATCATTAAAGAGACTCAAGAGGATTAGAAACTGAAAAAAGGGTCTTGACTCTCACTTGGAATGTGATGTTAATGTATTCATATGGAGCTTGGCCTGATGCTGCTCACAGTGAGTCAGCAGGAAAAAGCTCAATTTCCCTTCTGAAAAGGGGTTTTCCCAACCTCAGGCCCACCCAGCTTTAGCTGACTCCTTCCTTTCTCCTTCTCCTGTCACTTTCAGAAGTGGCAGAAGTTCCAGGGTTTCTGCCCTAACATAAGGGGATTTCTCTCTAGTAAGAGACAGACAGACCCCAGCACTATCAAGGCAAATCTACTTGGCAGAACAGGAAATTCCCAGATGGTCAGGAGGAATTTTAAAGGGTTGGAGTGGTATGTTGCAAAACACTAGCCTGGCACCCACGGAGACTGAAGTCTGTTATTTATAGAAAATCAGAGGCAAAAAAATGGATTATGTGCTTCCTCACAATATGCTCTACAATCATTGCATTGTGTCAACATGAATTTGTGGGGTACCACATTAAGATATGAAATTATAGCATGGTCTCTATCCCCAAGCAGTTCTTTCCTCCACATGCCTAGAAAGATACCAACAAAATTTGTGAGCAGTGAAAGTTTTATAATAATGAAAAAACCAACCAAACACCTTTAGAAAGCTCTGGTACAACAACATAAATCAGAAATAATCTAGTCACTCACATCAGTGGAACAATCCACTGAATATCCATCTGCAGTAGCTAAAAGAAGAGAATTCAAGTCCAGCCTATGAGAAGCAGTCAAGCTGAGATATTTTTGTTCACTTCAGGATAGGATTCAGTGTCCAACTTTTATATGCATACAGCCTACTCCAAGCACTCTCCAGGCCTGAAAGGGGGATCATGAGGTACATCTCATAAGAATAATTTTATAGAGATATTTTCAGTATTTCCTTTTTATTTCATGTCAAAAAGAACGTAAAAGCAACTTCGCATACATTTTTTCACTATTTTTCTTTTCAGTCCTTTAAAACACCAAAGAGGAACTTAGATAATTGTTGAAACAGAAGTACTCAAAATAAGCAGGCAGATTATCTTAATTTAAACCTAGTCTTGAATTCTATCTGGCATCTAATGGACATTTGAATCATTTTTTGTGTTTCTTTTGCTGAAGCCAATCAGGAAATGGTTTAGGGTGGGGTTTTTTTCAATATACCTTAAAATAGAAAACTCCCCAAACTCTTAAAATAGAGACTCCAATCTGAGGTCTTGAGAACTCAGGTAACAACAGCCTCATGTCACAGAGCAACTGTAAACCAAAATGCTGTGGTTTCCAGCCAAGAATTCCAGGATAGAATTCTTAGTTAAGTAATGTAATTCTTCTATTTTTTTATCTATTTGTTTATATACCAATCTTCATTTTCTTTTAAAAATATGAATTTTTTCAAGAACTGAAAGAAGTGTCACTGTAAAACACTTTCCTACTGATAAAATCAGCAGATTGATTTTTTTTTTTTCCTTTCATATGAGCTAAATTAGCCAGCTAAAAGTTATTTTTCTTAATTAAACCGAAACCAAGGGCATTGGAAGAAAAGTTACAAATAGTTGTCTTTGAACTCAGATGCCTCTAGTTCAGTGGGGACAGTTTGCATGATCTTTTCTACATCAACAACATTCCACATGCATATTCTTTCTATCTTCAAGAAAAAAAAAAAGGAACAGCAGAAGCAACTGTTTCCATATAAACAGGAGGACACCAAAACAGTGCATCCCTTTTCTTGCTAGAAAATACATCTATGTACTGTGGCTGTACACAAATATTACATTTAGGCTTATCCTTCATAAACCAAGATAATACCGGAATCTGATTCTACTCTCACCCAAGTTAGCCCTAAGGCAATCACTTTGTAGAAGTCTGCTGGTTATATCAATTGAACACATGATAATATTCCAGTGTTTTGTTTAGTGATATACTGGAAATGCATATCTGGATTTTAAAATCATAGAATTGTTGGAAAGAACCTTAAACACCATCTATTTCCAGCCCCACAGCCACAGTCACGTACATCTTCCACTAGACCAGTTTGCACAAACCCCCACCCAACCTGGCCTTCCAGGGATGGGGCAGCCACAATTTCTCTGGGCAGAGATGCCCTGAAAACCAGGGGCGCTTTTGTTCCTGAACTTGCTGGAGCCTGTGTATATTGTTTGGTAAGGTTTTATGTCATCTCTCTGGTTTCTTATGACAAAGATGTCTTTTAATTTCATATATCAGTCAGCAAGCCTACATACACTTTAGTTTTGTGCTTCCACACTGCAGCACACTGAGAAAAAAATTCTTACTGTGAAGGTCACCAGATAAAATTTACAAAAAATCATACAGGCTACTTGAGTGCCCCTCCCCATAAAAGACCTCTCTGCTTGAATTTTTACCCTGCTAATATTTTTCAGCTTATATCTTTGATAACAACTCAAGGAAATTAAACTTTGTCATTCTTTTGTGTAGTGCTTTTTGAAAATTTGTTTATCAAAGTTGTAATTTTCAAGCAAAATTTGACCGTTATTGCCATTGCTTGGGATTACTTTGTCCCCGGAATAAAACAGTTTTCCCAGAAATTATTCTATAGTATTACTACATGGAAGCAAGTCATGCAATTTTTGAGTATTTCTTTTAATTACAGAATGTACATAAAAATCACTTGTCCTTCACAATTTATGACAGCTGAATAATATGCATTAAATGCAACATAGTGGAGCAGGAACACCTCTTTTTTTAGCACAGATGAAGTTTCATTGCAGTAAATGTTCACAGGATTTTAAGCTTTAAACAAAGTTTACAAAATTAATTACAAACTTGAGAAGAAAATACTGTAGTGATTATATTTCAGATTACTGGAAATGGTTTACTTACATTTTCTGATATAAATAAAGATTCTAGCTATAGAAACACCAGATGGAGTGATGTTGAAGGCAGAACTCAAGCAATTTCAGTGCCATCAAGACTGCATATCTAGCTGCTGGTTAAATTTCTGGCCCTATGAAAGAAGCAGTGTTACTGCTGTAAGTTCCATGCATATACCTGTTATAGCTCTCTCAATACTGACAGAGGTTCTGTGCTTGCTTTACAGTCTTGCATTCCTTTTTTAAAGAATGGCAACAATTGATCAGACTTCTACAACTTTTTGTGTTCAGGATCCCAAGACATTTTAGAAATGTCAGTGAATAAAGCTTCATAACACCCAGAAAGTTTAGAGATGGCAGAAATTTTCTTATTATTACCCATTGGAAAACCCAAGGCACACAACTTACAAGCTGATGTACCTTTAGGCATTTTGGAAACCTAAGTACAGCCAACAATGAATCAAGACCTGAGGTAGCTCCAGTTTTTATATCATAGCTATCAAAATACTCCATACTAATAATACAGATGGTAAATAACCAACTTCTCTCAGGTTACTCCTTACACTGCTGTCCAAAAAATTTGGGTTTTGTGGGCTAATTTCATAGCTGGTGTAAATTTACGCTGCTCAACTGAGGTTAGTGGAATGGTTTTGATTTAAATCAGGTAGGCTTCTGGATGCTCATATTTACACTAAAACCTCATTTTTAATGCACCTTGATGCCTCCTTGATGAATTTTACTACTTTATTGGAATGAAAATTAAACTGGTCAGACCTCCTGCACACATCCATGCTATCTCCTTTTTTCACTCAACCTCTAATATGGCTGTTTTTTGTATTTCTGAAGAGACAAGCCCTGGTCACACAACCTGATGTGCAAAGGAGAAGTGCTGTGGTCCAGCAATGAATCCTCAGCAACACCCATGCATGGAAACACCAAAACATTTCATATCTATTTCTGTTTGTCAAGTGACACATACAGAAAGACAAGGCTGAACAGAGAGGTTTGGCTGGAACTAAGGAAGGAGGGATTCTGACCTATGGAAGAAGGGCCAGGCCACTCAGGTGTGCTACAATGATGTAATGAGGTTCTCTATGGAGAAAATTAGAAGGGCCAAAGCACAGCTAGAAGTTAATCTGGCTAATGCTGTAAAAGACAATAAAAATATTATTATCACTTTAGTAGTTAGAGCAGTTGGTTTTGGGAAGTGGTTGAGTCACCATCCCTGAAGGTCTTTAAAACTGTAGATGTGGTGCTTAGGGACATGGTTTATTGGTGGACTTCACAGTGCTGGGTTAATCATTGGACTTGATGGTCTTAAAGTTTTTTTCCAACCTAAATGATTTTATGGTTCTATTACTATGAATAAGAGAGATGACTTTGTTGCAAAATGTCTACACAGTATGAACATTTTTAAAAGGGTTAGTCTCTGCACAAAGTTTTGGATCAAATTTTTCAACACTCTTCTACTGTTTTATGATATGTATTTTTTTATCACAGGCAAAGTAGCATTCATTGCAAAACAAATAACTATGGAAATATGGATATTTAATTGATTTTTTAAATGAATGACTCCATGTTGACACTTATTTGCCTAAGCCCACACGGTGTGACTTTTCAGACACACCAACCAAAGCAGTGTGTTTTATATGTTGCTATTATGTGCATATTTCCAAATTTACTATTTTGTGTGCTATTTAACCTGATTCTTTATATATGTTCACATGTCTTCTACTGAAGGTCTTAGAAAAGTTGTTTTCGTATAAATATTTAGAATAGCATACTTTGGTTTGACTTACAGGTTTTCAAATATCCTCTAGGTTAGAAGTTTCAGCCTGTTAGGGCAAGCCAGTGTCATCTCTCTTGCATAGCATGTTAGGGACCAATTTATTAAAATACATAAAATAGCATAAGAACAAGCAGATTTGGTAAAAATGTAAGGAATGTCAGCAGTGAAGACATTATTGAACTGCTGAGTAGAAAACATATCAAATTTTTGGTAGGAAGAAGGAATGATTCAAGAAGAAAGAAAATTTCAAGGAACAATGTTATTATGTCTGAAAAATTGTAGACTACATTTTAACTAAAAAAAATTAACAGGTCTACTAGCAATACGTCAAATATTTCTTGCAACAGTAAAATAATCTTTTCTGTGGACTTGAAGGATTATCTTTATTTATATAGCCTTCTTTATTCTATCAGGCCTATGCAATATTAATATTAGTTTGATTTTTATTATTTTCACTCTTTCTCGTTCTGCTTACTGGAATATTCACTGCTCTTGTTCTGTTTCTGTTTACCGTAGATTTGTACATCATTGCTGAGATCAACAAAATGTAACTAGAAGCAGAATGGGCATTGTTTTCTTTTGCATATGAACACATAATTTTAAACATATGGTTCAAAGCATATTTTCAAATTAAATTGTCACTAACTTAAATGAATGCTTGTTTTTAATTTGTTTTCTACTTTTATGTTTTGCATTTGTTGCCCAAGAGATTCCTAGCCAGCTGCAAGACCCCTTTTTTGGGCAACACCCTAAAGGATGTAAAAAAGGCAGCTAGATTTGAGGGCCTCCAAATATAATTAGGTTCCTTGATACAAAGAGCTATGCTGAGAAGTGCACCTGGGAGAGATAAATACACTTCGAATTAGTGATTCTACTAGCAAAGGAGATTTTTAGAGTTACTAAAATTCAGCTTTCATCTGGAGGTAGTCTAACTTTTGAGGATGTAATTTTTTCTTTCGGATACTCACCATACTTGGGAAAGGCAGAAAAATTTACATTTACTCTTATTTCAACACATGCTCCAAAGAAAGTTTGGCATCATTAACTAATTAACATAAATTGAGCACATTGTCTTGAGGAATATGATGCAAAAAGGGTTTTGTCCCATATAGGAATTCACATGTTCTGTAAATGAACAATATTGAATGAAACTGAAAGCATCTGCAATTTTGACAGAATTAAAAAATATATTTTGGAAGAATAATTTTACCACATTTTGTTTATTATTTATTGTCACAGAATCTCCTTATAGCGACTTCAGAAAGAACATTAGCTAACTGCATTACAAATGTGAAAAGAAATCTCTCTTCAACAAGGCTGGCTTGGTTGAAAGTGGGTATGATGTTAAAGTAATTACAAATAATATGTCAGAGTGTACTGTTCAACTATCCTGTTAGAAAATGTATCTTTATTTTTACCTAGTGATAGTGAAAAATGAGACATAACAATAATTCTGGTGAAAGCAGTAACAATCTACATGTATTCACCTTAGTAATACTAACCTCTTTTGCTTTGAAGGCAAAGTATAGCTCTTAGTAACAAAACTTTAACAGGAGTTTCTTTTGTCATTAAAAATTATTCTCGATCTATCAGATTTGGTGGAAATAATAGAGTGATTTAAATCTTGAATTTTGTAATTTACATATCAAAAGGTTATATAGCAGCAAGAAATGAACACACACTGACCCTAAATGCTTCTGCTTAATATCCTGCAAATTGGTAGTTGAAGAGGAAACTTTTTAAAGATAGGAAGGGAAGTAATTTTACATTGAAAAATTTTGTCTTGATTTTTTTTGCCTACTATTTTCAAAGTAAAATATGCTGGTTGCTTTTAGTTTGTTGTCAATTTAGGACTCTGTACTTTCAATCATCACCAGTAGCACTTTTTGCACTTGTTTACATAGAATGAGAGAAAGATTGTACAGTCCTCTCTCTAATTTTTTAAATTTTTTTAAACTTCAACTAATAAATATGATATTTGATGATGGGACCTTCAATTTCTAGATGCTAAGTAGCCATCTGCCTCCACAATCTTAATACAAAATATTTATGAAAAACTGCAAAAAATGCATTTATTTTTTGAGCCATACATGGATTACCTTTGATTTTCAACATTTACATCACCACCTAATTATCTTGTTTCTTTCTTTCTTGTACTCTTTTTATTTATAAATTGATATTCTATGATCTATGTATTTAAGTGTCTCAGTTATGGCATAGTTTTATTTCCTCATTAATATGTTTTTCCTTTGGTCATTCATTGTAGGTAATTTTTCTGCTATTGCTCAATAATTCAGGTAGTTTCAGGAATGTTCCAAGATTTTAAAATCATGTTTCAGTTTTATCAGGATCTATTATTCACAGTTATCTGTGAAAGGAAATGCAATCCTGGCTCAGAAACAGACAGTCTGATGAGCTGGCTTTGTGCTGCAGATCTTGGATTCCCTGAGACCCCAGGGTGTGGAGGAGCTGGAGTGCCTAGGAATCAAAGCTGACCCAGAAACCTTGGCATCTGGATGTTATGGCTCCCATGAGCTTTGAAACTCCTGGCTTTTTGGCTCTCCAGGATGAAATTCAGCCAAGAGCTTTCTAACCTTGGAGAACCTGGAATCTGTCAATCCCAGAACATTCTGTTTCACAGGTCCCTGCAAATCTGTTCAGTGGATCTTTGCAGAGCTGGGAGCCTGGAAATCGCTTTGTGTTGGGCCACACAGGAGCCTGGTAGTGAAAGTGACAAATCCTGCCTAAAAAGCAGATTTCCACTGCAATTTTTGTATTTGAACTCCTTTCATGAAATATTCTTACAACAATAATTTGGAATTCTTTAAAGGGGAAACAGTTTTGGAACAGTGTTAAACATATTAGATTGAAGAGCCTCTGTTTCTTAATGTTTTTCTCTTGGAAACACTAGTAGGTGGAAAAAGTGCATCTGAGGTATCTCAATAGCTCCAGAACTGATTTCAAGTCTTGCTCCATATTTGCCATAGATAGGAAGATGTGTCCTACGTTATTTATGACCTCAAGGTTATTTCACATAAGGGTATATGCATTTCCCATAAGGGTGTTCATAGTATGTGTTTATGTTGGAATTCCATGATGATCATAATTCTACTTGCCTTAAAACCATCTGAAGTTTGGCAATGAATTTCAGTAAAAACAAATTAGATGTTCATTCAGAAATAAACAGACTCTTTTGGTATGTTGAATTTGTGTCTTTTCATAACGTCTGTGAGGCTTGTTGCTTTTAAAAATTGGAATGGGGTTTGTGTAATTTATGGACGGAAACTGAAACAAAAAAGAATTCCACAGAAAGTGAGAAGGTTGTTTGGGTTCCAGTAATGTGGATACTTACTGGTTTTAGTTAATTATCTTTTTTCTAAAAGACATATATTTCCCAAAGGAAATGCATCTTTCCCTTCTGGCTAAAGATGCAGAATATTACAGTTCCCTAGTACTTTGGATTACCAGAACTTTGTGTGAGTCAAAGTCAATTTTAGTTACAAGATCAGAATTCAAGATCACTTTGGATGAACCTCCAAACATTCAGATGCTTATTTTATCTTAATATTTCAATGCCTATGGGTTAAGAAATGTATCAACTTCTTTATAATAGAAAACCTGGGATAAGAATTCCATAGGAAAATCTGTTTTAATATTTCCAGTACTTTTTGCTAAGGAGACACAAAGTTTGTGAAACAATCTTTATCTTAGACTTTGGTTTTGTTTTATCAGGCTCTGAATTTTCTGAAATATCCAGTGCATGATCTAATATGAGAGGGCAAAAAAAGGCTGTATATTGTCCTGCTTGGTCCAGTTTGTTTGGACTCTTGGGTTTTCTGACCAGCAGTGGTTGTTTGACTAAAACCACATATCTTTACTTTGTATGGCTGTCCTAGCACACAGAGGTCACCCAGAAAGTTTTTGCACTGCCATCCAGTATCTAGGAAGAACTTACTCATCATCTCATTCTTCTGTTTGCTCTCCCAGTCCTGAACTGGGATAAAAGCTACAGCCTTGGTCCCTCAAAGCATCTTCTGTGAAGTAGGAAAAGCTCTTGGAGAGGAAGTCGGTGTTACCAGACAGGACTGTTCTTCAAAAGCATCAACTGCTGCAGTTGGCCTGGGCTCTGCTTTGTTTGACCATGTCAGTTAACCCTTGCCTTGTTAACTGAACTAACGCTTTTGGACAGGACCGTGCAGTGGAAAACAGCCTTTGAAACAAAGTATTTATTTTCAGGCATATGCTCTGGTTTAGGAATGGTATTCTCCAATTTTGTACTCCCACTAAAACTGCTTGCATCCCCTGTGGCAGGATGGAGGGGGGAATTGGAAGCAGGAAAGGCAAAGATCACAGGTTGAGATAAGAAAAATTTACTGTTAACACCAATGAGATAAGAATCTGAACAGTAACAGCAACAATACCAATGACAGAGGGTACAGGAAAAGGAATGATTCACATAGAGCCCCACTCTCACCCATCCTCCCCTCCCTAACAGCGGGTAATATCCAATGGCTCCCTCCAGACTGGAACCTTTCTTCCCTGGAAAAGACTCCCTTCTCATTCCTTTGGCAATGACTTGAGGTGGTATACTTGCTCAATGACTTGAGTAACCTCCAGGTCCCAGACGTGTTCCTTCCAAGGTACTGCAAAATTTAAGCCTGTCTCAGCTGGAACCAGGACAATGTCATTAAAATTCAGCAAGCAGAGAAGCAGTTAAAAATGGTGTGAGTCACAGAAACCTATTCAAAGACACTACCTGATGCTTTAATACAAAGGTAGAAGAATACCTTAAGTTTATTGCAAATTTTTTTAGCTGGCCAAACAAACAATACAGTCCATGTTTTGTATACCAAGGATAGAGGTATATTTACTGCCTAATATATATCTCCAGGACTGAAAGTCAGTGGATGCAATTACTAAGATGAATATGAGAGGTAAACATAAAAATGATATTTTTTTCAAAAGAGAGGGTATTATAGATAGTCAAATGAAGTGTCTCAGAAAGAGCAGAAACTATTACATTTATTACATTTTTTTCCTTAGTCAAGATTCTGTTTATCAATGTTAAAACTTAATGCTAAAAATATGCTTGCGACACATTGTGGTTATCTCTTAAACAAAAGTGTCTGTGGAAGTTAGTTATTAGCTTTAAAGTCACTTGTGATTATAGGACACCTTAAACTACAGATTAACATATAGGGCTTGTTACATGAAGCCAGCAACTATGCCTTCAGTGGTTGTAGTGGATTCAGAATTACATACAAGACTAAAAGGAAGGACCAGTGGTGGTATGAGGGTCCTTCTCCTTTAAAACTAATTCTTAATGTTCTGACTGTGTTTCTCTTTAATTGGGAACTACATTCTTCTAATTAATAAAAAAATACTCCTTAACAGAGATAACATATTTCGGGATTTACTGATCAAAGACATCTACTATTTAGCCATATTTCTATTGATTTAAAAAGATCTATTCAAGAACTTTGCTCAGTCTGACACTATGCTGATAAGGTGAGAGGTAGAAGATGGGGGACCAGATGCTCTCCTGCTGAGAAGGTACTCATAGTACCTTACAGTGCTGTATTCATTAAGCTAATTTCTACAGATCAGAAAGGTGTTAACAAGGTTTTGGTATATGTATAGGATATATAAAGCCTAATCACAGCTTTTTAAGAATGCTTCTGTATGTCTTCGTGAAAATATGTTTGGTCTCCTAATACAGAGAATATAAAAGTGTAACTTTTCAACTCCTGATTCAGACTATGTAAAAACCCCAAAGGAGTGAAACTCTGTATTGTACTATTTCCTGATAAACAATGAGTAAAATGTCTCAAGAGCTAGAACACAGGCTCAGACTCTGAGTTTAAACATTATTGACAAGGTTATGTCTTTATTCCTTCACTACATAGGATGCAGATGCCTAAGTGTCTTAGATGTGAATCTAAATTAACAGCATGCTTCAGGTGAAGCTTCCCAATTAACTGAGAAGTTAGAGAAGAAAGAAACAAATAATGAGTGGAGAAAACAAAAGGAAATGATAGGCAGCATCAGGTAAAGACTTGAAAAAATTATTAATGTTACCACTTTTAAAATATTTTTTGAAAGCTATGTTCATTTGTTCTCCCTTATAAGTGTTATTTTATTCAATTCAGATCTCACTTCTGTCTGCTTTATGGAACATATAATGAGCAAAAGTTATGCAAGCAAAATAACAATTCAAATATTCCTAAAAGTTTACTTTGTGCTGAATGCCTGCATTAATAGACATCAAACAATTCAGTCATCATTAAATGGATTTTAGAAAAGTTTACAATTTCAGAGGACCTGGATAGGAATTTTTCAAATTATTGACACAGTTTGTAGTCTGCTTTCTGTCAATTGAAATAAACAGGTAGAAAATGTGTTTCTCTGCAGCTATTTTCTGTATTATGTTAAAGATTAAAGGGTGATCATTAATTTGAGGTGATTCCTTTATAAACTTTAGTCAGTAAGCCACTGAAGTGAGACATTTAAATCTGATCTTTTATTCTGATTATATTTGTAAAAAAGAATTCTCTAAGAAGTTTAATTTTTATATCATGCTGATACAAATGGGAATTAAGATTATTTGATATAGATGACACATAAGCAACTAAGTCAAATAAGGAAATGGGTAACCATGAACAGATATGGTTGCCACAGAGAATAAATGTAGGAAATTGGGTAAAGCTGTTTGTAGGGTTGTATATAAATAAACAGCAATAACAAACATCTATTTTTCAGAATGACTTAGATAAAAATACTTCTTTTTGTATCAGTGGGAAATATTGTATTACAAAGAAATAGATACCAGCTGAATCTCTCAGAAGCTAATAGAAGTCCATGTTTTTAATAAATGGACTATTTTTAAACATAAAACAACACATTATTATAAAAAGCTTAATCTTTTAAAATTTATTTTGTATCACTCTTGATGGACTTGAACACAGAAATCACATGTTGAATGATATAGGGGAAGAATAGGTCACAGATTGGCTGATATTAATTTGCAGGGCACTAGTCATGACCTGTCACTTAAGGAGTCACATTTTCCATTATAACCCTCCCTTGATGTTTCTCTTTCCTTTTTTGTAAGTCACGTGATAATTCACATGTATCACAGATGTTTATGCATTTTTATGCACATTTTTAAAACATATGTTTTATTTTAGATGACACAATCCCCAGTGGGGAGCATGCTGGGCACAGGGTAGCAGTGTGAATGGTGCTATCCCTGGGCAGGGTGACCTGTGCTCAAAAGACACCTGCAGCTATTTTGTGTCTTCTGGCTCCACATTTGTTGCTGCTGTGACATGACAGAAGTGAAAGGCACAAAACAGATGATGAGTTAGTTCAAGAAATAAAATTGTTCCAACAACTGACTTGTTCTGGCAGGCTAATTGAGTTAAAATTCTAAAGAAGTTGTTTTCTAAAAGGATTTAAAGTCAATAAACCATTATAGTGGCCCTCAAGGGATTGGCTATGTTTGCTTGTTTCTGTGAAAAAAAATATAAAGAATATTATAATGCAATGGCAAACTATTATGCTGTCACTTGTAAATTCAAAAACTAGATTCATTGACTGGGAATTCACCTCGCATTGCTAATGTAAAGATTTATAGAAGATGGTGAGTTTTGGAGATGTTTGTTTAACACTGACTTGGAGAAAATGGAAGAATGTAGTTTTGCCCTGACAACAGAGATTTAAAAGTCAATATTCCTTGCTTTGTAACTAACAGTGGCATAGGCAGTAATGTGACTCATTACCAGAAAATAAAGGAAAAAAGTGAAATGAAATTAATTCATTTGAATAAAATTATAGATCTCTTTAAGTCTCAAAAGTATCAAGGTAGTATGAAATACTAATTCCTTTCATTGTTGTATATACCTCTTGAGTTGGTCAGAGAACACTTCACCTTCGTCTAGCCCAAAAAATAATGTTGTTAGGCCAAAAGGTGGAAAAATCTAGCTAAAAAATAACAAACCCATGAAAAAGTGTGAGACTAATACTTATATTTCAGCTATGAAATTTTAAAACTTATGCACTGGACTGATTTTCCTTCTCACCTAAGGCGTACCACAAGCTTTTACATAGGCTTTGGATAACACAGAAATAATACAAATTCTTCTCACTGGTATCTAATATTCAAATTCATATGAATTTAATGAAACCTGGAAGTAATAATTCATTCTGTACCACTTATGTCGCCTGCTTAGAACTGGGACTGAACATTTTAACAACTAAGAGAAAAAAACTGTTTATATGTTAACAAGTAATCAATGTCTGAATTATTTATCTTGTATTGCAATAAATAAATAATTTTGGCCAGTAACCCAAAATCTATTGCCCTTGAAAATATCAAGGACACACACACTTGCAAACTTCCACAGGATGACATCCATAGGATGTCATATTCAATTGTGCATTTCATTTTTTGAAAAGCAGAAATATGAATCAGTACTTAAAATAATTTTAATAGAAATTACAAAGTATATTCATTATCTCAAATTATTTCATTATATGAATTTTCCAAAATAAAGGAGTGCAAAACTATAAAAAATTCTTAATGTACTGTTGATGATCTAAGTACAAGCAAGAAATACCATTCATAATATCATCTTAATTAATGATCCACACAAAGGCATGTTTTTTTAAGGAATAAAAAAAAAATTCAGTATATAAAAGAAATACTCTTTTCATATGAGAAAACTGCAATCAAATTCTAATGGTTTCGAACTCTGGACAGAGGTAGAGACATATTTAATTATTAATATTTATTTTCTCAGATCAAGATATCAAATATATTATTTCCACAATCTGTCATAAGAATGAAAAAAATAGTAAGATTCAATAACAAATATATCCAGATTTACAATCACACTTGTTAGAATAGAAAACAGTAATTTAAATAAATGTGCCTGTACAAATGTAAAGTTTTACAAGAATTTAGGAGTCTTTAACAGCAGAGGATATTCTAATTTTCTGTGACAGTAGTGAAAGGACATTTATATAAGTATTGTGAAAGTATATATACAACATATAAAAATACATATAAAATAGTAAGAAAAATATAAATACAAGAAAAAAAATCTCACTGTGAAATACTAAGACCTATATACATTTTATTGCCTTGACTGTATTATCTATTTTGTAATTAAAGGATACCCACTAATATTAATTTTTTTAGTGTCCAAGAATTTGCTCATATAGAATCTGTTTTGGATACATGTATGAATATATATATTAATTCATTCATGTGTTTATATATATATATGTTTCTTCTATGTTTCAATCCATTGTTTGTACAGATAAAAATTTGAACCACTTGTTATGATAAATACAAATCTATTAATGTGAGAAAGGAAATATATCAGTTAATATATTTCCTTCCAACTTCACACCATTTTGAAAACCTCCCTGAATGACCTGCTAAGTGTCTAAACTTTTTCTTCTATGGAGATAGTCCTGTTATCCTCTTTCAGGCAAAGTTCTCACTGAAATGAGGAGTTTAGTCTGAGCAAGTGTTTAAGGTTTAAGCTCTTTATCAAGACATAGCTGCCAATAAACCCCATTTCAAAGAACATCTGTGCTCTGACAGAACTTTATTCTGAAAATCTTTTTTAAAACTTACATTTAAAAAGCATTTATGAGCACATGATTTAGAATTAACATCTGGAAGCTCAGAACAGTTGCAGTTTGAGAAAAAGGTAGCTGCAAAAATGCTTCCCATCTACTGGTGCTCAGGGTTATATGGAATTTGCTTCCTGGAGCAGGAATGTGAGGCAGTGCAATGGCTTTCATATGTTTACAAATGGTGCATGACAAGCATCACCGTTCAGCATTGTTTGGGCAAGTCAGACCCACAGGTTGTATACTCAGCATGGATTTTTCCTGTCACAAGAGAGGATAAGCTCATCAGGTCCATTAGGTCAGAGGTTGAATAGGAAAGGCAAGAGACCATGCAAGAGTTCCCACCACTATGCCCGACTTGTAAATAAATAGAAGACTTCAGTCTCCACCACTATCAAGTCTTCTCTTTTCACAAACACTTAATTCAGCAGCACAAATAGACTTTTTCTTTTTTTTTCCCCCTTAAGAGATAAAAAGACACCTACAGATCTTATTCTTTTTGCCTGGTCCTGTCTGCCTTTCTTTACCATTTGTGTTGATTGATTGCTTCTGTGTTTCATCAATTAAAAATGTTTTAGAGTACAAAGTCCTAAGCATGTTTAATAGAGTCTGGTTAAGTAAACATCCTCCACCAAAGCAGCACAAGTAGAGCTTAAAATAAATATTGCTACTGTGCCAAGTTCATAATTACTTGCACATTTAGCACATTACCATATCCTAATCATAGCCATAAAAAAAGGAAAAAGTTTTGTGTACTTACTGTAGTTGTCATGAAACTCTAGCCATTTAAATACTTTGGGGTACTTACATTTTTTAAATACTTGGTTTACTAGATTATTTTATATACAGAACTTGTTTCAAAGAACAAAAAGCTGAACCTGAAGGTGAGAGGTGGTCAGGTTTAGTCAACAAGCTAGACATAAAAGTGCTTTTGTACTAATTTCTTTCAGTCAACAGGATAAATCTTAATAAATAATAAGAAAGGATAGAATGTGACAGGATCCTACGCCTCTGTCACTCCTACCGTTAATCACTTTATTAGAAAGGCAAACTTTAATTTTTTATTTTTACTGCAAGACAGATAAAGCCTATTATAATTGAGTGACAGATACCTGTTACAACCACAAAAACTGACCTCAACAACTGGATTATGAAGAACAATTCATGCATTAAAATCAATATAAATTAAAAAAAATTAAAAAGCAAACCAAAACAAAATATTTGTACTAGAAAAATATATGAACTGTTAATTTTACATGTAATTTCTTCCAAATTTAAGATATTTTAAACTGCTCAGGTGATACAGAAAATCTTGATGGCATATTTGTAGAAAGACATACATATATGAAATATAATTTCTGTAAAATAATTTAATAATAATCTTTAAAAAATAATAAGGAAGCAGGATATAAATCTGATTTGTTGTAATTAACACAGTGTTAGAAAAAAGATAATAGTGTGTAAAATATCAAAAATTATAAGTCCTGTTTTCTAATAACTGCTGGCTCTAAGAGGAAATTATTATCAAGATCTTGAAAAGCCGTTCATGTTTTGTTTGTATCTACTGTTGATAATGATTAATTTGGGCATGATGAGGAGAGCAGGTTTTCAGAGCAGAGATACTCAAGTTTTCCAGATAACTGAGCCTTAACAGCAAAGATAAACTCAGACTTTACATGAGCCTCTACAGGAATCCAAGGTAAACTTGGTGCTGGTCATGAAGTGAATCTTACATTTGTATCTTAAAATGTGGTCTCTTGATCACATCCTCAATAGCTTAACTTTTCTAGGGTGTGTGTTTGACAAGTTGGATTATATTTTATGCATTAATGGTATCTAGTTAAGTTGCATTAGGTCCAAAACTCCAGGTTTGTCTACCTCTAAACCTCCAGGAAATTTGAGGTTGAAAATAGGCATATAGAAATGAAATAGCTGTGTTTACGTTTCTGGAATATCTACCAGGATGGTGCAACATTTATCTTTCATCTGTCACTAACTTATTTTTCCTTAATATTTTTTCACATACTATCTTCTCTATCACTACTGAAAACCTCATTTTCAATCTCATTGTCTAGCGTGAGGATGCATTTTTTTATACAATTGCTGATGAATTTGGTAAAGAAAGTAAGAAGTTCTGAAGAAAACAGTTGAAGCGCTTCCCTTCTAAATTTAGTTTGAGATTAAATTCCAGTTTTTCCATCTACAGCCTGTTCTACTTTCCATGTTTCTTTCATTTTCCCTTCAGCACTCCTTTGGACCCATGAATTTAGACAATATTAAGATAAATAAGTGCTTTACACTGGAATTAATTTTATCCAGTGCTTTACACTGGAATCAAAACACAAGATAATCTACATGTATGATTGAGAAATCAACTATTTAAAGTACAAATTATTTTTAGAATTTCTCCTGATTATATTCATGCCATGTTTGGCCAAACCACTGGCAAGCAGTGCTCTTATTTGAAATCCAAACAAAAAGTTTGCTCTATTAGATGTTCTTTAATATACCTGAAAAGTTAAATTTTAGATTTGTCCAAGCATGTAACAACCATTCATGAAACTTAAAACTAAGTCAGGAAATTTTTTCATATTCCATGAGTCTTTATGTATTTGGTTGAAATAATTTCACAACATTTCCAGGGAATTCTTACAATTTGCATTGCTTAAGTTAATGGAACTTTGTATTGCTAAGAAAAAAAAGATCTTTTAATTGACTACTTCATTTAAGAAAACACATTGGATGCTGCAATTTCATAGCTCTGCACTGATACAGTGCATTTGCTTGAGGACATCACAGCACTAAAACTACCCCAAAAATGAGTATTCCAACAGAGGACGCTATTCATTCAACAGGAGAAACTGAAGCATTACAGAGAAAAAAAAAATATCAAACAGGTTTGCATCACTTAACAGTTCAGTTAATCAACTTACTTTAATAGGAGATTGAAAATTATATTAAATTACATTCCATTTATAGTTCAGGAACATGAGAATGAATACCTGATCAAAAAGGGGAGATTTTTGAAGAAAATGTTATCCTTCTGTAAGAGGATTTATTGAAAAGCATTTTTTTTTAAGGACTCTGGAAAAGACTCATCCATGCTAAGAAAGCAATATCTTAGTGGATTTTTTTCTTTCTGCATTTTTTTTGTTGTTGCTTTGTTTAGTATTCCTTATATTTCTCATCTTCTTTCATTCCAAAATATGCATGAATATATGTTGTGGAATATTTAATAGGCACCTAAAGATGTTTTAGAAATTGTACTATAATATATGGATTCAAAATGGAGTATGTGGCTAAACTGTAGAAACAGGAAAAATTTAGATTACAACATTGAAGACATCTTGAATTCAAAGGTTGATTATTATAAGAATTTCAATTACTTTGTGTAGATGCCGAGATTACATAGTCTTTGCTGCTACCATGGGTCTTCTGCTCTAGTCTGTCTATGGCTTTCTTGTGTTGGGGAACCTAAACTGTGATGAGGGTTCCAGGTATGGTCTTGTGAACTTTAAATATTCAGGGCTGTTTTCAGCAAAATGCCAAGCAGGGAGGGAGCTCTCAGCCTTCAGACTGTGATCCTTTATTGTTTTTGTGGCTGGCCTTCACTACTGCAAGGACACTCTCATGTGGCTCCTCTGGGATCCCCAGGGCCTCCTCTGCAGAGCAGCTCCATGGTCACTTGTCCCCACTCTGCACTGACGCCCTGGGCTGTCCTGTCAGGGTGAATGAGCTTGTGCCCCTCAGTGCTGCACTTTGTCAGGTTTCTGTCAGCCCATTTCTCTGAGCTGCTGGAGTCACTTTGAACAGCAGCCCTGCTCCCTCGTGCACCAACAGCTCCCTGCAGTTCAGGGTCATCTGAGTATTTGCTAATTGAAATGTTTGGACTTATCTGCTGCACACTTTGCCAATATTCAGCGTTAGGAAACAGTGTATGCCACTATCTAGTGTATGCCAGACCAACCATCTACAACATGCCACTCATATTGTTTTGCTTAATTCAAACAGTTCCTTGGAGTTTCATAAAGTTCTTGGTCAAAATCCTCCAACTTTTAGGTCACTTCAGTCTCTAATTTTAAACAGCTCTTCTTGAAACCAAATCCAAACTCAATTCTGCTTCATTTGTTTGTCTAAAGATCTGATACATTAAAATCAGGGGATGAATAGAAATTAGGATTTTTTTTTTTTTTTTTATCTAAGTGAAACTGCCAATAATCAGGGGAATCTGGGGAGATAGGAATGTAAAGGGTATCAGGCCAGAACCTGTATGTCCTGCCATCTGAGTTCCTTCTCAGTGCCAGGATGCTTTTTAGGTACAAAATATGACAGATTATGATGAAGCAGACTGAGGCAAAGCTGCCTTAAAAACCACTTTCACAACTAAAGTAGCTGAGTTAATGGCTGAAGGGTACTTACAGATTTGTTATAACTTTCCACAGATAATTGCACAGACGCAGTTGCAAGTGTGTTGCATTTTTATTAGGTGTTTATTCTGTGTTGAAGGAAATATTCAGAACTTTTAGTGAGTTTTACATAAATGAATTCTGTAATCATTTAATTTCCTCCATGAACAGACAAGATTATCCTTTCTGTCCTTTACAGATGACTTTATGTTACAATGAATGACCCAACTTTATCTCTGAGTTTAAAAGGTTCCATTTTTCTACCTATCAAAATGCCACAGTACCATACATTCTCCTCTGAGAGGGAGCAGAACTGTCTTCCCAACACCCTTGCTCAGGAAGAACAGCATCATTTTCTCTGTGGTATTGAGGGAATAGTAGATTAAGTGACTTTCTCAAGGACACAGGAAATCTGTGGTAAAGCAGAAAAAGGAATCCCAGTATCATGAAACTCTAGACAGCAGTGTTAATCACCAGACCACCAAAGCTCAGGCCTGAGGCACACTCTGCTGAGGGAAAAAAAAATCAAACTAAATGCTTCAAACAGAAACTGGTGGGACTTCCAATCCCTCCTTTACTTTCCAACAGAGCTGCATGAGACATTGTGAATTGTCTGCAAGAACAAATTGTTACTGCAAAAACAAAAGCTCTAAAAGACCCACAATAATGGGTTTTACAGGGGACAGCAAGGAGAGGACTTGGTGGACAGCACAGTGGGCCAGCTTTCACATGTGTTGTCATACAGTGCCTGTGTCAGTGAGAAACCATATAAAAGCCAAAAAAAATACAGCTGCAAATCCCTCTAATTGGGCTTGCAATTCAAGCTGGCAGACCACAAAGACAAAAAAATGAACCTGAAAGTCTAAGATGTCTTTATTTAATAGCCTGTGTTATCTGTGGCTGTGGAGCAGGTGGGAGAGGAGACACCTGGACTCTTGTGCAGTTTCCAGCAGTGACAAGAGAGGCAGTCATGGAGTCACTGAGTACAGCACCAGCCGGGGACTGTGCCTGCACACCACACCTCCCCCTCTCCCATCACACCTGGATGCCTGGGTAGGATGGACAAAGCCCAAGTTATTTTGGTTAGTACCATTAAGTCAGGATAAGGTGGAAACAAAAAATGTAGAAGCTGTTCAGTCCCACTAAGGCACAGGACAAGTGAGAAACAAGAGGCTGTCCTAAGTTTGGTTGGGCAAGATTAGTCCATTTTTGACCAGTCATGTATTGAATGTGGATTTTGGGAAAAGTCATAACAGGAGTTGGGAAAATATGCTCTCATTAGTGCTCCAGTTTCTTCTTTCCTGGAAGATTTGCCCCCATATATGCAGCATCATTCTGGAATTAATTTGTCTAACTGATATTTCAGTGCAAGAACATTTCCAGATGAACCCTGATTAGGATTTCACAACCCCATGCACCACACACACACACACACACACACACACTCCAAACTCCAGCTCTGCCCCCATTCTGTTTTCTTTGAAAATAAACTTCTAAAGTGGACACTCTGATTCAGCAGGACAATGAGTAGTTAAATTGGACATACTCTCTGGAAAGAGAGGATTATACCCTTGGGTGGTCAAACTGATATATTTCAGGGTGAAATTCAACAGTCCTAGGGAAATATAGATAAAAGAAAAAGACAATGCTGAAACACTTAAGTTTGACAGTGTTTTTACTCCTTTACAAGAAAATGAATTAGAGACCAATCCAAATATCAGCAAGTTAAATAATACTATCCCTTTCTCACCAAAAAAGTTTGATGAAATCACAGTGAGAGATATGGTCAAAAGGTTTACTGAAATTCATGTCACTCCTGTAACACTGTCACCTGGAAAATTAAACAGCATTTGTGTTTAAAGTGTTAAAAGGTAATATAATAAAATCTCAAAACTATTCATTTCAGTTTCAGTCACACAATATGAAGTAACAGATTTACCTGTGCTTCAGTGTTTAGCTGTGGCAGGTAAAATCCAAGGGGGAAAAATGCTTTGGTCTCAACGTGGGCAAATACCGTGAAGAAAAGGTTTTACGTCTGATTCCAAATCAAATTTCATAGTTAGATCTTTTCTTTGGTCGTTTTGATCATAAATGTAGGGATAAAAGATCTCAAACTCCATGGATTTATTTGAATTTTTAAGCTTGGCATGGTTTCTGATGGTCAGCTGCCGCGCTCCCGCCCCAGATCCCTGATCTCAGCCCCGGCTAGCTCTCTTCCTGGGGCGAGAGGGGCGATGGAGGCACCCTCCGCCGCTCCCAGCTGGGGTTTGGAGAGTGCCTTTGTGGGTTCCGGGCAGCGCTGGCAAGCCTCGTGGTGATAAATGAAGAGCGGATCCTGCTGGGGGCTAAGTCCAAGTTTATTGTGGCCAACGGGGCCAAATATCCTAGAACGGTGCCAGCCAACAGGAACGAGCACAAGGTGCTTGCACTGGCTTATAAACTGTAAGGGAGGGGAAGACCGGTAACCAATGGGGATAGGGATAGGGGGTGGCCCCGGGATGGGGTGATACAACGTGGTCTAATGGGGGAAGGATATGGGGGGAGCCCCAGGTCCTTGCCCAATCACCCGGTGCCCTGAGTAGAAGCTTCTGGATGGATGGGAAGGAACACCGAGTGACAGACAAGGCACCTGGGAGGGGTAAAGGGAAAGACTGCGCCTCTTCCAGGGTGATGGATAGATACTGGAAAGGCAGGAAGGGAGGCCAAGGCAGGAAAACTGAGGATAAACCAAGTTGTACATGGGGGTACAAAGGAATAAACCAATACCTAATACAGGGATAATAAAACATACAAATAACGCAACTCCACAGTCACCAGCACCAGATGTTCCTGAAGACTGTCTTATTTATTTTTAACTCTGTTGATAGTAGCCATCTGCTTCCAAAATATCTCATCTAAAGAATGACTGTAATGTATATTTAATAAATAACTGGTAATGAGCTGATCAGAACAACTTTATAATTGAGTAAGCATTTATAAATCCTTTCTTTTCTTTTGCTTACATAATAAGATTTTAAATATTTGGGGTTTGCATACCACAGTTTTCTAGTGTGATATGAGGGCCTTTTTGATATGAAGTAAATTTACTTTTCTTTACACTTTTCATCAATCCTTAACAAAAGGTTTTGAACCAAAAAAAAATCAGTTGAATATACCTTAAAAATAGGGTCATAAGTGTATTCTGAACAAAAATTTTGTCCAGTACAGACAAAATGGCAGCTCAATCTTGTAAAAGGCAAAAATGGAGCAGAGAGAAAAAGAATCAAGTTATACTTTGGTATATTTGCTTTCTAATTTTCCCCTGTGCTCATTGATACATTTTTGAGTTTCACTTATTTTATTAATGATAAAGTAAGCCACTCTTAATAACAAATGTTCCTGTTCAAAACAATACTGGAAGTTTGTGAAATTTCTAACATAAATCTTAATCAGGACACCTGATCCCAATTTTCCCTCTTGATTACAAAGATCCTTTTGCCTTTGATGACTTTGATTCTTAGGGATTTTGGCCAGTACACCTCCTGGTTAAAAATCGATAATCTGTGATTTATAGTTGAATGCTAGCACCAATTTTGAAAACATAAATGTTCTTTTCTTCAGGATTGCTCTGAAAAATCCCTTGAGAAGAGAAGAGCTGTCTGGCCCTTCCATTTCCAGCCTGAGCAGGAAGTTCAGGGGTACAAGAAAGCTAGAATAATACCAAAATATTTTTGCAAAGTTAAGAGAGGATCTGGAGTGAAATCAATTTTATGCTGTCTTCTTTTTCTTTTTTTAATTAGGCGTATAATGCTCATGAGCAGATGATTTCATCCCTGTGCTTTGGTCACATCTTAAGGTTTCCACAAAGACCTCCTCTGTAATGAGAACATGACTTAATCTTTTCTGTCTTTATGTTCTGCGGAGCACAGAAATGCCGTGTCGATTTATTGTACCCTGAGAAGACCACCGAGAAGCTGGATTTGGGAGACACAGCCAATGTCTGAACTCCCAAGTGTGCTGGGTTAGCCACCCAAGCCACAGCACCCATGTCAGCTTCTCCTCCTTCTGGGCCCGTCCTCGTCTCTTGGCCCCAGTCCTGCTGCTTTTAGTCATGTGGAGAGTATGGATTTTGCTAGATATGCAATACAGAGGCAGAAAGGCACTTTGTATGTCACAATTATTTTTAAACACCATACTGCTCCATATTTAGCTATGTATGACCATAAGATAGATAAAAAAAACCACAAACAGTGAAACTACTAAGGTGCATAGCATCTCTCTTTTGTCTCTAGAGTAGTCAATGTCTAAGAGCATTGGTTTGTTGGGTTTTTTATTATTTTTCCTCAGAAAGACCTTTCGGCTGACCTCAAATTTAATTTTCTAACTAATTTTGTGGGTTTTATCTTCAGTCTTAAGCAAGGACAAAACCATTCAAACTCCAGTGTTGTCTTTGAATTATGTAGATTGACAGATTTTTCAGGCTGTTTTCCTGCCTCAGCATGAAGGAAAACAGGAGAATGAATAGTGGTGAAGTTGAATTTCGAGGGGCGGGGGTGGGGCTGGGGGCACAACTTACCAGCTCTGTACTGTATGAAGACAGAACAGTATGGAGTGAAATCAAGGGTAGACTTGTACACAAACAGTAGCACAGTGCCAAACAAGGAATTTCTCAATGTGACATTTCTCTTTGCAAAGCTGGCTCTTAGAAGAGCTCTGCATGTGGCTCATTAAAATTACAGTCCAGAAACAGAGTAAGACACACATTGAATAAAGATCTCCACAGACATGGAGTTTCAGGGAAAACCAGGTTGCTTTGTTATAATCTGATGGTTCAATGTTGAAAACCATAGTCTCAGTAGTATTCCTGTGTTTCAATAGCACGATGGAGGCCTCAGGACTGCCTGAAGATGAATCAACTCTGCAGACTCATCGAAAACCTTGCCATTCCAAATATTCACTCCGTCTCCACCCTTTTGCCTCAGTATGGCTAAGCATGCATATTGCTCTCCTTTTTTCCCATGAAAGGGCGTGTGAGGCCAATTGCACATGATACTGTGATTTTTCTGTAAAGAAAAAGGGAGGATTTTTTTACTCGTAACATGACAGTAGAACACTAAATTTTTCAAAAGCTAACAAATTTTAAGATCTGAGAGTAACAGCTAGCCAGACCTCTTTCATAACATAAATAGGTCATCTACAAACTCATGGTCTGCACTTGATCTGGATGATACTTTCTAGGAAGTAATCAAAGGTGAAATCTTGATTCTGACTTCTCATAGACTTGAGCAGCTAGTAGGGAGGGAGAACCGAGTTGCATAAGTTTTTAGTTTGATTTTCTTCAATTCAGTGCAACGTCTATCCTTATAGTTTATGAACATAAATGTGCACAATAAAATAATAAATGCTCTACAACACTGTTCTTTAAAAAAAATAACATTTCCTTACTATTAACATAAAACAGTTGTTCCAAAAAGTCCAGTGTTGTCCTCCCTTCTGCTGTCCTTCTGTCCTCCTTTTTCAGGCAGCAGCCCCCTTCCTTAGCTTCATCTGGATTTTATCTGTGTAAAGAGCAGCACTATCTCCTCCTGTGGACTGAAATAAATATGAAATGGACTGAAATAAATACATCAGGATAACTCATTAAGAAAACAAGTCAAAGGGATTTTTCTCTCTGTAGTGTGAGAGATGTTGACAGCAGCTAACCTTACAGGCAAGCTTGTTGCATCTATGTAAACCTGTTCTCTTTCAGTTTTTTGGGACATGTTGCCAGAGAATTTTGGCAGAGTCCACATTTGCCACTGCTGATCCCTTTTAATGAGGTTTGTGGGTCATTTGAAAGCTGCAAAGTGAGACTTTGCTTTTTGTGTTTTGCCAATTTCATTATGCTTTGGCTGGTAGTTAAGGGTCATTTCCAAAAGTCCAATAGACATTTTTTATTAGGTTTGTATAGAAGTAGAGCTAATATTCTTTTCCTGGAAGATTTCCATATTCTCTGTGACTAATGCAACCTCTATTGTTTTTTTGACAAGAGTAAAAATAGACAATTTTTTTATTCTACGAGGAGTGAAGCTGTCAGCTACCAGAAGAATAGACTTCCAGTGTTTACCTTTCCACTCAGTCCTATGACTACATAGAGGCAACACAGACTTTTAATTGCTAGAATGAAAGAATATGCAAAATAGCATGCATGAACTGAAAAGTAAATAATTTGCATATTTATTCTTGTCAGTACACCTTTTCTTTGGTGGCATTTCACCATGGAAACAAGTAAAGATTACTTTAAGATGGCTATTAGCATGTTAGCCAAACAGTCACTTTTGGCTACTACTTGAAAGGTTGCTATGTCATCTAGATGCCCCTAAAGTGAATGCCAAAGGGATTCAGAGACCCTTGAGTGCCTGACTATTTATTGCTTTTAGGACTGACCTTATCTATGCATGTAGACAAAACTGCCAGTGGAACTAAAAGGGCCTTTTGGATGGGTACAGAATGAGGGATGGTGTTGTCTGGAACCAGTCATCTGCTCAATGCCTGATCTTAGGAACTGGCTTGAATGTCAGACAGATGTATTTGAGTGGGAAATCCCAGCTCCCTGATCCCAATATAGCCCTGCCAGGGGGATACTTTGTCCTTTTCACAGAAAAGGAGGGGGGGATTTTCGGGATACTAGGATCCTTATTTATACTTTAGGGTTTTGTGCCTGGAACTCTCCTTTCTTAGGAGAGGTGCAGACAGAAACAACTTCTTATTTATCTCCTGCATCTCACACCCATCCTCAGACTGTCCCTCACTTTGGCAACAGCACATGCAATGACCCTACCTGCAGGACAGAATACTTTGATTTACCACTCAGCTGGACTAGCTGGGATATACATTTTACTTTTCTTGAAATAAATTGTGGTTTTGCTATGTGTGTCTTTAGTGGACCAGATGCATTATTCATAAGATGAAGCAGGGCAGAAAGAGTGTGATATTCTTTATTTACATGCCAGTGAGAGTAGAATTATTGTAAGGATATGACCCTAGCAATTGCTGAATATGCATGGAAAATGGAGGGTCAGAAGGTTTTCCTTTTCCATTGTTTCCCTACCACAGTAGCACAAATCCAGCATTTATAGTCCTTTCAAGCATCTGTAATGTGGCCCAACCATTTCCTTCTCATTTGGATGGATTGTTGCTAGAAAAGTTTGTGTGGCACGTGCCAACTCATGCCATTACAGACAGACTTTCTCTGCATGCTCTGGACCTCCTGGGGGTTGGTAGCCTCTATTCCTTTTGCCAGCCTCTGCAGTGGTCTGTTTCCACCACTCAAGGTCAGTTCCACAGGAAGAAAAACTTTTCATCAGTTACTTTCACCTTCAGAAAGTTTTTCTCAGTGAAGATTTCTACAATTCTCAAAGATCTTCTATGCTATCCTTCAACTGGAAGGAGGATAGCCTAGAACCTTAGAACCTTGTGCTCCTTACACTATCAACAGCTTTCTGAGGGGTAATTTGCACTATTTTTCCAACTTGGATGATTGATTGAACCAAATTTGTACCATTGTCCTTTTCTTGGTCTTAATCACTTTACATGGAGTCTTCTCCTTCCAGCTCCAGGACATAATATATGTTGCTTAGGAGCTCATTGGTAGCAAGGGGAAGGATCTTTCTGCTCTGAGCAGAGCCAAGAGTCCAGTCTCTCGCTTGTGAATCAGCCAAGCCTGTCAGCTCACGGTTGGATGCTAAATGAACATCCATGTCCAAAGCCTAAGGACAGGACTGTGGCTTTTCACCTATCAGTGTGCAATGCTAAGCACCAGCCCCTGCTCACATTCCTGGATAGCTCACTGCTTGATGAACTCTTCACCAGATTTCTGTGCACAAATCTGCCTTCAGACACAACCCCATGAGCACAGGCTGGGAAGTTTGTCTGACCAGACATACAAACTCTGACAAGACCAGCCTGCCATGCATGAGTGCTGCAGCTGGAATTGCTGCCCTGCACCACTGCCTGCGGCACTGAGCCCCCGCAGTTCATTAGGAGGGAGCATTCTGTCTTCCTCAGGCACTGAAAGAGTAAAGTTGGAGCACATTAGAAGTTTCCAAGGGTCCAAATACAGACTTTGCTGGTGGTTCTTACAAGTATAACATTCCTATATATAGTCTCATATATGCATCCCACATGCTGTGCTTCAGCAATATTATAATTTAATAACAAAACCTCATTATTCCACGATTCATTTAAATGCCTTTAGAATATGTCTTGATTTTTTCAGTTAATAATATTTTTTTCTCAGTGTCAGCAGGTAATATGTGCATTTTTAATAGCTCAAATTAACCACTTTTTAAGATATAAATGTTACTGAACATATTATTTTAGCTCAATAGATCATGTAAAATAGATCTGTAAAATAATTTTTATATTAAAAATTAAGTACATAATTACATTAATTTTTAAAATCTAATTTTTCATAGACATTTGTCCAAAACTAGTGTGTAAATTATTAAACTAGTATTGAATTAAAATGAAAGTTATTTTGTGTATCATTGTCTTAATGTCGATATTGTTACAAAATCTAAAATGTTACAGAAACATTGTTAAAATTTTCTTAAATTGATTGACTTATCAAGGTTAGAAGCTCTCTGTGTCTACCTCATGCTGTTTCAACACTCCAGAAGTTCCAGTACACTGTGAAAGTAAGAAGCAAAACTCTACTGAGCATAGTGGCCTCCTGTGGGGATTAGAAATGTCTTGGTTGTCACCTCTTTTTTTTTACTTCTGACTACCCACCTCTTTTTTTTACTTCTGACTACCCAGCTCTCTGCAATATATTTATAGTATTAAGCTATGACAGTCTCTTGGGTACTCATTTTCAATGTGTCCATGTTTGTTTCTCATATTTTAAAGTGAATACTATTTTGACAACATTTAGTTGTAGCTGGCAGGATAGTTTGACTCCTATGGCAGAATGTGAAATAAGACTTGCCATCAGAGAGTCTGGAATCCAGTGGTTTGATCCTCTGATTATTTGCTTTGTAAACAGAGGAAGCAATGCATCCAGATCCAGATTTTCTTTTTTTTTTTTTTTTTTGTAATAGAACAGAAAAGTGGTGAAAGAATACATTTAATGAACTCAGTGGAAGAGACAGATATCCATGCCAGGTGTTGTGTTAATATTCCATACTTTCTGCTGAGAAATCGTATTTGTATTGGCACATTATTAGTGCACTCTCATCTCTTTGGGACCATTAACTTTCTGTCAACTCTGCAGGATGGACCTGTCCTACCTGCATATGATGAATCAGGGTCCTGTACAAACTTCAGACCTTATGATTCAGGTTTCTCTTCTGCAAAATGAGAATAATGACACTTTTTGCTTCTAAATGGTGTTGCATGGGTAAATAAATTCCAGAATGAGAGATAAGAAAAAAAATGCAGCTATAAGTAGAAAGGGATAAGCTGATTACATAGGTGATGCCTCAGGTTTTAGCTTTTATATTTTTCAAATTCTGTACTGCTTTTGTGTGTAGTTCTGAGCTTCATATTAGGTGATAGTAAGTTCTCTTCACAGAGTAGATAGACAATACAATTCCTTCTCTAGCTGGGGACCAAGGACAAATGATTCAAATTTCAGGCCTAAGAGCATAAACAATGGTGGACTGAAGAGAGAAAAACAAGAAGGATGGGACTTCATAACCTAAATCTATAACTGGAGAATTAACTCCAATATGCAAATGGACCAGAACATATAAAAGTGTGAGGATCCTGTGACCAGTCATAGATTTTATGACCATTTTGGGTTCATCTTAGGTGTAGCCCTGGCTGGGTTCTTGTGCTGCTCAAGGTGTGTCCAGTGAGGCCTTCTTATGAATACCTGCTTTATTCTTTAGCTCTGTCTAGTCTCTGTTCTAGGTCACCCTTCATAAGGCATCATAGGAATAGATGTAGGATATCCATTTGGCTCTAAATAAATATGACAGAGTTTGAATATATTTTAATTTAAATAATACAGTAGTTTGGCTGAAACTTTTTGACAAAATATTAAATAAAATGGTTTTAAAGCAATTCAATTTGCATCAACTTTCCAAAAAAGAACCACACATATTTCAGAGTGGCTGGTTTCACAAAGACATTTATGCACTCACCCTAATATCAGCACAGAGTCCTAGTGTCTTTCAAGAATGTATAGATAGTGCCCCTTACCTGTTTCTATTAAAATGGTTTCTATTAAAAAATCAGCTTTGTTTGTGTCAATGAAAGATTTTATCC
Source organism: Lonchura striata (assembly GCF_050655825.1). Classification (NCBI taxonomy): domain Eukaryota; kingdom Metazoa; phylum Chordata; class Aves; order Passeriformes; family Estrildidae; genus Lonchura; species Lonchura striata. The sequence goes on along the minus strand of NC_140704.1, from coordinate 138,816,968 downwards.
TACTTTCAAGTGTATATCTAAAAGGTATTCAAAATATTGAATGGTTAAAACTACATCCAGACCAAAGTTTTTGCAGCATATAAGTCAGAGAAATAAAGAGTTCTCAGAATCATCACTGTAGATCTGATGACTTACTGATGTCAGGGGTTTAAGTAATTACATTATTAACAATGTTTATGTGTGGACCCCATCTCTGAACTGTGCTATGCTCAATACATTACAGCAATGTGTCTTTTTACTTGTCTGAGTAGGAGAAATTTTATTGTGTTTCAGGCACTATCAGAGTTACAACACTGGACTGTCAGCTCACAAGGTCTGTAATGTAGATATGAAATTACACCCCTCTGAGTAAGGAAATAAAAATAATTTTCAGAAAGCAGAGAGCAGAAAGCAGAGATATGTCTACTTCAAGCACCTCTGATTCTTTCATGGCTGTAACACTTAAGTGTCTCTGGACCATTAACACAATTTCTGATTGATTTTATTTGCTAATTTGTGCTCTTAATAGACCAAATCTAACTGTTTAAAAAAATACAGGAAGAAAGGCACTGAAAAATCTGAAATAAAAAGTGGGTTAAAGTTGATCTTGCCAGCCTTCACTAGTTAGAAAAATGTTATTGCTTTAAGTTGAAACATATCCCATTGGTTTTAGAACATTTTTATGAATGACCACAAGTGTAGTTTGAGCTTTTTATGAGAACTGATGACTCATTTATAAGTCTTTTCTGTTTTCTAGATCTATTGAATTTTTGAGAGCTTGTTCTGTAACAATAATTATTTTTAGATGCTTGTTCTACTAGATGCTTACTTCATTGTCCTTGGTTGTTAGAAATGTTTTAATAAGAAAGCTAAATAAAAAATCCCTATTGGGAACACTTAGAGCTCAGGATTTATTTTATTCACAAGTAAATGTGAGATAATCCTCTTTTTTGCAAAGAAAACTAAAGCATAGGGATGGCAAATGAAGATAGTGGCACAGTAAGATCTAGACCACAGGAGTTTCTAATTTGTACTGTGTCTATTCAACTTGGCACTATAAAATGAACTTTTCCATTATTCCTGTTTATCTCAGAAAATCACATGCTATTTTTTCAGTTTCCTTTCAAGGATCAGTGTCATGCAGTGATTGCTATTGACATGGGTAGCCCCATGTCCAGGTTAACACCACAGGATCACAATTTATAACAGCTTCAATTAGAAGCTACTTAAAATCAAGTCTATTTAAAATGAGAAAGGGTCTAGCAAATCAAGCCAAAAATAAGCTGCAACTACCTCAACTGTTATTATTTGATGGGGCATAGAGAATAGGAAAAGGAACAATACTATGTTTACTGTTCAGCTCTGGGCACTTGAGCTGCTTAGATATATGAGGAGTGTAGAACATTTACATAAGCAGTGAAGAAAGAAGGGACCTGCGTAAGGCAGAAGAGTAAGACAGATCAGCAATACTGTGGGTCAGCCTTTACAGATTCCAGTGTGCTCTGCCTCAGGCAGAATAATAATAGTGGTCTGAATAATAGCTAGATTTGTTCTCTTTGAGCCTGTCATATATGCCATGTGCCCCTTCTGGCCTTAATGTTAACACACATTTACCAATATCCTACTGCATGCTAAAACTTGAAACTGAAGACGAGATGCTATCTACTATTCTTCAAATACATTAGAAGAAATACTGCAGAGATAGGGAAGTTAAAGAATGTCCCACTTCCTACATTTATAATTTTTCCATACCACCTAAAGAGATTTCTGTTATCCAGTTACCTTAAAATAATACTTATTTTAAGTTAGCTTAAGGTAACAGTTAAATGAAGTCATTGTGTTCAAAATAGATTACACATTTATAGGAGCTTGTTGAATACATATGTGAATGGTAAAGAAAGGACAGTAAACTGTGTTTTGAGAGGATGTACTGGTTGGTACTTCTTCCCTGTGTCTAGCTAAAGTGCTTCCAGGAAGGTGATAATGATGACACAATTTTTTAAGCAGGAGACATAACCTGGAGCAGTGTCAGTTGGAAGGTCTCTGTTGGAAAACCCTGAGAACTTCTCATTAGGGCAGCCTTTCAGGAGTTTGTCCTTTGAATATTGGCTGTGCAATGGTGATGGAAGTTAACTTTGCAGCATTGGCCCCCTGAAGTCTTTGAAGTCCAAGCTTTGAAACCTCATCTTCAGACTAATCTTTTGCCTTTCTAACCAAATGTTACCCTCACTATGCTCCCAGCTGAAGTAAGGATACCTTCACTTTGCCGAGTGTCCTTTTTGTTTGATTAACTGCTATCAAGTGGTCTAGGCTAAGTAATAAATATCTCCTTATATTTGTAAGGAATAAACTTTCTTTTTTTTTTCTTCACACCAGCATATTAGCATTTTTTTGCATGTTTTAATTTGAAAGTTTTGTCTTTTATTGTACTTTGTATTTGCTTAGCTGCTCTAGTGAATTTCCTTTTTGAATTAGGTGACATGAAAATTTTCTCTTCACTTTCATGCATAATAATAAATTCAGTAAGTGTTGTCAACAAACAAGTTTTGGCATCTATCTATACATAGATACATAACATAATAATAGCCTATTTAAAGACTATACAGAATAATATAATAAGCAGTAAAAAATTAAAGTATCTTTTCTAATTCCTTATTTGGGGTTTAATATATTAAAATTTGGTATGCTATATTTCTTCCATACATATCTCTGGATTCCTTTTGGCTGTCAAGAAGAACTCTGAATTGATAAGTAATTTATGTGAAATGTCATTATTATATTCTAGTTCATAAAACATTAATAAGCATAGAAAGATATGGTACCAACTCTATGTAAACACCTTTGTTTGTTACTTTATTCTCCCTTTTACCACCACTGTTTTGTTCAGGGAATGCCTGGTAATACTTGTTTTTAAGGTAATGTAAGACACTAGAATCCAAAGGTGGTCTGAGCTACTTGAAATACTGTAAAAAATAAAATAATGACAAAATGCAACTGGCTAATGCATATTCCTAAACACCAAAGATCTTCAGCTGCACTTATTTGCAACTATTTCATGCTTTCCAGGTGCTCAGTTTCCTAAAATTACTTAAAGAAGTAGCCATTCATTGGAAACTTCCTTGCTTAATCAATAAATAGCAGTACCCGTATCTATTATTTACTGGAAGCTTGACATGAAGCCAAAATCTGCAAAGCCAGTTATTTTTCACCTCATACTGTAGTCATCCTTCCCAAGCCTGAGAAAAGCCTCAAGAATCTCAGCCCCAGCCCCACTAGGTAATTTAGGAAACACTATTTACTTTTAAAGAAAAATAGTGCTTATAGATTATAGCTTATATTTGAAAAGTGCTGCCCCTGCCTTCAGTCCTTAGTAGTGAAATCCGTAGCTGTGAAGCCATATTTTCTGTCTAAAAATGCAGAATACTTTCCAGTTCAGCAATAACAATTTTCAAAGTGTGTGGTTAGCAGTTTTATAGTGTGACATTTTAATCGTTTGTGCATTGAAAAAATAAGTACAATACATTGCTTGGTATTTGATTAACAAAAGAAATGTGGGAATAAGCTGAGCAGAAGTGTTCGGTTTTTGCTTTCTGTCTCTAGAAAGGGACAAGGGTAAGGGTGTCAGAGGCTGTAATGTCCATTAAGCAAGTCACACTCTGCAAAGTGGAAATTCACTACCAGAAGACTTACATGAATGTTTACCACCTAAATGTGGATATTTTCAGCTCATTACATGACCACTTCGAAAAGGACAAACCACAGAATATGAAAACATGCAGCTCACCGCACCGCAGGCTGTACTCTGGGCTGCCCTTAGGATCCATATAATTTCCTGTTCATGTATTTCTATAGCAGGCTGGGGCTGTTCAGTGGAGTGTACAGGAGATAAAACCTTATTTCCAGTCTTTTCATTTTACACTAGATATGTGCAGATAAACATCTGGCACTGGTTTGTGGCACACAGATATCCAGGACTCAAAAGAGCATTGACAAAATGAGAAACTCATGGCACACTACAAGCAAGGACTTCTCTGCTTTCTCCTGCTGCAGAATTTCAGCTCAGTTATTGGACTGTGCTGTGACTGCCCCTTTCTCTCCTGCCTGCAGAGCCTTGGCCACAATCAGCACCCTCTTGTGTAGCTCTGCAAATATCTGCAAATGTCACTGGTTACTGGGTAAATACAGCCCCTTTTCATTTGTCCCTGGTTCCCTTAGGGACAAACAAACAAAAAGAAGAGTACTTTTTCTCATGATGCATAATAAAATTATGGAACTTTGCCACAGGATGTTGTGGGGACTAAAATTAGAATTTTTTTTAAAATTCTATTAGATAAATGCATGAGGCAAGAGTACAGAAGTGACCATTAAGCAGAATTGTCTACATAAGAATTTACCTCACAAAGTTCCTAAGCTGAGGATATCTTGGAGAATATATTGCCCTCGGCCTCAAGTATTCATTGTTTTCGGAAACAGGATTCTGAACAAGATAAACCTTTGGCATAAATCTGTATAGTATTTATGTTTTTCTGCTTTTGTCATTTTTAATGTCTTAAGAAAATAGTTTAACTAGTGCCAGTGTTAAAGTATGTACAGTCTCTCAGTATGTTTCTTATTTACTTTCTCCTTTAACCCACAGACTTATTTCCCAAGGTAATGAAGCAATAGAAAATGTAACTAAAATGTCAACTTGTTTCATAAAATTGTTCTCAGATTACCACAGTGGATGTTTTTAGTCTAACAGAAGATGGAAGCCATTTTGCTGAACCAGAACAGTTTCACAGGGTGTGTAACAAGAGCACAGCTTGCAACACCTTTTAACCAAAATAAATACTCCATTGCTCTTTAGGAAAAATCACTGCTTTTTAAAAATTGCTAAATATTGAACTGTTTTATACTTACACCACCTCATTCCATCAAGAATCTACAGGAACTGATCTGGGACTTGTTTGCACAGACTGCCCAGAGAAGGTTGTCCATAGTGCAATTGGCTAAAGACTTATGAACTGTGGTTAAAGGTGTAGATCCTTATTCAGCACTAATCAACTTCACTATCTCCAGCTGGGTCAGATGGCTGAAGATAAGATCTGAAATTTAAATGAAAACAGAGGCATTGAAGTTATATATTTTAAACATTTCTTATTTGTCAATTGCTTGCTTTCAAAGGTCATGTTTTTCCCTCTTTAAATTAACTGCTGCTCTTGATCTTGGAAATTCTTAGTAACTTAACTGCTTGTGACGAAAGCTGGAATGAAGTCATAGAAATCCAAATGAAGGTAATGAAAGTAGAATCAGGCCTGTAACTTCATTCTTATGTTGTATTTGAATATTTTATTTCTTCCTACTCTCTCTTTAAGTGCCCTGCACTAGCCTTTTTCCATACAAATATTGTATTCCCTCTAACATCAGTAGAAATTGTGCATATGACCTATGGAAGTTAACTATGTAATTTCAACTGGCAGTATTTGCACAGTAGAGCTGTATTCACAGATGGGAAAATAGTTCTTTTGTTAAGTACTTAATTCATCTAGAAAACACCTAATCCAAATCACCCCCAGGAGGCATATACAGTATGTACTGTCTACTCTGTGACTATGCATTTCAAAAAAAGCTTCTCAAAGTAGTTCTTCCATTAAATATGATCTCTCTCAATTTCACAGCATTAAAGTAAACTGCTTTTGAAGGAAATAAGTTAGGGTTTTGCTAAAACACGGCTAAGAGAGTTCTATGTATAAAGATAATGATGTGCTGAGAGAATGTGCTGAATGCTTTTGCTTGAACATGTAGACATAAGATAAATGGTCAGATGGCCACAGAGAAAAGGAAAGCTGTAAACAAAGTGTGAAAAGGAAAGTAAATTCTGTGATGTAAATAAGGTAAAGCAAACTATGCAGGACTAGTTTATTCAGAGAAATTGCAAAATAGAGCTGGAATCAATGTGGGTGGGTGTATTTTTCGGGCAAATCTCCATAAACCTGTAAACTTTCATCATCACTTGTTAACAAAATGTCTTGTCAGCCAACAGCAGAGGAGAAACAACCTCCATCTTATCAATGCCTACCACCTCTTTCAAATAAATAGTTGTTGAAGATATCTTGAATGTCTTGAGCTGAACCACACTACCTCAAGCCAAAGTCTACCAATGGCGCATTCATTAAAATGTTTAAGCTCTCTAAATCCTCCTGCAGTTAAAACCAGGAAGGTATATTTGCAGTCACAGCCTGAGAAGAGGGTTGTAAATGCTCCTAAATCTTCTAAGAACTAACTAACATCTAAGTACCAACTAAAAAGCTAAGTACCTTCTCTGTACAGCATCCTGTGTCCTTTAAACTTCTGGAAAACCTGAAATTTTGGTAAGTGAAGGCAGAAATTTAGTGTATTTTGGATCATGTCTTCACAAAAGAAAGAAAAGGCTAAGAAAATAAGCTCATAAGATGAATACTATAAAATTCACAATAAAACCACTAGATAATGAAGACAATAGATACAACTTTCATGTTAAATATGAAAACAGGAAAGACACAGGGAATGACACATTTCAGTTTCTGAGTTATTCTTGCAGCAATTCAGTTGTTGTCAGTTTGAGGGATCTGATATGATTGTGCCAGCCCTGAATTTTCAATTTTTTTTTCTTTAGCCTAATAAATATTTTGTCAGTGCCTTTTGATTTTTTGAATTGTGCTTACACTAAAGAGACCAATTTATATGTTTACATACTGCACTGATAGCTGGAAGAAGATGGTAGTCCTGGGAGTTCCTTTTCACCTGTCATGAAAGACAAAGAAATATCTAGCCCTACCTAATATCATGAAGAGAAGGAGAAAGCCAGAAAAGAATAACAGGAGGGGAAGGGGAAAGGAGAAAATTAAAGGGAGTGGGTAGGGGAATGAAAAATTCTACAGTTGCTTTAAAGCCAGGTGATTACTGACACTAATAAATTACCTCATCTATGAAAATTACGTATGTTTTAGAAGAAGGTGATTATATATTCATGGGTTCCTTTGAAACTTGGAGATCCCCAACTTATGAATAATTACCCTGATCCTTGGCAGCAAATTCACAGAGCTCTGTGGTGCTGTATAACACTTGAGGATGTGGTCCTCTATCACCAAATCATAACAGCCATGCATTAAAGCCTAGATGAGCATATTCAGTGGTAATCAAGCTGAAGGTGAGGTCATTAATTGCATTCTTGAAATGTAATAGTTTGATACTCCTATATCCGTTGTTCCTTATCTGAATCACAGGAAACAAAAATCCTGTTACACAATCAACAGGAACCATTACAAAGAACTAAATGGATTCTCTGGAAAAAAAAATGTTTTGCATGTGAAATGTAGACTCTCATCAGTTTTACTTCCACAGTCATAACCCATGTAGGTAGTCACAAACTGATAACAGTACTTTCAAGTGGACATAATATCAGAGACCACATTATTTGGGAAAAAAGAAAGTAAGAAGCTCTATTTCATTTAAGTGATGACTGATAAAAAGCAGTTCATTTGAAACCTGTTTTTACTGGCTGTGTCATGCTATTTCTTTCAATGCCATTTTCGTCTGTAAAAATATTTTCTCAACCATAGCAGCTGGCTGTCTTGTAAGTATTAAACATGTCCACAGCACAAAATTGAATGGTTTTGAGCATTTTAGGGTTGTTGTGTGTAGACATCCACATAATAGGTAAACAGTTTCAAAGAAATCTTATAGGGTCCAAGTCCTGTAAATCCTTAATTTTTGTAAGGATCACTAGTTTTGTCTCTAAAAAACATCACAGGCTGGATGTCCAGTGTGTGTGTGTGTATAGCTGTCTATTCTGATTTCTTTAGAAGAGTCCTGTCAGAGTTGAATGCAGTGCAATTGTTGTGCATGTGGGGTGTGACAATTCCTGGAATGAAAAAGTTTCAAGGCAAAGGTTTGTTTATGCAGAAAATTGTTACAGTAATTTTTTGAATATTTTTCTACTTTTCAAATAAGAAATCAGTGGGAATTTAGTACAGGAATACGATATAGGCCTAAGCCAAATATTAAAAAAATCAGATGCCTACAGCAAACTCTTAATGATATGGAGGCACACAAATTTAAGCATTTTGCTAATTTACAATGGATTTGGCTATGATCACCCAATGTGAGAACCCTCAGGCCAGTATGTTTTCACAAGTATATTCAAAAAATGTCTTCAGAAACTCTGCATACTACTTCATATTTGAAATCTTAAACTCACCATGAAGTACAATGACATTCTTTCTATAATTTAACAGCTTAATTATGAATAGAAATTAAATTTTATATTTATTTAATAATCCCTGTAAAATTCATAGACAGTATTCGGAGAAGAGACAAGTTCTTAGACCTGACACATGTATTGATGGGTTGTCAGAGCACAGTTGTATTTGAGCACTTCCTCTTTAGCATTATGAGTCTTGTGCTCTTCAAGGCATAATGGTCCTGCTTTAGCCATTATGGAATAGAAAATAAGGAATAAAAACACATTTGACCCATCTTAGCCAATATTTCTGTGAACTAAACTTTTACTTTGAAGAGGATTTGTAGGCTTGTAATCCTGCAGACTGAGGAGGGAATAGAAGCCCTGTTTTCTAGTCTCATGTGATGGTGTTCCAAAGAAAATTAAACCCAGGTAAATCAGTTTCCTATAACTAAGTGTCAGCTAATTCATGAGGAAATATCTAACAGAGTGAGAAACACCTGAACTGCTTACTGTGTTTGTGGCCATGAATCATATTATCTTTCTTCCTGATTTCCTTTTATAGATTTAAACTTTGGCATCTTTGAGATTCTTGTCCTAAAAGACTATTATTAAAAATATCCCTTTACTTCATTTATATAAGAGATACAATCTTGAGACACAATGAATAGCTTTTATACTATAGAGGAATATCTTGTAGAAATAAAACAGTAAACCTTTTGTAGCTTGACAAATACAATCTATAGGAAGGCAAGGTCAACGTTCTGTAGTCAATATTATGTATACAGTTTAGTTTGGCACTGCTAGTTCTCTGTGCAAATGGCAAGATTTGGCTGAAAAGTACTTTTTTTTTTTTTGGTTTTAGGTTGGCTACTTTAACAGTAGTTAGGATTTCAACAATCATCTGTAAAATCATTAATCATATAACAGCTCCTGCCATGGCCTATTGGGAAATATTAGTGAAATGACAGTATTAATGCCATTAATACAGAATTGTTCTAGTGCCCAGGGTAAAGGAAATAGTAAACCACAGTAGGAAAGCTGTACCCGCAACTTGTAAACCTAGAGTAATATCCTTGTAGAAGAGGTGAACTGAGAGGGCTAATTCTGGCAAATTTATTTGAGTGACTCACATTCTTTCCTTGTTAAGAAAAGCAAACAAAGAAAAAAAAAATTCTACCTTTTATAAATGCAGTAAAACAGGGTTAAGAGCTGCTCCTCCATATCTCCCATGGTACTAAGGTATACAATGACCCATCTATGAGATATCTTAAAATCAGAAATTCCTTCATATTAGCAATATTTTTCTGTTTTCCCAGAGTATAAAAGTAGAGAGATGAATTATGCCAAATCACACAGAATGTCATTATTTTTAGCTCTGATTCAACAGAAGATTTACAGAGAGATTAGTGGTCACCAAAGAAGTATTTGCATCTGTTGTTTATGTTATGACATCTGAGATCAAAGTTAGGCTTTAAACTTTAACTTTCTATTTTGCAAGTGGATAATGAAACTGGAAATAAAGCTGAAGATGTAAGGAGGGAAAAGTGATGGAGCATTAAAAACACTGTAGTGAGTTTTGAAATGAAGGGGATGTGTAGGATGAAGCCCAGAGGTTACATCCACCAGCCTTCTGAGCACTCTGTTCCTCATTGCCCAGATTAAGTATACATCATGTGTGTGCCTGTGAATCATCCCAGGGATTGTGGAAACACTCCCTGTTTAAACCGAGGCTGGATTGGCCTCAGGCTTTGCTGAATGTCCAGCCTTTGCAGCACCATGTCCAGTGTGCTTAATTCTGCGTAGCCATGGTGATAAAACATTTCTGTGGCTGAAACTAACAAAGTTAATACTGAGTTGCAGTGGCAGAAACAAATCCAGTGAAAACACAGCAGTGGAACTAAGCCTCAATAGGGATTCTTTCCAAGAGGATGCTAAGATTTTTTAAGTAAATATAAACCTTTGAGTAGCTGATTTTAAGTAAATTGAGGGTCTCTGAAGAGATAATTGATGTGCATACCTAAAGTCAAAGAAAGAACTACTAACTACCTTGTGAAAGGGTAGATTACCAACAGGCAGAAAACCAGGACAAAACCTCTACTTGAGCCACTTCCATTAATGAGATCATGATTAGGCCTTTTATACAGGTAGCTAAGAAAGAAAAAGAAGAAATATTACTATGGTTTAACTGCACAACTAAGAAAAGTATTAATGGTCAGGACATGCCGTCATAATCAGCTCGCTTGTAAAATACTGCACAGGTCAGTGCAGTAAAAGGCATTTCCATTTTTTCAGATTTTGGAGAGTTTAATGAAGTAATTTACTGGTTTCTCTTCAGTTCATATGGCCTGATCCTGTACTGAGATCTCTGTGAGAGCAGACCATGTAATAACAAATTCTCACAATTTCAACCATTTTACACATGTACCAATACAGTCATATATGCACTTGATAATATTGGTCTATACATGTTTGCAAAGGCTGGAAATGAGAAGTCCTTCCTCTTCTTCAAAGAACAGAAGTCATAAATTATATCAGTTTGTCTCTCTGAAGTTCCCTGTCTATGGTCTAAGTGTTGGGTTTATGTGTAGACTGACATTGTCATCTTGACATTATTTATGGCCCTTCTTGGGTACAGTTAAGTGAGTAGAAATTGAACAGAGACAAAATGTCATTAACTATGAAAACCAAACAAACTTACCAGAAGTGTTTTCTTTTTCTCAGCACTCATATACATATTACTGTTCGTATTACTTGGAAAGAGTGTAAATAAGGTAAAAAAGGTCTAAAGAAAAGGTTGACTTTAAGTTGGCATTGTCTTATAAAAATATTTCTAGTCACTGTGTGATTTTAGATTATTACAGAATGTTCTGTTCTCTTAACTGAACATCACATTAGATTTGTCTGGATAAAAATATTTGGATTATTTATTTATGTTGGAAAAACTGTATGAATTTAAATTTAATTTAACGAGCTAACTAATTTGTCCTTTAATGGTCTTAAAGTTCCATTAAATCTTAGAAGCAAATGCAATATTAAACAAAATTAGGAGGGCAGTTGAAATATTTAATTTAATCTGATTTTGGAAGTTAGCATAAAAAAATTATAGCTGTTATGTTGTATCATCAGTTCTGAGGTTCTGTTACAGGTCATTTTTATGGGAAATGACCTATTTCTAGCAGAAAGGCTGGCCTGCATTTTGAAATTCAATGTATTTATCTCACACAATTTTCTGAATAGAAACCATACTGTTTTATTTTTAAATAAGCCATAACTTCAAAACAATTTAAAATCATTCAAGAAACAATAAAACATTTTTTTGTGATTATATCTTATTTTGCATAAAACTATTCTGGAAGTTTATTTATAACAATTAAAATTTACTCAATTTTTAATTAAATTATCATAATTAAATAATAAATCCCTCCAGCACATGAAGGTGGTCTACAAGGGAGCTGGAGGGGGTTCTTCATAAGGAACTGTATTGATAGGACGAGGAATGGCTTTAAATTGGAAAAGGGATAGATTAGGTTGAATCTTAGGAAGAAATTCTTTATTGTGAGGGTGGTGAAGCTCTGGGACAGGTTGCCCAGAGAAGCTGTGGGTGCCCCATCTGTCTAAGTGTTCAAGGACAAGGATGGATGGAGCTCTGAGCAACCTGGCCTATTGAGAGGTGTCCCTGCCCATGGCAGCAGGGGTGGAACTGGATGGTCTTTAAGGTCCCTTCAAACCCAAAGCATTCTATGTTTCTGTGATTTGTTATTAAGCAATCCTTTTGCTCAGTTACTAAAGGGCAACTATTCACAGCACCCCAGGAATTATTAAGTTAATAAAACTCTTTGGTCATCTATTTCCTTCCTTGAAAGCTCAGGATTATTTCCTAAAGTATATCACTCCAACTGCTAAGTCTGCCATAGCTAATTATATACTGTATGTTCCATTTTTAGCATTCAGCTCACTCTTCTCAATAAAAGCTTTACAGTTCATGCACAAGTAGAACAGTCTTTAAGCATAAAAGAAATAAAATTAAATACCAATCTGATTAACTTTTCAGGTCTCAGAAAGCCAGTTTATATTAAAAATCCTTCTTACCACACTGGCTTTGTGAAGCATGTGCTAAAAGATGGGGATTATGAAGATCCATTGCAGCAAAAGATTCAAACATTCCTCAGCAGGTTCAGCTGATGTGCAATACAGTTTGTGCCAAGACTCTCTGCTGTTCTTAAACATGTCAGTGAAACACATCCACCACTGAGCTGTTCTTCATATTTGTGACTGGTCATTTCAGTCTTTTACATGTTACTAATAATTTTTCTGAAGCATCTTGACAATGAAAGGGCAAATGAGGCTGGTGTCATGTTTTAATCAGGCATGGAAGAATTCCATTCACATTTATGACAATATTTGTTTATTAACCAATACAAAACAGCACTGAAGTAAAAAACAACTGGTAGAAAATCTTTTTTTCTATCAGGAATTATGTGACACATAACTGCAGCTTTCTGATTTTGATAGTTCACACAGTGCTACATCCAGAAATGCGGTCTTAACATACTGTTTTCAGAAAGAAATTAAAGCTGCCTTATGAAGGAAAATTACTGGGACAGCCCATGTTTTAGTTTATTATTTCACAGGTGTATCAGAGACTTCTTGTCAGACAAGTTAGCAGCCTTGTGGAAAGCTCACAGAAGCCAGGAAACTGGAAGTTCAAACACCACTTGTTTTTTAGCCACTCCTTGTATTTCAATATACTTTATAGTTAGTTACTAAACAGGGACTCACACTCTTAATTTTAGCAGTGGATGAGTTATCAGTGTGAGCCTTCTTTTTACCTGATAAATTCATGGACCCATCTGTTGAACACAATTTTTTCTGGCAGGATGGAAACAGAAGCTACTTCTTAGGTATTACAGAGTTAACTGTCACATAACGTGAGTACACTGTCAGCACCAGGAAAGTGGGGAATGGATTAAACCCTTGTTTTGAGCTGTCTCAGGAATAATCAGCTCCAACCACCAGTAATCCCGAGTCCACATCCCTTCTGGATAACATAAGTAGAAGCAGGATTTTGTATGCATCATATTCACATATGATCTGATCTGCACTGAATGTCTCGGAGGTCAGACAAGATTAAAAAGTTAGTCTACTTTTCTCGTACATTTTTTTTAAATATTGAAAAATATATCTTTTAGGAATTTTGGTAGTCCAATTAGAGATATTTCTTTATACTTTCTGGAAAATCTGCTTTCACTCACAAAGGCAGGCAGTTCACCAGTGAAAAGCTGTGCAACCATCTTGGGTAAAGAGGGACATTGCAGTAACAAAGACTAAAACAGAATATGTTACCTTGCAGTAACAAAGACACACAAGAGTGTGCAGGAAAGGAAATAGAATCACATTTTCTAAACACTCAGCTGCCTGTTTAGATAAGGGATTTTCATCTAGAGCAGAGTTTTGTCGTACATTTGAGATTTTTTTATCTATTTCTTTCTGGTATGTAGAAGTACTAACTCTAAAAGTCATACAGATTAGTCAAGCTATAGCAGCTTGACTCACAATTGAGATCTATTCACAATTGCAACGGATTTGGGGATGACAATGAGGAAGCTGCTTTTATGCCATGACCTTCTCTCGTGTATAGCAATGGACTGCATGTCTGCTTGGAATATCACCTATTTGGGATGCCATGAAAGCAGAGATCTTGCTTCTGCCCAGCTGTGAAAGACCTGCTCTTGAATGGCAAAGAGTCAAAAAAGATAAGCTTCAAACAAACCCTCAACACCTGACCTTTCAGGAAGTTCAGTTCTCAACTGGAACTCTGCAGCTCATTTTACATAACCCTTTCTGTATTTTTCTTTTTAAGGAAAACATCTTTGTGGTGGCCTTGCAGTCCACTTGCAAAGAAAGAAATGAAGTCCTTTTTTCCTGATATTTGTCTTTACACTGATGAAAAGAAGAGTGATACTATTTCCACTGTTATCACACAGAAATCCATTAAACATTCTACACATTGTGAAGAAATTTATATCTCACCTTCCTTTTTCCTGCTGGGAATTTGTGGTAGCAGGGTAATTTATTTCAAGTGGAACAGAGGTATTTCTGTTTTAGTTTTCTTTTCATGTCTAGAAGTTATAAATTTAGTCCAAATATAATAATGGTTCAATAATCCCTATGCCAAACTTGCACTAATGTCAGCAGCATACTTTTCACAAGCAAATAATCTTGAATAGCATGTTAATAGGTTTACAGTAAGGAAAAGCCCCAATGTTTGGTTTTAGAGAAGATTAGAACTAGCCAGAAAAATAAAAAATAGAATAAAAGCATTCCTATGGCTTTGAGAAGACATTTTTACCTGTTCTGGAACTGAAAGTCAAAAAAGAAAGCCTCAAGAATGAAACCCTGGCCAGATTGTATGTACCTCCAACAAAACCTCCTTGACTTTAATATGTCAGAATTCCAGATTTCTGGTACCATCCTCTCCCCCTCAAAAAAGCTTACTTTGCCATCCCAAAACTGTTCTAAGCCTATATTATTTGACTTAATGGAAATTGAGAGCATGACATTACCTGAATGCATTTAATAGGATGCAGATGAGACAGGGATGCATTGGGGAATCAGGAGTTTCCTGACCTGTTGCCCCCAGGTCTCTTGTATGGCTCAGTTGGCTTTGGCACTCTTGGCCTCCCCTCATCTGATCAAACCTTCAGGCACAGCACAGAGCTAACCTGTTTCTCTCAGCATCAGTACCAGGTGTGGAAAACATTTGTCCTTAAAAAGAGAATGCCTGTTTCAGAACATTTATTTTTCAATTATTTGATATGGCTTATATTTAGATTTTCTGTGCTCTGGGCACAGGAGTTTGCCCAGAGGGCAAACTGAACCATTGGGGTTCAGTAACCAATACAGTTTCCATGGGTCCTCAAGGAGCAGCAGATATGACTTTGCCAGAGTCATAGTTACAGCATTTCTTTAATACCTGATAGGATTTTTTCTCTCTTTCCAGTACTGAAGAATTTGAATGTGCTGTAAAGTTTTGACTACAGGGCAGAAACATTATTGCCAGCTATTGGGCAGAATGTACAACTGTTAACGTTATTGCAATCTACAGCTCACTTAAACAGCTGCCAAGCTTTCCCTGGGATTCACAAACACTTTGTTCTCTACTATTATACTACAAAGTGTGATAGATATGGGCATTATTGATGTCAATTCTTCTTTAGATCAAATAGCTGTAGTCATGGGAAATGTTATCCTAATTCCTATATGTTCTGCACATGTGGTTAAACTAATGACTTAAAAGTCTGCATTTATATAGAGCAACTGCAAAGTCAGTAGAACAGATATTTTTTCTTATCCATGAGGGAGAAGAACAGTACCACATGGCTATCATTATGGAAATGAGATTGAAGTAAAATCCTGACTTGGAATACTTGAAAGTTTAAGAATATCTATATTAGATTTTGAGCCCTGATCATCTCTGATCCTGAAGAGTTACAGCATGTTTGAAAGGCCGAGGATATTTTCCTTTTATTTAATAGTCCTGTTATTCTGATATGTTGGTTTATTCAATGTATTTTTTATTACATTGTAAATACTTCTGAGTTATTACTAAACCACCCTTCTGACTGTGGTTTTACTTGGCAAGAAAGCATTAGTCTTATTGTTATGCATGACCTACTTGGGATTTATTGTAAAATTAAAAGTATTTTAGAAGGAAGAGCAAGAGAGAAAAGCCAGTGATAAATGCTAAGAATTCATGTAAGATCTGAATGAAGTTCAGACTAGAAATAACTGGTGTGTCTCATCTTTGACTCATGGCTCAGTGTTTTCACTACATTAATCATGCCAGAAGGGTTGTCACTTCATATTTGTGAACTGTGAAGGTCCGTCAGGGCAAGGTTCTTATGTGTTCCTGGATTACAAATCGGAAATGACTGTGATCACTATCACTTTGGGCACAGGGATGCTGTGTAGAAATTTGCAAACAAAAGTAGCAACTTAATCAGTGACAGAGAGCCTGACAGCTACCCTGCCACTTCACTGGGAATGTGGGAACAGCATGGGTGCCAAGACTCCTGGATCACCAGAAATATATTCATATTTAGATTATATGAAGGACACATCAAAGATGTGTGAACTTGCTACTAAAACAATAATTTAAAGCATTACTCTTCACTATTAGTGTAATGAATTTGTATTGAACTAGCATGAGTCTTAAACAATTAAAATCTAATTGGGGCCATTAAGTATAACGTTTGCAAAAATATGCTTGCTGGCTTCTGTTTTCCCTTGTAAAACCAGATGTATTTTCAAATTTCTGCATCCAAACTGCCCTTCTCTTTGTCTGCCAATCCATTTCTAATATATGTCACTTTTCCTCTATAGTTTATTATGTCTGTACTGCATGAGTGCTCATGGACAGACTTAGTAGTTCATCTATGCATTTATTTGTCCTATCTTTGTTAAGAACAACAATAGAAACTCTACATCAGCCATAAAAAGAGAATGACAATGAGTTAGCAGACATGTAATTGAAGGCTGAAAGCTTCCCCACTTCAGCTCATGATTTCATGCTCACAAAAGAATGTATCACAATAACATTGTCTTCCAGGAAGAGCCGTGATTATGATAAACTGAAGTAGCAGGGAATATTCTTGCCAGGTCCTAGAAAAATAAATGGGGCAGAAATGCTTCTCCTAAAGTAAGGCTTTAGGACAGAGACTCTTCCATCATTCCTTCTCATTTGTTTCCTCTTTACAGTGACTTAAGTGCAGGAATACCTCCAAAAGATTTTTATTTTCAGATTTTCCCTAAATTTAAACATTTGAAATGGCTTTTATTCTTCAGAGCTACATTAAAATAGAGATTTTAAATCCAGTTTTATTATTATCACTGCTGCATTTGTACTCAGTGCTAAGTACAGAACAGCCCAATTCTGCTCCTCATTATTGCAATTTCAGAATGGTTATTCCTTTAACAGGTAATGGAAATAAAAATGCTTATTTCCACTATATGGGACCTCTAGAGAAAGCCACAGTTCTACATTTTTCATATAGAGGTTGTGGCATTCAAGAGGTAAACTCAGGGCAAGGATTTGATTTCTGTAATCATACCCTGAATCTCACTCCAACAGCTGGGGATGAAGAAGATTGTATTAACACACATTTACTAAAAGGAAATGTGATTGCTCTCTTTCAAAATCTCAAGAGGAATGTAATGAAAAGAGAGACCAGAATTGTCTTTGTATGCTTTGGCTGCTCTCATATTTCCTATAAAAGAGGGTCTTATCTTTCTATACAATTATTAAAGTCATATCTCGAACTATATAATTTCAGATAAACCAAGGTAGTTTTATCTTACTAAATTTCCCAGTATTTTATACAGGCTAATTTAAATACATGATATTTCATTATATTGTTTCATGACTTTCTGTTATTTCCAGTGCTAGTTGTAAAACAGTTTTTATAATCTCTTTGGTAGAATTAACTCATCCTTATTTTATGTATAGATACCTGTATTTCCATATGTAAATATATACAGATGTGTACTGAATATGTGACAGTTTCCCTCTGAGATTTTTATGCATTTTTCTGATTTTGATAGTTATTGGAAGGAAGTATTTGGCAATACTTTAGTTATACATTTTAATACACTGTTTGACATGTATGAAGGCAATCATATCCATTGGCATAGGAAGAAACCAAATGCTTGTGGACTGCACATATTTTGGCGGGACCATCTCCCTGGTATGCAGTTACACATTCATTATAATGCTGAGAATTATAGGTATGTCTGGAGGCTTAGAGATTAATGGGTACATATATATAGACTTTCAAGAATGGGAAGAAAAGGTGTTGGAGTTTGTACTAGCAGTTAACTTTTTTATAGTGCTGTGGGAAATTGAAGCTGTTAGTTTACAACTACAGATATTTCTGGAAATTTAATTTATTTATATTTCTTATATATATTTCTTAAAATTATGAAGTGATTCCAGTGAAGATGTATCAATTTTTTTAATGTCTGTATTAAAACTAAGGTAAACATTGCCACTTATCCAAAACACCTATCATTAAAGTGCTTGTGCCCAGATTATTGTAATAAAAGTTGAGAACCATAAATATAGCCAAAATTTATAGGACACAAAAAAACATTGCTGCCCACATAGATTAAACCCCATAATTTAAGAGATACTACATATACACTCATGTAAATCTGCACATAAATACTGTGTGTGAGAATATATAAACTCTTGTCTAGATATTAATTCCTTATTGACTGAAGAAGTACAGCAGCTTTTGGGTTTCAGCCTCCCTGGGCTCTGCAGGAGAATGGATTTTACAACACAGAGGTTTTGCTCTTTGCTATATTAGGTACCAATGGACAAGAACATCTTTCTTCAATATTAACTAGAATCATGTTGTTGGAGCCAAATGCTAAATGCAAGACATAAAGCATAACAAAATAATGCTTGCCATTATTAGGTAGGGGAAAGAAGAAAAGGACAGTGTTCTTGATTAAAATATTATTATTATTTGTAGTCTAGATAGGATTTTTATAAACTTTTTTTGTTAAATAAGATATGTTGAGCTGAGGAATCTCATTTGCTTACAAATACCTTGTCCACTCAGCTGCTCTAGCTTGTCAGAGGTTTCAAGTCAAAAGTTTGTAGTGGGATTCTCTGCTCTCAAGCAGACCGTGAACCATTTTGTCCATGCAGATTTGTTCTGTTTCTATTTCTCCATGTGTTTTGAAGTAAAGTTAGTTGCATTAACACTAACTGTGGACACACAGTGTTCCTGCACTTTATCAGTTTGTTTTTTTTTTTTAACAAAGCAAAATCCTACCATGATTCAGTCCTTACCAGGTGCCAATGAGACATCAGAGGAGAGGGAGTGCATAGTAAGATTTACATTTCCTGAAACAATCAAACTTGAGGAAGCTTTCATTACTCCCTATCACCTAGGAAAAGATCTCAGATAGGTTTCAGTTCTCCTAACCAGTGGGTGATGTGTGATAGAAGCACACACACAGAGGATGTGAACATGTAGTGTGCAGATCATGACTTCTGGTTAGTGTTACAAGATTGATGGGATGCCTAGAGTGGATGTTTTGTCAACTTCTCTGGGATTAAGGTAAAAATAGGTAGTTGCCTGGAAGAGTGAGGAAGTTGTTTTATGGACCAGGGGATGCCCTTGACTTCCTGTAGGCCCAAGTGTACTGAAATTGCAGTCGTTTCAGTGGTTTCAGTGCATCTAAACTTATTATTTATTCCACCTAAACTTCCAATTTAAGCTTTCAAAAAGGATTAAAAATTAAGACTTTTTTGGCAATTGATAAAATGTACTGCATCTTCAGTTGACTTTGAGACTTCATATCAGGTTAATGATAGGCAGAATGATAATCTGCAACCTGCACAGGAAAAAAAGTGGTAATAAAAAAGAATTTGTGATCTTTTAATCAGGAAGATCCTAAGACAGAACTGAAGAGCTGAAAGCAGAGCACATGGCAATGAATAGATTCAGCTTCTGTGAGATATGTATCTATCTATATATATATAAATATGAAAAAAGGAAATTTGGTGAAAGACTAGAGCATAAAACCATTGACTCTTAATTTCACAACCTTTCTCAGAAAAGTATGCCCCTATGTCATAGTGGTGAATGTCAGAAACTAAGCAGAATTAAAAACAGATTAAGTAGTACAATGTTAAAGCATTATACTATCTCCTATAACACATACAGATTCCAAACTATATTCTGGCTTCCCAGGTTCAATGAAAGTTTAGATATAAGCTGGCAAAGAATATAGCAACCAGAACTATTTATGCAGTTTAAGATTACATTTTTCAAGAACTGTATTCAATGCAGTATGGAGATATTTCAGTGGAACTAGTTTTGATTATGTGATATGTGCATAAGCTAGGAAAGAGCCAAAAGCTGTTTAAATATTCTTCTACACAGAAGTTGTTCCAAATGCACTGTTTCTGAAAATTAGACCTCACCAAAAGTATATTTTCTAAAGAAAATTAATTAGTTCCACATTTTAACAGAAAATTATTTTTTAAAAAAATCCCTGCAGGTGTTAATGTGCTTAGGGTGATATGACAGATGTTGCATTTTTCACAACTATGTCTTCCCTTTTCAGTGTATATTGAGGATGGTTCATATTTTCAGTCAACTGTAAAAGCAAACGAATTTAGTTTATAAAACTAAGTGGTTTAGAAAATCATCAAGACATAAAAATATCATCCATACAGTAACAAAATTTATAAATAACATTCAACAAGATAATTCTTTGAACCAGAAATATTACTAATCAGTAGAAAATGAGAACATATTGTTATGATTAAATGTTATCAAAAGCCTCCTTGTGGGACCCATTTAATCATGCTTGATGTGATTCTCAGTTATGCTGCTTATTCACTTTATTAAACCTTAAGGTTAAAAAATGAGTTGTATTAACTAACATTCATACTAATTTAATTGAAATTTATTCCTAAATGTTTTGTATTCTTTTGTAGGAGAGCTAACTACTGGCATTTCAAGTGACAAATTTTATTCATACTTATTTTGGGGTTTTAGGTCTAGAAATGGCTAAGCTTTTAAAATGACATA
The DNA here is from genome assembly GCF_050655825.1 of Lonchura striata. Classification (NCBI taxonomy): domain Eukaryota; kingdom Metazoa; phylum Chordata; class Aves; order Passeriformes; family Estrildidae; genus Lonchura; species Lonchura striata. The sequence continues at coordinate 138,796,175 of NC_140704.1, read as the reverse complement.
AAGCTTAAAAAAATTGGAAATATTTCTTGCTACATAATGAGGAAGTGAAATTCATATTTGCATATTACATTATTGGGTAAACCTATCTGGGGATGTCCTTAAATATCTTGAAACAAAGAGCTATGTGTTGCCCATATCTTGTATTTCTATTCATAATAAAGTACAGTAATTTATAAAAAAGTACTTCCCTTTTGAATTTCCTAAGATTTTAGTGGGATGCACACAGCATATTCTTCCACCATCATTGTCAGTTACTACCTGTTACATTTTATGTACTTTACTGAGTAATATAAAATAGTACAAAGATGTCAAGATACCACTTACATAAGCTTGGATACCTGCAAATTAATTGATTTTTAAGACACTGCAGTTTCAAAAGCAGCCTAATAAAAGTAACTTGATTTTAAGAAATTTCTGCCAGTTTATAATTGCAGAGGTAATTAATGAAATAATTTCTTAGATGGTTCTGCAGAGTGCCACCCTAAGGAAGAATATTCATACATTCAGAAACTTCCTCAATGAATGTCCTAATTTGATTGATTTGGTCTATCCAGAACAGTTCCTTTTATTTATATCATTATGTGTGGTTTGTTTTTCTTTGTTTGATTTTCTGTTTGTTTGATTGTTGTTTTTTTAATTTTTGTTGTTTTAATTCACAGGACTCCACTGTTTTCTTGACTTCCTTCAAAAAATCTCATTAGGAGATGTGTCTTCCAAATCTCTTCTCAATTTAATGGAGATTTTACTAGTTTCATGCCAAATATTGAGCCTGCAACCTTAGGTCTGAAGCATAGTAATAGAAAAACCTATGATTAATAAAATCAATATAACTAGAAAGAACATGACATAATTTGTCTGATCTTTACCTGAAATATTCTCCACAGCAATGGACTTTTCACAGTTTGCTCACAGAAGAATCCCTACCAATATTTTGTTGCCTGTACTGTTAGAATACTTTTCTGTGAATGTGTAAAAATTAAATCTCCAATACTGAAGCTTCATGGATGTGGGAAACAAGTTATTCACGTTCCCTTTACATTTTTATCTTAGTCCAGTAATTATTTTCTTGTTAGCCTTCCTATCAAGCTAAGCTTTTCTAAGTCTTTCAATTTTTTAAATTTATGACAACTCTTGGTCTTCTATACACTTTTCCAAATAATGTACATCTTTCTTGAATTGCAACACACAAAACTGAAACCAAAACTGCTGCAGACCCTATACTGATGCTGAATGCAGCAGAAAGATTATTTCACCTGTTTTGGAATAATCTCATACATGTGTTACCCCTAATTTCTTCTGACAAAAACATGTCCTGTCTTTATCTGAAGAGGAAAACCTGCTTGATTTGGGGTTTTGGTTTGTTTTTTTTTTAGCTAGTGGAGAGATTCTTCTACATTTATAGCATACTTTTATTTTACTGAAGGTGATATGAACCCAAGCTCAACTTCCATGAGGACAAGTGTCATTAGTATATTGGAAATCAACCAGACAAAAAAAATCTCACTATCACTTGGTTGGGGCTGAATCAAACAGTGTTCAGTCATTGTGTGAGGAGAATGCAGCTGTGGTTTCACTGGTCACAGAGGAATTGCATCTATTGAATTATGCCTTATAGCCAGACAATAAATATATGATATGTCAAAGATTCAGACATTCAAGGAATCAAGGATTTAAGGAAAAGTATTGTTTATGTGTTTGGAACATTTGGTTTGGAAAAAACAGTCCAATGTTTCAGTTCAGAAATGAACATACATTCCCTGCAAGTCATTGTTTGTTTCTCTGTCAGGAACAGAATTTGGAAACCCCACTATTGTGATTGAGGGTTGAAATACAAAAAAATATCTGAGCAAGAACTCAAAATGATGAGTTGCAATATTACAGGAACTTATGAAAATGCAAAAACAAGTACAGAATAATTGTGCAAGTATCATGCTAATATTTACTTTTATTAATATGCAACTGAAAAACTAACAGGCCTATTTTCTCGTTGCTTTAAGGCAAGAAATCTGGGTACATTACATTAAAAAAAAAAAAAGGAAAGGAAATATAGTTTTTACAGTCAGCTTTCCTCATAAGTGTTTGTTTGACTACGTATGGATTTGGTGGATTAGTTTTCTAGTTCTTCTGAGAATTGAAATATATTTCATAACCAATATATTTCATAACCAGTATATTTCATAACCAATGATTTTGTGAAAGCCCCATATACCACATATCCCAACATGCCTTTCTATGAGACAATTTTTGTAGCAGTCACTTAAAGTTTTAATTTCAGCTTTTGCTTTCATAAATTTACTGAAGTTATTAGTATGATCCTGCATCATCTTAATGTAGGTAATGTTGTTTCAAAAGTGGTACAGATTAGATTTTTAGCATTTGTGCATTATTCATTGCCTTTATTTGCCATCCATGTTCATTGTCCTTGATTCACAGTAATCATATACCAACAGAATTTGTGCAAGAATTGTTGTTCTCTATTCGTTGTAATTGTAATACATGAAGGGAATAATTGTAAATTAACCATTTTATCATTTTTCCCTCATTGACAAATAGCCTATAGAATGTGTTTTTAAATAAATGCAGTATTGGCTTTTTCAATACATGAATAAAATAACTTTTCTCATTGATAAAGTCTTTCCTAGCTCCTTTCTACTTCCAATCACAAAGAAATTCTAAGGTACTCTATGTATTTCTACTTCCAGCTTATTCCCACTAAGGCTGTTTATGTATTTATGAAACAAAATTCACATCAAATGTCATTTTTCTATCTCACTCCTGAGGCAGTTTGTCACTGTGGAGAGGTATGACCTTCCCTCAAACAGAAAAATAAAGAAAGAAAAATTGATTGGTAGGGTTGTGGAGTAGCATTACTAATACTTATTCATGTTTTCAAAGCAAGACAACAAAAAACAACTTTTACAAAATAACACTGGTCATTTTCTTTCTATATTTCCAAATTATGTGCAGTCTATGCTAGGAGAACAGTCTATGGTTACTTTACCTTGTAATCTTGTTGTAAGGCACTGCATGAAAACATCTTCTGGGAATCATACTGATTCTTAATATATCGCTGTTACCTGGGACCAGCATTATTTGATCAAAGTAAAAGCTCTTATTTTATTTATAAGCCATCTGCCACAAACCTTTATCATTACACAGACCCTAAGTTACCATTTCCATTTTAATAGTTCTATTAGTGCTTTGGTGGTTTCTATGACGGTTATTCAATAGACATTGTCCAGAAAAGGCTAGATACTTTTAATATATAATCCTCTGGAATGTTTATTAACCAATAATATTGGATCTTCTGACAGTTTTATTTCTGAGAATGTTACAATGTTCTTATACATCCCACTGGTAATTCAGCATTACCCATAACTCCTCTGCAATGTAATGAGTCTTACTGAAAGCAGATGCAGCCAAATTAATAACAAGGACATCAATTTACTGTGGAAACCCATATAGTTGGAGGGATGGGATGAGGGGAAAAGAATGCAGAATATAATTCTGCTTCACTTTTGAAAAAAAAGGTAGCTGAAATAAGTAGATACAGTAATTTAAGGACTTGTTTAATTCAGCATGTCTGGAGGAATTTAATTTAACTTAATTATAGGATGAAGAAGTTCTAGAAGATTACATAAACCCCTAAATGTTCTTTAATTTGCTTCTGTGAATAGGTTTCCATGTGTCAAATCTTTGGTGAGGCCACCCTGCAAGGATCCTTTTATCGCCTAGTAAATAGATGCTATTTCTCTTAACTAACCACAAAGAAAGCTCAGTTCGTATGCTTAATACAAGGCCTCCAGAGAAGGCAAGGCTTCAGATGAAATTCCATGCTTGGCCATAATGAACCTGGTAAATTGTTGGCTTCCTGCAATAAAAATAATAGGTGAATTCTTGGCCTATTGAAGCCAATGGAAATTTTGGCATTGATTTTAGCAGGGCCAATATTGCAACCTATAAATCTACAGAGCAAACTAAAAGAAGTAAGTAAAGAGAGGAAGGAAGGGGAATTAATGTAACAAAATCCCTATATTATTTCATTTTTTGTTCAACCCCCCCTTTGCCTGAGTGAATAGCTCTTGATACTCCAGAGATGGGCTCATAGAAATTATTGCAGTGGTATTCTTAACAACAAATATTTACAAAAACATTTAATGAGTAATTCTGAAACAGGAAAGACAGCTTTGTTGTTATAAGGAGTCAGTCTCAGATTCAATTTGAAGCTGTTTTAGGGGTGAGTAATGGAGGGCAATTGCCAAAGACTGGATACCATGGGGACAGTGTTAGACTGGAATAATTAAAAGTACGAGTTATACAATTTGCCTCAATCTGTGGTTGTGTTTTTGCTAGTCAAATCTGCTGTAGTTCCACACAGATGCAATCAAAATCACAATCCTCTCTGTGACTAAAGTAACAGGCAAAGAAAATTACTTAAAATATACATTTCTTTCTATATTTATTTCCCTATCTGTGGGCATTTTATGTGAAAAAATCTAATTTCTGATGTGTAATAAATGCTGTTACCATTTTTGCAGTGGTTTTAAGAGGCATCCATTACACATATGTATGTCACTCCTTATGCACAGCAAGGCAGTTTCAGAAAGCTCCAGGCTAGCAAATCAAGTATTGTACAGCTACAGCAGAGACATGCTATGCTCCTACCTGCAAACAAAAGACATTGGATGTGAGGAAATGTGTGTGTTGATAACCTGTCATGAGCAGTACCATGATTGGAGAGCCCTGTATTTCATTAGGAAGCAAAATCCATCAGAGAAATTGAACTTCTTGTTCAAATGTTCCAGAATCAGTCTCCATATGCTGGACATGAATATGGAAAAGGACAATCACCCAGTTTATGGGACTCATTCACAGGGACTATTTGCAATCAACAGATAGTTTGGGGGAAGAAACCAAAACTGTTTAGAAAAAAAAGAAGCAAAGGGTGACTAAAAATGAATTATCTTATGAGAAAGAGTTAGACAGGCAAAATACTTCTGAGAATAAAATAATGTTACAGAAATGCAATAAATCAATAAACTCTCCTTTGAACCAACTTAATGTCTGTAAAATGTCTCACAGTAATAAACTAAATCAAAGCATTAAACTTATGCTTTTCCCCACTGGGAGGGGAAAATGGTGACATCCATTGTAGACATTACTTTGCAATACACGATTTGCTTTGGCGGTGAAATCTCATTTAAATACTTATTAAACTATTCAAAAATAACTGTTACTAACCACTTAAAAAACTCTCCAGATTTTCAGTCCAGAGAGGTTACCTGGCAATTCAAGCAAATTTTTTGTTTTCTGAAATTGTAAGACATCCACTTTAATTTTGACCATGATGGTTATTGTTTCTTCAGACTGGGATAAACAAACAAACAAACAAATCATCAACAACTGTCTTATGCAGAAAATATTTTACATTGTGGCAGTGTCCTGTTTCTGTAGTCATGTTCATAAAACTAGTAGGTCCACATAAATGATCAAACTTGTAATAATTTTCAGTCAGCTGAAGTGAGTCACTAGAATATCTAACAGTCATGGCCCCTAGGCACAGGTATACCTATAGAAAAAAATGAAAGCAGCCATTCTTATTAATCACACTCTATATCTGACTACCACTCCTTTTTTTCAGTATTTAAAACAACTCCATCTGGCTCTTACTATTTAGTTGTGCAACTTACCTGTCACAGTGACTAACTACTAAGGATTAAATCTTCACTTGGTTTCAACCAACTCCAACTGGTTATTTCAGTGGAAGGTATTGAAAATTATGTTCTGGGCCACCTATCTTTATGTTAAAGCTTTATGGAGGACATCAAGCCAGAACAATGCATATGTAAGTAAGAAAGAATCTCATCATACTATAGACTAGGCCTGGGTTTATGGCCTGCTGTGGCAGGGCAAGGACACTGTCAACTAGAAGGGAATGATTCTGTCTACACAGACTGAAACAAACTGCAATAAAAAGCACCCCTCTCTGAGGTACTCAATTTATTTACAGGGTTTTAGTTCAGATTCTATTCAACAATTTGCCAAGTCAACCCAAATATCAAGATGAATAAAGCAAAGGAGCAACTTTATATGTTTTTTGGCCAACAACTTCCTTTTTTATTGGTATGATAGTGTTACCATTCCTTTAGAATTTTTTTTTTATCTCAATTAAACTAAGCTGTGTTTATTGCTGAGTTTCATTTTGAAGCTGCTATCTCCATAACAAGTGCTCACTGCAATCTTGACACAGATCAGATAGTTGGAAAAAAATCTCAGGACTCTAACTGAAAGGGGAAAATAGTCAGATCCCCCCTGAAAATATAAAAATTTCTGCTTTTGACTGCCAGCTATGCACCCTTTATGACACCAGAATACCTAAACAGGTAAACATACTACAGCTACAACCTTTTCTCTTTTACAGCTTGAGAACTACATTGTGGAAAACATGAAATCGGAGATGGTGCAGCTGCAGCAGAATGCTGTGCAGAACCACACTGCTACCATGCTCGAGATAGGGACCAGCCTCCTCAGCCAGACAGCAGAGCAGACAAGAAAACTCACGGATGTTGAAACCCAGGTATGTTCCCAGCATGTTTTTCAAACAGCTGTTAATTGCAGAGAACATTTCCCAAACTCTTTCCTTTCTAATGCATTACCGCACAAAACATTTCAACACGAGGTCCAGGAAACACACTTTGTTTCTTGGTAATAACAACATTGATGATTGACCCTTGTTATGTGTCTTCCTTTTGTTTCCATTTGGTTAGTATATTTAGCTCTGTGTGTGCAACAAAGATAGGACTGCCCAGGAAACTAGATCAGCATTTGACTTTCAATAAACAGCTACCTATTGTCAATGATAAAAGTATCAGGCTAAATAATGAGTAACAAGATAAATCACAGCTTTTGATCTTCATTGTTGTTGTGTACCAATCATTTCCCAATTTTTCAAGCTCTGTAGGACAATGGACAATGGGCAATTCAGATTGCTCTGTGAATGTCAATGATTTCAAACAAAAATAAGGCACTGAACTGCTAACACCACAAAAGAGAGAATGCAGAGGAAAGCTAAAGTAGGAGCTCTATTTACAAAATAGCAGATGCAACACTTTGACTTCATTCCAAGTACTCTTGCACTTTTCTGGTTTAAGCACACTTTGTAGGAGTGCATGACTGAGGCACGTCTCTTGTTTTTCTATTGAAATGATAGTTATTTGGCAGTCACCTTACCTCTTTCTGCTGATCTACTACTATCCTACAGTTTTAGAGTGCCAGAATATCAGCTGGTACATATCAGTGTAGTTTGATTGAGTTCATCTGTACCAGCTGAGCAGATGGGGTTAAAAAAGGATTTAGAAACAATTTTTGACAAATCATCAGATCAGAATTAAATTATTATATTATGCTGCTAAAATAAAATATCCAGGACAAACATTAATGTTTTTAATTTATCCTTAAGGTGCTAAATCAAACATCCAGACTTGAAATTCAGCTACTGGAAAATTCCCTGTCAACATACAAGCTAGAAAAACAGCTGCTACAACAGACACATGAAATCCTAAAAATTCATGAGAAAAACAGGTAAGCGTGAGTAATTGGTCTCTTTCTCTGTTCATTACAAAGTGGTCTGTGTATACTTTGTTTTAAGCAACTGATGAAAGGAGCAAATATGGTGAGTGGACAGCATAGGTAATAGTTATGAACTCACTAAAACACCTGGGGTGTGAACTTACATTATATTATATCCTGTATGATAAATATAAACTGATTTTTACCACTTTTCATGTTAACTGTAAATTTACATCTTACTCTGTTTCATGACAACTTAGTCATATGACCACAGTTCCTGCAACCTAAAAGCATAGGGATAACTTTCAAGAGCATTTTCAAGTAGAAAAATATTAAATTATGAGATTTTCAACTATGTTAAAATACATCAGAAACAGAAAATATTCATTAGTTCATCTTTATAATTTTAATGGATTCAAAGATAAGGCATGTAGAAGGATCTCCCCCTCTTTCTGTATTCTATTGCATACTAGCCATGCTCCATTTTAAGAAGTCAATGGCAAACATTTGGGATTTATGTTTAAGGTGATGAAAAAAAGTATTAACCAACACAACATTTTAAGCAGCAAATTGAGAGCTGGGAAGCAGTTTCAGTGCTCCCTTTCTGTGCCACAGGGACCCAGCACCTGAAGTCACTGGGCAGTTCAGTATGTCAGAGTGTGTGTGGCATGGTGAGCTGACCTTGTCTGGGATGCCAGACGCCCACCCAGACATTCTCTCACTCCCCCTCATCATCAGAACAGGGAGAAAATATGATGAAAACTTGTTGTTGAGATAAAGACAGGGAGATCACTCATCAGTTACTGTCATGGGCAAAACAGCCTTATTTACTACCAATTAATAACAGTGTAGGATGGTGAGAAACAGAAACAAACCCAAAAAGACCTTTCACCTCTACCTCCCCTTCCTCCCAGGGTGAGCTTCAGTCCTAATTCTTCTAGATGCCCTCTGAGCTGTACCAAGGGTCGAGGAATTGGGGCTGTAGACAGCAGACAAAGCACAGCACTTTGCCTTGCCTTCTTCCTCATGTTTTTGCCCTTCTCCATCATGGCTCTTTCCCACAGGCTTATGTACTTCAGGGTAAAAATGCTCCACATGGGCTCTGCACAGGTGTCAGCATCCTTCTGGACATATCTGCTCCACTACAGGGTCCTCCATGGGAAATATCTGCTCCACCATGGCCTCTCCCACAGGCTGCAGGGCTGTGTCTGCTCTGCTGCCTCCTTCCTTCCCCTTCTCTGACCTTGGTGTCTGCAGGATTGTTTCATTTTCCCCTCACTCCTCACACTGTGCAGCTGACTGGTACCAGCTGTGCCCAGCACAGGGCAGTTCTGGCCTTTCCCCACAGCAGCTGCCCCTGGGCACTGCAGCCAGGACAGTGGAAAGCTGCTGCCCTCCCAACACGCTGCTGCCTCTGCGATGGGCAGGTGTGAGCAGGGAGGACAGGGAGTGCTCTGACCCGCAGCCTCACTCAGCTCCCTTCTAGAAAGTACAACTCTGAGGTCAGTCTGACTAGGACTAAGGTTTCTATTGCCTCTGTCTACATTGATATTGAAATGAGGCAAATAGCTTTTAAGATGAGGCAGACACTGAGGCATGTGATAGAACCTGTAGAGGACTCTTTTAATTGAGATCAGTCATGCTTCCGAAGACAGCAGCGTGGCCCCGTGCTGCTGGACAGGAATTGGCAGCTGAGGCAGAAAAACCTTACCCAGGGTTATGCATAAGGCAGACTAGCACCATAGTGGGCAAGAGGCTACAGGGTAAAGAAGGCAAAATACATGTAATGATGAAAAATAAAAAATATTGGTATGAAGAAATGTTTTTGTAAAATGTGTCAAGTTGCAAAGCTTGTTAAATAATATATCATTATTGCTACTGATTATGAATACCAATTTAATGTGTTTAATCTAAAAACTTTGCAACTAGTAATTCCAGCAAATGTTTTTCTGAAGAAATTGGATTACACCGAAAACCCTTGAACTCCAGAGATGTCCCTTAACCAAATAGAAATGTGAATAAATTAGTGTGGGATTAAATTTGTCTTCAGCAATCTCAAAAATAGGTAATTCACCTAAACTACTTGTGTGGGCTTTCCCTGTAATCCACAGACAGATTGGTAGGGAGCGGTTCATTCTACATATTTTACAAATTTATTTCAAAATGGATGTATTTAAATTGTTAGTTAAGTATATAGATACTTGTAGTTTTATCTGCTGAATATGGTTAGCAACAAAATTTTGTTGGCTGCTTAAGAGACTGTATCTTGTATCATTTGGATTTATTTATTTACCTTAAGAATGAATCAGAGTAAAAAGCCTTCATGTCAGCAAACAAATAAGCCCTACTTGAATTGACCTTTGACTTGGCTGACATTATGATAAAATGGATTTTGAAAAGTCAGAAGAAAAGAAAGGCTATTTTTAAAAGCTCATTTTTGTTGCTTGACTCCAAAGTATAGGTATTTGTGGATAGATGGAGAATCGTGCAGAATTTCATCTTGTAGCAAAGCAAGGACCTGGCGTGCTTTGTGTGGGTCCTTTTAAAGTCTTCTCGGGACTGACAAAACTAGGGAGAAAGCAGTCCTATAATTACATTAAAATATGGATCGTCCACTCTATCATCATTTTCTCCTTAAAGAGAGCTGTGTAGTCTTGGCCTTGTTCTAAACTTGAAATCAATTATGTGTGTGTCAGGTGGACTGTGGGACAAATCTTAGTGACCTCAGCAGATATTGGGCTTCTGGACATGCCAACGATTTTAGCTTGCTTAAATTTAAACAATATTTGCAGATTACTCATCAGGCTGTGTTTAGTAGCTATTTGCAGTTAGGTACTCATAATCCCTCTCCATATCACTTACACACCAATAAATAGAGAAAATTCCTTTTATCCTCATTATGTAGGTGGACTGTAAGCTATTTTGGAAAGGATCTTTCTTTTGCAGTAGGTTTACAGCACAGTGGGAACTAGTGTAGGAGCTATTGTCTTTGCAGAAACAATCAAAAGAGATATTGTAGTGTGAGCTAATAATTTCTTTCTTTATAAAATAAAAATTAAGATACTAATCACATTCAGAGAACTGAATTTTGGATGAAAGTAATGCAAAATTTTAGAGTAAGAATAACTGACCATTGATGTACTACAGTAACTTGCATATTATCCTTAAATAAAATTAACACTGTGTATCAACAAGGGAGCAATGTATGTTCTTTAGACTAGAAATATGTCTATTCTTGGCCTTTCTCCTTACTGCCTGTCTCTGCTCGGAAGAGGAGCCAATTTTCTTTTTTTTTTATTCCACTGAAAAGGAAGATATTCTATGGCATGAGTAAAGTCACATTTGCCTTAGAATCATGTGTCTATTGAGTGTTCTCATGCCATAAATAATTTGGTTTTGTGGGTTCCCACCCACTATAATGTAAACGGTGGTTTCTTCCATTGCCATTTTTTCCCACAAGAGCTTTCTAAATGCTATTTTGATTTATTCTTGAAAGATTTCCCTTCTTAAGTGCCTGATGAGCTCCCCTTTTTTCTTCCCCTGGAGGGTACCAGCTGCATTTAATTTATAGTGTGCCATTTGTTTCAATTTGCAAGTGTAAAAAAGCTTTCTATTTGCTAAAATGAAACAAATGAGGAAAAATATAATGGAATTCTGGATTTTTCATTGACAAATCATGCAAGTGAAATTTTAAAATAAAATATTTCTTGAATTTGCAGAAAATAATACTGGGTTAACATGTTCAGCACAAGAATTGTTGTGTGCTATAAAAATCAAGGACTCAAGAACAGTTCTTGAATGTCTGTCTGACTGTGTGAAAGATGAGGAAACACAATATGTCTGTCAAGATTTATTTGAAGGTTGTGCATATACTAAAATATAAATCCCAATTTTACACTTCACTTAGTGATTTCAATGGAATTATCTTGTCATTGGTATAAAAAGTAGGCTTCCTGGTGCTAAGTGACTTGTTACTTTACTGGCCCTGAGAAATAAGGGCATATTTTCATATTTCCTTAAACTGAGCAGACAGTATCACACTCCCAAGGTGGTATGAGTGGTCAGCATCTAACAACACAGGGAAATTTTTACTTACCTAAAAGGAAGTACAAAGAAACTGTCTTCGGTTTTCTTTGGTAAAATAATGTTCTTGCACCCAAAAGTAAGCATTGAAATCCTCTACCCATTTGTCTTCCTATACATATATAATAAAAGAAACCTAGATATATATGGCCAAATAACTTCTTTCTAGTGTGACTTTACTTGTCTTTAATTAGTGAGTACCTCAACAAAGTAAAAGTTTTATCTGTATATTTAATAAATCATATTTTTTTAATATTATTTTAATGCAAAAGATGTCCATCTCCAAGGTCTGGTCTATATCCTGTTATCACATGGCTAAACTGAAGATTCTGAAAACAAAGATTTAAAAAAAAATTCTTAAACTTCTCTGGTCTGGAATGAATTAGTGGTTAAACTACCTTATAAGGCAGATTGTCTAAAGCAGACTTTCCTTCTCCCTTGGACAGTTGCCAGTTTTCCTATATGTTCTACTTCATCACCTTTCAAAATGACAACAGCTTTCACTAGAAGCCATTCTTTGACTTCTGTATGGGTACTCTACTCTCTCCAGCATTAGTAGAGGTTTTTTCTGAATCAGTTGGACATATCATATATGAATCTGTTGCACTGAGGTGCTGCACTGAGTCATTCCACGGGCTTATATTGTGACAAAGTCAAGATATCATTTGTACCATTGAAAATAGGTTCCTAGCCCCATTGAAACCACTACATTAGACATTGAGACATAGCTAACCCTTAGAAATATTTGATTTGTCTGGGTTTGGGATTTGCATGTGTGTGTATTTGGTTTTTAATTAATATTCTCCTAGATAATGATTCCAATAATTCATTATCCAATGGGTAATATTGGTATTTATTAATGTTAACAACACTTGTTTTTTCACAACTTTATTCTTCAAATTCTTCTTTATTATTCAACTTTGTTCCCCAAATGCCTGATTTATTTCCTCAAATTGAAGGCTTCAATTATAAATAACATATATTTGTGTGCAACTTTAGAAACAAATATATGTATATTTATATAATGCTTCTGGTGAATGATGATTTCTTTTTATTGTGTTGTAGTTTCCATGAATGTTTCATGTGTCTGGATTAGTAGTATTTTCAAAAATTCAGAAATTTCAAGCATATAGGAATTATATAGGAATTTAAAATGTATAGGAAATTAATAGAGGAAACCTACTGTAAGAAAGAGCCATAACATATTATTGGAAAGTGTTATAAAATAATGTTTCAGCCTTTTGAGAATGTTGGACTGATTCATATAGAGACAGACTTCTTTCCACTTTCATTAATATTTTGTGTCAGCAATAGCAATTAATGAAAATCGTATTTTAGTTTTAACACTGTCTTCATAATGCTTCTTTAACAATTTGAGCAAATATTGTTACCAAGCACTCAGCAAATTTATTTCTTAATGGTATTTGTCTGTTAGATGCTATCTGATATTACAAAAAAGAAGCAACGGAGTGGTCTTGCCACAGTTAAAGAAACCCTAAATACCTGTTAAATTGCTTTCAATGGGTTTCAAGATTTTTTTTAACTTCCTAGCACTTCTTTTTTTAATTTATTTAAATGATCTACAGAAAATATTAATATAACATACAAATGAATAATTCTGGCCATATCTGTTGTCAAAAGCCATAAGAGCAGCTTTTCTCACGCTGTTGAAGGATTTCTTCCTCTTGGAACAGTCCAGTTCAGAAATCCCCAATCTGTGTGAAGACTTTGCTTTTGTTCATTTGGAGATTTGACCAAAGTTTTCTCATTGTTCATAGTAAAACAAAAATGAATGTTTTGGACTTCTCCCAGAAATTCAGGGAGTTGTCCTATCCTCAGGACTTACTTTTATCTGATATAGATTTATGGATATGCAGCCAATTACATAAATATATATGCATTCCTGAAAATAGCACAGTTTTGCAGTTTATAATTACAGAACTTTTAATCTATATAGAAAATTAAAGGAAGCAAGTGCTATGACACTTCCATCTTTCCACCACATGTTGACACACCACTCAGAAGTATTATTATTAAAGCCATAAAACATCTGCTTCCTGTCTGTCTCTGTAGATACCAAACTGTGGAGCTCTAAACATTGTCAGCTCCTCTTTTTCTTGCTTGACATGGCCAGTGGTAACACAAATAAGATTGGATCCATCCCTCTGGATTAATTTACTATGGCCTTAGGAAGGCCACAGTGGGAAACAAACAATGCAAAGCATAAATTGTGGTTGTCAAAGGCTCTTTCTTTGACATGAAATGGTTCAGATATGGAAATCATTTAGTTGTGGACATGCAGATAGGATACTGTGTAATTAAGGATCTACATTGTACTATATGGATAAGGATAAAGAGAACTTTCTTTTCTTTACTTACTATATAACTATAAAGCTATATTCTATCTTCCTGAATGACATCTTGTCTTGCATTGAAAATACACATTTTGGGGGACTGTAAGATGTCAGACTGGGACTTGGCCCCACCTAGTACCCATTCTATTACAGACTATGACTAGGCTGCCTTTTTCCTATCCCAAGTGCTTTGATGTAACTAGTCTATTTGAAAAGTTAAAATCTAGAGTCGCAATTAGGACTTCAATAATTTCTGTGAAAAACTGTCAGTGAATAGGATTATGCTGTGGATAGAACTAATAAATTTCAAAAAGAAGTGGGTTTCTGTGACAATATTTTATGACTAGAACCAAAACTATCTGAAGATTTTTCAACCGTTTCTGCCAACCTAAATTATATCTAACTTTCTGCATAAGAAAGTTCAAAGGCTACCACATACATATTCTCAAAAAAATCCATGTGAGTCTAGACCATGATGTGAATCTAAACATGATGTTTAATGTTAATGTTCAAGTGATGAAAAATCAGCAACAACTCTGAAAAGGTGCTAAAATAATTTATAGTTCTTTGGCTTCAAAATCCATATTTTTTTCAGGGTGTAACTTTCTACCATCTTATTTCAGTCCACTAAATCTTGTTATTGTGTTTCTAATTAATGAGTCTTTTAAATATTCTCCTTTGTGTTTGGGACCCTATGAAAATGTATTTTCTCTCACATCTTTTCTTTTTTGCTCCCTTTACCCAGATGCTTTTGGTTTTCACAGAACTAGACATGTTGGTATTACAAAGTACGTTTTCTTCAGGATCTTTGTAAATTCCACATTTATATTTCAGAAAAAATTTGCTGCTTTAAAAAAAAATTGATCTCATTCTAGCTTGCACAGCAAATTTTGGTGCCTGAATTTAATCTTTGCATTGTTATCATCTCTAACAGCTCATATTAAGGCTCAATGATATAGTGTAGAAACAACTCCATATGGATTTTATTACATTCCTCTGTTAGGTTAAATGACCTAAAATTACGCAGTCATTTTGCCACTGATCTGTTATTCAGAAGTGAAACCAAAGGTAGAGGGAGAGTGCAAATAAGTAAAACCTAAGACTGACTTGAGCAGGAAGCAGTTTGTTGGCAAGTTTTTAACCACCACTTGGGTTTTGGGCATGAGAAAGACAGCTTTTGGTGTATACAACAGAAACCCCTAAGAGAAAGTAGCGGTGAGATTGAATGAATTTCTTTTTCTAATACTATTACAGTCTTTCTGTTAAATTGCCACCACATCATCAAAGCACTGTTCTGGAAATGCTTCTTGTTCATGGTTGACAGATATTAGCTGTTCTTTAAGTCTACAACAACACTATTTTTCTAGATGTACTCTGTTATGCCTTTAATCTTGGTAAATTGAACACTTACAGCACAGGACAGAAAGGGTACCAGAAAAAGAATATTAATCCAGAGAAAGTGTCTCTATAATGTGCAAAATTCATTAAAGAAATTGATGTAAGTTGGTCACATAGCATGATGCCAAACAATTTTCCATCTGAGGAGCCTTTTGTGGAACAACCAAACATGCCTGTGGAGCATTAGTGGGGTATGTATGTAGACTCAAGGAAAAAGGGAATCCCACATTAAAATGCCGTTGCATATTTACCTTTTGGGAAAATAGTACTATTCTTGATGTGAAGGCAGGTACTGCTTATCTGGTATGAAATTCTTATCCCAGCTTCACAAGTCACATCAAAAAGTACTTTTATTATGGGTTCCACATACCTCAATGGTCCTCCATGACTTACAATATTTGTCTTCCACTCAGTGACAAGGCCCTTCACAAGCTCTTTTGCAGTTTGCCCTGATTTTTGTCTCATCATATTAAGCCATTCATGTTACCAACTCTTCAGTGGTTACCATCTCTTCAGTGCCCTGCTTTTCTCCCTCTTCTGCCTCAAGTTTTATGCCTGAGCTTTTACATTCAAAAGTTTTACTGGCCCTATGTTTGTGCACAGGGACATTTGTAAATCAGAGTAATACCTACAAATACAGTTCCATGCCCTTTAAGCACTACAGCATGCAAACATCAAAAAAATGCAGTCTTAGAGATCAGTTATGTTTGACTCAGTGGGCTGAATTAATAGATGTGACATAATTTAGAATTATTGATTTAGGTAGTTATTTATACACTGAAAAAATGTTCTGGTTTCTGAATTATTAACTGTGTTGGCATGAAATAATATTTACTAATAGTTTTATTTCATTTTAGTGTACTTGAGCACAGAATTCTAGAAATGGAAGAAAGGCACAAAGAGGAGCTGGCCACTTTGAAGGAGGAAAAAGAAAATCTACAAAGTTTAGTCACACGACAAAGCTACATAATCCAGGAGTTAGAGAAGCAGTTAAACAAGGCAACAAGCAATAACAGTGTCCTGCAGAAACAGCAGCTTGAACTGATGGATACAGTTCACACCCTGATCACCCTCTGCTCCAAGGAAGGAGGTAAGAAAGTGGGATTATAAAGCATTAGAAGTACTAGGAAATTTCATGTGAATTAAGGCCTGAATTTTTGGAAAAGCAAAACTGAATGGTCTTATTCCAAGAAAGAAAAAGACATTATAATTGAGGAGAAAAGAGCTGA
Organism: Lonchura striata; assembly: GCF_050655825.1. Lineage (NCBI taxonomy): Eukaryota > Metazoa > Chordata > Aves > Passeriformes > Estrildidae > Lonchura > Lonchura striata. The sequence continues at coordinate 138,779,542 of NC_140704.1, read as the reverse complement.
TGAGGACCCACAAATCAAATAAAGTTCAGACAATGCCGAGGCTGACCCTTGTACCGACAGCCATATTATTATATTTAATATTTAATAATTTAATTTAATAACAGCGAGTTTTTTAATCTTGACCATAGCAGATATAGGCCAAAATTACATTGCCTTTCAGTAACAATACTGATTTGTCCCTTTGTGTATCTGTCTCCTTCTGCTAGAAGTATGCCAACCAACCATTGGATCTTAATTTTATAGATGTCTGTATCTCATCTACTCTTGACTTCCTTTTCAGTCAATGGAGAGAGCAGGTAACTAACCAAAGGAAAATAATTCAGAGTTTTTTACATGCATATGGGTTACAATATTGATGATTTTGTATATAGAATCTTATAGTGCTATAGGTAGACATCCAATAGATGAATCTCTTCTATTGAACTAGATTTTATGTATAATAACGGATAATTTTTCTTTCTTTTGTCTTGCTGTATTTTGTTGGTTTCTGGGTGCTCCAAATGAAAAAGGTAGAAATAACATGCTTTGAAAGAAGGGCTCAGCAAGGTATCTATAGGACAATTTTCCTCCAGTATGTCCTTTTTAGCAAACAGCTTTATTACAGAAACAGGGACAGAAATTCAGATAGAATTTCCATTTTCAAATGCCAAAGACACTGCAAAATGTCTTCAGAAATTCATTTCACCAGAACTGGTCAAGGCAGGGATAGAAAGCACTGTGCAAAATGGAAATGGTGCACTTGGAAGAATATATTATTATCTATGAAAAACAAGGCAAAGTCATACAGAAATGACAACACAAAAATCCTTCTGAGAAAGGTACAGGATAAACACAGAGAGAAACTGTAGATGAGTGAGTTGTGATAGACTTTTAGCAATTGTGTAAGCATGGATCAAGGAGCTCTTTGAGAGGTATCAGAAGTCCAAAGAGCCCAGCATAACAGATTTTTGTCATTCTTGAGCTCTAGTGCCACAGACTAAAAACAAACAAACAAACAAACAACAAATTAAAAAAACAAACACAAAATACTAAAATGAAACCAGCAAACAACTACCCCACCGCCCTAACTGAAAACTTATCACCTGTATCATTAGTCAGTGCTCTCTCTAAGAGGCAGAACACATACTAGATCAATCAAACTATTCAGCTCAAGGCAATGTGGGTTTTCTTTCTGCTATATATTCCCATGCAACTTGTGTGGCTTAAATATAAACTGCTCCAGTCATGAGGATTACATCTCTTACTTTGGAAGTGTTGCATGCTTGGGCCAGTGTTGATAGACCATTTTTTTTAAATGTTTTCCTCCTCTCATGTTCATTCTAAATGTTCCCTTCTGCTCTTTCTGTTATATAGTTCTCTAGCATTTGGAATTAAATAACATGTTTCATAGAAGACTGTTCTCATATCAGTAGAGAAACATTGTGATGCAATGAAAATCCTTTATTATGTTTTATGGCCTTTTGGCAAAGAAACCTGGCAAGGCTGCATCCAGAGTGTTCTAATAAAGCTCAGGAGTATTTTAAAATCAATATCAAAATGAAAGATATATTATTCTCATACAGAGATATATAGCAAGTTCTTTAAAGCTTAAAAAGGTTTTCTAACAGTCTTGAATATGATTCAAAGAAAAAAAATAACAAACAAACCAACATTTTTCCTAAACTTAGTTTCCTCAGCTGCTTCTTATAAAAACTTTGAATGAGGAATACAGAAGTGAGTGTTTCAAATTGGGCTCCTGGGTACAAATTCAGGTGCCTGAAAACCTGAGTTTTCAACAGTCTTTTTATCTTCTGAGGAACTGAGGAAGTAAATGATGCTTAACACAGTTAAATGCCTAAATATAACCTTAATCGCCTAACTAAGCCCTTGATTTTGTACTCCATTACCTTTTGTGTATTATCATATTCATAATTTTCCTTGTATGCTTTTGTTCTTTGAGGAGAATAACTTAACAAGAAATGTTCAAGTGAAGAAATGTTTCTTTCTTATTGTCTGATTAAGTCTAATTTACCAATGTTTTTTTGGTGGGTACATTCACAGCTGAAGAAGTAGACAGATAGCTTAAGTTAAAATAATATTTTCCTGGAGGACAAAACTACTTTAATGAAGACTAAGTACTGAAGGTTATGCCAAAAATTAATGCCAACTTCATTCTGTGAAAATATATGTTGAAGGTAGAAATGTATGCAATATTAGGAAGTACCACTGGAGCTACTCTAAATTTACACCAAATGATGAAGTTTGGGTAGTCTTACACAAATCTTGATGCATGCAATAATGATCAAAACAAAAAATGCTCTGTGAGAACTGGTGTTTCTTGGGAAATGGAGAATAACAAGAAGTGATACATAAATCAGTGACACCTCTTCTGTCTTATACTTCGATAAATATCAGTCATCTAATTTCATAAGGGATATAGCAGAAATGGAAATGGTCCAGAAAAGAATAGGACAATGGAAAAATTAGAGTCCTGGAACAATTTTCATATGAGGAGACAGAGCTGTAACATACAGATCTATTAGGTGGGAAAGAAGATACGTGGAATACTGTTATGGAAATGCACAAAATAATTGATGATAGGGAGAAAAGGAACAGCCAGTAACACTGGGAAGTATTTTCCATTGATGAAAGACGAGACTTAAGTAATTTAGGTAATAGTTATTAGATATCATAGAGATTGATATTTTTTTTTTATTATTAGAAAGCTGTAGAGATGGAAAAGGATGGGTCCTATTAAGAACTTTGGGTCTTTAATAGGGGCACTCATTTTTGACAGAAAGCACAACCTAAGTGAGGCATCAAGTCTGGAAAGCCAGATTGTAACTTTATAAGTATGAACAACAAAGTTGAGAGGAATTGCAAAGTATATCTATATCCTGTGATATCTTGAGAATGGATGTAAGTATCTCTGTCAGATTTTCCTAAATTAAAAATGCAAGTCACTATATTTTATCTTACATTTATGCCATGATATTTTAATAATTATCTCTATCTATCTATCTGTCCATCTGTCCATCCATCCATGTGTAAAATCTCTCCCAGGAGAAGTCACAGATAGGAAAATTATTTTCTTTCTCTCATAAGTTTTAGTATTTAGTAGAGGATTTTCCCATTTGTGAAAGTGAAAAATATAATATAGCTAAATCAATAAATTTTAAACCAATCTTGTGATAATCGCTGTTTTTTTGATTACAGAAAATGAGATACATTTACTCCAGTAATGACATAATCCTATCAGCAGACTTATTTTTAGATTAATTTAAATAAATTGGTACACTATCTGAAATTTTCCTCCTAGGAGCCTATGAATAATATAGATGGGTAGTATAAAGATGCAGGGCTGCACAGAAACTGTTTTTGTTCATTTAAACAGTCTAAGGATCTAACAAAGTCCCTAGAATTGGAAATTTGAAAATAAGAAATTTGCTTTGGTGCTTCCACTGTGCCTAGGCATATATTAGGAGAATTCCTGAAGAATATAAAGGCAAATGTGAAAGAGAAAAAATAAATAAAACCAACCAGACCAAATCAACCAAAAAAAAAAAACCCCAAAAAAACTAAAAAAAAAAATCAACCAAAAAAAAAAAAGTGAAAAGGAAAAAGCAATACAAATTAAATTTTTTTAAAAATATAGGTGGACCTAAATAGAAAATCCAGATCCCATTTTCAGTGTCAGTTTTGGTACAGACAAGTTTTAGGATGCGGGCCACCTGTAAAACTTGGAATTGTTGTGAGTTCGGTTTCCAAAATACCACCCACCTCTCTCCCAGTGTGAGTGATTCTAGAGTTTCAGTTGCATGTAATCCTTCAAACAGACACTCTAACAGGTCACAAAGCCTACAGACACAGATAAATGCAGGGTACCATGGGGACTCACATGTGTCTATTTTGGCCTGTGTCTGTGGCTAAACAAACTTGTCACATTGTGTATATTGGTATATTTTAGGCAGGGGCAAAAACCTTGGCAACATCTGCCAGTAAAGTTCTACAAAAGAATTTCTAAAATAGAAGCACCTTCAGACACTAGCCTTCAAAGGAAATGGTTGTTCATTATGGTGAATATTAAAACAAATATTTAAAGATGAAGTAATCTCAAAATTAAAATGTAGGTAAATGCATGAAACTTTTACTTTTCCCCAACAAATTATGAGGAAATAAAAACATATCAGTGAAGGCTTGATTAATCACAGAGATATTGCATGATTATCTCCAAGACTGTAAAAGTGCTTCACCTGTAGCAAATAACAAATAGAGACCAAATTATTCTTAGAAAAGGACTTAAAATGTTTTGTGCTTATTGTTTTCTTTAAACTGGTCTTTTCTCATGCTACTTAGACTATTATTTGTCTCAGAGTATTATTTATAAAACACATTGCTGTCTATGTCAACCACATCTGTAACATGGTAAATACTACTGTGCACAGTACTTTCTAAGCTGCCACATGAGAAAAATTATTTATGGAGAAGATATGCAGTGCTAAAGTAGATATTCCATGAGTATTACTCAAAAAACTCCTCAACCCCAAAACATGGCATATACTACAAATTAGTTTAAGCAGTAGATAATACAATCAAAGATATGTATGCAGGTTCAAACCAATTACTTTAGAAAGTATATTGGTCCACTGGGAAATTATGGTTCAAGTCAAATGTCACAAAAGGTGCCTTATCAAAAACACATTGTCTTTTATTCCAGCATAAGAAAATGTATTAAATTTCTACTGTGTAAAAATAATTTGCATAACTTGTGGTAACTGCCTCGGTAGTCCTACCTATAGGATAAAGGACTGTAAAATTCAGTGGGAAAGCATATTTAACCATACATTAGTTTTTTTCTTTGGCTGTTTTCCAGACTGCATAATAATATACCTTTTTAAAATGTTTGGCCTAAACTTACTTACCTCAGAAAACTAATGGAACAGAAGAGAAAGTTTTGCCATGAATATCTGTTTTGTGACCCCTTAGTAAAAGAGAAATGAAGAATTATCTTCCTCTTGAATGCTGACAAGATGCTAAGATTAATTCTCAAAATAATACATGTATATGCTAAGAATTTACCTCCCCAGAAGTACCTATTGACTTCATAAAGTAAATAATATGGTTAGTGGGTCTGGCATTTCAGAAAAGGTATAAGTCTCCTAGTGTATAGATAGAAAAAGTAAATAGGTCCAAAAGTTCATTTGAATGCAATTCATGCTTTTTAAAGGCATAGTAATTAATTTATTTTTAAAATAATTAAAAAGTAATCAATCTGTTCCACTTGGTCTAAAGTTGATGTGATGTAAAGATTTATTCTGAAGTGAAAAGAGTGAGAATAGACTGAGAACTTCAAAGAAATGACCTGAAGGTTATGGGCTCAGGGGAAACTCCATTGACAGAAGCAGAATTGCCTCAGGAGTGCTGCTGGCCTTCTTCATTAGACAGACTTCAAAGACACCTTTTATTATACAGGCTAGTATTTTAAAAAAACCAACCCAAAATTAAAAAAAAAAAACACCCCCCCCAAAAAAACCCCAAAAAAAACAGAAACCAAAAAACCAACAAGAACCACTAAAAGCTGACACCAAACCAATTAAAAAGTCCTGATGGGAACACAGGACAGAAAAAGAGAGAAGTAGTTTTAAATATTAGGATTTTTACAGTGTTCAATAAGACAAATTTTCTCTATTATATTGATTCAGCCATACACCGGAATACAATAATGAGAATATTAAAATCCACTAGATTTTAACAGTGTAGAAGAGCAAGGTTTTATGGTATAGGTCTTGATTATTTAATTCTGTTCATGGAAAGAATAATATCAGTACTCACCTGAGACATATTTTGAGGTGACAGCTTGTTTTTTCTGTACTGTTTGTCTATAAATATTTCATTCTTTAAGCCCATGCCTCCTCTTGGTACCTCATCCTTGACTTTATTAAGGTTTTTTTCAACATGATGAGACATAGCTGGTGAGGCAGAACCTTAGAGCAATGACTTTATTATTTTTCTTTCAAAACATAGAATTTTTCGTTCCAGGTGCACCGAAGATTCTGTACAGCTTTGGCTGAAGGCTGTAGGTCTGAGGTGGATCAGGATTGTGCTTGAAACATTTTTAAAGGAACAAGTTTATGTATGAAATGACATTTTTTAATACCACATATTGAATTTTAATTATCAATGTGTTCTAATATACTGCAGTGTAAGAGTAAAGCATGATGCTTTTGATACACTAATTAATTTTTAAAAATTTTATTTATTAAAAATTAATTAAAAACCTCAGACATGTAAAAGTTAGAATGCCTACACCAAAGCTTTAAACAAAATCCAGTTTTAAGCACTGAAATCATCTGATGTTCCCACACTTTTTGACTTCCCCAAAGATGTCAAAGCAGATAACTTCAGCTGAGGTTGACATTATGTGGTCAAGATTATGGAAAAAATCAATTTTCTCAGTTTCTCTTTACCTCCTTCAACTTTAGAGATTTTATGAGCATGAGGTTTTCATTTTTATTAAGATATTCTAAAGCATAACAGAAGTCCTTTTAGTTTAAAAAAAAAGATCAGAAGATCACTATCAGAAAATGTTTGCCAGCATTTCACAAAACTCACTATTTCAAAGATACATTCCATTGTGTGATCTGCTCTTATTTATATTTTGAAAGCTGGAGGAAAGCTAAATCTTTCTTTTGCCCTCAGTGTCGGGGAAGAGGGGTCCCCTTACTCTTATGGCTGGATCCTGTTGAGCAAATGAACTGGAGATTTCTGCAGGGCTGCACCCAGAGGCTGCTCAGGTTCTGTGCAGTTGTGGAGATGTTCAGTTATTAAACACACACACCAGCACCAGCTTTTGTGTTTCCTGTTTTTTCTGCTCAGGTGCTACATAATTCCTACTTTCATTGAAGACTGTCTTTATTGATATGTAATTTTTAGAGATGTTCAGAAAGTTCTATTGGAGAGTTTTTTGGGGTCATTCTTAACTGACTCCCATAACATTTTCAGAGTTTGGGTCTGGATTTCTTTTAGATCAACAAAGTCACTTCTCTCCAAGTGAGTGTTTCATGATGAGGTGACTTAGAACTACAAGTACCCTTTTTTCTCCATACCTGTTAAAAGGTAATGATGTTAATACTGATATTTATATGATCACTATCTGTGTTGTTTTTTTCTAAAACAAAAAATCAATTCCAAATCATAATATTTTAAAAATAAAAATATTTCTGTACCATGCTTAGGCAAAAATACAAAAATACCTTAATTTCAAAGTTATGCTTTATAATAAAGTACAACAAATTAGGTAGTATTATTATTAGGTAGTAGCAACTTAGGCTGTAATTTAATAGAGATTCAATTCTGAAATAAGTAAATTTGAATGTACAGCATTTCAAATTTATGTCAGTTGAAAAAATATTTAAATTCTTCAAAATAGAATTGTGAAATTTGATATTTTATCCCTATTAACTTGCTGATGATCACAGCAGGACCTCAATATTTATTTGTAGTGAAAACTTAATACTGGAAGTGTACATAAATTCTTGATTGTTGATATTAAAATCAATTACCCACCCTCATTCCTACAGTATAGGTCAGTGCCAAATCCCTCTTCATTCAGTTTTGTGAAACTAGCATTTTTCACTCACACCAAAGATATTGCAGAGAATATCAGCATATATAAACCAACTAACAGCACTGTTGGTGTTGCCCAAACGACTTGTTAGTCAAACATTTCTTTGTATGCATACCATTGCTCAGATGGAAACACCAAATGCACATTAGGATGTCTGTGTGGAAAAAATAAATCAATTAAAGAAATATGGACACTAGAAGTATTAAACAATGCCAGCAACTTAATCTCTTTGTACAGTTAGTGAAAGACTTTAATTCTCCTCTGAGTGAATAGCTAGTTATTCACAAAATTGCTGTCTCAAGCAGAAACTCTTAAGGAACTATATTGCAGCTGGATAATTAAGTGTCTTTATCTCTTTGTAAATGGGCCATAAGGCATTCTATTGCAGCTCACTAATGAGGACCATTTTATGGTACTCTTAAGTGATTCTTTCAAATGCACAGTGATTTGAAGTATTATTGTTCTTGCCAGTCACTAAGGGTGGATTTATTGGGAAACAAACTTGATAAGTGTAGATAATTTATTAGGTATTAAATAATTATGCCCTGGAGAGGGTGAAAGCTCTCTACATTAATGTCGTTTTCCAAGACGGAGTTAATTCCTGCAGCCCTACAGGAGGGAAATTCTGCTGTAAATGATTTATTTAATAAGTAGTTGGATAGCTTGAGTGGTCTCACTATGCAATTGTTTTCCTTTCTTACTGCAGGCTCTTAGAGGCTGTGTGGGAGGGCAAAGTAATGTTCTATTAGCTGCTAAAACATTTCTCTAAATGTTAACCTGAGACATCTAATTGACTACACCTTTTCTCTTTCCTCCCCATGTTAAAAGTATTGATCTCAAATTCTTCTATGTGATGAACCTTAGTGCTCCTAATAAATCTGGTACTGGACTAATGCCTAGGCTGGTATAATCACTGTAGTCCTGCTAATTGCATTTCAGCATGGCCTGGTAGTTGCTCTGGATTGTACTTAAGCAAGGTTCACACACCTCTTTCGGCCTCCCACATTCAGTGAGGATGGTGCATGTGGCCATTAAGATCTAGAGTTTGAGAGCAAAGGAACTATTTTTGCTGTTGTCATTTTTTCTTGGAAACAAAATCCTTCCACTTCTCCATCAAGTCCAGGGACTGTAGGGTCGCGTAGGGGTGAATCAAGATCATCGTGCTGCTATGGCAGAAAAAACAACTAGCATAACCAACAAAGAAGCAAAACAACCAAGCAACCAAACAAAATCCCTAACCTTTGCCTCCCCTTTTTCCCCTACAACAAATCCAAACCCTTTCTGCAAGATCTCCTATTATCTGATTCATTCTGTGGCTATGGAACCAGTCCACAGCCAACAGTTATAGCCAGACTAGCACTGCTCCTGTAAGTGACATTCTGTCATTGCACCAGAATTGGAGCAAGTTTGGGATTAGGACTAAGTGCTCCCTTAGACATTCAAAATGTGCATGTGTATTATACACATGCTTATACTGTCACAGAGTCTGAATAGTTTAATGAAGGCCAGCATTTTCTATTGTCATCATTCAGCAAATGAATGTACCTAAGGAAGAAATTCTAGAGTTTTATTTTCTTTCACCTTCTAAAACACCTGTTTGAACTGAAGGTAAGCTCCCAGGGAGACCTTGAGTGAAAGATGCAGGAGGTGTTACTCACTACTTGATGGCCCAAATGTAAATATTATTTTTAAAATTGTTACAAAGAAATAGACAGGAAGTCTGAAAAAAATATACCACATAATCCATGGTGTGTTCAAATACTGCATAAAGTGTTGGAACACACATTGCACAAAAAAATCTACAAAGACAGATGACAACATGTGAAATACCATTAATTAAACCTATGACAAATACTTTAGGTGGTGCAAAAGATTATAGAAGGAGATTGCAGTAGAAATTGTAGGTGGCTTGTAGAGCATGGGTGCAGACTTACTGACACTTTCAGCTAAGAATGCAGTGTCACCAGCTGGAACACTCATTAAAAGCTGACAAAGGGAAATTGTCCTTCCCACAGTATGTCTATAGAGTTCCTTAGTATGGGATGCTGAATGATGAAAATTAACACGGCTTCAAAAACATTAACTGGAGAAATGAATGGAAAAGAATGCTTTCAAAACCTATTAAAGATGCAGATATTGCATCTGGTGGGGGAAGTACTTATACTGTAAATTCCTAAATATGCTTTCCTGTGCTTATGCTGCTCTCCAGTCCTCTGCTTTGAACATCTGTTCATATTGAAGACTCTTTTTTCAGGCCAGTTGTTAGCCAAGCTCTTGCAAAATCTTAGGGCCCTCCCGAGGAGAAAAGTCCTAAAGGAAAATAAAATAAAAAATAAAATAAGTAATAATGTATAAGATAAGTATAAGTATAAGATAAGAAACCCAAAGATGGTGGCTGAATGTAGTGAGGAAGCCCCATGACTTCTAGGGTCCTGATGCTGGAGATGGGACACTGGAGAGGCTGAAGCAGCAAAGTAACTTGGGATATCTAGTCTTATAACTTCATTTGGGAAAAATGGAGCCCTTGACAAAGTAGCTTTATACAGTAGAATCTGCAAATTTATAATCTATTAACTTGATAATGGAGCAATAGTTCCCAGAACAGAAATATTTTATTCCAGTACGTCAAAATGAACTTTCCAAGTTGCCAATGGCCTGCTCTTTTTGTCAGATTCAGAGCAATGTCACAAAGAAATATTAGCTTTAAAACCATTTTGGTGAATGCATATTTTGTTGAAAGGAAAATGCCTGTCCAGACTCCAGTCATAAACTTCCTTTCACCTCCCTAGTAAACAAATATGAGTACACAAGCATACACAAAGATGTATCCAAGAAGACTGCTGGACTCCAAGACATACAGAAGCAGCTTTCATACTAATATCCTCCCATTTTGTTTTGTTTTTTTTGAGGTTTTCAGACTTCATGGAGATAAAGATAAAGCATAGAATTAATGAAGTAGGGAAAAAATTTGACATTGGAGAAAGTTTTGAATCATGTGGAGATAGTTTGTCTTTATAACAATTAGAATTTGGTAGTAACTATGTATAAATTCACATTTAAAACTTTTAGTTGACTAGCTAGATACATTAAAAGCTAAAAAGCTCCTGATATTTTATCAAGAATAAGTAACTGTAATATGTTTTTATTACATAAATTTCAATGGGTTTTATTTTTCTAATTATTATTTTGCATTGGTTATACTGAGTGGCAGTGGTAGCTTTAACAATCCAGAAACATGTTTTGTGGAAGAAAAACAGATAGTGTGTAATATGTACTTGGATGAAAATATGCTTTCAAGTCCATTTTAAGAGGGACCCAAGTGTGCTCTTACATCGCTATCATTTCAGTTTGTAGGCATCCCTGTAGCTATCTGGAGAGCATATCTGAATTGAAATCAGCCTTCAGGTTTGTTCTTTTTCTTATGGTTTGTGTAACATTTGCTGCACAATGGTTTTGTCACAGGGTTTTCTTATTGCAGGAAATATCAGGTATCACAGTCAGCTATTAGGTTGCAGTTTAATATTTGTTCTCAGGTGGAGGTTGGTATATGCAAGATGAGGACACTGAAACAGCAGACTATACTTCTGGCTGTAAGTCAGCAAAAACTGTAAGACTTTGCATATTTTTCCTTCTCAAAACAAAACAAAAAAATCTTCACCTTATTTTGTCAGATTTGTGTTTGGTTGCTGCTGTTGAGTTGGGGAGAATATATCCATGTGTGGGCAGTGTTCCAGGCCTCCTCACTGGGTAACAGTTTGAGTAACATTCTTTGGATAACATTAACTGTTCTGGATTTGATTCTTCACGAGCCAGGCATTATTTGCCATTATAACTGGAATTTTGTTGGTGCACAGCAGCTGCACCCAAATGGCTGGGTAAGAGGTCAGAGACACAGGGTCACCTACAGAAATGCAGGATTCCCCACAATATGTCTGGAACAATGACAAGATCAAGGTAAGATTTATTTTCAGTCAGGATCTAGACAGAAACCATCATTTGGCAGTCCTTATATGACCCTATCCTGGAATGTAGCAGCTTTAGGTAAAAGCAATCAATTTACAACCTTCTCCTTTTTGATTTTTTTGGAGTTGCTCAACAGGGGACATAATTTTAACCTCAGATGCTTTTCATAGCACATCTAAAATTTAGATCAATTATATATGCCAATAAGATGTGGAGAAAGGCTTTTTCTTTCTGAATTTGAAAGTATAGATGATTTAAAAATGCCTTTTTGGTATTTCTAGTCTATAAGAAAATTATATTTATGTAAATAGATAGATTTTTATGTAAAATAAAATCATTCACTCAGACACCAAAGAAATCTCTGCAAATCTGTCCAAATAAGTCACTATCATGCAGAAAAACAAGCAGCTGTTTTTCATTTGTTGTCAGTATCATGAAAGGACATAAAAGTCTAGTGATTAACTCAGTCTGAACTGATTTCACAAACATAGCAGTTCAGATCTCAGGTAATTTAGGAAGTATGATTGTGATTTATTGATTCAGTCAACATAATGAACTGCATTTTAACATTTGTTATTGCTTATAGACAAGCTGTGTTATTCACCAGGTATCTGATGGAGACCTGAAAAGCAGTGAGACAATTTTCTCAAAAACAACCAGAAATCTCAGTTTTAAAAAATCAAGTAGATTTTTTATTTTTTTCCTAGTTGAGAAGAAATTAGATAATTTTCATACAGCTAGGAAAAGCAGATATTGTATGCTTTCCATTTCATATTCCTAGAGGACAATACTAGATGGGTAATGTCTAGGTTCGACAAGACAGGAATCTGCGAAGGAGGGCTAAAGCCTCCTGTGCAATGGAGAAGGTAAACCCCCTCCCTCCGAATTACTAGGAGTTTTAAATCAAAAGGCTCTCAGGCAAAGATATGGGAATGGGAGTAACAATTCTTTACTAGGAGAAAACTAGACAACAATTTTAAAAAAAGGCAAATGCAATCGGTACAAACAAAACCAGTGAAAAAGTCCAGAACCTGAGGATTCGGGGTGCCAGTAGCAGTCCTGCTGGGACGGTTGCTCCCCTTGCAGTGATTGATGAACTGCAGCTGCAGTGGTGATCTTTTGAAGGGTATAGTTTTCCTCTGAAGATCTGGTGGCAGTGGGGCTGGTCTTCCTCTGCGCCGGGGTTGCCTCCGAGCTCCGCCGCCGTCGCCTCAGCGCGCGCCGGCTGCTTCGCTGCGAGTGCTGCCGAAGAGAGCTGCTTCTCCGGGAATCCCCCAAAGTAAAGAGCTGCTCTGTCCCCAAAAAGGTACCCCCTTATATCCAATAAAAGAGTGCTTGGCTTCCCCCTCTGGGTGGAACATCTCACAATAGGATGGTGTTATGTTACCAGCCCTGCATTGAATCAGTCAATGGCCCACTAACAAACCATTACCTCTTAGGAGCAAAACCGGTTCTTGGAAAAGATAATAAAACCTGCCCAACAGGTTTGCCTTCAACAGATGGCAAATAGAATACAAGCTTATCTTACAACCCAGGACAAGTAAATATTTCAGAAGTTACTTATTCTTAGTAATCAGTATTTATTTAAACCTGGGCAAAGAATAAAACATTCTCCATTTGTAATCGCTATTAGGAAATAAAGTAATTATTTATTGATTTAATTTTACAGCTAATAGCAGAAAAATAGTCTCACTCTATACTGGGCACACATAACTATCAATCAGTAAATTTCCCTGACTACTGATCTGGGAAAACGCCCTCTATACCTGAGCTCTCTCACTTGCAAGCACAGGTCAATAAATAAAACTGGAGGGGCTGCAGCCTCAGGGGCTGACCCTGGCTGAGGGATGCTATCCTGGGAGCAGGTGCAGCAGAACCCTGCTCTGCCCTGGTGCTGCACAGCCCATGGGTTAACAGAGACCTCACTGATTTGGGTTCCTGTCCATCCACAGGGCCTGGGCACTTATGGATGGCATTTCATGTACTCTGTGGGCTCCAGTCATCATCCAGGGTGCTGAGGGAAAGGAACACTGAAGGACTGATAACTGAAAGAAATAATTCCCATCAAGTAAGGGAAAACAGATAGCTCAAGGAGAAAGTTACTGGGCTAAAAATTACCCAGAAGACTTTTGGAAGTGCAGTGAAAAACTTGTTATTGATTCCCCTTCTTTCCACACAGGCACCATTGCTTTAAAGGAGCATGACCAGTTTATTCATCCAGAGAAGGCAATCAGAAAACATTCCTCTGTTCCAAATCTTGGAACATTCCGTTTTAGAAAATGATAATATTATTTTGCTTGACAGAGACTTATCTTCTTCTTTAGGTACATAAAACTCTGTCATAAGCATTGTATATGAAAACAGCTAAACTAACATTAAAAGTTGTGTAAAGTCAATATCTTGAAGCTGACTAAGGAATTTAGTGGTTGCATATTTGGTTTTAGAGCTAATTTACTTGAACTTACTTACTTGTAAAAAAAAAAAAATACTTACACATCTACCATATGTGAGCCAATACATCATTCAGGGACTTGATGTATAAAGGATTCAAGGTCTATGTAATGTTGTAGAAAAAAATAGTCCAGAGTTATAGTACGTAGTTTGGAAACTGTATGGAATATTAAGTTAGAAAAGTAGCTTGGAAACTATATGGAATATTAAGTAAGAAAAACAATAGCAAACTTTAGAGAAAACATATTTTATGCTAAAAGCACATTACCAGTAACATTCCTGAGTATTAATTTTCTGTCAAGTTTGGGCTGTTCTTGCAAATTACAGTATGATGTATTAAGGAAACCTAAACTTTGACTAGTCATGCTTAATATACTGTGTTGCAATGTAATAGTATAGGCCCTTGTGAAGGAGCTGGGCTTTTCTTCCAGTGGGAGCACCAACTCCTGAGAGAAGGGTGAGAGGCACCCAAGGAAAGCCTGGCTACAGTGGAATAAAACCCCTGGTGCAGAAAACTCTGAACGCATATTGGATTGCTTGGCTTTTGGGAAATTGCACATTTGCTCTCGGTGTGATCTCAGCTACTTGAGCTGTCTGAATCTAAGAGGAAAGGTGGTCATATCTATGACATTTATCTGTCTTTTTCAACTTCATCTCTCTCATAAAAATCCCTTTTATTGTCTTTCTTTTCATTTTTAAGATAATTTATTTCTAAGGACGATTTCTAGAGATCAATCTCTTTAGAAAATTACCAAAGCTGTTTGATCTGATATTAAAATCTTACCTTGCTTAAAATTTTAATGATATAAACTTTAGAACATACTCATTAATCTTTTGTCTAAGTTTCAGTTAGATAGGACCCAAATTCAAATTTCCTTTATTGAGTCTTAATAGTTATTTCCAAGTGGTTTTCAATGTGTGCATAACACCCATGTAAAAGGTAAGATAATGCTGCATACAGCTAATAAAATATAAGTATTTTAAGTCTGAAGGAAATGAGTGGTGCCTCTGCAACACTAAATAATTTTGATGCAGGAGAGACTGATGTCTCCAGTTGAAACAAGAGCATTAGAGTAATTCAGGCCAGAAAGAATGGATCTATTCTAAAGCACTCTGAAATCAATGAGAGGCTTTGCTTTAACTCCTCTAGGCTTTGGCTCCAGCCCCAAGTAATTATTCAGGTTGGACTTTGGCCACAGATACTAACACCATCTGCTTACAGAAAGTACCATGAAGTCTTTAATTAACACAAGTCACGAGGGCTTCAGTTCTATGTCTTATCTAAAAAATGTCACTTTTGAGAGAGTGCACAATTGATGTGCACCTTGCTAAGAATCTCACTCCCTGCCATCTCACAGGAAAGAGTGTAATCTACAGCACTGCCAGTACTAGATTTTCCAAATACAGCTAAGTTTCAAAGCCATCGATTTCCTAATCGAATTTCATATGCAAATATATTAGGTTTTATTTTTGTTGATGGTGTTGAATAAAAATAACAAACATGAAGCAAATACATGGAAGGGGAGAAGTGATTTTTTTTTCTTAAAATAAAATTTTAAAATAATAATATAAAAGTCATAAAAAGGAAAGAATAATATGATTTTTGTGCTAAATGCCTACCTAGAGAGCAATATAGTTGTACAATCAGGATTGGATTTCTAACTAGTTTTCTATTTTCGCCTTTTCATGGAATGACTGAGGTAAAATGTTTAAACTTTTTTTACCTCAATTTCCCCATCTGTGAAATGGCATTAATACCAAGTGCTCTAGAAGGAATTTGCCATCCTAAAATACTTCTTGGAGGTGTTCAAAGGGAAGATAGTACTTCCAGCTGCATGGCCTTGGCATTATTCTCACCACCTATGCCCCGTGCAGTCCCACATGCTGCACAAGGCCATTGCTTTGTTGCACATCAGCGTCAGATTTGCAGCGGAGGCCATTTCACTCAGAGTGAATATGATGTAGTCCCTTTTGTATCTATAACTCACACTTTCAAGCCAAAAATGAAAAAGAAGTGTCTTTCACCAGAGGATGAGTGTGTCTGGAAGACTTAAGTAGTGTATCCTTATGTAGGAATTAATGAAGTGCTGGCCTGAACCCTGCACATCACTTAAGGACATGTTTAACTTTAGGAATCTGAGTAGACAGATGGATTTCCATGGGAATACTGATGTGCTTAAAATATGTGTTGTTGGAATAAAATCATATCCTTCACTATTGTGTGGGGTCATGCTACTTTTGTTTGTGAAAGTGAAGAGCACTCTCAGATGTTACTCCTTCTACAGGGAATTTCCTGGTTGTTCAAGACTGGGATTCTCAACATTTTGCACTCGTAATTTCTCAGCCCAGACTCATATATATATGGTCTGTCTCTAACATACAGGATCAAGATCTGCACTGGTGTTATAACATTAACAGTTGCCCTGTGCTGAGAGAAAATGAGTTCTATAAATCTTGCCTCTAGACACTTGACCTCAGTAGCACTGCTTTTTCTTTTATTGTATTTAGCAACTTTTATGAATGTAGTTATGAAAATAATTAAATTATTCTCTACAAAAAAATAAATTTAAGCAAGCAGCTGTACTGCTCCAAGCTCCTGTGCTGCTCAAAACTTATTACTTCATGAACAGCACAAACTCTCTCCTTCCATCATTGCTGTCTTAGGTGAACATCTGTGTCAGATCACAACACTGAACACATTTTCCACCTTCATGTGCCATCTCTGGGGCATTCTTTGGCAACCTCCCAGGGACAGCTTTAGTGAGAGGCAACACCTGCAGGGTACAGAGTTTTGCACACAGGATGGTGTGTTTAGCTATTTGTATCATTACTTCTTCTGATGCCTACTTCTACCATCTGTCCAAAAGCTTCATACTAGTTCTTTACTAGAATTTGCCAAATGCATGAACTGTGTAAGAAACAGTACAATTATTACTGTGCATTTTTAGAAGGGATGCAGTGTGCAAAAGTGGACTTCCTAGATACAGAAATGCTTAAGACTGTTGTTGTAACTTCTATTATCATGTCTTTTGTTTTGCAGTTTTACTAAAGAATGCAAAAAAGGAAGAAGAAAAGCTATTCAGAGACTGTGCAGATGTATACCAATCTGGTGTCAACAAAAGTGGGGTCTACACTATTTACATTAACAATGTGTCAGATCCTAAAAAGGTAATGACTGGATTTATTTTCTTGTTAATACAATATTGCTCTGAACTGAAAGGAGTGTTTTGAACCTTTACTGAATTTATCATTCCACAAAATATTGTACTGGTATATAAAGCTTGTCTACTATTTAGTATTGTGCTTTAAAAAGTACAATAGACTGAAAAAAATTATTAACTGTATTATTCCAGACATTCTTCTTTCCTGCTGACAGAAAATCCTTCCTAAGTTCCAACGTACACGCAATAGTTGATTCACTTCCTCCCACTTGGCAAGCTCAGTTGAATCATACTACGGCTGCAAATAAATCTGCAATAAAATTTAGAAGTGAATTTGTAAAGTGTGATAATGAGGAAGCTGATCTTGGGGATTCTCTGGTAGCATGAGGAAAGAAATAGCAGAATGAGTAGTTTTTAAAGATAAAGATTTTAAAAAAATCAGTTTCTCTTGTAGGGGAGAGGGAAAAGCAGTTTTGGCTGTAAAGAACACAACATGCTGAGTGCCAGCACTGCTTGAAATTATGAAGAATTTATAATCCCATCCTTCTCAAAAAAGAGATTTGGGAGGGGGGGTCTTTTATGCAAATGAAACATTAATTTGTATAAGAGATTATTTTTTTTGCAGGGCTTTTGTTGCTAAGGTACCTGAGTAAGGAACTAAGGTTAGGAACATGAGAGAATGATCTAAACCCAGCTTGTCTGCAGAGGAATGTTGTCTGTCCGTCTGACAGGGCAGTGTTGGGAAGAGCCACCAAGACTAAGGGCTGAGTACCTGGGAAATACAGTGGTGACCATAAAGTGGGCTAGACAGGAGGGAGGGAACCGCTTCTGTCAAGTGAATTTATTCCTACTGCAGTAAAATAGTGACCCTGCAAACATAAAAAGACTGTAAAATAATTTTACCAATATTACTGTTTATAGTAATATTATTATCATATTAAGATATGCTAACCTTTTTCCTAAGTGGAGTTTGGTATTACAAAAGGCCTTTAGAAGCCTGTAAACATCAAAATGTTACAGTTTAGAAAGGAATTAGAGTTCATTAATCCATGAGTAGAATTGAGGTAGGAGAGCTTTATGGGCTAAGATCAACATAATTCTGGTAAATGTGAATGGGAAAATAATTAACATGACATAAAATGCAGATATCCCTGAAAGCATTACTGAGCAGGACAAGAATATTAAAAGAAATTCTGTAGATGCTGTTGCACTCAAAAAGAGATGTAACACCTATGTCCAAATCGCATATACCAATTGGCAGTATCTTTGTTAGCCTTACTGAAGCTCATTAACCATAATCAGAAGCTGGACTGCAGTTAAAAACAATGGTTCCCTGGAAACACTCATGCTTCTGGTATATTTACCTCAAACCCACTTCACTGGAGGTATAAGGACAGTGACACAATGAAGCCATCCTGTGTTTCCACTATATCCCTGATCACAGACACTGCTATCAATCAACACAGGTATCATGACTCAGATAGTGCCATTGCATTAAGTTGTCCTGGAGTGCTCCTGTTTTAGCAAGAAAAGGCAGGAGTGTTTGTTTCTGTGTGTTGAGGGCATTTCTGATACACCCGTTTCTGTCTTGCCCTAGCAGCAACACAGCAAGAGCTGACTCCAGGCATGTCCATGTTAGTCAAGTGAGGAGTGTGATTGCTTTAACAGGTGTTTTTTTAGACATTATGGTCGTTTAAACAAGCTGTAAGGTAGTGCTGTGCAAAGAGCTGAACTAACTCCAGCTGAGATAGCTTCAAAATCACATCAATGCAGCACTGTGCCAGCACTAATTAGCCCAGAGGTAGCACCATGCAGACACAGTCAGATTGCTCTGATATCCTGATAGGTACTCCATGGAGACAGACTTCTTTGTTTAAAGACAGCTTTTTTTATCTGGATTACCACAATGCAATGCAGAGTTCTGGCATGTCTTAGGAACCCTAATGTATTATTTTCTACTGTATTACTCATAGTCACAGTCAACTATCTCATTCATAACAATTTTATACATCAGGCTACAAAATATGCCTTCATTTCATTTTATATTTTTGAAGGGATACTTACTAGAATGCTGATATTCAATGGAAAATACATCTGTCATATATACAAATGTTACTCTCAGTTTTGGTGTCTTGTTGGTTTCACATTCATATATTCATAAAAGAATTATCCTTCATGCCATTTACATACCTCATTTTTATATTCTCACACATGCTTTAGACTGCAATTTTTGTCTCTTGTTCCTAGCTCCAACAGTTCATTAATATACTTCATTAGCCTTCAAGCCCTTGATCAAAATTAGTGCTTCGTATCTGTTTAAAAGGTTCTTAAAAATATTCCATATTTTTAAATAGAAAGAGAAAAAGATTAATTGGCTTACTCTGACATGTATATGTGCAGTGCCTGATAATGTGGACAATGATGAGAGAAGGAAAAGGCAAGAAGAATCCTTTCAGTCCCCCAGCAAAGTCAGGGTGAACTACAGGGAAAGCAAGGCTTCTGATGAGCAAGGGAGCAGTGAAAGTGAGGTTGTACCCATTTTGGAGTTGAAAGAACCAAGTCACCTTAGGGTAGGCCAGGTGTGATTGCTCTGACTGCAGGCAGGACCTCTGTGTGTGCCCTTGGACCAATGCATTGACTTACCCACTGCCTCCCCCAATGCCCCCACAAACGTGGCTGTTACCAACCTCTGGGTGCTCTACCCTGAAAATGTAATGTTATCCAGCCCTGCTGCTGGGCTCCCTGTGTCTGTGTCCTTATGGTTCTGCAAAAACTATTGCTATGGCTGTGGTCTTCACTCCTCCCCCTTTACATTTCTCTTGTGGACTTCCCACTAAATTGGTGCTGATGCTCTCTCTGAGCACATCTGGTGGAATTTTAACCCATTATATGTAGGCTATTTCTCTGTACTGTGCAAACTGTCCTCCAACATGGTGGTCATCAGACTGTTTCTGCATAGCAAAGACACATTCCCTGAATCTCAAAGGCTGGTCTTGAGCTCGTTGCTCCATGCCAGTGAGGTAGATTTGTGGGATTTTAGTGTGCATGCACTTAAAATGCAATTTATAGAAATCTCACATCCTCCATTTACTTTAAAATTGAGCTTATCTCTGAATGCTAATTACAAAATTTTTAATAGTTTAGTCTATAAAAATAAAAGAGGTAGAAATAATCCCATATTTGCCTTTTAGGAGCTTGAGAATTTTTACCCATGCATTTAAGGAAGAGCAAGAGTGCAATATTTTGGATGGTCTTTTATTCTAATTCAGGCTATTTTATTAATTATAAAATCAGAAACTATAATGCATACAAATTCAGTCACTTTTTTTCATCCTTTTCTTTTCTAATAGAGGGCTGAGTGTCAGAACACGTTAAGTGGTCTTAAATGGCTGAGTGCCTTGATCTTTTCTGGGGCAGACAAGGCTAAAGCTATGCCCAGCAACATCTACAATCACTGTGGAACTCCTGTTGATATGGGCAGGTGTTTGTGTCTATCACTGTGGAAAGTGTCATAAAATGATGGCAAGTGAAAACTGTCCTGCTGGCAAATCTTTTTTTCTTGTTTTCCCTGTGCAATTTTCTCTTTCAATTTGATATATTATTCAGAAAACTTCAGTCTTTTTATAGGTATTTCATTATATTGTAGTATGAAAATCCCAAAATTTGCATGCATGTTTAAAATGAGTAATCTTAATACAGTCGAGGATTTACTTCTTTAAAAATTGGCAATGGATTCATGGGAGCTTGAAATTACTTATAAGGAAAGTAAATCCATCTTTTAGAAATTCTCACCGTAAATCAGACTAAAGATATTACATCCTGTAGATAAATGTTTTGACTCACAGTGGCTTCCCTAAAGAAAAAATAGGGCCAAAATATTTGTCTAGAAAATGGTGAGTTTTCTTGTGGTTACCCTGAATCAAGTTCATGTTTGTCCTAGTATTCTGTTTCCTTCCTGCACTTTCACAGGGACTTCACTTGGCATGCCTGGTGCAAATTAAAACAAAAACACTTGCATATTGTTACTATGACAGTTCTTAAGAGTAGGAGAAATTTAGAATGGCTTTTCCTGAGTGTAGATTATGGTCTTCTACTCAACTGCAGAACAAATTTTTATTTGACTGTGTTGGATAGTAATGTCCAATTTGTCAAAGCAATATAAAGCTTTAAATTGCCAGCCAGTGCTTAATGGATTGACTCTTGCTGATGTGACTGCCAAAAGGTAAACCTCTTCAACACTCTCACATACTGAGTTTTTACTTAAAGGGAAGAATACAGCTTTTAAAAGTGCAGACAAATGAAATTTAAGATAGATGCAGTGTCAATATGAAATGGATGAGTACAGGGGAATAGAATCAGTAAAATTTGCTTGAATCGGTAGCCCTTAGAGATTTAGATCTTAAAATTGTGTCCTACAAAACTAGAAACAAAAATTGTTTGTCACATACCAAGAAAAGCAAATTCACAAGCAGTAGTTTAATTTTTTCATAGTTTATCATCTGAATTTTTGGAAGGATAATGAAAAGGAGTGAAGAGAATAAAAGTTAATATCCATTTTTATTATTATATGGATTATTTATGATTAGTAACAGATTTCAGTTTACACAATATTATAATATCAAGGCTCAACAAAATTGTCAAATTGTTTCATTATCCTTTACACACAGAATATTTAGTATCTAGGTTAAAATTTCCTTTTAGTATCTAGGTTAAAATTTCCTTAGTGCAGTGGTGACAGGATATGATATTACATATTGAGTATAGATCTTAACTTCTGACCTTGTATCACAGATCTCATCTCTTGAGCCTGTTTCTGCCTGCATTCTCTGTCATATAAGACAGCTTGCTCTGAAGTCACCTGTCCCATTTTTGGACACTGTCTGGAACACTGTAGGTAATATTACACTTCAAAGGAAAACAGAATAACCTCATCTGTGCTACATTTCAGACTCCTAGAATGAGTGTTTTCTGCATGAATGGTCTCTCTCTGAGACCAAATGACACCCTACTAAAAGCTACATGAATCATTATTAGCACTGGAAGAATTACTCTTATTTATTAAGAGGAAGGGCATGGTTCCAGGGGCACTGCAAAGGAAATAGAAAAATAGAGCATGGAGGAATGTGAAAGGGAAAGCTGAAGAAGCAGAAGGGGATGGTTGAGAGATATTCTTGGTAATGTACTGAAAGGAGACATTGCTGGGAGAATTACAGTAAACATAACGAGAGAGCTGTTTGTTGCCAAATGTCTGAGGATGTCATTGAGGGAATAGGGCATGAAGACATAGGAAAACACACTTCCTTGACAGAATTTTATTATTCACAAATACTTTTCACCCCTAAGATGACAGAATTTCAATGCAAACTTGTTTTATTTTTTGTTTGGGTTTTAATTTTATTCTTTTTTATTAACTGTTGTAGGTCTTTTGTAATATGGAAATTGCTGGAGGAGGATGGACAGTTATACAACACCGAGAAGATGGAAGTCTGGATTTTCAGAAAAGCTGGAAAGAATACAAAATGGTAAGGTGAAAACTGTGCAATAGCTGTACAATTCATACAAGTGTCAGATTTCAAATACTACTTCTTATTGACCTAAATAGATAATTACTCCTATAGTGATGTGGTATGGTCCTACAGTCTTTCATGAAATACCTTTCTTCACGTCTGTTACTTTTGAAAATAATTTTTACTCAGTTAGTTGAGTATTATTTCCCCTGATTTAGAGTTTCTCTCAGATCTGTTACTGAGATTAAAATGAGATGAGACCAGAATGCTGCTGTCTGTCTCTCTGAAATTTTCACTTGATGTGATGTTAAGAGGTAAAAGGCATGTGATGATGTTTCTAAGGCATGGATGCTTCCAGCTGAGAGGAACTCATTCAGAATTTGGAGCAGATAGAAAAAAAAATTTACTGGGGTTTATCCCAAGTCATACAGCACCTCTGCCAATCAAGTTAATGTACTGGAAATGTTGATACTTCAAATAGGATTACAAGAAAATAAATAACTTACCAAATTAAAGATGACATGACTTCAAGCAGGCTATTTTCCCTTTGCCAACTCAAAAAAAATTTTACTCCAATCTAAATAACGTGTCACTTTTTTCCATTATCTGCCTGATCAAACTTTCTTATGGAGCTCAATTCTCTAAGTCCCTGAGGACTGGTTTGGATTTCAATGACATTCCTAGTGAAGTTTTCAGCACTGTGTTATCAGTCTGGCAGAGGAAAGGGTTTTTTTACAGTTTTCAAAAATACTAATGAAAAGAGAATTTTAAATGTTTCAAAATAAAAACAAGTTCTGTTCTGTAAAAATTTAAATGGGAAAAATTTCTGTAGTAGAACTTACAATTTCATAAATAAACATAATATCATATTACTGAAACAAAATCTGATTTTGGATCCTATTGATGTTTTATTTTCAATATTGCTTGAAAATATAATTAATTATCTGGGTCAGACTACTACTACTATGGATAACTAGAGGATATAATCTATTTTGTAATATATATTAACTAAAGTGATGTTAAAGTGACAAAAATATTTTTAATAGAGTTAAATAATTGGAAATTTATTTTCAAATTCATATTGTTTTAATTTAGCAGAAAACTTGAAAACTCTTTTACTTGATTTGGTTCAGAATCAAATAAAATATAAAGTATCAGATTATTTTGGGGAACAAAATTTGGAGATTCTACCAGGTTTACTAGTGAAGAAATTAGAATTTGTATGTGCAACTTACGTATGGACTTTTTAAAATGTATACATATCACACTAATGATTTTCTCAGCTTTTATCTCCTGAGATTTTCTTAGGCAGTGTAATAAATACAGCCTTTTGTAAAGTTTTCCCATGTGGCCTGTTTTTATATATATCCCTTCACTTAGTCATTTCCCCCCACTTTTCCTTCACATTCTTAGCTGTTCAGAGAGGGTGTGTGGTATCTGTTAGACCACAACTCCTCTTCTACCTGGCACATCTACCTGGTGTTTCTTCCAGTGGAAGCTGGGTAGAATGGTGTAGGAATGCAATGGCACTTAGGCTTACTCGGAGCATGTGAACTTCATGTGTGTTTCCTCAGCCCATCATTCAGATAGAGATTTCCAATTTTGTTAAGATATTCTTCTCATGCTTGTAACTCATTGGAGTCCTAAAGCTGACAGAAATAATATCATCATATAATAACAACAACCATAGGTCTCTGGGGCTTCATTTTTTTTTCAGTGAATGTAGTTCTTATTGGAAAGAAATCTGTAAAACTGTTGAAGTTTATAAGCTATAAGCAAGTACTTGGCAGCTTCTGAGCTGGGCAGGCATTCAGGCCACCAGCCTGCACTGCTGGTGCAGGCCTCACAAGTTACAGTGTTAGGAGGCCACTGCACATATGCTCTGACTCTAAACAGATCCTTACAGAGCCTTACTGCATGGAGCAGTCTCTGCAAGGATGACAGCACTGCTGGGTTACAGGAGTCACCCAAAAGCAACTGGGCACTCCTTGTCTTTGATGCAGGTTCACACTGGTTCTTTCGGCTTATGTGGAAGCACTTCAGTTCTGTTCTGGACACCAATACAGTAAACAGGTTAAGTGAAAGGTAGGGTAGACATAAATATTTTGAGTAGGGAGTATACTATTCCATTCATACATAACTTGCCACACAGTCAGTGGTAGTGCAATGGTAGTACTGATTTTCCTCCTGTCTTTTTTCCTCCGTGTCCACTTGCATTCAGCCTCCACTCTGGAAAATGAAGTAACACTTTCTTTGGTATCTAAACCAACAACTAATGAGTGCAAAACCTTTTCTGCAGATTCACTGTTATGCAAGGTTGGTTACGTATCTTCTTGTTTAGGGGCATATGTTCTCTATATCCTTCAATTTTCTTTTTAGTCTTATGGTGTGCAGTGTAATTTTTGCCTTTGCCTCTAAGAATTAATTTCTGACTAAGAAATTTCTTGGGCCATTTGAGTTTTGTACATTCAATAGTAATTGAAATAGATTCAGAGAAAACCCCATAAATTCATTTTTCCATCCTTTCCTTATCAGTATCTACTATATTTGTTCTTTTGCATTTTGCAATGGATTTTCTGTTATACTATTTTATCAGATAAAATTGAAGTGGAATAATTAATTTTTTAACAGCAGGTGAGATCACCCTGAAGCAAATTTCAGGCATTTTTCATATTTTCTTGCCTGAGTAAATGTAAATACAAAGCACTATTAAGAGTTTTGATCTCTAGAGAGGAATATTGCTTAAAAATTTATTTCTTGCCATCTGCAAACCCAAGACATTTTAAAAGGTGGTTTTCCACAAACTTACCATCCAAGACATGGTTTTTGGCATTTATTAGGCAGTTATTAGCAATAATCAAATCTGAGTAAATGGATAGCTCATGTGCTAACTTGGCTGTCGAGACTTCTTGATAATTTTCCAGTTTTCAGTTCTTGGATGAATGCACCTTTCCCAGTGACTGTCTCCATTTTTGCCAAATTAGGTGATGGAGTATTGGATTCCTTATTCTCTAGCCTTCTAGCATGTCTAATTTAATAATTCCCATGAAATTCTCTAAATTTATTCCATACTTGATAGCCTAATATTTACTATGAGTTTCCTAGGAGGCCTTCCTCAGGGTCGAGTCTGTTGGGAGTTTCCTCAGACATTTAAATTTTCTTGCTTTCTCTTGTTTGAGAAAAACTCTCACTAGGTATTTGAAACTGTGTGCCTTAGCCAGCTCACAGCAACCTTTTTCCTAGCCAGTTTTTTTCTTGCATGTCAGTGTTTAATTGTACTCTATGCCTTAATTGCTACTTTCCACTCTCCGATGAAAAAACCCTATCACTTCTTTTAATCATTCAAAATGTCATGAGCTAGATTAGGATGACTTGTATATAGTACACACAAAGATGAATCTCAAAGCTTTATGGCAACCACTTCCTACCTTCCTGACCAGCAGCTGTTTTTTCTTTTGATTTCTTTGAGGCAAGAATTATGTTCAGCGCTAATTTCCACATTCCTTCAATTTCATGTTCCTGATTAATATCTAAGAGTCCAACAACAGTTCAGTGCTTAAAACATCTGCAGCCAATTGTTTCAGAAGTCATCAGTAGCATTTATGTGTGCCTGAAGAGCACATCTACAAAACAACTTCCATTTCTTTTGCAGTTTCTTCTTTTTCTTTTCTCAGTAAAGCTGTTGGGTCAAATTGATGGCTATCTCCATAGTGCATGCATGGTATGACACCAGAGCAGGATAATTTATGTTCTTCTGTGGCTTAAATTCTTCACACACTGAGAGCCAGACCACGGAGGTAGTCACCAGAACTTTCTCAGGATGTGTTTTTGGATGCAATCCTAGTGGGAATTTACATTGTGTTATCTGGAATAGACTGAGCCTAGTAAATTTAAGCTCTTATAACAAGTCTCGTGATCTGTGTCTTCTGCTTACTTAAAGGACAGCTGAACACATCTTTGGACTCTAATTATCTGATTTCCTTCTAGACATGATGGTTTTTATGCATTTTTGTATACTTCCCACAGTCCACCTCTGTGAGTAAGCCCTAGTTTGGACAGAGGGCCTGCCTGTTCCCTGGAAGACCTTCTTGTTTGTGACAGTAAGGTTGATGGTCACCTCATGTTTTCATCTTGCTAGTGTTTGCAAGTCCTACAAGCCTGAATTATAATTAAGAGCTACCATTCCAATAAAGACTTTACTTTTCAGTGTCTTTGTTCAGTTCATTCTGAAAACTTCCAGATGTTGCTTACATTCAATTTGTATTTGCAAACTGTTCATCTCCTGTTTTAGAATGCAGTGTCCTAATACCTTTTATGGTCTCCACCTGTTGTAAGGCTTTAAGAATAAAAATTTTAATTTCTCTTTTGAAAGTCTTAGTTCAAGTTTCAAATTCTGTTATAATTCTCCCTGCCCACCTTTCTTGCTTTTAAACTCTGACATTTCTTTTTTTTTTCCATATTGCTTCAGTAGTAATGTCAACTCGCACATTTTTCTCATTCAAAATAGGTATTCACCACCATTTATATTGTATTTGTCTTGAACAAAGAGACAAAAACTCAAGCTGGTGTAGTTTCCTCTTGGAGCATTAAGATGGCTGATTCTCTGTTGTAGTTGTATCCATTTACAAATAGTGTTCAGGTATATTTTATTGCCAAACACTAAATAATTACAGACAGACGCTCCAATCCCTTTCAATAATTAGAACATTATGTTCTTCACTTTCCTTTCCAAGTGAGACAATGATTACATAAAAATGCATAAAGCACCTTTTAGAATTGTTTGTGTAAGCTTATTGATTATGGTTCCACTATCTTAGTGCAAAATAACTTCAGATGTGGGTGGGATTTTAAGCAAAAATTACATAAACCATATGGTTTGGCTGAGGAGAATGTTCTTGATGGAAAAAAAAAAATACTCATAATCTGAAAGCCCATATTGTGGGAACAATCTCAATTTTTAAAGCTAGATATTCTGAATGAATTTTAATCCTTTTTCCAGGATTACAACTATTTAAGGTATGTTATGCATTGTTATGGTCATGAAATCTTCATACTTCTTGCACTGATAGATGCAAGAGGACTCAAATATGTCTTGTGACAAAAAAATCATCACTAAATTTAAGTCATCACTCTGATTCAAGTGACATGCACAGAAAATGCCCAAGCAGTGGCAGGAAACGGGCTGATCTCAAATGACAGCTGGCGTAGGGCTGCTTTGGTGTTAGATCTGAGACGGTTTCACTTTTAGCACAGGAAATGTTCAGAGCACTTTTCACAGATTCTTCTCCCTGTGTCTTGTTGAAACACTCAGGAGGGAAAGAATTACTGGATCAAAAAAAACAGGCAAGGTTCTGGGCAAGCATTTTGTAGATAACCTTGGAGTAGGAAAGGAATACAAAAAATTTCTGGAAGGAAGAGAGCCTTCATAAAGCTATCTGTACTACATCTATCCATCTAGCTACTAGGTGGAGATGAATCCCATAATTTCTTCAGCAGAGATGGCTTTGTGTTTTTTTTTCCCCTGTCAGTAGTGTGACATAGTTAATAAAATGTTTTGTAATAGCAGCATAGTCCCTTTTGCAAAATGAAGGATTTGAGAACAGGATGGATCTGTGAGAAAAGCAAAAACTAGGGAATGCATGACCTTGGGAAAGACAGAAGTTACGTTTCTATAGTGTAAACAAACCAGACAGGTTGGGAGTAGTGGTGGTCTTGAATTAATATGTTGAATGAATGGCTTATAAGACTGAGTTATGATTACAAGGCACTCAAACTGTGAATAATTTTGTAGCATATAGCAACAAGTTCATTACTTATGATAGTATACTTCAAAGCCATATGTTTCTTATATCTGAAAATAGACAATTTTCTTAAAGGGACTGGGATAGATAACATGGAAGTAATTTGTTTCTTTCACACACATTTTCAAAGTAAGTTGGATATAAGGAAATGATTCTTGGTGAGTGGAATGTGTATTAAGATATTATGTGAGTAACGCCTTTCACAGAGACCCACCCCTCTGTGATAAATAATAGCATGTCATGCTGGTGTAATAAAATGTCAGTTCTAACTGCAACAGTTACTCAGATAATTGTTATTTTCATCAGTGCTATGAAAAGAGGGCATTTTCTCTGCTTCTCCTGAGATCTAAATCCAGTATGTCCAGTAGAAATATGATATTGAAGTGGTGAGAGGCCATATTTTGTTTTATGAAAACATGCTCATTAAACTCTTCTGGTCCTGACCAAAGCTTAATCTACAGTGTAAGCTTCAACAGAATTATGTAAGGGAACAAGAATGAAACAATATTTTCTCAGAGAGGGTTGGATCACTATATTGGGCACCAGAGATGTTACTACAAAAGGAAGCATCCTCTTTATTTTGGAGAATACTTTTGGATGTGAAATAAAATACAATTTTTTGTTGGCACACAGTTGTGTTTTAAATGTGTTATACTCAGCATAGTCTTTCCTAAGCAAACATTACTGGATAACATCAATTTCAAGAGTTGTATTGACACATGGAGGTACACTTGTTCTGCTTTGCCACTAGTGCTTCAATTTAGCAGCATTAATTTATATTGATAAGACTCATATGATATTCCAAAGACTTTTAATTAATAATTTTTATATAATGATAACAAGATTTAGCTGAATTATGCTAACAGCCTCTTGTAGAGCACCATGAGAAAGATTAAAGTCATTAAAGAACTGTGCTAGCCACAAGATGAAAATGCTATATTAGAAGAGCCAGGTGAGATTGCTTTTAAAATCTGTGACTTGAAAATATAGTAGAATTGTATCAGAGATCTTCCCAATTAGTAGTTGTGTGCTCTCATGGTGGATCAGCATTTCTCTTCAGGGAAGAGCAGGGTGTGATCTGCTCCATTTGGGACTTAGAGGAGCAGCTCTTTGCTTTGTGGCTCGTGTCAAATTAGAAGTACAACTTTTTACTCTGATATCAGTCAACTTCTATTCTTGTTCAGCTATTTAGACTAGCAGCTGAGTCCAAGCATGAGATTCAAAAACAATCCATAATTCATACATTTATTTAGACAGATTATGTGGCTGAAACTCAAGTTCCTTCCCAAACTCACAATCTTTTGGTCTTTGATGTAGCATCTATGCTCCTAGCCATGCTCACTTTTGCTTCTTGGGATTAATCAGTGTATTTGGAGAAGAGAATTAAGTCCTACATCCAAAAAGTTTTTCCTTTTGCCTGAAATGGCCAAAAATTCCTTTCCTAGATTTTTTTTCTTACATTTTGCATATTTAGCCCTAAAACTTACAATTTATTTCTTTGCAAATAATGAATCAGAAAGTTATCAGAAAGCTCAAAGTTCATTTTTCTTAGGGCACAAAAAAATAATTTTGTTTTCTTTAATACATAGCCATGTCCCTTTGATGCTCTTACTAGAAGCCACACTAAGTGTCTGTGCATTCCTAGGATCCACTGGTCCTGGAGTGAAAAAGGTGGTTTGGGATAGAGGCTCTCAATGTAATTTGTCTCAATGAGAAATACTCTCCTATTTTCAGTTACATGGTAAGGAAGTTAGATTGAAATCCAGGCCTGAAGAAGATGTATTGGTTGATTTATTTGTAGGAAATATATGTAGGCAACTGAGCTGTTTTGGGCCCCTTGCCCAGCCAGAGGTAACCTTTGTGTAAGGTTTGCAGTTCATTATGTCACTGTGATTTTTATTCATTGGGAATTTTGCTGCTACGGATACTGTGTGTGTTTGAGAAGGAAAAAGTAAAAAGTGAACCTAATTTCTGTATTTCTACTAATATATCAAGTCTAGAACGAAGTGCAACAGACTGAATTGCTGCAGATTACGAACAAGATTTTCAGGAAGATTATATAGATATTTAATTCCTTATTTAAACTGACAATAGCTTTGTTTTCTTTCTAGTCTTTTGAGAAGGTATCAGGCTTCAATCTAAATATATTTTTAAAACTTGCCAACAAACGTGTGTTAGTACTTCTTGGACAAAAATCTAAATATTTAGAATTGTTTTCCAATATTCTTTTATGTTGACATTAATTAACACATATATTGTCTGAGGAAATTGAAGTAATTTCTAGAAACTAAATCTTTATTTAAAATAAAATAATGAGTAATATCATGTGATGGGAATGAAAATATACAAGTATACAAAAAAGGTGTGCAAACTTTTTTTGGAAATCACCTTCTTAAACAATATCTATTCCACATTCTCAGCTAAGGCAAAAGGAGCTGAATATTCTTTATGGCTTCTAGGAAGTCACTGCTGCTGTAAAACACTGAATTATTATCTGCTTTATTCACTGAATTTTCTGACAGAAGATGAACCATAGGATATATTGGCCGTGTCTGGTTTCAATTTGTTTTGTCTATAAAATGTCAAAGCTTCCTGTGAGCATTATCAGACAAAATAAATAAAGTAAGAGAGATAATTGTTTAATGAACTTGGAGCAACATGATTCAGGCAGAATACCCTCACAGATTTTGCCAAAGCTAATAAAATTCTTTTGCACCCTACTTATTATTTTTGAATAAGTATCAACTTTGTAAATTCTTAAGGGCATTTTTAAAACCAATACTGAATTTTGTTTCTTTGTACTTAGGGCTGCTTTAGTAGTTTGGACTCTGTTAATAACCAAACTGAAATTGAAAATGAGCTAATGTAGAACTCAGATGTCATCTAGAATAAATATTATACAATCATGTGTTTTTGTCTTTGACTCCTAGTTCTAAGTACTTCAATTAATACAAAAGAACACTAAAATCTTTATTTTTGCATAGCAGTTGAGCATTATGTCAGAATTTGCAGAATTTATGATATAGTTATATAGAAACAGAAAACCCCTTTGATTACAATTACAATCAGATTACAAATCTGATTACAAAAGTGGATTTTAACTTGTCAATAAGGTTCTGTATTGTTTTATTTTTTTCTCTGAAATCAAAATCTATCACATTGACAAGAACAATCTTCTCTAATGTAGTATAAAACACTAGTTTATTATTCCTCAATGACAAAACCTGGATAAAAGAATTTACTCATTGTTTGTGATTTTTATTTCTTATTTCAGATCAGCTTTTGCCAAAGTGCAATCTTAATGCAATTTTCAGGAGCAAAAATATATTTTTATTTCTGTTTGTGAAGAAAAAAATGAAACATTATAATAATCTATGCTGGGTCAGTGCAAACATTTGTGTATCCTTTTTGTGACTAATAGTGGAGAGATAAGAAAGCATATTATGAAAATGTAAGCACATTTCCCTGCTATATTCTCCCAGCTTCCATAAAGTGCTAGTGAGGAAAATAAAGGCGAACTCTGAGAACATTTGGGAATTACTGACCATTTCCTATTACATTAAACACTATTTTGGGAACTTAAAGCCTCTGATTTGCCAGCCATCCCAAATTATTATGCAAATTTCTAGGGAAAAGAAAATTTGAGTATTTTTTGAATAAAATGTAGGGTTTAAAGAATTAAGATCTTTATTTGGAAACATATAATGAACAAAATATAGAAAGATAATGACAAAATAGTCTCTTAGTAATTTTAAAATGCAATTTTGGAACAGTGTTTAAGACCCACTGGGTTTCAGAGAGTATTAAAATGTAGTTAACTGCAAACACATTCATGAAATACAGATGTTTCTTTTCCTAGTGGATTGATAGCTGAGGATGACTTGGATCACCTCATGTTATTCCTTGAGTTAAGGCACTAAACTTTAACACAGATAATTCTGGAAGCATCTGCTATAGCTATTTGAATGCAAAAACCAAAGTGTTTGTTGACAATGTATATATGTACTGGGAAACAAATATGTTTAATAACTATGTGCCTGAAATAGATCACTCCTAATGTTAACTTTTAACACTGCCCTAAGGCATTCTCAAAACCAAATTTCTTGTCCTAAATCTTAGGCATCAGTCCATAAATGACAAGCGTGGTCTTAGGCAAGGCTTTAGGCACCTTATCACTTGGGGCCCCACAGATTTGAGCAGCAGTATAAACACAAATGGTCTGCTAACTAAAATGCTTATTTTTCATTACTGAATTTTAATTACTGAACAATTACTGAATTCTCTCATGAACATCAAAATTAATGAGGTCTGCTTTTCTGTGGACTTTTGTCCTGTGTCCCACATAGAAGTCCCATTCTTATTATTAATAATCTTCTGAAACCCTATTATTTTCTAGGATTGTCTGTGGTAAAAGCTCAAGTTCCCCTTTTACATCCCTCAATCTCTCCCAGATGTCTGAGAGCCTCTGAGGCAATATTTGCTCAGCATCTGTGCTTGGCTGGCTGCTCTGTGTCTGCTCATAGCAATTGGAATAGGCAACTACTGAGCTTCTCCTTCAGCCTTTCTGCCAGCAGCAACTCATCACAGACACCAGTTCTCTGAAACCTTGTTGAACTGCAAGTTTGTGTGATTCTTAACCAAACCTCAAAAGTGTTCAAAAAGTATTTCACAAATATATAGGACAGGTTGGTGTAACAATTGCATTAGTCTATTTTCCTAAGTTTTCTAACATAAAAAAAAAAAATATTTTGTACTTGAAGACAAAATTCTGAAATATTCTTTGAAAGATAAGGATTCTGAAGGTAAATCAAAAGAATCAGGCACAACCATTTTCCTTGACAGCCTCAGGGTTAGGAATGGAAATACAAAATTAAATCATGTTTTTAAGGGCTTTTTTTGGCTAATATGTAATTTTCTTCTGCACAAAAAAGTTTACATATCTCATCAAAGTAGTGGTGTTCTTGTGGTAGAGACAGTCTAAGTAAGATATAAACAAGGAGAGCTGTGTAGTTATTAAGTCAGACAAAGTATCTGGGACAAACAGGATGCATGCAAGTCTTCAGCTCTGAACTATAGGCAGTAAACTGCAGATTAAATACAGGTTGGAAACAGTTGAGTTGGCATAATAAAATTATACTTGAAGAAATTGCTGCCAACTCTGTGCTTAACAGAAATGTACTGGTCTTCTCTGGTTTACATCTGTGAAAGCTTTGAGTGCCTGTTTGTTTGTTTATATCTTTCTAGCCATATTAGGTGTTTAATAAAGTACAGTACTTCTACTTTGGAACATTCCTTGCTTCAGAGAGATATTTTATATCCCACTTACTTTCTTGGTTTTCTTTTCATAAAAGCAAGTAGTTTGTTTAAAAATAAGTTACTTCTGTCAAGGAAAAAATCTTGTTCTAGGAATTTCTAATCTGAGTTTTAGTATTGTAGCCCCTGTTAGTAGGATTCCCTTTTTCATAAACAGTGTGATGAATTTCCAGATAATTTTTAATATTTCTTTTTATATTTCTTTTGTTCCCTGTTGTTGTAGCTTCATTTCCTCTGGTCAAGAGAGCAAAGCACTTTGTGATAGATTTTTCATCTTTGTGCAATAATACATATAAAAAGGGAGGAGGAGGTGAAAATTTGAAGGATAATAATCATTACTTCAGAAAAATTATATATAGTGTCTGGAGCTTCTATAAAACACATAAGGGATCATATAATGTTAAAACACTACATATATTCCATCCTGAATAGCCTATAATCTAAATGAGATAAGATAAATATAATTCAATAGACAACAGTTTAAAAAAGAGTCCCCTCAGCTTTCCTGCACTGGGAAAAAGGGAGAAAGAATTTCTTGATAATCTTCAGGAGGAAGATATTTTCTGATAACCTTCAGTTAAAGATAGACAAATAATATTAATAATAATATTAGTACTTTTGTAAATAAAAAAACATGTAAACTCCAAGAAAACATAATTTAACTGATATCGGAACAACTATTCTCCACTTCTTTCTGGATTTTAGGGAGACAAACCTCCTGGTAAATAGTCAATGCAGAGCATATTTTGCCTTACTCTGAGATGAGTGACAGTGACCAGTGGTGAGAGATGTCAGAGACAAACCATGAACTGCTCTGGTATGACACTGCCAAGGCTACTAGGACAGGAGACACCAGGTGGGACAGTAAAGGGTAGAAAGACAAGGCAAGAAGATGATAATTAATCAAAGGCACAGCCAGAAAACAGTGATAACTACAGAATGGTGTTCCAGCTGTAGGCAGGGCTCATGTAGTGATGAACAAGTATTTTTGTGTTTTAGGAGCAATATATGAAGCCAAATATGAATATGAATGCCATCAAAGCAGCAAGTGAAAAGTAACAGAAAGCATCATAATGGGAAAACTTGAGGAGCAGCAGCTCACACTGCAAGACAGATGAGCTCAAAGCAGGGTATCACCAGTATTACCTACAAAAAGTATTTACAGAGACTTCTATAGGAAATAATGTACTGGAAAAAGATGATATAATTAAATAACATGCAGGAAAGGAAAAGCCAGCTAATAGTATGCTCCCACATTTCAGTCTGAGACTTTTTAGAGACTTGCCACAGACTACTGAATTTCAGCTCTTGCAGATGAAACACTTAGTCCATGGGTATCTCTTGATGATCTCTGAACCAAAAGGCAGACATGCTAATTCCAAATATAAATTAGTGCAATCAGTTCAGCATACCCAAAAATGGCATGTCCTCTCAGCCTCTACTATCAGTGAGTCACCAAATATATGCTTAGTTGGGGTGGTGTGAACAAAAATATGTCCTGAGTAAAGTACTTTCAATAATAATTCTCTCTAGGAACAACAAAAATAATTTCTCTATTTTTATTTTTTGGGACAAACCTTTAAGATTCTAAATTTTTAAAATGAATTTGCTTCAAAAGTTTGCAGCTAATATACCTATACATTGCCTGAGTGAGCATTACCTGTGCTACCACATGGCCTCTGGGGAGGCAGGATTTCATCCTCCAGAGACACAACTAATCAGGGCTGGAGCCACAGCAATACAATAAAGAAAAAAGAGAGAGAGCTCTGCTTTCAGTGTTTTCATCTCATGTTAGGAGTGACTGAAACATTATATAGATCAATGTCTTGCCAATGTGTCTCACAGACATATTTCTCATTATCTAACCTTTAGTCCCAGAGAAGTCTCTTGATTCTAAGCCCTTTAAAAAATATGTGCTTTCTGGAAATATGCCAATCTTGCATTTAATTTGACTAGGAAATTTTCACAGGATCTTCTAAAACGCCCCCAGTATGCCACTGTAAGCAAATCGGAAAATTTTCCCATCTTAAGAAATATGAATAAGCACAGTCATGTTGGAATAGTTCTTCACAAGTAAATAGTATAGTTGAAAATAATTTTTACTGTTTAAATTAAAAAAAAAAAAGAAAAATGTAAAATAGACTGAAGAGTTCTCAGGTATGAACTAATAGTTTAAAAAGAACAATAATTCTAATATATAGTAAATAAGGTAATGACATTGAATAAAACTTTACATTTTATGTAGTAAAATATTCACTACAATTTAAACAACTTTCAAACCTGGAAGATGCATAAAAACATATGTATAGGAACTGGTTTTGAAAATTATTTAAACTTTTTCTTTCATTATTATTTTTTCATGTTTGAAAATGATATTGTTTGCTTAACCAGAAATAAGATCATCTGACCATATGAAATGTGAGGAGAGAAAGGTGACTAGGAGAAGAACTAGATAACAAGGTTTAACACCATAATTAATTAAATGACTTGTAGAATATTGTTATGTCAAGTATTCTCACCAAATCACGTGCAAATACAGTATCATGCTATTAATATGTAAAATGATTTTCAGCTGATAACCTCAGCTGCCCTTGCAAACACCAGTTGAACTGCATGACATTCCTACATCATATATATTAGTAGAATCATTTTATAGATGGTCAAAGTGGAGCTAAGAAAGCTCTGACCAGTAATTAGAATGTGCAGGTAAAATATAATGATGGTTTTATTATTGTATATAGGTTCTACCAATTATAATAATTACATCTAGTTATTTTGCCAATTTTTTCTAGGGTTTTGGTAGCCCATCAGGTGAACATTGGCTGGGAAATGAATTTATCTTTGCATTAACAAGTCAGAGGCAATATTCTCTAAGAATTGAATTAATGGACTGGGAAGGAAACCGAGCTTATTCACAATATGACAGATTTCACATAGGAAATGAAAAACAGAATTACAGGTAAGAATCTATTGAAATTCTTTTAACTCTGCTGAGTGCTAAATATTGTTCATTGTTCACTTGTCAAATATGAGAAAGGACAATAATATGATGCTGATTTTCATCAAAAGTGGATAAAAATCATAAAAATAAAACAGAAATCAGATTTCTCAGTGATGGAAGGATAGAGTAAACCTAACATATCTGAGAACAAGGGATCTATAAATTGTATTATCTGGTAGAACTGCTAAAAATTGCATAACTTTTATATTGAGAACTCAAAATTGATTGAATAGAGAAAAGATTTGGATTCTTCATTAAAACCTGAAAGATATCTACCTCAGAAGCAGAAGACTGAAACAATGGACATGGGAAAAAAAAGACCAAAAATGCTGTTAAACCATCTGATATTTCCAAACTAAAAATTTAATGTAAATGAAGGGGAAAACCAGAATGCTGTATCTGATATTGAGGAAATGAAACACAAGAATGTTCTTAATAATATTTTTCTCCCATACTTTGTTCTAAGATAAAAGCTTATTAAAAAAAAAAGTAACAGCTTGAAGACACAAGAAATATGGATAATCTAAGTCATCATTTATACTATTATTTAATCATTGCTTTATCTGAGCAGACAGTACAATGCTAGAAAAAGAAAATGAAACCCATAAATTATCCAATTATTTATTACAGCACATCTAATCAGCATAAGACTCAGAAGAGAAACAGATAGATTGTAAACTCAAACATTCAAGGCATGTGAAACTAGGCTGGTATTCAGATCTTCAAATTCAAGTAATATGATTCTCAAAAATGCTGACTGCCGTGCTCCCCCTGGGTCCCCAGTGAAATGAAGGTGAGAGCAGTTTGCTCTTTGTGCTGACAGGGCTGTGCCCAGGTGGGACACGGAGCAGTGCCCCTGCCCTCGGGGGCACAGCAGGGAACGGTGCACAGGAGCAGGGCACCTCTAGAAGCAATCAGTGCGAGTTTAGCTCCTGCAGAACGCGGGCATCGTCCCCCTGCACACAAAGGACAGCCCTATCCCCTACTGCCTCCAGCACTGCTGTGCCGGGCACTGCCCATGGAAAGCCATTTTCCCAAACTGGGAAAGGTGAAGAACCTATTCCAAGGTAGTTTTAGGCAAAGTATAAATATAAGTAAAGGAAATTTTTCAAAAGAGAGGCTAGAAAGATTTATACAAAACAGAAGAGCAGTGTGAAAGTGGGATCTCAAACATTAGTAGAAGTAGTTCAGAAGGAAAAGATGAGACAAATCCCTGTCAAATGAAAAAAAATGTTGAAGGGCAGTTATACATAGCTCAAAACTTTATGATGAAGCAGTGGAAAGGAGTATTACTAAGAGGATGAATTAAAATGACTAAATTTCCTAACAAAAACAGGGTCTTTTTTGCTTATATTTATTCTGTACTAAGGACAACATGTATGGTTGAGGAATTGGAAGGCTGTTGAAAATTTTACATGTTAAAGCTCATGTTTAGAGAGGATTTATTTTTCAGGACATTTCTGTGTACATTCATAGCAAAACAGCAAGATAATGTCTTATGTTTCAAAATGGGAAGGGAAGGGAAGGGAAGGGAAGGGAAGGGAAGGGAAGGGAAGGGAAGGGAAGGGAACCCACTTTCATTACAAAAAGGTAGATCTTTTGCAATATAAATAATATTTTCTGAACATGTAAAAAATTGTAAAAAAAGATCCATGTAAATTCTTCTTGCTGATCAAGAAAACCAAAAGAGATATAATTCAAACCTGTAGAAATTAAATCAGAGAGGGCATACAGGCCTCAAAGAGTATAATGCTGAGTAACAGGCACAAATTCTGCTAACATGTCCAAGCCACTTTTCCACAAAAATCAAAGGAGGAGGCTGTTGACCTCACTTTTGGCTCCTCTCCTATTCCATAGTGTAAATGAATAACAGAATGAGATCTGCTCACACTCTGTGATCTCCTTATAGTGCAATTGAAGCTCTTCTGTTGAGGAAATGGGAAATCAGTTTCATTAATACTTTTCTGTTGGCCCTTTGGGTTTCAAATAAATTCTTCTATTATTTTTACTCAGGTATATTTGAATATTTAAAGAAAATAGCTGAGTAACATGGTGACAGTTCAGGAAATAATGACATGTAAGCCACATGCAAGTCTAAACTGTTTTTCATGCTTGACAAATGCACTAGTGCCTAGTCCAGACAAATATATGCCCAACAGATATTTTGCAAAGCAAAATTATGTTGGGGTATTTTATACATTTTTTACAGGAATGCATTCTATGACATAAAAACTCTTTATTTTGCTTGCCAGCATCACTATCTGTAAGAGCAGGAATTCCAGAAGGCTGACTGAATAAAAACCTAATTATTGAGTGCTAAACAGCTGGCCACCCTTCAGAGAATGCTGTTTTCCCTTTATCTGAGCAGCTGCCATTAAGGGTTTAAATGATTCCTCTGAAGCTGAAAACCACAATTCCCAAATTCCTGCTCCCAGTACCTTCCCTTTCCAACTTTCAGGCATTTGCCATGTTTGCTTTCAATACCTCAAACACAGAACAACACACCTTTTCAAAACTTTACTTACTGTTATTTGAAATAATTTTGCCAAACAAAACAGATGCTGTCTTATTTTGGAAGCTTGTTTCTTATAGTGACCCACATTAAATGTTGTTTTTGTTAACAAAAATATGTAATTATACACTGCCTACATTCACATTAGTTTCAAATAACCTAAGTTCACTAAGTAATAGTAACCAGTAAAAAGACAAGTTTCTAAGCTGGGATGGGAAGTGGATCAAGAAAATCTGAAATTGAAAAAGGACACTGAAATGAAAATCGCAAGAAGTGGAACATCTTTAATTTTGCTATGGCAGTACATGTATATTTGGAAGACTTGGGAAAAAAGGGTTCAAAGTCTTATGCTCAAATAGAGTTAAAAAAGAGAGAGGAGAGGAGAGGAGAGGAGAGGAGAGGAGAGGAGAGGAGAGGAGAGGAGAGGAGAGGAGAGGAGAGGAGAGGAGAGGAGAGGAGAGGAGAGGAGAGGAGAGGAGAGGAGAGGAGAGGAGAGGAGAGGAGAGGAGAGGAGAGGAGAGGAGAGGAGAGGAGAGGAGAGGAGAGGAGAGGAGAGGAGAGGAGAGGAGAGGAGAGGAGAGGAGAGGAGAGGAGAGGAGAGGAGAGGAGAGGAGAGGAGAGGAGAGGAGAGGAGAGGAGAGGAGAGGAGAGGAGAGGAGAGGAGAGGAGAGGAGAGGAGAGGAGAGAAAAAGAAAAGAAAAGAAAAGAAAAGAAAAGAAAAGAAAAGAAAAGAAAAGAAAAGAAAAGAAAAGAAAAGAAAAGAAAAGAAAAGAAAAGAAAAGAAAAGAAAAGAAAAGAAAAAAAGAAAAGAAAAGAAAAGAGAGAAAAGAAAAGAAGAAAAGAAGGAGAAGAGGCCATGAAGTTATAAAATCTGCTTGACAAAATATCAAAAGTAATTTTCATGTTGCTCTTCCAAAATCCAGCCTCAACATTACGCAAAGTTCAATTCAGTCTGGATAACTCCCAGTTGGTGATTTCAGAAGGGTTCTGTTTTTTCTCTGGGCTTTTTGTATTCTCTTTACTACTTTTTATTAGTCTGAAGAATCTATTATTAAAGAGAGTAATGCTGAACACATGTAAGTTCAAATATACTTGCTTCTCTTTCAAAATGAGACAGCTCCAAGAGGTTTTCTGGGAAATCAGAATAAAATCTATTTATCCCAGATGATGAGTGGGAAAAAGGTTGAGATGAGAAGGTGGTTACTGAATCAGTAAATGTATAATGATAAATGATAACTGAAACAGAAAATCAAATGTTGCACCACATGTGAAATATTTTATTAAAGTGTCTAAGTGATTTACATATTTTAGAACATCCTTAGGTTTCTTATTTACACAAGATGATTATACAGTATGATTATATATATATATCTGTAAATATGATGAAATTATCTCTGTCAGACTCTTTGCAACATAGACTGTGGCAAGTAAAATCTCCATGCAGTAAGAAGAGACAGATCTTGCAGATCTTCCATTTAGTGCAGTGTTTCTTAATGTAATTAGGAATTATTTATAGAACTATAAAAACATGAGTTGAAAGAGAATCCTAAAAGACACATGACCTCTACTCTTTTCCTGTGTATACTCTGCCTAGCCCACTTGACATTTGTTTGATGTTTTTTGGAGATGTACAGCTATGATACACTGCTGCTCTGACCCATGTTCTCAGATCCTCCAAAACTGAACAGGAAAAGTAATCATGTGTTGGGATTTCAGGCACCACAATTCATAATCCTACATATGAGTTTATGAAAACAGATATATTGATGCTGAATTTTGAACAGTTATAATGTCAGCCTGCAGATACATCTGTTTTTTTCTATTCATGATACAGGAGAAGCACTTCCAAGCAAAGCAAGGGATGAAGAATGGGGGAATTACACTTTTTAGTTGTCTGAGCTATTTTTACTTCCGAACTGTTAGAGAAGTTTCATAGATACTCATCCCCCTTTGACAATATACTCTGGTATTTAATCATTCTTTTAATGAGAAAAGTTTGCTATTGCTGCAATGATTCACTAAGTTTGGTCCAATCCATGGAGAAATGTGATTAAATCATCAGACACCTTTACTCGAGTGAGCAATACTTTGGGATTGATGCAGGCATAGGTGAAAAGTGATGATGGACAGAGAACATCCTAACTTCCCTGAATCAGTTTGGACTTAAGGTGGTGGATGACCTTAAGTGGTAGTTAAAATGAAGAAGAGACTTTATATTGGAACAAGCATGAGAAAGTGATTACAGAATCTCATGAGAGAAAGTGAAAGAGAGCATAGATCCATTAGGAACACCAGAGACTTTTTGACAGGGCAATGATAGGCATGTAAGGAAGAGTCAGGTGTGTGGGTCCTCAGAGGAACAAGTTGATGAAATTTGTTGAAAACAGGAGAGGTAGTTATTAAAGTTATTCAAATCACTTCAAACTGCTGACATGATCTTCCAAGCCCTGTGAATCTAGATGTTTCCAAGCTTTCCAATATCCTGTGTCTTTCCAGGCTTTGCTTTAGGAAACAAGATCAGTTGTTGAAAGTAAGCCAAGACTTTATGGTACCTGGTAGCAGAGAGTTTTCAATTCACTGAGTAGAATGTTGTACTTTTAGCTCTTCTTTGATTAAAAGTTTGTATATTTAGTTACAGCAATAGTATTATTTTTCTCTGTTTTCATAGACAAATCAGGTAGGTAGCCTGCTGTTCATCTTAGACTTTTTTTTTAAGGTTGAGACTATTTATATCATCACCATTGTTGAACTAATGATGGAATTTCTTGC
This sequence comes from Lonchura striata, assembly GCF_050655825.1. Lineage (NCBI taxonomy): Eukaryota > Metazoa > Chordata > Aves > Passeriformes > Estrildidae > Lonchura > Lonchura striata. The sequence continues at coordinate 138,737,458 of NC_140704.1, read as the reverse complement.
AAAATTCCTCATTTATCTTTCTGTAAAATAGAGAAAAATATATTTATCTATATAGTCTTTTAAATTTTACTGCTGAAAATTCTGTAATATGTATTATTTGAGAGTACAAATTTTTGGGGACAGATGGTTTTATGTATCTTTAACTAAGAAACATATTCCATATAGTATTTTTTTCAGAAGACAAATAGACCATTCTCACGTTCTTGGTGTACCAAATCCCATTTTTCAATATTGGTGTGATTCTTTTCAGTGATACAACTGCATAAGTAATATTTTCTTGTATCGCTTGAGTTTTTTAGGTAAAATAGGGGATCAGTCTGACTTGTAAATTTTTTCAGCCATCTACTTAGCTTCTTCTGCATGATTTGTATCACAGTAAAACTTTCTCTAAAGGATCTATTCAGTTTTTTATCAAATGGGGAAGGAAAAGTACAGTGGAAGATATATATGAAATCTGTAGAAAAGTGAAAAAATAAACACATAACCTCTTGGGACCCAGTTCCATGTCCAGTACTTTTCTTGCCAAATTTGAAAATTACAGAATAATTTAAAAAATAGCCATGTTACAAAAATGCAAAAAGCACTTTTCTTTGGAAGCTGAAATTCAGTTTGCAAGTCTACTTCAGAGGGAATATCCATGTAAAAACCTATTAACAGACAGAATGGTATCTGTGATATGCATAATTTCTGATTTGAAAATATTTTTACCAAACAGTGGTTTAAAATCAATAATATGGATACAAATATTTAACATATTTATGTATATATATATAAATATCTGTCTTAAATAATTTGGTTTTATTTAACAATACTGTCAGTCCAATAGTATTCTATGAAGCCTAAATACTGGAAGTGCAAGGATTCAATCCAATGCCCATTAACCAGAGGTCTTTCTGGAAACATGCCAATGTTGCTATATCATATCAGTGACTAAAATCCACTGGCAGTTCATGCAGTATCTCCAAATGTAAGCAGAAATTAAATATAACAATTTCTCTGGCTGAAAGTTGATGTAAATATGCTCACAGAATTTATGAATTTAAAAAATTATCTTAATCCACATAAATCCCAATATATACTATCCATCCACAGCTAATAATTTCCCACTTCTAGCTTCATTAAAGTCATTTATAGTTCAGTATACAATAGCTGTGACTACTGTGGAGCAGGAACAGAGGTTTCCTTCTTCTCTGTTATGGAATCTAATGAGAATGCATTGAGACATCCTGGCTACACTGCAGTGCAGCTGAAGTCTTCAAAAGATGAGCTGGGGCTCCTGAGGTAACAGGAGCCAAGAGAGAAACACCACTGACATATCTCAAAGGAATCAAGGGTTATTCCTCTAACAATGTAAGTCACATTAAGAAGGTGACACCCCAGTGCACACAGCATGGGCAACAAACAGGAGCTGGAAGCCACTGTGCCACTCGAAAACCAGGACCTGCTTGCCAAAACTGAAACTTGGTGGGATGAATCCCCTGACTAGAGTGTGGCTATCAGGCAGTTCAGAAGGGACAGGCAAGGTAGGAGGGGTGGAGGCATTGCCATCTACATCAATAAATGGACACACCGCAAAGAGTTTTTTTCTGAGAAACAGCCACAAACAGGTTGGAAGTTTACAGTTAAGAACTGGAGACTGAGGCAACAAAGGGAGCCTGGTTGTTGGTGTCTGCTCCAGGCTGCTTGATCAAAGAAAGCCTAATGACAAAGTCTTCTTGCTCTAGCTGTGGGAGACATTGCACTTACAGGCTGTTGTCCTGCTAAGGGACTTCAGTCACTCCAGCATCTCCTGAAAACTTATAGCAAGCTGTAGATAATCCAGGAGGCTCCTGAAGTCCATGGAGGATAACTTCTTAAGCCAGGTAATAAGCAGCCCTACCAAAGAGAATGGAATGCTGGATCTGATGGTCACCAACAATAGTGAGCTAGATAATCACTGACCTCAAGATTGGAAGCAGCCTGCACTTCAGTGGTCATAGAATCACAGAATCATAGAATGGTTTGGGTTAAAAGAAACCTTAAAGATCACCTAGTTCCAACCCCCTGTCAAAGACAGGGAAACTTCCCACGAGGCCAGGTTGTTCATGCATTGGTGGAGTTTGCAGTCCTGATATAGGTCAGGCAAAGAGTAAAGTTGGATTGTGAATTTTAGGAAAGAAACTTCCAGTCAGAGGATTAATTAATAGAAGCCCCTGAGAATGTGTCCTCAGGGACAAGGGAGCAGAACAGAGTGATAGATCTTTCAGGACACTTCCCATAAAATTCAAGATCTAACAATCCACAGGTGTGAGATCAGTAAAAAAGGCAAGAGAACACCATGGCTAAATTGAGACCTGCTGGTCAAACTAAAGGGCATGAGGGAAATGTACAGGGAGTGGAATCACAGCCAGGCATCCTGGAAAAAGTGTAGGTACACTGCGTGGTTATATAGGGATGAAATCAGGAAAATGAAGATGCAGCTGGAGCTGAACTTGGCAAGGGGTGCAATGAATCAAAAGAATGGTTTCTACAGATGTATCAGGAAGAGAAAGAAAGTAAAATAAAATATAGACTCCTCCATGAGACTGACAAAACTGGTAACAAGAGATGAAAAGAAGGCTGAGGTACTCAAAAAAATTTTTTGGCCTCGGTCTTCACCGTCAATATTTGTTCCCACGGCTCTTGGGCAGATGTACCACAAAATGAGGGCTGGGGAAATAAAGTCCTTCTGACTGTAAGAGAAGATCAGTTTTGTGGCCATCTGAAAAAACTGAACATATATAGGTCTGTGGGACCTGACAAGATGCATCCCAGAGTCCTGAGGGAATGGGCTGGTGGAGTTGCCAAGCTACTCTGTGATAATTGAAAAGTCATTGTAGGCAAGTGAAGATCCTGAACTGGAAGCAAGGTGCTGGACATGGATCAGGGCAGCACCCAGTATGAACACAGGTTGGGGGATGAACAGATCAGGAGCAGCCCACAAGACAAGGCTTTGGGGGTTCTGGTGGGTGAGAAGCTGGACATGGCCCAGCAATGTGTACTCACAGCCCAGAGAGCCAAATGTGTCCTGGGCTGCATCCAGAGCAGCGTGGGCAGCAGGGCAAGGGAGGAGATTTTGCTCTTCTGCTCTGCTGAGGCCTCATCTGATATACTTTATTAATCTCTGGATCCCTCGGAGCACAAGACATGGACCTGTTGGAGCAGTTCCAGAGGAGGGCCATGAAAAATATCACTGAAACTTCTTCCTTGTGAAGAAAGTCTGAGAGAATTGGGGTTGTTCAGCCTGGAGAAGAGAAGGGTCTGGGGAAACCTTAGAGAAGTTGTTCAGTACTTAGAAGGGGTTCATAAGAAAGTTTGGGACAGTGTTTTTATAGGGCCTGTTGCCATAAGACAAGGGATAATGTTTTTAAACTGAAAGAGGATATATTTAGACTAGGCATAAAGAAGAAATATTTTGCAATGAGATGGGGAAATACTGGAACAGGTTTCTCAAATTAGTGGTAGATGCCCTCTGGAAAAATTCCAGGTGAGGTGGGACAGAGCTCTGAGCAATCTGATTTGATTGAAGATGTTCCTGCTCACTGGAATGGAAGATTTGACTAGATGACCTTCAAAGTTTCTTCCAACCCAGACTGTTCTATGATTCTATTATTTTATTCTTTACTAAATACTTGAAAGGATTTTTTAATATCCAAAGGCAGCTCAGAAATTATACAATTTATCAGACACTATCTATTTAAAAATGTTTTATTTTGGTCAAAATGAATGCTAGAGCTCCTTAATGAACCAGTATCTAGGACATGGAGGGAAATCAACTTTGGTGTTCAATAAACACAAGGAAATTATTTTCCTAAGATTTTACAAAAGCACTGGTGTGCAAGTTTTACTAGATATATACTGTTGGTGGTACAGCAGCTTTGTTTCCAAGGCAAAGCTTCCAGTGTAAGTCACATTCAGAATTTGATGCAACAATAGCCTAACCATTATTCATCAATAATAGGTAGATATCTGTTGTCTATTTTCATTATTAGATCTTCCAAGCTGTCTCTAAACTGATGATGTCTTCAGTCTTGATTTTCTCTATCCTTTACCCTTAACAGCTTAGTTTTCAATTCCCTTCTCCAAACTGATCTATTTCCTTCAGCAATACTAGATAATTCTCCATATATTCATCTTCATGTGCCTGCAGAACACACCTTCCAGTAGTTTTTATAGGATATTTGTATGAGACTTTCAGTAACTAAGTTTGATTTTGCTCTTATGATTCTAGAATATATTCTGTCCTTTGGCATTTTAGGGCTTTTCAGCCACTTAACTGAAAGAGGATCTTGTTTTCCAATATGTTCCAACACAGCTATCACTATGGAACATAGTGGGCATGACATTATCTCCTCCTCCAGACTCCTAAACTTTTTTAAGAAATGGAAAATATATGAGCAAGAACAAAAGTATCTTATTTTCCCATAAAGATTATCTACAATAAAATAAACATAAATTCAAACTTCAGGCAAAGAAAAAAAGAATATTTTGTAACAATTTTTTGTCCTACAGATCATCCTAGATTTAATGAATTTAAGTGATTATTCACGTTTTCCTACAGGTAGGTGAGATAAAGATTTTTTAGTGTTAAAGCTGTTGAGCCCTAGGAACAGACTGCAGGACCCTATCTGAGACACTCGATTCTCTGTGCATGCCTGTGGAGAGATAAGCAGCTTAGACAGAAGCCAAATCAGGCAACATGCAGAGCACAGAGCAGCCTAGAATTAACCATCAGGAAATTCTGAAAATAGCAAGGCATCCATTTATATCCCCTGACAGTTCACAGCCCACAGCCTGAAGGTAGGAGACAATGTCTTGTCTGACTCAGGAAAGAAATGAAAGGCCTTGGGTTAATGCATTCATTTGCCAGAGGGTGTCCAGACCATAGCTATTGCTTCCCAAGAGAAAGCAGCAATCCTTGCTGCCAGGGAACAGGCTCCTCGATGGGTCCCTGACACTGTGCAGGGATGAGTTCACTGCCAGTGGATGAATAGGTACCAGGTCACTTGTCAATGAAGTGCAAGAGGGATTTCTAAGATTATGCTCCCTGTTCCGTGTCCTATTTTGAATTCAATAAGTTTTTATTAAATTATGTAATTATGTTATAAAGCAGTATATACTATTCTGTACACACATTTGTACTCAGTAAATCATGAGTAATTTATTTGAAGCAGGACACATGTTGCTGGTTATGGCATGCTGAGGGAAATTTTGTGGTTTTAAACCTTTGTCTTGCCGAGTCCATAAAAACCTAACTCCTACATGGTGAGTAGTAGTCATTCAGATCAGTAAATTTTTATATGAAATGATGAGAGCAACACTGACTAGTATCTCAGTATCTCAACCACTTACTACCCAGTGAAGAATTATTTTTTTTTTTTAAGTATGTTTATGTGAGAATAATGTAACTCTAGACAGGATAGTGTTATGAAATCCTTGCTGAGGGCTACTGTGGAGGTACACAAGTCTGAGGTCTAAGAAAACTCTTTAATGAATGTAAGTATTGACAGAAAATTATAATTTGAAACTCAGTAGGGATCTCCTTTTTGCATATTGTAGTTCAGTGGAGATTCCACAAGGTCTGTCCCAGCTAACAGGGGAAGACACTTTCCTTTTGTTTTTATTGTCTTTGCTATCTACATTGGCAGCCTTCTTGCACAGTATTACTCTCTGTTAAGCCTTTTACTCTCACTTTATGCCACCTCTACATTTACATTATGAAATAATTTCAAACAAGTATTTTAACAAAATTTATCAAATCCTGTGCTGAATGGACTCCACTGTCCACAAGAGCTCTCACTTCTACCAGTAACAACACCAAAGAGGGCTACATTTCTTTAAACTGCTTGCATCAAAGTATCTACCAAGAGCTAAAACGTACTGGTTTTGCTGGTGTATATTTTGATACAGAAGTCATTAACATTGTTTCTTCATCTCCACTGGGCTTTGACATGAAACAGCTCTTGAATAAAAGGATCTTGTGTAGCTGAGACTTCTGGATATTTGCCACCCATGAGGAATTTTTTAATGTCAAAACTGTTCTTCATAGAATATTCAGACATCTCCAAGGTCATGTAGCTTTTAAATTCAGACTATCCATCACAAAGACTTAAGTGATGTGCTATTTGCTTCAATTTCTATAAAAATGAATAATATAATAATTTTTATTGTTACAATAATTTACTTAATTAAAAGTTGTGTGCTCTTGAAATTTTTCACTGTTTTAATCCACTAAATTCTTGTATAATGTGAGTGTTAAAACCCTCTCCGACCTATAATAATTTTCAGAATGTAGATTAGTGTAGTGAAAATTTGTTTACAAAGTGTAATGTAAGAACATGTCAAATGTTACAGATAGATATAGCATCACTGTGAAAATTTAAAGTTTCATTAGTGTTTGTTAGTCAGAAAATTTATGCAGAAAAGAATATGCAGAAAAATTAGAATTGCAGCATAATGCATCTATCTTAAGTGTGCAAGTAGAAAAACAAATGCAAAAGGAAAATTCAGAATGAGGAAAAAATCTCACAGTAAAATTTACAATTGGAAAACATTTCTGTATTGGAAAAATTTCTTTAATGAAAATTCCCTGGCTGCATAATTCACTTCAGTATTATCTGTGCAAGTGTATAGTGCAGTACATTTTCAGGATCAAATTTAGGTCCAGCTCAAAATATTTAATCTAGACATTATTCTCCCCATAACTTTGATCAAAACAGAATAAAATGACACTTCCAAATGCCACTCCTGAAAGGTAGAAAATCTGAGTACAAAAAATGGGATGTGACTCTGATTTCAATGAGAAAACTTATATTCTTCCTGTGGATGACCAAGGTCTCCATCAAAGCGGGGTTGACCACTAAGTGCTTACAAGATGAGGATGAATTTATTTAGTATTAGTGACAATATCTCCAGATTAAAAAAAAAAAAAAAAAAAAAAGCTGCTTGCAAAGTTTTCTGAAATTTTCACCATGAGCCAAGCATTCAAACTTAGATCTCCACAAAGCAGAAGCAAAGAATGGGACCTGGAGACCCCCTCAGAGAGTGCAGGCTCTGTGTCTCTGTGTGCCCCCGACACTCTGCCCACTCTCTGAGCAAAGCAAAGCCTGGAGACCTGTCCCCGTGGCTTTGAGCCCAAGCTAAAACACCCTCCTGTGAGTAGGCTCAGTGTCGCGCTTACTGCGACAGTTCAGCTTCCAGCCAGGACAGAGTGTGGGCAGAATGAGCTCATGTCTGCCCAGAGAACTGACAGAGCAAGCTTTCATCTGCTTGAAAAACACAAGCAGAAAGTCTGAGTGACCCCTGTTTAATCTAGAATGTACATGGTTAAAGTCTTTGAAATCTATTACCAGCTTCCCAGCCAACCAATGCCAGTGGTTTTTCCCCATCCTTTTTTATCATTAATAGCTCGACTGGCAAGGTTTCTAGAGCTTGATCCTGAGAACACTTTCTGTGAACAGTGATTCACTATATTTTCAGCAAATGCCAGCAAAGTGGTATGGTATTTTTTGTGTGTTTCCTTCTTTCATGAGTCAAAAAGTAAAGTGTACCTGTAGGGCCTGAAGAGAATCTGGCAAAGGGATCATCCCAGATTTTTCAGCAGTCATTTGTTGCACCAGTCTTTAGGTTTCTCATTCTCTTGGGTTTGAGTTTTGGGATTTTTTTCCTATCAAATGAGTACTTGATTCAGCTGTCTCTATCTCTAAGGTAAGGGTAATAAAAAGTTATATCATTAATTATTTGGTCCACATCAGCAATGCAGCAGATGAGTTAGACCACAAAGCAGAGATATACACCACGTCTTAAGAACTGCTAATTTACATAAACCTACCAACAGATAACAACTTGGAATGTCAGAGCACGAACTTATTGTGGTATCCAATACAATGAAGTTTTCATTCTTTGGTTGGTCTGCAAAGATCTGCAAGAGGTACTCAATAGCAATGAAAGTCTAATTAGAAAAAGAAAGAAAATAAAGAAAAATGCCTGGTACCATACAGAGTTTGGTCTCCAGTCTTCTGTTTCATCAGATCCCAAAGGCTGAATTCTTTTTGATTTTAAATCAGTGCTGGAACAGTTCAGCATGCTTGACCCAAGTGCATGTGCACTGCTCATGTTTTGTTTTCTTTTATTTAGAATTATAATTCAGTTGCACTGAAGTAAAACCTCTTTGCACCTACCTCAATGCCTTTTGAACCAAAGGAGTAATTATTGTGGATCACAGCTCTTATTAGGCCATGACCTGGGTTTTTAGGGTGAAAAAGGCATGTAAAACATGCTGAGCACTGTTAGCCTGGTCAGTGTGGCACCAGGAAAGGACTTGGACCATAAATGGGTGACAGTCAGTTAAGCTTTCACTCACAGATGACTGTTGGCCACAAATGACGCCAAGGGAGTTGAAATATGTTTTAATAGTCTGTTTATATTTTTCTACCAAGGTCTTAGTGCCACATAACTCATTTTGGCATTTTTTAAACTTAATTTTGCATTAAGAAAACCAAGGAAACAGTGAAGCCAATATTTATTTTTCAAATAGCTATAAACATTTCACAGAAACTCTCTATGCATCAGTCACTTATAAAATTTGTTGCCTTTTCCTAGATACTTGCCCTTATACTGAAAGCATAACCTTAGTGTGATAATGGAGATGAAAGCCAGAGGATGAGTGTAGCGTGTTGTGCAATACAGGCACTAATGAGTGAAGGGATCAAGCCAGACCTGTTGCACACTATTCAGACTGAAAGTGGGATGTGCTTGTGTACATAAGTACTTTTATTCTACATCCTTTTTCCAATTTAATAAATCTTCCATCAAAAATGAATAATGCTGGTGTGAATGATACTATATGACTAAGACAAGCCTTGGCTTCTCTTTCCTACCTTTTTTTCCTTCTTCTCCTTCCCTTCCTCCATTTTAATTTTTTTTTTTTTTTTTTTTTGCACAGACTTATTTTTACTCATTCTGCTATGTACTCAAGTACTTTTTTTTTTTCTTTTAAGCACATAGTCAGTACTTTGTTGAGGGAGGATGACCAGAGCTTTCACTGAAGGATAAGTCACTCTTTTTTCATTATGATAGCACACTCTTTAAGATGACATAAAACCACAAAAACTTTTTAAAATATAAGGGTCAGAAAGAGATCATGACAATAATTTTGTCTTTAATACTACCTTATATTGTTTCCATATTTGGAAATCATTGCTTCTCCTGTCACCTCCACAAAGTGATTCTTCATTATCTCTTGCTGTTTACTGATGTCATGAGTCTGAGTACATAGCACCAGATAAAGCCCTTTAATCTGACTAGAGGAAATTCATAAACTGTGAAATGGCTTATCCATTAGGACTGAACAAGTTCGAACACAGGTAAGGGAAAATTCTGATTAAGTTTTTGCTTTGAAAATAATATTCCCCAAAACATCCTTGCATTTTCCTCTGGGATCCATGCAGTGGGAAGAACACATTTCTTGACATGAATCCCAGCATAAATCTTGAAAATCTCATGCAGAACCCAAAATATTTATTTTAATGTGTTATTCATTAAGTTATTTCTTTACATTGTTGTCTGTTGGCAGCTGCAAACTCATTACATTCCATCTACATTAAACCAATGCTGTAGTAAGATTTGATAGGGTTATTAGGTCATTAACAACTGGAAAAATTTATAAAACAGAATCTGCAAATGCTGAAAGGGGCACAATTATAAAAGAAGATTTCAGTGCTAGCACAGAATAAAGAATAAATAAGAAAAAAAATTGATGAAAAATTAATTGCAGACTATTTCCAGCTTTCTCAATAATTATTCATTTCCTTATATCCAAGCTCTTCACAAGGGAACAAAACCCACCCAACAAGCTGCCTAAAGATTTCTAAAGCATGTCCTGGTGAAGGCAACAGAGCTGGGGAAGTGCCTGGAGCACAAGACTCATGGGGAGAAGCTGAGGGAGCTTAATCTGAAGAAAAGGAGGCTTGGGGAGACCTTATCACTCTCTACAACTATCTGAGAAGAGGTTGTAGCCAGATGGGGGTCAGCCTCTTCTCCCATGTAACAAGTGACAAGAAGAAACATGAGAGGACTTTTAGATTGGATATTAGGAAAAAAATTTTCTCAGAAAGAATTGCCAAGCATTAGAACAGGCTGCCCAGGGAGGTGGTTGAGTCAGTATCCCTGGAGGTATTATAACTTGTGGAGCTGTGGTGCTTAGCAACATGGTTTAGTGTGGGCTTGGCAGTACTGGATTAATGATTGAACTTGATGATCCTAAAGGTTTTTTCCAACATAATTTTTTTATCATTCTGTGATATTTGAAAAAAACCTTTCACAGTTTCAATTAACTGTTGTGCCGGTGGAAACATGAGGAAAAAATATTATTACACCTAGATGTTTTGTCCAATTCAGTATTTAAATAATTTCTTAGTGGTGATTACATGTTGCACCTTATTCAGCATCCAATTTGATTTTAAAAAGTAAGTTCAGTAGTCATATTTCAGTCAGGAATTCTGTTAGCTACTGTGCCTCTCACTGCTTTTTTAGCCACCAGCTTGGATTCTACACACAACTTCAAGCAATACAAGCCTGTGGGAAGGGGGCATGATTCTTGAACAGAATGACAGTATCCTACTTTCACTGCATAGAGGGGTGAATATTTCCCTAAAGTGAATCACAACAGCTGACTCATCACAGGAGATACTTAAACCTCTGACATTTTTGGAGCAGTTTTTTCAAGGACACTGCCTCATTTTGGTTTGTGCAAAATATTTGGAATCTAAAGACATAATCTAAATGCCAGTCCTTAGGTTTGTTCTTTTTTTGTTTTTTTTCTGCTCCTCACTTACCTGATTCTTACCACTTGCTCTCATAGAAAAGTGAATATTTTTTGGCACTAGTTGTAGGTCTTGATCTGTTTCTCCTACAGGGCAGCGTGCTTAAGGCTCAATTTTCTCACTGCATTGTTTGTGACCTGAGATAATATAATAATAATAATATAATAATACATACCATGGAACTTTAGGGAAATAGTCTAATATTAAGGAGGGGCCAATATAAATTAAACTAAAACTTCAATTTCTTCCCTGCAATGTACTCTGAATCTTTGGGGTAGTAGCTTGTTGCAGGTAGACTGCAGTTCCCTGCCGCACTGTAGAAATATTTAATTGGACCTTCACAATTAGGAAAAAAGCAAGGATCCAGTATCCAGGTAAAATAAAAGACCATGTTCATCCAGAAAGTTACTAATATATTTTTGTTTTTTTTTAAAAGTAAAGGAAATATAAAAACTATGGAACATCAAGAACTAGGCATGTACATATATATATATATATATATATATATATATATATATATATATATATATATATATATTTGTATCTTTGTAAATAGAAATCACACATTCAAATGTCATCTTCATAGATTTCTTCTTCTAATTGCAAAAACAACATAGCAAAGTTTTAATTAACATAATTGATCAATAGAGATGGACTTAGGGTACTTAACATTCTTAGACCACAACTATAGATAATTTCAGGAATAATTCCAGCACACTCTTTATAAAGAAAAAAATAAGCAACAAAAAACCCCACAAGAAACCCAAATCAAAACACTAGCACCCCTCCCCACAACCCACATTGACTATATACTCTTTAGACACATTAGTTTCCAAACGCCAACTTATCTCAGTAAGATTAATATAAATTTTTAACATAAGTCTGTCTATGATATTAGTAACTTTTGTAGTTACTTATGATTAATGACTTTCAATTAAGTGAATTGTGTGGTAAATATTTTACTGTGTCCTGTAAATGACATTTCTCAATGACTGGTAAGAAAAACCCAGTATCTCTACAGTAGCCATCAGGGTAAAAGTAAGCATGAACAGCATGATGATACATGAGTTTTCTATTTCCATTTTATCTAAAACAGTTAATTAGGATAATGTATAACCTATGTGGATGACAGTATATAATTAATGTCACACTCAGGACAACTAAAAGATAGATTTATTAAATCCACTATTACAATATATCTGCATGGATTTCAACAAACTATATTTACGAGACTTTTGGAACTTCCAAGATATTTTGGAAGAAGTACTAAGTTTAAATATTACTGTAGTTGTGTGGGTCTCTTTTACTGGATTTTCAAACATGATTAATCAATTTGAAGATAAGTCAAATTTCCAACAAATGTTCACTGAACTTTTCCACTAACTTCAATGTCTGTAAAACAGATCCTTAAATAAAGATATACAAACACTACAAGTTTCAGCAATTCAGTAAAGATAAGCATCAGAAGGTCTGATTACTTATATAAACCTTAAAAACTTTTAAAATATTGCTTTCTCTATAGAGTCCCTATATTTCTGTACTGAAAAAATCCCTTAAGAATCAGTTTTGGCATTTCTGCTGTTGGCTTCAGTCAAACCCAGGAAGTATGTTTGAGTAGGGAGAAAAAGGTTTTTTTTATTTTAGGTCACATTTTGAATTAAGCAAATTTCTCTAACCTTGGCCTTGTCCATATGCCAGGAAAAAGTTCAGATAACTTCCAATTTTGTATTTTATTTTTTAAGATGTTCATCAATCTTCAATGATATAAAAATAATTTGCATTATCATTTAGCATAGTTTAGTGTTTATATCTCCATTTAGAACATCGATCATCTCTAGTTATTTCAAGCTTGAAATTAATTCAGCTCCTACATTTTATAAATTAATGTTATGTTTTAAAGAGCTGTGAATCAGAACAAAAGCAATAGTTTCTGCAGCAACAGGAAATCTTAGCATTTATATAGCTGGTGAGAGTGAAATTTTTTCTGTAGCAAGAATTTAACTTTCATTTAATAAAAATCTTATAAATCTAATAACTGAAAAGTTTCATTTCGGATTTCCACAAGAAAAAAGCATTGGGGGGTGATTTTGTTTCAATAAGTATTGTGTTGAAAAATAGTTTTAACAGAAAATGGTAGTAGCAGATTAATGTATGTCTTCTGTGCTGTGTTTGGTGAGAGATGAGGGTAGAGGGAATTATTTCTGTTCAACACATCATTGTGATAGCAGCCTTAAATATGTTTCTGTTTCTGTTAGCAGTAAAACCCAGCATTACCGTATGTTTCCTCTCCATCACCACTGTGCTACTGACATCAGCTGCAAACCTAGCGGCTCACACTGCCAGGGACTTTTTGTGGCTTCTGTAGCATGTATTTAAAGTAGGAGAAGCATATGTTTGCCCATTCACTGTCCAGAATAAACATATTTTTAAACACTTGTTGCAAACCGTGACAAAGCACCACTTGTCTGCACACAGCAGTATGAAAGGCTGTGTGCTGTGCATTAGGAAAAATGATCCTGATGTATTTTAATCATCCCTACCCAATATAGTTTTACTCAATAGGTACAGTGATTTTCTCAATTATTAATCTATTAATCAAATTTAAAATAGAAAAAACAAATTTGTTAATTTTATATAAAAACTCACAATCAGTACTACATCCAGGTTTACTAGACTATTTATATTTTCTGTAATGTGTAGATGTGTTTCTTACTCACAGCTGGGTTGTTTGCTTCTTCACTGTCCAAAAGAAACATATTTTTCTCCTTTGACCTGTCAGGGCTGAAGTTCAAACACAAGCTAAACTTCCCGTGGGCTTTTAGAGAGAAAACAAGTTTTTTCAGTTACCAGTGTGCAATTCCAGGGAAGGATTCCTCTACTATAAAGCATTTGTTGTCCCTTAGACTGAAACAATTCCAAAGGAAAAACTGATCATATTCATTTATAGCTGTATTTTATATTCACATTTTATCTTTAAAATTGGCAGATATATGTTGTTATTTTGGATATATTGAATTAATATTTTATTGGCTGGCACATTTCACTTGTCTTAACAGGAGAATGGGCAAGGAGCTGCAGTGATGTCAAACAATAATTACTGCAGGGAGTCGTTGCTTCAGAGCAACTGAGGAGAAATACAGAGCTTATTTTGTCTTACACTTTTCTAAAGGAAATGTAGAAGGAAATTATTTTTTATGTGCAGGCAGCACAAATATTAAGAGACAAATTAAAAATCTGTTAAAGTTGTCAGAGTTACTTACTGCATTATTCAAGTTTTCAACAATTGGAAGAGCCATCCTGCCTACTATTTGCTGTTACAAACTCCATTAGGAATATAATAAAGTTAAATAAAAAGTCCATTAATTTACCAAGTACACTATTTCTCAAGTTTGTACTAAAGATAAGAGCGGGAAAAATTTAGTATTAGGTATTATGGTTTATATTTCTGGTTTTCTCCAATCAGACACCAACTGTGATATTCCCTTTCTGCTTCTCTTTGGTACTTTTACATCAGTTATTCCAAGACAGGAAGAGATCAAGGTGGTGAATTTTTCTTGCAATTCGATTAAATGAGTTAGCAAGAGCTCAACATTTCATGAGTGGTGATGTTTTTGTCATCTTCCTTATTTGTTTCTTCAATTTCTCCAAAGTATTTTCCTTTCTTTTGGGGTAGCTTTTAGTTTACTTCTAATAATTATTTACCTCATCCTGTGCTGCATTCTTGCTAGCTAGTTCATCTTGATTCAAGATTAAAAATTGTGTGTCAATATAATTTAATTTGTTTTCATAAAGAGAATATGCACTACCCTAATGAAATCAAAATGTTTAAGAAGAAGTTTTATTTCCAAAAGAAGAAAAAGGATCAAAATGGGCGCCCAGGCAATCTATGTGTAATCTGGGCAAGGGCACTGGCTAAGATGCCTCTTACTCTACAGTCTGACAGAGTTCAAACTCTCAGGGATCTCCCTGGTCACCACAGATGGCTCATGCCATTCATCATTTCCAGCCAGGAGATGATCTTTCCACTGATTTTAAAAACTAGCAGGCACAGGGGTAATTTCCCTTCATCGTTTAGTGGGAATATTAAATTATGAAAAAGTTAGGGTGTATAGGTAAAATAACAGGGTTAGGATTCCCAGATAGTTCCCACATTATATTTTGTTCCATGTCTAGCCAGCTTTTGGCAGACATTTTAGTTTCAACCCCAGTGACAGCAGTATTTCTCCAGAGTGATTATTTAGATTTTTTTTTTCTCTTGTTCATAACATGTCATCATTGAATATTCATAAGATGTTCTTATTACAGAGGTGATTTTGCTATTAATGGACAACTGCTACCATTGGGAGGCTTGGTGAGATTTTGCAATATGTTCAGGAAAAGGCGCATTGGCAAGAATTCTAACTAACAATATTTAATGTAGATGTGATGTCTTATTAATTGGTAAAAAAAAAGGGGGTTTAATTAACAAATTTTAATTAAAAATAATAAATTAAAACATTTTTGGTGGAAAATAACCCCAAAACATGTACTTAAAGTGAAGCTGCTCTCTGGTTTTGTTTTCTTTTATTTCTTACTTATTATTATTACAATTAATGTCTAGACTTAGGATACTCTTAAGTATTATCTCATACTGGGTCCCCCTAAGTGGTTGCAGTCCAGTGGGCTTTGGTTCACAAAGGGACTTAATCACCTAAATTCCATTATGAATGGAATTGTTTTACTAACACAGCATTTCATGAAACTCTACCAACTTCAGCATCTTTACAAGTGGGTTTAGTTTCAGAAACTTAAGCTATCTAAAATTTAGATGCAGCTGTGAACCAGATGGAAGATGCAAGTTAAATCCTTCCTCAACCTCAAACATTTCTAAACTAGAGGGCAAAGTAATGTCAATCACGTGGGTTTTAAAAACAAAGATGTCTTTCACATGCCTAACATGCAGAACATACCTAAGTGGTGACCAGCAGATTAGAAGGAATGAGATGTAAGTGCCCTCTGTTCCTGTCAAAGTTAGGAAAAAATAAAAACCCAGCAAGGAGAGAGATCAGAAAAGGGAAATCTGGGTGCAGGATTCTGATCCCCACGCAACTATTTTTTTTTTCCATGACCATTTCCATCAAAATTAACAACCCCTCCTTTGAGAATGGATCAGAATCTGGGATTGTCTCCTGCCATGTGGGATGAGCAGGCTGGAGAAAGGACATTTTAGGCTGCAGAGACAAAACTGAGGTGGGAATTTGGAGGCATCCCTTTAAAGTATTTCCCAAAGGCAAGTTTTGTTGTGTCCTCTCCATTTATCTGCTGAATCTTTTAAATCCTACTTCAAGACTCTTGGTTCTCCATATTTAGCTGTTAAGGATATTAGGCCATTACTCATGTTTATGAATTCCACTCAAGGAGATCTCTGCTAAGATTTTTAGCATCATTTGTGGCAATGATGAAATTTGCTCTTAACTCAGCATATTCAAGAGATGCACACTGAGGTGGTTGAGATGGTTCTCTACATCTCTTAATCATGGTTGTTCATGTTTGCAGTAAGCTATTATCTTGTTTGTTTACAAAGTATTTCTCACCAACAAAGATGGATATGACTTTTTAGCGGTTTCATTGAGAGACTGCTAGAAGTAAAGGACTGAGTGATCTCTAGCAACTCTAATGGAAAAAAAATTAGAGAAAACTAGCTAATATTAAATTCTGGGAGTACTACTGAACTCTCACTCATTCTAGTAAAAATAAATAAATAAATACAAAGTTTAAGGTTAGATGTTTGATATGTAAAGCACTTCATCAGAAACTATTTCCTGCACTTTTTGTGATATTTAGCACACAACTTTTTCACATGGATTTATGATTCCATTTTGTTCTTCAGAATTTTTTATATATCATTCCGTATGTTGTAATTTTCACAGCTGTATGTTGCAGAACTATACAATTTTAATATTTATTTGTTATTTATTGGAAATCATTGCAAGTTTATCTGTTAAAGTCTTTAAACATAGTATGAAGATAGTTAAGCTGTATATATTTGAATGAATGTGAGATCATCTAATCACTGCAAAAGCAAAAATTTCTTATGTAAATTTAAAATGTCTTTTCAAGCTGCCCTCCAGTTTATGTAATATTTTTAGATCTACTCTTTGCACACAATATACCTTACTTTTGTTTCAAGGGACTACAGATAGTCAAGTTGTGTCACACAGTAAGAATAGTGAAAAGCAAAACATCCTTAAGAATTCTCCTTCCCTATCTGAGAAATGAGATCCCAAGCTGCCTTTTCTATAATATCACCAGAAAAAATTCAGAATGCTCCTAACATCCATGGTAGATAAGATGTAACGTTTGCAATTTTTTTTAAAATTTGTTGTTTCTTCTTAAGTACATCAACTATGAAAGTTGCTAGTTTCTAAATGAGGGCTGCTCTTTTCCTTGTAGTAAATTTAAAATTTCATTTAAAAAGTCATCAGAATTCCTCAAAATTTAATAATAAAATGAAGTATTTCTCTCATTCCTATTTGCTTATTATTTAATTGCTATTGCTTATTTGTATATTTTTCAGTTTCATTGTATGCAGATAAAATAGATTTGTTCTTGCTTATATGAGTGTGAATTTACTTTCCCCGCATTTTGAGCAGCATTTCCCCTACTTTTCTTGATCAGAATTTTCTGGCTGTGAGCAAGTGGAAAGACTGGAGATATACTCTTAAAAACGTTCTTTGACTTTTAACCAGTAATGAGTAGCTTTTTATTCTTAATTTCCTTTCTTTTATCTCCAAGAACAACCAAGAGGAACTCTACCTTGAATTGCCATTTTTTATAAGGGAGGGAAATTGTGTCCTTGTAGTTATCTGAAGTTTATTTTAAAGGTTCATTCCTACAAATCTGAATCTGAGAATATTGAATAACTAGCTAGGTCCACGTAGTAAGATGTCCTGGGAGCTGGCGGGTTGGTCAGTTGCCTTGCTGCTGTGCAGACTGGCAGTCTCAAGCCAGGCTGGTTTGCACCTGTATGGCTTGAACTGAAGCTCCTGATTGCTTCAGGACCAGTTCTGGGGTTTGGCTGAGATCTGATTTTGGGGTAAAGTAGTGCCAACTTTGCAGTGGCATTTTTTCCCTAACTGCTGGGCAATGCCAATTCAGGGAGAAAGCCCAAAGAAGCAGAATTGCTGTTTCAACTGTGGTTCATCTGCACATGGCTGCAGTATAAGCACATTAGAGTTCAGAGCCAAGTTAAGCTTTATTCTTTTAAAGTCACCGGAGACCTACTAGACAAATTATGTTGAAGAATAGTCAAACATAACTGACAAGATCTAAATCTGTGATGAGTGGAATATTTGTAAAATATCAGGGAAGGTAAAGAGATTGTAAATAATCCTGATGCCCTCACCCTTTGGGGAAAACATTGTAATTTTTTTCAAGTAATAAGTAACAAATAATATTTTTTCATTATGCTTTATGTTTTCTTAGATTGTACTTTTCTTTTTTTTTAATTGGACTAAGTGCATTTTATAGTGCTGATTGCTAATTAAAATGTCTGGCTAGCCTTCTCTTTCTTATTTAAGTAAACAGCATTTGCTTTTTATTCTAACTTTATGAGACTTCTGTGAGCTTTGGTGTGGCTGATATAATGAGGATGTATGGCTGTTTAAACTCAGATCATAGATATCATGTGACAAAATAATTTTTCTATCAGCACAACCTCAAGAAAGTTTATTTTGATCTGCAAAATATTAGGTACAGCCCAAAAAACAAGGCAAAAGTCCAATGAATGAAGATGGGATCAATTCCAGCCTTTCATTTGTATTAAACAAGGAAATGGACAAGTGCAAAGACAGATCTTAGATTAATCTTGTCTAAAATAAACATCCTTTGATAGATTAACATGGTCATTACAGGCTAATTTCCACAATGATTGGGCAATAGCATAATGCAACAACCTTCCTGAATTCCTGTTCCTGGGTTGCTTCTTGTTAAATTACAAAGGATTTTCAGGTTTTTTTGAGGCTTGTACTTGGCCTTATCTATTTTTGTGCTATCAGAAGGTATTTAACTGTGCATGATATTTGTATTTAATCCAAAATGTTTTGAATGTTTATGTGTGTGTAGTTATCTATATCTATATATACAAAATCTGCTCTAAAGATTGAGTCCAAAGGTATTTAATCATCAGCCTCAGCAATGTAACATTCAAAATTAAAATCAAATTAAGATAGGCAGTGTAACTACTTTAAAAGGATAAACCTGACAAATCCTTTTTATTACTAATCTTTTTATTTTTAAATATTCATGCTGATCATCTACTGTCTCAATTTTTAGAGTTGAACAAAGGACACATAGGAAGAAACTCATTGAAAATTAGGTGAAGTTCACATCAGTCTACAAGTGTGAAACTCTGTAGGTTGCTAAATTCTGGTTCTATGCTTTCGCATTTTTTGTAACCTCATCAGATACATTGACAAGGCTTTTCTGTAATGAATTTCTGTGACAAGCCAATCAGATTGGCTTTGTTTGGACCTAATATCCACAGATGCATACAAAACAACAAAAAAACCCCAAAACTAAACCAACAAAACCCAGCAGCCATGCACTTGATTAAGGAAAGCTATCATATGGTGCCCTTGCTCTCATAAGCAGAATTCAGCTACAAAGTTCTGTAGGAGAACCTGGTTTTATTTAAATCTCACTCTTGGGACAGACTCTCCTCATCCTAGAAAAATGCCAATGGCTTAACTACTGCTACTACTGTAGACTAGCAAGGTTAGGAATGTTTTTTACTCCTGCTGTTACTCTCCTCTCCTCTCCTCATTGTTGCAGCTGAGCTCTGGCTCCTGATTGTGGTTTCAACTAGTTGAATTCTCCTTAAAAAAAAGTAATGTTTTGCATTGCAAATTATGAGGACTTTTGTGGCTTGAACTCTAAGTTATTCTTAATTTGTTACTCAGAGACAGCTTTGGCATTATTGGGTTGTTGGCTTGTGCTGTAAATGGTGGAATTAAAATTTCTAAGGCTGCTAAAATCCTCTTCCAAGCCCAGGCATTAATAACATGACTCCTGTAAACTGGGGTTGCTGTTTCTGTTCTGCAGGAAAGAAACAATAAAAAAAACAGCTACTCAAGTACTCAGTTATTCTGCCAATGTATTCCAGATAACTGGGCACCTCTTCTCACTCCTCTCTCACTCTACGTTTTAGTCTTTCAAGTTCTGATACCTTGAGCTTGGTTTTACTGTGGAGGAAGGACTATGTTCTACTACAGATACTCTGAAAAACCCTAAATGTCCCCTTTTAACACCCAAAAAAATATTGAGCTAAAACACAAGAGATTCATGAGATTTCTGGGTGCAGTTCATACAAAGCCAAGTTGATATGGAAAAAATCTGCATTTCTTATCTTTCTTTTCTATTTTGGTGACCCTGATTGTTTTTTCTTGTTTCAGACTCTATTTAAAAGGTCACAGTGGAACTGCTGGAAAACAGAGTAGTCTGATCTTACATGGTGCTGAATTCAGTACAAAAGATGCTGACAATGACAACTGCATGTGTAAATGTGCTCTCATGTTGACTGGAGGTGAGTACAACTGACTCTGAAAATATGTTGCATTAATAGGAATCTACAGTGTTTTCCTAAAGCAACCATAGATTAAGTTGTTTTATGGATGCATAAGTCCTGAGTGAAAATTTATTTTGTTATTATTACTGCTACTTTTTTCTATACATATATTGTCATAATGTCAATACCTCTAGATTCCTATCAGCCGAGAAAGAATCCTTCAGAGATTCTTCAGAGTGTACTTCAGCACTGAAGCTGTTGCAACAATGTCAAAGAGGAAAGCATAAGTTAGTGTAATTGTTTAGGCAAGAAAGGCAAAATAAAAAAGATAAAGATAAAAGATTTAAAAGGTGGAAAGAAGTTTGTCAGACATTGGAAAACAACCAGCAAATAAAGAGTGACATGGTAAAGTTTAGAAACAATCAAAATCTAGACTTGTAATACATTATCTATTTCACTTAGGGATGTGATCCTGTTATTAAGATATTTATAATTGTTAAACTTTCTCTGTTAGGTTAGCATAATGCATAAAGACACTAAACAACTAGTCCTCTCTCCTGTGAAAGACTAGACCTGCAACCACCTGTTTAAATATGGAAGGTTTAAGCTGATGTCCTTTGTGAGCTCAGTCAAACTAGAGAAAGAAAGAAGAGCTGAGGTGGGGAAGAGCACAGACAAGTTTCACTGGGACAGTTTAAAGACCCAAGTCAATTTGACTCCCAGCAAGTATAGTTTACACTGTATAGAGTATAGTATATGATTGGTACATTTTCCCTCCAGCACAGAGAATGAATATCTGATATTATCTCTCCATTCAGACTCCTAATGCTCCAAAGAGTGAGAATTTTCTCTGGAAAATGATAATTAATCCTAGTCCCTATATGGTCTAGTTCATTTTTGTCTCTAAAATACCACATTATTGCAGAAAGCTTAAATTAGGATTCTTTGGTTTACTGACTGTATGACCAAGAAAGGCCCTTTCTCATCTTCACATCTGATCTTGTCTGGAGACTCTCTTTCAGTGATTTCTAACTCCCCTGGAAAAAAATTCTGTAGTATGTACATTTTTAAATATTTTGGATCAGACTGTTAAACCTGTATTATTTGTGGTTACTGGCACTCACTCTGAATTCAGCTGAGGTCACATTCAGGTACATAAAAGCCTCTAAAACAATCATCTGCTAACAGAAGATGGTTTTGTATCATTGAGAATTTATATCACATGCACAACCCAACTCCTCATTCTCTTTCTCCAATTAGAAGTGACCCAGTTGGGAAAGTCTTAGGGATATCATAGTAGAGTTATCATGGGAAGCTTCTTCCAGTAGACAGGTGATAAGACACTACGTTTTCATTTCTATAAAAAAAATAGAACCTAACCAGATAGATCTGGAGACAGAGAGTGGATAAGAAGTCGGTAGATTATTTTAATTAAAGCTGTTGTCCTTTCCCTTTGGAGAACATACTAAATTAAAGTGTGTTACTTCCAGGGCAGACCAGAGTCTAGGGAGAAGCTCTGAGTGTGGGTTGTGTCTGTGCTGAAGTGCAGACTCACTCACATGTCTGAGCTGCCTGGAAACACCCCTACTCCTGTCAGCTGCTTCTGGGAGCTGGGGCTTTGTTTATTTTCCTGCCCTGAGTTCCATGACAGGTCAATGCCCTGCTAAGGTCAGTCTGCTGTTGAACAACCATTCCACAAGGTTCACATATATTGCTGCAGCATTCCTGTAAATCAACAGCATAGCCACATATTGGAATTTACTGGTACCAAATGAAATGAATAGGGAGGAAGAGAGTGAGGAAACCACAAGTTTAGCAAATCACCACACAGTAAAAGGAGATGCAATTAGTCTTTGGAGACAGATGAATCTACTCTTTTGGCCTAGACTCTGCGTACTGTTCCTTTGGAGACAGGTTGTACAGCACTGTAATTTGTAGTTCCTCAGGAAAGACTTTAATCATGCTAGAGTTCTCCTCAAACACTCTGCTATGCTTTTCTCCTTGAAACAGCTTTCTTATTCTTGAGAAATATCAGAATTTAATTAAATACCAAAACATCTTTTTAGGGAGTATATTTCAGTTTTCTACCAGACAAAGACTAATTTAGAAAAGTAGCAATGATAACAGGTTTTGGAAAACCTCTTTTTCTTTCCCCAAAAAGATATCAGAATGTTAGTTTTGGCAACATCACAGAGAGCTCTTTAATGATGAATGGTATGAAATCTGCAGGCAAGTTTCTAGCTATCTTGACAGTTTGGTTGAGTCTGTTATCTCTATGAGGTGAAATGAATATATTTATGTCAGGAATAAAGGCTGAGATAAGCCAAAGCTCAAGACTGTGATATGGTTATAATCAAGGCTGAAAAAAAAATATAAGGAAAATACACATTTGTCTCTGTGATCTTGCTAGTTGTCAGTTTTATTTGGTCTATATCATAACTATTATTCTCTCCTCCTCTCATCCTTCTTCCCTAGAATGAGAAATTAAATACTAGGAGAATAATAGAGAAGTACCAACAGTGTATTTTGTGTGTGTCTTTCTTTGCTTCTAAAGAGCCCTGCCATGCTACTTGACTCTACCTTTACATGGATTTTAGGGAATGCCTTCAAAATTATATGCATGAGCTGGATTCTTAACCCCTCTAAACTGTCATCCTTTTTAAATGTTTTAGCTGCTTTTTTTGACTTGGAAAATTTAATCTAAGCATGTTTGCTTTATTTTAAAGGAAGACAAATTTTTCATTCAAATAAGTTCTTAATTTTTTTCAATATCTTAGGCCAGTAAACTAAAAAAAAAAAGTTATATATATGCATATCCCCATATTATTTTAAGCCTTAGTCTGAAGAGTGCCCCAATGAGTTACATACACAGCTTTTTTGCAAGAAATGACACTAAAAATACAAAAAATTGTCACCAGAATAAGTCTATGAGTAGAAGTTCAAAATACTTGGATTTCCAATAGAGCCCTTAACATTTAACATATCTGGATCAGATTCCTGGGCCAAATTCCCATCTGTTTTGCCAGATGCCACCTGTCAGCTGAGCCCCAAATTGTTTGTGAAGTTGTTTTCCGTCACTGGAAAGTGACTTATGGTATCTTGGCTCACCAAGAAAGAGTTTTAAGGTGATTTTCTTTGCCTGGAATTCACTGCAGTCTGAGGTGTTCACAAAGTTTACCTTGCTTCAAATGAGAAGTGAGAATATTGCTAAAGTTCTGATCCCTAAAGTAATTTGACAAAGACAGGGAGACTTTCTAAATTTCTTGCCAGGTGTGAAGCAGCATAGATGACTGAAATAAATTGTTTTATTTTACTGGAAGCAGATGTCCATCCAGCTGGAGTCTCCTGTCTCTGACAACAGTCAGAGGCATCAGAACATGATAAATACAGGCATAAGAACAATGAAAATAAATTATACCTCTCTTGAGAATTTTCTCAGTATCTTTTGAATCTCAGGAGCTTCCTGAGTCAGAGAAATACGTATTTAGTAAACACATATTTATTGAGCCTCAATAGATTTCTCATCTATTAAGTCAGAGGTTGCTCAATGACTCGAAAACCACGTTGCATTCACTACCTGTTGTTTCACTGCTTTTTTCTCTAAGTGGTGAATTGTATAAATATCTGCCAAGAAGAGTATGGAAGATTTATGTCATGACTTGGAGGGAAGTTCTTGCCAAAATACAGAAATCTGTTCATACACTCCAATCAGAAAAGCCACGGTTTTTCTTATCTTCTCCTTGAAACAAAATATTTGAAAGAAACAATGGCAGGACACTTAAGAATATCCAACCTGAACTCCCAGATATGCACATAATTACATAAAAAAGCACAATTTTAAAATTTTTATTCATATTCCTGCTTTCATAAAGTAGTTGCTCAGAAAACATAATTAATGAACTACCATTTATACTGCCAAATATTTTTATGAAAAAATATAATAAAATGGTTAGAATAGTATTTGTTTTCTTGTTTTAAATAATAAAATATTTAATTATACATATGATTATGCAGAACTTCAAATAAAAATATTACTATATTTGTATGTTTATCAGGGTTAAATATGGGCAACTGTAATACAGTGTTAGAAGATCTTCAGGAAGTGACCAACTTTTGATGTATTAGAACATAGTCACCAGTCTGCAAGTTTCATGTTATTTTTACCTCATAAAAAGGTCCCTATAAAAGGGTCTGCATTATCCAGTGGATATGAAAAGCTGATGCCTTTTCATCTTATATCCTGACAACTAATTTCTAATTTAATCTTCAGATTGTCAAGTGGTAGTCTGGTCAATCCAATACTCTAAGGAATAAAATAATATACTTTGCATCTTATTGAATGGCCTGCACTGATCCTGCTGCATTTAGAGACATTCAGTGTTCTCAGGAGGGAGAATTGAGGTGTAAGAGGAAAGCATCTGCCATCAAACGTGCAGTGTTTAGACATTCTATTATTTTAGAATGTAAAAGTCAACTAAGAACCTCCCATCAAACCTGAGCAATCATTGCAGTTCCCAGTGAGCACCAGCCTGAGAGTGCACTCATGAATTGATGAGCATTAGGTCACTAAAAAAGAATTTTACAAGCATACATGCTTAATTGCAGTTTATACAAGCCAAAAAAGCAAATCTGTTAGCTTTGGCATACAAAAGGCCTTTTTTAATATTGCTTTGACAAAGAAGATTCTATCATGTAAAAATTATATTTGTCACTTCAGAAAACCATTATAAAAGATGCTTGTGGTTTTTTTCTTTTAATATTGTTACTCATTTAAGAAAAGCCCCTTTATTAGGTATTTCTGCAAGAATTTGTGGAAATTATTTTAATATACATTAATATTCAGTCAAAGATATTGTACAGTTTAGCTATAGTATAGTCTGAGATAGGTAGTTTAAGCATAAAAAATATATTTATTAATGAAAAGAGCTGACATGAAATTTAATAAATTCCCTTTGGTTATAGCAACATGAATTAAAGACCAAAGAACAACAATATACAATATGTCAACCTACTTTAACTGTTCCAGAAGAACAGCCATCTACAGTGAGGATTCATTTCTATTCGTATAGCTGAACTTTCAAACAACTTATCTATGCATTATTTAATTTATATTTTGTCTGGAAAATATCTTTTATGACCTAAGGATTTTTCTTACAAACAGAGATGGTAGTGCTGCTTGTACTATACAAGATATTTGAGGTGGGCTAACTTAAAAAATTGAATTTGCCTTCTGTTCAAATATGTATTTAGTGACTCTGTGATCACAACATCTTGAAGAAACTACCTCTCTTTCTGAATAAAAGCTCTCTTAAATGTCTCATGAAAGCCTTCTTTTTACCACTTCACTTTAAATTCTTGCTTATATTATTATTTCTTACAATGCCCACTCTTCATCATTTTCATGCCTGATTCAAATATCCCATGGAAATTGTTGCCAAAAGTAATCTCCAAAGTTAAAATCTTACTGCGGTTCAAAGATGGCTTTATAATTATTTGGGAAAGCCATTACCTTGCAGAGAAATATAAACAAGATTATTCATAAGAAAATCCTGGCTACTGAGGGTCTTTCCTTGGGTCAGGCTGTCTCACATCTCTGGAGGTGTTTAATTTGATGTTTTCTGCAATGGCAGTGCTGCAGGTATATCTTTCAGAAACCTCTGGTTTACGTTCCCTCATTTCATCATAGCTACCAGGAAAATCACTGCTTGCGTTCCTCTTTCCCTCAACACACAAAGCATCTGCAAAAAATTTTTCCTTTGCATCCCCTCAAAGATGCGAGTTTCGGTGTTGACACATGCAGTAGGAAGCCTTGTGATAATCTGAGGCCCTAAGGGGAGTGAAGGCCTTTCAGAGGACTGCAGGGGAGCATGGAGAGAAATAACTATATGGAGAAAAAAAAAGCCACCAGGAATCAAAACAAAACAAAATTTAAAAAAAAAAGACAGTGAGAAAGTAAACCCAAAGTTTTACTGCAATATTAGGAAACATCTTTAAAACATTCATTCTCACTAACAAGAACAGTACAATAGAAAAAAATATCATTAAAACATGTTTTGAAATAAGTGCTTATTTAGAAGAAATCTATGATGAGAGGTTGGAGCAAGTCCTCATAAATGTTTTATAAAATTATTTGTTTCTTTGGCTTATTCCAATTTTTACATTGATTTTATATGGCATCACTGAAAACCGTCACCCCAAAAAAGACCATTTATGCCTCTATTCCTTTAAGATGAAATGGTAACTAGGTCAGCTTGCCATGTCTTCATCCCAACACCATAAACAGAACCCAGCTGCATCTGAGTTCCAGCTTTGAAAAATGAGGATTAGGATTTCTCTGTTTCATTTTGTCTTAAATTTCTACAAGATTATACTCTGGTTACAGTAAAACATCAGCTGTACAGCTTTCCCTTTCTTTGGTTATTGCCCCCTTAGGCATAACATTGAAATCAAAGGGAGGACAGCTGTACCAAAATAGAAAATTTTCAGAATTTATCTGGCATAAATTCATCCCTCAAGATTTCATTATGAAGTGTTACTTAAAAAAAAAATACAAAACACTAAGTACTTTCCAAAATCTTAAAAATTACAAGAATAGAAGCATAAAGTATGCAAATCTGAATAGAAATAACAGAGTTAGCACTGGTTCTGAACGCTAAGCACAATCAATATCATATCGGTCATAGTAGTAGTAAACCATAGATTAAAATACTTTCATATAATGCATTCATTATAGGCAAATAAAAGTCTAACCCCTAAATATGATGGAATTGGGGAATTCCCTGGGACATTGAACATTGTCTAAAAGGAGTTTGTCACAGTTTAATTCCTTTTCCAGAAGTCAAAGTAGAAAACACACAGAAAATTTTAAATTCTGCATTCTAGTGCACTGTGACACCTGCAGAATTCAGTATGCACTCATTGGATGATCAGTTTGCCATTACCAGTATTAATAGCAAATGCTTCACAAGGGGTCCTAGGAAGTTTACAATACTGTGATGTGCAGGCTGAAATACCATTTTTTAAAATTAAAGTAGCATTTAACTAAAAAAAGCAAAAGATCACTATCTGATCTTTATGATCTTATGTGCCTCATGACACAAATGTTCAATACAACAATTTTCCATGGAAAGATGCATAAAAACTGTGCTAAAGATTTACAAAATTATAGGTCTCATTATGAAAAAAGTCCCAACAGAAATCTTTCTGACAAATAGAACTCCTAGCCACAGATGTTAATACATTTTTGATATTGGGGATATTTGCTTTTTGCAGTCTGGGAATTCATTCTGCTTTTCTCAGTCTGAACTAAGCATCTTTCTCTTACTATACACAGATACTCTGCAAGGTGTTGGAGAGAAAATTCTATTTCCATCAAGGTATCCAGCAAAACTCCCACTACTTTCAGTAGAATTAGCATGTCACCTAGTTTATATTTGTTGATTTGTGTTCTGTAGTCTGGTGTTGCCAGGTTTCATGTTATTTGGAATTTTTCTTAAAACTCTAGGTCTCATGGCAATCTAAAAATCACCTAAACAAGAAAAGATCTTGGCAAGATAAACAAGAGTGCTCACTGATTAATTTCATCTTAAAGCAACAATTTAAAATAGGGCAATGGAGCTCCACAATTCTCATCATTCAGGTGTTGACAACATCTATTCTGGAAACGAAAGTAACTGAGCAGTGAATAATCATAGTTAAAGCAGTAGAAAAGGGCTGGTAAATAAAATAAAATCATGTTTATACTCAAAATAATAGGTGAAATGATTCAAAATACTTTTGAATTATGGTCTTTTTCTGCAGTTTAAATGAAAAATACAATACTGTCCAAATATGAAAACCACTTCATTTGTTTTTCATGTTCTTGCTTTTACTTCACATACTGGATATAAAACTAGAACGTGTTGGGATGTAATTACTTTTTCAATTCTGTAAATACATGTGTGCATTCTCCAGCACTGCTGACTATAGAATAGCACAAAAGAGCAAAAAAGGAAAATATGGAAATACTACACCAGCACTATTAATGAGCCATTTGCCAGAATTTCCTAATCAGATAAACCTAATACTTCAAAGTAAAATATTTAGTGCTCTTTCAGTTTAATATTTTGCCTTACCTGTTTCAGGGTGGTGGTTTGATGCCTGTGGCCCCTCCAATCTCAATGGGATGTTCTACACGGCGGGACAAAACCACGGGAAGCTCAATGGCATCAAATGGCATTACTTCAAGGGCCCCAGCTACTCCTTGCGCTCCACCACCATGATGATCCGGCCTTTGGACTTCTGAAGGAATTCCGCAGTGGGTCCTGGAGAAGCCAGGCTGGCACCGCCCTCAGCAGCAGCACTGTCCCAGTCGGAAGGTAAAAGCGAGGGGCTCCGAAAGCAGCGCGTAGGGATGGTGGAAAGCCGCTTCGCTGTCACTCCATAGCCTGCAAACACTTCCCAACAGCCACCCCATCTTCTGATTACTGCGGGGAGCTTGGTTTAGAAGAAGGTGGCTGAAATGATTTTCCAAAAAACTGGATTTGGCTATTCTGCACAAACTTGGTGCTTGCCAGCGGATGTCATTTTTTTTCTTTTTTTTTAATTCAACAACAGGATCAGAATTTTAAGAACTGGAACATATCAACCATGGCCTATTGAGTAGAATGTTATTCAGCAGTGAAATGCCAACATTATACCCATGAAAATGGATTACAGAGACACTTTTATTAAAACAAAGCATCCAAGTTGACCACTCCAAATATTGTTTTTCTTAGTGAACTGAATTTGAGCAGTGGATGGATTTATGTGAATCCCAGAATCAAATTATTTGTGCAAATAAAATTTTTTATTAAATAATTTAAGGACAGGTTTCTAATAAACTGAGTCAAACATATGAAAAATAGTAAGGATAATAAGCATAAATTCCTCAGTTGCTCTGTAGAGGTAAATCAGGTAATTGTCATAATCCTTGAGCTAGGATTTATAGTGTGATAACAAAAGTAGCTGTGTTTTTAGGTTTTTCCTTTCTTTCATTAAAAGCAGTCTGAATGTCATGTAGAATAATTAATGAAAGGTTTAAAGAATGTGAAATATTATCCAAGAGAAAATACAGGATTTTGCATGGAATTTTTCCATCAAAAGAACATAGGAAGGCAAAATGTTAGGGTATAAAAAAGTTACATAACTGCAATAGCTTAAGGCAAATGGATTAATTTTGCAGTATCCTTGCATGTGCGCAATTATCCTTAATTATTTTACTTTTTTTATTACATTTTTGTGAATATCAGAAGCATGCCAGTTCTACACAGTGCTTAGGCTACAACTATAAAAAATACTCATCAGAACTGTATAAAAAATAATGGATTGTGAACTTGTAAATATCATATATTTCCTGCAACAGTCATTTATTTTCTACAGGCAACCCTGAACCCACACAAAGGGTGAAAAGCCTCAAAGGATATAAATATTAAAGAACTTTAGATGACTGCTTACAGGTTGCTATCAAGTAATTTTGTTCTATTAAAATGCCGCAGAAGTGTGAGACTATTGGAAAAGATAAAAGTCTTCTAATTACAAGTAATAAAGTAATGGCTGGCCTATGAAGGTACAGACAACTCTTTCCATTTGCAGCCCTTTTGATTAACTCATATGAATAAAGTCCATTTGGGAAAGTAGTTCACAGTCATTCTAACATCTACTAGAAATGAAATGAAAAAGTTTACCCTACTCCCACTAAAATCAAAAGCAATGGTCTTATCAATTAAATTGGGACCAACACGGCACACAGAATCTGCACGTGGTGAGGTGTTTACTCATCTCTTTGTTGCTTTCTTCCATTTATTAATTTTCTAAGCGTAATGATAAATCTTTTTTCCCCTTACTTTTTTCACCTTTTTTTTTTTTAATTTAGCAGTTTATTTCTATGGAATAGAGAAAAACATACTTAGACATTTTTAAACATCTCTTCCTAAAAATCACAAGGTTATAGTACCACTGAGGGCTATTGCAGCCCCTAAGGGTTCTCTGATTTGGTTACAATTTGATTTTTGTTTCATTTTAAGTGGGATGATATATTTTTTTTTTGTGTAGTTGTATATATTTATATATATATTTGAAATAATCTTGACTAAGGGTTAATTTGAAATTTTCTGCTGAATAAGTTACCAAACTACTCTTTACATAGCACTTTCTTCACAGACATGTTTTGTCCCAGTTTCAGCAGGTTTTGTTAATGGTCTTCATTAATGTGCAAAATATGCAGTCTATCTTCCACCCCAAAAAACAGAGTTTTGCAGGTCTCCAACTTAAGAATACCATTTTTGCAGATCCTATTGCAAAAGGCAAAACACATTTAAAATTAAAAGCATGATAATTACTGTTTATTTATCTGGGTTTGAAAAAAAAATGTGGATTTGTTTTCCTATCCTTTATAATAAAATGTTTTACAAAATTGTGGAGTATGTGATTTTGCTTTGCTCTAAGTATAACTTTCTGTGACAGGCTGGTAACATTTCAAAAGTCACTATCTCTCTGTGTAAGAAATAGTACTAAGCTTGGAGAGACTGTAAGAAGGGAGGAACTCTAATTCAAGTTTATCCAGTAATTATTATTTCTAACTTTTCATAGCCATACTTCAATATTTTTCATTAAATTTCCTGGATTAAAATCATGTGACTATATTTCTTATCTTTGGTTCAAGTTGTACAACTCTCTGTCAATCTTTAAAATACAAGATTTCTTTTATTCACAGACAAGATGCAAATTGAAGTGTGATGTTTTCCTTGCCTTATGATGTGTTCTTCTGTCATCCATTCAATCATGTGTGGCAGTGACAAATCTCCACTGATCTCTTACCCAGAAATTCCTTCTGCTTCATTTGTATGCCTTTTAACACTACAGTGATCAGGTTTAGCGTCTCTTTGTAGCCAATTTATCCTCATTTTCCCAGGAATTTTTTCTTAATTGACCTGTAATGTTCCTTCAGGGAAACACAGCTTTTTGAATCAACACTAAAGGTGCAAGGAACTGTAGACATAAAAACACACTTTGCTCCTAAAGTTGGATAAATATGTACTGCATAAATTCAGGAGTTGCAATTCCTAAAAATGCTGTGTTTGGAGTTGATTTATATTAAAATCCTATTTGCCTTGACAGATAGTAAAAAAATAGTCATTGGTCAGTCATAATAGCAACTTTACTATTTACCCTTTACAGATAATTTCCTGATTTATAAAACAAGAATACACAAAATTTTGACAAACGAATAGTTATGTTTTCCAAAGCATTTTAATCCTCAATTTTTAATATCTTTTGAGGCTGGAAACGTTATTTAAATGTACACTTTCTTAAGTGCCCTAGCATGCAGTACTGTCCTATTAAGTAGGTAAATCATCCACATTTATAGTCATTTGTACAACTGTGTCCCAAGATAAAGTTCCTTTAAAAATCCTTCCAGCTATGAAAACAACTTTCTTCTCTGCAGACTTGAAGCTCAAACCACAGCTCTGACCATGCCTCAAATAATCTCGTTTGGGATTGGCACTGTTTCCCCTTCTCCTCTGGGAAGAACAAAACTGAAATAGCAATCACAACAAGAGTTTAATTCTCTAGGTAGACTCACACGTAATTTACAACCAGACTGTGCTGCAGTTGTGCCAAAAAGCATTCCTGCCTACCAGCTTTTCCATGGGCTGGACAGCTTGAGGAGAGAGGCACTAACCTGAATACAGCTTGCTGCTGCTGCTGCTCTGACTCTCATCTCTGGTGGGCACACTGACACACACATACAAATCCATACTTTCAGAGAAAACTTGACACAGGCAATCAAAATGATCTTGCTTAAATTTTAACTAAAGGAGCTATAATCTCAGGTAAAAAAATACATTAAAGGAGCCTTTGTCAAGCAGCAAGAGCAGGAAGGAGAAAGACAGGGTTGTGGGACTGTAATGAAGAGTGGGAAAACACAGAGAAGAGTTGAAAGGAAGGGATTACCTGTAAGACACAGCAGCTTCATATTTACTGTGCCATGACTATGACATATTTGGGAGCTCCATTGTCTTCTAGGAGTGTCCAAATCCCCTTTGCCTGGATCTTGCTTATATGAGTAGAAATCTATGGATATTATTTCTATTTATATGCTCTGAGTGGTTTGTTTGTCTGTATGTTTTTATAATCTTTGCACAGGGACCTATTTAGTATGGATTTTTGAGAAGACATGCTGCTTATGGTTATGTCAAGTTAGCTGTGTAGCAAGTTCTGTAAAAATGAAAAAGTTCCTTTAGAAAATATTGTGTTCTGCTGTGCGAGTTTCAAGTACTGATGATGAAATAGAACCTATGGTCATCCAAACTCTTGTGAAATTAGAGACTTTTTTCTTCCACTACATAAAATTTCTAATGCCCAGTGCAGTTTTCTGAGCCAGTGAGTTCAATTAAAGAACATTAAGGAATGGATATATACTGTAAATATGACTCCCAAAAGATATATTAAAGTGCATCAAGGCCTAAACACCACTCCTGTGTTTTGATAGAAAGAATCTTGTGCCCTTAAGTATTACCATAAATTTTCCTTCTCTTCTTACACTTCTCACCTTACTCCCACTTTAGTAGTGCCCCTATGACTCCTTTTAAACTGCTGGCAGTGTTTGCCTTTTGCTGCATGGAAGTAGTCACAGGAGGCAAGCACCACATTTAACAGATCTGCAGATGCACGTGTTCACAACCACACCACCACCTGTGGGGAGAGAAAATCACTCCCCACCAAACCATGGCTAAGGAACCTTTCTTGACACTTGTCATTTGCTCTGCAAGGTTGTGAAGTGGAAAATAAGGTGCACAGAAGTCCTTCTTTCCACTTAAACAGGAAGCAGATGCTTTGCCAGGTCAACTCATAAAGGGACTCCAGAAGAGTAACTCATAGGCAGCTTCTTGGACACAGTAGGAATGGAGGAGAAAAAAAAAAATCTCAAACAAGGTAAAAAAAATAGAGAATCTTAATACCCACTAAAGTGGGTAAGAAAGAGTTGAGTAAGGAAAATGTGTATTACAGAATAAGAAAACTAAGAGAACAAAGGAACCATATTAGGAAGCTGAAGGCAAGGTCAGCAAAAAAAGGCAGTCAGTCTGACAAAAAGAATATAGCAAAATGCCGAGGATGAAAGCCCTGGATAAGAAAAACTGAACAAGAATTCAGCAGAAGAATCTGTTAACAAATTTATTACAGCACAATTAGTATCCAATTAATTTTCCAAAGCCTAAAAGGAATAGTATCACCCTTTTACTTTCTGCTTTTATTTATTATTTACAGTGTAATGGAGGTACATGGGTAAAATCTAAAACCATACTAAAAAAAAATTTCCTTCTTAGATGAATTCTCACTAACACACTGCCTGAAAAACAGTTTTTAGCATGAGACACAAATCCACCAGTAGAACAATCAACTTTACATAATACTTACCCTTCCACTAAAAGATGTGATCTCCATCCTTTTGCAACCCACTTACATTTAGAATCATTTTCTACTATAAAGAAAAGTGAACATCTCTGACCTGATCTCATTCAGCTGCATTGTCAAACCACTGACTTATTTTGAGTAATGGAACAGAACTCCTGAATGTTTTTACTCCTGTTCCTTTGAAGGAATTTTTTCTTTCCTTTTTTTTTTTTTTTTTTTTTTTTTTTTATTTAAACACTTCTAGTTTGGAGTTCATATTCCATCGACCAGAGATGCTTATTTACTCCCTTTGATAGCTTCACTTAGTGCTATTTCTTCTGTAAAACCCCCAGGCAAAATTCTCCTGAATTAATGCAATGGTTCTTGTCGCCATCTTCTGCTCTGCCTTCATGGGGAGTCTCACACAGCCAGGAAACAACCCTGTCCTTTTTGAGGGGTTTCATTCAGACCTTCCAGGAATTCTGGGACTCCTGGGAGCAACATCAGTGCAGATCCTAGGGCCCACAAATCCTGGTCCTGGGTCCCACAAATCCCTGTGACCAGCAGCTGCCCACTGGCCAGCCACACCAGGGCTATCAGTACCTTCATCCAGGTAATGGGGGTGTCCTCAAGCTCCCCCTCCACCCCTCCTTTTCCCTCCTACCTGTTTCTCTGGGAACCCCTCTCTGTCCCAGAGCAGAGAGAAGCATGGCCCAGCAGCCACCACGACATCTCTTCCCATGGGGTGATGTCTCTGCACACCTACCTGCAGGCTGTGAACACTTTAAAGTGGCACTTCTGGAGACACTTTAGACTGCCTGGTCACAAAACAAAGACAATGCAAATACATCTCAATGTCTTTTAGAAGTACAATGGCATATAATGTCGCTATAGGACACGTGAAAGCACAACGCGAGCCACCTGCTATTTGCAAGGTAAAGAAGGAAGTTTATTCTCTGACTCCAACTTTTATACTTTCCCAAAGGTGACAATGGATTGGAGAGTGAATGGGCCACCTCTCCAAAGACATTGGACAAACAACTAGTACATCAAGTTTCTCCACCCCCATAAAAGAATGCAAAACAATATATTGTTTATAGAAATTGTGTGGGAAAGTTCTCCAACAGAATGTAAACTCAGAAGGCTTTAGAAAATCTTAAGAATCAGGGTGACATCCGAAGGCTTTTCCACCAATTTATTCTATTTATTAGATTAAGGAACCTGTGCTAGTTTTGCTACAGGAGCAGACAGTTTTCTAAACACATAGGTGAAGATGTGTCCAATATCCCTTGGTTTCAGCATGTTACAAAAGCTTTGGCATTAGTTTGGAGTTCTTAAGGCTTTGGGAAAAGACAGAAATAAATACACCAGACTTTGTCTTGCAAAAATAAGTTTATAAGGAAGAGCAGTTTTACCCAAAACTATGTGAAATGCAGAGATAGAACTGTGAATATGGGTTTATGAATCGAGTTTTAGGCAGGAACCAACAGCTTCTCATAACTTCTTTGTGAATGAATGACTTTTGCAAATTCACTTGACATCCACTTCTCCTGAATCTCCTTTCCAGACTCTGTGAGCTACCTCATAGTCCAGAGAAAAGAGCAGAAAATCTGCCTCAGTTTGATATAATCTAAAATATATTAAATGCAAGTATATATAAAATGTTGGAAATCAAACATTTATAGGGTGACTAACCTGTTCAGGTTAAGATTTTTTCATGTAAGTACTAAGAAAGTAAAAAATCAAAAATGCTTGTATTTTCAGTGCACTTAGATATAGTATAAATATATAAAATATATACTTTAAATAGCCAATGGATGTGTGGAGAAAATGATAAAGAACACTCATTCTGGAATAAGCAAGCTATCCTGTCAGCTCACTCAGAGATGCAGGGAAGCCTTTATCCCTGAAGCTTCTGCTGTTTGCTGCCACCTGTGGTTGGAAAAGAAGCTTTTCCAAAGATTAATTCATCCCCAGAATCAACCAAACATGCAATGAGAGAGCTAAGAAAAGGAAACAGAAGGGATCAATAAAAATGGTCAGGATGTCCAACATAGATGTCATAATGAAATCTATATTTAGGTACATGTTTTCAGTTTTAAAGTATTGAACTCCCACTGATTTCAGTTTATTCCAAGTGGATTAAAAATACATTGGGGTTTTTTTTAGCAGTGTAGACCCTCTCTAAAGAAAATAACTATATGTAGAGAGTAAAAAGTTGCTTAAAAAAACATGGGTGATGGAGCAAGGGGAATAACATAAAACAATTCTAAAAATCCATGTTGCATTTTCTCTAGACCAGTTAGGTATACAGAGCACCCCCATCAAGAGGCCTAAGGAAGAAGCAATAAACAGAAAGCCATAGTTCAAGATGGGAACTGAACTTTAAATGAAAAAACCCACATTAAAATAGTCTTCAAGACTAAAATTTGCAGCAGTTGTAAAGGTGAAAAACCAATTTCTTCTTTGAATCTAAATTTAACCAATTTATGCACAATCAGTTATCCTGAATGCTTTAATTTCTCTCTTGTAGGTTTTATATCATGCTTCAAGAATCACATTTCAATAGGGGTTTTGATTAATGAAGATTAATTAATTGGGAAATGAAAATATGTACTTATAATTTTATATTTTTAGCCGTCTAATTATTAGTCTGCTTATTTCAGTGCTTTTATTTACCCTGTTGTCATATTCAGCAATGGAAAAGATACTTTGTCTTTTCAAGAGTTCAAAAATTCCTTTTCCCCCCTTAAGTACACCTGAGTGATATTTGCCATGGGATGGTCCAAATTAGTATCTTCAGAGCAGCCCAAACTGCTAATCCTGTTGCCATACATAAACTATCTCATTTCACTGACCTTTCACTTTCTAGTGTTCAAACCAGAGTCGCACTGAGGTTAGGACTCACAGGTCACAAGGCCACAGATAACCTTAGATATTAGTAGGATTTCATGTCATTTCTTACAGAAAGCAGGAGTAAATCAGTATTTAGAAAGCTGGGGAAACCCATTGGTTTGTGTGCTCTTGTCCTCTTTGAGTTTCAAAGGTAACCAACTTAGCATCTCCGAACAAATAAAAATGAATGCAGTTGAAAGTAAACGAGAAGCAATTTGGTTGCCCACTGAACTCAAGCACTACAGACAAACAACCATTCCATGGCTGCCCCAGAGGTGCTCCAGCTCCACAGGCAGGTTTGATGGTGCCTGAGGAACAGCATGCAGGAGTTGGCACTGTGCTACACAAACAGAGAAATTTCAACCTCAGAACCTTGGCTGTTAAGAAGAATAGAATTACAGAATAGATATCCTTAGAAAAACAGCCTTTTGAGTGGTGGTTTAATGGCTGAAAGGCCATTTTTCACAGCAGCTGGGCCCTGGGCCTGTGGTTCAGTTCTCACCTGCTCTGCAGATGACCTGGAAGATTGAAGGTTCATGGAAAATGACACCAATATCCTTCCTGCCATCTTGTCTGGGTCAGATGAAGCTCTGGCCATGAAGGAGCACAGATACCACATCCCATGCTAACAAAACAACCCTTCCCAGGGTTATCACTATTATGCACCCTGAAGGGGCCCAAATCACCATCATTATTTCACATTCTTCTAGACAGACATTTCCACTTACGAGTTAGACACTGAAATGTTTTGCAGATGTGGTTCTAGCAGATCAGTTTGTTGACACATAGCAAACCTCACTGTTACTCAGTTGTGGAGAGCCCATTTTTACTTAATGCCTCAGATTTCTTAAATGGGATATTTTCCAGTTGACTACCCTATGAGCAGCACATCCAGGACCCAGCACTTTCAGACCATGTCACACCTTATGAATAAGAGAAAATTAATGTCCTCATGACAAACAGTCCTACTCCTACTAAACAAAAGGCAAGCTAGAAAAGAAAGTTGCTGTTCTTTTCGAACTACTAACACTTGTGAAGTGCATGCACAGTCAAACCGCTTTAGTTGGTTCAGAACTGCCTCCTGGCCATACCTTTTCTTCAGATTTTTGCTCTGTGGCTTTTGATGTCTTTAGCTCTTGGAACTTTGGGACAGATTCAGGACCTATCAAAATGGATTCTGAATTTGTGACCTTTAATCTGGAACATAATGTAAATAAAACCAAACCAAAACAGAATCAAACATTCTTCTTTCTTAACAAAAATGAAGTCAAGGGATGCTAGTTGGCTTTTTATTCTTTCTGTATTCACTTTTTTTAGAAAAAACACTCAACAAGGTTTTACACAAAATAGCAAGGCAGGGAAAACAGATTTTGTAGTCCATGAGATTTCTGCATTGTCAGTGGGAACATGGAGAAACTCTATTTATCCATGCACCTGTCTGAGCCTCTTGCTGGCATCACAAATCACCATATTAAACTGCTATCTAGGAAAGAACATGAGTAGCAACATACCAAGAATGTCAAAACACAGAATGGATTATCAAACAGATCTAATTTGTAATAGAAATTTTTATTGCTCAGTGAGTGAATTATGAGATTAGTGTCATGGAAGCGATAAACTTGGTATTCCACCAGGAAATACCAGGTTACCCTGTGCATCCCAAAGTATTTGTCTCCAGACAGTGCTCTGTCTCTGCACATTGTTATCAGAAACAATGATTGCACAGTAAGTGACTCCAATAAGCTGCCAGCAGGACCCTGCCAAAATGAAATTCCCTCTTTTGTACTGTAAAATGATCTTCACTAACAAGGGTAAGATTTCACCTTCCTTCTTCCATAAAGGCCACATCCCCAAAGGAGTCTTTTCTGCTCTTGTCATCTTTCCTTGTTTGCATTGCTCAGCTTTAAACTGAAGTTTCCATAGGTTGTCCTTCTCTTTTCTTTTTTTTTTTCTTTCTATAAAGTGTAGATGAAATGCTTTTAAATATTAACATAGGCATGTTTCTAAAATGGCTCCATTTATAAAGAACCTACCAACAGCCTTGTTTCAATTAATAATTTTGAAGTCTTTTTACTGTTTCTTCATATGATACATAAAAAGGAACTAGAAATTTAGCTAGATACATGTAAACTGCAGTTGCACTACTGGGACTGTTAAGTAGGTGCCACCCAAAGGCTTGTCAAGGACTGAGCTGGTTTTTTTTCAGGCTTCATACTTATACATCATGGAGCTAGAAGAAAAAAACACAAAGCCTCTTCTTTCCTTTTTTCAGTTTACTGTGAGTGGCTGGGCTCTAGGAACTTCCTATGTGCACTGGCAAGAGGGTACAGTTTGATAAGGCAGATTGAAAAGCTTCTTCTGGGGAAAAAGAAAAAAATTAAACATTCTCTCTCTAAAAGTCATGTAACTGGTTTGCAGTGTCTTGGAAAGACTGGTGAACACTTCAGCATCCAGGGGCATCTGGGTGGCTTGAAGATGGCTGAGGAGGGCACTTGTTGCCTGTTCAGTCTGGTCATGATTCTTGTTTACCCTCAAGAGAAGTTTTCTGGTGTCAGCCAGTTTTTGTTTTGCTGAAGTTGCTCTATTGCCATAATTCCAAGACCAGACCTTTTGCAGAATGATGTCCTGTCACTAACAGCATTGTTGGTGATTAAGGGTGTAAGAGCTGTCTTTGCAGAACAGTCAGTGCCTGGGTTATTCTCAGCCAGGACCTTGCTTATTCCATATTGGCTG
Organism: Lonchura striata; assembly: GCF_050655825.1. Classification (NCBI taxonomy): domain Eukaryota; kingdom Metazoa; phylum Chordata; class Aves; order Passeriformes; family Estrildidae; genus Lonchura; species Lonchura striata. The sequence continues at coordinate 138,698,032 of NC_140704.1, read as the reverse complement.
CAGTAAATCCAAAAAACTGATGGGCAATTTCTCAAAAACAGTATCAATCCAAAGACTTTCTCATATTTCACAGTCTGTGAACTTTGGAATACCATACACTATTTTCCAGTGGAAATTTTCTGCTGAGTTGTGCTCCATCCTAATTTTATTTTAGACTTATTCATTTTACTTTTATATCCAGGTGAGACACAAAAGTTGAAAAATGAGAACCTACATGTGTTTAATGTTGGAAAAAGGAAAAAAACCAGCAGGCTGAGGAAATATTGGGAGATTACCACTGAGATATTCTTAGTAACCTGGATAAACAGAGTGGAGGAAGAGGAGAAAATGTAGCAATTAAAATGGCATAAAAGATGTCTGAGAGTGCAGGCCTCTCAGGTCATCACAGAGCTCCCATCACACAACCTCCTAGAAATAGTGGGAAAAGATGGAGTAAGACCACTCCAGAGACAAAGTTAAAAATAGTGGTGTGGCATTGGTGATTCTCAGTCAAAGAAAAGATTAAAAAAACAACTGACATGTTCTTTGTCTTAGGGTTACTGTTTCACTAAGGTGTGAAAAAGTGAAGGAGGAATTGGGAATGATCAGACTCTGAAGTCTGGGTCAGTTCTGTGGCCCACTGATTGCTATAGGCTGGACAGTCCCTTCATTTGCTGCTGATGGAGCTTCCCAAGTTGTGTTCACTGGCCCCCGTGCTCCCCTGAAAGCTCCTTCACAAACACACAGACTTGAAAGGAGAAGCAGCAATTCAGGAAGTCTCTTAACACAGCAGGGTTACATTTGCAATATGGAAGGGTTAGGATTGAGAACCAAAGTAGTTTAATTCTATTTTCAAAAATCAGTACCTAACGCAGGATTATCTTTAATGACAGACATGGAGGTGTCAAAGGACTGTGTCAGGTTTCAGACCTTTCCATAGTTTAAATTCCTGTGTTTAATCAAAGGTTAACTGAATCATTGCTGGTAGAAGAGTTACCTCAATGCACTGGTGTTGTGGGTGGCCTACAATAAGTAATCCCATATTCAGCCTGAAGTCTCTGACATGCAAAAATATTTCCCGTGCATGTCTTTGTGTACAGAAAATACATGTGACAGAATATACAGACTTACTCTAAGGGCAGTGCAAAATCTTTCTAGCTTACATTATTTCTTAACTGCTTTATTCCTTAGCTGAAACTTGATTTTTTTTTTTTTTTGGTTGTGACTCCTCTAAAATTATTTCCTATCAAACTGCATAAAATGAAGCAATAGCACATAGCTTTCTTTAATTTTTGAGTGTCAGAACTCATATCAGCAGAATTTCAATAATTTTGTAAAGCTGCATTTCTTATTTTTCCTACACAGCATATTACTTATAGAATAATACAGGAATTAATCTTCTATGAACTGATAGTTTATTGGTTTGTCAATACTCAGCATATATACATAAACAAGGACATAAAATAGAAATTTATTCATATCCTGCAGTTGAAACTTCTGTGGTTTTTTTTTTCCATCTCTAGTAACTAGTAGTGCAAAGAATTTCTGTGAAAAGAATAGTATGGCTGCAGAATCCATGGCTATTCTTTGTGTTCTTATGGAACTTTGTACGAAGTTTTGAAAAATATCTCCTTTGTTCCTTGATATGGTAACTTTATTGTTGTTCGGTTTGTTTAACACCTGGAATGTTAATTAATTACATTGATAAGCTTTCTCCAAAATATTCTTCTTGATTAAATTTATATTTTCTTACTTTACAGACCTTGTTTAATTATATATAAAATTTCTATGATATAACCTATAAAGGCTTGATGTATCTGACACTTATTCTAGAATTTTTTGGGTAAGATTTTGAAATCTAAAAAGGTGAACAATGTCATTAACTGAGCTGTTTTAAGAAAATTTAAACCTAAAAATATTTCCACTACAACCAAATATCAAAAATATGCTTATCTATTTCTACAAAATGGGCTTTTTCACAGATGATTTTCTATTAAAAAGAAATATTTAGGGAAGGGGAATTTCTTCTTAGAAATATTTGTGGCTCCACCTCAGAATGAAGGGTGTGGGTTTCCAATGAAAGATCCACATATTTTGGTATCATGGTGGAAGATTTCTACTTTTTTATAGACTCCTCCCTTTCCATCCCCAAAGTTCCCTAAGGTAATCAACAGTTAAATGCAAATAAGAAACAATAATTATTGGTTTTCTGAAAAGGAAATTGTGGGAAATTTTGAAATTTCTGCCCCTTCACTCTTTATTTTAGGTAGTATAAAAGAATGATTAAATTTCTGAAAGTTTTCCTAATTACTTCCTCTGTAATGCAAGCATAACTATTACACCTCTTCTAGAAACACAATTGTATAAGGAAATAAGTTGAAAACAGGAAGTATCCCTTACTTCAATTGTGACCAAGTGTCTTGTACAGAATTTAATGGAAAAAATTAGTATTTTTTGATTATTTATATTTTTCAGTAACATAAAAAGGGAAAACAGTGCTTGTCTCAAAAGATAACACAGGACTTGAAAACCATCCAAATTTATGTAAGCCATAAACTGGCAGTCAACTTCCTACTCATCACCCTGAAACCCTCAAAATGACATGGCGAAATATAAGAAGTAGCAGGAATCCTTTTACACTTCCAGGTGGTGCAATAAATGTTTACATATGTCTCCCCCTTTTTTTTTTTGACTCTGGTTTGATTCCAAACTCACCTTTAAGAACCCCACATGGAAATGAAATTTTTCATAGTTAAGAAAGCACAAGTTTCATGATAGCCTCACAAAAATCTACCCCTTCATTCAATGAGAAAAGGACATCCATTCCACAAAACAGAGTTGTGGCATTCTGTGTGGTCTAGATAGTTCGCTGAATTTCTTACCAGTTTTGGTCAAACATAAGGTCAGCCCTTGGATGTGTGACTGGAGAGCAGAGAAATCTGCTGGGCATCGAGGGCTGTGTAAATGGACTGCACAGCTAAGGCAGCCTCCCTCCATGCTGGATGCACAAGGACATTAAGAGAAGGAGAAACCTGCATCTGCTCTGTGTTTATAGACAGGCATAAAACGATTATTGCAAGACTTGTAGATAATATGATCCAATGTGGATACAAACCTCTAGAGTATCCAAGGAATTCATTTTAGTTTTGAGAAGGCTTTGATCTGTCAACATTGACATTTTCTACCCTAAATAACAATTAAGCCATTAGAGCAGTGTGACTGGAGCCAAGTTTTCTGTAGATTCCCACCGCACAGCAATAGATGTCAGATTGTAACACAGGATAATTCATATAACAAAGAAATAATCCAAATTTTGGTCATCAAATAAACCCCTAATATAAAACCTAATCCAAAAATGACATCTGTAGTTTTAAGCAAAGTGCTGTTACTTGAGTGATTAGATATCATGTTTGACCGTAAGGAATTCATGGCTTGCCTTTATTCCAAAAACTATCTAAACTGTGAATTTTTATTAGTGATTGTCCAGTATTTTAGACTGCAGTAGAAGTAATAAAATGTGTCAATAATTTGTTACTTTAGACTCCTTGCCTCAGAAATCTGGTTTCAATTCCATCTGGACTAACATCTACTTCAAACAAGCTTAGACATTTCAACATATATGAAGCCAAAAAAACAAGTCTAGTGCTAAATCAAAAATCTGGGGAGCATTTCAATAGCTCAATTGGAAATAAGAATGATTAGCAGTCACAATGTCAATGCTAAAACTTAGAAAACAGCTATTGAACACAGGAATATACCGCTTGACTTTGGGTCTTCATCAGTGGGAGCGAGCTTCAGTGAGATTTCACAGTGACCAAGACTAAGGCTGGTGCTGAGTAGGACAGGTTCCACAGCAGCTGCAGGGCCCACCTGAAACCCCCAGGGAAGCCCTGGGGATAGTGCTGCTCCCATCCGACCCTGCTGCCACACACCAAACACAGTCTGCACCATCAGGGAGCAAAAATACTCTGTGCTTCTCATTTGTTCCTCCTGGTAAGACTTGCACTCATTTGAAATGTGGGAGACACCTTATGCAAAGAAGCCCAAAAGTCTGTGAGACAGAGCTAGGATTAAGTTTCATGGTTATGTCTTGACAGTAGTTAGAGAAGGAGAAAAAAAATAATCTTCTTATTTTTAAATCTTTTATTTTATGCTGTTACACAAATTTCATTTTTACATAAATGCAAAGCAGATTTTTGTGATATGTTGCCCCATTTTCTTTACGTGAGAAGAGCAGGCTTAATTTTCTCTTATGAGCAGAGGTTTCATTGAAGAAATTTAAAAAATACTGAAGATGCAACCACTATTTGTAGATGTCCTTTTGTATTTTTTTTAATTTCAAACCTGATTTTTTTTAAGTGTACAGGTTAAAGTCATCCAATCACATATATAAAGTCATCCTATCCTATATATTTGTCACTTCTACAGTAACAATCTCTGGTATTTTCAATACATAACAAGCTCTTGAACTTTATTTAATAACTTGGGATATATTTATTTTGAGAATTTGGCTATTACTTTGACTTATTGTAATCCCATGTCACTCAAAATAATTTATCCTTGATCTGATTTTATTGTTAAAGCTCTTTCCTTGCGATCTGTTGGAAAGCTTTCATCTGACATATGTTCATTTTGTTAACTAACTCTTCTGTCTGATCCATTCAATCTGGGAATTTTATGGTGATCATGAAATCTCAACAGTCATCCAAGTTGCAAAGTTTACAATTCCTGAAGTAATTCTTCTTGGTACAGTAACTTCAGTATTCTCTGAAGATGGCTTCTCTTTGTATGCTCATCAAATAATCTTTTCTGAAAATATATTTCACCACTGGCAGTCAAAAAGAAATCAATCAGTCAATCCCAGTAGATCTGCTGCAAATTGATGCACTAAACCAAAAACAAAACCATTAATCCTAAAGTGATTCTAAGATTTAAAGATACTTACACATGAACTTTGCAAAGAATCGCTAAGCCTGTACTAAGCATTGTCCATGTCACAAACTAACCAAAGCAAGTTAAAGTTCCATTTCTGTAGTGGACTAGAGAGACACACTGCTGAGTCTCCCAGGTGGCAGAATATTGTTTAGAGAAATTCTAAAAAGTTTCTAAGTTCCTTTTGCTATCTGTTTCTTTTGCATTTCTCTTAATATTCTCTTAATATAATTCAGAAAAAGGAGCATTTGGGAGTATTTTTTAATTTTGTCCAATCCTACAATATATGAGAAATTTTAAATGCAAAATTTAAGTCTGACAATGGTTTAAAAACTTTCATCCAAAGGAGTATAAGAAACAGCTTGAATTTCATTAATCAGTTTCCTTTGTCCTTGAATCAGAGAACATTAATCTCACCAGTTTTAAGTTCTAGGATGCTTACGTGATCAAAATACCTGAACAACCACAGTGCAAATTCTGGTTTTTGTTTGCTACTTTAGCAAATCAACCCGCACCTCTGTAGTAATAATATCCTCCAGGAATTCCAACCAGCTGAAGCATGATCTCCACTTCCTGAGAACATGTGGCTGTTCTCAGGCTGTCGATTTTTCCAAGGGTATATTTATTTGATCTCATGAATCACTTCTGTCCCTTATGCATTGATATATGTTCTCTAAGTAAAACCCTAGAACACTTCTTCAATGATAAGGCTATGCTAGCCATGGCCCAGTCCTTGGAGATCTTCTTTAAAAGTAAAATTTTGCAAATATGTGCTTAAGCTTCTCCAATTTCTAACCCTCTTCCCTTATCAGCCATGGACAAATATTTTTTGGCTTGATGCCTTGTCAACAATATCATCCCTTGACTCCTAAACAATCTTTCTAGTGTGGTTAATACAGTCTTTAACTTTTTGTTTGATTTCCAGAAAACCTGCATTGCTATTTTAGCCTTCTCAGACTTTGCAGTTGAAGCAGAATTTTCAGCGCAATCATTCTACACCTTTTCTATTCCCTATGGTTTTGCTTTTAAACTTCAGACTGTCCACACCACCAGAGACAGCCATGTAACTGTAGTTTGCAAAAGAAACTTGATAAATGGAGAATTCTCAAAGAAAATTCATTCCAGCAGTGCATACACATAAACTACAGCAGTTCAAAGTGACATATGTTGGAATGAAACAAATTTTGTTGTGATGAAAAATATATATTTTTTGGCTTGATGACTATTCCTATAGAGAATGAGTTTGTGATTGGAAATACTTGTACAAGCTTAACAATTTATTTTCCCACTGGACCATTTACTGAAGATATCACTGTCACTAAATGCAGTTTATGTCTAAGCAGGCATTGTTTGGGACCTGTCGATTTTCTGAGTCCATCACTGTCTGACATTGCTCCAGTCTGACGTGGTTGTTTCCTTTTTAGTGTGACTCTCCTCTGCTGAGGTGACCCTCAGTGAGGACAGAAATTAGTGTGTTTAGGGAAGATCAAAAAGCTATCCATAGATTACTACTGTATAGCTTTCACACAATGGAGAACCTAAATACCAATTAGAGCAGGAAACCCTACCCACACAGTTCATTTCTGTGCATGAAAGATATACACAAAGCAGCATGTGTCCTAATAATTTACAACCTGCCAGAAGAGAACAGATGGATGAAACAAACATATTGAGTTGTAAATATGTCATCTGTTCCCAAGAAATCTCAAAGCTCTAATTGGAGTCAAAAGGTTAACTTTATACTGAGTTTATAACCAATGAAAGGATGAGAAAAATTCACTAACCACTGTTTTTTAATCAAAATTCAGAGGACATTTTTACTAGTAGATATCACAGTGACACAAGAACTGTTACGCTAGAATATGAAAAGACCAATTTAACTTGGAAACTTAAAAAATAATCTAAAAACAAGTTTTAGTTGTTGATTGTCTCAAAAATAGTGCTTTAATTTTTATCATGGTTCTTTGGATCTCTATAGTTGGAAAAAATAACTGGTTTTGCAAATGTATCTCAACCAATGCTTTTCAAAGTTATTTGCTGAGGTGTATGAGCAACCAGATATTAGAAGGGGTCAGACCCGACAGATTGGCATCCATTGTGCTTCATTAGGTGCTTTGTTCACACAATCTGCCCCAGATGATGCCCAGCCCTGCTTCACACTGTCCTGCTGGAGCTGGAGCAATCTCCAGGCCTCTGAAAACCATCCCAGCAAGGGCTAGACACTTAAAGCCTCAGCTGGGAAAACCCATGGCTGTTTAAATCCCACATTAATTTCCAAGCAAGTGCTGGCAGCTGTCCTGCTTAGGGCACTAAGGGCTCAATCAAAGGCCTACAGTCCATGAGGTTTGCTAAAAAGCATTTAAAAGCAGCTGTGGGTGGTACCTTGCTCATGGTTTATGTGCTTGCAGCACAAAAGGCATCCAGCCACACTTGACCAAAACATTGAGCAGACAGTCTTTAAAACAAGTAATCTTTCCTGAAATCAGCAAGCATTGCAAACTTGGGACATGGCATTATTGCTTCATGAATTATGAGTTAAAACATGCAATAATCCCACATGTACTGTTTAGTCCTGTTGCAGAGCCTGAAAAATGAGGAGTAACATGATAACGTTTTATCCTTTAAAATACTAGTTTTTAAATAAAGATTTGTATGTCTGTCTTATCAAGCCTTCTGTGATATTTTATTCTTGTCTTTCTTTTGTGCTTTTAACTTTTCATTTTAAACTAAACTGATGCTGCAGTGGTGGTCTAGCACTTTGTCATTTGTCTGCAGCCTTCTGCCTCCTCTGGACAATAGATATTTGCAGGCCACAACTGGATGGAAGCTTCAAAATTAGAATGTAGGAAATATTGTATCAGGCAAAATCAAAACTTTCCTGTATTCTGCTTTTCTACAGAACAATCCATATGCAACAGTTAGGTCTGAGAAAAGGGATAGGAGCAGGTTCAGAATATAGGGATGATTTTCAATAGCTATTGATCAGAAACTCCTTTGTTCCAAGGCAATGTTATTATCTAACAACTGTAGATATTTTCCCAATATTTTTTCACATTACATATTTTAAACCATTTAAATTTGTAGTATTTCCAGAGCTTCAGGTTAAAGATAACATCTGCTTGTGCAGGAAGAACAAAGACAGGAGCAATCATTCTCTGCTCTGCACACCTACTATTTTAATGAACTGTATAGTTCATTAAAATAGGAGATGTGTAGAACAGAGAATGATTGTTCTCTGCTTTATGTCTTAATAGAGGTTCCTTCTTCATTTCTTTCATAGAAGCTGTTCCAAAGCTTTATTAATTATTCTTGGCCTCCTATTTTTGACCTCTTCCTCCTCTTTCCACTGCTATTGTATTCTCTTCTTAAAGGAGGCAATATAAATGCAGTAATAATTCAAGCTATAAGTGCTTCCATAGCACTGTACAGTAGCAAAAGTTTTATAATTCCTATTTTGCTTTCTTTTCTGCTCCTTTCCAGCATATGAACTACTTTTCTGACTACTGCTGAATAACGAGCTGATTAGATAACAAGGTAAATGCTAAGCTTCTCTAATACAGCTCTCTCCCACTCTTGCATATGTACTAAAAAATAGCAGATCCAGTCACAGAGCAGATGTTTTCAAATGCTGCTTGTCAGAAAATTAAGTACATGTTTGAAAAGCCAGGAAAAAAAATCTGCAACAATATTTTTGATTCTATTATAAACAAATTTTATAATATCTTCTTGTAGTTATTTCAGATGGATTATAGAATATCTTTAATAAAAAATTTACTGAAAGCTACTTTCTTTCTAAAATCGAATTTTCAATTCCATGTCTAAAGAAAAGAGAAAACTTCCACTCCTTTTACCCATGAATTTACCATGTCAATAGCCTTTCTAAGGCATAATGTGCACTCACTAGCACTGACTGAAATCCAGCATAACACTATTGGCTTAATGGGAGTGGATATAGCTTTGGAGTTATGTAGCACTTTGGCAAAGTCCTTTTGAGAAAACTTTTTATGTGACAAAAGAAAAAATAATATTAACTACTTTTGAAAAAAAGCTTATAAGAACAGTGAATGTATTCTTCACTACACAGTCATTGCTAAGTACATGTCATTTGCTTCTGAAATTACTTTATAGTGTGAAGCAAAGCCCAGAAAACTCAGTGGGAAATCTTCAATCTGGCCCTGTATCTGCAAATTCATTCCTCTCTTCAGATATATATGAGCAAATCTATTTGGCATTACTGTGCTAAAGCCTACTGTCTTTTCTCTTAATTAGTTTTGACTAATTCAGTTGATGAAATATAAGTTTTTCCACACATATCTAAGATCAGAATTTGGCAGAGTGTTGAAAATATATCCTAAGATATAAGATATTGCATAACTTTCTTCTTATGGTCTACTGCTGAATAAATATTTTCTCTGAGACCAAAATCAAGTTGTTTCAACATCCCTTCCAAACAGCAGTGGAGGAATATTCAACTGCAGTATCCAGCTTTTCCTTAGCACATTTGTGTGAAGGACACGTTTGTGTCAAGAACAGCATGTTAGAGCAATCACCTTCTAAACTGTCATGCAAAGTTAATTTTAAGTTGCCATAGTTGGTACCTGCAAGTCAGTAGAGAAGTTGTACTTACTGACACTGGTCTTGGTGGCTACTGTGAAGCATCACCCTTGAGAACGATTCCTCATTCTTGACAAAGATTTGTTCAGAATTATTCAGTGGAAAAATTGTCATTTGAACCATCAACAGTGTTAGCCTTCCCAAGTAAAGGTCGTCAGAACTGGACTATGGCATGAAAAATTATTGGCAATTTACTCACAAATATACAGCTTAGTATTGGCACAGGACACTTGGACCAAACTCAGTCTTGCTGGACTGGTCTAATGTAGGTTGTGTGACAATCTGATGAAATTTCAATCCTCTTGCAAACATGTGCCCCAAGACATGGAGATGACTGGTAAAAAAGGCAGGGCTTGCAAAGAATACACTTCTTTATCTCGGTGCAGCAGTGCCTCCTGAGACATGAAGGTAAGTCCCCATGCAGGTGGTTAAAAACAAATAACAGTGGCATTTCATGTTCAATCACCTGTTCACGTTATGCAAGTGGATATGTTCACAGACCTGTGAAATACCAATGCCAATGGCTGGTTACTTTTTATTCTTGAGACACTTGAAATCATTCATCTGTGCATGTCGTGAACCTGGGGCACCAGCTGTAGCAGCTGCAGGGTTGTACACACTCTTATGCACTCACATATTGTTCCCTTAAATAACTCACCAGTGGGCAGGAAATTAGAACATTCAAACATCCAGTATAAGGCAGCAGGCTGACAAAACATACATCTGGATTTTATATTAACATTGACAGAGTGTGGTTCCCAAATGTTCGGCTTTATTTATATTAAATGGAAAAGCAAATACAGAATCAGAGAATCACAGAATGAGCCGAGTTGGAAGGGATCCACAAGGATAATCAAGTCCAACATGATAAATCATTAGAGTAGATTTACACTGCACTGTAGCCATGGAGGTATGGCATGATTCAGGGTTTATGCTGCAATCCATGTGAACAAGGTGTTAGTTTTAGCTCTTGTGGAAGTTCCACCTAAGACACCTGTGGGAAAATGAGCTTGAGATGGCACAAGAAGCTTACTTGCACCAGTGAGGCAACAGGAACTGCTGGTGCTGAAAGAAGGTGGGTCCCATGAAGGAAGAAAACTGGGAATGTTTATCTTGGCAGAGGATTGTGTTTATCCAGCATTTGCCACCAACAAGGCTACTGTGTTTCTCGCTGTAGAACACATGGTAGACAGCAATGATGAGGACGTGGAAGCCAGGGAAGGCTTTTCATGGCAGGCTTCAGGTTGCAATTGCCAATTTAGGCTTCTCAGTGATTCAGGCTTGAGCATGGAAAAGGTCTGTTGGCCAAATAAACCATAGCTCAGATTGGTTCTTCTCCAACTTTTATACCCTCTGTCTTGACCAAAGGGGCCACAGGATTCAGAGGCAAAAAGAGACAAAGCAATAAAAGTGTAGCTTTCTCTAACTACTCCAGCTTCTTTCACCCCTCAGAGGCTTCATGTTCCTTTGCTTTCCGAAGAATATCTGTGGGACTTTTAGCTGTAGTGTACTAACCACTCATTTTAAGCACTCAGGTTTCTTACTCCTTCACACTGCTTTGTTTTCCAGCTGCTGCCAGATCCAGTACCCACTAAGATGATATTAAATCCTGGATTTTATAGCTATGTCTACACTAGTAAAAATAGACTAGGATACATCCTATGTTTCCCCAAACAGTAAGGAGAAGAAATCGATACCCTGCCCAAAAAATCGAAGTACTCTTGAAAATGAAAGAGGCTCAGTTGATGAGAAATTGAGGGTAAGTGTTCATATCCCTTTGATCCAGTATCACTTTCTCTGTTCCATGACCTGTGAAGGTATTTATGCCTATTTTCACAGTGGTTTCAGTATATTTTCATAAATAAAGCAATGAAGCATCTTTTGAGAAATATGAACAAATAAGACCCCAGAATGCTTAAATTATATTTGTTTTGTTATTCTGAGACACCTTTGCTAACATTTATGGGAAAGGAAGCTTTCTTTTTCGAGCATGTTCTGTGGTATTCTGGTAGCTTCAGCTGAATATTTTCCAGGACTCAAGAAGAATTCAGGCTGGGTCAAATAATTAAAATTAATATTTAATGCTGTGTATTTTAGAAAAAGAAATAGAATGAATCAGCAAGACATGCAGAATTATAAAGCTTCATTAATTGAGAATCAAACAACCTCAAAAAGTCCTGCCAGATATTGCAGTATATCTTGAATTTACATTCACAAGAGAAGGCCGTGACCAAAGTGTGTTTTGGGGATATTTGAGAGTGATCAGATAAGTGCCTAAGAATGTAAATAAGAGGTGAAAATCCAACCTCATTAGATCCTCAAAAGGATGCACTTTTGAACTTCTGCAATTTGGTTGCTGAAATTCAGTTGATGGAAATTATTCAAAGATCTGTGGACCATGGATTTGATGAATATGTTTTTTAAAAAGAATACTTAATATTGATTTTTATCTGTGACTATTCAATTTCTGCTAAAATCATCAAAACCCACAGATTATATCTAAATAAAAAAATATTTCCTAGTATGTGAGTTCAGACAAAGCTGATCTACTACAATATGTTTTGATTCAGAATTTTGACTAATTTTAGAAGTATTAATTCTCTTGTCAGTGCTTCCGCTAAGTCATGTTTTATTCCATGTATATCTCAACATCTTGGAATAAAAAACAGAAAATCTCTCCTTCATCCAGCGCTCTGATTCCTTACAAGAGCTCCGATCATTTGACTCACTTGGCTCTCCCCACCATCACTCGCCCTGGATTCACTTGCACAATTTACCATAATTATAAGACAAATTATTGTGACAACTTAGGGGATGAATCCACAACAGGTAAAACTGAGGACTGCAACATTTGACTTATAGGCATCCTCCTGACATCTTCACAGTGAGAAATAATTGACCAGCATTTTGAAAAACTCTATTTTGGACACTGGATATGTCTGTGGTACTGCAGTACTACCTCAGACACTTGGAGGTGAACAAGACTAAATAATTAATGCAGCTCTTTTCAACATCCAGCTGATTTGCTCAGGGTCAGCTCTGCAGCTATGTCCTGTTGGACACAGAGATATCACTCTTTCTCAAGCTGTCAGCTCACTAAAGAGTCAAGAATTAATAAGATTTCATTAATGAAATTATTGATATAAATATGAATATTAATGTAGTACTTATAGTTTAGTAAAAAAAAGTGCTCTGCTCTTCATTCAGTGGATTAACATTAGCAATGCTGACATTTAATATTTTCTTCAGCACAAAGTTGCTTCTTATAAAGATGAAATTTAAAAGATAGAAATTATTCTTTAATTTGAAGTTAATTCTGGGACAATAAATTCAGTCAGAGAAGGGGAAGATTTGAAAAACTTCACATTGATATTTGGGAAGGCATTTCAGTCTTTAATTTTTTAAGAATTTTCATTTTGAAAATTTCAATGTTTTAAAAATTGTATCTGAAAGATAAAGCAAATGTGTTTAAGTTTGTATCAAACAGTTTAATTTTCCTGTTCTATATAATACATCTCAGGTTCTGAGGGTTTTTTGTTTTTCATGGGAGAAACAAATAAAAAAATCGCTCTAAATTTTAAAGTTATTAAAATTATTTCCTCTAAATTTTTTCTTACATAGACAGAAAAAAATTTCTAATATTTGACTTCCAGGCAAATATATAGCAATTTAAATACTCACGTTTATATGTATGTTCTTGCAGTGTCTCAAACAAATTCTTGTTAAGTTGCCAGTGCTACTGTTTTTGACACAGAAATTTATTCCCTAGCATTGACCTAATTCGGCAAGACAGGGAGCAACCTTCATTTTATGATGACAGCACTGATTCACTTCAAAAGTCTTTGCATAGACACCAGACAGTGTCCCTGAGTGTGGTAAATTGATGAATAAGAAGCAAAAAAGTGGGGGTGTAGACCTCAAATTCCATCTTCTGTTTCCCAGTGAATATTTAGTAGGGAAAGAGTGCATCCAATTGCTCCTATTGCAAGGCTGTGGAAAAGACTTTTCAGTCAATGTGTTCTGGTTTACAGAAATAACCCTCTCCAAGAATAATCTCTGAGGGCTCTTTCAAACAACAAACGGTTCCGAGGCTCTCTGACCAGAAGCCAAGAGAGGCCACAAGTGGCACAGAGACTGGCTCTGTACACAGACAGCTGATTTGGCAAGGCAATAACCAACATTCTGAAAAAGGCCTCTTGGTTTCCCTTCCCTTTAAGTCTTGCTCAGTACTGAAACTGCAAGAGTTGTAAACAGGTTGGTGTAAGTAAAAGCATTTCAAATGATCTTTTTCTTGTCTTGGAGCCACTGGTTAACTGGGATAATTGCTTGAACTGGTTGAGGTAATCATTACTTTGGTAAAAAAAGCATTTTAATCCAATGTCACAACAGCTCTTTGTTACATTTGTTGCTATGAAAAACGTCTCAGAAGAGACTGGATGATAATTTTGTACTTAAACTTTTTTTCCCCCATAGGGAAAAAAACTTCTTTCAACTGAAAGTCATATGAACCCTGGTGCTCTTTGTGTTTAATTTTTTCCCCATTTTTGCTTTTTTCTTGGTACACCCCCAACAACTTTCTGGCTGACTTATGTGCCTATTGGCTGACATCAGCTGGGAGAGTTGAAGAGTCCTGAGAATATCTTCATCATTAGGACCAAGATGTTCAACTGATAAAGAAGCCAAATAATTTTTGCACTCTGAAAGTGCAGATTGATTAAATTATATGAATAGATTTACAAGAACTTATTTGTATCTTTACCAAAAATGCAAACAGGATATAGCAAGAATAATTTAAAGGATTACTAGGAAAAAAAATCACATATATTTTAAATAAAATTATATAATCATTGTTACTTTGTTATATTATAACATCATCTCCAGATTTTTCATGTACTGATCTCTTTCTACAAAAAGGCTGTAATGGAGTAAATAGGGAATCAGTAAGACACCTGCCTGTCAAATTCAACACAAGCAAAGAACTGACTCTGACTAGGCATCCAGTCTAAACTTTATTGAAATCTTTACAGTTTTAAAGGAATTTTTAAGATTTATAAAATTAAATTAATTTTAAAAGCCTTAAAATTAAAAAAAAAATGTTTAGAAACATTGCAATACAGTAGCTGGAAATTGTCTGCAATGTAGAGACAGTCACCAAGAGCCACATTTGGGGGAAGTGGATGCATGATGCAGGAGTTGGGGAAGCTCCATTGGCATCACTGCAATTACATTAACCTAAAAGGACATCTTACATCTGGGATCTACTTTAAAGACTTTACACTCTTTTAAATAATGTGAAAACAACTGGAGTCAGTTCCAATACCAATATGCTTCAATACCTGTGTTATATAAAACCTAATACAGATTACTTGAGACAAAGTGAATCTCATGTTCTGCCATTTTCAAACAAGTCATATGTTGGTCAATTGAAGAAAAATTCTAAAATATCTTACTGAAAGACTGTCCTAGTCCTTAGTGCTTTACAAATCTGATCATAGTCATGACAAGAAAAGACAATCAGGTCTTCAGGTGCACCCTGGCTCCTGCCTTGCTATCATCTCTGATATGCAATATGATTTGACCAAAGATCAGAACACCAAGTAGGAATTTCAGGAGGAAGAGTCTGGATTTCTCCCATATGAATGCACTACACAGTTAGGGGAGTTGTTTGACTTTGATACAAATAGGCTTGAAAAGGGGTATAAAATACTGCTGGAGACTGGGGCAGCTGGGCAACCAGGTCTCCTAAGGTTGCAGGAAGCATCTGTGTTGATCATCTCCTGGCAGGGAGGTCTGCAGAGTACATCCAGCCCAAAGATAGGGAACACTCACCTTTGAAGAGGTGAGTGAAAATGCTAAGATCCAGTCACACGCAGAGATAAAATCCTGAATAGCTACCTAGGTGCTTTGCTGCTTTCCAGTAGTTCACTCTGTAAGGCCAAAGACTTTAAACTTGTGTGCTTCTAGCTGGACCTACTTATCATAACACTTTAGACCTGCTTATATTTTATACTGCACTGATAATATTTAGATACTCTATTAGCAATAAATATAATCATAGTCATCCACATAATCAGTGGCATTTCTCATGCCTGACTGAGAGACTTCCCTTTACTACTTCACTACAGTCACTATTGAAAACAAGCAATTTTCTTTTTGCTGTTAAGTATTGTAGAAAACGAATTCTCATCAAGACTGTGATTCTCAAAGGTTGCATGGCCTTACCAGAGGATACAGCTCCACAGAAAAATGAAATCTCATCTAAAAAGGCTAATTTTGAAAAGTTATTTTAAGATCAATCAGAAAAGATTCCTAGAAAAAAATGTCTTACTTTCTGCTACAGTATGAGTGTATCAGGAAAGACTCAATGCAGTTGCCCAAACAAAGGCTCCTGGTGCCATTAGAAATGGCCAAAGGTAGCTGACAAGGGGAAGAGGAAACAGGTTCTACCAGAGAACTGCATCGTTGTGGAGCAGCAGTTGGAAGCTAGGCTGCCTGTGTGATTTACCTCCTCCTTTTAGGGAGCTGAAAGGAGGATGAATGCTAACACATTTATAATTAGTAAGGCATCAGGGTGTATAAAAGCTCTAAAAAATGAACACATATTTTGATATCTCTAGCTCTGAAGACCCTAACTCATCATAGCATTAGTATTTTATATTCAGTTGAGGTAAAAATAACTTAGGAGTACTAGAGCAATTTTGCTATGAAAAAGGTGGAAGTCAAAAGTTCTGGGAAATTTTTTTATTAAATTTAAAATAAATTATGAATATATATATATCACAGTTTCAGTAAACTCTTGGGAACAAGTTTTAGAAACAAATCAGTAAGATGCTAGTTAGATAATTGATGAATCTGAATTTTCTTTGGATTTGCATGACCTACTTTGTAGATATTTAGCTGATAAAGTGTTGAGAAATATTGTTGATGATTTATGACTGATAATGTTCTTGTGTTTTAGGGTTTGCAAAAAATGCTTGCTACTATCTTCCACTGGCTTTAGGATAACATCTGGTCTTCTCTGATTCAACGCCAACAATGATAATTCATTTCTTCACCATATTCCATTTTGGTTATAGCAATGCAATTTACTGAAACTGGAAAGCATCAGCCCTGGGAAAGTGCAGCGGGTAGAGATGCAGGAGAAGTTCTCTTCCTCACTCTCATCAGTAACAATCCCTTTGATTTGCACTTGCAGCCCACACACCATTTGAATTGGTCTCCAGAGATGAACTCCATCTTCCCATAAGTTCAATAAAATCCTGTGGGTCTGTGTGGTGCCTGTTTGGGACACTGGGTCAAGGCCATGCAGTTGGTGAGATGAACTCAGACCAAAGAGCGACTGTGGTGTCTGTGCCATTTTTCTTCATAGGAGGCACACCTCTGTCCCTTTCTGGGACTTTATTCCTTGTCTAGAAAATTACTGTACTAAATTCATTTTACTGTTTGGGAAGCCAAAATAAAATACGTGGATTTTTATCAATATTAAATATAGTAAGTTTTGTTTCACTGCTCATGGGATGGAGGGAGTTCCTGGGTGTAGAGGCAAGTACAGATGCTGAATTTGTTGGTTTATATAAATAATCAGGTCTATCTTTAATGCATAAATAATGCATAAAAATAAGCAGGTCCATCTTTAATGCATAAAAAAATTAGTGTAACATATCTTATTGCTAGTTCTCCAGGGTTTCTTTTAGATATTACTAAGATTTTGAGTTACACTATAAATTAGAATTGCATCCAAATGCAGGGTTTGAAAGAACTTTAGTTGAAAGCCTTGATGGACTGTCACATACACTTAATACTAAGACTGGAGGCTAGATGTAGACTGTCACTTTTTCCTGTGTTTATGTACAAACATAAGTATAAAATTATATATCCTAGAATAATAAAATTGTTTGGGTTAGAAGGAACATTAAAGATCAGATAATTCCACCCCCTCTGCCATGCGCAGGGACGCCTTCCACTAAAAAGTTGCTCAGAGACCTTTTCCCTATGTACACATAACCATTGTTATCAGTTTGCTCTGCTTGCTAACTGGAAGATATCCAGCACCTGAAGGAAAACTGACTTTGTTAGTTTGATCTTCAGGATTCTTTTGTGGAATATTTTGTGTATATTTTGCAATAATTAGAAGTGGATTATATGCAGAAAGCTTTAAGTTTTTTATTCCTTTTGCCTATCACCTAATGTCTCCTTTGCCTTAATCCAAAGCAAACTTGAAAAATAACTTTTTCTAGAGGGAGGGAACTGTGCTTTGTAAAGTAAACAACAGCAAAGTGCATCCAATTAACCTCATAACATACACATAAAAAAAAGGGATAAGGACTTTTAAAAAGCACAAAGAAAAATATGCTACTAAAGGTATGTGCATAAAAAAGTCATATAGAAGAACAAGGAGAAAAAAATAGGGGATAGAAGAAAAGATTGTCACCACAAGCCATAGCAGCTAAAATCTTGATAACAAAATATGCAAAATATTTCTAAAGTATACTGCAGCCTACCCGCTAGCCACAGAGTAATGAAGACCTCACATAAGCAAAGGCATTACTTAACATCTAATCTTCATAGACAGATCAGTTCCATATAGTCCCAAATTTCTTTCAGTCAATTATATTTATTGTGAATATTTTGCCAAGTATAGACAGGGTTCAATTGTACTGAATAGTTCTTAATGTCATTGAATATAATTTTGCTAAGGCTTCCAGCTGGCAACTTCATTCTCTCACTGTCTCCTTTAGTCTCTTGTGTTTATTTTACAATTGTACTCATGACAGCAGAATTACTGAACTAGCCTGTGCAGCCACAAGATGGTCATTTTCAATGAAAAATGTGTGAAAATGGCCAGTAAGGAAGTGATCCAGAGTACACTGTTTGGTCCTGATCTCACATTTATTATTCATGTTCAATGAATTAATTTGATTTTTTCAGGGCTTTTTCAGCTTCTGAAAGTCATTGTCTAGGAAAAGGAGATGTACTGTTTTACCAGATTTTATTAGTAAGTAATAAAATTAGAGAGTCCATTTGTAAATTGTGGTTGTGTATTCTGGGAAACCATGCTGGAATTAGTGCAAGCACTTATTGCCCACAGACTATAAAACTAACTGTGAGTTGAGAACCAGCTCTCTGCTCTCACAGGAACTCTCATTAGCTAATCTTGTGTCTACAGCATGACAATAGAATATGGACAATAGAAGAGTTTTACTATTGAGCAGTTAGATTCTTTTTCCTGCAAATCTGGCAACATTATGCTCGTTCTGTCTTGTCAAGTGTAAAGTTGAAAGCAGTCCATTGTTGAGAATCTCATCAGCTACATGACTGTACAAAAATCTTGGAAGCTTCTATGAAAGACAAGAATTAAGGAATCCAGTGGGGTCTGAAAAGAAGGGTAGTTCCTGTTCAAAACTGAGGGATATAATCTTCAGGTGTTTTACATATAGGCAGTTCCACAAGAGACAGGTGACTGCAAGGAGGATCAACAAGCAGAGCCCTGAGCAAGTCGAGGCACTGTGAGTCAGAAAGCCCTGGCTGATCAGCTGAGCATCTCTCACTGCTGATCTATTGACTTGACATCCACAGACCATAAATCTGAGTGCACAACAGACACACAGATGGACACCCAAGGTTATTCATCTTGATCTGCTTCCCTCTGTGAAGTTTAGTTGCCTAAACAGAGAGACAGAATGACAGCTGATATGTCTGTATCTGAGGGATCTCTGTTCTCTCCTTCAGCTAGGTGAAGTTTTCCAGCTTCTGAGTCTTTTGCTTTCAATTACTAAATAACTAGTGTGGGGTTTTGTACAGCAAAAATGCCAGGTTTGCAGTATCCCATGTTGCTGCAGCACAGAACATTGGATTTCATTCATACATTTACCTTCCCATTTGCCCAGGGCAGCCATTTTATGTTTAATGAAAACATATATTGTTCAGAAATGGATGGCTAAAATTTCTTTAGTTTTTTACAAATTTAGTATTAAAAATGGTTGTATAAAATCTAGAAACATTCCAGAGAGGAGATAAGGACCTTAAAGCTGTGTGCCTCAGCCTGCAGAGATCATGTCCTAGTGGGCCCGGATCCAGGGCCAGATACTAAACATTCATCAGACAGAGAATTTATTGCATTTTTCTTTTAATTATTTCTTCTTTCCCTTAGCATTTGCTAAATTCATGCAGATTTAGTTCGGCAAAGGAATCCTTATTTTTCTTTTCAATTTATACCCACCTGTTCCTACTCTAGCAACGTCTGCTTACAATCCGTGACATCCTAAAATTGTGAGTTTACAAAAATACACAACATTATAGAGGAAAACAAGGGCTCCAAACCTATATTTAATGATATTTCTCCCTTTTTTTTTTGATGTGGTCTGAAAACCAGCATTTATGTGTCTGGAAATTAGAACTCTCAGACAGAGATTTCATGCTTATAGTACTTTGAATTTTTTCTTTCCCTAATTGTAAATTCTTTACCCTCCTGAAAGTAACACTTTCCAGAAGTGGAAAGCTAATCATCCTCGTACTTAAACAGAAAAAATTACCCAGACCCCACTGTCATGCAAAGGAATAAGTTAATTAAGGACTAAGTATTTTTTTAAAAAGTTTCAAGACTGAGCCAATATTTCACAATAAATTTCTGCTTTTTCAAACTGTGTACTGCAACATGAAAATGCAGCCACTGAACTGCTAGGGGGTGATAGGTTCTAAATTATAGGTTTCTTCTTACTGTTGCTAAACTGATAGCAGATAATTTTCATTTAAAATACTCAAGGAGTTAATTTATATCAGGTGTTTTTCTGATCTATAGAAAACAAGAGAGGAAGACAAAGATGTGGATATAGGAGAATTTATTTGTAAACTTGTATCAATTTTAAGAATATCAAATCTGGGAGGATTCTGGCTATGAAGAAGATGACTAGAGTGTACTTGACTAGCTCTAAATTCTTGCATATCAGTTGAGGATATTCCTGGGAGAAAATACATTGGAAAAGGAATATATGAATTCCAGTGGACAATGAAGGAAGAATTGAAAATCATCTCCTTTTGCCACAGCTTTGAAGGCTGAAGTTCTTAAGATACCTTAAGCTGCTTTAATCTGTGGGACTTCTGCACCTTGAGAGTTTGTGAATCTCCAGTGAGATAGTTTTGAAAAATTCAGTTCTAATTTTTCTGGAAATAAATATTTTAACATATTCTTCCAAAGGAAATATTACATATCTATTTATATTGTGAATGGATAGAGAGACCTACCTCTTCCCTGCTAAAGCACTTGGGTTTGGCAGTAAAATCCCCAACACATGGGAAATTTAAGTTCTTAAACAGGTCTTGCATCTTCCATAACAGACACACTTGATACTGGGGAAATTCCCCATTTAATAGTGGATTGTTTGTCCTTTTTTCAGAATCAACTCTGAAAACATGACAGGCACTTGAACTTGCCCTTGTCTACAGTCAGTGTTTCAGGTGATCTGGCATTTAGGAAAACATCCCCCTTCTCTCTAAGTAGTAGTAGTAATAGGAATAGTAATTTTTAAAAAGAAAAAGAGATGGGGAGCTCTGGGAAAGAGAAATGCAGAAAGGTTGAAAGGAAACTTTAGTAGAGTGTTAATAGTTTGCTATGGCTACCTCTTGTTCCACCCAATCATAATGAGAGTATCTCTCTGAAAAGAAGGTATTTTTTTCCACTTTGCTGATAAAAGATCTTTTAATGTAATTCTATGTTTCCCTCCCTAAACTTGCATCAATAAAAATTAAAGACGATTATGGCTTATAAGTGATAAGAAACTAAAATTAATGTTTTATGGTAAAATAGTTCAATCTAAACTAAAAGAAAATATTATTTCAAGTGATTTAACTTTTTGAAATTCAGAAGTGGAATTTTAGTCAGTGTCACCTTGTATTTTGACTGCAGGTAGAGGAGGCTCAAAAGTTGTTTAGATGATGGGAGAGGAAGGGACGGAAGAAGAGCGCCTATAGAGAGTGAGGCACTGAGAAGGAAATGCTCTCCAGCACCTGCTCCTACATCTCTCACCAAATGCAACATGGGCAGTAACCCAGATATGTTAAACATTCGCCTATGTGCAGGCAGCCAGTGCAAAACCAAGTCACTGTATTTATGCTTTCACTCACGATGCCTTTCCTTTGCAGAGAAGCACAGTCCTGAGATAAAAGCAGTAGTTATGCTGCATGAGCTCATGTCAGATACTTTCATCAGTCAGTCCTTAATACTCTGTTCTGCTTCTCTTGTTATTGAGTAAACACAAAGGTACAGTATTTTCTGTTTAACAAGACTGGACCTCACCTGACCACCCAAGAAAAACATAGTCTAAAGAAAAAACTACCTTTTATTCAAATTTTTAGATTTAAAATGTAAATTACAGCATTAGGTCATTGGTATATTTTATGGGAGGATAAGTGATGTTTATAAAGGTTTTATTACCCAGTAATGTCTTCATTCAAAGCATGAACAATTACTAGATAAGTATTTCCAAATTTAAGCACAGATGGGGAATTCTAGTCACTGGCAGACAGAAAATTCCATATGAAAATAATTGATCCTCTGGGCTGACTTGTCTACATCTAAAGTTGGTGATTAGGACACACTTTGTTAAGCATCCAGCATTTCTATCATAAAGACGCTAGTTCCTTTCTCTCTCATCTTTCTTGCCTTACTGCTTATCTTCTATGAGTTATGTCTGAAATTTTAAAAAATGTCCGGTGTTTAGATCAGCAGGATTTGACTTGGAGACTTCCTGAATCCTTCTACAGAGTTCAATTCATTTCCACAAGATGGAAAATGTCAACCAGTGTGCTTTACTATATGCTTCATTCCAGAAATTTTATGTACATAGAACCAAGGAGACTAATGCATAGGCTGCTGTGGAGAATTCCATTGTTCTTAAGTGAAAATCACTGCTTGTGAGAGTTTTGTGAAATGAGAATGCATGTTTTTACACAGCTGTGGGGTTTTTTTGACTGAAGAATAAAATTTTATTGTGACCCTTTTAAGAAGAAAAAATATGTTTTCCTGGGGGTTTCTTAAAAATACAGGCTAAGAGATTTTTGTTCCTTTTTTTCTTCTTGGTTGCAGATATCTTTCTGTTAACCTGTGGGCCTTTGCAGTGAGGATCCTTGAACCACAGCTGGTCTGAGTAATAAACTAACTTTTAAACCTTAGGAATGCCAAAGGAAATCTAGCAAAATGTTCACTTTGATGTTAGCATTATAGAGGGAGCAGAATGTAGAGGCATCACTCTATGACAGTGATACATTATTCTTTACAATGTACCTCAGTAAAATGAGGGAAAAAAAGGAAAAAACAACGGCAAGCTTCCCCACCTAGGCCCCATCCCTGACTTTCAGAGTTAACAGGCAGCAGAGAAAATAGATGGAAATATCTTCATTGATCACATTTGTAGGTTGAAAAGTGAGCCACAAAATTATTGAAGCACGTGATGTCACAGAGGTTGTTTGTGGCATCCTGGGACAGAGCCCTGGTCACTGGGATCCTGGATGGAAATGAAAACATTTAGTTTCCAGAAACTACTGTAGATTAAAATGCAAAGTCTTGTCACTGATGTGTTACTTACAATTAAATTATATTTTAAAGGGTTCAGTTATAAAGGAACTTTGATTTAAATAGGAAAAACTTGTTTCATTGACCACCAAATACATTTTTCTTGATCATCTTCAGCTTTCAAGGACAAGTACCCATGACACAGATCCTCAGCTTACCAAATACAATTGCATATGAAGAATTAAATATTGCCTAAGGTTTAGTTCTTCTGAAGTGAGTAGGAGTGTTATCACTGTTTATGGAATATCTGAAGTTCATCATATTATGGTCATCTGAAGTCCATGCTAACCAGAATAGATATTTATTGCTGTGCAGATCTGCAGGTCTGAACTCAAAGCAATGGCAGAATTCTGAGTTTTACACAAATGGGGGGATTACAAATAAATTAATTAAGTAAAGCAAAACCCAGAAAAATAAATAGCACAATATTTAGTGATAGAAGCATTATTAATAATGTATTTTTTCTAACATAAAGTCCTGAAATTAATTTGGATAAAAACTTAAAAAATATATAGATGTGGAATATCATACAGCAGAAGAAAATGTTCTTAAGCCCACTTCTGATTTTAAAAACTCAAAATAATTGACAGCTTGTCCCATATTAATCTCAAAAGATACATGAAAACTATTTCCAAAATAGCAAGCATTATCCACATCACATATATCACACATAATGAAGCTAGGGAAAAAATATGTAAAATGTCTTTTACTGTCATTTTCTTCTCATCTATAAAGGTGACATTTACAGCCACTATATGTCTAATAAAAGTACATGTATTTGTAAGCTGACTTCTTTTTTTAATATTTATAATTTTAAAATTGTTCACCTCCATCACTGTCCATAGTAAGCAACTTCAGCAACTGAAGTTATTCATTTCCTCTCAAGGATATTTCAATATTAAATTAATATTACAATATTAAATTATTTGTAAATAACAAAAATCTATCAATATAGTTTTTCATACATTTTGCAAGAGAATATTGGATCTACCTTTACAAAAAATTGCATCTGCTATATCAATTCTCATTTTCTTTCCAAAAAAACTGAAAGCTGACATGCCTTAAAAATTCACTTTCTGTTGAACAGCCTCTTTTTCAGTAATCTCTTTTACTAAGGATAAGACAGCTGTGCACTAATGGATAACTGTTGTAGGAGCTACTAAATGATTGTGTGTTTGCGACACATGAAAGGCCAAAGAGCTTGGAATTAACTTCAGCTATTGATAAGATGAGATAGGAACTTGGTTCGCACAGTGAATTAATTATTCTAAGATGATAACTGGCAACAGTTGAATAAGTCTTAATTCTTTACCTAACCTAGTAAGGCTTATATAAGACTTTGGGGAATAGCTACAGACTATGTCAAAAGTTTCATTTGAAATATTTGTCAGGATTTCCTCTGAGAAGCCTGGAGGACAAAACTCTCTGTCTTTCCCACAAGTTCTTCAACCACAATAACTTCCAAATACCTTTTTCTATTACATTAATTTTGTACCTCAACATTGGAGCCTCGACATTTATTGTATTTGGCTCTTTTGCAAACCACCTCTTTCCTATTTAAAAAGTCTCACAGTTATCGTTTACACCTACATCCCTTCTACAGCAAATCTTGCTCCCCTGTGCATACTTTTACACACCAAGCCTTTTTAAGTAACAGAATTACTGGGGTCCTGGATGTGTTGGTTGGTCAAGTGTGGAAGTAACAAAGTATATATACTCAAATACAAGTTACTGTTTATCAGGATGTAAAAGAATCTCATGTCAATCAGAAAATAATATTTCTGACATGGGAAGGGTTCAGATCACTGAAGAACTTGGGAGCAACTTTGAATCCATGCTGGGCCATTATTGCATTAAGTTGCAGAATCTTGAAGTACAAACAGAGACAGGATATCTCAGAGCATTTTCATATACGAGGTTATGCATTGCTTAAGTATAAAAGTCAAAAGGACAAGGTTAATATAGCATAAAAGAAAGAATGAAGGTGCAGAACAGGCTATATTAAAAAAAAAAAATGTCTAGAGAAAGAATCAAAATAAATAAATCTGTATGTTGCATCAGCAAAGACCCTGCCATTTCCACTGAGGATAAAATAAGGCACAACAGGAAGTCTGGAAACTAGGAAAAGACATCTTGTTTTATTTTTATCTTTGTATGGCAATAAAATTACTGATATATATTCTGGTGTCTTCATTTGGGTTAAGAATCCTTTTTTTTTTGTTGTTGAATTCAAGAAGTGTCAGACAATTTAATGACAAGAAATCAAAACAAGAAAAATAGAAAATGTGACATAGTAAACAACCAGAGCTGAACACTGCTTTATTTTCTAGTTGTTAATGTTAGATAATTATTTCAGAAATTTCACTATTATGAGGTAAAATTGTCTGCATCCTGGCATGTTCCAGAGAAACCTTATTAGGTGAGCAACTCTGTGTTCTGAATACACTCCTGTGTTAAAGTAAAATTTCTAAATCATTTAGCTTTCAATGGTCAAAATCCAAGGGATTTGTCTTTCTAAGTATGTTTCCAATAAAGAAACTGTTTGAAACTTTCTAATTCCTTTATAATATAGCTAGACACTAAAAAGTCTGTTGCTTCATTCCATTAAAAATATTCAAGGATGTATTTAGGTCATTGCCTAAAATTGGCCTCTTGTTCAAATATGAGTGTTAGAAATGATGAAATATAGAAATAGAACAGGAATAACTAGTACATAAAATTAATTTTACTTGCAGGTGTACATATGTGAGCTTATTGCAAAGTTATGCCTAAAGAAAGCTCTCGAGGAACAATGAGGTAATGATCTTTCATAATGTATTTGCATTGCACAGCCAGAAAATGTCACAGAGTGCTTTATTCATTTTACTGCCACAGGAATGGAAGCAAAAACCAAATATTTGCTGGGGGGTAAGAGACAATAAAAATTCCTTTTCCCTCCATCATGTCCAGTAGCAACATGAACCTAGAACAGCTGAGAAACTGTGGTCCCATGCAGTTAAGAAATAAAGACTAAGTTAAATTCAAGTCCGTCCTGCAAGGAAATAATGGAAGGTAAAGAAGGCAGTACCAACAGCAAGCAACAATACTCACTGAGATGCCTCATGCGTGCAGAAGCCTTAGTGTTAAACACCATGAAATATCAGCAATGTCCTCTGCTGTTGGACACATTGCCCATGTTAGCAAACTGATTTGAAACATGAAACCTCTCGTCTGTGATAAGGGGACAGGCAACTATTTCTAGGAATAAAAAATTGAGTGTAAATATCCTGTGTTCTGTAAAACAACTCCTAATCTACTTACATGGTACTTTGTCACTACCTATCTTGAAACTTAACTCCACCACTGATTTTCTTTTCTGCAGAATTACAGGTCTTTAGATTCTCCTGATGAGCCACTCTTAACATTTCTAAACACTGAGGTATTTTGTTTATTATTTTCTGTTTGGGTGGGGTTTTTAGTTTGTTTGGTGGTTTTTTCTTTTTGTGTTTGTCTCTTGGGTTTCCATTCATGTGTGTTGGCACAGGTCATATTGGCAGTGTTGGCCTCTATACTCCAGCACATTTAGTTATTTTTATCTTCCTTTCCTGGTCAGTAAATCAGCAATCAGCTTTGGAACTGGTCTATGGTATTAGCTCAGATTTAGAGGAACTGAGCAGTAAAGAGGTATGACTGTTCACCTCCCAGCTTACCCATTTATAACTAATTTCTAAATATCTGTTCAGGATTCAATTTCCTCATTACCTCAAAGATAAATCCCTCCCATGTCCCATGTTTCTCTTATCATAAAGATTTCCCTTTCTAAGAAGGTGAAATGTGACCTGTTGTCAAATAATATTTTTTATTTCTTTCTCAAATGAGAACTGCTGGCAGGAACAGTTATCACAGCACAAATGGATTTTGCTGTAAATGCTATCTCTGATTACTGACATTGTAACAGGCAAAAATGGTGACCTTTGTGTGTGATCTGATGTCAGGTGCATCTCTGCTGAGGAAAGAGAGGGGTGACAATGCATAAATCACTGTTATAATATGATGAGTAGAAAATAACATTTAGAAAAGTTTCACCTTTGGTATGAATCCTAG
Source organism: Lonchura striata (assembly GCF_050655825.1). NCBI lineage: Eukaryota > Metazoa > Chordata > Aves > Passeriformes > Estrildidae > Lonchura > Lonchura striata. The sequence goes on along the minus strand of NC_140704.1, from coordinate 138,670,857 downwards.
CCAATGCTGTAAACTTAATGCCTTGTTCTGGCAATTCGTTCTTGCCACATCATGAGCAATGTTTAAATTTTCTCTTTAATATTTCTCTTTAAATATTTCTATGAAATATTTATTTCTTTCTTTCTTAGTCACTCCTTATTTGGGTGTCAGATTAAGATAAACGAAAATCATGACAAGTAATCAGACATCATATTTTTATTTTTCATGGAACAGAAATAGCAGTAATGTCACAGACCATGAAGGACACCACTATTTGCTCTTCCTTGGGTTCTCTGCTTTCTCAAGAGCTATTACAGATGTGGGGTGAGCATGCAGATTACGTCCTGGGATACAGATAAGAATCTGCATTGCATGCCTCATGCAATACCCATGCCCCCTTTTCTGAAAAATACACTGCTCCCTATTTTTATTGATATTTCTGAAGCAAACATGTTCACATCCTGGTTTGCATTAACGGATTATTTACAATGATGCTATTCAAAATATGCTACTTGAAACATGCATGTAATGATATGTGCTCTTTATTTGCTGACTTGCAGGCAATTGCACCATCATGACATAGCATAGATCATAGATTAGGTATCAGTGAGCAGGGAGAAGCATTTGCAAAATATTAGTATCCTAAAATAGCAATAAAAAGTACATCTTGGAAAAAAGGCTTGCATTAGAAATAGTCTCTAATATGTCTTGGTACTTAACAAGGAATAACCCTTGCCCATACTTAATTCTGTTTCTTTTCAAAACTTGGTTGGCCATTCTGAAAATGCCCACTGAGAATAGTTCCTGGTATGTGCTGAGTCCTTATTTATGCCTGGAACTTGTTGGTCATGGCTGTGACTGTTCTGGAGACCAGTCCAGCAATTTATTGGTATGGATGATGGAGTTTCCGGGTCAGGGGGTAGTGTTTGGGAACATTCTATTCACCAAGAAAGATGTAGTCCCAAGAACTGCTCCTGGGCTGCAACACTGTCTAAAACACCTTCAAAATTAGGGAAAGAGATACTCTCTTCATGGTTTGTATACCAAGTACATATTTCTGTGAAAATTATTTACAGAAAGAGAAATGAGAAATGAGATTTTTATGTCAGTTAATGGGGAATAATAAGAAGAATGTGGTGAGACAGTACAAAGAATGTTGTGCTTATTTTAGGAAAACCCAAACTAAAAATGCATTTGCTAATCTGATGATTTAGGTTTTATGGAGTTTTTTGGCTTTTTTTTTTTTTTTATTGTAGCCCCAGCAATTTTAACTCTTATTCTGCAAGAATAGTAAAACAGTAGATCCCAGCAGAGTGAACAAAAATCATAGCAGTCAATAAATATAAAAATATAACTATGAACTATTCAACCCCAGATTTATATAAATTTCTAGCAAAATTAAGGATTTAATGTATTCCAAATGTCAGTGATACAAATCTGAAGATAAATGTCTGTTTTTCAGAGGAAATGGTCATCTGCTTTACTCATAGATTTCTGAAGATAAAATATCCAAAATGTTTTAAAATCAAAAGTTTTGGACTGGCAATAGGTTTTAGGCATTTTACCTGTATGCATGCACTTGCAGGCACTGTGGTGTCCTGGATGGAACACTGAACACCCAAGAAATGCACGTTTGCAAGTGCTCTATAAAAAGGTGGTGTTTGCACATCAGGCCACCCAATGGAAAATGGCTCAAGGCAACCCAGGAACATGACAGTGATTAACAACTCCCTTTTTATTGTTTGGCTATAATGTATCAAGAAAAGAAACTGCTAGACACTCCTAGACTTTACAAGACTTCTGGATTCTGGGAAAATAAAAGATTCACAGCTTCAGTGAGCTTCTCGGAGCAGTGCACTTTGCTCACTTGAACTTTGGGAACGCCCAGGCTGAGTCTGGACCTTCAAGCGACCCTGCACGCTTCTGGACTGATGCCAAATTAAGCAATGGACAGAGGCTCCAGGTAAGATGTCTGAGCTACTGGAGGCAGAATGAAAAGAAAAAGTGCTGACACACATGTGAATCAAAGCTATAATTATATCACGTATCCAAATCCAAGAAATTTCTCAGCAGCTCTTCAAAGAAATTCTGTCAGATGCCATACATCATTGAGATAGCAAACCTGCATAAAGACAGTATGGATTACATTTCTTGAATGTGAAAGCCCAAGGCAGTCTCCTCCCAGAGATCTACCAATGGGATTTTAAATTACATGGAACTTCTAAGCCAACACAAATACAGGATCAGCATTGGTGTAATGCCTATAAAACATTTGAGAAGCAAAAAAATATCAGATAACAAATGTGAAAAATCAAACACATTAAAAGCTATACACAACAGAGACCCTGAAATTCGCTGTGAAACCATGTTGCTGAAGGATGAAGAAGATCAAGAAGAATAAATTTAAACAGCTATAAACTATATCCCACTAAAAATAAAATTAAAATGTCAAGAACATATTTATGTTTTGTTGATAAATGGAGACTTAAATGTAATCAAGGAAATACTTCTTTATTTTAAAGATGAAAGGCAATAAATAATAGCTGTGTATGCAAGAAAAACAAAGAAAAAATGTAATGAAGTTATAAATAAATAAATGAACCTGATTTGGTTTTGGAAAATATGCAAATAAATGGACTTGCTGGTAATTTAGTTTGTAATTTTTGAATAACATGGTGGCATAGGTAGTCCACCGGAGCTCTTGAAGATCATCTCAGTGAAAGGGACAATGCTGCTTGTCAAATAGCATTTTGAACCTCAGCTGATCCCTATAAAGAATGATCTCCAGCCTCTGTGATTCCAGCAACATCCGTCTGCACCCTCTCATGCATGGAAATATGCTCTGAAATCAGGTCCTGCAGCATTACTTCACATAAAGACAGGTAACAAATGGAATTTCAAATTGAAGTTTGTGCCTGTAGGAAAGGCCCTGCTTCTTTTACCAATCATGATGCCAAACTTTGACCGTGGTGTTTTCTCTGTCAAGTTCTATCCTACTCTACTGCTCCTCAGCAGCAGCATGGCCTTTTCTGATGATATACAGTTTTAAGATACCACTCTCCATTGTACTTTGAGATGACAACTACCAGAAACCTCACATTAGGATATTTTTATCCTTCACCCTGGCCAAATTCCTAGGAGTATATGGCACCTATAGATCCCTCTGCAGCAAGCATGACACTCTCCTTCATACTTCCATTTCTTTGAGTTCCTCTCCTTGGCCTCATAGAAAAGGAGGACATGCCATACATTCTACTAATAGGTCTTTAATCTTTATTCAGCAGTTGCTGTGTTGAGAAAATAAAGATTTTACATGATCTGAAATGTTTAAAAAACACCATAAATAACCCTAAAATTTTTGTTCTAGAAAGAAAGAAGGTAAGGGAAAACGCAAAGGAAGTGGGGCATATAAAACAGACTTCCAGTATTTAAAAGACACACAATAAAATCTTATAATTTCAAAATTTTGAAATTTAGATATTTTACATTAGAAGGCCTAGGATGTTACTTAGGACTGCTTATTTACTTTTAGAAAGAAAGTGTTCCATGTCAGGAATTCAGTCTTCAGGAAGAGGCATTAAGATTGTGTAAATAGTCAGATTCACGGATTATTCTGTTCCTGTACAGAATGCAAAACACATTACAGACTTAATCCTGACTGAGTCTTAACATGATTCTAGATAATTGGAAAAATAAGGAGAGAAATGACAAAACAAATCCTGATAAAATCTTTAAGGATGTGACAAGTTACACTAGTTAGTGTGAGCAATCTCAAGAGCCATTGGATCACTTTGTTGTATTTTGGATTATACAGCCAATCTCACTGCTTAGCATCTCTGAGCAGCTAAAGCATGACAAGGAGTATTCAGCACTCTTTGGTAAGAATGAAGGAGAGCTGAATTTACTGCAGGAGTATTTCTGAAGTATACAGTCATGATCCTTTCCTTTTTGGGACCTGACTTGTCTTGCTGGTCATGCAGATATAAGCAGACATGAGTACTTGAAGGAGTGAAGAAATATCCAGCACAAGTCCATGTGATATCTAAGACCAAACACAAGAAGCTGTTGACACCTTTACTCCTCATAATGTATTTTCAGGATCAACACTTGCATAACTCTGAAAACAACTGTAACTGGCAGCAAGTGACAGTTCCTACGACAGACCCATGCAGGGTTTTTCTGTCATACTGAGGCCCTCTCCTTTAAAATAGGTTGACTAAACCTTGTTTGTCAGAGGAAATTTATGGCACTCTCTTCCTTTCACATGTGAAAATTGTTCTTCAATATTGTGTAAGGCATTGTCTTAGAGGAAATGTGTCCGGCTGTAGTGACCAGTTTCGTAACTACAAAAATTACTGCAGAGTTCAACATCTGCTAGGCAGTGACATGCAGTGCTAGAGAGACGGACACAATGTCATTTATGTGATCAAAGTTTTGCCATAAAATACCAATTCAAAATTTAACTCTGGAACATAACATCATGTTTTAATTTACAGAAATTACATCTACTGTCAGTTTTAGCGGTTTTATAACATCTTCAAAGGATCTCCATTGTGTAACTGGTACTTAAGAGGAGCATGGAAAGGAGAGGAGTGGTGTGGCAGGGAGATGGGGGCAAAGAGCTTTGCAGTTGTATAAGTGCCCCCATCACACCTCTGGCACCTCCTCACCATGTACTGTGGAGTGTGCAGGCTTTGCTCACGGGTGGATTCTGTGGTGGCAGAGGGGTGCACGCAGGACAGACAGGGCACAAGGACACAAGCTGCCTCCTGCTGCAGGAGCAGGGCGCGCCGCAGGCTGGCAGAGCTCTCACAGCGCCGTGGGGATGCACCCTCCAAGGCAAGAGCAAAGCTCAGAGAAAGAACAAATGTCAGAAATCACAGGACTTCATCCACAGAAGCAGTCATACTACCGACTGTATCAGCCTCTGCAGCAACTGAGAGCAGGAAAACAACTCTTCTAGTTCCTTTTCCCCAGCTGGCTAAATTTTGTTTAGCATGTTGTGTAGGTTGTAACCAGTTGGAAATAGACATTGGTAGTATATAGTACCAACATGTTCCTTTGGTAATGAAAACGTGGGTATGAAAAGGCAATTTTTACATTTTCCTGGTTTTTGCAACAATGTAGCAATACTTATATTTGTGTTCTTACACTTGTGGACAGTACTTTTTTTTTAAATCTTTCTTTAAGTGGTTATGCATGGAAAATATCAAATAGTAATAATAAAAAGCCAGATAAAGTGAGGATTAGGAGGCAGGATTAAAATTAAATAGCTACAAAGCAATGATGGCAATATATAAATTCTGTGTGCTTAATCACATGATCAGCTATATTAATCTGTGTTTTATCTGTACAAAATCATACTAAAAGAAGATGATAACTTGAAGATGTTCAGAAGACATTATAAATTGCAGCCACATGCTTTAAAACATTTGAATAAAAATCCCAAACTGATAATGTTGCACTTAAATTTAGAAAGGAAGCAAAAATGTAATTGTCAGCTAAATCTGTACTAATGCATTATTCAATTGTGGAACATATGTACTAAGAAAAGGCCAGACTGAAAGTCATGAGTTTGCAGGTGCCAAAACAAATGGAAATCATTGCAGAAACAGCCAGAATAGCACATCTGCAGCAGAAAAGAAATTAGTTGTCAATCTGGCAGTAGCCACTACAAAAAGAAAAGCAATATGTTACTTCATGGTAGAAATTTAGCAGATCTGAAGTCAGTTTTGTACTGAAGATTTACATACTGGGGAAAAGGGTCTTTATCTGAGGAAAAGAACTGTGGATTCCAGGAAAGATGACTGTCTGCTTTTCATGGTTTATGAGGTTTTATGGAAGTCCCTTTCTGAGGGACCTTCATAAGAAAATGCCCAATTTTGCAATCTTGAGCACTTTTTATATTTATATAAATTAATTCCAAAAAATCCACATACTCTTATTTGCACACAATATGTTAGGTGCCCTGCAGGCAATAATCAGATAGTAAATAAATATCATAGTGAGGAAAGAAAATAATAAAATCCTACATACAACACAATATTCACTATCCCTTCTGTAGCCCAAATCCTTTCTTATGGGCACTGTGTTCGATGAAGCATTAATTGTCTGAATTTCACCACTGCTCTGTTTGAACACCTGCTCAACTCACCCTTTGCCCATTGCTAAGAAAACCCCAAAAGAGCCTTTTTTGCTCTCTTTATGGAAGGAATATAGGCACTCTCAAACAAATACAGGAACTCTTGCAATGAGTTGACAAATAGTCTGTTCATTTCTGTTCATTTCTTAAGCACTGACACACATAAGTAAATATTATTCAATGTGTATGCTCAATGTTGATGACAGTCCTAGACATTTATAGGAAACTTTTCAAGCTTTTAGTCTGAAAATCTTTCAAGACTTAGAGCATCCAAACAATGAGAATCGCCAACATGACATGAAGTGCTGGGATATAAAGCATCTCTTTATCTTTACATCACAAATGCATACCTGTTATAAGGCATTTCAATGTTTGTTGATTCTTCCAGACCTCTAGTTCAAGGACATAAAATACACCCAGTGTTTGTCTATATGTCTATATTTTTATGTACTTAGTTACATGAATGTCACATAAAGCAACCTACAACTACTATGCATATTTTACCATTGTCAAATCTATCATAAGTGTAGGTACAGAGAAGTGGTGGTGGTAGATCTAGCCAAATGCTTTGGACTCCATAGTTCACAAGCAGTTCAGCATTAGGTCTACAACCCTTCTTTCTTATTTTCATTTTAAGAACAAGTATTTTAACAAAATTCCTCACTTCTAAAGATTATTTAGTCCTTCCAGACAGGGAATAGTCTTATGTGACTTTGTACTTAGTAGACTAAACAAAGCATGTATCTGCATTTATCTGCAAGTAAAATGACCATGCAAATCTCCTCTTCACCTTGTACTTAATTTTAGAATTAAGAATACAAAAAATCACATGCTGAGTCCTGAGGTTACTAAAACATATTAGATGGAGAACTTTTATTATCTTTTGATGTGACTTCTTCTAAGTCACATGCTGAACTACAAATATTCTGATTATTGTTTGTTGTTGTACCATAAAATTAAAAGAAAAAAAAAGAGAATGTATATTTTGCTATTTTGAGCACCATATATATCTTGTGATTATGACATCTATATTAAGATCCATATTATAATGAAGGTTTGTTCCTGAGTCCAGCATAGCTATTCTGGCCTATAAAATGTTCAAAATTAATATTATCTTTAAAGGTTTGCAATACATTTTGAAGGATGTGCTTTTTCTACCACTAAGATGTTCTGAAATCAAAATGTCTGTATATGTGTCTGTACATGTATTAAGCTGCATGGCAAAGAGTGAAACTATGTAACTAAAAGCAGGCAATATCTCTTTTCTTGTAACTTCCCCTAGAAATGTTACAAGATTTCTGATAATTATGGAGGCTGGCCAAATTTCTGGGCTATGTCCAGCCCTGGTCTGTGCTACTCCATGAGATAAGCTAACTTCTTGAAGCTAGATTCCAAAATCCAGTATAAATGTCACAAATTCAGTCACTTTTTAAAATTACTCTTTTCCAAATATTTTCCAGATCATTTATTTCATGATGTTGATGAGCAACTAAAGGGCTTTTTTATAGCTATATTTTAAAATACCTGAGAGTGAATGTTCTGCTGTGAGAGCTCCATCAATTGCAATTTGCAGTGAAGTAACTACCCCCAGTTAATGTGGGGTATTAGCGTGTCTGAAGGCTACAGTCTGGAGCATGGAGGAAGCAGAACTGAAACACCAAAGTGTCTAGTGAACCAAAGCTGCTAATTTATTCAGTGGTAGACAAGAAAAAGGATTGCAAATCTCCGAACAGCCTCACAGAAATCCCTCTGGGAAGCAATGCCATGTGTCAGTTTGGTGTGCGTGACCCTAGAAACCAGCACTGAATCTGGATATCTAAAATGAAATGTTTCCTTATTTAGAACAATGAGAATGTTCCAAGTGAATTCTGACCAAACATAAATCTCAGTTAAGGACAGGCTGTCTGCTGATTTCAAAGGGCCTAGACACACTGTAACAATCATAGAACGGATTGGAAAGACCTTAAATATCATCTACTTCCAAACTCCTGGCCACAGGCAGGGACACCAGGCACTAAAACTATGGAAATAACCATTTATACATGCACAAAAATATACATGCATATATTTATAAGGCATTTACCTACATATGCAAGGAAAGTAGATTGTGGCTAGAAAAAGGAAGAGGAAAACAGGGAGTCTCTGGACAGCATAAATGAATTTTCAGGTTATCAGTGATTGGTTTTTTGTTTTGCTTTTTAAGCTTATTAACACTCAGCTAAAGAGAAGATCAGGCTAGATTTTAACCTAAGTCAATTCCACAAAACTTAGACTCATGGGGTCATTATTAAGATTGAAAAAGGCACATGAGATTATCTAATCCACTGGGCATTAGCCCAGTACTGTGTTCACCACTAAACCATATTCCCAACAGCTACCTCCAAATGCCTTTTGAAAACTTGCAGGGACTGTGATTCTATCACTTGCATAGGCAGCCTACTCTACTGATAAAAGTTTGCAATGCAAAGGATGGTGGTCCAAAATAGCTCATAATAGGAGCAGTATGTTGGGCTGCTGACTGGAACACTCTGTAACTGTATTTGCCTCCCTTTCTGACAGAATAAGGAGCCCTGACAACAAGCAAAGGACCCTGGGCTGGATGTCTGTACTAAAACATGAGCCCTTCCAACAGAGTCTGAGGTGAAGCAGAATTAGATTTATCTATGTGTAGGTTTTGGAAGTTATTAAGGCATACCAAACAACTCCAGGACAGGCTACAAATTTCAAATGAAAGTGGTAGTTGTAAATTGACATCTTTCATATGTTCTGACCCATAAACCACTCATCACTCCCTCTCTCATTTCTACTGTACAGGAAAATGAAGAAATCACAAGAGACAGCTTTCGGTTTAAATTTTCTTGAGGGGTCAGGCTGATGACAGGAACATCTGGCAATTGAAAGTGGCATACTTCTAATAGCTACCTACGAGATGAGGTGCGAGAAGCACTATTACTCAACTGAGACCTGAAAAATTGAACAGACATGACAGAAGAGAAAATCATAGCTTTTAATTCTATCCAGTTGTTACTTTGGAAATAAAACAACCAGCCTTAGTGATGGCTTGATTATCATATTGGCATCCTGTCATCTCGTAATACATTTAGGAATAAAATTGCTGATAGCCTGGTATTTGGTGCTTATCTACTGTGTATTTTAAGCTTATTGAATTACACTTGAAGGCCAAAGTCATCTGTAGTGAAAGTGACAAAGCACAAACTGCATTCTACTTAATCTCTGGACAGGTGTTGGAAAGAAGGCCAAATAGTGACATATGTATCAACACCTCCACTTAGAAATTTTTACCGGTGACGTATTTGCCACATCAGCCAAAAACTTTTACTTTTAACACTCCTTCTGCTAGAGTGTGATCATCCTCCACTAAAATAGAAAGTTATGAGTTTTTTAATCAACAAGGAAGAAGAATTATTAGAATGAAACAGCAGGAAAAAATTTATGCCCTGTCAAATTAATGAATTACCAGACAAAATAAGTGCTTCTCATATTGTGCATGTTTTCTGACCTCTTAATGCCCTATAATTACATTGAAAATGAAGGGGGAAAATGTGATATATTAAATAGAACCACATAATTTTCTCACCTAATGAAACTTCTTCACCCTCGGATCAACAAACTCAAATTTCTTGGCAAAGCCATGCTGGCAACCACAGCCCTGTCCTCCATGTGCATTAGGAAAGCTTCTAGAAGGATCTGTTCCATGATGTTCCCAAGAACAGAGGTGAGGCTGACAGGTCAGTAGTTCCCATGGTCACTCTTTCTATTTTTTTTTTTTTTTTAAGATGGGCACAATGTTTCCCATTTTTCAGTCACCTGGAACTTCACCTGATTGCCATGACTTTTGCAATATCATGGAGAATGGCTTGTCCCCTCCACCACCAGGACCTACTTGTAATTAAATTGAATGTTTTTGGAAAAGACATCAAACAGAAAGAAAAAGTTAAACACTCCTGTGAAGAAATCAATGATTAAAAATGTTAACACTTCCAAAAGCATTCTTTTCACAGCTATTGAGAGACCAATAGTCAAACACACAGTTTTTACGCTACTGTCTGTTGATGGTCAGAAGTCAGACCCTCACTACAGCCTCTGAATTTTAACAGAAGTGTCTACAGCAAAATGTAGTATTTCACTTTAATTCTATACTTCTGAATAATTTTTTACTATTTTCTGGAACTGATACCTTAATTTTTCCCCATCAATATTATTTACTAAAGCAGTGGATATTTGATTTTGTCACACCTATTTATCAAAAATTTGTAATCTTCGCCCAGGACATGCTCTGGATTTAAAGAGGTTATTTGGATTCAGAGTTTTGTTCGGAAAGTTGTGGTTGTTCTCCGTATGTTGCTGTTTCATATGCCTGAACTATAGCCAGATAGAAGAAAAATTCACTTTTAATTGAGCCTCACAATAATTTAATGTAATTTCTTATATCTTTTCAAAGTCTGGTTCATAGTAAGTGCCTTTCTCTTAATTCCAGAGTCTATTCCCTTGATCTTCTTTAGGAAATACAAGCTGCAATATATGACTATGCAGTCTCTCTCTTTTGTTGGTTCCCTGGGAGTAAGGCAAAGTTGTCCAAGAATTGGGGTAAACCAAGAAAAATGCTGAAAACATTATAGTTATTTTACATTTTTTACATAATTATCTTGTCTTCCACTTTCAAGAGAGAAACTTCTAATATGTATGGGTGCAGAAAACAATAAAACCATTGAAAAAGCATGAATTTATAGGACATTTTCCAGTGCAATTAGAGACTCAGAAGTTTTAGGGCTGAGGAGTGAACTTAGTTATCTGGATCAGTTCTGACTCAGAGTCTTCTTACACATTCTGCTTTAGTAAAGTTAAATGCATATTGGACTATCTAGAAAACAAGAAATCAAGAGTGGTATCATATGGGAAATTTGCAGAGAGCAAAATAACTGGTACCATTTTCATCAAAAGCTACACAGACAACAGACCAGAATCAGGGAATCATTTTCATTGACTGTCAAGAAGAATTTATCAATTATGATACAGAAATATACATATGTAAGACATAACAAATGTATAATACCGACTACTGGAAATCATGTTCATCCAGCACAGAAATGTTTTATCTGGACACATATTTCACACAAAAATTGACATTTGCCAAAATACAAGTATTTAGGTTTTTATTTTTGCTTCTAGAGTGTTTGATTTAAGGACCAAACAAGGCATTTCTATTGGATGAGAGCTCAGTCATCATTGGAGAAAGGATATGAGAGACAAAGTCATTCAGAACTGATGTCTTACGCAACATATGGACCCTTTTCTCTTCCATCTTCCATTAACGGTAAAGTTTCTCCATGCTCTGGCTAAACACACAAACGTCAGACAATTAATGTGAAGTCCAAGGATTCCAAAAGATAATGAAGACTGAGTGTTCTGTGATGGATATCTGAAAGCATTCACGATTCAATCCCTCTCTTCATAGTGATTTTCTGGGAGAAAAAATTCAAATAATATTTCTAAATATTCTCTGGAGTTACATAAGTAACTTCTGATGTTAATTACAGGGATGCCTGTATAAATAGGAAGTCATGATTTTTTGACCTCTTGTTGAAGTTACTCTTTCTGTCATTAGGACTGCTCATATACTAAAAATTCATGTTGACCGTAAGCCCATGCAATTTTTCCTGGCATGGTTAATGCAGCTGGATTTAATTTTTTTAATTTAAAAGCCTTTTAAAATGTCCATATAAATAAAATGTTTCTATATGAGGCTGCTGACAATATGGTAGATGCTACTGTCAAGCCTTGATATGTGCAGACAAAAGCAGGAAAAATGCACAAGAAGGGTTGAGTTGCAAGAATTAGCTCAAGCTATTTCTGTGTACACAAAAACACTGCAAATGGAGTTTGCCACTTAGGTGCCACCTCCCTCAGTTCAACCCTATCAGCATACTCATATTGAACTAACTGTCAGGCTCAAAATTTGCTTTTCAAGGCACAAAGTGTCCCCTGAGTCTGCACTGACCCAGATCTGCATCCCCCTTTCCGAACCCATGTCCAAACCCCTGAGCTACTGCCTCTACTGCTCACAGCACATCCTGTGGGGCTGATTTTCTACATCTTTGGTATGGGATATCAGCCTCCCCTGACCAAGGTGTTTGCCTTTCCACATACACCTCAGCTCCACAATCAGTCTGAACACCCTGGAAATACTTATGCTGAGTTGATGTGAACATAAGGGATTCATTTTTCCCCCCCGAGACTGAAGGTGACCACTGGGGAAGGCAAGTCTGAAGAAACATCCTTCCTCTGCAGTGCCACAGGAGGAGGCTGGGATGGAGAGCTTGTTGCAGTTTTTGCAGCTATACACAGACCTGCCTGCACTGAAAGAGAAGGCAGGAGAAGCTGCTCCCATTCACCATCCAGGCTGGATCTGCTCTCACCACAGTTTGCAAACTTGAATTATACTTTGTATGTAATGGCAGATGAGAGAAGATGACTAATATGTAGTCAAATTATTAGGGGTTTTTTTGTTTCTTATTTCCTTAAGCCTTAGAGCTTTAATTATTTTCTTAAGAACACAGCAATATTTTTCTGGACAGCAATAGAAATAAGAAAAAATAAGGTCATTCCAAATATCTGCATTTTTGGTGTCCCTTTCTCTTTTGCCTGCATAGATTCAAAAGTTCTGTCATAAGACCAAAAAATGTTGGACTAATTAAGACAAAAAGAGCTGGCATGGAGAAGATCACAATGGCTACACACATTTGCTTGTGTCTTTAGACAAGCAAGACAGAATTTTTGCTTGTTAATCTTTATTCCTACAGTAGAGTTTCAAACAAACTTTATACTCATTACAGGAGAACGAAAGATAATTTGTTCTGACTCTTTAGTCTAATTTAAAAGCTGACTTTCACATATTTATTTTGGAGTATTGTTATTTTACCCTTGGGATAAGAGATTAACCAAATTCAAAGGCTAATTCAGGGCTTATTGACTTCATTGGCCTCTTTTCCTTTGTCTTTACTGGAAGTCTCTGGCACACTGAAAAAATTACCTTAAAACATTTACTTTACAGAAGTGATTCTGTCAGAGGCACCAAGTAATTTCCATGGGATGAATAAAACTTGTTCACTCATGTGAAAAAGTTGAATCTGATATAATAGTAGTAACCGAAACAGCAGTGGTTATCAAAGAGGATTAATGTTCTTCAGGGAGTTTCTGTCAACTGTGATATGGGTGGCTCATGCTGACAACTTCCTATGTGTAACAGAATATCCCAAGTCTGTGAATACAAACCAGAAAATACCAAGATAATAGCAAAAAAAAAAAAAATTCAATGTCTAAAAATATTCCATGTAAAAAAGGTAAATATTAGTTTTAAAAGGTTGTTTTCATTTAAAAGCAAACATTAGTTTAAATTTTTAGAGTTTCGTTAGCAGCAGCTTTACAAAAGTTGTACTTTTTAAACTGACAGCATCACCTCATCCAACTCTGACAAATAGCTCATTTTTTTTAGAATTACATTTATTTCAGCTAAATATTTAAAATAAATTCCTTAAATAAACTCCTTAGTAAAATCCCTCCTTCCATTTATTCTTCTATTTGTTTCATTAGGTTCCCTATCAACAATAAAAATACAATTGTTCATCTCAAATGATCACAGAGATCAGCAACTTTTATTAAGCCTGTTCTAGACATGTAAGACTTCCGAATTAAACATAATCAGAATTAAGTGGCAGTAAAAAGGCTCATTACCTACTTCCCAACCCATTTCAGTGTAGTTGATTTATGATGACTCTGAGAAGATTTTGTACATAACCTCATATCTATGTAATTTAATACAAGGACTAGATCAGTCAAGAAGGATATTAGACAACTTTTCTATTACCAGCTAAGACTAATGCTGTAAACTCAGGGATTAAACAACATGTATAGACTCATGTCTGGACATTTCAGTTTTCAAGTCACATTGGCAGAGCTCATTTATAACATTCTCTTCTTTGGCCAGAAGTGTAGATTTAGACATTGTCATTTCATGGAGAAGTGGCCAAGGTGAAATATTTTCACAAGTTTTGCTGTATAATAAAAGCGGTTTTCAAGAGTATCCCAAATATAGTCCAAAATTATCACCAAAGTAGTCCAAAGGATTTTGTCTCATCTGTATCAAAGCAATAACTTCTCAACACTTTAAAACAGAGTAGGAAACATGTTTTCTATTCCTAACAGCATATTTTGAATGTAAATTCATCTAAGAATTGAAATTAAAATACTTACTTTGTCTTCACAAGAAATGGTTCCAAAAATATGTCTTTGTATTGCACCTTAGTTATATGAGTTAAGATTTTTGGCTAAGATCATCCATGGTCCAAGGAAAAACCAAAAGCCACTGGTTTGTTTCCTTTCTAACTCTTTGCATTTCTTTGTTTTAGTCATAAAGCTAACGATAATTTAATTTGTTCCAGCTACATGGGAAGCAAAGGGCATGCCCTGCTCAGGTGGGTGCCACTCAGTTTGACCATGGACCATCGTCCCAGATGTGACTTAGCTCTCTGAGTCACACACCCAGATGTGACTCAGCTCTCTGCTACAAACCCAGAGGTTGCATAATTGGGCTGTTAAATCCAATTCAAATTTTCCAGCTGAAAAATTGGAAACAGAACAGTCAGACACTGCTGGATGGCTTCCTGGCCAAGGCTGGCCTGTGTCAGGTTAGCAGAGAGCAGGAGGGGCACAAGCTCAGCCAAGCTCATCCTCATTCAGAAAGAAGTAAAAGAGAGTAGTCTGTCAATTCCTTTGGGCTACATCTTTCTGTCTAATTCTCCAAGTTTTTAGCTCTATTGCTACATTTTAAGATATTATAGAAGAAATTTAAAAACCCAAAAATTTTGTGCTGTTTGATATCAAAGGCACCTTATTGTCATCCAGTCTTTGATTATGTAGGTTGTTTTTGTTACTGGACAGTTAGTTTGAGTTCACTTGGATAAAAAGGTCACAAGGATTTCTGACCTTCTCTGGGTCCTCATTCCACTGCTGGGAAAATACTGGGCTTGCAGCCAATACCAGATATGATTTTATTTTTCACTGAGAATCAATAATACTTTTGAGTATCCTTAACAAGTTCTATGCATATGTCTTCCATTTTATCAGTCATAGAGATCTAAGGAGGTAACTTTCTTTTCCAGTATCATCAGAATGGCATAAAGCTCTTAGGATTTTTATATTAAAAACAACAGGATATTTGCCACTGCTTTTAATGAGGATAGGATTAAGGCCAAAATCTTAACTGAAGGGTTGTTTTTTTTTAAGAAGAATTATTTCATACCATTCCCTTGCTTGTGCTTTATCTGACTAACTGCATACTCTATGTTAAGTATTTATTTTCAACTGGATAAGGCAAAAATAATTTTTTTTGGCATTTACTCTTAAGAGAACAAGTTCTTAGAAAGCCTTCAGAAAAGAATTGTGTTCAAAACTTGTTTTTTAAGCATGGTTTAATATTTTAATATTTTACAGTTAATCTTTCTTGGTTTTGAAATTCATTGCAACCAACAGTGGATAGAAATTCCATCTTCAAATAAAACATCTTGAACTAAGGAACTATATTTTTAGTCCACCATTTTAAAATTCTGTGGCAAATATTTTCACTTGTATACAATACTTTGAATGTACTATCGTAGACATTTTTTTCCTGACCACAATCACAAGCTTTTAAACTCATATCCTGAGAGTTATTTTAGTCTTGTTTTTGTCTTTCTGTTCAACCGTGTATATTGATCAGTCCTAAAATTTATAAGGACAGCAATTGTAAAAATGTCAAAATATGCTTGAGAAACATACCACAGAAAACAGAATCCAAACAGATTTTTCCCAACCAGTTTATCATTTAAAGCAGGACTGTAAAAGCATTGAATAAGAAATAAAAATTTATTTAAGTATTTACTCACTTGAATACTGTCCAATGTTCTCTGAAACATAAGGTTAAAATAATGGAGATAAGAAAGAACATGCTATCTTCCTATGTAGCTCTAGTTTTACTTTGATGTTTAACAGCTCATTATCCGTTATTTTTAGTAGTGGTAGGTCAGTTTTCTGTTTTGATTTTATGGGTGTTTCATAGAGTGATCAGTGGGAAATACTATTGAAACCATACAAAAAATGGTAGTCCTTCAAATTGTTTTGTTTTTTTTATTATGTGGGACATTTTTATATAAAGTACTTATGTACTATTTTGTCTCACAGTATTTCCCTCAGTTTAATTCATAGTTATCTTTGAATATGCTTTTCAAATGACTGTGAAAAGCCACTGGTATAGCTGCAGCAAAATTGACATTTTGCTCACGGAGCTTGACAGCCTCCTTCCCATCTGTGTGTCACTAGCATTGCCAGACTATGGAAGACATATATTTCTGTTAAGAAATAAAGATTGCATTCAAGATCTTAAGTATTTTTCTGTAAGTTATTTGCAGTACATATTCTACCTTACTTTAAAATATTTTCGAATATTTTATATAAAATACCCATCTGACTAGTATATTATAAAAGGTTATTGCCCTGGCTTTGGCACCCAGGTCAGTGGGAGAGTGTGTGGCCAAGACCCAAATGATATTTGATACCACGCCATGTCATTACTGGGGCAGGGCAAAGAGACTCTCACTTCTGTGGAGAAGGATATTCCTTCTGGGAAGAGAAAGTGTATCAGGAAAAAAAATCTGGTATTGTTTCATTTTGTATGTAAATAATTTCTTCCTTTGTCTCATGCCTTTTGTTGTTAATATTGTTGTTCTTTCCTTATGTGTACGAGTTTGAAAGCTAACCAGTGGGAGATCCCAAGTCAGAAATACAATTTAATAGGAAAATTAAAACAAATGTAATAATACAGAAACACTGACAGAATCAGAATACAGCCTCAGACCCTACGGGTCAGAGTGTTGGTACAGTTAGATTAAATGGTGGCTGCAGTCCTCGTGAAGTGACAGATGTGGTTCTGTTGAAGTAATGACCCTGTAGAAGGGTCTGGTCTTCCTCTGAATATCCCGTGGTGGTTATGGAGTTCTTGTCCTCGGGGATTTCAGTGGCTGAGGCTGCCTGTGGTGTTCCAAACCTCAGATTATACCTAGGTAGGAATGTTTGGTTCCACTCCCTGGACAGAGCATCTCACAATGGTATGATGTGATTTTATGGGCCATGCAATGACACTCAATGGCCCATTAACAGAAAATATCCCCCTAGAGGGAGGGTGGGTCATGGAAGAGATAAAGAACACTGCATCACCTGGTTTTAACAGCTTATGAAGATGGTGATAGAATACCGACTTTTGGTACATCTTACATTGTAACCTAAGACATTAAGTCATTCCTTTTCTCCAGAAAATGGTTCTTATCTTAACCTGTGATCTTTATTTTTTATGCCTCTCATTAAGGGGAGAGGAATGGTTCATGGTCTTTTTAGTGGGAGTACTAAATTGAGGAAAACTATTTCTGAACCACAGCAATTGTGGAAAATGCTACTAAGCCAAGAATGATATAGCAGTCAAGCTGAGTTTTCTTAAGCAAAATCATCAGATATTGCTTTCATTGCTCCTTATTACACAGAAAATTATGAACACTTAAGAACCCATGGCATTCAACAATTTGTCAATCTTCAGTATTTACAGATCTAACTCAAACGGAATGAAAACATTGTAAGATTTTCAGCTTTCTGCATGGGATTTTTTCCTATGAGCAGTATGGCTTTCTTGAACATATGATAAAAAGCAAAACTTTATTCAAACTAGTTCTGATGGGACATTACACAATAGATTTTGAAGAAGTAACCTTCTTTTTTTGTTTGATATGTTTTGAGATATTCTGTGAAATTATGAGGACATTATATATTTACATACTTTAGAGAGTCTTAAAAATCTAAATTTATCATAGTAAATATCTGAATCTGTAAATTAAATTTCTCCCAGAAAAATATCTGAATCTGAATTTAACTGCATGCACATACTTAAAATTCATTAAAAAGCATTTTATTCTAATTATGAATTTCAAAGGCTTGTCAACAAAAAGAAAGCTGATTTTGCAGTTATCAACAAATAAAAATAACCTCATAGATCTGCTTCTAATGGAATTAGGTGATACTGTCAAAAATGAGGGAAAAAGATATTGCTTTCAATCTTTCAACCATGAACTATTATACTGTACTATTATAACAGTACTATGCCATTTTATAAACTGTCATTAGTAATAAAACTAAAATTTTCTACATTTGCTGCAAGTTTATAACATATCTCCCTGGCTTAGTTCTGGAAAGCATTTGAGGCAACCCATTGCTTGATTTTGCTCATTATTTGAGGCAGGGTTGAAAGCCAGACATGGATTTATTACTGTCACCTCATCTGAGGGAATGGCCTCCAGCTTTCAAAGGCTCAGAATATTTTTGCTTCTGCTACACTGAAGTGTTTAAAGATCCTACTGAAAATCCTGCAGCAACTCAGCTCTGAGTTAAAGTGTTGGTCTGTACTTATTTTTGTTCTAGTGTATGAAAAGTCTGTTAGAAAGTGGAAAAAATTATCTTACTTTCTTAATTTTCATGAGGTAGCAAGTATTTTAAATTCTAATAGCAATTTCTCTTTTTCTTAATTTTGTTTTCTAATCTCCAGGCATTTGATACTCATCAGAAAAATCTAAGGAAGTCTTCCAAAAGTTTCCTTGTATCAGTGATATGTACTTGAGGTAAAATACAGGTTCAACTGTAAATAAAAACAACACTTGATTTTGTATTACTAGTAAAACATAGTCAGGAAACCAAAGTAAAAGAAGCACCCAATAAAAATGAGAAATTCATTTTGACATCAAGCCAATACACATTTCTCTCAGAAGTAACAAAGTATCCAATGTATTTTCCCTGGCTTAAACTTTACTATCAGAAAGATAACTGAAAATCCTCTTCCCTCTATTTAAAACAAAACCAAAAAGGTAATACCCATCTGATTTCCATTTTGACAGCATGAACTTAGACAGCTGTGTTGGGACATCTGAAATGGAATCTCTGACCTGGAGCAGATAGAAGTGGTCAGAGAGTTCAGCTGAGTGATCAGGTATTACTGCTGATGAAGCATCTCATCCATCAAATAGCTTGAGGGAAGAGCTGAAAGAACAAAAGAAAGCCAAAAAAGAAAGTGTGTTCCCTTTGTTGCATTTGACTTAAAAATGAGTATATGACTCTTTTTCTTAAGGTTTTTGTAATCTATCTGTAGTGTTACTAGAAAGTTGCCTATCTTTAGGAAAAAAAAAAAAGCTTTTCCCTGCAATAATGACAACTCTTCACCTAAGTTTCCATTATGATTCTGATTTAGCTTTAGAGGAAATATAAACTGCTCTTTGGGACCATGGTATTAAGCAGAGCTCCTGGAATGTTAAGGCTCAGTGCTGAGGTGGAAATTACTTGGGCCTCAGCTGTAGTACAAGCTGGATGAGTGGGATCACCCACAGGCATCAGGTCTAAAGGAAAGCCCCTCGGTACAACCCACGGCAGCAGGAAACATGCAGAGCTAACACAGAGAGTCAGATCTGGTGCAATGAGAAATAACCAACTGGCTTTTTTGGGTGGGAAGGGATCAGGCCACTCTCTGGCCTCCCCATTAAGGCTGGCAAAGGAGCAGGATGTCACTAGATTTAAGGGTGATCAATTTTTAAATTTTCATAAAGAAGCAGAGTAATGGCCTCTCCAGCAAGGAAATGGGAAATTATATTCCAAAACCGATATAAACAGTGCTGTTTCTGTTTGATTGCAGAAGGAAATTTTGGTTCCCTATTAGCATATCTCTGTTTTAAAGAGCTATTTGTGGTTTCTGATGCTTTCTAATATATATTATATATATACACATATATTAACACAATATGATGCACAAAAATTTAGGAAAAAACATTTGAAAGCAGTAAGGAAAAATCTCAGCAAATTAAAATTCAGTGTTCTTTTGCTAATTCACAATTGAGAATGTCTGTAGCTTACTTACCAGGTACTCATTATTTCTGAGTTGCAATCACAGAAAATGAAAATTATATTTATACTTCATATTTTCACCCTCATTTGCAGACAAGTGACTCAAATTTTTGGAATTAACTTCCTCCTGTATTAGACTTTTCCCCTTCTGTCTGGTTTTAATTCTGACTACAAGGGACAGCTCTTGCAGCCATTTCATTATTCAGCTTCCTTATAAACTCATAGGATGGAGATATTAAAAAATCTTATAGATAGATGTAGTCAGAAAAGATATTAAGTATGCATTAGTAGCAGTCAAAAAAGTTCATTAACCCCCAGGCTCTCCTGAGCATCTGGGAGTGGTATCTAAATATTTTCTTTTGCAAAAGGTTTACGTTTGCAACATCTGAAATACTCATTTGCCGCAGTACTTTTGAATAACTTCTTGACAAGGAAAATAAATTTCTTGCATTCTCTTTATAGTCATCAGTGGGGCTACCTGTCTGTATCCCAGAATATGTTAACAAATCATATTGCATAGCTTAAAGTTGCCTTGTTGCTTTCAAATTAAATTCACAACTACAGCTATGTAAACAAGTTCTGGACTCCTAGAGTTGTAATTTTAATGGTTCATGATCACATAGTGTCACTGTTGCAATATGATAAACACATTGAAGTAATAATGATACAGTTACTTTAATTGATTTAATAGACTACTCACAGTATAAGGTTTTTCCCAAATTAGGGTATAAGTCTCACTACTGTAAATAGAAATTGTTTTACAGACTCCTGTTTTGGTATGATCTTTCTGGAAACAGATATTTATTTGTGAAGGCCTTGTTTATAATTCAGAATAATTTACTATTATTCAGAAAACCTGAATATTCCCAGGAACCACTTAGGAGCAAGTGGATAAACCTATTTGAGTAGTGGTCTATTATATTTAATATTTATTTCCATATCACAGAGTATTCTGAGTTGGAAGGGACCCACAAAGATCATCAAGTCCATCTCTTGCTTGAATGGCTTATAAGGGGATGGGACCCACAGCCTTGGTACTATTAGCACCATGCTCCAACCTCTAATCTCAGGGTCATTCAGCAAAGGAGAAGAGATATTCTCTGAGGGAGGGTTCAGCTTGAGCTGCTTTGAATGATAAGCATTTTCTATCTAGCTGGAAAAAGAGACATTTATCTTACCTTTGTACCAAAGACACCCAAAAAGCAGTAAATAATATCATATTATGTAACGGTATCATCACTGTCTTTTGCTACTGCCAGCATTTCAGATTCTCCTTTTAATTTGTTGGCATTTATTTTGAGCTAGCAGGTCAATACAAGTCACAGCTAGGAGAGCACAGAACTAAAGTTTGCATGACAATCTGCACCAGCCTTAAATATCAGCCAGAGCTGGTTTTGACTCTGCTTTCCTGAGTAATAAATTCCCTCAAGTTTTGAAATACAAGAAGCGATGATTATTACATACAATTAATTTCTGAGTATTTGAAGACAACAGGGTATGCAAATAAATCTCATCTGAATTTAATGTTTGGACATACCAACAAATTTACAGCAATAAGAAGATGGACTGATAATACTAAAATTAAATATTGTCTGGATTTTTCAATGGAGAAATAGATAATGAGAATAAAATTTTATTTCTAATGAAAATGTTTTCTCACTAAGACTTTTAGTCCTGGACTTGACGTATGTTTTTTCATATGCTCAGACTTTTCTCACTCTAGGCCAGCTCTCCTGATAATGTACATTATCACAGTGAGCTCATTCTCATGTAGTTCTTTATATTTCTCAGAATCTGGAGATTGAAGGAGCAATTAATTTGGCTAAGATAAAATTAAATAGACACATCCAGAAGAATTGGAAACTTACTTGTTGATGCTGGCTACAATGACTATCTATTTTTATTGTATTGTTTTTCTTTGCAATACACCATTACATGTTGGAAAGTACCCTAAAAGCTGAAAACAAGCTTGGAATGTTACAGTCTAAAGATCAGCATTACTCTCCATTAGAATTACTGACAGAATAAATTAATAGTTTTAAATAGTGCAGAAAGTGAAAAAATTAAATGCAGCTAAGTTTCAACTAAGCCCAACCTTGTGTTCCAATTATGCATCAAAATACTACAGTAAACTACTTTTGTGAACATACAATTTGGCAACTACAGCTTCAGGTTGCAAGAGAAATAACCTAGGGAAGTGCTCTAGCTTCTGTATGGCAGACACCAAGGAAATCAAATTTTCAGTGGGTGGAAACAGATCCTGAAGTTGGAGGGGAGCAAAATTCTTGGTTTGTTCACCACATGCCTCTCTAAGCAATTTCTCTCAAACTTATGCCAGTGCTCAAAGGTGATATGTAGCATTGCTTTAATACTGTGTGCTCATGGCAGTATTTAATCTCTGTGTTAGAAGCAGTGTTTTCATAGTTGCCATAGATTTATAAATCTTAGCTCATATATTTTCACCCATTTTTCCTGTGAAGCTTCAATAAAGTTCATCAGAAAGCAACACCCATGATGGAGATTTTGTTTGAATAGAGAAAATTCCACCTCTTCTCTCATTTTCACAAGAAATAAGAGCTGCTTATGGAAATTCAAGTTCATCCAAAAATTTGAAAACTCTAGAGGGAACTTCTACCATAGAGAATCTGGTATTCATATTTTGATTACAAAGCCCTTTAACAAAAAAAAAGGGATTTGCAACTGCACCTACAATTTTCAAGTATAATTTTAGGATACCAATGCAGCTACTTACTGATGTGGAAAGGTTTCCGCAATATCTTGTTTGCTATAATTTTATTATAGTATGTCAAAACACAAAATTGAGAGGCAGAGGCAAATGGCAGTTTTGTGCTATTGGTACAAAATTGAGTCTGTTTAATTTAGTAAAATTACTATTGTGCATGAATGCAACAAATCATAAAATCTGTTCCCGTGGTTTTCATTTACCACTGCATATGCAAATCCCTACCTTTGATTTCAATGGAAGCTCTTAAGGGAACTATCTCAATTGAAAAGGAGAGAGAATTCCAGTGGGGAAAAACAAACAAAACAAAAACCACCAAGAATAATATGTCACCTTCATCCTTATTGCTTTCCAGGGAGGAGTTATCTCACCAGCAAGGAATGAAGGTCTTGTGTCAGCAAGAGAAATTCTCTTACATCCATGCAGAAGCAGTGACTCTTAATCATAAGTTGATAAAGCAAGACCATAAGATGAATCAAAGTATTAAAAGAAATATTCTGATTAAGAATTGGACAAAGTATTAGTATTTGTTTGCTGATATACAAGATTTAATAATCATTTCATGACAAACCTTCATTTTATGCAATATTTTCATCAAATGAGATAATTAATAGAGGTAGAAGGAAAAAAAAAAACTGTTTAATAAGCTGATTTGAAATTTTATTATCCAGAGCTCTCAGGATCTAAATAGCACTATCAAAGCCAGATAAACATATGGGTAGAAAGTAGTTAAGCCAAGTTCCCAGTGTCAGACAATTATGTTAAATATGTGCTGATTTCCAGGTGCAGGCAAATATCTCCACAAGAACAGTATCACTCCACTTAGAATTTAATAAATTGGAACTAACCTCTATACCACTCAGTGTATGTCTCACGTGCCATATGGGATTCAGTCATTAGTGGGATGTCTGTGATAACTTTTGGTGAGTAGCTTTTAGTTTGACTACTTGATATACAAAATGTCTGGCTTTGTGGCATGTTAGCCTGTTAATTCCTACATTCATTTGGCTCTGCATAAAAAATTATACAATGATGACTTCCAGTCTCTTCTCACACTTTTACAGGCTTCTGCAGGATACCCTCAGACATTCTTTTTCAGCTTGGCAAGTCACAGTCTACATAAGATGTTCTTTGTACAGAGTCTCCCACCTTTCAGATATCCTCTGCTCCTGTTCCAGTCTTGTATCGTCCCTGAGATGGGAGCACACGGCCTGTGCAGGGCGGGCAGGACAGCTGCACTTCCTATTGTATGCAGAGATGCACTGATGTTCTGTTTATTGTCTGTTCAACATATGCACCAAATACAGGTACTTCTGTCTGTCTCACTTTACACCTTTGTACTTTGGAAACAGACCATTTCATAGATAAAGTATTTCTTCTGAAAACTTTTTTTCCAAATATTGTGGTTTGCTTGGCAGTCGGTATATGATAATAGGTCCCCATATATAGGTATGAAAGAGAAAAACATTATTTAAATTACATATGAAATTAAGAATCTTACTGTTTTTGAATAGCAAATCAGGAAAGAACACTCCTCACTCAAAGTAATAAAGCGATGACATGAAAAACAATTAAATACATTGTAATATGAACATTTTATCCTTCTAGAAGAAAGCATTATTTGTTATCTTCTGAAGTGAGCTAGATCTGGGAAAGAAGGGAAGCTTGGTCTGGTTCTTATAGAGAGCTATGTAGAGATAGAGGAGAACTCATTTTAAAAAATCAATAAAATTTGAGTCTTCATCAGTGATAGAATTTGAATAGTACCATATGTATAAGTCTACAGATATGAGCAATATTCACACAACTTGAGCTTCCAGACACTAATATGCAGAAAATGAGAAACATAACCTTTTTTTCATTTTCTTCTGCCCATTATGGATAAAATTACAAGCCCCTATTGGATAGCATAAGTTCCAAACCAGGGATCAATAGTTGATTCATCTGAAGGAAATAAAACATTTACAGATCTCTACAAACAAAAAATGAAGACAAAAATAAGGTTACACAATTATAGTGACTTTTTAAAGTCATATATTAAGAATTCACTAAGAGTACATATTAAAATCAGATATAAAGTTAAGAACACTCTTTGATAAGTGTGGAAAATTATCTTAGTCAGCATCATGGAACAGAAAAAACTGCTTCTAAAGGCTGAATTTGCCAAGAATTTGCATTGATGTGGCAACTGATGAGCATGAAAATTCACCAAGAACTTGTGTAAGCTTGACCAGCCTTCATTTAGATTCAAAACAAATTTCCCTGTGGTGAAAAGCTGCTGAAAAGTATAAGAAAAAAATTATTTTTCCTATATTAAGCTTCTTTAGTGTATTTTATATAAACCATCTCCAGCTGAGGTTAACTCTAAAATCCACAGTATACCCTGATACCGAGTGCTAAGGTACTGCCCTTTATTTTGGCAGTGTTGTTACTTTCACAGTCATAGGTCAAGAGATAAATCTTTGGCACTAGAACTGGTTTTCACTTCATTTAACCCACTTTTGTGTGAAGTCCTCCAAATCTGAATTTTTCCAGTGATTTGCTGATATCATAACCCTTTTGTAGTTAAAAGTAGATCTAGTAATATTGTTCCTTTGTTCCTCTTTTTGATAATTTGCAGTCAAAAAAAGGAACTTTGACTTAAGGGAGAATTTAAAAGTTACCTTAATTGCATAACAAAAAATAAAAGCTAAGGGTGTTAAGTTTTTTATTTGGAATGCATTAGTAATTAGATCACTTGCACTGACTTAGTCCAAGATACTGAAATCAGTTAGAGGTAGGAATTAACTTATGGTTGAAGGTAACTTATCCTGAGTTCTAATTATTTTCTTTATGTAATCTGCAGAAGCAAGCAGAAAGGGAAGCAATACAGAAATGTAGAGAGACATTCCTCTGGACGCCTGCAGATTCCTCTTTGCTGAAATGGGCAGGGAGAAGATAGAGAGGGATCAGGATGGGATCAGGATGGGTTGTGTTCTGTTTCTTTAGAAGCATAAATCTCTTTTCTGAAGCAGGAAACTCTCCTTAAACATACTTTGAAAACTGCTGAAAACACCAAAAAACATATTTAGTGGTCTGTGTTAACAACTAAAATTCTGGATAAGCATGACCTTTACTGAGACAGTAAACAGATTCAAGTGTGACTCAGACACACTGAGGCATATAAACTAGTAAAAAAGTGTCATTCTGCATTGACAATTAACAAATGAATGACACTTTCTTGTAATTCACTAAATTAGCTGAAGCACAGGAAAGCATTAAAAAGATAACAAGTAGGGAGTGGGGAGGCAGCTGCTACACTTAAACATTTTAATGGTATCTTCAGGTTCATTAGTTAGTTTTATATATTAGCCAGAATATTTTATAAATCACTCCTGCTATCCATAACTGACTCATCAATCCATAGTCAGATCTAAGTTTCTTAAACCTCTAATTGTACAGCCTTGTTCAGAGGAGCTCTGCGCCAATTTCCTCAGAAATTAAGAAAAAGCACAAAAACAGATTAATGCATTAGGGAGATTTGGAAAGCATTTCTAAAAGCAGAGCAGAAGAGAGCTTACATCCTTCCCCCTATGAAACATCCAAATAGCACCTGTGGGCTTACTCTATCAAATAAAGGGTAATGGAATGACACCAACAGAAAATTCACCTCCCATTCCCTTTCCTCCTCCTTTCACCATTTCTTTGTCCCTTGACAGAGCCCATATGGCTTTGAGGCAGCTGGAGAGACACTTCCCTTTTGTCACAGCAAAACAATGACATGCAGCAGCATTAGAGGCTGAGGAGGTACAGAAAAAATTCAACACTGAAGATACACCAAGGGAATTTTTAAAAGATTATATTTCACTGTAAATAAACTTTATTTCATAGGTCAAATCCTACCATAGTGTGTCTCCCTTCAATCCTTCTATATTCATATAGGCAGTGTAAATGAAAATTAAAATAAAGTTTATAAGGTAGGTTAGAAGTGCTCTTTCTTGGTCACAATCATGTGTTATTCACAAAGAATTGTGAATATTTTATGCTGTTAGCAAACATCTTGTTTTTGATGCTTATATACAAAAAGAACACAGTTTGGTTTAATTTAACCCCTACAAATCAAAGCTGAAATATCAACTAAACCAGTAAGCAGTAAAAAATGCACCAATGTTGCAGTTTCATAAGCTGGTACTGTGCAAAATGAATTTGTAGTTACAGGCCATGCTGTACCTTTGAACAGTGAAAATTTTTAACACTTATTTCATTAGTATGTTATAGTTGAATCTGTTTCCTGAAACATGAATTACTAGTGAGTGTTCATGTACCTCCTAACTCTCATGCAAGTGAAAAAGATGCTTCTGTTATTGGTGTTCTGATCAAACAATCCTGAGCTGATCAAACAATCCTTGCAAGAAATGCCATCCCTCTTCTGGCAGCCAGGTGTCCAGTTTCTCCTACAGGGCAGGAAGTTGCCTGGCCAGAGTTCTCCTCTTTTCTTACCATACTCAGAGTTCCTTCCAAGTCTGTCTCTAAAGGAAACAAGATCTACAAATCTGGCATCAGGGTCACTTGTAAAATGCCTGTGTCACCTCTGACAGCCTAAGAAGAATGAACTTTTCCTGCTTGGGTCCTCTCAGGAATTGTGGTAAGGATGGCCCATCTGACCTGAGTTCGGACCCCAAATGAAAGCAGCATTTATTTTTTTAATTTTAGTTCTAAACAGTTTTCACATCTCCTCCCAGTCTTTCTGGAAAAGGCTCAGATTCAGTTTGGTTTAAGCACTGGGCAGAGGTTCAGTAAGACTGCATCTGAAACAGCAGTTTTCCTGAGAAGAGAGATTCATGTTCAGAAGAAAAATAAAGAAGAATAAACAGTTGAAGAAACCTAAAGCCTCTTCCTACCTCCAGCTCTATGAAATATCAGCAAGTGATTAGATTGTATTTCTCCTACTCATTTTCTTTAATATAAGACAGGGACACACATAGTTTAACTCCCAGCAGTAACTCAGACCAGTGTGGAAAACACAGTTCTCTCCTGGACTCTCTTTATGTTTAACCTGTTAGATAAATGCTCAGCCAAAGCCTCCTCTCATTCACAAAAAGAAACCTACCAGTCATAATATGGGTTCATCGTTGCATGAAGAAGAATTTGTTCCAGTCTTTTCTATATGCCCTGCGCTTTCAAATAACTCCTCACAAAGTTCTATCTTACTACCTTTGTGCCCAAATAGTCTCAGGCTTAAGTAACTTTCAATCCTCTTTCTTCAGCCTTGAGACTCTCATCATGGCAGCTTGGCTTTGGTATAGGTGCTGAAAACTAGGTTAGATGAAGGAGAGAAAAATGACTTGATAGTGTGCTGTGAATTGGTATGAAGGCTGTGTTGGCACTTGCGTGAGTTAATCAGATTGCTCAAGAGTAGCAAAGATTCAATCAAATTATTCAGGTCACCCCAAAATCTTCACACTTTAGGAGTTCTTGTAACAGGTCCAAAATATACCGTAAATGCTCACTTAGAACAGTGAAAGTATTTTTGCTCAATGTGGATTAAACAATACCATGTATATTGTAATATAATTTAAGGGGATAGTACTGGTCTTCCTAAAATGCTTGTTTCTTGGTTGTTTTAGTTTGACATATACAACATGGAGAAATAAGCCACAAAATGTCTTTCAGTAAGCTATTTTCAAAGGTATAGTAGCACAAGAAGTAGTTTAGATACCTGTACAGGGTTTCTGCTTCTCTCTTGATCACCCCATATATGCATTTATTAAACAGCCTTCCAAGGCACTCACTAAAGAAAACAGTAATCCAGTAAGTGGAAGGCATTATGAAAACAACTGAAAGAGATATTGAACCAGCAAGACAACCCTCTGCAGGGATGAACTTTAATTTTGAGGGGCACAGCACTGAAGGCAGACTGACTGAATGAATTCCTTCTGAAACCTGGTGTTGACAGGGTAACAGCAGTGTTGGCTCCTACAATAGCAAGCCAGCATATAACTCAATATGCAAGGTGTGGCATACATTAGCTAAAATTAAAGAAAACATTAGTCAAATCAAGAGAATGGATTCTCAGCTGACAACAGGGTCAGTAATAGGGATGTAAATTTAAGTGTGAGACTACATCTCCCATCAATGAGATCAGTCATGATGTGGCTTCTGCTATTAAATTTGTTGACCAACATCAGTACAATTTTCATGAGAGAAAATGGAGAAACAATCAAAGGCATATGTGACTGCACATCTGCATGTGGATCTCTTAAGGGTCTATTCCTTACTAATATCTCTTTATAGATGATCACAAGAATCAAGGGCCTCAGTTCAACTTTATATTTCCTGTACACTTTAATATGGCCTAAAAAATGGGAAGAAGTGAATACTCCCCAGTACTGCATAGCTCTAACGGAAGGTTTTCTACAACAGTTCAAAACAATTTATAGTATTCAAATAACCTCTTCTGAAGGCTCTATCTTGTTAAAGTATAAAGTAGGGAAGGAAATAACTTGCACACAACACATGCTTTGCAGCTGTCCAAAGTCAGTGACCAGAAATAATACAAATATTGGGTGGACACAGAGCTTTTCTGGGTCTGGGCAGTGTGATGTGAGAGTGATCTGCAAGGGTCGGAGGGGAGGGGAGGAGAGGAGAGGAGAGGAGAGGAGAGGAGAGGAGAGGAGAGGAGAGGAGAGGAGAGGAGAGGAGAGGAGAGGAGAGGAGAGGAGAGGAGAGGAGAGGAGAGGAGAGGAGAGGAGAGGAGAGGAGAGGAGAGGAGAGGAGAGGAGAGGAGAGGAGAGGAGAGGAGAGGAGAGGAGAGGAGAGGAGAGGAGAGGAGAGGAGAGGAGAGGAGAGGAGAGGAGAGGAGAGGAGAGGAGAGGAGAGGAGAGGAGAGGAGAGGAGAGGAGAGGAGAGGAGAGGAGAAACCAAATATTGCAGGTTAAAGTACTTTGCATCATTTATATTTTCATAAAAAGGCAAATATAACATCAAAATATTTTCTATTTTAAGCATAAAGTTATCATCTTTTAGAATATATTTGGCTTGTTTTGCTCTTTCTGTATTCTTGTATGAACTAACAGCAGTTTTATTTTCATTATCTGGTAAATCTATTATCTTGAAATATCCTTCTGTAACACTCTTCTAACACATATAAAATTAATATATTGCAAAGGAACTGTAGCCAAAAGCTACATAACCTCTCTTATACATTAATTTTTTATCTGGGTGTGGAAACAAACCCTCAAAATATGAAAGTCCATTCTGACCTTTGAAGTATAAGATAGACATTTGATTCAAACTTGATGAGTTTTTAAGATGGGAATTTTTAGGAGGAACTACTAAGTATGGTGCAACCCCCATTATAAGCACTTGCCAATCTTACATATTGTTATAAATTATATTTTTTTTATGAAATAGAAATTTGTAATAATATGGATATTAAACACTTACTGTTACCATTTAGAATATAAAGCAGGAACTGTGTGATATATGTCAAGCACTTATAAGAAATATACTAAGTGGGGGTATCATACAACCTTTATATCAGCAATATGCATTCTTAATCCAAAATTTAAGGTGAAAAACTTTTGTTATGCAGCTTTAATCTCAGCTAAACTTTAGCAAGTTGCTATGATGAGCCTTCTCCAGTATCAGAAAAGGGACCTGCAGTGTGATTGAGGCTGCAGCACCTTCATTCACCTCAGAGAACCTCTGGAGCTCCAGTCCAGTCCAACCCAACTTGAGCAGGGTCAGCCAGACGTGGCTGCCCATGTCCAGTCATGTTTCAAATGTCTGCAAGGATGGAGACTCCACAACCACCTCTCTCAGCAACCTGTTCCAATGTTTGCCCACCCTCATAGCACAAAAGCTTCCTCTAACATTTAAATGGAATTTCCTGTATTTCAATTCTTTCCCATTGCCTCCGGTTCTGTTACTGGGCACCACTGAGAAGAGTCTGCTTCTCTCTTCTTCACTCCTCCCTAAGCCTTCCCAAGTCTGGGCTAAACAGCCTCTGCTCTCTCAGTCTCTCTTGATTTGACAAGTATTTCAATGACTGCAGCCATTAGCATCCCTTTCAGAAGGTATTATTTGTATGATATGTCCTTGATGTACTAGGCTCGGAGCTGGATGTTTTCATACATAAGAGTTCAATATGTCTTTTTTTGTATGGTTGCTTACTTCATTAATAATCTTGTTGAAGTAGTGTGATGAGAGGAACCACATTTTAACTTTTTATCTAGCTTTTATATAGAATTTTGCAGAAATTATTCTGAAATTTTAATCATCTAGTGTGTATATCAAGATATACTGTACAGAAATCTAAACTTTTCTTTTTTTAAGTTTTCCATAAAATGTCCCATAGCTGCCACAACTGGCAGTTCGTAATTCCATTGGAACTGCTGGTAAGAAAGCAGTGAATATTTCTGTCTTTCACATTTCCTTTTAAACTTGATTCCCAGAACTTCTGTGTTCCAGTCCATTGTTATAGTAATGTGAGGGATAATGAGTTTATTGACTTTATAGATAGTTTTCAATTTAGAGGAAAGAAAAATTCTTAGAAACAAATTGTGCCTAAGATCTTCTATCATCAGTGAGAACATCTTTCAATTAGAGGGTAATAACTGTCTCCAAAAGAAATATATTCAGAAACTGGCTCAAGAATTATTGTCTACTAGTATCAGATGCAATTTCAAGGGCAGATGACTAGACACTTCCACTGCAGGAAAGAAAATGAAAAGCTAAGGCAAATAAAAAGCTCTGAGCAAGAACAGCGAGGCAAAGTAAGGCAGTATAAAGCCCAGTATCAGTGCACATGGACCTTTTATGGCACCAGGTTAGGAACTGATGAGCATCTTCTCAGAGGAGCTGGAATAGTCACCTAAAATCCAACAGCCACTTGCAGTTCTGAGCAGAGATAACCAAAGTCACAGAACACATGCAGACACTTAATGTGCACATACATTTGTACCTGAAATGGAGAAAAGGATATCATATCCAGGCCCATCAATTACAACCAAATCACCTAATTTTTGCACTTCTAGCTAACTGCTTTGTCAGTTACAAGAATGTTACAGCTGACCATTTTGAAGGTGTCTATTTTTTTAAGGAATATCTTCCACAAATTATGTTTTTTTTCCATATTTTCTCTTAGTTTTGCATTTTTTTTTGCTAAGGCTTGATATCAAAAACCTGGTGAAGTAAGAGCAATGGATTTTAATAAAATAATGAGGAAGATTCTAAGCAAAAAATAACGGCAACATTTTGCTATAAAATTATTTTTACTCAAATTATATTATTAAACTTCCACTCATGACATTCAAAATGTTATATAATGAAAAAATGCATAATTTAGAAAATTTTAAACTGTATAACACTAGAGACATATCATTACATTTCTTTTTGTCATCATTACATCCCAATTTAAAATTTTTATATCTATTCTGCAAAGGCTGTCTTCAAAGGAGTGTTTTTTACTTTTTTCTTATTGAGAGTCTATTTTTCCCAAATTTATTATAAAATCTTGACTTCTGTTCATAAAAGAACAGTAAAACTTATCTTCAGCACCTCCATATTAAATGCACCTCCATATTAAATATATGAACAAAATAGAATGCAATACCTTAGTATGTACTATCAATCTGTATATAATGCCAGATATAATTGAAAAAAAAAAGGTATGATTATCCAAAGAAATTTTGATCTTATATTTTATCTATATATTTATAATTCTGCCATTAATGTCTCAATAGTTAGACCTAATATATTACTCATCCTTGAAAAAGAGCTGTACATCTTTCAGTAGACAAGGTATTGCTAAAAATATCAGTTTTGTTTCAATACCCTTTTTGTTTCCAAAAAAACTAAATAATACAACAGTAAATTTTTCCTTCAAAATATCTGGATTGTTTTTTCAAACATCAATGATCTAGATGAAGATTAAAATGTTGAATTAACTAATTTTCTTTGTAGCTATTCACACATCTGCACATTCTGTATTCATATGCTGTAAATATATCAGTCAATACTAAAGAACTCTGAGAACAAGAAAAAAACATGGCAAATTATTTTTTTGTTCTTTTGCCATAAATAGCATTTCAGAGAGAAAACAGTTATGCCAAATGCTAAAGCTGCTCTGTGTCAATGGTTTATGGAAGTTTATAATATAAAACACATTCTTCAGGATTTCAGCTCAATTTTTCCCCTGATGTAATATTAATACTTTCATAAATATTACTGATAAGATTCTGAACAATATTATTTCCAACTTAACTTCTTTCTCCCACAATAAAACAATGATGTCATTTAGCCCACTAGAGTCAATGTGAATCATACTATTAATATAGTAGACTGTTATATGTAAATCTAAAGACTCCTTTGAACTATTTCTTTAAACGTTTTCCATCCTGTAGTGGTTCCATGACAATATTTGAAGAACAATGCAGCGGAAGGTCATCAGTATGAAAAAATGAAAATATAAGTTCAGATCCCAAATATATCTTCCTCTCTACATCACAGACATAGCCTCCTCTCTTTTGCCCTCAACTGTTATAACCATTTACAAACTTCCACTTACCAAGGGACCATTTCCATTTCCAGGTAGCAATTTTGTGAAGAAAGCAAAACTTTTTGTTTTCCTATTCCACTTGAGAAAGCATATAGAGGAAAGCAAAATCAGGGCTGACTTCCAACATCAGAGGTGTGTGTCATTTGTGGAAGACAGACTGGGAGAAGCTAATGTGAAGAATACGATATTACAGTGATGTTTTACTTTTGGGCATCAATTTTAGCAGAAGTCTTCAATCCTATTCCTTAAATTTTATGCAATGAAAACACAAAATGTAGAAAAGTAAATTGCCGAAGAACAATAAATATTTAACTGTCTGTTTGGAGATTTGGACTGGTTGTGGGGTCTCTGTAGTAGGAAAATAAGAAAACAAAGCAAGGAGGACAGTGAAGAAGGAAACAATCAAAACACTAGGTTTTGCTAATATGTGCTAATATATGTTGTCCTTAGGAGTTTGCTACAATAGAGATTATTTGTTTTGTGAAATAGGAGCCAATAAGAACAAGAGCATCGTTATGCTGGGTGTTACAGGGTGTGCAACACGATGCGTATCTCCAGCAGTTTACAAAGCTAATATAAATTCTATCCTTAATCTAATTTGCAAGTGACATCTTCTCAGTGTCAATATTGCTAAAGTACAAAAAATACAAGTTCAAAACTCTTCCCATAATTCTGTGTGATTTAATTTTTATAGTGGCTAATCTGGAAATATAGAAAGTCTCAGCAACTTCTCCAGCTGTTCATAATTTCCTTGATCAACTTATAAGAAATAGGAATGTTACCCACAATACTGCCACTTAGAGATGTAAGGTGAAAACGTACCTGGCCAGTGTAAAATTAAATTTTTAGCAGAAGTGACAATATCTATGTTACCAAAATATTTCCATTCTGACATAGTGTCAGTAAAGTAAATATTTCTTATAATTAAGGACAGAAATACTTTTTCATTTTCATTTTCATTTTCAAGACAAGATTAATTAAAATAAATATTGAAAGAAATCAGACATGCATGGAAGAAAAAGTCTTCCAGCAAGTGAAAGATAATCCCTAAGGGATAAAGTTACAGATTCAAGGAATATGTTAATGAAACCTTCATATTTTAAGACCATGACAGTATTGGCACTATAAAACATCCATATGGCACTGACAATAATAGCAGTACTATCACATCAGCACCACACTGTTCTGGTTTTTTGTGTAGTTTTATGCAGAAACCTTGACACTGGGCTAATCTCATCAGTGTACTGTGCTTTCTAGTTGGTTGGCTGTATTTCAACAGGATCTAGTGGTAACAGAGCCACTTTCTTTCCACTCTTCTGCACATACTTTTGATCGCAAAACCTATGTGATTTTAAGGATTGACTCTAAGCATAATAATATACTGAATTTGTTTATTCATTGAAGAAGTAAAACCACAAAGTTTGGAAGAATTTTAAGAAGGTGACCCTGAGCAGACTGGCATAGTTGGTTTTAATCCCTATTCACATTTGAGTCACAGTCATATAGATCAGGAATACCAAGTCAAGATAAGTGATTATATTGATGAAACACTTCTATTTATGGTCTGGGCCACCAGCAGACAACATCAGAAAATATGTTAAGAAAATGAACTTCATGTACAGGTTTTTGAGGAAGCATGCCCAGAAACAACCCCTTCACTTTTTTTACACATGTAGTATAGGTTCCTGAAGTATTTCTTGGAAAGACATTGGTGGAAATATTTCTAAGTAAGGTAGATGGCTTTGTAATGTGTCACGCTGTGTCAGTGTCCCATCTGGCTCTAACCAGATGTGGAGGGTAACTGGATACTGCTGATTCTGCCCTAATGTGTCAGACATGACATTTAAGCCAGGGTTCTGCAAGGGAAGTAACTTCTCAGGCCATTGTCTGTGCCATATTTCCAGAAGGCAGGCAGCCAGGGATTGGAGGTATCCAGTCACAGAGGGTGGCAGCCTGCTCAGTCATAGGAAGGACAAAAAAGCTTACACACCTAGAAAGTTAAGGTAAAGAAAAAGCAATTTTAGGTCTCTCAAAGGGAGTCTATCAGAATCCTCTTTTCATTCCAGTTCATTTTTTTCTTTGTTTGAATAAAAGCAAGCACACAAGTAAGCAATAAAATGCCCCTGGAAAAACTCAATTATACAGACAGTTTCACTTATGCCTCCACTTGCTTCCACTGAGTGCATTACGCACAATGAGATACATCAGCTCATGGCACGCTATTTTTACAGGATTTCTTCTTGAATCTGAGCATATTCTAAGGGAGATTTTTCTGAGGGGTGTAGATACTTTTTAGAAATGGAAATCTCCCTTGGGGAAGTTTTCATGTCAGCTAAACAATCTATAGAATTGTACAAGTGTTCTGTATTAGAATTTCTACATAGGCTTATGCATGCATAACTATGAGTACTACATTTACTTTTCTCATGTGTTCTTTTTCCTTTGGATTTCAATCTCACAAATATTTTTGTTAGCAGAATTTTGTGAATACTTCCAAGCTTGAATCTTTGAGGTTATTGTTCTTCCCAAAAGAGATACTATCGGTGCCAACACAGTTCATGGATGACTGTATGTTATTAAAGTTGGAATTTATCTCTTTTCTTCTGATAATACTGACAGCTCAATATTAAGAACTGAAAATAATATTTGAATTTCACTGTTTTTATCTACCTGTCTGACAAGTTCAATTGGTTTGATGGCTACCTAAATTGATCTTTTGCTACCTAAATCTTTGCTGAAAATAAAGGAGTATTTATTCTATGTTCTATGTGCTGCCTGGTAATTATCCTGACAGTTGTTATTGCAACCTTAAAGTATTCTCTGAATTATGAAAAGGGTTTACATAGAGAAAGTATTTATATGCCACATTATGTACTACAGTAATTAACATCTCAGTTTTTGCTTCTATCATTTCCATCTTCCAGTATGCCAGGCCTTTTATTTGAACCTGGATGTTACAACTGTTGGTTTACCTGTCCATAATGGAGATGCACATTTTGCAAAAAGCTTCATTCAAACCAGGATACTAATACGACTTCTGTTAATTCACTGCAAACAGCCCTGACAACATGCTGATGCAGTGCCCACCATTCAGTTTTCCTTGCTGTGACAACTCTGTTCCATAAAGAAGTTTCTTTTGGTATTAAGTCTTCTCAATATAACAGCAAAGATACAAAGCTCCCTCACTAGAAACAAAATGGAACTGAGAAAATCATATTTGGCTAAGTTACAGTGCTGCTACTAACCTTAGTACTGAATATATCTCTTCAGACCTCCTGTCTTCAGTTCATTAGTCAAAACTCCTCTGACACAAGCATGGTTTTGGTATGTTTCTATCTCACAGTCCTTGTTTCTGTCAGTTTTGATGTTGTTGCTATGCATAAAATCAAACTAAGTCTTGTTTTACAATCCCAGTGTTGCCTGTGGAATCTGAGCAGTGCAAGAGCTCCATTAACAATGTTATCCTTCTCTATGGTCACTGTCACACTCAATTTAGCTTCAGTTTTATTTTTTGCCATAAAACAGCATTCCTGGTCACAGTAATTCTGTTACCACAATGATCTAAGAGCCACTAAAGGACATTAATGAATTAACAAAGTACATGGCTTAGGGCACAGTCCCCAGGCTCCACTGAGGTGGGAGGGCTGAAGGCTGGATCAGCCCCGTCCCTGGGGATGGCCACACTCATGAGCTGTCTGAAACTGCTCTGCTGTGCCTGGGCATCAAATCACAGACAGACCCTTGGGGCTTGGAGCTCCAAAGTGAAGGCAGGACAGAAAAGACTGTTCAGAGGGCTCTGGGAAGAAATTGCAGACTGGACTCTGCTGGTAAGGAGAGCTCTGTCAAGAAAAGGAGTTTTAGAATAAAGCAGTTCCCCAATCTCCAGTAAAATACACTTTCCAAATGTCATAAAACTCATGGACTGAAAACACATGCTCGTGGCCTAATGTTTGTCACCAAGGGGTATTCATCCCTTTAGCTGTCTGTGGGTGTCTCTCTGCTCTTGGGTGCTCTGTCACTTTGAATCCCCTTTTGCTTGCACCAGAAAGGGAAGAGTGAGAATGGCTCAGCATTTGACCAAGTCTCTGCCTGAAATTGATGATTGCTTAATGATGGTACAAAGATATGAAAAGAAGGCATTGTAAAAGCAGCTCTCTGGATATCTTTTGAAATTCTGGTTAACTCAGTCCCTCTGTGCCTCAGGTATCTACTTGGAAAGTCATCCACTCACGTACTTCTTTAAGTCTTTAGGTTCCTCAAGGGGAAAGGTTATTTTGTGTAGTTGTCATTCAAGATAGAGGTGTTTTAGGCAACAGAGTGATACTATCTACTTCCTTTCATTCCCTAAGCACAAATAAAATAAAAACAAATCAAAAACCAAATCACCAGTGTGGGAGGGGACTTGGGAAACTGTCCCCCCGAAATACCCTGGGAGGTGACAGGTGTGTAGTTCCCCGCCTCCCCTGTTGTCAATCATTTTGTCATCCCTTCCCCTTGTTAATCAGTATGTCTGTCATCCCTTGGTTCTAGAAAGTTCTTTGTTCTTTATACCCCCATTGGTTCCTTCCCTGAAGCCGCTCCTTCCCCTTACCCTCATTGGTTATAACCCTGTCACTCGACCCTGACTCTGCCCCCGAAGCCTTCCTTCACTGAACGCTTCATGCCTGGACCCTCCCTCTCTTGTCCCAGTTATAATCCCGATTCCGCCCCCTGTTCGGCGCTCTCAGAGCGAGCTCCCTCCCGGAGAGGTTGTTTTCCCTTCGCTCCCTGAATTGCTGTTCCTCAATAAACCCTCCTGGAATTAAAGCCGCCTGTGAGTCGTCCCGCCTTCATAGAGGAAGATTTCATTACGCTATCCGGCTTCTGAGGACTCAGCTCTCTGACAAGCAGAGTGGTCAGAGACCAAGAAGCCCTCACACCAGAAAAATCAAAACCCAAAATGTACATTTTTCAGAAACAAGAAATCATAGAATTAATATTCCTGTACATATATATGTTATGCTACTAGATACTACAATGGAAGATAGTGTCTGAAGTTTTAGTAAGAGCACATATGGTGCCTCAGTAGTTATAAAATTGGGAAAACACACAGAGAGTTGGAAAAACTAAGCACTTCATTTTATGAGAAGAGCACACCAAAGAACATAGAAAAGGTCCAAAGGCCATGAATATTAAATTAAATTGCTCAGTAGATATGTTCATGCTTTAGGATTGAGTACAGAAGAAACCTAGAGGACTAGGTTTTGATAAGACACTTAACTTTGAGATGGCACAAGTTGCTCAAGTTAAGCCTTAACCTAAATGACAAATTTACCTTAAATAGTAAAATGTGAATGTTTATTTTCCAGAAACTTTTATAGAAAAAAACCTGTTCTTGGATCCTACACTTCCTAGACCAGGAATACTCTTTAATTTAAACTGTGGAGCTCAGCTCTCAGTATTTTGTAGTGTTTATGAATCATTGTTTTGCTCTTATTCATTCATGAACATAATAATTAATTATATTCATTATTATATTTATGAATGAATAAGAGCAAAACAATTGTTGTTTTTCCTGTGAGTGATCATTAGCATAAAACAGTAATGTTTCATGGTAAGCAAACCATTCTTTCTGCTGCACAGTCAACCAGTGTAGAAACTTCACAACAAGAACTACTAGGAGATGCATGTTTCAGAGCTCTGTTTAAAACCATGCTATAACTAAGAAAGTTTTTGAGGTTTTTTAAGCTTTTTTTTCCTGATGTCCTTCAGAATATGAATAAAATTACTCAGTGGAAGAATTCATAACAGATGGTTGCCATTTCAGCCTAAGATGGCAGAAAGCCCTAGTACCAAGCAATTACAGAATTCTTTGATGCAGAACCAGCTGAACAGATTTTAAAAATTTCTTCCTAATTGAAGACACCTGGCCTCCAAGAAAGTGCTGCAAGCTGGATGATAGCAGAGGGCAATAGAAATATATTCCTGATGTCACCAGCATGGTTTTGGTGACAAAATCATGAAGACCAATAGGAAATAATATGAAAAATGCCCTTTTCTTTCTACTATTAATGCAATGAAATGCTGCAAATGACTCAGTAAAATAATTTTAAAAATACTCTGAGGCAAGATTGTTTTGTTTTGCTTTTCCATTACTAGAACATTTTATCTCCCATCAAAGAATGCAGTACAGGATATACAGCTTTTATTGCCCACCTTTTTAAAGCTCATGGGCCTTACTCAGAAAGGATTTGAGAAGCACATGTAAAATGTTACTTCATTGAACTTACTCCTATTCTATTTTCTTCATGGAACTCCTGCCTTTGGGAATTCAGATATATTCCCTTAGATGCACCACGTGCCCTAGAGAAGCCACTAGACCAAACCCATTGGTATGACACTTCTGGGACAATTCTCCTGCATGGAGGGAGAAGAAAAGTGGTATTATTTCTAAGGTTCAGCTTCACCTGAGTCTTTGCCAAATTCTTCCATTCTGTTCTCATTCATTCATGTCTGTCTCTGTTTTTGTGAGCTTATGTCTATCTCATGCTTGGCAAAGCCCTGGTGCAATGCTGCCCACGTCTCCAGTACAAAGGAGCAGCAGCCAGCCAATTGCATGGCTCTGGCACAGGATGTTAGTGCTATGTGTGGCACAAGTGGTTTGCAGAGGATCTGGTAAATCAGTTTATTCTGGTGGCTGACAGCTCAGCTTGTCCAATAAGCCAATTGTACTTGATAAAGATGAGAAAATAGAAAGGAATTTTACAATATTGTCTCTGGACTTCATAACCTTTGACTTCTCCCATCCTGTGAGTCAATTTTCCTTAAAGCTTCACCTTGGTAAAATTAATTTATTGGTATAAAAATTTAAAGTAATTTTGACTGTGTTTGTGGAATATCACATATACTTAGGAATTTGAATTTTGAGTGTAGGAGCATAAAAGGGACTCTAAAAATGTTTAATTACAAACAAATCTGGCTGATTGATTTGTCCATGTTCATAAATGTAAGTGTAAACACTATCTTTGGTAGATTTATTAATTCTCTATGTACTAAAGGACATTATTTATTATTAAAGATTATTTGTCTTACAAATAATGTACCAGAATAGCATTTCTGAATAATTCACTTTTTTAATAAAGGAACAAGAGACACAGATATAATTTTCTGATTTTCTCAGCTGACAGTACTTTTGAAATGTAGTGAAAGGGGGTGAGTAAAAGTGAAGGGGAAGAAATGCCATGATTTTATTTATGAAGCCACATGTCCTGATCCAAACTGAGCATTTAAAAGGCTAAAGTTTACATCCAAAAGCTGTATGTACAGTACAGCCAAGATAACACATTTTTAACTTGGCTATTTTTATATGTTTAGAATCAGATTTCATTTCCATGAAAATCAAAATCAGAAAACTCCCTGTGCATAAGATACACAAACTCAATACAGACATCACACATCCTTCTGGTTTTCCATGTCTAAATTATATTTGACTGATTTATGTTATGCTATCATATACAATAGCTTTTTACAATGTATATCTGGCAAAGTTATTCATAAAATTGAATACAATAAACATTATAGTGCAATCATTAAGTTTTGGTTGGAGATTTGGGAATTAGTTCCATTTAAGTGGACTGCTTTTCACAATATGATCCATTCAATTGCATGCTTTCTCTCTTCATTGGAACAACCTCAGCAACAGAGTAGATTTGTACTCAGTGCCTTGCAACTTAGTTTGATTTCTTTGTTTCCTGCAAAAAGGAATCAGTAGAATCAAACATTAGTGACCATTTTTACAGTCAGAACAAAGTGAGGTCAAACAGAAAGCAAGCACTTAATTTCATTCCCATGTCTCATAGGATACTTTCACATAACACAAAAAACATATAAAAATACTTAAACAAAGTTACACTGCATTTTATTTTCAGATCTTTTTTCACCTTCACTCTAAACTGAGAGACAATACATCAAATTTGGCTATAGTAATCCCAAATATTTAAAACTCTCCCTCAGTGTTTGCTACATTATTTTTAAATGCCTTTTACACCCCTATAATTTCTGAAAAGCAAGCTAGAGTGCTCTGCTCCTGTTCCAAGCCTGGACATGTTAGATTTGCAGGATGGCAAAACCCGAATAATGTCAGCCATGCAATGATGATTAAGTATCATGGTGCTGCAAAGGTGGGGAATTAAAGGTGAATGCCTGGACTTCCTGATGCAGAAGATGGTGTGGTTGAAAGAAAAGCATTTGTAAATGCCCATTAGGAGGGAAAAATTATGAAGAAATTGCTGATTTGTTCTGTGAACGAGCTGCAGTTAATGGTGCATATATGTGGAAAGAATGTGCAGCCTTGAACTTTCTTCTTGAAGTATAGCTTTGCTCAAAAAAGGGGTGAAGGAAGGAGGAATTAAAAAAGAAAATTCCTTGTGCCTTTTCAGCACCTCAGATAGATAAAGATAATTGAGAAATGGTGGCCCTAAGCAGGTGTCAGGTATGGAGGGTTTCAGGAAGATTTATTCCTTAATTTGGAAATACAGTAGCAGCTGCATTGCCATTGCCAGTTGGTTGCTGTGAAAAGAGCAGCTACTGCTTGTGAAATCTTCAGCCTAGAGTAAAGAGATAAGTATAAAACATTTAAGGTTACAAATACTTGATTTTTTTTGTTATAGTACTATATAAAACACCCTGTGACTGGAAAATAGAATGAATTCTGATTCAATTTAAAAGAACTAAACTAATTGCTAAAAAAACTCTGTTAATCACATTATAATATGGACAAATCAATGATATGTTAAATTCTAGGGCAGCATTTATGTAAGATCAGAGTATGAGCTCTTAGATTGCAGTTATTGATTTGTTTAATTTCACTTATTATAATATTGGTTCTTCTTTTCCATCAGTGATTAAATAATTTTCATGAGACTTTGAATACTTCTCTAAAACAATTTGACATAGTTTCTTGCCTTGAAATTGCTAAAATTTAACTGAAGTAACTCAGTAGATAATTACCTAGGTCTTTCTTGAAGACAGGGAATATACCCTCCACATTTTGCAGGTCACACTGAATTCAGGTGTAGCCTTGGTGTACTTCCTGATTCTGCACAGCTGCCTTGTGATCGATGTGTGGGTGACAATACAAAGATCACACTGTGACTCCAGCAGTTCACCCACGTTCTACAGCTCACAGGCTAGGTCCTTGGTATGGTCTATAATACCAGTATAGTGGGGTATAATCTCTGACTGTGTTTGATTCAGATGAAATTAAAACTATGGTAATGGGTGTCCTTTAGGAACTTAGTAGGGAGTACATATTCATCCATGCAGCAAGCCTGAAATGAAACATTACTGATCAAGAAATGTGTTTTGTTTCTTAGTGTGGTGTTTTCATCATTATAGTTGTGACAGTTCAAAAATTATTTCCTTGGTCTCTGTTTATCTTCTGCTTCTCACAAAAACTCATCCTGAAATGGCTGCTTAGTCTTTTGCTTCCCTAGTCAACTTTTCCAGCTCACAATGCTGTTAGTGTTGTTATTAATTATCAGAAGGAAAGTCAATCTTCTGTAGCAGAACCATTAAAGTCTCTCAGAAGATCATAGGAACTCTCATCTTGTCTCCAAGAATGACTGATTATAAACTGACATGAAGGTCAAATTCCATCTTACTTTTAGGTGTTCTTCATTCTTTCAGGTATTAACATTTGTATGTATAGATCTCCTGTCTTCTGTATGGTTATCATGTGTGACTAAGAAATACTTTCCTACTGTGTGGTAGGTTCTGTGGTTTTGGTTCTGTTTGTTTTCTATGTCCTTTGTTGGAACTTGTCCTCCTTTTTCATTATTTTCCACAATTCTTTCTTGCCAAGCATTGTTTGATTTCTGCTGTCACTGTGTTTTTTCTCAGTCAAAGAAAGGAGAGGTTTATGTGCCAAGATCAGACAGCCCATTGACTTCACCTCCACAGACTCTCTCTCCTCTACTATGGCCAAAACCAGATGTCTGATGAGAAATTTCAGAACAGAGAAAACATATAGGATAAATTCAGTCAGTGATTTAGTAATTCAAAAATATTCTTCCAGCCTCCAATATTTTATGACTCAGGAACTTCCTAAGCTTGTACCTCTGTGTCTGAGCAAAATGATCATAATCATCATAAGAGGAAAATTAAATATTATTAATTTTTGCCTAGTAACATCTTAATAAAACTGCACCACTGAAAGTGAAATGTATGCATTTCACACATGATTAACAGTGGCAGGCTAATGCTTTGTGCCTTCAT
Source organism: Lonchura striata (assembly GCF_050655825.1). Classification (NCBI taxonomy): domain Eukaryota; kingdom Metazoa; phylum Chordata; class Aves; order Passeriformes; family Estrildidae; genus Lonchura; species Lonchura striata. The sequence continues at coordinate 138,627,216 of NC_140704.1, read as the reverse complement.
CTTCTGCTGCAGATTACTGATGCTGTAGCATGGGCAGCAGAACAGAAGACATCCAACACAAATCTGATACTCTATTAGCACCTCTCCTTGAAGTTGTCTTTTGTGGCTTGATGTAACTGTGAGCTGTGATGGCTGAGGAGAGAACAAACTGAGCTTTGAGACGTACCTGTCTCCATTATGATCTTCAGCACAGGACCGGTTAGGACAGCTGAGGGTGACACTGCTGCCTAAGCTAAGGAAGCCCTGACTTCCTTGTGAGGAGACTCAAAACCACTCCTGATGCGAGCTTCTGCATAAAACTGGAGCTAAGCTGAATGAAAGAATGAACATCTGGACTTGTTCCTATGAGATGAGGATTGTTGAAGATCTCTAGTCACCTTATGAAAATTTCAACAGCCCAAACAGAAGTGATAAACTTCAGTAAAAGCATATCTGTTACTTATTGACATTTAAAACAGTTAGGGAGTATTATTTGGCAGTAAATCTGTTGTGTTTCAATAGTAAATAATTCATGCTTGTAAAACTTTGTATATCACATTAATTTAGAGGCTACAGGATTTGTTAAAAATAAGCATGAACTAAGTAGAAAACATTTTATGTCCAAATCCCTAATTAAACTGCTGTAGCCAATTTAGCATAACTTTAAACTATTCCTGCCCTCCCTTCTTTTACCACTGTATCACATTCTGCCATAAAAGGAAAATCTCTGTTGATAATGTTTTATATTCTTTAGTCTACTGGAGCCAAGCATAACCAGATAATATTTTCATTTTATTTCACATTCTGCTTACTAATATTTGTACTATGTGACTAAGTTTCACTAGAAAAACAGTCAGTGTACCCAGCAACAGAAGTAGAATGGAAAAGAGTACATAAAAAAACTTGTTTCGATAGTGCAATTTATGGACTTCAACAATGTAAATCTTAGACTGACACACTCTTTCCGGTTTCTTAGAAGAGCACCTATGGATATCTGCTGCAGCCCAAAATTATAATATTTGTGCAGATTTCTTTAACTCTGGCCTTAGTTATAAAAATTTCAATAAATATTACTTTTAAATAGATTTATAGCTTTGGTGTCTTGTTTCCATGACCTTCCTAATTCAGTCACACTTTTGTCTCATCTTTACAAAAATGCCTTGGGTCATTTGCTAATTTTAATTGGCATGGAATAACTTTACCTCAGTATACTCAGAGAGAGATGAAATGTTTAGGAAAAGTGAAATAAATCCCATGTGTAACCAACCAGAATATATCAGGGTACCAACAATATTTCTGCTTCTGTTACCACAAGGTACTTTGAAACCCCAATTCCTTTTAGGCCTTTATTCCTTGGAGAATTTAAAGAAAAGCGAGACTAATATGTAATATGGGCATTTCAGTTAAAAGCTAAATATAGCACATGCTTGGCAGTGGGTCAGTTGGATTACAGTCTGGACAAATATTTGTTGGGACAGGCAAATGATATTTTGGTTCTTGTTTTGACACCACCATTGAGTTTCTATCTTGCTCTGCAAAGCTCATGTGATGTCTTCATTTTTTGTCTTTCTAATTATTTTCTGTCTTGTATTTTAAATTTTTTTTTAACTCCATCAGTGTTGGGACTGTCACATTTTATCATACTATGAAGTACCTCACATAAACCTGTCCTGGTCCCTATATGAGATGAGCACCATTACTAAAGTACTATATGTAAACATCTGGGAATTGTCAAAATTAAATTTCAGGGATCCAAAAAATTTTAAAATTGTTTTTCATATCTGTAACTCTGAACTAGTATTTTCTTGGGAATTTTCAAAATATATTTGTTATATTAATGCACAGTATCCACCCACTGTCAAATAAAATAAAAAGTCCCTTCTTCTTGACAGAAGAAGAGCAGAAGAGCCTCTGAGGATTTTGCTGGGTGAAAGGAAGAACCAAGAAAGAACAAAAATATAAACACGGTGCTAAATTCTGGACATGGGATAATTCATCATACTAAGGTTATACTTGCTTGTAGAATTGCCAGGATCACAGGATCACAGGTTAGGAAGAGCCAGCATCTCACTGGAAAACAACTGAGGAATTCCGGTACCAAACTGATGATTCAAGTGCCAGTTGAAGTAAAAATATGTATTCCCAGCCCTTTGTCAAGCAGATTGTGCTGTTCCAAGCATCATACTGAATATGCAGTGGATGTACAGAAGACAGGAAAGATCTTGAGAGTTTCCTGCATTTAATGGCATTTTCAGAGAACTCTACAGAAAAACCAAGAATTTCTGGAACTGTCAAGAACTGTAAAATTCAGAAATATTTTTGACATATGACTGGAGGTAGCATTATGATCCTCATGCAACAAACCTTTCAGAATCCTGTTCAACTTTAAGTACATAGAAAAGATGTCTTCTTTGTTGCTGCTTGTGTGAATTCTGGCCACACACCTAAAAATGTTGTGTAGGTTTCATGCCTGAAAACCAAGATTTTCTGTCTGACTCTCCAAGTATGTACTGCAGTGATTCAGGAGCAGCAACATAAGCCCACACCAAAAGCAATGTAATAAAATGTTTCTACTCTTTCTAATAAAAACCCCCAGAGTCCAAACTTAATTATATATTTAAATACTGGCTTATCAAACTAAAAAGAATCTTAACTCCAAGGACATGGAAATAAATACAGTAACACAAAAAACAGTACAAGAAAAATAATGAATGTTTAATAATATACCTGATTTTCCTAAATTAATTTTGAAGGGAAAGACCTGGGAAAGGTTTTATTTCTACAGCCTTGCTGTAGAATTGTATATGACAATAGCTTGAAAACTTCAAGAATGTGATAACAATGCTTAATTTTATAAGTAGTGTAACTGGAGGTAAATATTTAAGGTCACACCTGTCTGTAGAATGGATATATGTTTTAAGCCTTCTGGTTTTAATATTTTTATTTTTCCATTCTACCCTCTAAGAATACAATTCTGCCACTAAGCACTACCAGGAAAACCGACAAATTATATAAATAAGGGGTGGATTTGGATTTGGAATACAAATAAAGAATGCTAAAGAACAGCATTCAGACTCAAGCATTTCCTTACAATGCAAATCCTCTGCCACAAGGGCCACACACAAATGAGCAGTCATGTCATGGGTAGACCTGCTGTGATACAAACCTAGACCATGAATTTTCCAAACATGCATAAAAGTTATTCACACGGTGTGTTTCAATATGAAATGCCATAAATTTTGTCTCCTAGTAATATCCCCCTAAGATGCTGAAACCATTGTACCTAATTTTTCTGTTTCTCATCCAGTGAAGGGTGTTCACCAAAAGAAGTTATGACTCAATAAAAGTTCAGTAGACAGCATAGGCATCTAATCAGAGCTACTAGCTAGGGTAGGTTTTTTTACATATAATTGTTCCCTGCACAGGTAATGAACTCTATTAACACTAAAAATGGCATATTACTAGAAAAATTATTAGATTTTACCAAAACTATTAATGAGAGTGTGTGATTGGGAAAATCAAATTTATTAGTATCTGAAAATCATAATGCTTTATAATATACATTTTTTTACATTTCCAGTGGTAAATGAAAGATAAAAGAGAAGTTTCTAATCTTGTCTATAATATCTATGTGCTTGCATTAACGTCACTGTTTGTTTTTTTTTTACAGAGAAAAGAGTTCAGGCATAGTGAGCTGCCCAATCCTACAATTCCACTGTGAGTAGTAAATTCTATATAAATGTGCAAATTTTAGGGGGCACAGGGAAGGATTTTTTTTTTCCAAGACAGAAAAATATGTAAGGCATTTTTATTTAAATTAAGCAATAAGTAACACAGTTGTGAGGACAAAATTTATGTTTGAAATATCTGTAAAATAATCTTAGTAATTAAAATGTAATAGCCATCATATAGGATCCAATATATATAAAAAATTATAGTAGTGCATTATTGCAGTCTGGTGTCCACCTGTCCTAAGGAGTTATGTAGCAGGAGCCTTGCTGGGAGTTCCCTAAAGTGCAATAAAACATTATTAGCACAGGGAATTCTGGACAGATGTCAAACTGGTCACAGTCTCTGCAGCTAAAGTGTTTCCTGCACTAGAGAGCATGAGTGCTGGGGCTAAGGTGACACATTTAAACCCAAGATTTAAATCATGCAAAACCGTGTGCCTCTGCTGCTGATGTGCCGGGATGCAGTTGCATTTCCCATGTGCCAAATTTGCTTCCAACACCTGAGCATCCAAATATATACCAAGAGCCCTGTTGCCAAGGAGTTCCAATGAGCTGAGGCTTTGTGAATACAAGCACAAAGTTTTGAATGTGATGCCTTTTAGGATTTTCGAACCATCTTGCAAAATTGCAAAATTGGAGGCTACATTGTCCATCATGATTGACAATGGACATCTCAGAGTCCTGCTATGTGAAGTTGCTCTCTTAAGGTAACACAGTGACTTTAAGTTAGGTAAGAGAATAGAAATGGCTCTATAAGTTTTTGCCTTCTCTTGGGCATAAGACTTTCTATTCCACTCAATTTAGCTGAGTATCTTGCTTTCAGGGAACTGATTGGTTAATGAAATTGCTGGTAGGATCAGTGAAGTGATTTCTCCTTCCTCTGTCCATAATGGTCAAAATGAGAGATCTTGTGTCAGAGCCACCTCACTTGTGTTCTGTGCAATTGAAGGAAGCCCAGAGAGGAGAATAAATCTGAATTTAGACTAATCATTATTTCTGTGGTGTAAAAATTCTTTATAAAGCTAGCTGATTTATCATTCCACTAGTGGCAGGTTTTTACTAAATCTACTGACACAGACACTCTGTTACTTTATACAGCTTAAAAATAATTCTAAACTAGTTTTAATCTCACTTTTATGAGATTAATGCAATTCCTAGAAAGGCTTCCTTAATGGAGATTTGGCTATTGTTATAGGCTGCTACATACAAAAGGCTTCATTTTAGATAGCTACTGAAGACTGCTGAGTGATCAAGCCTGAGATTTGTCTCCTTTATATTTTTAGTCTGAATAAGTTAATGAAATCTTCTACTCATAGATCACAAGGATGTTCTTCACATGAGTATCTTACAAGAAAAATAGAGTGGCAAGTCTTAAAATGTTGTTGAAGTGTTCTCTATGTTAAACTTAGTACAGGAACATTTCTCTTCATGAGTATGTGCATTTATTATGATGCAATAGAAGGTTAATTTTTAAGGAGAAAAAAAAATCTCTTTTGTGCTAGTTATAATAGGACAATAGTTCTGAAAATTTGTAAAGGATTGAAGCTACACTTTATTCCTCTATTAGACACACTGTCTCAAGGGTGAAGCAACAATCATAGTTCTGTGATTCAAGCTTTCCCCTTGTTTGCAGTGTATGCATCAATCTGTATTTATATGGTGGAAGATTTTGGCATGGAGATAAAAACTCCCACCAGAAGACCAGGATATCACAAGCAGCTGTTGACAGAACTTTGATGTATCTTCTCACTGTCAGCCCCAGCTCCACCCTGAAATATAATCTGGGATTTGCTGGAATTTAATTGACCATATTTGCATTTACATATGCACATGAATTTACTAACATAAACAGAACATTGCTGCTTATGTGGACAATTAATTTTTCATTGTTCTCTCAAGTATATCTCTCCTCAAAAAAATTGGTTACAACTTTTTAATGCAATGGATTTCTTTGCATTCATATCCAGATGAATATACTTGAAAAACATAATACAAGAATGACAATGTAACTTGTAATGAGCTTTCAAGAAGAGGAAGTAGCTAAATGAAACTTAATACTATAATTGAAACATTAAATGAATATGTCTTAGGAGATTTTGAAAGTTGAATATCAAATCTTGCTTCTGCAATTGATGAGTTTTAATTGGTTTAATGGGTTTGATTGTGTCTTAAGTTATCTGAATGTGGTTTTGTTTTTCTTTGTTATATTATTGCTGCTACTAATTTGGGCACAGGTTTTACCTGTGACACATTATACAGGAATGAAGGCATGGTACTCTGCCAAGCAGAGCCTTTCATAATTAAAAACTGCTACATCAGTTTTCTGCAACTGTGGCAAAAGAAGGAAAGTGAGAGACAATAAAGTGGTGCTTTTAATTAAAACTGATGGTAGAAAAAGATAAAAAATATTATGGAAATATCTCTTCAAGGCAAATACTGAACCATCAGACTGTTGACCCTCAGTTTCAACAACTGAGCAATATTAGGTTCAACAACATGTAGAGTGATATAATGTTACAGGGGCCTGACCCTATTGAAACCAACAGGATGAATTAAAAAGAATTTTGAAAGCTTTGGATATGATCCAAAAAGTAAACTGATACTCCTGGGGGAGACATTTTGCATACCACTTTTGCATTGTCATTTGCACTGTTATTGAATATGTCATTCACCTTAATATTAATGTATAGGACTGGTAGGGATCTTTTAGTAACCAGAAATTATATTTCATTCTAGCAATTACTACAGAAAAACTGTCCTTTTCATAAAAATATGTGTGCTTCTTCCCTGTAAATATTTAATAACATCTCATCTTGCAACACTTAGAAGATTAAATGGCTTTTGTAAAGTACATCTAGAAAGTAACTACAGCTTTTCTTTTTTTCTCAGATTTATTTGCATTTAAAATTACTTTTTAATTGTTTGTTGTTTTAGTCTTAAAGTCTGCAAATAGAATAGGGTATAATCTGAGATTCTGGTCTTTCATCTGTAATGACAGAGACCACATTTAGGACTGTTTTGTTAGTGAATTTTTATTCTTGTTTCATAAAGATTGTAATGTTACACTTGGGTCAGTAAGGGAAGAGCTTTGCTGACCAAAGGTCTCAGATTTGTTTGCTTCAAAAGAAGAATGTTTTTGAAAACATTTTTATGTTCTCATTATGCTCACTATAAATCACCAGACTGCAATTTTTTAAGTTTAAAAGCTGACAAGTTGGGACTTTGATGCTGTCACCAAACTATTTCTCTGCTGGACTCTTACTCATGATGGTTCAGAGTGTCAGTCTCTGCACAGGAGTAGTCAAGATTTCTGTGCTGATGAAAATGCCATTACTTCATGAAAACTGAAGTACTGCCCTGCTCTGCTTCCCTGGAAGGAAACAAGACTGAATCTCTGCAGAGTTTCTGGAGGCATGTCTTGAATCCTTCCCACAAGGTCAGTCAAGAACACCCCACAAGGTGAAAGAAGTGAAATTCCTTTCTGCTCAGCAGAGACAGAGCAGAGAAATCAAGACCCAACAGCAAATAGTTGTTTCTCTGAAGTCTCTGGATACTAATAAGCATGGAACTTGTTCTGGAGGACTTACAGAAAAATTGAATATTTGGGGTGTTGGTGTCCATATTTCTTCCGTGTCACACCAGGGCACATTCAGTAACTTTGGTTTCAGAGCTGTGTTATAAAGTATGGGGGATTCAGAGTTATGTTTCCTTCATTAAATGCTCCCCCTCGAGGACAGCAAAGCTGGCAATCCTGTCTTGTGACTGACACTCTGTCAATGGTTTCATTAGCTGGACAGAAAATCTAGCTGCAAAAGCCAGGTCTCTAACATCACTTCTGCTTCTAGGTTAAAGTGAGCTTTGAAAACAGATATTACAAAAGGAAATCCTTTACTTTTTGAACTGCTAGGAGAGATCAATATATATAGTTAGTCTTAGAAGGAATAATTTTGAATAGAAAGACATAAATAATCAATTATTGTTTCAATGAAAAAAATATTCTTGCACTTTCATTTCACTTACAATTGAGATTAGCAATATGGATAAATTAGATTATGTATCCATAGCTTTAATTTGTGTCCTGTATATGTCTGTTTCACTTGTTAAAAATCCAAAATAGTTGGATATATTAGCAACTATTATTTATCCATAGCTTTAATTTGTATCCTGTATACATCTGTTTCACACGTTAAAAATCCAAAATAGTTGCAGAATATTTAATCTTTTGTTTTCTTGTTTCCTTTGCTAATTTAGCTTTTTTAATTATAAGAGATGTCTTTTCAAGCTTTAATAAGATGTTTTCATTTGTGTTTTGTATGTCTTGGAATATAGCTGTGGATATTGAAATGATTGCTGAAATATAAAAAACCTAATTTGTGAGGGTTTTAAAATATATTTTAGTATACAAAGAATAAAATGCCAGGGAGACTTTCTAGCAACCTTATACTACCTAAAGGGGGCCTGCAAGAAAGCTGGGTTGGGTCTGATCTTTGGATTTAGCTATAAAAGACAAAATTTTTTAAAAAGTAAAAAAAATCTAAATCTGTTTAATGTATTATTGGCCTATTTTCATAGCTCTACAAATAATTGCATATTCAAGAGTCTGTCTCCTTGCTTGTTAATAGCTGAAATCTATCAGCAGAAACACTAAAAATTTCACTGATGGTTTATCCAGGTTATCTTGAATTTTCTTCTTCCTGCTATCTGTATATATACAGATATATATATATATATATATATATATATATCAATAGACTTGATATATATACATTTGTCACAGCATGTGGATGGTTAAAGAAGATATTCACATGTGGTATTACCTGAATTTATGTTCTGATGCTTCTTTTCTTGTTCAAATATATCAAATATCAGAAAAATGGTTACAGACGAATAGGTGAGAGATTTGAAAACAGGTGTTCCTATGCAACTGCTTAATCAATAAACACTAGCATAACCTCGAAAGAAAAACTTGACTGGAATCAGTCTCAGCTGATGGATAAAAAAGAAGGCTTTGGGGAAGCTGTGGAAATATTTAACATGGAGGATCGCCCCAGAAATCATTTCAAAATTAAGTGTATGAAGCACCATTCTGAGCAGAGAAACAATTTTTTCCTGGCTGGTGCTGCCCTGGTGTCAGTGATGAGCCTGACGAAGCCACCGCTCTCCTTATGATTAAGCAGCAGTGAGCTCACACTTGACACATCCGAGATTTGTGTGTGCTCGGGAGGGGGGTAATGTGAGCCTGATGTTCTCACTCTGGCTGTGGCCGGCTATTGGCAAGCGCTGGTCCTTACAGGATCTCAGGCTGACATGCTCCAATACTAATCTGGTTCATCTGTGTTTGCCTTTCATATACACTCAAATGGATCTTGAGGAGGAAGGGCATGTTTTTTAGAAAAGCAGAATATACTAGCCTGAGGGATGATCTATTTTGATAGAGATGCCTTTATTTGCCATACCAAAAAAAGAAAATTATTTACTGTTTCAGGCCAAAAATACTTTACATTTTCAGGCTTTCCCAGTAAAATATTATGTTTAATTCTCTCACGACTATTGAAGGCATTGTCAATAAAGCTGCTTCTTGACAAGTTCTTGAATCTTAAAGCTGTTAATTTTTGGCCAGGGTCTGCAAAAAAATATAATAAATGAGTTAATAACAAACTCCTGATGTATAATTCTTGAAATAAATGTATATATTTCAAATGGTTTGAAGTGAATCAATTAGCAGTAATTTTTTTAGAGTGACTTGGGCACTTAAACATCAAATTCCTTCGGTTTAGCATTGAAATTGAGGTGACAATGAATCAGTCTTTGGTTTGTAAGTCACTCAACTCCTTCTAGGCATAGAGTAGTGCAGAATCTGAGGTATTTGAAGGAGTTGATCACAAAAAGACTGGGTAAGAGAGATGAAGATGTCCTTAAGCAAGTGATATTCAAAAACCGTTAGGGGAAAACTGTTGGAATAGTCAGAGGGACAGAAACTGCCCTAGGTCCCAAGCTTGTGATTTGGGTGTGCTTAACTTTCCCCATCCCCCAGTCTCCTCCTGATCTCTGCCAGTTGGAGCTGATCCCACAGAGGATGTCCTTTGCTCTTTCACAGATGTGCCTGTCCTCCACCCAGATCCCCTCCCTTAGACCACAGACCACCTGATAAGAACTTATAGAAAACATTCATTTATTCAGTAAATTATGTTACAATTAATTCCAACATAGTTTACAGAGATATAAATCACTAGAATGTCAGACCTAGCAGCTAATTTCATCCAGAATATTGAAGAAGACAATATAAAAGGATCTGACCTAACAGTCAAGCCAAGATCTCATATCAGTCAGTGTAAGAATATCATCTGCTTTGAAAAGAAATATCAAAGACTGTTCTTTCTTTCCAACCTGGATTCCATACCATCATTGCTTTGGAAGAGGCTGTTTAGGGAAGTGGTTGAGTCAACATCCCTAGAGGTATTTAACAGACATGCAGATGTGGCACTTGAGGGTGGTATTTAGTGGTGGACTTGGCAGTGCTAGGTTAATGGCTGGACTCTGGGGACTTAAAGGTCTTTTCCAAACCAAACAATTCTGTGATTTCTTGTTTTATCTTCTAGGACTACTGAGATTTTTATATTTCACTCACTATAGGAATAACATTCTGCAGTACAGGACATGCAGACATGGAGACATGAAGGAGAGGTACAATGTCCAGCCCTAGCAGTGAGAATACAGCGTCATCATAAAAGCCCAGAGGATCATAGAAGTTGTGACCATGACAAAAAGCTATATCAGTAAGTACATTGAGATCTCTAGATTATTTAGCAACACTGGCACAAAAATAAGTTTTTCATGATCAAATGTGGTGGATTTTGATTCATTATAATGAAAGAATACTCATTGCAGGGGCCAGTTGAATGAGTCTGTGTATTAATAAAACTAATTACACAATATCTTCTCTGCTCCCTGATTCCTCATAGTGCAGCTGAACTTGTCTTTCAGCTACTTGACATCTTTTTGTCTCATTATTTACTCCTGCTGGCATAATAACAACAGAACTAAACTCAGTGCTGAAGCAATCCAAGAACTAAAGCCATGTGGTCTCAGCTCAGCCTAGAGCATGGGGAATGAAGCATTGCTCAGAGCCAGTGTCCTGGTGAGTGACAATATAAAGATGCCTGGAAGCAGATGATAGCCAAAGGGAATACACAGGTTGGTGCTGCTATTTCATTCCTCAGGTACCATCCCTTCCTTTCTTGCAGAATACATCTGAGCTGCACGAAGCAATGTACCAGGGCCAATTTTTCCTCAATAGATGCTAGAATTACAGACAGAAGAAAACACAGTTGTCTCCAACATGGACTGAGTCACAAGAGACCCATGCAGTGCATCAGTCATGTAAATAGAAAGATGATCAGCATGTTATTGCTGTGAACTGGAAAGGCTGTGAGAGGAAATATTAAGCAATCAATTTTGTTTCCTTAGCAGTGTCAGTCTTCAGGACAGTAACACAGAGAAGTCCATTTCTCTGTATAAAGCTATCAACCCTGATCTCAGTCACTTAATGATTGAGTGGTAGCAATCATATGGTGAAATAGTAAATATGTAGAAATGTAGTCATAGAAAAGTAAAGAGAAGTAAAACATTAATACATTAAATCTATAGTAAAAATTCAGTATAATTGTCTTAACTATGATAACTGTAGCTTTTCTAAAATGATCTGTTGCTGTAGAATTTACAAAGAAATGTAATACAAAAATCAACTTAGCTTTCTTTTTTAGGCAGTAGATCCATGCAAACAAGGGGATTATGCACTCAACTCACCATAAATACTTTCAGCAAATATTTTTGTCTTAAATTTTGAATAATTTCACACAATTACTCTTTCCTCAGTATGACTGTAATATCATGATTTTTCACACACAGTTTAACACCCAACTACTTTGGGTGTTCATGGTTCATTTTTAAGGAACTAAATGTAGTAAAAACATGTATACATCTTTTAAGAATACAACAAAATCCAGATATTTTAAGTATCTGTGCATTGGTAAACCTGATATAACCTATGTATCCCTGTTACAAGTAAAGCAAAGACTTCAGAAAGGAGTAAGCATGTACTAAGCAATGGGATATAAGCATGGGATATAAGATATCAAAATTCAAATGGTACGAATGAAGTGCAAATAGGACAAAATGCTTCCAGTTTTATCTCAGCTATTGTGGTAATAATGGGTTTGGGATCCTAAAATTAAGTCCATTTCCTTATGTTTAAATTCAGTTTCTTTTTCCCAGATTCATCCCAGACAGCTTTAGGGACTTGACTAAGAAATATAATTTTTCCCCACAGATTTGGTAAAATGTCTCTATCCCATCAGTCTGTGACTTGCATGAGATTCCTAAATGGCCAAAAGCATTATGACAGCAATCCTATCACTTGCTTATTAATTGCAGAAAGTTGAAAGAAGAGGAAATATGTTTTTCTTTTCTGTGTCAGCCACTGTAGCTCATGAGAGATGGGGTCTGTTTCCTGCTTGCTCCTGATGTTATTGCATTGAATCACAATATCATTCTGACTTTCCAAGCTTTACAAGATTAACTTATGAGTACTGCTTAATGTAGCAAACATGGTGAGCGTTTATCAGTGAACTTTTTTTCAGAAGTTCTGTCTGCATCATTCCAGATACGTTTTATAGGGATCTTTCCACTAAAGTTCAACTACAATTAAGGTCTTCCTTTATTGATGCCTTTTCCTTTGCAGAAGAAAAGGCTTTTGCATTTTGCAAAAAGAAAGCAATATCCCTTTGAAAAAGTCAAATATTTTCATGTGAGCAAAAGTATATGAATTTAAATACATTCTTTTACATTTATGTGAAATTTTTCTCTTTTTAGTGACATACTTTCCTTGAGTTTATTTCCAGGTGTATTGACTTCATTTTAGTATTTTTTTTTACAGCATGCTGAGTTCTGATGACCATATAGCCTCAGACAGCTTTTTGGATATGTTTCACTGGTGGTTTCAATAAAAAAAAACATGACTGTCATTTTTCTATCATTTTTTTAAAGTACTGTTTAAATTATTTTCTATATACTTGTTATAGCAGGCTGAGCTATATTGTATTATGAAAAACTGAAACAATAGTCCAGTCCTGTAATCCTCATGATTTGTAAACCTGAACAGTTATATGGTAGAAGTACAGAATGAACCAAACAAGAGGAATAACCTGGAAATTATCTTGACCAACCTCCTACCCCAGATCACAGAGTCAGAGAAGGGTGACTGCAAGGTACTACAGTGAGTCCTGTGTTCCAACCTTGCTGCTCAGGTAGGGTCATCCCAGAGCACATTACACAGGATGGTGTCCAGAAGGTTCTTGAAAGTCTCCAGTGAGGGAGATTCCACAAACTCTCTGGACAATCTGTTCTAGTGCATGGTCACTGCGCTGTAAAGAAATTCTTCCTTATGTTCAGGGGGAACTTCCTGTGCATCAGCTCCTGCCCAGTGCCTCTTGTCCTATCACTTGGCACCTCAGGAAGAGCCTGGATCCACCCTCTTGACACCTTCCCTTCAGGTACTGATAGACAGTGATGAGGACCATGGCCCATACTGAGGTCAGATCCAAGCTCAAAGTTAGATCAGCTGGAGCTCATATTGAAAGGCACTGCTCTTCTCAATCCTCAATCCAATATTTCCCCACTTTTCTGCATTCTATATGCAGACATGGTTTTTACTGTGACATTGGAAACTCCTGACTGAACTACTGACAGAATATGACAAAAATTACCCTGGCAGCATTCTAGCTTTTCCATTTATATGATTGATTTGTGATTCTTCAATCTTAGGTGTCTTCAAGGTTTGATTCATTCCATCTGAAAAAAGTTGAGTCTAAATTTTGTGGTATTATTTTCTCCATATTTAAAAAAATCATATTGGCAAAGGAACAAATTTCAGCTCAGAGACAGATTGACAGCAAATGTTATCTGTGTCTGTTGTCTGTGAGCTTTATGCTCACAGGTAGATAAAAGGAAGCTGGTCTGGGTTTACATCAGGAAGGAGATGCAGTTTCTTCTGCCTGTGTACGGCTATGTTCAGATTAAAAAGACCTCACTGAGATAAAACATGAATTTTTCACCAGTGCAAACAGAAGAAAAATCAGCCTCTTGGTAATTGTTATTCATGCTGGAATATGTTATTTATTTCATATTCATCCTCTTTTCTGTAAAAAAGTGGCTTTAGTGATAGCCAAAAGGCTTAGGACAGATTAGATACAGACTTGTGACACAAGACATTTATTTTCAACTGGAGATTCAAAATGTTCTATTCAGCAGACATTAAAATAACTCAAAGTGTTGTCTCTGTCTTTGATGTATGAAGCCTGAAGTAATGTGGCTGCCAGCTTTATCTGATTACTGAATCTTTATGGTCTGATACATTCTAGGATGCAGAGTTCAAGAGATGTTTGCATTAGAGTGTATAGGTAACCTAGGAATTGTCAGACTTAAGAAGACCAGTTACCAATTATTCTCTTTCCAAGTCTTAGCTCCTTAAGGGAAGGGCTCCAGAGGTCATTGGTAGGGGAAGACTTGCATACTGTATGTAACTCACACTGCACTCTTGTATAGAACAAAGTCAGTTATCCATTTAAGTTGTACTCTATATGAAAAAGTTATTTTAAATTTTTTTTCTTTAATTTTAAAAATTCCTGTAATGTTTTTTTAATATCTAAATGCCTCATCAGAGAGGAAAAAAGCTTCATTTTCTAAATGTAGAAGACTGCCTATTCATTTATCATACATTTCATTGTTATCCTTCTTAAGCTAATGAGGAGCAGATGTAGTTTAGGGATACTGAGCCTAATGAGAACTTTGATGACATAGAGGCAGCTCTTCATGAATTTAATAAGCTTTAAATTAATTTGGTTCCTTCTTTATTTTCTTATTCAAGTCCAGCTAATCTAAGTGGCTAAAAGGAAGAAAGTTTAGACTCAAAGATTCAAAACTGTCTCTATTTCTTCTTTTTTCCTACTATTATTTTATGCAGTATTTCCCAGGATTCAGAGGGAAAGATTTGTTGTGATAAAATGTGCTATAGAGATGCTCAGATTCAAATTAATTGCCTCTGATTTTTCATTCATTCATTTTTCTTCACTCATTTTTCAAAAAGCTTAAAATAACTTAAAATATTTTCAGAAGTGTTTGACATATCACAGACAAAAACCAACTTAATTCAACTCTTCCTTTAAAAGCTTTCCCCCTCTTCTCAGGCCTGTTTCCCCCTCCCCATGTTCTTAAATATTTATCCTTTTTCATTATTTTCATTTCCCAGTCTTGCTTTTTACCTGACATCACTTCTCCTTGATTTTTAATATTGTAAACAGCCAAGTCTTTGTATTTAATATTAAAATATAGAATAGTATTTGATTGTGGAAGGAATAAGGTACAAATTGACCTTTGTTTTGTGTTTCTGGATGACCAAAAAACCTCTTGATTTATTAAAACATAATAATTTTTTTATTACAACTGTCCTGTGAAACTCTACCTTGCCTGATCTCAGCAGCCATTTTCCCCACAGCTTCCATGCCCAGTTTCAGAAGGAAGAGTCTTGGAAAAAATTTTGCAATCCTCTTATAAAAGAAGTGGTTTTATCCTTCTTGGATACACTGAGAATCTTAAAGTCTGAGAAAACAGTTCACCTTTTCCTGTTCTAGGAACATTGTCTATCCTAAAACTTTTAATTTCCAATGTAAATGACATATTCTGTTTCAGTTCAGTGTGAGACAGCTGAGGCCAGGCAGATGAGGCATGTCCAAAAAAGATAACATATAATTCTGTTACAGACTGGTAGAAGTTTGTAGAAGGCTTGTTTAGCAGCAAATATATTGCTTGTGTTCTCCCCACCCCCAACAAATTCATGAGAGAAAAATTTAATATAATTATCGAGAATAAGCTCACAAATGTTTTGCACTTTGATTTGCACAGAAATGTTGACAAAGCCACATCTTATTTGATAACAGAGTTACAAAGTTTACTTCCTTGGTCTCCTTTAGACGAGTGTCATTAACTGCTTTGCAAATGTTTAGAAATTGGGTTTCTGCTGAACGGTCAAGCTCTTAGACAATATAACAGCATAAAGAAGCAATGACAAAAGACTTTCTTTCTGGCATACTTTGCCATAATATAAACCTTTTGGAGGAAGGCAATTATTTTCTTTCACCATCAAAAGCTATTTCAACCAGTAGTCCAATTGTGAGAATTTGCTGAGTTTTTGTTACTAATTGCCTTTCATCCTTCTGGAGACCATTTTAAAAAATACTTATAAGTATTAAATTAAAATAAATCATTATTGTAAATTAGACCTAAAAAAGAAAGCACCCTGAAGTCCCATAGGAAGAATCTGTTTTTACCCTTGAATGTCAATACCTTTTCCCAGTTGTGAAAATTGTGATACAGGATGTTGGATCAGTGAGAGGTTTAAGAATTGAACAATAGAAATGAGACACTGATATAATTATAAAATCAGAACTACCTTTGGATTAAGGGAATGCTTTTGCTTAATTCTGACCTTGGAAATTCACTCTATAATAGCTTTTAAAACTGTTGCATTCATGAAGAGAAGAAATCTACTTTGGATAAGTTAACTATATATTTTTTCTTTTTGGTGCTTTCTTCAGCTCAGAATATCCTTAGTGTATAAGACCTGGTTTTAAGTAGGGAAGTAGAAATTACACCAGATACACATTATGTGTCCTTCACTTATACAAATGTCAGCTTTATTCCAGGAATAAACAAAACTCAATCAAATGTCTGCTAAAATGCCTGGAAACTGGAGCGTTCCCAGTTCTGTGCTCATTAGCACCAGCAGACGTGTGAATTGATTCTTCTTGGGCAGTGCCAAGCATGCATACAATAAGGGGGAGTTTAAAAATGCTCCCCAAGAAATAATAACTGAGTATATGAAAGTCAAGCTAAAACTTCATAGCGATGGCCAAAGGACATGCAGGGCTCCTTCTATTTCCTCTCTCTCCCACCTAACCTCGAGGTCCTATTTCACTGTGTTTGGTTTGAGAGAATTTTTAACAATTATTTTCCAGGATATTTTTCTCATGGGTAAACTATTATGTCACTCCATCCCAGCATTACTTCTCAGGAAGAGTTGAACTCAATTAGTCCAGACCTCCTTGAAAGATTTTAGTTTTATTTGGCTACCCTGGTGCCTCAAAATGTAAGTGACTGAAAGAGGGAACTTATGACAAGAAGTCTTACTGAGGTCTAATGACAGATAGCACTGAAAATCCAGCCTAAAGTGGCCCATAGGCCAAGCTAACTCAAATATATTTTTAATTAGGTTAATTTGCCATTTTTGTTTCCTTCCTTTCTTTCATTCTTTTCAGTTTTGCTTTGCTGGGTTTTTTTTAATAATTTATTTATATCTAAATCATATCTATTTAAAGAATTTCTGCTTTTAAGATATGGGGAGATGAATATGATTTTGGCCAAAACCTAGGAACAGTTTATATGCAACCTTAGTTGTTGAGCATCTGGTATTGATCGCACTGAACCTGTGTTAAAAAGAGCACATCTGATGAATCCCAGATGTTTTAATATGGCAAACTCCCAAACTAAGTGGATCAGGATAGGAAACAAATAAAAGATAAAAGTTTTAAAATTAAAGACCTAAGCAGTCTTAAATGTAGGCAACTTGAAGGTGATGGAGATGGTGGCATTGTGTCCAAGTAAATAGTCACGAGTCCAAGTTAAGTCTCTATACCTTCTTTATTTGGTTGATTTTGAGGGCTGAAATCTCAAATGGACATAGAACTAGAGGAAAATGCTTAATCTTGACAGTGAAGATGGTGTTTGGATTAACTTCCTCTTGCTGGTACCTGTGCTTCAGCCTTATTTCATTCTACAGGTGGACATCTTAATGATTTTTTAGTAAATTTTAAAGACAAACTAATGCACATGGTAGCTTCAAGGATAAGAAAAGCAAAGCAGAAGTGGTAGTCAGATAAAAGACTGGTAAGTTTTTTACCAATTTCTCTGTAGCTTAATAAGAGACCAGCTAATTGATTAAAAAACACACAGTAAGTTTTTTACATTTTCCTACAGCTGACACACACAAACATAGCACCATCTTTGTCTCATTTTTCTTTTTTGGGCTACTTTCTTGTCCTTGGTTTTGGCTAAATCAGGCATAAAGTTTATTATTCTTAATAAAATAATCTGGCATTTAAACTTTCCTTCTTTCCTCCCTCCAACCCATTTAAATTGTTAGAAAGATGTTTATACAATAAGAAGTTTGCTGTTACTGCAGCATGAACATTTGTCCATGGTTTTTGCTAGTACAAGGAGCATTTGAGGACAAGGGTCTTTTGCTTCATGGTGGTAGCAGATGAGCAAAAGCATAATTCTCACCTTCCCAGAGTGCTGTGCAGACATAAACAGCCAATACTTATCCTTTGAGGCCTGGAATTAGGCCAAGGAGAATAAAAAAAAATAAAAATAAGAAAAGGTAAAAGTGTTTTCTAAATGTAATTTAAGCCAAATGGGAAAGGATTGTGAGATAGTGAAATAAAAGGACAGTTCCCATTTTCTGTGTTTGAAAGAGCAATTTTAGATGGAATCTTAGGTAAAATTTATCCTCCAGTGCTGGCTTCTAAGCAGAAGCAGGACAGTTTTTCTGTTCCTTTTCACTAATGGTAGCATGACTTGAGATGCAATGAGGGAGTCTGTCAGATCTTTCATCAGAGTGACTTTGTGGTGGGTTGACCTTGTCTGGATGTCAGGTGCCCACTGAGCTGCCCTATCATTCCCCTTCTAAGCATGACAGGCTGGGGAGAAAGTAAGATTGGAAAATATTCTGGGTCAAGTTTATGCCATTTATTTTCTAATAAAGCAAAAGTAGAGGGAAACAAAAGATTTTATTCTCTGCTTCCCACCAGCAACCCATTTCTGGGAAGCTTCAAAGAGGTTCATAGAGTTCATACATAGAGGTTGTCCAGGAAGATAAGTAGCAAATAAGGAACATTCCCACTTCCTTCTCCTTTTTCCTAGCTTCTGATGCTAATACTCTATAGATTTTGCCTACCCCCAGCCTGCTGGTGAGGTGGGAATGTTGGAAAGGGAGCCTTGGTGCTGTGTCAGCACTGCTCAGCACCACCTAAACATCTTCCTCATTATCAAAGCAAAGCACAGAGCTGTGAGAGCAGCTGTGGAAAAAATGAACTGCATCTCACCCCAGCACAAACATAGATGATGTTGTTTGCCCCGCTCAGGTGGAAATTTCCTTCTATTGTTCCAGGAAATCCTGAGCATTAACATCTTGATCATCCATATCACTTTTATTTTATGTTTTTTCTTTTGTGCTTAGTTAAACCTTTTTTGTTAGTTTTATGTATAGACAGAAGTAATGTATATACTGTCCTCTAAGTGTGTGCATGTGTGCACACATTTGCTACCCTGTGGAGTACTGAAGACGTATTGTTACCAACATGTGCAAGTTTCACTGGAAAATTATGTGCTGCATTATGGAGAAATAAAGTGTTTCATTTTCATGAATGGAAATAAACTACAAGCCTGTACCTACAGTGCCTTTACAGGGCACTTAATTTCATTTTGAGATAAAGCAATTAATTTTGAAACTTGTGACTTTAAAATAATTATATTTAAATGTCTAAAGTATTGAGTTGCACTTTTTCCACCAAAAATACAGAAGTGTATCTAGTCAAGACAATTCCTAAAGAAAATGTTATGAATTCATGATGAATAAAATTATTAAATCATTAAATTATTTAAATTGGATTGAAAAACATCGAAAGAACACATTTCAATTTACATTAAAGACTTGATTGACATTCCAGAAAATTTAAAACTAATATATTAAAATCACATAAATCAACAGTGACAACACAAATCCAACATAAAGACAGACTTTATGTGATATAATATTACAAATACTTTTACTTTAGAAGAACCATTAATGATTTAATCAGAATTGATAAAAGGAAAATAAGTCAGAGATAAGGCTCTTACTTTGAACTACTCTTGACCTTTTTTTAAGGGTCTTGTCAGAGTAAATGATCTTTTACTGTTTACATGGGATGTCTCAAGTTCAATAAAGTACAGTCTGGTAACTTGTTTTTTGGAAAAAGCCCTGTTTCTTAGTAAAAAAAAAAAAAAAAGCTGTGCTTGAGCTCCTGTAAGCATGGCTGTGATGGGTTGGAGTAAAGATTCTTCTAGTCCAAGACATATACCTATACTGGCACTGCCAGTAGCAATTGTTTCAGAAAGAAGGAATAATAATTGAATGAGTATAACATGGTAGTCCCCATGGCAAATCCTTTCGGATGCTGGCAGCCTGTGATTTAGGGAAACCCTGAGCCAGAGGCTGCAACTTTTCATTCACATTTCACAAAACTCCATGAACCTACTTATGGTTTTACCTAACTGATTTTTGCACCATTTATACTTCTGGCATGCTGTACACCTCATGGCAATGAGCTCCACAGATTAAGTAGAAAGCTGTGAACAGCTGTATCTTCAGTTTGTTTAAGTCTTAAATTTGATTATATTTCTTTATTCTTCTAATATAAGACCTAGTAAGTACTCAACACCTTCCCATTACTTCTGCTTTTATGTTATCTCTAGCTATAAATCTTTTCAGTCGTCTTTTTCTTTCATGAGTTCTTGAGGTTTTAAGTGAACTCTCCTTCAAAAAAGGTCATTCTGAACCTGTCTCTTGAAAATGTCTTAATCCACCTACCTTTCAGAACTGAATTGTTGAAGTTAGGGTCTTGTTTACTTATGATTCCTGAAGTGACTGGTGCACACATGTACCAAGACAAGGCATAACATTTTATCTGCCAAGATTAAAAGACAGCTCCAAAGAAAGGCATGGCATTTAACTTTAAAAGAGTCTCTTGGTGTTAGAAGCCACCTACAGGCTCCAAATCATTGAAGACAAGTTGATCTAAGGGCAAATATTGGCCCTAAAATTGCATTACATGAAGTAAGTGCCATTGGGAGCAATTAACAATTCGCCATCTGCCAATAAATACATAGATATTTTTTGCTGGAAGAATAGGGAGTGAGTGATATATTAGGTACCATTTTGTAATGACAACCACTGTACCAAAATGAAAGTTTTAAAACACTCAGGAGGTCTTTCAGAAACTAAATCTTATGCCCTTTGTGTCATCAGACCAAATATATGACACACAGAGGAAAAACTGGGACACATAAGAAAATGTGTGTCGTGCAAATACACTCAGATCACAGTCACAGGACTGCTTTGCAGGTTGCATAAACATGAAGAAAACAAGGTTGCATAATACAAAACTTCTTTTTTAATGACATATTTATGGAGAGTTTGTAATTAAAATTATAATGCAGTTAAGAATTGGAATTTTTCACCTTAGAGAAGTTGCAGTTGAAGTTCAACTCATAAAGAATAAGAATGTATTTAAACAGGAATCCTAGCAGGCATTTTAGAATTGTGTGTTACCACTGAAGAGACCCATAGCTTCATTAATGAGCACCAGTAACATTCAGCCCGACACTCTAGTTCTGTCATGAGAGAAGACAAGTGCTTTTGTAGTTTGGTTAGCTTGACCAAGGCCTTGCCTTCACCAAGTCCTAGATAAAACGTAGGCTACCATGCCTGTGAAGAATGGCCACCTACACAGCCTCAGCCCCATGACTTCATGAAGACATATCGTAACAGAAACTTGCTGATGAAAAAAAACGATTTTAAAATTCCCAGAAATAATTTTTTTATAAACTTTAAGAATTTCCCATTATTCCTCAACTTTTCTCATATTATTTTCATATTACTGCTATATTACTTGTGTACATCACATTACATTAGCATACTCTTCTTATACATACCTATAAATACTCAATGTTTCATATTACTCACTAGTAAGTATTGATGTTTTATTTTAAAGTGACTTTTTCTACTAATGAGTTCTATCCTTTTAATTTTGATTTTCTCTGTTATATTACAGCCATCCACCTGTGAAATGGAGCTCTTCTTAGAGAATACATAGAAACAGTATTAAATCAGACTGTAATCTTCTCTGTGATAAACAGACTATCAATCCTTTGTTGTAAGGTATAATTTTCAAACAACTAATTACCCTCTGAATGTTTTTGAAACCTCATTTAGTATTTCAATATTTTTCTTAAATCACATAAATTACATATACTAAATCTGGATCTCTTTGAGAACTGCAGAGGAAAAAATAGTAATTTGTACATCATGTACCTGCTCCTTCTTAGTTTTTAACTTTATATGAAAGACAATGATTGTATTAACATCTTCAGTCAAGGAAAATCTTCAAAAATTTACAGTGAACTGACTGCTAATCAAGGTCACTATAGCCTTTGCTATTTAAACAAGTTCACCAATATTATTGTAACTATGACCTACTTTTTTAGTTCCAGAAAGTACAAATTTCTCATTTTGCCATGAATTGATTTGCATACCATATGTTATCTCTCATCTGGAGGGTGATCCACATTACTTCAGTCAACTGCTTCATCTCTCACCTAAATGTGGAATAATATGTAACTAAAATGTGTGGTAATTTTATGGTTTTTAATTTATGATAATTTTTTTAAGCCCAGGAAAAAGAAACCTTAAAAAAATGCATTTTAACACAACTTCCTCTTCTATGCCAGTAATAAACCCCAATTTACATCACATACACTCAGGGTTTAATCCATTCAAAATGTATAATTTGTAACACTCTGATTTCTGAATGAAATGAAAGCACAATGGTAAAATAATTCAAGTATTTAATAGCACATTCAATATACTATGTCATTAATATTCTGTCTATGGACCAAAGGGATTATGCAATGTTAATATAGCTAGTCCTACAAGACCATGCTGACTATTGTTAATTTTACTGACTCCCCCTTGATTCTGTATTAATTGATTACCATACCATCATTTATCAAAGTTATGATGACAGGTCTATGAATTATTCAGATTTTTTCATATCTCAATTTTGGCTTGACATTAGCTTAGTTTGGATTTTTTTCAGTATTCCCTAGTTTACTAAAAATAAATGAGACGGCTCCCAAGCCATAGTTTTCAAATCACTTGGACACAGTTTATCAGGGCCAGTAATTTAAAAATACCTAGAATTTAGTAATTACCTTATGATATCTGGCTAAGATTCCACTGGAAAGCACATGTGTAACATTATGTAATGTAATCCTATTTTTTTATTCTAAAGATAGATAATAATTGAAATAACACTTTCAAATTTTCTACATTATTATTCAATCCAATATTAGTATTGTAATTTTCCTTGTTTCTAGCACTGAATGAAAATTCATCAGAATTCTACATTACTTTCCCAGACTAATAAATTTCCTTAAATTTTTTTCCCTTTTGATGTCAAAAGTATACTTAATTTTCAATACCACAAAGATATTCTTTCACTAAGAATCATTGTCTCCAATTCCTATCTTGTCATTTATATCTATTGCTATAAAGGTAAATTTAGATTATTTCATTTCTTCTCTAGACCAAGTTGTTATGCTAATGATTTGGATTTTTTGATCAGCATGGTATTTTTTTCCAGACTGTGGTTTCTGAGGAATTCAGTTAAGTTTTCTTCAATATCTCCAGATACTAATCATAATTTTCTGTTTAAATATTCTTTTAGACTACTTGACTCATATTAATTTCACCTTTGAGAAATTAGTCTCTTATGACATTACATATTTACTTATATGAAGCAATTTGTTTTAATTCTTTCACAATACTTTGAATCAATGTATATAACAATTTTTGACCTTGTGATTAATGGTTTCATATGTGACAAGACAGGAAGTAGTAGAATTTCACATATTTGCTGTAACTCATTTACTGAATAAAATTCATCTATCATTTCCAAAAATTGTGACATTTAAATATAGTAAACAAGATAGTTCAGGCAGCTACTCATATTGAATTCCACCAAGATAATATTATTTTACCTTCCCTCTGTAGTTCTGTCTTCAGGTGTCATTTGTTGACTAACACTAGCTATTGCCTAAGTGACTATATTCTGTGTGTACTACAAGAGTAGGCAATATGTTTTTCCTTCTCCCTAACAGATTAGAGGTCTCAGTTTTAAATATCAGAGTAACGCAAATCTGGTGAAGTCATCTGATTAACACTACAATACTAATTTCACCCTTCCCTATTTCTCTTGGTGTGAAAATTTTCCATTTTATACATCAGTTTGTCTTTTCTGAAAAAGGAGGTTCTCTGGGGGTTCTCTGTCTCCTGGGCTGTAAATTTATTCAGATCACATAATTTCCAACTAACCTCAAAATATTAATGCATACAAGTCTCAGGATTCATATCACCTGTTCTCATGTACCTAAAATTATTCAATAACATCTTTTGGGACTATAACATAGAGTTCCTTAATCCAGACTATGAAGTGCTTTGCACTGGGAACCATGTCCGAGTCCTGGTGGAAGATACTTAATTTAAATCTAAACTGCCACAGGAAAACAATGCAACAGGTATGCTTAAACTCCCAGCTCCCTTGGACAGAACTGAGTCTAATGCAAAGCTCACCCATTTCATTCCAAAGTGTACACAGAGAAACAAAAAGAAAAATGATAGCCTGAAAGCAATGGCCTACTCATGAAAGTTTATCCTCAGGAAATTGGAAAGCAGGTTTTTACGTTCATTTCCACCTTAGGTGGTTTGAATTCACTTTGCTGAGCAGCAAGGCGCAACTGCCAGTTTAGAATTTTCCAATTTTCATTTTGAGGCTGTCATAGTGCCACCAGAAATGTGGTAATTGAGAAGAGAAATAGAGACTTAAACTAGATCTTGACCCTGCGTTGAACAAGAATAAATGCTAATTTTATTTCCTTGAACACTGAAGTAAGTGGGATCATCCCTGGTGCCTCATCTTACCTAAAAAGGATCAGGGATATCATCATCATGTGATGTAGGTGGGGTAATGCTGTTATAGTTGGGTGACATCATACCTCTCTGTGGCTGGTCACTAGCTCCACAAATACACAATGAATTGTGCTAAGCCTTTTTTTTTTCCCCTCCTGTAGCTATTCCCATTGCTACATTCCCCAGCGTTTAACTCTGAGGCCTCTGGCATATCCCAAAGTGAAACTGTGCAGAAGCCCTGTGCACAGGACTGCTGCAACGTGCTGCTGCCCGCTTGGCCACCGCTCACAGCCCTGGGCTAGAAAGAGTTTAGACGGTGGGTCTAAAAAAAGAGAGGTCAAATTGCTGTCCCTCAAATGAATTCATTTAAAAATCCTAGAAGCAGGCAAAGGTATTTGGATGGGCTGAAAAAGGACACCCAAATTTCCCACCATGTAAGGCAGTGAGACTGCCAAAGCATGACCACACACAGAAACACAGCCCTGCAAGACAAGCATAAACCACAGGGACATTCCTCCAGCCAGGGATTCCCACAGCATCTCCCTGTATTTGTCTGTCTGTATTTGTCACAGACATGCTCTTTCACCACAACAGGATGGTGATACACATCTTACCCTGCTCCCTGTAAGACAGAAGAATGACATAACGGGGTGTTAAAACCCCGTCACAGCTGGGAAAGCATTCTTTCAGAGCAGGCAAGACAACATCACACATACTCCAAGAATCCAGTCCAAAGCCTTGGGATAATTCAAGCATGTGTTATGTTTCCCTGGACCCTGAGTGACTCCTAAACTCAAGCACTTCAAGAGATGACAGCACAAACACCTCTGGGGCAAACAAACACTCATGTAAAGACATACTTTCAATTTCCCTTTCCCCAAATACACTTTTGGATGAAATCTGAGATAAGAATTTCTGAAGGAGAAGAATGTCAAAGAAAAGTCTCTATTTAAATGAGCATAGAAAGATTTTTTTTTTGGTTTGGTATCCCAAAGCCGAGTTTGTGACACCTAAAAAAAACTGACCTTGGAAAGTAAACCATTGGTGAAAGCCTGTATTTCTAAAGGAATGAACTGCATGCAAAGATAGAAAAAAAAATATAAATAAATAAGATGAATATTGAAAATGTTAGCCTGGCCAGAGTATAGTGAGGCTTTGTATGTGTTAATAAAGAGAGAACACTGTTTGTTAATAAAACAATAAGACTAAAAATTTATCTGATAAGAAGTCTTCAAGAATGAGAGAAACCCACATCACAGAGGGTATGTAAGATTCATTGCTGTGTTTCGTAAACTTTGCAAGTGAAAGATAAGGAGTGAGACTGATTAGAGCTATATGGCAATTTTATTTATAACTTTTAACACAATGTATACTGTGTTAAAATATTTGTACCCATTAAATGTGGGCTCACAATTTAAGCTGTCCTCACTGAATTCAGCTTAAAGAGAAATGCAAACACTGTCATATACATGGTAATTAGGTACAGATGTGATTATTTGACAAATAATCATAACGAATAATTGTCACTTCCTTGTTTATAAACCACTAATTTAAAACATGTGTGTGCTGACCTAACCTCACTAGTGCACCCTTTTCTGATGTGGGGAGAGAAGAGGGAGAGAGGTTCAAGCTGTTATCTTTTCTTCAAGAAAACTAACCTTTTGTTCTCTGGTTCTAACTTTCTGCTTCACAGAGTTACTTTGCTCAGAAGCACGTTTCCTACTGGCTTCTGTTTTGCAACACTTGTCATGAAAAACCACTTTAGGAGAGAGGAGCAGGAGGACAGAGGCACAAGACATGCTATGTGGTTGATACCATTTCTTCCAGACATAGCAGTGAAAGTGGTTTACATCATTAGAGGCCTGCGTGCTCCCAGACAAGAATGATACACAAATATCTTCTCAGTCAGAAGAACCATAGCTTAGATTAAGGCAACAGCATAATTGAGAGATATTTCTTGTGTGAGAGAATGAATCATTTCATAGAGAGAGATACCCAAACTAACTCTGCACTTTGCACATAAGCAAAGCTTTCCATTTGTTCATGAACCAGACATTAAGTCAATACCTCCTAAGTTCATGAGACACATGACATTTAGTTGTTTACATATTAGAAAATAAGAATTTTAATTTTCCCATTTACATCAGTAAAATCAAAGGTGATTTCACTTCAGTTAATGATGTTATACCAAGGATGAACAAGCAGTGACGTCAGTAATTATTAAAATGGTATATTTCTAAGGTTGCACATGTCACATGGCAGTATTTACTCTGTAGTATGTTGTTTATCTGTGCTGAAAAATGTTAAACCCACTCTTCAAACAATTTAATTTAAGTTTGTAATCAAGTGCTAGAGTGGAGTCTTTAGGAAAAAAGAGCAAGACTCTTAGTGAATGTTTATGTAAAAAAGTACTGTTTACATTTTATCTTCCCCTCAGGATCTTTAGTGTCATGTTTATAGAAAGTAGACAGCAAAGTTCTATAATTTTATTTTAATGAGCAATATAATTTAAATTAATTATTATAACTTTCTCCTAGATCACCATTATAAAAAATTGAGATAATGGGGATCTTGTACAGTCACAGGCTGTTGACTTGTCTCTTTCTTGTAGATGTTTCCTATAGTGCAATAGAAACCCGACTTTTGACATCTCTGAAGATGCTGCCAAGATCTGCTCCTCACAGTGGTATCAGTGCTGCTCTCCACACAGAGACTCTGGCTATGGCAAGGATGCAGGATGGGTGCACCCACACCCCTGGTGCTCAGAATATTCTGTCTGGGAAGATATCAGAGAATACCACAGATTCCACCCTGTCCACAACCCCAGGTTGTTTTTGAAAGGAAACCAATGTACATAGGAAGACGACAAGCACACAGATCTTCTCTTGGAGTTGAGTGAGAATGAAACAGATCCTGGTAACAAAACAATCAGAACTGGGAAGTGAAACGTGAACCACATCCTCCTGCTCAGCCAGCATTCAACATGTTTTTTGGGTGTAATTGAGCTTTTGTTCATATGAATCTGCTAGAGCAGTAGAGCATGAAGGCAACAACCTTTCCAATGTTAAATTAATACTTCTCAATTAATTAATACTCTTCCAATTATGATTCTGAAAATATTTATTCAACTCATACCTTAAGGCAGACTTTCAGAGCAAAACCCATTCAAGATAAGAGAACTTGAAAAGAGGACTTTTCTGAATAAAGTCCTTGGTCCTGCTTTTGAATTTATAAGTTGATCGAAATTTTCCATACTGCACTCTGAATGTTAGTGTCCTGAGGCCTGCAGAGAGTGTGCACACCTGGTCTATCCCAGAAATGTCAACAATATCTTTGAGCAACACATGACCACGTGTGGGACCACAGGAGCTCAGAACGATCCACCTCAGGGGAGACTGGGGCTCATACACCAGTCTCTTCTCCCCAACACCAGGGCACTGCATGGGCACTGTCTTCCTTCCAATCCTCTTTTCAACTACCTATAACACACTCTACCACTCCTCCCATCCCATCAGATTTCTCTCCCTCATTTTTTTTTTTTTTTGGTTCCATGACTCTGCCCTCACTCTATAGAGCAGAAGCTCATTTCAGGAGAGGCAGTGGGAGCCCAGCTGGACATGCCAGGGTGCAGCCTTAGCTGTGGGACTGAGACAGATTTGCCAATCCAACAGCTGAGGTTGACCCAGTGGCTCTGACCATCCACCACAAAAAAACAGCTGCTTTTGGCTTCCAGGACTGGGAGAAAACCCCAATTACCTCACTTGATACTACCAAACCTCTCCTCCCTCCTCTTCTCCCTGCTTTTTATCAGAGAGAGTAGAACACTAAAATCAACCTTCTGCTTCAGAGTGCTTTGTAGAAATCTTCAGCAGAAACAGTTTATTTTTCTCTTTTAATAATTAAGACTAATCCAGAATAAGAGGCTCTGACCAATACCTCTGTCAAAAAATAAAAGGCTCAGGAAACTCCCAAATAAATTAACTTTACACAATCATGCTGTTTCCTAACTTTCAGCTTCAGAATCTCACATATTTTGTTTTGGTTTGTTGTGTTTTTTCCCCCTGTACAGTCTAATCTAAACTTTGTATATGTGTATGTGTGTGTGTGAGTGTGTGTGTGTGTTTAGCATGAATATTCCAGTTTCTTTCTCATGGGGATTAGCCATGGTGATCCAGGGTCTCTATACTCAAATGTCTGATATACTTGTAACTGCTTTACAGTGACTTGATCATGTTAACACCTTTATGATCCTTGGGTCCATTTACTCTTTTGTAATTAATACCATATTTTAATTTCATAACCATCATACATTTTTTAAAATATATCATTTAAATGCATATAGCTAAAGTAGATAATTTGGCCCCACTTTATTCTACAGAGAGAAGCTCATTTTCTGAACAATGTATACATTTAAAGCTAAATCTGTGTTTTTCTGGATTCATCCCTAAATAAATGCAAAGAATTAGACTTGATATCAGGAATCTAGTTCAATATAATTAGATTCAATTAGGAAGAAAAAAGGCCAGAAAACAACTCTTTACTCCAAAACAATTCAGAAAAAGGAAAGCTCTGTTGATGCAACATCTGTTCTCCTCAGCTCCCCTTAGTGTCTGATCTCAGCATATTGAGACATCTGTTATTTTTGTGTACTACTGGGGTCAGAGAAAGAAATTGGCTTCTTTCATGTCCTGACACAACTGTGGAAAGAAAATTTCTAATACTGAGGTCAACTTTTCCTCACCCTGCAAAAGACAGAAACAAGTGGAAGAAATAACTGACAGATATAGTGGAAAAAAAATATATAAGTAGTTTAACATTTAAAAGGGAATACATTTACTTCTTTTTTCCACTGTTTTAGGAGAATGAAATATGTAAACTCTAGAGTGTCATCAAAGAAGTGGATTCCTTTAGTTTATTAATGTATCTTTGACTATGGCACTGGGAATAACTTTTATATGGGTGTGTAGCAAAAGAACACCAGGAAATCAAAAGATGCAGTGAAAACTTGAAATTCAGGCAATTATCACAGCTTTTCTGACTTCACTGGGTGAGCTGGCTTGCTAAGGTACATCAACCTGATTCAAAGCTTTTCGGTGTCTTTGATTAACATATGTATAATCAATTTTAACCAAACACAACTCTCATACACTTGCTCTGGCTTTGAGAAAATTAGGTCTGGGGTAGGTCTACAGAAAAAGTACTGTTTAGCACTTGACTCATAAATTTTCACTGACTAGTGGCACTGCTCACCCAGACCTGGTGCTTACTTGTTCTCCTCAATCTCTTTATGCAACTGCTGAAGTTTTGATGAAATATGAGATTTTACTTGCACCCACAGTCTCACTGAAGCAGTCAGCAGTTCAAGTTGTCTCTTTCCTGCCCCCTACAATTTGTCTGCAGGTTTGTGTCAGAAAGCAAAGCCAAATACATCACCACTATAAGGGAAAAAAAAAAAAAAAAAAAAAAAGAGAAAATTAGAACCATAAAAAGCCAAAAAACATCCCAAAGCCAATAGCACAATCAATCATACTAAAGGTTCAGTGTATGTGGTTACCTTGTTATAAGTCTTAGCACCTTACATTTCAACAGCTTTTCACAGCAAGTCCCCTGTGTGCAACTTGTTACTTGAAAGCTCAGATGCAATTTTTTTACATTCCTTTAGACTGGGGCTCACTCTACAAGTGAAAGAACTAAATTACACATCCACTTACTGGCCAGAAGCAATATACTTGAAGAAATGTATTCACCTTAGATCATCCATGGAATGAAATACTGCTTACTGCAGAACCATGTTACAGATATATGGTCTGGTACACACTTCTTTCAGTCAAATTTTTTTTTATAAATTCCTCTAAAAAGTACTAGAAATAATTTTTTAAACATGTCTTTTATTCATTAAATAGTATAGAAGAATAAAATTTGCTATCCATGAAAAATTGATTTTTGGAAATACTTTACTGTATCATATTTTAAATGTTTATTGAGTGAATATTTCAATTATTCCAGGACTTCATTATTTTTCCCTGTTGGTCAGAATGCAGTCTCTATTTCTGTACTGCATTAGTTACATTAAAATGCTTGCAGTGTGACTTTGGGAAAGTCATTCTTATTAATAGCAGATGAGTAACAGTCAACTAAGATCCCTCCCTAATAATGTCCAAAATCCTACTGAAAAAAAGAGTATTAGAAATATAAAAATATTAGAATATAGAATATAGGATAGACCATAAATTAGAATATAGAAAAGACCATCATTGAGTTAAATCTTTATACTCGCGTTTACTTATTTTCTTTATCTCTAAGGATTTTTTCTCACCATTACACAGAAAAATGTCATTGATTCAACAGTCTCAGAGATTGTGTAAAAACAAAGTACTTAAAGGTGGATGGAAAAATATTGAAAATTGTATTTAGCATATCGTTAATTGTTATTGGTCATCAAAATATTTCAATTTAGGCAGAAATAATGGGAAAAACAAACCAAGATACTATCTTACAGCTCTACCAAAACAATTATACGTGTTTTGGTGAATAGCAAGCTAGTCACAAAATAATATCATATTGTTCCTTCCTGAAAAATGTATAACACCTGGAAAGACTCTGGACAGAAGTGGTAAATGATGTCTTGAAAAGGTCTTCACTGCAGAATGGATGAAAGAAACAGGACTGTGCATCTTGGGGAAGGGGAGGACAGAAGAGAGAGAGTGGAACAGAGTAGTCTTCCAGTATGCAGATAATTGACACAATAGAAATAATTATTTAACTGGAGATATTGCTATTAGCTATGCCCACAAAAAAGTGGAAAAGAAGATGAAGGAAAGAAGATTGAGTAAGTCAGTCAAAAAAAGAAATAAATATCACAGTAGCTTTCCTGGAGGGAGGCCTGGGAGAGTCCCAGGAGGGACTGGAGGTTTCAAGGCCTGGTTATAGAACTGTGACTGGGGACACAGGCAGACCTGTGTCCGTGACTTTTCATTACTTGCTGTGCTGTGATCTGTGTTAGAACACCAGGAGAGTAGAGTCTAAGTGCTGTAAAATTTCCCAGCTGAAAGTCACTCAGTGTCTGCTTTGACTTCATGATTTGTGCTGAAGGAAAAGTTGCTCTATATTCTTTCAGGTTCTCTCTAGATAAGAAAACAGAAGACAAACCTGTCACTTCATGGATGTACAGCATTCATTTCATCTAGTGTGTACAGTGCTAAGGTCAGTTCTGGCTCACAAAGCCAGAGGAAAATTTATCATTTCCATATCTAGAGTCACACTGAAGGGTGTCATTATTGGCTCAATTTTTCTGACATCTTCAGTCTTCTATAAGACTCATTTCTATTTCCTTTTATCAGCTCTTGTTTCAATTGTGTTTCTCTTGGTCTGAGATGTTCTTCAGCCTGCCATTACTTCAACTGTCCTCCCACAGAATAGTCATTCCTGAGCAGCTTTTTGTCTCTCTGTCTCTCTTTAACTAGGTAATTTATAAATGTGATAGCTGCTTTCAACAGAACTGAACACTGGATGTAGCACAACGTGTGTTGGGGGACATCTACAGGCTGATTCCTAACACAGAAATTTAACAGAGAAGCTTTTCCAGGCAAGTCAAGGACATTTCATTCTCACCTAGGCTACCTTCCCTTTTTGTTTTAATTAAAACAAGTCTTGAAAAGTTATATTTTCACTCCAAAAAAACCCCAAATAAATCCATGATTCCACATTATATATATGCAAGTAAAGGAAATTGCTTATTGCCATCACAATAGCAGGAAAGCAATTATTTGATCTCAGAGCACTAAATGATATGATGTTACACTATAACCCTTATGTCTGAAGATTTTGGCAAAGCAAAAACAAGACTAGACAAACAAACAAACATCGCCCCCCCCACCCCCCCCCCCCAAAAGAAAAAAAAAGAAAGAAGGAAAGAAAATTAAATACTCTTACCTCCAAAGCATGTTGTGTTACACACTACTCAGATATCATAGGTGTGAGGTAAGCAATAAGTAAGTGTTTCACAATTTTTTCCTTTTTATTAGCTTCCAAAAATCAAACTAGTGAGAAAAATTAGGGTCTCCCTGACATGAAAAGAATATGGGTAAATCTAGCTGAAAATTCAATTTCTCACACATAAAATTAATATATTTCTTTTGAGTCTATAATGATATAATTAAAGCAGCAAAAATCAGGTCTTCAAGGAAATGCAGGCATCTATTTCCTAGTGAACCCAGGGAAGCTGAGAAATAGAGTAGGTCTAATTAGCCTAAAAGAAGATGCATATTGAAATGTATAAAGTATATCATATTCAATGTTTGCATAAATGTATTTTGTGAGAGACAGAGTTATGGATGAACTTGAAGGATTTCCACCTGAAAAAGTCCAGTGGCTTTTAGAAATCACCTATCTGCCAGTATAACCTGGCTCACCTATAGCACAGCTATAGCACAGCTTTGCTGGAAGAAGTGTACAGCTGTCATTATGAAGTGTTTAGTTTACATATTCTCCGATTCCCAAACTTTCTGGTCACATTTTACTTCAGTCACCACTGCTGAGAACTCTCTCAGTTGGGATAGGGGAAAAAGCAATTTCTTAATTCAAGATTCTCAGGCATACCTTCATAGTAGTTGAGTATATAATGAGCTTCAGTCCCAAAAAAAAAGAGTAAATGAAGAAATATCCACAAAAATCCTATTTTTGATCTGTGTCTCAGGGTTTGCTTTTTCAACTCTAGTGTACACTTGTCACTCAAGACTTTGTTTAGAGAGGTGAAAGTTTCTTCATTGTGAAATTTTCACTAAAAGTCTTGTTTGTTGGGATTTTAGTGGACAGAAGGAATCCAAACCTGATAGAAACCCAAAGACTTTTAATCAGGAGGCAAAGGTTGCATTCATAGCATCAAGTAGATCAGTCCTATTCTCTCCTCTGACATCTCATACCCAGATTTCTGCAGGAGCTCAGCCGCATGAGTGCCAAGCAACCAGCACAAAAAAGGTTTATATGCTTTCAGCAGATATTCGGGACTGGGCTCCCAGTGCTTACACAGCTGAGCTGTTGGCAGCATCTTATTACACATTTTGCAGCAGAGAAAATCTTTTCCAGACCACTGATTTCTTCTTCTTTGCATGTGCCAATGTATTCAAGTGGCTCCACACAGGTGAAAGAGTTTCCCATATGAAGCTGAAGAACTGAAAGGTCTGGGGTTTAGGCTGGGAGCCCTTTGTGGAATACAGGCATCTACTTCCTGCGATGGTATTTCTTTAAATCACTGGCTAAAGCTGAGGTCTTTTCTCTTTTTCCCATCTCTGCTATGACTGAACTATGATGAAGAGTGACCAAGGCATAACTAGTGGAAGAAATGAGGGGAAGCATTGAGGACAAGCCTTTGGCAGACTCTTGTAGTCTATTCAGACCTTTGCAACAGAGGGCTTTTGAAACATAAATAATATGGTATTCTCCTTTGAGTCTATCCTAGAACTGCAATAAAAATAAAAATTAATTTTCAATTGGTAGTTAAAAACTCAATCAACTGTGTTAAAGTGGTGTATTTTGCAATTTTCCCTGAAACTCTGCAGAACATTTTTTTAAAAAGGCAAAGTGCCAGTGTTATTTGATATGAAGCTCATCATAATTTACTTGTTTATTAACTTTTATTCACTTTCCTTTCTGTAATAACTAATTTTCAATTTTCTTTCCTAACATTTCTAGTTGAAATACAACAAATCTATGTGAAAGTCAGAAATATTAAAAATATTTTCCTTGTGTCTGGAGCAAAAGGTAGGTTCAGTGGTGTGTTGGTGATATTCTTAGTTACTCCAAAAAGATAATTCACAATCAGAGACCAAACTTCAGAAAGTTGTTTCAGTAATGAAATTTTTTCCATACATTTAAATGCACTTAACAGTAACCTGAGCTAGACAGATTACAATACCACCATTAAAGTGTGGGCTAGATTTTAATATAACAACACTATGTTAAAAATATTTATCTGTACCATATGCTCACATTCGAGACACATATATAATAAAGCTATTCCTCCCTCTCAAGGTTTTCAGTCATCACACAATTCTTCCGAAGGTACTGGAAAATTGTGAACTTGCACAGGTAAATATCTCAGTTGTTAAATGAACCCATAGTCATTATTTATTGGCCTGAGAATCTAGAAAGTGACAGCTCTCTTTAGGTCATGTAGTGATGCAAGAGAAGCAAAGCAGGAAGGGGGCCAATATGAGAACTCTGATGCCACTTCTGGGCACCTGAATTCCCTGGGAATTTGTGACAGTGTCAGAAGGACCATGCACAGGCTTGTAGATTTTCTACCTTTACATTCAAAAATTATAATATTTTAAATGCGGATTTTTTCCTCTAAATTGGCTGATACGTGATTTAGGAAAGTATTTTTTTTATATGTCCACAAATACTTTACTACCTTGAGGACCACATAAAACCTAATGCAATCTGCTATGGTTCAGAGATTCAGAAGAAGGAATTATTATATATTACATTTCAATGCTAACATTTCAGCATCCATTAATGACAGTGTTTTCTAATAGCAGACATATTGCAGTTCTTGAAGGATAACTTGTCTTCTGAACACCACCATGTTAAACTAAATGGGAGACCAGGTCACCAAAATGCTCTGGCAAATCATGATATGCAGCTATGGAAAGGGCCAGTGGAAAAAACTCCTTGTAACAGAAGGTCACAATTTCAGAGTCATTCAAGTCCTAGTCAAAATCAGCTCTGCTTCTGTTAGTTTTATGTCTCACAGGAAAAGTATCTAACACGTATCATCCCTTGGCATAGCTCTTTCTTCTCCGGCAACAGATACAAAAACCCAGTGCAGTCCTATGGAAGAGAAGATATGACAGTGACAATACTCACAGGCCTTGTATTTCTTCATAAAATACTCACTAAAATAGTCACTATCAAAAGCTAAGATCATAAAACTACATCTTCAATCTTAAAGTCATACTAAGGCATGGTGTACTATGCCTTTATAAATTGATTCCCTGAGGATGATCTCTTCACAGGGATGAAAGCTATCAGCTTTCACATTTTTTTCCAAGGGAAATATTTGCCTCTGTCAGGCCAAGGCAAGGTCTTAAAAGTGTCTCTTGTCTCTCATCTGCCTCCTTCAGCAGATACAAAAAAGTTTGAATGTCTATAAGATGCCTTATTTTCCTGAGAAGAGGCAAGGTTTTCAGGCACCATACAACTACTTTTCAAAAGGTTTTTTTGTTCAGCTTCTTTAAGAGATCTGTCATAATGCCATCCTGTGCATATGATAACACATAATGCACACTGGTAACACAGCCTGCATTTTTGCACAAAAGCCAAGGTTTCACTCTTGTATCAGCACTGACCACCCTGATGGTCTAGCAGCTCTGTGTTATCTCCAGTACTGCACTGACTGCTCTCCTGGCCATCCTTCTAAGTGGGTGATATGAATTTCTGTCTAGCCACAAGACTTGCAATTACCCTATTACCTCCTGCATCCTTTCATCAGATGGAGACCTCATTCCACACCCCCATCCCACAGAATCTGTCTTCCTCAATTCCTGCTCTGTCCTCTTCACTTGGATAATAAAAGCAACCCCTGTGTCCCAAAAAACCATTTTTTACTTCACCTGTGTGGTCCTTGCCCTACCAGCCTTGAGGGAAATGCAGATTAAAGGACTAGGGGTGTTTCCAAAGCAGGCACTATGAACAGATTAAAGATCACAGCAGGAAGTTATCAGCATTCAAGTGACCAGCACTCAGTTACACTATCTGCAAAAACTGCTTGCATGAATCTCTTTGTAGCACAGGTCTTCTGAGCCTTATGGCAAACTGGACACAAAGGCATAGACCAAATTGTATAAAACTCCTGGAGAAAGTTGTTCTACATCTCAAGTAAAAAGCCACAAACAGAGGGCCAGGAGGAAAAGATTACTTTCTGCAGAGACATCACGCATAAAAGAATTCTTTAAGGGACGGGGAGGGGCTGCATCTATAGAGTGAGGACTAAATCTATTTAATTAAACTCAGCCGCAATGAGGAATGTACCCAGGCCCAGTTTAATAACTTTTCAATTAAGTTATTAAAATGGTCTCTGAACATGTTTTGGTTTCCCAAGCAATCTTCTTTTCTCTCTTTTGTGCATGTTTTTGGAATGGGCTACTGTTGCCATCAACAGGTAGATATCCTGCAAATGACCACTTAGATGTGAGGGTGGCAGAGTACAATAATGACAATGAGCCTAATCCACTCCAGGATTTAGTGCCAGAGGATGGACATGGACAAATTTAACCAGAGTGGTTGAGAAGCCCATGGACTGTAGCTACAGCTCTTGCTAAGGGAGGCAAGCCAGGAAAGCTGTCACGGGCAGAAAGCCCAGCTGAACCACAGCAGATTCATCCTGATGCATCCAGCACTAAGGTGCTCTTGCTCTCCTTTGAGGCTGAACAGCCTCAGTCAGCCTCCCTCCCTTGGCTGAAGGCTCAGCAAGCCTATTTCAAATGATCTCCTGAAAAGAGTATTTCCTGTGTGCTGAGGATTTGCCCAAGAATTTTGTAACTGAATGCAGCACGACTGCGTTCACTTCAAGGGATTCTTGTATCAGCAGTGCACCACAGCGTGGGAACTCCACTTAATGTCTCATTAATCCTTCCTGGTGATAGGAAAACGAAGTAGGCAACCTTTTGAAATCACTCCTATCCCTTTCTTCTATGATAAATATGGATTCAGGATACAAACTTTCCATTTCCTCTTTTTTTTTTTTTTTTTTTTTTTAAGTCATTCCCCAATTTCTATGCTTCACCAAAAAGAGCAAAAATATTTAAGGAGATAATCCAAGCCATGCTCATTTAATGCCTGAGAAAATAGATAGGTCTGCCAAGCTCTGTCAGCCTCTGAGACCAATCAAGGAAGCCAATTTTTAATTCTATGGGCGTCCCTTGAGAATACTTGGCTAATATTTATAACGCTGCTCCAATTTGGGTGAATGCCCAACCTTCTCAGCTGAACTCATCCACTAACCCAATGTCAAGAGAAAAGAGGCAGTTTTTCTCCCTTGTGAAAGCTGCACCACAGGGCATCCAACCCAATTCCAAGTCTCAAGCAGTAGCCACCAAGAATAAAAGATGTGTAAGTCTAAGTGCTCCTTTGGGTCAAGAGATCTGGGGTTGTGTTGTGCTGATACTTTCTGAGACTTCCAGTGATGCTCAGAGTATTTATTTATGCTTTCATATCTAAATTCTGGGACATGATCATTGAATATATAGAAACATGGGTACTTTTCCTTAAAGGTTATAGGATTCCTCCTAGGTAACATGATGAAAGTGCCCTTTCTCAGACAAGATGTGGAGTATCCAGTTGCTCCTAATGCTATGGCTTCTGCTGTGCCACTACCAGAATATGGGAGAAAAAACTCAATACAAGATTCTGACAGAAGTTTTCTTTCTAGGTCCCTCATTCATCCAACCATCTTCCAGCTGTCAGCATTGTAAAGACATATCTACAAAAAAAAAAAAAAAAAAGGATCAAAAAAAGAGCATAAAAACTCTTGAACCTAAAAAAATATCTAACAAAACTCAAATTATTTTCAACTGTCAGTGACACAAAAGACCTTAATGATATGGAGTTTAGCAAAAGTTATATGTAAAATCAAAACATCATAATAGCCAGCGTCAGAAAGCAACTCTTCCAAACACCACAAAGTCAAAAACCTGCAACTCTTCTCTACATCATTATTAACCAAAGCCAACTCAAAGAAGAGAAGGAATATATCCTTTATTTGAGGCTATTATTTTAGGCCTCTTATAGCTGTGTCTTTAAGGAAGCCCTTTTAGAAAGCAGAACTGAGTGTGTTTGCTTTTGTTCACCTTTAAGCAATAGACTCCTGATTTTCCAAATTCCCCCAGCTTTTTCAGATAAAGATTTTTTTAACAATTTGGTAAAATTATTTAAAGGCAAGTACTCATTTTAAAGTCACATGATAACACAATGAAAAGAATTGTCAAAGGTCCACCATGAAATATGAAATAATATGCTTCATAAATCAAAGGCTCTGCAGGTAAATGGAGTCCCATCTCTTTGTTCATTCACCAAAAACCTACAATTGCAGAAACATCATATTGGCCACAAATTTTCCTGTTCTAAAGTGTTATACTAAAAATGCAATAAATTCCAGAAGAAAGATTGCTTACACATCCAAATTGATTAATAACTTCATATAAATTGATTGAATTTTTTCCCAGTGTGGACACAACAACCTTAAACCACAGCATAAATGAAACTATAAGCATGTATTGCAAATACATTCCACATTCACCATGGATTTCTAGTCCAAAAATTCCATCTGCTCATTTCTTGTAATTTCTTCTTTTTCAGGTCTGGGTCACAAGAATTTTGCCCACATCTGAAGGCCGTTCCTGGCAGCTTCACTCATTAAGGCTTATGGAATTCTATTTCAAATCTCAGAGCAAAACCTTTGTCACAAATTTGAAGTAGAACAGAGGAAAACCCTTCTGATTTTTCATCACATATAAGAAAAACAAATCCTGTTAATCCCCTTTTGCTGGCTCCTTCTGCTCACAGTGTGAAGAGCTGTCTCTGAAGAAATTAGACCAGCTAATTTCTTGCATCACCTTCTGTTACACACTCCTACCAAAAAAAAAAAAAAATGTATTTCAGGTGTGACTATGTTATTTTTCAGACTAAAGTCACACAAGCTGTTGTGTTGAGTATGGTTTAAATCATTCCAATCTCCAGACTTTTCTTAATGGTCATTCCTGATATTCTAGTCCCATTATGCCAGCAGGATATAACATTTGTTTGACCATTTTATGATCCAGATTGATAATGAATTGATTTTTATAGCAGGCAAAAGTTAAGGAACAGGAAATTCAAGCCTGTACAGAACTAACAGCTGGGAGTGAAGAGAGGAGGAAAATAACAGAAATCAGATATTTTCCTGAATCTAGTTAACTTGGGCAAACAGGCTGTAAGTTCACTTCGCAAGTGGAAAAGATGACCAAAAAGATTAAAAATGAATATCCTGGTCTAGAGGTCAGATTTACATTTTGTTCAACAGCAATTTTAGCAGCACGAATGAAGCGAGAGGGAACTGGGGCATGGAATGAGAGCTGTGACAGGATGGGAACAAAGAGGCAGGAGGAAAGGGTTTCCTAAACCAGAGTCCCTGCCATGACTGCTACAGAGCCTCATTCTTTGCCATGACTCTTGCCTTGGTACCCCCAGTATCAGATATTCAGGAGCAACACTGGGCACTGTACCTGGGCTCCCAGCAGTGATCACACAAACCTCAGCACCATGAAAGCTGCTTGCAGCCTCCCCTTGGGAGCACAGCCCCACCAGCCTTCCTCACACTGAGCACCCCCTGCCTTCCTTTTGAGCAGGAGGCAGCCACTTTCCAGCCAGGACTGTCAGCTGTCAAACATCTCTACAGGCTCTTCAGAGACTAACTTTGATAATTCAGGACTCAGTCCTCAGAAGAGTTAATAATTTCTTACAGACTTATCACCTTCTGTCACAGATTAGCTATTTTCTCACTTTAAAGATGTCTGTCTCTCCCCTGTCAGATCAGTTCCTGTGTCTATACAGCTCCTACACATGGTGAGAAATTCAGTGTTGTGAATGGAGCTCTGTGTCCTTGCTAAGCTGTGGGCTGACTGTGCTCCTGCCAGTGTTTGCACAGCAGCCTGCTAGGAGGGAAGAGAGCCTGGCTGACACTGGAAGTACATGCTGACTGCCAGAGTAGTTTGATCTGAAGAAAAGATGTCATTCTTCCATAATGGTAGTATTCCAAAGCTATTAAAATATTTTTTAAAGTTCACAGAACAGAAAAGTGTGTCTTGAAAGCCAGAGAAAAGGACAAGAAAAATGCTGAAGGAAGCAAATCTGTTAATATCTGTTCCTCTGCATTGCCAAGGACTCCAGACTAGCCTTGATTTGTATTGCCTCTACTCCCTGTTTCTAATCCACATTATGGTAAATTATACAAGTAGATAAGAGGCAAATAAAAGTGATATTTCTAGTGGCAAGTGCTGGATCTGCCTTACAAGCAGAAAGATGTGTTTCCTCCCTCTCTCAGGTGGTCAGAGTGTACACTGGGAGACCCATAAGGGGCACTGGTGGTCATAGACTTGTTAGGAAATGTAAACCTATCGAAATCCATCTTAATCCACCAAACCAAGATAGCACTACAAAGTACTCTGCCTAAGAAGGAGCTGGCCTTCCTACTTCTTTAATCCACATAAGGCAGGGGCTTATAAGCTTTAAGGCATTAGTGCCAATGATCATTATTTCAAAATGTCAAGACTACTGTTTAAAGTCTTTGCCCCTTTACCACCCTACCTCCCCTTGTTTTTCTTTTTCTTGCATTCTTGAGAAATTGAATGGGAATTTAAATCAATTCCAGTTTACCTCCCCAATGACAGATTTCAACTTCCCCAGAACAATACATCAGTGTGCTGAGAACTGTCTGCTGGGCAGTGTACTATAAGTATAGGCTACATTAATTCAGTTATGAATTAATATGGGGAAATGCAAGCAGGAATGGAGAAAAAGATACAACCAGACAGCAGGTTTTTAGAAAAAAACATCAAAGTAATTCATTTAGTGTTGCTACTTTGATAGCAACATTTTTCTTCTGAGTACTATTAAACTAGTTCATATGTCTCAGCTAATACCTGGAAATAAAAGTCTCCTTTTAGTTATAAAAATGCAGCGTAAGCTTCAGAAGCTACTGTGTAATAAACTGGCACCAGCTCAGAGAAGGGAAAAGCTCCATTTAGGTAGGCATTCATGTACTCATTTATAATTCTAGATTAGAAAAACACCCACTTTGTCATTTTATGTTGTGCTGAGAGTAAATGCATTTTCTTTCAAGTGATTCCTCGTTCCACTAAACCAAGAGATGCTCCTCAAGCTAAACATTAGCAAGAGTAATCTGATTTATTTTCTGGATGAACAAAGTTCAAACACAAAAATACCATACCTTCAGCCTAGTGTAGGAGTAGAGAACCATGGGCTTGCAGCACAGGAGGCAAAGGCACAAGGGCTGCCCCCTGAGGGAGGAAGGCACTCGGAGCAGCCAGAGAGGAGTGTGTGTGCATGGCACCAAACCCTGCCTTCAAAGCCCTTCACTTCCTTCTCAAGTGGATTTGAGGAAAGATGTAAGGAAGAATTTATTTTCAAATCTTGTTTTTAGTGTATCCTTCCTTTAAAATAAATTTACCAGTCTATGTAAACAATCCCCATGGCCTCAAGCCCTAGGAAACATAAGTTTCCTTTCCCAGAACCTCCCACATCTGCCATTCTCCAAGCAGCCCATAGAAACTTGGCCAATTTCAGCCCTCTGGCAATCCCAGAAGAGTCTATTGGCAAGCCAAGACTTACCTTGTTTCTTTCTTTATTTTAATTTTAATACCTTATGCATCCTAAATGATGCCTCCTTTTGAAAGATCAGCATTTTGTGTCCCAAACTGTTTCTTTATGCAACTCCCACACTTTTTAGCTATTTTCAGCAAAGACACCACTGAGCTCCACAAATTATCCTTCTCTTTCTTGCCATGAGGAAAAAAAAGTACCTAAATACAATTCCTAAGCAGAAATTACCATCTCATCTGAATTTTCAGAAATCAAAGCTTCTAGAGTGCCAATGAGGATCTCACCTTCAAAACACTTTCCAATTTTTTGGAGTCCTTATGTAGTCCATGTTTATCAACAATGATTTCTAACATTTCCTCACCAATATTAAAGATATTTAATTAACCTAGACTTGCCTTTTTGCCAAACAGGGTGCAGCCAGAAATGGAGATAAGTAAGCAATATAATGAATGAGTAGGGAAACCTGGACAAAATGCAGCACATTGCACTGCTTTACAGTCAAGTCTACTGGCAGCAGCATAGATGCTGAGCTCTAAATTTAAAGCAGAATGAAATTATGTTCTCCTTAATCTGTGCATACCCCATTCTTCTGTAGATTCAAGTGATTGCTGAAGGAAAAAAGATGTTATTCCACGGCAGAAACATAAAGCACAAACTGTGAAAAAAGGCTCAGCCATGGAGAAGAGTTAGAAAAAGTGAAATGAAAGAGTCTGTAACTCAGATTTATAATGTGCAAATTTTAAGAAAAGTGAAACATAATGTTGCTTTGCACTGAGTACATTGAAAGCATTTCACAATACATTAGAAGAACAAAAATTATTCCATCTTCAGTTATACCAACTCGAACCATTCTGCCATTCTACAGTTCTATGATCTGAGTTCTCCACCAGCACAGAGCAGTTTGCACCTCAGCTTCAACTTTGGGAGGAAGCATTTTCTACTCTACTTGCCAGCTATGGCCCCTGTCCTTTTCATTAAACCAGATAAATGCTCCACTCAACGGGTTGCTATCTTCTCTATTCTTGTTCCCAGCAAACTGAAAGCTGGTGAATGATCTCCTGATTTTAAGGTTGGCAAGAAGATACAGATAATACAGGCCTGTTAGTCTCACTTCAGTGCCTGGCAAAATTATGGGGCAGGTATTGAAAAATACCTGAAAGGTGATGCAGTCATTGGTCCCAACCAGTGCACCATCCTGAGGAAAGTCCTGCTTATCAAACCTGATTTTATGACAAGGTAGCCACTTATGATCAAGGGAAACCAGTTGATGTAATCTTTTCTATTTTAGTACTGTTTGTCATAAGACCCTTCCAGAAAAAATCTCCAGATCACAGCTGGATAAACTCATCATGTGATGGGGGAGCAACTAACTCACAGGTTGGGCACAAAGTGTTCCAGTGAATGGGGTGACATCAGACTGGAGATGTCACTAGTGGGGTTCTCCAGGGCTCAATTGTCAGCCCTGTTCTCTTCAACATTTTCATAAATGTGATATTGAGCCAGTTTGCAGATAATACTACACTGGGAGGAGCTTCTGACTCCTTCAAAGATGGAGCCTTGCAGAGAGACCCCAACAAATCAGAAGACTGAACAATCACCTGCCAGGGAATTTCAATAAGGGACCTATTTCAATAAGTGCCAGATTCTGCTCCTGGGATGGGACAACCCTGGATGTAGATGCAGACTGGGGATTGAGATGCTGGAGAGCAGCGCCATGGAAAGGGACCTGGGTCCTTGTTGATGGCAAGTTGAACATGAGTCAGCAGTGCCCTGGCAGCCAGGAGGATCAATCTTGTCCTGAAGGGCATCAGGCACAGCATCACCAGATGGGCAAGGGAGGGGATCGCTCTGCTCTGCTCTGCTCTGCTCTGCTCTGCTCTGCTCTGCTCTGCTCTGCTCTGCTCTGCACTGAGATGGCCTCAACTCCAGTGCTGGGGGCAGTTTCGGGCACCACAACATAAGAAAAACATTAAATTACTAGATAGCACCCAAAGGAGGACAACAAATATGGTGGAAGGCCTTGAGGAGAAGCTGTATGAAGAGTAGGTGAAGTCACTTGATCTGTTCAGCCTGGAGAAGAGGAAACAGGAGACCTCATTGCAATCTAGAGCTTCCTCCTGAGGGAAAAAGGAGGGGCAGACACTGACCTCTTCTCTGTGGTGACCAGTGA
Source organism: Lonchura striata (assembly GCF_050655825.1). Taxonomy (NCBI): domain Eukaryota; kingdom Metazoa; phylum Chordata; class Aves; order Passeriformes; family Estrildidae; genus Lonchura; species Lonchura striata. Next base: position 138,583,061 of record NC_140704.1, on the reverse strand, counting down.
CATGAGACAAAGGAAGCTGTGTCAGGGCAGGTTTAGGTTGGATTTCAGAGAAAAGGTTCTTTACCCCAGCATGTGGCTGGGCACTGGAGAGAGACTCTTGGGGTTGGTGCTGTGCAGGGCCAGGAGCTGGACTCACTGATCCTTGCTGGTCTTTTCCAACTGTTTATTAATCTTTGATTCTGTGATTCTCTGTGTGTACCATGCTGTCTACATGGTGGCAGTGCTGGTTAGATTCATGAGGCTCAAGTGAGTAGATTTTATGCCAAGATAGAAGCAATACATTACAACAAAGAAACACAAAGAATTATTTTTGCAACCAGCAGTGTACAGGCAGTAATAACACCATGTGTGATAATTAATGAAAGACTTTTCTGCAGCTGTTTAGAAGGGTACTATAGATTCAATCTTGAAAGAGCTGATGGATGGCCATTTGAATACATAAGGAAGAAATTATTTGTTTAATCGCTGAACACAATAAATTAGGATTGCGTGTTATTTTAATTCCATGGGAAATGTGGTTCATTGTATTTATATTTTCAAAACTATGCTTAAAAAGGACCAATTCTGTAGCCTAAGAACAGAACTCTTTGCTGCCAAACAAGGACATGCATTCAAATCCCAGGTTGGGTAGGATTTAGATAGTACAATCTGGTATAGAAATGGATAATCCTGATTTATGCTACAGAAATATAATGAGCTCACAAAGGTAAGATTGTTAGTTTTGCTGAAAGTGTGGCACGTCTTTCCAGTGATCTCCATGAAACATAAGCCTACACTCTGTGTATAAAGACATAAATAAAACAAATAGAAATGCAAAGAGGTTTCATCTTTCCATTTTATCTCAGCAACTTGTTTACTTAACATCACCACCTCTAGCCTCAAAAACTCAGCACACACTTGTGCTCCCCTGTTGTAAGGAAACACAGATATTTGCTTCATTGTAGTAGAACACATCAGGGACTAAATGGAGACAGCACTTGGAATTGCTGAGCCTCTACCAACTGAGCTGGTTAAGAATATCATAAACATTCATTTCTTTGAAAATGAAGTCTGAATGATTTAGTGACCTTAGTACATACTGAAGATTTCATAGACTCCATCTTAAAGGTGTACTTGAAAGCAGCATATCAAACTCACCCAAGGGAAACTTTCTCTTTTGATTGTTATTATGTGGAAACCCAGGGCACTGGGAATATTTTTCTGTCTGCTCTGGGGTGTCCTGATTCCCAGGAGAGCACTGACTTTGACCCTCATTCATGGAGAAAACTTCCAAAGCCTCAAGATAAACTAGAAACCATAAATGTATGAAAGAGATTGTAGAGATAGTAGTGTAGTATATCACATGGGTGAGAAATTTAGTTTTAAGATTTTTAGTATGTTATAGATGGGTTCAGGATAGAAGATATAAGGTGTTGTTTTGAGTTCCCTTCTTTCTTCTTCATCCTCTTTCTTCTTGGGGTTAGGTGGTATCTTGTAATTGGGTCAAAAAATCCACATTGCGGGTCTTTAAGTGTCAGATATTGGGTTAGAAAGGAAAATAATTTAGGTGTCACTTCTTAATTAGGTAGCTTAGTTTTTTATTAGAATTAAAAAGCTTTGTAACAAGAGATTGTTAGCCATTTTTAGTGCTGTTTTGCCTACACACAAAATCTATTGCAAATAGTGTGCTGAAGTTTTGATAAAATAACAATAAACAGAAGCTAAAGACCAAAAAGTCCAACATGGCTCTTGTTCCTGACACAGAACTACCCCAAGAAAGTCTCCCCTTCCAGGGGAGCCCCCAAAGAGTTGCCAACTTGGGGCCCATAAACTCACATTATTATAAGGCTTATTCTAAATAAATTTCTTACCAGATTGCTTAAGGAATATCTTGATATAGTACAAGATGCAGCATAGTGTGACTGTACTTATTTACTTATGCAGAACCTAGAATCTCAAGGACATAATTAAATGGGATTAAGTATTAAAGATTCCTCTACCCAACAAGTAGATACAAGGTAGCTCTTCAGTAAGTCACTAATTGATATGGATAAACAAATTAATCTCAGGGAAGTGAACTCCATCAGCTGTCATTTCACTATGATCAGGAACTTGCATGACTATTAATAGTGATAAAATTGTCCTACTGAGGTACCTGCCCCTTTTCCCGATGAAGAATTTTAGAAATCAAGTGCTTTCTAAACCACAGTCAGAACTTAGTTCTGGGAAGGGAAAAAAAAATTGCAAGGGAAGGATGGAAATTGCAATGTTATCACCACTCTGAATGGCCAAAAAATTACCACTCCATATATTGTCACTATCCTAGCAATTGGATAGATATTTCTTGATCCTTCTACCTTGTTTCAGTCTTTATTTTAATATTTGCTACTTTAACTAGAATATAGTTACTTTTATTCCATCATGTTTTGGTTAGATTTTCTGTTTACATGTATTTCTGATAAGTGGCTTCTGTAGTGCAGCAAATTTTGCTGGGATTTTGTTATCCTGTCATCTTTTTGAGACACGGAAATAATTGAAAACTTGTCACAGATTACAATAAGCAAAAGAAGTTCAGATAGAGTTTATAACTGTAAATTTTTCCAGCCATCTAAGCTTCTCTGATCCATAGAGGAAACGTCACAAAAAGACACATTTCGGTGAGTCAATTTCCTTTATCTTTTTAAGATATTTAAGTGAAGTTACCTTGATTAGTTACTGCCCTTCTATAAACTAAGACAGCCTGTCTACATCTGCTTCTAGAACAGAATTTAAATAACTGGAACTTGATTACACATACTTCACAACTGACAGCATGGATGTTTCTGGTGTGTGGTTAGGACTGCAAGTCGAGTGTTTCTTGATTCATGTGTATGAGCTTAAGCACAGGCCAGTGGGATAATGCACAGATGTAGTTCAGGTCTGTGTTTGTCTCTGTGCTGAGAGCTTCTCTGTGATTGCAAAAAAAAACAGATCAGGATGAGGCAGTAAAGAAAATTTCTTAATGACACAGTCAATATTAATGTTCCAGTCTGAAATATTTCTTTAATGACCACACTCAGGGTAATACAGTCTTTATGTTCAAATTAGGAAACTGAGACATGGGCTTCAGTCATATAACACTAAGGGAATAGGAATGTGGAATCACATTCTAGCAAGTTTTCTTAATATATTTATCAAATGATGGTAAAGAAGAGTTAAAGTCTATTATGCAAGCTTAAAAAGCAGAAAACACTACATACAAATACAGATCTCATTTCTTTCCCCTCACATTTGTGTCTGATTGTGTCCTCTCTTAGCCCAAAAACGTTTGATAAGCTGAATATGTAAATAGAAGTGTCTATTAGAGGGGTTAATTAATATCAATTCATTAATGACAGGTTACGCCCAATTGAACCCCTGTCTTTGCTGACTTTCTTGGCAGTCTGATCTATCTGGTGAATATGATAGTCTATTGCATGAGATATTAACAGATAAACCATGAAAAATAGAAACAATAAAAGCATTATGAAGGGCTGAAAACAACTCTGGATAGTGTTGAAAGATCAGGATGAGAGAAGAAAAAGGAGTTCCAGCACAGCCCTGTGAGTCTTGGTGTGGGGAGGAGTTTCATTACAGATTTTGTCACAAACAGTAGCATGCTTGTAGGGCTTGCTGATGACACATTCCTGGAAAGCAGCACCAGAGGGAGATCAAAACAGCACACAAGATAGACTGGTGATCACTTGCAAGAGAGGGACATAAGGAACAAGAGTGGGAATAGGATAAAATTCCAGGTACGTGCCTATGCACAAAATGACTCCTAAGGATTTTAGGTATAAATTGCCACAGTCTCACAATGTAAAATGAGAAGCAGTGAGACACTGTTAGGCAATCATAAAATGGCTACATGTTCTGAAATGTTATAATCTAAATAGGACATAAAATGCAAAGGGCTTTTACCTGCACCAGAGGCTGAGTCGATACCATTCCATAAGGTATAGATGGGATGAGAAGAGACATCAGGGACAGTTGTGTCTGAAATGAGTTTTGAATGCTTAAAAGCACTGAATAGAAAGAATAAATAGATTTTATCCAAGCTTGTGTAGAGTCTTTCTTAGGCTCTAGACTGAGTCCTTTTCCAATTAACTGTTTTCTACCTAGGAAAACAGAGTTTTCTTTTAACAGCTAATCAGAGTAGATCATGTTTTACAGCATAGAGGTAGATGTTGACTACTGTTCTCATTAATGCTTGTAGTGTTTACTGAAGGTAGTTATCTGCTTGTAGTGAAACAGTGCTGGGTCTCAAGAGGATTACAGGAAAAGACAGGGGTAGGAAGTTAGAGCTGGTAAGCTCTTCTGCTTATCAGTTACTAGAAAGAAAGGGCAGAAAATCCAAACTGTCTCTGATTAAAGCAAGGCCAGACAAACTGTGTCAGTGGCTCCTCTCTGGTCTTTCTTAGTGATCTATGAAAGGACTCTCAAAGGGCTGATTTTGAGATGACATTAAATTTAGCACATCCCTAGTTATTTGGTATAAGGTCTTCAAAAAGGACAATTTTAACAAGAAGCAACCAAGTTTAGTGCTGAGACATCTTAACCTTCCCAGCTGGATTTCCTCCCCAATACTGCTTTGAGAGCAGACAGCTTGAATTGTTTCCACAAGCCCAAGAATAAGGGATCATACTGTTTATTTAGTTGCATTAGCATGCAGTGTTAACTTGATACAGACACAGTAAGATCAGGACTAAGATCACTGTAACTTTTGCATGTAAACTCCAAATTAAAAATACACTGAGATTTACAAGAGGTAGTTGATTTAGAAACCCAATTTGTTACATTTGGATTTAACCAGTGACTGAATTAAAAATTAAAATTCACTATCAAAAGGCAAAAGTTGAAGTAAGGTATTTTTTGTACTCCCTGCTGCTGCCTTAGTGGCCGGAAAAGACTCCAGCTTCATTTCCAGATGATGCAGTAGGAAGATCCTAAGCCAAACAAAAGGGCAATTCTTTCTCTTGCTCATCAATGGTAATTGTGAACAATCATCACTCATCTGAGGCCTGTATGAATCTCACAAATTCCCAACAGCACTGGGATTCTCAACAGGGGCTGGGATAGCCTCTATAGGTGTCATTCTACATTTGCTCAATGACAGACAGGGAATGCTGCCATTGTTTCACAAGGGTTTGATTACTTTGTGGATGACACAATCCTGGACAGTGCCAGCTGTCCATACAGTGTCCAGAAACAGGACATCCCACTTTCCTTGCCCAGGGCCATCAGCAGGAGAACAGTTGAGGGTTTTGCAAAACATATTGTCCATTTGGGTCTACTCATAATCTGCTACTGTAGGTGCCATATTTGATCTTGGTTTAGAAGTTTGGAGGGAATTGGAAAACATAAGCTGGAATATCATTGCTCTGCTTCTAGTATTGACAAGGATATTTCTTTTCTTTGACTGTTTGTGCTAAGCATTCACATCCAGCAACAAACAAACAAACAAAAAAAGCAAAAAACCCACTGACCACATACCTATAGGACATACCAAGAGGCTTGGAGAAAGATGCCTGTTGCCATCTGATTCAACAACACCATGTAACACATGATAAACTTGGTTGTGATTACTCTATTTTGTATAGAAAAGGTCACAAATATATTATTTTCTGTGTACAGGGCTGCTGTTCCTGCTCTGTGGCCAATCCACTCTGCTCAGAATTCTCTGCTGAGAATCTCTGGTAGAGAAAATTGATGGGTCACTGCTCTCACTGCCTTGGCATCCTCCCAATGAGTTTGCAGTATTGATGAATCCAGAAAAAGAGCCCTCCTGGCTGAAGTGATTTATTTTTATTTGTTAATAACTGATATAAAATATGGAAGTAATGTGAAACTATCTTTAGTTAATAAATTCCCAAAGGTATAATAAATTTGTAATTGTGTTAAAGTTGTAGCCTCGTTTAGTGCAGTCTCAGTTCCCCACACAAGATGGCAGCTCTTCTCTCCTTCTGCTCCTCTATTCCTCAGGGAAAGCTGTCCCTTTCACACTGACACTGCAGGTGCTACTGCAATACAGTAATAAACCAAACCAGCCCCGAGAGTCTCATCATTATTCACTCCAAAAAGAGCATCTCACACACAACAGCATGGTTTGTGAGGAGCAGCAGTGATCCATTCAACTCCATTTATCGAATTCCAGCAAGTAGAAGTAACTGGTTTGCATTTGTGATGGCTTTGACTGAGATAAAATTAATTTTCTTCACAGTATCTGGCACAGGGTTTTGATTTGGATTTGAGCATGATAAAACAGAGATGAGTTTTCTACTGCTGAATAGAGCTTACATAGAGCTAAGGCCTTTTCTGCTTTTGTGCTGCCACGCTAACAAAGTTGGGGTGCATGGGAGACTGGAAGGAGAAACAGCCAGAGCAGGTGACCCAAACTGACCAGAGGAATGCTCCAGACCATGTGATATCATGCTCAGTATATAAAGCAGAGGCAAAAAGAAGGAAGGGATGTGGTTTGTCTTCCTGAGTCACCTCACCTGAGTTGTGTGTGATGGAGTCCTGCTCTCCTGGGGATGCTGAACACCTGCCTGCCTGTGGGAAGGAGTGAATAAATTCCCTTGTTTTCCTTTGCTTTTGTATGCAACTTTTGCTTTCCCAATTAAACTGCCTTTATTTTAATTCAACGGTTTTCAAGGGTAATTTTTTACCCTTCTGATTCTTTCCCGATCCTGTTGGTAGGGGAGTGAGTCAGTGGCTATGTGATACATGGTTGCTTGCTGGGGTTAAGCATCAACAGTATTGGAGTTGCAGTTTTTGCGGTTTGAAACTGCAAACTAAAAGGTGAAAAAAAACCCACTTAGTTCAGATTACAGGACATTCACTTACAGAGAAGGACATGAAACCCTATGCTCAAACTTTTAGAATGTGTCTCCTACTACCCTGGCTGCACCATTATTTAGAGAAATGCAATGTTATTTACATTTCACACTTTTTTAAACTTATTAAATAAGTGAGCGTATTTCAGTCAAGGCGGCAGAAAATTAGGTCTTTCTGTAATTCGAGTTTGCTAGAAAATAAATACTAGATTGTCCAGCGTGATACCTATTTGACCCCAGCATTGCACTGAGTATCCCTGTAAAGTCAGAAACTCTGAATTAGATCTAACAATTAATGTTTCATAATGTCTTGTCATAAAAGATGCCAGTCAGCATTGCTGTTTCATTTTGAAACATATGATGAGTCAATTTACACTGCACATCTGCTCAGCTGAAACTCTGGTCTCCTTGAGTAGGTTGTGGGATGCCTCATTCTGTGGTGAACCATTCCCCAGCTGGTGTGAGGAGTATCTCTGCTGCATTGTCACCAGCTTGGTCTGTCCCATTTCCAGCAGAGCCCAGAAGAAATACTGAAGCACCTAAGGATCATATTTACAGTCCTCCTAGGTGCAGAGGAGAGATATTCTTCGTATGGTCATGGCATAATGTAGGCTTAGCCCGATAAATATTTTACTAAATATATAAATCCACTCTACAGGTCAGCAGCCAGGGCCTCGGATGCAGCAGCAGCAAGAAGAGAGCTGTCCCCTTCCCCGGGCACTGCCCCCAGCACTCCGAGCTCCCGGCTCGGGAGGCCAGCAGGCGTCAGCAGGAGGCCGGGAGTGGGACAAGCCCCGACCCCGGGAGCGGCACGACCCCCTCGCTGACAGAAATAAGAAAAGACTTGTTTACCGAATAATCAAAAAAACTCAACCAACCCACCAAAAAAAAAAAAAAAAAAAAAAAAAAAAACAAAAAAAAAACAACCTACAGCCAAACCCCGAAGCAACACAAAACCCCACGACTTTTGAAGCGGGTGGTGTTCCAAAAGCGCTCCGGTCCGCTCCCTCGGGCTGAGTCCGGCGGGGCAGCGGCCGCAGCCGGGCCGGGCGCTCCGCGCACTCCGCGGAGATATTAAGAGATAAACCAGATAAACCGGGCCGGGCACGGCTGTCCCGCAGCACAGCTCGGTGCCCGGGCTCTCCGGGAGCTGCAGGGCTCTGGCAGAGCGGCAGGGAGCTGCGGCTCTGGCGCTGGGGCTGCCCGGGCTCCGGCGGGGAAGCGGCGGCGGGCGGGCAGAGGGAGGCGCCGGCAGCGCCGCTCCGCGCCCCAGCCGCTGCCACTCTCCACCTCCCAGCCGAGGCACCGCTGTGTGCCTCACGCCAAATGTCACCTAATTAATTGACAGTTGCTTACGTTTCAATTAAGGTACAAATTAATTTATTTTTCGTCTCCTGAAGAGTGCCTGGTAGCTGAAAAACATAGGAAGATAGTTACCATAGAGAATTTACCATGGTAACTTGTCCTTTGACTGCTTGTTTGTATATCAAAGTCTTTATTTAAGCATCTGCCTTCCTCAAAAAGCCCTGAGAAGTCTGGCTAGAGAGATTTAGCAGTTTCCACATTTGAGGCTTAATCTGTACAGGTCCTGCACTGCAGCCCTCATTCCTACCAAACCGAATGGATCTCTTTTGTTCAAACAAGAGATCTTTCTCAGCACCATGGAGCACTGTTGCTATACACCAGCATGATGTACTGTCAGGGTATTAGCCAGGTAAAAAGGCATTACATTATTTCCAGCAATGTTTCTTTCAAATTAAGTGAGTCAGGCCCTTTGATAGAGTCATAGAATGACCTGGGCTGGCAGGGACATTAAAGATCATCTAGTTGCAGCTCCCCTACCATAGGCAGGGAACATTCCACTAGACCAGGTTGCACAGAGTCCTATCCTGCTGGTCTTGAACACCTCCAGGGATGGCAATTCCACAACTTCTCAACAAAGAGTGTCATTGTCTCACCACTCTTAGAGTAAAAAATTTCTTCATAATATTCAGTATCAATTTATCCTGCTTAAATTTAAGGCTATCACTAAATGCCCCCATAAAAAGTCTCTCTCTGGCTTTCTTGTAGTCCCCTTTAGGCACTGAAAGGTGCTCTAAGGTCTCCACAGAGCCTTCACTTCAGCTGAACAGCCCCAGCTCTCCCAGCCTCACAGGAGAGGTGCTCCAGCCTTTGGATCATCTTCATGACCCTCTTCTGGATTAGCTCCAACAGGTCAATGTCTTTCTTCTGTAAGGGATCCCAGTTGGACACTATACTCTAGGTGGGGTTTAACAAGGGCAGAGTAGAAGCAGAGAATTACCTCTGGTCATGCCTCTTGTGATACAGCCCAGACCAGAATACAATACTTACTGAGTTTTTATTTGCTTGATTTTTTCTTTCTTCTGTAAAGAAGTTAGGCAGTGCAGCAGTATAGCCACTTTAAACAAAAATGGGAAATTTACTATAAAGTTGGATCTCCAGCACTCAAAATATATTACTTTATGAACATATATTATGTTACATAACCTAATGTTACAACTTGAAAAAAGGAGAGAAAAACAAAAGAACGACAAACCTATTTTGGCAAAAAAGTCTTGGATTGCAAGACTTTTAGAAATATTTTGGGGGGTTTTAAAAATATTTTGATCTGTCATTTTCAGATACATTTTCTGCTTTAGGAGAGGGTAGTATAATAAGATCTTCCAGCAGCTCTTCAAGAAGTGTGAGAAAGACTAGAGTACAAGCTATGTCACATCACTTTTCCTTTGATTTTCCAGGGTGTTGGTGAGCCAATCAGGGTTTGTGTGCATCCTGTAATCAGGACAGTGAAAGCTGTACCACAGCTTGTATCAATATGTTATTGACAGCCTGTGCATGCATATTTTTTTCTCCCATTCCAAGATTTACAGAACAATTTTTCATTACCAAATAGTAAAAATGTAATACCTATAGAATTTAGTGGCTCCACTCACTGATTGAAGTTCTGAGTGCATAACGACTTTCATTGACAGACAGAACCTTGATGAAAAATAATTCCTTGTGGAGGTAGGTAACATAAACCACATAAAGTGCAAGAAGGTTCTTGAGGAAACAGTGCATATTATTTTATAAATGTGTGTCTCAGGATGTGTTAGGACCCTTTTCCTGAGATAGCTATATGAAGTGTAAGATAATACAGATTTAAATTTTCTTTTTAATGTTAGAGGAGTTGCAGGCTCTGTAGATAGCAACATTACAAACTGGAAACAACCTGCTGCTTCTGGACAACGTTGTGTAGCCAGAATGGCAAAGTGCAGGTGCCTGGCCACAAACTGAAAATACCCACTGACCTCAGGGGGAGCTGCACATTCCAGAAGAGTCTTGGGAACAACCCTGGGACATCACATGGGCTGCAGCCAGCTTCGGTGGCAGCTTGGCACGTCCACCCCAACAGAGCCCTCCTGCATCCACCGCATCTGAGTTTCCCCGAAAGCTGAGGCGCGTGGCTTGTCACCACTCTAGGCAGAGACAAGCTGTGGGCTCACACAGGCAGCTGAGAATGGAGAGGGCTCAGGGCTGTCACACACTGCATCTCCAGGCACACACCAGTAGCCCAGCACCAGCAGAGCCTGATGCTTGCCCACATTCCCTTCCAATGTGTGGCAGAAGGGAAGAAATTGAATAAAGGGATATCTGCAACTTCATCTGGGAAAGGTGCTAGTCCAAATGAAGGCCCAAATTCCAGGAGAGGAAAATTTCCTTCTCCTCCCTGCAAACACCTACTGCAAGAGTGTTCTTCCCTGGAAAATTTTCCCTTGCTGCACCACAGTGACTGCTCTACAAGCAGAGGAAGCAGCTGCAAGACTTAGTTGAATATGTTTAAAACATTTTTTGCTCTCTCTGCTTGGAAACAGCCGGGTGAGGTTTCCTGGGACTTCCCAAGTAAAGCATCTAAAGGAAACATCCTGCTGAACAGCAGGAGTTACAGCACAGGAAGTTGTCACTGGAAATGCTGAGTAATTGTACACAAATGTGCTAGCAATACTCTCTTTAAAAGTATGTGATTGTCTTTGATACAAGTTTATAGAAATACTTCAAAAATAATTGCTCCTTGACTTGTTTGACAAGCCAGGTTCAAAATTCAGTTTCCCTGACAACATTCAGAAACATTGAACTGTGCAATACATTTAGGAAAGAAAATAAAGAAGAATGGAAAATTACTCCCAAAAGTTAGTTAAGAGAATATACAGAGAGAAGGAAAACCAAGAATGGGCAAACAGTCACACATCAGTGACCTCAAAGATCAAATATTTCATCTTTCTAACATTTGCAGGAAATAAAAGACTGAAGCTGGTAGTGGCTGCTGTGGCTTGTATCACCCACTTGATTTAATTGCTGCAACAAGCAATATATGGCAAAAACTATTTTGGCTGCTTCTAAGACACAAACCAGGCAGAAGACTGCACTGTTCTCCTTAAGCATGGCTGGCCAAGGCAGCCTTGCACAAGCTGGGCTAGGCAGCCATCTGCAGAAGTGACCACTGGCACCTCTTGTTAAAAGGAAACCCCCACTTGTGTCTATGTGTGGGGATGACGTGAAGCCATTTGTGAGACACCAAAGCTAATGGTCAGAGAACACAGTGAGGGTCCTCAGGGTCACCCTGTGCCTCAGCACAGCCTCCTGCTCACCTCTCTTGCCCTGCACATAGCCTGTGTGTGACATTGCAGGGACAGCCCAAGCTCTGGCACCGGCCCATGGCTCCCTGCAGCCACAGAGCCCCAGACAGGAGCCCCTGCTGAGCCCACCAGAGCTGGGTGAAAAGCTTGGCAGCACCATTTGCACAGAGTGGCACTGTTTGCAGTGTGGCGTTTCTGAGGTTTTAATGTCTATTAAATATAACCAGCAAATGTGTTATCTTTACTTGAGTTCTAATCAGTAGACTGGCATAGTTTGCTAGCTGAAATATTTCTGGGCATTCGCAGAGCAATAGCTGATTCAGAGCTTTCAGAAATCCTTCTGTGCTTCCCAAAAGTGAAGGAACTCAGAAAGAAATGAGCAGACCCCTCTTCCACCTCCTGTTCAAATGATAGGAACAAGTTCTTTCTGCACAGAATCACATTCTTTATATTGAATAAACCAGTAGACCTTCTGGGCTATTGGATCCAAGGGAATACTGGAATAGAACAGTGGTACTATACCTACGTGTCCTCCATATACCAATAATGATTACCTGGAAAGACAACACTGTGAGAATGTGACTTGTTTAAGAAACAGACAGCTGTGGCATACAAAATGATTTGTGTCTGTGTGCTTCAGTGCTCCACTAACTGAAAAAAATAAACAAAAGCCTGAAATTGCAATGAAGTACCAGGTATTTATTGAGCTATTTACTGTGTTTCCAGCCTGTTTGTCTCTAGATTGATTTAAGAGCTCCTTGTCACCTTTTGTAAATTAAACTTGTTCTCTAGGCTCATTTCACATTAAGAGTGATTTTAGAGTGATCTGGCACATTTGCTGCCCCTTTCCTCAGGGAACTGTGAATGTACTTAAAGTGAACTATACTACACCATCCCCCTCGGCCACAGGAATCTCTCCCTGTCCATAGGCTGACTGGGGGCTGACATCATCAATTGTCAGATTTCAGGTGAAATATCCCCCCTCTGTAATTGCTAGCCACTGCTAGATGATCAAATTCAGGAAAGCGTAATGGAAACTGACGTAGTAAAGGAACAAGTGGCTCTATTTTCGCATGAATGCTCCAGTGATGCTGCTCGAGTGTGGCAGCCAATACCTCCTATGCATAGTGTATGGCTGTGACACTTTACTGTCATGCTCTTTTTGATTATGTTTAGCAGGAGCCAGTAGGAAGAAAAGAGTGCTGCACAAGGGGCAAGATTCTCATTGATCACAGTGTGAACCTCCTTTCAAAAACAGTTCCTGTTTCTGTACATGCCCTTCCTCTCTGCAAATTAGAGGAAGGAGAGCAAATCTGATCACAGCAAAGTAAGATCAGTCTTAGTCATGAAAGGGAAATGAAGCTATTGGGAAACAATTCCTTAAAAGAAATAAAAAGAGCAGTTCTAAGAATCAGTCTGTGGCTAAGAAGATATTCAGGTAATACCAGCTAGGATTTGAACTTGGATGTGAAATTCCCTCGGTCGTCAGTCCTGTAGTCTCAGTAGGATTTCAAGATGCCAGGACTAGAAAGGCTGTAGCTGGCATTCTCCATGCTGGGTTATGTGCCACTGACACAGAGCAGCAGCCACTGGCTTCAGCCTCGGACAGCGGCACAGCAGCAACAAATTATCATTAAGGTATCACGTCTTTGCCCATGTCTGCCCAGGCTCCAGTTTCAGGAACACAACATGATCTGAAGCCGTCCTCAGCCTCCAGCAAAATAAACATGGAGTGCCTTTCCTAGGAGGAAGCAGTTTTCCATTTTTGTACCAGCCCCGGGTGATTCTTTATTGGCAAAGTTCTGCCCTTACTTGCAAACCAATATTGCCTGAGACTTCTGCCAAATTGATCATGCTTCCTTGACCTGTGACTTTTAAACTTTAAAGGCTGCTCTGAGTTGCTTAGAGAAGCAGTTTAGGTAAGCAAGTGCTGTATGAGGAATTGTAATATATGAACAGTTGTTTGCTGAGGAAGGTGACAAAGCTTGTGGAACTTTATTTCAGAGAATGGCTCCAGTAAAGACTGCTGCCTCCCACATATCATTGCTACAACTGGAGGCTTTCTTGTGCCCAGGAAATTATTTTCATCAGTGACCATCTTCATACTAGAGCTTTATGCAATCATTAAAAAAACTAAAAACCAAACAAAACATTTTACTCTTCCCAAAACAAGAACAAGGTCTCCAATCTGGCTCTTTTCTTTTTCTCCACCACTATGGAGAAAAGCAGAGATTTGTGATGCTTCTGAAAACATTTGGTGTTGATAAGATGCACAGTACTGCTTTGTCCTGGCTGAACCTCCCTAAATTCACTTTCCTATGTGTTCATTGATGTAATCTGGCTCCTAAATAAGCATGTAAGATTAACTGAGGACAATTTTGTATCCATTAGGCTGGAAGGCAAGGTTTTAGCAAGGCTGAGAAAGAATGCTTGCATCACTTAAGGAGGCTTTTCGTGTTGCCTTCACCAGTAAACAGTGAGAAAGAGCCATGGAAAGAGAGGGAATGATAACAAGGCAGCTGACACCAGCCATGGCTTTCACAGCCTGCAGCAGCTGATATCCAGACAGCCTTCATTTCCCACAGAGCTTCACTCGAGTTTTGATAGACTTGAGGAGAAAAAAAGAGAATTACAGAATATAGACATAGGAAGAAGACAAGGTCTAGTGGCAGACATTCCTTTCTTAACCTTTTGGGGACCCCCAAGAAGAATCTATCAGATTTTAGTACACTTCTCAAGGCCTTACTGTTTTTCTGTGGTCTGCAGAGAGGTCTAAGAACCAGGGATCAGTTCCTGACCAGCATCTATTACCAACAGGGGACCATCCATCACTGACTCCAAAATTATTTCCATTCCTAGTCATGACCTGAATCCATGTTGTGAATGATTCAGTGTTACCTTCAATTAGAGAAACTTGTAAAAATCTTAGCATTTTGTTTGTGATTGCTGGGGAATGAGAGGTTTGACAGCCCATGGAAGTGCTAGGTGGCATTTCTTCAGAATTGGCCATGCTATGATGCCTTGGCTGTAGGAACAGGAAAGTTCTCCTTGAGTGATGTGCTGCTTATTTTAATCAAATCTGGCAGCAGTTTCCCATGACTCTCACATTAGTTAAAAGATCATGGAACAGCATCACAAGGTTTGGGTCAAGATGCCATTAAGATAGTCTTTCAACATACTACATCACATCACAGACAGTCATTTCTTTTTTTTTTTTTAATGTTTTTTGTATTTGGAAGACTTTAAAAAAGTTTCTTTTTATAGTAAAATGCAGTTAATAGATGTGTTGGTGTTTAACATTTGCAATCCAGTTTGAAGTGTTTGATTGGAAATTTTAAGCCCAAGGCTCTATTTAAATAAAACAAAAGCAAAATCTCTGCATCTTTGATGCTGACTCTGTTTATCAAATTTTTTTGCCATCAGCTCTACTCAGAGGAGTATTGCAGAACAGCCACTGTATCAAATGGAAATACCAGTGAACAAAGATGAAGCCAGTGAGTTGCAATAAAATAAAAATCAAGATAAAGCATGACCATAGCACTTTGTAAAATCCAAATTAAAAATTATAGCACTCATACACAGAATGTTATTAAGTTTAAATTACTCTAAAACTTATTTGGGTTTGGTGAAACACCAGCCTTTGCAGCCAGCAAGAAAAAAATTCAAAAGAAATCATAGTCCACAGAATTATTGAGCAGCCTAATTTCAGCAGAAAAAATATTTGAATTCACAGAAGTCTAGCCCAAGTTGAGATGCAGAAGTCCAGAGAATTGTGTGGAAATTAAGTTCTCCTGCATGTTATTATAGAAACACATAAATAGGTTATTTCCAGAATTTCTGGGAAACTACAGAACTGCTGAAGTCTCAGACCCTGGAAACTGCTGACTGAAGGTGTTGCAATTCTCATCAGTTTTATTTTGGGAAGACAAAATCTGGTAAGGGTGGTAATGATAGTCAAGATGAGGATAGGGGGTCTGAACTTAGTTCAGCAGCTGGCAGTGCTCACACACGTGTGAGACAATAAGTGACTTTCTTTTTTAGATGCAGCAAAAAATAAAGTCTCCTGCTTTCCTTCCAAATGAAAAATCAGTAATCAGAAGCATTTAATTAACTAAGAATCCCAACAAAAACACTTTTATTTTCTTTCATTACAGAAGTAAGGCTTACAGTGTGAGGTTACATTTAATATTACATACACTAAATTATTAAATAAAACTAAAAAATGAACTGTAATATTTTCTATTTTCAAACTTTGAAAGGGAAAAGTTTTGAATTTTTACAAACTGTTTTCTGTTTTTCCTTGCAAACTCATTGGGTTTCAGAGGGTGCAGGTGAAAGGTCATATGTGGTAACAAAAGAGGAAGTTCTGAAAATTCCCGATGTTTTGTCAGAATTTTGTTGAGACTGAACTCTTTTCAAGAAACTTTTGGGTTTTCTATAACTTTATATTCCAATAGAGAAGGTGGTCCATATAAAATTTTCTAGCAAACTATAATATGCTTTGTGGCACACAAGATGCTGCTTTTGTTGTAGTACAGTATTAGGGATACTACGGTACAAAGATAAAAAAGAGCTGTGCTTTTGGAGACCTACTCCCCTCCTATCCCAGGCATCTCCACCCAGGGACTTTGTCTGCCTTCCACAGAAATTTCTCCTCATTCAGTGCACAGGGATAAAAATGTTTTGCAACAAGCCATTATTCTTTTTATCTGAGGTTTGTTATCACACACTACCCTAAGAACATCAACAATAAAAAAATGTTGATAGCAGGTGTCTGTACTGATACTGGTCAGCTGTTATAAAGCATTCAGCAGCAGGAGATTCACCATTCCCATCATTCAGATAAAAGCTATTGATTGTAAGAGCTCTTCTTACTGTGCAGTGTAAAACATGGCATTTAATTTAGCTCAAATACATCTTAGTGGATATTTAGTAAGAGTATCAAACACTATTTGCTACTACTTTGGCAATCTTTTTAGGTGGGTTCAACAGTCCACCCATATTTAAAAAGGAGAAGCTTTATTAGTCCCTCTCCCTTCTTGAACACTTGTACAGAAGCCACGGAGGGAGGTGTAAGAGGTTTCTCGTTCAGAGGAACGAGCGTCTCCCGTGGGCATCGCGCAGCAAACACGGCTGCCCGAGGGTGGAGGGGGGTTTCAGGTTCCCAGCAGGCCTGTGCTGGGAAGGTATTGCTGCTAAGTGACCGTGCCAGGCAGGATCAGAGCTGAGTCTTTCATGTCATGCTAAACCCAGACCTCATTAACCTCATGACTCTTGATCTCTCAATTATGTCCAAATCTCCACTCACTGAAGAATTTGGGACAATTCTGGCTCCAACACTAATTTATTTATTTCCACAAATGGTCTATTTACATTGGCTTGGAGGTCAGCATCTTTTTTTAAAGACAGTCAAACATAGAAGAGATTATCTATGTTTTTGATGCCTTAATGGTCTAATAATAAAGATGTGGGACAGATAGTGTTGTAGAAGGAAATTTAACCTGGGAATTCATTTGCCATACAAAATTTCAGCAAGAAAACGAAAAGTTATGTGCTTGAAGTGACACTTGAGATTTATTGCAGTCATTCAATTATATGAACTAGTCCTTCATAAGCAATGAAAATCTTTCAGAAAGCGGCTGAAATATAGAAAAGACCTAAGCCATAGAAAGATATCAAACAGGAACACAGACAATACCAGTGTGCAAACAGAGGGAGGTGATAGCTCTGCGTTTACACAGAAGTCACCCACACTAGTCATTAGCAGCAGAACATTTCTGTCTGATCCAGTGGGAAGGCTCTGGATCAATGTTGGTATCTTAATCCTGTTACTATTTCTTCTGCAACCCTTGGTGTCATGTTCAAAGTTAAAACAGTCACAAGGACCGTTGCGTCTTGTTCTGTCCTAGACTCATGCAGGATGTAAAACATTAAACACAAAGTCAATGTGAATTTGGCAGAGAAGTTTTCTGGCTATTGCTTCAGAGCTTCATGTGCTTCTTACAAATTCTCTCAAGAGAAGCTACTGCATTCATTTTCATTTACAGATGTACATGAGCAACCTTGGCTTTATTTTGATGAAAGATTTTGCCCAGAGAGGTTGTGGAGTCTCCCTGACTGGAAATATTCAAGAACCTTCTGGATGCAATCCTGTGCGATGTACTCCAGGATGACCCTGCTTGAGCAGGGATGTTGGACCAGGTGACCCACTGTGGTTCCTTCCAAACTGACACATTTTTTTATTCTGTGATTCCAATTCTGTGATTAAAGTCCTTCTAGAGTTAGGCATGCATATAAATGTTCTATGGCAAATGCTCAGGGTTATTCATGACAGTAAAGACAGACAAGTTTTTGTTAGAATGGTGTGGGTAGGAGTTAATTCACATTAACCTACAAAGATATTTCTAAAACTAACTCATGATACATTGATGTTTCTCTGATTTTCAGTATCACTGAGGTACTTTTAAAACTGCTGCAGTTGTTAGTCTCGAAGACATTAAAGTTAGCAGTTGCCAAATGAGCAGGAGGAACTCTTTCCTAAAATTTATATAGTAAGATGTATCTTGTGTTCCACAGGGAAAATCCATCCAACACTCAAAAAAACACTGATCATGTATTCAGATTCATTTGGGTGATTACACAGTGACTGATTACCTTTGTGTTAGTATGTGATATGTGTATTCATCACTGCCATCATTTAACTCTGCACTCTAGCCTGAGCAGCCAGGAACCTTGAATTCCATTCCATGCCCTTCATCATCTGGTTTGTCCACACTTGTGCATATCTTCCAATCCCAATAACAAGAGCTTTTCTATAGCTGAATTAAAATAGTTTTTTCTTCATTTGATGGACCACCAGCCTTCATGGATCAGATGAAAATCACTTATCTTGCCAGTGCACTCACTAGTATCATTGCAAGTCCCTGTGTAATAAGCCTTAATCAGCAGATGTTAGAATCTGATTCTTTCAGATTTCCCTATATTTCAACTGCTTTATGTACTAAAACATTAAATATGCTTAAAGTAAGATATCCAGGGTGGTTTTCATGTTGGAAAAAAAAAAATTAAGAGAACTACAGTGCTTTGATCTGTGTCTAATACTGCAACTTCTAAAAAGTACTGTTCCATAGATGGACTATAGTCTCTAATCTGTGTTTAGTAAATGTCAAGGAACCATCCTGATCTAGATGTAGCTGCACAAATATGGAAGATGGAATGGTTCAGTACAGTGATTTACAGAAGAATAGATAAAGGTAGGTAAAATTATGCTCAGTCATAGAAATCAAATCTTCCCTTAGGCATTCGTCTGCACTGTTAACCTACTTTATTAACTACCAAGGATTATTCCTATAACTATTCCAGGATCACAAATTCTCACTAATAAACAACATAGGAAGATCTTCCTCCCTTTGACCTCTGCAGCTGGCCAGTCGTCTCTGGGTATCTGACTCTTCCCATGACACTCTTTAAAACATTAATTGCCTGGCACCCTGGACTCTGCTCTGGGTGCTCGGGGCAGGCAGTGTCCTGCAGCAGGGCTCAGCCTCCAGGCCTCTGCATGGATCCAGTCTCACTGGCACAGCGCAGGAATTGTGAGCACACCAGCGGGAGGAGCTGCCCAGGGAGTCCAAGCACAGTGCACTCCATAGGGTCATGGTGCACTCCATGGAACACTGTGCACTCCATGGGAACACTGTGCACTGCAAGGGAAAACTATGCACTCCATGGCAGCACTGTACACTCCATGGGAACACTGTACACTCCATAGGGTCACTGTGCATTCCATTGGAACACCGTGCACTCCATGGGAACACTGTGCGCTCCATGGGAACACTGTACACTCCATGGAACACTGTACAATCCATGGCAGCACTGTGCACTCCATGGCAGCTCTGTGCACTCCATGGCAGCTCTGTGCACTCCATGGGAACACTGTACACTCCATAGGGGCACTGCACTCCATAGGGGCACTGTGCACTCCATGGGAACACCGTGCACTCCATGGGAACACCATACACTCCATGGCAGCACTGTGCACTCCATGGCAGCACTGTACACTTCATGGGAACACTGTACACTCCATGGGAACACCGTGCACTCCATGGAACACTGTACACTCCATGGCAGCACTGTACACTCCATGGGAACACTGTACACTCCATGGGAACACTGTGCACTCCATGGGAACACTGTACACTCCATAGGGGCACTGTGCACTCCATGGAACACTGTGCGCTCCATGGGAACACTGTGCACTCCATGGGAACACTGTGCACTCCATGGAACACTGTGCACTCCATGGCAGCACTGTGCACTCCATGGAACACTGTGCGCTCCATGGGAAGACTGTGCGCTCCATGGGAGTGGTGGATGGGCAGGAGCTGCCCAAGGGTTCATCACAGCAAGGTGTCCCCCATGGAATCTCAGGAAAAAGTACCCTGGGAGTACCTCATAACAAGTACCTCCTAAATGAGAATGAGAAATGTTCTTCCTACACCCAATGCTTTTAATTGCACTTTTATTGTACACGTAGCAGATATACTTCCTGAGAAAGATTCTTCCTAAGCTGAAAATTGTGTGGAATACTGTATCCCTGGGGCTTGAGTAAACTGCATCTTTTTTATTATTCAACTCTCAAAATAAGGAGAGACCTTAAAGAAGTACATAGCCCTACTCACTACTTTTTCTCATACCAGCTTTTCCCTGTGGATTCCACTCGCTGAAATGTTTCTCATATGATTCCCATGGGTTTCAAAGGTATGATGAGAAGATTTTATCTTTATTATATCTTTCCTACCATTCAAATCCTCCCAATAATTTTCTCCTTCTTTCCTAAGTAAACTTGGAAATTTATAAATCACTATCTGAAGAGAAATACTCAGAGGAAAATAAAGGCCAATATTGATACACTGCACTAATTTCAACAACAACAAAAATTATTGGCAATTATATGGCTAAGAAAAGCTCAAAAATAGATTACTTTCAACTGATTTTTAAAATTCTGATACTGTTATTATATTGGGAAACCTGTTAAGCCCTCAGGGACAGATCCATCGACCTCTGACACAAACCTTAGCTGGTTCCACAGCGAAAAAAGAAAAATGCTATTGACCCAAAATTACTATATCCAGTCAAGTGATGTGAGTACCATAGTACTCTTCAAATGTAAGCATGTGTTTCTCTTTTATTTTAAGAAAAGAGCTAGAAAATCTGAGAAAGCACTCTGTGATAATACTGATTTTGTTAGTGTTCACTGAAATTCTAAGCCTACAAATCTCCTGGGATATACAAGACTGGATTAATTCAGCAGTGACTAGTGATACAGGAAAAGAGCTAGGAAGGTCCAGGTCTCCAGTCCAGTGAGAGCTACAATCAGTTTACTTGCCCGAGAAGTAAAACACTTCAAGCTGACTAGTCACATATTTTCAAATATCAAAAAACAGCCTTGAAAATTCACCACCTCAAATTTTCTGTGCTGAAATGGTTGACACCATTGTGAGGAATATTGTCTTGGTTCAGTCAAGCAAAGGGGAGGAGGAAGTTGATTTTTCCCTCAAAATCACTGTTAGTACACTGATCTGTATTTTGTGTCACTAAATCATTCACTGGATTAACAGGCATAGCTGTCTGTGCTGAAGCATGAGGTGGCCACACAATTAAAAGATCAAGTTGCTGACAAAAATGAGTAGATACTTGTCACTGCCTCCCAGAGTAGTTCATTCCAGTTTGGGTGCTGCTACTAGAGATTAAATATCTTTGTATCCAAGAGGTATGCACAGCTTGCTCCCATACTGCAAATCAAATAATGGGCAGTTTTAAATAATGACCTCAAATTCCCACTCCTTTACTCTCACCTTCTTTCTGCAAAGTATTTTACCCCATAATCATGGCCTGTTAATTACTGTGACCTCATGTGAGAAGTAAGGCAGATGTCTGAAGCATAGTTTTAAAATGAGGTAGGTGTGAAATTTAATCTAATGTGGTTTAGAAGTTTCTGATGAAAACTAGGCCCATCATTCAGTCTCTCAGCTCTTCATTGCCGGCTTCCTTGGCAGCTGAAGCTTAGTCATGAGCCAAGGGAACGTCCTTATGGCACTGTAAATATCACATGGTCTTCCAGCAATTCCCATCGCTCACTTCTTGACACCTAAAGTCACCGGGGCTCGGGCAGGCAGCTCCAGGAGCGGCGCTCCTCTCGCAGGCTGGGCACCGACTTCCACCCAAAGCCGGGGTCTGCCCGTGCTAACAACAACTCAGCTGCCGCTGCGAGAGCAGCTGGGGCCGGGTGAAAACCAATAAATAAGGTGTGTCCTGCCTGTGGCAGCGGAATGTGATGGCAGGGAACATGGCAGGGCCAAGGGCCCCCGCGAGAATTCATCTGCGTCACCCAAAGGTCAAGGATCAGCCACAGGTTACAGCTTCAGCACGCTGCTGTCACCTCTAGAATGAGATCCCCCACACTGCACGAAAATCCACAACAAATTAGTCTAGGGTTTCTGCTTTTTACCAGAGATACCTCCAAATCTGAGCCGTAACATCAATTGTTTCAAACAATCCTCCGTGTCAGGATCTTTCAGGATATGGAATAACAAAAGAGCTGAGCATGGTTTTGACTGATGCATTGAAAAGATGCTAATTGCTTTAGCCAATTAGTGGATTAAAACAGAAATGCAGTATTTACCTAATTCAAAGTATTTCCTTCAGTGATTATAAAAATATCTTCACAATAAAATTCCAAAATTATACTGATGCTTGTTTCATGAGTTCTGAGACTGGTTCTGAATTACACTTTAAAGCAAATAATGAAGTATTGCATTAATATTGTATTCAGACTTATTTTTTCTGTTTTTTTTTCTTTTCTTGTATAGAGTTTTTGCATTCAAATATATTTTCTAAAATTTGCAATCTGTTTTTCACTCCATTCTCAAAAGATAATTTCAGAAAATAAGATTTAAATTTTTTTAAGTTGCAATACTTCTAATGTAAAGACAACAATTAGTTAACTCTAATCAAATGTAAATTTTCAATAATCCTTCCAAAAATCCATGGTAGGTTCACTATACACATGGAAGGCACAACTGTTTATGTTTTATAGTTTTTATTGGCAGATTTTAATATGCTAATAAATATAGTAGACTATAAAGATAATACAGAAGAACCAAGCAATGCACATGCAGTGATAACTGGAAGTAAATGCACTTGAAACAGACTAGTGATAAAGCAAACATTTATAAAGTGGTTAATTCAGGTCTGATTTGTACTGCTCTAATTAACTGGACACTGACCCTGATTTTTTTTTTTAAATTGTGAAAATTCTATTTTCTTCTCACATTTGCCACTTTGAAATCTGAGAAACACCCATTAGCAGAAACATGCAGCTTATATTATACCAAAAAATAAAAGTCACAATGCATGGGAGCACTGCCTTGTTAATACCTGGAGGACACAGATTTGATTATGCCTCTTATCTCTCGTTTGTAACATATTTTGACTATATGGAACTGTGGTTTTATTTATTTTTTTACCTGTGATTTCTTTTTTGTAGATGTGTAAAATACATTTATCATCTCTCACATTTCATCCAGGTGTCTGATTTCGAGTTCTCCTGTTCTGGTATGCCTCCCATCCGTCTTGTATTGCAAAGTTATGTGAAGACTTTCAATTCCTCATATCCAGTGCTCTTCTCAGATTTCAATAGCAGCAAAAAGGCCATATTCTCAAAGCCATAAGACTATTTCTAGGTAAAGTTTAAACTAAGATACGTCAGCAAGTTGGAACCACAAAATTTTCTTATCAGAAAAGCATAACCATTCACTGCAAATAGATATGATCAATACAAACTCGAATAGCAACATATTTGTGAATTTATTTCAAAGACTATCTTGTTTAAATGATCTTCAGAAAGTTCTCCATAATGCAAGTAGAACTAAATGCCTTATGCAAATTATTTCCTGCAAGTGTTTGCTTACACTTTTAAACAGAATTGTTTCATTACTGCCGGTTACTTGTTTCTGTTCTTCTACTATAGATATTCAAATAAGAGATGTATTTATGCTCAAAGGTAAAATAAGACCAAAAGCATGCGGTCTTACCTCTTCTTTCCTTTCCTGTATACATTTTATTAAACTTGAATGGATTTCTTACAAGCTTCTGACTCCAAAAAATAAAAGCTGTGGGCATTATTTGCAAAAGTAGGAAAAGGGTGCCAAAGTGCTTTAAGGCTCCACATCCCAGTCTTAGTTTTCATCTTCTGAAATGTGAAGACAACTTTACAAGACAGCTAAGAATTTTGTCACTTGAGTAGCAGGTAGGATCTTGAAGACACATGGATTCATGTAAACCCACCCTGAATTGGGTTTGTCAGCCCTAAGAGCCAGGTCTCTCTACCAGACTGCAGCAAAAAATTATGCTGAAATCTCATCCTCAGCCAGTTGAGAATCTGCAGGGCTGTTTTCTATTACTTGAGTAGCTTGCATTTAAATCTGTCTCACCTGGAGGGAGAGGAGCTTTGGGGCTGCACTCTGCAAATCACTGCAGCTGCTGCTACTAGATAGTGCATCTTCCCATTACCCTTCCACATCTAAGAGTCTGCTGCCGCGCTCCCGCCCCAGACATACAAATAACACAACTCCACAGTCTGTCAGCCTTGGTTCTCACCAGGGTTTTCTTCAGGGTTTGTTGGATTTATTTTCCTCACAGAGCAGTGCTGCCATGATAGGTCATGGATAAGCCCTCTCATATATTGAATCGTGATGACACATAATCAAATGCAGACTCAAAATTCCATGTAATTATTACACAGGGATAATTTCTCAGTACAACACAATTTCGGTTAAACAAAAAAGGCTGTGGCCAGATATAGGGTGCACCTATAAGAAGATACACCAAAGAATAACTTCCTTCAGTTTATGGCTGGACATGACCCAGTCCAAAGGCTCAGGAACATCCAATTCTTGGAGCTCAGACACCTGGATTGTCCACTGAATGAGACACAGTTGCTCACTGCTGTTATTAGAAGGAATTTGTTTGATGTGAACTCTAAAAATAAGGAAATCCCAAACTAATTCCTTTTACAGATTTCCTGTGATAACTGGCAACGTATGTACTTTAACTGTGTCACGGTGAAAAGAATTCCTGAGATTCCTGATAATGGCAGCTGGTTATACTTAGGAAAAAACACATCTTGTTTTCATTATTCACCACTAACTCTGGGGAGGAAGACAGCATCTTTCATACACTTACAATTGGTTCAAAATTAAATTCCTTTGAATCAAAAACATTGAATAACTTGTGCCAGTGTCTGACAAGGTAAAGTAATGTATGAAGGATACAGTTCTACCTTTAAAATTAATCATCCTTAAACAAATCAAAAATAATTTGATGGCATACTGGTCTCCCAGATACTGTTAGTCTTCTACAGCAAAGACAAAATTAAAGGATTTTTAAACAGTTTTTTTATAACCATACAGGGAAAAATCCATCTGGGGGGAAAACAAAACCAAACCATCACACAGCAAAAACATCCCAACTTTTATCTCTGACACTGACAGCTGTCCTCCACAACTTTGGATTCAGGAAGTGTGAAATTCAGCGATCCGCAAGCAGCAACAAGTTCTTAGGGACACGTGCAGACTTGTCTAAAGGTGTCAAAGAAATTAAATCCCAGAAATGTAGGCAGCCAGGGTCAAGGAAAAATAAGTTTATAATGTCAGTTTGTGTCAAGCTTGCTCTTTAAAGTTAATACTTTCTCCAATTACCTTTTCTCTTATAGATCTTCTGCTAGAAATGGTCCCTCCACTCTGGCCTCAAGGATAGTTGCTGAACTTGTGAAAGCCTGTGACAGTCACCCTCACACAGCCTTGCTAAACATTTAGAGTGCATTTTGTGACCTTGTGATGTGTGGAAGACACACAGAAAATGTGTTTTGGTCCAGCCTGCCTGAAACACACCTAAAACTGCAATAAAACATTTGCAAAGTAAACAACACACAAAGTATGAATATCACTGGATGATTTGGACATAATTTATACATATAATTAACTTCTTGCTGGCAGCACAACCATATATAATGAGACAACATTCAACACATTCAAGGCATCATCATTGTACACCCTAAAATTAAATTACAAATATAGTTATCCTCAGAATAATTATATCAAAGTTTCACTGGCACTTTGGACATGTCTGTGATGACACTTCAGCTTAATATAGTGACCAATTTAAACTAAACATTTGTTTAACATATTGTTGTGCAATATGGATTTAATAGCAGTTTAGATCTGTAATCTTGGTGCTTTTCTGTAACCTTTCATTGTCATTTACCTAAACTATCTAAGCATTAAGTCTGTAGGACTGACCAATATACCAAGGTCAAGTCTGTAAGAAAAAAACAGAAGTCTCTTTATTAACAACTTCTTTGAAATGTGCTGTAATTTTTAAACATTCCTCAGGAACGCAATTATTTTTCAGTGCCATGAGTTTCAATACAACTTCTTGCAATTATTGTATAAGAGCAAAAGTGTTCAAGAACCTTAAGAGTATTTGCAGTAATAAACTGAGAAAAGGTCTTTGATTGCAAAATACAGCCAATTAACCAGTGGCATAGATTGCCTAGACAGTGGGGAGTATCTACTGCTGGTAGTGTACTGGAGGTGGAGCTGACCTTGCCCTTTAACAGGGATTTCTATTGCCCATACGCTTCAGGATGCCCTTCCACAGTCCCTTGTATCACTGCAGTCCTTCCTTGGCCTGACCCCTTATCTGTATTTAGCTTTCAGCTCATTCTTAAAGCCTCAGCCACCCTTACACTCCAGAAACCTCACGGAATGGCAAAATGAACTGGTGTAATACTCCTGTTCTGCATGTGCATGATTTTCTTTCACTTGCCTCTTCCTTGTATTTTAGGGAGCACACACCCCCCTGTGTGCGTGCATGGGCATGTGCAAATTCTAAGCACAAGGAGGTCCAACTCCTGATTAGCCTTAAAATGACCAAAATAAATGTTTGGTGACACATGTTCCTTAATCAACTTATATGGGTGCATCTCACAATGTCATCTCACAGCTATGACGCAGTGGGCAATAGCTGAGACTGTACAGTACATAGAGGTGACACATTTTTTTCTAAAATAAAAGCATGAGTAAATATCTAATAGCAACGCAAAATTACATTATGTCATCAGTTTTGAAGAGGAAATTACTCTACAGATTAATGAGGAATTCTGCATAGAAGTCAAAGGTGTGATGTAGACTTATAGCATTAATCAAGAGCTAAATATGATCTGACCTACTTCAAACAGCCCAGCCTTTAACAGAGAGAAGATAAAAAAGGGCAGAGTATGAGTGTCCATATTTATCTCTGATGTAACACCAACAAAGCCAACAGAATTCCTTGAAGTTCTGAGTGCCTCAGAGCACCACATGGCAAGTGCCACGGGTCATCCTGTAATCTGCAAGGTATGATGGATTGAAAAAGCAATGACATTTTCCGTTCCTATTTAGGAAACATTATACTAAGAAATAAGATATCACAGGACTTATATCTCAGAAAAATGCTTATTACCATGCCACAATGGATGCATCAATTCACTAAACAATTTTACAAGTTCGAATATGAACTCACTCTAGGAAGTCCTTTGGAATGAACAAATCACAAGGTTTCCTAGAAAACCTGATATATATTTTTAGATTGTACACAGTAAATATAATTATGCTGTATATATCTCTATTGAAAAGCAGTAAGAAATTAAATAGGTTATATTTTATTTTCTCAAAACCCTAAAACTTGGAGATCATTCATCCATCTGATCAAGTCAGATTTACTATACTGATCCCCAGACATAGTGATTCCCTCTTCCTTAGTGCTGACACCAAACATGATAGTGCTCCCAGGCCCCCCCTGAAGGTATGTTCTAAAGAGAGAGGCATTAATAGATAATGATTGGGAAGAGAACTCATAAATACCTTTTAAAAATTAACAAACTTCGATTTCCTTGGACACATGAGCAATAAGAAAAAAATCACCCAGTATCTTTTTAGGGAATACCTCTAAAAATTTCTCAGTCACAACTTGCTTCTGGCTTCACACACCATGACAAGGGCCACTATTTTCTTGTGATGATGAGGAGTGTCCATTCTGGCCAAAGTTCCTAGCCACTGACAAGCCCTTCACATTTAGCATTTTCAGTCACTCTGATCAGGATCTCTAACCCACGTGCTGCATTTCCAAAAGAACAAGACCCTTGCCAGCAAACTGGGAATTCAGCAGCCCCAGGGAGGGAGAACTAAAGGAGCTGCTACTTTCCCACTATTTCCAGAACAGGTCTGTGTCACACTGTTTACATCATGCATAATTCATCTGCTGTGATGAAATGTAACCCTGCATTTTAAAAAAAGACTTCTGCAACAGTGAGGATACTCTATCTCTGTGAGAAGCATGTCACATATTTTCCATGGGCATCAACTGCTCCAGCTTCTATTTAAATCTGTGTGGCCCTCTTCAGAGGGCATTATTCACTCCAGGAAGCCCATTCAGAAGGTGCTGAGCAGAAGAAGGGGAGAATCCAGGATGGCAGCAGACAGCAGCATGGCTCCTGACGAAAAGCCGAGACCTGCTCCTGTGAGAAGGGCTGTCCACAAGATCCGAATGGCCAGCCAGGTCTTCAGCTTGGCACGAGGCTGGCAGCAGTGGGCATCTGACCACCACGTAAAGCAAGAGCAAGAGCCCTCCGGGTGGGTCCCCACTGCTGAAAGCTCATCAGCTCAGCCTGTACAAGAAAGTTCCTTTGAAAAATGGCAAATTCCATCTGTCAAGAGGGACCAAGAAAAAGATGATGAAAAATCCTTAGCAAAGGAATCAGTGACAATAAGAGATGCTGAGAAAAAATCAATGGAATCAGATGAAGACCTCAAAATGTTCAGCATTAAAAGCAAAGAGGTGACCAAAACAGTCGTCAGCAAAGCCTACGAACGAGGGGGCGATGTCAGCCTCCTCAGTGAAAGATACGAGAACAACAACAGCAGCTCCGAGATGACCAAACTCAAAGAAGAATCAAATGCTATCGACAAAATTCTTAGTAACAAATTACCTTCAACTATAAGGAGGAAGTGTTCGAATGTGGTATCAGAGCTGACCAAGGGTTGGGAGAAGATGGAAGACGAGGACAAAGATGGGCCCAAGGGAGAGCTGCTGCTGAAGTGTCGTGATGACAGCCTGGATGCCCAGGACAGTGGCTATGGGGAAGCAGAGGACAAGCTCGAGCAGGAAGACAGTGACCGGGAGGTGACAGCTGTGAGGATTAAACGGCCTGTCCCATCTCTGTAAGTAAAGCATTTCCCTTACATCAACACAAATGGCAGAGGGGTTCAGCTTTCTGGGGAGCAGATAGGAAGTGATCAAAGATGAATTATTATTGATTTAGAAGACATTAATCCATCAGGAGATCTTTCACTTATCACTCCGTGCTTAAGTAGTTACTCAACAACATTTGACTATGTACCTAATACAAAAAGTCAGGAAGTCATATTTGGGAGATGTTAATTATATTTAATTTGCACACTGAATTTACTGGTTCATCAAAATAACTACTTCTTAATACTTAGTCCATATTTCAAAAGCACACCTTTTACCTCATCAAGAGCCTTTAGCTAGTCATTTATTTCAGAAAATGTTGTCTAAATCAATATATTTGACAAGTAATATTTTCAAATACTTATTCATTATTTTCTTAGTATAAATTGTAAATATCCTCAGGAGCAATTTGAAGAGAATGTCACAAATTAATGTTGCAGGAATTACTTCCACATATTTCTAAGCAAAATTTGAGTTCAGTGCTTCTCTTCTCTATTCATGGAAACGTTCCATGAATTTGGAATTCATCAATTCAAAGAAAGGAAAAATACACAATATCTTGGACCCCAAGTTCATACTGTAACATATCTCAATTGCATTTTCAGAAGTTAAAAACTGGATCAGCACCGATGATGACAAACTGATGAAAATGCCAAAACAGGCATTGTGATTCCTGTGCAGACAGGCAAGCAGGCTGTATCATGGTCACTGTTTTGGTTTTACACCTCACTACTGATGAGCATTATGTGACCATTAGACTGTGACTAACACAGTTATGCACTTCAATCATAGAGAACCTTTTAAGCACAGCTATCTGAACACACACCCCCAGAGCTATTTTAACTATTCAAATGGAATTAGAACGATGCTTTGCTGTACAGCTGAGCAGTCAGCTTCTCAAAGAAGAAAATGGGTAACAGTCCAAGTGAAAAAAGCTCCCCAGTAACCTAGGGCTTTAAAGTTTGTGGTACCTGCTTTTGGCAAGGACTGTGTCCACCATCCTTTCACAGAATTTATGACCTCAAACCAAAGATTCCAAATATACAGTGGAAAAAGGATACATTTGCAGCACTTATCTGTAAACAACTTCAATTAAAACAAATTTTCTCAATTTCAAATGTTATAGTAGAAACAGACCAACTATCTAGTTTCCATTAAACTTTTCTTATATTTTCCGCGTATGTCTAATTTTAGTGCTGCTACCATGAAAAAAGATTGATTAGCCATATTTACTGTGATCCAAATTATTGAAATAACACTCTCTATGTTACTTACAGCTCTTTCTTCCACTGGAATAGAACAGAGAACTAATTTCCTGCACTTACAGTGCTGCTATCAGGACTGAACTTTTTAAACTATTCATTTTCTAAAATTTATTTTACAACCTCAGAATACAGTTTCAGCCTGCTATCCTTATGAACCTTTCAATGTGGTTTAATCTTCTTCAAAAAGGCCAAAACTACACAGCTGTTAAAGCATATCTCCTATTTTCCTCTCCACATTCCAGGAAAATAGCATCCATACATAAGGTTGCTTCCTTAGTAGAAGGCTTGTTGACGCCTACTGGCGTAAGAGACACTCTTCTGCTCATGCTTAGAAGCAAAAAGGATGCAACAAAAGGGATATGAAACTCAAACATTAACATGGGATTCATATCTTTCCCCTAGAGACAGAAACAGGGCAAATATGCAACATGGACATTATTTGCCTAGAAGGTCAGAATACATTTAGAATGATCATTCTGGTTAATAGGTTAACTTAGTTGATTGTTGCATGTAAAGCACTTCTTAGACTGGGTAGAATTTCAAAACCTTCACTTTGGGTGCACAATCCCTTGTGTAGGTGCAGTAGAAACATGAAGAAATGCTTCACTTTTTAAACATGTTATTAAGCTAAACAATGGCAAAAATAGCACTTCAGCAACTAGAAATGATTAAATTACAAGCTGCATTAAAAAAGTAAGGTTTTTTTTCAAGCCTGTATGAGGTGTGATAAAAGCAAAATAGGTAAGATAGTTTTCCCAACCATTGAGATGATGTGGATGAGGAAGGCAATAATAATATTCTGCTAGAAAGGAAAGATAGTTTCAGTAGAAAAAGGAGGGAATACATTCTAGACCGTTAAATTAAAATAAGTAACAAAGACTGCACAGCCTCCTGCTGTCTCAGTCTCCCTCTTCTCTCCCCTCAACCTGGGGAACCAAAGCTCTAGGACTTTCTCAATGGTCATAGTCCCTGGAGAGAAGGGGAAGCAGCTGGCTGTGGCTGAGTAATAAATCCTCCATGATGATATCTACTCATAAACTCCAATGAGACTGATGCCATCACTTCTTCAAGGCAATTTTGATTCACTTGGGATTTTTCCCCCCTGCTTTAACTGATAGCTTCCACATGAAGAGCGAGTGAAGCAATCTGAGCTTCAGCTGGAGTTCAGTCTGTTTCTGTGTCTTTTCTTTGGGTTTCTGTGACTTTTGAGATAGCCATAGGCTTCAGGAGACAAATTCCTTTGCACAGCCAAACCCTGTGCCCACAGTTCCTCTGGGCAATGAAGGCACAATTCAGATGAAGGGACAAAGGATCACAGCTCTCCCTTTCTCTGTATGACAATAGCTTATATAGAGGAGCATTTGGTTTATTGTTGGGAAACCAAATTGTCTAGATTTACTCCACTAGTATATTTTAATGCTTTCCTGCCAACACCTACCTGTTAATCATTTACACAGCTACAGACATGCTGCCCTCTCTCAGGATGCTCTGTAGTTGCATCACAGAAGAAAGGTGCACTTGGCAACTCAGTATGCTCAATTCTTCTGATGATTTTTCACAAAATTGATAGGGAAGAGTATTTTGGAGCTTTTTA
Source organism: Lonchura striata (assembly GCF_050655825.1). Taxonomy (NCBI): domain Eukaryota; kingdom Metazoa; phylum Chordata; class Aves; order Passeriformes; family Estrildidae; genus Lonchura; species Lonchura striata. The sequence goes on along the minus strand of NC_140704.1, from coordinate 138,551,383 downwards.
AACACAGTTTCTCAATACAGCTAAGCCAATTTTAGGGCAACTCCAGAGCCAACAAAGTAGTGCAGATCTCCTAGTTCTTTTTCTATCCCTGGCACTAGGTGTTTGCAGTTCTTACCCTAGCACAGCCCTGCCCAACACTGGCATCTTTCTGATGCACCGATCTGAACTAGGGACATCTCTGTGACCCCTATTCTCTATTTCAACCAGCTTAGTAGAAAACAAAGGAATGATCAAACAGCAGGGGAACAGAAATTTCTGCAACTTTACAGCCCTGTGTACTGTTTGCTAAGTGCATTTTGATTTTCTGGTGTTAATATTCAGCTGACATGATTGGGAAGTTTTCAGAGCAACCTTTTAGGCAGTAAAAATATTAGAAAACAAATTACTTTGGCACAGCCCCAGCACAGCACAGTCCCAGCTGAGTTCAGTACATATACATGGACAGCACAAAGACTAGCTCAAACTATCTATAGCTTCCCCACAAGATGTGAGACTAGCCACAAGAGGATAGAGTCTGCCTGGAGTCATCCGGAACTATTACACCTATAAAAAAAAGAAAAAAAAAATCTCTGAATGTCTTTCCTTATCCTTTGTCCTTGATACTTTCAGGCTTCTACCCTTCCCATGGGAATGTGAATTTTGGGCTTCAATATTTGTTCAGAGCTATACTCCAAATACAGAAGCACAGACAGAGCTACTGCACTCAATTAGCTCTTTGTTGTTGCTGTAATCATTAACATCTATTAAAGAGGACAGATTTTTCTAGGCACTACCCTCTAGTTTTCAGTCAGGTCATACACCTACAGCAATCAGCACCCCTCATCTCAGGCTTGGCCAAGCAGGCAGGTATGGGGAACTAACTGCGACTGACCAAAGGTAACAGAAAGTGCAGGTGATCAGCAACGTACTGTTTTTTTCCCTTACAGAATTAAGTCATTCTGGGACAAAGTTTGTCTAAACAGGCTCAGATCAGGGCTGGAAGGTGGTAGCGTAGACAGGATAAAGCTGTGATCATGGAACTTGCCTTTGTGTGCAAACTGAATGTGGATGAACAGTCCCTAGAGAACTAATGTAGAAGTGGCGAACTCGTGCCACCTGGTGGATTCCAGCTCATCCCAAAACCACAGAGCCCAGTTAGAGCAGAGGATACCAACAGCAGAAGTGTGTCAGGAAAGGAGGTGATGCAAAGCTCAGGTGTGTCCGTGTCTTTCAGCGCCAGCCGGCTGAGCGAGGAGGCGCGCAGCAACGCGCGCAGGAAATGCAGCGCCGTGCACAGCCTCAAGGACAGGTGGCAGGAATGGGCCGACCAGCACATCATAACGCAGAAGCTGAACCCCTTCAGCGAGGAGTTTGACCACGAGCTGGCCATGTCCACGCGCCTGCACAAAGGAGACGAAGGATACGGCCACCCAAAGGAAGGAACCAAAACTGCCGAGAGAGCCAAGAGAGCTGAGGCCCACATCCACCGGGAGATCAGGGACATGTGCTTCATCATTGAATCCATGGCCAAGCCACGGCCCGACGGCAAGATCCAAGTCACTTTTGGGGAACTCTTCGACAGATACGTTCGTATTTCAGATAAGGTTGTTGGGATTCTGATGAGAGCCAGGAAACACGGGTTGGTGGACTTTGAAGGAGAAATGTTATGGCAAGGAAGAGATGATAATGTCATAATTACTTTATTAAAATAAGCTAGGCTATAACCAGAACAACTTTTGGAAAACTTTTCTCCTCTTCTCCCTTGCTATTAGCATTTGCACATTTTGAATATAAGATTCCCCTGTTCACCACATAGAAAAGAGTATTTTTTGAAATATTTTATAACTAGTGCATAAACCAAACATCCAAATGGACTTCATTTTATACCAGAAGTGCTTTCAAAATAATTAAGTTAATTACTACATAAAAAAATAAGGAGAAAAAGCTATATGGAATATAAGCAACTGATGATAAAAGCCCATAGCAATATAAATAGCTACAGGAATATGAAACATGCCAGATCAGAAGCTGAATGACAAAATAAACCCAGACAAAGTTTTTGATCTGAGAAATGGTCTTGTGCATGCACTTTCTAATTAATTAACTACAATTTTATTTTAATAGAGAATTTTAATAGAGACTCAAGGATACTATAATTGTTTTCTTTACAAACACAGTATGTAACTATTACTGCAGTATTCTCTTGTTGACACAACTTTCTCTTACATATCACATAAAAATTCTTTTTGTAAAAGGGATTTTATATATTTATTGTGTTTATATAACTATTTTTTTTAGATTGTTTCATATTTAAACTTATGGAGGCTGGAATGTAATGAATAAAAATGTTTTGATTAGATAGCTACCTAAAAAATATCTTCTATGTAACATTGTGTAATTTCTTATCTGATTATCTATGCTGATACTGTTCTTATAAATACAGAAAAAAAATAATATGTGACATATAAAAGCTAGCCAGGTACTTGTTCTTTTGTATACGGCAAAAAAGTGACTAACATCATCATCTGCCATTGAAATGTACCTCTGTGAAAAAAGAGAGAAACGGCATTCATAACTTTGAGGAAAATGTTGCTCCACATCACATAGAAATACTTATTTTACAGGATTTGCCATTCCAATGTCACTAAATTAATGTCCAGGTGATGCTGAAGAGCACTAAGCGCTAATGAACTAATACTTTTAGGACTTAAAATTATATTGTTCAGAAATATGAGATCTCTGTAAGGTCTCTGCTACTTACTGGATAAGAGCGATCCGTTTTTCTACTACTGTAAAAGTAGCTGTCCTGGTAAAATGTGTGTGCTTCATATGAAAAGCATTTGTTTCAGAGCAGATGCCTGGGCAAGTAAAGAAAAAGAAGTGTTTTTCCCCCCCCTTAATATTCTTTCAAACTGAAAGAGCAAATATCTTCTTACAGAAGTAGAGGTGTATTAACATCTTGTCTCTGATGAAACAAATATTGCTGTCTTATTATGAGTACAGACACTCCAGTCTGAAGCTTTAATGTACAAATAAACCAAGTATTTTATAAATTAATGATACAAGAACTGACTACTACATCTACTACTCTAAAGCTATGTAAATCATTAATATTTTAGGCATAGTTATGTGACTCTACAGAAGTAAAAATTGTAAGGTGGAATCAGTGGAACTTATTTAATATTTTCTTGAGATCTCTTACACTACTCAACATACAAAATGCATATTTTACATGTCATAATTTTTACCTGCATATTCTTAACTTATTTTTGACATCTTATATAATGACCATTCTCCCACACACTAGAAAACATATGTGAGCATACTTAGTGAAGTAAAATATCAGTAAGTTGCTTCAAAATATAAGTACACATATATTCTCCTTTTCATAGGCTGTTAAAATATTTCCTGTGAAGGTTTCTCTGTCCAAAGCACCAGAAAAAGATTTCAGAGTACATGGCAACAGACCCTATATAAAACCCCTGTATGAAGAATACACACTAAAGGCATGTAAGTGTTAAGTGAATTACATGTTTCTGCTCATGAGAATTCTCATCTTACCACAGGAAAATACAGCAGCTGTAACGATGTAATAACTAATGTATCACCAAACTCACCAACTGGTAGCTCACTGCAGGTAGCTTAAGCCTCCTACTCAAGTCATCCCAGTATTAAAATCTATGCAAAATTAACCAACCCCCCAACTTTTTCCTATACTTCCCTTGAAACTATTTTATTTCCAATTGGATGAAAAACCCACATGACATAACTAGTGTTTTTGCTCATACTACTCCACACTATTTAGCTTTAAGTAGGCAGTACCATGCAAAGCCTTCTAATTTCTGAAAATAATTTACCATTTTTGTCAAAAACAAATATTAAATACTGATATAAATTATGGTGTATGGAAGCATTTAATGTAGGTTATATCCTTTATAGCATTTCTTACATGAAGTAAGAAATTACTTAATGCCTGAATTACCCACCGTACCTCTCCTATGTTGTGCAATATTACTGCGAAATGAGTAAAACCTCTGCCAAATTTAAATATTCTAAGCAGAGATATGATAAAGGTCCAAACCTGCTTGATTAAAGCAGTCTCTGTAGATTTTTAGGACCTGCTTTCATAGTTCTGACTTGCTTTGAAAATAAAACCCTTAATCTTTGATACAATAAGCAATTCCCAGCTACTCTCATGGTAGCTTATAGTCGCACATTATTTTCTTAAATACTGTATTCACTCCCAAAATGTTTTACTTGAAACAGAGTAAAAGTCCTGCACTCTGCTGTATGAAGCTAGTGTTGTTTTTGCACATCCTTGATAGTGAAAAAATTCCATCTTCTTCTGTAGGAACTTACATATATATATTTCACATTCTAATACAGCTATCAAGTTTAATTGGCAGCATGGAACTTGTATCAGAAGAAATAAATTTGACTTTTACACCTTTGTATTTTTCCAAGTCTCGCCACAGTTGCTGCAGTGGCTTGAAGTGAGTGGAAGATTCATTGGACATGTACCCCACCCAGTGGAAATCAGCTCCCTCCTCCAAAGCAATAATTCCTTCCTTACAAATGTTCTGTAATAATTCCTTCTGTACAAATGTACAATCAAGATTCAGTAATATAGTTCATTTTTAAAACAGGGGAAGGCTATTGAAATAAAACAAGCTGTAGTGAAGAGCACACTGTTAATGATGAAATGTTCAGTCATCACAGAACAGAACTGGCCGGCCCTCCTCCCACAGCCATGTCACAGCTGCTATGTACACATCACACTGCCCCAACTCCTCAACTAAAGACAATGCTGACACCTCAGCATTCAACAGCACCTGTACTACTAGCAGTGTAATTATCACAAGAGAAAACAAACTACAATTACAAAGTTTGTAAGGTAAGCAGGACAGCAGAAAGCAGAGTTGGCACTGGCATTTCTGCAGTGAGACAGGCAGCAGGACTGGCTTGCACATACTACACCAAGTGTACGCCAGTCCCTCAGCTGGACAATCCCTCTCTCTGCTCCAGAAGCATAGTGTAGTTCTCTATCATTGCAGTAGCACCTACTCTTTAAGAGGAGAAACAGGAGTTTTGTCCCCTTAATTAAGCTCCAAACTGCAATGACAACAGTAAAATACCCTGATGACATCTGTTCTTTTATGAAGGGAGAACATATCAGTGTTTAAGATTCAAATACTGAATGAAGAATACAAGATTTTTTTAATTGAAGTTGAAGGAATAGTCAATGTTCTTATTAATCTTCCAAGAGCAAATTTTATGCGGACATTTTATTTTCTGTACAACAAAAATAACTAATGCACTATAAACAGGTGAGCAGGAAGATGCAAGCACAAGCCGTATGTCATAAATTATGACCTTTTTGCAGATTACACAAAATCAGGCACTAACAGACAGGATTTAGAGCCAAAAGATGGTACATTAAGAATCCCACATTTGGATCCCAGGTACCCAAATAAAACCCCAAATTATTCAGTGAATCCATATAAGAACTGCATGCTGAGACACAGTCTGCTGGGAGCCAACTCTGGATAATGGGTCTCACAAGCCTTCAGCACATGCCAAACCCCAATGCTTTACAATCACAGAAACAAGCCATTCCAGGAAAGATGGAAAGGAATTCTACTGCAGAAAAAGTATAATGAACTAAAGACAGAAGGGACATCAAGGCTTTTATGCCTGTCATACAGAAATGAACAACACCTCTAATAAAATTAATGGTCTTGCCTAAACAGACATGCACCACTTTCTACATCTCCCTTAGACAGTCAGTTGCTTCACCAAGCATTACCACAGTCACTTATGCTTTAAATCAAATGTCCTTCTATTTCTTAACTAATTTAGAATTTTACAAGGATGATTGCTAATGTACTGCTTACACTAGTAAGCATTGATTTCTGCTTTTTTGCTTCCTATTTGCTTTTCGAAGATTGGTCCAATACTTGGCAACATTCAACTACTGAAGATTTTTGTGTGCTTTTATTTAATTATTGAAAGTATAATTATTTATAGAATTCTTCACACCACCCTCTATAAACCTAAAATACGCTTTATTTGCAATATGAGCTTAGGATAGAGACTATGCAGTTGAATTAATGGTTTTGTCAGTAAGGATGATCTGAGACTCTCCTTTTTCCATGTCCTTCTTCAAAATGGTTGCAGACAATGTATTTCACTCCCATTGCTTCCCATAGGGCTTCAAAAAGACCCAGAAATGCCAAAAAACATGAGAAAATGCATTCTGTACATTCAGTTGTTAAATGAACAGCAAAAAAACTGCATTTGTGCTTCTATATAAACATTCTAAATAAACACCAACTCAAGTTTATTTTTACATATATTTAGATTTATTTGCTATACATCACTGTGAGCTTATAGTACTTGAAATCCATTACAGGATTTTTTTTTTTTTTGTTGTAATCATCAATTGTAACTCCACAAAGACAATAATACTGCTGTGGAAGACCAAAGGGGAGAAAAGCCATTTCAATTTATTTACAGTTCCTTATTTTGTAAACATTTACTCTACACATTGTACTAAGTTCTAATAAGAATAGAGATATACATAGAGACAGGAAACAAAGCCCTGTTTTTCTATTAATATTGAGCATTAGCATATTATAAATGAAATATCTGCCCTTTCTTTTTACCATAGCAGTAAGCTGTCTTTAAATAAGTTTTTTTTTTTAACTTTCCAGAAATGTAAATATTTTGAAATATACAACTACATCTACGTAAGCCAACCCATTTGGCTTTTATTCCATTTCTAGAATAATTTAAAGTGCTATAAGCAACCCGTCAATCAACACTTTTCTATAATAACAAAACTACTTTAAACATTAATTTACAAGATAATATACAATGTTTGTCTGAAATAGCTGAAATTTCAGCACAAAGTCAGTCACTGTCACACTTAACAGCAATTATTTTGTTTTTTTTTTTTTTCTTTTTTTTTGCAGAACATAGAATAAAAGCTTTGAAACAAACAGTTTTGTTGAGCTGTTATTGCCACAATGGCTTATCAAGTTTTCTACAAAAGTGGACAAGAGCTACTGGAACTGTATTCTAGCCTGTCATTTATTTGTTGAGGTCACATGACAGTAAGTTTGCATATTCCACAAGTCTACTGAATTACAATATTGTCTACCTATGATACATGATGTCATTTTAATCAGAGCTGGTGCTAATTGTAAATTTACAACATAGACCCACTCAAAAACATCACAAGTTTTTTTTTTTCTTTGGACAGGAATAAGCTATATTCTTGGAGCTGATGTGCTACACGGCTACAACAGTATAACAGTATATATCTGACACTTTATGTTGAAGAAAGATGCATCTGTGTCTGTACTTTTAATGCCCTACTATAGCTACAAATTGTTCACTGAGTTTTTCTTGCTTTAGTCTTTTAATTTTTGGAACTATCATATTCTTACATTCACTTGCTATTTTGTAAGTCTTTGCCACTTAGCTCAATATTATCAGTATTTGTCCCAAACCTGCAGATCATTAACAGCATGTGCAAAACACTCTTTAAATACAATCAGCATGCAGCTACAACACATATTAACTGACTTTTTTCTACACATGAACAAGAAACAAGACAAGTGGCACTGTTGACTTTGGATCTCTTCTAACTTCACCACGTGTGTACTGGGATGTGTTAGGAAGGAATGCTCAGCTTCTCATCCATTTGTGGCACCACTTGAATAATCCATAATTGGTCTAGAAAAATCTCTGCAGTGCTGCTGCCAAATACCCACACGCAGCTTTCTTAGAGGCTCATAGAGGGCAACTTCATTCATAGACATAATTTGAATACAAAAATAATAAGCTATATTCAATGAAGCAGCCCCCTAGCAGGATTGCAGGAAAGGTGTGTGTGGGAAACCTGGGAGGCAACTGTAATATGGATAAGAAAATTTCACAGGCCACAAGGCTCAAAGTAACTAATGTTAATTTTTAGTCCACAAGATCAATATTTTGTAAAAGAGTCTATAGCTTAGAAAAAGTATGACAGTATATTACAGATGCAAGAGCATGAAAAAACATCTGCTATTTAAAAACAATAACTAATGGCCACACTGAAATATTAGGAAAAAAAACCAAAACAGGTAAGTAAAATACATTATATTGCTCCTAGGGATTTTTAAGCTGCACTGATTCCTGTCAGGTTTGGGACAATAACCTGTAGAAAGAGTGAAATACTTATTCAAAAGCCCATATTTCTATGTCTTGAATAGTGAAGTCTTCTCGCTTAGAAAGTGTGTGATTCCCAAATGTTTTACATGAATGACTTCTTCCATGGTAGAGATCACCATCAAGCCAAAGAGCAAACTCTCCTCTGCAAGACAATGCCAAAGACTGAGAGAATAAGCATTAAATACATCAATGTATTGTGCATTCAAAATTTAGAAATGAGAAGGAATTAAAGGATCAGTTTTTAACACAAGTACTTAATGGTTATTAATAAATTTATGCTAAAGGGATTTTTTTTACTATTTATTATTAATTTGCACATATCCCTTTTGCAGATATTCTGAAATAAGCTAACTATAATTCCTTGGTTTTCAGCCTCTTCCATTTTTATTAAAGAGATGACATAACAGCACTTTTATACCTGAAGAGAATGCTAGTAACAAATAAGGAAAACAGTCCAGAAGCATATGCACCCTGCATGGGCAGGAAAAAACCAGGACATGACACTGTATGATTTCTGGAGACCCTGGCATGTTTTGGGGTGGTTCAGTTTCAATTCAGGCCTCTTCTAGTTACATGTAATTTTCACATTTCCATTCTTCCACAATCATATCTTGTGTCCATTCTGAATACAGGAAGACACACATGCAAGTCAAGCATAACTTTGCAGGGCTGAAACTTTATGCCGCACTATGGGGAAGAAAAATCTCCTGTTTAAGTTTTGTCAGCATTGGAAGCTAAACACCAGACATGCTAAAGTTTCTTGGCTGGTAACTGTTGAGTCCTGATCTACCAAACTGAAGTAAATTCCAATTTTTCTTTTCAAAGGTGTCCAGACAAATATTTTTAACAGATTCTAACTGTGACTTACCCTCCTCCACCAAAAGCAAGCGAGTCCATGTCTCCTTTAATGAAGAACATGTTGTCTCCTGTCCATTTAAAAACCTAAGGAAAAAAAAAACCAACAAAACAGATTAGCAAGTAAAAATATCTGGGCTTTTCACTTTTGCAGAAGGGAAGCCAACTATCAGTAAAGACAGACTATGGGTGGGTAGAGGCCAGTTTAATGAACTTGACACAGAAAATTCAGGAAACAGCTGCAGACAAAAATTCTCTGACATTTAACGCTAATTAAAGTAAGACCATTCCAAACCAGGTTGTTTTTGAGCATCAAAACTCCTACACAGTGAAAAATATCAAGGAAATATGCTTAGATTAGATGATATGCTCCTAAAAAGTCTGTAGTTTGTGAATTTAAACAATAGAAAAATCTTCAGTACAATTAAAGAGACTCAGTTTGAATGTGTTCTTCAGCATGCAAACACTACCAATTCACTGTGTACTTAAAGATTCCACAAAAAAACTAGTGCAATGACTTTTTTTGGGCCATCTTGCAATATTTTTCATGTTTACAGTTACATTTATTCCTTAAGGATTTTAAGATCATGTACTTGGGGTGGTGGTGGAGAAGGGAGCAAAAGCATATGAAGTCATTACTACTTACCTCAAAATCTGGAGAAAAGGTGAACATAAAGGTCTCCCCAGTGCCATAAAAGCCATCGCTCACTTTAAATGGTTCAGATGCTAGTGCACCAAAAACCTGTAGCAAAAAAACATCAGAGCAAGAAATACATCAGAGAAACACTACAGAATCCAAAAATCTCTAGTGAGAGTAACTGATAAATCAGGTTGTAAAAAATGTCAATTTGGAATTCACTCTATGAATTTCAATGTACCATGGTTCTGAGTGCACTGAAATATGGCCTTTGCAAATGTAAACTCTATGAGCAGGACACTTTTTGTTATTTCAAGCATCTGACTAGACTTCAGAAAAACTGGCTGTTAACTTTTCTCTGTCAAACAGTTTGTGACCTTAGACTGTACTTAGTGTATGCAGATAAGTGAACTTAAATAGAGCATTTTTTAGCATAAAAATCCATACCGAATTCAAATTTAGTTTCATCAATAAATATTACAAAATATGCTGGTAAAATACATAATATTTCATATTTAAATAACTACATGCATATTTTCCAGCAATGGAAACTCTTGCAATTATTTCTTAGTCCTCAAACTATTTGAGTCTCTGTATCCTAACTTCTTTTAAGGGCTCAAATCATTCTTTGAATAACTGCAGCAGTTCTGGAAGCTAAGCTACATTCAGGTAGCTCTGACATGCCTTACTTCAGATAAATATCCTTAGGGCTGATATCACATCTAGTAAATAAATATAAGTAAAAAAGATAGAAGTAAATGTAAGATTTCATTAACAACTGAGGAATTAACCTTCAGTTAAAATATCAAACAGAGTTTTGTCAAACCTAAACTATCTCAGTTGAGCCTCTACACAGGTGTAAACTTTACACACAACATTTATTCCAGTGTTTGTCTTGGATCCTCTCAAAGATGTTATCTGTATATCCAGTAAAACACAAAACTAGTCCATTCTAACCATGTAGAAGACCTTACATGCTTTACTTATGAAACTTTGAAGCTTTATTTCTAATTATGGAATACATTTAGTTATTAGGAATCTCAGACAGTCTACCACATACTTCCCAACTCAATGGAGGACTGATTCTGAAGCTATTAGATTGACTCAGTTTTGAGCTTAGAGTACCCTCAGGAATCAGGATGTGACAATCTCTCTATGTTTTATATGCTTCAAGCTGACTCTTGAAAGATCACGTCTTTGCTCTAGGCAACAATAAAAGAATAAGTCTTTACAGAAAAACTGCAATTTGCTTCCCAACAGTTACTCTAGTTATTGAGAAGTGATGTACCTAGAATTTTTCCATGATAGCCAATTTTTGTGGCTAGTTGTTAGGGTGGATAATTAGAATTCCCATGTCCTAGGTTCCATGCTTCACACTTCTGCAGTGCATACAATCTGAAGAATGACTTTTTATAAAACTAGACAGTCCTTGAAGTGGTTAACTGCACTAATCTTGTTTCTAGACCACCACTTATTTAGTGACTAATGTTCAAGAATCAGATACCAATTTATTTTTAAATGGCTGTCAGGGTTCACTAGCAGAAGCACATACCAGCAGACAGACAATCCATAACAATTGTAATGACACAGGTTTAGACTTCATGAACACCTTTATTAAAGAACCACCTAGAATTGACTGGAGCAGGCAATTTAGGTGTCTTTAGATTCCAAATTCCAACTAGACATTGCTCAACTTTTACAAACTTTAATTGTGTAAAAGTACAGTTGTTAACAGCTATTTAAATAAAATTAACTGATCTGAAAAAGAAAGCAAGATTGGAAAAGGTTTTTGAATAAAAAATTCAGTAATGTGAAGCTTAGAAGCCTTTAATGGAACATTATGAAGAGTTACAATTTACACTTGCTCCTTACTCAACCTATTATCAAAACATTAAAAAAGCAGTCTTCATAAACATGGACAACAAAGAAACATACCTGGGGAATCCAGGGAAGCAGCTCAAGAAAGAAATTCAGTCTTTTTTAAAAGAAAAGTGCCTCAACCTAGGATATGACAATTCTAGTATCCTTCATAAACATGGAAGATACAAAGGGAGCAGATCAACTTATACCAGAGAGGACTGAGCAGGTATGCTCAGCATATATCAAGAAACTATCTGCTCATAATTCTATCATTTTTCAAAATGGATGAATCTCATTTAGCATCTTCTCTGAACTAGAATCTTAGATCTTGCAGTGTAAGGTATGAATAACCACCTGGTCTCTTAAAATACATTTTGGAGGGCATATACAGTACTTAGCATACTGCTAGTGAACTATTGCTGGACACATTCTCCTATAAAGTACTTAGAGTTTTTTTCAGCCATGGAAAGCAGTTTTAAAGGGCAATCTGCCAGGAAGATACAAGACATAAAAAATAAATTAACCTTTTTCAAAAAAATCAATAGCTTCACAAATAAAATTAATTACCCAGATTAATTATAAAACAGCAGTTAGTTACCATTATCTTATGTTTCATGATTGTAGATTCTCGCATGAACAGGAGAAAGACTCTGTGCTTAATTTCCATATGTTTTGAACAGAAAAATAGCTCAAATTAATTTTCTGTTGTCAAAAGCAGACATTTTTCTTTAATAACATGAGACAGAGCTACTGAAAACACCACTCCCACTAAAATGGTGAAGGACTGAGCATGTAAAATTCATCTGAACCACTCCTTCTGCATATGCTGCTGCTCACTGAATAGACATGGATTTCCCCCACTCTCATGTGTAGTTCAGTGACTACTTGATCTAGAATTCCAAGGCATGCTTTCATATATATTCCTAGGTATAAGGCTGTAAACTGAGAATCAGCAAGGCTTTTTTCATTTAAAAAAATGAATAAAATATGATGTATCTATGTTGCCATGTTTTAACAGGGCAACCATGACACTTTTTGAACATTCAAGCCAAGATGCTCGTACACAGAAAGTAACATTAATTCCTTCAGCAACAGACAATACTACATAGTGGTGACAAGACAGCCCCACCAGAAAAAGGACATTTTTTTCTGGGACAGACCAGGCACTAGGAAGGAGGTATATCCTATTAACTTATGAGAAGCTAATAAGTGAATTATAGAAGTCACCAAAGTACACTTATGAGACTGATAAGTTTGCTGAAACATCTCAGGTCTATTCAATTGTTTTTGTCTTCAAGATTAAAAGGTAAATGAAGAAAATATTTTTAAAGATCTTTTGGGAAAGAGTCCACTACAAGCAGAGAGATAGAAGAGATTTTTCTTTTTAATGGACCCTGGGGAAGGAAACAATGAATAAATCAGGTTGTGACTTGAATAAGAAAATATAACCTTCGTTTACTGTTTTCCATCCCCCTGAATGAGACCATGCTTCCTGAAAATAAAAACTTTTGTTTACCAAACTGGGAGAGGCAAGTCAAGTGTAAGCTACAGATTTTATAGCAGTTCTGTCAATTCTTCATGACAGCAGTAACATGCTTCCACAAGCAAACACAGAAGTTGCAGCAAAAGAATCAAGAAGTTTCATACTGCCTGCAGTGTTCACCTGTTACTAGATTATTCAAGAGAGGATGTTTGCTATTCAAATGGTGAGATGTGAGCCACTTCCTGAAATTCATAACCCAGTCAAAGAAAAACAGAGCACAACTACGGAGACTCAAAGAACAAGTTAATAATGCAACAAAGGTAGTACAGCTCTTGAAGGATGTTAGCTGCAGCCACAGACTATACCAAGAACTAGCCTCAGCTAACAGCATTCCAACTCAACAAGCCCTTCCAGCATCAGAAAGTTTTAAGAGACTGTATTTCTCATGTCTTAAGTGCATTAAAAAAAATTAAAATTAAACTGATTAATTGGCCATTACCATCCTCTTGCATTACAATAGTTAACATATCATTAACGTATTTCCTAGACACGTAGTATGTTGGAGGACTGCTTAAGAGTAAAACACATTTCTAAGGAGAAAATCTGCTTGATACACAAAATTTTAACTTGCTTCATACACAGAATTTTATCTCCCATGATGGACTGAAACATGAGCTATTCCTTTATAATCCCCCAAACATTTTTCTTGATGGGTCCCCTACTGCCACACAAGTATTTTCCTACCTGTCCATCACTGTCTTTGATAACCAACAGCACAGGTGTGTCTAATCCCGTCATTGTCCGATACAAGGTCTTCAAGCTCATGCCATGCTTTGCAGTACTGTAGACAAGAGTCCATGGATAGCCAATAGTCCGTGGTGGAAGAGACTTTGTGAGCTATTAACAAGAAAATTACAACCCTTTATTTAATATATGTTTTATGTTTAAGAATGTATTACTTATAAATGAAATATAAATGAAAGCAGATTATGTTCTGCTCAACCATTTTTACGTGGCCTTAGAACCTAAGAACTAAATTTGAAGTTTCACATGTATATTTTCTACTTTTGCTCACTCAAGCAGGCTTCTTTTCCTACCTCTACTAGTGACCTGCAGAAGAATGATTTATCAACTAAAGAACATGTGTTTAAGGTCTCTAAAAAGTTCATCTATATAATTATTCTTGTATAACAATGTTACATGTCCCACCAACATCTTAGTATTGAGTAAGTAGACCATTCAAGTCAGCAGGTGACAAGCTGAAGGGTAAATGCTGCTTCTTGCCCTGTTCTTGTGCCATTTAATCCAAAATTTCAATTAACACATTTGAAATTAAATCACTTTGGACTGGAGCAAGAACTGCCATATTTTCACTGATGTTTTCAAGAAAGAATGGAAATAAGGCAAAGACAGACAAGAGTCTGTCTGAATACATGGTGTATTCAAAGTTAGGATTTAAAAAAACCCAGTATTCTAGCTATGAATAGTGCTCTGTTCAACACTTAAGACACACACTTGTCTATGGTGCAAAATGGGATCCACCCCAGGAAACTGGCAGATATGCTCACTGAGCCACTTCCCACTGTTTACCAGTATTCCACGGAAACTGGGGACGTCCTGGTTAGCAAATGTGTGCCCGTTTACAAGATGGCCTATAGGAAGGACCCCAGGAAGTACAGCCCAGTCAGTCTGACCTCAGTGCCTGGGAAGGTCACAAAACAGGTCACCTCGAGTGCCACCACACAGCATGAGCAGGAAAACCAGCCAGGGTGGGTTCATGAGAGGCAGGTTCTACTTGGCAAATGTGATTTTCCTTTATGACAAGGTGACCTGCTTGGTGGATGAGGCTGTGAATATTGTCCATCTGGCCTTCAGTAAATTCTTTGACACCATTTCCCACAGCACTCTCCTAGAGAAACTGGCTGCTCATAGCATGGACAGGTACGCTGTTTGCTGGGTAAAAAACTGGCTGGATGATCAGGCCCAGAAAGTGGTGATAAATGGAGTTAAATCCAGTCACTTCTGCTCCCCAGGGCTCAGTACTGGGCCAGTCCTGTTTAATGTCTTTACAAATGAACTGGATGAGAGGATGAAGTGCATCCTCAGTCTGTTTGCAGATTACAGCAAGCTGGGCTAAAATGCCAATCTGCTGGAGGGTATGTAGGCTCCATAGAGGGATCTGGACAGACTGGACTGATGGGCCATGGCCAAACAGTATGAGGTTCAATAACGCTAATTGCCAGGTCCTGCACTTGTGTCACAAAATGCAGCATTACAGGCTGGGAGAAGAGCAGCTGGAAAGATGAAAAGGACCTAAGGGTGCTGCTTGACAGACAACTGCACATGAGATAGTGGGTGCCCAGGCAGCCAAGAATGGAATCATGACTTCTCCTCCTGTACTGAGCACTGGTGAGGCTACACCTTGAGAACTGTTTGCTGTTCTGGGTCCCTCACTAAAATACAAACATTGAAATGCTGGCATGTGTCCAAAGAAGGGCAGTGAAGCTGGTGGAGGGTCTGGAGAGGACTGAGGGAGCTGGGATTGTTAAGCCTGGGGAAAAGGAGGCTCAGAGGGACCTCATCACTCTCTACAACTACCTCAAAGTAGGTTGTAACAGTCAGTCTTTTTTCCCAAAGCAGGACAAGAGAAAATGTCCTCAAGTTGAACCACTGGAGGTCTGGATTGGATCTTAGGCAAAAGTTCTTCAACAAAAAGGCTGTCAAGCATTGGAACAGGGTACCCAGGGAAGTGGCTGAGTTACCATCCCTGCTGAAATAGTTAAAGGAGGCATAAGCCATGGTGCTTAGGGAGTTTAGTGGTAGACTTGGCAGTGCTGAGGTAACAGTTGGTTAGCCATCTAACCAAAGGTGGTCTTAGCCATCTTTTCAATATACACAGTTTATTTTCTTCTATTTAATATCACACAAGGTCTTCTTACTGGTGCGTTTTGCACTACAACCACAGCATTTGTGATACATTAATGTGCAAAAGTAAAAAATTATATAACTAAGTGCAAACCTTTTCAATTTGTTCTGGCTGTAATAATTCACTTGGATCACTAAGATTTGGCCGGAATGCTTCAGGCTCCAGGTCTGTTTTGATATTTGTTGCCTGTTTTGAATTGATGTCTTCTCTTGTTGTTATCTACAAAAAGAATAGCAAGAAAGTAAGTATATGCCACCCTATTAGAAGACAAGGTCAAACTTCACAGGTTTAAAATCATGCAGTTATCAATTATGCAAGTCCTTCCAAAGTTTAAAAATTGAATAGATTTGATCTGACATAAATTTTCACTGTTTCTGATAGCAAACTAGTACATAACTATATAACAATAACTTACATGGACACCTACTCAGGAGAAAATTATCATTTTATGCTAAAACAACAAACAGTTCTCATACACAGCTGAAAAGCTTCAAATGCTTTTCACAAGATACCTTAAAAAGTTCTTGCGTTTTAATACTGACATAGTATTCTAACTGTAATTTAAAAAAAAAACAGAAATGAGAGGAATTAAAAATTCAACACAGACATTTCTCAGTAGCTTCTGAATCAGTGCTCTCTTAGAGTACTCAGGAAATGTTTCAGATAATGCAGTACACTCTGGAAAGACTGCTGCCATATATTTTGAGCAGACCATTTGAATGGAGCCTTAAGAATAGTGCTGCTCCATAAGCTGATCTGCCAGAGTACTTATGGGAATCAAAGAAGAAAGAATTGAGATGGTGGGGTGGGAAAGCAGCAGTAATACTTAAGTTGCTTAGTGAGCACTGAGCTCTGGCAAAGACACACTATGCAGGGTCCTGCAGTAATTTAAAATATCTGACCTACATATGTACTCTACTGAGTAGAGATGGCAGAGGCCACACAATTCCTCAACTGATGTAGCTCACAACAGCTTCTTACCCCAGTCAACACTCACTGGCACTTCCAGGTTAAAGTGCCATGTCTCGATAACTAGAATAGCTGCAATCCAAACAGATTTCCATCTATAAATCCAGCTGCAGTGATATTTAGAACTTTCTAGGAACAGTGAAATCCAACAGAGGAGTAGGACAAAGTGAGGAAGTTAGTAAGATAAGTCACTGCAGCAAGACTAAAATGTTGAAAGAAAAAAGAAATCTTAACAACATTACATGCATCTGAAAAATTTTTCAGCCTAACCAAGTATCACTGAAAGCCAGGCTGTCCAAATTAAAACTTGAATCCTAAAAATTTCAAGAAAATACCTGCCAAACCCAGTTTGTCACATCCCTCATACTTTAAACATACAGGACACAACTGCAATATTTCACAGTATCACCATAGTTAATTTTGCCAACCTTTTGTGAACTTCCTTAGTTAATTAAAAAAAAAAAGACAATTCAAAGAAAACTCTGAAATACAGATAGGAATATTTAAACAAATACAGCCACCTGAGCCAAAAAAATATGGACACCCTTTTCATCTCCCTCAAGAACTATGAAAAAAAGATCCTATCACAAACTCTATTTAAAAATGGCTTATAAAGTCAACATATCAAAGTATATTCATACAGTAACTCAATTACAGTATTAATTCCAAACCCAAGAAAAGGTGTGCTTAAACTGAGTATCAAGCAAGAAAAAAGCTGAAGCTTTCATTTTTTCAACGGAAGGTAACAAGAACTTCCAATGTAGACTAAGCACTAATTTCCATATCACAACAAAAAATGCAATTATCCATATAGCTTCATGTACAATCTGCTTTACATAGTGCTATCTCTAAAATGTTCTTTCATAGTCCAAGTATTTTCCACTTTAAATGCCTGTCATCCATCACATTACTGCTTCAGCTCCAGAGAAGTTCAGCATTGTCCAACTGTAGAGCAGAAAGATTTTTGCCCTTGTCATTCTTTAATTGTCATTAAAGACCACCATGCAAAACATGAATAATTTGGATTCAAGTGGTCTGGTAAACAGTTTTTTGGTTTAGAGTTTTTGGGGATTGGGGTATTTTTTGGATGGATTTTCTTCCTTTTCTATTATTATTAATGTAAAGCAGTTTTCTTCTAGGAAGAACACAACTTTGTAGAAGCAAAGAATGTCTATTCAAAAGAATCTGTGAGAAAGCACTTTAGCTTTGAAATCTGCAGATTTATTTCCCACCAAAGTTGGACAGAGCAGACTGAGCTATAGTCAGATTCCAGGGGCTTCCATGATTGGTAAATGCCACACAGTCTACACCACGTTTGAGAGCACAACTCTCAAATGGCCTCAGAGCAGAGTTCATAGGCTGCAGCCCATCACATCAGATTTTTCTCATCAGCCTAAACCTTGAGTTTGGGCATAGTAGGTAAAATGCATTTGGAAAGAGCTCCCACACTTCCAGAACATTAATAAAGGGATTCTCCAGCACCACCACTTGCCAAAAACAGGATAGTTCTGTTCTCAAGTGGGAATATTTTTTTTTTTTTGGGTAAGATTCTTGACTTTCCTAAAACAGTGCAGCTTTTGGGGGCAAGGTTCATGTTCATTATTGATCTATATGATTGTACTACTTACATAATATTTTGAAGCAATTATTTTGGATTATTAAACAAATAGAAATATCAGAGCTAAGAAAATTCTTGCTTATTAATACATAAAAAAGGCCAAGATCAAAGAAATAAAAAAACACAGAAAAAAAATTGACATTTTCAGCAGCCAAGTACGAGGGAAAACCAAAATACTTGATGCTTCCAAGGAAATCTAAGCTATGCTTTCCATCAGTAAGGCATGTATAATGTGCACAGCAGCTAACAATTTTATATAATTCTCAAAAAACTATGGAACACCTAAAGAGAATGCAAATATGAGTTTCAATCCACAGCCACAGACCTTCAAAAATCCAAACTGATGTCATTTTGTGTGTATGTGTATGACCTTTGCCATGTTGAACTGCCTCAGTTACCTTTTATAATGGGAAAAATACTTACCTATTTCATAGAAGTTGTGAAGCTTCATACTTGCCATGTACTGTGAGATTCTCGATGAAAGATTCCTATATAAAATTAAACACCCATGCAACAAGGTTTTGATTCTTCACTTGCTTTGCATTCTTTTTAGGGAAGCTTCTAACACAACACACCAGTCTAAAGTAGAAGTTAAAACACAACACTGCAAGTCAAGCAGCACTGAAAACAAGTTTTCAAAATCTAACAGAAAATTCCTGTGTGAAAAAGATGGAAGTAGTAATTCCATCATAAAATTACTGATTCCATCACAGAATTGCACAATTAAATACATCCAAAACAAAGGAATTTTCTGCTGGGTCCTTGTAGTGCTGTAGACAAGACAAACCCACTGAGTGCAGGAATTGCCGTGATCCAAGACACTACAAAGAAAGATGTTTTAGTATCTGGAGATGGGGTTTAAACTACTGAAGAGGGCACCTGGAGACGTCTGCAGAGTGTGCGCAGTTCTTCGCTATTTAGAGCATCGATCCTGCGGTGATACTCAGCCACTGACACTACCTGAATATGGAGACAGGAAGACAATAATTCCACTGACAGTTGAAGAAAAGTAAAAAAGTATGAAAGAAAACTGGAGGAGAGTAATGAAGGGAAAATGCGCAATGACAACAAACAAACAAGAAGGGCCAAAAGATGTTTGTTTCTGCAAGGACAGTGCATATGTAGGTGATTTCAGACAGATGAGTAAACACAGCAAGATTACAAAATAAACACTAAGGACACTAGCAGTCAGATATCTCACTGATCTAGGATGAACAAAGAACTGATATAGGACTGCATAAAGTTTCCGGTATCAGGATGCTAAATGAAAAGTCAATCTGAGTTACATGCCTTAACCCAAATTCTTCAGCCCAAGGTCCTCTCAAACATTCTTTACACTCAGATTAAAGAACCTTATGAACCTGGTTTGCTTTCCTAGATGAAGACTAGAAGCAAATCTCAGGCTTCTCAGTAAGCTCTAACTCTTGTGTCTGGCAGTGAAGATAAAGACTACAGTTTAATAACATCCCAATACAACCTCAAAATTTCTTTATCCTGGACTTTCTATTTCCCTCCAAAGCTTCCGGAGTTGCTCATCTGCCAACACATTCACTTCAAATGGCATCTCCACTTTGGCAGGAGGTGTACAGCCAGAAAGTCTTTAGTCACAAAGCTCTAGAACATGCTGCTCTGGTGCAACAAGCTGGCTAAAGGACTACAACAGTCATTTTGATGTAACTAGAGCAAATAATGTGATTTTGAGAACAACTCAAAATCATCATTGGTATGAAAGCATCTTAAAACAGCTGGTGGAGAGATTAAATGGATGTCCCATGTAGTAAGAGCATATTAAAAACTTCTAGAGCCTACCACAGTGCAAAGGAAGACAACCACAAGTCCAGCAGCTCCCCATCTACCTGTCCCTACTACAAGGAGTTTGGCCAGATACTCGCCACTGTCCTGAGTACAGAGCCCACAGTCATGCATGACTGGCTCTTGAGCAGCGATGGTTCACTCTACCCCATGCAACTGCAAGGCAAGGAAAAAGGAATACTTGTGACATCCAGCTTTATTACTGAATAATCTGTCATTACTAGCACTCAATTTACTTCAATTTTTTTTTTACTATTGTCTCAAAACAGATAACGAATACTGTTGTAAATTGTATTGGTTTGTGCATTCTCAGAGTCATATAGCTATATGTAAAGCTTTAACAGTATTCCACTCAAACATGTAATAGTGTAGTTTTATCCTTTTATTTGCTATGACACTTCATTGCAAATTTACACTGTTCACACCAGCAACTTATGAATATAATAACCCTGAAAGCAGTAATGTGAGGACCATTTAGCCTTACTGCTTCTTTAAGCTACACCCTACCACATGTGACGCTGTAGGTAACTTACAACAGGCCATAAATATATGATTACTTAAGGAAATTATTGAGGAAAAAAAAATCTCAAAATCTCTGACACCATTATTTAGTTGTTTTTTCACATAGTGGAAATGTAGATGGTTTTATGGGCACTGCCATCTTGCCTTCAACCTCTCAAATGCACACTCGTCATCATCTTGCATCTGTGAATTGCTTATCAGCTTTTTAACTCAGAGACTGACCTTTTCATATGCCATGGAGATGCCTTATTTTTCTTGCTTGAGAGAAACATGAATACCTATTAATGTGTATACAATATAATAGCTTCTTGGCATGCTGACTCTGTTGCACACTGTCACATTCCATTTGTTTTGAGAACAAAAACCTGCATAATGGCAGACCATTGGTATGCAATGACAAACATCATAAATAACATGCCAGAGAATGTCAAACTAGCCACAGGAAAATTAAAGGAAAAGAACCCAGAACCTCAAACCAAGAGCTTATTTTAAGTATACAGTTCATACTATGTTCCATGAGGAAACCGTGAGACTGCCTCAAGTTTATCCACTCATTACTGAACTAGGCTTCAAATTATTATATACTTCAACTTTTCAGATGCAGTACCTGGCCTTCTATATAATGCCTGTGGTTTAGGCCAACATACTTTATTCTTGCTTTGCAGTGGACAAGACTATGTACTTCTTGATTAAATTAGCTACAGAACCTTAAAGTCACACACATCTAAGCTTACTAGCAACTACATTCCACTTCATTCAGGAATTGAGATTTATCTTGCAAACAGACACCATTTTGTTGCTGCCAACTGCAGCAGCTCAAGAGCACTGCTTTGAAATGTTAGTAGTAACATCAGAAGTTTATTCTTCCTTATAACCTTGTTTAATTCATATACTGCTTATGCTATTTGCTCTTCCATCAAGATTTCCTCATGTCCCTTCTTTATAGTCCTATTAATCTTTTAGTCTACTTCACCAAGCTAAATAAACCAGGGTTTTCTTCTGTCTCCTGTCCCACGCCTTCCCCCATCAGCTATTTTCCTATCATTCCAGAATCTACTTCTACCTCATTCTACTTCGATTCTTAAACACAGAAGATAGTCTTTCACATGGTATGAGAAATACCTAGAAAGGAAAACATTTCATTTAAAAAGTAGATGCAAATTCATATTCATCATATTGGTCTGCAGTTTTCAGTACAAAGTACTTCCTTGTAATAAAATTCTTCCATTAAAATAATTAGTTTAAGATCTACCTATATGACTTTGCTATGTGCTTTACTTACTATGCTCTCTTTACTAAGCCATCTCAACATTCATTTTCCTGGATAACCAAAGCTAATTTTTGAGGATCAGGAAATGTTCCTGAAAGATGCTTTGTTCTCCTTCTACCTTTTTCTGCTTTAAAATGAATGTAGGAGAAGAGAAAAACCTCTTATTGTTAATCTGGGCACTGGTTGGAATAGAGCAAAACAAGTAACGTGAATAGCCTGGATTGCTGGTGTACTTCAGGGCAAAAAAGGCTCCGAAACTGTCTACTGCAGAAGATACAGCACTGGGAAGAACTGCTGACTCCCTCAAAGAGATGGAGGCCCTACAGAGAGACCTCTGCAAATCAAAGGACTGGGCAATCACCAATCACATGCAGTTCAACAAGGGTCAGTGCTGAATTCTACTCCTGGGATGCAGCAACTCTGGATGTAGATACAGACTGGGGATTGAGATGCTGGAGAACAGTGCCATGGAAAGGGACCTGGGGGTCCTGGGGTGCATCAGGCCCAGCATCACCACTGGGCAAGGAGGGGATTGTCCTGCTCTGCTCTGGGGCACTCACCTCGAGTGCTGGGGGCAGTTTTGGGTGCCAAAAGAAAAGACAGATAGAAAACTGTCAGAGAGTGCCCAAAGGAGGGCAACAAAGATGGTGAAAGGCCTTGAGGGGAAACTCTATGAGGAGAAGCTGAGGTCACTCGGTCTGTTCAGCCAGGAGGAGACTGAGGGGAGACCTCAGTGCAATTAAAACTTCCTCATGAGGAGAAGAGAAGGGGCAGGCACTGATCCCTGCTCTGTGGTGAGCAGTGACAGGACCCAAAGGAATGGCCTGAAGCTGTGTCAGGGGAGGTTTAGTTTGGATATTGGAAAAAGGTGGATATATCAGAAGGTGGTTGGGCACTGGAACAGGCTCCCCAGCAAAGTGGTCACAGCACCAGCCTGACAGAGTTCAAGAAGTTTTGGACAATGCTCACTGGTACATGGTATGACTTTTGGGGATGGTGCTATGCAGTGCCAGGACTGGATGATCTTTTCCAACTCAGCTTATTCTGTGATTCTGTAATTCCAAGTTTGAAAAGATATGGAATATGTCCTTAGAGATCTAATATTACCTGCTGTATTAAAATTGGCAGCATTGGTGAAAAAACACAGGATGAATTGTATGACTTGTGGCATGACTTTTTAACTTGTGGCATAGCCTTTTTAACCTCTCCACACCATGTATATGTGAGTTAACCACTTAGTAAATCGTCCAACAGTTTTAATATTTAATGCAATAAGTCAAGGGTTTGCATAATAATGACTCAAACAATCAAGAAGCCCAGGATTCTCCTTTTGGAGAAACTCATGTTTCTAAACTTTGTTTTTCTGAAAATATCTCAAAAAAATACCTCACTTTACAAGTTATGCTCGCCACTTGCAGTGAATGAAACTGAAGACAAAATTCCAAATAGGGAATATTTATTGTCCTTCAACAACACACATGAAAATGCAGTTAAATTTTTTTAAATGTTTGATCAGCCTCTTCAGCTACTGATAATATCATCCTGCAGATGTAAAAAATGCTTTTTTCACCAGTGAGGGATTCCTCAGTTTAACAAAGCCACAAGTGACAACCCCCACCCCCCCTGCTGCCCCCCCCATGCCTGTTTGCTAACAGGGAGCAGCTTTCACTGCTGCCCTCAAAACAAACACAGCTAAACATTGAGAGTTAACAAGTAGCCGAAACTGTCTCACCGTCTCCCTCCAGAATGGGAGGGTCTTATCAGAGCTGAACAGTGCTTCTGGAAGTTAAGAAGAGATAAAGCTTAACGGCAAAAATGGTTCTGAAATGTATGTTATCTGTAACCTTGTTACCAACTCAGAATATGAAATAAAAAACCCCAAGTATTAAGAAAGAACACAAGCTGAACAATTTTACTTTGAATCTTAATACATAATACTGAATCTTAATATATAGGTGTGTACTTGGCTGAATTGTAAACTTCATGAACATTAATTCTTGAGATTCAAAAATACTTCAGGATACTTAATTGAAGAAAAAAAAGCCCCAATGTAGTTTTATTAGGCCACTTAAAGTTACTTTGGAATACCTTCCAATAAGAAGGTGCCTATGTGAACTGAATGCTGCTATGAATATTTTAAGAGAAAACACTAGTTTTATTTTTCAGACAAATTTAGTTTCCTCTCAAAAATATCAGACTGCTGGAGAGAAGACAATATTGAAAAAGCACTCTGCTCCACCATATCAAATAGAATTGTTTGGGACATATTGATTACATCACAAAAATGCATTAATTCATAGGTCATACTGCACCAGATAAACAGCTGAAAGGTATCATTTGAAAAAAACCCAAACCTTAAGACTAATTTAATTTGATTAATTTTTAAAGCAAGTGGCTGCAAAGCTATTAATCTTCTGTTTTGTGTGCTATTCAGTCTGTCCTTGTAGGTCTTTAGCTGGGAAATAATTAATATTGACTTTATGATTGTAGAAGGTTGATTACTTTATTATATCATTTTATACTATATTATACTATGCTTATTAAGAAACTTAGTAACTTTTATAGTTAGTCCAATACAGCTTTGGCCTAATTGGTCTATTTATCTAAACACTATCTAGTGTTTAAATAAGACATTACTTTTTGGTATACACATTTTTATGACACATTCCACATGTACACAACAGTAGGTGTAACAAGTGGAGATAAGAATTGTTTCTCATTCTTTTTTTTTGATCTTTTCACAGCCTTCCCCAGGAAAATGCCTGGGAAAGCCTGTGTCCGCTCTCGGCGGTCAGAGAGCTGCTGCTACATTTGGTCAATTCAGCTCCCAGTCTGAAACTACTGGTGACAAGGAAGGGAAGGGATGACAGCTGGCCATTTTATGCAGAGAAGGACCATGGAATAACAACAGTCCTCTGGTTTGGCTGTCACCATGGCTCCTTCTCTCAGTGTTTTTAAAACTGTCCCTCTTCAAACTGTTGTGCACATTAAGGTATTTTCCAGAGCAGGGAGAGAAATGCTGAGTAAGTCACATGCCAGCAGCACT
This sequence comes from Lonchura striata, assembly GCF_050655825.1. Lineage (NCBI taxonomy): Eukaryota > Metazoa > Chordata > Aves > Passeriformes > Estrildidae > Lonchura > Lonchura striata. The sequence continues at coordinate 138,526,189 of NC_140704.1, read as the reverse complement.
CTCCCTGTGTAATTGTCCCCATAGCTTTGCAGGGTGAGCTATTAAATATCTGCCTCAAAGTGCTCTAAGTCCACAGCAACTGTACCAAACTGTAATTAACATATACTGATGATAAACTGAAGTATCTGCAATAACCAGAATAAATGAACTTGAAAAGAAGGTAAACAAAGCCTGAAGCACACAAAGTGTTACATCAAGTCTGCAGACCTAAATAAGCAGCTATTTTTTCAAGATACGAAAAAACACTCATATGAGAGATATCATAATACCAGCAAGATTGCTAAATTTAGCATGCAAAACATTAAACAGTTCAGGATGTTTGTGCAAAGAACCAGGAATTAGATTTAAGAAAACTACTTTCTTAAAGAAGCAAGCCAGACAACTTTACTCATTCCATCCTAACAAAAAAAGATCTGTAGCAACACGACCAATAAAATGCAGCTGCCTTGCAAAACTATTTAAGGAAGTTTCAGCATTTGCATGCAGAGAAACCAGAGGTTCAGCTGCGGAAACCACAGCACCTGGTGCTTGAGTGCAAGCTGCCATTACAGACAGGATAAGGCAGACTGAGCAAGGTTACATCTCAGTTCTGATACTGCCTTGCAAAGATCCTCTCAGGTATGACAAGAAAGCATTACACAGGCTTAGAAGTAACTAAATCACAGCCCAGTATGACAATGTTTGTCTCCTGCTTTAAGCAGAAAAAAGTTAATTAAGGATCAACTTCAGATTCCACAGATCATTAAAAACATACAGGAAAAATGTAAGCCTTTACTACTCATTTGCTTTCTTCTAACTTAAAAACAACCTTTTTGAAAACTCCTCTGCTACTCTACTTCAACTTTGTCAAGGTAGACTAGTATTTCATAATTATTAAAAATGCAAATAATGTAACACCAAATAATTCTCAATGGAAGAACTATAATAATTGAAAAGTTCAGGTTGGAACAGACCTTACAGACCACAGAGCTCCAGCCCCATGGGCAGAGAACCTTCCACTATACCAGGCTACTCAAACCCACATCCACCCTGACATTGAACACTTCTGGGGATGGTAGTTCCACAAATCACCTTGAGAAATCTATTCCAATGCCTCACTACCCTCATAGCAAATTTCCTCATAGTATCTAATCTAGACCTTTCCTCCTTCACATTAAGGCCATTCCCCTTTGTCCTATCACAATATGCCCTTGTGAAAAGTCCCTCTCCAGCTCTCTTACAAGAGAGCCCCTGCAGGCTCTGCAAGGCGCCATAATAAGGCCTTTCCAGAGCCTTCTCTCCTTCAGGCTGAACAGTCCCAACTCTCTCACCCTGTCTCCATAACAGAGGTGTCCAGCTGATACCAAAACACAGCCCTTGGATCTACTCAGTGGCCCTCCTCTGGACTTGCTCCAACAGGCCTGCATGAGACCATGCAGACATAGCAAAAGCACAAACATGAAAGCATTCCCTAAGACGGCAATCCACCTTTTGTCCTCTTGCATTGTCTGATGTCTTCTGTCTGGAATGCTTTAACAGGAAGAACCACTGCTTGCATTTTTGACATTCTAGAAACTTACATTGGCAGCCCTTGTATTGCCATAAAATAAATATAAATAAAATAAAGAGACACAGTAAATACTAAACACATACTAAAATGCAGGAGGCTGACATTACTAGCTTTTTAAAGGGGAAGCATAATATACCAGTAAGTCACCAAAACTTTGATTTCTTACCCTGGGAAAGTACCAAACCTTTCAATGCTGAGCTCAAATTAATAGTATAATCAGGAAAGTAACAAAGACCTTTCCAGGAAATGATCTAGGGCAACTTAGTTGCTTCAAGCTAGCATTTTTCTTTTATTGTATCAGTTCATTTAACCCAGCAACTGTTACTTCACGTCAGACGAGACTTCACCCAAATTCAGAACCACTAATGAGAGATTCAGTCAGAAACCTGTATACTTTATATGCTGCCAGTCTCCTTAATATTTTTCCACTGGTCTTGCATAACAGGAATAATTATACCAATACTCTTTCCTTTCTATGAAAAAGTTACACTTGCACATTAGGTTTATGAACAGTCATTGAAGAAAAAACCCAACTTCAAGCACAAAGCTTGTCCTATTGACATAGCAACATTTTAAAAATACCCCCATCTGTAGGTACTTCTCTACTCTCTTTTTCCAAATTAAAATAACCTGTTCTTTACCTCTCTCACAGCAAAGTTGATCCTTATTCTCACATAGCCTTCTTTAATTCAAACTGTCCTTAGAAGCTGGTAAATATTCTTTTTATAACACAGTTAGACTATGGCTAAAGTTCAGTATTCGTCCCAAGGGAAACAATTATAACAAGGGATACTACTACTTTTCTAAATATCTGTGCAAGTTATATTTATTTTTCTATGTATCTAGATACATGTTAAAAAACACCTTTTTTTGTAAACTGAAATTCAAATAGTTTTTACACTGCTACAGGGTATGCTAAAATAACATTACATTTAATTTAGGTATTATAGACCCGTTCTACTCCACTACCACAGATAAAAGTCAGGAGAGTATAACTTCAAATATCTGTTATTTAGGAACACACATTTTATAGAACCATTTGTTGCAACAAGTCAATTTCCTACTTTGCAAGTATCCTGGCTAAAAATAAAGATAAAAACATAAATAAAAGATAAAGACTAAAAACCTGTTAATAAATAAAAAATAAAACCCCAACTCAACAGCACCCTGAAGAAGTATGCTTCAAAACCCAGTAAGATGTATTTCTTAAGAATTAGACTCTCCTGCCACAAGGAGAGTCTAAATGAAAGTTATCTTTCAAATTTACCAGTGGGTAAAAGCACAGTCTATTGTCAAGAACACTTCTTCCCTATCCTCAAGATGTTGTTTTGCAGCGAAAACCTTTTCCTTTAGATACTGCTACATATTAAACAGTGCTACAAAAAGTCTGTTTGGGGAAAACAACACTAAAAAATCCCAGTTCCTTTCAAAAATCTAATAAACTTCAGAGCCAGTGTTTTTGCTTCCTCCCCTTCACTATAAACATGACAATGGGACAACAGTGGACTCATGTCCATGAATTTAGAATTATTACCAGACCTATATATGTTTGACTGACCTCTGAGAAGTTAATGGTAAGTCAGAAAATTTACACTTTCTCTAATTGTATGCCCATTGTAAACTCTTGGACTTGGTACTTAGGTATAAAGCATTTTTTTGTGAAAAAATTCACTACTCCGAGGGAAAAGAAAGGGAAAAACCACCTTAAAACTGCTGAATCCCTTAATGCTCAAAGCAGTTTCTATTATCTAATGCCAAAGGAATGCCAGTAATTAGATTCTATTCCAAAGATAATGAAAATTTGTGACTTAGCATCCTGTTTACACATTCAAAATTTGAACTTCCACAAACTGTCTCTGCACCACATTTAAAGACTGCAATAACAGACATGAAGATACTACACTGAAAATTACCAGAGTGCATTTACGATTGACTGGCTGGTGCTTTCTTCCCTTCTTCCCATACCAGAGACGAGACATTTCCCTTCTAAAAATAAAACAATACTAAAAAAAGAAATGAAACAAAAAGCCCGGTTCCAGGCTGTTTGAAAGCATTCTCTGTACCTGCTGTCAGCGCCAGGCGCAGGCAGAGCCCCAGGACGCCGTGCCAGGATAGTTTGCTGGACGCTCACATTTGACTGACGAGGCAGGGAGCAAATGAGCGAGTGTGCAGCAGGGGGATGTACCGCACATGATGACGATACACGAGGAGGAAGGCTTCCTGTGCTCCAGTGTGGTTGCAGAGCACTAGTTTGTTAAAAGGCCAAAGAATTTAAAGATACAGAGCCGAATTGTTCCTACACAATATTGAAGAACACAAAAAGAATCCCCAAGAACTGCTTGCAATATTTGGTTATAAGGTAACTGCTCAGAAACGATTTCTAATAATAACGTGTTTGCATTCAATATTAGTTTGTCTTCCTTATGCTGACAACCTTATATAAACAATGTAAGTAATTTCTGAGAGTCCAGAACCAGTTAGAAGAGGGTCAGTAAAAATTTAAAATATTGTTAAAAAAAAGAGGGTTTTAAAGCATTTGGAAACTGTTAGCCTTTCATCCTTTTCAGTTTGTAAGCTACAAGATGAAAATTAAACCTTTTGTCTATAAGCTAAATTTGCTGTATGGGTTAAATGCTAGTCCCAGCAAGAAAGTATTTTTGGAATCATGATTATTTTTTCCCTTAAGGAAGGATGTTTATTTAAACAGGCACGTGCAATACTAAAAAGCATGACAATCCTCTAAGAATCTCCTTGCAGTAGCACTTGCAGTCTTTCTACACCACACCCAAAATGAAACACTTCCCTTTCCCCCCTGCAACATCGTCCGAAACAAACAACAACCACCAAAATAATTTCCACGTCACTCATGCTCCAAGTTCTGTGTGAGAGCATTAATTAGGCCAGGGCAGCAACTGAACAACATTAAATCATTGCTCACTCAGGCTGTTGTGCTGTGATCTAAAAGCCAAGACATTCAAGCAGAGAAAAGCAGGACCAAAACTAGTATTTTACTGCCAATTATTGTATTTTACTGCAACTAACCTTGCACTAGTGTCTAACATTGTGATGAATAAAATGTTTTTCTTTTCAGTAAAACCTTTTATGGGAGCTGGCACCTCTAAAAGTAAATTTGTTCTGACTTATTGGAAGTATTAAGGTGGCAGGTAAAAACATTTTTATCATTGGAACACTGAAGCTGGGATTTAGGAAATTCAAATATATAACAATGATTTTACTAAATATATAGCCAAATGGTGTATGATTCCAATAACAAGCCATATGCCTATTTATGTGCTTGAGTTTTTTTGCTGGGTTTTATTTTCAAATAATAAGTGAACTAATACTGAGGGTTAAAACAAGAACAAAAAAACAGACACCCTTAAAACTGTTTCAAATGAGAATTGCCATCAATATAAAAAGAATACAGATATCACCCCCTTCTCTGCCAAGTAAGTCAAATCTTAAAGGAATGGAGAATATGCAGCAAAAATATTTCAAACTTTCTCTGGAAACAAAACCTTTAAGGCTGAAAGCAAATGCTAGTAATACAACTAACTCTTCCACAGCCTACTTCATCAGTCATCTGTTCCCTGCCCTTCAAGAAAAAAAATTCTTCCCTAACACAAGCCAACGCATTTCTGGGAAGGAAGAAAAGAATCTGTTGAACTGAATCTGTTTTTATTCCGCAACATTTAATCTTAAACAATTCTAACAATTTGCTTAGAAGTTTTGAGTTTCTCTCTGAATAAAAATCACTTCTCTCGTATCTTCTCAAAAGGATTTTAAAAACGCACTGAAAAGAAAAGTGAGCAATAAAATTCTGTACGATCTGACAACTCACTTTTTTACTTAATTACAGCTGCAAAGTTTAATGGGAATGAATGCAGAAGTAACTTTATGAGACCCCTGACAGTGTTTAGCTGCTCAGCCCTGGAGCAGCAGCAGCCATCCCCATGAGCTGGCAGCTGCCCTCAGCTGGGAGCATCTGCTGCAGAGGGAGGGAGGCAGAGCCTGAGCAGCACCAAGACACAGCACACTCAGGGAAGAGGCAAAATTGTCACTCGTGATAGATCTCCACCCCAGCCACAGAAAGAAGCCCACATGAGAAATCTGACCTCAGTAGCAACACTTAAAGATTAATAAACTGCCCTTTTATTTTTTCATGTGTTTGGGGATTACAATACTGATCTGTTAACTGGAATCAGAATCTCATATCTTGTTGCAATTAATGTAGGCCTTGCCGTCAGTGTTCTTAATAAAAGATTCTAGTGAGGAGCACATGCTCACACATGACATCTGTGCAGAACAGCAGCAAACACTTAAGAGCATCCACCTATTTCTTACATTGACAATGGAGCAACATAATAATAATTAATTACAATGAATCATGATCTTGTTATTGTCATTATTAATTCACAACCAAGATTAAGATCTCTACACAATCAATGTGCATAGTCCTCTCAGTAATTTTACCTTACAAAGTCATTTCTTCTAATAAACTAATATGTCTCAAAAAAAATCTGTCCCAGAGAAAAAGGAGGGTGACAACAAATAAAGGCACAACTTAAATAATGTCTTATTTCCTCTCCAAACCAATTACCTGGTTTAGACCTTTTGCCATATCAGATTTTAACTTATCACATGACAAGATTACATAACGCTGAAACAGGGCAGTAAGCACAGTAACTCTCAACTTCAGTAGGAAGACTGGACACCAGGTGTGGAAAAAAGTTTTTGCAGCTGGATAAGATGGAACAATTTTGTTTCACATAGTCATAACAATATCCTGATAACACAGCAACAGAAAAGTTGTGACACTGAATTCTACAATCCCTACATTTAGCATTCATGCTTTTTGAATGAAGTTACATTAGTAGAGAAGATATTTCCTGTGCTTCATGCCTCTAAAGAGAGGGAGGTTAGCCCAGAAGGATAACAGGACAGTCAATTTGCTGTTGACTCCACGTAAGTGTTAAGTTCAGGAGTAATGAAGTTAGAATGAAGTTGAAATTAAAAAAAAATCATCAGGTACTGGCTTCTCTACAAAATTACTACTCTGTCTTCTAGAACAAGTGATTCTTTGTAAAAATTGTTGCAGGTGAAGCTAACGTGATTACAGCTAAGAAAGGTCTGATCCCTTTTCCCTTTACAAGAAACACTAAAACCTTACAAAAAGCTATCTCCTACAGTGTCAATACAACGTGGACTGGCCCAACTTCTTAACTTCTCTTGGCTGAGAAAGTTTCCATAAGAAAGGAAGTCTAATTTGGGAAGTCATCCTCCTTTGTTTCCTCTCAACAGCTTAAGGAAAGGGAGGGGTAAAAAAACTGAAGTATTTTTCCATCACAAAGTTTTTCTGAGGATTTCCAAAGGTATGCTGAAAGCCATTAAGAAACTCAAAAGCACAAGTTTTTTAGCTAAATGGCTCTGTTTTAACTCTTAGCAGAGGGACCATCCCAGATGCCACTATCAGATACATGAAACAGCCACCAATTACAACTGCACATTCACGAATCCAACTACAGAACAGCTCCAAGCCATCAAAACCTCTGAATTTCCACTTACAAGTTACAAATAAATTCAAAATTTATTAAGTAGTGACAATAAATACAGCAAAATAATACCCTAATGCATGAAGTTGAGAGACAGTACAATATCACTCAAGTTGACTGCAAAAGCAAGAATGAAAGTTACCAGTCTCTGCAAAGAGCACTGGATTATGTAAATAGACACCTTTTAGAGTCCTCTTCTCCAACCACAACAAATTAACATAAACATTTCTACTATAGCACATGACTGCTAGAATTGAAGAGACTCATTCTCCAGTATTAGAAATTCTGTGGTAATGCACAGCACGCATGCATAGTGACACATCCAATTTCTTCACTGACAATACATGATATAAAAACCAAATAACCATCTAGCTTGTATATCCAATCCATTATCATAAAGAGACAGCCTTTCCAGAAATATATTGGAAAAAATAGTCTTCTTGTGAAGACTTAGCATGGTTCATCTTTACACATCCTGTGCAATGTTTCATTCAAGAAGCCTACAAGTTTCAGGCTTCCTCTTCTCTCCGCTCATCCAGTATTATCCAGCTTGTCATACAGCATTATGTTCATATCACATTTTAAAATGCAAGACACAACAAACAGATGTTGTACCAGCATCCAAGCACTGAAGTGTACAGTAGAGAAGTGAACCAAATTTACAGAAGGAACATGATTAAGAACACAAAAATTTAAGACAGCAGTACATTCTAAAATGGCAATATCCACTTTAATATAGAAATGTTGTAAGTTTCAGCTCAGATCCAATAAAGAACTTAAAATCTGGAAAAGGTTAAGACTGAGATACTGCACATAGGTGCTTATCTAACCAGGAGACAATTACTATTTGTGACCTTCACATTTCCATAAATACACAGAAATAGAATTCTGAGACACTCCAGAAGTTTCAGTAATGTTGGATTGCTGAGTGTCCAAGTCAAATAGCATTTCAAGGAGATAGAACTTCAGTTGCAACTAATGGTTTGATCTAGTAAGCATTTTCAAACCACATCTTAAGTTCTAACTGAAATTCAATTGGACAAGTGAGTTACTGCTTTCCAGAAGCACTGTATCCATGTTTTCTATAGACATTCAACAGGCAAAACCGAAGGTAATTACTATTAAATGCAAGTCCAGAACATGACCTATCATGTAGGAAAAAAATATTTGCAAGTATCTACCAACTCAGTCTTAATTTTGGAAATTAACTTCCAGACAGTTTAAAATCAAGTTTTCTGTATTTTCTCCACAATGAACAAAGGTAATGAAAAAAATCAAATTGATCATTTTCCAACTACTTTAAGACCAGTTTGTGGGTCCTAAGACAAGAAATCTCCTGTTTTCAAGTATTTTGTGAATGAGTATTTAGATTTACATGGATAGTGACATTAAGTATGACTCAATCTTGAATAATGGCAATGAGATCAAGTGACAGTGAAGGGAAAGGAATAATCAATGCATTAAACAAGAATTACTCTAATGCAGAGCAATTCAAGTGTTTCCTTAACAGATTTCAGGTTAAAATAGGAACCTACTATATACACATCTTGAACTTAAAAAGGAAACAAGATTACACCATAAGTACTAGTTGAAATTGTTTATGAGACACTGCACAACAGGAGTCATCTTGCTGTAAAGTCTTGCTATGTTTAGGTGTAAGTATAGAATATGCTTAGAGAGAGAACGAATTTGTGTATTAACACATAACAGTATTCATCATTTGTGCTAACAGATATAGAAAGCCATTAGCACTTGAACTTAGACACATCAAGTAAAAAAAGAATACCATGATAAATATACCTTATAGCTAAGTACAGATGGTAAAAAAACCAGCAGCAAAACAACCCTGAAACACAGCCAAAACAAAACACCCAACAACCCCACACAACTCAAAACACCCTCTTTCTTGGTGTAAGCCATTCACTAAAAGTACAAGATAAAAGAGATATCTGAGAAAAACGGATGGGGATAACACAACTGAGAACTTAGCACCACTTTCATTTCTTAGAGAGCATATTAAATAAAGTGACTGCCTATTTATTTCTAGTAGATACCAGAGACAAGTCTTTAGTACAGGCTGATCTTAAGTGCAAAAGTATCCTTTTTATAAAGCTTTGCAAATGACACAGGCAGGAAGACTGATACTGAGCAACAACAGCTACAAGGTGCCTCAGACAGATTGTTTCAATCTCTGTGAATTAGTCACCTTTACTGATGGCAGTGTTAGACAGCAGTAGATTCATAGTTATTTCTATTAAGTCAATTTCCTATCAAGGGTGCAACACATAAAAAGAGAAAGTTAAAGGATTTACTGAACTTTTTCTGACACTATGTACAATGCAGTATTTGATTACAGTAAAAGCAGGCAGTATAAAACTGAAGTTCGAGTAAGAGTTCAATGGATTCTTTATTCATTGATAAACCTAATAAACCAACACCTACTAGCCCATAATCTTCCCATAATTTCTTTTCCACTAAACAAGTATAGGGTTTCTCAAAGTGTATTGATAAAAAGCTGCACCTGAATGTATTAAAAGAACTTGCAAAAAATCAAAAGTTGTTTCAGAGCACCACACCTGGGTTACCCATTAATCCTCTTTCCTGTTCTTCTAGTTTTAAGATACTGAACAATGACAGAAGGAAGAACACGTTTTGGAAAACAAAGGTACTCCACTACCTTCATCCTTTCGTAGATGAACAGTACTTTGTCATGCATTTCCACTTCCCCTTCCACCCAAAGTTCTCCTATCCTTGCAATCTGAAAAAGGCAGCTTGTTTTTCTGCCAAATACCCAGAAAAAGGCTTCAATTATACTGTCCACCTGCTATTTTAGATTGCACCTGGAGCAAAAACTGGCAGAAGAAAAGCTTGTTGCACTGAAGGAAGGAAGTATATTGATTGAAAATAATGACTGAAATTCAGTGGAAATAATGAGTGTGACAACAGCAGCTACAATTCCCTATATTTACTCATATTTTCTAGTATATATGTTAAAAGCCACTGAAATGCAGCTTTATGTAATGATAGCTTGAACCATCCAGTACTGTCAAACATTTCTAATTAGAAAGTTTTTAAGAGCTTTCAGATTTGTGCTACAAATCAGTCATAGGAAGTCACATTACACAAATTAAAATGCACGGAAGACCACATTAGCATATTTCTTGTACTATTTCTATAACATTTTTTATAAAGTTATTCTCAGTAATCACATTAGCATGTAAATCCAGAAAATTATTATTTGATAATAAGAGAACCAAGCTTGACAATTTCACATAACACATAGAAATTACAATAGTTTGGAAATGTTTCCTATGACTTTTTCCAGAGAAGACCTAAATACAGACTTAAGGTGTGGTCTCATTCTGTGGTAAATAAATTACAGATTTTAATACTTGCAAAAAATGTACTGCCTCAATTATTTCAGAAATAGTTTCTAAAATCTACCACATTCCATCATGAAAAAAACATTTTCACTATGTTCTGTGGAAATTATTCTGTAATTATATTAAAGTGCCAAATTACTTAAGAGCTCACTAAAAGAGATATACTGTGCTTTAAACCATAGTGCAGATCACTATCCACTGATACCCGTGCTCCAAAAGGCCAAATTTTAAAACTCCAAATACCTATAAAGGCTTTGAGCAAGAGTTAACACCAAAATACACTGCTGGGAAGAACTCAAGCAATACATATGCTGAAAATATGAAAGTTAAAAAGACATGTTTTTATTATACTAATTTCAATGTCTCAAAGCAAAATTGCTCCATGGGAAATCACCGAGTTGCAGGGAATGTCTTGCAACCATGGCCTAATTCTTCAACTAGCTACATTTCAACTTTGAATTCAGAGTTCTATGGTTCTAAGTTTCGTAGCTAAGCAGAAAACTACTACCTGTAGTTAAGACTATTGCTGTTCTTTAAAATTTCTTTTACAGTCTACATAAAACAGTGTAGACTTCCTTAATTTCAACATGTTACACTGCAGGGTAGGGGGATGAAAAACAAAAGAAATCTTACAGTCAGAGATTGCAATTGCTGTCCAAAACTTAAACACTGTTGATGGGATACTTCTACAATATATATACGACAAGAATCATCAAACTTTTGACCAACACTTGAATGTACAAGACTGGAAGTGCTTTAACTGCATGTACACTACAAAACAAAACCACACAGACGTGTAAAGATGTGTCCATAGAAACACAGTGGACACAGTCACATGAGAGAAATGTGCTTATTAATTAAAAAAAAAAAATAGTTCCAGTTACAATATATTTCTAAAATACACTAAACAGCATTATAATGCATGAATAAGTTACAACTGCAAAATTAGTTACTAAATTATTGAAAAGGCATGTCATTAATAGCTGTTGTTTTCCTCCTTTGCTGTCTCATCCCATTTTTAGAGTCTTACCAATAAACACTGAACACTCTAAATATAAGAATAATAAATACCAGAAAACTGTCAGTTTATGAGACTGAAAATTAAGTCTGCTTCATCAAAATTCCAACTTTGTTGCTCTACTCACATTCCTTTCCCTAGGAGTTTTAAGTTACAACTTGCTCCACACAAAAATGATTTGGAATTGTGAAATGTTGCCCTGATCTGATGTTAGAGGAAAGCATCAGGATGGCATAAATTGAACAGCCATGATCATGATTAGGCTAATAAGGTGTTTTTTTATCTCTTGGAAAATATTTAATACTATTTTAATATAATCTTATGAGTGTATTAAAAAAAAAAATCTTTGATACTGTTCTTCCTTACCTCCCATTCTTTAGCAGCATCTTCAGTACTCAATTCTTCACTAGTTTCAGGCTCTTCCTTCTTTTTTACCACTATAAATCCAGGTTCCCGAAGAGACTCCCCAGTATCTTCTGCATATATTTCTGGACTCCACTGGATAAAGAAGACATACAAGTGATCTGTCCTAGAAAAGTCAAGTTATGACACAGGGGAAAAGAAAAATAAGGTAAGTTTGTGATGTCTAATAATATTCCATATTTAAGGTTAAAATAAAAATATGATTTTATATTTTACTAGATATTAGAGACCCACTTGAAAAAAAAAAAACAACTGCTAGCTCTTTGGGAGTTTTTAATTTTTAAATATATGAAGCTGACTCTGGAAAAAGAATCAGGAAACAAGTTGGCAATGAATTAGCTGTGATTTCACATACAAGTATTATCTTTCAACCACTTCTGTCCCATTGGATACTTCTGCTTAAAACTGAAGTAACCCCCAAAATAAAACACAAAGACTTTTTCATCTTATTTAGAAAGAGTTACATAAAACCAAACAAAATTAGAATTTAAAAAATGTCTGCACCTCTGTTTTGCCTACACCTGAAGAACAGCTGACGACTTCCAAGACATAATCAGATTAACACAAATTGTGGGAAGTACTACAGATATGGGGGAAGACTGCTGAAAGCATGCACATATATATATGAATCATAAAATCAAACTACAGACTATAGTAAGTACCAAGATTCAAAGTTACCTCCTTTTAAGTTTACTGCCACAAATAACACTGTTCTCCAGTTTAGAAGAGCAATATCACCCATATTCACAGGAGGCAGTTATTTGCAATCCTAACAGATGTCAGTTTATCCTGTATTTGCTGCAGGTGCATAGATAGAGCACTCAGGAAAAGGACTTGCAATGCATCCACTAGTATCTCTTGATCATGGAAAAGATTCAGAGCTAGATCTTCATGGCTCCGGTTATAAGAGTTTGAATATTCCTTATGTCTTTCTTCAGAGAGATATTTGCTATTTCTGGGTATTGTATTAGCATGAAGAATAATATTTGAGCCTCTTTTTTCTCCCTTCCTTAATAATCCTTGAAAAACGGAACACTTGTGGAACAGGAAGAGATAGAGAACAGCAAAGTTCCTCAAAAGTGCACCTTTGCCCAAAAGAATGCTGCACACAGGTATGCAGTAACAGTCTCTGAACAGGGTCAGAGTTATTCAGAATCAATCTTAACAAGGGTGATTCAGAATAACAATGATAAAAGCAGGGGTAGGGAAAAAGGGGCAAATCTTTCTCTGGCAGTAGGAAAGAATAAAACATTCTGGATGCACAAGGTTAGGTAAAATGTTTCACTGAAGTCAAAACCAAGAAGCTGCAGACTCCTCATGCACTGCATGAGGCATTCATTTTAAGCTGTCATGCAAGTATGAAAGGTTTTTTTTAAGTTTAACTTTTCAAGAACTTTGAGTTATGTATAATTATAGCAGTTACAAAAAGTAATGAAACTTGATGCTTAAGGAACTATAAAACACTCCTTCCCAGACTGGCTCCTTTGAGAGTAAGAACACTGAAATAATTCTGGTTTGTCAGATACCTACTTTTTTCTCATTCTTACTACTTGATGACAAAGACAACTGGATTGGCACTAAGCATTTTCATCTAGCACTCAGCAAGGTAACACCAAATTAAGAAAATTAACACCCTACTATGACATAGCTTTTTCTTTACAAAAAACATAGGACACACATTGAATGAATAAAGAACTGATACTGATAGTATACAACTCCATTCAGTCAGAGAGACTCTTCACAGATGAAAATAAATTCCAAGGAGATCAGTACAGACTGAAAAGTAAGAAACATTTCTTCCAAAATAGGTGATCAATTCTGCTTTGTGCTAAAGGTAAGGGCTTGCTACATTAGAAAATGAGTCAAAGAGACAGTAATAATTTTAACCAACTAATCTAGATAACATTGCCATTTATGAAACACTTATCTGTTTTCAAATTAAATATTATACTACTAGAATAACCAGATTTGAGTTAACTGTAACCACAAGAGAACTCCTGGCCCAGACAGGATTGACAGCAGCAGAATTAGTGGGACAGACCTTTGACTCAAAACTCTGTGTCCTCTCTACCACTTATGAGGTAGCAGGGGTGATGTTTAAAAGCAGGTTAGTGATGCACTACCATAGACTCAATTCTACCTGTTGGATACGTATAATACTTGAACTAATTTCAGTCCATCACATATTTCCATCCATAGTTGACATAAAAAAAAGACTACTGCCTTTCTTGTTGCAGCCAATTTCAGTATAAAATAATTTTATTTTTGTAATCAACCTCTTCTCCTTTAAAGAGCCCCACTTAGTTCTAATATTTTCTTTATATGTTACACTTTCTAGGCATTAAATAGACTTGCTGTTTTCCTTTGGACTCCCTCCAATTGATCCATATCTGTCCTCAACTGCAGTGCCCCAACTGGACATCATATGCCATTCAGCTCAAAAGAAAAGATGGAAAAATGACTTGATTATTGCAGGTAGGTATTTATACCAGGTGACAACTGATAGTTTTTTGTTTCTTTCTTTTCTCCTCACTCTTTGACAAGTATGTAACACCCCTAAAAACCACTTCTGGGTTGAAAAGAAGTCACAGTTTCCTAGCAGTAAAGATCATTTCAGAGTACAAGACTGTTCATGTCCATTCACTGGTACAGTCTCATATCTTAATTGAATGAGTTCAATAAATTTAGCTATTTCTCCAGTAGACATGCTTAAGTCAGTTCATTGAAAGGTTTTATGTTCCATACACAAAGATAAGACAAAGGAACCCCATTTAGCTCTTCTGAACGATGAGAGGATTTTTAGAAAGTTTCCAAATAATGGGTAGCACAGATAATGACAAAATTTTTGTTGCAGAACTCACTTCCTCCACCAGACACCACTTGAATCTTCCTTTCGTTATTTACTTGCTACAAACAAGAGCCTAAATAATATAATGAGAAACTATTTGCCAAACTTAAAAGTAACTCCAGGAAACCAGTAAAATGTCAGTAAGGTAATGAATTACTCCAATGGTAATCAACAATATCCTCAGATGCTGACCCTTTTTTGTGATTAGAGAGATACAGTCACTGCAAAATTGAATGGTGCAGAAAGAATAAAAAGCTCAAACACCTACAGGCAATTGTTGATTTTTACAGTTTACATCTGTCTTACCTTTCTTGTGGAACAGCAAACCAGTACTCATGTTTTTTGTCCCTTTGTGCATACTGCTGCATTGTTGCACTTGCTTGAGAAACAAATGTTTTTCTCATGGGTTTTCCAACCCTGAGACACAGAAATTTGTGAGATCGATGTCGTCGTTTTTCTTTCATAACAGAAGAACCTATTAATAAAGACAAAGTAAGCAGTCCACAATGTACTAAAGAGCTTAACAAAATCATTAATTAATTTTATATTAGACAATTGAGCGATATAGGACATTTATGCAAGTAAGTAATCGGAGATGGGGTATGATAGGTAGTAATAATAATCTGCCCTTTTTTGTTATGAAAATTACAACAGCAGAACTAACTTAAGAATACAACACACTAAATAATTCTAACATTCATTTCTGTTTCCAACTACAGATCACATTGTTACAGCGTTTCATCCAAGCTTGATATTCTTGATGCATACTCTCAATACTGAATCACCATCCTCCCACTATAAAACAGCTATCCCACATATATGAAAAAGATCCTGTGTTAAATACGTACTTTAAAAAAATATTTGTGTTAAATACACTTGATTCACACATGTCAGAGCTGTTTGTTAGTTACTTGTAATTTACAAGGGAAAACGTTCTGGCCCTATTGGTACAGGAATAAGAAGAATTTTAATGTTTTAGCTATATCAAACATTTCAATGGTATGAACACCAGCTCAGGATGAAGTGTACTGGATGTTTCAGTACAGGATTTTTCTCTCTGGTAGTATATTTAATTTAACTAATAGAATTATGTGAATACCCTCAAGGTCTGAATTGTCAAGTCAGCACAAGGTAAAAGAATAATCCTTCTTAAAATTGTTTCTTTACTATATTTGCCAAATGCTCCAGCCACAAGAGACTTTTTTAAAGCAGGAAAGGAAATTGTAATTTTAAGAGCTATTATGGTCGGTTTATCCTAGCTCTGGTATTAGATGTACATACAGATAAGTTTCAGTTTCCCAGGACACATCTTTTCTTTACAGCTGAAGTTCTCCTTCAGCATCCATGCAGACCACAGATCCACTAAGCAAAGAAGATATCACCTTCTTGCTCTATAAACATTTTCTCAATGAGATTTTCACCATGAAATTTAGAACAGTACTGTTCCACAAAAGACTATTTTTTTTCTAGTAACTACTTAAATGTTTGCTGCCTAATTTTCAGTCATGTTTTCAGTCAACATTTTAGAATTACACCTGCAGCATACAATATAGTAAATTAGCCATAATAACATGCATTATTTGGAAGTATTTTATTAATGTGTAAGCTCAAAGGTAAATTGTCAGATTTAAAAAAAACACTAAAAGGAAAGAAAAATAAACAAAGAAGCCTGGTTCATAGGACTGTCATGCAAACTTTGTGGCAGTGTTAGATAAATACTCTTTATCAATCAAATCAAATGGATTTGGTATTTGTGATTTTGGTCCTTCAGAGGCAGCAGATTAGGACTTCCCTGAGCTCAGAGAAGTGGGATTATGGTTCCAGCTATCAGATAAAAAAATAAAAACAAACAATTTAGCTCTGCCCCAAGTCTCAAAATGACTATTTCAGATGCTTTTTTAAAATCAGTTCTCCAATATCTTCTTGTGTATTTGATACAGAATTAATGAGAAAAGACTTCAGCAATGGCTACTGTGTCTCATGCTTCTTGTCTTTTCTTTCAGTCTTTGCCAATATTCAGCTAAGCAGAAAATATTTTGACACATTATCAGTAATGATATTTTAAATTGTTTATACACACAAAAAAATTATAGACTGTTACAATTTCTCCAAAGTATCAACCACATATAGCTTTATTTTAGTCCAGTGGTTAACAAAGGTATCTAAAAACAGAAGCCTGGGCAATAAAAAAATAAAAGTAGATACAAGCAAGACCTTTTTAGTTACTCAAAACTACTCATGACTATCTACTTGCATTGCATCACCTCAACATTCAGAACAAACATTTAGATCATTAATTCCAAACTCAAACATCTGGTCTGCCAAGTTCAAAAAACAATAGTTATCAAAACCTAAATTCTCAAAGCTGCCACAAAATAGAAAAAATTCAACTAAGTTCCTGCTCCAAAACTCATAGTATGACTACTTCAGAGTTTTATTTTGAGAAAGGCTACTTGAAAGTCTTTAATACATTTCAAATTTCAAATGACCTGGTGTTTATAGTGACCAACTGTTAATAGATGTCATATTCAGTCTGATGATTTTCAAGAGTTATAAATCAGATCTATGCTTTTACCTTGGTTCTGTTTAATCATGCCTGCAGAAGCTTCACTGAATCTATCTTGGTTGAGAAATATTACTTCATAATTTATTCATTTATTTGCATTCTGCTAATACAACATGCAAGAACAAGAGATGTAATAATTCCTTCTGAAGTTGGACTGAATTGGTCCAAACCTCCAAAAAACATCTTATACTTTTTGTGAGTTTTTTTTCTTTGTACATTACCCCATCAACCTTGAGTGAAGCAGCAGCACTATGTGTATATAAGGTTTCTAGCCAGAACTCTTCTGTAGGACTGTATGCAGACACTTTTTTGGTTATATATTTATGTATCTACTCTGCAAATATACGCATCACATAACACACAAACAACCCACAGTGATGCAATCTTACAAAAAACCAAAATTAAGGCATTTAATGTAACTGAGTTACAAATATTAATTTGTAAGAAAATCAGCAATTTTGCCAAAGAACACATCCTGAATTTTTTTAAAGTTACAACCACCAACTACTGCTAGCTGACATCTGCCAGAGGTATTAGAAAGCAATACTAGTAAGTATATTAGAAAGTAGCCAGAAGTATTAGAAATACTTCTAATATTTAGGGTATAAAATTTATCACAGAATGATGCAAGTATTCATCTGCTTCAAATTTCAAAATTGAGTTACATCCTTAAAAGAAGAAAAAAAAACCCAACACAACCAAAAAAAAGCCAAAAAAACCAACAAGCAAAAACCGTTTCATAAGATTTTGAAGTGCAGATGAACTTCAGTTAATCAAAGAATGTACTTCTATTCAATATAATTTCAACTTTAATACTTAACAATGAATTTAACCTTCAAATGCACTTCACTTACCTTTAATGCCTATCACACACTAAGAGAGCCTTTCCTAGTCCCCCAAATATTACACAATTAAAACAAATAGTTCAGTTATCTCCATTAGTAAGATGGGAAGACATCAGAAAGTAACTTGTAAATTTTTTAGAAAGCAAGTTCAAATTCATCCAGATGCATATTTAAGTTTTTTAAAGGCACAGCATATTTCTGTATGATAAAAACTTGAACAGACTTTAAGGGTAATATCCAACTAACAATTCCAGGACCCTGATCTTTGCAGAAGAATCAAGGTACTCAAGAAATAAAACCTAGCTGTTCACTGTATCCACAGCACTAGTTGCCTAAAACCTAGCCCTTTTTCTTCCTGAATCAAGCTTTTTGGATGCTTAACCTTGTTCTAGTCAGCATCAAAGTAAGATGAGATGCAAGTGAAAAAGCATTCTGAAAGCATCATACATTTTGTCCAAAAGTTTATGTAAGGTTTAACTTTGGAGCATCTTCAAGCCAATGAGAAATATAACCAGCCATAGAGAGAGATGTTGTACAGAATGAAAAAAAAATCCAAAATTTCCATTAAATGGGAGGGAGATACATTTTAAACTTAAAGGTTAACACTGTACCCATAAATACCCACTGACTCACCTTCTAACCGCCCATTTCCTGCAAACACAGCTTTCTGACTGATTTCTTTTTGTGAATCCTGGTGCATGTTTTCTCTTTGTTGTTTTGTTTGTTGCATAGTGTGGGTCTTCCAGAGCTTGCGGAGTTCTTCAACTTCTGCCTCAGAGTCTTGACTTTGCTCTCCCACTACTTTGCTAGGTGTCTCTTTCTTTTGAGAGTCTGTGGTATCTTCACAACCTGGACATTCTTCTTCCATCTCATTATCTGCTTTTTCTCCTAGTGAGGAACCCTGATCCTTGCCCACTTCTGTCTCCTTGCTGCTCTCCTCACTACCCTGTGATCTTTGCAAAGACTGCTGGAGGATATCTGCAGTATTTTCACCAGGTTCTTGTCCTCCTTTTATAGACATTTTAGGACTTTCTGAACTTAAGTGGGTACCAAACTGTTTAACACCTACAACCATTTCAGCACTGGGCTTTAAGTCACTGGCAGCTTCATTGGAGTCTGAAATGACTGTTAAACATTCAGCACTAGTCTGGTTTATTGTTTGGACAGATTCTGATGATGCTCCAGAAGATTTATCTTGTCGCAGCTCATCTGAGGAAACAAGTTCCTCGCGTATTGGAGAGAGTTCTGATTCTGTGAACACATCTTCTGAAAGAGACTCCTCTGTGCTTCTCGGGGCAGTGCTAGCACTGTCATTCCCCGTGTCCCGAACCCTGGAATCCGTGTCATCTGTATTGCTCTTTGCAGCTTTCTTGGAATGGCCAAGTTCCCTTACTGACAGCTGTTCTACATCTCTGTCGAGCAAAACAAGAATGTTGTTATAACAGGTACCTCTAAAGTATCAAGCTCTTTTCTTCACTGCTTTGTTCAAGCTCTTAAAACAAACAAACACTATTTCAACTTAATCCAGAGCATTAATAATAAACAAGCATAAAATGTGATACCATAATGGTAAATGTGGCTGACCTTTTGCTAGCACAACATAGCTGGGACTTCCCAAGTTCATGACATTACTTTCACAAGAAACTCTCCTATGAAACTAACAAGACTGTGAGAAGCACCTGAAGTGTAAAAATAAAATAAAAACCAAGGTAAATCCAACAAAAAGCTACACACAACCATATCCTCTAGAGGTAAAAATCATCCACATTGTTTTTTGGTTTTGTCTCCCCAGGTGGCCAGTACAATTATACAGACACATCCCACCCCTACAAGGAGGCTGACACCTAGCTCACATTTAAGACATGAATGGCAGAAATCGTCTGGTCTAACCTCAGATATCAAAGCCAATAAATGCAGAACAGTAAAAACTATCAAAGTATAGCTGACTATTCTGTTTGGCAAAATAATTCCCAAACTACTTGATACAACTGAAGATGCTGATAGTGTAAAAAAAAAAAAAAAAAAAAAAAAAAAAGCAAGGATAAAAATTTATTTTACCCAGAGGAGATAATCTTGCTTAAACCTGTCTTTCAAAATAAACTAAATAGAAAAGGAAGGCTAGAAAGGTATTATGAACATGCTCAAGTAGACTACAGAACTCAAGCTTTTCCCTATTGTCAAAAAACACCTGGGCAGTACACAGCCATCACAAAAACTTCTCATATTTAAACTTACTCTTGACTAGAGTTCTGTCAACTTCTTTGCTATCAGAAGCACACCAACTCTTCCACTACCTAGTACTAAATGCTTTTAAGAAGCTTGTACATTAATCTGTTTTGAAGGACACTAAATTCACAGTCTCACAAAACTTCATTTTCAGTTACACCATATTACTGAGATGCTAAATTCAGGATGTTTTCAAAGCATATGCACCCTCTTATATAAGCATTAACATGAAACTTGTAGTAAACTTTAGCTGACTGAATGATTTTACTACAAAGCATGTGGATTCAGCGTTAGAATTCATTAGACTAGGACATTTCTTTATATTTGCAAGATTATGCACAATGTAAGGTTCATGAAATCCGTAAAACACCTGTATGTGGTCAGGCATTTTTTGTCCAGTTTCAGCACAGATTGTGGCTTACATATAGAAATCATACAACATGAAATTGTAGTTTTAAGAACCAAAGCATCTAATGGGCTTATGACCATTTTCCATATCAATAGTCTGAATACTGAAAATAAGATTGCTTTCCCAAGTTTAAGCAGGTTTGACAGCTGGAAAAATTGAGAGAGTGGAAGAAGGTTAATTGTAACAGTGGAATATGTAGGAAAAAAGTGAGAAAACATGATTTAAGTGTCAAAATACTTCAAGACACATGGGTCTTGTCAGATCTAGCTGAAGCTGTTAGGACTTCTATTTAGACATTTAAAATTTGACTTCTGTTTTCCCCCAGATTTACCAATATGCCTCATATTTAGCTAAGGCACAAAAACACAGGGACTGAAGAAAATGCTAGCAGCTAGTGTTCCATCCACTAGTTTATACAGCTGACATGAAAGATAAACCAAATTAGGCATACAGACCTCTGAATGCAGAGTATGACTTTTTATTAGCAGACATTTTCTTTCCATATGTATTCATATTATAAACAAAAGAGAAAATGCATGTGCTACAGGAGCACAAAAATCAATGGCATCATTAAGTCATTAACAAACTAAGCATTTTAGAGAAATACTTGTTTTACAACTGCAGTAACATGATTCAAGCATAGAGTTATCCAATTCTTTCCACTGTGTATCAATTGAAATAGGAACTGTGAGCTACAGTTTAAAACTCAGTCTGGAAAAAAAACTTCCAGAAAGAAATTTTGATGAAGGCATCATCATTGTACATCAAAAGCCCCTAAAGCACTACTGTAGCAAAATGTATTTCAGTTGCCCTTTCAATAGACACATGACATCAGGCAGCAAACAAGACCATGCCAAAACAACCATTTATTCCCAGGGTTATACCAAAACTGAGCTCATAAATGGTATCAGGCAATTTACTACTTGTGAGTGCCCATATTGTTAAGATTATCAAGAGAGATGTGCTTAGGGTACTAACTATATGAACTCTAAGAGGGTATTTTTAAGAGTTACTGAATATCTTAAAAAATGTAACTATTTTAAGTAGGGTACAGTGTTACACATCAAGCAAACAGCTTTACCCTCTCTTGGTTAAAGAAGCCCAATTCCCTGCAGCTAGGTAATTGAGGAAGTCTGCAAATGTTTGTGCTTTATGGTCTGCAATAGGTAAAGGTGACATAATTTATTTTTTTGATCTTTTTTTGGATTTCAAGACAGAATTTATCTTTTTCCAATGACAATATAAAAGTGCAGCATAAAAAACCAGAACAGAACAAAGTTCTTTAAAGTTGATTTTAAATGTCTGCTGCACTAAACACCAGTGCTTAGACCTCACCAATCCAAATTCACTGTTTACTCCAAAAAAAGACTGAATATGGTGAATAAGTAGCTCCTCCCTTAGCCATAAAGGGAGAAAAATATACTCCTAGGCCCATGAGAATATATGCAAATCTTAGGAAATGAGTTTAATGCATTTGTCAGAGCAACAAGATTGAGAAGCAAGTGAAAATTGCTAAACAATAAAAATTTATACCTAGAATTGTCAAAGCTACACTTTCTTATTGTTAACACCGTTTTTAAATTATTGAAGACCCAAACAGCATCTACTACTATTTCCATATAGGGGACGGGGCAGAGGAAATGATGTGGTACCAGAGATCTCTATAAGAGACTACTGGAGGAAATTAGAATCCATGTATATAGAAGAAGATTTATCCTGTATCATATATATGATGTGAGAACTGAAGGTAAAGCAAACTTTCCATAGGATCTTTCCAAGCCAATCTTTGATATCCTTTCCTAACAAGAAAAAGAAGGAAAATGCTGGTTTGCTAGTTTTGTATGGTCAACAATATGGCTACAGTTCAGATTTACTCAAAGCTTTACAAATACTGTTCTATCTTACATGCTTAATGACTCCTTAATTTTGCTGTCCACAATTTCCTTATACAGAGCAGCTGACATCACTTCTTCCATTGGACACATGATGCCATATTCTTCACAGCCATTCTCTTGGACCAGAGGATCCATTTTATGAGGATCAAACATTATATTATTTGGCGTCACTAGCAGCACACCATTGACCGTACCCTAAAATGAGAGGGAAAAGAAGTGGTAATTTTTCTCCTTCAAATTCCAGCTTATTCTTCATTCTTCAGTAAGAAAAAGGTGTTTTCTATTTTTTTTTAATAAAGCCATTTAAAATTTATATTTAAGCAACTGTTACGTTACTAAGTCATTGTTAAAGACAAGAAACTAACTTTTTCTGGGGAAGCAAATTAGTATACCACCTGCTTTCCCAA
The DNA here is from genome assembly GCF_050655825.1 of Lonchura striata. Classification (NCBI taxonomy): domain Eukaryota; kingdom Metazoa; phylum Chordata; class Aves; order Passeriformes; family Estrildidae; genus Lonchura; species Lonchura striata. Next base: position 138,503,068 of record NC_140704.1, on the reverse strand, counting down.
AAGAAAAAAGTTTTATTCCTCACAACTAATCAATAATTGGTTTTAGTAAAATATGAGAAACCTTACACACTGGAGAATACACTAAAACAGCTCCTCTGAGATAAGGAGACATCCTTCCCAGATAACCACAGGGCTTAACTGGTAGGTTTGAAAGCAATTTTTGTCTAAAACTTGACTCTTAACTCTTCTCTCTCACTTTCTAGTATTTATTTAGAGAAACCTTCAAAACCTATCATTTATCTTAATTTATTTTACACAAAAGTAACAGAGAGGCTGATACAAGTCCTTCTAACTTAATGGATGTGCTGATTGATTGGCCAAACACATTTATAGAATGAAATTAGAATAAAAATACTCAAGACTATTGAAGGTGAAACTTTAGATGGTTTTAATCACAATTATACTGCTGCAGTACATTAATGCAGTCGTGTCTAAACTTTAACTATGAGAAGCTTGGAGGTTGATATTCATACTATGAATTGTAGGGTTCTTATACAATACAAGTATTAAAACAGTTAATTTACAATATATTGAACTTTTTTGAACAAAAAAAGTTAGAAACATGCAAACAGCAATTGCCTGCTACAGAAATTCATTTAACTGTTGGAACAGTAGAGTTTGAGCTGCAACTATGAACTGGAGAAAACCTAGCTTTAAGTAGAGTGACAGGAATACTTCAGTTACAGATCTTGACTCCTAAAGACTTTACAAATCTAGTCAGGCATTCCAAGCTTTCTTGCAAGAACTCAGTTCACAAGCTGTTGAAGGAATATTTATCTTACTGATAAAACATTCAAAGCTATTATAAAGAGTGTGGATTGGATGAGATGGTTTTCAATTTTTTTCCAAGAAGACATTAGCACAGCTCAAACACAAATACAGTTCTTCCAAACTCAAGAAATTTTGTTCCCAGGTGATGGTTGATGACCTTCACAGTAGGAATACAAAGATGACATGTAGTACAAAGAAAAGTGCATGTTATAAAAAAAAGCCCCAACCAAAACAAAAGTGTTATTAAAGTCTCAACAATGACCAATGCTATTTCTAGTACAGAAAAATGAAGACATGTCTCAAAAGCAGTCCAAGCAACTGGGCTACTTTTAGTTGCTCAGTGCTTAATCAGATATCATTTAGAATGCAACACATGTGCTGAAGACTTTGAAGTCAGCAAAAGACATCTACATAATTCCAAGTTCTAAAGTACCAAAACAAGATTGTTACAGGTATTTCTTTCCTAGCGCTGTACTGTGGAAATAGACTTTCAAGGTTGTCCTCCAAAAGAACAACTATAAAGAGAAGTCTACATTTTGTTGTATCTATTGTAATCCAAAAAACAAATTTAACATGACTGCAGAAGTGAGTCTACTCAGAAGAACTATTAGAAGAACTGCTTCTCTTTAATAACAAATATAACTTCCTTTAAATTCAGTACATAATTAAAACAAAAAAGCAACAGCTTTTCTATATCTGACTCTTTCATTAACAGTCATGAAAATAGAATTTCATTACTACTCTCTAGATCTCACCCAGAAATTGTCATAGTCTTGATGGCAGTTGGAATAGATGATCATTGTAGGTCCCTTCCAACCAAAATATCTTATTATATTCTTTCAGTGCCCAAATACTGCATGTGGATCTTCAAAACAGTCAGGCTGAAGAGAAAATGTTAAGGCTGTATGACTGCTCTATCTGGAGGATTTAAGTGTTCAACACCAACTTCCACAATAACATATTACTCAGTAGGGAAAAAAAAAAAAAACAGTAATTGAGCTCATTAGAAAGCTCTTCATTTCCAGAATAATATTGTCTTCATTCGTCCACTATCTCATGAACCTTCCTTGATAAACTAAGTACACATGAAGCTTTTGAGGCAATAAAAAGGTGATATTTTTCTGTCAAGGGATGTGGTGTCACAACTTAAGATATCATTCATATCAACAAGTTCCAGTGCTTTATAACTTGCTTTCAAGAGCATAGATAAGACTGCTTCAGCTGACAGCACAGGCCAAAAATTGATTAAAGCAAAAAAGCTTATCTGAATATTAGAGTCATATCATCAGAGTAACATGTATGAAGAACCTGTTACATATCAACCACTCATTTCAGTTGTCTTCCTTCACACTCAGTTTTAGCAGTTCAGAAAACACCAACTTACCCCTCCCAAAGCCCACAAGCCAGGCTTGTTAGTATCTTAAGGAAACACCATTATATCAAGGACAAAAATCTGTGCATGTGCAAGGCTACTCACTATATAAGGAAAAACAACTTTAAGAGACCTTCTATTGTAAACAGAAGCTTCCTAGAGAAGACTGACAATGACCCATCTAACGGCAAAGAATCCCAAACTGGTACATTGACATGGCTTTAGCACATATGTAATTAAGGATTAAAACCTATCTCTGCAGCCTCAAAGACACAGCTAAAAGTAATAGAAGTTTATCTTGATTTAGAAGAAACCCTCAACACCAATAGGTAGGCAGGCATTCAACGTGAAAATTAACTTGAAAGTCTACTTCCATGTAAAATTTACTACAGCAATAGAAATTGAGGATTAAACACTCAGACCTAGCAGACTTTCATCTGGATTTGACAAAGCAGCTCAAACACTTCACCTGCAATTACTTATAAGGAAGTGAAAGATTATACACGTATCTTGAAAACAATGTATTTATAGCACCTTAACAACAGATGACCTATTTCATTCTTCTCAATTTAAAAAACATAATGCAACACATCTGTTTCACAAGTTACTAGACATGGTCCACAGTTACTAGATGAACACTTCAGGATATTTTTCTAGAGAAGAACTGCTGCTCCAAATTAATAAAAATTAAATTCCTAATAATACACTAATTAGCATTAATTTTCATTATTTCCTCCAAGGATCACTGAATGTTGACCCAGATAGCTAAGCAATGTTCGGGTAAGAGCCACATAAAGAAACATTTTGTTTGACTGCAAATTTTAGCTACTCTTTTTCAGACATGCCAATGTTTTTGACACTTTCTCTTACAATTTCTATGACTCTTTACAGGAAAAATATCTTCAGGTTTACTACCTTGTTTGCAGGAGTAAAAGCTTCCTTAAAACTTATTACTCAATTGATGTTGTTTCTAGTATGGACAGAAACCAAGTGCTATTGATTCTGGGAGGAAAAAAGAACATCAGAACAAAACATACAAGTGGGAGCAGACAAGCCTTTAGCCAACAGCTTAAGAGCTGCTCTTTGCATTATGCTAGTCATCAGTGAGAGATGGAAACTGCAGCAACTCCTGACTTTGAGAGTTAACACCATACCTTTGCATAAGTCAAGAAAAAACTGCATCTCTTCTTTAAAAGAAATACCTGAAACTTCATTTCCTTGTTAGAAATGAAGGATCAGACAGATTTCTATGTAAGCATTCCTAAAATACATACACTCCAGAACTATTGTATCAGAGTATGTAATGATGAACTCCTCAGCATTTTAGTATCAGGCACTCATTTAAGGTTCTAAAACAACTTTTCTGGTTACTCATATAGATTTATGCACTATGGCAGCAGATGTCACAGTCATCTCATGAAATACCCAGGAATGGGTAATAACAGTGACACCAGAAAATATCCTAGAGTATCTCTGTATCAATAGTGTGGCTGGCAGGACCAGGGCAGTGATTCTTACTCTGTACTCAGCACTAACGAGGCCACATGTCAAATATTGTGTTCAGCTCTGGATCCCTCAATTCAGGAAGTACATGGAGGTGCTGGAGCAAGTCCTTAAAAGGCCAGTTGAGCTGGTGAATGGTCAAGAGATTAAGTCCTGTGAGCAGTAGCAGATGGAGCTGGGCTTGTTCAGTCTGGAGACAAGGAAGCTCAGGAGGGACCTTATTACTCTCTACAACTGTGAGAAGAGGTTGTAGCCAGGTGGGCATTAGCCTCTTCTCCCAGGCAACCAGGAACAGGACAAGAAGAAATGGCCTCAAGGCGTGCCAGGGGAGGTTTAGGTTTGGCATCAAGAGGAATTTCTTCACAAAAAGGATTATTAAGCATTGGAATGGGCTGCCCAGTGAGGTGGTGGAGCCACCGTCCTGGGAGATTTAAGTAATGCCTAGATGTGGTACTTAGTGCCACGGTCTAATTGACAACGTGGTGATCAGGGAAAGATTTGACTTGACCTCAGAGGTGTTTTCCAACCTAAATGATTCTGTAATGCTGGTCTTGGCAAGTTACTTCCAACAAGCTAACCTCCCTTGCTATCTTACAAGCACCAAAGACAACTGAGAGCCTAGTCTGCTCCCCATATATAATCAACTCAGTTCCTTGCTTTTGGAGCAGGGAGCAAGTTCCCAAGCTCCTTCTCTGACCTGGTTGAACTACTGAAAATATTTTCAGTGTGACTATATTCTTCAAAGTGAAGAACATCACAGGGGCTTATTTCTGAAAAACAAAGCCCTTTCTATGCCTTTGTCTACCAAAATTAAGAAAATATGCTTCTCCTTTATGGGCTATTAAGTTGGGTCTTCAGCCAAGATCCCTTTAAAATAAATCAAATACCCACTTAACATTTCAGAAACAGGTCTTTGATTTTTTAACAAATTCATTTTTTTCGAAATAGCCACAAGTATTATTCTAATTATTGAATTTTTAAATTGACTATTATTTGAATTGAATTTTAATTGACTATTATTTGAATTATGTTGTCTCTAAAACAACAGTGTTGTTAGAGGTCTGCAAATCAGAGCACAAGCTCAAATAAAAACACTGGACAATGGCATGCACACTACCAACTGCTACCTGACTCCAGTACACTGCTCTTTGCTCTAATCTTCTAATTTTCTAGTCCTTGGGAAAAAATAATTTAAAAAAATGAACATCCATACACAGCTCTTTTGTTGCTACAGAACCTTGGAAAAGAGCTTTTTAGTGCATCCTCCACAAAATAACCAATAACCTGTTTCTCTTGGACCATAATTACTAAGTAGTTGTTGAGAGAAAAAATACCAAAAATACTGTCTATGAAACTGAAATACAAATTAGACTCTGCATGTAGCTACTAAGTAGTTCAACATTATACTGTTACAAGAAGTTCTGATTCTGGAACAAAACTCCCCAAAATAGCACTTGCAGAAGTCAAGTTTCCTGTATGCAATAAATTTTAAAGACATGAAGTAAAATTCTGTTCAGATGCAGCTCAGATTTAAGATCCTCAAAGAGAAATGCTAACGCACTCTATTGCTAATAACCATGTGGAAATGCTAGGTTTTTGAAAAAATAGGTTCTTTGAGACTTATAGCTCATCCAGAAAATATTAATCCAGATACATAAAAATATACACATTGAAAGTAGACTAAACTGCACATGCACACATTAATTTCTGAATCAGTTTTGTCTTCTTACCATTAAAATTCCTTACACCTCAAGAAATGGAAGCTCTAACTCCCATGCAATACCTGACATGGAAATCTGATCATTATAAAGGGAGGTTTAGAGACAAACTATCACACTGGTGAGCCCATACATTAAGCAGTTCAGTAAAACAGTTCTAAGAAAGTTTAAAAGGACTCCTAGCAAGAAGTTTTCAAAGATAAGTTCTCTAAATAATTCTGTTATATTTTTGAACACACAAGGTTGAATAAAAACTGTAATTTATGAAGCTTTTATCATGAAAATAACATTTCTTTTATGTTTTGTTTCTTGTAGCAGTTTTGAACCTCAATGTCCTCCTTTTCACTTAATGAACGATAAATGTGTGTTTTCTGTGCTTTCATTTCCAGAACAGTGGTTTGGATTTTTTCAAGCCTCAATATTAGTAATTTTCCCTTACCTACTACATTTCAAAACAGTTAAGTTAGCAAAAATAATAAAGAACTCCAAACTTCCGTTACTAGTTTTAATCAAGTAGACTGTTTAAAGTACCTTTCTTTCAGCTCAAAGAACAGTGCAGAGAATGAAAAAAACCCAGAGCAGCACACTCTTCTACAGCAGAAGCCAACAGTGCAGTTGTAAGACAAGGCACACCTATGTACGTAGCATGCAGTGAGTCAAGGTGTGACTGGAGCACACTGGTCACACTGATTTTTTGTCTGTTCAGAATATTCACATGACCCTGTCTCTTACTGTGCATTGCAGGTTCCAAACACTGCTCCTCAGAGAATTCCTCTGTGCTTGTCTAGAAAGCCACGAGTGTGACTAAACACAACTCCAACCATATACAAAATAAGCAGTCTAAAAAAGTGAGAAAAGAGACGCTTACCCAAATGAAAGCTCTTTTGCATAGACATACTGAAAAATAGGCTTTCACTAGATTTCAGTCTACAAGCAGCACAGTGATGACAGACTTCACAGCTGAAGCCCTAAAGAATGGCTAACTATGTGCTTCAAAACCACTTTCAGAGTAGAAAGCAAAAGATTAACCTTTTAAGCTTTCTCCAAAAAACTTTTATTGTCCTGCATCATGAGAAAATGTATCAAGGAGTGGCAAGACAACACTCAAGAGAACGTACTTACCGTATGTGGCACAGTCTAAATTATATGCTAAACTTGTAAGATCTGGCACTCAAATCTGAGCAAGTCAGTATTCATTTTTCTCCCACCCACCTCCCCCAGTATGGATAGACACTGCAATGGGTTATACAACTTTCTAGAAACAGAATTTTCCCTGAAGCTCTTAGAAAATAGGCTGTAATGCTGAAAGTCGAAGACCATTAATATTCCTAGGAGAAACTACAGCACACAAATTATGTGCTGTAAATTTTAACTCCAGATTTTTTTAAGTAATCAAATTTCGAATATTTCAAGTACTTTGAATTGTATTGCATTTGTTGAGTGAAGGCATTTTTCATAATGTCTAATAGTAATTTTTCTGTTAAGTAGGGGACAAAAATCAATACATTTTGATTTTTGGTAAAGTGCTCTGAGATAATGGCAAAATACTTTACCTTAGTCCCTAGAAGTCTGTGCAAGACTTGTGCACTTATGAGTTAAACAAAGGTTAATTAAGTGTCACTAACTGGGAGGCATTTTGTGTAATGATGCTATTGAGAGAACTGTAACTGCTTCAAAGAAAAAAAAAAAATCAAGGTTTCTACCACACCACACCAAACGGTGAACAATAGAGAACTTGTTTGCAGAATGAGAGGTTTATTCTGCTCTCATTGTTCTGCTTTTAAAAAAAAGTAAGCAAAGCTACACAACTGTGTATTTTCTAGTACAGTTTAAGTCATGTTTTTGTCCACTGTAAGTAAATAAAATTACCTATGAGAGATACTAACATAAGGAACAAACAGACCTCAGGCCCTCAACATACAAGAATTATGTGACGGACATCGCTGATGCTGTACTGTTACATATCAACTGCCTGCATCAATCATGTCCTGAACAAGAGGCCTGGAGAACCCAAAGGAAACAGCAAGTAAAAAAATTAATATATTTATACAGACGTAAGCATGTGAGTTGATTCATCTATTCATTCCTGACTAAAGTATAAACACAGAATAGACTTTAAATATGCTTTATTATTACATCCTATACAGTAACAGTAAAACCTGAATGTTTCAGTACCTTGCCATTAGTGAATATGCTTCATTATTACATCCTATACAGTAACAGTAAAACTTAAATGTTTCAGTACCTTGCCATTAGTGATGTACTTGCAGTTAATTTTTAGAAACTTCTCTGTAAATGCTTCCTCCTCTTCGGAGGTGGATGATACCACTCTTGAAGGACGAACACAAGCATGTGCTGGAGACACAGCCGACTCCTTCTGTTGGACTCCATCTGAATCCTGAAAGAAATTATAAAAAAACAAAAAAGAACTTAGCAACTTGTTTTTTTCAATATCAACTTCTGGAGATTTTCTGCAGTGTAATTTGAACTAGTCACGTCACTGATGGGCAGATTATAAAAGAACTGCCCCAACAGGGACTCAAGGATTTAAATCTGACCACCAACACAGAAGTGTTCAAGGCCAGGCTGGATGGTGAGTAACCTGGTCTAGTGGAAGGTGTCCCTGCCTATGGCAGAGAGGCTGGAACTGGGTATCTCTAGGAGATACTGGGTATCCCTTCCAACCCAACCTATTACACAATTCTACAAAAGATTTAAAAAAAAATCACATACACAAATGCTGAATAAGTTTGCACACAAAGATCCTGGCAATTTTTCTAGCCCATGTTCTACTCTACCCATTCAGTTCACATTTTTCCAGTATTTTAACTGGGCTGCTTTGGAACAGTATCAAAGGCCTGGCTCTAGTCAGGGTAAGAAACATGCCTTCCCTCATCTGCTGAGCTCATCATTTCCTCACAGAAAGCAATCAGTTTTGCCAGGTATGGTATAGCCTTGGTAAGTTCTCTCTGGCTGTTTCCAACCATCTCTGTCATTCATTCACATGCCTGGATTTAACTTTCAGAGGATTGCCTTCATTACTTCCCTGGGAAGATAATAGAGTTATCTACCTCACTATTTACCAGTATATCCAACTAAGTAGTGAACATGGAACCCTACCAGGGGCAGGACAGACAAAAAAAATTGTTTTCAAACTAAAGATAACCAATCAGTAGACAGACTTTACCAAAGCCTATTTTATCGGTACAGAAACCCTGTTTTGGAGCTTTACCCACATCTAAAGGTCTCAATTTCATACATAATTGCTATTTTTAGTTACTAATAAAATACTACTATTTCTAGAAAACAGGAAGTCCCATGTTTCCTTTGGTTTTCTGCTTTCCTGTTCAGTTCTATTCACTAGTACAGATTGCACATAAATGCCTTTAATCATATCTAGGAACATTATGCACAACTGTTCTCAGTTCATTATCTCTCTGGCACTACTTTAGCCTTTGTCAGCATCTTTCAACCTTCATTACAGATCAACCAAAAACCCAAAACACTAAACTGAATTTTGCTGAAAAAGCTAATCAAGATATAATTAGGAAACAAACCTCCTGGAGAATAATTCTACTTCTACATATGCCTTCCTTCTGAAAACTACAAAGTCATTCTTGTGACACATAACTCAGCAAGTGGTTCTGAAAGTGCTCCGCTGATAACTAAGCCCACTCTGAATAAGCCAGCTATTTCTCACAATCTCAGTATGGCCTGGGAAAGGGAGGGGCAGGGGGATGCAGAACTACAATGGTAGACTTTCCAATTTAGTGATGATGCACTTGCCACTACATATTAATTTCAAGTTGCATTTAAGCTTTTATAGGTAGCAAAGCATACAGGATCTTCTTAAATATGTGCCTAAGACTTCTCAATGAAGAAATCTTTCAAAAGCCCAGTAGCACCAGAAAAGCTTCAAAATTAAGCTAGTTCTTACAGTCTTACTGACAGCAACAAAATTATTGAAATACACAATGAAATCTTAGCTGAAGTGTAGCAAAATTAAAACAAAACAAAAAAACCCAACAAAAAACCTACCAAAAACTCCCCAGCTTTAACAAAGAGTTATGCAGGTCTTATATCAGCCACATGCTGGTTTGTATCTAGCACATGGCTGTGGTAAGCTACTCCATTTTTGATAAAGTAAAAGAACAAGAATAGAACATGGCAGTTTATTTTTGACTGAACAGGCATTCAGATATTTTTTCTCCTTCTTATTAAATCTGTAATGAGAAAGCACTGATTCTATTGTCCAGAACAGAGAGAAGACTCCTTTACATTATATAAGCACAGGAACACATCTTTACCTTGAAACATGCTCAAATTTAAACTGCAAATCTCGAGTCAAAACTGGAGGACAGTCAAAGAAGACAGACATCAAAAGAGCATTAGAGAACACATACTAGTATGTATCTCCTTCCTAATGATAGTAATCAGCAAAAAGAGAAAAGAAAACCATGAAAGACAGGTGCTATGATGAATAACAAAACCCTCCAGCCTTAACTGCTCACACAAAAGCTGAGTGCCATTTGTGTTATTAGAGAAGACTGAAAACAAAACCAAATGCACACAGTCCACACTGACAAGTACAAGTGATTTCTGTTACTTGATTTTTTGACAAATATTTCTTCTTTCCTTAGATGTACTTTGAAAGGCCCCAGAAACAAAATAATCATATTATACATTGTTTCACTGCTAATCTGATCTTCATGAAGCATTTAAAAACTGCATGTGACAATCCACAACAGGTAACAAGATACTTTATTGTTACATAACTATTCTGTGCATCAGTTAAATAAAATTTAACATTCCAGTTGTTGCTAGCACTGGACTGACTACACTAAATGAAAAAATCTTTTGCAGAAAAGGTTTTTAAGTATTTTCATTTACTTTGTTTCTTCTACACTTGCAAGGTTTTTTCTCCCATATGAGCATACAGTCAGCAGAAAGTTTTCAAACACATTACATCTCCTTATCTACTATATGCTAAGTGATACACAAAATAATTGACAAAAGAAAGAATGAGGTATTTTTCTGGAATGGAATCTGTAGGAAGAGCTCAGATTTCCATAATAAAATTGGTACTTTTTCCCTCTAGTTGTGTGTAACTTCTCACAACATATGTTACATGTGTAGGTCTTCCTAAGACTGCTATAGATACAAGGTATATGATACAAGAATGTATTCTTGCAGGTGAGTCTGCTTACTGTGCTACACCACCCTGAGCTTGCCATCAAACATAAAAGAAATTATTCAGCACAAATGACAGACGTCAGAACTGGCATACTAAGACAGAGAAAAGGTATCACAGCAAAACCAAACAGTGATTCTCAGTAGAAGGGGCACCACAGACTGTAATGCAGCTTGGGAACCTGTTCAGCAACAAAACAAAATCTTAATATTTAAACTCATCTGGACCAAATCATGTAAGCAAATAAGTAAATGCTTTAAATCGCAAACCTTCCTAAACTTCGAGCACGCAGGATCCTGGAACAGATGTTTGACAGTTTGACTGAGTAGTGTCAAAATATGCTAACAAGACAATTTCTTATTTGAGAGGAAAAGATAATAACTGGGAAAAGAACAGTGTTGATGCATGAAGAAGCATCCAAATGAGATCATAGTTGTAAAAATGCAGAGCAGCTCAGGCTCAAATACTGAATCTTCCTGGTTGGACTGTTCCCTATGGGATGCTGCTGACAGCAAACCAGTGCTCCTGGAAAGACACTTCTTTCTACAAAGCCAGCTCCTACTCAAAAATCTACATCTGAGCTGAATTACAGCGCAATGCGGGTGGCTAAACATTTTTAGCATTTTGGAAGTCTACAAATGTAGAACAACCAAGTAAAAGTCGGCTACAATTAATTCTACATTAGTCCTTCACCGAAATCCCCTTTTTTAACTTCATTTTGTGAAATGAAACTAGATAACCCTCTCCGACACCTCTACAGCAAGCAGGGGGAAACTGAGCATTCCTGCCAATACATCTTTTCTATAAAAACTATCAATATGAATAAGACAATGTCTAACAAGGTCTGAAATGTAACAAATGCAGAAATGCAACAGTAACTCATTAAGATTTCCATGTACAATGACAGCATTTTGCTATGAGTAATTTGCCTTCAAATCAGTTTTCAAACTGAAAACTATAATTTTAAAAGACTAAAATCTTGTATTTACTTTTAAAAATGAACTATTTTACTTTCAACTCCAGATATTGCCAAATACTATCTCCCCAAAACAAGCAGATAGTTTAAGAAGAAAGCATAGCATCTGTAACATTTATCTTATAAGGGAATATTAATTTTAAGGACAATAGGTATACCTACATTTACTGTAGCCTTGTCAAGCTCTGCTTCGGAAGATGTAGGTGATAGGGGACTTACAGGACTTAGAGAGGGGGAGCTGTCCACACTAGATATGTAGTCTGGGTCAGGAACATACAAAATCTATAAAGAAGATATAATGTAGTTAGAAGTTAGTTATGCTTTCAGATTTACTTTAGATTTCCCATCAGTTAAGCTATATTTACTATGCTTTCTTGAATAAGCTACACAAAATTGTTTCTGCTACCATTGCTTTCAAAAAGAATTATGAGTTGAGGGAAAAAACAATACTATACAAAGTATTTGAAATGTTAGCATTTTAAGTTTTAAATGCTATAGTGATATAATTTTGATTTTCAGTCATAACAGAGGAAGAAGTTCAGATAGAAAGAATTAAAAGTCCACAGCATGCCAGAAATAAGAGTGTCCAAGGAAAATGCATCCAATTATTTCTCTTGCTATGACTCTACTATTTGAGCAATAAGGAAAGAGACTGAATATATTTTAAAAAAAATGTAACTGAAGGTATTCTGACATTTAATACATTATTTCAGCCATAGTAGGCATTCAGTCTCCCCAGAGAAAGTTCTGCAGCAACCAAAAATGAACACAGAACTTTACCAAACAAAGGGCAAATACCAAATGACTGATACCACAGTTGACCTATCACTTGTTTCCAGGCCTGACTTTCAATCAGAAGTGAAAACTGAAAGCAAAAACAGGAGGGGAATAAAAAAAAAAGGCAATAGTGACCTATAACAAGTGAATGGTAATTAATATACTGCTGGTAAAAACAAAGTTTCCATAACGGAACTTAAACATTATTGAATCTATGAGGATAGAATTGCAGGCAGTAATATACAGTCACAGAATGTTGTTTGTAAGCTCTACACTGAATGTGTCTGCTGAGCTAGAGTTGGTAAACAGCCTGCTATATTTGCAAAGCAACAATTTGGCTTGTATCTAAATATTATTGTACCATTAAGTACAATTTAAAAGTTTTAAGTACATTTAAAAGTTCTCTGATCTTATATAAGGGACAGAGGTAGCTTCTTTACATGTTTCCTTTTAGGCAGTAATTTAATAGGAACAAGGAATAGACTGGAGAAAATGGAAAAACTCTTTTACAAAGCCAATGAGAAAATCAGTAAGAGAAGTACTTTAGCACTCTGGTAGGAATGAGAAATGTAAGTAACATATATAGTGTAATGGTACCTGTCCAGGAACGACTGCTCTGGAGAAAAGCTTATTTAATTGAACCAGTTCATTGGGTGTTGTATCAAATTTCAAAGCAATACTGTTTAAAGTATCTCTTGATTCCACCTGTATCAATTGGGAAAACAAAAAACAAACAAACAAAACAAACCTGTAAGCAGTTAGTTCAAATAGTGGCTTACATATTTTAGCATGTGTAGATTTACCAAGATTCTGATGAACTTTAATTTTTTTTTTATGACTGCCCACCCCCCTTAAAAAAAAACAAAGCCACCAGAAACAAAATGTCTACCCCCTAAATATTAGTGTAGTGCAACCCCATGTAAAAGCACACGCCTTCCTACTATATTTCCAGGTGCCCAGAAGTGTGAGTCACACAGTTTGAGCTGTAGGTGCAGCTATTGCACCAGAACTTCCACTCTACAAATTCACTGCTGGTTACCACTAGGCAATGCACCATTGACTGGGTTCACAGAATGATTCATTCCCTCTCTTCAACTGCTTTTCTCCACTTTTCATCTACAGAAAAGCTGAAGATTTCTCTCTATAAATATAAACACACCGTCTTGCTATCGAAATAAGCTTCTGCTAGGCCTTGACTTTCAAGTAAAATCCATTACTGAGAAAATGCAAAAATGCTGAAGCAAAGCAGGTCAACTACTATGACAGCAAATGAAGCATAAGCATTTTGAGAAAGTGATTCCTAGCTAAGGAAAGCATTTTTTTCAAACTCAGATTCTGACCTCTATCTCCCAAAGTGTAGTCAAAATGAGCTACTAGAAGAAAGCAAAAGGAAGAAAGTTCTATACAGAAAGACTATTTCAGAATAAAGAAATCAAAGTCTTAGAAATAATGGTGATACAAGGAAATAAACAGAAGTTTTACTGCATAATGACACAAGGCTTCATAAACATTGTACCAGAAAAAATATGTTTTATCAGTTAAGACAAGATGAAGCTATATAAGCTAGGATATATTTGCAGTTAAATGTAAGTAGAGCTAGAGAATTCTTTTCCATATGATTTTGTAAAGGTGCCCTTATCAACCTGGATTCACCAACAAAAAGATATCAGCATTGCCAAAGAAAAGACAATTAGCTTTTTTAAGACAGGATTAGAAACCTATTATGAGATTTTTTTTATACAGGAAGCCAATTAGCTAAGCAAAGCAGCAAACATCTCTCTACACTGGTGTTTCCAGTATAGAAGACTGTATTGTAGTAGCTCTCAGTTATTCAGTATATACTATCACAGACATACAAAAAAGGAAGAATATTTTCATATGCCATGTTCAACTGGTGCAACAGCAGAAATCAGAACAGGACTGTAATGAGATCAGATATGTACCATGTGCTTCACAGACCATAACAAAACTAACCACCAAATCACTGAACAGTAAGGATTCCATCAGAAGTTCTACATGATACAGAAAGTTTGCTACAACAAACTGTAAAGTGAAATTCAAAAGTTTTGCCTAAGTTTGCATTCATATAAATGTTGATGGGTAACAGTCAACTGTTAGGTAAATATTTCTTATGTATCATTTAATGAATGAAGCAATTGAGATTTTAGACTAATTAATGATACAAAACAAATTAAAAGCATTCAAACCACAAAGCTTAAGCCCTTTTTAGAGTGCATTCACTCTTTACAGCCTTCTGAAATAAAAACATCTTGTGAAATTTTGGCAACTAAAGGGTTTATCTCACTCATGATAAACATAATGGCAAGTATAAGCTTCCTTTTTGTTTGGCTGTCAAGTTTGCCCAGGTAAATTTCCACACTACAAGGGACTTCAGGTTCCAGCAGAGACACCTTCTCAAAACAATGACACTGCTCACATAATAGAGACTTCCTGAAGTATCTTCCTAGATTCCAAGGCCTATTTTCCAGTTCTCAGGCCCTCTACTAATCTAAAAAGTAGAATCTGAACAGCCAAAATTTCAAACAATAACTTTGTAGAAAAGCACAGAACTAACAAGTTATGAATAGTGCCACCACATACCTTGGATTCCCAGCTTTTCCCCTATCAATTCACTTCTATAAGAGAAGGCAAGAGGTTATTCCTTCTCTCAGAAAATAAACTTCCTATACATTGAGGTAGATACTTAAATGCTATTCTGAATGTTAAAAATCTTATATAAATATTTGAATATTAAATCTTCATTGAGAATACGCCTATGTTTCCCAGGTGCACTTATGTATAACAGCAGACAGAGAACTTCAGTCACCACTGTCTCTGGTTCAAACTACCTTCATTTCCCTCAGATAAACAGCTGGTAAAGTTATTTAAAAACTTTAAATCAAATTCTTTACTGGTATTTTACTGTAATTGCATCTCAACAGTAAGAATTAATTCATTCTGCCATTAAAAATTAAACATCAAATACATATGAATCAGAGTGCAGAAATATTTTTTTTTTATTTCAACACTAGATGTCCAAGAGCCAGAAAATCAAACAATAGTTTAAGAGCATTAAAATAAACTAACAAATTAAACAGATGGGAAGACTAAAAAAAAAGGCGAGAACAAAAGGGATCAAATAATACAACTTTGGAACTGTACCCAAGTCTTTAGAAATACCAATTATGACTGTATTAGCTAATTGTCAACAGGTCTAATTTATATAATGTGCAACATCAGTAAAACAAACTCTGTAAATATCATAAAGCCAACTTCAAAAATAATTAGTAAAAGACAACAGATGAAGTAACATCACTATTCTGATCTACATTTCCAATATTCTCCAAAGCAGGTTAAAAGATTATGACAATTGCATGCTCAAAGAAAAGCAGCAGCCAAAAAAGAACATGTTCCTTGGGTTTGAAATGGAAAAGCCAAGAAAGTTAGGAAAAAACAAAATCACCAAAACTCCTAAGTGTGTAGCTTTCTAAATAGCATGTAAAGGCTTACAAAGAGAACCCTCAGCACTCTCTGTATAGAGGCTGAAAAATCAGTCTTGAGGCTATGGTCTTCTAAAGGCTTCTGTGACCTTCAGGAATTGATACTGGGCTCTTTCCTCAACCTGGACAACAGAATCTGTGTACTAAGTACTTAGTCACTACTTCAGGAGAACACAATCTTCAATCCCCAGAGAGATAAAGGTAAATCTCAGAACCTCCGACACTCATAAACCAGATTCTCCATTTCAACTACTCAATTAAACCTTTTTCTAAACAAAAATCAAATCTATCTGTAAATAACCACAATTATTTCTTTCTTCTCATCAAAAGGAAGAGCAGTCAGAAGGCTTTCACTGAAGTCACAAGACTGCTAGCATGCTACAATCACTGGTGATCTGTAAGCATCACTCTACTCATGCTCCATTATTCACCCATAGTTGGCTCTATTGACACCTATAGGCAGGCACCAGTTGTGTTTGTACAACACAGAACACAAAAGGCAGAAGGGGAAAACATATTGCATGAGCAGCAGCTGTGAATTCTGAAGTAACAGACAATATCAACTTGCATCTAATATGCTGACTCACATTGAGCAAAGAATAAACTCTATTAAAAGATATCTGTTCGCTGTCTAAGCAGTATCAGTAAAAATGAACCAGTTTTTTCTGTATCCTTTAGAGGCAGTTCAGGACTTACTTCTGTTAATTAGTACCGTATCTGTTGACTCTCTCTGCTGCTACATATAGAACAGCAGGTTCAAGTTTTCATGCCTTGGGCATTTTAAATTAAAATCTTAAACATTAACTGCATTCTGTCTTCAGGTTTAAAAAGAAAATTTATTTTTTATTTGTCCCATAGTAATTTTTTTTCTAAAAAAATTCTGGTGCGAAGTCTACTTCATATTAAAACCCCATAGTTTGCACAAGTGTGATGCCAACTCACTCCAAACTTCATGAATACAAATAAGACCTTCCCTCCTAAAACCACATAGCCACTGGAAAAATGAACATATTAAATTATTATCTTAAAAAAGGTAAAAAAACCCACTAGCTTCAACAACACTAGAAGGTGAGCGGGAGTCTGGTTTCTGCCTTCATTCTCTACTACTTCTCAAAGAAGCAACACATGCAGGTATATAAATTCATGTTTGCACATGTGTGTCATTACTGTGACAGTAAGTATGATGAAGTCAGAAACAAGACACAAGTGCACCTCTTCACATATAATAAAGTAATAAATAACAGTAGCAAATTACAATAATAGCTACCAGACCTCTCTTACAGTGAGCATAAACTCAGTTCCTAAAGGTTACATCCGTGCATTTTATTAAAATATATGCACACAATATTAGCCAAACATGATGCTACTCAAATGTTTCATGAGCTTCATGAGTGAAATGTACAGCAAGACCTGACAGAATACAGTATTTGTGAAGCTGAAGTGCACCATGTTCCATATATGCAACAGGCTCCTTTAGAAGGTGGACTAAGTTTAACGACAAAAAGCCTTTGATTCCTGTGAATCATCTTTTTGACTCACAAGGAAGTGATGCATACTTCAGTACGTATTAAAAAAGCTATTTTTGGATCTAAAACTCCACCTACTGGAACACAAAAACCTGCAGAAGTACATGACAACTTGACACAAACACACACCAAGTTAAAAAAAGGAAAGCTTGTTGCTTTTACTTTGCTTGGTATGTTACATACCAAAGTAAAAGCACTCACATGGTGGCAAAAGCCAAATTACTGGATTTACTGAGTATGTATGCCAGTAATGCAGAGCTGACTTTTTCCCAGGTATTTCAGACTAAATGGAGTTAATATAACATCAACAACAGTCACATTTACATTAACATTCTTCGACTGCTAGAACCTATGCATCAGGAATTTCTGTTTTGAATTTCAACTCCAAGGAAGTCTTCAGAGCAGGCTAGAATTATATCCGAATTCCAATAAAAGCCATGCTAACGAAATGCTTCTTGTTCTACTCCACACATTCTCTGTCTCTATCCAAAAGACTATCACAGCCCTCTCAGTACTTAAGCAATTATCACAGCTTGGCTTAATGCAACAGAGTGAAGTCTTTCCCATATCTCTTATTCCTGGAGTAAGAGAACACCAAGAGGTCAAATAAAGACTTTTTGTAAAGCAGTTGTCATTTTTATTTATCATGTCCAGCTTCAAAAGCATTCAAAGGGAACTGTGGCAGACTTTCCCTATTTTAACATCAACTCTATAAGCATTATTTATAGGCTTAATTGTATTTCTAGTACATAACACAAGACAGATACTTCTCACTTCTGTTTCCCTTAGTAACCACAAATGTGAAAGCTGAATGCAGCACAGTTTGAGGGTCATTTCAAGAACAGAACAGAGAGAGAAAGGCTCCATTTTCAGATACTGATGCAGAAACTGAGTAATACATTAAAAGGCACAAATCTACGGCAATTATTATAAGAATACCAGAAAGTCAGTATCAAGATAGAGCTTCCCTTCCCAACTTTATTCTGTTATTTCCTCTGACAGCAACAATTTATTAATAACACTGAAAGCAGAAAACTTGCACATAATTATATAACTATTGTTATTTGTTTCTAACTAGTTACCTAAACGTGAACCAGTCAATAGCTTGATTAGCTTGGACTTTAAAGGAAAAAAAAGGCACTTAAAAACAGTATTAGTGCAACCAGCTAATTCCCTGATTTAATTTCTGTCAAACTATACTATCAGATACACAGAATTCTAACATTAAAGGCAATACACATTACCATTTTGCTTGTATTTCGTAACACAACTTTTAGCCTGCATTTGCTTTGCAGCAACATTCTAACAATAAAGCAGTAACTTACAGAATATTCAAGAGTCCCTCTAGGTTTTTGAAAAGACATTCGTCGCCCATCTTTCTTGTCTGGGGTCTTCTTCTGGCCAGCATCTGAAAAAAATTGAGGCAATGCGTGTGTTAAATTCATTTTCCTCTCTCAGTACTGTCACAGGCTGCTGACTACAGCCCCGTGGGCAGACATCTAATCCACCAGTTACACAGCTTACTCCTGCTGATTCCAACAGGCACCAGCTGCTAAAACAGGGACTTCATTCCTCTGCAATGCTTTAAGAATTTGACCAATACAAACAACTGATAACTGGAAACCAACTAACTGCAGAAGTACTTGCTGCTATCCAGAAAGAGATTAATGGAGACAAAATAGGACATTGACCCCATCAGGCAAGAAACATTTCTGGAATTGCTGTGTTTGATTTTGTATCACACCCAGTTTGCTTCCATCTGAGGGGAGATGATCTAGAGATCCTTCATGTTTGATCTAATCACTGGAGATATTTTTTTGCTGTTTGATAAGTACAGAGTATTTAAAGCTTTTTTATAAAATAAAGAGTATTAGTAATAAATTCATAATTATCCCGTCTGTAGCAAACACAAAGAGCTAGTAAATAAACACTAAAGATTCTACATAAATTATACAAATAAAAAATTGCTCTTTTTATTGGGGCACTGTATTTTGATGATCTGTTTCACAGGCCAAGCGAGCAACCATCTGTAACAAAAGTATGCTCTATTTTATACTAACTGGCTTGATATTTATGATACAATGCACCTGTGTAGTTAGATGGTTCAATAGAAAGTACATACATCTCTAGAAAAGTGAACTTTAATATCTGCATCTATACACACACGGATTTTTTAAATTAATCTCCTCCACCACTTGGCCTCCACCTTCAACAGTTAAATATCTAATATTAAGGAACCCAAAATACTTATGCGAATGAGACATTGAGTTTTCACGCTACAAGAGGATTAGTTATACTCCCATTTTGATATATTCCATTTTTTTTACCCAATTAATTTACTCAAATATTTCAAACCAAATTGAATAGAAGCAAGAAACCTTATAAAGTATATTTATAAAAAATATTTTAGCATGGTTACATTTAGACTAGGATATTTAGTGTAATCCATTTAACCCTCATGTAAAGTACTATGGAAACATGCTATAAACCAACTGCATCTTTAGTGCACTGTTAGATTTAATTAGTATCACAACTCCAACACTGGTAGAGACTAGACAAGTATTAGCACAACTTTCCTACACCCCCTCCCAAATTTCTACATGGATAGCCAAAATTATCAAGACATAGAGGGCAGGGAAATCATAATGCAAATTACACAGCAAGTTCTTCCAACGAAAAAGAAACAAAATGAAATCTTGAAAAAAAAGACAAGGTTGGTTTCTCACAAGAGGAAACCTACCTCAGAAATATCTTATATTTGCTATACAGGACAAGCCACGCAGGATAACAAAGTAGTGATTTCTAGCAGAGCAAACATAAATAATCTCCTATGGTACTCTTCATACAGATAAAAAGGATATAAACTTTGGTCTAATTCATCCTTTTTTATATAGCCCAAGGAAGAATGCACCCATACCAAAAACTGATCTATGGATGGTATTATGATAAATTTTTATAGCTATGAATGACATTCAAGGCTAAGCCTACCTCCAAGAAGTTCCTAGCAATTCTAAAAACCTATACACTAATTCTGCACACTGCTATCTTCATTCAATACATTAAAAGGCATTTCTTCCCTTATTTACTAATAGCAACTTTTTAGAACTTAGCTGGAAGAAACATTCATTTCTGATTATATTCATAGTGTTTAAACATACCACAAATGCCTCTGAGGGAAATGAAACCAACTCAGAAACAATAAAAGACACACAAAATAAGTTTGTGTGTAGGCTTAGCAGCAGCAATGTTCTCCTCATCTAGGTCAAATATTTTGTTACCAAAATTCTTACCTGACCTTGCAGCACAACAGGTGCCTCCTCAGCAAGCTACAAAAAACCTAACAGCTGCTTGAGTGTAGCTGTTCCAAATTTTTCAGCCCTTATCAAAGCTTTGCCAATAGCCTAATTATTTTCTTTCAAGAGCACTGTGGGCCAAGTTATGCTAAAGAAGAAGTCCAAGGATGAAACTGAAAATAGACTGAACTCATCCAGGATGCCATGCATGCCTTAATAACCTGTAAACAGAGAACCCTTATTCCAGAACAAGACATCTTCCCCTCCTCTTGCCATTAGATGGAAGTAAAGAAGCCCCATACTACAAATACATGTACACACACTTCAGTTGTATATAGCCTAATGTAGTTTGTGTTTTTGCCTTTTTTTTTTCTCAACCCAACTTTAAATTTCTTCTTTCTTCTTACTGGTTCAAGTCTGAACAGCTTGCACACAGGTGC
This sequence comes from Lonchura striata, assembly GCF_050655825.1. Lineage (NCBI taxonomy): Eukaryota > Metazoa > Chordata > Aves > Passeriformes > Estrildidae > Lonchura > Lonchura striata. Next base: position 138,482,001 of record NC_140704.1, on the reverse strand, counting down.
CACTCAAGAGGTCAAGATAAATTATCATCTCCCTCTCCAGTAACTGAACAGCAGAATGAAGTCTTGCACAAATACCTACTTCTGTTCCTCATGCCAGAAATAAAAATTGGAAGTTATTTGTTCTTCACAGCAGAAGAACCTTTACTGCTGCTTTAGACTTAGAATCACAGAATATAAAAAATAAAAAATCCTGAGTTGGAAGAGACTCACAAGGATCACTGTGTCCAACTCCTGGTCATGCCCTAGACAACATCAAGAATAAATAACATTATGTGCCACAGAGCATTGCCCAAACTCTGGCAGTCTTGGTGTTGCACTCACTTCCCTGGGGAAACTGTTCCAGTGTCCAGTCATTCTCTACTTGAGGAAGCTTTTCTTAATACCAAGCCTAAACCTCCCTTGACATGGCCTTATGGTGTTCCCTTGGATGCTGTCACTGGTCAGAGAGAAGAGACCAGTGCCAGTCCCTCCCATTTCCCCCTTCTTGAGGAAGATGTAGGTCTCTATGAGGGCTCCTCTTCTGCAAGCTGGACAAGACCAAGTGACTTCAGCCACTTCTCATATGGTTTCTATTCTAGGCCCTTCATCTTCAGAGATTTGAGAGAACTCTGATAACTTCAGGAAAGTAAGACCAAACAGAGGGTATGGGTGGGGAAGCCAGGTCCCTGTTGAAGGAATCTTGTAGGAAAGCCAGAAGAGCTCCTCCCACAACTTTTCCAGGAGTTTATAGTCTGCAGTTAGGGTTTTTTATGTCCTCCCCTCCCACACCGAAGGCAGTAAAGCCTACCCTTCCCATCAGTGCCCACTTCCATTCCTTCAAGTCTGTGAAGGCATTACCTCCCCCCTCACTATATGGGTACAGGATTCAAGTGTTTCATAACCTGACATGATGTACGTCTCCTGAGTCAACAAGAGATGGGAGGCAGGCAACACTGAGCTCCATCTCAGTGTGTGCTGACTACCCAGCTGGCCAAGCTATCAAAATCCACACCTCTGCCCACAGCCCAAGTGCTCGAGCTGTCTGTTCATACAGAACACATCAATTTTGACCTAACCTCTCTGAAACAAAACTAGGGTGTATTTCTGCTGTGAAAATAGGTCAGAGTAGTAGAAACATGAATTCAACCTCCCTGATGACTCTATCTCTCACTAAATGAGCCAGCTTTTCATTTTTGAGGGCAAAACAAATGCATCTTTCAGCCATCCCAGCGCCCCTAGCATTCTAGGAAGCATATGCAAGCAGAAACAACAGAAAGAATGCAGTGGTCTAAAAAGTCCTCAGACCCAACAAGAGTCAGTATGAGGCTTTCATTTTACTTATTTTCCAGGTAACTGTTGCACAAATACTCATTTTGTTAGATTACACACAACCATTACTTCATCTGCCAGCAGCAAGCCAGCGAGGCTAACAACGGCTGATGCTCTCAGACCATACCAAGAAAAACCTGACACCACTGACCACACTTAATCACAACCTCAAGAGTCAAGTAACTTGTTTAACATGAGGTCTGGGGTGCTATATCATCAGAGCTCTTAGCAATGCTGTTTTAGAGAAAAAGAAAAAAAGACTTTTTATAACATCAAGATTCATGCTTTAATTCTCAACTACCTCTTCACAGGACTGGGCAGGCCTCCACAACAGCTCTAAACACTGAAGTCAAAAAGTGCGTGCCAGATCCACAAATGACAAGTAAATATTTCAGCTAGTATTTAAAATACTAGAACTAGAAAGATGCAGAACACAGAGTTCAAAGTGACACAAGACCAATATTTAGTCTGAACGCATGGGCTCAGAATCTTGAGGCTAAATGACTGCAGCATAAGAACATTTACATATGACCATCCAACACAGAAAGGAGGACTTACTGTTCCAATATACTAGGAAATAGGAAAAAGGGGGTTAAGAACACTATTTAGGAAGATGCAGTTTTCAATAAGGCAGTTTGACATTAAAATATGAAAGTTCAGTGGCATTCAACTCAAAACAACTGAAGTCAAATCCTAACATTTATAGCAGTCCTTCTATAAACTGTCTCTATATGGCCCTGTGCCACTAAATCTTGGTTGACTGAAAATATTCTTGTGGCACAGCTAGCTCAAATTATTATGACAAGAGTGGCATTTCTCATTTCTTAGTATGCCACCTCAGCTTAATTGTAGAACTCCAAGTTTCTGTTCACTGATGCTTTTAGCACATCCTTTGGAATTCTGGCACTAAGAGCTGGTAAAGATAAGGACACAAGCTAGGAACTGCTTAGGAGGATCTACAAGCTCTGCATAGAGTAAAATGAATTCACTTTCCTTTCACCTTCTTGTCTGCACAAGATTAAAACTCAACTTGCAATGTTTCACAGCTGCTATGCCATTCATTGCAATGTAACCAAAATAACAAAAATCACTTTTTCCAGAGAAATAAATTGATAAACCAAAAAGTATCCTCTGTGAAAAAGCAAAGAATCTGGCCAAGTCCACAATTACTGCAAATGGTTTAAAATTAATAAATAAGCTAAAGGTATGAAGCTTATTATGATCAAGAAGGTAAGAAAAAGATTATTCATCCACTGTGCCACACCCCAACAAGAATTGTACATTTATGCATGCAAAAGGAAAAGGCAGCAACTTTGTCAAATTCTTGTCTAGGACACAGTTTTTCACAGGATCTTAAATATGCAGCACATATAGGGTAATGAATCAAAGTAAGAAAAGTAGTCTGAAATATTTTCAAATACTTCTTTATTTAGCAGTACATGGAAACAACTTGCTAATTAATAAAACAGGAAGCACAGATATTACATCTTTATTAGATTAGTTCTGCTCAATAACAATTAGATCATTATAATCTATTCATAAAGAAACAAAAGAGATTAAAGTAGAAAATCTTTATATTCCAAAAGACCCAGTGACCTGACTCTCCTAACAGCAGGGACTACATTTCAGTCAGCAACTGTCTCATTAACCCTTCTCCCCTCCTGCAGTTAGAAATGCTTATGATAACTACAGGAATATTATCTTCCAACATCTTAGGAACCAGAAACAGAGGCCCTAACAGTAGCCTACAAGATACTTGCAGTCTGTGGTTTTTTAGCCAAAAGGGTAGGCTTTCAGACCAAGACGATGTCATAATGCCTCCTTCAGTCTCTTCTTGCTAAGCAGCTGCTATTTATTCTGATTCAGTCTTTCCAAGTCATGCTCTCAAAACTCTTGATCCTTATCACTGCTCTTCACATGATGCTTTTGTTCACATTTTTCTCAAGCAAACCCCCAAGCTCAATGAATCCGAGACCTTGCTAATGTTGCATTAGCATGTTGAACACATCAAAATAGCTTTTTTCCTGCAACAGATACAGCATCAATCCAAGTTCATTTTGTGATTCCCCCTTACACAGGACACACTGCTATCCAATCAGATGCATAGCATAGAGGCAGAAATAACTAAATTTTTGATTTCAGGAATAAAAACAATTGAAGAAAAACAAACTTAAGACAAGACACTTCTCCAAGTGGCTAGAATGTGCCTGTGCGTGATACTCCTGGTATGTGCATCACATGGGCTTTCTTCTAAAATAAGATTTCACATTCAAAGTAAAAAGAAATGCTTTACCAAATGTTCAGATTATGCCACAATATGTCTCAACCAACAGTAAGCTTCCTTTCCTGTTCCATTTGCAATATACATGTATACACTTTAATACATTAGAAACCACCTAACTCCAATCTCCACCTTCTGTATAATCTCTCTGCAGTCCAAACACATCTTTTAATGGAAACTTGCAAAAATCTTGTCTGCACTATTGATAGAGCAAGTCAACTTTTCCAATAACTAATCTCCACCTCTTTCAGATATTTAAGCCCATTTAATTGTACATGCTCAAGCCTACCCAATATCACATCAGCAGTTTGACCATCAAGTAGCAATATTAAATTATATCCTTACATATCTTCAAGAATTTACACTTTGTCTTATCACACTTAAGCCCATGATACCTACCCCTTTTTAAGAGTTCAAAGACAGTCAAGCTTATCCTGCTAACTTGTGCACTGCAACTGCTCTGCTCACATGCACAGGGATCTGCTGTGAAGTCATTCACAGAGACTCAGTAAACACCTTACTGTACAAGTTTATTGCATTAGGTTTGCAGATAAATGGGGGACCAGTCAACATATATGATGGCAGGGTTGCCATTCAGCAGGACTGGACAGGCTGGGGAGCAAGCTGAAAGGAACCTAATGGAATTCAGCAGGGCAATTCTTCTGTGCAGAAAGGTAGAGCCCTTGGTGTTGTACATCAAGGAGCAGCTCTGTTGAAAAAAACCCCAAGGGTCTTGGTAGGCAGAAGCCAGAACAGGAGCCAGAAGCACGACCTGGAAACAAAGGGGGGCCAACAGCATCCTCAGCTGTATTACTACAAACAGAGGTCAGCAGACTGAGAGCACACCTATTATCCTTGCACTGCACTGCTTTTGCAATAGTGGCTCTAGTGGCTCCCCCTGCCCCCATTCAATATAAGGAAGGCACAGTTAAACAAAACTATTTTGGTGAAGGGACACCAAGGTGGTCAGGGGCTGTGAAAAGAGGCCAGGAAAACAGAGCCTCACCAGTCTGAAGTGGTTTTGAAGGACTGTAACAGCAGCCATCCTGTACCTTCTAAGATAGCTTTCCCAGAGGTGTCAAGATGACAGAGCCAGCGACATATAGCAGGAGAACAAAAAGTAATAGACAAAGAAGAAACAAAAGGGCTTCTGAGTAGACAGAAGGCAAAAACTCCTAATTGACCAGTATAGCTGTGCAGTTTCCATCTCTGGACATTTCCAAAGCAGAATAAAGCACTGAGAAACTTAGCCTGAAGTCATCATCTTCCCAACCTTAGCAGGGTTAAACAATTTTACTTGCAATTTGAGTTATCTGTAACTATGATTCTTTCAATTTTTCTAGCAATCAATACAGATACATAAGACCACCCCATCAAACCAAGCCAGAAGAAATTTATACATATAATGCAGGTATATTGCTTACTGATGAACAGAAAATTATTATTCATACATGCAGTGACTTGAAATGCTGCTATGAGTATACAGGTTCCCAATAAAATAACACCTTTTAAACTGTTTGAATGTTAGAAATGGGAATTAACCAGAAAAATTAAGATTAAAACACAACCAATATAACACAGTAAAACAAAAATGCAATACAGTTAAAGGATACCAGAACAAAATATGTTTCAGTCATCTGCTAGATTAATATATAAACTAAACTTCAGTTAAACATTTGATACATCAGAATCCTGCTGAACAGCAAAAACTGGATAAAAAATTGTGAAATATGTAAAAGATTCAGTGAATAGGAGAAAAATACAAATCAGGAGAATGGAGAGGTATATTAATGAGATCCCAAAGGAGTAGTTTTTAACACAGTTTAACTGCACATCTCAAAAGGACAATCAACAGCAAAGGCTGTGTAGAAGGACACAATGAATTCTGAAGTTCCAAAGCTTGGAGGAATAAAAGCAGGGAAAGATGCAATAGTACAAAGCAAAACCTGAAGTAAAAGATTATTTAACATCACATGCATCAAGGGAATACTCAAGAAATCCTGTACACTAGTAGCACAGAAGTCTGAAGAAGAGCTTGTGCATACATTAACATATCACAAGATGACTGAGTCACCAGCCTGATACATTCCAAGATCACATTTGCTTCTTATGCCTGTACCAACTGAATTATTTTCAGCCATGAAAGCAAAGCATTAGCGTCTTTGTAAAGGGTGTTGGTACATTTCATATGTGCTTCATCCAGAACAGTGTGTGCAAGAAAACTCACGGAAGTGCATCTCCCCAGTTTGAATCCTCTTTCCTACTTTATCATACACCTGGTAATTTCTTAAAAATGAGGTACTGAATAAAGATGAAAGCAGAAAACCTGCCTTATTCTTATATTTGTTTTATTTCAAGACAGGTTTTTAGAAAAAAAAGATACTAACTTTTACAGCAAGATTTGAGAAATGTGTTCTAAGTTGGCACTGCACATTTATCCTTCTAATGTACTGCTGCTATCTTGACTATAGTACAGAGGAGTGACAAGCCACACAGTTTACTGGATATACTGTGTATGGTCGCCTTACCAATCAAGACTCCAAAGCTGGTATGAAAGAAATGTAAATAAGCCCACAGGCCAGATGGTTCAGAACTGAACAATCAAGTTGAACCTGAGGGAGAAAAACAACAACAACAAAAGTTTCAATAGAAGGCAGCCATAAGAACTTCCCTGACAGACTGGTTGAGAGGAGTCTCTGAATCACTGATTTTTATTTAACTTCTGTACTTAGTGAAAGACACACTGCAGCAAGTCAGCACTACCCATGCAGTGTATCGTTGTCTCTCTCCATCGAGTGAGGTGAAAATATCTAGGAGGTAAGAAGCATAAGACTCCAGGTACGAAAGTATATCCTCACAGAATGAGAGGCTTATCCAGAAGAGAAGCCTCTTGAATTCATTTACTCCAGCCTCCAGTTTGAAGTAGAATTATTGTCAACATCAAATCAGGTCAGCTTAAAGCTGTCCCAGAGATGGACCACTCTGTGTGAAGTTTTTTCTATTGTCCAATTTGAACCTCCCAACCTAAAACTCATGGCTGCTGCTGCTGCTCCTCCTTGATCTCTAAGCACTGAGAAGAGTTTGTCCCTCTAGGTAGATGAAGTCATTATTAGATTGCCTTTAAGTTGCCTTGGTTTCCCTCTGCAATCATCGAAGCCCAGCTCCCTCAACCTCTCCTCACAAGTCGTATGTGCTGCGCCCCTAAATAAACTGTCTGGACCCTCTGTAGCTTCCCAGCAGCTCTCCTTAACAGTGGTACACAAACCAAAGAACACATTCAATATATAGCCTCAGCAGTGTCACAGAAGAAGCAAAACCATGTCCCTCACTGCTGGTCACACTCTTCTTATGCAGCAAAGCAAACAGCAGATTGAACTACGGGATGTGCTGTTGGCTCACTTAAGTTAAAGGTTTGTATAGATGAAACTCAAATTAAACTGAACCTTCAAGTTAATTCTGCAGAAGAGATAATTCTTAATCATACATTCCCTAAAGCCTTGAGTTGCATCTTAAAGCAACTAAAACCACATGCAACTTCAGCATGCTAACACCTATAGTACATAACAATAATCAAGAAAATGATACTGTTCTAGCTGAAGTTTCTAGGTAAATCCAGACTTGAATACATACATATTAGCTCATCCTACAATCTATTATCAATAGATTACATTTAGAAGTTATACTTTCAAAGCTCACAGGTCTTTTTAACAAAATAAAAACTTTACACTCTGAAATTGAGAGTGTCTTTACTAAAGCCAGATATTTTCTCTTGTCTTTCCGATTATATTTGCATTTTTATCCTCCATCACAACCACCAAAAGACAAAAAAATCTTAATAATATAAAGTTCTTTCACTGTCTAGGCTGCTGACACAAACAGTGTAAACAGTGTAAACTGGATAAACAGGTTTACAGCCTCCTATGGCACTACTCAGTCTTCCAGTGTTTCCTTTCTCCCTACTAAGAAATACTGTAGGCTGTTCTGCATGTGTCCAAAGAAGTGATTTAAAACACAGCATTTACCTCCCTGAACCTGGAGACCTGAGAGAAAAGATGTTCAATTTTTCAAAAATACAAGCAGGAAAACAGTAAAGGTAAAATTACTAATATTACATTTGACTGAGATACTGCATTGTAGAAGCTAAAATAGGTTGGCTTTTGTTTCAAATAAGCTGAAACATGGTTTTAAGGCATTTATGAAAATCTATTCTCTTAACAAGTAATGCAGTCTCAACTGAACCACTCAAAAAAAAATCCCAAAACACTGCAAGTCTTAAGCAGAGAAGAAAAACTACAGTAACAGGTGGGCCTGGATTCAGAACACTGCAGAGACTAAGCATTCGGAACGTTTAGAATCTGCCATTAAGTCTTAAGCTAATGCCAGGGGACCCATCTCTAATTAAAACAGAGGTTTGATTTCAAATGAAGCATTGTAATAATTGTTACAGCTTCCACAGCACCCATTACCAGGGCACACGTAGTTTTTGAAAGCCAGCAAAATGCTTGACAGAAGAATTCTACAGTCACAAGGATTTGTTTCTGCCCATAACTGACAGAAATTCTATGCAGGGGAAGACAGCACAGGAGGGTCAAGGTCTGCTTGCCTTGCACATACTTCACTAGGTGAGGAAAAAGGTGCATTAAAGTCCATATACGCAGAAATTCACCCTGCATTTTAGAACTTGTCATTAACACAGATTAAGCATTACATTACGAAAGCATCTGAGAAGATACATTTTCTGCTCAAAGCTAGAGAAATAAAAGCCCAGAACATTACAATGAAGTCTAAGTTAAGCATTTCTCCCAGAAGAAGTGAAAAAATAGAGCCTTTCCCTCCAAGAAATCCCATGTACTACAGGAGACACTTTATAGTAACAGTTGAACACAAGGCCTTGTAAATTATTAAAAGACCAGAAGATGCTAAAACATTTTATTGCTGTTTTGGTTCTGCAAAAGAGTGTAAGTTTGTCAAAAAGTCTTTAACTGTTTGCACAGGCCTTACTCAATGTACTTCATTTCACTGCTGAAAAACAAGTTATTGTCTGTACCACTCTCTGTGTATGTTGTGGAGAGAGTCATGAAATAAATAAAGAGTGGCACTGCAAATATAGCTAGTTACCAATTATCCTTTCTGAGCAAGAACTGTGACCCAATGCACACAAGGAAAAACCATCTACATCTGATTGGCTGCATGGGCATTCCTATTTATTACCTTGCCTACCACACTGAGCAGCAGACCCAGTTTCCCTTCAAGGAAAACAACTATTTTACTCTTACATAATAATCTACAATAACAAAGAAACTTAATGTGTTTTAATATTTCATTTCAGTAGAGATCTGACTTCAGCCTCACCTAGTGACTATAACAAACATTCATTCACCCACTTCACACACAGCTTCTCAAAACAGGGAAGAAAATGAAAATATTTACTATTCCTTGTATACTCCTCTTTATTTATTACAAAGCACTTTCATAGACTTAACTTCATATGTTGTTTTCTTTCCAAGCAATCATTAGATCATGCTGTTCTTACTAGTTATGTCATGACTTGTTTTTATCACCCAATCAACAGCATTACCTCTCTAGAGCTCTCACTGTGTGCTCCTCTTCTGCATAAACAAGGGTGTGTGCATTCACTTCTCCAGTTTTCATGGTATTTCTTGCCAGTATAAGTGCTCGCATCAGATACTTACAATACCTATACCAACAGCATTATCAAGAAAAGGGGTGGCAGCAGTAGCCCTCTTCGTCCCAGGCACAGAACAAGGAGTCACCTGCTACTGTCTCCTGACTGACGTGTTTGGCCACTGAGCGGCAGGGCAGAGGTACTACTGCCCTTAGCATCCCGAGCCTACTTCCCAGGAATGCTGCCTGCTCCTCAGGAGCACCTGAGAGGCAGAGGCAACCCCCGGAGACAAAGGACATCACCAATCGAGGAGCTTGTGCTCCAGTTGCTTTCCTACACCCTGGTCTGCAAAAATGCCAGAAAGGGAAGTTAAGAAAGGAAGCGTAGGAGTTGTGTCACGGAAATCAGGAGGACGTTCACTCGGTTTTCTACTGTTGGAGGCAGCCCCGGTGGCACCACTCCGCGGCGCGGCGCCGGCAGCGCCCGGCCCATGTGCCGCCCTCGCCCGCCCCGCGCCCCTTCCCCCTCTCGCTGCCCGCGACCGCCGCTCGGAGCCGGCCGGCAGCGGGGCACCAGCCGCCGGCCGTGTCCCCGGCAGGCTCGGCTGCGAGTCCCGGCTGAGAAGGGACCCCCTGCCCCTGCTGCTCGCAGTCTCTCTCGCCTCCCCAGGCGCCCTCCGAGAAGGCTCGCAAGGGGCGAGGAGCCGAGCGCGCTGCCCGGGGAGCCCCAGGGCCACTGCCCGCAGTGACCCCCGGCCAGCCCCGCGCCCTCGGCCCCTTCCCCAGCGGTACCTGCCGTCGGCTTGGCGGGCCCCGGCTCCCCGCGGCTCCGGCCGTCCTGGCAGCGGCCGTGGCGAAGGCCGCCGGGCACGGCGCCCCAGAGGCGGCTGGCGGTGCCGCGGAGCAGGCGGCCGCCCTTGCCGGTGAGGGAGGTCAGCGAGTCCATGGCGGCGCTACGGGCCGGGGGGCGCCATGGCCGGGCCGGGACCCGCGCGCCGCCGGCCCGCGCCGCAACTTGGGCAAACTTTGGGGCGGCCCCGCCCCTTTTAAAGGGGCCGCAGCGCCGCCGCCGCGGGGCGCGGGCGGGGCCGCTGCCGAGCGCTCCGGCCCTGGGACAGCCGGGACACCGCTTCCCTCTGCCCTCGGGCAGGCTCACGGCCGCCTGCACATCTTCGTGGGCTCACCCGCAGCCCGGGGAGTTGGTTATGTTTCGTGGAAGCGCAGTGCTTTGCAACCATGTGCTGCAACGCTTTCTATGAACTTTAAGCTTTCCTGTCTCGGCGTTCCCAAGCGTGAAAATCAAAGCAGTCGCTTACTTTTAAATCTTTTCACAGTCGTGGATACGAAGATGTTTATCCGCTCTAAGTGTAGAACAGGACCAGCCGTGACACTGAGTGGTTTTGCTGTTCTGGACCCCGCCAGTGTCCCTGCCGTGGGATGCATCCTTGCCTGTGCCAGCAAGTCCCGGTGCCCTCCTATGAGTGTTTGCCAACATCGATACCCGGCTCAACCTTTGAACCGACTGGGACACTTTAGACTTCCAGCAAAACTTACTAGGTATACCCTTTCTTTTTGAAGAAGACATTTGATTTGTGGTATTCATTTGTAACTTTGCATTCTTCATCCCCATAATTCTTGGAACTTTTTAAGTTTTGAAAAAATAAAACTAATCAAAACGTGATCCAATAGTTTCCACAGAAAAAGAAATACCTAAGGCATTGACTGGCATTATTAAGATCCACCTTGTGATGTGCTCTGCACATGTTGAGGCTGAAAGAACAGCCATATAATGATATTTATACCTGTGCCATAGACTTTGAGAACACAGAACTGTAAGCTAATGTGCTTATATTCTAATATGAGTATGATACAATTATATGCTGCATATAGCTGCAAATGAAAGCCTTGTTTGATAAAAAGTGCTCTTGTTGAGCCAAATCTATTGTGTACATGCAGAATAGTCGAACAAAGTGCTGAGCTATTTCAACTCCTATTCACTTGTAGCAGCTGCTCAATTAAATCAGAGTTTAATGTCAGCAATCTAGAGTGCTGATTTCTGAGGGTTAGTTGATTTAAACAGTACACTCAAATCAACCTTTCTACTACTCAAATCAGATCTTGCTCAGGAGATAATGATGTTCAAGACTTTTTTCAAATAAAACCTTTCACTAAAAGAGAACAAGAAAATTTTGACAGATTTAGCTCCTCCTTTCTTTCCCCAAGATCTGCCAGTAGAAATGGATGAGTAATCTGTCTGTTCCAAGGCTAGTGAATAAATCTGGAACTGTAGAGTCACTGCATGGTCTAAGTACCACTAGATGTTTAGAATATAAACAGCTCTGCCAACCAGATATTTCTTGCCCTAAGCAGTGTAATTAGTTATCATTTTATGACAGGGTTTCTGCCATGAAGAAGTTATGACTGGTCTTTTCCCCTGCTGATTCTATTTTAGACAAAATCAATTACATCTTTGCGTGAGAAATGAGTTTACAAATGTGGTGATCAGCCCATTTGAAACTTCCAGATCAGTTGCCCACCAGTATTCCTGCCACATACACACCCCTGCTATTGTACTGATTTCATGTATTTCTTCTGTGGTTTGAAATAGTCCTTTTTTTTTTTTTTTTTTTTTCCCTCTTTCAGGTTTATATTTATAGAACCATAAAATTGTTTAGGTTAGAAAAGACCCTTTAGATCATCAAGTCCAACAGTTAACCCAGTACTGCCAAGTCCACCACTAAACCATGTTTCTAAGTGCCACACCCTCTACAGAGGCAAACTCTTCCATAGGCAGCCTGTTCCAAGGCTTGACAACCCTTTTAATGAAGAAATTTTTCCTAACATCCAATCTAAACTTCCCCTGGTGCAGCTTGAGGCAGTGTGGTTTCATTATATTGCAGTAATAGAGTCTATGAATTCAGATTCAGACAGCATTTTGATGACATATTCAAGGTAAATGTTTTATAATTATGAATTTATTTTAGCTACTTTTACCTGCTTTCCTCACAAGTACTCCTACTGAACTATAAAAAGAACACTTCTTACTGAAATATGGTTTTTTTTCATAGTATTGAAAATCATTGTCTATACTCAAAACATCCATTTAGGAATGTTTTTACTTAGCAAGAAGAAATTCTTCAGTTAAACTGTTTTAACTATAAAATCAAGTTTTAGGTATCAATACTCAGAAAAGTAACAGTACTCTTTAAGATACATGACACTCATAAACTACTGATAAAATTTCTAGGCATTACTGTAGTACAAGAATTAATGTTACACTTTTATTAAATTGTGAAGAACATTGTCAGAGCTATACTACCTGCCATCCAGAGGGACCTTGAGAAGTGGGCCCATGCAAAACTCATGAAGTTCAACAGGTCAGTTATGCGGTCCTGTCCCTGGGTCAGGGTAATCCCAAGCACAAAAATAGGCTGAGCAAAGAGAAGCACTGGTGAGAAGGACTTGGGGGGGTTGGTTGATGAGGGATTCAGCATGACCTAACAATGCACACTTGCAGCCCAGAAAGCCAACTGTATCCTGGGCTGCATCAAGAGAAGTGTGGCCAGCTGGTTGAGGGAGGGGTTTCTCCCCCTCTACTCTGCTCTCCCACCTGGAGCAGCCACCTGGAGCACTGCATTCAGCTCTGGGGCCCCCAACACCAGAAGAATGGGGACCGGTTTGAATCAGTGCATAGGAGAGTCACAAAGATGATCTGAGTGCTGAAGCATCTCTTCTATAAAGACAGAGAGGGCTGGGGTGCAGTCTGGAGAAGGCTTAAGGAGACCTTAAAGCCTCTTCCATTACCTACAGGGGATCTACAAGAGTGTTGGAGAGGGAATTTTTACAAGGAGTAGTGGCTTTAAATTGAAAGAGGTCAGGTTTAGATACTAGGAAGAAATTATTTACTGTGAGTGGTGAGGCACTGAAACAGGTTGCCCAGAGATGTGGATCCTCCATCCATGGAATTGTTCCAAGCCAGGGTGGAGAGAGCTTTGAACAACCTGGTGCAGTGGAAGGTGTCTCTGCCCATGGCAGGGAGGTTGGAATTAGATGACCTTTAAGGACCCTTCCAACACAAACCATTCTATGATACTTCAGTAGGTATCATCAAATATCCAGTAGTATGGGCTTTAAAGATGCTGTTTCAACTTGGCTATGCCTTAGCTGAATCACACCTGTGCTAGCAAGACTTTTAACAAATATCTGTGCTCTGAAAACTGACCAGACAATCCAGTGTAACTTTAAAAATCTAAGGCACTGATACTTAAGATTGTAGCCTATATTTCCATGTGAAAACCTTTGCAGCATTCCTTTTAAGTGGCAGGAACAACATGAACACCCCATACATAAGCAATGTGTGTCCCTTTTGCCATAAAGCTAAACCAGATATAAATGGGTTCTACAATATTTTTTTATTCATCTTGAACACCTTTACAGATCATTCTATGTTTCTGTCCTCAAAATTTCTGGAAACAGCCAGAATTTTGCTAAGGAGGACTAATAAATCTGTATTTGATCTCTAAATGTGCAACAAGGATCTCTTCTGGCCTGTGGTATAAGTGCAGAAAGAAGTATCTCTGTAAATCAACCACTTTAAACTGTCCCTCCAAAAAAAGGAACTGGTCCTACCTGCTTTTAATTGCTTGTTTCTGCTTCCGTGCTATGAGTGTAGGCATAAGGATTCATTTGGCAGGGGAAAGAACTGTGTGTGTAAAGCTGATCAATTTAAAAGTACCTTTTAGTAAAAATTAACTAAACTTTTTTCGTTAATTTGTTATTATTTTGTTTTGAGGGTACAATTATCCCCAGTTAGATCTATAGGTCTGTTTGAATTGTGTGTAAAGAGCTGTAGTACCTTCAGCACAAGCTGCAAAACAACAGATGAGTCTAAGTGGCTTGGGAGAGGAGAAAGAGAGGGAGGAAGAGAGAGGAAGTTTCATGCCAACATCCGTGTCTTCAGTGTCAGTGTATATTACCTCAAAATGAAAAGTCAGATTGTGGCAAAAATAGAGATGCCTTCATATTGGTATTATACACAAACCCACGTACAGTAGCTACAGAAGTGTCTCACAGAATATGTCTGCATTTATGATGTAATATTTAATAACATCTTATGCTAATCTGTTGCACAACCTGGTCTTGTAGCTAGATCTCCAAATCCTAAACCAGAGCAGGTGGAAGCTGATTGAACTGCAGCCTAAAAGATTGCAAAGAGAACATGGATCCATTTTGGGCAGATAGAAAAGGACACGATGTTGTCAGAGTATTTCCAAAGTCTGAACATACAGTTATATAAAAAAATATTTCATAGGAGAATAAAAAGATAAAACCTTAGCAAGTGGTAGTGATATCAGGGACAGATTTGTTGCTTGTGAAGGTGCAAATTGTAGCAACTAATCCAGCAGAATACCAGCAGATGCTGTTCAACTTCCTCAGGGCTGGGCCAGTTCACATGCAGGATATGGGCCTCTTGCAATATGTCTTGCCAAATTCACAGTGCGACTGAGCTGCAGGCAAAAGTGCACCAGGCACTAACACAAACCCCTCACTCTATTTTGTGAGAAAGGAGGTTTGTACATGCTTTCCTAGGTGACAGTCTTGGGGTCAGTCATTTGACAATTAGCATTCATTTGTATATAAACAGCCTCTAGGGAAGTATGTAATTCTGGCAGCTTGAACCAAATACCCCATTTAAGGTTCCTTAGTCATTCTGGAGGCACTGACTGTCATGTAACACTATGGGGATGCTGCATGCCTTTGTTAGGTATTCTAAACTACCACCTCTGGTCAAGACACTACTATTTATGTGGTTGCAAAACCCATAATTGGCAAAAATATGAATTTGAACTAGAACTTTTTAAAAGCTTAACCTCTTTGTTGATTTTTAATGAAATCTATTTTTAGTAATGTAAAATAATTCAGGATTTGTTTGGGTTTTTATTTCCTTGTGAAAAAATAAACTCTTAAGACACAGAAAAGTGTACTGCATTCTGTTTCCAATGCTGTTCTAGTAAAAATTAAGCAGAATGCAGAATGTGCATGCAGTCCCTGAAGGAGGGACCAGAACTCAGGCATGAAGAACTCCCACATTCTCAGGCCTATTTCCCTAGGAACAAACTAATTTGAATGATGAAGTATGGAAGTACACAGTTCTAGAAGCAAAAACATTTGCACAGATCTATTTTTGTGATTAAGAATGTTCAGTTTATTCCAAAGGGAAATTCGGTATCAGTACAATTTTGGGAGAATTTGAAAAGAGATAACCAGTAGGTGACATTAAGTAAATGGATGTGTTGAAATCAGGTTCTTCACAGAGAACTGTGGGCCAGGTGTGGCTATTCATAAGGTTTCACAGACCACATCCTCTTTTCAGATTAGGCACTCAACAAGAAAGGAGCTCCCATCTGCATTCTACCTTCAGAAATGGCAAACATGAAATTTCAGACTTCAGCAGGTAGGGATATAATTCTGATTTTACTAACCAGCTCCCTGTAAGGTTGAAATGACATGGGGCCCATTCTCTGCCTTGACCATTGTTGCTGTTCACTGTTCAGCAGAAAATGTCACTCTGAGGGGACAAGACAGAATAAACATGGGTAACAAGGGAATTTGGCAGTCCCTGATTCTGGACTGGGCTACTTCAAGTGTAGGTTATTTTTTGTATACAATTACTTTTGAAATAACACTGAAAAATACAGAAAGCCATAACAGCATCTCTTTTAGGAGAGTTGCTTTCTTAGTAGGAAACAGAATCAAATGTCTGCTGTGTTTGTATTTCAAATATGGCTCAATAAATCTTTGATTTCTTAAGAAGCTGTATAAAATAAAGGTACCACACCTAGATATGAGGTTTCTCCAGGCTGAGGAGAACATTTGGACATCTCAGTTTACCCTTACAATATATTTTAGCATTAAAAGATGTACTGCTCCTTATGTTTAATTTCATAATAGTTAAGTACTGTAACATTCATTGTGTGATTTTGTCTTCTCACCAAGAAGTTATAAATGTTATAGCTTTGTTTGTTTGGTATCTAATCTAATCCAAGAGAGACTGTTTATCATTAGGACAGCCCAACAGGTCCATTTCCCCTTGAAGGACAAAGGAATTTTTGCTTTTCTAGCCAGATTTCAAAAATCTTCATGCAATAATTTAAATTTAGATAGTAAAGACAGAAACACCATGCAAATAAAACGTACAATCAAATCTGGGGCATACTGTAACAGATATATGAAAAATGTTAATTGATTCACAACTGTACTGTACTGGAATGCATAGCATAGTTACAGGAATGCATACTAAGCATATGAAATCCAGCAGAAGTGACTATAAATTAAGGGTATTTTACTCCACTTAGCCTTACCTTGCAAAATATTTTTATCAGATTTCAAAAACATGCCACAATTTTTTGACACTTTTCGGTGTACCCAATTTCAGCTGCATATGGTCTGAATTTTCAGAGATTCAGGTAACTGACAAGCTTTCTTACTGCAGTTACCCAGCATCTCTGCAAAATTATAGAATTATAGTACAAATAGTTTTTATGTTTTTTTTTTCTTTCATAAAACAGCAAAAGAATTAGCATTACAAAAGTTAATATTCTAAGACTAAATAGGTATTTTTTCTTATTTTCCGAAAGTATACTTATATTTGGATCTTGAAATGATCCATTCTACAATAACATGTCAACATTTGTTAGAATATCAATGATATCAATGTGGAAGTTTTCAAATACAGCCTCAAGAACAAAGGCACATAATATGTGGACTTCTCCATGTTTATGGCAGAACTTTAGCTTCAGCTGCAATTGCTCAGCTTGTTATATAGACTACCTTATCAAATAAACATGAAATGACCTCCAGGTCTTCAGTTCATATTTACCTGGTCAGTAGTAGCTTATTATAAACAGAACATTCTGTTCTTTCACGGAGTTTTATGAAATTGAATTTGGAACCCAGGGGGTATGAACACATGTTCACAGAGACACCCATGCAGTCTAAGGATGTTTACTACTTATGGCACTTGCTGAACAGTCAGTTTTCAGTAGACACATCTTCTGTCTTTGTGTCATCAATTCACTAACATTTTTTTTTCTTTTGTCATGTGTTTTGCAACTGAATGTGGAAAACATTGACAGTATAATTGATGACTCCATAATATTTACTAGCTAATCGTGTCCTCCACAGAGGCATAAGTTATGCAAATGATAAATAATTGCTTGTGAAAAGTGTTCAGAAAATTGATTATTCATCAGATATTTGAATCACAAGAAAATAGTATTGACTTAATACTTTTTTTCCCTTTTTGCCATATAAGTATAACTGTTTTTTCCTTAACACTCACTAAATGTTCATGAAGTTGTTAATGCATTATATTCATGTAAGAAAGTTGCTCATACTTGCTCAGAAACAAAGGAACCAGATTCTAATTCATTTTTTACATTGACTGGTTCATGATAAAATAGAATGTCTCTCTGGTAGGATACAGTTGTTAAAGTTCAGTCTGGTTCTATACCATTTCTGAAGACTAAGCAAGCATAACACAACTCATATTTCAAACAAAAGCTCTGATTCAGAGCATTAACAGGAAAAATGTTTTTAGATCAATATCTCAGCACCTCATGACTGGCTGTATTGCTCATGTTTATAGGAAAAGCCAAATACTGTAGAAATCCACAGTCCTTGGGGTTATAACATTAAAAATCTTTAAATTAATAATGTCTTTAAAGTGATATAATGAACTGGTTCTGTCTGTTTGAAGAAATAATTAACTGATTGTCACATGCTCTCATTATGCTTGGTTGGCACCAAATCAGTTTACAATTCAAAAAACATTATGGCTTTTAGTAATGGGTTATGTGTTTTCGTTGCAACCTTAAGACCTGAAGATATCTAAGATAGAAGATGCTTTCAGTTCACTACAACAAAATTATTCTTCTCAGACACCTGGAAAACACAGGCTTAAGTCAATTCTATATAGAAATGCCATCTAAAATACAGTGATATTTACTAAAAAAATTAGTCAAAAATATAATCAGAATTTATCTTAAACCAGAATAAGGCTAATGGCAACAGCTGATCCTTTTGATTGCAAAATTTTTATTCTAATAAGAATTACTGATTTTCTATTTTACTTGCTCCTGCTTAGGCAGTGTATTCTAAGATTAAGGATTAGTTTAAAAAAAAGACTGAATTCTGTTCCAGTCTTTGCTACCTGTTTTTTTGTGGTTGTTTCCCTTAAGTAAGCATATGAAAGCCTTTTGTACATACCTTTTCCTGAGCCACCTAAATTTGTGCAGGACATTCCTGAAATTTTCTTTTGAATGAAAACCCAGAAGAAATATGTTGATCTTAGTAGGAGGAAGTTCTGCTTTTTCCTTCTTGTAAATCTTGCTTCTTAAGGAACATCTGGTGTCTCTCCCCTCCCCCACTGGCACCACATCACAAGCGTATGCCTGATTCATTTGCTCCCATAATATCATGTAGAAAACTTCAGGATGGGTATTCACTCTGTCCTTTTGGAGATAATTACTACAATATATCCTCAAAAATCAAATGCATTGCTTCTAGCTAGCAAAATCATTTGAAGGCTGTCCATTACTGTATTATCTCTGAATTAAGAAACTTTATCCTTTATACAGTTGTTTTTCCCCCTGAGAGTTCCTATCTTCATTCCTTTGTCTCTCTCAAATTTTATTATCTTGGCTTTGATTACTGCCACAATTTCTCTTGAAATGATTTGCAGTATGTTGTGTCTCTTGTGTTCAGCCATATTTAGCTGCAAGGCTGTACACACCATTAAGAACCTATGCACATATACAGCTTTACAGATCCTACTTGCCTTCTATTAATCTCCTATTTGTTTAGATGGAATGTTCTGTAGACTTCATTTAAAATTACTAAAGGCATGTCTTGCTATTTTCCTTATATATCATTTGAGGATGAAATATTGTGAACATACATTGTGTACAAAATCTCAAAAGGACAGTTCTTTTCATAGGTAATTAATGGTTATCTGTCAAGGTTTTTTACACCAGTGTTTCAGGATCAAGATTTAGAATTTGTGATTTGACTGACAGGGGTTAAGGGTGAAGCACTAGTGACATGCTTTTTATCAAGGAAGCAGGCGGTTGTATTTCTTAAAAGTGAAAAGCTTATTTCTTCCAACAATAGGTCCTAATATTAATAAATTATGCTATGTTGGAAATACATACAGCATACTAGTTCAGTAACCTTAGTAAGGTCAGCAAACTTCAGTGAGAAGGGAAAAATAACTATTGTCTAACCTTGATCTATTTTTGTATTAAATGCAAAGGAAATTCAGTTATTTGAATTAGGGTTTGCCTATTGAGGTCCTACTAATCTGTTGTTGGAATTCTCCCTTGGGTATGGCTCAAATCTCAGTGTCATTGAATAAGACTGCAAGGCTGCTCCAGCAGACCTGCTCTGGAGCTGACACCAGCGGAGCTGCCATGAAAACCTCCAGGTGCCAGGATACAGAGCGTGCCAGGGCCAGGCAGTGGCACTGGGTGGCAGGAGAGGTGACTCCTGCGTGGGGTGTGGCCAGGTGGATGAGCTGCTCAGCCTGGTGGCAGAGCTAAAGAAGGGGTAGAAAGGTTAAAAAGTGTCAGGGGCTCTGAGGAGGAGATTGACTGGTGAACAGGCTCTACCATCCCTGAAGTGCATGCACCAGGCCTCCCACCACTCGAAGGAAAGGATCCCCTCTTGCACTTTCCCTTCCCCCCTTCACCAATGGGATGGGCAATCAGGAAAGAAAAGAAAATAGAACTGAGATAAGAATATTGACATAAAAGTTGACTGAGATAAGAACAGTTTAATGACTGAAACAGAGTAAAAGATAATTATTAACAAAGTAAAAGATAATAATAAACTACTACTACTAATTGTAATAAAAAGGAGAAGGCGAGAGAAATGTGAAAACCAGGAAATACAAGTAGTGCACAACAAAATTGCTCACTCCTGCAGCCCATTCCTGAGCACTGGTCAGCTCCCTTCCAGGTAGCTCCCCCAGTTCATACACTTGGCATGACATTCTATGGGATGGAATATCCCTCTGGCCAGTTTAGGTCAGTGGCCCTGGCTGTGGTCCCTTCCAGTTTTTCTGCACCTCCGCACTGGTGGAGCACAGGATAGTGAAAAGTCCTTGACTCAAGTAAGCACTGTTCAGCAACAACAAAAACATCAGTGTGTCATCAACATTATTCTCATCCTGCATCCAAAACACAGCACCATACCAGCTACTAAGAAGAAAATGAGCTCTGTCCTATCTGAAGCCAGGACAGGATCACTAAAGCAAATCTGAAAAAACCCCAGCAGCACAACCTTTTAATACTTTAGACTTGCTTTATAGCCTCAGTAACTTTCCTTTTTTTTTTGGTTTTTTGCACAGAACGTTTTGATGGACTCTATGGTATCCAAGTACCTCTGGTGTTACTCAAGACTTCATGAAGAAATTAAATTTTAATAATAAAGTTAGAAGGCATCTGGATAAGTAGAACAACAAAAATCAACAACTGTTTTAGTCATGGTTGACAAATCTATAGTTCTGTATAGGATTCAATAATCATGTGGATAAGAATAATCTGTCAATAGCAGTGTACTTGTACTTTCAGGAAGCTTTTTACAAAGTCCTGCACCAAGGAAATGAAGCTGTTGTAGGATGAGATGGCTTGTCATTTAATATGCTTTAAAGCATGTAAGTAAGAGCCCAGACTTCACAGCAGAGGAAGAAAGTTTCTCAATGCAGCCCAACAGAGATACATGTTTTTGAACTTACAACATTATTAGGCTAAGGAGATAATAACAAGGTGATGGAGTTTGATGATGGTAAATTATGTAGAAAAGTAAAATATGCTGAAAAAAAGATAAAAATTCATTCATAGTACAAAACATAAACAAGCAGCAAATGAAATTCATTGTTGATAAATTCTGGATAAAGACAAGTTTTCCTCCATGTGCCTATGTTTATACATACATACACAGTGATGAGCTTTATGTGAGCTGTCCAGTAGAGATATATGAAAGCGTCAGTCAATAGACATCAAAAAGGCAAAACAAATATGAATTATTAGAAAAAAATAGTTACACTATACTGTAAATTCTTCAAATGAATATAGATTGAACTGCTGGTCACAGTGTCTCAAAAAAGATGTAATGTACTCAGAAAACATACTGAGAAAAGCTTTCTAGGAAAGCAGAGAAAATAATAGAATGTAGGTAAGCAGAAAACAGATCAAACTATTCACATTTCTTATTATAAGAGAAGTAGGGGCTCCTAATGAAATTACTATGAAGATTTTTATAAAAGCAAGCATTTTGTTACACAACATAACTAAATCACAGAATTCATTACCACAGGATGTTGTATATGACAAAATTATGAATTGTTCATAAAGTGATTAGAAAAATTCATAGAAAACCCTTCAAGACCCAATAAGCAAATGAGTGCAAATGCAAACTGGTTTCTGGAAATCCCTGTGCCACTGACTGCCTAAAGCTCAGAGGAAATATCAGTGAAATGTTCTTTCATACTTGACCTCTTCTATATTCTTTCCCTAATTACCAGCTGCTGCTGGCTGCTGTGGAAATAGGACACTAAACTGGACATGAGTAAAACACCACCTCACCCTGCCCAGCCAGTCTGATGCAAGGGCTTGCCACGACACCACCCTGCACCCCTTCTCTGGAACCAGAAGTTCTCGGCAAGTGTTTTCCTTGGACCACTTGCAGTCTGGAGGGACTGACCTCTGCAGATGGAGGAAGCTCAGAAGATCGGTTCTAGGGACTTAATTGCTATGGATGTTGAAGCAGAGAGAGAGAAAATTTATTATTTTGCTTTAATTTTTCTCTCTTTTTTAATCTCCTGAAGTGAGTACAAGATGGTGTCTCTTCCACCTCAGTTGCCTTATCCAGCAAACTAGAAATCTCACCAAGTACCAGTGTTTATAACTTAAAGAGGAGTCATGAACATAAAGTGTTTCTGGAAAAGAATCCAAATAGACTTCAGAACATTCTCAGATATCTCAATCTTAAGGGCTCTGAAGTTGTACTCTACACAGGGAAACAAATGTTAAAAAAAAAAGAAAGCATTGAAGGAAAACCAGGAGATTTTGCCAAACATCCTGGGTGTATTATATTATATTATAGTGGCTGTGGACTGCCCTGAGAAGCCAGCTGTGATCTTGGAAGGGCAGGGAATGTATCCTATAGCAGGTTTAGACTTAGCACACAAATATCCCTCTGTGCTGGTGCAGCTGCACTGCCAAGCTTGCTGGCAGGCAGGGAGAGGAGCCTGCTCGTGCCCTGACTCCACAGATGCTGCTTCGCACTCTGTAACACAAATAGTTGGCACAGGAGTTTCATAACACTGTTTTCAATGCACATACATAGGATAAGGGATTCTTTGGTTTTCAGAAATTAAAGCTAATCTTCAGAATTCAAAGCCTTTAGGAAAAGAGATTATATTTAATGTTTTTTTTTTAAATCCCAAATAATATTTTTTACTGCCATGCAAAATTGTTGTCAGGAATGGAAAATCTGTTACAATTAAGAGATTTAGCACCTACAGAAGGAAGGGATACTGTGAAAATCTCGTAACCCAATATGCATATTTCATTTAAAAAAAGTCAAGCTGGAAACAGTTTATCATCAAGTATAATGGTCTATTCACATATGACTTACCAAACAGAATGATACTGTACCAAAATAAAGCAGCAACACCCAAGATTTGTTTCCCAAAGTCTTAAAACATGTCAGAGTCATTCTTCTAATATGGTACAAAATTCCTACTTGAAAAAGATGCAAGATTGAGCTAAAATAATTTTAAAATAGAGTCAGAGGGATGGCTTTCTTGCTATTGCTACACAAGGCACTGGGAGCTGTTACTTTGCTTTCTTTAGCAAAGCACAGAGACTTTGAGTGTGACCAGAATTTTTTCCCTGAAAGTTTTGTTCCATACCAAAATGAAGAGGAACCTGAGGACTGTATCATGGAGCTATGGTAGTTTGTGATTTAAACTTCCAACGCTCAGGTGTTCTGACTGCCCAAGACTTTGATAAATTACCTAGGAACTATCATTTATTTTCTACCAGTTTGAGTCAACTACTACCTATATCACCTGGTAGAAGATACCTTTTACCTTACTTGTCTTGATGCTCCTACATTTCTCTCTCATTACTGATGGGGCAGTGTGCTGGCTGCTCTTTTAGAGCATCTTTCTCATAGTTCAATAATGCAATCAGAGTAACAGCCCAGAATTAGCTCTTCATTCTACTGGAGACCATCAAATATTGAATTATCAGAATTAGTATTTTAATAAATACCATAATTATTATGACTGTCAACACTTTTAGGAAAAGTGAAGGAGGGAGGCAGACAATTTGGATTTCTTTGGCGTTGAGATTGTACTCAGCTGAATAAAATATGTGGCTATAAAACAAGCCAGTGGCCCAGACAATTCATCATTTAAACACATTTCTGCAGACTAAAGTCATAGCTTCCTGATGCTGAAATCTTTTTTGATTAAATGATTTTGCTTCAAAGGTGAATGTAGGCATCACAGGTGTGAATTAGTAGGTGCATAATATCTACCAACCTACAAATATTTTACATTTTTCATATCCTCCATGCTTCCCATGTCTTCTGGATTAAGAATATTCTATCTGATTATTCAATTTTGTATATAATTCTTTATTTGACATTGGACTTTGTGCTTTTTAAAAGGAATTTTATTTTCTTGGTTTTTATGAAACTGAGTAAGCCTTAATAAATAAATATACACCATTTTTTTTCATATGATGCTCATTTTCAAGTTGCATGAAATGAGCATTTTTTTAAATTAAAGTATTCCCCTCTAAAAAAATATTTTAACCTCAGTATCATAAAATTTCTAGGCTTTATTCTCTGCATAAGGACATCAAACTAAACACCATTTCTAGAATTAAATATTTTATTTTGAGCAAAAATTCTTCTAGAAGCATTTTGTTTTATAATTCACAGAAAAGCAGTAGTCTTTCAAATGAGATGTGTAGTAAATTTTAAACTGAATAGTATTGGCCTTTCTGTGAAGACTAATGTTTTGCCTTTACATTTTGAAGCTAGCAGGTAGAAAATAAGATAGTCTCATTTTATAAATTTTCTTATGCATACAGTGTTTACTTATGTGATCAAAATGTTGAGGTCAGTTAGAACTTTGAGACGGCACATTAAAGTTCACTATTTCTCAATAGTCTTAACATGTAATATTACTTTTAAGAGGCATGATGACAAGGCAGCATGAGCTAGCTATAGCATTCACTTTCCAAAGTTACTCACACTGAATGACATAAGGATTTGCTTGTGCCATGAACATTCCCCACCTCTCCTGCATGAAAGCCTGCAAAACAAGCTTTAAAGTGCTGCAGGGCCTCGGAGGAGTGGTTTGGCAGATTTTTACTGCATGAATAGCAAAGCAGGGTAAGCCTCTAGTGGTGATATAAATAGGGATTTCAGGAGCACTGTAATGGTTTATGTTCATCATAACAAAGTGCTACCTGTGACACATTATGACCAAATGGTCTGGATGTAGAAGCTGTGTTTCCTTTTTGTAAATTGGTCTGAATCAGGACAATGGTGTCTCAGTCAACAAACCAGCATCACTGGGTGGTTAGTCTAGGCAATATTCTGTCCTGGGAAACACAGTGTATCACACATGTTTGATATCCACAGCAGTGTTTTGACTGTTTAAATTATTTTCCTTTTGATTTTATAACAAGAACCTTCTTCAAGTATCAGTATTATTACTCTGAAGAAAAAGAATTAGGAATAAATTGTGTGCAGCTTGCACAATCATACAAGTCTTTTGAAAGAGGTAATTGGACTTTTGAGGGCAGATTGCCATAGCATATTGCAGATAGAAAAATATTGCTAAATTTTGTGGTCTGCCATGCCTCGTGCATTTTACAAAGACATCTTGCATCATTTGAGGGTAAAGAATTCTCATAAACATTAAAAAGCAGAGGAGCTATTGTTTGTTTTATTGCAAGCAATATTGTCCTTTCCTCCCCCGATATTAATTTTTCCATTCTCTTAATAAAAACTTTCATACAGTCATATGTTAGTACCACTAAATTATGACACTCCCCTTTAAATGAACTGCTCTTCCAACACTTTTTCAGCCTTTATGTCAAACAG
Organism: Lonchura striata; assembly: GCF_050655825.1. NCBI lineage: Eukaryota > Metazoa > Chordata > Aves > Passeriformes > Estrildidae > Lonchura > Lonchura striata. The sequence continues at coordinate 138,456,599 of NC_140704.1, read as the reverse complement.
AATCTTGTGGAAGTTATGAGCCAATGAAAGCACAACCACACTGGCCAGTCAGCGAAACAAAACACACTTCATAAAAAATATTTTATTGCCATTTACATATGTAATGCAGAGTTGTATTTCTTTGATAACAGAATCTTCAGACAGATCTCCATTGTCTGGAAGTGCTTGGTTTGTAAGCACTTTGCCTTTTGTTTTCTGGAAGTCATGCTTCAAGAAGAAAATACAAATATTAGTCTAAGGTTAAGTACAAATAGATCCATAGGGATGATCTCCAAGCCATTTTCAGATGACAGACTTCTTAGTTTCTTTCATACTGAAAGATGATGTGTGATCTCACCCAAACATACTTGAAATATTTCACATTTACTCCCTGTTACAGATCATAAAGTTATTAGGAGGGAAAAACCCCCTGAATTTCAGTGAACAGTTATCAGTAAGTGCAATAGATTCTCCTTCCACTAGTTAAAGTTGAAGGATCCTGTGAGTCACTTCATTACTTACAGCAGAAGAGAAACAATTGATTCTGCTGTACTCCAGTAACTTAAATTCCTCTGATGTCCCTTTTTCTTTTTCCTCTTTCATGGTTTTACTTATATAAAACACAGGACATGTTTTTACTAATGCTATTGTACATCTCTAAATTAAGTTTTCAGGGCTGGTTCTATAACAAAAGTATGATGCACTCAGTGAAAAGAGGGCATTGCACAAGTTGAGACTGAGCTCTTGCAGATGTAGGGAGAAAATGCTTGGTTTCTCTAATAACTGATCAAAATAGCACAGCAAGGAGACAGCAGAAAACTGTAAGTGACAAAGTGTTTTCACATATGATAATAAGCAGTGCATTGCCTACTTGGAAATCTTATTCTTTGCATAAACACTATACAGAATGTTTGAAAGAAAATCCCTTCAAAAAATATTACCTTTCAAAATATAGTAATGAATTAAAACAGCATTGCTAGAAAACAGTAATAAACTGCCTGACTCACGCAGTTTTCTCAAGGATGTATTATGCTAGATGTTGTGCATGAAGTACAGCTGTTTTTCGAGTTACAGTGCTAAATGCTTCATATAGTTTTATATGCTTTATATAGTTTCATTTATAGTTTTACACAGTTGGTGTTAAAGATAGACACTAAAGTGCCTGAAGCTGCATTGAGGAGACACCAAATTGTGTATTGGCATGGTATCAAATAGCATCTTTAGAGGCTTCTTTTCTTAAACACTTGGTCTCACTTGATTCCTTTTACTATCAAGGACTGTGTACTGGATACTTCAGGGTGGATACTGGTGGGAGGAAGCTAAGAACTGCTCCACTCACAAGTGAAGTCCTGTGGCCTTTTATCTCACTGTTAAATAGTTTTGACAAAGGGCGTGAACATTTAAGGCTGTATCTTCCATTACAACCCATGGCTATTGTTCTGCAGGACAAAATTGAAAAGTGAAGAAAGCAGTTATTTTCTACATCTGATACGATTTCCTGCAGAAAGGGCAAAGTATAATTACATTATTTTCCAAAGAAAGGACACAGTACCATGAGTCACATACCCTGGATGAATTCCTTATATGTACAGGAACAAATCTTGCATTACTGACCTCTAAGAAGGTACAATCTCTGGTGTTAGCTTTATAAATCATATCCTGGAAATTTCTCCACAGGGCAGTCTCATGCAAGAATGCTTCAGTACAGAAGTATTTGATGGCCCTGGTATAACAGCTTGACTCCAAGGCATACGACTCTAGTGAAGGGGCATGGTCAAAAATGCAAAAGATGCTCTGAGCCAATTTCTTATGGCTACTTGGGTCATATTCTTAACTCAGCTCTGTTTCTGGGTCAAGAGGGGATTTGGTTGAAGAGCACAGAGAGAGATGAAAAGCACTGAATGGGGCTCAACGAGATTTTACAGCAGAACTCCTGTGGTGCTGCTGCAAGTCCTGAACTTTGCTTCTCTTATTCCACGCCAAGATCTTATTTCCAAATGTTAATAAACTGGCTAGTACCCTGGGCAGTAGAGGGTTAATCAAGAGAAAAGTGGAAGGGAAACATTGTCTACTTCTTAGTTTGAAGAGCTATCCCAGCATGCAGTAGAAGAATTAAAGAAAGCATTTGACCAAGATTTGTGCCAGCCACACCTTTTCTTGCCTTCTCACAGAATACAGAAATGTGTATCTCCCTGAGGACATTCTGCTGAGTTTTGAGATGTAACATCTTGACAGTGGAAAAGTACAAGTCTAAATATAGTACATTTTGTCAAACTTTGTTTAAAGGAATGTTCCAGTAGATATCTGTTAAAAAATGCACCTTGCTATCGGTTCCTATGCAAACCCCTTTATTAACAGGGATTCTGCAAGCCAATAATACCAGTATGAGGCCATTAAAGTGACTGATTGCTTTGGCAAGTATTTAGGCCACACAATGGCCTTTGGCTTTGCAGTCATATTTGTCATAGTCTGGAATGCAGAAGGTCTTACTATTTTGTTTCTTCCTTTTTGTTTACTCACTGGTTCCTTTTCTCTGGCACATAACAACCTGTGTCCTTAAAAGGCACAAAACGTACAGTTAGCTACTTCCTTCCCAGAGCATTTCTTTCCATGATAGATTCTAACCCACAGCTCACAAACCTCCATATACAGAAGGAAGAAAACCTTGCAGTGAGCAGGCAAAAAGAAGAAGACAAGTTTTCGAGATATGGAAATTCAGTATCTGAAAATCTACACAGCATTGCAATCACAGCTATCAGAGCTAGAGTTTTAAGGGGGAAAAAAGGTAGAACTAGCAATAAGACTGCTTTGTCTAGCAGTCTATGCTTCCATCATTTGTGTTCCCTTGTTATACAAAATATTTTATGATACTCCACACTGTTAGGAGTAGTGGAGTTACTGGAAGAGAAGAAAATAAGCATATTCATGCAATTTTTATCGCTCTCATTAAAGCTTTTTCTTAGTGCAAATGAAGGACTTACAGGAGGCACTTCATCCTCTCCCCCACTTGTGTTTTTGGTGGAATCCCAGAGCAGAAGAAGGTGACCTCCAGAAAACAGCATGCAGGGGGTAGCAAGCAGGTCAGGATCTCCTTGTGAATAATATAACTTCTCTGGGAAGCCTAAGTGTGATTTTTGACACTTTACTGAAGGATTAAGTCCAACCTTTCACTCCTCCTCTGTGACCACATGCATGATTCTGCCTCATCTAAATACCTAGAAAAAACTTTATAGTCCCCTCTCTGTTTTCTTATTTACTTCTAAAGCTGCCTATTCTTTGCAGGAGGTTTTTGCTCACATTGTAAAAACAGCTCTTCAGGCACTGCTGTGTTACAGTACATACCTACTGGAATGAGAATGTGAGAATGACAAGAAAACAAAAATTCTGAAGGCACAAGAAAAAATCTCAGCAGTGATGAGACAACACATGGTACATTTTGCAGCACCCCAATTTGGAAGAAGATATTTTAAATTTAAAAAATGTTTTGAAGCAGAAATTATGTCTTCTGCACACTCTGATGACAGCATTTTTTTTCTACTGTTTTTCTTTGCAGCAATGAAGCTCTGCTGGAAGATACAGCTGCAATTTCCATGAAGGAAACAATGTGGTGGGGGATACCCTCCTCCCACCTCCCACCAGGACTTGTTAACAGCAGGTAAAGACCCAGCAGGATGTAGAAAATAAGCTGCTTTTTCAGCTCTTTTCCCCCAGGATCCTAACCCAAGAAATGCTTAGGTAGCCCCTGATCTGGCCCCTGGCACAAGACTATAATTTTCCTGCTGAGGAAGCACAAACATTTCAATGTTCCCCATTCATCTTTGGGAACTTCTGTGCTGGCACTGTGACAAACTCACTGACCTCTATGGAGGGACTTACAGCCTCTATTGACATGGATTACAAGAAACTGATGCCACATGTGGCAATAACAATGGCACAACCTGAAAAGAAATTCACAAATGCTCATACAGAACTTTGTACATAATGTAACTGAGCAAAGGTGTAATAATTCCATGGGTCAGGCTCTCTCAGAGTCAGCTGTGGGACTCATTTTTATTTAGTTAGGGCTCATCCTCAAGTTTTAGTCTATCTTTGACACCAAACTTAAATTGCCTTTTCTTGGGGAACTCCTCAACCTAGAGGCAGTACAGCTCTGGAGGATGGGACAAGATTGGAAAAGACTGCCTGTGTTAAAAAATACCTAGATAAATTTCCCCAGTATCCAAAAACATATATTATCATTCCCATGAAATAAGAATGGGAGATTTGCAAAGGATTCTGGATCTTCTAGGTATTTTTCCACTGAATAATTTCCATATGTGGGAATCTTCCCTTGGAGCTACACTGGAGACAGAACTTGCTCTAAACTCAAAATGAGGAAGCCCACAATTTTGTTTTTCCAAGGAGTTTATACACGCAGCTCCTCTTTTGTAACTGATCTTCTAGAGGATTTTTTTTTTATAAACAAAATGCTCATTTATTTACTGGATCAAAAGTTGTTCTCTTCAAAAATGCTGACCATGTATTATAGCCATCAGAAGACATATTCTTTCATCCCCTCAGAAGTGGACTGGCAAAGTGAAGAGCCTCCAGAATGCAAGGCCTGGGGAAAACAGTGGCCAATAGCCATGCAGAGATGTGTTTAGCAAAGTCTCTGTCACATCAAGTCCCAGCTGGGGCACAGATGCTGTCCCTATCCAGCTGGGAAGGGTGGCGATCACAAGCACAGCTACAAGCTTCTTTTAGTTAGCAGCATGAAATCCTAAGTAATTTCCTAGAAATGCCTAGAACCCTACTGCATGGAGATTGTCAGTCCATGGCTTTAAGAAGGTCTGCATGAGCTGTCTGTGCCAAAATCATAGAATTACAAGATCATAGTATGGTTTAGGCTGAAATTGACCTTTAAGATCATTAAGTCCAACTGTTAACCCAGTACTGCCAAATCCACCACTAAACCATATCCCCAAGTGGCACAGCTACATGTCTTTTAAATACCTCCAAGGACAGTGACTCCAGCACTTCCCTGCACAGCCTGATCCAATGCTTGACAAACTTTTAGTGAAGAAATTTTTCAAATATCCATTTTAAACCTCCCGTGGTGCAACTTGAGGCCACAGCCTCCTTTCAGATAGTTGTAGAGAGCAATAAGGTCTCCCTTGAGCCTACTTTCCTCCAGGCTAAACAACCCAAGCTCCCTCAGTCATTCCTCATAAGACTTGTGCTCCAAACCCTTTACTTCCATTTTGTATTCTCTCTGCTGTGTTGCATTTCCAGCAGATATCTGGTAAGTTGAAGTCCTCCATAACAACAAGTGAAAGCAAATATGAGATTGTTGACAGAGTATTTTCTTTGGCTCTTTGTCCTGGCTGGGAGTCTAAAGCAGACTCCCACTGTGATAATTGCCTTGTTAGCCTTTCCCCCTGATTCTGACCCAGAAACATTCAACCCTACCTCACCGTCATTAAGCTCTAGACAATTAAAATACTCCTAACATAGAAGGCTACCCCAGCACCTCCCCTTCCTTGCCTATCCCTTCTGAGGAATTAACAGCCATCTATTGAAGCATTCCAATTGTGTGACTCATCCCACAATGTTTCCGTGATGCCATGAGTGAGGGTAAAACATGAAGGCTGTTTGTATATAAGACAGCATTGTACACACACCAAAAAACCCCAACCCACCACACACTTTAAAACAGAAGCTATGTATTTGCTCTCCACTTGGCTTTAAGGTAGCAATCACTTATCCAAGTGTAAGTGTATTCTTAAGATGTTCTCATTTACCATGCATCTGAAAGAGTGCTCTGTAATTTCCTTAGTAAAGGGTACAGATAAATATTCCTGCCAAACTTACTGGCAGGAGCTGAAGATCATCTCGGAGTCAACTTGGATGCACCATTCTGAACCCTAAAAATTCTAGTTTCACTTCTTTGTTCCTGTAGAAACTCTTGGTCTACCAGAGGCAGATCCTTGAGGAAAGATAGAGCACTGAGAACTTCAGAATCTTCCAAGTTGTATCTCCTGACAATTACTATCCTGCATAAAGAAAATGCCATCACAACCTATATCTGCTATGTTCTTCCAAAACTTTTATCAGGAAGTAAAGATTTAAACTGTCAGAGGGGCTTTTGACAAGAGTATTGATTTCTCCATGCTCTCCTCCAGTCCCTTTTATCTTCTAGAGAGAGATTCTTCACTGCGGTTTGAATTTGCAGGTGGCACCTCTGATGTTATTTCCCATAAGTCTTTGCAGTGCACCTATATGCCTACTGATGAGGCATAAGAGAATGCAGCTGCTTTCTCTATGACAATTTTTCTTCCTTAAAATTGTATTTATAGAGGATAAAGAATATGCAGAACTATACAAGGGGAGCATATTTAAAAATAGGAGCTTTGGTCCCTCTATCAATTATGAACTTAAATAAGAGCAAAAGAACCCTTTTTGATAACTTTTCAACCCCTGAGTTCAAGTTTGTTTAAGGAGAAGACTGCATTAATTTTAAATTGCTTCTCCTTTTTATTACAGATGATCTAAAGATATCTCAATCATTTTCTCATAACAAATTATGCAGTGCAACAGAACCTACACTTAAGCAGTAAGAGCAGCTCATGTAACTCTGTGCTGATGGTGACTTCTGAGTACTCTGGATGCAAGCTGTAAGTTTTGACTGAAAACATTTTGTGGGCACAATGTTAATGCTAAAAGGAATGCCCATAAAATAAGTTTAAGCAAAGCACACTTTAAATTCACAAGGGAGAGAGATGTTGGAGCCATTTGAGAATCGAAGTCAAAAGCTGCCAGCAGTGGAGCATGAGAATCCCGCAGCACTAAGGTGAGCACTAGTTTGCTATCAGACTCAACCCCAGATTTCCCTCATCAGACTTTTGCCAATATGCACATTCTGTACATGATCTTGGTCTGTGTATTGCAAATCTGCATTTCAGCTTCACAGATGGTAGGTTTGGTCTTGTGGAAATATTACAAGTTGTCTTGGAAAGATCTGGGCTTCCTTTCAAGAGAATCTCAAGTGTATGTTCCATGCAGAAATGCATCTATTTCATTAACTAGCCAAGCCTACAATATTAAAACTCAACTCCACTCTTTCTTCTCTGGCAGAATGTGGCACTGTTGACATTCTATCAAATCCAAATGTCCTAGGGTTGTAAAATGCAAACCATAAGAATAGTGACTTGCAATAAATCTTTGTAGAGGTGAGAAATTTGTACTAAATTTCACCTAAAATAAAATGTACATGTACTAAAATAAAACTACATTTTATGGGGAGATAATATGTTTGCAACTACTTGTGAAATTTCTAGTAGCAATGCAATCTTAATACATATGTACAAAACTGACATCCTCATTCTTGGTGATTCAGTAGATTGCCAACATTTTTGTTATAAAAAGATATTTCAATAAACCTTAAGATATATTTTAATTCTTTGAAGGTAAATTGAATAATTCTTCCACATGTCAATTCTTGACATGGAATGGAATGAGGAAAAAACAATTCTAGTTGAAACTTTATGTTAGAACATTGGACCTGTCTGAAAATATATAATTAAGTTATTTTTCTTGCTCTTGCTGTTTTATTGAGGAAAGAAGGTTCAAGCTAAGACTTCCATACAGTTAAGGCTTTACATTTGATAATTCTGTCATTGCTAAGAGTTTGATAATTCTGTCATTGCTAAGAGTTCCTTCTAATAGACAACACCATGCTCACACTTTAACCTGCTGCCCAAGATGAAGGGGGTTGGACCTTTAAAAGTCGCCTCCAACTCAAATTATTCTCTGGTTTTGTGATTCTAAGACTAAGACTAATCTGTCACAGACTAGCCTAGACTTCAAATGTCCAGTAAATATAAAATATACAGACATCACTATAATTATAAAGGAAAATTGCACATGCTGGAAAGGAACTAAATAATGAAACATATTAAGTACATCAAATTTGTTTAGGGAGCAAAATAAACATTTTCTTGTGGCAAAGGAGAAAAAACATTTTGGAGAAATGTTATTTGCATTGTTCATTGTAATAAAAAAAACCAAATAATCCTTCAAATTTTTTAAGATCTTTGTTCACATTTCAGGTATCACTTATGACAATGACAATATTTTATGATGACATTATACATCCATATATATCCATATTTTAATCTTTTTTTCCCCTATACCAGGTTGTTTCAAATTAGAATAATAAAATATTTTGAGCACTAAAGTGTTTTGCTAATCTTTTGTAATATATGGCATTCTAGAAATAATTATTTCCACTTCTCACTTTTTCTTTCTTTATTTGTTTTAAATTCATAGCCACACGTGTTTATATAGCAGATAAAATTTCTATATAAAACTCTGAAATACCAGAATTGTTTACAAAACAGTTCAGTGTAGTTCCAAAGCAACCTACAGTTATCATAATTACTTTTATAGAAATTAGTTGTTGTTAGACACTTTGCAAAAATAGGGATCAATTCTAAATCTACAGTCAGCTGTTCTAAGGCTGGTCCATCAAAGCCCCAGTCCATAGTAATCATATCACTAGTCTCACATATGCCAGTGGAGAATGTCCCTAAAATGCCAGCTACCATCTGGCAACAGCTGAAGTACAGTGTCTACTGTTCTGATCTTTTCTATTCCTCCAGCATTATTCAGGCAAAGCCAAAACATCAACAAAACTACCTCAATGACATTATGTAATTTATGGGTACCTGTCTGCATTTTGTCTAGCTTTGTAAACTGTCTTTTGCTATTTTTCTTGTCTCCAAGTTATTCCCAGCTTTCCCATTCTGACCTCTCTCATATCTACATCTTCACTCACATGCCCAGATCCTGAGCATTCACACCAAGCTTGGGTGCACTCAAAAGTGCTAGAAGAAAGTCCTAACAGGCATGAAAAGGGGTCACCAAGGCCTCAGGACTACTGATCCTCTGCAGCACTCTGCATTGGATACTCACTGGCACCTTGGGATAAAAAAACTGGCATGGGAGTGTGTGGATATTCTCAGTTCAGTCAGAGAGAAAAAGAGAAATATTTCTGCCAGGCTAAGCCTGGGAAAAATCTTTATCTGTTTCTCTCTGACTGAACTGAGAATATCCACAGGAATGCCTTGGTCAAAGTAACACAACCTCTGTTCCTTCAATGCTCACAGACCTTCATGTGTAGGAGAGTTTTTGAGAAAAAAAAAATGAAATGGCTTAAGCTTTTCACCTTGAGTCAGTTTGGCTCACATAGTTTTTCACTCTATGCTGTACAGATAAAACAAAGTTTGAGCTAGTTTGGACTATCTCAAAGGCCAGCCCTAGCCAGCCCTGGGTTTGAGCTGGGACAGATGCTGTGCACTGGACACACATACTTGGCAAGGTTGGGGCCAGGGACCTCTGACAGGTCCATTAGAGGGCTCCTCTTATTGCTTTTTGTCCTTTCCCTTCAGTCTTTGTTTGGAGGCTGATGGAAAAATACTGAGTATGGTTGATTTTCCTTGGATGGCTCCATTGCTACTCACAGGAGCAAATACTGCTGCCAGAAGCATGTAGTTTCTTTTGGGGGAAAGGTGGGCATCTGGTAGAAGACAAGAGGCTGATCTTAGTATTGGTGATGAATCACATATAAAACAGGGAATCACATATAAAGTGGGCTTGAAAACAAGAAAATGTTTCCTTTACTGTAAGATTCACCAGGTAGGCTAAAGGTACTTGAAAAGAGATCTCTAACAGGTCTTCAGAACATATGGCCTGAACAAGAGTCTGGTTGATTGAATGAGAGATGTGTAGGAACTCTGCTCTTTTGATGTGTATTTCCAAAGTTCCTACTAAATTGTGGCACATTAATGTATATGGACATGGTTGATCTCAGACAAAGCATAATCTAAAAAGGCAGGGTATATCCAGCAAAGTCAATTTAAAAATAAGTATAAAAAAGAAGGGAACAGTATTTGTAACCCTGCTCTTTGTTCCAAAAACCAAACATCCATTACAAACATGGATTTCCTGTTTGCATGCTCTGTGCAAAGGAGCCTGTTCTCCCCAAGTATAGGTGCCTATGAAACTGAAACCGTAAAAGCCGGCCTCTTCCAGGAAAGTAAATTTATAAAAAATGCAATATCCGTTGGTGGACTTTTACTATGCCAGCACATCAGTCTGCAGTCCACTCCAAGCATATAGGCATGGGCTGAAGCTACAGCTAAAGCTAAAGCTAGAGCAGCATGATGATCCGCACCCTCACAAGGCCATGAATGAGGAAAGATGGCAAATTATGCATGCAAAAATAATGTGTTACATTCATTCCCTCTCCTTACAGCTGAGTAATTTCCACAAGCATCATGCAATAGCTCTGGTTGCTCTAGCCACAGGCAGTACATGTCCTTCCCACACCTTCCTGCATCAGACACAGAAGTGAATCAAATGCAAGTTCATTAATCAGCCATGATTCCTTCTCCACAGTTTTGAAAAGCTTCTGAGAACTACTAATCAGAAAATAGATTTTCATTTTCACAGCAAGGTCAAAGTTCCACCTTATATTTAATCATGCAACTCAAATAAATTCACCAGAACATTTTTACATAAGGTTGTGAATACACATATACAGATCTGCAAATAGAATAACGGAGCTGACTTTCTATTATCCCTATTGAATTTACTGAGACATTTACCTAACTGTACATTTCAAAGAAAAAGAAACAACCTTTTTTTTTGACATGAGAAACTTAAATTACTGTTTTTTGTTTCTAAAAATTAGAACTTTCATATCCATTTTTAAAATTAGATGAAGGATTGTACGTTCTGCAATTCATAAGCGATTTTACTTAACAGCAAAGTTAGTGTTTCTTTCTGTGGGAACCAATGTAAAACTAAATTTTCTTCTACATATACACAGTTATTAGTAGAGAATTCATTTTTTATCTTGGAAATGCAACAAATGCTGAGCCAGATGAGAAATAAAAAGAAAATGAGAATTATCAGTGTTAAAATTATATCCTCTTTTCTTTTGCAATCAAAAAACTGCAATAATAAATCCATCACAGTGTTGCTTGATCTATATTAACAGATCATTAAAATTGTTGTCAGCTGACTCTTCAGCAGGCCAAACGGCAATCTTTTGCAAGCCCGTATTGAATGTTTTCCCAATTTTTTAAGGATAAAGTATGTTCAGGCACATTTTGCAGAACAGTAAAATTGACTGTGATATTTGAAAATAGCCATAAAGTACAGTTCAACTTTTTAATGAGGCAGGTAACATTATCTTCTGTCAGCCAAAAAGGCTCTTGATTTCAAAAACAGCCACTACCTTGCAATCTTACAGAAGAGAAATGCACAGCTCTCCTGCCCACTTACAGCAAATGATAGATGACATGCAAATCTCTGAAGTTTCTCACACAGTTCTCCTTTTTAAGTTAACTCTAAATATCTTTTAAAAAATATTAAAAATCTTTCCATCCTACAGTGTAAAACTACCACAAAATATTGTGTTGTCCTTTTTTTTCCTTTAGAAAAAAGAAGGTCATTCTGCTGAGCCCAGAATGATGTAACACATTATTTCTGTGAGCCGTGAGCCTTTTCAGTGCAGCAGTTTCCTTTTAACCATAGCTGCACTGCCAGTGGTGGCCCAGCAGCTGCAGGCAAGGCATGAAGAGCTGACACTGAAGTACTGGGTGCCTCCTGCTGAGCCACCCTCCAGCCAGCCCTTCCTTCTCCTGGACATGGGGAAGGGGTACTGGGATACACATTGGAGGAGATGGGTACAAGGTAGCTGAGATGAAGAAGCCCTCAGGGAGGATGAGGGAAGGAGTGGGACACAGCATGGTCTAGCTCTGACCTGTTCCTCACTCACTAAAATGCAGGTGTGTGTGACTACTGCTTGTAGAGTGTCTTGTATACTGACCAAATTTGGATTGAATTATGCTCAGATTCCTGTGCAGCTGATCTGAACTAATTTTTGCCATATGCATGTGCCTTGATTCTGCACTGACTTACTTTGCCTTCTGGAGGCAAGCAGACAGCAGCAGAAGACACTCATTCCTAACTAGGATTTGACAGAAGCAAAGAGTAGAGGTTGGAAATGATGTAGTCATACAGAAATTTGGAAGAATTATATACAATCATGAAATCATAGAATATCCTGAATTGGAATGGACCCACAAGGATCATAGAGTCCAACTCTTAGTCCTGCACAGGACAGCCACAAGAGTCATGCCACATGCAAACACATGGTCACAGCATTGTCCAAACACTGCTTGAACTCTGTCAGGCTTGGTGCTGTGGCCACTTCCAAGAGGAGCTGTTCCAGTGCCCAGCCACCCTCTGGGTGCAGAATGTTTTCCTGATATCCAACCGCAACCTCCCCCGGCTCAACTTCATGCCATTTCCATGAGCCCTGTGAAGTATTGGTACCTGTTCCTCCTCTTTCCCTCTTGAGGAAATTGTAGACTGTGATGAGGTCTTTCCTCAGTTTCCTCTTCTCCAGGCTGAACAGACCAAGTGACCTCAGCCTCTTCTCATAGAGCTTCCCCTCAAGGCCTTTCATCATCTTTGTTGCTCTCCCTTGGACACTCTATAATCGTTCACATTGTATCACCCAAAACTGCCCCCAGCACTCGAGGTGAGGCTGCCCCAGAGCAGAGCAGAGCAGGACAATCCCCTCCTTTGCCAGGCTGGTGATGCTGGGCCTGATGCCCCCAGGACAATGTTGGCCATCCTGGCTGCCAGGGCACTGCTGACAACTTGCCATTGACCAGGACCCCCACGTCCCTTTCCATGGCACTGCTTTTCCAGCATCTCGTTCTGTCTGTCCATACATCCAAGGCTGCCCCATCCCAGGAGCAGAATCTGGCACTGTCCCTGGTTGAACTTCATACAGTTGGTGATTGTCCAATCCTCTGGTTTGTCCAGGTCTCTTTGCAAAGAATCTGATTGAATCCTTTTTTGGTCAGAACCTATGTTATCTGAAGGCAGTTCATATAATGATCCACATATCTTTTTCTGCTAAGTTAGTTTGCCTTCATGTACCTGCTTATTTCCAGAGTGAAATCCAAGCTAATTTCTCCTGATGACTAATTCTTTATGCCTTTCACAAAACACTATTTTCAGAGGGGTTTTTTTTGCAAGAATTTTGAAGATAAGAGTTTAAAATATAAATGCATACACATAAACATGTCTCTCCAATATATTCTAAATTACTGATGTGAAGCTACATGATTCTCCTAAATAACAATGTCTCTGATGAAGTACAGCAAAGCAGTATACTTAAAATCACAGACAAGTGATTTTAAGTCAGGAAGCAGCATCAGGAATAACCTGGCATGACATAAGAGAAAGAAGCATGCTATGAGGGAGAGTTCAAACCCTGGAAATTTGAAAGGAAAATCATATTCTTATTCAGCATTCATGTATCTTCAGGGTTTTACCATGTCAGTACTACTGCTGTTGCTACAACAATTTAGGACAAGTGATAAATCAAACAAGCCTAATCTAAATTAGGTGAACATCAGTTACAAACAAATACAAAACCATAATATAAAAACACATTGTAAAAATTGGTGGTGTCATCCACATGGGCAGAAATTTGCCACTATTCATGTCTCATAACAGGGAACAGCTACAGTAGATGGCAACCATCACCCTAGAAGCAGAATCCCTGCTCTGAGTGCCTTATGCCTCAGGAGAGCCACAACACTGACACCTGTCAGTTGGTATTTCAGGTTATACCTATGAAGAAGTAAAACTCAAATGGGGAATGCTCACAGTAAGAAACAGTGACTGACTGGAGAGATTATTTGTGCGCAGAATCACTAGCAAGGCTGTGAGGATCCCCAGCCACATCTCCTGGAACTGCCCCACCACTAGGTCCCTAAAGGGAGACAGCAGTGATTGAAAATGTAGATATTTCAAAACACATGTGAGGTGAGGAATGGGACACGAGATCTGTGGCTGGAGCTGCTGAAGAAAAGGAATATGCCCAACAGCTAGAGGTAGCAATAAGGCAGAAGTTTTAAGAGACTTTATGGTAGTCTTTCACAATATGTCTACATTATTTGAGAAATTGAGAATATATATAAGCTACCTGCTGGGACTCTGCCTGATTGCCAGCTACATCTACAGATGACTTCCTTTAGAAGTAGCTACTCTGTGGAATCTGAGGTGGTAGACAAGATCAGTACTACACAACAACTCGTTCACTATTAATAAAACTTCCTACTTAACATAAACCAATTTCATTTATCTTGAAAATCAGTCTTGCATGATGCAGGAAAAAAAAGAGAGTTCCATGTTGTGGCAGGCAAATTCTACTCTCTCTCAGGATTTTTTCACAGAGGAAAGAAAGAGAAAACAATTTCTATTGCTGCTCCTTGTTTTTCCCATGTGGAATGTCTTTGGAGAATTGTTTACCTGGAGTGATTGGTTGATTGGATTCTGGTGAGGATTGTTTGAGCCTGATGGCCAATCCAACCCACCTGTGGCTGGACTCTCGTGAGATGGTCACAAGTTGTGAGGGAGTTAGATATGGTAGTTAGAAAAACTAGGTATGTAGTTTTAGTATCTCCTTTAAATAGTATATTAATATATTATAGTATAGTTTTAATAAAGAAATCTAGAGTCAGACATCATCATTTCTTCCCACTGGGTTCACCTGCATTTACAATATTTTGTTGTTGCTGCAGCCAATGAAAATACTGAAACATGCATTAAGCTGGCTCTCTAATAGTACTAAACCATCATGAAACCAAAGTTCAATAATTAAAAATAAATAATTTTCCCTGTTTTCTGCCTTTTTTATATGAAAGACATGATTGATGGAAAATAATGAACAGAAATGCTTCCTAGGCAAGAAGCTGCTCCTACCTTCTGGGAGGCAGCAGGGGCAGCCCCACATCAGACACTCAGCGCCTTTGCTGCTGATTTTCATGTGTTTCAGGGGAACCAGTTCGGCTTGAAGTACAAAGTGAAAGGCAGAGTCTCTCACCTTTCATCCAAATGGTGACCCTGGGGGAAATCCCTGCACTGACAGTGCATCAGGTCTTCCAGCACAGAATACGGATGAAAGCTTTTTGTGCATTCATGCAAATGGGTTGCCACAGATATGCGCTCTCTGCTGGTTGTAATAAAATTTCAAGGTGATCAGCATCTGAGTATAATGAACACATTGAAAGCTCAGTTGCTTAATTGAACTAAATTTCTCTCAACCAGACTTAATCCTGGATGAAAATCAGAAATAATAAAAAAATAAGACCTATAACAAGTAAACACTCCAAATCCAAGTACTACTACAGCTCATGAAATTAAGACTAGAGATCTCTTTTCCATATGAAATATGTTATTTTTCTTTGACCATATAAGAATCAGTCACACTAGCTGTAAGCAAACCCAGACACATTAATTGGACAAGTAAACAAGATCTAGTCCTTCTCTTTTATTTTTCCTGCAAATTCTATGTTCATTTCTCCATGCAGGAATGCACTATTCCAGCATCACAGGAAATACAGTGAGTTAATTCCAGGCACGGGTATGTTCATATAAAGACCTTTCTGCACCTTAGGAAAAGGTCATCAGAGTCTTGGCTTCTGGAGCAGGGATTTTCAGACCCCTGAAGACACAGCAGTACAGGAGACCTCCAGAGTGACCCATGGCTCAGTGTCAAGAGCCTCCAGGATGTAAGGCACTGCCCCTTCCTTCCAGTCTGACCTGGCACACACAGGTGCATCAACGTGCAAAGACACACTTTGGATCCAACATACACTTTTGGCCAGCCTGTTTGCAAGATGCATGGTGACAGAAACAGATTCAGTAAGAAGGACTCTGTCCCAAATTGACTGTCATCAAATACTGGTGCAGAAGATTTCAATCAGTAGTTATTAAGAAACACTTCAATGAAGAGGGAGAGGAAAAGAGAAAGAACAAAGCAGGCTTATCCCCTGAATCCTGAAAGGAACAAATCCACAAATGCTGACAAATTTCTTTTAATTAGTCTTTAGTAAACATCTGCTGCCTCATTAAAAAAAAATAAAGAAAGAAAAAAAATCAACAAAAGAATCCAACAAACAGGCCCCAAAATATACTTTCTGCTTAGTAATAAATCTGTGTTATCTGCCATAGACTTTCATGAGGGCAGATCGCTTCAGATGTTACCAAGTTTATTTATCTAGACATTTATCATTACTTCTTTGAAGTTCACATGAAAAAGATCCTAGAAGGTCCTAAAAGGAGATAATCTATATTTTACCATTAGTGACTACAGAGGGTTTGTGACTCATTCTTGATCTCACCCTAATCAATGGCATTACTCATTCACTTTGATAGGCACAAGATGAAACTCTAAAGTTTAAATCCTATTTTCCTAAAATCAACAAAATTTTCTCTCAATTTTAGTGGGTTCAGGATTTCAACCTGAAGTTTTGAAGAGAACAGAAGATATTCACTCCTATGCAGAGGCCTAACGTTGCCTCTAACATGTGCCTAAAATCCCCTTAAATCTGGTCAAAAGGCTCTGATAATGTATTGCGCTTACATCTCTCACCTGAATAATGGAAAAGTTGACCCCATGGAGTCTGGCATATTTTAAAATTTAATAGTCTATAAAAGAAATACAAGTTTGCTTTGTTTGTTTTTCTTTCCCCCAAGAAAAGACAGCATACCTGTATGTGCACCCAGGTAATAATCTATACTCATATTTAGCCCTGTGCTGAATGGCAAAATCTGTTTTCTACTTGCATTCCAATACCATTTAAGATATTATGGTATCAGATGCATGAATTACACAGGTGATATCCTGTTTCCCTTGTTTATAGGGTGAAAGTTTTTCTTCAGTTAAGAAAAAAAAAAAAAGGCAGGAAAATACTCCTTTTATAACTAGCTGTCTAGACTACCTGCATTATAAATAGACCAAAACATTCTGATTCATATTTGATTGGGTAGGAAGAACTCCAAAGATTTAGTGTTCACCTTATATCTTGCACACTTCAGACTCAGGCTAAATTAACATGTAAGAAATGTCAGGGGACTCACTGGCCGACACTTGGCCAACACTGGCCAACGCTGGCCAACAATATCTCATTTGCACAGCTGCCACTGCCTTGAATGAGCTGATCTATTCCCTTCCTGTTTGCTAGTTTAGCATTTTAGTCTCAAAAAAGAACCCCACCTATCTCTAGAGAGTATCCTCTAGTCTAATTTAGATCAGGAGTAGCCTCTGAAGGTCACTCCAAAGCATCCACTGCTGTCCTTTCATCCAGTGATCCAGTCACCTTGCCAGAGGATGCATTCAGTTTCCCAGGCACTGCCCTTGGCAGCCCCAGGCTGGGTGACCCAGTCACACCAAAGCATCTGGGAGCCTGCATGTGGCTACTGCTCCCACTGAGGGGAGCCTGACTGGTCCAGATCCTGTCTCCTGAAGATGGGTGTGTGTTTTTTTGTTTCCACTCCCCAGGAATCTCCCTGATCTGCATGAGATTTCAAAAAGACAGAGAGAGGCTGTACAACTGGCCAAATCCTCAACACTTAAAACATTAAGGGACTTTTAAAAGTCCTTTTAATAGGACTTTTAAAACATTACATTGTATATTTACATACAGAAAAAGAAAACACAGTTATGCGCTTATTAGGTTAAGAATACCAAAAAGTGTAATGCATATATATAAACCTGTTCTAACATTAAGCTATATAGCTTCAGTTTATCAGTGGCATTCTGGGCCCCTGGAGTATAAAGGCTACTCAGTTTCCTATTCATCTCTTCTACCTTTTTTTCTTTGCTCTTCCTGTCATTAGTTTTGTTTATGTTTCTCTCAAATATTGGGGATTTTTTTCCATATTCATTATGACACCTCAACCACACCTACTGATATTACAAGCTATATGCCTAAGCTTAGGAAGGCTAAGATAAGTTTTCATTACAAGGTATCTTTGTAATTAATCTTTCATGTAGAAAACAAGGTACGAACAGAAAAGCTCACACACAACTCTTACATCCTTAAATAAGTAATAAGCAATTCTCCTTATTAAGGAATGATATTCAATTCTAAACAATTTTTTGTGGCAATAGATGTCACAGTAGTAGTGTTGCACTCACCTAGTCTTAGCACATAGGACATCCAGGCAATGGTACTACAGACATTCTTAATCCATGAATTTTACATAAATGAGAAGCCCTCAATGTTGCTGCAATAATTTTTACACCATGCACTCTAACTGTATAAATGGGAATGTATAAAATACTCCAAAGAAGCAATGCAGAATCTCTCAATGAATTCTATGCTTGGACACCAATTCATCTGAATCATGACAATGGGGCTTGACTTAAAAGCATCCTGGTACCAGGGAGAGGACAGAGCCTGAATGAGTGACACTTACATTGTAGGGCAAGTCCCAGATGACAGTCAAAAGGAGCCACAAACTCAGCGTGGCTCAGAAATCAGTTCAGCTCTCTCCCCAGCCCAGGGGTGACACAGACACAGGATAACACAGGTTAACTGAAAGGATCCCGAACCTGCTGGTCTGGATGGACCGCGTAGACATGAAGAAATCTTAACAAGAGATGGTGTCAATGACTGCATCAATCAAGGCTTTGATCTCTAGGCAGCATTAGATCTTGTCTGTAGGCAATGGCAGTTCATAAACTGAATGGATGTGCTAACAGCCCTCACTCAGTCTACAGGAAAGCCCGGTGAATACTTCAGTGGACTGAGATAACAAGACTAAAGAAGCTACTGCCCAGGGCAATCCAGCAGGTGATAAAACCTTATTGCCTAGACACTTTCAATATCCCCATCTATCTTATTTGAAAACAAAAAAAAAAAACCAACCAAACAAACAACCCAACAACTTTAATTTGTTCTTCATTTATCCATGGAGAATAGAAATCAGCATATCCATTAGCTTCCACTAGATCTGAAATTGCCTGACAAAATTCGCAGTGAAGCAGCACAGTTCATCAACTCAAGGGCAACGCTGCTTTTGCTTCCAGGATCTGTGGACAACCCAACCACTTGAGTTACCCAGGGCAACCATCCTGCACAATCAAGGCAGCTCACAAGCACAATATGAACTGAGTAACATGGGCATTCAAATGGCTCTGCAGAATGAGTTAATCCAATGGGATTTTCTTTGCTCTACTAGGCCTCCCAGAATCACTGTTTTGCACCAATTTTCTCAGCATGCATGGCTTCACCAGCCCTCTGTCAGCTAGTTCAGAGACAGCCTGGTTCATCTCTGTTCAAGCTAATGTAGTCTTCCAGAAATGAGAGCACTGAAAAGTAAAACGAAGAGATGCAAAATAGTTTGGAGAGAGCCAGGCTGTCCTTGACATGGATGGCAAGCAGTTCCTGCTGCAACCTAAGCAGCTCCACACAGTGCTGCTCTCATGCCTTTCCATCATAGGTGACATGTAAACCTCCCCTTATCCAATTGTCATGGTCTCTCTCCTCCCCTTCCCAGTTCCCTGGGAGATAAAAGCAGACTATTGGAGACAAATCCTCAAACAGCCACTTTCTCAGAGAGACCAAACAGGCTGCATGGATTTTTATGGGGTCAAGCTATTTTTCTTCTTTCTTCTTCTTTCAGAGCCTGTTACTTTTGCCAATATTATTTCCTAAAGAAAATCCTACACTTACTTTAACAGGTGGTACTAAAACACTCACCAGTCCTCTGAAAGCTCAAAATCAACCTAGTCTATGAATGCAAGAGAAGACATATCAATGAACAATTAAAAAAAAAAAAAAAACAAAAAAAAACAAACACAAAACAACCTAAGAAAACCAAACTTAAATTAATTCAGTTTTTTCCTAGTTTTCTCTAATATGTTTTCCTCTGTCAAAACTTAACACCACAAACATCTAGTTTTTCATAGTGAAATTATGATATGCTAAACACATATAATTATTACCAGTAATTAAATGTATATTTTAAAGTACTACTATTGTATATAGATACTGAAAGACAAAAGATAATGAAAAATTATTTACTATATTTCTAGAAATCTAAGACATTGATTAATTTAAAATACACTATAGTATGATTGCTTCCTCTGAATTATTATACAGCTAACATCTCATATAAAATTGAATGATTAACAGGCTAAAATAAACTTATTTAGCAAAAGAAAAGCTCTGTCACAACATTGTATTTTAGGCACAACACTGTATTTATAAACTCTCCCAAAAACATACTGGAACTGCCAAATCTGTGCTTGACATACAATTCATACAGCCCTGCTAAGAAATGAGTGAAACCAGGCAGTGCTAGGGATGTAGGCGTGCAAATGCCATCTGAAGACATCTTTGTGGAAAAGTGCCATTTTGGTTGTATAACTGGAGGCCCAGAACACTCATCAGGGAACAATTCTATTCTATACTCTGGCAATGATCTGATTAATTCAATCTAGTTGATAGATGTCCTTAGCAATTTTGGTTAGCAAATTAACTCCATTGTATTTGTAGGCATGACTTTAATGCTGTTTGGGGGCTGTGCCATGTCAAGTGGCAGGATTTGTGCCTGACCTATGTCTGAGAAAGTTATCCATATAATATGTCAAGAAGAAAGCTTGCTGAGCACATTGTGCCCTTTAAAATGCTATTCCAGGAAGAAGCAGTCACCACGCAAGTTGTTTCCACCGTTCACTACTGCAAATCCCTGTCCTACATGAACTCCATAGGCTAACAGGAATGATCTCATTTGGAACACAAACTCAAAGAGAAAAGTAGGACTAAAATATCTAGCAAGGAATCACTCCCAAAAAAACCCCAAACCAAACCAAAACAAACAAAAAACAAAACCAAACCAAACAAAACACCAAGAAAAGAAAACAAACAAAAAACCCTTAAAAACATCTCAACAAACCAAACCAACCAACCAACCAAAAACACCCTCACCAAACAAAACCCTGAGATGTTTGTGTGCTATTTTTAAAGGTTAAAAATATTTTCAGACTGTGTGGAAGAGTTCTGTGCACTTTCACAGGAGCTTCAAGTATTTGTGGTTTCTGCAAAGACATACATAACTAACATTTTCTTTTCTTTTAAATCATCCTACCATTATTAATCTCTTTTTGAATGCATAGAAATTGCAGATCCCTCCTCATCTCATTTCTACTCATTTTGTGTCACATAAACTTCCAGTCTGTCATATCTGTAGATCTTGTAGCCATTTAAATATATATATGAACCCTGAAGGCCCAGCTATGTGCCCTAAGGCAGAATAAAATTATAGCAAAATATGGTGGTCGCTGAGAAGACACTTTTATCTAGGGAACGTGTACATGCCCCATCCTTTGGAAGTGACTGCTCTAAGGGCTTTGAGACAGAGCTTGCTCCCTCTGCTCCACAGGCACCAGCAGTGCACTTTGTACAAACCTGGAGGGGTCTTGTTCCAGCTTCATCCAAGAAGGATGGTCCACCAAAAAAAAAACCAAAAAAAAAAAAAAAAAAACACCACAAAACCCCACAAAAAAACCCCCAAAAAAAACACAAAAAAACCCACAAAAAACAAACAAACAAAAAAAACCCCAAAAAAACCCCAAAAAACCCCCAAAGTCCTCAGCAACCTTTCCCTTCTTATAATCAGTTTGAAGGTGGAAGCAGTTTTCCCCTGAATCCCTACACACATTGTAAATGATGCATGTCTTCTAACTTAACATACAACACAGTACCATACAGTCATAAACTCATAGCTATTTTGTTTGTAACCATACAGTAACTGAATATTTAGAAAAAGGAAATAAAAAGCTATGAATGTTGTGTTGACTTCTGGCCTGTTTTCAAGGTGCTGAAATGGTCCCAGTTTGGGCTGGTGTAATTGTTCCTGATAGCCCTCCAAGGTACAAGCACAGGTTAGGCAACCTTCAGACTGAGCTGTAGGTTTGGCTGGCATAAGTAGGCCAAGAGTTTCCTTGTGCTACACACAGCTGGCTTGGTTCCTGTTCTCCAGGACTTGCAGCAGAATATAATGACAATGATGGTATATTAAACTGGAGCACTGCAGACTGGAGACCCTGCTTAATTAACATGACAGACAGACTGCCCTGCTGCAGCCTGAGCACGTTCTCAGTGCCTTCCTACCAATTAGGTTAAACACCACTCTGGAGAGTCCATTTCATGGGTGAGAATACTCACTAATCTTGATGTTTCTCCACCTTTCAGACTCGCTGCCACAGCTGCTATAAGAGCAGCCCATCAGTATTAATTGGTGTAGTCTTATATGACACACTTGAACAGTGGAAACCATTCCCAGTTCATTTCCGAGGCACAGAGCCTACCCAGCGCCACCAGACCAAATTAGTTCTGGGCTAGTGACCAGAGTGGAAAAGCTGGATGTCCTCTTGTTAATTCAATGAGCTCTTACTAGCATAATTGCAGAATATTAGCTCAAATGAGTGTAACACGACTTCTACTACCAGTTTCAATATATTTTTGTCCTTTTATTTTTAAAATTTTATTTAAACATGTAACATTCAGTGTTCAGTTGGGAAGCCGCTTATATTCTCTACATAATCACTGAAATACATTTGACCCCTTAAGAAGTACTTCAGTAAATTCAAAATATCATGACACTGAGTTATTATTGCACACTAAAAATTATATAGGTCCTGCAGTTTTAATATTTAGAAAGAAAAAAGTTGCTCTTGAGAGCATGCATGGTTATAATATATGAGTTTGATGAGTTTGTAAGGTAGTTGCTGTTTGTCTTTTCATAAAGAAGGACAGATTTGGAACATTTTCCATATATATTCCTCTGGCTGCACCAATAAGATCACCTCATATAAAACAAACTGCTGTATAAAGCATAAAACATATACAGCAAATTCTTTAAATACCCTTTTGTGAAGTACAAATATTAGATAAATAATGTTTTGTAATTTTGTAAATTTTGTAATTTGCAATTTTGTAAACAAACTGTAGGAAATCATGAATATCTACCACTTCAGGACATCAAAAACATAATCTAAAGCTTGTCTAATGGCTCACAGACATAAAGATATTATTCAGCTTGCTACAAAAGAGAGAAAAAAAAGTGCATTCTACTTGCCTCACAGGCAGGCAGATTTGGAAAGTTGATCTGCTACAACAAAATTTTGTGCAGAGAGGCAAAGGCTGTTGTGGGAGCAGAAGTGACACAATTCTGTACAGGATCCATTTATACCTTGACATCTCTGCTGGATCCCCTTGGCTCGGTTTATCGCTGTATACACAGCCCCAGGTGTCTACAGGCAGATGTCTCCAAACCAGCCTCCTGAGCTGGGCCTGGCTCCTGCAAGGCCAGCTCAAGTCCACCGTGGGCACAATCACCCTCTCCCTGTGCTGTTTATCTCCATGCCTTCCTCAGCAGCCTCTCAGATGAGAATTCTGAGGCTCAGGAAGGGACTGTGTGGCTCTCAGGTCCTGTTTGTAGTGCACCAAGCACTGGAGGTTCACTAATGGGGCTCCCAGGTGTCAGAGTAATTAAGACTTTGACCACTTTGTATTACTCATAAACTGCTAAATGAGATAGGTACTGGGAAGATACTGTGTTCCTTACAGATGATGGTACTGCTTAATAAAGTAATCTTATAATTAGCTTGAATCAGTCAAAATTTTTAACTCAAGAAAATAAATAATGGGCTTTAACAATGTTGGGGTGTCCTAATTATCAAATTTTAGTAGGTGCCCAACATTTGAAAAACTTGACATGATGAGGGAAGTGGTTAATTCATTATGTGTTCATTAGTAAAATGTTTGGAGGTAAGTTTTTGTTCTTAATTAAAATTTATAACGTTTGAGAATAGAACATACAGAAGTATTTCTGTTTTTTTAATGAGCCAGTTTTCTATATGCAATGGAGAAAACTATTTGTGTTATCACTGCTATAAAAATCACATCATTTATTTACACAATAGACCCAGAGCTCATGTCTCACAAATGGTGCTTTCATACTGACAGTCCAGAGCAGTAGCTATAACAAAAGTACTACACATATCTTGAAAAAGTATTTTGCTGCCACATTAATGTCACAGCAGAAGTTAAGAACTCTTGGATTTGATTACACATAGACACAGGACAGATGTCTACAGATGGTTTGGGGTGGATGGTTGTGAAATTGCAACAGCTGCGCAATCGTGTGCAAGACAGACCTGGAGTGAAAAGGTTTATTTCCTTTGCTGTTATGATTACTTTAAGCACCAACCAGAACATAATTTCCACTCCCTTTTGTGCCTCAAGAAGCTTTACTTCAGTGATCAGATCCTGATTCACAAAGTTATTAGAAATACCCACATGGTGCTCTCATTGCATGTTTTTGTTTGAAAAGAGGTGAGTGGTCTCCAAGAAGGTGACATTTTAACGCTGCAAGCAGAAAATACAATTCCTTTCCTAGTTAGCTTCAATCCTGCAAAGTGGTTTCGCTGAACACTTTCTCAGTGCAGTTCAGCTGTTTCAAAGAAAAAAGTCACACACAAAGCAAACAATTATTAAAAACCACCCATTTATTAAAAATCACTATAATGCAGCGTACAAAAGCAGATGTGGACACCATTTAGGCACCACAGTGGTAAATAGCTGGAGAAAGCTGAATTAAGCATTTCCAAGTAAGTTAGCAATTCAAGTTTAAAAGGAATTCCAATTCTTGGATTGAAGCCGTGAATTCAATGGTAATTTACAGTTCTACTTTTGGTGCAAGTCTGTTGTGACAGGACGTGGGGCAACAAACAAACAATTTTGTCCCACACACTGCTCTGTTTGGGCAGTGCACTATGCACACACACATCCTGCCTGGAAGAGAAGAAGCTGCCAGACTGATCCTGCTGCCAACAGAATTCCATACTTGTATTTGAATCACTGTAATTCCTAACACACCACCTTTATGCAGGTGAAGCCAATTTCTATGTTCTCCCTACAGCCTCCTGAATAGCACTGTGCAGAAATGATGGGCACATTCTGCTTAAAGCTTTGATGAAGCAAACTCCAAGTAAACTTTATGAACACTGACAGTTTGTGCAGATTTATATCTTCATCTAGGACTCACTCCTGAATGTAGTAGGGCAGATTATATTTATACTGTACATAAAGAATTGCACATTTTTGCCTCTGCCCCCAAGTTTTGTGAAGCTTACTTGTTGTTTTTAAATTATCTCAATTCATGAATTTTACAGAGATAAATGGAAGGCATTTAATCTAATTTGATAATCAGACTTGTAGGCATTGATGCTTTGAAGTGGTTAACTGGCTAACAGCTAATTTCCCTGGTGGATGAGGAATGCACTAACCTCTCTTCCGCTGAATGATGGCAGCATATAATTATCTACTGCATTTTAAAAACTCTTAAATCACTAGCCATTAAGAAACACTAATAACTTGCATGTTTTCATACATAATTTATTACAAAGAAATGAATGTGGTTGTATCAGAGCATGTCTGCAACCCCAACTCTGGTAACATCTGCTAGGATTTTCAGTTGGTGCAAACTGTCATCTGCCAACGCCACTCTTTACCAGGAAAATTTACTTGTCTGGCTAGGACAGCCTGCCCTCACATATTTGTGGAGTTGTTCACAGGCCAGAAATATGAGCTGGAATCAGGAATAAGGTATGTTATAAGACAGCAGAGCAAATAATCTGCCTTGCAAAGAAACTAATTTACTTACTAGTATTATCAGTATATAAAAGCAAAGATGATCAGCACTCACACAACAGAGGAGAGCTACCCATTTAATTTAGCCCACAGTAACAGTGACTGAATCTGAATTCCATGGGAGCAGTTCAGTTCACTTGAACAGGAATTTGTATATACCTCAATACAAAATTTAGACCATTACACGTGCTCTAAAAGAGAAGTGAGACTCCTGATTTCTTAAGAAATTAATTAATCTCTTTGATTTCAACAGCCTTTTTGGTGGGGTTCTGCTCAGAATGGTGGTGGCAAATTGCTTGATTCTAGCCTGCATTAGTGAAACAAAACCTGGGATAAAACATAATATGATGAACAAAAATCATCTGGATTGAATAGTTTGAGTTGAACCCATTCCGGTAGTATTGACGGGAGCAGTAACCACAGTTTGTTGGATTATGGGCTAAACAGACCAAAAAATCTTTATAGGTCACTTAAATACAAGAAGAAAAAAGTACATTTAAAACCTCTACCCACCAGCAAATATTACTGTTGTCTCCAAAGTACCCTTCTACAATTTTTTTTTAATTAAAAGAAGTAAGCTTTATAATGTATTTATTTTATATACAATTCTAATTCTTAAAGTGAAGAAGGATTCACTCCAAAGTCACAGAAAATATCAGAATGGCATGGGGTATAGGTAAGGGCTCTCATAAACTTCAAGACATGTAGCAGAACTTAGTGTTGGTAGAAGGTTACAGAAAGAAACTCTTAATTCTGGATTAATTTCTCTGAATTTGAAGAGGGAAGGGAAAGGGAAAGGGAAAGGGAAAGGGAAACGGAAAGGGAAAGGGAAAGGGAAAGGGAAAGGGAAAGGGGTAGAGGAGCAAACATCACCTTCCCTCCATCATGTGAACAAGAGAAGTAATTTCCGAGAGTGGGACGAGTTGTTCTCTGTCTTATATATCCTTGCATCCCAGGAAAAAACAAGCTCTAGTAGAGGGCATACATGTATTAAACTGAAAGCACTGGCTCCCGCACCATACATTAATTTAGCAATTTACAGCATTTCCCTGAGTGGGATATGTTTTGGGAGCAGCTTGCTTCAAGCAATGAAATCCAATTACACTTTAACCTAAGACCCTGAATACAGCTAAAGAATAAATTATTTTAAATCCTTAATAGTTCTGTATGACTTTGATCAGTGCTTCCTGAATATAAAGCAAAAGACTCTGTTTATTCAAGTTTTTCTTGATGTGATGGTAGGCTGCATGGCAACAGGTTTATTG
Organism: Lonchura striata; assembly: GCF_050655825.1. Taxonomy (NCBI): domain Eukaryota; kingdom Metazoa; phylum Chordata; class Aves; order Passeriformes; family Estrildidae; genus Lonchura; species Lonchura striata. The sequence goes on along the minus strand of NC_140704.1, from coordinate 138,429,778 downwards.
TGTTAATACACCTACAATGTTAACAAGCAACTGGCACTAGCTGGCAATAAAACTCCTCAGAGTTGCAAATACCTTCTTTTTTTTAATATTAATTTCCCCACTAGGATGGAATTACATTCCTGGGCACTTCTCAACAAAAATTACACCAGAAGAATCATCACAGATGTCACATATAAATCAAATCTGCTCTCAAATAGCATTAATTGATGCTGAACTGTTCATCATCTTTGTGGACAGCATGGATCTGCTGGTGACACTAAGATGTGTAGTGTGGTCAGCACACCGGGGAAGGGATGACATACAGAGGGACCTGGACAGGCTTTAAAGGTGAGGCCATGCAAACCTCATGGAGTTCAACACTAGGGTCACAGCAATCCCAGTCCAAGGCACACCCATGGATTAGGCAGAGATGTGATTGAGAGCAGCCCTATGAACAAAGACTTGGGGGTGATGGTTGATGTGAACATCAATGTGAGCTGGCAGCATGGCCTCGTTTTGACCCAACAAAATCCTGGGCTGCATCAAAAGGAGCATGGCTGGCAAGTCAAAGGAGGTGATCCAGGCCCTCTGCTCTTGTGAGACCACATTGGAGTGCTGCATAGAGTTCTGGTGTCCCCAGCATAAGAGGGACATGGAACTGTTGGAGCAAGTTGGGCCATGAAGATGGCAGGCTGCAAAGATGGGACTGCTTAACCTGGAGCAGAGAAGGTTGTGTGGAGACTTCACAGCACCTTCCAGTACCTGAAGGGGGCTTACAGGTGAGCTGGAGAGGGACTCTTCATCAGGAACTAAAGTGATAGGACAAGGAACAACAGGTACAAACTAAAAGAGGGGAAATTCAGGTATTAAGAATAAATTATTTGCCTGAGCAGGTGGTGAGGTGCTGGAACAGGTTGCCCAGGGAGGCTGTGGATGTCTCATCCCTGGCAGTGCTGGTGTTGGATAAAGGCTTGAGCAACCTCAGCAGGGGGAGATGAGGGTTTGGCCTGGATGATCTTTAAGGTACGCTTCAACCCTCAATGTTCTATCATTCTATGAATAACCTAAATTCGAACTGCCACCATAGCAATTAAAACAATTATCCTGCATGCCTTGGGGTGTTACAAAAATAATATTAGACTGATGTTTGTTAGAACACTGTCCTGATTCTTCTCTCATCTGTGCTGTATTAGAAGTAGGCAAGTTCAGAGAGATGGATGCTTCTGCCATAAGCAAAACATGCATCCTGATACCCAGAAAATTTGAAAAGAACCCCAAAAGCAATCTGTTCCTCCCCTCCTCCTCCCTCCCTCCCCAAAAAAATCAATAAAAGTCCCCTGACATAGGTATTGTGTTTATGATGGAACTTACAGCAGAAACCTGTTAATTTTGTCTGAAGATTTCCAAACACTAGCCTTGGGAGGAAAATGTTGCTTTACAACAGACTGATCTGCAAATAATTGTTGAACCAAATTCCTGTAGCAGCAAACCCCTACATTTTATACTATCAGCTGGTGGCACTGTTATACAGCCTGCCACATCTCTGTTTTCAGCACACAGCTCTGGGAGTGCACAGGGTGCTGCATTTGCCCTGGGGTCACCCAGGACCTCCCAGGAAGCTCTGGGATGGAGGGAGCCAACTGACCTAGACACTGTGTTTTGTTTTGGACTTCAAAATATATCTGGTCTTCCAAAACAGGCTGGCGTTGGTTTAGATAATACCAATTTGCACGTAAGTTTCATATTTCTGATACTTCTTCCATAAGCAAGACACTAGCAAGCTAACTGAAGACCTAGGAGGTTTCAGTGGGAAAAAAATCAAACAAACAAAAAACCAAAACAAACAAACAAAAAACCAGAAGAAAGCTGTTGTATTTCTGCAGATGGTTTTAAGGGAATTTGTTTCACTGAACATTTAAATATGAAGATCATGTAATATAACCCCCAGAAAATAAGAATAACTGCAAATATTAACAGTCTGTCCAGGTGTATAAATAATATTTTAAACTGCTTCCTTCAACAAAGCTAGAATCATCTATACATTGTGCTAAAAACCCCAAATCAAACCGACCAAACCTGCACCTCTTATCTTTGAGATAGTATCCTAATTTACAGGCAGCTGATGAACATTTAAAACTGAAACATCATTTATGCTAATAAGCAACAGATGTGCGTGAGGTTAGATACCACGATACATAATTTTGCATTCATACATATGATGTGTATTGGTTAGAAAAACACGATCCCACTCAAGTCTCTAACAACTAAAAGTCAAATTATATTTAGATTTCCCCCCTCTATTTTTACATCCTATTCCCATCCTCACACTAGAAAAGGGGCAGGTTTAAGTCTCTAAGGCAGTCAGTACCTAAAACATGCTAAATGTTCCCACCTTCTCCCCCTCACAAAACTATAACTGAAGTTATCAGAATGCTAGAACTGAGACTTCTGTATTTTTCCTAATAAGGTACTTAGAAATTCTATCCCTGTTCTTTAAAATTAAAAATGTCTTCATACCAAATGTGATTGATAGGAATGTTGTCAGCAGAACAAGGATCAGAGGAGGCTGGTTAATTTACAGAACGCTGGATTATTGTATGAGACAGGACTTTTCTGATGTTCTGTATCTCTACTTGTGCTTTTATCAAGTAAATATTTTCAATAGCTCTGCTCCTCTTTATTGCCTGGGCACCACTCTCATTTATTTCCACATCTAGCCTTGTGCTGCCCTCTTCTTGTATTGGTGCTTCACTGACACTATATTCTTCACCTGTGGCGCTGCCATTCCTTTACTCCAGCACATTTCCCTGCAATCTCTTTCTTTACCCAAGCAGAGTTTAATAACTTAGGGTTTATTCAGATGAATTATACATCCCTCAGACATATTTTTTTCAACCCTATGAAAGCATCTTTTAGCCTTTCTTTGCTAAGTAATTTAGATTGAAGTTGTAATAAAGAGGTTTTTTTCCTCTCTCAGTGTGACAGTTTCACTATTCATGTTTAAAAAATAAAGTATCCTTTTTTCAAGTTGTCCCTAATTGTCACTTAGCACATTCTCCCCCTTGAAAAATTAAATCACTCAAAAGAACTTGCAGCATCTTGTTCTTAGCAGAGTAGAGAAAAATTATTGCTCTGAAGAAGAAACTTGTCAACTATCCAAAAGAAAATGAAGTTATGCTCTTTCTATCTCTGGTAGATGAAATAGGAAAATCAATTTGATGGCAAATATGGGGGTAAAACAGTGAAGAGATGGGTATTTTAAAAGACCATCAAATACAGGAACCTCATCCAATGAATACTGAGCCACTGAGTTCAACCCAATCCATCTTTATTAGTGGGGCTTATCGGAGAAAGTGTTTTCTGGCAGGTTATTTACAATCGCATGTAACAATGACATGGTATTACTAAAACTACACTATTCCACTTGGATATATTCTCATTCAAACTGGCAATCCTTCAGAACCACCTTGTCAGGGAAAAATAAATTCTCCTCTCTTGGAAGAGCCTTCCGTAGGGTTCAAGGTGAGCCCTTTACTTCTCAATGTATTTATCTTTACTCTCATATTTTTTACTTGTGATGAGTTTACAGTCCCACTAGTAGCCCTAGCAGAGAAATGTGATGTTTAAGGAAGGCAAAACTGCTTGAGCTTGGTTTGGTTTTCAGCAAACATGGAATAAGAAATAAGTTTTACATTTTAAATTTGGCATATTATCTTTTTCTATCTGACAGATTTGAAATGTGGGCATTTAATACTGATCTAAAAAAATCACAAGAAATCAGTGCAGATTTAGATCAGTGTCAGATAACATGACAAAGCTCTTCTACTCTAACTAAAAATATCAAAATCAACTCAACTGCTCATTATGTAGTTGCAATCACACAGGGATTTATCTTTTACTACTGCACCTGAGTTTGGGCCAAACCACTAGACAGCTGAAAGTCAGCAGTGGTGTAAATCAGCATTTTCTCAGGGCTCACACTGGTGATGGTTTCTCTCCAAGATCCCAGCATATTTCAGTACCTAACTGATGCTAGCATCAGCAGCTATGTTGATCTATTCCATTCTTGACCTGTGAACAATCAGTGTCTCATGTTTTATTAAAATGAGAATTTCTTGGTTTTAAATAGAATATGTAATCTAGTTTGTAGATGGAATTTATGAAAATTTTTCAAATCATCATTTCCTAGTACATTTATGTTTTAAAAAATGACTGTAGGGAGGAGCTATTTTCTCTGAGATTTATTCAGAGCAAGAACATCAGAAATTTGGCAAATTATCAAAGAGCCAGCCCCAGCACTGTTTTACATACAAATGTAAAGGGAAAAATATAATTCAACCTGTAGATAGGTGACAAAAGCACCTAATTCCATACTCAAGTGGTCACACAGGTTCCTAAATAAATATGTGGCAGAGGTGCCTGAGAAACTGCAAATCAGCAACCCTTAGACAGGTCATGCTTGTCACATTTCCTCTGGCAGAGGAAACAGACTGTCATTCTATCTTCTACAAATTAAAAGAACAAAATAATCTCTCAAGCATATTAATTAATGAGATTCATTGGAAACATAGCAGGCTGCTGCCACTATTTAGTTTTCATGAACATATCTGGCCAATTAGTATCTAAATTTATAAAAAGAATTTTTGTACATGTTGAATATTTTATGCTTGTAAAGTCTTTGCATACTGCTATGTGCATACTAATGATCTGAAATTGTGGGATGTTCAACAGCAAAATAACTCCATTATAAAATCCAACTGTTTTTCCTTGTTCAAGATAAAAATCAGGGTTTAAAGACAACACTCAATTCCCATAATATTTTTGAGAGAAAGAAGCAAAACAAGCCAGTTTGTTAAACTCCAAAAGGACTTTTACAGCAAGATGTCTTGGAGGTGATCCTAACTCAGAAGATCTGTCTCCTGAAAATCACATCTGACTTTTATTTATCTAGCAAAGTTTTTATGTAGCAACATCTAGCAAAATAGTATGATAAATAATCAGAAAATATTAATACAGGAAAGAGTAAAAATTTGTTTAAAAGGAAGACCTAAAATGACAGTTTGTTTGAAGCCCAGTGCATGCTGCAAGGTATTTGGTAGCCCCTCATGTTAAGGACCCGGACATATTAGGCGATGGGTAAGGTCTCTTCTGGCACAGTACAGGAGATCTTTGAATTGGATTATTCTCACAGGAAAACAACCTCCTGGAATAGGAGGGAGACAGTCCCACCCCATCAGCACAGGCCATCTGCTGGTGGAGACTGAGCTGGGTCATGCCTCAGGATCAGCGTCCCTGTACAGCTGGACTTGGTCACTTTATTCCAGACTGACTTTGGTTCAGTGTAGTTATTCTACAATAAATAAGATCAGATTTTGATCTTAGATTTCATGCTCACATATGTGCTGTATCCAACGAAACTCAGTGGCATCATTCACCATCACAGTGTTAGCTTCTAAGTCAGGAAATCTCTTTGCAAACAGGTTACCAGCAGTATTTGTGGTTTGATCTTTTCCATATCTTTTTCCACCCCCATACCCCACGTCTCTGAATGCTTTTGATGGATTTCAAGAAAGTTTAAGGGCATAAGCAAAAAACATACGGGAACATTTGACACCATCAATAAAGTTGAGTTTCTGATTAATGCCCTGAAATCATAGCTTTCATTATATATATACAGAGAAGTGAAACAAACACTAAAACAGAAATATCACAAGAGACCAAGAGATCTTCCATGATATTTTAAGACCTTTTAAAAATTCTTTTTTTTTTTTTTCTGAGAGCAGAGAATCAGAAAAAAATCAGCTACCTTAAACTTTATTTTAAAAATAAAATACAATAAATTTTTATAATAAATTTTAGTGCATTTTTAGCTATACAGAATTATTGAGCTATATGAAAAATTTGCACTTGATTTTAGAATGAATAAAATATGAATGATCACAACAGGTGCTTTGGTGTCCTAACATTCCTTTTACTTATAAAAATTGAGTTGTTGGGTCTTAAAAACCTCTAAAGATAGAGACTACACAGCCTCTTTGTACATTCTTATGCACTGGGGAAAAAAGCTTTTTCCTTATATTAAGTCTAAGCCTCTTATATTTGGCTCTCTAGGCTGGCTATGTCCATTGTCCTGCCTTGCACCACTGCAAAGAGAAGTTTATAGGTCTGCAGGCAGCAACAGGCTTCTGTAAGGTGCCTCTCAATGCGTCCCTTCTCCAGATCCCTCAATTGTTCATCACTTGGCTCCAATGGTCTTGGTGACTGCTGTCTTTAGAGTTTTTTCCAGCCATGAAGTAGTCCAAACACTTAGTCCACAGTGCCCCAGCATGGACACAGGGCTGCTCTGGAAGACAATGACCAATAGCAGTGAAGCTGAAGCCTGTGGACCAGCCCTGGAAAATCCTTCTGGCCCTTTTTGAAAAGGAATCTAGCATTTGCCTTTTCCAAAACATCGTGAGCCTCTTATGATCTCCATAACTTTTTAACAATGAGAATCTCACAATGAGCTCAGCAGTTCCTTCGGCACCCTACTGCGAATTCCAATGGATCCCATCAACTCCTATGGATCAAGATTTTTCTCAGAATTGCTGACTTTACCCTTTTCCACTACCAGTAATAATTGTTCTCCCCGTACTATGTCCCCAGATTCAAAACCCTCAGTCTTATCTGCCTCTGCTCTCACTACATCACCCAGATATTTCAGCACTGAATAAGCATTTTCCTTCTTTGTTCTTGCATTGCTTAGGAGGATTCTTTGATTGATTCTTTGCTATTTCCCAGTACTCAAAAGACTGGTTCTCAAGGCACACTATGTTAGAAATTGTGTCCTTTTTTTCAGTCATTTTGCTCTTCCACAGAGAACCTCGAATGAGAGAGAGACTGAGGGTGATGCAACCTCTAACAGCTGAGAGCTTATGGGTCACATCAAATTTATTTTTCTTCCCCCAGAGATTCAAATTTTAGTATCCCAAGAGTACACATGATTAGCTGATCCTGCAAACTGGGTAGCTTGCCTACAGAAGCATAAAAGATTTCATCTTTATCCTGACGTAAAGCAAGAAAATTAGAAAATCCTGAAATATTTTTTTACCAAAATGACTCAGCAGACGATATGATAACATTCTATATGATTAAAACCAAAACCAGATGCTAAGAAAAGGGAAATACTGAGATGAAAGGACATTAATGAGCATCACTTTTTTGGTGGATGCTGTCTCTATAGCTCAGAACTAATTTATATTCAAAGGATATGCAGAATATCTGTAAAAGACAAAAGAAGGATACAACATTAAAAACTGGCTTGTAATGGCTCCAAGCTTGAAATACTAAAAAACAGAAAAACAAAGACATGAATTAATGCTTGCTTGGCTCATCCAGAGTAGCTATGTGATCTGAATCACTAATAAAAATCTTCAGAAAGGTTGAATGAGTAAGGATTTTGCATAGTTACTGTTGCTATGAGAGATACTTTCCTTATTATACACACATTCCACAAATTATTTCCCTTTCCTTATCACTCACAAACAGGTAATGAGGTGCTACGAAAATAGCCTCCTCCTCTAAAAGTTTCTGAAAACATATTTGAAAGAAGGCAGTCAGAATGATATTTTTCAAAAAGTACTGAGTGTTCAATAAAGAAATTATAAGTGGAGTGAATGGGACAGAGTCAAACTCTGCAAATGTGTCCATGAAGCATCTGGATCCTCTGAGACAGAGTTGGAAGATCCATCTCCCATCTGTCCTTCTCTAAAAGGGAGAAGATGAAGCTGAAATTTACAGCACCTACTGCATCAAACTCCACCACTTATCTAATAGCTAATATACCTATCTATGTTATGTGCTTTGCTAGTATCAGCAACAAATAACTAAAGTAATTTGGGAGCCACTACAAAAAAGAACCACATTCGATTATGCAGAAGAGTGGAAGCAAATATATTCGATGGCCAAATGATAAGAACGTTATTTGGAAAGAAGGAAAGTATTCTTTGCAGGAAAACCTCTCTAGTAAATGCACCAAATATCAGATGTCTTCTAAAAAGAATAATGTCTTTCTAGAGCATCTAAAATAAAATCTTGCAGAGCTGGAAGAGATTTGCACACTGAAAATAAGAGTATCACAAATCACAATGTTGGTCTTTCAAAAAAAATTATGCTTATTTTAGAGGAGAAGGTAATAGGCCACCCCCAACTCTGTTTTTAAACAGTGACTACAATAGCAGGTAGTCCAATAAGGTTAACTCCAAAAAACTCCCAACTTAATTGTAAATAAGCTTTTCAGGTGGATCAATGTTGTCCTTTTCCAGTTTTGAGTCCAATAGCAGATTCACTGTCATGTCTGACTAGCTCTCTCACAGCAGCTCCAATAGCTCCAGCAGGGTGAGAGATCTCTGAGATACAAAATCACCACTTGAACTGATATTAATACCACACATTAATTTTATATTAGCAGATTCTGTGACACCATATACATTTAGTAACAAATGTGTATGAATTCACATTTAAACAGATATTTCTGACTTTTTTTAAAGTAATATTTTTAGAGAAGCAAACTGGAATGTATGCAAACAGCAAGAAAATTAATCTACTCCATATCTAAACAATATGATATTTATTTATGTTTCCAAATCATTATAACAGCTATGGCTTAAACAGACTCACTGGAAAGCATATATCACAAAGGTTAGGTACCTACTAAAATTGTATCTACTATAGCTGTTCACTTTTCATTTAGTTCTTTCTTTCATAACAAGAAGAATGGATTTATTAATCACTTAAAAGAAATATTATGTTTTAGGTTTCCGCATGAAATTGTCTCTATTATACTCTCGCTTTATAAATACTGTTTCATACAGCTTTGTGCATTAGTAATAATTCTTGTAATGAGTTATATGCATTAAATTAACTTATATGCATTAAATTAACTTATACACTTATAATTAACATGTAACTTACACACATTAAATTCTTTGCAATATCTATCTTTTTTTTCACTTAAATACATTTAGAAGTAATAAATTATTAGTAGTGACTTGGGGGTGCTGTCTGACAAGGAGCTCAACATGCCCCAGCAATGTGCACTCGCAGCCCGGACAGCCAAAGGTATCCTGGGCCTCACCACAAGCAGTTTGGCCAGAAGGTCACAAAAGGTGATTCTGTCACTATTCCACTCTCTGAGACCTCTCCTTGAGTAGTGTTTCAATAGCTCCAGGACCTGCTGGAGAGAGTCCAAAGGAGAGAAACCAAAATGATCACAGGGCTGGAGCACCTCTCCTATGGAGACAAGCTGGGACACTTGGGGTTGCTCAGCCTTGGAAAAGAAAAGGGTCCAGGGAAATCTTACTGCAACTTCCCAGTACCTGAAGGGAGCTTACAAGAAGAATGGAGAGGGACTTTTGGCATGGGAATATAGTGATAGGACAAGGCTTTAAACTAAAAGAGTTTTAGATACTGGAGAGAATTCTTTACTGCAAGCGTGGTCAAGGCATTGGCACAGATTACCCAGAGGTGTGGACACCCCATCCCTGGAAGTATTCAAGGCCAGGATGGATGGGGCTTTTAGAAACCCTGTCTGGTGTAAAGGTGCCTCTGCCTATGGCAAAGAGTTGGAACTAGATGAACTTTAAGGTCCCTTTCAACCCAAAACATTCTGTGATTCTATGACTAAATTAATCTCAGCTAAATTTGAGGCAACTACCCACTGAAACTTTGTCTCTTACAAACAAGATTAGGAGCCCACATGAAAATCAGTCTTTTTCAAGTTATCACTTTAGCATTAGCTAATAGACAATTGTTTTGGAAACCTAGTCAATTAATATGTATTTATTCATATTTGCTTATCCCAAAAGCTTAATTTCTCTTTCACACTGATTTTATATTAGTTAATTCAGAGTATTAATATGGCAAGGTTAACCTAGCAGAAAGTATTTTCTCTGTTAAGAATTCTACTGACCTCATTTGCAAGAGAGTGTGAAGGAGAAAAGGCTGGTTTCTTTTTTTCCTTTTTTTTTTTTTTTTTTTTTAACAAGTGGAATATGAAATAAACTTTTTAAAAAATGGACCACTGTAGGGAGGGGAACTTTGGCAATTAGTATTTCCCAAGTGTCCTCATGCCGCATATGATGTGAACATAGACATACTTAGGTGTTTAGTTGTAGCAGCAACACCTTCCACTGATGACAGAGATTGTACCAACAAAAGATGTCTCCCGAGGCAGTTGATAGTTGTCTTCCAAATGAAATGAACAAAACCTGCACTCCTCATCTCCCCACCAATACTGTACTATAACATTTTCTAGTATTAACTTATTTTTCCTTTTTATCATTGCTTTTGCCTGATCAAAAATATAATTTTATGCAACCTTCTTATTTTTAAATCATGCATTTAGTCTATAGCAGTGCTGCAGTTTTATTTTAATGACAATAGAACAAAAGGAGGCCTTTTACATCTACAAAACCAGGGTTATTAGGTAGGCAATCCACTGGGTATGTCCTCTTAGAGGTATCTAAGCACGATACACCAGGCTTGCACAGCTGAGTATACACCTCAAATGTCTCTGCAGGGTAACATTAACTACTTAATTCACCTTAATCAATTGCTGAAAGTATATCCTTAGGAAGCATTACTGTAAAGTACAGTCCTAAAACCCTTCAGCTGGCTCCTACAAACAGCGCAGCTTTGATGCAGCCACCTAAGAATGGCTGTAGCTCTTGTAGTTGGGCAGGGCATTAAACTGATACAGCCTTACTGCTTTGAATTCAGGTTACCCATATCATTCTCCATTGTTTAATATTCCAGCCCCTTTTTCAGAGTTCTGAACACCTAGGCACCTTCTTTTTCTCTTTTGAGGGAGTTGCTTAACAAAAAGCACTTCAGAAATAAGTGGCCTAAATTTTTAAGTGCCTGAAGCATCTAAAAAGTCTAATTTTAGGTTTTTATTTTTAAATTTCTTGGGTGCTGTTTCTAGAGTTCTCCAAAAAACTTCATCCAGCCCACCATGCAGACTGTTTTTCCTACACTCATCTTATTAATCTAGAGGTTCCCACTCAATTTCTTCACACCAGTTCAGCACTGGAGGTGCTGGAGCCTTCCTGCCTGCTGAGCCTGCCATATGGAAGAGGTATTTATCCATGTCACCAACTTTCTATTTTCCATTTCATTTCAACCAAGCATACAACTTGTTCTCCTTTGCCTATTCCTATCAGTTCTTCTCTTTCTTACCTATTTTTCCCCCACTTTTAAAAAGTGCAACTAGATTCACTAAGTTTGGAAAGCACCTGAATAATCTGTGGGAAAGATGAAATGCAAAATAAGTAACTTGTTTATAGCTGTCTAAAATAGGAGCAGTGCTGATGAAATTTTAAAATCTCTTGGAATTACCAGACATTCCTTCCTCATTACTCAATCAGTTTTGGAAGGTTTGGGTAAATATGTGTGCACATAAGGTGGCACAACAAATTTTTAAAAATATTCTGATGCTAGAGAGCCTTTAGAAACACAACCTCTTAGACAATTGCCTGTGCCTACTCACAGTAGATGCAAGCATACACAAGCTGTTAAAATTTCTTCTGCAAAGAATATTTGTGCAAGGTAAATGCCCACATTTCTGGATCTGCAAAGCAGAATCTGATTTATAGAAAGATCTCTGGAGTGCTTCCTGCATAGCCAAATAAAAAAAACCCCACATTTTTAAAATATCTTTGATTTTTTTTTAATGCTTCCCATGAATTGATAACGTAAAACTGGTTACATATTTCTTACACATAATCATAAGTTGCATAGCTATTTAATAATATGGGCAGATATTAACAAATCCAGCTAGGCCCTGAAGTAAGTTTTCATTTAATAGACAATGTGATGCTGACAGATCCATTTTAAAGCACAAACTGTCTATATGCATGTCTAAACATAGATGTGATACTTTATTTAATGTATTGGAAGTCAGTTGTCATATCTATAAAGTACTTTACACATCATGATAATTACTTAAAATAAATTCTTAAAGAGCAAGGGAGTAACACAAAACACATTTGGCACTGAGCTCAAGCTCAGTTACTCACTGCCATAAACACTGTCATTTGCCAATTTGTTCTAAGGTTAATGTAACAGAATACTAATTTTAAAATAAAAGAAAAAAGTCAGCTGAGAACATTACTTTTCTAACATATTTTCTTAATCCATTTACTTGATCTTAAACACAGGTTGCTTTTAGTAGAACAACATGAAAACAAGGGCAAAACAAGGTAAACCTCTGTGTAATTTTATTAAGTCGGCCACAGATCTAGTGTGTTTGTTTATGCAATATAGCAGCCAATCATACACAAAACATCACAGGAATCTGAAGGTTTTTCTTCTATTTTAGAATAAGGGTCTATTAGAGGTGTGTCAGTACATTCATCCTCAGAAAGTAACAAATTATTTGATTATATTTTAACTATCAAAAATTATTTTAAAGACAAGTCACAGAAAATTTCTTTTAAGACAAGAGGGTAATATAGGACATAAAGCAACATATGTTCTAATAAGATAATTATTCTTTCAGGTTACCAAAGCCATAGAATCAATATTGGAGCAACTCAGTCAGTACAGTAAACATGTTCATCTGGTGACACTACTGTGCTGTCCAAGATTAAACCAGTCATTTTCACAGTCATCAGGAACGTGTACTATCAAACTTTGAGAAGATACAGAGCAACTCTTGTCTCTTTAATTTGCCTATCAGCAAAAGTCAGACATAATACATTATGCAGTAATACTGGCTCTAGCAACTTAATCTCTGTGATTTAGACAGGTCCCATAGACATGGTTGTGTGTCTAAGAAGGGAAAACCATCACCTCTCCCATAGTGGGTCAGTCCAGATGGCTCTGGAGTCTCCCAATACACTAAAAGTATAACAGAAGATGATATTTGGAAAAAACACACAAGTTTGGCCACTTTCTGGGATCTGTTCCCCTCAGACTTCCCTAGGGTCTGCAACTGTTGCTGACTAATGTCAGCATCTGTTTATGGGCAAGTTGCCCACGACTGCTGTTGTCTGTGGACACACTGTCCATGTTCCAGCATGACAGGCAGAGAGGCAATGGATTATCCATCCCTGGAGACTGGCAAAACTCAGCAAGACAAAGCCTTGGCTGTTCTATCTGGTGCTGGCTGAGGTCCTGCTTTAAACAGGACACCAGACTATGCAACCTTCAGGGGCCTTTTCCAGTCAACAAGTCTGTCAAATAAGTGCTGCACAATATCCAAAAAAATTATTCAAATGTATGAACAACATTCTATTACTTCAGCACAGAGCAACATCCTGATCAACTAGGACTCAGACCCTATGATCACTCAAAGCACATGTAGATTGGAGTTCACAATATAAAAACTGTGTGAAGAATCCCAAAAGAAACTCCAGTGAGTCAAATTTAACAAGTAGATAAACCCAAATCTTAATGTGTAGTTCCATATGCAGACTGTGTTTTCAGTATTCACAGAAATATTAAACTATGGTCAAATTGGTAATAATACATCTTAATACTGAATTAGATTTAGAACTAATTTTGATGATGTGGTGGATTTCTACTTTCATTATTACTCTTATGAAACCTACCCTGCATTCCAAATCCTGCTTCATGTATAAAGCAATCTTGGTTTATCTTTGATATTCCTGTAAGATCGTTTGAAGAAAATAGGAGAAAAAAACACCACAGAGTAAAATTTTTGAGCGTCACAAAATGCAAACACATACAGTTACTCACCATTTAAAATACAGACTTCATTACTAAAATGGGTAGATTGCTAATGCAGTTTCCTTTTTTAAAAGCAACATAACTTAAAATGACAGCCAGTTTCAAGGGATCAGACATAACACAGTGAAAGATGTCTAAGAAAACACATTTTTCTTGATCTTTTAGACAAGTGAAAGATACGTAAATAGTTCCCTTGGAGCAGAAGAAACAATCGCATTATACTGCAATAATTCAACAGCTCACAAACTATCGCCAAGCAACATGACAAGAGGCAATGAGCAGAAACTGATTCATGGGGAGTTCTACCTGAATATGAGGAAGAACTTCTTTACTGTGCAGGTGACTATGCACTAGAACAGGTTTCCCAGAGAGGTTGTGGAGTCTCCCTCCCTGGAGATACTCAAGAGCCATCTGGACACAATCTTGTGCCATGTGCTCTGGGATGAGCCTGCCTGAGCAGGGAGACAAGACCAGATGATCGCTGTGGTCCCTTCCAAATTTGCCAAAAGGAGTCAAGCACAATCTCAAAATTATTTATGGGGAAACAGGCTGTAAAACTATTCCAGGGTGCCTAAGATGGTTTTAAAGAGTCATGCAGATGCTGACATTCCAGATGAAAATCCAGGAAACCAAAATATTCACTGAAAGATAATGATAAGACCCATAAAAATTTCTTCACAGTCAGTATGCCTTCTCCCTCTCCAAACTGGAAATCCTTGATAATTAGGAACCTTCTAAACAATCTCTGCTGAAATTCTAAGGCAATCCATTGTAAGAATTACATTTTTCCTAAAGTATCCCTTTCAAAATTGTTTTTATGCCTACTTCAATACATCTTCTTATGGAAAAAAAAAATAAAAGGAGTAAGAAAGAATTCAGGTAAATAAAGCAGGTTAACTCTTTAGAGTAATTTGACATCAGCATTAAGATATGATAACTTATTGCTCACTGTGAACATTTGTAAACTTAGTAGGCAGCCGCAATTAAGAAAAAGAAATAAACCACAAATAAGCAAACAGACCCTGCTTTTGTAAAAAAGCATATTTGATTATTTCCTGTGAAAGCAAACTCACCAATGGTGTAGTATCTCTTCAAGTCGCTCCTCCTTGGGTTGCGCCTTTGGGTGTTTGTGGTGTTGTCCTGTTCCTCCTCGGAAGGCGCCGCCTGCGTGGCAGGTAAAGGTTTGCTGGGCTGAGGGGTCTGAGCTTCAGCTGCCACTGGGTTGCATCCTGGCCCACTAATATCCACCGACTGGGACTTTTTCTTTAACCTAAAGGCAATTTAAGACAGTAAAATATTACTACTCATCATTCTATACCTAGATTATGTGTAGAATAACAGCGATATTCTACTGTTCATTGTATAATAATTCATGCATGTCACAGCCGAACACAGAACAGCAGTGATGAATTAGACCTTGCATTTATTTCCCCTTTCAGGTTCTGCTAAATCAGTTACAGCACATCCATCTCCCATGTAGCTGTAAATAGTAAACTGCCCTCAGATCAGCCCTGCAGAGCTGCTTGAAGTACCAGTAATCTGTTTCCAAGCCCAGCTGCCCACCATTACCCTATCATTAAATTGCTTGGCTTAATTTTCCACAGATGAGGGGAGTACAAAGAAATTAAATAATTTGTACAAAGTCGCTGAAAGCCTTGAGAGAAAATAATTGATGTATGATCTTCTGAATTCAGATGTAACTCTACAACTGCATTTCCCATTCTGAAATATTTTCTATACATTGTTTCCCAAGAATCACACTAACCCCAGGTATCATTTTTGCACTGCAATAGCAGTGGACAAAGGAAAATAAATTATCTGTTCTGCAGAAGAAATTAGTGTTTAACTCAATACTGGCAGACAGGTACTTTATGAATTATTAACCATTATTCTCTGGGCCCAGTCATCAAACTAGTTTTTTACCCCTCTAGTTGCACACACATCCAGACATAACATTACAACTTGTGCAAAAGTATATTCTGAGACATTGTCAAAAGCCTTTTTAAAGTGGAGACAAATGACATTATCACTCTCAACTCCTCCTCAGATCTAGACATGTTATCAAAGTTCTGAGGGAAAGACTTAACTAACTCTCAAACCCTACTTTGGAGTGGGATGAGTACACCCCCATCACTGATTCACTATAGTTCTGATGTCTCTGCTATCTCTAGTAATGTGAAATAGAGGTTACTATGCTGCTAAAGTTATTGAATGGAGATAAATGACCTGTTACAATGAAGTTCACAGCATACACATTGGATTTTGTCAATACTTTTCTTAAATTAGGTCTCTATAAATGTATATAAATGACTACATTATTTGATCCTGGAAATAAAAGAGGTTTATGACATCACAGTGAGATACTGATTTGAGTGGAAGGGATCATAACAACTCTGAAATTTTGAAGCAAGTGCAGTAAAATGATAAAGTTCTGCAATGCTAGAGGATAATTTTATTAGGCTAACAATTTAATGCTAAGCATCCTCCTCTTAACTCTGCACTTCCTTATTTTTCAAACATTTTCTCAAGGTATTGGTTGCAATTAAACAGCATGGACTATTCCACTGAGAATGGAATGCTAGTTCAAGGTACTAACTGATTAAATACTGTCATAATAATAACAACTGCTCTAAATAGGTTGGAAAATACACAGGTCATGATCAGCTTCTGGAAGTTATGTTAATGCATCAATGTATATGTAGAATATTATGGATTACACTATAAGGGCAAAATAACTATACTCATACAGAGTATTGCTTTGTCCAGGGAAAGGACTAGAAGTTAGAAAATTGGCAGCTAGAAATTAAGTTCTTGTCTCCAATAAGACTACTTTCACTAGAACCTTTTTCTGGACTAGTCCAGGGTGCCTTGCATTTGAAGGAGTGGTTCTCAGCTCCAATGACTCCACACAAAAGGCTTGGGTTGACAGGGACATTTATCCCTCCTACATATAAGAAAGGCTGTACTGCATCAGCTAGACAAATATCTCCAGCAAGTCCATCAATGGATATCTTTCCAGCCTCCAGTAGATTCTGGTTTATGGGTTTTCTGAGTTAGATGCTGCACCTTTGGAGTTATATTTCTTGGTTTGTCCTTAATTACTCCAGAACTCATTGAAAGTTCTGAGGTAGGCAGCATCCAGCCTTGACAGTTTCTGGTTTAACTTTGCACTGTGTTCAGGCAGCAACACCAGTAGCTTATTTTAATGACTTATAAGAGTGACATTATGAGAGAAAATGACCCCTTTACTTTAAGGGTCTTGGTAAATTGACCTGCACATGGAGTCAGTGGAGACACACTTGGGATAAACTAACACCACTATGAGCACTGATACATATAAAATCAAGAATGGGCAGGGCATCCTCTGAGTAAACACTGTGTGAGAACAAAAGAAAGCTCTTTTGCCTGAATTGATGTTCCTGAAACTGAGACCTTGTCTTGAACACTTCTAGCTTTAAGCCTTCAGCTGGTCAAATATATTTGCCTAAAATGAAGGCTGGAAATTTTCATTGAATTATTTACAGTGAAATGGTGTTATTCACTGTTTAGATATAAAACATATACAAAAATTATTTCCATCATAATGTTATTCTTCTACATTGTTGAATATACCATCTCTCAGGTGATATAAAAATTCTTTACAATTCCTTACCACTAGAATCCTTTGAAGATTTAAAGGATTACTTTTGAGAAGAAAATCACTAGTTTTTAAGAAGTAATGGTCTAACTCAGATCACAGCTTTCACTGTGATTGCAGGGTATTGCTTCTGTGTTGTGCAAGATAGCTGTGGGCAAAGAGGCTGCAAAGTGTTCAGCACCTCTCCATAATAATCCTGAGGCCTCCAGATCAATAAGGGTACATATGTCCTGCATTATGCAAGTCTATGTTCTGCCCCAAAGGAAGACAGCAGGTGAGTGGAAATAAATTTTACAAATTGAAAAATACTATTATGATTTATATTTTTAGCTGCGTTATGAACACATTCTTCACCACCAAGGCTGTCTGAAGGACAGTCCAATTAATAAAGCTGTCTGGAGGTAGCTAATAAAATAGCTTGCTGCGCTGTGGGGAACATCAGATTGTTATTAAAAATACACTGTCTATTCTTCTAGCATCACATAGGAAAAAAGGAATAATACCTGTCATCTGCACAGTAAAATTTTCACATGGCCTTTTTCAAGTGACTTATGATTAATAAATGACTTGGTTGAAATGCCTGTAGCAAATTAATGTCAAAAATTATCTATTCCTGCAATTGAGAATAATTTAAAAGTACGACTTCCAAAGAAATAAGTACCAAAATTAACAAAGCAGGACCGTGACAGCCAAGCAACTGCATGTAATATTGTCATACTGCTCTTGAGAGACCATGGTGACAGAGCTTTTGTTATCAGGAAAGACAGAAAGATACAGGGTCTGAATTAATCCAGACTGCAATGACAGGGTCAGCTGAGTAGGACACAGGTTCAAGCGAGGACACAATTTTATGGCAATGACTTGACAGAAACCAAACAGTTTACTCTAATGCATCTTCTTATGGCACACCTTAATTGCATGGCTAGCAAATAGTTTGAGAAACACACTGCAGTCTTTGAACTGTATCTTCAGTAGACCACATGTCTTGAAAGTCTGAGTTCTGCATCTATTTTGAAGCTAAGAGAATGAATTCTCCATAAGCCTGACCCTTCTCCAACACCCTGCTTTATTACTAGCTTTGTCTTGCACTTGGTTTTGGGTTTTCTAATATATATTATAGCTGCACAGTTGGTCTGAAATGATTTATTCCTTGTCAGAAAAGAATCTGAACATGGAATGCTTTGGGATCACATTCCTCATTCTTCCTTTGTTTCAGGTTGCCTGCTTGTAGAAAAACACATAAAAGTTAAAAGAAGTACTGTGGCAAAATATTTTATCTTTTATTCTATGCATTTTGTAGCAGCTTTCACCTAACTTTTCAACAATGAGTAACACAGGTCTTTCAATATTGCCTGGTGTGACGCTGTATTTTCCTAGGACATAACGCTGCTCATCCCAGTAACTCCAGCTGTTGAAAACCTTCATTGCAGCCTTGGTAGATTTAATCTACTGAACAGAGGCACAAAACCCAAATCTACCTCTCAGAACCCTCTGGTTACTATCACTGAGGGTTTGCTCATTCAGCTAATCCAGGAGGAATGTGCATCTCAAAGCTGTGTGATATGCCATCCCTGTAGGTAGATACACTGACTAGCTATTGAACCTGCCCTTTATTTCTCTGTCCTTCCTCTGCATACAACTGCAAGGTTTCCTACTGCATCTTAGAAACCACCTGACAGATGTTTTTACCTACTCCTGCCCAGCTGGCACCCTGGGCTCCCCAGCAGCACTTCTCAGGAATGGGTCTCTTTGAACAGCTTCTTACCAGCTCCCTCAAAAAAAAAAGTAATCAGGTGCTTGATAGGCCATACATCTAGGAAGTCCTGTGGCTAGTGAATTACCCAGAAACTCTGCTGTAGAATTTGTGAGTATTAGGATTTCATTCCTGGCAATCACTATCAGAAACTTATTCCATTCCTAACAAAATCCATGTTTTTGTGGGGTTTTTTTTTATTTTTTTTTAATATTACAGTTTCAAACTGCATTTTTGTAAAGCTGGATGACAAAAAAAAAAAAAATAAGGCACTCCTTTCTAAAGAGATCTTGAAAGCCCCTGAAACCTTCATGGCTAGAAGTCTAGACGAAAACAAAAGGAAAAAAAAAAATAAACCATTTATGTTGGAAACAAACAGTCAAAAGAAGTATCTCAGGAGCTGGGAATCTGTACAATTAAGTCTTTGCAAATTTCTAAGTAAAAATCCCTTACTGCAACAAAGATTTGGAGGAAAGCCTAGCTCATTCTTATCCTTGCAGAGATTTTACTACACAGTTAATAGGAGAAGCAAAACCTTTCATTAGAAGAGTGATGTTTACTATTCAGAGATGCATTTAAAAAATTTTGAATGCTCAGAAGAGCTGGTTATGAATTTGATTTCTTTGTAGCAAGAAATGTGACTCAAACTGATGTCGACAGCTAGGTTTTAACTGAGTTTGAAAAAAGAAACCAGGCAAACTTCTGTTTTAAACCCAACACTACAAAGGTCAACAACTTAAACACTGGAGGAGGCCTAACCCCCTGACATCTGCACAGAGAGTTCTCAAGGGAGTTATTTTATTCTCCTATGGACATTGGATGTCCCCCAGAGCCAGGACTGAAATCTGCATTTGCACATGGTTGGGGCATTCTTTGACTGCTTTGGCAATTCAGAGGGATCATGTAAAAGGCTTCTGGCCTGCAGTCAGGCTCCACTTACCTCCTGACACTGCTGCGTGCCTGCAGCATGAGACAATGCCATGGAGGGCTGCTAGAAAATCTTTTGTTTAATGCTCTTGAATATGACCTGGTTATGGCTCTGGCCATCCCCTCCCAAAAGAAAGATAGCAGAATTAGACTGGCACAGAAGTAAACACCTGTGATGATGATGAGTTGGTTCCTCATGGCGCAAGGCAAAAGAGACTGTGGGAAGGAATTAGCAGCAGGGAATCAGCCCAGGGACCTCTGTAGCCATCAGCAATCAGAAAGGGAGAGGCAAACTGGAGGTTTTACATCGACAGAAATTGCAGAAGAACCAAAGGAAGACAAGCAACATGTTTGGGGCAAACACAGCTAAGTACTTCTTTGAACGGTATATATAATTGACATGACAGAAATAATTGTACAGGCCAGGAGTATCACTCGGTACAGAAAAGAAAGACATGAGTCAGGCAGAAAGCATCCATTAGAGGCTATGAAGCATGCAGGTACTTCAGCAAACAATTTCCCTGAGCCAGGGATTGCTGGAAGGTGGAGGTTTTTCACAGGGAAAGAACCACTCAGTGCATGCTCCATCTTTTGTAGTATCACTAATTATCCACTACCAAGTACTGCAGGCACCCGAGTGCAACAAACTTGCAATTCAAATCTGAATTGGCCATTATGAATTGCAGAGGAAAAGAAACCAAACATCACAAAGCAAAGTAGAACATAGGACGGCGCTAAATCAATGTCTCACAGCAAACAAGCAAAAACCTGCAGAAAAGCCCTTCAGTCTGTTCCTTAATGTGTTGATCATGCAGCAGAGTTTTCAGAAAATGTGAGCAGCATATGAGATCATTGGACGGCACAGAGCAAACACAACGTGATATTCACATGGGTGGCAATAGGAAAGGATTAGGAATGAATTCACACCTACTCAGCCCACAAAGCAATTCAAGCGGCAGGTATGTATTAACAATGTAACATTGAGACCAGCTTCAGCAAAGAAAACATTGCAGGTATGAGAGCTATGTGAAAAAAAGAGGCACTTCAATATTGTATTTTGCTTTATAGTCTCAGCATTATGTATTTGATCAAATAGAGAAAGCATACACAATACCCTTTTTTTTCCTTTATACACATTGCTAAAAATTGCCACCCAAAGACAGACCAATTGCTAATCATCAGAGTACCAGAAAGCAAACCAAAACCACATATTTTTGTGGTCACAGCACATGCAAGAAAATTGCCAGCATCCCTCACTCTATAACAAAGGACAGTGTCAAACCTGAAGTTTTGACCAGGCTTCAGGGAGAAGATTAATAGCATCTAAATAATTGAAAAATAGCTTTTTTTTGCTGTGTGTAACAGGCAACCCACACCCTTTTAACAAGATTTATAGACAAAGCTGGAGCCTCATGGGTTTCAAGGGCACATCACAGAACAAAGAGTTACAAAAATGAACACAAACCTTGTGATTATTCCTGGGAGCATGACAGCACTGCTACAGGTAAACCCTTGGAGGATCATTTACAGAAGACATATAGACTGGTGGCTGCCAGGTTAGATCCATGAACTCCAAGCAGAAGAATCCAGAATTCACTTGTGGTTCAAGTGTGACAAGGCATTCTCACTGCCTGGGAGAGAAGCGTTAGTGAGTCCACGGGCAAAGGAGTCAGAGCACTCTCCACACCACACATGGGCCTGGAGATGTACATCCAGGAGGATGAGGGAGGTGATGATGATGATGATGATAGAGAGGAAAATGGCAGCAATCACACTAAATATATAATTCAACTCAAATAGTCACAGCATATACAATTAATTCTTCTTTTCCTGCCTAAGCCTGTGCAAGGATTTACAGCTCAAGAACATATGGCTTCTTCATGGCTGTATAATATTGTACAGCTGCTTTACATGGTAGAAATAATATGCTCTGCTACTAAGGTTTGTGCTTTGTCAGGGATGAGAATTTCTTGATCTTTCAGAATTTTGAGAAGGTGGGTTGCAAGGCTGTACTATTTGCTGACAGATATCTTGATTCTGGACATGTTTTAGAAGAGATGTGTAAAGTAAATTACTATTTTGAATCTCACTATTTTGTTAATAGCTGCTCTACTGTTATTTAAATAACTCCCACTAGTTCCATTTTAACAAAAGCTCTTCCAGTGCATTATGCAAATCTACTTCAGTACAATTTTCATGGGTCTTGAAATTTCCAGCTCTGTCATATTCAGCACAGAAAAATTTTGCATAATGGTTCAAAAGTGATAATGATTTCTATTTCATTCTTGTTTGTCTCATTAATACTGCAGGATGGTATCTATTGCAGCTTTATTAATAAGGATGGATTCAAACTGTCCAGACTATTTTAAGATTGTATCTCTAAGGAAAGTCTTTACTTCACCTGGTTAGAAATTTCTGAAATTGCTTTATTATAGGCTATGCAACCAGCATCCAGATCCTATTCCCCTGAAAATTACTGTGAGATTGTCACACATCCTGTACTGTGGATGATCACATTCTACACTACCATTTTCTCTCCCATACACTGAACTGAGATTTTTCAAGGGCCATTGTATCCAGTGGTCTGGGAGCTCCATGGGATACTCAGATATACAGAATACCTTGATTACAGTGAAGCCATACAAACTTGTAATATTTTTCCATGTAATTAACTTTGTCATAGTATCAATTATTTTCTGTGCTAGCTGCAAGTAATTTATACATAAACAAAGCTGTTGTATCCATGGACTTTAATTCAGGCAATTGCATTTGCATTTCTGATTCCAGCCCTATGCTTGAATGTTTTCGGAGTTGTTTACAAGTCAGCTGCAATATCCCTGGGCACTTAATGTTCCTGAGATTGCTCTGCTATATGCAATCATAACATGCATACATTTATGTAGTCAAATTTGGAAGCAAAAGGGCCTTTTAACTTCTCAAAGACATGGCAGAGCAGGTTGGAAGTTACAATCTTCTTACAGTACCACAGGTTTGTGTGTTCTAGTTCTACCATCTCAACAAATAATCATCACCACAGCAGGCAACCACAGCTCAGGTTCAAATAACATGCTGTGGATATGCTTGTCACAAGATATAGAAATGCAAATCTGCACATTCTTCTGCCTTGCCCAGTAAATCATACAGCTTGAAACAACTTTAAGAACTCTTTTGAAATATAAAACTAATTTATACATCATTATTACCTCTATTCCATGAGATATAATTGGGATAAGACATTCTGATCTCACCTCTGAAAATTCAGTGAGGTATAAAGACATTTTGTGAAAGGGGAATTGATAATAAATCATCAGTGATTGAGATCCAGCCAGCAACATCTGAGCCCAGGCAGATACAGCAGCCCTGAGGCTGTAGTGCCTCCAGGCAAGTGGGGACCTTTTGGGCTGACCTTCCTGCTGCAGCTGGGCATCCTGCTCTGTCTCCTGACAGCCTCTGCCTGGCTACAGGGGGCTGCTTGGCAGCTGAACGCCAGCCCTGGGGCCAGAGGTGCAGCCAGCCAGAGCCCTTGGTGAGAGCATTAAGATGCTGCAGAGCATAAAGACCATGCTCTGAGAGCTGCCAACAGATCACAGAGTCAGTCCAGGGCAGCAGAAGCACAAATCTCACAAGAAATCATTCAAGCTCTCCTCATACTCCTTTCCAAATGGAACATCTTTTTCCTTGAGCCACAAGAATTACCCTTGTACTAAGGCTGAAGTGCCCTTTGGGCAAAGTCTCTATGAGGAAGCTAAACCATCTAGAATTTCTCCTTGCTAGGAACATAAACTGGTTCTGCAGGATATAACTATATCAGGTAGATAGATCTCTGTGGAGACACCCAACTTGTCAAAGGAAAGTTAGAGACTAAGCAAAATGAGAAATCTTTCCTCATCATAGACAAAACAGAATTGAATTTTTGCCTTCAAACTTATGCATAATTCAAGTATTTTGAATAATAAGTGTAATTTTAGCATTTTAGTGAAACATGCAGAAAACATACAGACAGTATAAAATGAGCTTTATATTGCTTGGCTTTTTTTGAATATTTGATCTATACACCACATCCTTCATTGAAAACATGTTAATTTAAGCTCTGTTTCCCTTAGGGTGTTTTACCAGGTACTGGCCACACAGGCTTTAAAAATTTTTGTTTTGTTTTTTCTGCTCTTCTTATTAATATATCAGGTTAGCCTATACTAGATGGGAAATAAAGATCTTCAAATACACAGGCATATTTTATTCTTAAGACAAAATTATCCTCCTACCCTTCTGTCAGGAGGCCTCCCTGCTCTGAGCTCTGATTAAGTACAGCTAGCTTTCTCTTTTCTCTTTAATGTGGCCAAGCAGGTACTGGCATTTCCACCAGAGCTCCTAGAATGGCCCAGAGGGCTGAGTGGGGATGCCAGCCCATTCTCTGCTCTTTCAGACACTGCAGCTGCACAGTAGCTCGAGATCCAGAGCCCTGCTAAGGGTTCAACAGACAAACAGAAAACAGGAAGTCTGTTAATGGCACTTTTTGAGAAAATGCTATCTTGGGCATATATGTTTTCATTTCTTGTCATCCTAAGAAGTAAGCAATGCCCCTTCATAAGCTGACTAATAACAGGTTGTATTGAGAATCTACATATAAAGGAGAAACCTACTTCAGAACAGATAGGTTGTGAAATACTGCTTACTTATTTAAAAACAAATGGAAAACCCACACAACTAATTTGTTTCTCAGTTTTGTGGAAGTAGGAGGAGCATTTTCAACAACTTTTTACTTTGTGTTCACAAGAGTTGTAAAGATATTTCTTTATGTTTTCACCCTCCAGGCACAGCCCACAATGATGATGATACACCCTCTTGGCTGCAGAAGGGACTGTGCACCAGGGGAAGCTCTGCTGCACCAAGCAGCAAAAGCCACAGGAGACACAGAAGCTGCAGGAGTGGGAAGCAGGGCATGAGCATCCCCAAGAGAGAATGAATTGCCTCAAACAGGCATAGACATGTGCTTTCATTGCATGCACAATGATCAAAGCATATCACTGGCTACCAGAAGCCATTAAAGATACAGCTAGCAGATTTCCACTAATCTAAAATACCCATCTTCAATAAAAATTTCGTGATTCATTTGGATTTTTGCCATTTAGTGGAAATAAGGCACTTCTATAGCATAGCAGGGGTTCCTGTCGGGTAATAATTAGCATTGACTCCATGATTCCAAAGGCTGATCAATCACTTTATTATACTATACTATTAAGAAACACTCATTGCTCTTGCTAACAGTCCAGTATAGACAGACCAGATTGGTCAATCCAAACACCATCACCAGTGACCAATCAAGAAATCATCCTTTGGTAAACAAATCTCCATGACACATTCCACATGCGCACAACAACAGGTACAGCAAGTGAAGCTAAGAATTGTTTCTCATTCTTTTCCCTGAGCTTACAGCTTCCCAGGAAAATCCTTGGAGAGCTATGTCTCTCTCTGTTCAGAGGATTCCACATTTCAAGACTACAGAAAATGCTGTCACCAGCAGATCTCCTGCTGGGAGGCTGTGTCTGTGCATAGTGCCAGGGCTGTGGGCTGCTGGAGGTGACACAGGTGTCCCTCTTGCCTAAACTTCAAGCAGGCAGGGTGGACTTTCCATTTACAGCTGTCACAGAAAAAAATAGATATGTTCTCAAGTACTTACATAATTCATATTTATATAAACATGTAAGATTCTTTAAAAGTTGTATATTTAAAAAAAATCTACTTTTTAAAAATATTTAAGCACACCAAAAGACATTTTTTAGACTTTTCCTGAAAAAATCTAAACCTTGTTTTGATACCACTTTTAATAATCTAGCATTAGGAAAGGATATCACCTAAGAAAGGAAGGTACTCTTGTATTTTACAAGTTACAAAGTTCATTTTGTTATCTACAGACCAAAGGCTTCATTTTTAAATTTGTGTTTAATAAACCCAACTTGACATAATGTACTGCAGTTATCAAGTTTGCCAGCATTTTTGCAGAAGCTGAACTTTCTTCTGACAAATGTTGCCAGTCAAATTAAAATAGAGAGCAACACAATGAAGCATGTTACTGCTCAGTCTTTAATAAACCAGTTGTGTATTCCTGAGTGATCTCCCAGCTTCCTGACAGGGTTACTGAGTTCATGGCATCCTTAGGTCCCTGCCTGATGCTGAGCCCCCCAGCAAGGTGGTTCAGCTGTCTCCATCATGGGAAGGTGGTGACCATAAATGCATCCCATGCCTTATTGAGAGATATCACCCAAACTTTTTTTATACGTGCGATGTAAATCTCCAGCTGTCAATTTCAATATTAACAGTAAATCTGTTAAACAGAAAGATCTGACTTGCAGGAAGTGAAGGTACCTGGGCTCTTCTCAGCATCCTACTCTGGCAGAAATTAATTTCTTGAACCAGCTGTGGAGGCAGGTCACAGCTTGCCAAAGACCACTGGCCTTAGTAGAAACATGAACATGCTGAAGTCCAAGAGCAGAGAGCTTGTATCCTTCTGTGGAGTTATCTATCAACCCATTACACCATAAAAACACTTAAATATTAAAATACTGATCATGTTGCAGAACATTTAGAAGCCTTGTAAGAAATTGCATTAATGAACATGAAGTAGTTGATGCCTGAGAGGAAAGAATGTGCCTAGGATGATACAAGCCTGCTCAGATCCTTGCCTTAAGGCACTGATCTTGGAAAGCAAAACATATCAGCACAACACCAAAGAAAAAATATCCCTCTCAGCTTTTCTCTTTTTTTCAGGACACATCTTTCCTCTGTGTTCTTGTGCTTCAATGAACTCCCCTGGTCATCAGTGTTTGAGCTGTTGTGTCTTCAGTAACAGCACTTTCTGCCAGGAGCATGGAGAGGATTTTTGGGACCACCAGCTCTCGTGCCTTTTCCCTTTGCAGGTGGGACTCACAGGCAGCACACACTGAGATTCAAGAGGACAGTCTAAAGCCATAATTCATGTCCTCTCCAGCAGACATGGATAACCTTTTCCTTGAACCACCATTTAGATTTATGCCTGTGACAAGCAACAATCTTTTCCTAATTTTTTTCTGCTCACAATGATACAAAATAGAGTTGGACAAGCATAGAAACAAGAGATTGTATAACACAGATGCCCTGCAGTGGTTTTTATTTTAATTTTTAAATCAATAAGTTCAGAGAACAGAATAAGCACTGCAGCTATGCCCACTGCCAGACACTGGCAATCTATAGGTACAGTAAATGACATTAATGAAAGAAGAATCCAATCAAAAAGCACTAAACTGAGGTTTATAAAAGCATAGTGAAGCTTTTTTTTTTCTCTAGTCCAGAACAAAGAACACCTCAAGGCTGGTGCATGGCTGACATTGCCAGGTTAAAAGTCCCATGATCAAAAATAAGCCTCAATGGGTACATGAACAGAGAAATACAGGAGATGAGGAGTTAGTGCTAGACAGTGTGAAAAAAGAAGCCAAGGAGAGATTTAAACAGTTTCAAAGGATCAAAACCAGAGCCCAGAAGACAAATGAGGCCACAGCATGTTAAATGAGGCAAGTGAGTTTGGAAACATTTGTGTATTTAGCTTCCTAACTAGAGCTCAGCTGCAAGGCAGAAGCATTAAATAACCACCTGATCAGAATTTGTAAGGAAACCGTGTACAAGCTAAAACATAGAAGCTGCATTTAGATGCATGCAATAAAACTGTCAAGATTTTAGAAGTCCTGTTAGATAAATCAGATGCTTTTTGTCTAAATGTGAATCAGTAAATCACATTCCTTTAAAGGAAGTATTGGCAGTATTTCAAGATGTATTTAACTAATCTCACAATGTGTGTTTTTTTCCCTTGGTTAATCTTCTATGAAAAGAAGCTATTAGGAAATCAAAATATTATGGCTAAACCTTGCTAATTGTTCTTAGGCACAGACAGGTAAAACCCCTTTCACCGCACATGTGAAAAATATGAGAAATAGGAAGAACTTAGAAATATAACACAATAGAAAATAAAAATAAGATATTGGAATCCATTCCCTTCATTCTGTTCAATAGCCCTCTGTACATATATAGACTTAGTTCAGATCCCAGTAAATCTGGGGGTAACTCCTTAGCACATTAATGGTACAACACATCTATTTAAACTTGCATAAGTCTTTAGACAAAACTCAAAAGGAAAAAGGCAGTAGAATTGCTCACTCTCCTGCCCACCCAGACTGGATGGAGGCTTTGTTTGGTACCTGCCCCCTCTGAGCATATCCTGCTCCTGCCTGCTGTACTGGATGGATGGCTCTGCTCCAGCTGCCTGTACCAGGCAGGGTCTTCTCCTTGAAACCCTGGGAGCATAAATACTCAAGCCTCACTGCTTCAGCACAGACCTCCAGTGTTTCATGTAGTCAAGACTTCCACTTTCAGAATAGTTGAGGCACAAAACCCCCACCTTCCCAACAAAGTCAAAACCCAGAAGTAGTCAAGCTTTGTATTGGGAAATTCCAATGCTTCACAAATTTCTAAAATACTAAATTGCCTGTAGAAAAATTTCTGGTTTTGGTAAAATAACTCCAGAATTAACAGACTCAGTCTCACTCTAAGATTAATGCCAGGTTTGTATTTTTATAGAAATATTTTAAAGCAACCACAGAGATTCATCTGGAGATACCTAAAATCAGACAGAAATCCAGTCAGTGTCTTTCTTAGTAGTGATCATTACAGTGACCTCCTGCTGGTCCAGTCCCACAGCTTTTCCAAGATAATTGGGTGCCCAGAAGATATATCTATTTAGAACATCATTGTACTCATAATTTATGTGGACAAAATACCGAGTTCCTTGACCTTCCATTGCATTTACTCTGCAATATATACTGCAGGGGGAAAAAAGGCTTGGACTTCAGTAAATCATTAAAATACATACATTCTGAGAATATAAAGCTTTTAATGTTAATATGGTAGAAATTAGTAATTTCCTTCTATAAAATGACAGGTGACAAACAGGAGAAAGGGTAGATACAGTATGTTATGTATGAGAAGTGACATCTTCATCTGTGCTGCAGCTACTGCATTTCATCTTTACAGAGTGCTGAGAAATCAAGAAGTTATATAACTTAGTGAAAAGCTGATAGGGCCAGTGACATTTTAAATCCTACTCTGTGAAAATAAATTGCAAGATGTGAAAAGAAAAAACCTCTTCAGGAACCAAAATCTCCATCCCATAATATATCCACATATATGTACACTTTAGAAATAAAAAAGAGCAATAAAACTTTGAATAAAAAGGGAGTGTGGGAGGGAAGTAGAAGAACAGGCAGAGCAGAGAAGGAACAGAATAATCACAGATAATTTCAAGATACTGTTATGAGGAAGCAAAAAGACAATTTTTTTTGATGGCACCCTTTTGATTCTGCTTATGCTAAATAGTAAATAGGTAACATAGTAGCAATTTACAACATGGAAATTTATTGGAATAAGAAAGCTAAACAATCCTTGTATACATAAAAAAGCATATGGTTTTTTAACCTAGCAACACAAGAGACCTACTTGGATCAGTCTTTACTTTTCTAAAGGAAAATAGCCCCATCAAAAGGATATAAAGCTGTGATTGGAAGCAGATTTGGAAAAGTCAAAGACCTAATTTATTTGCCAGTTGTCTCAGCAAGAAAAAACAAAAAGAGACAATAATACTGACTTAGGAACCATAAAAGAATCTTTACAATCCACAAAAATTGATTTCTTAATATTCACACTGATAACTCTGCCTTTTTATCCATTCAAACATGGGTCATCACAAAAAGAAAAGATCTGGTAGTCCTCATTTGATTCACATACAAGTGAAGTGAACTTTCAGAGAAGAAAAGCAAAAGAAAATATTTTCTGTAAAAGTGGTGTAATGGATGAAAAGGAGCCCATTCAAAATACACTTAAATCACATTAAAAGAGAATTCACTGAATAAGCACCAAATTAGAATCATGTTCCTGTTCATCCAGCAAGCAGATACTGAAGATGTCCACCAGATAAGGGCTGCACATTTTTAGGCACAGAGCCACATCTGGATCTAGTCCTGGGTGCAAAGGTGAGAGCTGCACAAGCAAGTGGAGACAAAAGGCACCACTGCCCATACTCAGCACAGGAAAGTCTTGCACTGAGGAGAATGCCAAGAGTTAAAACTCTTGTTTGATCATCAAGATCAGCAAACTACAAGCATTTTGATGAGTTGGTCTGTTATAAAATCAAGGCTGACTCTTGAGCACAGCAAGCTGGCAAAAACACAGACCTGCCCTACCTGCAGAATTCTTCCTACAGGAGACAAACAGACCATTTTACCAATAAACTTTGCGTGATAAGGACAGCTGCTATCTGAACCTGGCATATGCTGAACTTGATTTCACAGGAACACTTTTTCCTCCCAGAATTATATTTAGTATCTTTTAGAAATATAAACATAAAGAAATGTTCACTGCATTTTGTTCAACCATTTCAGGTTTTCCCCCACTCAAACAGCAGCAGCAGAATTTTAATGACTGAAAAAATGCAGCAGGGCTGTAAGAGAATATTGCACTGCAGCAAATCACTGCTTCTGTAGGTTTCCTTCACTGTAACTCTGCTCTCCTAAATCTGCTACAGCACCAGTACGTATTTCTGTAAAATGCAGCTCCTACCAGAGATTATGTAGGGGAAAAAAAAAAAAAGGGCTCGAGAACTTCTTAATCAAGTTCTATCATTACAATACCTAGGAAAAAGCCTAACCAAAAGCTCAAAAGCAGAATTCCCAAATAGTTCCCAGTGCCATCTGATATTATTTATTTCTTTACTTCCTTCTTTTTACCCCCAATGCCTTTGCATTTTAAAGTACTCATACATTCACTGTACCTTTCTGCCAAACTGCCTTCCATGAAGCAATTAAATGTATAATTGAGATCTTCAAGTCATTACAAAGCAAATTCAGTGTCTTTTGGAATGATTGCAGGGAATGAGATGACACAAATGAATTTTATGCCAAGACACACTTTTATATGCATGCATTCAATATGTATCACACAACCCCTCATAATCCTGAGGGGCTGCTTCTCCCACAAAGAACACTTACAAGGTTTTCAGGGAAGGCATTTTCAAAGTTTAAAGATAAAGTTCTCTACTGTGAATGAGATCAGTCAAATATTAAGATTTTATACTTTTTACTGGTGGTAGGTATTTGAGGCTAGAATAGTAGATAGCCATATTGGTCCAAAGAAAATTTGCCTTTCTCCTCTCATTCTGTTCACTAGTCATTAGTGGACCTAGATTGAATGTTCTTTGAGACTCATTCCCTCATCTGCATCTTAAGGCTTCTGAAAGGAGGCTGACAGGAAGCACTTTATTGCTACCTTCTTACAGTTGACATTCTTGTTTATTCATCAGTACTTCAGTTCACCACTCACACAGATTATTTAGTCACTCATCACTACTCGGAAAGAGTAATTGATAAAATTCTGTTTCACTGGGGGTAACAAAGCTAAAATTAAAATTGCTGCTTTCAGGTTTCGTCAGAAACTCCAAAATTGCAAGAACAATAGCCCTGCCTTTTACTGCCTTTTTCACTTTATTCTGATACCAAATGCCTAAAAGATTTCCACACAAAGACAATACAACTCACTACAGATTTCACATCCATACAAATGGCCCATGATTCAGGATGTGGAGGCTCAGCAGACAGTAAGTGCTGTCTTTGATCTGGATGACCCAGTAAAACCACAGCAGCTCTCCTGTTTCCCATGCTTAGCTCTCTTCTGATTCCTTCTCATGCTCCCATCAAGCAAACAGCAGTACTCTGAAGATCCCCTTCATCTTAACCTCCTTGTTTTTCTCTAATACCTCTCCATTGATATTTTTCCACTACCTCCGTGATTTCAGGACTAAAGGAACACACACATAAGAAAAATGCAGATAAGAAAATTCATAGACCTGAGCTAAGCCACTTCAATAAGTATTTTCATGTGGACTCCTCTCTGAAGGAGGTTTTTTCATTTTTCTTTTTTTTTTTTTTTTAAACAAAAAAACATGGGTGGAGGAATAATATAAGCAATCAGATTTTGGAAAACTTCCAAGAGCAAAAATGTCAGGAAACTACTGCAGATGCAGTAACCTGCGCATTTCAATCAGGAATACAAATAATATCTCAAATTCTATTTAAACTAGCTGTACACAACACTGATAAGAAATCACTTCCATTTTGTTTCTTAGGCCTTTGTTTGAGCAGCAGTTTGAAATGATCACTCCGTGGCAGAGGTCTTCACTCAGGAAGGCAGGGTCCTATCACAAAAGGTGTGGCCAAAAGACATGGGTGGAACCTGCCTTGTCCTTTCAAGTTATCTCCCTCTTGCTCTAGCAAACTGCTTTCCCACCCCAAAAGCCCATTCTGAGTGTTCCATTCTTTCAGCCTCCCCTCCCCTCCTCTCCTCTCCTCTCCTCTCCTCTCCTCTCCTCTCCTCTCCTCTCCTCTCCTCTCCTCTCCTCTCCTCTCCTCTCCTCTCCTCTCCTCTCCTCTCCTCTCCTCTCCTCTCCTCTCCTCTCCTCTCCTCTCCTCTCCTCTCCTCTCCTCTCCTCTCCTCTCCTCTCCTCTCCTCTCCTCTCCTCTCCTCTCCTCTCCTCTCCTCTCCTCTCCTCTCCTCTCCTCTCCTCTCCCACCCCAGGCTCTCTAGAGCCCCAAGGAGGTGAACACTGTTATTTTTTTCCTCACAGATGGCTTTAAAACAAAAGATATCCCCTCTGTTAATGTCATAACGTGGATGTGTCTTTATAAACCAACTGGGATTGTTTTACCCATCAGTCTGCTTATGAGACAATGAGAGAGCCTTAATAGCAAAACATGAAGTTGGAAGCACCTTTGTCAGGATGCTGCCAGCAGTCTTAAAGCAAAAAGCCTGCTTCAGAAACTGGGCCATTTCATGTACCATATACCAAAAAATAAAAGCTGTTTTTAAATATTCCTAATCTCAGCAAAACAAGACCTGCATTAAGAACTGACAGTAACATTCAAAAACCATTTCTCTATGAAGTTCCTCTAATAGCAGGAATGCTTGGCTAAAGCAATTCATTTTCTAAGTGGCTTTCTCAGCAACCACTTGCCATGACACTGACGTCAGCCTTGCTCAGGTCAGGGCATGTCTGACATAATGAGAGTTTATCTCTATCTCCCCAGAGTTCTTGGTGCCTTCACAACTGCTTCACTCAGGAGACTGCTTAATCAGTGCCATGATTTAAAATGCAATTCAGCTCTAAAATGAATGAAAGAGAAGGCTGAGCATTTCCTTCTCCAGGTGCAAGTCTCTATTCCCTTTATCCTGTGACTCAAGACTGCCAAAGATGCCACATTATCACTGATGAAGCCAACTCCCTTCATCAAAACTGTTAGGCTTATCAAGGAACCACACCAAGTATTTGGGTTTTTTACCCCTAGATACTCTGTGGAGAAGGAAAGCGTCTGCTTTTCCCTACCTCTCATCCCATCTCCTGTCCCTCCTATCAAATATACCAGGGACTGAAAAGAAAACTCTTGGAGGCAGTTACCTTCTCTCATCACAAGCCATCTCACTTCTACTTCAGTGACTCATCCAGGGCAATCACATAAATAGGAATTCTTCAGCTTTTCTGGAAGTCACATTTTATTTTTCATGCTCTTCATTTTCACCAGCAGTTGTTGAATGTACTAGCTAGTTCTTAGAGCCATCCTGACACATCAGATGTGAGACTATAGCAAACCACAAGATTTCATTGGGGATAACAGGCTTGTGAGACTGCAGATTTAAAGAAACTGCAAAAGGTTTCTGCCTAATAAGCCCCATGAATCACACAGTGCAGTTTTAGAGAACAAAAGGGTTTTAATCCTGTTGGAAATTGAGGAACTGTAATATGTCTTTTTTTCTGACTATAGGAAGGATAGAAACACTGAAGATCATCTCTGAAAGGAGGAATACATCACTAATTTCACAGAAGAAAACCACTTTGAGATATAAACAACTTCTTGCATTGACATTAACTACAAATATGGCAGGGAAGCAAAGCAACACCAGGGCTATTCACAGGTATCTCTGAAGTTCAGAAAGCAGGTGGCTAAAAGTAGCAACAGAAACAGATAAGAAATGTATTCCCATTTAGCTGTCATTTACAGGAAGAGCGAATATAAAAGTAAAAACTAACTTAGTTATTTTCTCCTTAAGATAATGTATCATTGACAACACCTAAAACCTGTTACATTTAACATCATGTAAGAGTGAACCATCCTGTTGACAAGTGTATTTTAAAACAAAGCTTCATAAAAAAAAATAAGGCATTTAGGTTTCTATTTGATTCCTGGCTCCTGTAATAAAATTAATGTTCCAAAGGCCATAACAGTAAAATAATAACAGTAAATCATAGCAGCGATTATTTTAATAGTTTTGGACTCTCAGTTGCATCTTGAAATAAAGGTTTCAGTTGGGAACATGCTGACTCCTAGTCTAAATTTTTGTTCTAGAAGTGGCATCTAAGGGACATATATTGTATTTCAACACTTTTAAAAGGTTGAATGCAAATTTAGGAACTGATATCAGCAATGACCTTAGGTTTCACCATTTGCCTTTACCAAAACAGCACTGATCGTTAAGATCACCTTCAAAACAAACCAAATCACATTATGTAGCCCACGGTGTTAACATCTATGCTACTATAAAACATTACTAATGCAGTTTTGTTTTTCTCCAATGGTGTCTTTCTTCCTGTCCTTTCAAGGAGAATACATGGACAGCCTTATCACTGACACAGCCCATATGCATTGTTCTTCCTCACTTCCACCTTGTAAACTGTCAGATCAAATTTCTTCATCTTGAAATTTATGAAACAGAAGCATAACATTAGAAAGGGTCATTTCCTAAATTAAATGGTTAGCTAACATCTTTCTTGTATTATATAAAAGACGTAAAAAGAAAAGTTACCCAAATATGAATTAGCTATTATTAAAAACAAAACAAAAAACAAACAAACAAAAAAAACAACCAAAAAAAAAAAACCCAAAAAAAAACAAGAAGAAAAGATTAAACCACTCAAGCTGCAATATTTTCAGTTTGGTATTTTCTAAGAAGCTCTATGTACAGTACTTCTTGCACACCCAACCCTACCTTGCATGGTATCCTCTCTAGCATGAAGGTTCCACTGCAATTTCTCTTGTTCCTTCAAAATGTAAAAGGTACAGAGACTTATGTGCACTAAGGCATATGCCCATAAATGAGAGACTACAGCTGGGCAGAAATTAATGTCTAGAAATGTGCAGCAGAAGAATGTCCACTTTCTATAAAATCTACTAATGAAAAATCT
Source organism: Lonchura striata (assembly GCF_050655825.1). Taxonomy (NCBI): domain Eukaryota; kingdom Metazoa; phylum Chordata; class Aves; order Passeriformes; family Estrildidae; genus Lonchura; species Lonchura striata. The sequence goes on along the minus strand of NC_140704.1, from coordinate 138,394,444 downwards.
ACTAATGAATGCAGATACACCAGAAAACTGATATGGCAATGACATCTCTCCAGTAATTTAGGCAGTGCCTAAACTCAGCTTCCCACTTGGGAGCTTACTGCATCACTGGTCAGAATCCTGTCAGCTGAAAAGATACAGGTTTACTTCTCCATGCTTGCCCCTAATCCTCCACAACTCCATCAAGTGGGTGGGACACCTTTCTTTGAAACATGCAGCAAATCCACTGTGCCCAATTCCAGATCTTCCAGCTTCAAGAACTTGTGTGCAAGGAAACTAGATAACATTTTAAAGGCTAAGAAACACAAATAAGCCAATAAGAAAAAAACTATGTACTGTAATATTCATGGCATGGACACTACAGTTAATTTTTTCTTAGCAACAGTTTTAGCATCAACCTTTTGGGAAAATAAGTGTGCATATGTACCTACACTGCTTTGGAAGGCAAAGCTTTATCAAGTATATCAGCTCAGTTGGTATTTTCCAAATTGAGTAGATAAAAAGTGAAGCACCGTATTTCTTTCTCAATATTTACATTGACATGTTTCCTGTGCATTCAGGAAGAACATTTAGATTCAGAGCACTGAAAAAGTACAAGTTGTCTCCCTGTTCTGTTCTCTGCAGCACAAATCTTTCTCTTCAGCAGTTTTCTCTGCTCAGAAAGGCAATGCAATCAGATGCTGAGTGGTAGAATGGAATTACTATTTCAGGCCATGAATTGCACTATTCCCATTTAGAGGAACATCCTGTGTTCAAAAGCACTGAACAGCCAGAAACACCTATTGAAATCACTGCTAGTTAGTGCCCAGAACCAAAGCTAAGTAATACTCTTTTTTTTTTTTTTTTTTTTTTTTTTTTTTTTTTTTTTTGCGTTGAATGAAGAGTTTAACTTCAGCATCCAAAATCATGGTCCAAAGTAATGGATTTGAGTTTGGTTTTGTTCACAGAGTAAATATCTTTGCCTCTATCTTTACCAGATAGTTGCTAACACCTCCATCCATTAATAGAAGATCAATAATGAACTGAAAATCAGTAACAAGCCAGTCAGAACACAGGAGGGCTTCTGTGCCAAACCTCCCTACTCTGCACATCTGTAACATCTTCCACTGCCATTCATCTTCCATGGTCAAAATCACCATCAAATACAAGCAGAAAAAAATAAAGACAAAATAGAAACCACCACCCACACAAGGTGTAGGCAGCTAACTGGGACACAGAGCAGTTCTGGAAAGTGACACCCACAATTACAACACCCATGGTCTTTTCTCTGACTGAAGCCTAATGGCTGATATGACCAATTTGGGGTTTTGCCATAAATGTAGGACATTAAATAAGGATCCATTGACATGAAATGTGTGATCTGTCTAATTAAGACTAATTGAACTGTGAGTTTAAGATGCAGAGATAGAGGCTAGCAATGTGGTACATGGACACAGAGGTCCTGAGCTGTCCTTGGAAGACCATTCACTCCCCAAGAAGTCATACTTGAAACAAAGCTGGGTTTTGACAGGTATTTAATAGAAAATTGCTGGTACTGAGAAGCTCCCACTATCTCTGCACAGCCATTTCACAACATTTACATTTCCTGCCACTGTTCTTTAACCTTCTCTCTTCTGATGCTCATAACTTCATATTTGACACACAGCTTCCCAAAACAGCACAAGCTCCTTAGAGTGTCCCCTAAAGGTTCATGTCATGGAAACCACCCACAGCTGAATGATATCACAGCATACCCAAGTCTCAAGCCTGTCCACTCAATGGACACAGAGAGGAGGAATCTACCACATAATCCAAGCTGATCCCTTCATTCCCTGTGCTCATTGATTCACCTCAACTCCCCACTTTGTCAATTGGAAGTGCTATCTGTGTGCACCAGAGGAACTGTCATCTGTCCCCCACCTCCGGCTCTGCAGAACTCCCACTTCAGGAAGAGCAAGCAGGAATCAGCCAAAAAGGGACATGCATGACAATATGGAGAAGAATTCAGGTAGTGTGAAATTTCTGGAGTTTCCATCACTTCTCCTAAGGAAGGCAGGAGTGATACCCTACTAACATTGCATTCTGAAGAGAGTAAAAACCATGCAGCTCCTCTAGATAGTAGATTTGGCCTTTCACTCCTTTGAATATACAGGGATACCACAAAAGTATTCCTTCTACCTATGATGGTAGACACACATTTGTTATTTATAAATAGCTTTTCTCTTTGAATGTTCAGTACATCTTCTTTCAGGACAGGTATCCTAGATTAGCAAAACTTGACTGGCAGTGTGTAAGGCCTAAGTATACTTTGTGACATACCTCTGCTGATATATTTTCCAAACCCTTAGAGCAAAGGAAAAATGCAAGACTGAAAACAAAGCATCACTATTTTTAATATCAACATTTTATTTATTTTTTTCATGATGGTAAAATAATTAGTCCTAAGCTACAGCAACAATCACCCACCTTAAATAAACTTTTTAAGAAACCCTGACTTGCAGCAACACAGAAAGGAGACAGGAAAATCCTAGGAGCTAGAAACTAATGTTCTGATGCGGAAAAAACAAAAACAAAAACAAACAAACAAACAAAAAACAGAAGCAGAAGTGTGCTTGTGAAATTACTAGGGGCTCCTTTGGTGCAAGTAAAGGATGGTGACATGAAGACCAGTGTCACTCAGTTCAGACACACTCTATTTTGATACAACCTACATTAGGGCCAAATTCTTGTACCAGTGTAAAAAGAAGCAGAACCATTTTCCTGATGCAACACTGCTCTCATGAGGCTGGAACTGAGGCTTGCATTTCTATAGGCACACAAAAAGCAGCAGGTGCTAGTAGAGATTGTGGCACATTTTCCCCTCTGCCATGACCTGCTCTGATCAAGGCTGGACTCTATAGCCAGATAAAAATGTTCATTGCAACTTCACTACTCCATTCTGCCAGGAATATGACACATATATGATACAAAACTGCAGGCAAATTCATGGACTTCAAGATTTGAAGCCTATCTAAGCCCTGGTTAACATCCCTCTATTTATTTACCATATTGCTTGGAAAGAAGAATGAAAATCAAGCTCAGTTCTGGTATCTGGTAGAGCTATACCAGAGAAATAAAGCTTGACCATAGGTAGGAATGAAAAATTAAAATGATTTGTCCCTCTGTCATCAAATCTTGCTGAAAGAACTGTCTGTAACTCCAAATATAGGCTGTTCATAAATCTTCCATAGTAGAGAAGTAAACAAAGACATGAATGAAACATCTGCCTTCGCAAACCAAGGGATAAAATTAAATAATAGCTGAGAAAAATCTGAATAACTGTTGTTGTTTTGTTTTTTCTTTTAATTTATTCACCACCTTGTATTATGTGGAGGGTGATACAACGGTTCTATGGCAACACCATGTATATTGCATCCCTAAATATTTGGAACTCTAAAAGATTTCACAATTCTACATTTAAACCTAATATTTGCATAGTAAGAACACATCCTTCTGCAATGGGCAAACTTTGGTTTTCCTTTAGGCTGACTGATCTCTGCCCTCCCAAGCACTCTACTAGGTCAGAGAGTTGATTATTTGATGGGTACTATGAATTCTCAGAACAGTTAATGCTTTACACCAAGGGAACATTAGACTTCCATACTCCATTGCAAGCACAAGCAGAAGCTACATGCACTTGCATGTAAGGTTACTGAAATTAATCCTTTCTATCTTATATTTTTAATTGGGTATTACATTATTTTTTTTCAATGTTTCTTCACTTTAAAGTTTCTCTTTATATTTTGCATAAGTTTTAATTGTTTTTATTGTTTTTATTGTACCAGGTTTTTATTGTACTGGTCTTCAACAGAATAATATATTTTGGTACCCATATGTTATCACTTTCCTTTGTCTCTATTTTATTTCTTCTATTAGCCTATATTTAATTTCTTCATAACTTTTGTCTTTGTTCTTCTCATTCTTATGTCTGATTTATTTTATTGCATTGTTTTTCTTTCCAGTTTCCTTTCTCAGTAGACTGCCAAAAAAAGTTTGCAAGTACTTCAGTTTTACAATGTCCTTACACTCTTTTAGAGATGCTTTAGAAAAAAATCTCAAGTGATGAAATTTTTTTGTGACTGTCTATTCTCTCTGAAGGAACATTTTTATGCCCTGTCATCATAATGTTGCATAATCAGCAGTCAGAGAGCATCATGTGGACGTGGATGAATTCTGCCTGCACAGAGGGCTCAGGCTGACATTACAGGACATGTCACATGTCTTTTCTATGTGACAATCTAGAAGAATCTTGTGGGAATGCAATTTCCCAGAAAAATGGGATATCAATAATGTCAGAACTGAAACAGTTAAAAAAGAAATAATTGGAGAGGGCCCAGCTAAAAGAAAGGGCTAGAATTTATAATATATGTAGGCAAAGGAGCTTTTCTCCAAATTCTGTTGCATTACTATGGCGAAGCCCTACTTTTCACAGCATGTTTTGACAGCTTGCCTCCCAATTTTCCCCATTCCAAATGAACCAGTAACACAAAATAAAACTGGACCTGGCAGCCTGTTAGTGTGGCACCCAAGTAGAAACCTAAAATGTCAGCTGTATTCAGGAGTGGAAGGAGAAGTGGCTCTTCACAGAAAAAAATCTCTAGTGGAAAAGAGTTAAGAAAACATAACAGAAAAGCAAGAAATGTCTTTGTCTACAGTCTAATTGGCTTAATTACACTACTGCAGGGCTGCTTTATTTTGCCACATCTACATGTCTTTTAAATACCTCCAGGAACGGTGACTCCATCTCTTGCCCGGGCAGCCTCCACCAACATTTGACAGCTTTTTTAATAAACAAAATTTTCCTAATAGCCAATCTAATTCTTCCCTGGTAAAGCTTGAGGCTCGTCTTAACACTTGTGACTTGGGAGAAGAGGACAACACTCACCTGGACACAGCCTCACCTCAGGGAGTTGAAGAGATCAATAAGGTCCCCCACAGCCTTCTTTCCCCCAGTCTAAACAGCCCCAGCTCCCTCAGCTGCTTCTCCTCAGACTTGTGCTCCAGACTCTTTCTCCTGCTCCCTTGCCCTTCCCTGGGCATGCTCTAGCACTTCTGTGTCTTTTTTGAAGCAAGTGATCCAATACTGAACACAGCACTCAAGGTGTGACCTCACCAACCCAGCACAGAGGGACAATCCCTGCCCTGATCCTGCTGGCCACACCATTCCTGACACAAGCCAGGATGCCCTTGGCCTTCCCGGCCAGCTGGGCACACCCTGGCTCATGTTCAATCCCTGTTGCCCACCCCTCCCCAATGAGTTAATGAAGAAGACTGTATTGACAGTTTGCCACTGGAGTGACAGAAAATTATTGGAAAACCTTACATTTCTTATTTTTTAAAAGTTAACAACAAATACTTCCCATTTTCTTAAACAATAAAAAGTGTGAGATTTGATTTTGCTGTATTTTTTGCATTATTTTCATCAGTTCTAATGAAAACACAACAAATACTGCAGTAAAGTGATTTGTCTAAGAGAAAGCATCCTATTTTAGCAAAAGCCACAGTAATTTTGACTTCAGTGAAAACTGTCCTATAGCTCCTTTTCCTCTCTTAAGGAACTCTGAACATTTTAAAGGCTATAAATACTGAAAATGTATATATATATCTTCCAGCATCTAATATGAAGTAAACACGTGGATGGCATTAAAATGCAATCTATTTTCTATTTCCAAACAGGCACACTAAGGAATACTCCATTCCAGAAATTCATAATAAAGGCAACACACAATGGGGCATATTCTCAAAACTGAATAAAGCTCTTCATCTTCTGTCTATTTTTAAAAGAAACTGGATAGAAAAAATGAGAATCTTAATTTCACCAGTTTCTATTAACTCTCTAGCATACATATCTTGAATTAAATTCAAATACTCCTCTCAATAAAAATGTCCAAGAAACAGACATATTGTGATATTTTTGCATTTCAAGATTTAGTCGATTTTGCACCAACAGCATTTCCCATTGTCTGCAACTCATCTGCATTCTTCCAGAAGCTATCATACAGATAGAGTAACTTGAAACATGGCTACTGTGAGAGGAAAATAAGTGTAATATCATTGTTTCCTTGTTATTTCATTCCTGGGAATCCAGCAAATGGCAACATTCCATACTATAGCACTACTTATTCTGAAAAACTCTTTCCTACTTTCTGTAATTCTGAAGTGGTTTTTTGTGGTCTTTAGCCTGGATCATATGGGCTGACAAATATCTGCTAGGATGAGCAAGAGAGGCTGAAGGAACCCTAAGTTCATGAATTTCAAAAGAAGAAATTAATCATTGTAAAATAACATCCCTCCTTCAAAATCCTTTTAGATTTCTTGTCACAATTCACATACCATTAGACAGGTCTAACTGTGAGCAGGGATCAAATTTAGACCCAAACTTTAAATAAATTCTGTGCAAGTGAAAAATGGCTACCTGCACAGACACTGTTGGCAATTAAAGGTGACAAATTATCGCTGCAGAAAAAAGTAGCTTGAGGTCAAAATCGTATCACTGTAGAAAATAATCATAGTTTTGCTTTTCAACAGAATAAAAGAGGCTCATGTCTATGCCTATTCCTTATCAAGATAGAAGTTACATTGGAAAAAATATACAATGCCAGCAAAAATCTTCTAATTCTGTGACAATCAAGTTAAGTATTTTCCTTTTCAGCCAATGTCTCTTTTTCCTTTTTTTTTTAAGAGCAAAAGAGAGCAAGTTGATTTCAAGTGGACCATCACTGGAAACACAAGATTTTGGGTGTCTCTTTTTCCCTGAATGTCTGAAATAGAAGCTATGGTGGGGCATATGCTGGCACATTACATCAGTAAATTATTTTGTTTATGTTTAACGTACTTGGAAAAAGTAAAAAATATTTATCAAGGAAATGCATCTTAATTGCAAACATTACAGTTTCTAGAAGGTGTAAGGAAGATAAGTGTGAAAAAATCTAATCGTGATTAATTTTTTATAATGGCAGACAGCAACAAATACTGGGAAAATATGTGTAAAGAACTTAAAAGGTGTAGATTTCTGTAGTGGTTGATCCCACCTGGCAGCCAAGCAACCACCTAGCTGCTCACTCTCATCATCCCCAATGGGACATGAGAGAAAATAGGAATAATGAGAATGAGAAAACCTATGGGTAGAAATACATACAGGGAAATCACTAACCAAGTACTATTGCAGGCAAAACAGCCTCACTTAAGGGACATTTAATTTACTGCCATTAAGTGTAAATATTTAATTAATGATTCATATGTTGGGAAAGAAACAAAAGAGTAAAAAAACCCTCTCTCTTCTCTGCCACGACCTTGCTCTAGATCACTTCCCTTGTCCTTTCCTGGTCTCCACTTGTCATGTTACCACTGTGGGCTATACCCAGCCCCTTGGGCGATGGCCAGAAGATGAAGGGTCAGACCACAGCAGTTTTTCTCAGTCAGTCTCTTTTTCCCACTCTTCTCTTCCACTGCTTCTTCCTTGTCACTTGTTTCTTTTGCTCCAGCACGTGCCTTCCACGATCCCCTTGGGAGAGCAAATGCACCAGCATGGGCTCATCAAAGTGCCACAGTTCCTCTGCTGTGGAGCACCTCCTGCTCTGGCTGTGGTTGCTCTGCCTTCCTTCTCTTCATACCAGTGTCCCTTTTCCAGGCTCTGTGATTCCACAGAGGTGCCCCAGGGTGGCAGATGGGCACAAAGCTTCACAAAGCTGCAGGCACCTAAATCTGCACATCTTGGGGTGGATTGGCCACAGACCTCTAGGCTCCACAGGGTACTTCTTTCAGAAGTTTGTTTCATTGGTTTCTTGTGGAGTTCAAAGCCCATCTAAGCTCCTGCTGCACACATTTATATACACAATTTGGTGGTGTATTGGAGAAGATCAAGGGATTTTGAAATTCTTCTTGATATTCATTGAAAGTAAAGTAAAGAATAGTTGTGGGACACTTTTACTGCAACAACAAAATCTTCCAGTAAATCTGATAGTCAGGCTGTACTCTGACAGTATTTGATGTGAGTTACCAAAGGCATGAAAACAACTGTGACAACACTCCAGAGTGCTGCCTGAAAACAGCAATGGAAATATTCAGGTATTGAACTACTTCATCTGGTAATAAAGTAAACTCCAGAGGATTTCAATGGTTGGTTGATTTACATTCTTGTGAACTTCCAAATAGTTTCTCCCATGAAAACAATCTTAAGAACATACCTGCTCCTTAAATTTCCCACAGACAACTAAATCTAATAATCTCAAGCAAAACTACTACAGAACATAAATCTGGAACACACTTTGGATATCAATCAAAATGCTTTTAGACACAGCAAATCCCTACACCCAAATCATGCTTCAACAGTGCACAACTTTCTACAGTTTCCCAAAGGCCAGAGCACTCCACAGCAGCTGCAGGAGAGGAAGCAGAGGTAGAGTTAGATCAACCACCACTGGCATGGCATGTCCAACCAGACAACTCAGGCAAGGCCTTCCAAGAGCTTTGAAGCTAACAGAGAGGTTCGAGGTCTGATCAGAGATGCACTGGCAGAGACACACTGAGGATGACAGCATGTTCTTGGTTCTTTGTTGTTCAGAATCAGTGTCTCTGCCTTGCCCTGGCTTGGCTAATAAAAAGGTACCAAACATTCGGAAAAATCCCTGCAGCACAGCTGGACTGAACAGTATGTTTAACAACTATGATCTGAACCCCATTCCTCATCCTGTTCAGCAATAGGCTCTTGGAGTTTGTTTCCTCACCTATTGTCAGTGACTTCAATATTGAAGAGCAGCTGATATGAATAGACAGCATACATGGAAAATTATCACTTCAAGAACAATTGGCATCAATGCTTTTTCCAGATAGGAAAATGACACATGCAAGTATCACAGCACTGACCAACCTCAGCTGCAATAAAATAAACACAGTGAGAAACACTTGTCCAGAGAGCTGAGTGATACACTACATCAGCCAGGATCAGGCAGATCCCAGCTTCTATCCATCAGTAACACCATCCTCCTTACCTTTCCTCTGCCAGGAGATCAGCTCTACCACAAGTCCCAGCTGGGAGAGCAGCGAAGTCACCAGCTGCTCCTTCCTTGAGGGCCACATCAATGAGCTCAGTCCAGCCCTCCTTACTCAAGGAATGCACATCTTTGTTACAACAGCTGGTTTACATGTATGTGTGCTGCAAACACCAGAGAATATAAAATTCATCTGGAGCACACACTTACGCAAGCTTGGCTGTGCTGACGTAGAGGATGACAGCACAAATCTAAAAACATTTTCAGCTTCTCTTTGAAGAGAGATTTCCTTTCTTGGCTAGCACTATTTATTCAGTGCAGAAGAGTCAGTGGGTTTAAAAACAGGATGACTCATACTTGTTTAGATATTTATAAGTTATGTGCAGTTACGGAAGATGTTTGGAGAAAATGTTAGGAAGGTTTAAGTACAGTTCTTTGAAGGTGGGGTGAAGTGATAGCTAATTATTAATTTCTGAGAGCAGCTGCTTGAGCACTAAAATCAAAGTGACTTGGCTTTTTCCTTCATCATTTTATCAATGTACAACTCAAGCTAATAAAGATCTTTGAAATATAAAACAGAGAATTTTATAACAGTGTGCAGTGTTCAAACACATAGAAAACATGAGATGGATTGTCTTGATGTTACAGTCGCAAAAATGACACCCCAGCACTGACATTTTATAGCAAAGACATACAACTCTGGCTGATAGGACTGTAGAGTTGATGTAATAATTCTCAAACAACCCAAAAGAGAGCTGTTTCTTACTCCTGTCTGTATAATAAGAGTTAAATATATTTTCTCTATTTAACTTGCTTGGATACCAAGGGCAGAAGAAAGTTGTGTGATACCATCCACCACCAGCTACTCTTGAACTCTGCTGCTCTGTACTTGTGACTGTCCTAGCAACACACAGAAGGTGAGACAGAAAAAGAAATAACTTTTTATGCCACGTAGAAGTGTTTGTTTGTTTTATTCAGGGTTAAAAGGTAGGGTCTAACTGAGTCCTACTCCACATCTTTTCCTATCCCCTAGAAAAGGAGGTATAACAAAGCAAATGTACAACACACCCCAAGTTAAATCTCCTCTTCCCTACCCTTCATAAAAGCTAAGTAAAGACAAACTAATCAGAGAATAATTAGTTACAATTTGTACAGTTTTGTCACCATAAGTAAAAGAACTTTTTCTCAAGATTAAAGGGACTGGAAAGCACTATGTAAAACCTTTCTTGACTTTTTCTTCTCAGGGGAATTTTTGCAAAGCTTTCTACCAGTACTTCATGCAAGGATCTGATTATATATTTTAATTTACTTTCTCTGTAATTAGTCTAAAAAGCTGGGTCATATGAATATTTAAGCTACTTTAATTTGAACAAATCTTCTACAGGGATACACATTATATGAGTTAGAATTTGGGGCACTGAACTCAGTATGCCCACTGGTTTAAGAAGCATTAAACAGCCTTGGAGGATGGGCAACTGCAAATGAGATTCTGATTCTCTCCACCCCAAAGAAACCAAGAATTCATACATTTGCCTAAATTACAAAAGGTCTACAGAGCAAGTTCTCAGAATAGCAATCTATGTCATGCATAAGGATACGGTCAAATGTTCACCTATCAGGCAGGAGCAATGATTTAAAGGATTTGTTGCTCTGTTGCTGAGATGTGAGAGTTCACCACAGTGCTCTCATAAAGTGTGTCACTGAAACAGATCACAAATACGCATATCTTTCAGTAAAGGGGACAGCAATATTTTGAACAACTTTGTCTCATAAGAAAACAATTTTCTAAGAGCAAGGCTTCCTGGCTGGATCCCAACCTAGCTGGTTGTTACGTGCTGCTCACTGTACAAAGAGCTGAGTGCCTCCTTTCCCTTGCACTTGGATTGTCTGCCCTATGAGCAAAGCAAAACATTGCCAGATTGATTGGTTTTCCTAAACACCAACCAGCAGTGAAGGCAGCAGAGGCACGCGCTCCCACTACGCTGACCATATTTAGGATCGAGAGACAGGGTTAAGAATTTTCTCTAAATCACTGTCTTGGAGAATTACACACAGAATTACACATTTAGCCTTGCTCTGAATTCCAGATACACCAATGATCTGCATGACAAGCAATAGATCTACCTTTTGAAACAACTATTTTGTGGCAGCAGTGCTTGCTCATTGCATAGCACAGTCAGGAGTCAGGACTTCCTCAGAAGTTTTATGTTTCTTTTTTTCTAAAATGTATTTCATTACTAAAACAAGATTAGTGCTGTTAATATTCTGAAAATTTATAATCTTCTGTTATTGTGTTTGAGCATGAGATGACTATATTAGTGCCAATTTCATTAAATATTTTCCTTTATGATCCTGACCTCAGATATTGGCGATATATTTTTCCTTGATCACATTACAATACTATCACTGTAAATAGTGGGACATGTTGCTTTATTGCACTTCCTGTTCTTCTTTAACAAAATACTTTCATGTAACACTGTATTAGTGCATCATTTGGTTTGGTATTTTAAAATTTTAATCTTTAAAAAATGATCAAAACTGCATGTTCAAAAAAATGCTGCAAACTTAGAATCCAACAGCAAGTCTTCCTACCCCAAAATTTGTCAACCTAATATTTTTTCAAATGGAACAGTTTATTCCAGAAGTATATTGACATCTGAAATCAAGGAATTTCAAATTAATTGTCCATTTTAATAAATGGACACCAGTCTATAAGTACTATTGACAGCAGTCAAAAGTAAAGGATTTGTATATGCTAAATTGAGCTTAAGCCAGATGATGGCTGACTGAAAAAAACAATCTTAGAAAGATAAAAACAACAACAACAAAAAAAAGCAGAAAGATTTTTGCACCTGATATAGAAGAGGGACAATTCCTTTCAACCATTTACTACTAACAAAAATGCCAATAAATCTGGAGAGTTGACAAAATTTAATCCAAAATGAAATCTAGTCTAAAATGAAAACCTAACTAAAAAATGAAAATACAAACCAGGGCTTGCAGTATTTTATATTTAACAGGCATATATTTAACAGACTTTGCATTTCTATTGATACCTACTTCTACCTTATGTGTAGCATTAACATGAATATAATATTGATACAGCTATTGAATTATATGCTTATAGCTGTATTTTCTGGAACTATTCTTTAAGCACTATTACAGAGGAGTATTTCTCTTTATCACCTACCCATAAGATGAGCTTCTTTTAGATTTGACAAACTAGTTATTTGCTGGAATAGACCTCATTAGAGTCAGGCCTTCCATAATTAGGTCAGTTGTCAGGTCCTCCACCCATTCTCACCTTAGGAACTTTGAAAATTGTGACAGGTATTTTTCTTTCCATGCAAAAAGTCCAGTTTCATTGTCTTTTTACTGTTACACATGGTGGGGGTTCATGCTCTGTCACAGATGTGGTTCAAATAATACACACATTTCTGTTCCTAAATACTTTATCAATACAATAGTCATAAATTTTATAAAGAGCAACACTAATCTGCCATTTAGAAAGCCTCATCATCAGTAATGGTTATAAGGCAAGGAAGGAATATCCCCACCTTACACTTACAACTGACATCCAAGAGTGATTTAACCCAAAAATACAATTTGGGAAAGGTTTTGCTTGAGTCATGTCCTGTCTTATGTCCAGACTACACAGGTCCAACCAAGCTTGGGCTCAGCCGTGGGCTCTGTGCAAGCTTCAAAAGAGCAGCAGGAGCAGATCTGAGCAGCACAGCTGCAGATCATGGAACCATGGAACCATTCTGGTTGGTCTTCGAGTCCAACTGTTTCTTACCCCACCACTAAGTTATGTCCATAACATTGTCCTTTAACAATACCTCCAGCAATGGTGACTCCAAGCACTTCCCTGGGGAGCCTGCTCCAATGCTTGACAACGCTTTCTGTGAAAAAAATGTTTCTAATATCCAAACTCCCCTGATGCAGCTTGAGACCATTTCCTTTTGTCCTATTGCTTTTTGCTTGGGAGAAGAGACTGATTCTCACCTTGTTACACCTTCCTTTCAAGTAGTTGTAGTGAGTGATGAGGTGTCTCCTGCCCCTCCTTTTCCCCAGGCTAAACAACCCCAGTTTCCCCAGCTGCTCCTCATGAGGATGGTGAATAAACAGAACCTGGCTATGACCACCTCTGCTCTGCCAGGTTTTTAACATATAAACAATATTTTTCTGTGGGGATCACATGATATGAGAGACACTCAGTAAGACAGGATGTCAAGGCTTTTTTCAACATCACAGGCCTGTGGTGTTGGGATGTGGGATTTGCAAAGATTTCTCTTGAAGACTGCATTTACACAGAGTTCAGGACAGGGAGTGTGCTGCTTTGCAAGCCATCTTTTGAGCCATTGATGATGACAGAGACATCCTCAATTAACAGAGATCATGGAAAAGAAATCTGTGGATTTGCCAAGAAGTAAAGCTGCCAAGCACTCCTCCCCTTTTGTCTCAACTTCAAATTTTTCAGGATCACAACATGTTTCCTTCCTACCCCTTCCTTCCAGACATTCAGGTAACTCTTAGTTATAGCTCCTTCAGAAAACAAGTTTACCACAGTCTTTCTTGCACAGAGCTGGAAGTTCATACTGTGTTTTGTTTGCTGAAGCACTTCTTCAGCCTGAGCAAAGCACAGACATGCAGATCAGTTTGCATATTCCTCTGGCTCTTCTCACAGACTGTCTCTCACTAACATGTTCCTCACCATCTCAAGGCTATGCTGGCTATAAAAAGAGTTGTGAGGAGCTAGCAGCCAGAAGCCAGTCCTGCAGCACATTCTGGCAACCATGAAGCAGATGTGGCTTCCAAAAATGTGTGCCTGCTTTAGATCCTGAGCTTTGGAGAGCTTTGTATATCAGAGAGCACATGGAATAAGAATTAATTAATTTCTAATTAAAAGTTTTAATGACAAAATAGATTGTGCTCACTCTCCTAATACAGCTGGGAATTTACCCTTGTCTCCAGCCTGTAGTTTCCCTTCTGGTGATGCTGTGTGCCTGTTTCACACAGTGAAGTGTTTGCTAAAGTCAGCCTCATCCAGAAGGCTAAATCCAGAACAATAAAATACATGTCCAGTTCCTAAATAACTGTTTCATCTGCTTTCTTTCACCTTCTGCTTGGCTGGCAGTTTAGCTCACACAGTCTATTTTTCAGTTACTAGGTGGGGCTCAGGCTTTGGACAGTTTTACTGTTCTTGTAATATGTTATTTAAGCAATATAGCAATGGTGCAAAGAAACAAAGAAATAAGTAGACACAGAAAGGGAAGCTAAATCCTTTACGTGTGCCACTGGCATTGGATGACAGAGTTGGGCCAGGATGATGGAGAACACAGGAGTAGCAACAACTGTACATGATTTGGGTCTTCCCTTTTGGCACAGTGCTTGCATTACCTCGCAGTTCAATCTTCAGGTTCACTCATTTGCTGTGCTGCTCCTGTACAGGCTGTCTGCATAGACACAGAGCCTTAACATTTCATGTTTAAGGTGCACTGTGACCCCTTTGAGAGACTTGTTTAGATTTTTTCATGACAAATGCAGAGGCTTGGGATTAGTATAAAAACTTACCTCTGTTTCACAGAGGCACTAGAAATTCTCTTTTTACACAAGATATGCAGACAAAACACAGTAGAATTTTGCAGCATTTTGTTTGTGGGGCACTAACATATGGACTCCTACACTCAAAGTAATCTCTCACTATAAATTAGGCAAAATATGGGGGGAAAAGATACAGCTTTATCTGATTCTAGCTTTTAATCTTTTCTTTTTGCTGTTAAATTTATTAATTAAATGTAGTTAAAATGAAGAAAACCATGGAAGACAGTCATGAAAATTTTCATAGTCTGCCACTACAAAACCTCTACAAATATAATTTTTCACCACACTAGTAAGAACTGAGAATGAATATTTGTGTTGAAAACTTCTTTTACTCCAGTAATCTGAATGTGTATGAACAAAAGTAATACAGAAGCTATTCAGATTTATACACTAAGCAAAATACTAAAAAATATCATTACTTATAATATGCATACAAACTTTAAAGCACTAAAGAAGACAATACTGAACACCTAAGTACTTCTGAGCTTTTATGTCCCCCAGGAACTGATCCAAACCTGCTGACATTCAGCTCTGTTGAGCAAAGTTGATTTTAAGTGGCCTGACCCAGAGAACTGCTTGGGTTAGACACGCTCTGACACACCAAGGAAAATGCCCCACTGGAAATCAAAAGATTAAGAGCCATCTCACTTTTCTCTTGGCTCTCTTCTGTAGTTGTACAGTTAGAAATAATGGTATTTTTAAAATATCTCTTCAGACCTAGCATTTTTATTAATTTTGAGAAAGCTCTAATTAAAAACAAGGAAAAATAATTGTAAATAAGAGGATATATCAGTTTAAAACAGCAATATTTTCAGTGCCTCAAAAGAAGAGAAAAACTATGCCACAAAAACAATCCTTCAGAAGCACACTATGCTATTTTACGTCTTAATACACTTTTCAGGACCAGCACTTTTCCTTCTCTCCACATTAAATCAGAGGCTAACTGGCCTTAGTAACTTTAGAAAAAGCAATTTCTTCAATTCCCATGATATCTGGCACATGGTGAGCACTGGTAATTTCAAACATTTACAAGAGCACTTTACACCTGCTTTACTGTTTGCTACGTTTTCTGCAGGATATAATTTTCAAAGAAAACATATTAAAATGTTTAGGAAACAAGATGCTGAACAAAAGTAACTTATATAATTATGAAACCACATAATTATCAATCATGATGTAAAAGATATTACAGACAGCTACTGCAAATCTCCTTGAAATTATATCAAATAATTCTAAAAGATCTATGCCTTATTTGATTGCAAATTAAACACAAAGCAACTACAGGTAAAAGTGCTTCAATACTCCACATATACGCACAGCTCCTGAATACCAAGAATCCTGATTTTCATGCAAGTTTCATAACAGCACAGTTATACACCTTACTGACTGTGAGAGAAAGGGGCATATGCACTTTACACAGTTCACTTGCAAAATGTTTAAATACATTGACGTCTTCTACAGAATTTGTATTTCCAAGCATTAATGTTGAATAGCAGTGTTATTGGGAGTTTGTTACTCTAAACATCCAATAGCATGTAAATAGGTATTAACTACTACATTTCTATCCTTGAGCAAGCATGTGCAGCTGGGCAGTCAAAACTCCAACAGCAGATTCCTGTCTTATCTACCAGGAAGTCGCTGTAAACTATGGTGTCAAAGAGACCAAGCAGCAATCCTGTGTTCTACACTTCAATCAATGTACAGGCTCATCAATATTACATGGACACTCCTAGCTGCATGCAGAGCCTCAGAAAGGCAGCCAGACACAGTTCAGCTCAGCAGGTATGTTTGCAATAGCAGAACAAGTGGGTATTTTTTGGTTGGGTTTTTTTTTTTTGTGTGTGTTTTTTGGGTTTTTGGGGTTTTTTTGTGGGTTTTTTTTTTTGTGGGGTTTTTTTTGGGTTTTTTTTTGGTTCAAATATTGTTTCACTTTCCATTAAATACCCAGCATAACTGTGATGGTACAGGAACTGTAGCACCAGCCTAAGAAACTCTTTTCCTCTTTGTCAATCATACTCCCAAGAGTAGCCACAAACTGGTATTTACAGAGAGAACATAAGGAAAATGGCAAACATACTATTCCTCTGTATTTATCCTGCAGAAAATAGGTAGCTTAAGAACTCATGAAATAGATCAAAGAGATTATATCTGGACCACTGTGTTTGATCCTTTTTTCAACCTACTTATGCTTTTTTGTCCCTCCAGGAACCTGTGGCAATTTACTTCAGTCTGGGTGAAAAATAAATTCCTGTTTCTATGTCTGGTACCCCATTCCTGGGCCTGGGAATATGTTTACAAGAAACAACACCATTTTCTAAGACAAACACCACAATATGTCAGCGTGCTGATCACACCCCACCCCTCTCTCTTCCCCTTTTTAACACTGTGTCTGTCAACAGGATGTGATAACCCTGTTATAGAAGAGATCACCCTCCTGTCAGCAGTACAAGAGGACCATTTGCCCACCAGGCACTGTGGCCAGGTTGTGGGGACACCCATGGGGGAATAGGGAAGGCTACCAGCATGTGAGATATTGCCCATAAAATCCAGCAGCTGCAAGTCCTGAGTGGGATACAGACTGGAACTCCAGCTGGACAGGAAAACCCATGAACCCTGGGGGTCTGGAGCATCCCTATTGCCTGCTTCCTCTGAGACACAGGGACTCTTGTTACTTCAGGTAAAGTCTGGGCCAAGACTGTTATTGTATCACACATGGGTTATTAAGAGTTTGACCCAAACTGGAGCAGGTCCAGGTAATGAAAAGCCCCAGAAAGCAAGAAAGCCACACCAATTACTAGAAATTCTGTTTAACTGAAAGCTATGATAATTGCTGTGATAATTGCTAAGGATACTCTGCAAGCTGTGCTAAGAGTAGCTAAGCTGCACTAACTGCTAGTAATGGTAGACAAGAATAACCTATGTTGATTGTTAAAATTTTAATGCAATAATAACTAAATTATAACTAAAACCCTGTGGCAAATCCTTACTCTGCCAAGGATCCCTAAAAGAACCTGCATGTCCCTGGGCAACAATTTCAAACCTACTGACAGCTAAATGTACTGGATGCTGTACAGACCATTGTGTGTGTATATATACACAAATACTCAGTCCCTGCATACTTTCTCCTTCTGTGGAGGTCATGCCATACTTCTGATCAGCTTTGCCTCCCTGCTCTGCCTGTTTCTGCTAAAAAACTGATTAAACATAAAAACCCCGAACTAATGCCAAAATTTTGGTATATACAGCAACCAGCCATTCCAATTGGTAAGCACATGCTAAAGCAAATATGAAAAACTGCTTGGAAGTTTTCCACATAAGTACAGACAGCTAAAGATGCCCATGCATCTAGAATTCAGGTTTGTGTGTTTGCTAAATTGTTGTTATATTTGAAATAGGAAAACAAAAAAAAACCAATCAAAAACCAACAACAAAAACTGAAGCAGTTAATTTCATTTTATTTGTTATAATATTTCCATATATGGTTTTCCTTATATAGGGCAACAGTGCTAGGATATTCCTTATTCAAAGTAAGCATGATGAATTACAGAAATGAATTAAGTATTTGAACACAAAGCTGCCTTGGGGAAGCATAATTTGAAATAAATGTGTTAACTTTCAGTTGCATGCTAAAAATCATACCAGTTCCAGCACTGGTAATAATTATGCATTCTGGAGTCATCTGCAGTGCTCAAGCAGAAAGGTCTGCTAGGGCAGACCTGTCTGCTGGTGAACAAACTACCACAGCTCAACTTACACAGTGTAAGAGTGACCAAAGTGACATTTTGTGCTTGAAAGAGCCATTTCTGTCACCGTGGAACACAATTTGCCCTTTCCAGGATACAGGATAGTGCTTTTCCTTGAACCTCCATATGGCTGTCCAAATTGCTTATTTCCCAAGAGATATATGACACACTGTTAATATACTACAAAATCTTTTGTGAACTCTCAGCTTCCATCACCACCTTTCCCTTCTGTAACCACTCAGAGAGATGGGTCTGTCTTATTTTGAAGCCTAACTTAACATGCATCCTCCCATTATACCTAAGCAGGTGAGCCAAGAAGAGCTTGGAAGCTTCACTGAGTACTCTGGTTGGAGTATGAGCAGTGACCTCACCCAGATCTTGTTTATTTGAGGAGACAAAGACATGTAGGTGAGAAGGGTCCTCATTTGAGACAGGGAAGAGTTCAGAAGTGGGAGACAGACACCATTCAATCTAGAAATGGCCACAAGGTACAGTGTCAAGTTTGCCAAAAAAGGCTAAAATCTCTACTGCTGGGCCCAACATACTCTGTCAGTTCCCTGCTAGACCTTGCTACTGTCCTACCCAAAAGAAATATGTGCTTCAGACATTAATTTACAAAACTAAATTTCAAACAAACTGAGCACTTCTGGATAAAGTATATTAAATAGATCTATTATCATATAAGGAAGGACAGTTTGCTAAAAAAACCTCAAACCCTGGTATCCATTTTGCTGCAGGGACAATACATCCCAAAACATGCCAAATGCAGATATCTCTGGGCTCATATTACACTCTTGACCATTTGGGAAGTATCAGCTCCTTAGATCTTGCAAAGAGATGCAAATTCATATGAAGTTATAGAATTAGCCTTTGAAAGATCATCCTGAAGTTGGAGAAAAAACAGGCACACAGAAAATGTTTTGCATGAAACAAAAAAAAAGGTCCTCTCTTCCTTCAAAACTGTCTTAAAGCAGAGATGTCTCAGTGCCTCTGTGTCAAGTGCCCAAAGTGATATTAGAGCATTTAGACCAAATTCCTTCTCTTTCATCACAGTTTTCCACTTTCTGGCTTGATATTACTTAATTTAAATAGACACTAAAATAATTTTCAGACACTAAAAGGAAAACTGGAAAGGTAAATAGCCAACAGGAATGAGCAAGACACTAGCACTGCCTGAGGCACTTCTGCTGACAGGAAACTAATTAGCTTAAAGATGCCCAGATTAACCCAGCAAGGGAACCAGAGGTCAGACCTATCATTTTAACAGCACAATGCAAAGAAATAAAACTGAATCAACGATTCAGCAATAGAAAATCTTTCTACAAATACTTCTGTGAACATTTAGTTTCATCCTAAAACTACAGTCACACTGAGAATTTAATTATGTCAATATTATGGGGCTTAGTAACTTCAGATTCATCCATCTTTTGATTTTTGAGGCAGAGTGGGACAGAAGGAAGAAATATAGAGCTATATCACCATCCTTTTAAAACGAGTAAGCAAAAAATGCAACAACAACAAAAAAAACCCCAGATTCAAAGAGGAGCAAAGAAAAACATTGCAACCACTGTAAATTGAAATAACAACTCATTCATTTGTAAAGGGCAGGAATTCTGAGGGGTGCACAGAATATATCAGGGATTTGTTATTGCAGACAAGTTTGCATGAATCATGCTTTGTTGCTGATGGAAGTACAACTGTATAACGCTCGAACATATGTCAGGAAGGCCTCAGAAGCAGAGAGCCCATCAGTTTTGTACCATGGTCAGCCTTGTTGCTCTATCAGTGTCACTGAAATCTAATTTTTCACCAGCCTAACATTTCTACCAGTTTCTAACATTTGTAGTGGCCCCTGGGACCTGCTCAGAACAGCCCAAGGAAATCAAGAAAAGAGGGCCCTTTGGGCTGCTGCTGCTGTGAAGCTGTAAGATGTGTAACAGCTCTGTACAAATCACTTCAGGTCTGTCAAAGCACATCCAGACAGCTTCACTTGCACAGTCCCTGTGTTCCCTGGTGCTCTTACATTCCACACCATAATAGAGATCACTGACACCAGCAGGGCATTCTGCCCTTTCTTACATGCATAATGCAGCATCTTGCCAGATCAGGCATGACAGCTGCCTCCATCTGCTGGGAAGGGGTAATTTTATCATGGCAGGTTTTGCCTGTGCTCTTCTGCCTATTGATAGCAGTCTCAGGAGAAAAGGGCATCACCAGCCATGCTCAGAGTTCTGCAGCAATACCAGCACTGGCCACTTCTGACCAAGTATGAGCCCTGCGGCCAAAGCAGCCACCAAGGGTTACGTGACCATGAAAAGGCTCAAGAGAAACAAGTTCACACTCCCTGAAAAAAGCCAAGGATGGCAAGCCCCGTTAGGCAGGGCTGCATATCTGCAGGTCAGGGCTGCAGCCAGGGCTCCGTCTCACTCCTCCCAGGCCAGGGCACAAGACAGAGGTTACCAGGGACAGCCACAGGAGAGGGGCTGCAGAAAGGCACGGCTGCTCAGAGGCTCTTACACAGGAGGCCTGGGGGATGCACAGCTCCCTGAAATGTGGGTCAGCACATGCAGAAGGGTCCCAGTGGGCATCTTCTAGCCTGGGTATCCTGCTGCTGCAGCACACCTCTTCTGATTAATTTCAAGTTAGCATTAAAGGGCTTTGAGTGTAAAAAGTACCAGAGAGTATAACAACACAACAGACACCTATTACCTGCAACACACTTTAACAACATTTTCATATTGTTTGCATGCTCTTATGTGATGTCATGTGAATGAAGATATTTTGCACTGATTTTGCTAAGAATTGTGCCATTGGATTAATAGCAATAATATCAAAGAAATTATCCTTAAATAGATTTTTATCATACATTTGTTGATTAAGTTTGTTAGGGGGTTAGACACAAGTTTAAGTTATTTAGGAGAAAAAATCATCTGTTTAGAAAAAAGTTCAGGTAAAAAATTTGTTTCACTTCAGAAATGTTGGAAAAAATTGGGTCAGGCTGTTATCAAGGTAATTTTCTTTCCTTCATAATCTCAGCATCTTAAAAGGGTAAAAGCTAATATATTGCTGGAGATAAAATAACTTGTTTTAATTATTGTCATGTATGAGGTTTTTTATATTCCAGGAAGCACATCAATGTATATTTCAGTGTCTGTGAATTTGTTCAAATGTTGGAAAAGAAAATGATAGAATCATTTAAGTTGGAAATGACCTTTAGGGTCATCGAGTCCCACTGTAAACATAATACCGACAAATCCATCACTAAACTGTGTCTCTAAATGTCATAGTTATTCGTGAAGAGATAGTCACAGCACTTGCCTACTGATTAGCTTGACTTTAACTGTTTGAGGGTTATTTAATCTCTCTACTGATGAGAGAAGAGTCAAGGGAAAATTTGTCAGCAAAATGTGATGTGAATGAATACAACTCTGTGTGCCAAACACTCTGCAGTTCTCTGAATTCAGGCAGAGAGTTCATTTGAGCAGAAGCTGTGCACTGGGGATTAGGCTGTTTTGTTAGAAATGCTCATAAAGCAGAACTGACTTCAAATGGCAACAAAATTGAAATTAGGCACTGCGAGAAGATCAAACATCTGTATCTGAAGAAATAGCTAATGATACTGTTTATATTCTTCTTGATTTGAGTTCTAATATATAACACAAATTTTCCTTTACCAGAATAAAACATTGAGTAAAAACTGCAAGGGTAGAGGAAGGTAGACAGGAAAGCAAAATATCCATAATAAAACAAAGCAGGAACTTCTTTAAGAAAATTAGCAATCTAGAGCTACTGTGCACATGCATGCTCTGTACATCGATATCCTGGTGTGCATATATTTGTGTTTTCCTAATGCCTTCACTGATTGTATAGAAAGTATACGCAGGAAAACCAAAACCGAAAAGCAAATGGAGGGCAATGGATGATCCTTTTTTTTCAGTTTGATACCTTGAATGTAATAGGATTTGGGGAAATAAATCCTGGTTTTGATGTTACATGCAGTTTTCTGAAGAGCATAATTTCTTCTAAATGTTCCGTTAAGTAACTAGAGCAGATACTTATTTTGTTTAATACCAGTTACAAATTATTGTTTAGGTTCCTGCAAGGATTGTAAGGCAAAATATTTCTGCACACTACAGCTAGGAGGAGAAAAAAAAAGCAACAACACAATACTAGTAACTGAGACACTTCTTACAATTTTTCTTCATGTAAAGCTGGAAGTATAAAATACAGTATAGTCTCTGTCACATTACATATCTTAGATAGTCAAACCAATGGCATGGGAATTGTTTGTTCAAAGTGACCGTGAGTTCTCAATACTTGATATGCAGATCAGCTCTCATGCACTGGCATAACAAGTTGTGTTTTCACTGGACATGGTGCCAGGTTTTAGTGATGCATTTTTCAGTCCTTGATGCAAGTTAAACAATGGACCATGAAACATTGGAGCTTAATTACAACCAATGAGTCAGTCACAAAAAAGTTTATAAAGCTGTCCCTGTATGAACTATCAAAATAAACATCATAGGCACCAAGAAGAACACAGAGGTTTTGAGGCTTTTTCTTCATTCTGAAAGCTAAAATTGTTCAATGCTTGCATAGCAAACAAGGGTTAAAGTATTAGTGCTGAGTCTGGTCTGTTGAGTGCAAAAAGTAATGCTAGACGTGTTTTTGTTTGACTTTTAAATCTTAGAGATCCACTTCAAATTTTTTATTTTAAAATCTGATCTCTTTAATGGCACCTAGTGTTTGTATGTGGTGGGCCTAGGCTGTCTGTCAAGTGCCAACCAACTGTTCTCACTCCCTCTCCTCAAAAGACAGAGGGAGAAAATAAGATGGAAATGTTCAAGATAAAAACAGGGAGATCACTCACCAATTACCATCACAGGCAAAACAGACTTGACCTGAGGAAATTAATTTAATTTTATTACAAATTAATAACAAAGTAGGATGATGACAAATAAAAACACAAACCTAAAACCACCCTCAACAACCCTCTTCCTTCTCAGTCTCAACTTCACTTGTGATTCTTCCATTTCCTCCATTTTTTCCCCCTTTCTTAAATATTTAACCCCAGAGGCACCACTACATTGGCCAATGGGCTCAGCTCTTCCTTGCAGTGGGTCCTCAGAGAGACCACCCCAGAACCCCAAGTGACACCCAGTACACACTGGTTGGCTGAAGACATAAAAAAACCTGTTTCTTTGGATCTTATTTACAACTTTTAAGGAGGAATTGTAAAATAATGTTAATTCATATCTTTTCTAGGTTACTTTCAAGTAATTTTAGATACAGCCAAAGATCTCCAGAGAGGTCTGTGAAACAGAAGTCACAAAGATGGGCCTGGCTCACACACCTTTAAAACTTTTTTTGGTGCAAACATAGCACTTTTCAGAGAGGAGAAAAGCCTCCTAAGATATCTGTGACACAAAGTAGCAGTTCAGAGGGAGGAAGGGAAAGGCAGTGCCTCAGGAGGAGAAAGAGAAACATTTTTGCATTATTAACATTCTACTTTCTGTCCAAGGAGGGATGAGCAAACACATCCTGGATCATGGTTACTGAAACACAGACTCTTCACAGAGCAGAGATGTGAGGGCTGTGATATCACACCATGTGGATTTGTGTGGTTGAAGACATAACTGCTTTCACTTTGTGAGGTTTATTAAGAATACTGCAGCTTCATAGGATGAGTTGTCCTCTGCAAGTCCCAAGTAAAAGC
The DNA here is from genome assembly GCF_050655825.1 of Lonchura striata. Lineage (NCBI taxonomy): Eukaryota > Metazoa > Chordata > Aves > Passeriformes > Estrildidae > Lonchura > Lonchura striata. Next base: position 138,370,376 of record NC_140704.1, on the reverse strand, counting down.
ATCTGATAGTTCTAGGACATGTATCTTTCACTGGGCTCTCAAAGTACACTGCCCTACAAATAGTTTTCTGTACAAGCTAGCAGTTTGGTCTGGGTTGCAAGGACCTTTAATTCTCATCTAGTCAATATCCCTGTAGTGAGCAGGGCATCTTCAACCACATCAGGGTGCTCAGAGCCCTGTCTGACATCACCTTGAATGTTGCCAGGGATGGGGCATCTACCACCTCTCTGGGCATATGTAATAGTCCACTTCAACTTTCACAAAAACTTAATCACCTTCTATATTCATAATAGCTTCTGTAAAAAAGAAAAAAACAAAACAAAACAAAACAAAACCCAACAACAACAAAAAAAAATTTTGCTCTCTAAGAAAACAGATTATGCAAAATTTTTACACAATTACAAATATCCTAAATTAATTGCAACCTACTGAAATATTATTTTTCAAGAGGCCAAAAATAAATAAATATTCCTTTGTGATATCCATGCTACATATTGAAAAACACAAACAAGTATTTCCAGTTTCAAGGCAGAGTTTTTTGCTCCACACCTTCCCAGCACTTATGCAAGTTTGTAGACAGTCCAGTCACATCCAAAGGTGTAAACAGTCAATAAGTCAGTGACTTGTCCGTGCTGCTATGTTCTCCGCGGCACTACAAGAGCCACTCGGAGCTGGAGCAGAGCGGAGCATCCTTTAAAGCCCAAAGCCAGGGACAGCAGCGAGGGCTGAGCTTGGCTCAGCCTGCGGACAGGGAAGCACCTCTGGACCAAGTCACACTGCTGCCTAGAGGAACTATTTATTTCACATACTGTTTCACTGCAAGGGATCCCATAACCTTGTGCAAGGATCCCAGTCCTGCAGGATCCCACCTCCCGCTGCGGTGGGAGAGAGCGGGACAGCCACTGGCGCACCCACCGCATCCCCGCGGGTGGTGAGGCGGGGGGTGTTGAAGCACAGCTCCGTACGGCTCATGGAGCATTCTGTACAGCCGGGCGGGCACGGCGGGGACCGAGAGCGGCTCCGTAATCGCCCCCGGCGCACGGACACCGCCGGGCGGCCGCTCCGCCCGCTGCCGGGCCGGGCCGGGCCGGGGGCAGCAACGGGGCCACCCCTGCCCTGCCCTGCCCTGCCCTGCGCCTGTCCCTTCACTGCCCCTGCCCTGCCCTGCCCTGCCCTGCCCTGCGCCTGTCCCTTCACTGCCCCTGCCCTGCCCTGCCCTGCGCCTGTCCCTTCACTGCCCCTGCCCTGCCCTGCCCTGCCCTGCGCCTGTCCCTTCACTGCCCCTGCACTGCCCTGCGCCTGTCCCTTCACTGCCCCTGCCCTGCCCTGCCCTGCCCTGCGCCTGTCCCTTCACTGCCCCTGCCTTGCCCTGCCCTGCCCCTGCCCTGCGCCTGTCCCTTCACTGCCCCTGCCCTGCCCTGCCCTGAGCCTGTCCCTTCACTGCCCCTGCCCTGCCCTGCGCCTGTCCCTTCACTGCCCCTGCCCCTGCCCTGCCCTGCCCTGCCCTGCGCCTGTCCCTTCACTGTCCCTGCCCTGCGCCTGTCCCTTCACTGTCCCTGCCCTGCCCATAGCTACGATCACGGTCCCTGTCCCTGTCCCTGTCCCTGTCCCTGTCCCTGTCCCTGTCTGTCCCGGTCCCGGTCCCGGTCCCGGTCCCAGTCCCGGTCCCGGTCCCGGCGGAGAACGGAGAACGGAGAACGGAGAACGGAGAACGGAGAACGGAGAACGGAGAATGGAGAACGGAGAACGGAGAACGGAGAACGGAGGGGTTTCAGCGGGCCCCGGGGCGCTGCCGGCGGGCACGGAGCCATCGGCAACACCGGCACTGCGGGCAGGATCACCGAAGGACTCAGCGTGTGCGTCCGCCCGTGCCCCACAGACGTGTGACATCATCCGTTAAAGTACGCCCGATGTCACCCCGGGTTGGGCTTAGCCCTGAATGCCAAAATAAATTTCAGTTTCACACATAGATTGTTCCACAGAGTGTGGAACCCTGTGGAATCGCCGGCACAGGAAGCACATTGATCTGTAGGGGAGAATCTGGAAGAGGTCATCGAGATGATTATAGGGATGGAGCAGCTCTACTACGAAGAAAGGCTGAGAAAACTGGAATTGTTCAGCCCAGTAAAGAGAAAGCTTCAGGAAGCACTGATTGCAGACTTCCAGTTCCTGAAAGGAGCCTATAATTAATTTGGAGAGGGACTTTTGACAAGATCAAAGCATCAAAGAGCATAGAATGGGCTGGTTTGGGTTGGAAGGGACCTTAAAGATCATCAAGCTTTAATTCCCCTGCCATGGAGAGCTGGAACCCATCCTGTGCTGGGTGTCCCAGAGCTGGGTGCAGTACTCCAGGTGGGGTGTCATGAGAGATTTTGAGATCAGCTTTTAGATAGGCTGATCAATACACTAAATAAAATTTTTCATTCATGTATCACCTGGTACTTTCAAACAAGCAGTGTTGACAAATGTCACTACACCATTATTAAAGCAGCAGTGTATTTTTTAGTAGACAAGCTCTAACCTGTTGGACATGCACCACACAGTGCTCCTGTGAGTACAGAAGGAATGTTTTCATGGAGAGAATTTTGTACAACAGACTGTGTATGCCAATGCATCTGATCCTCAAAAACATCACCAAGCACTAGCACCTGTCCAAAATATTGTGTATCCCTTTCTACCACGCATTTGGACTAAGGACAATGTTGTCAATTTGTTCTTTCATTCTCAGGTCTGTAGTCTAAGGAACAGGAGGAGACAGACTTTGTTAACATCTATTGACAAACTAGAGAAAGGCAAATGATAAGGGCACATAAAGAAACATTTAGCTTTTCTAGCTAACACTTCGAAGTCTGAATGACACTTTTGTTCATGTAAGTTTTCAAGGAGACATTTGGTTCCAAGACAGTAATTTTTATATCACGTAGTAGGCAATGCTAGATGCATGCTTGTGTCAGAAGGTCAGGGGCTGCAGTATATTTAAAAATATATATTCTAAAGAAAAATTGTTATTCTTTTCTTCTTTCTCTTAAGAGAAAAAAAAAAAAGGGAACCAAATAGCTTGAATTAATCTGCTCACTCTGAGACTTCTCTGAAAAGAGACTAGATCTTGTCAAGATTTGACAAAATGTTTTGAGTGTTTTTGGTTTTTTTTTCCCCAACCCACAGAATTATGCTGTCCCATCAGGGGTACAATGTTTCACAGGGATGTATCAATTTCAATTGAAAGGTTTCTGTATGGCAGATTTTTTGTCACTTGTGGTCCATTTTTTCTTACTTCCAAAAGAAGATAACAACAACAAAAAAAAAGTCTTTCTAATCTAGAAAAGAGGCACTTTCACACAATTTGATTTGTGACATTGATATGAGGGATTTGGATCTATTCCAGTACAGAGCAGAAAACACATAGCAAAATGAACTTGTCATTGTTCAAAACTTCAGTTTGGAAATCACAGATCTGTGTCAGCATGGCACTTGTGTGGCTGGGCATCAACATAAGCACCTCTTTATTTGAATGCACCACAGCAGATTCTTGATCTCCTTTTAGACCATATTAATTAAGAAATATATATATATTCATTTATAAACAAGCATATATACTAATCTAGAAACAATCGTATATATCTTCCTCCTGAGGCTTTTAGTTTTCATTTTTTTTAGTTGAAAGGCTGTAGCTGTTCTGACAACTTCCATGTGGCCCAGGCAACAGGTAAGAGCGATGCTCTAGAAATGCAGGCTGTATTTTCATATTTCACCATTGAACAGTTGATGTAGACTCTTGTGTCTTGGGATGTATATCCAGACCATATGTCTGTGCTACATGAATCTCTCAGATTGAGGTACATGAAACTAATGTCAGCTGCTCTCCTCCTCCCTTGTCTCTCTGACACTGTTGATTTCAGGCATTTTATTGTACTCATGCAGCATCATTGCTCCTACCAAAGCCCCCATTTCAGATGGAGATCACTGACTTACCCAGCCAATACACCCCCAAAGAACTGTGATGATGTGCTGAGCTGGTTACCATGTGTCTCACAAGCATTTTGTGTTCAAAGGGTCTTCCCAAGGAGAAAAAAAAAAGATTCTTGCTTGTTACAACCTTCTGTCACTGCCTACCTTGTGACACAGTTCACAGAAACAGTTTAATTACAAAGGGATAGAAAGCTGTTAGACTTAACCCAAATCTGAGAATTCATGGAGAAAAGCTGGATAAAGTGTCCTACACCAACATAAAGAAGAAGTGACAAGAAGTGGGGGGGTAAAAGAAACCCAAAGCCGACAATGAAGGTTCAGCAGCTGGCTTCTACAGCAGGGTATTGCTTGGCACCTTGTCTTGCAAATCAGAGAAATCCAACTAGTCCAAACAAATAGGAGATCTAGTTGCAAATGTATTTGGAGTAGATTTTTATCCACCGCTCATATCATGTTTGCATATATTCTTTTCTTGTATTGGACTCCTGAGAAGAAAAGGAACTTCCCCTGATGAGAAATAGCCACAATGGTAGTAGTTTCAGAAATATCCATACATGCTATAGTAATATTTTGTTAACAGTAATATTTTGCTAATAGTTTATCCAGGAGTTATGGGACCTATAATTTTTACTTTCCACATTCTTCCCATGTACTTACAGGTTTGAGAAGCACAACAGATGAAAGAAACAAGAAATCACTGTTTTTCACTGAATTTCCAATGCACTTGATGTACTAGATTTACTCCACAGGACAACAGAAAACTCCTCACAGCAGCAATGTGAATTGGAAGGAGTTACTAAGGTGATGACTGTCATCATCCCAAACAGGGATGATCCTATTAGGGCTAATAATGAAAAGATTTAAGCAAATATATAATAAGTGCATGGAGATAAGTTCTAGGCTAAGAAACCTCTAAAACCTCCTGCTGTAAACGACTCTAGCTCTGCTCCTAATATAAATACTCTTTCTACATGCATTCCAAGGGCTCATGTAGACACAGAAGCCTGCAGCTTATATTCAAGATAGCAAATAAATGGGAAACCAATGTAACATAGCTAAAAATAAACAAATCTCCCTTTAGTGCTATTGTTGCTGCAGTGTAGCTCTATTCACATGCAGAATGGACTGGGAAGCAGTTTGTCTCTAACCCTCTTCTCCAAACAGGCCTTTTTTTGTCTTCCCTAGCAACCATTTAAACAGCACAAATGCAGATGATATATGAGTGTCCTGAATATAAGGTTTTCACACTCATGTTGCTGTTGCTAGACTCCAGCCATCTCTGACAGAAAGAACCACAGCAGCTGGACCAGCGCTTGCCGTGGTCAGGCACGAAGGTCAGGCACGCTGTGTCAGTCACTCTGCCATCACATGTTACTGCAGTAATGGCTTCTTCTGCTCAAAAGCAGTTGTCAACTGTCAAGTGGTATTTATTTCTTCACTCAGAAAATAGTGCCATACTAACAACACCTTAGAAAATTTTAGTACAACACAGGAAAAGATAAAAAAACTACACCAAAACAAATTCAAACCCAGAAATGCAGCTTATGTTAATCTAATTAAAACTTATTTTACCACTAAGAGTACTGTGGAAAGAAAAGAAAACACAAACATTCAGTATGATTATGGAATAATCTGGAATAATCATACATTATTATAGGCATAAGTAGACACATGCTATGTCTGAGATTCCCTGGTAAGAATTACAGCAGTGCTGTATTACTCCAAATTAGCAGCAAACAAGTGTTTTTCTTACATTATTCCCTTCCAGACAGCTCAGAAAGAGCTGAAATAAGATAAATACTGAAACATCAGTAGATTTTGCACACACAGCCTGAGTGCTCTGCAACCTTAAGACCTGAGAAGAGGGAGAAAGAAGAGTAGAAGTGAAGCTGGGAAAAGGATCCCTGCTTTGCTCTGTAGCAATGCACCATAGGGAAGAAAGAAACTAATACCTAAAACAAGGCATGAGTGCTGCTTCTACTGCATTGTTTGGCTTCTCAGTGCACCACAAGATTTGTGGGGTGGAAGTCTTCTGCCTTTGTGGAGGGATGAAAGGACAGAAGTGACAATCCCCAACTCTGAAATTCTTCATGAGGAGGGTACCAAAACAGTGAAAGTTTCCATATGTTTTCTAGATTCTGTCTTATTTGCAAGATTATCTAGTCCAAAATATTAACTTTTCTTGCTTTTTAAATCACTGATAAGGAGAGACTGGCATGAGTACCCAGTGTATCACATTGCATTGGGAACCACCTTCACAGGTGGAACAAATATTTGTCTAAACAGACAGAATTGCTGTCTGAATTCTAAATAAGTTTGAATGTTTTGATAAACAAACAGTTCTAGCTTTCCTTCATATTCACTGCCAAGGAAAGAAAAGTGTTTTGTTTTATATCCCCAAACTGAGTTTACAGCTTTTAAGAAAATCTTTCAGAAATTGGTAATAGCATAAATAATTACAGAAAATTACTCTTAGGGGAAAAAGATCAGTCTTAAAATTCAAACAAGACAACACATTAATATTTACAAAAGGAATATGGAAAGAAGGAGAGGGACAAGAATCACACGAGGGAGAGATTCAATGCCAATATAATGATCAGCTCTGTCCTGCAGAGCAGGAGCAGATGCCTCAGCCCCTGCAGTTCTGCCTCTGGGAGAAGGCAGGAGAATCAGAAGCTAGTAAGATGCTGCAATCATTTTATTTGCACCCATCTGAGGAAAAAAACTGGTCAAAGAATACTTAAAGACTGCTCCTTTTAATAGTATTTTCATGCCAGACTTGTAAGTGTATGATGAAACACATTTTCTTTCAGAACAGACTATTAAAAGGACTGATGCTGCAACTTGGCTCTTCATAATGCTTCTGGCAAAAGACCACAGAAAAACTCAACACTAAACTGTTGTTTCACACAAAGGCATTTAGTCTAAGACTAATAACTTGCTCAGCTATGACCAAAGGATACTGTATGATTACTTCCCTTCCCTAATATTATTGTACAAGGAATACTGAACTGTTTCCAGCACATAATTTAATGGCAGGCTCTAGCAGACACAATGTATTTTATTAAAAATTTGTCTCCAATTTTGCATAGAAGCTTTACAGTGGGACACTCATCATTTGTATGCTGAACATCACCTGACATAATAAAACTCTGACTTTAAAAAAATAAATAAATACATAAGGTAATAAAGTTATAAATAATTCAGAAATGTGTTTGGCTTTAACTTTTGAACTAATTCCTTGGAACTTATTTAGGTATCAGTGCAAAAAAAAAAAAAATTTGGTCCACAGAATAGTTCCCTAAACCATCAATCTAAAATTTTCATTACCTGAGAATGAAAAAATTATGCTTTTCAGGAAATAAAGCCACAGATTGAAACAGTGGTTAGAATGTCCCTAAAATATCTTTTTTTTTTTCATTAAAAATTGAAAAATGCCCCATTTGTTCAGGCATTTCTAAACTTTTCATCAAAAATTAGTTTAAAAACAGATTTCTTCTTTTCTTCTGGTTTTCCAGTGGAAACGTTACCAAACTAATACACAAATTTTTCTATTCTTAAGCTCTCATTTAAAAGAACAAAACAGAATTCAAAAGTTCATAAAATATTCTTTATAGCATTTATCTTAAAAACTATTTTACTATTCAAATTGACCATAGTCAATTCAAAGCTTCTCTTGTTTTCAAAATATTCAAAGGTTATGTATCCCTATTGACCAGTAATTTTATGTGGTTTTAAAATTAGACTAAAACCACTCAACATTTTTGCCAATTTCTTTAGCACAATGTGACATCTGCAATATTTGCTGAATGAGAATTTTAGTCCCCAATTTCTGCAAATGCAATGAGTATTCTTCCTCCATTTCAAGGATTAATTTTGCAAATGACACTTTAAGCACTCAGAGCACAATGGAATAAGTCAAAAATAAATCCTACAAGTGCAAGAGGCCAGTGCAGATGTGCAAGAGGCCAGTGAATATGTGCATGAGTCTCAAATGCATTTCATTCTCAATGCTGACAGTCTTATCATGTCCAATAAAAAATGGCCAATGAGACCACCACACTTGTAACATTAAGCTTCATTTTCTCTCCCAGCTGAAAGGGCATTCAGGTATATTTAATGGAGCTATTTTATTTTCACAATTCTTTTGCATGGCTGGGCAATGCAAGCAGAAGGCAGAAGTAGTTGTCCACCCATATCTCAAAGCAGACCAGCCCTCTAGTAAGGATTTGGGGGGGGGCGGGGGGGGGGGGGTGGTGTCAAAAAACCTCTCACCTGGAAGTTCCTAGAGCTCCCAATATTCAGTTTAAGCATTATCCTACATTGCTTCTTCTGCCAGTGCTTTAGCTATCCCTCCTAGTCTTCCACCTCCAGACTAGGGAAACCAGACTCCAATGTAACATCATCAGATGCTGGAGCTAGCAGAGACTGTCACCACTCCTGGGGACACAAGATGAGCAGGATGACTGCTCCAGCTCAGTGCCACACAGGGGCAATAAGTGCTGCTGAGTTTGTGCACAAGCAGGCAGGGTTCCTCACCATTTTATATCTCCTTGGGATTTTATAGCTAGCGCAGACCTACACTGCACAACAACGACCAAGACATGGCAGCAACACCACCGCAGTCTGCAGGAATCCCTCTGCAGCTCACACATGTGCTCACACTTTTAAAGAAATGTCTAGATGCATTTCTTGGTTTGGTTTTGGACCCTTACTCACTGGATATAAAAGGCTGATTTACTATTCCCATAATTTTCTATCTGGTTTTACAGTACTCAGGAAAAAATGTATTCAGAAGTTTCTAATGGGTTGGGCACCTTGAAGCTCACTGTAGGAACTGGAGTGAGAGAAAGGGACTGCAGGCAGAGCTCAGAGCCAGGGCTCAGTACTATCGAAGATTGTTTAATAGCCAAAGGCAAAAACACCCCGAAGGTCAGTGACGTTCCCCTCTCTATTTCCTGAAAGCAGATGGTGGAAGAGTTTGGAATTAATAGCCCTGCAGGGCCCAGCTTGGCACCAGCTCCCTGCAGAGATGATCAGCCTTTTCTGCTGACAGCCTGCGAGACAGCTCTCGATCCATGTGGCAGTGTGTGTGCCCAAGAACCGCCGTGCAAATCAGATCTGGGAACATAGATCACTGAATGGCACCAAGTACATTAAGAAAACTTGCTTTCTTGTTTATAGATTTTACTGTGAAAGTCACTGACTCTTTTTTTATTCAGCAATTCTAATAAAGAAATGTGCATATCAAATCAGGCCCCAAACAGTGTTTTGCTCCAATGAACAATATAGCCACACAAAACATTGCTTTTGGTAAAAGGCCATCCTCTCCTCTCCCACACACACTTAAAATTAACCGTACATGTTTATATTTAGATTCAAAAGCTTTCAAAATCTTTTCTCCTCATGAAAATGTAACAGCATTTACTGCTACCTAAACATATCTTTACCACTCACAGAAAAATTCAAGACCTCTAAGTTTTTTTCTTTACTGTTGTCATCGTAACAATTACCAGTAATTAGATGCAACAAAACTAATTAATGCCAGTCAACAAGATTTTTTTGGAAAAAGTTTTGTCACTTCAATGTTCTTTTTTAGGTCTCCAAGATAATGTGTTCCCAAGTAAGGTTGAAAGATTTTGACTTAGAAGGAGACAGCTCAAAGACAGACTTGGTTATCTAAAGCCATGCCTGTCTTCTCATAAAACCTGGATCTGGTGCTAGGGCAGAAATAGTTTAATATTTCTCTGTTCTTATGTGATTGAATTAAAACACTACCAGATTAAAATGGCTTTTCAGATGATAAAATTTATTATATCTACTTACTTCCTGAGAACTTTGAAGGAGAACAAAAGTAATCCTGCAGCTGAAAAGTAAGCTCCACAATGCTAGATTAAAGGAGTTCAATCTAGTCAGCTCATAAGGGAAGGATGAAATGTGAATTGTCACTGAATTTAAATTATTAGGTATGGAAAATACTAGAAGAAAACTACTTTTCAGTCTTGGAAACAAATGCAAAGGTTTCAACTGTTCTAACCAGAATTTAAATGAACAAAATCTTAAAAAGATTAAATTTCCAGACAGTAAGGGAAATTAAACTTCTTCCTATACTTGAGGCAGGGAAAAGGAATTAGAAAGGTGTCAGTCCTCAAGCCTGGTGGTTCTCATTATCCACAGTGGTGATAGAACTGTCCTTTAAGTACAATAACAGCAAAACCCAATGTGAATACAAGGCTTATATGGAGTAGATTTTTTTTTAGATTATCCCTCCTCAAAAAAATTTCTATAAAAGAGTTTGTATGTTCAACTGTTCATTTACTTTTATAGAAATTTTTGAAGGCAGAATATATGAGGTGATAAGCAGTCCAGCTATAATGCTACCAAGGGCAAGAACACATAAATCACATAAACTTTCATGCTGTATGCCATAAAATTAAACTTGGTTAACAACTGATCCAGACTCATTCCTGTCACAAGGGAGGTAATATTCAATGTTCTAGGCAGGTCAGAAGTAGTCCTTGTAAGCTGTCAGCAGCAATAAAGAGGTTTTCTTTTTGAAGGATTTCTTTTTATGTGGCATAGATATTGATTGAGGATACATGGAAATGTTTAGTTGAAGTACTCCTAGTGTTTTAGGAAGATGAATTGGAGATCCATTGGTCCTAGGAGCACCCATCTAGGTCACACAGCCCCCAGGAGATCCTCTTCTCTGCCACCCTCCTCTTACCTCCTCTGTTCCTTGCGGAAAAACAATCTCTGCTACCAGTCTGCAGCATTATCTGAGCAGCTTCCCATATTCTGCCCAGCACATTCTCCTGACATTCAGGGCATTTCTGTATTCTCCACAAAAGAGCCTGATTTGTTCAATCTGCTCTGCTTTGACCAACAGAAGGATGCACTGAACACAGTGGGAGTTAGAAAGGTCCAAAGCAAGGTGCCTGCACTCTCCGTTCCAGAAAATATTTTTAGTTAGCAGTGAAGAGCAATGTGCAGAAATTCAGGACCTACCTGTGATCTGGTTTGAAGTCTCCCAGGTCTACACGTAGAAAGTTGAACTTTCTCAGATTTGTCACTTTTAGCTGCTGTCTTCTGCACTGTGCCTCCCCAGAGCTCACAGAATGCTCTATTTCACGTTTCTGCCGCTACTTTGTACCCTCACCTCACTTCCACTGCTGGCACATTTTGGAAATAAAAGCCAGGAGAGGGAGTAGACTCTGAAAACAGGATAATATACAAACTGCAGTGTCCAGCAGAGATGTAGTATAAAAAGATTTTATAATTTTGTCTCCAGACAAAGACTACTGGAGAAAAATTCATATAGCACTCAGTTTTGGAGGTATTTTAGTTCCCGAAACATACCACCCATAAAATGCAGTTACCCAGAAATCTCAATAATAGCAAAAACTATTTCCAAAATCATAGTTAAAAATTGAGTATCCTCTGGGCTTGAAAAACAAAAGCAACACTAAAAAAAAATCTAAAAAGTACTTTTCAAAACAATCCAGGCATCTACTCTCCATGTCAGTTGTAATCAACTACTAATACATCAGAGCAGTCCTTCTCTCTCCAGCACACAAGCCGAGCACTCTCCAGGCCTCCTGACAGCTCTAATCCCAAGGGCTCTGCTCCACCAACCTCCAATACCAGTAAAAGATAGAAGTCAGACCTTAGAAACTCAGTACTGCTCATGAGGAGCCTTTCATGCCCAACAGGATTATTTCACAGCCCTTTGTGGAATGGTTGTTCTGATTAGGAATATTAGAGAAACCAAAAAATGTAGTTATAGTTACGATTTTTACTGCCACATATTATTTTTTATTTCAGATTATTTGTATCATTTTTAGTCTGCTGAATTATTTAATATGTGGCATATTTAAATATGCTGTCAGCAAATAAAAATAACTATAAAATTAAAAAAAATAAAATACATCATTTTAAGTTCCCCTCTTCCTTTTATAATTTATCTGAAGGACTCTTGGCTGAGCATCTCTTCAGATCTTCATAAAATCCATTGCAGAGTCTATTATAAGCTCTGTGAAGTACTTCTCTCTCATCTCCTAACCTATTGCTATAAAAACAAAAGAAGAAAATTACACAGTCCTCACATGCAATGAACAAGATAAACCGCCATCAAGAACTTGCAGGTTAATCTGGTTCTATAAACACAGCCTTAACATACATCCAGAATCCCTTCCCCTGAGGGAAAAAATAATCAGCATCTCAGTGGAAGGAAGAGGATGTGAAGTTTTAGGAGGCTGTTTTGTTTCTGGTTTTTTTTTTTGGTTTTTTTTTTTTTTTTTTTTTTTTTTAAATTAAAAACTTGGTTTATTAGAGGAAAGCAGGCATTAACTTTGGATGGCTACTGTAACTCCACAGTAGTCCCTCCCCACAGGAGTCAGCTATCAAAGCTGTCTGTGACAAGCAGTCAAAAACTCTGTGCCATTCCTACTGGGAGTACAACTAAAAATACCAGCCCAAATTAGCAGTGTGCAAAGACAGTCATCAAGCACCTTAACACTTTCCTGACAGAACACATGCAGAGCTTCTGCTCAGATTTTATTACCATATACCTGAACCAGGCATCTGTATTGAACCACAGCAGCTCAAACTATTTTGAGGCAACTGCTGAGAAAAACAAAGAAACAGCGAAACAACAGCAAAACTAAAAGGGGCCTATTCCAAAAAGTGCTGCTCTCTCCTTCATAGATCCATGGAACAGGTACTTGTCACGGTTTGACACTGGCACAATGCCAGCGCCCCCATGAAAATGCAACCTCTCAATTGAATGCTGTGAAATGCAATCGGGAACAGAGAAAGCAGTCCCAAGCTTAATAACAAGGAAAAAAAAAAACAACTTTATTAAGCTACTACTACTATACTACTATGAAAGAAAAAAAGAAAGAAAAACACACATAAAATCCAAAATTAAACCCTTTCAAAACATTCCTCCTCCCACCACCCAACTCCAACAAACCACAGAGAGACACATTTGGAACCTTAATCAAGTATTCACCCTTCAGTATCATCAATACTAAGTCCATCAGGGGAGAGAGGAGTCTTCCTTGCACCGTAGACCCCCAGGAAACACAGCTGCCACCTCTTGTGTTTCCATGTCACACATGGCACCACCCAGAGAAAAAGTTTGCCATGGTAACACTCCTTTCCATGCGCAGTGCTCTCAGCACCAATGCATGGATGGACAGACTGCTTTTAGGATTTTTCCTTTCAAGGATGCCCTGCCAAGAGGGGAAAAAAAACAGTTTAGTTTTTCATTTTTTGGGACCACAGTTCCACCCATTTTCTTCCTCCCCTGGGGCCGAGGGTCTCAGGAACAAGAGATCTTCTCCTTCTCTGAAGACAGGGGCACCACCAAAAATCTCCCTAAGTTTTCTCTGTTCCCTCCACTCCTGTCTTTTCTCAGCTGCTGAAGCACATCTCTTGGCTCACCGGCATCCTCCTAAAATAGAGTCTCTCTTGGAGGAGAAAATCAATTCAGTCTATGGCTACCAAGAAAAAGTCCAGCCAAAAGCCACTCCATCATCTTCCCCCCCAATCTTCTTTCCCTAACATCCCAGGTTCCAGGCTGGTCTCTCTTCCTCTTTTTTCAAACTGAGGAGGAGTAAAATTTCACAAGGCTTTCATTTCTCAGGAAGGGTTAAAAGTCCCAACTCCCAAGGATGGCTCTCTGCCCGGACTCTCTGGCTCTCACAGGCAGCTGGGCACCTTGCGCCCCCCTCGCTCTTCTCCTTCCCCACGGTGAACTGCCGACAAACCTGCCGCTGTCTCTTTCTCTCTTGAGAGAGAGAGACTCTGGGGGGGAACGGAGACATCCCAGATTTCTCCACCCTTCCATCTGCAGGGGGTTCCAGTCCCTCCACCCTTGGGCCCACCTCCGTCAGGCCATGGGCCTTCCCCTCCCCACCCAGCCATGGCCGGGCAGGGGAGAGGCTGCACTGCGGCTGACCGGAACCAAAAAGAGCGAGTTCCCCTGGGAATTCTGCTTTTAACCCCTCTGTGTTCTCAGAGGCGTGTCCACCTTCAATTGGTCAATATCCAAATTGACCTCTTCCTTCCGAGAAGATTCTTTTTCCTGTGTCAAACCACAACACTACTGTTGTCTTTTCCTAACTTGGAAATGAAACTCAAGATAACTTTAGTAAGGAGGTAATATAAAAGAGGATCTTTACTTGAAGGCTTTCACGAGCAGTTATGGAAAGATGCCCACAAAAGTTCACCCCCACCAGGGGTGAATACACATTTGTGGATTTTAGGCAATTAGAATAAATAATAAAAAGTACCAATTAGGAAGACAAATGGTGATGCAATTCTTCCCAGGTCAAACCTCTTCTCTGGAGCACCCCTTCAGCACTAGTTGTACTTTGTCAATGAAAATGTTTTCAGGAGTTGTTCTCAGTCTTGGCTCCCAGGAAGAACCAAGATAGGAAAGGAGCCTTGTACCCCTTGGGTCTTGGAGCTGTGGAATTTGTTTTGTCTTTCTGCTTAGGGAAAGGCCATGGAAAATGACTGGAAAACTAGCTACTAATACAACAGGCTACAGAGCCACAAATATATGTGTGAAGAATACAGAGAACATAGAAAAAAAGGCAAAACCTAAAGTGGCGTCACTACAAGTAGCATATTTATGTGTAACCACTTTATCAGCAGCTGCAATATCCTTCAGAAAAGGTGAGCTTTTGAGACACTAAGCTCTGCTGCACTGTCTTCAACTCCACAGACTCTTTTTACTTTCCTATTACCAATAGCCTATTGAAAACATAGACCATAAGTAATCATGAAACTATTTATATTTCCTTCTGCAGCCACAGTTGCTCTTGTATCCCTGCTTGATTTTAACTTCCAAAATCCAAGACTGCATTTATAACATGATTTTAATAACAGAAGCTGGTGCAGAGATCTGATTCCGCTCAGGACAGCTGATGGTCAATAATTTATAGTTATTAGTGACACTACTTCACCTTACTGGTTACCTGGTTTTGCTTTTTTCCCCTGAGCCCATTTGTGTCAAAGCAATGCCACACAGGAATGAGGCAGCTTGGGATTTTGGGAATTCAGAGGGTTCTGGTGTTTAGTTGGGGTAGCAGAAGGAAACAGCTACTCAGTGTGCCTCTGACCACTGGGAGACAATGGCAACAAAGCCAGCACTGTGACTGTGAACCTGCCACACGTTTCATATCAGCTCAGTGATATGAAATTACCTGACTGCTTTAACCTCCCTTTTTTCTGGGTTTACCAGGGTCAGCTCTGCCTCCAACTCTATCTCTTCTCCTTCCACCTTCCATCAAATGGACAAATCTAGACCTCTGTGGCCCTTATCCATAAAATCCTTTGCCTCCAGGTAATGCCAATGCCATTTCAGTGCCATTTTTAGTGCAACTCTTGGCATTGGAGGCTGAGCTATGTGGTGACTGACCACACCTATTCTCCTGTTTTCAGTACAACCAGCAGCTTCATGGGTGTGAAGTGGAGAAATGAGCAGCAGCAAATGCCCCATACACTAAATGTCACCTTCTCCAGCCGGGCTGCTGCTGCTCCTCTGCTGCCTGTCAGTGGCCAGCACTCAGATGAAGACCATACATTCATTTTAAAAAATCAGATACAAGTATCAAAAACTGCAGTTCTCCTTCAAATACGAATGAATTGAACTGTTCTCTGAATCACCTCTGGGCATTGTCTGGTTCTACACACTTCAGGATAGAAGATGGTAACTAATACACTATTTTGTGTCATTTTCTTCTCTCCATATCCTTCAGATTTTCTAGGTGGCAGCTAACTCACATTCAAGAGAAATGGGAAGAGGAAGGGAGTAATCACCATGTTTATTCTCTGCTCTTTATTTCAAAGTTGTGTGGAATATTGTCTCTTACAATACTCCTCAGGTGAAGCTCTGCCAGGCTCTGACAAACTGCTTTGCTCACAGAGCCATGGGCTGCCTGTGCTAGCAGGCCTCCAACCCTCAGCACTGAGTCCTTCTCTCCTTGCAGGGTCTGGCTCATCAAGGGAGGGTAAAAAGACTTTTGTCCTCCTGCAGAGGCAGCGCATCAGCTGCTGCTGTGACCCTGCAGTGTGGGACACGTGCATGGACTGCAAGGCTCCCAGCACAGTCTCTGCCACCACAGCAGCAAACGCAGCACCAAAACTGCTCGTTCAGGTGTGAAATATTGTACATAAGCATTTCAGCCAATCAATCTTGGACTGATTTAGTTACAAATTTTCAGGTATAAGGGATTCTAAATCCAGACTCTCTCAATGCAAGCAGCTGGGCTAAAGCTTTGCTTCAGCTATGGTAGAAATGCTCACCAGGATGTTGTGGTATATAGCTTGAGATTTTGGCATTCAAACAGACAGGATTGAATGGGTACTGTATTTAGCACTCCATCAATAAGCTGCAATCTAATTTAAAGTGACATTTTTGCAGTTCTTGAAGAAACAGAAAAATTAGAGGGTCAGCTTGTTTAATAAAATATGACAGGGGTTTTTAATATGATATTTTTCTTTTTTTATATTCTTATTACAAATAATTAGACATTTAATTAACAACTGATGATCAGACTCACTGATGCAACCATTACTATCCACATATAAAACAGGCTAAAAGAGGCCTAAGGATAAAACAGTCCCTAAAAGTAAACTAAAGGCAAAAAAATGCTACAGACAAAATTCTTGAGTTGAAGCTATCCTTCTTTGTAACAGGGTAGCACTAACTTCCACAAACACTTATGGCCTTATATTTCCTGCATAGAGTGTTAGGTCTCTTGCAGTCTAACCTTCCTTGTGAACATCTTCTACTCACTGGTTAAAAAGGAACCACTAGAGTTAAAAATACTTCAAAGTATCTGACTTCATTCTGAAGTTCTGTCTTCTCCTAGCAGTGACAGCTGTCTCCCATTTATTGTATGTAAAAAATCATGATTTAAATAAATAAATAAACCTTCTTATTTAGAAAAAATCACAACAGCAACAGAACAATGGCTGTACAACAATAATGACTCAAGTGACAATATACAAAATAGTATCAATTTTACACTCAGTTATCAGTTTGCTATAGTCTGGGATAGCTGCTTAGGCCAAATGAAGTTTTTCTACTCAGAACAGTAAAGCTCATGGAGACTGATATCTTTTTCCAGATTATCATTGTCCCAGGCTTTCATATCTGAACTTCCTTTCAAAAGGAATATCAACCAAATAGCAAATCTCATTGAAGAAGAAAAAAAGAAAGATGGTTATTTCTCTGCTATTCAGAATGAGAGAGAAGCTTTAGTAAACACAGGAACAATTCACTAATGCTTGTATGTAATTTTGGAAAAATAAAGCTTATGCTTTGATCATGAGAATTACACCATTCACTCAAAAGCTTGCCTGCAGTTAGGAACTTAAAACATAATAACTGAAGTGCACAGAAGAGAGCAGGAGACTCTCAAGGCAAAGGAGAATAAATCAATAAAGATATCAACAGCCAGCCCTCCTTACCCTTTATTTCCGGTACCATCAATCCACCCTAGATGGATTACTGAAATATCCTCCTGCATGGCTCTGTTAGCAAAAAGGAAGATGTTACCAGGGTAGCTTATCCCCTTCCATTTGGCTGTGGGTAGGGGATTTCAGGATTGGGTGGTCATGATCATATGTGCAATGTGATGAGACCTCCACCAGCACAATTTTCACACCCACACAAAATCTGTCCCAGGCACCACAAACATAGGGGATACTAATGGAAAGTAGGGAGAGCTCTCCTTTCAATACAGGAAAAAGTCTGAGGCCTGCACAGACTATTATATGTGCCTCATCAATTTCCACTCAAAATCAAATTACTTCATCTTTTGATTGATTATCACAGTGGCAGGAATACCTCACAAGGTACAACGAAAATGTTGGAGTGATCCATGACTCCCTATAGGGTACTTTCAGGAAAACTGGCCACAGAACCTACAGATATGCATCAGAAGAGATCAGGTTGTGGATTTATAGCCTATTTTAGCTTTTTGTGCTTTTAAACTTTTACAGAGATGGGAAACACCAATAAATTATGATTTAGTAAATAAGCCAGCAACTTGTGATGTGGAGCCACTGAAATACTGGAGTTCTGCACAGACGCCCCATTTCTTTCCCTAGGTCAGCAATCACTTATTCTCAGTGCAGGAATACCAACACTGAAAAAGGCATTACGTGCCAATTTCTTTAGAACACAAGATAATTTGAAGTTCAGATCTATCATTAGTCCTGAATAATATGTTGTATATATAATGTGTTATGATTGGCTACCTACTTTTTTTTTTTTTTTAATAGCTTTAGGCCTATAAGGCCTCTGGTTTACCACAGGCTAGGAAGATGACCATGACCATATTTTCTTCCATATGTGTATTTTAACCTGGCAAAGACACTCAAAAGGCAATTACACTATAAAATTATACAAAACAATTTTTCTGCCAGTCTCTCTTATATTTCTATGAATAAATATGAAAGATAGCCACTTATAAAACAAATCTGCTTGCAAAACCAAACTAGTAACCCTTGTTTAATTTCATATTATGGATCCTGCTGCCTGGAACTCCAAGTGCTTGATCTACCCGTTCAAAGTTTGCTTTGTCTTTCATGACTTGGCTCAGACATATCAGTCTGCACTGTGTCAGGCCTGCCACCTTGTAAGGGAGAATAGTGTATTAGTAACATTCATTTCCTCTCCTCCATTGATTAAAAGCTGTGATTTTTCCCTTCATGGTCTGTGTCATGATGTTGACTGTTCCCCAGAATATTTCTTGCAATGCCACCAGCATTTAAGGACATTTTTCCCACCTGTAAATAGAAACTATATCATTCTGGAAAGTGGAGATAGAGCTGAGGACACTAACTATATTGATTGTTGTCGTGTTTATCTGTCTCTTTATATCTCTGCAAATCCCTAGTGTTTCTGATATTACTTTTTAACAGTGCATTTTTCTTGTTTCCTACTGAAATAAATGTCAGCAGATGACAACTTAATCTTTGTTGTTACTATTTGGTAATTTAACTGCACTAAATAAGGGACAGAATCTGACTGCAGAATCTTTTTGCACTAGCTTTGTGTTATCTTAGCATCTTTTTCTGCTGTCTTACTAGGCTGAAGATCAAAAGCATAAATGGTAAACGTGTTATCAGCTTATAGTTCAGCATTAACCACTTAAATTGTGATTCAGCAATTTTGCAAAGATGACAGATAAAACTTATATAAGAATCACAATTTTGGTAAACGTGATTAACTTAAGGGGTTTTGATAAGATTATCTCAGGGAAATATTAATAAACAGTCCAGTACATTATGCCGAATCACAGAATCATTTAGGTTGGAAAAGACATTTAAGATCAAGTCCAAGCATTACCCACTATATACTGTACTATTCCCAGCAAAGTAAACTAATTTCTGCCTGTTTTCTTGTACAAGGCCATCTTTTTTGTCCTGTGCTGCCAGCTCTTCTGTTTATTTTGGTCGATGTCTTTGGTGTGTAAACAATCCATAGAGCTGGTTCAGCCTCCCTGTTCAAGATTAAATATCTCAATTCTGTTCTTCTATTCTTTTTAGCCCCTAAATCCATTTATACTGTATTTCCAGATACTCTTTAGAAATATTTTCATAAAGACTAAGAGAGCCGTAGCACCTTAAAAGAGGAGTTACGCTGCTTCTGGTGTTTTTTTAACCCCCATTTCCTCACCTTGTTCACAGGGGATGCAGACTGCTCTCATGGGGCTCCAGCTCAGTGAATGTGCTGGTGGGGGAACATGGTCTAAGATCAGCCCTAAGGGTAGGAAACAACCTATATCAATTCACCTTTAAAAGAATGTATTAAAAAATATCCATAAATTGGCAAAGAAAACATATAGATTTCAGCATTGTTGACTACTCCAACAGTTTATAGAAGCTGTTCTAGGTCTTGAGTAGTTCTGAGAATTAGGCCCAATACATAAATAAAGCAATTTTTTAATACCCATAGGAAACCACAAGCCCCAAATGCTAATGCCTGCAAGTAAAACAGAAGATTCAATAGCTAAAAATTTAAATGGTTGCTAGTAAGCCACATGCCTTAAGATTTTATCAAGGCACTGTCAAATCAGAGAAAATCACGTTTGCATGAAGTTGTCACCCGTCACCTCAGATATTCATTTTTATTTATTGGAGCTTCATCTCTTGTGCAATGAGTGACTCAGGCTGCTCTAGGATCCAGCATCTTTCACAGTAATGGGTTCACTAAAGCTGTAGCACTGCTCTTGGCTTCTGCTCAGCAGTTGGCCTGAGGTTACAAACTGTACTGTTTATTGAGCCTCATTAAAACCACTGTCATGTGGAATCAGCTTAGCTTGGCTTTAAGAAAATGTAGAATTGCCTAAACATGCAATTACTTTTGAAGTTAGAATGCTAAGTTTGTACCATATTCCAGTGATTCTAATAATGATTCTAAACCTATTCCATGAGCAAGAAATGGTCACGTGTTTGTTGGTTTAAAACCTGACTCTGAAAAGGTAGTATTTATATTAAAATAATTTGAAGTCAGCTTGCAATTAATGCTATAAAACAGTATTTGTCTAAGTAAAACTCAAATCCTAACCATGCAGGAGTAGTAAATGCATTGTATGTATTCAATACTTGTGGCAAAAAAACAGTGAAGTATTTTAAATGTTATATTTAATGTTCAGTTCTGGCTGGCCCAGAATATTTATTGAGCTGTTATCTCACATACTATAAAGCAGTGACGAAGCGGGTTCTGCATGAGTGCTATCAAATATCCTCAATGTGCCATTACAACTGGCACATTTTTGTAAAACAAGACCTTAGCAGCTTGTGATCTATGATACAGTAATTGATATAACAAGCCTGTGATATATTATCATAGTGTTCCTGCTCCAGAAGGGGGCTGGCTTCTTGGAGATACTGGAGAGGAAAAAAACCTTCCCCTAGTATGTTTGCACATTCCCTTAGAACTATTTTATTGGTCCTTCCAGAAAGGAAGCATTAGAAAAGAAGTATGACAGAAAAGGGTATTTAAGCCATCATTATAAAGATGGAACATGGTTAACAGTTTTAAAGTGGTAGAGGGACAGAGTTAATAAACCTTTCTAAGCCTTTTTGCTATCATAAATTGTAATAAAAAACAAAAGAGAAAGAATGAAGTCAAGCTACAATAAGGAGATAATTCTGAGCAGTAACATCAATTAAAAAATAAATCATCCAGGCATTGAACTTGCTTCTGCTGACATCAGCAGCAAAATTCTTGGCAATTTTGTAAGATTACATCCAGAGCAGGAAAATTAAAACTTCCTTATCAAACTAGATACTGCGGTAATTTCTCCTGGGAATGAGGCTCTTTTTTATTTTTTCTGAAGTTATTCCTATTATAAACTATATTTAAATGAACTTGCACCTACACAGAGAATAGACTTCTTTCTCTCTCTTGTGTTACCCAAAACTATTGAGAGCTGGGATTTAGCATTAACTTATGTAATTTATAGATGAAGTTCTAATCTCATGACCAGAAAGCCCACTGTTAACTCACTGGGCAATGCATGTGAAGGGAGAGTGGGGACCAGAAACAGGAATAAAGATATATTTGGTATCCTTGGAGTACAGCCACTGGGAAGCATTACCATATTCTCATGGACCCAAATTGCCTCCATAATTTGTTAATCCATCTTCTTCATATTCCTTCTTTGAATTCACTTCATCAGTTTTCACATTCTTATCTGTACCTTCCAGGGAAATATTCTACACTATTAAACATGTTTGAAAAGAAGACTACCAAGCATATATGTCTGACAGAAAAAAATCAGACATATGAATTTCATCTTGTATATGGAATGCTTGATTATGTCTACATTTTTATGTGACTATTTTAAGCCCAGACATAAAATGGAAGGAAGACTGTAAAAATTCTCTGCTAGCTTGCTCACAGGGCAGAATGCGGTGCTTTCTTTCTATTTTTATTGAGTTACATTTTTCTTCATTACAAAGTGAATTTAAGACTCAACAGTGCATCAGGAATTATCTCTTCCAATGTGACATTATCTTTACATTTAATCCAGTGTTTTACTGACTGCTTAAATTTAATGCCATTATGGTTCTTAACTGTAAATCATACTCTCAAGTAATGATGGTTTGCAACCATTAAATAACCAGATCAATTCAAGTATCCTTTCTCTAGATGAAAATCAGAACCTAGAGGAAGAAGTGAGTCCAGCATGGCTTATTGTCCTCCACTAATCCAGCAGGCCAGAAAGAACTGTGAGAATATAAATGTAAAACTCTTCAATGTCACATTTGATATAATGATATCAATCTTGTCTTTTCCTTTTCCTGTTTGAAAAGTTATGCAAATTTATTTTAATCTCTCTATCACTATGATCATTTCAAGTGAACAGTAATTTGATAGTCTGTTTTATAGCCTCTTTGGAATATTCTTAAAAGTCTAGGCTTTCTTTTTTTATTACTATATCGAAAATGGCTATTATTAAACTCTAAAATAGAGTTTAAAAGTCAACAATTTTAATGAAGAAATCAAGAAAACTGGAACAATCCCACTCCACTTCAGGGTGACACATAAAAGCAATACATTAAAAAGAACTGGCAAGTTAAAGAGCAAACATATGATGGAGATGGCTATGCAGGAAGCAACAATAAAGCAGCACTTCAGCACTGAAAACCTCAACTCTCCTTTCAGTAGCCCAGTGAACGAAACATTTAACTATTGTTTAACAACAAAACACAAATAATCAGGGGAAAAAAAAAACAACTCCTCTATTAGATGAAGTAGTTCTATGCTGAAAAAGGCTCTTTATGACCCAAGAAAAACTAAAACAAAAGAGGCAAAAATAGCAATACGTGTCTTCATCTTGTGAGTAAATTTTTATTCAGTTGTACTTAAACACCTCACACAGAAATATGAATTATTATGTTTTGATTGTGGTCCATTATTATGGCAGATGAAATGCCAGCCAGTGTGACTCATTAGACCTTCATCTAACAAGCTTTTCCTTCACTGCAGAAATGGGAAATGGAGGGAGTGGTAGGCTGTAATTATGATGTCTGCAGTCCCCTTTTTGCTTGGCCATGACTTCAGAAGTAACCTTGGCCAATCATAATGTTTTTGGAATGGTTTATCACTTTCCACCACTTTTTTCTATCATGAGTTTTGTGATTTAGCCCCATTGCATAACAAGAACTAAAACAAAAACCAGTGTAAGATAACACTGTGACAACAGGGGTCCTATTACTGACAAGCAACCAGCACCCATGAGCAGAACCCAAGGAAAGCTCCTTCAGATCATTGTCAGCCAGAAGTTTCATTCCTTGAGCAATAGAGATTTTTTTCTGTAGTCCTTAGAAAAAATATCACACTGACTTCACAAAATCCTTAATGTTTCTTTACCTGACTAATGTGAAGGCCTTTTTGAATTCCCTAGAAATTTTGTCTCTGTAATATCAGATCCACAGGTTCATTAACTTCTTGTGTTAACTAAATACACACATTTCTCTCCTCACTCCTTGCACCTCTTTTCTCCATCTTGTTTATTCATTCAGTCTTCTTCTTGGCCCTCATTATTCACTGTAGCACAGTGAGGAAAAAAAAAAGAAAAGCAAGCAGAGTCCTTACAATGAACTACTTGTGCTCAGAAAAGAATAATCATAGAAAATTTTATGGCCATTTAATGACAAACAGATTAGGAAGCAATTAGCATCTGCAGGTCTGTGTGGCACTGAGGTGTAAGATGCAGTTCTGGCTGAGCAAAGCTCTCTTCTCCCAAAGCACCCCCAGGATAGGCATGGATGACAGCAATGCCCATTTTAAATTCAGGATCCCCATGACAGCAAGCCATGCCATCCACATTACAGAAAACATCTGTTGTTATTTTCACTTCATCTATCACGGTCTTTAAAAGCAAAAGACTCTGCACAAGCACAGTGAGAGACAGAAATCTGAGCCATACACTTGATTTGGTGTGTTTACTAAATACGAAATTTAAAGGTGGATATTAGATAGCTCTTTCTCCTCTGCCAAACATTTTAAAAAATTGATTAGATAAAACTATCCATCCTTAAGAGCACATTACCTGTGAACATGCTGTAAATACAGGTTTCTGAATGGCAGAAAGCTGCCCTTCCTACATTAATGGAAAAACTGAAGGACATTATTTTACTCTTGAATGCACCAATTAGTTTCTGTTGAAGCTAATGTACTACTCACAGAGGTAACTGCTGTTCTTCATAATAACCAGCTATGGTCACTGGGTGCTTTAGACAACACTCCACATTTGTGTAACACACCAAACACCTCCTAATAAGTGCCATACTTTGTGACACTCTCCTATGACCTGGGCAGCACTACTGGGTTTTGGGCAGAACATTTCACTACCCTGTACTTTGACACCTACTCACAAAACAGAGCCTGCCACTCTGTGGGAAGCTGGGAGTGTATTTCAATTCCTGAATCCTACAGATCATCCTTTTGAAGCCAAATGTCATCTCTACTTCTTTATATCCAAAGCATACTCAGAGAGGACACCTCTCACCTCTCTGCTTTCCTATCTGTTTCCTATCCCAGCAACTATTTCATTACCATTATGTGTAGAAAAAAGGGACAGGGTGTTGGGTTTTTCAAACAGCATACAAATACAACTCTACACTTTAGAAGTAAAGAAAAACAGAAACACTGCACTGCACAAATATTAGAATACACCTAATTTTAAAAAGTTCCCAAATATCTGACAGTAGAAATGAGATTTTTACCTACATAATGCAATTTCTTATTTTGCTTATTTTCTTGTATCCCTGGTTTTACTAAAATCCAATGTTCTAAATTAAAAGGCCTCTGCTTCTTCTCTTCCTTGGGAGACATATATAGAAATTCAGAAATTCCACTGGGAAAGGAAGAGTATTTTCTGAAACCAGGTGGCAGCAGACCTATTCTGACATCTATTTCTGATCTTATTTTAGCTGAGAGGACCCACCCAGCTCAATGGGTTACATCTCCCCTGTAGTGGCATGAGGGTACAGAGATTTCTCACAATGAAGGGAAAAATGATTCTGCAAATACATGCCTGAAACTGCTGGAGGTTCATGAGGCTGTAATATCGCTAGAAGTCACAGGCCATCTGTCTTTATATACATTATTCTGAGAGATTTTAATAAAAAAGGTACAGCATACAGTTAAACCTTTTGCAGGCATTACAAGGAAAGCCATTTGATCTTGTTGTGACACTAATATCTTAAAACATGACTTCACTTGGTGAATCCTGGCTGACTGCCTCCAGCTAATAATGCAAACAGGAAGGACACTCTGAGAAATACTTAATCAAAAGACTAATTGAAAATGTGTTATATCCACAGGTCAAGCTCAACTTTTTTCCTTGTGAAATACATACAAGACAGCCAAAAGGACAATTTACTTAAATCAATAAGTAGTAATACCTGCAATGATTTACTGCAATAGTAGAACAACATGCACATTTAAAAGAAGAGTATCTCCTCATCTAGGTTACAAAGCTCTTTAAAATAGAGCCAGAACAGCATTCAGTTTCCTTTGGTTGCAGTGAATAGTTTGAAGGTTGAAATTACATTCTGTGTTGATCACTGGAAGACAGGGATAGGGACAGACTATTGAAAATTTTCAGTATCCTTTTGGCTGCCTTCCAGTCCCATCTCCAAGTGGCTGTTATTCTATTTAATGTAACTGGAGTCTACCCTTAGGATGAATATCTTTCTTCCTGACAGTTTTTGTTCTTTTTCAAGGCAGGGGAACAGCCACAGACCAATAAAGGCTGTCTCTTGAAGCCTCAGCCAAAGACTCAGGAATGGAATAAACATGGCCAAAATGCTGCTGCATTACTGTCTTGCAAATTATTTTCTCTACACTTTCACTGAAAATGCAGATGATATAATAACTGAGGTTATGATAATCCCAGAGACAGAAAGGTTTATCAATTGAAAATATTTTAAAACAGCAATGGGTCTTGAGGAAAATCTGTTCCACACCTGCAATACATAACCAGTCAGAAAAAGATATAGTCGTGCTAGAAGATTGTAAGTTATAACTGGTTCTTGTAGGAACAACGCATTTTTAATACAAACACATGCTAAACAGGCTGGTTGCATATAAGAGCTTCAGACTTTCAATCCAGGATTCCAGAACAAAACCCAACCTCCTGAAAAAGTCTTCAAAACCTTCATCCATAAAAGGCTATATAAGTTCTCTAAGTGAACAGCCCAGGGTTAATAGCTAATGTAATTATACCCTGTTTATACTGACCAGATAGTGAAGTTATGGCAGTGCACAGGTTCAACGCACACACATCAATCTGGTCTAGCCTACAGTGCCTTGGGGCACACACTACGCACACAAGGGCACATTCCTCTATGTGATTCTTTTCATGGCTACTGATTCCAAAATTAGCCAAGCCCCAGACTGACCAATTTCTGCAGGTAGAGTTACAAGCTTCCCTGGCCTTCAGGCTTCACCAATTACCAATGCTCCTCATCGACCTTCTTCCTGCTCTGCACTGCAGATATTTGTGCAGCACAGAGGCTCTGAGGCACACAATAAATTGGTACCTTCTGCTTGTTATATCTGCAAGAAGCAAAACACTGAGGAGTTTAGCAGACATTTATGCTCCCCAAAATAGCCAGGACTGATTCACATTTACCCTGACTCACATAAGTTATCACAATCACATTACTTTCAGCAAAAACATCAGTTAAAAGAATTTGTGTCAGGGCCACAAGCAAAGAACTATTCCATTAGTGTGCTGGGAAGTTGTTAACATCTACACTAATTCCCTTAGGAAATGTCAACGGCAGCACCAGAAAAAAGCAAACATATTTGTTTGTCTAAATATTAAGAAGAGCCTGGAACAGTTTCTAAAATGTCAACAAGAAAACCACACTCCAAACCAGCATGATTTCTTTTTGTTGCAAACATAAATAATTCTTATGTTAGTTTGGAAAGCAGTCAATGGGGAGTCAGCCTGGGTACCAGACTGAAGCAGATATTCCTCGTCACAGTATGCAAGGAACACTAATCATGCAAATAGAAAGCTTTTGAGGGAAATAAAAAAACTGATACTATGTCTCTTTGGGATAAGAAAAGTAAACATGCAAATATCATGCTTTAGAAAAAGGGGGAAGTCTAAGGGATGGCTAATATTTGACAGCTACCATGATGCTGTTTTCTGTACACAGTGAAGGGTGAAGTATCGTGCACTTAATGTATTGCTTATTTCTTTTACATACTGCATAACACAGTCACAAGACTCTAGTATTGACAGTTGCACTAAAAAACCCACTTTCCAAATATACAACACTCTTAGGAAACCTTCCACATTTTATAGTACCTTAATCACTATTCAATACTTCAGTGTTCTTACTACATAACAGATATGCTATAATATCATTTTTATTTCTCATTATCTTTATTATGTGATAATTAGCAGTGCTGCACTCACTGGTTGTATGCTTGTTTTTTGTTGCAAATAGACCCACATAGAATTAGCTGGAGATTCATTCCCTCTGCACCTCAGAAGAAAACATTCAGTTGTGTATCAGAGAGCAAGTGGCTGCAGATCCCATCCATTCCATCTGGAGAGGAGAGAAAGGCTGCAGTGTTCAAAAGGAGGTTTCAAGCACAACTAATATCCCAGTACTAACAGGCCTGGGTTTTACTCTTTCCATAGAATTGCAGTTAGTAGGAAGTGGTTTTATGATGTGGAAATAGAAACCAAACCACAGCCAGGTATTGTCCTTTATTCAAAGCACCTTTATTACCCTGGAAAATATCTGGAAAAGACAATCACCTGCAACACTCTAAGTAATCCCATATAGTTTTCCCTTCTCTAGATAGCACAAGGAAGCCCTTCTTGAGCTCTCCTTTCACTAACTCCTCTATTAGCTACATCAGCTCTCCACATTCAGGCGTACCAGCCAAACCCTATTTAGCCCTGTTTAAGTTAAAACTTCTCTACCATGTCTCGGCCTGCCTGGAAACTGCCAAGAGAGGACACAGGACCTCCACCACAGTAGTGATAAACTACTTTTGCCACTGGATTTTCCACTTGAGTCTGGGATACACAACATCATCTGATTAATTTAATAGAAATAATTGAAAAGACTTCTTCCAGTTCAATAGTTTGTTTTCTATTGCCTTTATAAATAAGGACAGAATTTTAATAGAGTATAAATATGCAATTGTGCTTCAAATATTTTAGGACTTTACTATATAAAAGCAAAAATAAAGTCCTTGTTAACAATAAAATATAGTTATTCTGCCACTATAATTTTCCATGCTTATCACATCTCCAATGGTTTACATATTCTTTTCTTTTTTCACTTTTCCTAACAAGCACAAGGATATTTTTCACTGCTGAACACTTGAGCTGGAAGCTGAAAGTCAGGTTAGATGCTTACTCATCAATTAGTAATTAGGATTTTGCAGGTCAAGTTCTGCCCCAGTGTCAGCTATCAAGCTACCTTTTACTGCAGTCATGTTAAATACAAACCCCCATCCATACCCTGTACTGATAACCATAAATGTAACTACTTCCATCCACAGGAGTTGATGGTTACTAGATAGGAAGAACTAGAACTGATAGAACTGATCTCAGCTCTTCATCTGAGCGTGTTCTAGTGAAAAGGCTCTTAATGCCTTCCCTTAAGCAGGAACAAAAGCCCACACCCATGACTTTTGTGAACAGCAGACATGAGACATAAAGGCAGTTCTATCTTTTTTCTTTTTAAGAACTCCTCGATTTCACTTGGAGTCAAAAGTAATAAAAAAATTATTCTAACTCAACAAGCAGCAATCACAGAGCAATGAGTTGACGCTCACATTCCTGACAAAATAGTGATTTGGGAGGAAAGAAAAGCTGATACTTGGCATCCATATCAAGGGAATAGAAAAAATCCTACCTCTCCTGCCTAACGCATTGATGCTGTATCTTCTCTGGATCCTGCTGATAACATATGCTCCTGAGGCATCTTCTCTTATTATCACAGACTGTGCAGACATGCTATGCCAGCCTTCTCTAGCATTCCTGATCTATAAATACCACGTGGTTCCACACATTTAATCTGCTTTATATCTTCAAAAGGAATGTATTATTTGGTGAATTTAAAGGATTGCACTTAATTCAAAGGAGGTTTATGAGCACTCTTGCTTATAAGGTGTTTTAAGGATGAGTTATCTAATAAGAAAGACCCATTAAATTCAGTAAGATGAATCTCAACATACTTTGAACAGAATAAGATGATTATTTTTTTTCTCAGTTGTGCCCCTCAGATCTCTAATTCCCACTGGAATTACAGGGAATATGCCCAGGAACAGAGGGAATATGCCCAGGAAAAAGCCTCTATTACTATTCCTACTTGTGACTACAACTCAATTTGAAGTTGTGCTGCAAAGACAGCTGGCAGCTGAGACAACATGTTCTGACACAGAGCAGTCTCATTTTCAGCCTAATCTCTTTCTGCTACTGATATTAATATATTTTTCATATAAATGAGTGAGTCTGGTCCCCAAAGATTACAGGGGGCAGGAAGAGAGCTTCCCACCTTCTTGACAACATTTCAAGTCTATGCATCTCTTTATATTTCTCTTTGTGCAACCAAAAAATGCCTGATAACAGAATTAGAGATACCTGTAAAGTCAAGTACATTTGCTTTTGCAAAATGTGACGTTATGAGAATAGTGAAAAGGCATCATTATTTGAAGTCAAGTCTTCATTTAACCACATTTAATCTCATTATCACCCATATAACATGTTCCATTTTCTCTTTGGAGGGAGAGAAAATGGTCCCACTGGATACAGTTATTATGTTTGAATTCTTCCAGGGCCCCAGGGAGACAGCTGAAACATAAGGAGGAAAGCAACTCTCTTACTCAAAGCAAGAAAAGCACAAAAGATGCTCTCACTTAGTGAGAAGCTTTACTTAAAGCAGGACAGAAATCCAAAATGTACAAGGAAGGGCTACCAAGTAACAGGAGGGATAAGCAAAGGTGGGAGAGAAGCCTTTCATATCAAAGGATGTCATGATGCCTTTTATCTCCAGTACTGGAGATACTGGACCCAGCATTTAAATGTCAACTGCTGCTACACGCTGACAGCAGTGAAAATCACTGATTAGGTTGGGCACCAGCAGAAAAATATGAGACATTATTGACAGTGAAACCTCTGCCAAAGGTTTCACCTGCTATCATCAGAACATGCACTCAGGAACCAGCAGAGCAAACCCTTTCAATCAGTAACACCAATGCGCTTTACATTCCAGGGACTTTTCCAGTGGATAGGAGCACATCTGCTGGGCCCATCAACATCCTGCAACACAGCAACCTCCAGCCTCAAATCTGATGAGTCTGGATGTGTGATGGACAGCCAGCTACATAAGTCTGTGCCAAATGATTTGGGGAATACATACATCTTTTTAACTATGATCTTTTTATTGAGGTTTTCAGTTCACTTACTAGAGCTCAGTTCAGACAATATGGCAGCTGCATACCAAATACCACTACATTTTAACCAGCAAGTCAGCCAGATCTGCAGATTTTTAGGGAACAGAGCTAATGCTACAGATCATTAGCTCTGTAGTTAATGAAGTTCTGGGCCAAAAAATGCCCACTGTTAAGGGAGAGCTGTCCAGGAGTAGGCTTGAGCAGATTCTTCACCAAGGGCACTGTGTGTTTGGTATGCACTTAGTGCTTTCCTGTGTGATCTTCCAGTCTAGAAACCAATGGATAATGCTATCTTTACGACTTAGACTTGATTTAAATTAAGACCTATTTAGTTAATTTCCCAGCAATACAAGACACATTCAGTGTCAGTTTTGCATCATCAATATGTCTTGAAGTAGGTAACACAAGGTTTTGAAGCTGCTGGCTAAAGACCCAGAAAGCTCTGTGCTGACAGCAGAAAGAGTGTAGGCTGCAACTGCTGCTCGTTCTGGAGTTACTACATTATGGTCAAACTTCTGCCATCTCTATTCCTGCTCATTGCACTCTGCCCATCTTGCTATCTAAAAAGCTGGAAAAAGTCTACTTCTGTTCAGTCCACCAGTTGTTGTTTGGAGAAAAACCAAACAAACAGAACCACATTGCCTAAGACTTTTATTTCAGCACATAAAAACAAGTTTTTTGACTTTTCCAAGGCCCTGTTTCTATAGAATTTAAATATATTATTAATTCTAAATATGGGAAAATTTCACCTTCCAGTTAGTCAACCAAGACTACTGAAATGCAGCATAAAATACAACATAACTCCTGACACCTAACATAACAAGAAACAAAACATTTCCAGTATGTTACAAGAATATTGGTTACACAGGCTCATCTTTTCATTCTGCCAGGCCCCAGACAAGACTGCTTGTTGCCCTAGAATGAGTGCAAGGATAAAAGCAAGGTAAAGGTAGGACACATTACAGCTTATCCAAGATACAGCATTAACACTCTCAATTCACAAGCATTGTTACATAATTTTTTTTCAAAATTATGGCGCGTAGTTGTAGAAACACAAAAGAGTTTAGGTTTGAGGGGACTTTTAGCACTTACCTGCTCTAAAGTCTTGCTCAAAGCAAAGTCAGCTTTGAAGATAGGACTGACTCTGAAATCAGGACAAGAGAGAGCCTTGTCCAGTCAACTCTTGTGTGTCTCCAAGGAAGGACATGGCCAGTAGGTCATGGCAAGTCATTATTTCCCTCAACTCAGCACCCATGAGATGATATGAAAGTATTGGGCCCAGCACTTTGGGCTCCCCAAAGAGAAAGACATTGACAAACTGGAGCTAGAAGAATTACTTTCTCTATATAGAAGAAACAGTATCAAATAAAAACAACCAGTAACAGTTTTTGGCCAATCTAGTAGAGACAGTTGCCATTTTTGGCATTGGAAAATATTGCTTCTTAAGGTTCTAAGGAATGATTATATAATTTAATATATAAATTAATTTAATATATAAATTATAAATATATAATGTATCTATACTTTGAATATTAAATTATTATAATTTTTATATATTTAATAAATTAAATTTTATTTATATTATAATGCTTATATATTTTATATATAATAAAGATATTTATTAAATTATAAATAAATTATTTAAATATAGAAATTAAATAATTTATATTAAATTATACAATAATTCCTTAAAACCTGATAAGGCAATTTAATTCTATAATTAATATAAATTCTATAATTAATTTATATTTAAAATAAAAATATTTTATTTGCCATTTCTGACAGTCAGTTTCTGATTGTCCCACTTCAATTTTTTTCCTCTAGTAAGTTTACATTCCAAACAAAAACACGGCACTTTAACCTGATGTTTCCAAACAAGCTCACCTCTTGAATTTCACATTTACTTTTACTCCCAAATCTTGCTCAAATTTGTATATTTAGAGGTTCCTAGACTCAACTTTCAAGCACATGAATTTTTTGAAAAAACCCTTCAGCAAGGAGACACAATTTGCTTCAGTGTCACAGTCCCCTTTCAAATATCAGAGAACTTTTACCATTAATAACTTGTACATATCCTAGGGGGATCTTCATAGACATTACAGGAAACAAATCAGCCTTAAGCAATGTCCTTGTGAACCATACTGCACACCACATTTTTATTAATTTCTGTACAGCTCCAAATGTCTGCTTCATGGCATATGTAATACACGTGCAAAAGTACCTGTTTCTTTCTCCCCGCACTAACACTCACACAATGCAACAGCTGCACGTATAAATAAACATCAGTAATTATGGTTACCAGAGAGTCAACACAAAATACGTTCTCATTTGGAATATTTTTTAACACGCACCGTGTGCAGAAAAACAATGTCACATCACCAAAAATATCTACAAATACACAGCGACCGAGCCGCGAGGGCTCCCCCACGTGGGTCAGGATGGCCGAGCGGTCTAAGGCGCTGCGTTCAGGTCGCAGTCTCCCCTGGAGGCGTGGGTTCGAATCCCACTTCTGACATCCCTGCTTTTGCGGCTGCCGCTGAGGATTTTGGTTTTGTCTACTTAGAAAAAGAGAGGCTGAGGAAAGACTTCACCGCACCCCACAGCTTCCTGAGGAGAAAAACGGGACGTCCTTTTCGCATGTTCCTGGTATTCACTGACAGGAGGCGTGGGAACGGGTCAAAGCTGTGTCAGCAGAGATTCACTCAGGACACCAGGAAGCATTTCTTTACTGAGAAGGTGATAAAAAACTGGAACACGCTTACAGTGAGGCAGTCAATGCCTCAAGCCTGTCAATGGTTTATAGGCTTTTGGACAATCCACTTAAAAACTTGCCTTAACATTTGGCCAGCCCTGAATTGGTCAGAAAGTTGATGATCACTGCAGGTCCCTGACAACTGAACTTTCTATTCTGTTCTGTTCTATTCTATTCTATTTTAAAATGGTGTCTTAAGTTAAAATGGAAAATCTAGTTGTTTCAGCCTAAAGCAGGGAGCATGCAAGGAGCATGTCATAGTGCAACCCCCAGAATCTGGTGGGGTTTATCTTGCTCTCACCACCAAGGCTGCAGCAGCCCTCCACCTTCCCTGCACTGGCTCTGACACTGGATGCCAGGCCAGGCACCTCACCTGTGCAGTGGCAAATGTCACTGCCCCAGGATGGGCTTCTGCTCCTTTAGGGAGTGGCAGCCACCTGCCAGGCAATCACCTGCAGGGTTCTGCTTAAGCTGCCTGCAGCCTGCTTAAGCAGCAGGAGAAGGGAAGTGAGCAAAAGAGAGCACAGAAAGGAGAAGGCAAAAACCTCCCTCTCTGCCTCTTTTGCCAGATGCTCTAGATGTTTTCTAAAACTACAGCTTCCAGCTCGATGCTAGATGCTTTTTCCTTACTTTTAACTTGCTCTCCAAAATACTCTGGATGTTGTTTTGTGTTCTTGATTTTTTAAAATTTAAAAACCTCTCAAAAGCATATATGAATCAGTAAACGAATTAAATTTTCATGCTATCTATTTAGAACTAAATACACATTAGGTAAAATTCTAGAATACAAA
Source organism: Lonchura striata (assembly GCF_050655825.1). Lineage (NCBI taxonomy): Eukaryota > Metazoa > Chordata > Aves > Passeriformes > Estrildidae > Lonchura > Lonchura striata. Next base: position 138,336,388 of record NC_140704.1, on the reverse strand, counting down.
GTATTTCTGAGAAACAAGACCACAAACAATAGTCACAAGAATATTCTCCCCATGAATGAAATAGAAGACTAGGATTTTTAGTTAATGTTAATATCCAGCACTATAAACACTCAGCAGATATATAATAATGACCTCTGAAAACACATAACACTAGATCATTATAAATGAGCAGCTAAAATAGGTGAATCAATGAATTATCCCAGTGGAAGAACCAAAGTGAGGTAGTGTTTTAATTATGTGGTAATAACACAAACTCTGACAAAGGTAAGTAATTTCTTCCCTCTGCAAATACTACTAAGCAATCCTCGAGTAGAGTGCTTACCTGCACAAAATACTTCTCTACCACACTTATATACAGAAGATATATATCTGTTTTTTCTCCAGGACTTAACCCAAGGGGTGGTTTTCATCCATTCTTACTAGGTAAGCAGCACCACAGGCTGTCAATGTATACAGGGATGCTTTCATCTCAAGAACTGCTAAAAGTGGTTAATTCCACATTCCTGACAGCAATTCTACCAGTACTGGAATTATGGAAGCAGCACATTTGCCTGCTGTGAGCACACAGCAAGTCTAACGTGTCTGGCTCTGCCAAACACAACAAAATCAACAGGCAGCCACCTAAAGCAGTAACCCTGAACTCTGAAGCTGCAGGACACAGAGCTGGCTGGTCTTCCTGTGGGACCCACTTTGGACAAAACCTGAAATCAAAATCATCAAGTCCCACCAACAAAATTTATAATAGTAGTATATTATCTACCTTATAGAGGCATCAAATCAATATTATTAGAAGTAATATGATCTAAACTAGGAGTGTAGATTCATCCTAAAGTTTGAAGAAGAAAATATAACTGAGGTAGATATATATATAGATGTACATATAAATAATTAAATAATTATATGTCAGAAGATAAACAGTAGCTTTGAGGTCTTGAACCTACTTAGCTTCATTTCAATTATAATATGAATATTGAGATCATATAAATCAGCCCAGATGTACCTACGGTATAAGATGGTTTAAGTATCCTAGAAAACTACAAATGAGGAGACCATTAAATAATTATGCATTCAAATACCTATTCATGTCTGTAGCTTTTTTCTACAATTCCTTCTTGGCCCTGCTTTAATCCCCACTGAGAGGCTTGGAGGGGGGGGTGGGGGGGGGGGGGGCGGCAGAGAGAAAGGGAACTACAAAGGGCTCAGGCCACATTCAGGATAAGAAAAGTCCCAGTTCCAGTGGCAGTTCACAAGTTACTACAGTGATCCTAGGATTCATCCCATGATGCAAATCTTCTGTGAAATAGCAACAGATGCACAGAACCACAAGATAAAAACTCCACAGCCTCAAACTCTTCATAGTTTGTAGTTAACAGCATTTCCCTTCTAGTAACACATTGTAATAGGTAAATTATACATGCAGATAAGATTTAATTTTCATTGTCAATATCCAAAATAAAAATCAATCATGAAACATAATAAAATATAATATTCTTCCAAGCTAACTCTTCCATAATTACAGACTATAAGAGTAAACAAAACTAGAGGGAGAGGGAGAGGCAGGGTTAAATCCTAGGCCATCATAAACAACAGAGACCATTGGACTTCATTAGTAAATCCATATAAAGTTCAATTCCTTTTCTCAAGCAGATATTTTTTCCTGAATTAAAAGCCTGAACAGAAGTAAACAATCTGTCAAACCCTCCATTAATGTTATGCATGTAACAGCCACTTTTACAGATATGCACCAAATTTCAGCAAAACACATGGAAACTCACAGAACTGACAGAAACTCATTCTGTGGAGACAAGACTCTTCCTATAAATTTGCTTTCAGAAACTTTCACAAGATGGACTAGACAGAATCTAGAGAGGTATTTGAGGGGAAGAAAACAATCACTTAAAACCTGATTATCAGCATCCATGATGTATGCTTGGCATTTCATAATCACATGCTGATATCTGCACTCTTATATACAGGCTGTTTAGTGAGGCTCTTCACATGAATATGTTCAGCTCTGGAGTAAATTTAAAACTAAATAATCATATTATCTAGATAAGATCTCCAGATTTAAACAGCTTTCATTATTAAAGGAAGAACATGATCAGCTTTTTCTGAGAGAGCAACTGCATTTATCTTATCCATTGCTAGTCACAAGGATTGAGACCAAACTCTCAACATTTGAATGTGCTGTGAATATTTCCTGTGAGAAAATGTCACAAGGTAAGAAGTAGAGAAAAATGAAGAGCTCAGAATTTTTTTCTCTCTGCATCATGGTGCACAAGACAGTGCTTCTGGTAAATAAGATACAGAAAATGGCAAATCTTTTCTTTTTTCATTTTCTCTCTCTCTTTTTTTTTTTTTTTTTAAAAGAAAAGGACTATAGACCTTTTCAAACAAATTTATTTCAGGGTGCCAATGCAAACAGGTGGTAAAAACCACAGAAAGCTGTTGTGCTTTACCAAAGGCCAGTTTGCTTTAAGGAAGCCTCTATTAAACACAACCTTTAAATTAATAAGGAATAAGGATTCATTCTCTTGCAGCTCCAGCCAGAGCTGTACATGTGAGCAGAGCCCTTATTGACCAGAAGGGGAAAGAAGAGAGGCAGAACCCACACTCTCTGTGAAATCCCCTTGAAGGGGATTCAGGGAAATAGATAATTTTATGGGCAAGCTGGGACTCCACCATTACCACTACTACACCATCCTACATGTGAGGATATTTCCACATAGAACTTATTCCTTCAGATAATTTTTTTCTCACAAACAAATGGTTATCAGCAAACTTTCCTCATCCTGGTTTTATGAATATTGCCCATGGACTAGGGGGGAATACAGCACAGAAGAGACCATTTCATATGCATATCACAAATTATAATAGACACTCAGACTTGATCTGATCTGATCTTGCCACTCAGCATGAGTCACTGAATGACTGAAATAGATGGAAACTACTTCCAGTATTTCTCTCCTGACAACAAAGCCATGCATCACTTTGAAAATATTTAGATGAAGTTCACACAAGTGTATGCTAAGTATGTGGACACGGAGGGAGTTTTGAGATATCTCATTACTTCCACTGCTCATTAGTGGATAGGACAGTATATTTCCAACACTTAGTGGTTTTCAAAGGGTTTTTTAATGCCAAAGTAAAAAGAATAATCAGGATATCACAGCTACCTGCTCCCTTTGTCATTGAAGCAAGCCCACACTGACAGTTCAAAGCATGTCTGAATTAAGTGTTTATCTTACTGAGAAACAATCCATTACCAGTCACTAATGATCTTTTTTTTTTTTTTTTTTTTTTTTTCCCTAATGAATCTACCTTGAAAGGCATCTTCCTGGGGTTTCATGCTATTCACAATTGTTAAAACATGAAAACTGGACTGGTTAACTTGATAGTTAACTCTGATGTTAATTAAATGTCAGCTTTATGAACTGGAAACAATTCAGACAATGCAAGTCAATCATTGTATTAAAGATGATGTGTGCAGCAGCTCATCTCTCAGTACAAGCGTCCTGGATCTCTACTGGCATAACTCGTACTGTAAAGGTGCAGGTCCAAAGGGCAGTTTTGACATGAGGAAACACACAAGCCTGGAAAGTGAAAGTAACACAAAGCAGTTTCTGATACCTTTCTGATACCTTGTGACAGCAGAGGCAAAAAGCTACCTGTCACAAGCCATGCTTGCACCTGGATCTCCTACAGACAGACACAGTCAGAATATGGGGCAGCTTGTTATTCTTTCTGCTGCTAGTGGTTTTCATAAAAATTATTGGTTAAAACAATATTTTTTTCTAGCATGCCTGTCCTTAAGCCAGTCTTGGGCCATTTGCAAAAGCCACATTCCCCTTTCAAAGGTAATTGTCAAACCCTTTTCAAAGGTTTTTACTGTCAGCCAAAGCACTTAGTTGTTTGCTGCTAGAAATAGTAGCCCTTATCTCAGAATGGTAATGTCACACTCAGGTTTAACTGGAAATAACTTATTTTCCACTCACCCTCCCCAGCACAGCCCAGCATTAGTTGGATGTTCCTCATTGCTGCTGCACAGATACACAGAGTCCTTACCAAAGCACCCAAAATCTTCAATGTCTCCTCAAAGAGAAGGGCCCCCAGCCTTACATCATAGAACTGATAAGAGAACAATGTAAACTTCATGCAAAAATCTCAGTGTCGGGATTCTTCCTGGGCTGCCCTGCCTGGATCACAGGTGTAGCTGCATTGCCTCATCCCCTAAATAATCTGTCCTCCATAGTTAGACTTACTCCTTATCTGCAGTCTAGCCAAATATCCTCTTAAGACATGCAAGGACGTCCATGCTGGATCAGACCAATGGTCAGCCCAGCTCAGCATCCTCTGGGATAGTGGCCAAGACCAGGCCTGAGACAGAAATCAATACAGGCAGTGCTAATCAGCAAGACAGACAGTACAACAAACCTTCATTGCTTTCAGAAATTTGGGGCTCAGAGGTTTCTTACTGTAGAGGTATTTCTGCAAGAAGGTCACTGGGGCTGCTGGGGCCTTTTGGGATCCTCCCCACTCAGAGCCAGCTCAGCTGCAGCAGATTGCTCAGGGCCACAGACAGTTTTGATTGTGTGCCAGGACAGATACCATACAATCTTGTGACAAACTCTTTCAGTGTTTAACCACCTTCCCATTAAAAAAACGGGATTTGGAATTCATTACTTTAATTGGAAAACTCTAAGATACATATTTTTTCTGGTTTCTGGATTTTCCCTATGTTGTTTATAAGGATTCCTGTCTTTGTGTGTCAGCTGTGGAGGCATCTAGAATTGCTTCATAATACCCGGAGAAAGAAGATAATTTGTTTACAACTTGCTTATCATAATAAATGCCAAAATATTTCTCATCTCTCACAGTAATAAAAGTCAGACAAAATGCAATTATTTGCCACAAGGTAAATAACCTTTTAATGCCATCTTCAATTCTTGGAACTATTCTCATAGCTTTTTTGCTCTTACTGTGCATCTGTTGCATTTATTTCTCCCCTTGGCAGGAGACTCCCATATATTATATACATTTGAAAGAAGTATACAGGCTAAGAAGGAAGCTTTACATATTTCAGTCTTCAGACACACATTTTCATAACAATATCAGGAATAGAGAAATATATTAGAATAGAATTATAGAAAGGTTTGGGTTGGAAGGATCATCTAATTCCAATACCTCTGCCATGGGCGGGGACACTTCCTGCTAGACCAGGGTGCCTCAAAGTTTCATTCAGCCTGGCCTTGAACACTTCCAAGCACCCACAACTTCCCTGGGCAACCTGGTCCATGGTTTCAACATACAGTAAGGAATTTCTTCCTTATATCTAATCTAAACCTAAACCTGACAGTTTAAATACATTAGCCTTTGTTCTACCATTATATGTCCTTGTAAAAAGTCCTTCTCCAGCCCTTCCACAGCTCCTCTTTACGTGCTGAAAGTGCTATGGGGTCTCCCTGAAGCCTTCTATTTTTTAGGCTGAATAGCCCCCAGTTCTCTCAGCCTGACTTCACAGAAGAGGTGTTCCAGCCTTCTGACCATCTTTGCTTCTCTTCTCTGTACTTGTTTCAACAGGTTCATTTCCTTCTTGTGTTGGGGACCCCAGGGCTGGACACAGCATTCCTGGTGGGATTTCACAAGATCTGAGCGGAGGAGCAGAACCCCCTCCCCATTCCCCCACTGCCCACACTGCTTTTAAAGCAGCTCAGGACATATTTGGCTTTCTGGGCTGCAAACACACATTGTCAGCATATCCTAAGCATTGATTCACCAACACCCCCAAGTTCTTTTCCTCAGGGCTGCTCTCAATCCATCCTCTGCCCAGGAAGATGCCCAGGACCATGTACTTGGTCTGGTTGAACTTCATGAGGTTTGAATGGTCCCACTTCTCAAGCTTGCCCATGTCCCTCTGGATGGCATCCCTTCCCTCCAGTATGTCAACCACACTACACAGATTGGTGTCATTGCCAAACTTGTCAAGGGTGACTGCCAGGTTCAATTCCCCTGCCCATGTCCTCAAAACTGTTAAACAGCAGCAGTCCAATACTGACCCCTGCAAAATGTCACTTGTCATGCAAGTGCTCTGCACACAGATATTGAGCCCTCAACAGCAACTTTTTGAGTTTAACCAATCAGCCAGCTCCTTATCCACCAAGTGGTCCATCCATCAAATCCATGTCTCTCCATGTTAGAGACAAAGGATATCATGTGGGACAGGGTAAAATGCTTTGCACAAGTCCCAGTAGATTACATCCATTGCTCTTCCCTTATCCTCCAACACTGTAACCCCATCATAGAAGGCCACCAAATTTTTCAGGCATGATTTGCTCTGTTACCAACCACATCCTAATTTTGCATCTGCCTTAGCACAGTTTCTAGGAGAATCTGCTCCATGATCTTGCCAGGCACAGAGGTGAGACAGACTGGCCTGTAGTTCCTCAGGTCTCCATTTTTTTTTCCTTTTTAAAACCAGGGGTTATGTTTCTCCCTTTCCAGTCAGTGGGAACTTCACCAGAATGCCATGACTTCTCAAGTATTATGGATAGTGGCTTAGAAAATTCTCTGAGAACTCCCTCAGGTCCTATGGATGCATCTCAGCAAGTCACATGGACTTGTGCATCTTCATGTTCCTTAGTCTTGAACCTGATCTTCTCCTTCAGCGTGTGGTTCTTCATTCTCCTGGTTCCTGCCTTTGCTTTCTGCAACTTGGGCACTGTGGCTGGAGCTCTTGTTGGTGAATACTGAGGCAAAAGAGGCATTGGATACCTCAACCTTCTCCATATCCCAGGTAACAATGTCTCCCATTTCCTTCTGGAGAGGGCCCACAGTTTCTCTAGTCTGATATTCCTATAGCTCCTGACTAGATTTGATTCTATCAGGATTTTAGTTTTGCACACTTGACCCCTAATTGGCCAGACAATTTCTCTGTATTCCTCATATGACATGTGTCCTTGCTTCCACACTCTTTTCTGCATTTCAGTTTACCCAAAAGCTTCTTGTTCTTCCACACAGGCCTCCAAACATTTTTGTCTGATTTCCTGTTTGCTGGGATGCATCTCTTCTGAGTTTGAAGGTGATCTTTGAATATCAACCAGTTTTCTTTATTTCCTCTTCCCTACAAGTCTTTATGCTACAGTACTCTACCAAAAGGAGCACTTTAAGAGGGACAAGGTCTGCCTTCCTGAAGTCCAGGGCAGTGAGATTGCTATGCACTCTCCCCACTTCCCTAAAGGGTATTGAACTCCACCATTTCATGGTCACTGGAGACAAGGCTGCCCTTGGGCTCCACATTCCCCTCCAGCCTCTCTTGTGTGGTGAGAACAAGGTCCAGTATAACACCTCTCCTTGCTGACTCCTCTATCCCTTGGAGAAGGAAGTGCTTTCCAGGAACCTCCTGAATTGTTTATGCCCTGCTAAGTTCTCCATCCAACAGATATCAGGGTGGTGAAGGCCCACCATGAGAGCAGGGCTTGTAAGAATATAAGGCTGTTCCTCTCTATCTGCAGAGGGCTTCATCCACTTGGTTTTCCTGATTGAGTGGCCTATAGCAGACCCTATAATGTCACCTGTCCCTGCCCTCCCTTTATTCCTGACCCCTAAGCCACTGGTCAGCTCTTCATCCATCCCAGAGCTCCATGTACAGCTGGTCATTGATATAAAGTGTGATATCCCTCTTCATCTTCCTTTGCTGTTCTTCCTACAGAGCATGTAGCCTTCCATTCCAACACTCCAGTCACAGAAGTCATCCCGTCACATCTCTGTGATATTAGGAAATCAGACGTAGAATTCTGTATTCACAAAATAACCTTGTCCGTGTTAAGAAACAAACAAAAAAAAATGGGGCTTTGGGAATGGGAGAAGCTTCCATCTGACAGTACAGTTCACAGAAGAACATTCATTTAAACTAAGATGTCATACAGGGGAACAAAAGAGTTCACCATGACAAGGCTTAAGTGTTGTTCTTTCACTGTCATTTAATGTAAAGAATAACCCATAGTTACATTAGAGATGGAAGATCAAACAAAATTTAAGACTGTGTGGTCATCCCTAGATCCTCATAGAGTTTGTTGCAGAGTTTTGGACTGGGTGTTGAGAAAACTCCACTTCTTCTGGAAAAAACATCTAGTGAGCAATAAAGCAGGTTTCTACCTTGGTTTAAAGATGGATAAAAGGGTGGAAAGAACTATTAAGGCCTTAGAAAGATTATAGGGATTAAGGCAAATACAATATGACGTAATGAGCCCCGTACAAAAAAAAAAAAGAGTTGTCTGCTTTGAGCTTTGCTGTAATGCAGATAGAAGAATAAATTATATACCAAACATTATCCAAAATAAATCATGGACCATATCTAATGGTAAATTAATTATCTCGGCTCCTTAGACCTTCTGTTTTTCATAAAAAGCAATCCCTCTAGACAGTCTGAAGAGAACGGAGTGCACTTTTTTCCCTGTAACTGTGAGAATGAGGAAATAGGGCTCAAATTCCCATGTGTTAAGTTAAATTTCAACAGCTTGAATTTTAATATGGCTACCTAGTTATAAAATATTTGCTGTAAAAATTTTACTCGTATAATGAATTTTTGGATGTTTGCAAGATTAGAATCTGCTGCAGAAAGGACAAATCAAAAATACTGGCTCCAGGCAAACCAGTTTCCAGTGTTCTACTCATAATTGCAATTAGTGAGCTTAATAAAGTCCAGCATATCATACTAGTTTTACAACCTCTACTCCTTTAACTCGTACTACCATGACATCTTACAACAAGTATAGGGCAAATGGGTTGGATCTACAGAATTATGTTATAGTTTTCCCTTCAGACTGACTTTTTGTCCTTTCTGATGATATTTAAGAAAATATTTTTGAGTTAATTGAAAGCCATTTAGTGCTTCCACCAAATTGCTCCTCAGTGACTCTGGAGCAGATACACTTTCTTATTACCAAATGCCTTTGATTTCTTCTCTGCACACACAGACATGCACTAAATTAAAACTTTCCATTGAAGTGGCATTAGTTAGGCACACAAGGCATACCAAGTTGCTCTTAGGCTTCCTGCCAGAAAGCCAGCAGTGCTGTTGCTTTCCTTCATTTACTTTAAAGTGTCAGCAAAACAGGCAATTTATGGCCACATAAATAAGGAGGCAACAGCCCATGACCATGATCTGCAGCAATACAGCACAGGCACAGACGGTGAGTTGGTCCCGTTGCCTGGGACTGATTCATGTTGCTGAATACAGAATCAGAATACACTTTACCAAAGTGTCTTCTGTAGCACCATAATAAAACACATCACCAGTATGAGTGTTTAAAAAGTATCAGGGAACAGCATAAAATATCCTATTAACAAAGCATGGGACTTGTGCAGATATCTATTATTCACCATGATGAAAATTTAACTTGGTGATTTTATACACATACCAGCAGGATGTAGACATATCAAATTGTGAAATGAGATCTGGTTTTTATCAGGATATTGGGATTTTTGTTAAGAAATAAAGAACAGGGAGAAAAGCCTTTCAGTCTGATACAGCTTTGTCCTTGTGGGCAGGGATTTAAAAAAACATCCAAAAAAAGGGGAGATATCTGAAAATATATGCAATTGTCAGAAGCATCTGAAATAGTCTGTAAGACACAGCAACTGCTTTCATTATATCGCTCCAGTTTTGCTTCAGAAGGCTTCAGAGATATATCTGGCAAGCTAACCCTGAGAGAAAATCTATTCGTGACCACCAGTGTAGCCATTCTTCCATATGAAAATGCAGCAGAGGTTGGATGATGCCACTTAGCTCTGTTAGGTGCTAATTGTTACATGTGTGCTTTTCACATTGAAGTTGGAATTTTAAAAAGTGGTTTCAAATTGAGAGTAAGATTCACATGTAGCAGCAATATTAATTCTCTAATCTACAGACTTCATTTCCTAAAAATCAGAGAAATGTTACTAAACTATTTTTGCAGCCAGAATCCAGCAGGAGCAGCTCTGCTAAGACTAGATATATACCATTAACAGGAGATATCTGCAGGGCACTGAGGCCCAAGCTCAGCATAAAATCTGAGCATGAAGAAAAGTTCATCCTTGCCTGGGAAATTTCTTCATGCTTTCCTGTGCCTGAAGAAATGACTGAATTGGGGCATGAGTACCTTCAACTGACTTCATCATTCAGCAAGACTGACCTTCAGTTTATATCTTGGCGTATTTTTCCTCCAAATGCTGTTTTTAAAAAGACAAAAAAAAAATTTTCCTCATCCTGCATACTCTTGCTAAAGACCATTATTAGAAAATTTATGCAAAATCCTGATTTCTAAATAGAAGCAAAATAATTCCAGTGATTATGAAAATGCAGCAGTTTGCCCTTCTGCAGGAACTTGAACAGGGAACACACCCTGTAAAGTAAAAAGCCAAGCCACACATTCAGTATATCTTAAGGTCTTGCTCAGGAATTCTCTGCCTTCTGAATCTTCTAAAACATAAGGGATCTGGAACCACAACAAGAAAGGTGTCTGCAGTTTTGTTCACACATTTATTGTTTGAGATAAACTGAGAAACAAATAAACACTTTTCATTCCACTGCAAAGAAAAACAAAACAAAACAAAACAAAACCCAATCCTGTCACTAAGATGTTAGGTCCTTTTTGTATTTTTAAGTGCTAGCCTTTGAAATCTTCTTCTTTTTGAAGAAGGAACTTGTGGTATTAAAGGTTATAGCTGAAGTGCAATTGTAATCCATAATTAAATAAACTGCAGGCAATGATCAGACACTTCTACAGAAATTCCAAGATATAGCAAATAAACACAATTAGTATCATTAAATAATTCTGAATATTACACCTACAGCATGAAGTTGGTGTAGAAATAGAGGTGACTTTAACAAAATATATATGCCAAGTTATCTGGTTAGCTCAAGTAAAGGTCTTTAAAAGGCACTGCAAAAGGCAGAGTAGAGCCTTATTGTGAAGTAGGATTCTGTAAAAATAAAATTGAGAACATATTAACAGTTTAGAAAAGTTTAAACTGACTTAAATTTATTTTATATTTTCATTTCTTAAAACATATATTCAGTATATAAAATAAATATAAAATATTTTATTTTTTATATACTTATTTATATATATATTTCTAATTAGGGATGCAGTTGCTTAAAGCAAATTTTTAAAAGCTGTTCACCATTGTGTAAAAATTTTGTGACTTTCTTTGTATGTGTCGGAAGTCAAATTTTTATTGGATGGATTGTTAAACTAAAAATATGTATTTTCTGTCTTCTATTAGATATACAATAATTCCATTAGAGCTTAAGCTTCAGCATATGAACACTGATTGGGGTTTTTACATTGTACTGGGCTGGATTGGGATGCAGTTAATTTTCTTCACAGCAGACCATATGGTCAAGTGTTTTGAATTTGTAATTTAAAACCTGTTGGAAACACATCAGTGTTTTGGCTGCTGCTTACAGAGTGTCAAGTTCTGCTCTGTTCCCCACTCTTTACCCCTGTCTGTGTCTGTTACACACTGTGTTGCCCATGTACATCTGTGTTCCAGACTGCATCTGTTCTGGTTGAATAAAATCTGAGTGTCACAGCTGCCTTATCATTTTACATTTGTCAGACTCCAGATCCCTAAACAATGAAACTGCAAGAAATTAAAAGTTCATATTTTAGAGTCAGCAGTGAACTTAAAAAGAGACCATGTCAATAGATATTATTTTGCAGTTCACTACCATAACAAAGTTCAGCAATAAAAAAATTAATTCTGTAACACAGAAGAAGACACAAAGTATGTTATAGCTTCATTCAAGGAGTGTTCTTTCCAATTAAAAAGCAAAAGAAAGGGGATTGCGACCGCCATAGTTAGGGTCAAATCAGATAATTATTTTTGTACACTTACAAATCCCAAAGAAAAAGCTTTGGCAATGGTCCTAGTGTTCAGTAATGAACAGGGCTTTGTGGGCATCCACTGGCCATGCTTTAGAACCTGGCAGGGGTATCAGAACAAACAGCAACAGTCCAGGTCTAATGCAATTAAAACCATGACATTTAGAAACATGTGTAAACATGCTCTCCCTGCAACAATAAGAAGAAATTAGGCTTATATTATCTTGAAAATAATCTTGAAAACACTACAGTATGTTCATATCAGGAGTTTATAATATAAATAAACATTATTTCCTTAATTTTCTAATCAAAACCAGATATAAGAAAGTCAGTAATTATCAGTGATTAAAAAGCTGATGTCTTTCAAAATCTCATCATCCTCCTATACCAATCATACTATTTGTCCAGTTTAACTATTATCTAAGTTAATAAACATGGCAATAAGATTAGACACTGGAAGAGAGGTTTGTTTTCTATTTATCTCAGGACTCAAATTGCTGCTGACAGACCTGGCCTAAGAAAATTGACTACAGCTTTCCAGGATGGCTGATTGGATTGCAGTTTGGAAAGAAAACTATTTGCCTCCAGAAACAAATGCTGTGTTATGAAACTCTTGGACCACTGGCCAAGACAGACCTGGCCAACCATCACAAAGCACCAAACCAACCATCAGCACCCAGCAGAGGCTACCAGCTGGATTGGCCACAGTGTCTCAGGCTGGAATCACACCCTATAAATAAAATGCTCTCCACAAAAAAGAGTACAGTTGAAATGCTGATATCATATCATATCAGGGCAATCAGGGTCCTTAGAAATGAGAGTAATTTTATCTTTTTTTTTTTGTTGTTTTGGTTTTTTTTGGATTTTCTTTTCTTTTCTTTTCTTTCTTTTCTTTTCTTTTCTTTTCTTTTCTTTTCTTTTCTTTTCTTTTCTTTTCTTTTCTTTTCTTTTCTTTTCTTTTCTTTTCTTTTCTTTTCTTTTCTTTTCTTTTCTTTTCTAAACATATACCATGTGCAAGGCTCTTCAACAAGGGGACAAATGGATGCAGCTCCAGGAACAGAGCAATATCACGCACATACACTTAAGCAAATGTCCTCATGCTCCTCCAATTGCTTCCTTCAAGCTGCTAAATTCATTTAGCAACCAAATGGTTTGGCTCTGAGGGATGGATTTGCCACTCAGGCTATCTTTTGAAGCACTCCAATTTAGGCAAGAGAAGGAAAAGAAAACTGAGCATGCCAAAAAGGAGAAATATTCTCCAGTTGCATGGACAGCTTAAATGAGCTATACAACATGAGGTTTCCAAACTGCAGAACAGAAATAACTGCAGGTAAGAATACCCCTGAACATCGCAATAATAGTGTTAGGTAGACAGTCAGAGTGGCCTTGCAGATCCTGGGAATGCATTGATTGGGATCCTTTCTTTGCAGAGCATCTTCCACACATAAAGAAGGTTCCCAAAACGTAAAAATCCCTTCCCTAAAGTTATTTAAATACTTCTGTGTTCAATATGAGGAGAATGGTATCATCAATTGCTCTTGAAAGATGGAGATGAGTATACAGCATGAATAACACAGCCCACAGGAACTCATTGGTATATGTACTGACCTCTGCTATTTCACTGCTGGTGTTCATTGTAGATTAAATTAATTGTGTAAAAATTTGCATGATAGAGAAACAGATGAGAGGAAAACACAAGAACAATACAGAGAAACCACAACCATTCAGCACTTAAAATCATAGGATCAGCTCTGAAATTAAACTGAAATGAAGAGGAATTCACCTCTTTGTTAGCTATGTCAGTTCACATTAACAAGAGTCTTATAAAGCAGTTAAGAAATACCTGCCTCACATGCAAAGTTTGTCAAAGCTATTGTGTCTAGACTGTCACTTTTTCCAGCCCATCCAACAGGGATTATCCACTAAAGATTAACTTTATATGTAAAATTAAGAGAAAGTTATCAATGAAAAAGCAGTTGAGATACTATATACACCTGATAACTTCCAAAGATCTGGTGACAGGAGATAACTCCATTTTTGAGTCAAAGTTATGCAATTTCATGGAGATTATAATTAATAATGCATTATTAGAACCAATTAAAAACATTTTTTTTAAGAAAATAAACCTTAAGTCATCCTTTCCTCCAGAAAAATACATTCATTCTTCATTATATTTCCAAATTAATACACTATTTCTTTTTAAGAAATGATCCAATGTATCAAACCAAGATTTCAAAAACTCAACAAAGGCAGTTTATTTATAGGAGTTTTCAGCCTTTAAAAATAATCAATACATTTTCTTGGTTACAATTAATAGTTCTCTATGAAAATTACATTCAAAACCTACTACAATAGTTAGAACAAAACATCTGACAAGTACTCAATCACTGCCAAGCTAAAACATGGTACCAATCTCAAGAACACTTGAGGTAATGTCCCAATCTATGCAGAGGGCTACTGTGACTCCCTCCCTTTTTTTATTGCAAGTGATTCAGTACAGTCTGCATAAAGTGAGACACAGCAGAACACAGTACAGCAGAGGAACAAAGAGCTTCTGGTTCCCCAAATGCACCTTTTTTCATAAAACCTTGTTTGTAGATATGGAAGAGAATTTCACATTGTCTGTAATATTCTTTATGAGGAATTTGCATTTTCATTGTAATCAAGATTAAATTTGTGAGGAAAAAGATTAAAAAATAATAAAATTTCATGCCTACCAATCAAAAACACAGTTCTTAATTTTGCCATTGCTATATAACACTAAGAAAAGATAAAGAGATGATCCTAGGTGGGAAAACTTGTTTAGGTCAAGCCATAGAGAGTTTATAAGGAGTTAAACTACACATTGGCAAAAACAACTAACCTGCTTAAATATAATGTAATATAATAAATTATTTCATTTGTTAGAATGTCAAGATTTACTTGAGTGTTAATATTCTGCAGAGACGACTAATTAAAAACAGAAATCCTCAAATGGGAAGCTTGTAATTGTTACTGTACCCTCCTCAGCAGTTATATCAAACGCATCACATTGACAAAACAACAGATTCTGTCCTTATCTAAAAATACAAAGTTTCCTTTTACTGGAAAGATACCCTAAAAATGTATTGCATATGCATTTTGTATACAAGGTAGCAATCTGGAGTCGGCTGCCAATCCCACTTCAGCCAGACACAAAATCCCCTGCTGAATTCTTGGCCATGGGAGCGGGAGCACAGGACATCGGGGAGCCCCTGGCAGCAGCCTGACTGCAACAAGGCTGCAGCTCACACTGAAGCCTCACGCAACTCCGGCAGGAGCTTCAGAAAACCAAGATGATTTTTCTTGTCATTTGCCACCTCTAACTCCTGCAGACATGCAAGATGCTTCTTCATAGGTGCCTCCTAAGGGGAAGGCAGCCTCCTCTCTTCACAACAATTCAGAAGAGTGAGGTGTCTCTCCAGGTACCACATTAAAGGAGCTCTGCTGCTGCGCAGGGCAAATATTTCACTAGGCTGGGGCAGAAGTGCTGAAGGCTTTGACTGGCTTCTACTAAAAACCCAAAAGCCTGCCAGCAAGCACAAAAATCAGGGAGTTCACAAGAGGGAATGGTTTATAGTATCTTTTTTATGCAGGGAAACCTCACTCCCTTGCAGAAGACCCACAGGTAGTAGCTGATAACCTGACAGGGTGCCTCAGGGTGCCAGGAGGGACTCCTGTGGCTGCAGGAGCAGGGTGGGAAGCAGGGACACACTGTCTGATGACAAATACAGATTACCTGATGTTTATCAAAGATGCAGGAAGCACATTCCATGGACTCAAAACTGTTGATTTTTTTGGAGATATTTGGGGTACATTAGATCACAGAGAGTAACAGAGGGATGCTACTTTATATCAGTACAGACTCCCTAAAATGACATGAAAGAGCCTATCTTACACTTGTTCCTTGTTGTCCTGGTGTTATTTGCCATACTAGAAAGCAGGAGGGATGTCTTCCAGCACTAGTACAGTGTCATTCTTACACATTATACATTTGGCATTCTTGCCTTGGGGGTGCTATTTGCCATTTAGGCTACCTGGCCTGCATGCCACATACCTGACAAAGTAGATCAGAGCTTTACAGCAAAGAAAACATAATCATTGTAATAGAAAAAGTAACATATCTATCTGATGTTTTGTATAAAAATATTTTTAGAAAATGTAAAAATTTCAGATTAGTCACAACAGCCATGCTATTTCAGTTTTTTGAGATGAAAAGCATAACAAAAATGGTGGAAACTGACCTCTTAGTGCCAAACATGATGGTGTGGGCTTGTTTCACATTTATGAACAGAGTGTTCTGCACAGGCTGCTTATATTGACCTGGATGAGAAGAAAAAAGAGGTATTTTTAAATCAAGAAACTCAGAACCTTGATTTCAATATCCTGAACAATAAGTACACATAGTAATTATCTTCCAGGGAAACTTCAGAGAATACCTGGTAATTTTACAGAAATTAAGAGGTTACCAAAAGTATGCAAAGGCTAACAAATACAAGATAAAAAAAAAACTAAGACCAAATCCTACTAGTAGGGCTTAAACCTGACATTATTAGAGCAGTTACTCAACAAGAATTAGGCATAATACTATATGATAGTACAACATCTAAAAGTCCTTGCTTCTTACAGTGAAATTCATGTGTCCAAGTGAAATGCATGTCCTTTAAAGCAGCTAAATAGATCTTTCTGTATTTCTAGTCTGAACAAAGTTATATAAACTTATATCTTAATTGTGTTTTGGTGCTCAATTTGTTGAATGATTATCTCAGTAAATTAGTCATTTTTCCAGAAAGAAAACATTATTATAAATAAGAATTTTCCCAGTGTGGGTCTACTTAATGCACACCTCAGGTATTATTATTATTGTTGTTGGTATTGATGATGTTGTTGTTACTATTATTATTGCTATTGCTATTGCTATTACTATTACTATAGCTATTATTATTGCAAAGAGAAATTCCAACTTTTACATAAAGTATGAGATTACAGAATATTAGAATAATTAGGTCAGGAGAAAGTGCCTAGTCCAGCCTTCAGCTCAAAGCAAGTATAATTAGATCATTTTGCTCAGGGGTGTGTCAACTTGAGTCTTGAACATGTCCACCACCTCTTCTGGAAACCAGTTCTTTTACCTCATCATCACCACAGTAAAAATATTTTTTCTAACATTTAACCAGAGTTCTCCATATCATACCCTGAGTCTACTGCCTCTTATAATATACTCTTCTGTATCATATATACTCTTATATATCATGTGTCTACTGCCTCTTAACATACCTCCAAGAAAAAGCTAGCTCTATCTCCTCTATACCCTTCACTCAGGTACTTGTTGACAGCACAAAGGTGATCTCTTGCCATCTCTTCTGACCCTGAGTTGATTCAGTCCCCTCAGCCTTCTATTGAATGCCATTTGCTACAGTCCCCTGGCCAGTTCATTGGTCTCCATAAGTTGACATCCTTCTTGTTCTGGGGAGCCCAAACTGGACATAGTGCTCCACAGTCAGTCTTGCAAATACCAAGTAGAAGGCAAGGATCTTCCCCTGGCCTGCTGGCTAAGCTTTTGCTCGTGCAGCGAGGGAAACAGGTGACTTTCCTTGCTGTAAGGGCACCCAGCTGGTTCTCATGCAAATTGTTGTTCCCTAGGTACCCCTCAGATCCCTTTCTGTCCCACTGCCTCCCAGGCATTTGATGAAATGTATCCCAGCCCGTCATTTTAGTCAAGGTCATTCCACCCCATTGGCAAGACTTTGCACGTGCTTTTACTGAACTTTGTAAGATTCCTGTCAGCTCATTTCTTCAGCCTGCCCGGGTCCCCCTCAACGGCAGCGCTGTCCTCCAGCAGCTCCTTCCTCGGGCAAGTCATTGCCTCACGCAGTGTGCGGGTCCCAGGAGAGGCCCTGGGGCTCTGCAGCCCCACACAGGCCAGCAGCAGCCTCCCTGATGTGCCACCCAAGCCAAGGGCTCCAACAGGCAAAGGGCTTTAGCACCAGTCTGTGACAGGGACCGTGCCCTGTGGGGTGCTGAAACCAGCCCCGCACCCCCTCCACGCTACTGCAGCAAGTCTGAGCAGAGATGCTGCATGTCTCTGCTGTGCTAACAGCTGTGGCAAGGCTGACACTGCTGCTCCCCAGGAGCTTTGCTCTCCCAAAGCAGGATTCAGCCATTCCCAGGAGCAGCCAGAAGCAGCTCCCAGCAGAACTGAGAGCAGAGACTCAAAGTGCTGCACAAACTGGGAAGAGCAACAACCATGATGCCCTCACAATACATAATATTGGTGCTAGTGAAATCTTTCTGCCCTTCTCGCAAGTGTTCAGTTTAAAGCAAAAATAGCTTACAAATTCAGACATTCTATCCCAGCTTAGTTGATTTGTTAAATGTAAATGTGATATCTAAATACAAATGTTTTGTACATCAGGAAGAAGCTGCAATTACATTATCTTGACTGACGGGAGAATTTTTGTCAACAAACTCCCTTCTAAATTTGTAAGATGCTCTGAGGGATTTCATGTCTCCATGTCAGATCAGATAAAATGACACCAGGTGAAATGGCTTCTTACTTCCAGATGAGGAAGCAGCATTTTCACAGCAAGATATTTCATTATGGGTTGAGGCAGTGACATTTTTGTCTCAATTTACCAGCTGCTCTTAAAGCATTTTCTTTTTTGGTTTGTGTAGGGTTTTTTGTTTGTTTCAGTGTGTCTCCTTAACTTGTACAGCTGCAATGAGTTGAAGGGAACCTCCTTCTTCCTTTTTATGCCCTCTTGTTCCAGAATCACAGCCTTGCATCTGGGCAAGAAGCACAAGTATCATCAGCCTGAAGTACATTTTCATTCCCATGCAATTATTCTCCCTGCCACTTACTAACACCAGTCCCTCTACACTGAGACTGTAACAAATGCCTGCTTCCAGTTATTTGTCTTGATTGGGAATTTCTGAAAGCTTTAAGTAGGCCAACTGAAAATCAATGGTTTTGGGGCATACACATTCCCAGCATGTTCTGAGAAGTCACATTCCAGTTCTGTATTTGTGATTGCCAGGCTAACCAGAAGCTATGTCTATACTGTCAGATATGCAGCTCAGAGATGGAACAGGGATGAGATTAAGGATTGCAACTCAGCCTCTGCCCCAGTGCATGTCTCAAGCCATTCAGACAGCTGATTATACAACGTGGAGACTAAGTGTGATTGTGCTGATATCTGAGTCAGGCATTCCATTCCTGTTAGAAATAACAAGGTTCAACCTCCAGAATCCAATTTTCAGAGGTATCTAAGTTGTGACCTAGAAGTCCAGCTCCCATATTTAAAAATGGCACAGTTGCTTATGACCCCATGAGCATCAGTGGAACTTTGACACTGAAAATTTTAAGTCAAATTTATTCAATCATTTGATGATCTTTTCCATTTCCACTAAAGAACATAATTAAAAAGCATCTTATATTAATAGTCAGGACTGCCTTTATGTTTGCAAGAACTTTAACTGAAGGGCTCTGATGCTTTCTGTCTCTTTTTGGATATAAATAAAAACATTAGGGATTGACATAAGGTACTGAAGTTTTGTCATGGTTTGACACTGGCACAATGCCAGTGCCCCCATGAAAATGTGATCCCTCCCTTGAATGCTGTGAAGTGGAATCTAGAACAGAGTGAAGCAGGCCCAAGCTTAATAACAGAAAAAAACTTTATTAAACTACTACTACAAAAGAAAAGAGAAAACTAAAGAAGGGGAAAAAAAAACCACACAAAGATCCAAATGAAAACCTTGCAAAACATTCCTCCCCCCACCACCCAACTCCAACAAACCACAGTGAGACACAATCTGGACCCCAATCAGGTTTCCACCCTCCAAACAACCGATACTCAGGCCATTGAGGGAACAGAGTCTCTCCTGTGCCACAGACCCCCCAAGAAACACAGCTGCCACATCCTGTGTTTCCATGTCACACATGGCACCGCCCGGAGAAAAAGTTTGCCATGGTGACCCTTCTCCTTTCCATGCACAGTGCTCTCACCACCAAATGCATGGATGGTCAGACTGCCTTTAGGATTTTTCCTTTCAAGGATGCCCTGCCAAGAGGGGAGAAAACAACAGTTCAGTCTTTCATTGTTTGGGACCACAGTCCCCCCCCATTTTCCCCTGGGGCCGAGGGCTCAAGAACAGAGATCTTCTTCTCTTCTCTTTCCTTTCCAGGGCAAGGCGGCGCCACCACAAACCCCCTAACCTTTTCTCTGTTCACTCCACTTTTGTCTTTTTCCCAGCTGAAGCAGGTCTCTTGACTCACTGGCATCCTCCCAAAACACAGTCCCTCTTGACGGAGAAGATTGGTTCAGGTTGTGGCTAACACAGAAAAGTCCAGCCAAAAGCCACTCCTTGTCCCCCTCCCATCCAGAATTCCTCCTCCCAACATCCCATCCCAGGGTCCAAGGTGTCCCTCTTCCTCTCTTTCAAACCGAGGAGGGGAAAGGAAAATTCACAAAACTCATTTCTCAAGGAAGGGTTAAAAGTCCGAACTCCCAGGATGGCTCGATGCCCGGACATCCAGCAACTCCCACACAGCTGGGCACCTTGCAGCTCCCCCCGCTCCTCCTTCCTTGTGGCTTTGTCTCTCCCTCTCGGGAGAGGAACTCTGGGGGGGGAAATGGAGACATCCCAGATTTCTTCCACCCTTCCATCTGCAGGGGCCAGCCCGGTTCCAGTCCTTTCACCACCCTTGGGACTTTCGGCCTACCTTTCTCAGGCCATGGGGCTTCCCCTCCCACACCCAGCTCGTGGCTGGGCAGGGGAGGTTTGCACTGCACGCTGACCGGAACCAAAGAGAGCGAGTTCCCCTGGGAATTCTGCTTTCAACCCCTCTATGTTCTCAGAGGTGTGTCTACTTTCAATTGGTCAATATCTAAATTGACCTCTTCCTTCCGGAAAAAATTATCTTTCCGTGTCAAACCACGACAAGTTTTCAGGAAACAGGACAAGCTATTTGATGGTATAAAACTGATGAGCAGCTGAAGCAGCTTTCCTTCTCCTGAAGGTGACTGCTGCAGAAGTAGGAAGAGGAAGGTGTTGTATACAAACTCACTGAATTGTTGAAGTTGAAAAAACCCTTTAAGATCAAGTTCAAGCATTAACCCAGCACTGCTATCTAGCTCAGCAGAAACTTTGCTGGTCTCATCAATTTCCTTTTCCTCCAGGCACAACTGCACTTTTTAGAAAAAAAAACCCAACACCTAAACTGATACAGTAACACAATATATTAAATGAAACACTTATTCAAGCTTTGGACGTTTTTCCTTTGCACAGAAAGTTTTTGGTTTCCTAAAGCATTTCACTGGCTTATTGAGAGTAACTGTGTCAACTGCTGCCTTTCAGCTGAACCTACTCCCTTCTCTGGTGGAAGGTACAGTTCTCAGGGAAAAGTGGCATAACAGCCTTGGAAAACCACCCTCATTTTCCTGTGAACAGTCACTTTGAATGGAAGCAGATGTGAAATATCATTTATCTACTTGGAGATAAATTCTGAAAGCTATGACTTAACAGCAATACCAATTTCTAAAATGTCTTAAAGAGGCCACTAAAACTGGCACAAAATCTCAGTGAATTTTCATTTGCACCAGGTATATTTAAGAATAATTTACAGAGATTCACACTGACTGCTTAAAGCTATGTAAATCTGAGCACAAGGATAAAAAATAAAAATATTTTCAGTTAAGAAACAATTGCATTATAGTAAAAAATATGGCAAAGGATGTTCATATAGAATTATATAATATGATCTTTATCAAAGATCTGGAGGAAGCAATGGAATGCACAACCATCCAGTTCGTAGATGGCCTCAAATTAGAGGAAATCAGCTGATATGCTTAGAATCACAGAATGACTAGGCTGGAAGAGACCTTCAAGATCATTGAGTCCAACCCAGCCCTAACACTTCACTAAACCATGGCACCAAGTGCCACATCCAGTCTTTTTTAAACACAGCCAGAGATGGTGAATCCACCACCTCCCTGGGCAGACCATACCACTCTTTCCATAAAAACTTTTTCCTAATATCCAAAATATATTTCCCTTGGTGAAGCTTAAGACTGGGACAGGGCTGCCACCCATGGAGAAATGGACAGGCTAGAGCCATCAGCTGACAAGGTTCTCATGAAATTCAGCAAGGACAGATACAAAGCCCTGTGTTTGGGAAGGGAGAAACTCTTGCAATGGCATAGGCTGGGCACTGCCTGGCTGGATGGGCAGCAAACTGAGCATGAGTCAGCAGCATGTTCAGGCAGAGAGGTGGTAAACAGCATTCCAGACTTTATTAGCAGGAACATGGCCAGCAGACAGAGGGGAGGGATCATACTGCTTTATTAAAAAGTCATCAGACCCTTCCTGAAATACTGCATCCAATTCTGCAGCCTGCCCTTGATGCAAGAAGGACACTGATAAACTGGAGCAAGTTCAGGTGAGCACTGAGCCTCATGGCCCAGAGGGGTTGTGCAGCCTCACTCATTCGAGTGTCTCAAAACTCATCTGAATAAAGTTCTGAACAACCTGGACTGACTTCATTTGCTCTGAGCAGGAGGATGGACTAGAATCCTTCAGAGGTCCCCACCAAATTGAGTTATCCTGTGTTGATATAAGTCCAGGTATGAAGAAGGGAAAACAAAGAAGGAGATGTGAAATGATAGTTGAAGCTAGGATAATTAAAATATAATGCTGGTACAAATACAATGACAGGATAACAGATTGTTTTCTACTTGAAGGAAACGGCAAGTGTAGCTTCTGTCACTAAATCCACACAATATATTCAACGTGGTGCTGTAGCTGAACTCTATCACTCATTCCCTCTTAGATCATCCACCTCTGCCTGTAGGCAATTCAAGACAAACCCTAACTACTGTAATTGGAAAGAAATTTTTTGCATGATATCAGTGGCATACTAAAGAACTGTATTGATTCTTAAATCAGAGAAAAAACAGAAAAAATAAACAACCATTTGCCCTGTGTATTTTCCTCTCCTTCACCTTTATGGTAGCACATAGAGTTTCCTTTCCTAAGATTTCAGGATACAAGGACATTCTTCTATCTCTTTTAGATTGTCTTAAAATCTAAGTTCCTTGGAAATCTAAAATGGGGGGAGGGGGTAAGACTGCTAAAAACTGCTTGCTCTTCTCTAGGCAGAATTGCTGGACCATCAATTATTTATTGTTAATTAAGCAGTGGATGTGGATAAAATAGCATGAATACAGAAAAGACTCACAGGCAGTAGCCAGGAGGACTGACCAGATTTTCATTATTTTTCTTTATTTACAAAGATTTATAAAGCTTGAAAAAGTTTCTCCCACCCCTCCCTTCATTGCTGGCTCAACTTCACTCTTGACTTCAATCTCCCCTCTCAGCAGCACAGGTGGAAGAGGAATAGGGGTTGTGGTCACCCTGAAATGCTTCATCTCAGCTGCTCCTGCTCCAGTGTGGGGTTCCTCCCACAGGAACCAGCCCTTCATGCACTGCTCCCAGCTGCTCCTACTCCAGTGTGGGGTTCCTCCCACAGGAACCAGCCCTTCATGCACTACTCCAAGGTGTGTCCTTTCCAGAGGTGACCTGTGACCCCTGCAGGGGACCCCTGCAGGTCCTGTGATCTGTGCCAGAAGAGCTGTGCCAGCATGGGCTCCTCTCCATGGGCTGTCTGGGGGCTGCAGCCTCCTCAGAGCTCGTGCATTGCTGTGGCATGGGCTCTCCACTGGCTGCAGAGCAGAGCTCTGCTCCACCATGGCTCCCCATGGGCTGAGGGAGGGCACTTTACTTTCTTCTGGTCTTCTCCACAGGCTGCAAAGCTGCTCTAATGCCCAGACCCCCTCCTCCCTCTCCTTCTGCATCTTCATGTCTACAGAGTTGTTCCTCTCTTTTTCCCCTCGTCCTCTCTCACAGCTGCCCCACAGCTTTTTTTACCCTTCCTTACAATTGTTATGACAGAGGCACAAACAGCATCACTGATGTGCTCAGCTTTGAGCAGCAGCCGATTCACCTTGGAAAATCTGGAACTAGCTCTGTGAAACACTGGGATGGCTCCTGCTGTCATCTCAGGGAAGCCACCCCTGCAACTTCCCCACTACCAAATCCTTGCCATGTAAACCCAGCCTTCTGTCTGATTACAAGCCATTTGAGAAAATGTATCAGATTTCCCTATGCTGCAGACAAAATATAACACAGTTACATAATTTACAGCAGCAGAGGGAGGACTGCAGGGATCATAAGTAATTCCACATAAATAAAGATGTAGAGATAAGACAATTCCTAGGACCAAAGCTGATGAACTGCTCTTTTCTGTACTCTTTTGCTCTATTATGAAATGTAGTGGCACTGTAAGCTAATCCAGTATTTCACAAACATTGTATTTTTTAACAGATAAACACACTCTCTCCTCAAAATAAAATAATGTCAGCTAATTGTGACAGCAGGGAGCAGAACTGTACAGACCTGAATCTCTAGTCAGCCAAACCAAAGGTAGAAAATTCTGGAGGATAGAGAAGTGAACATAAGCTTTGGCTGTAATTATCTAAACTAATTCAAGAGACAAGAGTGCGTACAACTCAGATAAAAAAGAATATGTCAAATTCATGAGTTTATTAGCTATTATAATAAAAAAAAGGCATAACGGGGTTTTTGTACCTAATTACAGAAACTAGAGACAACAGTAGTAGATTCATCTTAGGAATACATAGATTCTGTTCTTCAAATTTTGACTTTTAAACTAATGCTATGATAATGATTTTCATTTTAACTACAGCTCCAGTGGTAATTACTTACATCTAAATTAAAGATGTCACAACTATACAGAAATAGTAATTTCAATACATCAATTTCTTATTAAATAGATACTCAAACACTTCCATTTTGTTTAGCTTGTTATTCAAAAAGTTGACAATAAAAAGAATGACATTTCTTCAATACAATATGAAGAGTATTTGTGCTTAGTCACTAGCTGGTTGAAGACCATACCCCAAGATATGATAATGCAAGTTTTCTTAACTGTATTAAATAAAGCTTTTCTCAGCTCACTTACTGTCTCCCCTAATCAGCTGCCAAGTCTGTCTATGTATTCCTATGTAACCAACACCAGAATACCCCTTTCATTCATGATCACTGTGGTTGTCTCACTTCCATTCAATAATGACATTAATGGTTTTCATTCTATCTTTTGAAAGTAACAAATACAGAAATGACAATATAAAATATTTACAGTACCTTCTTTTCCTTTCACAAATTGTATACATCCAGTTTTGCTGCTTTCTACTTCAGCTCCTTCTGAAGATGAAAGCTGTACAATGAAGTTCTCAGCTAGAATCAGATCCAAGAGTGCTGCTGCCTATAGACTGTGTCATTCTCAGGCCAAAATTTTGGGCCAGATCTGTAAGAACTAGTAAACGTCTCTTAGATCAAAGCTTACCCTTTAAGTTTGGTAAATAACTGAAGTATTCCACTTCTTGGCACTATGCAGCTTTCACCAAGCACAGCTGTAGCTAAGGTGGATTTATCACAGCACAAAAGGCTCATGTGTGACTGTGGCCCCTAAAGGTAATTCTTCACTAATTTGTCTTTCAGTACCACCCTGAAAAACACTGGCTGCAGTCACAGTTCTAACTTTCCACTCCTAAGGATCAACAGACCAAGTTCTACTGTTTTTCTTTCTAAGCAGAAGTTACAAAATTAACTCTTACAGAAGATACTATTCTTAGGAGACACATTTATTTATTTTACAAAGACAGCAAAGAATAGGGAGAAAAAGAAAACAGGAGTACCCCAAAACTGAAACCAGCCAAGGATATGCTCAATGAAGGACATGCTCAACTTTTAAGGCACTTTTGGTAGAACAAACAATAAGTGGATCACAGGAGTCTCAGAAATTTAATGAACACAGAAGAGTGTTAAACAGGTGACAGTTATCAGGAGACTGCTTATTGTTTAATCTTTGTCCAAAGCAAAATATGGTTTATTTAAGTAATTTCTAATAAATATTTCCCTACCTATAGCCTGTTGCTAAAAACCTCAAAGGATGGAGGCTGTACAACGTGAAATTCTTTGTGATTCTAAACATTAGATATTTGTTCCCTGTATCAGTTGCAGCTAGCTCGTAGCTGCCAAATAAATTTGGTCATATCAGACCTTCAACCTTGGCCAGCCTAGAGGTAAAACAAGTCCTGAGATGAGGCAGGGATAGGTTGGGTTCAAATCTACACAAGGACTTCACCAATCACGTTCCACCCTAAGCTGCAGACTGGTCAAGAAGCTGGGCTGGGTGGGGATCAGACCAAGCAGCAGTTTAGATCAGGGTGTTTCAAACCCCCTGTATAAACTGAGTTTGAACAATAAAGCTCTCTGCTGTCACATGGATCTGAGGGTTGCGTGGTCCCTGTCTCCCACCACCGACCCCACAAAACACGTCACCCCCAAGGAATAGTTCCCTAAAACAGAATTCTTTGCCATAACTCAA
The DNA here is from genome assembly GCF_050655825.1 of Lonchura striata. Lineage (NCBI taxonomy): Eukaryota > Metazoa > Chordata > Aves > Passeriformes > Estrildidae > Lonchura > Lonchura striata. The sequence continues at coordinate 138,310,033 of NC_140704.1, read as the reverse complement.
GCTTATTTGCTACTTTCCAGCAGACACAGAGAACAGTTCTTTACTCTTTCTCACAAAAGCACTAGTGAGAAAGTGTTTTTCCCATGTGTCCCCAGTTACACAAAACATTGACTTAAAATTAATTTTTTACTAGACATCATGTTTTCTCAATTTGTGATCACCCTTATTCACATTTTAAACTGTGGATGCCCAAAACTGGAGATGGTATTCAGTGCAAACTGAGTAAAATAGGATTTACTATCTTTCATATGGAAATGTTGATTCTACGTTATATTTTGGTATTTTTCTTCTTCCTCATCAGTTTACAACAGTAACTAACATTCAGTTGCTGTTCTTCTCTCAGGATTTTTTTCTAGTGTTCCTACACAGCTAGTCATTCCCTGTCTCATATCTGTGAATTCTTGGAACTCAGCAGTATATCACACTTCTCAAAAAGAATTTATTAATGTGATTGCTCCAGCCAGCTTCCTATATGTCTTAGTGTGGAAACCATTAAGCTTAAGGAGTTAAGGTTTGACTAATAAATAAAAACAGCAAAATATCTATTCCATCAATCATCTGTGGGGCCAAAATATCTTTGAAATTAAAGCTACAACAGGTAGTCTGAATGCAGCATATTTTACCAGCATCATCCTGCTCACTGTCATGTAGGAGTACAGGAAATGCTGCACTGCTGTTAACTTCTGTCCCCAGGTCAAGAGCTGGTAAGAACAAACCAACTCAAACAATAAATTAAAAACGTTTTTCCATCCTTTACATCTTCAGATAAGAAATGTCTTATCTGAATTGCATTAGAATGCAATTCTAGTGCAAAATATTTCTGTATTTTCTTGTCTCTTACTCTTGCAGCTTTCAACTTACTTCCTCCCCCTGCCAAAAAAAAAAAGAAAAAGAAAAAATATCAGATCTAGACTACCAGAATCTCATATTCTGCAACAGCAATGTAGCCTTTGATCAGAAAAACAACTTAAGAAACTTCTTGTACAGTCCTGAGCTGCTACAAATTTGCCAAATCTCTGTGTCATACATACCTTTCTCTAGCAGCTTTATAACCATGGGTACAAGGAACAGACCATAGAATCATAGAATATTTTCAGTTGGAAGGGACCCACAAGGATCATCAAGTCCAACTCCTGGGCCTGCACAGGACACCCCAAAAGTCACACCATGTGCCCAAGAGCACTGTCCAAATCCTGCTTGAACTCTGTCAGGTTTGGTGCTGTGACCACTTCCCTGGGGAGCTCTTCCAGTGCCCAACAACCCTCTAATATCCACCTTTTTCCTAATCCAAACTAATCCTCCCCTGACACAACTTCAGGCCATTCCCTCTGGTCCTGTCACTGGTCACTGCAGAGGAGCTGAGTGCTCAGCCACTCCTGACAGGATGGTGATTCCTAGCCCTTTCCAGCTGTGCTGTCCTCCTCTGGCCACATTCAAGCACCTGCATGTCCTTATATGGTGGGTTACAGAACTGTGCTCAGTGCTCAAGATGAGATCACATCAACACCAAATAAAGTGGGATAATCCCCCTTTATCCCAGCTGGTGATGCTGTTGTTGATGCACCCCAGTTTGTTCTCTGGGCTGCTGGGGCACACTGCTGACTCCCACTGACCTGATGCCCCAGATCCAGCACTCCCAGATTCCTTTCTGCAGGGCAGCTCTCCAGCCACTCCTCTCACAATTTATACTCCTGCCCAGTGTAACTTTGTCCTAGGTTCAAAATCTGGCATTTGGACATGTTAAATTTATGATTAGAAAGGTAGCAGAGCAGACACCAAGAATAAAAGCTGAGTATTAATATGATCCCTTCAAGTACAGAAAAACATCTCTCAGACCACATAGGCTGCTGGAATGAACAACCCATAAAGCTACTCACATAAAATAGTTTATTAATAAAAAATAAGATATTTAATTTGGCATTTGAAGCTATGTTCCAAGAAAATTTTGCATGGTATGCAACTCCTCCCAGCAAAAGGCTAAACACGGGAATTCCAGATCTTTAATATAAATAGTTGTGCCTGTTCTACAGTTTAAATTATTATATCTATTGACCAATAATGGTATTCCTATTGCTGCAAGAAGTTTATAGCACCACCAGATTATAACTTTTACAACTTTTGTGGGAGACATCAGTCTCAAGGTTACATTTTCTCAAGTGCTCATGAATTCCCCATCTGCACTCCAGCTTAGGTGACAGCCCCTCTGGGTCCCAGGTGTGCCAAACACAGATGGCTGTTCTGCAGGGTTTGAGAGGGGGGTGCTCAGATATCAGTTAACTATAATGAACACCAGGTCCCTGATTGCCAAACTACCTTCAAACATAGGATCTACCACCCTTTTTTCCAGAATGATTTTAGGGAGATGGTATCACAAGAGGCCAGACTACCATAGCTGTTGGCCCTGGCACATCCCTGGCACTCCAAAAGATGGCTACTAGAACAACTGAAAATTATCCTTGTCAAGGGTAAAGTAGGTATTAGAGAATTTTGCAACCAGAGTAAGCATTTTGGATAATATGTGAAACTGATAATTAAAGCTGATTAAAAATACAGTTTGATTTTGGAGTAAAATCTCCTGGAGTGGGTCACATGCAATTGTTGGAATAGCTTCAAAGGACTCCTCTGAGAGTATCTCCTAAAAAAGTGCAAAAATGCCACACTGGGAGCTGAGCCCAGGAAATCCCAGTTGTAGAGATGCCATAGCCTTCAGCAAGCCAGAAAACCAAGCAACCTGCAGGCAAACTGCAAATCCTGGCACACCTAATTAAAAAACTGAGACACTACAGTGTGTGCAAGTGAAACTGTTCTTGCATCTCTTTCCTGGCATGTTATTCTAAATCAAAATGTATCACAACTGTTTAAGAATCTCTGGAAAGCACAACTTTTTCCAGGTTCTAGATATTGGGATGTTCTGTTTGGACAAGAGCCTGCATATCCTTGTCACTACCCTGTAAGAGTTTACAGCTTCAGTAAAGTCAGACTTAACTACAGGTTTTAGAAGTAAGACACAAGCAATAAATAAGTAATTCTGGTTCCCTCTGCACCCTGAGGAATAAAATCTGTCTATTGCATAGTAGGTTCTGAAAGAACTAGAACCTGTTAGAGGGAAACAGGCCTAGTGTAGCTTTGCTGGAACAAAAACATTGCACATCATCACTCAAGATCAGGAAAACATTGTAGGATAATTGGATTGACCTGAAGATTTGAAAACTAAATAATGTAACAAAAGCTAAAGGATTTTTCCAAATCTTTATAATCAGAATGGTACAGTTTGTATCACAAACTTTTCAATATATCAATATCAATCAAACCAAAATCTAAATGTAAAATGAATAAAAATCAAGCATGACATAAAAAAACCAGAAGGAAACAGACTCTTAGAAATACTTTGAAATTCCAAATTCATCAAGAACTGATAAAACTACCGCTGTAATTATCTAAATCCATGAAAATAATATTCCTACAAGCAGATAAGTGCAGCATTCTTGGGTTTATTTTGTCTGAGAGAAGAAATTGAAATCTGATCAATACAAAGTCTTGATTAGCTTTATTATGAACAGCTTGGAGCAACCATTCACAAGGCAGATGTTGAAATACATTCTTTGAAATCTTAAGAAAAAAAATAAAGATTAAAAATAAAGTCACCAAGCTGTATAGAGAAGACTGAAAAAAAATTTTGCCTCTATTTGTGCTGACTTGCAGTTCCTTTTACCTGTTAACAAAATGAATTTTGTTAGTTGGTTACTTTGTACACAACAATAAACTGTTTTGTCTTAACACTTTAAACATCTTTACTTTTTTTAGGATTTTTTAAAATGTATTTCACCAGCTACAATTAAGTAACAAAACTGAGGACAGCTTATTCTTAAGATCTTTCATATAGATCCGCTGGGAGGCACAACAAGCAGCTCAGAAGTGAAGTCAGGAGGGATGTCATTGCCCTTGGGTAGCCAGCATTCATCACAGCAGGCAGCCTTTATTGTCCAGCATGCTGTAATAGTTTCTCAGTAGGGAAGGCAGCATGTAGTAGCATGATGACGTGCAAGATAATGCCTAAAAACACAAAACTGTTTGAAAGGGTCTGTTAGGAGGGAGTGTTTACAGTGGCAGTGGAAGGGAAGAAAGGCAGAATGACCTGGTTCTCTTTTGAGTCATGAATACTGGTAAACATTTTTCATTCTGTATCATGGTCAAGGAACCAAAATAAATTTCCTTCCATTTTGCAGTTTTTATTTGGTCATTGCTTGCTTACCTCTCTTCTGCAGTTCTCTCCTTAGCTCTGCCATTTATGACATCTTTTTTCCCAAAAGAGAAACTTAATATAATCAAGAAACACTTAGGTCTTTAACACACTACAAACTGCTTCATAGTTCCTTATATGATAGGCAGATCAATCATCACTGTCACTGGATATATTTTACTTACTTAAAATGGCTGGAGAAGCTGAACTGTAGTCAACAGAATCACAGAATGGTTTGTGTTGGAAAGGACTTGAACAGACCATCTAGCTCCAATCTCCCTGCTATGGGCAGCCACAACTTCCACTAGACCAGGATGCTCAAAGCTACATCCAACTTGACTTTGAACACTTCCAGTGACAGGGTATCCACTGCTTCTCTGGGCCAACTCTTCTAATGCCTTACCATCCTCACAGAAATCATTCCTTCTTTATCACACTAACCTACTCTTTTTCAGTTTAAAGCCATTAAACTCAGTTATGGTCATTAGAATTAGCTGAAGAAAAAAGAAAACAAAAAGGTTTACAGCCAATTATTTTATGCAGGAAAGTGGGTAATTCAGATCCAAAATCTTTCTCTGAATATCAGGCCACAGTATAGAATGTTAAGCCAAATTGCAACAGACTGCAAATTTTCCATTAGAGACAAGGGTGTTGTGCACACAGGTATTTGTGCACACATGTGAACATGAGCAACAAAGGTAGTGCTTTGCAAGATAGCCATTCTCCTGTTTCTCAGTAAGTCTCTTCCAGATTCCCTTGAATCAGATTTTGAAACTCTGTTTACAGTCTTGCTCCTAATTAAGTAGTTCCACTCACCTCAGTGAACTCTGTTGCTATTTAGTGTGAATTAAAATGGCATTCTACCACACAGAGTGATGACAGATTCAGTGAAGGACCAAAACACCTGAAGTCAAGATCCAAAATACCTTCCAGAAGCCTGTCAGCTTTTCTAGTGATGCCAGGCGACTCTGTTATCAGGTGCAAGAGGCATAAAGCCAAGACATGGGATAGGTGAGACAGATGCTTCAGTCTGCTATAGAGTTACTTAATTTTGCTTTACAGAGTATCTGTCCACTGATTGCATGATACAATGCGCCAGGACATGATGTGCTGCATGCCATCTTTGCCGTGGTGCAATATTCTCCAGTATCAGAGCCTATTTTTAATTTGGGAAGATGCAGGAGTTCACTAAGCATAAAGAAATACAGCAGCTCCTGCAAGATTTTGGAAGACTTCACAAATCAATTAATATTAAATCAGTAAAAAGTTCTTCTGATAAAGATATTACTTAGCCATGTGCTCCTTGGTCAGCTTCAGGTATACTTTTGGTTTAAAAAAAGAAGAAAGAGTAAATTGATTACTTCTCTGTTAGCAGGGAAAATTGGCTGCAGCCAGCACTTCTGAGTAATTCACACTGTCTAGCTACTTTTTCTGGATTTGACGTTTTTAAATCATGAAGTAAAAAGGTCATGTGAAAGGAAAATGAGTTGCTACAGAGCAGTAGTTAGATCCACAGTCACCTAGGATTCATGGATCAAGCACTGACACTCTGCATGGGCATAGAGTATGAGAAGCTATCCAAGCATTTCACTTCCCATACAAAAGGCAACAGGAATACCATCACCCCACTGCCAAACTAGAGCACACTGACAAAAGCACAGATATTATTGACAGGGCATAAACTGGGTCGAGGAAAATGCAAAAATATGTAGTCTTGGCAAAATCTGGTCCTATTTTCTTGATAAAATATCCACAGTATTACCCAGCCTGACACTTTTTTGGTTGGCTTAATCTTAGAAAGATAAAGGTGTCCAAGCAAACTTCCAAGGATGACATGTCTTTGAGATTCCCATTAAGCAACTTCTGCTTTCTGTGTGAGAAATGAAAAATTGAAGCCACTGGATTAATATTTTACATGTCACAGCAGTAATAACTTTTTAATAGTTTTAATTCCTTCTCAAGTACCTTATTAGAAAACAAACCTACTTGATGTTTCTACAGTCTTGCAGATGTTTTGCTTTCACACAATTATAATATAGTCATATTGCCTCTCAAGACAGTTTCTACTGAGAAGCCCAATTAACACTCAGCACTTTAGAAAGGTAGAATTTAAGAGTTTAGTGTTCACCTTTTTTTAGCCAGCTAAATGACAAATATGACTTCTTTTGCATGATCAAAACAAGAATAAAAAAAGTAATAGAAAAAGACAACAGGCCCAGCAGCAGAACATTTAAATACAGCTTGTTTTTAATCAATTTATTTCACACAGTAGTTTCTAAGCAGCACAAGTGTATGTGTACTGTGAGCTCATAAAAATAATGGGAGTGAAAAACAGGACACCTTAATTCTTAAAGGATGCCGATCACTGAGGATTAAAAGCATTGCATAAGAACATGAAAACAGCACTAGGCCCTCAGCTATGGGATAATGCAGTTATTTGAAAAATCTATGGCAGAAAGGGCTGGCTTCTATTTTTTTTTTTTTTTGTGCAATTTAGGTAATGGGGAAAATGTGTTATGCTTTTCTGAAGCTACAGTGATGAAGCACAACCAGAACGAGCAAGGTCAAAACCAGTATCTGTTTACAAACAGTCAGATTACAAATCTGCTAACTTGCATCCTGAAAGCTCCTTACTAAGTCAGATTAACATGGAGTTTCTGTTTATCATCCTGACATAGTTAAAGAACATAGCCCAAAGAATACAAATCACTCCCTGTTTTCAACACTGTAAACTTCACTAAGAGCTGCCTGCCTATTTCCTGAATATACAGGAGAATGTGTACAATATTTCCAAAAAGCTATACAGGAATCACAACTCATCTATCCAGGTACATCAACTGTAATCCCATCTATTGCTTAAATGGATTTCTGAAGGTTGAAAAAATAGTTACTATATTTTATTAACAACTAAGGCCTTCAGCATATGTATGTATGCAACAGAATAAAAAAATTCTTTGGCCAGCAATGAATGAACAGAACCACCATGTATAGAGGCATAAATCTAGTGGGGCACACACCCCACTTATGGAGGTTTATGGAGATATTAATTTTAAGTCATTCAGGACTAAGTATATGTAGCAAATTATAGTGAGACAAGCAGATTGCATGGATTGCCCTGTCTGTCACCCCATCATATGTTATTACATAGGCCTTCCTTTTTGGGAAACAGAACTACTGTTTGGAAGCATATTTGCTTCCATCAGAAATCCCATTTTGCAGTGAATGCTGTTTTTCACAGCTCTAAATGTATTTTTTAGAACTGACATCCTTGCTTTCACTAAGATTGAATTAAGGGCAATGAAGATGATCGAAATTAAAGATTCAATATTACACAGAACTTAGGAAAAATGTTGGTTTACACATTCTGCCTTTTAATAAACTAAACATCCAATGCTCTAAACCCTTAGTCTACTCCTAGGTTAGAGAATGCAAACCATCACTATCCAAGACATGTTGGTTTATGAATACACAAATACACACAGGAGAGGAAATAGAAATAAACAAATATCAGTACATATGTTTGAGAATGTGAACTCCAGGTGAACAAAGCAGCCCAGATGGCAAGTGATGGTGGCAGAAACATGCTCTGGGTCCACCTGCCCCCAGAGGGACCTCCTAGCAGGCATCCCTGCAAGAAATTACAGTTTCCCAAGGAAGAGTGGGCAAAATCTGGAAAATATAAAGATTTTAAGAAGGAACACACTCCCATGAGATTGTGAGGAAAGATGACAAGATGCTCACAAATCTGATACTGAGTATCAGATGGTTTCTGTGATTAGGCTTACCTTTAAACTACTACATTTTTTTTTGTTGCTATATGTCTATGACCTAACTATTGTATTTTGTAGCAGCCAACTGTAGGTAAAGATTAGAAGAGATCATTTTTTCTGAAAAAATAGTCTTATTTTATATTTTCTATTTATTTTTCCTAAGCAGTTTACAAAGGAAAATTAAATCTAAAATGAAAAACTGCGACTCAAGAGACTGTCTCCAAGATTCTGATGAAGAATTTCTCTTTTTTTCCTATTTGCCTTATCTCAACGCTACATTTTTCCCTAGTTTTCTTCCTGATATGAAAGGATGCTTCTGGGCTTCTTCTTGTTAATTAGAAACAAGATTTCAAGATCAATCTAGCAACATCAGAAGAAACAATTCCCTCCATGAATACTTCACAGTGACCATCTGTTATATGACAGGAATTTTAAATATTGTAAAAAATTACCCACAAAAGGCTGAGTCTAAGTAACCAACTTTCAATTGCATATGGAAGAAAAAACACTTCACCCAATACTAGACAAAACACTTCATCTGACAGCTAAAATGCAATTTAAAAAAAATTAAACCTTCCCATTCAAACTGAACTATAATTTCCAAGTAGTGTGTGCAATAGAACCCAAAGAATTTCCAGGAAATTTAGGTCAACGCAATTTTATTTTTGACTTTGTGAAATCAAAAAAAGAATTAAGAAAATAGATGAATCCACATGAAAATTAACATGTTTGAGAGAAAATCACAAACATACTCAAGACAACATAGATCAACTAGGCCGTGAAACAGTCTGAAACTGTACGTGCACACCTAAATATACTAAAAAAGATTTCCAAAGGAGTCATTCTTTATCTAATATATCACTGGCCAAAGCAGTCCGAGTCTGAAACAAATAATTTCAAAAGAAGCTGCACCAAATTAACAGTTTGGATTAATATCTTCTCCAGATGGAGTTTTCAACTTCATGAGCAACATGTAGCATGAAATCTTGCTGCCAAAATAATACCCACTGCATTCTGAACAGAGGAAGAAGCACAGAGATGAACAGAACACTAACCACCCTAAATACATATCTAAAAGTCTTTACCCTAAGCACTTGAAAGGACATGAACGATGAATGACTCAAGATATTAACATCAGACCATTCATTAAAACCCAGACTACAGAAATTCTAAGGAAGTTTGGTATGCCAAGGCCAGAGCTGGATCAAAAAATCCCATCAAACTATCAAACTTTCTAGCAAAAGCCTGTTAGATCAGTTCAGTGCTTATCCTGTACACAAAAATTTGCTTCACTCAAATAGAAAAAGCAGACTGATTTCACATCAGGGAGCCTCTTGACTCATAAAACTGATGGTATAAAGTCACTCTCAAGAAGAAATTAAAATATAAAGCAAATTAAAATACACCACTGGAGTAATGAAACAGCACACAGGTTTACTTTGTCAAATGAGAGATGTTGTATAAAATACATGAAACACACTGACAAGGAAATAATTGAGCAAAAACTACAGCATTTTCAAAAGTAAGAGGCATAAGATTCACATTTATATACTCAGGAAATTAAACACCACAACTGGAGAAATTTAAAAGCAGGTTTTATCAATTCCAAAAGGATCACTGTAAAATATCAGAAAAAATGCTTAGTTTGTTAGCATGCTTCTAACATTTAGTTTTGTGGCCAAAAACCTAGCAATGACTCTTTGCTTTTAGTTTTCCTATAATATGTACACAAACAAAATATATGTGAAAGGCTTGAATTATCTGCACTGCCACCTACAAAACATGAAAACAAAAGATGCCATTCTTAACCTTAACCTGAAAATAAAGGCACAGTATTTGTAAGGTAATATGTCAAGTAATTAAGGTCATCCATGGATAGACACCCTCATTGGGAAGTTCAAGAGCAGAGTTCAACTTTGGCTATGCAGAATTCAGTGATGGAACCTTGCAAGATAAGGCATGCCCTGGCATGCAACCTTCTGTCTGATTTCAACCATCATCACTACACACAGCTCTTACTGTCTTCAGTAAAAGCCCAAGTATTTTTGAACTTTTAAATTCATTAAGAATTTAGAACTGCAGAAAATCAAGTCTAGCAATGACTGAATTTAATTCTATTTAGGAACAGCTAAGACCCAAGATTTGGAACGCAAAAAATATTTGCACAGACATTACCCTGCTTTGACCTTAGCATTGAAACAGAGTAGCCAATTATATTAACCTTTTATTGTGATTTTTTTTTGTTTTCTGGCCAATTACATGTACAGGCATGAGACAGAAGTCACAAGCACCACATACACTTTTAAGTCATTATGTTTTGCTTTCATTACTAGGAATGCTACAAATGCTACCAATACTAGAGTTTTCTTATCTTGAAGATAATTTATGCCATGACAATTACATTCTGTTGAAGCCCTAAATTCTATCGTATGAAGCTGTAATTCCACTAAAAATTCACAAGAGAAACAATCTAATTATTTGTTTTTTTCAGAGAACCTTGAAATTATGAACTGTTACTATTGCTTTGTGAACATTTACCAATCAAGTTGAGAACATTTCTTAAAATCTACTTGGGACTGGAAACAGCATGAAAACAGAAAAGGGACTGATAAATCTGGATAGATTCAGAGGTATTTGCATTATAATACTAAAGTGCAAGAAGTTCTGAGTGACAGCAAATGGTAATTGAAAATACAGATCTCAGACAGAGAAGCCTCATGAGAGAATATCATGCAAATGGCAAGCACTTCAATTTTAAGATGGATTTGCAATTGCCTATTTGTGAATGTTGATAATGCCTTAAGATCAATATGACAGAAGTGAAACGTGGTGTGGGTATTCAAGTCTCCATTTGCAGAGTTTTAAGAATTATAAATGCTCACATGGGATATTTCAACTGCAGAAGAAGAAAATGGAACCTAGTTATGCCTTTGTAATAAAGCTAATTATACAGTCAATCTTTTTCAAATTAAAACTTATACTTGGTTTTAAATTTTTTCTTATTCTTTTTTCCTCAGAAATGTATATCTACTTGTTTCTTAATGTTCTAACTTTTTGCAAGTCATTATTAATATGAAAACCATCAAAAAGTTTAAGAAATATCTTATGTTTTATTATTAGATTCAACTCTATATGCAATGATATCAATAAAACAGTGCTGCTTGCTCAAGTGCTACTAAAATGACACTGGATATTCATTCCATTGTTTAGTAGTCTGATGTTTAGGATTACAATGGTAGAATTGAAATCAGGGTTGAGCAAAAACATCATACATTACCTACCAAACACTTTGACAGATAACTGAATAAAGGTCAGAAACCTGCCTGCTTTAGGAGGCTGTTCTCAACATATTAAAATGGGAAGTGACCAATGTGGTACTCCCCTAGATCTCATTAGCTGAGGAGGAAGAATTTATGTATTCTTGCAGTTCCAGGTGGAAGTCCAAAGGAAAGCCTACATGTGCGTCATCCTCAAGCTTAGCACTGTTCTTTTCTTAGCCAAAGGGGGCTTATCTTATTACCCTTCTTAGCTGTGATGTCCACATATAACCTGAGAACTGCATCATCCCAAAAAGTACAAGCAGCACACAGGAAAGGGGACATCCAGACACTTGTGTCTTGCAAATGCCTAACTGGACACTGTTGCTAGTTCAGCTTTGTACATCTCATTAATGTAAAATCATATTGCTTCCTTTCTCTTAATTCAGGCAAAATTGATGCACTGTGATAATTAAGCCCATGCCTATGAGTTTTAAAAACTTATATGGCTTAGTTGAAACTAAGGTGGAAGTCAATATTTTTTCTGCCTGGCTGGATACACACACAAGTTTTTACCAACAGCTGATGATTCAGGCTGTCTATATTTCTGCATAGTTTCCTCTATTCTGTTTCTGGTATTAAACTGAGCCTATTACAAGCAGTTTTCACATAATTTCAGGCTGTCTGCATAAAGCACTTTTTCCAGCAATATTCAACCATGGCACTTACAAAGCAATTTGGGGAATAAGAGAAGGGAGAGTGACAGTGAGCATTCTTACCAAAATTACTTCACCACTACCCAACAGAACATATGAGGCCACAAATTGCCTTCCCTTCACTGCAAATGCATGCACATAATGGGGGTGCTGGAAAACCACAGAGCCCTCTGACAGAAACCAAACACTATCACATAATTGAAATAAAATTTCAACACTTGTCAGAGGTTATTTATTTAATGTTGGTGCAGGCTTACAAATTCTCCATTCATGTAGAAAACTCACTACCACGGCTGTAGCCTCATAAGTAAGAGATGGAGCAGCCTGCACCAATATAATTACAACATTTTCTGAGTCACAGACAAAAATCTGGCCCATGCTGATACATTATGCAGAGCATCTATAAAAATGACTGTGCTGAAAGCATTAAATAAGAGTTATGACCATGGAATGGGAAATGTCATTATTGATTCCACAATACTAAATTTATCCTTCATACAACAAATAGAGGGACATGAAAAAATGAACACCTTAAAAAGATAATGAGAAATTCAACAACAAAAGATTCTACTTTACTGCCTACTAATTGTTTTTATTCAGGTCACCCAGTATATAAGCTAATATTTACCAAAAACATTTGAACTGTGAACTACAATGTTTCAAGGTCATTCCTTTCCAAACATAAACAGGATTTTAGCAGGAATCTAATTGAAAGAGAATGAAGGGGGGTTTTGCTCTGTTCCTGTAATCTCTTTTACTAGCAAGCACAGTAGAGCTACTTGAAATTTTTGAAACAAAAGAGTTACACAAAATACTACTGTATAAAAAACTTGTGCAAATTATTTTTCTAGCCATGTCAGGCTGGACATTGCAAAGAACAAAAGTGAGGCATTTGCTCCTATTTATACCACAATTAAAATACTCAAGGGTTTATATCACAGAATGAGTTCTCTCGTCTGACCACACCACCAACAGCAATATGTTTTGCAGCTGTTCTGTCCATTGGGGCGAACAACATTTGCACTCACATGCAAAAAAAAAAAAAAATATCATAAAATCAGTAGTGCTACACCAGAAAATGCCTTAGGGCCTTTTAAAACTGATTAAGATAAAACTACAAATTCATACATTTAGTAGCATGCATATTCAGTTCATGGCAGCTTAGTTCTACCAATTAGCCAGAAAGTAGAAGACAAAAAATACACATGGACTTTAATTATAATAACTATATAAATATAAACATGATTGCTTCTCTACTGATGAACAGAAGGTAGGAATATTATCCACACATGGCTCAAAGCTGTTAGCAATACACTATCTGACCCTTCATTAACACATGGGAAGAACCTATTTTTCACTAGTTGTTGATTTGTAGAGCTGTTCAAGGGAAAATTATCCAGCTCTTCCATATGTTAAAATAAAATTAGTCAAAGTCTGTCCCTGTCCTAGGCTCTATAACCTGATGAAGTAGCTTTTTAAGGGAAGGGTTAAGCTTCTTTGTTTTACTGAGGAACTACTGTTCCCTGTACAGTTTTATTTGGTTTAGATCATAAATTCATAGCAAAAACACCTGATAGGAAAGATCAGAACTAGAACTTCCAAATGCAGATAGCATGCAAGAAGGAAAAAAAGTAAAAGTTTAGGCATTAATTTCAAAGTGGTAGTACTCAAAGAGACTAAGCCATAGTTTCTGTAATCTTCTGTCACAAGCTTTATTAGTTAATACCTATATTTAAGGGTTGAAATTAAATATTATTCTTGTAGCTCACCTTCAACTAACCATTCTCAAGTAATTTGATGAGACTAGGCTCCCAAAGTGCCACCATTCTTAAAACACTCCCCTAGTGGTCCTACATAAACTACTTTTCTACATCAATATTTTTTTTAAAGCGGAAAACTTAGTATAGCCAATTAGCAATACTAAAATTGTGTCCATAATAACTAAAGATTCAAAATAGCAGAGGCTGACTAGATGATTTGGGGTAGGCAGAGAAAAGCTTTGACCCAAATGATCACCTCAGATCTAGTGTTGTCCTTCATAATTAGGAATCATGCACTCTTACAATTACATTAAATTATTATTAAATTGTATAAATGCAAATGATCATTTGCACAGAGTAAAACTTTCCTTCATCCAAAGTGATACATATATTTTATGCATCAATGCAACTATGTTCTCTTCAACATGAAGAGCTTACTTGAGACAATATCAAAACAACTAACACAAAAAGTCACTGTTTCAAAGAACAGAAACTTTTTGTACATGTCACACGCTAGGGAACAATAACAGTAATCTTATTTTAGCTGTGATGTTTTACCAGAATGAAGACTTGCCTGTGTTCCTCCTAACTGCTCTTGCAAAAGGCAATAGATGGGTGTTTGGAGAAAGCATCTTGGAAGGTTCTATTCTGAAGTCTTTCAGGAAGAATGTTGCATTTCTAATCCGCAATTAAGAAATAGATTATAAACTTGTTTTCTTTGGAGAAAATACTATCATTTTACCTTTCTTTACCTGTGAAGAGGTATGATTATCAATGCACCAAGAACACTCTGGAAGATGTAATAAGATTGTCTTTCAAGTTAGTCCATTACCTATCTCTTAAGCATAAACACATTTGCAGGATTCAAATGTCCCACAGCTCAGAGCTGGTCACAATCATTAATTTATCATGGTTCAGTTTGTATTAAATGGGAATCTTCCTACACAAAGACACATGACAAAACACAAGTGGTTTAAAATTGCAACAGTCCAGAACTCCAAACAAACTTGAGTAATATAATCCTGGCATGGAAACTGAATGCTTGATGCACTGAAATTTGCATGGTGCCACTGTTGAAGCATGGAGGTATAAAATGTCAGGTACAAGCACCTAGAATGCTACAAGCTGCTGACACCAGCTTCACTGCCCCACACCGTATCAGTCTGTATTTCTGTATTGGCGCAACTTATATTAACTTATCCCCACTATTTTTTTTTCAGATTACTCTTTAAAATCCTTCTAGTAATCATCACAGAATGATTCAGGTTGGAAGGAAACTCAATGATCATATAGTTCCAACCCTCCTGCCATTGGCAGAGACACCTTCCACTAGACCAGACTGCTCAAAGCTTCATCCCCTGAACACTTCCAGGGATGAGGCATCACAACTTCTCTGGGCAATCTGAGTCAGAGTTTCAACATTCACTTAACATGAAGTGACCTAACTCATAGATATTAAAGCACATTGGCCACTGCTTTTGCCCTCACACAGGTATAAATCTGGCTCATTTTAGAATTAATGATTCCAGGATTAAAACATCTGGAAAATATTTACATAGCTTTGGAAAATTGAGTTATTGTGCTTTTCAGAGAAAGTTATTAAAACCAAATCTTCTTATTATCTAAAGACGTACTGGCTTACATAGAGATATGCATTTGGAAAGCTAAAACCAGAAAAATTATCTACAACATGACAGAATACTTTAAAAATTTGGAATAAATAAAGGACATTTTTTACTTTTTTTTTTTCCTTCCTTTTGGATTCACTCAGACAGTGACAGATACTTTCACTGTAGTGAGTTGTAATTAAAATAACTGCAAAGGGGAAGTAGAAACAGGATGCAATTAGCAGCTTCAGGAATTTAGAGATCATGGAGATGGAACAATTTCCTCCCTATCAATGACAACTTTCATATTTCCTCAAGACTTCCTTTATTTCAGATGAAGAAAGACCCATGGGCTCCAACCACTGGTATCTTATGCTCCCTAAAGGAGGTGACAGAAGATGACATATCAATTAATTAGGAGAATTCATTTTTACTGCCTGTTGCCACCAAATATTACTGAACCTATTTCACAGGTATATTCCCTCTGGGTGTATACCGGTGAAATGGAAATGGTTAGAAGTGACTGAGGGTATACTGGGAAGATCAGTAACAAGTTTGTATTCTGCCTGTGCTACAGTTTTACCACGTCTGACTCACAGGATCTTGAAATCTGGGGAAAGCAGAAGGTAAAGGGACTTGGGGAAAGTACATATGGGAAGATAAGGGTATCTTCTCTGAGTGTTTCTCAATATTACTATATTTGCAATATTTTCCCTTTAAAGCTTCATTAAGGTCAAGCTTTATATCTAGGAATAATCTAAGCCTCACTCAAAACTCTCAAAACTTCCTGTAACACTTACTGCAACATTTGTGACAGAATTGCAGTGAGACGATCTGTTGTTCAATGTGCCCCAGTAAAAAATCAGGTACAGATTGTCCACAGAAGTAGTGGATGCCCTACTTACAGGTAGTGTTCAAGGCTTGGTTGGATGGGGCATTGGGCAACCTAGTCTAGTGAGAGATGTGCCCATGGCAGGGGGGTTGGAGCTAGATAATCTTTAAGGTCCCTACCTATAATGTCTGGTTATATTTCATTCCAAACGTTGCAAACTCCACCCAGCCATGCTGTCCCTCCACCTGAGCAAGAACAACCACTGCTTCCATCACTGGGTTTAACCACTTTGCAGACCTCTGCTAGTGCTGTTGGATATGCTGTACATATGTGTTAGAGTTCCAGCATGATTTTGATGCTATTTCTTTTATGGAGTGTAAGGAAAAGTATCACACTCACCAAAATCAGGACCGTTTGTATCTTGTGTTTTACTTCTGGCTGTCTGTATTTACGTACTCTCACTAATGATAATGCAGACAGTTACACAGCCACAGTCACATTATCAGTACAAGGAGATCTTCTCCCCCAGTAGAAGGCTGGTTGCAGTTTGATGAAGACTTCATTAGCTACCAACACCTCATATACTGTGGCTGCTATTTTCAACACAGCTAAGAACCATAGGTCACCAAGTGTCTAAACAATCTTCTCCAAAAGGAGAGATTAACAGCTTTACACAATTTTCAGCCATGTCTTCACAGAGCACTGCACCTGTTTCCACCAACACTCAGAGAGCATCGTTTACTGAGTAAGCAGATAAGGTATTGGGCCTGATCAGAGTTGTTCAGTCTACAGCCTTACGGTACTCTAGTTAAGCTCTGCTGGATGCCAGAGGTATCAATTTCCTCATGAACCTCTCCAAGGGGATCATCACTTTGAGTGATGTATTTCACCAACGTTGATGAACTTATCTTTTCATATCATGCTATGTTGTGCAGCTAGTAATATCTTCATTTCACAGATGTTACTGCTGCTTCAGTTAGTGCCACTTCAAAACATTACTTACAATTTCTTACACTTAGCTATTCCATTTTTTTCCATATTAGAGGTGTCTAAGTCTCTCATTACTTCAGGTAAATCTTCTTAGTTGAGCACAAACTCAGGTATGTAAAATTTCAGGTGAGGCAGACTTCAGTGAAAAAAAAAAAAAAAGAAAAGAAAAAAGAAAAAGCATGTATGACAGTTTGCATATGGAAAGAGTTTCACAGTCAAGAATTCCATCCACATGGACCAGCTAATTCCTGCTACTATCATCCTTTCTGGCATATGGAAACTGCATGCAAAGAAAGACACAATTTATTTTTACCATGGTGATATAGTAATAGCAACAGAAGGTATGAGTGGGAATTCTATTAGTAGTTTAAGTCCACACATAGAATTAGTGTGGTTCTTTGAAAACTATTCAAGCAGAAAGTACAACAAGAGGATTGAGGTTTCATGTAGAAATTAGATTGACTACTAATGAGTTAGCATTACTCCTTTGGCTATAATATTTCACTGCAGTTAGTATTTATAGTGACTCCAGGAAAAAAGGGGGAAAAAAGTTATCTCAGAGAACATTATTGAAAACCCACAGACACTAACAATAAGATCCCAATGGAGAATTAAAGCCAGAAAAAAATTTTTTTTTTTCTTCCCACTGCAATCTTTTTTCTTGCTATTACTTCTTGTAGTCCTGGATAAAAGTTACTTCTTTCTGTAAGGGGGATTTAAAATATGTTACTTTTTCTCTTTTCAGAAGCTTCAAAAGATGTAATATCAAGTGATCAATCACCTTGGAATATCCTTTTATCAACAACATGGATGCCCTGGCTTTTTTGTGCAACAAAGTGCAAAAGACCACTTGAAATTCAACTGTTAAAGATTCAGATGACTGAATAGATTGGGTCTGCATCAACAGTATACAAATAATCAATTTCTGAAATAGAACAGTATTAATAATTTAAAATCAGAAAGGAAGCATAAAGAAGACTCACAAGTAAATCCAATTGCACTGCAGTGGCTATAAATACTAACATTTTTAGTATGCTCTGTATTATTCATGAAAGATGATTTATTACTAAGGTTTTATATAGCTACGATTAGATTAAGAATATCAAATAATGTATTTACAGTTATTTTAGGAACTATCTACATGGAATCTGGTTGTGTTATGCTCTGGGGAAGAGCAGAGTTATGACTACAATATCAAAATCTTATATTTCTATGCATGTCATATATAAGGTTTATGTAAGATTTCTGGATACTATTTATCTATATAAGTACTTCAATTGAACTATGTTTTACCTATGAAATTTGTTTCACATCTATGTGTCCCAAAAGCATTTTATATGAAGGAACACACAAGCAGACAATTCTTTTCTGTTTCCACAAGTAAAGTTCACTGTGAAATGAATGAGAATTGTATATATAATGTCTGGGGGGGGAAAGCATATCATTTAAGCAGCCGTGCTACATGTTCATATGTTGCATATTTTTTCTCCAAATTTGGTACTTGGGTGGGTGAAATCACCCACTGAAAACAGACAGGATGGATTCTAGTAATCTATCCTGATGGCTGTGAGAATACCTTCCAGAACAGAAGTGCATACAAATGGTATCAACTGAACAAACAAGGTGCCTACATTTTCAGGAAGTAATATTTCCAGAGTAATCCCAGGTTTGAGACAGAACTGCTAGCTTTGTTTTACATGGTCAGTTAGAAACACCTTACAATCATGATTGCAAACATGTCAACTGTTCTTCACAAGAATGCAAAGGGTTTATGTTCCAGGCTGACACAAAGTGTTGGTCTTTGGTCACTGACAACTAAATAATATATAAACTACAGCAGTGGATCTTGCACAGCTAAAGCTCCCATTCACAGCCTAACAAAGTTCCCATCTTCCACAGAAATGGTCTTGCTTTTGCTAAGGACTGTTTAACTCTGCTAAGTGTTCAAAATTCCTTTAATTCATCTTTCACTGTTGACCACTGATGGATTTCCCAACAAAGCATAAGACAACCTGCACCTACTTCACCATCAGAACTTTCTTTGCAGTGTCTCCTTCCTATTAGGGCCCTGACTTTTTCTTGCCCTTACCATTTAATTTGTGTGCACATTAGAAAAAGCATTTGCATCCAGGGCACTGTAGGTGTATAGCTTCCAAGAGACAGAAAACACTAACTGAGCAGACACAAAAATAAAAGAGCAAAAAGATTTGATAAACTCAGTCTTATCAAGAGTTCTTCATCAATTGATACAGATTTTCCTATTTAAAAAAAAAGACAATAAGTAGCTCTTTGAACACAACTATCTGGATCTGATAGCTGGAAGTTGAATAAAAACAACACTAGCCTAAAAATTAGTTAATAATAGCAAAAACTTGGGTTAATTAATAACTGGAAAGCACACAATAGATTTGTATGCATAAACAAGTGTTGAGAAGGATTTACTCCAAAATATTAAATTAAGAATAGTTTTTTTCTAAACGGTAAGTCTCATCAAGTCACTTCAAATCCCTCAAGGTCCCTTCAAGTTATACAATGCCCACAGCTGTCCTGGGGAAATCTCCTTATTCCTTCACACATTTTAAGTTTAACTCTCCTTTTCAAATCAGTCAGGCTTCCAATGTTGATCAATTATTACACAGTAAGTACTAACCTTGGCGTGGGGGAGGGTAATGAATAGGGCCCAAATCATATGGAATAAAAGCTCACCAGAAATATATAAACTGATTTAGACTTATCACTCTAAGCCTGAAAACAACCATCTCCAGCAAAAAGAAAATAAACCTTTCATATTCTCAAGCCACTCATGAAGGAACTCACACAATCCCATTTTTCCCCCTCATGTTACCATCCCTGTGCTATATGGGCATTACACATTGGTCTCAGAGAAAGTCCAATCTTTTGTCTTTTGACAGGCAGCATTTTTGCTCTGTGTTCATGCTCTGCTGAGAACTCCATTATGACACACATCCAGCTTGTAGCTGTTCTCTCCGTCTTCCCTTTGCTCCCATGTCAAACACCCCTCTTCTTTCATGACTTCTTCTCACTCATCAAATAACAAAGATAATAAGTGTATTTCTAAGGAGTAACAAAGTAGGGCTCATGGTCCTCATGACACTTAAGAGTTAGGGAGCCAAACCTCAAATTAGTTATCAGTGTAATATATGTGGAATACAGAAGACTGATACAGACTACTTGTTTCTCTCATTAATAGGCAGTAGAATAACAACAACAAAAAAGATTAAATATGTCTTCATTCCCTGTTTTAGCAGAGTAATGTAAGAAAGCAGGAGGTCATCACTTGATTCAATCTGTAGCTGAGACAGAAGCAGTAGCTTTATGTACAGGAGGAACTCACTATTTGTACTGCTGCAGCCACAGATAAAATTTTTCTGTGACAGGGGTCTCTGCTCCATCTGAAAGATTTTAACCTGCAGATCAAATAACTTCCTGTCTTAAAGTGTATGACACATCATGAGATATCCAGGAGCTACCTTATCTGAATCTATAGCTAATCTTCAGTAAAACTTGCTGGAACAGACGCTGGAATAGCAGGCTAATTTACAGCTCACTGCTGCAGGAGCCATACAAGTATCTGGCCCCAGCACAAAATACCCTTGATGATATTAAGAGAGCAATGTCTGTTTTGAACACCTGAAGGTCTTCCCCATCGGCTTCAAAACGTGCAATTCTTTGCCTATCTCAAAATGCTCCTTCTGCCTCTGCTGGCAACAGTTCATACACCAGAGACAACCTACTTAACAAATATCTGCTGCAATGAACGAAGAAACCATCCCACGTTCAAGTAAAGGGCTCTACCAAACAAAAGTATCAGTATCTCCTGAGCTAAACCATTCCCAATCATGTACCAATCTTGTGCTAATCTGACACCCGACCACGCTTGCCAGTAGTGTTTGCTTCTGCAAGGTTTTCACCTCCCATATGTTTCAATAGTACGCATAGTTTAATGTTTTTGCTACAGTAACTTAAGAAACAACGGCAACTCACTTAAGGGTGAAGAAGTAAGTCACAGTAGCTCATCAACAAAAACAAGTGCCCAAAGACCTTGTGAATTAACACATGATCATTAGTGCTGACGATCCTAGACTACTGCCTTCCGCTGCCAGCCTTAAACAATCATCAGGTCCCTATGAAAAAAAATTTACGTCATTGTTATCAGAGTTTAGGGATTTGGGGGGTTGGGGGTGGAAGGACCAAGGGGAGTGTAATTTTTAAGTGAAATTCAACTAAAAGTATTTTTACATTTCTTTTAATAGTTCTGTTATTCCCCCAAATTCAGGAGGAGTAAGTATGTGTATTTCCTACAATGCAAGATGACACACTTTTTAAAAACAAACAAACCCATGGAAGATAGTTCTTTAGATTAAGCAAACAGTGGAGAAAAAAGTTTTCACAGAAAGAAAGATATGCACTGTGAAAGAAGATTAGTTACTTTTTTTTTCTGCTTAGAGGGAAACATAGCTGTGCAAACACTGCAGCTGCTAACTAGACATTCTCAAACAACTAATATGTAATCCTACTGTTACTATAATAATTTTCTCATCTCCACTAGTTGGGCTCAAACCTGGGCAAGAAAAAATAATCAACTGACACTGTACAGGAATTATAATTCACAGCATAAATTATAAGGATATCCTTATATGCTCTATTAGCATATACTTGACTATCAAAGAATCCTTATCTGGTTAGGATGCTGAAATAAATCTATTTATATGTATGAGCTCTGGAACTAAAATAAATAGTATTAAAACGTCCTAACAGTAAAATACAACCCAAATAATTAAACAAATCATTACTCCAAGAACATAAGGAAAGGTATTTGTAACATTCCAACTTTGACTATTTCTCATATTTTAAATAAAGTTATTCTTTAAAATACCAGGTATTATTTCAGATTAAATCTAATTACATGAGAAAAATGGCAGGTTGCCATGCAAAAGAACCTCTTTTCTTATTTCTCACTCTGCTGTCAACATAGGCTGTTCTTACTTGCTGCATTTTCTTGTGATCTTTTACAGCAGGCAAAAAGCATGAGCTTAAGAATTCGGTTTCCCCCCATTATTGCATAGTCATAAACATTGAGCTGACAGGACAGCAGTTTATTCGTACACAAATCAGAGCCGAATCACACAAACTGGCTTTCAGAAACCTACGGATCAATTGTTACTCTCTGGGAGCGCTGCCTTCGCGGGCGGAGGTGAGAGAGTTTCATTTGGGGAAGGGAAAAGTTGAAGAGTTGCAGAGATACGGAATGTTCCCGTCTCCAGTGCATAAGCTAACTAACAGACTCAAATATATACACAGTAACAATGGCATGTTCTGCGTGT
Source organism: Lonchura striata (assembly GCF_050655825.1). NCBI lineage: Eukaryota > Metazoa > Chordata > Aves > Passeriformes > Estrildidae > Lonchura > Lonchura striata. The sequence continues at coordinate 138,287,516 of NC_140704.1, read as the reverse complement.
GTAACTATTTTTAAATGCACCTAAATTCTGACGAGGCTTAACATACAGATATTTAAGCTTATATGAATATTCATATCTGAGTACTATACCGAATCTAAGTCATTGTTCAAAGATAAGCATGGCTTAAAAGTGTTAAAAGTCGAGTCATTAGACTGACAACATCTACGGACCAAATCAAAATTAATACGGGCTGTTCAAGAGCATCGTACTGGCCCTCAGTCCAGTTCTTTCACCAGTGACACACTAAGCCCCCTGAATTCCCCTTCCCTTACCTATTATGATTTTAGTTAGAAAGCTATCTTAATATAACTTTGCAAACATCAAAAATCTTCCTTTGAATAGGGAAGCAGCTTCTGAAACCTTTCCTCAGTTTAGAGCACATGCCGCTTTCAACGTTAAGTGAAAAACTTTACATTCTCTAGTATTAGGAACACGTAGCGTTAAACCCATTTACAGGTGAACGGAACAACAAAATAAGCATTTTTAAAATTAATATAAAAATCCCATTTTCGAAGGCAAAAACTCGGGGCACACTTCGGTATTTGTTGGTTACGGACAATAAGTTAAAACACTGTACCTCTCTAAACTGAAAGAGCACCTAGAATTGTCACACGAGGGAGCAAAAAACCTGCGTCGTTACAGTTTCTCTCCTCAAACTGTTTCTTTCCTGCGGCATCATCTCCTAAATCAGAAACTCCTTTGAGCACCGCAGCCTCGCTGACTCTTACGGAGCGCTGGCTGCGCCGACATTCGCTCGGTATTTTCGCATCGCTCCTCTCCGCGGGGCCGGCGCAGCCGCCCGCGTCTCTCAACTCCGCTCGCAGCCGCAGACCGCGCTGGGACCGCGCCGCGCCGAGAGGACGCGCTCTCTCAACGCCGACCCGCGCAGCGCGGACCCGCTGTGGCCGAGCCGAGCCGAGCCGAGCCGGCCAGGCCTCCAGCCGCTGGCCCGGGGGCGGGCAGCGGAGAAGTTGCGGCCGCCCCGAGGCGCGCACCGAGGCGCCCGGGCGGACAGGTGCATTCGGTCCCGCCGCGCGTCCCGCCCGGCGCAGCCTCCAGGGGCGGGGGGCGCCGAAGCCCGAGCCCGAACCCCTGCCCCGGGCAGCCCCTGCGGCGCGGAGGCGGCTCCGAGGCGGCGGCTGCCGCCCCTCGCCCGCCCGGCCGCGCCGGCACCGCGCCCGCGGACAAACTTACTTGCGGGCGGCGGCGGAGCCCGCGCCCTCCTTCCCGCGCCGCGAGCGAGCGCAGCCCCGGCGCGGCGGCCGCTGCCGAGCGCGTTCGGACATGCTCAGTGCCCCGCCGTGCGGAACCTACCACCGGGGGGACGGGGGAGCGCGGAGAGCGGGGGCAGAGCTGGATGCTACCAAGAGGACGCGCTAAAAATAGGCGCCGCAGAAAGGAGCAGCTGGAGCCTAAGGGGCGGCGGCCGCCCCGGCCCCCGGCCCCGGCGAGCGGCGCTCCTCCCGCCGCGGGCCCTCCCCGCGGGGCCAGAGCAGAGCCTCTGCAGCCGGGCCTGCGCTGCCGCGGGGCTGCTGCCCGCGGAGCCAGCGCGGGAGAGGCTCTGGGAGCGGGGCGCTGCCGGCATCCCGCGATGCCCGCGATGCCCGCGATGCCCGCGATGCCCGCGATGCCCGCGATGCCTGCGCCACCGCCGCGTCCTGCCCGCGCCTTTGCGGCGGGAGCGCTGCGCTGCGCTCGGCTGCGGCGGCCGCCGCCGGAGCGCGCAGGGGTGCGCGGGGCGTCCGGCGGGGCGGCTGCCGGGCTCTGCCTGCCTTCACCCCAGCGCCGGGCCGGCAGCCTACCTCGGGGCCAGGAGCGTATCTCGGGCCGGGCCATTTATCTCAGGGCTAGGCCACCCCGTGAAGCAGCGGCTTCAGAAATGAGTTCTATGTAGTGAGGGAGAGGATGCCGAGCGGCGTTTTCATGCGGCATTTCTCTGGAGACATCTCCATCCTGCTCCGAGGTTATGCGGACGAGGCTTGGGGAGTGACAAACACTCAGGAGCTTTCCCGTGAAGCTCAGAGCAGTCAGATGAGAATGTGGCAGGTCCGAGGCGAAGAGCTTAAAGAACAGCCCTTCTCAATATAATTTTCTAGGCTGGAAGATCTATGCGGCAAGAGAAATGACATGATCACCTCTCACTGACACTGCTGTGCTTCAAAACTGAGAGCTGTTGAAATAGAAAGCCACCGAAGTATTTGTGAATGGGAATTTCTGATGGGATTTTTAAGCCGTGGCTGATCATTCTCTACCCTCCTAAAAGACTGACAAGAATAAACGTTAGAACGCCACATTGTTTTAGATTTATATAGATACTACAGAGTCTAAAATTGTATCACCCCAACAGGAGTTCAGAAGTATTACTGAATTCTGCTTTTATGAATACAGAAAATTGCTGTTGCACAAAAAAAGAAGAAAAGAAGGCATCTTTACAGAATACTAAACCACTTGTAAGAAAAAAATCAGACATTCTGATGACATCATGTACAATAGTATGCACACTCAAGATCACATTCAAAATTTTTAATTTATTTCATTAGACATGAGAGATCACTGGAAGTTTATCTTCATCATAAATCTAACACAGCCTTCAGCAAAAACTACTGCAGAAAAAAACCCTCAGTTACACGTAGGTGGGTATAATCAGGAAAGGAAGTGTTACTTGTCAGTACTGTCAAATAAAGTGAGAGCAAGTAAGCAATTTTCCTGGCAGACTGACATACAATGGCATAGATTATTAGAGAAAATTGTGTAGGTAACTACTGCAGTACTTGGAGATATGGAAGATGACGTCACAAAGATTATAGTATTAAAAGGGAGTGAATCAGGTTGTATTGGGTTTATAAGGCCAAGCTTTCATATAGGGGAGGGGGCGTGCACGAAGATGGGGAGGTACAGGGGTGGCTTCTGTGAGAAAGAACTGGCAGCTTTCTCTATGTCTGACAAAGCCAATCCCTGATGGCTCCAAAGATGGATGTGCCACTGGCCAAGGCTGGGCCAATTGGAAATGCTGCTAATGCCTCTGTGATAACAGATTTAGCAAGAAATTTAACTAAGATTAGCAGTTGTAATTGTGGCCAGAGAAGAGCAGAGTGAGAGTATATGAGGAACAACTCTGCAGACCAAGGTCAGTGGAGAAGGAGGGAAAGAAGGGCCTCCAGTCAGAGAAGCTGAGAGTCCTTTGCAGACCATGGGGAGGCAGCTGTGCTCCTGCAGCCCACTGAGGTCCCAAGGGATGCAGAGATCCACCTGCACCTGTGGATGAGACCCACGCTGGAGCTGTGGCTGCCTGGAGGAGGCTGTGACCCTGTGGAAGAGCCAGTGGAGAGAGGCCCCTGCCCCCAGACTGGAGCAGCCTGTCCTTGGAGGACTGCACCCATGGAAGGGTGACCCACACTGCAGCAGTATTGGAAGGACAGCTGCCCATGGGATAGACACACTGCAGCTGTTCACAGAGACCTGTTGCTCATGAGATGGACTCACATTGGGAAAGTTCATGGAGAACTGTCTCCTGTGAGAGGGACAGCCCTCTTCTCCCTGAACAGCAAGAGAACCCTCAGGTGATGAACCGAACCCCCCATTCCCTGCCTCCATGAGCTGCTGGGGGATGAGGTAGATCTAGGAAGGAAGAAGGGGTGAGGGGAAGATGTTTTCAAGGTTTTATTTTACTTCCCATTATCCTGCTCTGATTTCATTAGCAATAAATTCAATTAATGTCTCTAACTCGAGCCTGTTGTCCACATGATGGTATTTTCAAGTGATCTCTCCCAGTCCTTATCTCAACTCATGAACCCTGTTTTATATATATCTCTTCCTTGTCTAGCTGTGGAGGAGAGTGCGAGAGAGCAGCTTAAGTGGGTGCCTGGCATCTAGCCAGGGTCAGCCCACTACACATGTTCACTAAATCTCCTCATTCTCCTCATTCTCTGTTCTACTAAGACATGAGATTCACTGAATTCTCTAGTCCATGTCTAACAGCCACCATTACACTATGTATTATAAAAAGTTGTAAACTATGCAGGAGGCATAACTTCACAGAGTGGGGGGTGGATTATGTAATTCTTTCAACTGAAGCTATTGATCTTGAGATGGGCAGCAGGGGAAATAGAAAACACAGTCTTCTGAATGCAGATTTGGGATAACAGTGGGATAATGTATTTCTGGCTGCATCTGGATCTCTGCAGGAGCAGTAGGCAGCCTCTGGAGAATTTCCTAGAACAGTTTGCACCTTTACCCTTATACAGCTCTGGGTAAATCAGGAGACTGAAAGATGTCCTGAGTCTCAGGAGAGTAGCTTCCAGCTGAGGATTCTTACTGTCTCTTCATCATGGGAACAAATCTTAAAATATTGGCAAGGAAAACATGGGTTTTTCTGCAGTCTGCATCATCATTCTCCTCATATCTTCCCTATATGGGTAATTTTACTATAATTCTCACATTTTTCTTTGTTTAGAAGGAATATCTTTAAAACTTGTCAAATATAGTTGCTTTTCACAACGAGAGACAAACATATATGGATTTTCCTCACCCAATCATAGTGTCATAAATTCCATGAATTTTTTTTTATATATACACACACTTATATATATATATATGTATATATGTATATATATATATATATATATATATAAAGCCTAAGATAGCAAGTTCCAGCATTCAAAAGACCATAATCATCCAGATGCAGATTAACCAATTGGACATTAGTAAGTAAGTTGTGGCTGCATCTGCTGTACCAGCCAGTGAACTATATTTAGATGTAGACACCCATCTGAATATTGAAAGCTGTTCTTTTCTTCTTCAAGTTTTGCTCAGCAGAAATATCCATAGAGTTGCATCTTGTTCCTACCCAGCAAAAGATTTAAATATCTGGTGCGCTGCTATGTCCTATGAGACAGAAGGGGAACAATTCCTCATTGCAGAGAAAATGTGCAGCTTTGCACTCCATACAAAGTACAGTGCTTTATCAATCTCTCTTCATATTACTTAAGGAGGCTCTACTGAATCTTTATTTTTAAAATATATCCCCTATAATTCCATACTGCTGATGAACTAAGGCTCTGACATACCACTGATTGCTTCTGGCTCTCAGACTTTCCCCTTAGCCCTCCCAGCTGTCTCCTCTTGTTGTTTTCAGCCTTCTCCTTGACAGCAATATTCAGATTCTCTACTGTCTCCTTGTATAGCTCAAAGGTACATTCTAGCATCCTTACCTTTTGAGTTCACTGTCCTAGGGAATTTTTCTACATAGTAGAGTAACCATGCTTCCTGTGCAGTAGATAGAATATTCCTCTTTTTTTTTTTTTCCCTTTGCTTATAGGACAAAGCTTATTTTCAAGGGATAGGACTTGGATGTTTGAGTATCATAGGCTGATTACAGAATCATAGAATGGGATAAGTGGGAAGGCACCAAGAGGTCATCCAGTTCAATCCAGCTGTCATGGGCAGGGCCATCTTCTACTATACCAGGTTGCTCAAAGCTCCATCCAGCCCAGCCTCTCCAACACTTCCAGAGATGGGACATGCACACAGCTTCTCTGGGCAGCTTGTTCCAGTGCCTCACCACTGTCAGAAGGAAAAAATTCTTCCTAATATCTAATCTAAACCCCACTCTCTTTCAGTTACAGCTATTACCTCTTGCCCTACCTGTCCCTGTAAAGACCCTCTCCAACACTCTTGCAGGCCCTTTTTTTTTTAGTTACTGGCAGGTTGCCCTAAGTTCTCCCTAGAGCTTTTCTTCTCCAGGCTGAACAACCTCAACACTCTCAGCCTGTCTTCTCAGAGGAGAAATACTCCAGCCCCCTGAACCCTCTTTGTAGCACTTCTCTGGATTCAGTCCAAGGTGTTCACATATTTCTTATGTTGAGGATCCCCAGAACTGGATGTAGTACTCCGAGTGCTGCTCTCACCAGAATGGAGCAGAGGCAAAATCACCTCCCTTGATCTGCTGGCCATGCTGCTTTTGATGCAGACCAGGATGCAGCATCACAGGAGACATGCACAGAGAGAATCCAGCTATCAGTCTGTGGTCCAAATGGGAGATGTTCTTCAGAGTAACAGAAAAGGTTGTGTAATTAATATATGTAAAGTTGTGCTTGAGGCAAGAGATTCTGGGTTAGAGTGAAGAAGCTCAAAACAAAAACAGATGACTGATACTTCACTGTGTATTTGGATTGGAAAGGGAACCAACTCCCAACAAGCTGAAAGTACAGAAATTCCAGGGTGGGGATAGCAATGGTGGTATGGGTAACAAAACAGAGAACTCTGGCATGTGAACGTGGGGCACATGAATCTCCCTGCTGTGGAGACTGCTTTTGGGTGGAATGACAACAGAAAACAAAGAACATTTTTGTTAGGACAGGAAAATAAGACATAGGAATAGAGAAATGTGGGATTTCCATTAGGAATAACTGAGACTATTACATGGATTCCCTGGAATGAAGGGTCAAGAGAAGGATTCACAAAGCATATGAAAAGAGGCTTAGAGGAAATAGTCTAAATAGTATTTACTGAGCTCAGATTTTTCAGCTACAATTCAGTAATGATCTCTTGGAGTCATTGTTGGTCACCCTCTGGAGTTCCCAGTTCAATGTGTAGCAGTGGTCAAAAAAGCCAATGAAGAGTTAGGCACCCTTGGGAGTGGAGGCTGGGCTTCATCTGTGACTGTGACGGACAGAGCTGGAAGAGATACAGAGAAAGACAACTGGCATGAGCAGGCAACTGCCTCATGAGAGGAGAATGAAATGGCTGGGATTCTTCCATGTGTAGAGAAGCATGAAGGGCCATGTGGCCAGGATTTACAAAACTGTGAAAGCAGTACATGTGGCAAAAAGTGGATGAGAATGATTTTTCACCAAATGCCATAACTCAGTGAAAATACTGAAATACTGATTAAAGAATTTTCAGTCCCTCACCTGGACATGGTGGACAGTGGTCCTCTGGAAAGTATAACCCCAAGAAGTTCTGTAGGCAGACGAGCAGGTTCCAAAAAGGATCAGCAACACCCATAGGCAACATATGTGTGAGAGGCCAGGGAGTGCCTTCAGTACTTGGAACTCAAGGGCTGTGACTTCTAGGACAGTACAAGGGGAACAGACTTCCAAATTTTCATATTATTTACTGTCTTCTAATAGTATCTCCTTCTCTTACTGCTGGGACACTAGGCTGGGCTAGATAATACCTATGACATATTCAGTTGTAGCAAATTACATGTGATCCCCAGGATGGATCATATCCATGCTTTCAACCATGAGTGTGATCTCTGTTAACTCTGCAGGTAGCTGATGGTGTGATGCTGCTCTTTAGAATTTAAGGGTTTTATGTAGCAAAAACTTTCTTTACATTTGGTAAACCAAGATGTTATATAAAAATTCCCACTTCCACTACTAATATTCATTAAGAATTAAGCCTTTGGAGGCTTGGTATAAATAGCTTCCTTGAAATGGAATTCACAGCGGCCAAAGTCCTATCTCCCATCCAAGTCCTTAATATCTTTCAGGAGCTATAGAAGGGTCTAACCATATCCCACAATCCGTGAGAACTCATGGTTGCTATCAATGACTGTACCTCCCATTTAGCACCCAAGGGGTTTTGCTGCCAAACACTCCATAAGAAAATGGCCAATGGACTTGAATGGTTTGAAATCCCTGGAAATTCATCCCTCTATAATTCATTATCTTTGTGATATACTTTTGCCTTCCCTGACCATGTCAATCATTCATTTTTGTTGCTAACAGGTGAGAGCAGCAGGTTGTGGTCCATGAAAGAAAAGCAGTGACAACCCACAGATTTTCTAGAGCCTCCTGATAGAGGAGTTTGATAAGAGCACAGCTATGAGGGTTCATCCTGCCATTGCTACACGGAAAATGCACTGACACCAATGCAAGTGTTGCGCAGTGAACAGGTTTGCATTCTTTATTGCAGAAAGGTTTTGCATGTAAGAAATAGAATTCTTTGAAGAAACAACTCAAAATATAGATGGATTTCAAATAACAAATTTAATACTAATTCCTTATTAAAGTGAAAGAAAAATAGCTTTATATACTAATAGAGGAAGAATATGGAATTTGTTTTTACTCAGAGTAAGTTCAGCATTTCCAGAATTTGAAATTTGTTGACAACCATCGTCTCAGATATTTTCTTTATTGTAATCAATATTTTTCTCCCAACCAATCTGAAGTTCTCTACTTTTTATGCCTTTTGTGGACTTTGAGGGTTTTTTCCCTTAGACGTTGAATTTAAATATCCATCCTTGACTTCTTTAACTGAGAGTTCTGCCAGGCAGTTGGGAGCTTGGAAGTGAACATTTTACTATAAATTTTTTTGTGAGCTGTTCTCAGTAGTGTATAGGAAACTTTTTCAGTTCTTGCATTACTTTCACACGTTATGCAAATTTGTATACATGAAATTAATTTGCTTTGTTTTCAAAGACACCAATAATTGAACAACGTGTTATAGAAACAGTCACAGGCTTATATTATTATGGAAATTTATTAAATGCTTCAGAAAGGTTTTCTTAGTTCTCTTCAGTAATAAAATTAAACATCGATCAGTTCCAGGCTTCCTTTAATATTACTCAAGTTGAGCCCCTGTAAAATAGAAAATCATAGCTTTTCTGTTATTTAGTTATTGTAGGACATACCCAAAATAAATAGAGATGATGAGATTTTTAATGTGGGAAGAAGTGCATGTGTGGAGTACTCTGCTCCAGGAAGCTGCTGGAAACATCTGTCTCTCAGAGCGCAGCAGTAAAAGCAGTGTGCTATTAGTGCTGCTATTAAAAACTAAAGAGAGAAGTGCAGCATACTGCTTTGAGATCAATATTCAATCTAATAAGGTCCCTTGCTTTCCCTCAGCAATCTCTAACAAGTCATGGTTGTTTACAAAGGAAGGTGAGGTTCGGGTTGTCAGCAGGCCTGGGCAGTGGCATGCACCAACATGTCTGAGCCATTGCTTGTCTTCTGTAAATCAGTACCAAGACTAGAAATATGCTGAGATCATCTATGATTACACAGAAATCATATATTCCATTATTGTAAAAGCTAACAGTAATCAAGGTATGATCATGTTTAAAAGAGGAGCCTCTAATAACCAACTGGAATATACTCTGGAGAAAAAAAAATGCAGCTTTGAACTAAATAAAAACTTTCCTTCCATACAATTTCCATGTGTATTTATAAAGCAAAACCCACCAATAAAAAAATTATACAACAAAACCAAATAAAAAAATTAAGGTTTTCAATAGCCTTTATTAAAAAATAAAACTTGCTGAAAACAGCAATATTTTACAGATACTGTTCTAAGAAGAATTAGTTATATGCTTAAAAAAGAAAGACATGACAGTGTTTCATAAAGCCTTATGAATTTTTAATAAGCTCTGGAAAGCATGGCTTTTAACCACCTAGAAAACTGGTGCCACCATTTAAAATAAATCTCAACAAACTAGGACCAATTGAAAAATAATGTGAAATCTCTCTTCTTAAATACTTCATGTTATCCCTGATATTCTACCTCTGTCAGAAAAGTACAAATTTTCAGTAAACCAAAAGGTAAGCTACTGAGCTTGTTTAAGGATAAATGCAAAATTTAAATTCAAGCCACTGGAGAAAATTATTTTAGCTAAACCAAAATCTAGATCTATAGCATATGTGCTGTTATATAATGACATATAGGCTGCCCAAAAATAGCTGGTCAGGGCTTGTACTTGAAGTGGCATTTCAGTATTTGTATTCAGGCACCATGCAGGGTTGGCATCCAGCAAAAGCAATGTTAAGGAGCATGGAGGATGTTATAAGGCAAGGAAGGCACAAAAAAGACCATGAAACATTCCTGCATTGTAGACTTGCTGAGATATTAATGAAGGTGAAGGAATCTGGCTGATTGAATGTACCCATTAAGTACTTCACACATGGAATCGCTGTTAAAAAGTTGCCTTGAGATTTGGTAATTTCACCTTGGGCATAACCAGCCAAATTTCTTTCACATGTTTTGTGTAAGCTTTAAGAAGAATTACCTGGAATGAAGCATTAACTCCAACTTCTGGCTGTCACGGGTGTCCTTGAGAGTTTGTTGACAAAATATCAAGGTGATGGAAGTTTTGCTCTTGATGCTACTGAAAATCAAAAAGGTGTTTCAGGACCAGGAATACCACAGCCATGCTTGTCTGGTGAAGGCAGCGTCATGATGTCGATGTACTTCTGTCTGGAGGGAAAAAGGAATGGCTGGATTGCAGAACTGACATGGCTGACCTCAAACAATGCAAACATATCCCAACTGCTGGAAATTTCTTATTCAACTCCAGCTTTGTCTGAAGCTAGACTAGAAAAGCAAATAAACACACAAGCAAATTCTCCAACTACCATAAAAATGCTGAACTAGTTTAAATAAAAATTAGGATTGTCTATATTTTGATAGAAATTACATAAGAACACACGAAACTAAATTTTTAAAAAGGGGGGAAATGGGGAATTTTAGGAAAGATTCCTAGTTTTTTATTTTATATGAAATAAAAAGAAGAAAAAAATCTCTGCTCCATAATTTGACCTTGACTTTACAGAAACTGTTTACCTTTCCTTTAAAATATATATGGATAATTTTTTAAAATTTAATTTCAAAATAAGAACACAGATATTCAAAATTATGAAAGTGAAATATTTCAGAATTTTTGAATTTCATGTTGGAGAGAAAGGTGGAAAAATGGAGAGGTATTTCCTTTGTTGAACTCAATTTTTAAAGGTTTTAATTCTATACCATTTTTTTTTTGATAAAATACTCACAATAAACATTCCAATACTGAAGACCTGAATATCCATAGCACTTTTTGCTGCCACTGTGAATTTCAGTTCCCTGTTATCTTTTCTTTGCTAAATGATTCAGAGGTAAATGGCAGCAAACAACCCATAAAATATTATTGAGTAGTATTTAAGCCAATGCAAACAGGGGCTCTGATGGTGCTCCTGTTACAGCAGAATCCTGCTGTTTCTCAGCAGACTGGACACTTCTGGCATCTTCTGCTTTCAGGTCCTGCTTTGCAAATAGTTTTAGAAATGAAGATAAAGCATTTGCAAAAACAAGTAAAGGGGTCACAGGTGCACATTACTGGATGTTTTGATTGTGGATTTTCAAAGATTATAAGTCACAGTAGATAATTTTAGCTGTGTTTTTAACCACTATTTCTGCTATATTGCCTAGATGGAAATTATTCTAATAGTGGTTTGATCCTTGTGCTCATTTGCATTTAGATCTTTTGTCAAACAAGTAAATCTCTCAAATTTCTTTCAATACACAGAACTCTAGCTACCTGATTCTTGTACCATTTAGCTTGCATTTGAAAAGGGATATCCTTCTATGTCTTAGGACAGAAATCTCTTTAATTATGGTTTTGGATGTATTGTGTGTGATATAAAACTACCATTTGCATTATTGTAAATTCCAAAAAGGGAGCTGATAGAAAAAATTTTGGGCCTTTGTAAAATAAATGCCTGTGTAACTACTGTTCTTTTATATCCTAAAACATCATATACTATTTATTTTTGACTCAAAGAAGGTTTTTGTACAAGAGGTTGAAGTATATTTTCTGCTTTTACAGGCAAAATAAAGTTTAAGTTACACAAAATTATAAAGTTTTAGAAAAACATCAGTTCTATTCAGGTTTGTCTTCAATCCTTGATCACTTGTGAGTTCCAAAAGCAAAACATAACTTTTATCTATAAATTGATGATCATGGGGGATTGCCTCCTGATTATATGTTTATTTCTCATTTGTATCTTCTGATTGAGCTTTTAATAGAATAACTGTCCTGTTTGGAGATATTTCAGAAAAGACATATTAGTAGGAAACATCCTGAGGGCAAAAACCTGAAAAGTGATGCAAATATAAATCTTCTCTATTTCTGATTTTTCATGTCCTCACCGAAATTCATAAATATAACCAATTCACTCTTTGATAATAATTAGTGATGTAAAGTGGAACAGGTATTGCAAATTTTTACCACAGACATTGAATGTTCACTGAGTGAGAAAAAGAAGAAAATTTTGGCTCATTTAGCTTTGTAAAGCAGAGGCTGAGATGAGAGATTTTGTTTTCCCTAAATATACAAGAGAAATGGCCATTGACAAGAGGAAGAACAACTTCTTTCTCTGAGAGCAAATGTTGGTAGAGATGCAAACCACTAAATATTAGCTATATATATATACACACACACAATAAAAAGAGAAAAGGATCCTTGTATGGCAAAAGAATAAGATTCAGGAAAATTCATGGACAAGATTGTAGAATCTGTCTGCTTAGAAAGCCAAGGTTGGACACCAGTGACTAGAGAGGCCTTTCCTTTCCTCTCTTTCTGACCTCTGGACAGCCCTGATTAAAAATCGCATTATTGAAGTTGCTGAAAGATTGGTCAGCATGGGGAAGAGATTGTGAACCAAATCAATTTTTGATTAAAATTTTATACATTATATTAATATTGTAAATCAGAAATTTCATTGTTATAAATTATAAAGCATGCTGGAATCTCTGCACATTGTCATCTTAATGCTCTAACTCTCATTGGGATTATATTTTTTTTGCCTCTGGTTATAATTTGTTGGTTTGCTTTTTTTGCTCCTTTGTGAAGAAAATGAAAGGATATATACAACCCAAAAGAACCTGTGAACTCTGAAAAGGCGTTGAAAATAGTACACACATAGAAACTGATATTTTTTTTTCTTCCTTCAAGTAGTTTATTTACTATCCCAACTATTCACAAATTCAAACTTAAATTCTATTATGATTGAGTTCAGTTCTCTTTACTGAAGTGAAATCCCCATCAGCTTTCAACAGAAAGTAACCCAACTGAATATGCTGTCATGGCCTATTCCTCTTTGCTATTTAATTAATTCATGTGAGAGCTGGACTCTGACAAGCCCAATGGGTGGCCAAATACTTTGGAAGTGGTTTTAAACTAAAACTAGTCAGATTTAGGGGCATGTGACAATAAGTGTTAGAATGCCTTGATCAGATGGATCAGAATATACTGACTCACAGTAAAAAAAACCAAACCAAACCAAAGCAAACCAAAAACACAACAACAACGCCAGTATTTTGGGGTATTCTGGTGATTTGAATTCAAATTCGTTTTGTAACATGGGCTTCCTCTGTTTTCCTCTATGTTTTCAAGCTGCTGAGGCTGATTTCAATGTGTTTGTGTGTGTGACACTCATGTTGTACACTACCAGTCTTAAGATGTCCCCCAGAATTCATAGCCCTTTGTTAGATGCTCATAATTCCCATAGAGAATTTCCCACTGGAAGAGTTTGCAACCTGAGGATGATGTTCACAAATGAGGAGAACCACTGAAGCAAACCAGCTAGAAGCTCCAGGGAGGGATATCAGAAAGGAGCCGTATTCCTTATAGTAAATGAAAATGTAATTCTGTGTAGTATGGTGAACTCTTTTCTAGAATGGTGAATCCTCTTCTAGAATGAGGGTCAGGTCTGGTTTGTTGCCCATGGCTTGGAAATCAAACACAGGCTGTATGCCTAGAAAGACCTTTAATGTTAGATAATGGAAAGAGTCCAGGTAAGAACTTTCTCAATTTTTCCATTGAAGTGAAAATTCGAAGGCAGTCATTTGGATGTGGCAATTACCATGTCTATTGTTCACCTGCCAGGGAGGCAGACGTGGCAGTGTTTGGCCAGTTCACAATTTCCCAGGTGTATGGGAATAATGGATGTATGTAGGTAGCTATGAGGGACTTACAGGAGCTATCAAGAGATATAGGGTATGGTGGTATAAGTGCAGAGGCATAGCTGTATGAATGCCTACTTTCCAAATTTACTCTTTTTTTGTGATGTGTTGCCTGATGAGAAAATATTTCCTTAGAACATTTCTGCAAAACTTATTTATAGCCTATGGGGTTTTTTTAGGGTTTTTTCATAAATGTTCTCTGGAACTGTAACTTTTTCCCCCTGATGGCAAAATGCAAAATTAAAAAAAAAAATCTTAAAATGTCCAGTCAATATATATTGGTGATTCCAGAGTTCTTTTCACCACTGTTTCCTCCAGGACTGTTCAAATTCAGATAATAAACACGACATGAATGGATGTCCAATGTCTTTAAAGCAGCACATTGTGACAGAGATTATCAAACCTCAAATCTTCAGACCTTAGCATGCACTGAATACTGTGTGTGTATAGATAACAGTGAAGACCACAATGAGTAGAGGTTTAATTTTAATTATAATTTTAGACAAAATTTAAATAGAAATTAGTACTTTCTAGTCATTTATTTCCCAAATTTCTCTAAGTATCTAAAGTTCTTGGGTTTTTTTGATAGACCTTCTTAAAAATTTGAAGAAATCCAGGCAAATAACCCTGAAGCCCTGAATCCAAAATCCTGATTTCCTATGGATTTCTGTCTACTGTGAATTAAGGAATGAGATCTGAATGAAGCATTTGCTATCATATGCAGAATTAGTAACTATACTCTCATTTCTGGATTCTCTGACATTTAGTAAGTCATAGAGTGGCACTATAGCCATTTTTTTTTTCCTCCTTAGTCATTCTGCTTGTATATGTTATAAAAGTCACCTTTCTTAAACTACTGCTATTTTCCTGCCTTGGAAGTTTTCAAAAAGCACAGACAGAGAGGAATGGACAGAGCATGGCTGCAATTGAATGAATACATTCCGTTTACAAAACAAACTGAGGAAACACAAGGGCACCAAGACCTTCACTCCTGCAGAAAAAATATAATTTTAACACCTCTGTATGTAATGCTGAATTCTTGTGACAATGTAGATGTCTTGCCCATGGACCATAGGTAAAATAGAGATTGCATCCAAAGTTAATCCCCAACTCTATCCCTCATTTGAAGATAAAAATCCTCAATATTTTCAGGGAACTAGAGAATAAATCAGATTTTCCTTGTGTTTCCACATCATAGTCTTCCCTGTTTCTGGAAAGAAAGATGATGGTTTTCACAAGGAGTAGGTGATCATATTGTCTAAAATAACAAATTCCCCTGAATATAATCAATGGCAGTTTATCAGATTACTGACAGGAGTGTGGTGTATCTTAAAGATGTGTACACTTCAAAACAACATCTCCCAGTGACTGATCTATGAGTTTAGTGAATCTGTTCACTGAGTGAGCTTGAATACAGTGCAGACTAGATACCATTCTGGTACAGGAATGCTAATCAGAAAAACATATGATGGAGTGAGGACAAATGCTATCTAAGAGGATAAGTCACAGAAAAGGTATATTTATTTTGAGGGTTACCTTTGATGTACCTCTGCACTTACATAGTTTGGGTTGTTTTTTTTTTTGCTAGGTAAAAAAAGCTTCACTTCCTACAGTGAGGCTAACAAATTGTTTTAGAACTGTGGGATGCAGCACACCCTCAATGGTGGGAACAAAGGATATGGCCACATAAACTTGTTTCCCACTTCTTGTGCTGCACTCAGGCCTGTAGCATATTTGCAGCACAGAAGCAGAATGACTCTGGTTTGTAAGAGGAGACTGGGGAGGTGGTTTGGTAGCTGAAGTAGAAAGAATTCATGGCCCATTTCCTGATCCTCTCACCCACTAACAGATGGCAAGAGGAAGATTTATCTGCCTTAAAACATAGAGAACAAACTAACACACTATAAGGTTTTGTAAACCTCTGAAAATATTGTTCTCAATGTCATTCTCAGCAGCCTTTCATGCTGCACAGTGGTTAATAGAGATTTATATGTTTAGTATTACTCTTGAAAATCACAAACCTAGAGAACCATTTCAGATAGGTAGTAATATGTGTGGTTGAACTTTAAAACAAATGTATTGACAGTTATAATTAATTTTACAGCTTTTAGAATTAAATCCATAAAGAAAAATTAAAGATTTACAGGGTGTCAATAAAAATTTATTGAGGAAACTTCATAATAAACTTAAGGCACTCTATAAGGGGTGGTTCTGAAATATCATAAAAAAAACCAAACACCACAGTATGAATTGCACTGATTATGATGTTATTTACAGGAAGTTACTTTAGAATTTTTTATTTATGATATTCATTATGGAATTTTATTAGTGTGAAGTATTCAAATACTTCACAATAACCCTATAGAAATAAACAGCATTTTCTTACTGTTTTTCTTACATTTTCTGTTTCTAAGTTTAGAGTTTGGAATGCAACAAAATGAAGGCAGGCTTGTGATAAAAGCTTGTAGAAATCTTGGTCTAAATCATTTTCACTATGCTACTGTCAAATCCTGATCATGACCAAACTCCCTCATAATCAAAGGTTTTGATAGTAGTGGTCCTTATACCTACAGATCTGTTCTGGAAATGAATACAAATGTTTTTTCAGCTACTGCAGTGATGAGTTTCTCATAACATAAATCCTCCCAGGATTCACAGACATAGCATATTTCTTTTATTTGGGTGAAGAAACAATTTAAAATCTAAAGAGATTAGGTTTACACAAGAATACAACTAGAAGAGAAAGAGGTATTATTATCTCTCAAGTTGTTTTCAAACAGCTTGAGCATTCACCCAAAAATCTATGATCTAATTGCGTCCTCTGTCTGACAGATCTTAAATCCCTGTCTCCCACTTCCCTGTAGGATATCCAGCAATCAGACTCCGGAGTAGTCTAAGGTGAAGTGTTATGGTTGTCTCTTTTGCAGAAGCTCTTTCATTTTGCATGAAAAAAGCAGCGGCTCAATGGGCTGTTCAGTGAGGATGCAGATGGCACTCGCTGCTCTGATGATGGTATTCAGCTGGGAACGGGCTACTTGCAGCTAAGGAATCCACAAGTGTTTAGTTTAAATAAGTATTGGAGGAAAGTGCACAACATGAGTTCTCTCCTTTCTGCACAAATTTCCTTATCAACAGGCTGGAGGAAAACTCACTTCTGCTTGCTCTCTTCAACACATACACGATGAGTATTTAACTATTATTTGTAAACAAAATAGTCTTGCAGAGGAGTCTTACTCCAGAACACCAGGCTGCCTCTCCTGCTCAGGGCACTCTTCTGAGAGGTGGAGAAGAGGTTCCCATCTACTCAGAAAGAGTGATGGGTGTACAGAGGAACATTCAGCTGTGACGTGACTTTAAGTATTTTTTATCTTAGCTGTTTTAAACAAATTACCTCCTAACATTTTGGGCTCAATAAATTCTATTTTGCCCTGTCTTCTTCACAGTTCGGGGCTCAGACTTCATTCAATAGTCAAGCAACTAAAAGTCTATAGTCTGAGGCTTGTCTCATTGCCAGGAGGTACAGATAATGTAAAGAAACAGATCTTTGCTGTCCAAGAAATTACTGACAGGATCAAAACACACATAATGGGAGGAGCCTTAAACTTGCAAATTAAAACCTTAAAAAACAGGGCTGAGGATGTGTTAAAAATACTTAAATTCTCTTTATTGCATTATTTAAAAGGCTTATGATAAGACATACAAAACCTGTTTTCTCTCAGCTTGCCTTCTATTTAAGTAGCCAGAAGGAACACAGGGGAAAGCCTTTTGAAAATGAAGATATGGTGACTGAAGAGTCTGAAGCAATTAGTCAGTGACAGATTACATCCTTCCTTTATTGCAGAACAATCTTCAATGAGATTAATGAGAGAAACAAAATTAGTTTAATAAAGAAATTCTTTAGGGATAAAGTGTTCATGGTATGCATCTGCTGTTACCATGTAATCTTGTTTTAGCTGATTAGATTGTTTTATTAGAAGCCTGGGTAGAAATGTAGTGGAAGATGGAGCTCAGCATGATACTTCCAAAGTGAAGCATATCATAGTAGTCTCAGGTCATGCTGTTTGGTGTGACTGATGCACATGCAGGAAGAGTTAATGGCACTGCATTTCAATAAGCTATAAGATTTCTGTGCTGTGGATGGATGTGCCATTTTAGTGGGAGGTTACTCAGATGATGTAGAATGATATAGAAAAGTCTCAAGAGTTGGCCTCACATTGTCTTAAAAAAGGAAATAAGATTCAGGCATTAAATTTATTTGAGGTAGATCACCTGTGGGTTTTTTTCTACATAGAACCTATCCCCTTTCATGGCTATGTGAAGAGTGTTGTGCTCTCTCTTAAAAAGTCAGATCCCCTTAAAAGAAGATCCCCTCCTATTTGAGCCTTAGTCCTTTTCTAGAATACATAAATACATCTATACTGTAGAATACATAATATTTAATGTGACTTTATGGAATTTTTTTTATTATTTGAATACAAAGAATGAAGTGATACAATAGTGGTGTTATCTGGAGTTTTAGAATCCTAAATGCTAAAAATTACTGAACAATTAGTTTTGAACGCACTTAACTGGTAGAATGTCTGGTTGGAGAAAGGGTTTATAATAACAGAGAAGAGCTAGAGCTGATTTTATCAAGCATACCCCAACATCACAAGTAAAAGAGAAGACTGAGCTGATTAAAGAGTGGAATTGAAAGGTTCCATTCCAGCAGTCTCCCAAAAAATGTGAAAGCAGCAACCAGTAAATCTCCTTTTTTCTCTTGTCTTCTTATTTTTTACCAAGAGACCTGAACCATGTGCATTTGAAACCACCAAAAGAGAATCATCAAATAATCTTTCTCAGCCATGTATGTTGACTTTTAATAAAGTTTAAAACACAGGGGAAATTACAGAGGACTAGAAAAAGTTCTTAAGCCAATATTTTAAAAGGGCAAACTACCCATCAAATCTCAATACTCACCAAATAATACAGTGTTTGACATCATCATTAATAAATAATTTCACTCCCCTCTTTTTAATATCAGCTTTCTTTTATGAAAACATTTTTTTTCAAACTTGGTATTTTTCCTAGATTATGGATCTAGTTGATAAATAAGTAATGCTTTCTTTTTTATTTTTAAATAATTCTGTCAGGCATTTGTCCTAATAGTATTTCACATTTTTATTAGGAAACAAGAATCTCAGTTATTAACTTAGCCTGAAAACATTACATTGATTCAAAGCTTTTAAAATGGAGTTGCAAAGAGAAAATGGTAGTGGTGTAACAGAGGTTTCCTACAATGATTGATTTGAAATGTATATGATTTATCCCTAATCTATTTAACATTTTTGTTAAAGAATAAAGGATGAAAAACAAAATAATTAGGACTACTTATGAATGTCACCAAAGTTTTTAAAGGTAAGTAATGAATAGGAACCAATGAAGAGTGACTAGGTTAGTTTAATAACTTCACAAAAGTAAGCAATTTGGATTTTGGTGTGATCAGCCCAAACTGCCAGTGAGCAGGGTCATGCAGGAGGGGCAGGGCTGTGTGTATGTCAGAGAGGGGGAAGGTTGGAGCTGTGGTGAGCACATGGATACCTGTAAAAGCTGATCTTAGTGCAATACAACAGATAGCCGTGTGCTGCTGACCTCGCAAAGACAAACACTGTCCCCTGGGCCCGCTCTGGGTACAGCAAGGCACGGGGCAGACTCCCCCTTCCTCCTTCCCACCAGAGAGGGGACAGGACTCCAGGATATTCACAGAGGCTGGAAAGGTGGATGTCTTGAGATATTTTGGGATGTGTGGGGGAAAGGGGAAGGTCGGACCTTGCTCTGGTGAGGCAGTGCCCTGCTCCACACACCACATGCCCCAGCCCAGAGCTAGAGACTCCCACCCCGCAGCATCTGTCAATCAATCAATCAATCAATCAATCAATCACACACCAGAGGTGATGCTAACCCAGCTCCTGAGCAGCTGAGTGACTGGAGTCCCACCTGGGAGGAGGGCCCACATAGGCCTATGATTTAATAAACTGAGAAATAAGCACCTCTTGATCCTGCCCCTCTTGGAGTTTGACTGTGCTGGAATCCAGGAGCTGGTAGCTATGTGTGTATTTTTCTATATTTTTTTCTTTCTTCCTTTTCTTCTTCTAATTCTCTTTTCATAGAATATTTTGGCTAACTTAACATTGAATGGATTTAAAGTTTGGTAAGCTGAATAGACTAAATTAATGCTATGATAAGTGTTTTTTGTTAATTTGATGGTGCATTAAATCCCTTGTCAAAGTTCCTTGACTTTCTATATTTTGCCAGTAAACTTTTGTATAATTTTGACCTCTTGATATCTGGCAGATATTTCTCCTGTGTGCTTTACCCAGAGTAAAGAAATCTCAGTAAATGCCCTTGCATTTAAATGTTTTGGGATGTAACAATGGGCCACACACACCTGTGCTTGAACAGTGTTGGTAAGTGTGAACAAGTTGGGTCTTCTCACAAGCAACAAAATACACCTTAAACAGGGAAGCACAAGCAGGCCTGTGTGTGTTTTCTCAGAAAACCTACAGCTGTTTCCACTCTTTGTTGCATCCCTATCTGTTCAGAACAGCTTTTGTTGCTAACTTGTTGAACAGTGATATGTGCATTTGAATGCAAAGCATACTGTGGGGTCTTTGAGCTTCAGAAGAATTGCTACTCATCTGTTCCCACAAGACTGTAGTGAAGTAGAAATCATCAAGTCTTCCCTTGGGTGAAGCCTACAGTCCAGATGCTTCATGTACTTATTAACCCTGAACTTACTGTGTGGCCTGTGGCCATCTGCATAAGGATGATAAAGTCCTAGAGAAAACAAGCACCATGAACTCAGATACAAGTCTTTCTAGGAGTACCTGATGGAGCTGGAGTGTTTTACCCTGGAGAAGAGGCTCAGAGAACGCCATAGTCTAAATCTTCCTGAGAGGAGGCTATAGCAAGGTGAGTGTTGGCTTTCTTCTCCCAAGTAACAAGCAACAGAACAAGAGGTTATGGCCTCAAATAAAGTCACATGAGGTTTGGAATGGAAAAACTTCTTCATGGAAGAGATTGTCAGGAATTGTAACAGGTTGCCCAGGGAAGTGGTTGAGTTTCCATCATGATGGTATTTAAAAGAAGTGCAGATGTGGTATTTAGAGACCAACTTGGAAGTGTTCAGTTAACAGTGGGGTTCAATCTTAGAAGTCTTTTCCAATGCAGGCTATTCTATGAGTCTATGCTACTGACTTTGTGTCTCTGAGGAGACAGATAATACAGGGCCTACTGCTGTCTACCTGAGGTAGGAAACACTGTACAGTCACCCAGTGCCCACAAATCCACTGTGATCTAGGAGGACTGCATTAGCAATACACCGTAAAGACACAGTGGAACAAGTTTCAGGTATACAGGCTTTGCTGATCAACTTGCAACTTCCATTGGCCCTGGGAGCATCAGCACTACTGACTGCCTTGAAAAGCACAAGATATTGTAGGTAACTAGAATAAAGGTGTCCAAGTCTGGTCAGAGGAGTGAATTTCTCTGTCTCAAGCCACTGTCCTGGTGAAGATAGCCAAAATCCAGGTGTGCAGGTGGTTGCTGCACATCTGGGCATGAGGATGAGTAAGATGGCATGGCAGGGTGAGGCTTTTGGAGGAAGACAACTGAGCATGACCCTTCACAGTCAAGCTTTACTTAGAGTCTACAACCTCGGTGCAGAGCACGCATTTGCTTTGACCTCACATCTCCTTCCTTTAAAATAGCTACATTTTAACAATAGCCTGGCTCTAAACCTGTGCTTTAGGAAGGAGAGAAGGAGTAGTTGATTTCTCAGGCAGCATGATTACTTTATCCCAGCAGTGGTGTAGGAACACTGTCTCCTAGTTCATCTGGGTTTGCCTTACAGGATGGCAACATTATTGCAAAGATCAGAAACTGCTGAAGAGGTCTGGAGAGCATTCTGAGAGGGCTGGTGCATCCTGAGAGTGACCTGGGAGGAGAGCAGGTGCATGTAAGCCACTACACTCTTCAGTTGCAAATTTACATGGAGCAGCGCTGAAAGCGGGGAGAACAAGACTTCAGTCCTGACAAATAAAGAGAAAACAAAACCCGTGGGGACCCTCTGTGTTTCCTCTGTCTAGACAGTTTACATGCAGAGATTCTGGCATGAGCAACTTTCCATTGTTATGCAATATGGCCTGACCTGAAATACCCTTCACTTTACTCAGCAATTCATTGCAGGCTTGAATCAGTGAACCAAAGATGAAAGATCAGCAGTTTATTCCGTATCATTCAGCTTCATCAAGCACACCTAAAATATGAGAACGGATGTTGCAAAACTAACTGTTTGGAGTCAGAGTTGGAAGATCTTATTTACTTATCTCCTCAGGAAGATTCCTGCCTTTTCAAAAGCTTAGTAAACTTTGTAACATAAATGCAAAACTTGCACAGTGATAAGCTATATATTGGCAATAAGGTACATCAGTATGAAGATGATAATTCTAACAAAATGCCCATACCAAGACACTTAATTCAAAGCATCTTTGCAGCAGGTACACTTGTAACTTTATCCAGTGCCTGTTTTAAAGCTGAGGTCTCAGTACTTTACACCTTTCATGCAATATCATGCTTTTTTCATGTCATACATAAAGGTTATAATGGAGTTGAAGCATGAATCTAATCCACTGCATTATTTAGTGAAGTCTCACAGAAAATGTTGCAAGCCTTGCTCTCTCCCTTCTCAGTACACACATTTGCACAAAGCCCAGCACATTCCCTGAAGGAGCTATGACAGTCCCCTACTTAGTGGCAACTTATGTTTTAACTCTTTGTGCATGTCAAGTAAATGTCACCCAAACATGTTTTTCTTTCTATTTCCAAAAATGGCTAGAGAACTGGACATGAGCAAGTTACAATAATATTTCACAGAATGTATGAATATATATATATCTCTTTCCTTCAAGGAGAACATAAAAATTTTGAACAATAGGTTCCTCATTCATTCATATGAAAGAAGTGGGAGACACCATTTTTTAAATTGTTTCCTCTTCCTCCTCAAAAGGCCTTTTTCTAGAAGCTCTCACATGCAGAAGCCACAGCTGTTTCTCCAGTTTCAAGCTGCTCCTTTATCCAGTTCCTTGTCATATCCCATCTATGGTTCTCTAAGGCAGCATCCTTCAATGACATTCTAAATCTTGTTGGAAAAGGTGAGAAGTGCCCTTGGGGAAAAGTCCCTGCTCCCATTAGTCTCCCTGGAGTCAGAACAGGTGGTAGCACCAAGAGTTTGGAATCTGAGAAATTTAGTATGAGTTTTTTGCCCTTACAGTACATCTGGTGATATTAAATACTTGAACAATTTATGGGTATCTCTGGCAGTTAGAGAATATATGAGATATACATTTTTGAGTAGTTTGTAACTAGGACAGGTGTGGGCTGCTTTTCAAAATTCTGTTCCTAATGCAAAGGTTTCTGGGATGAATTTCTGATCCATTTTTGAATTCTAGATACATATTTCTTCATGTGTGAAAATATATACTTTTGTCTTGCCTTGTTCTCAAGAGCAGATACATTATTGTGACTAATTTGAAAAGAAAGCAACCTCACTCTAAATCTTACTGTACTGTGCCAGACCAAAGTTAAAGTTTGGCAAATGTTATAAACTGAAAACAACATGGTACACATTTGCTAGCAACATACTGTGACCAGATAGTTGTACAACATGACTTTTAATTTTTGAAGGCACCACTTTAAAGGATTGCAATTTCATATATTATCATAAAATCACATCTCCAGTGGCTTCTTAATTGAATAACAAATTTTACTCTTGTAAGACTGATTTCATACTGTCTTGATCAGTGGATGCAGTATGTAAAGTTACTTTACATACGTACTATATTAGTGAATAATTCATACTGGAATTTACTAAACAGCAATAATTTTCAATAACTGTTTTATCAAATATATATAGCTCTAAATCTTTTCAGTAACAGGAACTACTTGACAGAAGCCAAAAGAAATTATATTTAACCCTCCTTTACACAAATTTAATAATCTTAATAGAAATATACAGGGAGGAAATTGTTCTGGCGACACTGAGGATTAATTTTTTCTTTAGTCTTGTCAGAAGTAACCACTTAGAAGGAAAGATACAATTGCACCATTCCCATACAATGCACACCAGACCAGCACTTATTCATTCAGACTCACACTCCTCCAAGTAACAAGATGCAGCTCTGTAGGGTTCAAATACAGGAAGACAAAATCATATTACTGAACATCGCTAGAGATTTTAATTTATAGAAATGATTCCTGCAAGACTGCTCTTCTTTTAGGTTTTATTTTATCACTGACAATTAAAAAGAATTAACCAACTTTTCCTTCTTCCCACTCATCTTCAGTCATAGTATGTCATATAAGAAGACACTTTGGACCAATTTCCCCTTATGTAATAACCCTTGATCTTGTGCCTTACTACAAGGTTGTTTTACTCGGAGGCTATTTTTGAAGAGTTTCAACTCCCTGTAACTCTTGAAGTACACTGGCAGAATTACACACATGTCTTTCCATGGTTAATGTATTTCATGTTGCATTAAAATATATTTCAGAACATGCAGCATCCTGCCAGATTTGCAGCTGACATGGGAAGAACATAAGAATAATTTTTACAGTTCAGTTTCTGTAGTGGTTCCATCTATCAGGTCATGAGACATTGCAAATCACCGCAGGTCACTGTTAAGAATCCTGTAACAGAAATGCCCAAAATTGCATGGTT
Organism: Lonchura striata; assembly: GCF_050655825.1. Classification (NCBI taxonomy): domain Eukaryota; kingdom Metazoa; phylum Chordata; class Aves; order Passeriformes; family Estrildidae; genus Lonchura; species Lonchura striata. Next base: position 138,263,038 of record NC_140704.1, on the reverse strand, counting down.
TTCCTGTAATGCACATTAATGTTGTATTACAATTCACCATGTGCCATAGCTCTTTGGTTGTTCTATGACTCAGAGACCTTGTCTCATTATTAATCATTTCTAAACTAAAAAAAATAAAGATTAATGCGTGTACTTTCTTTAGCCGCAAACATCAGTGTAGATAAAGCACAATCTTTGCTCTAGCAGTGTTTTGCTCTCTCTATACAAGCATATAAATGACTACCCTCTTTTCTACCTTGTAAAAATAAGGCCCATAAGCAGTAATTGCTCTACTCTGTATTCCTTGCACAAGCTGCTAAATATTATATTTCTAGTAAGGTACTCTTGCATTCTAAAGATAGCTTAAATGCATCCTGCTTTCATAAATAATATATTGGTGACTCACTGATGTATCATAAGACACAGTTAAGTAAGAACCATCTGGAAAACAAATCAATATTAGGTATAGGACTGTTTTAACATCTGTTGGTTCCTTTAAAATGAGATTGTGGAGACTTGTTAAACAATTTGTTTCCAGCTTCTGCTTACACTTACAATCACATCTACCACATGTTCTTTCCTTCATGAAATTAATTTAGTTTCAACCTAAGCACTGTACTGTGGTTCTGAGAGCACTACAAATGCCAGCCATAGGATGGCATTGTCATTGAGTGCATCTGAATGGAGATGTTGGTGTAACAGAGTCTTTGGTGTGAGAGAATGAATGAGCTTTGCATATACTGAAAAGCAGCTGAAAGCAGTGTAAAAATCCCACATAAATCAAAATAGAAAATGTTAGAGACAGAGTAAATGAAGAAATGAAAAGTTACAAGTATTAGGTAAGGCCAGTGTTGCTTTAATAAGCTTTTAAATAACTTTTCCTCTGGTATGGATTTTTTATTTGATTATTGAAAACCATGTGTGCAGTCATTACCAAGTGCATTAAAATGATGTAAAACCAGAAAACCTATAACTTCAAGGAGCAACATGAAAAAGGGAGGCTTGTAAATTGACTTTACACTTCTTTCCCCATGGGTTTTCCAGTTTTAGCACATACCCCTCCCCCTCTTCTGGTTGGTTGCAAGCTGAAACAGCATCATCAGTGTGTACATTTCCCACCACAGAGTTCAGGTTCTTTCCTCTCAGCTCTTTGTCCACTAAACACACTTTTGTTCTTGCACTCCTAAAGTCCATGGTGGGCAGGCAAGGACAGCCACTCCTTGTTGGTGCTCTCTGCTTCTGGAAGATAAGAGGGAGCCAGCACAGAGTCTGGGCTTTCCACAGGGGCCACCTGATTTTGCCTATACACTGTCTTCCATTCCTTCCCATTAACTCATCCAACATATTAGAAATTAATGTATCTCAGAATGAGGATCAGTTTACAGATATTTTCAATGCACTTCACTACACATACATGTGACGGGGAAAAAATTATTGCATTAAGCCCCTGAATTTGAATTTAGATCAATCTAGCAAAGGTGAAAACATTTGAACATATGTGTTATTAAGCACACTGGGTTTTGCCCTAGTATCTCATTTTCTAGTGATAAAAAAGCTTAGTGATGTATACTATCTATGTGTCAGGTTAAAAAAAAAAAAAAGTGGGCACAGTGCAGAAGTACACACTTCAGAAATTACCCCCAACACCCCTCTTTTTCCATCTATCATTAACCCTAACAATAGCTCAACACTTGTAACAATCCAGTCATATGAGCAATGTATTACTCAAGTTATTCCTTACAGTCTGTTCAGGAGCACATAAAGATCTGAGGCTAACAAGACAGTAGTTCCTTAACTGGTTCAAAAAGAATTCAGCATTCAATTCTCAGAAGACAGAGGCACAACCTCCTTCCTGCAGTTGCAATTTTATTGGTTTGATTAATAATCTTCATTTTCTCCTTAACTCTGACTTTTCTACACTTAAAAATTGCAGAGGTAGCTCCTCAAGGATCGTCTTCCCTCAATAGATATAATCCTAACACTGTCCCTAAACTTAACCCTAATCTGAGTGGAGAAAGTCACCTGTGGCATCTCTCCTTTGTCATGCTCCCAACGCGTTCCCTATGAAGATCCCCAGGCTGTTGAGAAAGCTGCACAACCAAAAGCAAGGCCAGAGCCTGCCAATGTTCATTGCACAAAGGCTTCTGCTCTGCTTTGCTCCACATACCCTCCCAAACTCAGAAATTCATCTTGGTTGGAGGTCGTCTTCCTCCTCCCCTGACTGCAGATCAGCTTTGACCTGACCTAGATTTGACAAACTCTTCCTGATGCTGACAGTGCCTGCCTGCACTGCAGAGCTCTGCCAGGTGCCATCGTGTCCCAGAGCAGTTGCTGTGCATGGTGGTGGCTGCCCACACACCCCCTTGCCTGCCCACCAGCCTGGAGACATGGCCCAACCAGCCTTGCAGCTTCTTACAGGGACTAATGCAGCCTGCAGCCAACTTACACGTGCTCTAAGACATCATTAGAGAAACAGGAACATCTTTTCCCTACATGCAAAACGCTGTGTGTGCTGCACTGTGTGAGGAGGACCTGTGGCCTCAGCACCCATGTCCTCATCAGCAGCAGTAGCAGGCAGGCGTGGCTGGGGGCAGGACAGGGCAGCATCCATGAAATCACAAGTGCACCCTGACTGGGAGGCAGATGTCAGAGATGTCAGAGATGTCAGCCTGACAGCAAGTGCACGGTGGCAGTGCAGCTGCCAGTCACTCAGAGCATGGTGCTGATGTTGCTAAGGTCGTGGGTCTGGTCCTTGCACAGGCCATTCACTTAAGAGTTGGACTCAATGGTCCTTGTGATCCCTTCCAACTCAGCATAATCTGTGGCTGCGTTTGAGTGGAAGTGTGTGCAACCCCTGATGTTCCTCACCTGTAGCTCCCAGCATATCCCCTCCTTGTCAGACCTTCTGTCTCCATAACTTGTTTATCTTCCACACAGACTGGTTGTCATATTCAATGGCCATTGCTTTGGAGGATCCAACATGTTTAGTACTCATTGTCTGTAGAGGAATTTCCTCTAGGAGGGAGACATCTTCTGCACAGATGGCCAGTACATGGGGGCAGACACTGTGCTGCCCTTACCCTCAGACACTGTATCTACCACTGATGGTGAGAGAGGTCAGGCCAGTCAGGGTTGTTCTGATGGTTCTTTCAGAGACTGGAAAGAGTGAAGAGCACTTTAAAAAAGGAGTATGTTAGATGTTGTCACACTTCTGTGCATGGGTATATAAAATTCCTCCTAGAACCTGATATTAGGGATCTGTATTTAGAGCCTGCTATTATTATCTAGATTCTGCCATTAGAACCTTGCTGCTTTCTCATATCCACCATCTCCTGGCCTTCCTGAAATACTAGGATACCAGACAGCTCTCTAGGCAGAGCCAGCCTAGAGGCCTGAAACAAGGACTGTGAAAGACAGGAACTGCCATGAATATCCTCTTTGTCCATGGTGCCAAAGAAAAGCCCTGCAGAATAACTCCACCTTATTTCGAGAGCTGATGCTTCTGAACAGCACAAAACATCACCAGAGTAGGATATACTGCAGCTCTGCAAATGAAGATGTTACAGGATGTGAGCCATTATGCCTCAGCTGCAGCTCTGAGAAGGGGAGGCAAAGGTCCTTGCCAGATCCTGGTGATTAGGAAGGGACAAAGCAGATGTCCTCAGTGTGAAGCCAGTGACAAGTCTTCCTTGCTCTTCCCTCCTCCCACGTGGTCCTCCCTCGCATCTGCCCAGCCTGCCAGCCTTGACCCCAGGAGGAGCTTTGGGCTGCTCAGGACACATGGAGAGAAAAGAGAAACCTCGGGGCTGGAGAGGCCAAGACATGAGCAGAGCACAGCCAGGGTTGGACCTGTAAATACAACTGCTTTTGAGGGCTGGTATGGGAAAATGTATATACCTGTGAAAATGCCTCGTATCCAGATAAGGCTAATTTCCATGGGCTTTTATTTTTCTGTGTGCTTATGCATTGTTATAAATTGGCCATGAGAGCATGGTTACTTACTCCAAAAGGCCAGTGTGAGCTGACTAATAAAAGAGGCATGCAGGGCATCTGAGCAGCTGCCGCGTGTGCATATGTACCATGAAAACATACCACAGTGTTTCCTGTAGACCAGGTTCATATGCAACTGTTTATGAGGTAATTTGGGTTGCTTAGCAATGATGTTTATACTCCTCAACTGCAAATGTTGGGCCAGAACCCTGCAGTGGCCCTGAGGAAAGGGACACATCTGAAAACCAAACAACTGGTGTTTGATTTTAGAAAGAGCTATTGCCCAGTCAGTTCATCTGGACTGCTCTCATTTCACCTGTGCATGGAAGGGCATCTAAATGTAAAATGAAAACAGCATAAATAGTCAGGGAATGTGGTCTCTGTGGACAAAAAATACCCCATTGTACTAAAAATACTATGGCAGACCATGCAATCTGTGGTCTGACAGCCTAAAGATTGTTTTAAGAAATGGTCTGTCGCTGCTGTAGCACACAACCAGTAGTGTCAGACTGACTCCATCAACTTTGTATGCAGATCTGCTCAAGTACTGAAAGACTTTCTGCTAACTGAAGTCTTAATTTAAAAGGACTTCTTGGAACAATATTCCTGCAAAAGTTTCAGTGAAGGAAATCTTCTTTCCCTGTCTTAATTTCATAATTGAGTGTTTTGAATGAAACTTTCCAAATGTCATCTTGAAGTAGCACCTGGCAGGCAACCATGAGAATGAGAGTCTAACACAGTTATAAGTAATTGGAAGCAGAGTCTTATAATGCAAAGTGCCAGGCAAGCTTAATAACAGCCTGTGCTGCTAACCCTCTATGAGAGAATGGAATATTTTTATTCTTGATATTGGTTTAGCTGAAGTTGTGTAGGTGGCAGATTTTAGCATGTGCAGAATAAATATTTCCTGAGAAATATCACTGAAGAAGAAATTAAATTGAATTATTAATTAAGGTGTTAGGCTAGCCAGATTAAATACAGATAATGTTCATATTAATTATTCTGCCATTTCTTCAACCTCTTTTATACCTAGCTTTTTAATAGCACTGTAGATCTACCTCATCCTCTTCCACATTCTAATGTATTCTGATCTGACAGGAGAAATGACATGCTAAAGAGTGGCTTTTTGAAAGGCACCTTTCTGCCCCTCTGTAAATGTCAGTAAATTTCCATGTAATGTATGAAATAGTCGTCACTTCAGTTTGGTAGGAGATTAAGGGAAGGGTTTTACCTCTTCTGGAGTGTTTAATCAAACCAATAGCAATATATATTTTAAGGTGGATCTTTCTATACTTATCCAGGTCTTTTTGATACTAATTGGAAAGTATTCACTGCTTTGAACAGGTTTGGAATCAGTCCCTAAACTATTCTTACAATTTATGAAAGTCTGAATTCCATGAATAATTGAGTCATTCTTCAGAAGCAGTTGTAAATATTTTTAGACCATCTTGTGTGAAGAAACTACACACACACATAAAACCCAGTTAAAGCTGTGGTAATTGTAATGCTCTGCTTTAATTCAGACTTGTGGCAAAATCTGCAGAGAAGCCGTGCTGCAAACCTGCTTTGCACTCATTTCTGCAGTTATCACTGACATAACCTCACTACCTCTTTTCTTTTTTCTAAATAAGAGGTGCAGGAATGCTATCTTACATGTATTCTGAGACTGGCTGCTTATCTGATAGCACGAAATTCCTCCTGCTATTCTTACACTATCTTTACGTGGAAATAAAAGCTAGTAGATGAGCTATTTACCTTCATTGTGTGCTGTCTAATCCAGCACAATCCAATACACCAATTTACATGAGCAGATCTTGTTGGCCATATTTTCCCTTCATAATTTCATAGTCTTTTTAAACACCTTCCTATCTTGACTCTTATGTCACATCTCCAAATGTTTCCTTGCTGTGTAGGCAGCAGACCTATATTTGGCAAAAAAGGGTTGTGAATCCTGGATCCAAAACAGGATGGAGAAAGGTCCACAAAAGCATATCTGACAGATCTGAGGCAAGTCTGCATTTTAGGGGAGAGGATGAAGAGTTTTCAGCAGGAAGACAAAGTTCTGAAATCAAGATGGCTACAAACCTGTTAATATTTATGTTTATTTAATGCCATGGATTAACCTCATAGATGAAGGATTTTGTGGATATGTACTTTTTAGGAAGACTGAGAGAACTTTGTTTTGGGGTGGCTCCACAGAGTGGCACTGAGCTGTTGCTGCTGCTGAGCACTCCCTGCCTTGATGCATCTGGGTGACCAAGAGATGAAGGCTTTCCAAAGGGAAGAGACAGAGCAGCAGTACCAGGTTCAGTGAGCAGCAGGCTAAAGAGGCACAAGGCACCTCTGCAATCAGCAGCCTACAGGGTAAGGGCACCATTGGCACTTTGGCAGGGTTTCTGGAGCGTAAGAAGAAAGCATTGCAGCATTCTTCTGTGGAGGAGACGTAAAGCTGTGAGAGATCTCAGTCACATCTGGGGGAACAGAACGGGCAAATTCACAGGGCAGGATGTGGATGACAATTCTGGAGGAGGAAGTCTTGACAGGATGCAGACAGAGGGGGTCAGGGAAGGTAAGTATTGACATATTTGCTCACAGTTTTATATGCTGAGAATGGGAAGGACACTGTGGATATGTTTAAAAGAATTAATCAAAGACTGGAAACCATCACTCTGTCTGTTCCTAGCAACACACTCTTCAGAATGCATCTAGAGCTCTAAGATGGAGCATGAAGATTTTGAAGCCAAAGTTCAGGTCACTTCAGGAATTATTTTTTCAGGTTCTCCTCCTTTGAAGTAATCTTTTCCAGTCTTTTCAAGGGTATGAATGAGGAATGTGTTCAGGAGCTAAAATACCAGCAGAAGCTGTACATGTATTTTCATCCTGCTCTCTAACTCAACACAGAGCGATTTCTGCTGTTGCACTGTCCTTGGGGGAAATGGCTGTAATGCAGAAAGAATTTCTTGTTGAGTCACCACATGGTGAGATTGCAGTGATGAGGAATTAATTAGTCTATGCACTGCTGACCTGCCTGGTATTTTAATTACATTTCTTCATCTAATCATGGTTTATGAAAGGAAAGATACTTACATTTACATTTCTAATTCTTCTAAATGTGGATGCTACACCAGTCACTCATGCTGAGGGATTGACAGCAACTACCCTCATATGAAAATTTGGTATAGTGAGTGTTGTCATCTTTGTTCTCTTTTTGAGTTGCTAGGCATTATCCTCTGAACTTCTTCATTTCTCCTATGGCTTGTTCAGGGCTAACACCAACATGCCAATTATATGGCAACAAAAACCCCAAACCTTCAGTTCTTGCAGTAGCAGCACTTTGGTGGTAGTGCAACAATGTGTGATAGGACATACAGAAACCCACTGGAGAGTAGTGAGGTGGAAGAGACTACCATGAAAAGATGTATCACAGAATTTATAGTGATTGTCATAGCTCTGCGTAAGATTTATTTTAAAAAACACATTATTTTTTTTTTTTAATATGTTAATATAGGATGTTTCCTTGTGAGAACCCCGGCCTTATTCTGGGTTCCCATGTGGTGGTGAAATTCCTCCTCCAAACCGTGCTTCCAAAGAAAAACTGCGCAGGCTCTTGCTGTTCGGTCCCAAGGCAGTTTATTGTTAGTTATCTAAAAGATTGTCTTCTCGGGCTGCAGCTGTTTGGTCAGTGGCCCAGGCAGAGGCACACACACACCCTGACATCCTCCCTGTCTGCTGTCTGCTTCTTCTTTCCCCCCACCCAGGGCTGCTGCTATCTTTTATATGATATATTACATATTACATGTTTATAGTTTTCCCCCAATACCTACTACCTATATTACAAGGTGCTTTTCTACTCTAAACCAATCTGTGAGTGCCAACATCACCAAGAACATGGAGGCAAGGAAAAAGAAGGAGAAAGAACAGGATCAGCTCACTTTCCTCCATCTTAGAACTTCTGACCCCCATGTACAAAGTAAAACCCCCCCCGTACAATACTAAAAAATATTCCCCTCTATTTTGTAACTACTTTTACTATACTATCTAACCTTTTGTGACTGCTTGTTCCACCTCCAAAGTTGGTAACTCATTCCATGGCTCAAACTCAAAATCACAGCTGTTTTCAGCTGCCTGCCAGGGTCTAAAATGCTTCTGATCAAGGCCTGGAACCTCTAAAAATGTCTGAGAGACATTTTGAGTTCCAACATTTCCTAACTCATTTCTTCAGAGTTGCTCGGACACAAAGGGAAAAGTAGCCAAAGGTTGCTGTCCATAGTGGGGAACTTGGGGAGATGGTGGATTCACTAGTGATGGATCTTCCCCAGTGCTTCTAATTGTTCAGGCCATGCCTCTTTAAGTCATTAGATATATGTTGACTTTTCAAGTTGGCAGAACTCATATGCAGCACCCTCATATCATAATACAACACCTTCTTTCAAACAGTTCCTGGGGGCTGAAAAAGGGAGTAGTATTTGTGACAAGATGGCAATGATAAGGCAGATTTGTCTTTGTACATAGTAGTAAGATTTTATTTCACACAAAACAGGGATTCAACACAGCAGTGAATAAGGAGAGAGGCTTCCAGTACTCCTCTTGGCACTGTTTTAATCCTCCACATGGCCTTTCATGCAGCCTCTTCTGGTGCTCCCTATGATCTCAGTTATTCCTTCAAGACCTGACAAAATTTTACAAAAGAAAATTCCTTTTCTAAAAGCTTAGAAAGAGGTATTTAAAATGAGAATTAATACAAATTAAAATGAATGTACTTAAAAGTATCTTTTACATATAGTATCTCTGAAATATTTTGTTTGCAAATTAAAAAAAAAAAACCAACATAACAAACAGCAACAAAAGCCTCCTCTCTTACTAAAGATTTCATTTAGACTACTTTTGTAATAATTTTTTTCCTCTTTTTAATAGCCTTGAACTATCTCATCACAGCTTTAATTAGGATAACCTTTTATCTGTTTATGTTCCACAATGACATTTGAAGATTGGCCTTCAGTGAGAGCTTTGGGTGATGTGTACACTGAGGCTTCAGAAACTTCTTCTGGACAAGCTGCCAGCAAACAATTACCCTTCTAAATGTCAATAAGCTAAACATAAATTGTCAACTTGCATAATTTCTAAAAGCCTTCTCTCTCTGTACATAACATCAAAAGTGGAATGCACACTTTAAAAAATAGACCTTGATTTTGATAGTGTATTAAGCATTTTTATCCCTAGGGATTTGGGTAAAGAGTATTGTACTTCAGAGATTTTAAGTTACTCTTGTACTGTTCCGAAAACAAAATACAGATTTACAGATAAATTTTTAGAATATTGAGCAGAGGCCCTAAAGTGGTTTTAATACAAAATTACATCAAAAAAAGGATGCTTACTGAGAGGAAAAATGCACAATGGCAATTTTAAAGAAGTATCAGTACTAACATTGGTTTGTATTATGGGAACATGGATTGGAAAGTAGTTGTGTCTGATGTTGAGTGCATCTAGTGATGAGACCATGTGTTTTACAGATCAAAAATACTAATGTTGAAGAAAACACACTATTTACTTTTCACTGTCATGTAGCCATTTTTTCCCCATCTTGTATTGGTGAGTTACTTTCTGTCTCAAAGCAAGAGAATCACTAATTATTACCAGCAAGGTAAGCTAATTTTATTAGCAATAAGATAATTTTAATTCTCTTGGTGTTACACTGTTTCTCTCTTTTGGCACATCCAAATTTTTCTGGATTGGTAGGAGATGTACATTCCTTTCAGTAGGTTCCATGGCTAAGGCAATTTCTAACATAATCTCCCTCTTCATTGCCATGATATATTTGAAGAAATTATGAAGTATTTCCATTTACAAAAATAAGAAAATTAATGCTGTACATTATAAATATATATATTATATGAAAAATATCTTACATTATGAATAGTTCACACAATGATTCTACGTTCCTTTATTCCTACATTTCCTTGTTAAAGGACACATGTTTTTTAATTATTGACCATCCAAAACAATTTAAAACCTCCAACAGGGCTATAATCATGAAACCACAGAATGGTTTGGGTTGGAAGGGACCATTAAAGATCATCTATTCACAACCTCCCTGCAGTGGGCAAGGACACCTTCCACTAGACCAGGTGGCACAAAACCCCATGCAGCATGATCTTGAGCAACATCCTGGGATGGGACATTTTCAGTGAAGATATCAGACCCACGTCTCTGAATACAGACTGTAAAATACTAGCTAGTTGCTTAACCAGCTGTACATTTACAAACAGCTCCATTTGCTTCTGATGCTGCTACTCTTGCAGAAACTCCATTGTCTGTGCTTAGACTTTGTGTTTGGCTTTTTCCTCTTAGGGTTTGATGGAGAAAGCAAAGCACAGTGTGATAATCCTATCATTAATCCTCCACCAACTCACAACTCTGATGAACCAATCCCCTTCCCACCCCCTCTTCATCTCCTCCATGTGCTTTAATTGATATTCATTTCAGACCTAAGAAAATATTTGCCCCAGAGACGTATAAAGCATTTATAATTGCATTTCAAAGATTTATTCTTGAATCTATAAATCTATGACAGAAGACCCTCATATATCACCTCTTGATCACAGCACTTTACTTTGGCATGTGTCTGACAGACAAATTGGTCAACTCTTCCATCGCAAGCAAACCTCTAATGTCCGTGTTCAGGTTCTCTTTTGCTTTGGCCTTTATCACAATTGTAGAGTTGCAGGGAGATATGTTATGCTAGCTCTATCTGGTAATAAAATAAATTATGGGAGATAGATCCCTTTAGTGTTGACTTTATTTGCAGAGCTTGGAAGTCATTCAGTGGTTAATTGGAGATATGCTATTGATGCAAAATTACTATCTTGACTTTTTATCAACCTTCTCTTTGCTACAGAGTTTCACCAAGTGTAATGGATGTGAGACGCACTGACATAACTCTCTACACTACATAGCATCAGAAATTATATTAATATAATTGTTACCACTAGGAGCCAATCAATGGATGAGCTGAAGATCTTCCTCTCAGTAAGCAAAAAAATACATAATACAATACATTTGTCTTACTGTTGGTTGTTTTTCTAATACAGACTTTTTCTCTCTGTTGCATCAAATAATCTCTGTTAGTCTCTTTTAACTTGAGTAAGCCAAAGAGAATATGAAAATTGCTTGTCTGTGCCTTCCACTGTGTAGTGGCTTACTCCACCTGGCAACTCAGCCCCAAACTGCTGTTTCCTGATTCCCCCCTGGTGGGAGAGAACTGAAAGGGCAAAGGTGAGAAAACTCATGGGTTGAGATAAAGTTTAATAAGTAATGCAAAAACTGCATAACAGCAAAGCAAAAAAAGGTGTGCATTCACTGCTTCCCATGGGCTGGCAGGTGTTCAACCATCCCCAGAAAAGCAGTGTTCCATCACATTTAATGGTGTTTTGGGAAGAAAAACAACAGTTCTTTGAATATCCTCCCTTCCTTCTTCCCCAGATTTATATCCTGAGCATGATGTCGCATGATCTGTGACATCCCTTTAGTCAGATGGGGTCAACTGCCTCAGATGTGTTCCCTTCCAAATCCAGCCCCAAATATCTTGCTGTGGGAGTGGGGTGAAAAGAAGAAAAATTCTTAACTCTATGCAAGCACTGTTCAGCAATAGCAAAAACATCTTTGAATTATCAATATGGTTTCCTGCACAAATCCAAACCACAGGCCCATATCAGCTATTATGAAGAAAATTGACAATATGCTAGCCAAAACCAGCACATGCTGTGTGAAGAAATGAATATTACTATGACATGGCTGTCATGCTGTTGCAATTGGATTTGTATTCTACAGAAATAATTCATCTTCAGTAATCTAAAAGTCAGGCAGCAAGTCAAGGCAGTGATCAGGGCTTTCACTACAGTCAGGAGATGGAGAGTGGGTGATTCCTCCTACCTCTTTAAGACATAAGCTCAGAATGAAATCTGGAGATGCATCCAGTCACTTATTACATTGGAAACATAGATGTGCAGCTTAGGTACAATATTTAACTTTTAGAATTCTAAAGTTAGATAAATCCAATTCAAACAGCTTGCTGATGAGTGTTTAACAACCTGAATTAGCTTGTGCAAAAGTAAGTGAAGCCTTGCCACTGATGTCCGTGAGACCAAACACATATTCAAACAGCAATATAGTTACAATATTGTGTGCTAACAGTTGTGCTAATGATAGTGATGATATGTGATCACTGAAATCACTCAAGAGATAAAATTTGATGACAGTTATTTCTGAGGATTGATTTCTGGTTGACCCATAATTCTCTATTTCTTTGCCCTTCTTTCATTATCAGACAGCTCACAGTTAAGAAAGAAATGTCTTTTCCATTTTAGATTTGTATAGGCTGGATTAGATCACCTCCATTGACAAGCATTATGAAACCAGCATAGTTACCTACTGAGTATTGACTGAAAGGTGTACTTGTAAGTGATTCATCTCTTCATGTGTTCCTAAGCACTTATTAAAAAAAAATAGGCCTAAGGCAGATCAAATAGAAAAGGATAGAAGGGATTCAGAGGGATCAAAGTGAGAAAAGGTTATTCCCAAAAGCCTTCTGAAATGGCAGTCTTCAAGTCTCCAGCTCTGAACTGAAAGTACTCTATAGTTATTATCTATTTGCAGACAGAGCTTAGACCATGCTAACAGGGAAATGGTCTTTCCTCTGTAGGGATCATTCTACATCCCAAACAAAACCTCGTTTCTTAAATTACACTTGTCTTAGGAATATTCAGCTCTCTTTCTGCATTCCTTTTGCATTTGTATAACTTACCCTAAGTGTTGCTATGGTGTGCAATGGGATGGCATAGTACTGATTGGAGCAGTATTGCTCCAGCAGCTGAGCTTACTCAAAATGTTCTAACACTCAAGATATTTCTGAGCATGCATAAAGCTTCATTTAGACTTGACATATTGTTTATGATATCTCCTTGTAAGTTGTGCATTCACTGTCTATCATTATGAATTATAGGCTCAGGATGACACAATCTTTTGAAACAGCTTGGTTTAAAAACAGAATTACTTTTTGCTGATCATCCCCTCCTAAGCATCCACATTTTTTAGTTTCTAGAGATATCCTTACTAATATGTTCTATATTCCTTATAAAGATTTTTGCAAGTCAGTAAGCATCACTTTACACATAACCTTTATGACATAATTTGTTCAAAATTCTTAATATCTCCTCTTTTGGCTTATTCTGAATCTTCTGCTGTTCTTACTCATTCCTCATGTAACTCAGGCATCTTGTACTGCAACATTTAATTTACTTTTTTTAAATTTCATGTAAACTGACATTCAGGCTGTCAAAATGCTACTGCACCTAATATCACTTTAGACTTGTGGTTTAAGATGGAACTTGAGTTGAAACTTCCTCAAACTAGACATTCTCTCATTTAACGATATTCAATTTCACCGATGCCCAAGCACATATATCTCCTAGTGATAAGTTTAGCTACAATTATATCACTTTCAGAGACAGCATTTGAGCCTCTGTTCCCCATAGCCCAAGAGAATTGGCTGTGCTAAGGCGGACCATCTTCTCTTTTACCTATTCAACCTGCAGTATTTTGTATAGAAAATTACTTATTACACCAGGGGCAGGACAGAAGATAGGGATGAAGGAGAGAAAATGAGAGGTTGTATCTTATTAGTTAAGACCTCTTTTAGAGGGTGCAAATATTGGTGATGGATTTCCATAAATAAATATAAGAGAAAAATCCACTTATCTCAGACAGTTACCTAGTTTAGTGTCCTAAATATTTGGCTTTCTGTACTTACCAAGGGTGTGATTTCAGATCCATGGTCTGAATCACACAGATCTGAGCATATGTTTGTCTAACCTTTGGAAACATTTCTTTGTGTGGGTCACCTCACTAGATTAAGGTTCAGCAGATATTAGGATCTATGTTCTGTGGTACTTTGTTCTATGACTATTGCAGTGATGACAAACATTTTCAATTTTGGCTATAACCTTAGGAAATAGTTATATTAAAGATAGTCAGTAAACTATGAATCTGCATCTGATAGCTGTGTCTGTCCTGAGTGTGTTTATTTTTCCCTTTGTTTTTTTTCATTGAATAAAGCTTAGCACTTGAAAAAGCTACATTGGTTATGATATTTTAGGATCAAAGGCCTTACTCAGCCATCTCCAGTGAAACAAATATTAATTGAAGGAGCCCTCTAGCAGAACAGTAGTAATATGCTTTTCAAATATGCAGAGGGGGTGACTACCTTTGGTATACAAAGATTTCATAGTAATGTTGACTTTTCCCTCTCTTCTCACATTTATGATCAAAGAGGCCATAAAGCTTCAGCTTTGATTAGCCTCTGTCTTTCTGGGCAGTACCATGTGCATTGGCAAACTCTGGCCTAGATTTGTGATATTTTTGAAGCTGAACAATTCACTGACTCATTAATGCTGGGGACTGCTCCTAGCACACTAATAAAAGAAGACTCCCCAGCTGCCAGAAACAGCAAATTTTGACAAGATCCAGGCAAATATGAGATGTGTCCATATCTCCTACCCTGCAACAGGGCTTAATTGCCCTCTCACCACTCACAGTGGCAGTCTCTGGACATTTTGTCACCATTGCCACGTGAGTTGTGGTTTACAGCTATGAGTGACCACAGCTGTGGGATTCAGCCTACAGCTATTTGGGATGCTGCAGGCTTTCCAAGATATCCACATGGGGCTGGCAGAAATTGCACTGGAGCTGGTACACCAGACCACTGCCCTTCAGAAGACATAAAAGGCAGACAGGAAAAATACCTGTGACATCACAAATGCCAATACACATTTTGTGGACAAAAATGGACAACGAATCATACCCAGTAAGCCAAGGCAGGAATTCACAAAATTTCAAAGTTTGCTCACTTAATTTTGGTCATGTTTTAAGGGTTGTGTTCTGATTTAATAGCCTCATTTCAACATGTTTTAAATTATTTATAAAGTGATAAACCCAACTCACTAGAGGCATAGATATTTCTTCTATCATTATGCTGTTCAATGCAGTTAGTTTCCCTACTTGTTGCAACCAACCACAAAGCCACATCACCTCCCTGTAATCAAAATAAATATTTTAAAGTATTTATGAGACATTTATCTTAAATTATTCCAGTATTCATCTTTTCAGGGTCTTGACTGCCTTGATCTGGAAATTCTTGATTTCTCTAGCAGGAATAAAATGTATAAACATATTTGCCTACACAGCTTCCCTTATTACAGCTTTTGCTTAAAGATGCAGTTAAGTACAACTTATCATGTAAAGAGATAGAACTATAAATATTCACAGTTCTGAAATTAAAATTCTTGAAGGTTTTTTTCAGTTTTTTTATTTCATGTAAACAGTACAAAATGTCAACATCAGCAATTATTTGGATAGATCTGGCAAGTACCCCAGACAAGTGGGATACAAAGTATAAGTGGAGTAAAAAGATGAATTGGATATCTTTCCACAGTTTCTCCCAGCACTATTCTCTTCAGTTCAAATAAATGACATAAGCCAATGTGGAAAGCTTCAGATTCGTCAAATAATTGCTTTACAGTAGTTGCAAATATTTGCAATCTTTAGAGGAAAGAATAACAGCACTGTTAATAACTAATGATCGTCATTTAGGATCTGGAAACATGTTTATATTGAAACCCTGGCTTAAAAGAGATCAAGATATCACCTCCAGTTCTTTCATGTTTACTTATGCACTTGGACCTCAAGAGGAGTCAACTAATGCTTTAAAGTTACTTTAAAAATTCAGGCTGGTAGTATTTGAGTATATCTGGCCTCCTTCACATCCAAATTTAATTTTGCTCTTCTGTCTTTAGACAGCTATTGTCATCTTTCTTTATCTGTTTTGGTTTGGAATGTGCATTAGTCATAGTATCTCTTTAACAAAAACAGGTCATCTGGCTTGATGATTAATGCCTCTCATCTTCAATGAAAGCACTAAAATCCTCATCAGACTAATTAGCAAGAATGCCTTTGAGCTAGCCACAAGTTTTAGTGAGGATCTGTCATGAGTTCACAGATTGGCTATGTCTGATCTTTTTAGTTACTTCTTTTAAGTAATATCTGAATATTCAATGGAGATCACAGACACAGAAATCACTGGCTTGGGAGTATCAGTATTTTTTCCCATATAGATAGTTTCAATGCACTAAGTTCATCATAGTTTTCATTAATTAAAATTAATATGCAGCTGATTATATGGCACAATAACAAATATTAGCCAAGAAAGAAAAATAGCAAAATATAAAACACTTAACAAATTGAACAGGAAAGCAATGAAGAGAAGATCATAATCTCCTTCCAAAGATCTGTATTTTGCCATACATAGAAAAATAAATAAAGGCACAGTGATCAATTTATTTCTGGTTTTGCTTTAAGAAGGACTACATTGTGCTTTAATAACTTTTCTGAAGTTTGAGTCAATCCTTTCTTTTATTTACTTTAGTTTTGCTGTCATTATCATTGAAGTACTATTATTCCTATTTCAAAATTGCATAATTTATCAATGAGTCACAGTCATAGTTCCATATAGCCTTTCATTGTTAACATACAATAAAAAAATGAAAGATGTTCTTGAAGACAGAGCAACCAATTCATATTTGTCAGTGTCAGCTTACTTACCCAGGTCACTTCAAGGCTTGATTCACTACTATTTAAGTCAGTATAAACATTTCAGGAAATAGTAACGAGCATAAGTTGGCACTAAACAGTTCCAGGTTTTGTTGTCATTAGCTGTCTGTTTAAATTTTTTTCCCAATTCCAAAATTTTGCCCAGAACTGAGACACTGGCGTTTTTGACAAGTAACTCAGGATTCATTCTTGAAAACTGCAATCTTATTCTACTGTTGATGAACAACATTCCACAAAGCAAAATCTGGTGAGATTTCTTTTACTTTTCAATATTTAATGGTGTTGTTAAGCTTTAGGATCAGCACTAAGGCATGTCTTCTATCCTGGAACCTACACTCCTCAAATCCTGAAATCCATATTTTCACACATCATCTTATTTGTAGCTGTGGAAATTATTCTGTGTGCCCAACATGATTTGCCAGTTGCACACTGTGGGATGGAATCATAGAATAGTGTGAGTTGAAAGGGACTTTAAAGATCATCCAGTTCTAAGCCCCCTGCCATGGGCAGACACTTTCCACTAGACCAGGTTGCTCAGAGTCCCATCCAGCCTGGTCTTGAACACTTCCAGGGATGAGGCATTTACAATTTCTCTGGGCAGCTTGTTCCTATGTCTCATTATACTCAAGTGAAATAATTCCTTCTTAATATCTAATTTAACCTACCCACATTCAGATTAAAGCCATTACCTCTTGTCCTGTTACTAGAAACCCTTGGAAAAAGTGCCTCTCCAGCTCTCTTGTGGCCCTCTATATGTATAAGAAGGTCCTCTAGGATCTCCACCATGTCTCCTCCAGGGTGAACAATAGGACCATTGTTTTTACTGCAAATGAACCATTTAACTATATTTGCCTTACTGTACTCAGAAGACTGAAACCTTCTTCTTCCTTTCTCTCTGTTAGGGCCCAGCCCACCCCTGGAATTTCAGGGCTGAAATTTCAGTTCCTAAAACCTGGATAGGTAGACATAGAATTTTATTAGAAACTTAGTCCTTGAAACAAACCTCCCATATTCTCTTACATTAAGTGTATTCTTTCTACTTGTTGCTTGTGACTTGGCTGTTTCCAGTATCAGCAGAAATACTGACAGTAACCCAAGAGCTCCACAACATGTAAAACTCCAAGTAAACAGTTTCCCTGACCTCCTTGCTGCCCTTTCCCTCACAGCTATAAGACTGAATAGCACCTGCAGATTGTGCCAGGCATTCCTGACACGCTCACAGAAATATCTTTTCTGGTTTTGCATTCAGTAGGCTTCCTACAAAAAACTGTGAAAAGTGATTTTGGCAGTGTCAGTGGGGTGACTTCACAGTAAAATTATTTCATCATTAGTTGACAATTCCAAACAGAGATGTATTTGAATAGGAAAGCAAGAATGACAGCTCCATCCTTTGACTTGCTCAGAAGCAGATCCTTTAAGATGCTGCTCTACTCTCAAAAGCATTTTTGCAAATAACAGCATTGTGGGTTCTATTCTCTTTCAGGGATTTCCATAACAAACAGAGGGGACTTGAAGTTGACAAGATGTTTCATCTAATGCCTCCTTTCAAAAGGGAATGTCAAATTGTACAGTGACATACATCCAACAGTTATAAGTATTAATAAGGTCCCCTGTGTTTGCAATAGATTAAAAAAAATATTTGGTGATTCACTAATAAAAGAAAAACAAAAAAATATCCAGTTCATTTTCTTAAGGTGTCAGCTCTGAAGTATTTATACCAGGCAGAATGTAATGTGGCCATTACTGCAACCCAACAAGGTACAGAATACATAAAAAACTATTACAGTTTAATAGGTAGTATTTTCAAATCAAATTACTCTATTCAAACAAAATAGACTTGAACATATGTCCTTCTTAGAAATGTGGTTTTAAAATATTAAAATAAGAGGTAATTGTTTCAGTACACCTGCCCTGATTTTTTTTGTTGTTGTTTAAGAATCTACTACTCTCTGAGTAGCTCCCTATAGAATTAAGTTTTGTGGTTGATTATCTTTGATTATGCACCTGTAATTATATTTTGAGTCCCCTGGAGAAGGGATTACAATTTTTCTACTTGGTCAACTAGTTCAAGGATAAGATATGAACATTATATATTTTTTTCAGGACCTAAATTTTACTGCTCTTTCCAGAATTGTTTACTGATACTTCCAGCATGTTACCCTGACAGTAATGTTTCACTTATATAAATATGTTTCTATGTGTCCAGATATGTTTATGGGGTGATTTTTCTTCTTATGAAATTTGTGCTTTGGTGTTTTTTTTTCAGTTTTCATCTTCAATCACTTGTACATGATCCTTTGTAGAGGATGAACGTCACAAATCCTTAACAGATTTGCCTCAATGCTTTTCTTTTATTATTTGTTGTGACAAATGTCCTGGCCTAGCAGACAAATCAGGCAAACCATCCTTTCTAACTAGTCATTTAATCTAAAACCAGTCCCCCAATTTTATATACGATCTACGTATTAGTGTTATATATTTTCCAATGTTTCTTTTCTCAGTTGATGTTAGTTTCCTAATCAGAAATGTTTGCATCATATTCAGCATATCATTAATCTCTTCAGAACAGTATTTGTTATATTTTCACAATGCAGTGTAAATAAAATGTCACTTATAGTAAAAAAAAAAAAAAAATCCACCAAGTTATCTGAGAACCTTTGTAACCTATTAACATTCAGGAAGTATGCATGGGGAGATATAAACCCAGCTCTGCAGTCCACTGCTTAACAGTGATTTCTAATACTAAATAAATACTTTAAAACTTAGATGATTGTAAACTGAGCAAAAAATATGCATCACCCACGTTCCTCATTTTATGGAGAAGATACTGGCAGCCTCATTCTAATGTCATTCACATCTTTATTCTCTCCACATATATAGTTTGTATCTTCTGCATTTGAATTCTGAAGGTGTTTTGCTTTATTCAACATTTTAATACATTCTTTTGTTGCTTCAAGAGAAATCTGAAACTAGAATTTTACTTTGGATTTTTGGACAAGGTTTTTTTAAAATATTTTTTAGGTTTAGAGACCATCATTTCAAAAATCAATGTCCATTTTATTGATAAGAAGCTGAAGGAAGACAAATAGGCAAACAAAAGGTAATAAGCAGCGTGGTTCCCACCTAATTTGAGTTGTGATGATTTTCTAAGGAACTAATATGTTACTGCTATATTTCTTACCTCACAGATGTTATACTAGTCAACTAGAATCCAGCCAAAAATGCCCAGATCCATTGGACTTACTGAGTTTCCCAAATAATGAAGACATTGATCCTACAAGGCTGCCTGATTTCTGACATCCTTATGAGAAGAGTAGTCAATCAGCACCACATGAGCTTAGACCTGAGAACAACCAGTGCTTGGCCTGATAATCCAGCTCTTCAATCTCCTCTTGCCTCCAACATAATTTTTTTGGAAGGGTGAAAAGATGAAGGCAAAGAATTTAAAAATTACTCTAATAATTGCTGACACATTTTCACAAATATTCGACCCCTATAGAAAAGAGACCACATGGGAAAAAATCTTCTTGCTTCATGATAGGAAAGAAGAAGCATATGAGGGGATACAAATCTCTGTTCCTCTCCACTAAGTGAAGAGCCAAAGTTTTCATTTGCTCTTTCTCTGCTATGGAATGGTTCTGCATACTTTCACTGCTTTGGATAAAGGATTAGACTTCTGTGCTTACAGTTTGTCTGAGAGTGTGATGTAAGATGAAAAAGTTTTCTCTTGTTTCCTCCAGACTAGTGGAGAGAAATGAATGGTCAAGAAATTAATAAGAAAGTTTTAATTCACAGTTTTATTAAAAAAAATTCTGGCCTTAGGTTCTGTATATTTGTCCATTAATATAGCTAAACAGATAATCATTAAATGCTTTCTGCATAAAACAATTGTACTTACAAAACTCTGTGTGAAAATGAGCTTTGTTTTTTTGCCCATCTTTAACTCTGTTTTTGTTGCTTCATTAGGCCATTATTCTTTGCGACTAGCAGAATTTTCTAATTACTTATAATATTGTCTTCTAGTGGCTATTTGAACATTCAGTCATATTACTTTCAGTAATCCTGATCAGTTCTTTAGGGTTTGGAACAATTTTAGTCAAATTTTGATGAATATGTCTGCCAACAATAATGTAAATTTTTTTTAAATAATTAATAATAATAATAATTAATTGTCTACATAAATACGAACCATAAGCTATGCCTAAAAAGGAAATTTATGCTGTTATCTTGATATTGAAAAACCTACTGAATTTCCATTTCCTTGTTTTCAAATATATGGGGACTAATTCTATTCTTGTCACCAGCTGATGCCATGGACCTGCACACAAACAAAAGAGAGCCTGGGAAGGGCAGGGAATTTCATAATTCTCTGAATTCCAACTGCCCTGACATTTCCATCTGGTAGAATAGTGCACATTTCTGAGTATATGGTTTTATACTCTTCTCTGGTAATGCCATTGTTAGATTATTTTTGACTAATCTTTGCCAAGATTTACACTTGGCACAGTATAATTGAACTTTTATACACACAAAAATAAACTACAACCATCACTTGCCCTTTTAACATTTGTAGTACATTATGGCATGATGTCTGCTATATTCACCAAACACAAACAATGTGTGACAGAACACTGTAGATGAGATTGGTAAAGATTGGAGAAAGAAGTTGTTATTTTTGTTCCAGACTTTGCATAGCCATCCTAAATGTAAAATATATTGATTGAAAGATTCTGACATTTCACTTTCTATTACAGCAGCTGTCCCCTGTTTGCTAAATGACAGCCAATAAACATGACCAGTGCCCTCCAGATATTTACAGGCTTCAAATTTTCCAGTGGCCCATTATACATTCCCCACATAGTGTGTTTGCTATGGGATCTCTAAGAAGATACAGCATTACACCAGCCACTTAGAAAATCCTGTTATGACCCCATACCTGTAACTGAATCCCTGGTAAGAATATCACTATTTGTTCCCTGAGTTTCAGCACTCACCTCTCGAGCTGCAGTGTGCCTTCATCCTGCTTGAATGGAAGATATGTAGTCTGCTAGGATAAAGTTTAGCTACATGATTGGGCTGAAGGGAAGCCTTGTAAAGTTAGGTCTGCACATTGAATTGACATTGTTCAATGGAAGGTGTCCTAAACCCATAAGTGTTAATCCTGTTATTCCATCAATATTACACAGGATCTCTTTAGGTGAAGTCGAAAGCCCTTTTTTACCAAATAGGTTTCTGTGTCCTATTAAAAATATTTTCCACATTTACCTAATGCAGATCTCCTTTTTCTAAATGTCTACTGGTCATTTCTCACTTCACAATGGCAGAATCCAGACGTATCATAAGAAATGGAGCTACTGAATCATTCTGGATATTCAAAATGTAATTTACATGCTTCCCCCCACTGGTTCAAAGACATTTTTTCTAAAGAAATACTCCAGGCATATATCTCTGGCATCACAAAGCAGCAAGTAATGGGTGCTCATGAAGCCCCAGTTGATGCAATGCATAGCCCCGTGGCCACTGCACCTGGAGCTGACAATGCAGTATGCTTGTCTCTGATCTTTAAACCATTTAGCACTTGCTTCCCTGGAGTGATTACTTCAGAACCTAAGATGATTCAGTGTTCCTTTTGATAAATGGTTCTTGAAAGCCCAAGACAGTCTCTGTCTGGAAGAATTCACAGCCATCTGCTGGGAAGTTAATGTATTCATCTTGCACATACAAATGGCTTTGTGGCTGATGTTTCACTGCTTGGCACTAATATGACTTTATTGGCATTGAAATCAACCTGTATCACTGCAAAAGTGGATTTATAATCTGACCCATGGATTCAATTTAATGACACAAATCCCTCAATTACAGCAGCAGGAAAACATGTGGGAAGAAGGAATTTTTGTAATCTCCTTTTCCTTCTAATTTCTCCTTTACTAAAATGTGAATTTGTCTAGCATTGAAGAAGAATGTTAAAAGACTATGTTTCTTTCTTTTTTTTGGCTTCTGAACCCTCCTCTCCCCCTTTCCCCCAATTTAATACAAATCCTTTGGTTATTCCTAATTTCATACATAGTTTTGTAACTGAATATGAATAGTTTCAAAGTGGGTTAGGAAATCCCTTATATATTTTCATCACTGGCATTGGGATAAAGGTTCTGATTTGCATACTGGTGATAAATATAGTTTTCTTCAAGCTACAGAGATTGTACTATTTCACCAGTGTGTCCTGTCTCTGAGACTTGCCTTCTATGCTTAAGAAATAATATGTAAAAGGCTGAGGCTCACACCTCTGAAGTGTCCCTGCAAGACATCCTGCTGGGTATTTTTCACCTGAGAAAAATCTCATGTGATGCATTTCTTCCCTTCCATTAACCATCTTGAAGTCACAGAAAGAGCCTATTGACCTCAAGGGTGCAACTTGGGATTTGAAGCTGATGTGGAATCCAAATCTGTTGTTTCCAGCCTTCACTTAGTAATAGTCACAGAAATTATAAAGTCAATATTTTCAAAGCCATGCAGAAATCATGCTCTCATATTCTGATGCCTCATCATATCAAATCCTTATTTTGCTGTCACATCAAGTCTGCTGAAGTCAGGGAACCCAGCTTGGCTGTGAGATGACACAGGTGTCATTGGAAATTACTAAAACAGTGCATTTAACATTTGTAAACAAATTATCTTACAGCACAACCAGAAGCATATGTTTGGGCTTGTGAATCCATAAACATCAATGGGCATAACTTTTTTTGCTTCAATGAAATTAATTAAGACTCAGAGTCAATGGGGAATTTGGAATTTGGCCCCTCTCTTTGGAAATCTAATAACTATTCCATAATCTCTTTGCAGTTTAGGTAAATAGAGTTTAATATCTAATTGGTGTTGTTTACACATTGTTTTGTGGTTCTCATAAATCATAATACCGTTTTCATGATCAGTATTTCCAGATAATTTTCCAATTAATTCCCAGTAAGCAGGACTGAAGAATTCATGAAATAGCCTTTAGCCACTCCATAATTTCTTATTGTATTCAGGTGCTCAGTAAAGAGCTAGGTCCTGCTTTCCATAGATGCCCTTCTAGCAGCTTAACTCATATATCAAAAAAATGTGTTTCCAAGCATAATATTCTCTTGGCATAATCATCTGTTCATTCAGAATTACCATCTGTCCCTTGCTGGAGACTTCATTCTTTTATGAAACAGGCAGTGATGGCAAAGTTCATTTGAATTCCCAGGACATGCAACCATCAAACAGTTTGAAATTCTCTTTTCCAAGCCAATTTTCCACACTGATAGAACTTTTAAGAACAGACAATGAGTGATTTTTTGTTGTTGCTATTGTTGTTCCATGTTTCACCGAACACTGTCCACCATCCTTCCCCTCCTCCCACCATCATTTTCCCTACCAACTCCTTAGCTAAGGCTTGCTGGATGAGATTCCCTGTGAAGGCCATCAGCACTTGTTTTTTAATCAGCAATACAGATTGCTGTTGACTTAAATGAAGCATATTTCCCACCCAGGGTCTGAGCACATTGCCTTCAAGCAGGTCATACTTAAAAATAATCCAACAAAAAGATCCCATATTGTATAAGGCATGAGAAAGAAAAAGAAAAAATCCACAAGCAAATATATTTTGAATGAAAAGGTGCATATCTTTCCCTTATCATATTTGTGAGAGGGAAAGGTTTCTTTTTTCTTCCTTCTTATGCTTTACAAGCACTGAATTCACTGCTAGAATCCTGTAACTTTTGAACCAAGCAGCTAGAAGATCAGAAAAGCTCATCTTTTCTTGCTGTTGATTTTTTCCACTAGATATTTTCAAAATTTCCACATTTCAGTCACAGAATTTTGTAGCAAGTGACATGGTAATTTAGTTTTCTCCTATTTTAAGGGTCTTTTTTACAAGGAAGATAAATGTATGGCCTTGGTTCTTCGTACTTTCAGTCACAAATGGAAGAATTAAAGTCCCTGAAACCTCACTAGGAAATATAATATATTGAAGATATCTAGTTCTTTGAATTATGTCTGAATCACATCCCCTTTTTTCAGAGCTTTCAGTAAATAATTTCTACAAGGTTATCATATACTATTCCCTGCACATTCTGTTGGCAACATACAAACATTATGACTTGGAACATAAATGTTGAGTTTTTTAAGTGCCCAAGTGGTCCTTCTCAATGTGGAACTCTTTAGGCCAGCAGAAATTATTATACAGGAGCCTAGAATCTGGAACTGGCCTCAGCCTCCCTCTAAAGGAGTCCATATCTCTACAGTGATTACAATTCCTAATGTTTTGCTCAGAAGGACCTGAATTCTAGGTTGCCACAATGGAGTGGAGTGCTGTAGCATAGGTAACACAACTTGTAAAAGGGTCTCTGGCCTGAAGAAATAAGAAAAAAAGCTCATACTGTGAAGCTGAACTAGAAATTCAGTTTCACTGTCTGTACTGGGTGCATGTCAGGTTGGTTTGCTGTTGTCATTCACCAGAAATTTCTTTCCATCCTATTTCCCTTTGGCTTTGTGAGACATCCTCAGAAAGCTGTATTTCTTGGTGATGTGGTTCAAATGCCAGAAAACAACTGCATGAGCAGAGACATGATCTGGACATTTCAATTGGGCTCACATATGAAATAGTTTTCTAGAAACACCTAGAATAAAACTGAATCACAGGCTGGTGATTATGCATAATGCATTATGCATTATGCAATGCAAAATGTCAGGGAGAGATGAGCCAGCCCCCTCTTCCCCAGTGCACAAAGCAGAGTCCTGTGCAGTGGACTTCTGTCTGCTGAACTGGGATTATGAGCTACTATCTCTAGGAACAGTCTTTTCACTACCTGATTTAGATATTTTTTTTCCAGAAAAATTAAGGTGTTTCAAACTGTTAATAATTAAATTATTAAAAAGAAAGTAAGTATAAATTAAATTGTAGGCTTTTCAGGATGTGCTCCACTAAGGTAACGGAGCTCCTGCCTTCCATTAGCTTCCACAGAGGCTCTCTACAGCACTGTCACCTTCCTCAGATGTGAGGAGGCAGGCAGTGCCATGAGGGCTGGCTGCTGCTCTGGGTGAGCCAGGGGGAGCGTGGAGGGGCAGCAGGGCTGGCAGACACCCAGCCCTCAGCCAGAAGGGGCCGGGGTGCTGAGCAGCACGTTAGGGCTGGACTGGGTCTGGAGACAGTGACCAGCCCAGCGAGTCTGCAGGGCTCAGATGGCACCAAGGCCAAGCCAGAAAACCCCAGCTGGGACTGGAACAGAATAGGAGCAAGAAGCTGCTCCAAGCTCCTGCTGCCAGTGAGGGAGCTGGCCTTGGGCTCAGGACCCACATCGTCACCCTCCAGCTACATCCCTGTGAGGGCAATGCACTCAGGGCACTGGCAAGGTCTGGGGTAAATAGAAGCTGCAAGTTTTAAGTAGAAACTTTTGTAATAACCAGGCAAAAAGCTTAAGTGAATTTAGAAAGAAATTTGTTAAGGTAGGCAGTACTACAAGTTTTTTATTGATTCCCTCTCAGTTTCTAAATGCCAGTGATTAATTTACACCCTGAAGAATGACTTTTACCACAGTCATTAGTGGGAACATAGAAGATGTTGAACTCTCAGCAAAGCCAGCGATATTAGCTGTGCTATTTTGCATTACTGTGAGGGGAAAAAAAGTAGGAATACTTGTAAAATTCCTAGTTTAGTGACTTCTGTGGTATCAGTAAAGAATTACATAGTTTTTCTAACATTAACAGGGGTCTTTTATTTTTTTATCCCTGAAACCTCATCTCCCTGCTATGTTGTACAGATCAGTTTAATCATATCTTAGCTATTAATTCTCTTCCAGGTATGGGTTTAAGGGAATAATAGATAAGCATTTCCAAGATCTACCAAAGCAAAGAGAGGGTTACTGTTCTGTATGCTAGATTTCTTGAATCAACAAAAACTGACACAAAAACTCCCAGGCTTGATTAGGCCACTGGTTTATTTAATGCAGTATCTTGTTCATGACTCACAGAATTCAAATAACAGCATGTTTCTGAATTTTAAACCTGTGATCATGTTCTGCAAATTCACTTTATATATCATAAATAGCCCAAAGAGATCTCAATAGCTTGGAATATCTGGTTAATCTTATGATCTTGCATAGCTTTGACTATTTATTGCAGCTCTTGCCAATTCACATCTTAAGAGGCTGAAAAGCACTTCAGAATTTTACTGCATTTTTCACCTGTAGCTTTGTGCTAAAGCTCGTGAAGTTTGTAACATTTCTGGATCCATGCCCACAGCTTACAATGGCTAATCAAAGATTTTGTTAAGTTCTTCAGACTTGACTTTACAAAATACACTGCAAAAGCAGATCACGCTTTCTCAGTAATATAGACAGAATTGTATTATCATCTGAGGAAAACAGCTAGAGTCAAACACTTAGCATGAGGAGACAAAGGGGAGCAGGCAGAGCCAATGTTCTGCTCTGCTGGAAGGAATGCATGTCTTGAATGCCCCAGGATGGTATTGATACTCCTGGTTAAAAACCTTTCTTCAGTAGATACACTAACTTTGGAAGTTAATACTTTACCATCTACCCTGAACAGAGGAAAATTAACCTCTAAGCTCCAAAACCAGCAGAGGATTTTCAAAAATTGTTTGAAAATTGCCAAAAGTGGTTCTGGCCAAAAGGGTCCATGAGAAGCATTGTTGAAAAACACTGAGCTGGCAGTCCAAAGACAACTTCTCAAAAACATCTAAGGAAAGGAACAGGTAGAACAATTGATAACTCATCTTGCAGCTTTCTTTCATCTTGCAGCTTTCTTACAGATAAAATGCGGCTTTGAAGATTTAGTATATCCACTAGAATAGTATCTTCCTTGGATCCTTTTGTCCTCTTTTTTTTTCTATTTTTTTTTTCTTTTTTGTGGTAGTAGTGAAGGAGTTTTGTATGTACTGAGCCCATGGTGCCTTTACTAATATAAATGGTCTCTTTAGTTTCACACTTGATGCTGGTGTTAGGCTTGCTTGTCTCCAGATCTGTGGCATTATGGACACTGAGATGAATTAGGTCTTCTATCAGAGACTGCTCCCCTCCTTCAAAGTCAGTTGCATCAGACTCTGTAAAAGCCAGAATTACTTGTTTTGCTCAGAAAAAATTGTGCAAACATTTGTCAACTCCATAGACCTTACCACAATAAATTCACAGTATAGGGAACTGGTAATATAGCTATCCCTTAGTATAGGAATTACCTCAGCCAAGACTGTCCATAGAAGATACTCTTTTGATACATAACAATTGATGATGTTCTTAAAAAAAAAGTAAAAACAAAAAAAAACCCAAAAAAGGTAGCAATAACATCTTTCTAGCAGATTCCTTGTGGTGTACAAGAACACAGAGAGGTTGTAAAATCTGCAGTCACACAGTGACTGTGTTACCTTTCTTATTGCTGACAGTGGGTTTGAAGCTGGTGATGACAGACTCACCATGTTAGCAACTTGGTTGGATAGTTGTGGTGAGGAAAATACCCACGAGGTGTCACTTGCAAAGTTTCATGGAAGCTGAAAAAAGGGGAGAACTTGCTTTTCATGTAATGACCTAGTAACTTTAGAAGCCTCTTTTTTTTTTTTTTTTTTTTAGAAATGTGGCGCAAACCAGTATGTTAAATACATGATTAAGTTAAATTGAAATTAAGACTTTTTTTGTGCTTACAGAGGACACATTGTCCCGATTGTCATTGCTGTGATCTGAGCACTACACAGCCAAAAACAAACAGGCAAAGTAGTTACATTAGAGAAAGAATGTCAGCATAACCAACTGCTTGTTTGTTTCTGCTTGCACCAATCTGCCAGCAATGTTGGAGCCAGTGCATTGTACCAGATTATTCACACTTAATTCAATTACTTTATTTCACAGACCTTTGTTTCGTAAAATGTTATTTTAATTTGGAAGCAGACAGAATGCCTTACACTTCCTCATCCATGCAACAAGTTAAATTTATTTATATGAATACTACACTAACATATATATATATATATACATACAAAAACAAAGTAAGAGCTTTGTTTACATTTTTTTTTCTTCTTTCTTCATCACTTTAAGCATCAGGAAGGGTGACATTGCCTAAATAACTTTTATTCACAGCAAGTGATATAATTATGTGATGCCACAGTTGTCAGCTACTAGATGTATTGTGCATTGTTGACACCTGTTTATTCATATGCATATTATTTTTGACAGATGGAAAGGAAAATTATATTTGAAAGTTTTAAGGAAACAAGATCCAGGCAAAATCAGTGGCAAAGGAAAAATGTACTTGAAAAAGTGTGGATTTACTTCTTTGTGGTAGAAATGGCTGATTTCCTTTTCTCCATAAAAATATTTTATGATAATCACTATGAATGGAAAATACATCTAGTCTGACTTTAAAGTTTCTTATCCCAGATGATAAAATGCTATTAATAATTTTGGTGAGGAAAATTGCTGTAACTATATAGGCAGAGGCTGTGGCTTTACTTTTCATATGAGTTGCCAGTGGTGTCATATAAAAAATGTGGTAATTGGGTAAACTAATACTGAGGTTTGCACAAAATTATTTCTTGTGAGACATTTGGCATCCATTCTGGCAGTCATTTTCATAAGGAATGAATGAATTCTAAGTTTTAAGTCAAAAACTAGTAATAGCAAAGATCTCCTTACAACTTAGCAGGAATAGACTTTAAGTGTGTATTGGGTTCACCAGGTCTGATAATAGCTCATTTTCCTTTGTGAGTAGAGGATAAGAAGTCTCAATATATTGATGCACCTGAAGCATGAAATTACTTATTTTTAAGACCCAAATTCTAAACTTCTAAACCAAATAAAAGGAAAATTTTCCTGGAAGAATAATTGAAATGACTGAAAGTCTGTACCAGCAAAGTAGCTGACACCATACACTCACAAAATAAAGCAAATATGAATGTTTATTTTTCTCTTTCTAACCTGATGAACATGGTATAATTTCAGCAAGATCTTAAATTAATGAAGTCTAATGGAGACAGCTGACTGGGAAGCATTCCATGTGCATGTTGAATAATATATTCCTGTGTGTCTTCTGTATGTGTATATGCATTGCAAATCTGATTCCGTGTACTCAGAGCCATATGTTACAGCACTTCACAAAATAATATCATATTTTACATTGTGATTTTACAAGCTTGCTTATTATTTAACCATCCGTAAGATTATAACTACTCCCAATTATTTAACTGCAAGCACAAACTAATGAGAGGATTTCTTTTACCAGGCTGCTTTTCTTTTCTCTTGCACTGCTGTTGCTTCTCGTCCAGCCACATTGGTATCATTGGTATCATTTCTCTGTCCTTAGCTAACTGGATTTTTAATTCTCAAAGCAATCCTTTCACTGTGAGGATGGATACAGTAATTCTTAAGTGAAAAGTCCATTTTTATATATACAAGGAATAACCCCTACACACATTTTATTTTGATCTTTTCTTAGCTCCCAGCTGCCTGGGAAGAGCAGGACAAGACATTTGGTGCAGGTGAATGATAGAGCTCAGGGAGGGCAGGGGCATGGATGTGCTTCCTCTCTCCCTCCAGGGCTCCTCTCTCCTCTCTCCACCTGAGTTTCTGAGCCACATCTCAAAGACAGAGAGTGCCCATTGACTACATGGAAATCAATACCATACAAGAGGACACTTGATTAGTTTCTAAATTAAGATGAATTAGTGTTTTCTGTCTGTTTTGAAGGGACAGTCCCAGCTGCCAAGGAATGGCTTGTGCTGAGACTTGCTGGAGGAGCCTACAGGGAATGTGGGGATATCCTCAAGTTTCCATGGATAAAAAATTAAGTTTTCCCATTACACCATTGTAGCTCATGCACAGAAGATGAAAAAATAATTAATATATTATTATTTATTATATATAATATATATATAATATATATAATATATATAATATATATAATATATATAATATATATAATATATATAATATATATAATATATTATATATAATATATTATATATAATATATTATATATATATAATATATTATATAATATATTATTTATATAATAATATATTAGTATCTGATAATTAACATTGAGGGCCATTGATAGGCTCAGTTAATTACAGGTAGTTTAGAAGAAATTATGCCTAACACTTCTTGCAGGTGAGAATTTCTACCTCTGACCCCATGTCTGAGTTCAAGCTCACCAGGTAGGGTCTTTGACTTTGAATCATTTGTAGGATTTTAAGACATAGGGACACTCCCTTCCATGGTTACAAAATAAATGTCTAGGAAATTTATTCATGACTGGGTCTGTGGAAGCCTAATTTTGTTTTAATGAGCACTTAGGACACTTCACACGTGGCACCTTGGTACTAGTATGCCAGAAGTAATTAACATTTACTATAGTGTATATTTGTTGTATTTTTTTCATGTATTAATGATAATGTGCTCAGAGAGAATACACATATTAACACTGCAATATTTAGACAGTGTAAATTTTTCTTTGCTGTCCTCTTAAACTAAATTTAATTCTTATCAATATAGCCTTCAACATTTTTTTGCATGACACAGCATCTTTCTGAAGCTGCAGTTTAGAAAAAATCTGGTTTAAAATTTTGCTGGCATATGAAAACCTGCCATCTATGGAGAAATTGGAGACATTTCAAGTGACTGAGACACAACAACAGTGTCAGATTTGCAGTGATCTCAGCAAACTAACATTAAGTAGGAGTTTTAAACAAACTACACCATGGAAAACAAGAAATCAGAGGGATCAGTTTCTAGGAATTATGTATTCTCATGTATACTATCTAAATCATAAAACCAGGAGGACTTTTCAGAATGGATTTCCAAAAGGTCATTTTTTGCATTCAGTATAAATTGACATAAAATTTCACTATAAATCCTACAGGTCATTAGGGAAGTGCACTGTGATTACCAGTACTCTGCATCATACTGGCAGTATGAGAAACCAAGACTATCATAGGTCAAGCTTATAAATTTTTCCCCAAATTCAGAGCTGCATCCAAGGTACTTGACATGTCAGTATAGGTAGCAGTGAAGGAGCTGCAGCATAAAATCAAACATTCCCGTGTGACTGTAGAGGCAGTTCCCTGAATCAGCAGATGTGCTGAGATGTGAGAGAAACGGCTCTGCAGACACTGAGGTCACTGAGGAGGCAGGGGGAAGAGGTTCTCCAGGTGCTGGAGCAGAGGTTCCCTGTACCCCGTGGTGAAGACAGTGGTGAGGCAGGCTATCCCTGTGTCTGTGCAGCCCATGGAGGTCCATGGTGGAGCAGATGGATGCCCAAAGGAGGTTGTCACCCCATCAGAAGCTCAAGCTGCAGCAGGCTTCTGGCCAGGTCTGTGGATCTTGAAAAAGAGGAGCCAACACTGGAGCAGTTGTCTGGAAAGATTTATGATCCTGTGAGGAACCCACACTACAGCAGCGTGTTCCTGAAATGCTGCACCCCTTGGAAGGGACCCCCACTGGAGGAGCAGCAGAACTGTAACCTGTGGGAAGGACTCACACTGGAGAAGTTTATGGAGAACTGTCTCCTGTGAGAGGGACCCCACTCTGGAGCAGTGTGAGAAGACCTCCCCCTGAAGGAAAAGGTAGTCCCCATCCCCCAGTGCCCTGCATTGCTGGGGAGGAGAAGGTAGCAGAGAAATTCAGGAGTAAAGTTAGGCTGAGGAAGAAGGTGGGGAGGCAGGTAAGATGGTTTTAAAATTTGGGGGGTTTTGTCATTATCCTACCCTTTTTTTTCCCCCCTCAAGTCTGTTTTGCCCATGATGGTAGCTGCTGAATGAAGTCTTGCTGTCCTTATCTCAACCTGCAAGTCTCTTTGTATCTTTGTCTTCTGTCAAGATGAGGAGTGATAGGATGGCTTTGGTGGGCATCTGGCATCCCATTAGAGTCAACCCATCACATGCAGCAAATCTACCAAGGTAACTACACTGATAGAAATACTGATTATACACCAGCTGGTTTTATCCATTTTATATTTAAATTTATGTACATGGTATCCTCTTCACATTTTTGCAAATATTTATATGCTTAGTAGTGCAAAAACCCTTAAAAACTTTTCAAATAAGATGAGTCTGTTTTTAAAACTAGAGATGAAATGACGAAATACAGAAATCTGTGATCCATCGTTGCTATCCATTGTTATTGTCACCTCCACAGCCAGACCAATACTTTTTGAAAGCTACTTATTTTTAAGGACTTACATAAGTGAAATGACCAGGGGCTTACAGCATGCATTATCTCCCTTGGAAGAATTTTTCTGTTCTAGCAATGTAAACTTGTGATCTCCCTTCTATTTTTTTTTCCTGGCTATGCTGTGTAAGATGTGTATTATTTGATTTTTTTTTAGATTTCTGATATCTGAATTTATTGTCATGCTCATTTGGTTTGGTTCTCTACTTCCCTCTCCTTCCTACAGGTGCTAAGAAGAGAGTTTCATTTTGCTTTTGACAGATTACCTCTTCAGTGACAGAATATCAGTGCTGGAGAAATTGTTAAGTTTGGGTTTTAAAATTTGGGCTAAAGAGACTGATGTGAAGAACAACTGTGAATGCACTCTGAATAGATCCTACTTCCATTTTGCTTCTACCTTAATAGGTATCAACCTTGTTACTGTGTAGAAGTTCAGCATCAGTTTTGCAAGACTACATTTTCATTGCTTGCATTCCATTTCTTTAATGTGTCTTGATCCCTACGCTGTGTTTGATGCCACAGATCCTGGGTTCTCTTGATTATCTGATCTTTTTATTTGCTCAGGAACTTATTTTGACAGCCTCATATAAAATGAGCAGTCCTTTACTCCATTATTATTCACTCACATTGAAATCAAATTTGAATCTTATAGATCATCTTTAGGGCAAAGACAGAAAAAATTTGTTTTCACAGATCTTCAGAAAAGTAATAGTTTCTACTGGTTTTTATTAAATGATGCATTTCAGGTTACCTATTTTCCTATCTATTGCAACCAGTGGACTGTATCCATTGATTGTACCCATTGAATAGTTTTCCACTCTGGAGTCCACTGATTCTCAAGAGCAATCACTAGTACCTTTTTCCCTGAGACAGGCTTTTTACAAGGTGGTGATATCTGTTTGTTTTTCAAAAATTTCTTCTCTCTTTTTGTCTGTTTTTTCTTCATATTCATTTGCTTCTTGATTTCCTCCTTGTTTTAATTTAATTTATTCTTTACTACATTCAGCTAATTGTGCAAGTTAACTTGTGAGAGTGAAATCCTGATTTATCTATTTGAATTTTAAAAATCTGAGGTTCCCAATTTAGAATTTATGATAAATTAAGAAACACCTTCAGTGATTCAGTCTTTCAAAAATTTCAGTAGTCCCTTGAACATGATTATTCCTCTGTACTTACTATAAAACTCCTGAAATAGGTACTTCAGTTATTGAGGTTGTAGGTGGAGTGAATCTAAATGCTATTTCAAGCTTTCATGCATCAGATAAATGACTTCGTTTCTGGAGAAGTTATGTCATTGATAATCATGTTTCTAATCTAGGTTTGCTTGACTTTAACTCCCAGCAACTGCATCATGTTGCTCTTTTGGTGAAACGGAATGGGATTGTTAAGCAAATTATCCAGTCTCCAAGTAAAGTTTGTGTCTGTCTTGTAAACCTCTTTTATTTTCCTACTGTTCTTTCTGCAGTGCTGACAGTTTAAGAGAGCACAGCCTTCCAACGGTGCCACGTGCTGCAGGAATGCACAACGGCACCCTCCGTGTTTCGGCTGTTTCTCCTTCATGTGCCCAACAGCTGCCTTGGGTCTCTCAGGCACTGGGGGCATAGACCCTTCTGAGCTCCTGAATCTTTTTCTCTCAAGTACAGCATCTTCTCATGCAAGACAATGCCCAGTTCCTGCTCGTGAATGCTTGATTTGTGCTTGGCTGTTTTCACCTGTGTGCTGTTGGCATGGGTGCCCCTGGGCAATGGGGTCATAGAGCTCTACAGAGCTGTCCCTCCTCTGTAGAATTCTCTCAAATTATGACTCTTTAATGCTTCTATTCCATTTTAAGAAGACAAAATATTTGAGTCCCAAACTATACCTTGATTCTGTTCAGGCAAATTATTTCTATAGAAGTGAGCCTTAAGAAATAAACCCTCAATGGAAGCCAATGCTTCACCTTCAGAAAGCCATTCTCCAGAAATTCTAGTTGAGTTTAATAGCAATGGAAGAACTGATATTCTGTGTACATTATGTGAGAAAAACATTTATTTTTTTAATTATAGTAATCTTAATATCAGAATCCCTTCCTATGCACAATATTGTATTCCAGGACAAACTAATGTACATACATTTCTGATTTCAGTATTGCTCCATATTCCTGTTTACAGAAGTAGAAAATCTGTCTAATATTCAAGTAATTTTTTTTCTTTATAAATTATGCTGATCCAAATGTTACTTTCTAGCTACAGGGCTCTGATGCAGCTGGTGCTGTCTCACTTACACCAGTGTCTTTTTCCTGGACATTTCTGACATCTAAAAACCATATGTACTTTTTAAACAATATATTTATACTGTCTAAGTGATTCATTGAACCAGCATACTTTTCCCCCTTGTTTTTCTGGTAAATTCAAATTCAATTTTGCTGCAGTGCAGAAATGAAAAACAAGTACATCATGTAATCCATTGTTTATACATAGATTCAATAGAATCTATTAGAGATGTAAGCTCTGTACTGCCTGTGAACTTTCTGTCTACCTTGTTCACTGTTACAGAATATTAGAATTGAAGACACCAGCTTCTAACAGGCTAACAGTTTTCATGGATTCATACAACATTTTTATTTCTGCAGGTAGACATTGATCACATTATAGTTTACATCAGTGGGTAGATTTTTAGTTGTCTTTACAGGTGAAGCTTGGTAGATATAAAAGGTACCCACCCAGTAACCTCAAAAAATCTTATCTTTATTACAGATTGCACAGGTAAATATGCAGAATTTGTGTTAATAATTTTCAGTAGTGTAAGTTCCCTGAAGCTGTTATCTCATATCAGCACCTGAACAAATGCGGGTACTGACCAAAGCCTGGCTGCTGCCTTTGGCAGCTGACAACCCAGGGTTCAGCTGTCCAGGAACGAGACCCACTTTGGTGAAGCTCAGTTTGGTAACTTTAAACCAGTGTTTCAGAAGAAGTAAATATTCTGGAGCTGAAAGTGAATTCATAGGCTAAAGACATGTGACAGAAGGAAATAAAAAGACATAGGTGCTTATGGAGCCAGTATTAGTAAGCAGAAACTCAGGACAAAGCAGAATGAATGAAAGATATAAAATCATGAAGGAAAAAAAAAAGCAGTGTCAGAGGTTTAGCTCTGGTTTTCAGTATGAGCAATTTCCTAAGAGTGATGGGAGCCGACACTTCCCTGCTGACCTCTCCACCATCAGCCACCAACCATCATTCCTCAAATGCCTTTGTTTGGGTCTTGAAGAAATTGATGCTTAGCCTTATATCATTTTAGTCTTGCCTTTCTACTGTGTAAATAACTTATAACTAGTAAATAAGTGTGTAAATAACTCATAAATAGTTCATGAACTTGCTTTCAGAAGGTCTGTATTTAGTAGAAAACACCCAAACCAAATTCTTCTTGCATTATGCCTGTTTTAAAGGTGGGAAACAACATATGTCAGCCCTATCTCTGTTGTGCTGTATAGAGACATATACAGACACTGGTCTTTACAGATTATTTTTCATTAGTAATTTAGCATTGTGAATTCTTCTGCACTGGTAGAAATAAGATGAAGTGATGAAAAGCAGTGATCCAGATGTCCTTTAGATGCACCAATTCCAACAAATTAATTTCCTACCTGTTTTCTCTAACATCCTTGAGTGGGTTTCAATAATACCAGGTTCAAGGAAGATTTTTTTTAAAAAAGCTCATGTTAGAGAGGAAAGAATTCCTTGAACATAGCTTTCCCAGTGGGATACTTTGTTACCTTTATTGATAAACTCCAAAGAATTGTTATTGTCATATCGACTGTTAACAAATGTAGAATTTGTGTCTGTATATCTGTGCATGTGTGTATGCGTGTGTGCACTTAGAAAGGTAAAGGTAGCTGTGCTAGAAATTCTCACTGCTTCAGTCATTTGTCACCCACAGAATATATATGTTCCTATGCACACTGAAGCATATTACAATTTCCAGTGGGAAAAGGGAGTCTTTCAAATGAACACTAACAGCCAAATGCTAGGATTATCACTTGTCTTTGTAATTGCAATGTAATTGACATCCTACATTATATTTCCATTTCAAAGAAACAAGGAGCCCTATCCAGCAGCTGTGCAATCACTCTCCAATTACCACTCCCATTTAGTCTACACAGATACTCATTGTGGCCCAGGTTTTAGATTTCACTTCTGTATTAGAATAAAACAGATTCATTTGAAAGGTCAGTAATCTTGCAAGTGAAAGACATTTTTAACAGCAGAAAAATATTTCACATTCATTCCTGAAATTATGATAACCAGTACAGTGCAAACTGTCCTATCAACATAGGAATCTAATAGTAGAGCTACTGTCCTTATTAGTTTTGGCTTAGATCTAAGCCACTTCTTATAGCAGTTTAATGCATGCACTTACCATCTTTCTTAATGTAGTTGTGGTCAACATATCTGTGAAAATAAAATATTCAATAGCATTGCTTTTTTATCCAAAGGAGTAGGCCAAACTCTTCCACTTATATTGCATCTACTTCTTCAGATAATAAGCAGGTTTCCCTCTGGAAATTGACAAATTAATTGTTTGCTATTCAGGCAGTTTTCCTCCTAAAAATGTTTGTTCTGAAGGACATCGTCGTCAGAATAGGAAGTCAAGTTCTTGAGTGAATTATAATTGTGGAAATTTGAGTTCTGTGTTAGAATATAATCTGAAGAGAGTGATTTTCATTGATTTGGAGAACAAATAATAGAGTCTCGATGACTTAGAGAAATTAACAGAAATTATGACCTCTGCAGGCTGCCAAAGACTGTGAAGGCCCCTGCACAGCACACATGTAGCACAGCTCTCAAGCACTTAAAGTTTCCATTAATACTAGGACAGAGCCTGTGTGGTCTAAAAGAGAAAAGACTAATAAAAATACAAACTACAGAATTATTGAGAGACAAAATTTAGACTAAGAGGATATGATATACTTAATAAAAGCCACTGCACATCTGATTTTTTCCGAAGTAATCCAAATATTTATTACTACCTCAGAACTGACACCAGGGGGAAAAATCCCTTCTTTACAATTGTGAATGAAGAAAAAAATGGCCCACTTATTTTTTCATTCAAGTATTGTAAAAATATTCTAATAAAATGTTTATTCTGTATGTCCTTCATGTCAAACTCTTGCAATTGTTTTCTCTAGGCAGTTTTCTATGTAACAGAGAATTTATTGATCATCTTTTAGAGGATAGCTTTTATATTTTACTTATTGATGCAATGAGATTTATTTTGTCTCCTTCATTTGCGAAGACACTTTAGTAGAAAGGCCCCATTTTCATTTGTCCTGCAATTCTAGCAGAAAACTTTCTTTGAGAACTCATGCTAGTTTATCTAATGCAGTTTCAAAACCTGGCTAAATGAAAGTGAAAATGTGTAGATCAGAAAGAAAAAGCAAATGCTACTTGAAGTGAAATAGTAACAGAGAGGTAAGGGTTTAGATTTTCTCAAAATATTAGTATCTCATATGGCATATAAATTGTATATTCTATGTGCCATTTAAGGAGTATAGGGAATTCTCTGAGAAATATCAGAGTATCAGCATCCATGTTGCTTTCAGATTTACTTTGCTTGAACAGCAAAAAAGTGTATATCCAGGTGTTTTGAAGATACTTTGAGCTTTAAGTCTTATTTTTGAATCTCTGTACATGTAGTCTGTAATTTGGACCTATTTTCTATCATGTTTGCTAACTGTACACTCAACATGGTTGCCTCACTGAAGGATCACAGATTCCAGTTCTTAAATTGCTGGCACATGGACTGCACTGTGGCGTGAAATTAGCTTTAATGAGTATGGAAACTCACTTTAAGTTCTTATTTGTGTCTTAAGCCCACCAATAAAATAATGTATTCGTCTATTCACCAGGCCGTTTCCAGGATTCCACAGTTATGAAATCATTCATTTATTTGTTTTACTTTCAAGTGAAGAAAGTATAAATTCTGAGGAATAAGTTAGACATCTTTAAATATGTCAGTCCTATATACAAGCTTTTTGCATTTGTTGATATGGAGCTTCCCAGTGTTGTGGTTTAACCCCAGCTGTTTACTAAGCCCCACACATTTACTTCCTCAATTTCCCTCCTCTCCCTGGTGGAGAATAAGAGGAGCAAAAGTGAAAAAATCATAAGTTGAGATAAGGACAATTTAACAGGTAAAGTAACACAAATTCACCACACCCCATGGGCAGGCAGCTGCTCAGCCATCCTCAGGAAAGCAGGGATTCTCCTTAAGGGTGCTTCGGGAAAACAAATTACAGCCGTGACACCCTTCTTCTTTCCTCTTCCTTCTTCCCCAGCTTTATTTGCTGAGCACCACACCATGGTGTGGGATAACCCTTGGGCAGCTGTCCCAAATGTGCTCCCTCTCAGCCTGGTTGGGAGGGGTGAGAAGCAGGAAAGGCCCAGCAATAATGAAAACATACCTGAATTAACAAGGCTGTTTTCAACACAAATTCAAAACATAACCAAATACCAGCTATGGAGAAAATTAACTCTACCCCAGACAAAACCAGCACATGCAGTTTCTCTACTTTTTTTTTCTTATTGTAGCTAAAATAAATTACATAAACATGACATTTCCCATTAAATATTCTGGATACATGATAAGAATATATTTATAAAACAACTATGGCTTCCTTTGCCCAGACTATGTTATCTGGATTTATTTTTTGAGTATGTTTGTGGACACACCTACGTGCCAGAGAAATAGTGATGAAAAGACTGCCATCAAATATAGTCATGCTAAGAAAAACTGAAACAAACAGTTTCTTCATTTAATTAAGTAATGACTTTGATTTTATTAATTCTGTTCTGGATGTAATTGCTTCTGGAGAGTCACAGTACTATTTCCTTCCTTTTACTGGAAAATTATTTTCCTAGATGAGTCAGCTATGGGTCTGAAGCTTTGCTGCAGAGTTAACTCACATTATCCTAAACTGGGTTAAAATAATTGTTTTTTTCACCCATGCCCCTCAAAAAAAAAAAAAAAAAGACAAAAACAAAAGAAAAATATATATAAAATGAGAGAAAGAAATTGAGAGAAAAAAAAGAAAGTGCATGTAAACTACCCATTTACACTACTGAATTGAACTTAGTCTTTGAATTTGTAAGTAGGAGGCAAATTTATAACACTTTTTTGCTTGTTTAGTGTCTGAATCCAGTTCCTGTCACAGAGAAGGACAAGGTGATCACTAAGATACTGTCACCCACAGTTAGAAACGACCAACTATTTCTACTGTGGTAAAATCTTGCCTTTAGCAAAGAAGGGTCACCATCTAATCCACACACCTCACTGAAAGGGTTCTAGGAAGGTTTGAATTTGCATCTCAATTTCTCAATCTCTGTACCAGGGTCACAAAACCAAACTTTCTGAATTACCCAGTGCTTTCCCACATTCACATTGTCATTACCTATCGATAATCTGTGCTCAGAGGTCAGATCAAAACAAAATAAGATTCTTTTTTCAAATTTTGACAGCTATAACAACAAGCTAACTTGAAAGTTAGGAATAAGAAAATATTGATATGCAAAAGAAATAAAAATATTCATCCTTTGATCAAAATTGCTTTGTCATAGTGAATGGCATTCTTTGCCTTTTGTAATATCATGTAAATATTGACGAGTGAGTAATCTTTTAAATTCTTAAGTGTGGTGAAGTGTTTCCATTAATTTGTAATAAAAATGTATATATGTTGTACAACATTTTTTTTTGTTTTCTATGTAATTAGTTATTTTCAAAATTTATGGTAAAAATAAGCTCTACATATTATGATTTTCATGTAGAGAAGTACAGTTTAAGAATCAAGATATAATATTTTCTTCTCTATCATTCTTGTACCTGTTAATAGATTTTTCTCTTATAGTATCACTTTTTTTTAGCTTGAAATATCTGATACATTTTAATTAAAAAATTTATTTTGATCACATTCAACTCTGAGTAACAAATTATCTTAGTGACAAATTTAATGAGCATAATCTTGGAAATTTGCTTATGCAATATACTTTTCTTTCTTATAATCAGTTTTGCATCCTCTGCCTGAAAGGGATCTGCAATGACGTGATCTTTTTACTCCAATGACATCTAAAGCTAAGTATAATCAGGGGCATCTTAGGCTTCTTGGAAAATGTCTTCAGGAATCAAAGGAATTAACTCTAAAATATATCAAATTTAAATATGATCCATCTGAAATAATGAGTGGTAGGTGTTCAGAGAATGGAACAAATTTGCTCATCTTAAAGTAAAATTACTGTCACCATGTGGTTTTATGACTGAATCATCCAACTTCTTTTATCACAATACTTTGGCTGATATAGTAATATTCCATTCTCACAATGTTCCACATTACTAATCCTCCCATTGTTTCACACAGTGGCGTTTCTAAAATGAGCAAACTGCTCACTGAGAAAAGATGCCTTTCTTTTTATCAGACCATTAGGAATTGGATCAAACTTACTGCTGTCTCAAAAGGTTTATGTAGCATTGCAACCAAAGAAATTATATTGCGTAATTAAAATAAATAAAACAGAATCTTAGAGGTGGATTGAAAAAAATTTTTTAAAAAAATTAAAAACTAGAAAAATTCCTCTTTTTTTGCTGTTTATTCTAAATTTCCAGCTGGTTGGGTTGATGAGAGAAACTCTGATATCCAGAGTTGGATATCAGAGTTTGAAATGGATGAGAAGGTGAGATTTTGGCTTGTAAAACAATTTGCTTTATCTTAGATGGTCAGACATGGCAGCAAAATTCTGATTTCACAGTAGGTCACTAGAAGACACTGACATTCCCATGAGCCATTGCAGGGGTGGATGACAAACTTTTAAAATAGGAAAGGAGGTATAAGCCAAATTTTCTAAGAGTTGTGCTAGTTCCACTGGGAAGCTCTGCCATCTTGTGTTCAATCAGAAGATAAATGTGGTTTCCCCAGAGGACAGGAACTGTAGGGGCTTTGTGAGTTCTTACTGTTTCTAAAATAAGTGCAATAAACTCATCGGCCTCTGACTACAGTGTAAGGGTAAATTCTTAGACTGTTTTTTTTTTATTTTTTTATGATTATGGATGGTACATTTAATGTCACACATGAGTTTGTGCTAGTTTATCAAACTCCAGATTGTCTAAACTGGGCAAGATTAATGCCTCTGTGATAGGTAAACACAGCTAGCCACCTGAGCTTGCCTTCACATTTACAGGATTAAGGCACCAGTTAGAGAGTTCACTTCTGCAGTCCCTCTAACAAGTCAGTGCTTCTTTACTTGCTGAGATGTTAGTTGCAAATTGAATCAGATTATCCCTTGTTTGCGCTAAAAAATTGAATCATGTCAATCATTAATGGATTAGCTGAAAATGGTATTAAGGTACAGAGAGATATTGTGAGTGACTTCTTCTGGAGCCTGCAGAAAGAAAGCTTTAAAGTCCTGCTTCTGAAGAAGTCTTTCTAGAGAGGGAAATTATTATCCTATCCTACAGCATAGGATGTTATGTAGCAAAAAACAAGAGAGTGTTAGTGTTGACTTGTTAGAGATACAAGACAGAAAGGTTGCTTTTCCAGAGGTATGAGATGTATCTGTGAATCATGAGTTTTCTGGCTTTGACAGTTTACTTCCATTTATCTTATTTGTTTTAGGAAAAATTTTGCTTTATATGAGAAGCTTGAGAGCTGGAAAGTTGCTTGAAGACTTGAAGAGGACACAGCAGGATCATTGAGAGAGATGCATTTTTAGTGCAAATCTTAATTGTTGTATCTTAATTCCTTCTGCGGCAATTCCTGGAATTTTTATAAATATCTAGGTTGTTCTAGTACTTTGTTGATTACAGAATTCGGGAAACAGATGTTGCTCAAGTGTCTCCAATGTCTAAGTGTAATAACAGCCTTTTACAGCTTTTTTACAAACTGGTACATTAGTTGGTACAACCTGGTCTTTCAGTGTCATGGAAGTGCATAATAATTTTTTTGTTGGTCTCA
Source organism: Lonchura striata (assembly GCF_050655825.1). Lineage (NCBI taxonomy): Eukaryota > Metazoa > Chordata > Aves > Passeriformes > Estrildidae > Lonchura > Lonchura striata. Next base: position 138,220,243 of record NC_140704.1, on the reverse strand, counting down.
TTTTGAAGCCTGTATTGAAGGGGTGAGACTCATCAGTTTAACAAGCAAGAGCTGGCTAATGTTATATTTTTAATACCAGTCTCTCATGCATTTTTGGCTGTAAAACTAAAGTGCTTTAACCTCTCTAACCCTGTGAGCCATTTTGGCTTGAAGTGTAGATTAGTTTGTAGTCTCCAGTGTTTTTTGCCCTGATTATCTGCTCACACTGCTGCTTCCTAGACTGTCTGCATTGCAGGTATTCACATTTAAGTTTTCCTGGATATAATGGTTCTGTATCACCTCTGTCACTGTTCTCTTTGAGATAAGTATGTAGTCACTGGGAGTTACTGGAGATTTGCAACCCTTTTTTGATAAATGGCATTCTACTTTATGCTTTCAAGATGTTGTATAATTTTGACATGAGTCAATATTTTTTCAGTGTTTAAGTCTTATCTAATATGTTACACAAAATTCTCGTCTTCCAGATCTGGCATATGTTTCATGAAAGCACATAAGACAATAAACATATGATTACCAGAAACATGCTCTACTCATACCCTTATGATGGTTTTTTCTATTGTATTTCATTCATCATATACAGCTCCCATGCAAAGCCAATGAAAACAGTTGCTTCTTTTTCTTGACTAATGCTAAATCTATAATAATGCACAGGAGAAATTACTGGATATATTTTAATGACATCACAAATTGAGTTGACCTAGTGCTACAAACATACAATACTCGGCTTTAAGAAATGATACAGAGCATTTCCAGCCACAGACACCATCCCAAACATCTAGTACCTGGCATTCTGGGATGTTTTGTGGCTTACAGGCTTTTAAGGTTGGGAAAGAGACCTTCATCCTGACATTCTGCACAGACTCTAAAATTGCTGGAGCAAAAGGATAGATTTCTACAGATAGTACCTCAAAGAAATGTAGTTGGAATGACAGAATTTCTGAGTAATTTCTAAGGTTTTAGATTTTCCATTTTATGGTAATAGGAAGTAGAGATTTGGCTAAAATTTTACATTTGGTTTAATGCCATCATAACATGTAACTCATTGACCTTTCCTCTGATTTATTTAAACTTCTGTGTGTCGATGATTTGAGTTTTGTCATGAGGAAAAGAAAGTTTCTCCTAAACTGAAACTTTTGTCTATAAAGCAAATATGCAAACATTTCTTTCTAACAAGTTTCTCAACTTGTTCATCAAGTAAAAAGATCCACAGTAAGCACATACCTCACCAAAGATACATTTCAGTTTTAAATTATTATATTTTTTTTCCCCAGGGAAGCAGACAAATTTACCTAATTTTCAAATTCAAATGTATTTTGGAGACTTTTATCTTATTATTTGCTAATGGGAAACCAAATTATGAAAAACATACAAATTACTTCAGTGTATTGTTGACTGAAATATATGAGGAGCCATTCTACACAGACTAAATTTAATCAGAAATGTGTTACCAATCTACTCCTGTATCTATTACTCTAAATGTTTCTAGAGTAGGGAATTTGATTTCTTGCAGATGTCAGAGTTTCTGTTTAATTATTCATCCTGGAACTTAATTTCAAACTTGTAATCACTTAACTGTTTAAGATGGAGTTTGTCACTGAAACAAGGCAAGATGAATTAGAGAATTATTTAACACCGACTCATTTCAGTTTCAGCATGTTTAATAACCAGCTCACTTCATGCAAAATCTGTGCAGGCCCCTGGAACAAGCCACGTATGATATTGATTTCTTTGGTTCATATAAAGTAGATTAATATCCCCATTTATTAATGGAAGTATTTTGTACCTGAGTAGCAACATTGCTATTTTCCCTATTTTATTATTTATATACCAGGATGTCTCCTGTTAGTGAGAAGAAGATAGATCTTTCTTCTCTGCCGCTAGTTCCAGCCTACCAGGGTAGTTTTGGTTAGTGTGGTCTTGCTACTGGAAACCAAAAGGTTTGTGACTTGAAACACAGGTTTCACAGTAAATGAAGTAAATTTTCTTTCTTTCTTTTTTTTTTTTTTTTTTTTTTTTTTTTATGCTTCCAGATACTCTTCAAAAATCAATACTTAGCACATTGCAGAAAGTTGTCTATGGTTAGGCTTTTTTCTCCAGCATAGTCAGAGAAGCAGTAGCTAAAGCAGTATGAGCTGTCCCTGCATTTAAAATATGTCAGCATAAACTAGTTGGGGGGTCAGCATAAACTAGTGGCAAATAGCTGTTCTTTAAAGCATCTGTCTTGTCTCCTAAGATAGTTTACTATAGGCTGGAGCTCTTTTTACAGAGATTTGCTAGGAAGCACGAGAGGTCATGACAGGGCAGATATTCTGCTAGATGCCACTATGAAATGTATTCAGACTTTGCTTCCAAGAGACTTGCATTAGCAGATGGCTTCTCCATCCCACATCTGAGACTGACTGCAGCAAGTGCAGCTGCTCTGGTCATTGCCATTACTGTTGCTGACTCAGTTGGTGCAGTGCATCCCATGGCAAGGCAGTGTGAGCCCAAAGCAGGTGTTGCTTTCTCCACAGCGTGCAGAACATCAGCTCTGCAGAAGGCACCGACCCCAGGGTGAGTACCCCACAGTGGGGCTTTCCACACATGCCCAGCCTGTGAGCAACTAAGGAAGCTGAACTGCCTTGGACCCTTGGCATGGTGTTGGACACCCTCAGGGATCCCACCCTTCCCTGCAGCTCCCTGGCAAGTGCTTGTAAGGCAGTCATTCCCCCACACATCTTTGTGTCCACATGGCTGCATGGCCCTGCAAACCCCTCAGAGCTTTGGTGCTAGAGGTTCTTGCACAGGGCTGTGAGATGCAAAATCTGAATATCAGGGAGCTCCCAAAAGATGAGTATCAAAGACATGAATTGTGTATTCTTCCTCTGTCTTTGCTTCAGTGCATCTTTGTGAGTCTTTCTTAAGCATACACCTGTAAGGATGCAATGAATAGTCATCAGTTATTCACAGACCCTTTTTCAGAACATCTCAGAATTCCCCAGGATGCTGGAGCAGCACAACATTGCTGCAGCCTCTGTGTGTACCATTAAGCCAATTTCACAGGTTAAAAATAACTCAAACTTATCCAAAACTTTGTTCAAAGTTATCAGAAATTATCACTGTAGAAAGTTGGAAATGCACCATAAATTACAAAGCATTAAAGAAATCTGTGTGAAGTTCTTTTCCAAAACTGAGATATCAGGAAGTTTATATATGCCTTAACTTTTGAATAATCACATTTCTCTTAAATTTAGGGTGATCTTAAATGAGGAAATTAATTAAAAGTTAACATTTAGATCTTACCTCTTCCTTTGTATAATTCCAACCAGATATTAATTTCCTGTAAGTTCAAAGTTATAATTCAATTAAAATTTAATACAAAAGCAAGCCTTGTTGGGCCTGCTTAGTCTTGAGAAGAGAAGACTGAGAGGAGATAACATTAATGCACATAAATATCTCAAAGGTGGCTGACAAGAGGATGGTGTCAGACTCTTATCTTGGTGCCCAGGGACAGGACACAGAGCAATGACTGTAAAATAAAACACAATAATTTCATCTCTACATGAAGAAGAAATTTACACTGAGGGTGGCAGAGCACTGGAACAGGCTGTCCAGGGTGGTGGTAGAGTCTCCCTCTCTGAAGACATTACAAACGCACCTGGACACATTCCTGTGTTACCTGCTCTAGGTGACCTACCTTGGCAGGGGCATTGGACTGAATGACTGGCTGGTCCCTTCCAACCCTGACCATTCTATTATTCTGTGCTATATTATGATCCCTTTTGTGAACTCACTTGTGATATTTGAAAACATTTAATTATGAGATACAGAGACCCTTACCTTCCAGGGCTTTTTTCTCTTGTGGCTAATTTCTTCATCTTCCTTTCCTAAATAAAAATTGCAATAAGACGTCTTTAATTAAATGCTTGAAGTACATCCTCCAGATCTCAAAACCAGAGTTAAACATACTCTTTAATGCAGATACTATGACAATATAATTAAAGTCTTGCCTTACATAACTGGAAGGCCAGAGTTTGTATTAGGTATGTACAACTGTGCAGTATTTCCTACACTGACTGTGGAAAGTAAAGCAAAATGAGAAAATATTAAATATTAAATCTTTTTGAGGTAAATTTTTATGCATCTGTTTTGTGAAAAAAAGGAAGGATCTTTCCATTTAGATAGAGAGCATATTTGTTGAAATAATCACATCCTGTAACATAAATATTGTTTTCAATTTCAGGAGAAACAAACAGGAATAACTATTTTCATAGTATATGCTGAGGCTAAATTTTTGCATAAACACTAAGTAATTTTGCTTTGAAACAAATGTTTAAGAAAAGAATAAAATGCACCTTAAACTTCTTGCCATTTTTGTTCACCTTATTTTAGTGGTTGATATTTGTTGCTTTATTTCTAAGTTTCCTTGGCAAGACATTAGGGTTTAACAGAAAACTTATCAGGAATAAGCACCAAGAAGAAAGAGGAAAAACAACATTATATTATTAGTTGTCCAATTGATTTGTAAACACTGTTTACAAGAGGTACTGTTCTGTACCTCCTCTTGCTATGCTTATAGACAAGGTCATGAATATTCTGTATTTTCAGTGTCGATGTAAAGTTCACTGAGTCATAGATCAATTAGACCAAATGGATTCCTGTTAGGAGAAACCAGTGTATCCCAATTTAGAAGCTTGTTTGAGGGAATTTGAGATAACAACATGTCATCTCCTACTTTGAAATACAATAGTTAGTAGCGAAAGCAAAACAAATTAAAGATAAGCTGCAAAATTCTGACTGGTTCAGGAAATTGTTCAATTGCATTTGTGTAATTACTTCCTTCTGGATGCACAGACATATTTCTTGCAGAATTTTTCTCTTTGATTCAGTCCCAATTTATATCACATTGGTTAATCAATTATTTTCTGACTTATTTCATGATAGAAACAGGTGGAAAATCCTTACTGGAGGAGAAATCCTCGCTCTGGTTTGGGAACAGTTTGCTTTTATATTTTTGCAGTATCTAAAATAGCTGAAAGAATATCACATATAGTTAGTTACTAAAATAACATGAAAATCAGAAGTTTTTGCACTGTTTTGGAAACAGTCTGCTTTTATATTTTTGGTGGTTACTAGAATCATAGAATAACAGAATGATAGAATATCTTTGTTTGGAAGGGGCCCTAAAGGTCATCTAGTTCCAGCCCCCTTGCCATGGACAGAGGTACTACCCACTGGACCAGGTTGCTTAGAGCTCCATCCAGCCTGGCCTTGCACACTTTCAGGTATGGGGCATACAGAACTTCTCTGTTCCATCAATATGTTCCAGTTCCTCACCATCCTCACAATAAAAAATTCTTCCTAATATCTAATCTAAACCAACTCCCTTTCACTTTGAAGCCATTCCCATTTGTCCTCTCACTACGGGCCCTTGTAAAAAGTCTCTCTTCATCTTCCTTGCGAGCTCCCCTCAGATACTGGAAGGCCTCAATAAGGTCACCCCAAAACCTTCTTTTCCAGGCTGAAAAACTCCAATTCTCTTACTCTTTCCTCATAGGAGAGGTGCTTAATCCCTCTAATCAAATTGATGTCCCTCCCTGGGACTCACTCCAACAGGTCAATGTGCTTCCTGTGTTGGGGACCCCAGAGATGGCTGAAGCACTGCAGCTGGGGTCTCCAGATGTGAGAATGGAGTAGAAGAGCAGAATCCCCTCCCTCAACCTGCTGCCCAAGTTGCTTTTGATGCAGCCCAGGACACATTTGGCTTTTTGGGTTGCAAGTGCACATTGCTGGGTCATGTCCAACCTCTCATCCACCAGCGCCCCCAGATCCCACTCAGCAGGGTTGTTCTTAATCTGTTCATCCCCCAGCCTGGATTGACACCAGTGGTTTCCTTAACTCATGTGCAGCACCAGCACTTATTATTAAACCTCCTGAGATTCCCATGGGCTGCTTCTCATTCTTGTCCAAATCCCCCTGGATGGATTCCATCCTTCAGGTTTGTCACCCACAGGTGTGTCAGCTTGCTGTCTCCTGCAAATTTGCTGAGGGTGCACTGAATCCTTTTGTCTGTGCCATTAATAAAGATATTCAATAGCACTGTCCCAATATTGACTGCTGAGGGATACCAGTTGTCACTGGTATCCATTGGGACTCCGAGCTGTTGACCACTGCCTCTGGATGTGGCTGTCCAACCATTTCCTTATCCATCTAACAGTACACACATCAAATCCCATTCTCCTGTTTAAAGGGTGAGATGTTGGGGGCATTTACAAAAGCTTTACAGAAGTACAGATAAATGACATCTGTAGCCCTTCCCTTGTCCACTGATGCAGTCACTTCATCACAGATGGTCACTGGGCTGGCCAGTCAAGGCTTGCCCTCGGTGAAGCCGTGCTGGCTCTCTCCAGTCACCTCCCTGTTCTCTGTGAGCCTTAGCAGAGCTGCTAGGAGGATCTTTTCCATGATCTCCCCAAACATAGAAGTGAGTCTGACAGGTCAGTAGTTCCCAGTAGTTCCTTTCTACCCTTTTTAAGATAAGTTCATGTTTCCCTTTTTACAGTCACCTGGGATAATTAGTGATTAAAATTTCACTGTTTTCACCTAAACAATGGAATTAGAAACAGTTTGCCTGAAGTGGACATCATATTAGGAGCATAAAATTGAATGAATACATTGTCATGTCAGCTTTTAAACAGTTCTGATTTGCCTTAAATTGGTTTCTTAGGATGTTATACACAGAATTAAAAATTGCCATTACATTTTTTATTAATTTGCAATTAGTAAATTAACTAGTACTGAAGAAAGTAAAATGAAGAGTAAAACCCCTGCATTTACTTAATCCTAAAAAACAATGTTAATTAAACAGTGCTATTTATCTTTTATAATATAGAAACAAAGGAATATATAAAGGAAACATATTTATTAGACTGCATGTAAATAGTGCACATATCAGCATAGTCATATGTTCACAATTAGCCTGTGAAACTTACTGCCACAGAACAAACAGAAACAGCTTTTGTTAAAATTTTAAAAGGAATAAATCAATATCCTAACTTAATAATTACAAGACACCAGTCCTCAGCTACATTCAGCTGTCACAGTTACTGTAACATTATGCTCTTTCTCCAAACTCACCTACAAAGACAATATCCTTAAATCCATTAAAAAATTACTTTCTAGAACAAAGAAGATATTTGTCCCTGCACACATCATTCTAGAGGTTTATCTCTGAAATAGCTGACAATAACTGCTGTCAAATTAAATAAATGTTTAGATCACTTGATAGAGCAAATTCTTCACTGGCAAAGTAGCTATCTGTCAGAATAGTTATACTTCTTCATTTTTTCTTTCATATTACACATAATGAGAGTACAATACAGAGATAAATATAAACTTTTTAATGATGCAGCCTAGCATACAAGCCATGTAGATCGCAGTACACTCAGCCATCAGAGCAGATGATGCCTAAACAGTTCTTTGAGCACAGGCACACAGTGGAACTTGAAGTCCTGCTTGGTTAGTGTTGAAGTGCCTGGGCACAAATCTGTGCTCAGGGTCAAGAGCCTGGAGAAGAAGGAGCCCCTTTGCTGCCCAGTGTGAGCATAGCCTCAGATGCCCTTTACACTGTGTGATAATATAATGCAAGTTACTTCAGGCAAACAAGTAAGCTCAGAGCTTCTTCTCACAAACTTATGAACTTGTGCAGGAAGGAATGGCTGCTGTGAAAGGAATATAGCAAAGGAAATGTATGGGGTATGCACAGACTACACTGATCAATGATCAACTAACTGTTGGGACCACCCATGAAGAATATACAGAAATTAACTGAACCAGTGCAGCCTGCAAGTGCTTTTAATAAAATCTTCATGGCCCTAAATGCCAGTAATAAAAAATTCTAGAAAAATTATATAGAATGAATGGTCATAATAGAATAAAATAATAAAAAATATTTAACTTTCAATTTATGTTTGTTGCCCTTTTTCCCCAAATTCCTGTATGTTTTCATGCAGAATCCTAAGATGTGTTGGAAGGAACATATAAAGTCATTTACTCCAACCCCCCTGCAATGAGCAGGGACATCTTCAACTAGATTCAGTTTGGTCAGAGACCAAACTCACCCAACCTGGAATATTCTTATCTTCTACCACATCTCTGGCAACCCATGCCAGTGCTTTACCACCTCCATTGTGAAAAAAACCCTCTACACTTCTTCCTTACAGATAATCTAAATTAATACTTCTTCAGTTTAAACCTTAATGACTTGTCCTATCACAGCACATCCTGCTAAGTCTATATCACCATCTTTCCTAGGCTCCCTTTAAGACTGAAAGGCCACAATAAGGTTCCTTCAGACCCTTCCCTTGTCCAAGATGAATATCTCAAATTCTCTCAGCCTTTCCTCACAGGTGAGATGTTCCAGCCCTCTGATAATCTTCATGGCTCTCCTATGGACCCATTCAAACAGGTCTGTCCTGTGTTGGGGCTCCCAGACCTGGTTGCAGCACTCTGAGTGGGCTCTCACCAGAGCAGAGCAGAGGGGCAGAATCCCCTCCCTCACCCTGCTGCCCACGCTGCTCTGGATGCAGCCCAGGACATGTTTGGCTTTCTGGGCAGTGAGTGACCATTGCTGGCTGGGTCATGTCCAACCACCAGTCTCTCACCCACCATCACCCTCACATCCTTCTCAGCAGGGCTGCTCTAAATCTGTTTATCCATCAGTCTGTAACTCACAATACCAGAGGTTGCCCCAACACAGGTGAAGCACCCTGCACTTGGCTTTGCTGGGCCTGAGGAGGTTACCATGACCCCAATTCCTGAGCTTGTCCAGGTCCCTCTGGATAGCATCCTGACCACAAGGCATACTCCTGTGTCAGTATCAGCTGATATATCAGCTTATGGTGTCCAATGGTGACCATCTTTCACTGTCTCTAAAGGACATCCCCTGAAAGCCACCATACAGTAAATCATCCTGCATCAAACTCCAATTCCAGCAATTACTAGTCATGAGTCACATATTAGCACATATTTACAAGGTTTTGTTGGCAGAAGAAATTCTAAGAAAGGAGAATTGAAGATGAAAAGGAATAAGAAAAGAAATAATTTTCATCTTTCCTCTTTTTTCAGCTATACTTCTCTTTGAATTAAGGCTCTTCTGAATTGTCAGGTACTGCAAGCCTTCAGGCTTTCATTCTCTATTATTTCCTGAGGTATTTCTGCCCACATTGCAACAGCTGCTGAATTGAAGATGGCTGCATCTCCCATCATGAAAGTGCAATGCTTAGTCTGGGGAAAAATTCAATCCGCTTGATAGTTTGGTTCAATCTTCATGTCTGAGGTGTTGACTCTTTATGATTCAGATTTCATTTTGTAAAGACTAATTTTCTAATCTCTCTTGTGACAAGTTGAAGATTTTGGGATTTCGGGTTGTATTTCAGGAAACTGAGGCAACATTTCCTTTCTGTGCTTGGAAGAAAAGAAAGTCCAATTGCACAGGCTTTTTTGTTGTTGTTGTTGTTGTTGTTGTTTGTTTGTTTGTTTGTTTGTGGGTTTTTTTCCCCCATAAATGTTCAATGCTGCTGTTAAAGGCCATAACAGTTTCTAGAGGCAATTCTAATAACTTCACCCAGGGAGCTTTATTCCAAGTATGGTTTACATTATGACCTATAAAACATAGCTTGTTATTGGAAAGGCAAGGACATAGATTTTTCAAGGGCATTTATAGCACAGTCTATGTTAAACTTGCTGCTTCCATTTGCTTTCATGTTCATAATCCAATAAATGTTTTCATTGCTTCCAGTAGTTTAGTCTTTTATATAATTAGATGTAGTCGTTAAGCTGTTTGATATTATATAATGCAGCTGTTTTTCCTTTAAGCAATATCTTTATGCAGGCAAGATAAATTCAGATTTTATCCAAACAAGCAGAATTCCCACAAGACAGTCCAAGTTATACTCAAATTAGAGATATGCTAGAGGCAAATTGATACTGTCCTTCATTAAAATCTTTTTTTGTGGTTTTGGATGCTTGTCAAAGCATTACTTGTAATGTAAATTACATATCCCGAGGTGTTAGCCACATATGTCTGGATTGTCTCCATGTGAATTAGAGTCCGCATAGTTGAAAAAAAATTCTCCTGGTACATCTTTTCCTACCCACTGGTGTGAAGATTTCTATTTGCTTTTTTGAATAGTATTGTTATGATGGAAGTAGGAAGAAATAATGGCACAAAAAGAGCTCCATAGGAATATGATAATAAGCACATAGAACAGTGCATTTTCCAGCATATTTTTAGCAGCTGCCCTCACAATTTAGCTGAACTAATTTCAGCAATTTTTTATTTAAAAAAAATTTTAAAGTGATGTAAGACCTAATATCTGGATTTAAAAATTCTGGCTTTCAGTTCTGGTTTTGTTTGCTTTCCTTCAGATATTCTCTGTAGAAATATCTAAAGAAGAAGATGGGAAAGTCTTTCATACTTCAGTTTATTGCTCTTCTATGATGAGATACATACATCTGTCCTAAAGTTTTTTGCTGTTGATGCCACTTTCACACCTGCCTTCAGTATTTTTTGTGTGGTGGTTTTATTGTTGCACTGTTATTGGCCAGCTGCAGCCAGAGGTTTCATTGAGCAGGGATTTCCATTGCTTGGAGATCACTGCTGCTGTGGTTCTGATTGCTGTGATTAATACCCTCTTTCAGGTGCTGGGAGGTGGATTTCATAGGCTCTGACAGAACTGTTTGAACCATCCATCTCAGCTGATTGATGCCTAATTGCATGAGTGGTTTTATGTTTTTGTAGATTGCTTTTTATTCTAAGATTTTCAGTTTCAAGCCAGTAATACTTATGAATAGGATTTATAAGACAGAGCTACTAATTCTCTAAGTACAAGGTTGGACATTACCCATTGAGGAGTATCAAAACAATTAATCTTTAAAACTTAGTGATTTGAGGCTTGTGAAGGCTGAGTGCTTGACAGGTGCTTCGGGTATTTCTCCCTCAGCAACACAACAAGAGTAAAGGTTTTAGTTTCACAACTCTTTCAGTAGCTCTCAAAATTGGGAGAAATTATTACTTTGACTCCAGCTGCACTCACTGCTCTGCTTTTCTGGATGTCTGCTGTTACTGAAATATGAACTGAAAAAGAAAGACTATGAAAATTACTTAAGAAAATGAAGCTTCTGCAACAAATTTATGTCTGTTCTCTCGAGACATTGTCCATTCTCCAATACCTGAAGCAATGTAATATAGAAACAGAGTATGTATGCAAGTTCATTTTCCTGCAATTCCAAAGTAAGGAAGTGTTCAGGTCAGTGTAACAGCAGTGTGAATTCACACTTTTTCTGCCATCAGAGTCAAATGTCATAACATTGTGACATAATCATGGTAGGAAATCTTATTCATGTATTCCTACCACAGAATTGGGTTTTTTTCTGCCACTTTTAAGAGTTTCAGTATAATCCATAGGAAGTCTTACACATGATGAATTTGTAGGGAAATGTAGCTGCTTATACCTAGAGCTATACAAGATATGAAAGAGTATTGGCATGATTTTTTCCCCACAACATGAAAGTCATGATCTGAGAAAGTTGCAAACATGCCTGAGGGTTTGCTTGTGAAATATGGAAGAAGATAAATTTAATTATTAAAATAAAAACCTTCCTTCACTTTAAAATATTCCTCACTTTCATCGTAAACATTCTTTTGAGAAAAAAAAAATTCCAAAACCAGTTATTTTTTCTAGTAGCTATAGTTAAGTTTTTACCAGTACTTTTATCTGGGTTTTTATTTAAAATCCCAGGTTCATGCAGAGAAAAGTTATTGCTATTTACATTGTGAATGCTGCAAAACCAGAGTACCTGTTACAGAGTTTTCACATTTCCTTTGAAGTTTTATTTTTTACCAATATTGATTTTTTTAATATTTCAGTCCAGTCTTCTGCAGCAAGTATAAATTATTCTATAGCCCTTAAATACATTATCTATGCTTTGAACCAAAGTTAGTGTTTTCTCTTACTTTTTTAATCTTGTGAAAAAAAGTTCTAAAATAACTTTAATGATTCCATTTGGTAGCTCCCCTCTGAACTTCTACTTCATATAGTTTGGCTAATTAGGGAATAGAGCATAGTGAGAAAGATCAAACTAAGGGAATAAATGTGCACGGCTATCCTTAAGAAGAACATCTCATTGAGGTAGAAAGAGACAGAAACTTCTTTTCTACTATCTGAAGATCCACTTGAACACTCCTGATGTTTTATTCATTCCTCCTCAGGGTGCAATTTTGGCCTTGAACCCATGAGAAAGGAATGTGTTTTAAGCACATCAATGTTCACCTCAGAGTGTACCTTGTGGCTCCTTTAGTATAGATGCAGAACAAATTTGTGAACCAAAGGAACCTTGAGGTACACCAAGTAACTCACATAGACCTACTGTCTGTGACTCACAGCAGCCATGACCTGGTTAAATGGGAAGGAAAAGGTTCCTTTGGGTAGTTATGTATCTCTTTTTGCCCGCTTTTCTCCTTGTAAATACACCTTTGACCCACATAAAGAAAATTTCTTCATCTAGTAACTTGGATAATTTCATGGACTAAATTTATCTGTGGCAATTTATCAGTTCACCCAATAGAAGTTTGCGTTTCATATCAAGAGGTTCCAGTGTTGAAATTTATAAATTGCTTAGAATACTATTATTAAAGAAGAAGCAATATTAAGTTAGAATTAAGAACTTTGCAATTTACCAAGGGGAGGAACCATAGATTTAATGTCAATCTACATTTAATATTTCACTTAGGTCTGACCATTAATTCAGTTCTACTGATTTAATAATGCATACTTTTAGAAAGGGAACATGCCATTGACTTAAAGAACCTTTGACTCATTCCCTGTGTGAGAAATATTCTGAAAATATGCTGTTATCTCAGCTGAGTGTGTTACATTCCACGAGCTAATGTGGTATCAATTCACAGGAGAGAGTCTGCCTTCAGTCAGACCACGTTTCTTGGAAAGCTATTGTTCTGTAAAACTGCAGACTTTCACTGCACTAAGGTCTAACCATCTGATTTCTAATATTTTACCATCCCTAAAGCAATTTTCAGATGATAAAAGTTTGCTTTCATTGTCCTTGTGGAATTACTTTTGAACTGAATACCACTGTTCTCTGATTTCTATTCCCATCTTGGATCAGAAATACTTGCAATAATCCCTGACTTTTCAGGGACTCAGTTCAGAGGAACTTAGACCCTGCAACAGATATAGAGTAGCTAATTCAAGTATCAAAAAGCAAACCAAAAGGTGAGAATTAACCTGGGTAAAATTCTTACAGTTTATACTGTGGTGATACCCAAAGCAGCACAGGCAATGCTTGCCCGGCATCCTCTCACTGCAGCCTGAATTCTGGGTCAGTTCATGAGACCTGGCAAATGGAAAAAGTTCCTGCCAAGACCTATAGGAGGATCTCAGAGAAAGGACAAGGATGTTGCAGGTAATAGTGCAGTAGACATAATCACTGTTAACACTGTAAATACTAAACTCAATATCAAGACTATTACATTTCTTGTGACATATTAGTGTCAAGGGGACCAGGCTAGATCAAAGTTGTGTTACAAACCATATAATTTTCACACAAACAGCAAGAAACTATTTCCTTTCTTGAGAGCTTGCAGTTGGAATGGGTGTAAGAAGGAGGAGGGCTGGAAAAAGGAAGTACTGTCAGCCCTGCTAGGAATCCAATACAGACAATAACTAACACTAGAATTCAGCTCCAGTCTCCTGTGTTACAGGTTGATCTATTAAACACAATATTGTCCTTCTGTCTTCCTGTGCTTTTAAAAATTAAACACCAATATCAACCACCTTATATCTATTGTTTACCATTCCTAAAGAGTATTGAACTTCAATATCTTAAGCAAAGCTCATCATAAATCATTGCATTAATACAATGTCAGGGCACTGCAGATTTTTTACAAAAAAACAGCTGTGTCTCATATAATGAAAATAGCAGTATTCTCAACATGAACTATACTTCCCAAGCTTGTGTTGTATTTAATATTACTGGTATTTCTGAGAATTTGCTATTGCTAATCAAAATAGCAACATGATTAAGCAATTTTTTAGTTTTCCTCATTTACTATTGATACAAAATTTAAATCTCATTAATTGGTGACAGAAAATTGGACACAAAAAAATAAAGCCTACAAAAAAACATTCCATCTATTCTTGAAACTATGGACAGTGTTATATACAACACATTTAAAGGATACTGCTGTTCACAGTTAAATACTAAGAAGTGCAGAAATTACAGAAAAATCACAGCTAAAACTGAGTACAGCCCACTCATTTGTGCCTTGTGATATGGGTATGCCCACTGCCACAAAAAAATAACCCCAAACAGAACCCACGTTTTTAGTGTCTTAGTCCAACTAGTTACCAAAACAAAATTTTTTGTCTCTCTGGTAGCTTGTACGACACATGAAAAAGGAACAGTGCAGAATAAATAGCAAACAGTTTTTTCTTTAGAGGCCATAAAAATGGCAGCCAAACTTAAGCTGTGACGATTAAGATTTTCTCAGTTTGAGAACTGAACCTACACTTCCACCCTTCAACTCCATTATATTCTCTTGTCATATTTTAGTGAGTTCTAGAAACTGATGAGTAGAAAGTAAGAGATCGTAGCCTTCATCTGGGAGCAAAATAATCTCACTTTTCCTGGGTAGCTCAGTCCATAAACTGGCAGCTCTTGTTTAGGGTGACTTTGCTTGATCTTATGAATCCAAACTGCTTGTTGAGAGGTGTCCAAATGCTTTTGCTTACTGTCCCCAGGCTGATGACCAGGGTGGGTTCCTGCAATGTGTACACTAAACCCTTTCACTAGCATTGTCAACACCCCAATGTCTCTCATTTCCCATGGAGAAATTCTCTGTTCTTGAGGATGCTACACTAAAGAGACAACTCATTGATTGCTGTTGAATGGATCATCGCCATTCCTCACTACAACTATTCACACAGGACCTTGCAAGTGCTCCACCTACAGCAGAATCACTGGAAAGTTTTGGATGAGAAATGTGTGTGAGAGTAATGACTAAAATGTTTGGATCCCAAGAAAGTAAGGCAGTTCTAGCTGACAGACTACTTTACTGGGCAACCAAGGTAACACTGTCCTGGATTCTAACATACAGTGGTAAAGATACTGCAAAGAATTAATTTTAAATCCCACCTAATTTCTTCTTATATTAATGTATTTTAGTTTATTTTAACAGTGTATTTATTCTCATTACTATATATACCTTTCACTTATATATATTGGGGGTGGGAATGGGGAGAGTATTCTTTCTATATGTGTTGTATGGTCTCTGGCCAGAGAAAGCAAGAGATGCAACTATGTATTATGCATACATGCATTATCTCCACATCCCCTACATTTCTCTGTGTTTCATTGAAGTCAAGAAATACTATAATCTGAAGCACTCTTGAAGCATACTACTTCCATTTGAAAGTTTTTACTGAAAGTCAGAATATTATAGACTAATGTTTGACTCAGTTACCAAGCTTCTAGTTCCAGCAAGAGCATGAGAGTATTAATTTACTCTTGACAGTGTGTAAATTCCTGGGGATATTTTTAATCTTGTACAAATATCCTGCAGTAAAAAGTTCCTGCTAACTTTATTACCAAAGGACAAAGTAATTAAAGAGAAGGTCAATGGGAAAGATCTGCAAATCTTTGATGTTAAAATATGTAGCACCATTCCTCTGGATTGTGTTTTCTGTAGTCTAATTATATAAATCTAATATCTAATTGTAATATTTTATTTCTGAAAAAAAATGGAACTTATTTTTCTAGAGTAGATGAACATATTCAGAACATAGTTATTTAAGTAAAAGAGCAGTATATGCTATGTTTTTAATTTAAGGAACACAGTATGAAGAATTGGGTATAAAACAGCGCATATATTTTACCCTTGCCAAAAAATCAAAATAAAGTTCTTTTGCACTTCCAGGGCTTTCAGTTATCACCTCCAGAGCTACTGCAAATTCCTGACAGAGACTAGGGGTAGGAAGAGACCAAGTTGGGTTTTGTTTACCATTTCACTTTGGTTAGCTACAAACCTCATTGCTGGCCTGGGCCCATACCTCAAGTCTTTCCTTCAGTGATTTAAGGCACCCAGTGGGTCCCACATTTTTAATGTGAGTGAAAAGGAAAGTGGAACAACAGGGACTTGTCCATGCTCAAGCAAGGTATCTGCATCTGAGCAACTGGAAGCACAGCTCAAAAAAACCCCAGTGGATCAAACTGCACTGTCCTATAAAGAAGAATAAAAAAGAAACAACCAAAAGTGCTTTATGATTGAACAAGGATTATTGTACATATAACTTATTAGTTGTTAGACTTCCAGACAGCATGCCATGCAAAAGAATGACTGCAAATATCTCAGGTAAATTTCTTGGTAAACTGCCTCTTGTATAATAGCTATTTCTTCTGGGGAAAGAAAACCCCCAACAGAATAAAAAAGACAACTTGTTAATAGTATGGGATGTGACTTATATGAGATGAAGGTATTTTCACATGTGGCTGCTCAAATTACAACTGCTCTGCCATTGACACTTGAGCAACAAACCTGAATGATATTATACCTAAAACTTGTGAACTTATGCAATTTTTTTTGGAGTTAACCATGAGATAGATTTTTCAAATATCTTATGAATATAATTCTAGTTAAACTTAAGGAACAGTATTCAAATCCAATTAGTATCCCATTAAACAGTGGAAAACAAGACATAAGAATAGGAAATATGGTCATGCTGGGAAGTAGGGACATGCTCATGTTCCTGAAAGATAAGAGAATCCCTAAAGATCTTGTTGGTCTTGTGTAAGAAAGGAAGAAAATATAAACTTGATAACTCTCAGAAATACTAAAAAGTAAATTCTAATTTTTGGATTAAAGCATTTGGCAAAAATGAAAACAAACAAAAAATACAGTAGATAAAATGGAGGCTGTGGAATGCACCCTGACTGCTATCGTATTCATAAGAAGTATTAGATATGGAGTATATTTTAATAACAGTATGTTGTGTTAGTTTGGATCTTAAGTTGGTAAAATTTCATGCCATGGAATAAAAGAATTCCCTGCAAATAACAAGGTAGTCATTCTTTACTAACCTTTTTGAAACACAAAATACCTAACACATGGAAGTAAGGAAATGTTTTCAAAAGATAAGTACAAGTAGCACTGGTTAGCAGAGTCATTAAATAATGTCCCCTGCTATTTCAAACAGCTGTCTCATAGATGCCTCTCCATAAATTTAACTAGATCAAACTTTAATGGGTGACATTGTTAGCTCCCAGCTGCTATTTCTATGGAAAGCCTTGTTCTAGAGTGTAAGTGGCTAAGGAGCTTTCCTTATATTTGTCACCTGAATTACTTTATTCATTGTATGACAAGATGGTGTCTTAGTTAAGATAGCCTAGGAGACTTGAACTCACTAAACAAATCAATGTTCTCTAGCACATCCTCCTTATGCTACTCTGTGTTTCATGTGTTCTATTTGCTTTGCCCTTTCTTAAAAACAGAACATATCCTTTCCTATATATCATTACATGTCTTTGGTCTGTGGTTAGAAAATAATGCTTTTATTACTGTGTGGAGAATCAGGTTTTACTGACCAGTCAGTAATCTTAAAGACACAGTTAAGTTTGTTTAAGGATAGTTTTTCCATCAAGGTTTAAAAAAATTGATTATTTTTACATTGATTCCAGTAGTAATATTTACTGCAGCATTGCTAAAGCACTAAAACAAATACTATGGGTGAACAGACTCTTAATTAACATGGCTGTTATTGCATTGGCAATAGTTAAGGCAATCTTAGCTCTTGTTTTCCATGTGATTATACATTATACAGATGATTTATTTTTGGTTTGCATAGGTTCAGGCAGGAAGATAACAAAAGATAACTAAAAACACATACAGATTTGAACAAATCTATTTGCAAAGAAATATATTGAGAAGAAAGACCAATATTTTCAGTCACTTCAGTGAAAGGATAGACTGGACACTGTATATCCTCAGTGAGCCTTGAAGATCTGTGTTTCCTGTCAATCTAAGTAACAATAAATTAAACATTTACTGTCTTTGCCATTAGATAGATCATTGAAACATGTGAAGTGAATAGTACTACTCTTTTTTTTCAGAGCAGAAATACATATTTGATGTTTAATGCAGGGCTACTCTCAACTGGGAAATGTCTGTTCACTGAGTAAAAAAGAACAATTTTTTGCCAGCAGGCTTTTTAAACCCACTGTTTTGCTATCTGTCTAAGGCTGTTTTATATTAAATATTAAATATATTTAATGGGGAAATCTTGGCAGAAGTAACTGAAACAAGGCAAATTCCTTTTTTAAGAATATCCTTTGCTGAGTATTCCACAATTTTAAAATTATGATTCATGGCAACTAATTTTACTTATCCAAAAATTGAGTAGCTAATTGATAAAGCAAATCAACAGAAAGAACCAAATCCAAGAGCATTTATTTTAATTTTAAAATAGGTAGAATTAGTGACTGGCTCATCACAGAATTTCTACAGAATGTCTCACCTTTGATTGTGGAGGGATCCTGAATGCCCATCTTGGACCTTCAGCTTAACTGTTAGATTGCTAAAGCTGGCTGAGAATAACATTTTAACATCCAATAACACTTTTTACATTAAAATTTCTGACCAGTGAATTAATTATTAATGACCACTGAATTAATTACAGTCTTTATGAGCTATAACCATAAAGACCAGTTGTTCAATTTCTTTATTAACAACATATCTGCTTTTATTGAAAATGCTGAAAGATAAAAACTTACCACAGTGAGATTCAGGTCACTGAAAGCTTGAAATGCTCATGGTCAGAGATGTATAAAACATGCATATATGATAGTCTTAGCTGGAAATAGTAGGAAAAGGAAGGGTGAAATCACATATTCATATTTCCATCCTTGCAGTACCTATGTGCAGCATAGATATGTGGCACGCAGCACATTGTGTTATGTAATAGAACTAAACTAGGAACAAGGTTGCTGCTGGTTTTTTTCTGGGAAAGAATACTTCAAACACTGTGCAGCTTTGAAGCAGTTGGTTGCTCAAGTCACGACTCAGTGGTGCTTGAGCATCTGCAAGAAGTCACATAGATCTACAGTGGCTGACTCATTTCCAGTTTTGTACAGAGATATGTGCGTCACATCTTTGATTAATGGCACTGGTGGTGAGAAAGAGCATCTGGGGAAATTGAGGAGGTCACTGCAGTCACACTCATTTGTCAGACAGGGTCTAGTGATGAACATAATTGTTGTAATTGCTTTAAAATTTCCTGGCTTGAAATATCGTTCTTGCATAGAAAATTGTACGGAGTTCTCAAGTACAAAGGGAAGAATATGAGGTTTCAATCTAAGGCGAGGATTTTTCAGTATTTGATAAAGCTTATACTCTCCCAGTTCTGTAGAAGTGCTAAGCACAAGATTTCTTAACAGAGGAATGTGGTGTCAAAGATCAGTTCAGCGAGTGAGCTTCTCTCTGCCCAAAGTAAAATCTTTGCAGATGATCTAATACAAGCAGCAAGATTATGTTTAACAGAAAAGACACTCTGCATGGCACTTTCTATTTTGGAAAATTTAAGTAGTTATTCCAGTATTTTTCTCGGCTCAACTGATTTTCCACTATTTAGCATCACCAGGGTTTTCTTTTTGGATATTTGTACAGTACTGAATACCAGTTTTGAATATTCCATTCAGCAGCTGTTAGCTAGAAAATACAAAAAGGTTTATCGATCTTCCCCCTACTCTGGAGTGAGAGGGATGGGCAGAGGCATCTTGGCAGTAGGACCACATGTGGATTTTCAGGCATTATGAAGGTGAGTCCATGGCCAAATGCCAGAAGATTCCTGTTGTTTGAAATATGACAGAGCCTCTTTCAGCAATACTCCTGAGTCTGCCAATGGCAGTTGCAAAATCAGTGACAGATGGAAGACATTGAATGGGCTCCTCTGTCTCTTCTTTAATCAGGTCTGGGGATTTACCCACTAAACAACATTACTTAGATTTTTTTCTCCTTAATTCTGTTATTTAAAAATATATCAAATTATCCCGTGGCAGAATATATTTTTCAAAACAAGCATTAAAACAGAAATTAAGGCTAGCAAATTATATTAGTCTCTTATTCAAAAGTATAGTCAGGAAAATGAAATAAAAATATGTCAGAATTTCTTACAGACTTTGCTGGCATCTACTAAGTTTAAAACAATTTGTGTAGAGTTAGAGTTTAATACCCGAACTCTCTTGTAATTGCACAAATTGTAATAGCAAATTATTGTTTTCAATATTGTTTTCAATCACTTTTATGTGATTTGATCCTACAGTCTGAAGTTTTAGATGCAAAAATTGACTAATACCCTCAAAAAAGTTGGTGGTAAATATAGAGAAATTAATCCCCGTAAAAGTTTTTATATTCAGCATTTGCCACATAATTCAAGAGCAACCACAGCATTAAAAAAAAAATCACATTACTTGTAGTATTTGCTCTGGGGATGTTTTTAAACAACACTTTAATATCGAATAGACCACATCATCTGTGCTGGCTCATCGACTTAAAAGTTATTGCTGCTTCTCATGTGCAATGGAGCGGGAAATCAGACAGTAAACACTGCAAGAATTATCAACAATTTTAGGCAGTACCTAAAGTTAACTGAATAAATATGGGTTTTTTTAATATAATTTGCACTCTGGGAAAATGAGGGGAGCAGCCTGAAGGAATAAAAACATTGGTGCATGCTGGATTTGCTGCAATAAACAGTCTTTTTCATTTGCAAATGAGGAATGAATGAAAGCAATGGCTTTTCAAGAAATATTATTGCAAGGTTTTGTGTGAACCCAAAGTTTTGGTAACTTTCAAGAAGCTTTCGGATTGACAAATACACACACACACAAACCTTAAAAAAATTACATGCTTTTGCTTCCTGTCTTGATCGAAGGATAATTCTTCAGCATTTTTATCTATCACCTCTAAATGCTAGTGCTTTTTCTCTCCTTCTGTTCTTTAGAAGGAGTGCATGAGGGGAATGCCAAGAATAACAACTGAGTGCTATTGCAGGTATTTTATTTTAATGACATTCAGAATACTAATTTATATTCATGAAAATAATTAATAGAAAAGGTTTGCAATAGAGAGAAATCCCTCCCCTGCTACTTCTTCATTTCATCTGTGCAGAGCCAAAACCTATTTTAAGATCAGTCTGTTTCTCTACATTTTTAGAATAAATATATTCAGTATTTAGGATAAAGCCATCTCATCTACATTTATAAGAAAGAAATTTTCAATGTTTTAGTATCCTTAATGAATATATATTAAAAGATGCATCCTATTGAACTTGTCAACATAAAATTAACTTGACATAATCTACATTAATTTGTAGAGCAAAAACTCAGAAAAACTACAGATTTTTTGAAAAAGCAAAACAATTTCAAATAGTTTCTTTGGAGGTATGTGGTTAAACTACTCTCTATATCATTTCCTTCCCCAAGATGGAGATATCATTCTCATAGATTGCATAACTTGAAAAATCACATTCTCGAGTCACCAATGCTGAAATGTAATAAAATAATGAGGTCCCTAGTGCACTTAAATTTTATGAAGCGCAGACGTGGCCAGGGAGCTCATATATCAAAAAGGAAAGGTCAGCGATATTTTTTTTTTTTTTTAAGAAAGTTAAGCCACTAAATTGCCTTAAAATTGGAAGAATATTACTTATTCATCATAATCCTCCAGTAAGCTATAGGCATTTTTAAATTTTTTCTTCCAGTGGAGAGACCACTTTAGGGCATCCTCTGTTGGGCAGCGGAGTGAGCAGTGCAGAGCCGCTCTGAGCAGCCTGTGCGATGTCCTGGCTCCGTCTGGGCTGGCGCTGGTGCCTGCCAGGACATCCAGCCCCCAGAGCTCGCCGTGCTGCTCCTGCACAGGTTCTTCCCACCCCGACCCTCTGCACCCGAGGCTCTGCCTCCTCTGCAGGTGCTGCCTGCACACCGGGCGCTAGTGCTAGCAGCACCTCAGCACCAATCCACCTGGCATTACTGCAGACGGGGTGAGGCAGGCTGCTTCCCAACATTTATTTCTCCTCCAGCTCTTACCTGCAGTACGTGTGAGGTAGCTATCCTGTTACATGAGATACAAATACATGTAGGCAAAGTCCCTAAAGAGTACAATGTATACCCTAGACTATTTAGACTCATTATTTGTCCAGATGTATGGCTGCACGTGCCATGACTCTGTGTGGTAAGCAGTCAGCCTTCTAAGGTAAATCACTCTGAATTACACAGCAGACTTTGTCTTGTCAGAGCAAACCTGGTTCATTATTTTCAGTGTCCTTCATAATCTTGTTTTCTCACTCGTCTTTCTCTGTTTGTGGCTCTTGTGACCATATTTCTAAACAATATGAAGGATGAGGTACTAATTATATCATCAACTCTATTACCATTATTCTCTTTAAAAGGTGTCTTTAATATAGTTCTTTTTGAAAATACTGATTTTCAGGATTAAAATGTAAATATGCTTCCACAGGATTTGAGAGAAACAGCAATGAGTCTCAAAATCATAAGTCATTAAATCATAACTCAGGACTCAAAATCCATAACTCATGCAATGACTTTACAGGTTTTATATTTGCTTAAGAAAATAAGTTACTACAAAGAGAAGAAATACTAAAAGTATTGGAAGTATGGAAGATAATAGTTGGGTAGCTTTGCTATTATATATTGAAAGCATCAAAAGATTAGTGAGATGCACAAGATGATCACGTTAATTGGCAAATAATGGCATTTTATGAGAAAGCATAAAATTTCCAGTGTGTTTGAACTAATAAATAGCAGTCATAGTATGTGGAACAAAGATCAGTCTGGAAGGAAAGCATTAAGAGTGAAACATGATTTTTTTGTGAGTATGGCCAACTTAAACTGTTAAATATTACCTAAAATAACAAACCTGAACCTACTTGTATTGTCAAAGATGAGACAGAAGCATGTTTAAAGCTCAAATTCTGGTGTTCTGTATGTACCTCTGGAGAACTTGGTTGTTTTTTGGTTTTTTCCCAGGTATTAAAAGAGGCTTACTACTTCTGCTAAAGCATGATAACTGTGCCTTTCGTTTTCTAGGTTTTTCCCTTAAAATTAATGGGCTTTCAAATGTAGTAGACTCAGTGACAAAAATTTAATTTCTAATGCAAAAAAAAGGAGGTCCAAATCCCTCAAAAGTATTTCAGATTTAGAAGTGTATTGTGAAAAAGAAGAAGCTTATTTTTTAATTTTCTACATCAGGCTTAAAGAAGACTTCTATCCATGGGAGTAAATTCTAACTGGGAGCTGCAAGCTGGCCAAAGGCAATCAGAAGAGTGACTCTTTTACCAGATTTTGTTAAATGTGGGGTCTTTCCTATGTTTGAAACACAAGTTTGTATTTATTGTGGATATCAAAGGTGATGTTATTCAATAAAAAATGACAGCCTGTGAGAATAAAATAAAAAGAACAACTATTGCTGGTGGTAGTAGAAGATATAAAATTGTAGGAGAGGATCACTGACTCCTGCGAGGAAGATTGTTCCCCAGCTGGAGCAGTTGTGAAAAATGGGAAAGGAAAAAAGAGAAAAGTGATTTCAAATATCAGATAGAAATAACATTTGTTTCAATAGATAGTTCTGCTGATTGAAATCAACTGGCTAACTCACATTAGGTGATTTACTCAAGCTGAGACACTATCCCTGAGTTTCCTTTGGGAAGGCAAGGATAAGCAGATGTAATAGTAAAAGCTATGTCAGTTCAATGTTTCTCCCAATGATTAAGCCTTTATTAGAGAAGTTAGAAAACAGACTGCATTGCTGAAACAAGAGATTTGCACCATTTGAACTTATTTGCCCATTTCAGTCAGCCTTCCATAAAGATAAAACTACAAGGTTTTGAGATAAATCTAGAATAAAATTTCTAGAAGTAGAACACCTGTGATTATGTTGACATCAATATATGAAAATCTCATGTGTAAGTCTTCAGTGATAGGACAGACTTGATACTGGAGTTCCAGTGCCTGGAATTAAGCACAGCTGTAATCCTGAGGATTATTATAAACACTCAACCAAAGGCCTATCAACAGTTTCTCTAAAAGCTACCCAAGATAATTGTCGTATTTGGGGTGGGGTTCGTTTTCAATGAGAAACAGAATGAAGTTGGCTAAAATGTAGTCTTTAACCTCTTTAAGAGGTTTAAAAAGCAGAGTAATATAAATAAAAGGATAATCAATATAGTTTTATAAATAAAAGTGCAATCAGTAACAGAAGGAAAGAGAGGGGGTATATCATTCTCATCTGAAACAAAATCCAGTATTCTCAATATTCCATTAAGTAGAATGTACTCTACTGACAGTAGAATGAAAGAGTGAGGAAAAATAGTGCTAAACAAAGAGCCATGAAAATCTTCAACATTGTGTCCATGAATGCTATAGAATTTTTAAGTGGATCTTGCTAAAAAAAAAAAAAAAAAAGGAGGAATTTAAAGAATGATGCTAAAGGTAGACAAAATAAATAAATATAAAATAGTAGTTAAAGCTAAGTAACTGAATTGGAATATGGGAATGGGATGTTAGAGGTAGCTGATTCCAGTATTCCTAATCCCAGTTTCTACAGCTGATGGCACTCCAAGCTCTCGTCCTATTTACCCTCCAAGCCAGTTTGAAGTTCACTAGCAATTCACACAAGTAGTTTAAGAACAAACACATGCACACAGAGGACAGTTAGAAATAGCATTTAATAAGAATACAGGATTGACCGCAGCCATCAACACAGGACTCAGTGAGACAAATGTTCTGTGCAGCAGCTGACTGAACATGCCCCTTGTACACCCCTCTTCCATTTTGCCTTGCCTGGTCCTGCCTGGTCCATCTGGATCCCTTCTTTGCCCTGCCATTGAGCCATCCCTTGGAGATCCCATAATAAGTTTTGTACCATCTCCAAATTTTCTCTCTTCCAACAAAGTACTGCTATTCAACATACAATGGGTCCCATAGTGAATCCTATATTTTTGCACACAAGTTCCTCTTAGTGTGCATAGTGCTCTGGGTTGATAGTTTCTTTCTCTGGTCTGGTTTTACATATATATTTTTTGATGTGCTGCCTGGTCAGTTTACTTGAGTTTCTTGGCCTATCACTGTTCCTCTGGTCATCACCAATCTCTGTGGTTCATTTAATGATAACCTAATGCATAGGATTGGAAAATATCCCCAGAGACACAAATCTACCTTCTTCTATCACTAGCAACATCCTCAGATAATTTTCTTCACAGTCTTTAAGCTCTACCTTAAAAGTAAGGCTTTTTCAGTTATTGCAGTGATTGAAAATTATTTCAAGCCCCTGAATCTTTTAATTTAGAAATTTTTTTCTGATTGCTTCCTAGCCATAAAATACATTTATTTTTCTACCAACTTTGTCTATTACATTAAATTGTTCTCTTTCCCTGTCTAAACTTCCCATATAGAAACAGTGATGCTATCTCATTGTAATACCAGTTTACCAACCAAAATATTCCAATTTCAATTAGTCTTCCCTCATATGAAACACTTCCCATTCTCCTGATCAGATTTTAGGGCCTTACATTTAAACAAAAGGAACAGAAATGACAATGATTCCCCCAAACACATTATTAGACTGAAAGAGCCTAATGATAGTGTCTCCAGTCTATGAAATAATAACATAAAACCTCTTCAGCATTCTGATTGTAAAAGATATTAGAGTTTATGATGTCGCTGTTTCATAGAGTTATAAATA
Source organism: Lonchura striata (assembly GCF_050655825.1). Classification (NCBI taxonomy): domain Eukaryota; kingdom Metazoa; phylum Chordata; class Aves; order Passeriformes; family Estrildidae; genus Lonchura; species Lonchura striata. Next base: position 138,194,436 of record NC_140704.1, on the reverse strand, counting down.
ATCATATTTTATGATGTAATTTAACTTGACAACTTTAATGAAAAGGGAGATGATGGGTTCATAGCACTCTTTGTTAAGCAGCTTTCATATAATTAACACAGAAATTAATAAATTTTGAGCATTACCTTATGGATCAGTTGCATCAATACAATTATATAATTAATAACAATAAAAATAATTTTGCTATATACTTTCTAACTAATTAGCTAAATCAGCATAGTGTTGGAGCCTGACTCAGATGGGATCTTCACAAATAAGTCTTGACCAGCAAGAATATCTACTACATTTTAATTGTCATCTTAACATCAGTTTGAAAAACTACAATTAAAGGTAAAATGTTACTGAAAATCTGAAATTAAGGAAACATGAATTTGTTTAGAAACTGGAAGAAACCATCCAGCTGACAGAATCAAATGCAAGAATAAACTTTCAACATGAGATGTCAGGCAAAAGCCCAGGCAGTTCAGCCTAGACATCAGGCAAAGCTGGTTTGGCACCTTATTGCTACCCAGCTATGATGTGTGCATGTGACACCAGGAGACTGGTCAGCTGGACTCCAGGTCCCAAAAGACACAGCCAGCTGTCATCCAGCTGTGTGAGAGACCAGCTTCCATGGGCCATGCTGCTAGGCAGGGCATGCTAGAATTCTACATGGCAGCAAAGGCTGAGGTGTGAGCAATGTCTGTCTCCTCTTGGATGCCACAGGGTATGACACCTTCTCATTCACGGGCACGTGTTCTGCAATGATGTGACCACAGAACCAACCTGTCACATTGGCCCTCTTGTGCTTCAGATCCTTGTGGGTGGAGGTATCCAAAAGTAGTCCCTTCAGCTTCTCTTTGAGCTATTACATCAAGTAAAAAGATATTGTTACAATTCTGGAGCAACTTTTTTTGGCTGGCCAAAGTGAAACCACAGGAGGATACAGTGCACAGAAATTTGGTTTATCCATAGAATAGGCAAAGCTTGAGACCATCACACCTCTCTACAGGCCTCTGGGAAGATGCCTGCCTTGGGCACAAGAGCAGAAATGGCAGATGCAACCCAAGATTAGAGCTGGCCCAAACTTTAATCCTCTAATAGATTTTACCACATGCTCTGTGGAACAGAAATTTGGAAATTTTAAATGGTGTCTGGACCAATGTCAGCAACATGGGAGTCCAATGAATGAGAAATTACTGAGTTTTGTGTCTAACTCTGCTATTGTTTAACCCCAGGTGTCAACTCAGCCTCACAGAGATGTTTGCTCACTCTTCTCTAGTGGGATGAAAAGTTAGTTGGAAGAGTAATAGTGAGAAAATTAATGGATTGAGATAAAGACAATTTAATAGGCAAAGCAAAAGCCACAAAGGCAAGCAAAACAAAGAAAGAAATTCACTCACTGATCCCCATGAACAGACAGGTTCAAACATCCTCAGGAAAGGAGGACCCTATCATACATAATGGTGACATGGGAAGACAAGCACCATCCCCCTGAATGTCCCCCCCTTCCTGCTTTGCCCAGTTTTATAGGCTGAGCATAATGCTATATGGAATGGGATATCCCTTGGATCAGCTGTTGTCAGCTGTCCTGGCTGTGTCCCCTCCAAAATTCTCATGCACCCCAGCCTCCTAACTGGTGGGCTGAGGTGAGAAGCAGGAAAGCTTTGACTCTCTTTTAATGCTGCTCATCAATAACAAAATCATCTCTCCGTTATCAACACTATTTTCAAGACAAATCCAAAACAGCTCCACCACTTGAAGAACCTTAACTCCATCCCAGGCAAAACAATATCCTGCATTATCAACATTTATTTCATAAATGCTGCTGGAGTCAAAAGACACTGCTGAGCACATGATGTGCAGCACAGGGGAAGTCTGGAGGCTCAGGGACCCAGAACCAGTGTGATTGTGATATCAGTAAGGAGACTGGAGACCTCAAGTTGCAGTAATGATAATGAGCTTGCACAACTGGCCTCGTACCTAACAGATGAGCTGCACTATTTTCTCATTGGCAGGATCTTGCTGCAAGCATCCACATACTGCTTGGCTGAAGATACAAAAAGGCAGGATGAAATCTCTGCTTATGTGACTTAAATGAACATATATTCACAGAGGAGTTTTGGCTACTCTCAGGCTAACACATATTTAGAATGATCTCTTGTACTGTGTAGACATTGCAGGAAAAGCCTCTGCCCAGTGTGTCTGGCCTGCAGCAGCTGCATGTATGTTGTCTGCTGAACTGGATTTTACAGTCTCATGTGTGAAGTGCTGCATCCTAATTATCTGATACTACTGGAAGCTTTCCAGGTTGATTTCCTAATCCCTCTCATAATATCAGTGTTGCATCAGATTTATCACTAGCAGACTTTATTCCTGCACAAAACTAGAACTCCAATATGTAAATAGGATAGAGAGGAAATACTGGAAAGAATTAGAATGCCCTTTTTTTATTGTCAATTATCTTTAAGTATCTACTCCAAATTCAAGTAAGAAAATTAATCTAAATCTGTAGATTTTCCTTATTCCTACCTCCTTCAAGGCATTTGTATCAGAGAAAAGATAAAAGGTAGGTTTAAGCAAATGTGAAGTTGTATAGATTTCATGGGTTCTATGTCATGTTCACAGCTGAGAAATGTCCCTGTAGACTTTCAAATTTATTAAAAATTTACTAATTGTTAAGTAGCATTTTGGGATGCAGATAGTGAAATATTTAAAATGCATTCAACCATATTTACATGTAAAATAGGTGACATGCATGCCAAAGACCTTTCCTAAGATCAATTGGCACTTTTCAGGACCCAGAAGATGACTTTAGAAGATAAGTGATCTTCAAATCTGGCTTTATTTTGACTTTCAAACAATTCATTACACAGAAAGGCTCATTTTATCAGTAAATTAAATATTCATGACTCCCACTTTCCCTGAGGCTATGGGATTTGGTAGTCATAAATAACCTCTGTTGGTGGTGCATTCACAGTGTTGTGTGAATGCAATTCTGATTTAAGAGATGGTTAAAAGGGTAAAATTCTATACTGATGAGGAGGTAAAAAATGACAAATGACAATATTCAGCGTAGAATGAATAGGTGAATAATGAATGAGGAGTCCTAACTTGTCTAGCAGAAATGAGGAGAGGAAAAAAAGCTGAATCATCAGACACTTGGGGCAGATCTTGAATCAAGCTTCTGGGTCTGGGATAGTAGTCCAAATTTTGTTATTCTGAATGGCTAAATATACATTTAGATTTAGTAATATTTTATTTTCTGTATCTCTCTTGTGTCTAGTAGATGACCATTTTGTCTTTATTTTTAGCATTTACCCATTTGCTCATTAATCATGGCTGAAATCCATTAGATTACATAAATGTTCCCCCCAATGTTCTTTACCCTATACAATCTGCTAAAAGCTAGTCACAATAGCTATCAGTTTTGCATGCCACAGATCTGTTTCAACACAGCTGCCCTTTACTGTGAATCAGGGATAATTCTGCAGATAACTTTGTTGAAAGATTTGTTCTATTGAGATGGTCTGTGCTGCTACACGGAGAAGTTGAAAATGCCACAGAGTGTCTTCCATTAGATATTTTTGCATTTTCCTAGGTAGTTGTAAACCAGAGCAAAATGGATTTTGAAGATTCACTTAATATTGTTGCAATTGTTTAGCTTCTATTTCCCTCAAACACAATAAAATCCAAAATCAATTAAAATAGACAAGATTTTTAAATAATGTTGTTCATGGATTTGACTCTTTAGTTTTAAAAGGCTGTTTTCCCAAGTGATATTTTTGGTAATTTATTTGTGTTTTTATTGAATTTTGTTGAATAATTCAGAGAGCATCTTGGATAAAGATTTACTAGCTATAAAGCTTTATGATTTATTTTCAGCAGTCTATCAGATATTAACGGGTCTATCATATACTAACTGTTGTCACTTATTAATAGCACAGAAAGCAGTAGATCCTACTTTGGTAAAACAATCCATGCCCTGAATCCAAATAGGACAACAACTAATTCCAAGTATCATCCTTTTAGTTGTACTGAGACCTCTTACTTTTACTGGAGAATAGCTTTGATTTATTTACAATGGGGAGCCTGGGTGAAACTCAGTCTGACAGAGAGAAGTACCAAGGCTTCTACAGTACCATAACTCTTGTTCTGTACACTCCTAAAGGGAGAGCTGTCAACTGAGCATTTAAGGCATCAATCTTAACTCCTGAGTGCTGCGTGAATTCCTGCCTCGGTTTTGGTGAGGTTGTAACACAGAAGTTCTCTCTGCTTGCTGTGGTCTTTTCTCTATTGCAATTTCTATGGCTTTTTAAGTAGTCATGAGCAAATCTGCATGTAGTGTTAGTCTGGTACAGCTCCTTGTATTCAACCTTCTGTGGATAACACTTCTGCAGGAAAGCAAGGACAAAGACAAGGCATTCTGCTATTGTCTGCAGTGTACATAGAAGCAAGGAATGAAGAGCTACAGAAGGCAGTGAATTTTAAACTGAATCATAAGTGAAAACAGTTTTGCACATCATACACAAAGTCCCAGTTAATGTACAAGTACATAAATCCATTCAGATCAGTGGACTCACATAAATATCTGTAACTAAAATTTTGAGCCAGCTTATCTCTAGGTCATCAGAAACCTTATGCTCAAGGCTGAGAAAATGGCTTCAGAAAAATTCTGGACCCTCTCAGGAACATAGAGTGGAATAATGAAATAATATACTTTATACTCTCCATCATTTTCATGGAGAATATTGCTTCCATTTTAGTGGGCACAGACAGAAAAAGTAAAAATAATCATAATAGACTGAAGGGATAATTATTATTGATGGACAACAAATACAACAATTCAAGTCAGGCAAGACCCATTGCTTACTTATATAAGACCAACATCTTGAGCATGGGGCACTTTCCATTGCATAGTCACAGTGGTGATGAAGACCAGGTTTTCTCATCTTTATCACCTACTAAATTAAGTGGGAGTAGTGCCCCATCCTTCTCAAGACCTTCTGGAAAAGTTAGAACAAATGCTGTGAAGTCGTCCTTGTGGTGACATTGTAAATACATCTACCGCTGCTGTGCTTGAGGCAAACATTCTGTGAGACAAAACACATACAACTGGCAGATGAGGTCATTTCTTTCCTTTTGGACAGCAAGTTGCCTAAAATTGAAAAGGTCTTTCACATAATGTGCATTAAAGAATGAGAAACATGTCTTAGCCATCTTTCCAGATCCATGATTCAAAGACACCTGTCAAGAAAACAAACTCGTATAGTTAATTCTGACAGCCATTAGTCAAGAATGATTAATTAAAACATGCATAATTTTGGCCACAGATATTAGGAGACAAATGAAGGGGAATGTAAGGAAAGAGCTAGTATTTTAAGATTTGAATCAGAAATTGCTGCTGCTCTTCAGCAAAGTTATCATAATCACACTTTCTTATAATTTGTCAAAGAATATGATGGTGTACCACAAAATCTGTACATATTTATGTGACTAAAAGAATGTCACTCAATCTGTTTGGGCAGGGTACTGACAGGAAAGTTAGGCCTGCCTTCTCTTCAATATGATGAACATATAGATCAAAACACAAGGATATATTACAGAAACTTATGCATTGCTACAAATAGAGGCAAAGGAGGAACTGCATGGTCTTCTTCCAGTCTTCTCTACTTATTATGCCTGTCTTCTAAAAATCTTAAGTGCAAGTGGAGCCTTGCCACAACAATACCTCCATTGCCTGGTCCACAGGAATATGAAGCCTGGTCCATGTGTTGTGAGCAGACAGTGAGCCCTCATGTGCATGTTTTATCCTCTTTGTAAAACAGAAAATGAATTTTTAATAAGAAAGAGATATTATGAAACTCACTTAGCTCTACAGTTTAGTGTTCTTTTCCTCAGCTATCACAATGAATATGAATGTCACTATCAAGTATACATAGACTTAAGTTTCTGAATGACAAAGCCAAGATAAGCAGCACACAGAGATTGATGGGAGACTGAGATTTTAAAATGTCTTTCTGGGAAAAGAAGACAATAACAAACCAATCATTTTCATAGCAGTACTCCCCCATGTCTAAGCTAACTATAAATATTTACCATCTTATTTTAAAGCATGTTGAATAATAATATATATTTTGCTGCAGAGTTTTTGTTTTGGGAATTTTTTTTGTTTTGGTTTGAAGTTTTTTTTTTTGGTTCTCTTTTTTTATAAATAGAAAGTATAAGTGAAGAAATCATGCAGCTGCAAGAAAGTGAAATACTGACAGTGCCAGGTGTGGAGGTGGGATAGAATGAAAGATTCAAAAATTAAAAAGAAGTATGCGAGGATAACTAGCTCTTATTTAACCTTGGTGTTAGTTTCTCTTTATATTTCCAAGTTACATAAACTCTTGAAAAACAGACTCTGAAATGGAAGCCAACTAATTTTTAAAAGCTAGCAGCATCAGTGCTACAGGACTGAGCATAAAGAAAACATTGCAATTATTTTATTGGTGCGTTTCCATATGGAAGGTTCAGGTATAAACGATTGGCTCAGCTCCTGAAAGAAGTAACTGAATAATTTCAGGCAACATTCACATGTACTTAGTTCTGTCTGTGATAAAAACATGAGTAACGATAATGGATTTCTTTCTCCAGGTTTATGCAGTTTCTTCCATTGATTGCTCCCAGTATGTAACTTGCCTCTTCCATGGCAGAACTCCAGTTCTGATCCACTTCTATCCCCACATCCTTCCCCATTATGCTAAAGGCTAGCCATTTAGTATCCATTTTGTATTTTCTAACATTCTTTCTCTTTAAATGTAGAGTTTTTCTTTTGCCTCTCTCTCCTGCCATCTCCATCCTTCTCTCTCCCTCTCCCTCCCTCCCTCCTGTCTAACCTCCTCCCATTCCAGTGCATCAAGATAATTTTGAATTCTGATCCCATCCCACATACCACCTGCCATCCATCCTGCCATGGAGCTGTCAGTAAATTTCATAAGCATACGTTCCCTTCCATCATCCAGGTGGCTAATGGAAATATCAAATAGAACCAGCTCTGGAGACATTCTCCTGGGAGTCCACTCAAGACACCTTTTTGACAGCAAACCTCTGAGAGCAGGTTTCCAACTGACTGTGTGTCCCAGCTGGCTGTGCTTCTCCCCAGATAACAGGTCCCTGCCTTAGGGAGGGATTGCCAAGCAGGATGGTGTAGAATGTTTTGTTCAAGTTGAATTCTTCTCCCCCAACTTGTCCCTGAGGATAGTCCTTGGCACATAAAGAAACACCTCGATTTTAACATTACTTTTTCTTGAGCACTTTTAGGAGTTTTTAAATAGATTTTGTGGTATTTTATTGTATACCTAAGAGGTAGCTCTGGTGTCTAGTTGATTACCAGTTTGTCTTGATTTTTAGCATTTCCGCATTTGCTCATTTATCATGGACAACATACAACAGATTGCATCAATATTTCCCCTAATGTTCTTTACCCCGTAAAGCCTGCTGAAATCTTTTCACAGTAACTATCAATTTTGCATGCCAGTGAGATCTGTTTTAGTACAGCTGATCTTTACTGTGTATCAGTACTTTTCTTTTTTACATGTAAATCAATACATGCTGACATGGTTCATGAATGAAATACGGAGAAAGATTGTGATTAAAATCAAAAGCAGAATCAAATATTGACAATATTTTTATAGCTTAAATATGACTCACCTCAAAAATTGGACTTCCTCTGGAATTCAGTCTTTTCAATTAAGCTTTTATCAAGAAAAAAATATCAGCTACAGGATGAAATTTATACTCAGAACAAAAATGAGAATGAAGGAAAAGTCTCTTTCACCTCTGAGATTTAAAAAGCAGTTTGATTTTCAGTAGAGAATATTGCTCTTACTTTTCTTTCCATACAGAAAAAAAATATTTTCAATTTTTTTTCACTTACATGGAAATTTAGTCTGCTGGGATACAATGCCATCCTGACCCTGACAAATTATTAAAGCTTTAATAAATTGGAAATAAGATGAGCTATGAGAAATCATTATCTTCCAAGTTATCTGCACTTCTGGTTCAGCTCAAGATAAAATCCTGTTAACCAAAAATCCCTACCCATATCTATGTAGCTGAAGTGGAATCAAGCAGCAGTAAAATCTGTTGCATTCCATATGCAGAAAATTAATAAATCTCTGCATTACCTGCTAGTTTTGTAGCTAAATGGCAAAATGGCCTAAAGAGAGAATATAAGACAAACACTGTCAAGCACATTTCTTTCTTGTAGAAGAGAGAAGTAAGCTGCAACCACATCTTCTCTGAATCTTGCATTTTGATTGAGTCTGTGCTTTAATTAGTACCATGATGGGGCATTCAGTGCAGATCTGGCTGCAGGCATTTGCTGGCTTTGTAGTTGGTTCTCTGTGCTGTCTCAGCCTTCTGCTGGTAAAATATGAAACTTCTTCCACCTCCGTGTCTATGCCCAGTTAAGCAGCATCCCTTAACACACCAAACACATCACAGAGGGATTCTGGGTTTGTGTTTGGAAAAAGTTAGACTTCAAAAGAGCCAATAAACTATTTTCTGCCTTTTGAAATACAGATGCTTATGTGTCTACCTGGTGCTTGCTGGTGGGTTGGGAAGTGTTGAATCAGCTGTTCAACATTTCACCTGTTGATGGCCACGTTTAGAGGCTTATAAATGTTTCCAAAAATTATTTCATCTTCCAAGTACTGCATTAGCAGACCCAACTGCAGAACTTTAGACCCTCTTCAGAGACTTCATCTTGCTGATGACAGAGAGGGGATAAATGATGCCATTCCTCCCTTAGCTTTCTCTCTGAAAGGAAGAATGTTCAGCCTTTTGGACCCCTGAGCACTGAATATGAACAAAAACTCTACATTTCCTGAGTCTTTCTACCCCTTGGAGACACACTTGCTTTATCCAGAGGTGAGCTGCTTGGAAAAAGGAAGAAACCAAAATTCTTAGTAAGGATATTCCTTTGAAAACCTGGGGGGGAAAAGGCTTCACAGTAGTAAGTCTCTTTTGTGATTTAGTGAGAAGGCCACAGGCTCTGTTTTAATCCATTTCCAATAGAGCTTATATGATACTACACTTTTTCATTCAAGTAATGCAGCTTGCTGTCTGCTTACTGCTGAGCTCTTATGAGAGGATGCTGCTTAGTGCAGACTGATAAATCTTTTCGCTTGGGGCCTTAAATAGAGTAAAACAAATTATAACTACTTTAAAACTGCAGTAAAAATACTGATTGCACCTACTTTTATCTGTCAGTCTCTTCATAAAGGTTTTTATTTAAGATTTAGCATATCCAACAACCCTGTAATTGGAAAATGTTTTTCAAAAAATCAGATCTCAGCATTACAGATTTTAAAAACAGATTTGGGGTCACAATGCTTTTCTGGTCAAAGCCAGGAGCTAAGACTATCTTTCTGGAAGGAACTAGAGAGCTCACCAATCACATTATACACATTATAGTGCTCAACACACTTCTTCAATGTACACTGATGTATTAATCCAGGTTGGAGGTTGAAACTTTAATTTGCCCAGAAGAAGCCAATCCATAATGCCTTACATCTGTTCTCCATCAAAGCACAGCTCCAACCAAAAGACCATGCCTTTGGGGTAAAAAGCATGGCACTGCAGCTGGAGGAAGCTCCTCATCACCAACAGGCATTCACCTATGAAGGAAGATAATGAGAGTCAGTGAGAAGAGACATCCAATATTTGTTACAGCTCTTCAGACTACCAGTTGTAAAAAACACCTTCAGTTCTCCTTTGCTAGAATAGGTAGGCTTGAGGCTATTTAGGTTAATCAGTTAAAGAGGAATGCAGATATTCTATCAGACCATATGCAATCCAACATCCTTTCTCTGGTAATAAAGAGATATGGAATAAACAGTACTAAGGCATGAGGACTTCTCAACCTCCATATTAAGGATGCCACCCTGATGTACAATGACCTGCTTTCTTTCATGTTTTATTGGCCTTTACTAAAAACAGTACAGTGTGATAAGTCTGGTCATAAACCAACCCTTCCTCAATTTTCATGATCAGCATTTCACTGCCTGTCCCTATGGTATAGCTAGGAAGTGGTGGAAACATTTGGACCACATACATGCAAGACAGAAAAAAAGAACTTGTTAGATGAAGGGTGCCCTGCCCAATCCAGAAATAAGTGGGCATACATTGCACATTAGATATTCTCATCTCAGAACAAAGCATACAAATATGCAATGGGCACCTCTCAGTTCATCTCGGTTGTAGGACTGATCCAGAGTTTTCCCATATGCAGAACTGCTTCCCATATGCAAGATGCAGGTCCAGATTAAATCACAGAATTAACTGATCAGTTTACATAGCAGAAAATTGAGTTTTATAGAACCATCCTTCATGGTGAATTCCCCCCAGGACATTGCTCTGGCTTCAGTGGCTTTGGCATTTGGAAACATTGCTTACCTTAGAAGATTACTAGAGGGAAACCTAGATCGCATTGACACTAGAGCTTATTTTAATGAAAATTTACAGGCAAATTATATTATTCTGTGATTACATGGATTATAAAGCACACAACAAAGTTAATGTGGATGTGCATTATTGGTTAAATCTAGAACAGCAGGTTGACAGAGAGAATATAAAATGTAGTATTACTCTCTATTAGAAAACAGTAATGTCCAGGATGCAAGAGGAACTTAAGACCATAAGGACCTCTGAACTGTCAAAAGGTATGCAACACATTGTGAAGAAAGGTTGTGAGTAAAGATAGCTGAAAGGGAGTTATCCAAACACAGAGGAATTAAGAGATTCACCATATCCTCAGAGCCTCTCAAAGCAGTGCAGCTTTTCTCTTCCACCGAGTTCATCCTTTTCAGGCTATTTTTTTTTCCAGGTTGTATTGGTTTACATCCCCTCCTCCCAAATAAGATTTCACATTAAACATCAACTAGCATGAACCTCAATCATGGTTTTGAGAACTGCTATGCCTAGAGGCCAGGCTAAGCTGACTGTCTCTGTCAGCCTGCCTCCAAGGCTCTGTCTTCAAAGACAACCAGGCTATAGGCAGAGGTAAACTTTCTTCTGTTTTGAAGCTATGCCTTTTCAAAGCCAATTCAAGATTATTTTTTTGGGTTTTGCACTGTATGATATTTACATTACTCAGTCCTGTCAGGAATAGTTTTGAGGAGCTGCCTTCCAGGTTCTTCTTTTATAGGAAAGCATGCATTTTTGTGTGCTTTGCTATTCCTAGTCATCTCCACTCTTTTAGATTAATAAATTTGATTGTAATTTATGATAAATCAGTCTAAGCTCCATATATTTCCATACATACATTTCTTTTATGCCATTTTCCTGTCAGTTCATTCATGAACTTGATAAATACATAATCCTGTATTCCATGCGTTCAGTTTTTTCTCCTGTCAAGAGGAAAGTGAAAGATGGAACTTGCACTGGAAGTTATAGTCTCACTCTTTTCACTACCCCTGCCTCATAACTACAGTCCTTAATTTAGGACCAGTGTACCAGGAAGAAAAAAACACAACCACCAGAAAACCTCAACAACAAAACCTATCTAATAAGCATGTTAATAAATGCAACATGAAACACACAGATAAACAGAACAATTTTTAATTAAGACAAACTACATTTCAAATTGCTGTCAGAGGTATTTTAATATTTTATTTTAAAAAGCCTGGGAACTATTATCTAATCCTGAGAGATGGATTTTCCTGTAACTATGCAATAGAGAATTATCATTTTCTCTTTCAGTCTTTAACGCTGTATCACCTTACATACAGCTAACAATAATTTTTCATTTCTCCTTTTTTCATAATAATGAATAATGTATTATGATTTTTCTAGTTTAATATTGCAAAGTGCTATCCAGGTACTGAATTTTACAACAAGGCCCTTTCACTGTTTTACTACTGAAGTATTAGATCTTTCCACAAAATGAAGACCAGCATCAATATTTCAGTTTTGTGGAACCCAGCATTAGAAGCCAAAGCCTCCATATTTATAAGGTGGTAGTTGTACTTCTCACAGGAATTATCTGCTTTGATACAGTTGTCAGAACATACTCTTTAGCAGGAAGAGGTTTCTTGGGCCAGATCAACTGAGTGAAAATTTGCTGGTCTCACTGTGATGATCCTTGCCAATAAAATATTGTGTTCTTTGTAAAAGTGGATGTAAATAAAAAACACTTGTGGCTTGTTTCAATCTGTAACAACTGTGCCAAACTGGGAAATTCAAAGGAATTTAAATATCTTGAGGACAATTTAAATGGACTTAAGGGGACATCAGCTGCACCACTGCTGCACCATACCCCTGTTGGAACTCCTCAAAGATTCCAGTGTATACCTGCCTGTTTGGTGTGACCTCTGGCCATTTCTGTATATGCCTGGGACAGCACATTTCAGTTCTCTAGCACTGTTACAGCACCTCCATGAAGGCAGCTTTCAATTAATTTAGGCTTAACTTAATTTACTTATTTTTAAAGCTTTTGTGCTTGAAATTGCTTATTTAAATTTTGTGCCCTGATGAACACAGCATAAGATTTACTAATAATTAATTTCAGTTGTTCAGAAATATGGCTGCTTAGGATTATTATAATCTTTACTTACTGCATCTTACCTTCTTCTCAGATTTTCATCCATTTTTCTAAAAATATTGCTCATTTGACAAATCTGACTGCAAAGTGTCAAGAATTACATGGAAATGAAAGATGAAAGCCAAGCACTAAAATATTCTGGAGATATGGTATCATTTGTCATTTGACTCTAAAATTTTATTCATTCTATTTAGGCCTACGGTACTTTAGGCACAAAATTTATCTCGGACTCAGGAACTTATCCAATTCCCCTGTCATCCTAAAGGATCACAAAATTTATAGTGGAAAAACCTATTGCACTATCAGGCTCTAGATGGCTGAAAGTACATTCTGACAATACAGAAAACATTAAATGTAATACTGATACTTACCTGCATTTAGCCAAATAAATACATTAAATTTATGAGTCAAAATAATACAAGATTGAAAAAAGTTTTAACCCTACTTCTTGACTGCCTGTGATTAATTATACATATAAAAAGACAAATCACCAAATTCTGAACAATAATGAAATTACTCAACATATAAACTCCATTTAATTGTTTTTTACAGTACTTTATCTTCTGTTTTATTCTTTTTGTCGGTCTCTAAATAGTGTAAGAGATGATTCAGAGAAGATAAAGGATGACAAAGGCTCTAAGTAAAAAGTGATCATCTGGATTTATCTTGTCTCCTCTAAGATGCTGTGACCCATCAATAGCTATAATTGGTGTGCTGCCCAGCACTTCCTTTGCTTGTTGAGTGCAAGATTCTATGAGGGTTCATTGTGGGTTCACTTGCAACCCATCTTGCTGCTGACAGTGGCCCAGCATTGGACATCCAGCACTTCAAGGTGTGGAAGGGTGAAAGTGATTCAAATGTAACTGGTGATTCCTGGTTTCACAGGTTCAAATTCCTGTGTACCTAAAAAGGGACTGAAATCACAAATTTGTTTCACATATCTTAATGAACACAAGTGCTAAGAGGATTTCATTTGCTCCAGCACCTGCACTGCTGCCACCACCTAGCCCCTGACAGAAAGATAGCCCGGCTGTGATCACCATTGTGGCCAGAGTCAGCGTCTTGGAGCACAAGTCATTCAGATGAACTAGTTTTCCAGGGTTTGGGTTGTCCCCATGTTCCATTATTTCCAGGCTGGAAGGGAGGAACTTGAGCTGTGGGAGACTCTCCAGCATTCTGCCTGTGTGCTCCTGGGTGCCACCTAGCACAATTATCATTGAGAAAATAATCTTTAAAATTTTGCATTTAATAACCTAAGAAAGAATTTTAAAAACCCATCAGTGTTAGGTCTTGCTACTATTGTAATTATACAACTACTAATGCAACAGAACAAATAGCAATAAAGCTGCTCTAATACTGAAAGTTTTTAAGATCCTCAATCTTCATGTAATAAAGATAGCACTACTGACTTTATCCTGAACCATGTCCTTGGGTCCTTGGTAGCCCACAAAGTCCATCCAGCAAACAGTGCTGGAGGGCAGAGCAGCTGCTCAGCTCACCTGTACAGCTGAGATTAGAACACAGCTACATCTCTCTGCAAAAGGCCCTGAGGGTGGCATTATTTTCACAGGAAAGCAGTAGTGTAACAAATCCTGCAGCCATCAGTGAACCTTGACATCTCCGAGAAGAATAACGTCAACTTTTACAAGGCAAGCTGTAGGCTGAGAGAAATGATCCAGGAGCATAGTGACCTCTCTGAGAATGCCCTAAGCACCACAGATGTACTTTCAGAAGACCCTTATCCAAACTCATCACATAATCTGAATTTATGGGATCTGTTCTGCCTTCACAGCAAAGGGTTACAGTGCACTGCACACCCAGGAGTTGGCAAAGTACTCTATGTATGCAACTGCTTCTTGGTCTACTAAAATATTAAAGAATAGTCTGGAAATGGTATCAGTTTTGTGGCCATGGTTAATGAATTATTTACATAATAAGTAAGACACCCTGCCCTTATAGTCATATTCTTTTTCAGCTTCAGGTCCAGCAGCACCAGGTATGATTGGTGTCTTTATAGAATAGTCTCTGGGATATCTTTCTGTAAGTATATTTCATGTTGGCATGTATGTCACCAGCCTGCTATTAAGATTTTAGTTCTGACCAAAACAATCCATACAGGAAGAAGCTGAGCTATGATACAGCCTGATGAAGTGTATTTCATAAGCCAGAATTATTGCAGACTCCATGGCCATTAATCTCTTTAAATGGGTCTCAGTGTAGGCTGACATTTGCAGACAAATAAGTTGTGTCAGAAACAGGGTTGGTGATGTCAGGTTTCTTTGCCAGCAATATACAAATTTAAAGCACACTATGTTCTTTAATGGCTCTGCAAAGTGTCCTGGCAAGAAAATAGCTGAATGCAAAAGATGTCCACATTACTTTCATTGATACAGATTCCCAAAGTGAGCATAGCCACATAAAGCAGCATAGTGCTATGCCAACATATTAATGTTAGTGCTGAATTTGCTATCAGAAATTGGTGTGACTGAAAGTCATTCAAACACAGATAATTAGTATTGCTTACAAAAAAGTTTATTAACTTTGGTAATATGCTGTGATAATATGGTTACTCCACCACAATTTGGAAAGATCTGGTGCTGCACTGCCTTTTGCTGAGCGCCCCAGAGGATTATATTCTCTAGATAAGTGCAAATTCATAAACAAAGCTAAACAACAAAAGATTCACTTCAGTAACAATTAGATCAAATTCAAGATGCATCCTAAACCAAAGATAAATATAAGCTATCTTTAGGTTCATTGAACATACACAAGTATTTATATACTTTACAGAGTTTCAAATGCCAAAACAAATCTGAAACTCTGCAAACTATTGGAAACTGTTTGCAAGAACAGCTCTTTGTGACCTTTTACAGACTTGTTCTGTCTGAATGAGCAATATCAAAGTGTAATCAATTTAAGAGATTACTGCCTTCAGTAAAAAATTCAGCACACTGAGCTGAACCCTATTTAAAATAAATTATCTTCCTAAACTCTGGAAATTGTTGCCCTAAGGTATTGATTAAAGGTTTCCCAAGGCTTGGGGGTGCACAAGATGTTGGGAGGGGACATACATTTTGCAGGCATTTGCCACTTAAGCTCTGGAATGACAACATCAAAATACTGAAAACTTGTGCTCATGATGATAGCAGAAGTGTAGTCTGGACTATTGTCAAGGATTTCATCAATATATCACTAATGCACACCCCTGAAGGGCTACAAAAGCTTGATAACATGTTATGTGCACTTATAGGGCTAGGAATAAATCCCTGAGGAAAGTGAGCAAACATATGCTGAATGGATTTGCAGTGAACAGAAACTGCTTGCAATCCTTGGGCTGCAGAAGAATCGTGAAAGACATGCCTTAAACATCAGTGGCTCCCAGCCAAGGGTGAGAATCACACTCAGTGGGAAAATTCAGGTTTTAGATAGATGGAATTGCCACACAAAGGGATTGTTGATGCTTTGTTGTGCTTTGCACAGTAATCTACTAGCAGCTTCCAGTCACCATTTGATTTCTGAATGGGCCAAAAGGGTGCATTCAAAGAGGAATTGGTGGTGACAATAATCCCTCTTTCCTAAAGGTCTTTGAGGAGGGCAGTTGCTGCCTGGTGGACATGAGATCTACGTAGTATTATGTATGCTCTAATGAACTGGGTGGCAAAGGTGGTGCAGTTTAAAGGAGTTACACCAACACATTTAGACTGACTGGGATCCACTGGTCCCCCTGGCCTCCTACAGCATGGGTTTGGAGAAGGTCCACATCTGGAAAATGAATAGGTCCCAGTGCCATGGCTATAGAGACAACAAGGCCAGGGCAGTGGCATAATTGCTGTCCTGTGCCACCTGCCAGTGTGAAGGACTCTGGGCAAAAGACTGAACCAGAGGGCAGGAACTGGCTGGCTTCAGCATCTCCCAGGGTGTTAAAGATCAATCACAACATTTGCCACATATTGTTTGCCTAGGTAAATCTCCTTCTGTTTAATACAAATGTTTTCTATTGTATTAAATTAATACTTGGGATTTTTTTTCTTTTGTTGCATTACAGGAATAGTAAGGGGACCTCAAAACTACACATATGGAACTAGAAATATAGTGGTTTAGTTTTTTTATCTTCCTGAAGACCAATTGGTCATTCTATAAAAATGACAGGAGTAAGTAACTCATTATCCCTTCTGATCCTTAACAAAGAATCAACTATAAAAGCTATATCCTTTCCTCATAGTAGAAGTATTGCTTCATTACAGGGTCCACAATAAAGAGCTTTAATCTAGATGAGATTCGGCTAGAAAGGAATCTTTTGTTATAAATTGAAAGGTTGAATTTTATATTTAAATATTGCTATTAGGCTTCCCCTTGCTGATATGTTAGATACTGATAGTGTACTCATTGTAGTCTACTGTCCTCCACTAAGGTATTTTTATGAAGGTTTTGTTCACTGCAATTAAGGTCCATCTATACTTGTCAAAAAAATATATCAACTGTGAATGTGATATATGCAACATCTCTGACATTCCTGACTCCAGCTCTCTGCTACATTTTCTTTGCCATTTTTCCAGCCTCAATGCAAGGTTCAGCCAAAGGATAGCAGCACCATCTTGTGGGTATCTGAAAAAGTTACAGCAACAAAATCGGTGAAACTTTGGCGGGCAGGTTCCTCATTCTGAGCAGCGGCTGGCACTGCCCGCTCAGAGAAGGTCCCATAGCAGAGCTCAGCAGGGTGCCTGCTGAAGTGAGCTTTGTGAGATGGACCCCACAACGTATCCAAAGCTGAATTTAGCTACTAAAAAATCCAGAGTTTTACATCGGCCATAAAAATACTGTTCAGGCTTATGGATGAACATCTAGATGCAACAGGCAGGAAAGGAAAAGATTCTTAGGGGCTAAAAATGCAAAATGAAAATTACTGGGTTTACTTCAGGTCACATGAACACAAAAAATTAAAAAAATTCCTGTGCTGTTCATCAAATAAATTTTCTCTTTGTTATTACCATCTGACTATGATTGCACTGTAAGTGCAGCAGTCAAGCCAAGTGACATGGTGTCAAGCCTGCATTCAGGAGTGAGCTTTGGGCAGTTTTCCCAACAACCTGATGGGGGAAAAATGCCCGAATCCTTGTAATTTTTTAGCACTGGTTTACTGCATGCAGTCAGCACCTTGCATGACACAGATATAGCCACGTCCAAAGGTATTTGGTCTGTAATTCATAGTGACCATGATCCATGGAGTTATAGATGGAAATATATATCTTGTGTGTGTCCTTTCCTAGGCAGTCTGAGCTCATTTGCACCAAGGCAATAGGAACTAGGGAGGGTTTCTGTGCTGAAGGAGCAGCAAGAGGATGAGGGCATCTTCTCTGAACTAGAGGTGGGGAGGCCAGGAAGTGCAGCATGCCCTTCACTCTGCTTCTGCCAGCGAGGCAAACACTGTCATTGGACTAGTTTCTGTCTTGAGCTTTGTGATAGGGCTGCACTGCCAACACTTGCTTCATGAAATCTTGTTTTCCCTTTTATCATCACTAAAAAGCTCATTTTCACATAGATGGGTTGTTTTACCTGTGTAAAATTAAGACTAAATTAAGACTAAATGAAGTCATATATCTTTTAATTTTGTTGATGAAGACATTACTTTCATTACTTCATTGTTATATAGCAATTTAATAAATTGCTACTTATTTATATGGTATTCTTAATACAATATATAGTAAGAAAGCAAATATTTAAACATAGATACGTTATGTTTAAATATCTTGTTCTCCAAACAACACAGGAATAATTGCAATAATTAATGGTAGTATTAAAGGTACCCTGATAAATCAGCTCCCCAGTATTGCATGTCTGCTTGCAACATATTTTTACCGAGAAAGGGAAGAAATAAATTTAGTGATGTTGCTATAAATGTCTACATAACTTGAGAGAAACATTAAAAAAAACCCTTTTATCTGCAACTTGTCTAAAATTTATTTTATGTTACACTTGAAGCACCTCATCATGGTAATTTACCCAGGAGAGGAAGGAATAAGGCCAGTTGTTGTGGCTGGTACGTGTGTTCAGTATGACTCTTTCTTCTCATTACATTTTATAGAAGAGGCTGAAGTTTCAGCACGCTGTGTTGAACGCCTGCCCTCCTGTGGCCGCAGTTTCTCTTTATCTGAAGCTGAGACTTGCCAGGAGCATGTGGCTTGTTACAGAACCAAACGGATATCCCCTATGTACAGGTACTTTACAAAGTTAAAAAGAATGCATTAATTAAGTACAAAGCACCATCCACAGCCCCTTTAGAGGATGTGGGGAAGAGAAGGCTCCAGGGACACATTAAAGCAGCATTCCAGTGTCTAAAGGGAGCCTAGAAGAAAGCTGGAGAGAGACAATCTACAAGGGCCCGAATTGGTAAAACAAGGTGTAAAGAGTTTAAACTGAAAGAATGTAGGTTTAGATTAGATATTAGGAAGAAATTCTTCACTGTGAGGATGCTGAGGAACTGTCATAGAATGCCCAGAGAAGTTGTAGATGCCACATCCTTGCAAGGGTTCAAGGCCAGGTTGGATGGGCTCTGAACAACCTGGTCTAGTGGAAGGTGTCCTTGCCCACAGCATGGGGATTGTAGCAAGATGATCTTTAATGTCCCTTTGGATGCCACATCTGCTCACCCAAAGCATTCTATAATTCCATGATTCTGTGATTCTATGTTAAGGTGTTTCCTTGACCAGATTATTTGACATGAATCCCCTTAGAGCAGGAGATATGTTGGAAGATCCTTTCATTAAAAACTGGAACTGTGCTTTTATAAAGTGATAGACTGTCAGTCATATGACTCCAGGAAAGCCATGTCAGCTCAGAATCACTAAATAATTTTTAATAATATCACTTTGTTGGTTCCTTCATCAGGTGCTTTATCAGGTCTGCAACATCTCCACCTCACTATAAAGATGGTCACACTGGTTTCAGCATTCTTCAACAACAAAAGCAGATGACATCCCTCTCTCCATTCACAACTAATAGCTTTGCAAATGGGGTATTGTTCAAGTTGTTGTACTCCAACTCCAGTCAGAGCATCCTGCTACAGTTGTGTTCAGAAACTCCCAATAGCCAGCAATCAGGTTGGGACCTTTAAATAATGAACAACAATGATGAGGACCCTGCTGTATAAATCAATCACCAAAGGTGTGACAATATGGATTATTTCATGTTGCAGAACACACCAGGAATTCAAATACACATAGCTCTACCTTGGCTTCAAGCCCCTTTGGGAATATATTTGTTCTGTAATTCCTTCTTGGTTGAGTTCTCCCATAATAATAATAACTGGGGCATTTACTCTATGAGCCAAATCTGAACTTGGCTTGGCAGACCTTCACCAGCAATGAATGGATTTTGAGCTGGCAGGATTTTGAACCCCTAGCCCTAGTCCCAAATCCACCCATTTTTAGAGACATCCATATTCAGGGGAAATCACTGGTTTAACAGTAGTTCATGAAAGGGTTAGGCTTGTGCAGTGCATCAAAATGTAGTTCAACAGAGCCTTGCTGTTATAGAAAAGGCAACCTGTAAGCCTTGCATGTACAAACAGGAAGATGGACTACAAGGTGCATAGAGTCAACCTTTTCAATCCTCCCAATATTGATACAAACCTCAGATGCTTAACTCTGAATAGTATAATGCAGGCCATTAAAAAAGTTTAAGGGGAAATGGGGAGAATCCAAGTGGAAGGAAAAGGGACTATCAAAAATGTTAAAATGCTTTTTTCATCCAACATTGAATCATCAGGTTTACTTAGCTTTAAAAGAGAAGAATGATGGGAACAGGTTAACAAATACACAAAAGTTACTTTGATATGGAAGGTAGTAAATTTTTCCTACATGTCCATGGCAAATAGGATGGAAAGAAAATGGCATGAATTGCGCCAAGAATTGATAAATATTAAGAAAACCTTTCTAATGTTGAAGACACTGGACTAGATTGGCAATAGATGTCACAGTGTTTTGAGCACTGATATCCTGAAAGATCTCTTAGGCAAGTTTCTCTTAGGTATAGGATAGAAAGTGGATCTATTCTGGGACAACAAGGATGGATGAGACAAGCTCCAGTGAGGTCACCTATCCCCACAATTCTGCACTTGAATGGAAAACTTGCTGTTGGGGCAGAAGCCCTCTCCCATTCTGTCTGAGGCTGCACCTCCCACACGCAGCACAGATCATCCCTCTTTGGGTAGCCTTCTGGGAACCTTTTAACATGCTGAATCTGGAGCTAAAAAAAAAAAAAAAAAGGAACAGTTATGTTTAAAATCAGTGCTTCAAATCAAAAATAACCCATAGAATTCTCTGTCATCTTTCTCCTAGAATAACCAAAGCCAAATTTATGAAGTCAGGTTGGAAAGCAACATCAAAGAGCATTGGTAACTTTGACAAAACCTGCCAAAGAACACGCTTGTGCAATTTCCATACCACATCTATGCCTTTGAAACTTGAAGGAAGAGAATCAGGAAATAAATAAGTCCAAACTAGAAAAAGTTACCTTGGCACAGCCTCTTTTAATGAAAATGTAAGGCTTGAAGCAGAGAATTAAAATCAGGCAGATGTTTTTTTTTCTGTTCAGAAAACTACTCACAACATCTCACATAGAGGTTATCTGCAAAGCTCCAATAAGATATATTAGTGCTGTGATATAGTGTTTGAATTTTGGCAGGATTTGACAGACATTTAGTCAACCCACAAGTTCATACACTGCTGTGAAAACAGCCTATGTAGGGTTCATGGCAGTAGTCACACAGCTCTTCTGCCTGCACCTCCGCCATGTCCACTTCTCAGCTCCAAAGGCATTTACAATATGTTTGTAAGCAGAAAATATTTATTCCTTGAAGAGTAAAAAAATAAATCACATAAAATCACATAAAATGTTCTACCTAACACTTTTCCACTTACAAAATACTTCCAACTTTGCTATACATAACTGGAAAAAAATCCAACTCTCATTTTTCTAAGGATGTACAAATCCAGACCTGAATTTACTATTGTCAAGATGAAAACAAGAAAAAGATAAATAAGAAGTTAAAAACATTGTGGTGCTCACACAGATCATTCTCTAACCAGTCTTCCTTCCTTCAAGTCAACATGTTTTTCCTAGTACCAAGTACTCAATCATATTCTTGCATTTTTCAAGTCAGTTAGGCACACTAAGTGACTACAAAACACATCTAACAAAATAGTACAAATACTAGCCCATGAAGACTCTCTTTTCTGCCTTGTATTTTGCACTTACTGTAGACGTCTTCAGTTTCCTGAAAAACATTCACAGCTTTATTTCCTGGGTGTTCAACTGGTGCTCAACTGACACAAGTGCCACTGAAAACTGGGAAGTAAATTCTCCAACCAATTGGCTGTGTTAGAAAGTTAATTTTACTTTATTAGTGGTGCAGATGCATGGGGATTTCTCCCCAAAACATTCCTGAAAAGCAGCCTAACAGGTCAGGTTATGTTCATGAAACTAAAATATCCCATTTCTATTCATTACATGTCCTGAATACATATATGGGAACTTATTGGATATGAGTAGGGGTCTTTTGAGGGTTGTGGGTGGTCATTTGGTGGTCAAAATTCCCTATTATGGCTGATCTTTTATCTTCTTTTTTTGAGAGTATCTTTTGATTTATCTTCTGTTTTTTTGAGAGTATCTCAAATATGCAGTCAGGCTATGATGCTCTTCTCTTACCATTCTTTACTCTGACACTCTATCTCTGCTCTCAAAACTAAGACATCTACTAGTACATATTAATCACAAATGTAAGTAAACAAGGAAGCATTAGTTGGCACAAGATTTATTAGTCCCAGATGTAGGGAGTTGACACGAGGTCACCTTAATCTCTAGCATTTGTACTAAGATCTGTATGGTACAAAGCTAAGCACTGACCATGAATACAGGGATCGTGCACTGTTGTGCTAAAGTTACAAGAAATTTATGACATCTTCCCCCACTGCTGCATAGACTCCTTAAAGAAATACACAAGTTTGGTAACACAAGTTTGGTAACACATGTTCGAGAATCATTATCAATGTCTTTAATTTTTCTAAGTACATCTGTGAAAAGTGATTAAAATGATCCATACTGAACCTTCATTTCTCAGAATGGCAAATGTGCACCATGCTGCCTAGGAGGGCATTGGGAACTTAGTTTATTTTAAGTGAAGTGGGTTAGGGAGCACTTAGGACAATCAGACCCACTAGCAGGTCTTAAGGGAGCATAACTTCAATCCTACGTCTGACAATGAATACCCAGCAGAGCTGGGCTGGTGACTAATTCCATCAGCTGAATCCAGAAGATATATTTTTGAGCCTGAAATATTAGATAAATTAATAATTCTTTTTTTAAAGATTCATCTAGAATTTAAAGAAAATATAAATCTCTCCTACAGAGAATGCTAATCCAATGAACTATTAAATTAGTCTGACAGTAGATCATTATGCTTCTGTTATGCTTCCTTCTCCATAACATGTAAATAGAGAAGAGCTATTAACATTAAGTTTCTTGATAGGCTTCTCTAGTTTGTTAACTCTAGTTGTCTTTGTTTCTTCTCTATGTACTTGTATTGAGCTAAATAACTTTTTGAGCAGTCAGTAAAGAAATGGAAATAAAGATACACTGTAGTGATACATCACTATTACTGTTCCCCAGAAAGAACAGGAAGAATCTTGTATAACACCAGTTTGCCATGGGATCCCTATACTATAAAATCTCATATTCTTAGGTGTAATTATGATAAAGTTGACTGTTGTCAAATCATAGTGAACATGCTGCACAAATTATGTAAGTTGTCTTCATTCTCCTGAAAATACTTTGTAACAGTGTTTGCTTATGCTCTGTCTCACAACAAAAGCAAGTTACTATGCTATGGACCTTGAGATCCTTCCCACTGGGTCTGATTGTGCCTCATCCTATTTCCTAGCTTAGGTCAAAATTATTTCTCAGTAAGAAAGTCCCACTGTGAAATACTCCTTTAGTTCCTCTCTCAGACACTGTATTTCCTTAAGCATATATTGTACACATGTAGGAAAAAAAAAAAAAAAACACAATAATTTTCTTGCTTCCTTGTTTTAAATAATTAATTGAATTTAGATTTAAATATCTTCAAAGCTTCAAAAGTACATGCACAGAAAGCAGAACAGGCAAAGTTAAGATCCTGAAGGGAGGACTTACAAGAGCAGAAACTTTAGCTGTTTGGTTTGTACACATTTCAATATTCTAAATTGAGAAAAATTCATTCTTCATTTAGTGTTTGACAAGAGACAAGAGAAAAATAAGAGGGAAAGTGTGCCTGTGAATGCCTTTAATAAAAGTATGGTACGGTCTGTTCAAAACAATTGTTTCAAAATCCACACTGCACTACAAACATGTGTCAGACTCTCCTCTATCTGAGGATCTAACTTGTCATACTCAAGCAAGTTTTTTTAGTATTTTCCAGTTTTGCTATCTGTAGTGACTCCATAATTTTATTTCTGTGTTTATTAAAACAATGCAAGGAAGTTATTAATTTCAGGTTTATTATGTATTTTTGCTGTCGTCCTTTTACTTTCCCAGGGTATATGTAAAAGCAAAGGAAGATGTCTAGATAGGTGGCTAAGATGTTTTAAAACGATGGCAATCAGAATGTGATTGAGAAGGATAAGGCATTGTTTTATATAAGGCAACAATATCAACATGCACTTTTTCTGGTATGTTTTTATTCTAGTCACAGTGGGGCATCTGCTCAAAATCCCTTTCTCATGGGTTTACAACTTGGATTGAAAAAAGACTTTTTTCCCCCTGATGTTGGTAAAATTTTTCCCAGCATCACAGCAAATAAACTTAAAAGGGGATTATTGATAATATCCTCTTAATAGAAGCAGGCAGGTGAATATGGTACACTGTAATCCAAACAGTTGTATTAACACAATTTTTCCAATTCTTAGTACTTTTGCTGAAGCCACATTACAGTAAAGCTCTGAGGCATGTGCTTAGCTTAAGCATATGGCCAGTGATTATTTTTCTGGACTCACTTAAGTACTGTCCAACCTATATTTTATTTCTGGGGGGTGGAAGATGCTTGAAGTTTGCACTGATTAGACAGAGCTGTTGTAAAAATGTGCAGCTCCCACAGTGCTCATCCTGGCAGTCCAAGAGGACTGGGAGTTTTGTGCTGACCCTCAGTCTTTTCCACACAGGGGAATACATTGCTTTTCCCTGGTTGCAGAGCTGGGGATTTCATGGCAAGAAGAGCCCTGCAGGCTGTGTGTATTAGCAGACCTGAGACAGTTTCCCAATTCCCAAGACTGTTCTCACAGCCTGTGTGTATATTGCTGTAGGTATTCACATACCCACTGTATCTCCCAGGTGAGAGCTAAGCTTATCCCAAGCAGAAATCAGTGTGGACTAGACAGGCTAGAAGATGTGAGGTCTGAAAAGGCAAATTTACATGCAGTGGATTTCTTGTCCATAGGCATTTTACAGTTTTTTCCTCAAAAACTGATGACTGTGTATACTTGTTCTGTAGAGATACTAAACCTACATGGGTTGCATTTAAAGGAAATCTCCCAAACCTTACAAACTACATATCCAGTTTCTGTAGTTCCCAGTGGAAAAAGCTGTTCTTGAAGATAGGTGGTTTTTCCCACCTTTATCTCTATTCCATGTAAAGGAATAATTTAATCATTAGTGGAAAGGAATGAGAAAAAAAATCAGCAAAAATGACAACCACAGCCTAGACTGGATCATCAGATTTTCATACCTTTTATGTACCTTTTATGTCCAATGAGATGCATATGTTGCCATCCTGTCACTGATCTCTGTACCTCCCTGCACTTTCAGACAGTGGCTCACGTCAGCACATCACCCACATCACCTGGGCACTGCCAGGGTGTCTGCAGCAGCCAGGCAGGACCCCTGAGCTCATTCCTGAGCTCTGGTCTCCCACAGAAGCTCAGGGTTTGCTGCCAGCAGGCTGCAAGGCCAGCAATAGTCAGATTTTTCATTTAAATTTTGGCACCATCTGAAGCAATTTCTGTTACTTCCAAGGACTGTTGCCATTGTATTAAAAACAGTAAATTTGCTGCTGAGTTACTTACTGCCCAGAAAATCCAGCTGAAACCTGCTACTGCCAAATCTGAGGATTCGATATTGGGCCAGGGACTTTAAATAGCTTCTGCTACTGAGGATTTTCTGCTGTCTATGCTGTCTAAAAAAAAAAAAAATCCTTTAAAAAAAAAGAATTGATAAAACCTCAGTTTGAGGGATTGGACATGGACTGTTAGAAACTGAAAATTTCCACTTCTGTTGTGGTTACAAACTATCCAGGGTTTTTTTTGACTGAATTATCTAGGTTTTTTAAGTCTAGGTTTGGTTGTCCAGGGTCCAGGATAAAGAGTTCAAAACCAAACAAAACCCCTAATGTTGATTTCTTAAATGAAGCAGTGGAAAAGCCCTGTTTAGGCAGGTTGGCTGCCTTTGTATACACCACAATTACTGAGGGTGCTCATCATCATTGTCTTGACTCTACTCCTGCATCTAAGTGTCACGTTTAATTGCAGTATGGAGTCTTTTAACAACAGGATCCAATTCTGGCATTTTACATTTCCTGTAGGGCAGCTCAAGCTGCCAAAAGAAAACCTGCCACCATCCCTCTCTCTTATCTTTCTTCCATGTTTGTCCCATACATCTATGTAAAGAGAGAGTGCAGGAGGTACCTAAGGTGAAAGGTATCTTTTATTTTTCCAGGGTTTTTTCCTTTTTTCATTTTTTAATCTCATCTGCCATGTAGATAGGCGCAGTGACTGCAACAGTGCACAGGAATCTGTGAGCCAGCCAGGAAACTGCTGGCTGTGATCAGGCCCAAACACAGAGGATGCACTGGCAGATACTCAATGTGAACTCTCCTGCATGCCACAGTCTGAATTTATGATGCACTCTGCTGTGTAGCTATAACCTTAGCAACAGCAACCACTGTACAATGAGCAGGAGTTAGTTGCTGCTGACAGTTTGAAGGAGCCCTCCCTTATGGGCAATTTGTGCAGAAAATGACAGGAATTGTAATGATTTCATCTGAAACCATAGCAAAGGCTGCAGTATTTTCTCATCAAATTCAGTAATTCTAGCAATGCAATGAACTGGCAAATCAAGTGCTACCCAGCTTTATAATCACATGCTGCTTGGAAAACTCCTCTCCTCTCCTCTCCTCTCCTCTCCTCTCCTCTCCTCTCCTCTCCTCTCCTCTCCTCTCCTCTCCTCTCCTCTCCTCTCCTCTCCTCTCCTCTCCTCTCCTCTCCTCTCCTCTCCTCTCCTCTCCTCTCCTCTCCTCTCCTCTCCTCTCCTCTCCTCTCCTCTCCTCTCCTCTCCTCTCCTCTCCTCTCCTCTCCTCTCCTCTCCTCTCCTCTCCTCTCCTCTCCTCTCCTCTCCTCTCCTCTCCTCTCCTCTCCTCTCCTCTCCCTCTTTCTTTCTTTGTGTTTACTTTTTCTCCCAGAAGAACTTTCTTTGATCTGTGTAATCTCTTTCAGATGACAATTTATTTCCCCATATTTTTGGGGCAACTTTAAGGAATATGCTCTAGGTTGTTTCTGGAAAGGAGTAAATTAATGAACAGATTGAAATAGGTTTTGTGAGCTTTCTTCCTTCATGATGTTGAACACCTTTTTTTTATAAATCCAACACTAACATCTGTGTTAGAAAATATTTAGTTTGCAAAGAGGTTCAAGGCAAGTGTTGTGCATATTCATACAAATATATAATTGCATATGCAGTCATGCTGGGAATTTCCTCAAATTCAGCACTGAGAGACTTGCCATAGTTTGTTGTTGCCTTTGTTGCAGTATTTGACATTCAAAAAACATTCAACCTGTAAGGGGCTCAGTAGATTTTTATTTTAAATACCTTGTGTGCTGAAACAGTAAATTCTAAAAATAGTGAAATCTAAGAGGAATATTTATATACTTGATGGGGAGACTACAAATGATAAGTAGACTTCATGACTTGCTATGTAGGAAGATAATGGCTGTCAGTGTAGAAGCAAAGGAGGTTATCATGGCCCCACTGACTCTCCAAGTTAAATTATATCATGTAAATGACAGAAAACACATTGAGGATATTTGCAGTAATTAATTTTAGATTTGATTGGCTACTGATCTGATCAATTTTACTTTAATAAACATAAAAATAATAACAATGTTAAATAATTTTAAAAATTAATTTTTTTTTAGAGGTTTTTCTTGCTATCTGTAATGGCCAAAAATCCTTTTATCTGCTGTTTCTAGATGTTATTGAGTTGTTTCTTAAACTGTATTCACCAACAGCATTCTGTGTCCCAATGGCATTGCTTAAAAACAATGCAAACTTTGCATTTTAATTACTATGTGCATCCTATTGACCTCCTATCTACTTTATGCCAGCTTCATTAATAACTGATGACCAAGTTGCTCATCAAATTCAGCAATGAGCTGCTTCAGTTTCTGAAATGAAATTAGGGGGTTTTTTTTCTAGGTTTTGGTGCAAAAGCTATTTCAAATGCATGAGAGAAAGCAAATTGGAAGAATGTGTCTTCATGAAGAAGAAATTTACTTGTCAGGTTGTGACTGTGTGTAAATTGGACCACTGTAGTCTATGTCTGTCATATAAAATTTGATCTACTCACATTGACTTTTGCATTTTGTATGATGTGTCACCAGAAGTGAAACTTCAACCTGGAGACTAAATCTTATGCTTGGCTTGTGTCATAGGCCAGAATCTTTATTGCTGCATTTGTAGCTGTCAAACTGGTCTCAGTTTCTCCTCTGGAAAGCTGTCAGAAAGTTGAAGAACTCCTTTCTAAGACTCCATGTGCTGGATTTCAGATGTGTATCTATCAGATTGCTCCTGGAGTCACCTGAACCCAGTGCTGTTCCAGAGGTTGGACACACTTTGCAGCCATGCTGTGCTCTGTCTTAGCCCAGGCTGCTGGCACAGCATGCTACATTACTCTCTCTACAATCTCTACAATCTATTTCACACTTTTGTGGTTTTTAGTTTACCTTGGAAATTTTGGAAGTTTTCTCCATGAATGAGGGTCAAATTCAGTGCTCCCCTGGGGGTCAGGACACCCCAGAGCAGACAGAGAAATATTCCCAGGGCCTGGGTTTCCACACTACTGGAACAAATGCTGTTTATTACCTTCATCGGTGACCTAGATGCAGGCACATCATGCACCTTCCACAAGTTTGCAGATGGTACAAAACTGGGAGGAGTGGTTGACCAGCAGATGACTCTGCTGCCATTCAGAGGGATCTGGACAGGCTGGAGGAATGGACAAAGATGAGCCTCATGAAGTCCAACAAAGAGAAACACAAAATCCTTTTCATGGGAAGAAATAACCCTAGTGCATGTGCCAGCCCATGCTGGAGGCTGACCATATGGAAATCAGCTTGGCAGAGAAGAACCTGAATGTCCTGATGGACAAGTTGACAGCAGTAATCCTTGCAGCCAAGAAGAGTGATCCTTCACAACTGTTCTGACCTGGGGGGAAACATCTGGATTCTGGATGTTGTATTGGGCTCCCCAGTACATGAGAGCACATGGATATACTGGAGTGACTTCAGCAAAGGACCACAAGGATGATTAAGGGACTGGACTGTACAAAGAAAGGCTAAGAGCTTGGGATGTCCAAAGAAGGCTCAGACACAGATTTATCAACATTTAAACCCAGATAATGAGGAGAGTAAAGGAGTCAGAGCCTCACTCTACTCAGGGGCACTCAGTGACATGACCAGAAGTAATGGACACAAAGTGAAGCACAGAAAATTCCATCCAAATACACAAAACCACTTTTGCACTGTGAGGGTGATGGAGCACTGCAATAGTTTGCCCAGAGAGACAGTAGAGTCTCCATCCTGAGAGACAATATAAAAACAACTGGGTGTGGCCCTGAGCAACCTGCTCTGCTCTGTTTGAGCAGGGGCTGGACCAGACAAATTCTAGAGGTGCTCACCAGCCTCAGCCGTGATTCCATGAAGATGCAAGGCAAGTACAGTCCTGCAGGCATGAAGACAGCACCTAGATTTCCCCTTTAAAATAATACTGAATCACTCCAAACTCCATGATGTAAATGAAACCTAAGGGTTTCAGCAAGACAGCTTACCTGAGATGTTAATGTTTTGACAAGAATGTGACGAGAAGGGTAGGAACATGGTATAAAATAAATTTAAAGTCTGACAACTTACAGAAGTTATTTAAATATTTTATGAACTTTTAAACACTCAGCATATATGTATGCTAGAGTGTTAATTTTAATTGTTTTAATAAGTTGTTAATATTTTCTCTTTAATTTCTAATTTACTGTAGACACATAATTTTTCATAAGTCTGGCCAGCTAGTAAAAAAAAAAAAAGAACCTTGCTTATGAATCACTACTAAAACAAGAGGTCTTGACATTATTAAGAAGGTAGGAGAAAAATATATGAGCTGATGGTGCCTGGAGTGAAAAAATAATCCCCCACATACAAGGTCTTTAGAAAAAGAACACAGATACACAGAATTTGACGTTATTAAATATAATGCATAAAAACTATTAAGAAAGTACTTCTTCATTGTCTTTTAAAAGACAGTCATTATAAATAAATTTAAAAATGCATCTGGAACAATGCAAAATATCAGTAGCGTATGATAAATATTTTCTTAGATATTTGAAATACATTTATTTTTTTCAGTTTATAAACTCACCTATCCACGTTTCTGTTTTGGTGATGTGTTAATGCTTAGTTGCACTGTAAATGTTCAAGCTTTTCAATTCAGCTCTGAACTCAACCTTGCTAGAACAATTTATCAGTACCATAAATATCCAGTATTATGGATACTATTGATGGAGATGTCCTTTTAATACTTTATAAGCTGTTATATGAACTGAAACCTTTATTTGCTTTTTGCAACATTTTATTGAGTTGCTTTCCAACCTAAACAATTCTCTGAAAACTTAGTTGCCTTTAAATTAAAAGTTAGGAGTGGCCAATGGGAAGAAACGTTTCATCCTTTTATATCATCTGTTACAAATAAGATACAAAGTGATAGAAAGTTGATTCTCCTTTAGCTTAAATCCATGTAACTCACATAGCTAACCAAAATACATAAAAACACCAATGGTATAATTTTATTGTGATTGTTCTGGTGATGTAATGTGTTTCATCTTCTCCTTATTAAGCCAAATAATTTAAATGTATCAAAATCTTTCATCAGGAAATCTATAGGTTTAATACTTAGAGGTGAAATGGATTAAAAATGTCAGCAAACAGGTTTTAGTTTTTATTGTATTTTTGAGGCATTTAGATTCCCTTGATGACAATAATTCCTAGAAAGATAAAAATGTTTTCCATTGGCAAAAGAGAAGTCACTATTGACTACAGTCTCTGCTTTGCTTTCCAGATCCTATCAGAGGTGCTGTGCTTACAAAATAACGTGGAAGATATTATGGCAGTTGTAATAGGTTAGGTATGATTCCAGTTACAGGATAAAAATTTTTTAAAGTTTCAATTTGAGACAGCAAGACACTGACATGAAAACTGAAGACATGAAGATGATGATCGATAGAGATGATGCCACTTTAAATGACAAAAGCAGAAAACCTCATAAAGCAACAAGAAAGGAATGGATGACCTTGTAAAAAGGCACAGATAATAATCTATAATCTATAATGCCAGCTGCAACTGGCAGTGTGGGTCTGCAATGTGCAAGAACAAGTACCATATATTTTCTGTGTAGGGGTAAGAAAGTGATTTGAACTGTAATTTCAAATTTCACACACAGGGAGTGAGTTATTGTAAATAATTTTAGGGCCCAATTCTTGAATGAACTTGAGAAAAAGGTTAAAATAGTTTTGAGAGGTGACATATAAAACAGTCTTAAATGTAACTGAGGATATTTACACAGAAAGATTTTATCAGCATCCTGCTAGCTTAAAAAACATAAAAGAGATGTGCAAATTTCTTAACAATCCAGAGAGAAAAAAAATATGATCTAGTCTACATTTTTGATCTCTTTAATCAGTGTAACAGGAGAGTAACCAGAATACTGTGGTTTGACTGCTGCTGAGCTTTTACCAGAATATAATGTTTTCAAAAATCCATGAAAAGATTATACTTGCATTTCTCCTTTGAATTTTCTTTGTGCACTTCTGCGTAAGGAACTTTAGGAAGTTTAGGAAGTTTAGGAACTACTACTTTCACTTGAATGTTTACTGCCCTTTCCCACGTATTCCAAAAGATATATTTGAGTCTCTTTCACTGCCAAAAGTATTGTTCAAATTTCTGGAGCTAAAGTAATTCTGTGTATTAATAACCAAGTTAACTGGAGGCAGTTAACATCTACTTTAGAAGCCAGCCAACATCTGAAACACTTCTAAGAATGGCTTGATTTTTTAATGACATTACTAGCTGGGAAAGACCAGTTGCTTGTGATATGATGAATACCAATGCTTGATTCTGTTAGCACATCATTCACTATTGTGTGTGTTAGCACATCATTCACTATTGTGTTGAGCTAGGTCAATAGCAGCACTGTCAGGAGATACATCCCAAAGAGGAAGAAGTATTTGCAATCTTTTCTTTGCTGCTTGATGGCCTGGCATGCCAGATTCCTTCCAAGAGTACCTGAGTGAGATAAGGAGGCAAAGAGAATTTTGGATGACAAGAGAACAGTCTGATGTAATCCACAGGTTGGGCATGACTTGGGTTAGGAAGATCCAAACGAAAAAGACATTTGCATAAGGCCTAGTTTTAAATTTTTCAATTATCAAGCTGACTTCTTCAGGTTAGAGGTGTGCATTGGCCACATATCTCCCTTAATGGACAAAATCCTTTGCTAAGATAAACACAGAAATTTCCAACTAAATCTTGGATTTTAGCCTTTAAAGGGCATTGCACAATAGAAATAAAACTACATCCATAAACTGAGGAGGAGGAGGTGGCGGGGTGGCGGGGTGGCAGGACCTCAATGGGGAAGACAAAGGCATATTTAATACTGAATCAGACCTGAAGTCTATTGGCTTTTAAACAGATTGGGTTTGAGATATCAAAATGCTTCTTTTCAACATGTTTGAAATTCAAATGAATATTTGAGTTGGAGAGGTATCATGACACTCTTGGCTGACTAGCACAGTAAGAGGTACAGACCTGTCCTAAAAATATGCCATAATTATGGAGTTTTATACTAATAATAAATAGTATATAATAATGACTGTTAACTACAAGGTCTCTCTCCAATGGCAAAATACACATATTTTCTTTTGAACTGTATGAATGTTTTACAGAATACTTACTTTCCACAAATGACCTTGCAACACATTGCCATGCCAGTCCTTTAATAATTTAGCTCAGCTGCTGAACCATAGCAGCAAAGGTTTCAAAGTGTATTGGTGCATTGTTTATGTTTGGTTACAAAAAACAAACAGGATCCAGCTGCAGTCTGCCAACACATGGCTTGGCCACCTGAATATTGGCTATGCCTGATTAACAGGCACACGTGGACACTGGGACTCATAAAAAAGAGCAGCAAATACTAGGGGAGAACATTTGCTGCATAAACCCCATCAAAATCTGCCTTTATAAAAGACCAAATGTAAACTGCTGTTATCCTGTTGAAATCCTCCCACAACCCAGTAGTTAGAATACCTACAAAACTGAAGATATTTTAGCTCTGCTTTTAGCTAGTTGCTAAAATAAGGATTTTTGCTTCCATCTGCCAGGAAGTTTATATTGATCAGATTGAATCACTTATGCAACATAAAGTCCTTGTGGGACTTCCCAGTGCAGCCTTTTGCAAGCACTTCCACAGCAGATTGTAAATCACACAATGGATAAATTCTCACAATGTACTGGTTGTCCAATTTGGATCTAATCCTAAAGAAATATACCCAAATTCACAGAAATACTGTGCACCTGTTTATCCACCCCGAGCATCCCTGCCACTGCTTGCAGATCCCACAGCTCTTGCCTTGCTTTCCTGTACTGCATTAGTAAATTAGTGATAGGGTTGTCCATGGATAGCAAAACATGGGCTGAACCCTGCCAGGCTCCTAATGGAAAGACTCTCAATTCAATTTTGTCCATAAATATAAACCACAGAGAATAATTCATTAAAAAAAAAAAAAAAAGAAAGAAAAGTAACTGCCAAACAACTCTTGGAAGCTACTAAATGGCCCTTGCTTTTACAGCAAACATGATCCCAAATATCATTTATAAATAACTCTCAAACTGTGTCATAATTTAGCATTCATCCCACTTTTGAGGGGGATACACAACATGTAATTTCAAACCATGTGAGAATTATTGAGAGAGCTTTGCAATGTCTGAATAGTAACAACTTTTTTGCAGCCCTCTTTGGAGACACTACATTTGGTACATGAGCAGGCTCACTTGCACATCTGGTTTTATCATGATCAGAACTGATTCCTGCAACAAGAGCCTGCAAAGCCAGCAGCACTCCTACTGCAGCCAAAAACAGAGAAGCAGCTGTTTTCATATGTTCATGATGCAAATTACTCTTATTTTCCATCACAAAATCTGCAGCTTTTCATAGTTTTCCTCCAAAGAGATCTACTTATCTAAGTTATCTAAAATATTGTCTGTACTATACAAAGTGAAAAAAAAAAAAAAGGAATTCTGTCTACATAATTCATATGCAAATAGTAGAAAACTTCTATCTGCTCCATAGATATAAATTGATATGTCTAAGACTATTTTAAAACTTTACAGATTTTCATTTATATATATGCTTAAGAATATGATCCCAGTCCTTGCTTTCCCATGGCAACAAAAATGGAATAATGAAATCCAGGCCTAATGGCACTCTAGATTTTCACTCCAGTAAACCTGAAGCTGCATGATTTGTCACTCATGCATTTATCTATATATGCTAAAGTGAGTAAACACCGCATAAAATATATTTTGTGCTTCCTCGGTCTTGGACAGATTAGCACAAATTAAATTTCACACTAATCTGCCCTTGGTCAGGAGTACTACATTAGGAGTGAGAGGGATTCAGCTAATTGTGAAGAATATTTTTCTCTAATAAAATGATCTGTGAATACAGCAAATATATTCTGGAGGGCTACCTTTACCAATATGGTCTATCAATACTGAATCAATAAATTATGAAGAAGAATATCTATATGAAGAAATATGTCATGTTTGTCAGTAATTTGTTCACCAAATTTGAAATAAGTTTTCTTCTCACTTAATATTTTCAGAAAGAGTGTTTAATATTAATCATTTAGGTTACACTTCTCAGTTATGTTTGACTGCCCAAGTCACATGGCATTTGAGTCACATAAGTCTGAAGAATACACTGAACTGCCAGAAGAGGGAAGTCCAGGATCAGAAGTTTGTTTCTCTGAGCAAATGTGCAACCTAACATCAGAATATGAAAACCCTACATAATACTACCCCTTTTTTAAAGCCAAATTGCTGAAACGGGATCATGATAGGAATTGAGGAGAAAGTAGCATGAATACTCAATGAGATAACTTCTGCAACTCCAATGTTATACTGATTGATTAAAAAATCTGGGTAATTGTCTAAAGAAAATGTTATCTTTCTTAAAAATAACCAACCAGTTCTGGTCAGCCCTGGTTTTGGCTGAAGGACAAATAAAAATGCATTAGCGCTGCATTAGCACTGGCCATGAAGGAGGGAGTGCTCTTTCTTTTGACTGATTAGAGATCCATGGGAAGCAACACTGTAAACACACAGGTGAGTTTTAATGCCCAGTTACCTGATTCTGATAAAGGTCTATGGATAGCTCAAGGGTGGTAGCAGCTAGACTTCTTGCTGCTGGAAGCAGTAGAGAAAAATATCCTGAATTTCACCACAGGGATGAAGGTCTGACTGATGTAAAAATCAGTATGTAAAACATGCCAAATACACTTGAGATTAAATACTTGGAAATATTTGTGCTAATTAGTAGGGAAAATTAGTAGGGAAATGATACTTCTCTTTGTAGACCTAACTTGTCAACAACAAAACTTCATGTTCATTTTTAAGTCAGGTTTCTTTTCTGGCTTTTGAGAAAGCATTACATAGTTAAAAACCAGGAATGGTGCCATGTAAAACACTGATAAATAAATGTTAACAACTCCCCCATTCTCTTCAAACAGAGAATTCTGTACAGTTTCTGAGTAAGCAAACACTATATATCCACAGAAAACACTGTAAACAATATAAGACATTACGAAATGTATTTACAATACTGTGAATAGCTTTAAACAAAAGCTGTTAAGACTTTAAATATCCAGTCTTTCCTCGTGCAGACTCCTCTGCAATGTAGCTGCTGAAGATTTAAACTTAATGCAATGCTTCAGTCTAACATTTACACTTCTGCTTTACCGCATTGATTGGAGCGCATCCTCCGCTCCCTCCTGCTGCGGTCCTTTCCCGCGGCCGCTGCGCTCCCGCAGCCGCGGGGCCGAGCCCGAGAGCTCCGGCAGGAGCATCCGCGCGAAGGTGGAGCTCCAGATAAACTTCATCAGGGAAGACCTCCACTGAGTCACGAGGTACAGAGAGAGACCCCCTCCTTGCTTTCCAGACTCCTCCGAGAGGAGTCTGGGCGTGGCTGGCTCCGGCCGTAACCCCGAGACTTTTTCACTGGTTTATATGTAAAGGATCGTAGAGGTGTGATTGAATCTTTATACAACCTTGTAACACAGAATAAAGGATGACAAACCAAACACATACATATTTATATAAAAATATATTTATACATATTTATATAAAAATAAACGATTTACTAAGAAAATTATTAGACTCAAATAACTTAGAATTCTTACCCTGTATATGTATGTATAACTACTTGTGTAGTATACTGCACAATTTTTGAAGCAATATTGAAGAAATTAGATTAAAACTAGCAAAAAACAAGTAAAGAATGCTGGTACTCATCCCATACCCATATGTGGGCAAATCTCTTTGCCTCAAGAAGTATCCCCACTTAAGACAGATGTCTCCAAACACACTGCAAGAAGGGATATGTTGGAAGTTAGAACCTGGGACTGGGCTTTTATAGACACTGTCATTCATATGTCTCCAAGCCTGCTGTGTCACATCAGCATCCTAAAATAATTTACCATTAGTATCACTTATTGGTTCCTTTACCAGGTATTTTATCAAGAACATTGATCTTCCTCAGAATGATTAACTTTGCAATTGAGGAGTCAGGCTGGTTCCAAAGGAGAATGACACCCCCTTCTCTGTTCACCACAGGTAGCCTGCTAAGCAGGATGCTGTTCGAGTTGTTTTAACTCCCACCCACAGGCAGAGTATCCTGCTACAGATTCTCAGACAAGTCTCAGCTATAAAGCATTCACTGGCCTTTTTTACACCTACATTGGTGATTCTTCTGCATTGCACAGGAGCCTGTCTTGCAGAGGATGACTGCAAGTGAACTGTGGGGGAACATCACACGGGGAAACACTGCTCCTCACCTTCAGGAACAGCTACTGCTTAGGAAAACTTACCATCCACTTCGGTTTGGTGCTTAGATCCTTCTCTATAATTTTCCCAGCTCAATATTATGTTCAGAAATATGGAGTCTCACCAATAAAACAGTGAGACACTGTTTTTGATCTTTCTTTTGCATTGAAGAAAGACAGAACAATAATTCAATGTAGGGTGTATTCACACTGGTTTTGCTTTTCATGCAGGGGGGCTGTTCCTTCTACCACTTCAGGAAGCATTCCAGCTCTGTTCCAGGAAATAAAACACAGGTCTAAAATAGCAGTCACTCATTTTAAGTACTTATCATAACATTTGCAGGAAAATCTGATTGCCTTCCAGTTGAACGGATCATATCATAAACCTCTCTGGGGAATGTCCCCTTTCAACCAGCAATAAAACTCTGTTATTGCTCATATTTTGATCCACAGAAGAGCCACCAAGATCCATTCACTGAAATTTTCTCTCTATTTCTTCATAAATGTACATCATTGCCAGTGTTTAGTATTTATCCATTAAAACTTTGTCCCTTCCCTTTTAAGGACAATATGGTATTATATTGATGTGTTAGACAAAGAGACTGCATGAGTTGGTCACATTTTTCAGCAGCAAGTTCTACTGAATTCACTAGATCATGCTGAGATGTAGCCTGGAATGCACATTACGGTAGTAATGGAGTGTGTATGCTTGATATCAAGTTTTCATGCTGAGCTGCACTGGTGTTAATCTAGTTTGATTACAAAGCCTAATGTAAATTCTTAGACAGATATTCTATTTTAGCTGAGAAACGAATGCTGACAGTTTACTGCAAGATGACAAATGAATGCTGACATTTTATTCTTACATGTTTATAAATCAGTTTAAAGGTTAAGAGTCATTAAT
Source organism: Lonchura striata (assembly GCF_050655825.1). Lineage (NCBI taxonomy): Eukaryota > Metazoa > Chordata > Aves > Passeriformes > Estrildidae > Lonchura > Lonchura striata. The sequence continues at coordinate 138,156,525 of NC_140704.1, read as the reverse complement.
GCGGGCAATCTGAAGAATCTATATACATAAACAAAATATTCATTTTTTGATAACTATGTATGTCCAATGTCATTCACAAAATATAGAAGTCAGATTAAAGAATGAAGGGAAAATTGCAAATTTATCAGTATTAGTTTATCTTTTAACTGGAAACTAAATTACCTGATTGATAGGCCTTCTGATCAAACCACAATGTAAAATCTGGGTTGTTTTTGTTTGTCATTTACTTTAAAAATAAAATATCTACACGACAGTTTGTAAAGAATAAAGGATTAACCCCTCCTTTCCCATATGACCAACAGAGATTAGAAGCATACTAGTAACTGTACCAATCTTCCAGGCACTCTTGCAAACAGATAATCTGTATGGTCTGTGCTAGAACACATCATAGGAATAATTTACATTCCTATTTTTATTACACATTGTCATGGTTTGATGCTGGCACGATGCCAATGCACCCATGAAAATACATTTTCCTCAAATGAGTGCTATGAGATGCGACCAGAAACAGAGCAGAGCAGGCTCAAACTTAAAAATAAAGAACTTTATTAACCTACAACTATAATAAAAGACATAGACTGAATTCAGAATGAAAACCTTCCAAAACATTCCTCCTCTGCCTCACCCAATTTCCACCAAAGCACAGTGAGACAAAACCCTGGATTCCCAATCAAGTTATCACCCTTCAGATAATCAATTCTCAGTTCATTGAGGGAGAGAGGAGTCTGTCTTGTACCATAGACTCCCCCAGGAAACACCATTGCAACCTCTTGTGTTTCTATGTCACACATGGCACGCCCCGGAAAAAATCTGCCATCATGACATCCTCCTTCCATGTACAGTGCTCTCACCACTGTGCATGGACTGAGACTGCTCATAGGACTCCTTTTAAGGATGCTTTGCTAAGGACCAAAAAACAGTTTATCATTTTTGGGACAACAGTCCTCCCCTGGAGCCAAGGGTCTTGAGAATAGAGATCTTCTTCTTCCTGAAGACAGAGGGCACCACCACATCCTCCTCAACTTTCCTCTGTTCACTCCACTCCTGCACATCCAATCACTGCAGCTGGTCACTCTCTTGGCTCAAACCATTGTATCCCCCTAACAATGCAGTCTGTGTTGCAGGAGAAATTGGTTTAGTCTCTGGCTATACAAGAAAAGTCCAGCCAAGTCCACTCCATCATCTCCTTCCACCTAGGGTTTCTTCTTCTAACATCTCAGCTCCCAGGCTGTCTCTCTTTCAGATCAAAGAGGACTGATGTTTCACAAAGCTTTCTTTGTCCAAGAAGGGGTTAAAAGTCTCAGGCTCCCAGGATGACTGAAATCTCGGCTGCCCAGAACTCCCACAGCTGGGCACCTACCCCCCCACTTATCTTTCTCCTCTGCTGGTGTACTGCCTGCACATGATATCAATTTTCCAGGTGGAACAGGCTCTCTCTCTCTCTGTCTCTCTCTGGGAGGAGAACAAAGACATCTCAGTTTTTCTCCACCCTTCCATCCAGCCCGGTTCCAGTCCCTTCACCCCCTGGCCTACCTCTCCCAGGCCACATGGCTTCCCCTTCTCCTTCAGCCTGTGGCTGGGCAGGGGAGCTCTGAACTCTTCACTGACCAGAACAAAACAAAAAGTTCCCCTGCTTTTAACCCCATGTTCTCAGAGGTGTGTCCATGACTTCAGTGGTCACACCAGGTGTCAAACCCAGGTGTTGGGTTTGACCCCAACTTCCTGGGAAAACGCACTTCCTTGTCAAACCAAGACACACATTTTCCTGATATTATCAGAACTAAGAAACAGTCATGGATTCCTGACCTATTTCCAAGAAAAGCTCTAAATAGTGCTCTGAGAGGAGCATAAATTCCAATAGTAGTTTTTAATGGCTGACGAGGGCTACCACTGGATAAGAAATGGAGCGTGGCAAGTAAAAATTATGGAATTTACTAAAACTCTGATGGAGACAGACAGTCTAGATGAGCATGCCCTATGCTCCATGTTAGACATATGTACCATGGAGGATATGAGCACCTTCTTCATCATATTCTGACATTTAAAAAATAATATAAAGAGGTTTCTCTGCAAAGGGGAATTCACGTCAACACCAACTATTAAAAATGTGAAGTGAGATTTGCTTTGTGAAATGCAAGACCAGAATCCTGGAGCAACTTGTGAACGTGAAAGCACAACAAGCTTCAAACCATTTATGACTGTTTTTCCTGGGTAAATGACCTACATGGCATACTTTCTCACATATAGTCCAGATCCCAGTTGTTTTCCAGATATGAATGAGATTTTCCTGATACAAATATGGTATTTTGTATATTTTGTTACCTATTAGCTAATGAATCAGACTTTATATGTATTTATATGAATCAGACTATATGTATTTGAATTGTGTATATGTATATATACATATGAAGCATTACCCTGAGTACTCATAAAACAGCTAATGTCAATGAAAGCTGAGAGCAGAATTTTTGAGTATTCTTTGACTGATTCTTTCAAACCATTTGCTTTGATTTCTCAACATTCTTGAATCACCTGAATCAAAATTGCTCAGAATTGGTCTTCTGAACACTCTCTGCTTGTTTTGTTTTATAAATAAGCACCTAAGGAAATTAATACCATTCAAATTCAGAAATCTATTTTATGTTAAATAGGAGACAGGCTGCTTGGTGTTTGTCAGAAAAGTCATTCCCAAAATTTCTAGTGCAGGATCTACTTCCCTTCCTCAGAGGAAAGTCAGAAAATGGAATCTGTAGCTCAGGTCTAAGAAACGTTCAGATGGAAAGTCACTGTTAAACCAAAACTTCTACTGTAAAACTTTCAAAGGTCTAAAAACAACAAAAAAATCCAGAGCATTGCTAAACTGAAATTCACTTTCAAATTCAGGACACTTCTCAGTGCCTTCTTCACAGCTCTTTTATACTTCTTCTCAAGATGCCAGCTGGCATTCAGACTGTTAGGAAAAGTTTAGGGGATGAGCTATTGACAGACAGTCAGTCTTGGTAAGTAAGGCTTTTCATTTTACCTCTACAAGGATGTAGTGTTTTTTTCTCAGGCAACTGCATGCAAGTAATTCAAATGCAATCCTTTTCCTGAACCCCAACAATAAAATATATATATTCTACTCTATGCTGAGCTTCACTTTGTCTGCCCACTGCACAAGCACCTGCTAAACATAATAAACACTTGCAGTGCAGGTATATCATTACATTTGTCTGGCACAATGGCTTGATCAAATTGACCTCTTGTTATTCAAAAGGCTGAACAGATATCTGGAACTGCATGGTGGCAGAATTGAGCTTTTTGTATTGAAAATATTTCAACCTTCTGAAAATTGTGACATAGACGATAGAACTGTCATCTGGACATGTTCGAAGTTTGTGTCTTGGTTTTTAATGATTATATTTAAATACTCTCCACTGAAATAAAACCAAAATATCATTCATCGAAGATAACTTTTAAGCTTAATGTTTAAACTAGATTATTTGTTCAGGGGGAAAACATTCACCACCACTAAATCTGGAAAATAACAATATTCTGCATTCACATAATACTTTATGTCTGAACAATAATCTCTTTTTAAACATGTCCACTGCTCAGGTTATGAATTGCTCATGGCTGAACCAGTGAGATCTCATTTGTGTGTCAGTGATTATATGCCCTAAAGCCAAGCTTCTCTATTTTCTATGTCCTATATCTACACCTGCACAGCAAATCACATCATGTAGCTAGACTGTCCTACTGAATCTGAACTTGAATTTTCTGAATGAACTGTAATTGAGGGGCACTGAATAGGTCTTAGAAATCTTTGATAGTTTCAGAGTAGTGCAGGAATCAGCCATCTTTCTTGTGATTTCCCACAATTTACATAGACATTATCTAGAAGTTTTCAAATTGTGCATTACTATTCAGGTCTTCTCAACAGAGACCAGGATAAGTGTCCCATCTCACTTTTGCTTCTTGAAAATAAGTTAAAAATATATTTACTATAGCTCTGAGGAAAGAAAATGTTTCCAGTGATGCCTCAAGAGGGCTGGAGACCAGCAGATAACTAAAATTGTAAATGAGTGTTCACACACCCAGTAAACTCAAAAGCAGTTCCATACTTTCTTAAAGCACATTTTTTACTAATAACACATCTATGGATGTATAAAAATTGATTCGTCCACCCTTCAGATTGGAAAGGCAATGGTCTTGGAACTGGAGGAAGCCTTTATTGTCTTTGATGCTGGATTGTGAAGGTGTTGTCAGAGAAGATGTGAAGGGGCACACCTTATATGGTCTCATGGCGATTTAAAGTGTTGGAATCACAGACTGTGTTGAAGCCAGGATGTCTGTTTTCTTCTCATCTGGGAGTCCATGGGATGGAGAGGACTTCACCAGCTGGGCAATCAGGCCCAAGCAGACACTGGGATAAGTTTCTGTAGATGCACCTTGCTTTCCAAAATGAATTCTTAAGCTGCACCATTAAAAGTGCTATCATGTGTATTATTACTAGTATCAAACCTCACAGGCACATAACCTCTCTTTGCTGTAAATAACCCTACAGTAGTCCAGGGAAAAATTAAATCTTATGTAGTTCAAACACTGGTTTTGCTCTTTTTACACTCAACAAAATCATCCTCTTGTCAGAAGTCATGAACTGTTGTCTAGATGGGATTTCAGTTGTCATATATATTTCAGAGAAGAAAGGAGTCAAGGAATGATGTGATTCCTTAATGGTAGCAATTATCTAAGTAATTGGCCTTTCAATTTGTTGCAGGTTGTTTATTCCAAAACTAGGTGGTTATACGATGGTAGCTGAGCTTGACCCAAAATGCCTGTAAAACAAGCTCTTTCATTGTTTAAAAATTATTTTAATGAGTGAGTACTTACGAGGATGGTAATATAAGGTATAAATTAGACAAGCTAACAACAGTTTCTGGGATGTATTCTCTCTGTGGCATCAGAAAAATGTGGAGTAACTCCAGCTACAATGTAGAATAAATTACTTTGTTCTGGTGAAACTGAAAGGACAATATAGTCTGATTAATGCTAAATGAAAAACAGCATGACTACTTACTGCATCTATTTTCAGTGAAAACTTAATAGATCTATATTCATTCATTTGTAATATAAATGTGGATGGACAGATCTTCAGTGTATTCCTTGTGATTCATGTGGTGCTCAGCTGGTTTTGTTTTCACTGCATTCCTATTAGGTAAGTGCAACTTGGAACAACTGTTCCAGACTAAATTTATATATGTTAAAAATCAATTTCCTTTCTGATGAAAAAGTGATACAAAAATCAAAGCAAATGAATTAATTGATTAGGGTCTTAATGAAAATAAACAAGTTCAATACTTGGAAGAAAATCACTTCATCCTCACTGAGCCAAAACTTCCTTTCTCACCTAAAGAACTTCTACACGTTGCCTGATGGGACTTGGGATATGATGGCAAAGATAGGCTGAGATCCTAGTCTGAATTTAAATTAAAACTTTTCCAAGCTTATCAGTGTTAAAATCTGAAAGTTTTTTCTCACTTCACTGCAAAATATTTTTTATTTTTCTTATGTACACATTTTTTTTTTTTACCAAGCTGAAACCAGAACTGGGGGAAAGTTGAAACAAATGTAGAGAAAAACAAGGTGTTACAAAGAATATTGGAGGAGGAAAAGTGAAAATGAGCTTGACAGCTTAGTGGGAGATAGGGCATTATTGACCTTTCAGGTAACTATAGAATTTGGCTCTGGAACCCACTGTTTTCAAACAAAATTATTTTTAAGGCTCTGGAACAATTAATATACATGCAGCCTTGACATTCCCCCCCTCGCACAGCCCCCTGAATTATCAGGCTAGCCCAGAGAACTGAGGCTTTTAGGGGAGGAATATCAGGAGAAGGCAAAGATTTCCAAAAGAGGCTCTTACCCCAATATATGTTGGTTCAGCTCTCTTTATTCTGTGATGTCCATGTGGAGAGCAGGGCAAAAGAGGACAAACAGGAAATGTCAGGGGTCTGTATAGACTTTGGACAGGGTGGGCTTCCCTGGCTCTCTGCCAACCCCGCTGGGGCAGGAAGGAGGGGTCCAGGGTTATCTGATCAGTCACAGGGTCCTGGGGAAGGGGGCACAGAATGCCTGTAGGCCTGAGGCTGCATTCAGTTATGTTACTGATAGCCCAGAGAGTCATGATGCTCCCCAAAAATCTTTAAGACTTCCAATATTGCAACTAAGAACACACTCATGGTAGAAAAAGTACAGACAGAAGGTCTGAAGATACATAAAGATGCCCAAGAGCATGAAGACCTGCTAAATAAAAATGAAATTTTGGCAATTTCAAAAGGTTATGGACAAAGTCCAGCTGAAGTTCACAGAATCATAAAATGGTTTGGGTTGGAAGGAACCTTAAAGATTATCTAGTTCTAATCCTCTTGGCATGGGCAGAGGCACCTCCCACTAGATCAGGTTGCTCAAAGTCCTATCCAACCTGTCCTTGAATACTTCCAGGGATTGAGCATCCACAGCTTCCCTGGGCAACCTCACACACTTCACAGTAAAGAATTTCTTCTTAATATCTAATCCAAACCTACTTTCATTCAGTTTGCCCCTTGTCCTGTCGCTGAAAGTCTTGGTAAAATGTGTATTTTTCTTTAACTCTTTTTAAGTATTGAAAGGCCACATCAAGGTCTCCCTGGAGCCTTCTCCCCTCCCATGTGAGCAGCCCCAGCTCTCTCAGCCTGTCTTTGTAGGTGCTCCATCCCTCTGATCATCTTGGTGGCCAGGTGGGGTCTCACCAGAGCAGAGCAGAGAGGCAAAATCCCCTCCCTTGCCCTGCTGGCCATGCTGGTTTTGATGCAGCCCAGAATACAACTGGCTTTCAGGGCTGCAAGTGCACATTGTCAGACCATTGTGTTGAACATGGTGAGGACTGTGAAAGGCAGCAAGCAGGGCTTCTGAAGGTCTATCAGCACCAAAGACTAGGAAAAAGAAGTGTGCTAAACAGGCAAGGGCATAATGAACTTGGTGATGGTATGAACAGAGCAGAGGTACTAAATTCCTTCTTTGCCTCCATCTTCACCAGAAAGCCAGGAATCACAGGACGCTGAAGCAAGAAATACTTAGTTCTAATAGGCAAGGATCAGAACAGGGAACATTGAAATAAACTGGACATATTTAAGTCCATGTGACCTACAGGGAGGCACCCTGAGTGCTGAGGGAACTGCTGGTATCTCTGTGAGTCCGTTCCTGATTAAGGTCATATGGAAGGTCATAGTGAACAGGGGAGATTTCTGAGTACTGAGAGAAAGCAAATGTCATTACCATCCTCAAAAAGACATGAAGGAAGGTTCAGAAACCACAGATTAGAGCTCCACCTTGATCTTTGGGAAGGTAATAAGTAAATAATCCTTAGAACCATTTCCAGGCAAATAAAAGGCTACAAGGTTACTGAGAGTAGTCAGCATAGATTTATGAAGATGAAATCATGCCTGACCTGAGAGCCTTCTACAATGGAGTGAATAGGGGAAAGCAGTGAATGCTATTTATTTGTCTTCAGCACAGCTTTTGACAGTCTCTCCTAACAACCTTGTAGACATTCTGGTGGGATATGGTCTACCTAAATGGACAGGGACGTTGAGTCAAAACTGGCTGAACTGCTGGGCTGATAAGGCTGTGATCAGCAGCATGAAGTTCAGCTGCTGATCAGCGACTAGTGGTGTTCTAAAGGGGCAAATACTGCTGATCATATTCATCAATGACATGGATGCTGGCATATCATGTACCTACCACAAGGTTGCAGATGACACAAAACTGGGAAGAAAGAGGGTTTGACAAACTAGGTGGCTGTGCTGGCATTCAGAAGGATCTGGAAAGGCTGGAGAAATGGATCAGAAGCATCTCATAGAGTTGAGCAAAGGAAAGTGTGTGAGAACCCAGGGCTTGGTTCAGGAGTCTCGTATGGTGGTAAAGCCTCTCCTCCAACCCATGCTTCCAAAGAAAAACTCCGCAGCCTCTTGTAGTTCAGTCTCAAGGCAGTTTATTGCAAGTTATCTAAAAGATTGTCTTCTTGGACTGCAGCTGTTTGATCAGCAGCTCAGGCAGAGACACACACACACCCTGACATCCTCTCTGTCTGCTGTCTTCTTCTTCTTCTCTCCCCCTGCCCAGGGCTGCTGCTATTTTTTATATGATATATTACGTATTACATGTTTATAGTTTTTCCCCAATACCTACTACCTATATTACAAGGTGCTTTTCTATTCTAAACCAACCTGTGAGTGCCAACATCACCCTGGAGGCAAGGAAGAAGAAGGAGAAAGAACAGGATCAGCCCACTTTCCTCCATCTTAAAACTTCTCACCCCCATGTACAAAGTAAAAACCCCCCTGTACAGATGCTAAAACCCCCCTGTACAATACTAAAATTTTCCCCCTCTATTTTGTAACTACTTTTATTATGCTATCTAACCTTTTGTGACTGCTTGTTCCACCTTCAAAGTTGGTAACCCATTCCATGGCTCAAACTCAAAATCACAGCTCTTTACAGCTGCCTGCCAGGGTCTAAAATGCTCCTGACCAAGGCCTGGAACCTCTAAAAATGTCTGAGAGACATTTTGAGTTCAAACAAAAGTGCAGCATCCTGCTCCTGGAGAGGACCAACCCAGGCACAGGAGTAAGTTGCCCAGAAAGGCTGATCAGTCTTTGTCCTAAGAGATATTCAGAAACCTAACTGGCCACACCCTTGAACAAGCTGTCTTAGCTGACCCTGCTTGGCCAGGAGTGGAATTGGGCTGGGTGGTTTTCAGAGGTGCCTGACAGCCTCAGCTGTCCTGTGACACTGGGTTTACTGGGACATAGCTGTACCCCTCTAAAATTTTGAAGAGATAATGTTTTCTACTCCACAGCCAGTGGTAGCACATACAAAATAAGCTGTTTGTATAATATATAAATGCAGCAGAACCTGTATAAAGGTCACAAAGACATATTCTCTTTTATCTACTTGTAGGCACTGCAACTGGAGTGAGCAATTCCATAATTCATTTCAATGGGACTTTTGTAAGCATTAGATGTAGGTTCCAAATGCCTGACCTGCATTTTTATGGGTGATTTGTTAGCAGCAGTGGGTAATCCTATGGAGAGAAGAGGTTTTGATACTCAGCTGAGTAGCAACTTTAACTCATCTCCATTTCTAAGAGACATTCAGATAGCAGCGTAGTTCATGTTTTCAAAATGCTGTGTTTTGATTCAAACTATTTACTGTAATGAAACAAGTAATTTGTTTTTATCCGAGCCTGCATCACATGTCTCACTTCACTGCTGGTTCTGAACATCAGTAGAAGGTTCTTGAACTGTGCTTGTCTACACCAGTGATGCATCCACAGCGTGATCTTCCACAGCTCAGAGTAATGGTTCATAAGTGTCACTGGACAAAGTTGTACAATATTTCATTTCTTTGTTTTAATCTTATCTAGTGATAAGAAAGTTTTGGAATTTGTTGTTTGGGGAAGAAAACTGGCATTTTTATCACCTAAGAATGAATCCTACTTTCACCTTGCTAGTTATTGGTATTAATTATGCTTGTCATGAACTTAGAGCAAATGCCAAAAGTAATATTATCACTTAACTTTAATACATGGTTGACAAGTATACACAGCAGTTTTGCATCAGGAAGGTCTAACAGTTATCTTCAAGCTGAATACTTTATATAAATATTATTTTTGTATTGTGAATGTCATTATCGAATCTAACACATTCAGCCATAAACTATGATATATTTTGATGTTATAAGGAACATAGTATGTTATTGACAAGGAAAGTTCCTGCAGAGCAGACTGTTTTTCCTTGAAGTGACTATCACAGAGTGACACTGAATCCCTCTAGCATAGTAAAGTTCAAATAAGTGAAATTGTGTCAACATATATAATTATTACTTGTAGCTCCAAAAATTTCACAAAAGTGTCAAATATATTTTAGTGATACTACAGATTTCAGTATGCTAAAATCTTACGCAAACCATGACAACTTCTTTCTTCCTAATATAAAAATTACCTACCCAAAACTACACTTCTCATAAAAGGAAAGTGATTTCTGATATGATTTTAAAAAGCACACTGTATGTCAAATTTCTAACACGGAAGATAACCCTTGGTTTCTGATTGTCTGCCTAATGCAGGCAATTTTCTCATTGTCTGCCTAATGGGAAAAGACAAGAAACCACGTCAAGGCCAGAAGCCACAAATCCCTTCTCCACATTATAGCCCTTAAAGTCCTTCTTGTCCCTTTCTCTGTGTTCCAGTGGCTTTCTCTCTGTTTTGCAGAATAAGTTGCATGGAAGGAGAAAAACAGTAAATGTTGACTTCCCTCTGTCCCTGTTGCTGCCTATGAGTAAGGCTTGTGATTCTCCTGACATCCCTAAGAAATAACTAGACCTTGACTACTGAGGACCACAGCCCCCACTTTGGGGATGAATATTAGGTTATTATATCAACAGTGAGTATTAAAATTATCAATGGTGCCACTCAAGGTGCATGTCCAACATTTTCTTTCATGGAGATTTCCTACAGGGAAATAATTCTAATTCAAAGCAGAGAACTGGCTGAGTCTCTGGGTATGCTGCTTAGCACTTAGAGAGGAGTGAGCTTCAAGATGTGGTAAGGGATACAAAAGTCCTAACAAGAGCGTCTCAACTGGAGGAGATGAGAACAGCTGAGTGTATGTAAACCTCCTTTAGAGGAGTTCCCAAGTGACTTCATGTCTCCAATGATGGAGATTACCATATTCTCCAATACACCAGCTCAGGTGAATCCTTCATCCTGCCTCCACCATGAATTATTCAAGATGTGTAAGAGTTAAAAAAAACCTCCCACTGTAGAAAACAAAACAAGACAGTTACAAAACCAGCTAAGTTGTCAGGTGGAAAAAAATGAGCATGAGGGCCATCGAGTTGGTAGGTAGGAAAAAATTCCTTGGTTTGGTGTGGGAATTCAGGGCATCCCTCTGGCTGCCCTGGAAGGCCTGGGACCCTGGCAGGGGGTCAGAAACCCCCCTGGACAGAGCCCTGAGAGACACTGTCTCTGATCTCTGTCCATGGAAAAGAGTTTTCAATCTTACAGGATGAATTACAAGCTCTGAGTGTTTGATATAAGTAATAATTAGTGTGGCACAGGTGCAAAAGTAGAATTTTAGGATTCTAGATAAGGGGTCCAAAGGGGACAAGATGGAGGAAATTGGGTGTGTTTTGTCCTTTTTCTCCTTCTTCATGCCCTCCATGTTTCACGGTAGTGTTGGCATTTTTCTGTTGGTTTAGATTGGGGACACACTGTTCAACGTAGACGACAGATATTGACACGTTATTGTAAATATAGCACAGGTAGTTTCTGGTATTTAATGTTTGTAGCATCCCACTGAGGGGCAAAGCCCCACATGCTGCCCTGCAGGACAGACCTGCGGCAGGACAGCAGAACATGTTAGAGATAAACAGAGTAAACAACCTTGAAAACTAGCACAGATGAGTTACAACTTCTTTGACAGCAGGGCTGAAAGACAGAGACTTTCTACAATCTTAGGATCATTTAAATATCACAGATTCCGACAGTTTGGGACCTGCACAAAGCAGCTAAGAGGTTGAGGCCTTTGTAAAGCAGCTGAGAGCAGAAAGGAGAAAGAGCAATTTTGCCAGGACACTTAAATTTGGATATGAATGAGCGTATTATCACCCTCCATGCACCAAAAGGTGCCAATTTCCCTATGCAATGAAGATTAAAGGGTCTGGCTATTACGTCTGCAACAAAGGATTTTTCTAATCACTTTATAGAGGTGCTTGATCTAATCTCTTAATCTAGTTTAGGTTGTCTCCCTGCTTCGGACATTCTCATCTCTCCGTGCATGTTTGATACATGTATTTATGGTAAAAAAGTCCATGTTTGAAATTGAAATTGTCAGAATCACAATTTTCTGTTCACCCCAGCATAAAAGCTTTGTCTCACCCTTCCAGTCACAATTCATTTATCTCATGCCACTGTATTATGCAGAAGCTTTAGTTTTGTGACTGCAGATTTCCTGCCCACCTCCCTTCCCCATGCTCTGTTTTACTCCATACTTGAGTGCCATCACTACTTTAGTTCATTTTGCTGTGGCTCTAAATAGTCTGGATTTGAAGCACTGTCAGTGACCTCTGTGCAAGACCTCAGTGGAGGGACCAGGAGGGCTGCCAGGGTAATACATCTGAAGTCCGGGTATTTGGCTTGACTCTAATTTACAATAGGGTCACACATATCTGCTCTGTGGATGTCTGTCCTGCAGAGTTCATGGCAACACAACAAGCCAGCTGTGAAGGCAACCTGAAAGGTCAAAAGTCTTGTGGTTCTCGTCCCCATTGTCAGCCTTGGGGAAAAGGTAACCAAAGAAGTCAAAACTTTTGCATTGGCAATATTTAGAATTTGGGGGTGATCTTCCAAAGATTTTGTCTCATCAGTTTTGTAGCCTCTCTCAACAGGCCTCCTGGGACATGTAGCATTTTTATAGTGCTGATGCCTTGTAACTGCTGTCTTCTGCAGCCATCAGTGTACCTATACTACACTCCTGGGATTAACAAAGTGCTGTTCTCTTTTTCCTTATCCTCTCTGCTCATCAATTATTTTCCCCACACCACCCTTTTTCCATTATACTCACCATGGAATTTTCTTTAAGTCAGGTTTTACAGGCTGCTCAGAGTGCCATCTTAGTTCCACTGTTTTAGAATGGCTTCTGGTTCATAGCTTATGTATATACATTCAGTGAAGTGAATTAGCCCACCTACATGTCATCTTGATAGTGGTACTGGAATTTATTTAAGTTTTTAATTTCTACATCAGGGTTTTTATTTTTTTTTCCTTCTATATTTGCCATTGGTGCAGTGTTTACTGCACAAGGGAGAAATCACCTTATTCATACTCTTTATTTTGTTTAGGATATGACTTCTACATTCCTGCAGACAGTGTAGACAATGGACATAGTCAAGAGTTATCTAGTGGAAATGAGAGATTGAGAAAGCCAGGAGTGTGGATTCACAGTAATATCTATGATGTAGTTTTATGATTATTTGTAATAATGAGAAGATGTCACCAGAATCCTGATGTTATTACAATTACTTCAAGACAAGCAGACATCAGCTTGTAGCAATACGCTTTAGTCTTTTTCTTCCACAAAGAAAAAAAATCACCATTGTTCTGTGAAAACTGGGAAGACAGGTATGAGTGTGATATGAATGACTCACAACTGCCTCTCAGGGTCTGAATTTGGGGACAAAACCAAATAAATTAGGCAGACATGGGTGTGGCCAAATTAGTTCTGAGCACTGCCTGTGTTTGGGATGTTATGTGAATAAGGGAATATTCCTTACAAAACCCAAAAGTTGAACGTAAAACCTGCCAGGCAATCGGTACACAGGGATTTAGGCAGGAATCAGCTCTTCTAAATATTAAGTCTTAATGTGGAGCAATTTTATTTTTTGTAACATAAACCCAGGAAATATTTTAATGCCTTTTGCTGAGCTGTTCACCCCATAGTCCAAAATATTTATTTACTGACACAAGCCGACAGGGATTAAGGGATCCAAGACATTTCACATAGGTGCTCTGTTTCCTGAATTCTAGGTGTCAAAGATTAAGGATAGACTCCTTTTGCATAGGTGATTTGATAAAAAATTGATAACCCTACAAAAATCTAAAATAAGAACTTGGGAAGAGATGCTTTTAGCAATAGGCAGTTTATCACCTTGGATAAACATGTAGATATAATCTGAAGAGAACACATATAACCCCTTGGTCAGAAAACAGATTTAAGTAGCTGATTTTGGTAAACACTACCTATGACTTAAATGTAGATGTTCTTTAAGCCTCAAACTGGGATTAAGCCAGTATTGCGCAAACTGGTTTAAGTGACAGGACAGAGATTTCTGACTGGTCAAAGTGTTTATGTTCCTATATCACATGAGCAAATTTTAAAAATGAGTGCAATAAAAAAAGTTAAACAATTGAAAACAGCCTATAAAGTTATGGGAAAACACAGTTCCTGAACTCAGATATGTGAGCAGCTTTTTGTAAAATGCTTCCTATTTTTTAAAAAATTGTATAAAGATATTAAAATATTAGTATCTGCTACCCACCTAGCTTGTGTACAGTTCTACTTTCACAGAGTGTGATGGTATAACTTAGGGGCTTAGCACATGTCAGAGTTGCCAGTTGTTCCAGTGAAGTGACTAAAATATATAAAATCTGTTTACAACTGAGTAACTCTGCCCCCACAAATGAACAGGTTGTGCTTATTTTGAACTTGTAAAAATGGAAGTAGTCAACCAAATAGGTGATTTATAAAGAGAAAATGCTAGCAGAATGATTCTGTTGTGTGAAAGAAATTGGACTAGCCAGTGGGAAGGATATAATGCAGCACGGAAAGCTTTAATTTACCTCTGGAATATATCAGGAACCCTCAGCATTTCTGGATCAGAAACCATTTGTGATAAGGCTTTCCTCTTTCAGCATTACTTCTCAACTTGGTATTTGCTTTAACCCTAATATTTTCCTTTACTTTCTCACTGTCTAAACACATCCCTAGAGCTCTGCACATGTAAATTACGCAACCTATGGCCTTCTTACCAGCTTTACCTAAAACATTTTCCTCTGTGCATGTGGATCTTTAAGAATTAGGTTCTTTCAATCCAGATGTAATCACCTAGTTCTTTAACCCATTATTGCATGATGGATAATCTTCAAAATAATGGTTTACCACCAAAAAGGCCAAAATGTACTATCTATTTCAAATATTGTGAAGTCTTAGATATCCTGGTCTATTTTCTAATGAACATTTAATTGATAATCATGAACATTTTGCTATTTTATTCTCCCTGTGATTGTAATGCTTTTTCTCCTTCACAAGTGTTATTATACAAAGTATTTTCTATAGGAGCAACTTTGGGCCTACTGAAATGAATGTATACATCTGCTGTCTTTGTTGCAAGTGAGAATCAGTTAAATTTTAAGCACTCTTGACCTGTATTTAAAGCCTAGCTAACCAGCAGAATTGATAACTATAGTTTTGAGGAGTTTATTATTTTTGCTACTGGATTACATGTAGCTACACTTACAAATAATAATTAAAAAAGGAGTTGCAGTTAAAAACTACATAGAAATGGGGTTGCTGAAAGCCAGTGGCATTGTATGCTCTTATGCTAGAATATGACTGGCTGCTCTGCAGAAATACTATATTTTTATGTAGCTTGTTCTGAGCTGTTTCTCTGGCTGATACAGGAACTAAAATAAGACAGTTTATGTAATTATTCAGATAATGGTTTTGCTTTCAAATTTGTAGGATGAAAGTATATCAATAGGGCATTTTTATAATCTCAATTTTTTTAATGAAAACGGTGTACAGGAGACCAAACAATTAAAGTGAATGGTACTAACTGTGCATTAGTTCAGATTTTAATATAACATAAATTGTTGACTAATATTTCTGTACTGAATTAGTGGAACAAACTGCTGTTCTCTCAAATGAATGGTCTTGTTTTTCATATAAGAACACTGAATACATGAAGAATCATACCACAGGTATTAGGAAGGAGATTGTTCCACTCAATTTGACATATGGAGATAAGGTCAGGGAAGTATTTGTTCCTTGGCACCAGTAAAGAGAGCAGCCTTCCTGGTTTCAGACCCTCACATTTTAAGTTTAATTCACTAGGCAGGCCTAGACCCAGTTGCACTAGTGACATGTCAGCAGGGACTCCCTGGAAGTCCTGGAAGCATCCTTTGTACTCATTGTCTCTTTGAACAATTTGCTTCCACTGGAGAGAAGGCAATGTTAGCTTGTTCCTAAGAGCTTTTCCATAGTTTGTGAGCTCTAAATCAACCTTGAAAAACAAAATAAAAAAAAATTCAAGAAATTACTGCCAAACTTCTCCAATTATCTGGAATTTTATTCCATCCATATACATGCATAGTAACAACATTTGTTGAGAAATTATTTCTATCAGAAGTAGAACATTATCTTTGTGATCACCAGTTGCAGTATTGCTACTCTTATATTTAAATATATCTTATATATGAATTAGATTCATAATTGCAGCATTGAGTTTAGGGTTTTGTTTTAGACTGTGCCTTTCAAAAGATAAAACTGATTGATATGACCTCATTTCTTACAATACTGCTTCCAGTAATTTTGTTCATTCTTTATAAAGTATTGCATTTAACAGCAAAGGTTTAAAAATTGAGACAGAGATGCATCAGCGAAAGGAAATACAAGTACTATACAAGAAAGAAAATGCCATCTTCATTTAACGTACGTTTCAGATTAAGAAAGTGGACAGAAACATACTGCTACATACAAATGCAAAGCCTAATGACTAAGGTACTGTATGTGCTAAAATATAAAGTGCAAACTGAGCCCAATTGTTCAAAAAAATTGAAATTTTAAGGCGAACTTTACAGCATAGTTGAAACTTCTTTGCAAGTTATATTTTAGCATATACATATATCTGCAACAGCATTTAAGAAAAAAAAAATCAGGATACACAAGTGCTTTTGAAGCTATTTCTAAAATGCTTTTCTGTATTGTTTGCGACTATTTTCTTTAAAATCTACTATACAGTGCAAACCATATGTGCTACACAATAACTATACAATAACATTACAAATGACTTTAATATAAAGTTTTTAAATAAAAAATAACATAACTACAGCTATGAATACTGCTGGTAAAATAAATTAATATTTTTGAAAATGGCACCAATAATACACTTTACTAATGGACTGTAATGAAATTACACCTTTAAGTCTTCAACTCAGCAATAGTGAAATCTCCTGATTGTCCAGATGTAATTCAAACAGCTTTCTTTAAACTGTATGGAACAATATGCTAAACACATGTACCAAAGGTGACCATCTGTTTCATTTGACATGTTCTGCTGCATGTGAAGAGCAATAAAACTTCTTATGAGTTATAAAGTTTGAGAGATTGTTGAACTGGATGTCACACAGTCGGCAATACTTTCCACTGGTTGGAGCCTGGCTAGAGCCATTCACACCTTTAGCTATACTAGACAACTGTTCCTCTGCTGTAGGAATTGCTGGAGAGACATTTTCATTTGTAGCTAAGGGATTCTCAGAGATCCAAGAAGGAGACTTGTGCCCATCTTCATGCGGAGGATTCTGGGAAATGTTCTCTTGCTGTGGGTTAGCAGCAGGTCTTTCCTCCTGTTTTAGTCCCCCATTAACTATTACCATGCCTCGGTTTTTCGGCAGTAGCGGAAGAGATTCTTTCTTCTGCACAGCACATCCATTTGAAGGCGCCTGGCCTTTAGGAGATTCACTTTCTGTATTTGTGCTTTGATCTAAATCAGTATTATGAACGACAAGAGAACCAGAAATGTAATCACTTGGCTTTATTCCATAATATGGAGAAAGCTGATCTGCTCCTTTAGCTTTCTTTATTGCTCCAGGGTAAAGGCATTGTGGAAGAAACAAATGTTTGTTTTCTTCTTTTGTAGCAATAAGCTGGGCCGCTTCACTAAAGACTTTCAGTCCTTGAAGTGTTGCTAAGTGTGTCGAAAATAAGTTTCCATTAGGAGAGGACTGTTTTGAGTTTCCATTTTTCTCACATTTGATTATGCTTCTGTCATAACTGACATCTGGGCTGTTTCTTTCACTTTCTGGGTTTTGAAACACCTTACTGTCAAGTTGTCCCAGGTCACTACGCTGATGAGCAGTGACAGGACAAAAATTCTGCTTGTGAGCCAGGTAGTTCTCTACCTTGTTAAAACTGATCTTGCATACAGTGCACTCATGGTAGTCCAGCAGCCTTTTGGGAGAAGTGGACGTCCTCTCTGACGGGGGTAAGCATTTTTTACTGAGATCTATTGGCACATCCATCTCCAAGCAAGACACGGTGGAGTGGGCAGTATCACACTTTGAAACTGGAACACACTTGTTAATAGACAGTGATGTTTCCAGATGCTTTGAGACTATTCCTGGAAAGATATCACATCGTGGGTGGTAACACTCCCCAAGACTCTCTGTTGACTCTTGAGTAGATGTACAAGGATTGCCAAGATTAGCAACTTCTAGAAATCGCTGTTGAACTAGTGGTGGCCTCTGCTCTTGCTCTGGTAAGCACATCTCATACATCTTCCTTCGCTTCCGAGTACGCATTGTTCTCTGCATGGCAGGCACTTTGTTGGAAGCGGACCTCTTCAGCGGGGGATCGTGGCGAGTGGCACAGTAATACTGCTTGTGGACCATGTAGGTCTCATGTCTGCTGAAAGTAATATTGCAAGCTTCACACGTGGTCTTGTTAGGGTCACTCTCCCCCTCTACTAAGGGAGCATTGGGATTCTTTACATCAGAAGGTTTTCCATTTATCTTCTCATCACCATTGCTTGTAGCTGACAACTTCTTAGGCTGTGCAGTAAAGTCTTTCTCATGACTTTTATTGTTTGGCCCAATCAAATCTAAAACATTGGAAGAATTTAAGCAAGATGTCTGCAGAAGCTGATTTTCTGGATCTGATGTGTGAGGAGCTGGATTCAGGATGTTTATAGAGCTTTGACCGTTACTGGGACTTACAGCTTCAGGCATTTTTTCTGGAACACTGGAAAAATCTGGTGATTTTGCCATCTGCTGCCATCGGCTGCTGCAGTAATGTTTTTTGTGTACCAAATAGTTGTCCAAATTATTGAATGTTATGTTGCATTCAAAACATGTAGCCCCTTTAGGCATCAAAGGACTGTAAATTACAGGCGGATAATTGCTACTTCCATGCCTCAGCCTTCGATGGACCAGTTCTGACATTTTGGCTAATATCTCTGAAGCTTGAGGAACCACAGTGATGTCTTGGGGAAAAGCAAACTGGGAAAGAAAAGGTCCCATTGGGAAAGAAGGACCAATATTAGGCTGAACTGGAGATGAAGCAAGTCTTGGACTGGATGGTTCAGATTTTATTTTGGTATATGAAAAACTCTGCTTATTTGCGGCAGGCTGGGTTTCTGGCCTCTGGTTTGGAAGGAAAAGTGGAGCCTTTTTTTCACATTTATCAAGCTCTGTATCAGAACTTGCATCTTTAGTCTGCATGGTCTTTTGGCTCTGGGGAACATCATTTCTGCTCAACAGGTCCGTTGCTGGCTGTAAACCTTCTTCATT
This sequence comes from Lonchura striata, assembly GCF_050655825.1. Lineage (NCBI taxonomy): Eukaryota > Metazoa > Chordata > Aves > Passeriformes > Estrildidae > Lonchura > Lonchura striata. The sequence goes on along the minus strand of NC_140704.1, from coordinate 138,137,381 downwards.
TACACTTGGAGAGTGTTCAATGTCACTTTCTCTCTGAATTTTGTTGCCAGAGACATGTAACTCTTGGTGCTGCAGTAGCTCCCTCTGAGTTTGGAAGCCAAAATGGCAGTGATTGCATCTAAAGGCAGCTTGAGTAAGATGCGAGAACAGGTGCTGATGAAAGTTAATCACTGAATCTGCAGTGTAAGTACAAACTGTGCATTTCAGACTAGCACCGGGTGGGAGAAATTCTTCCATTTTCACTCCTACAGAAAAGACAAGCAAAATACAAAATAAAGTGACCATTTTGCTCCTCTTGAGGAATACTGGGAAATCAGCTGCACAGAAGGTACAAATGCAGTGAGAATGACTAATTTTCTTCTAATGAGATGGTATTAGTCACCCTGAAAATACTTGAATTGGTTTTTCCTCAAAATGCTAGGTTATTCCCAGAGTTTTGCTCTGCTTGGAGAGCACTAGTATCTGCATGCATTTATCAGAGCTGCAGGGAGAGAAAGAACAAGGAAAAGGATAAAAATAGACTGGATTTATTCTAAATGAAAGGTCTCAGAAATTACAGTTATAACTAAAGGGACACTATGTTCCCCATATACAATCACTGGAAATTTTGAATGCACAAAAAGCACACCAAGGTCAAGAGGTTCAAGGTTATAATATACAGCCCTCAGTGTGCCTGAAAGCCACAGAGAAATCAGAAGTAGCATTTTGAGTGTTACTGATGCTCAGGTCTTTGCTTGTATTGGCTTGCTGTAGTTTGGGAAGAGGTTGCAGATCTATCCTCATCAGAAAGGACTGATGACTATGTTCCTTGTGAAGGGAGGAGGAGCAGTAAGACATGGCTTCACTGACATTTTATCTTTCACATATAATAGCCACTGGCAACTACTGCTACAATATGACACCTTTTCCTCATGAAATCACTACCACTTTATCAAGAACAGTACATTCAAAGACATCTTACAATCACCGATTAAACAAAAAACTCCATGTTTCATGGCATTTTGAAATTGAAAATGCTTTAAAAAGAGATAAGAACAAATTTCTCTACTGCAACAACACAGATTCTGGTTACCTTATAGACAATAGAAACTGAAAAAATACTGATAGGGATGATATCCAGAATTTAAAATGAGTATTTGTTCTGCCTACACATACTCACATATACCACATCTCAGTCAGGTGAAGTAGGTGTGTAGTAGCTGGACAATACAAAACTGTAAGCATATACTATTGTACTCTGTGGGTGGTCACACTGTTATATCTGGAGGCCCTCACTTCTTCTCTAGCATCTGTGACCCCCCAAGTTGTGAGTGACATTTGAAATTTGACCTGCTCTTGGCATCAGAAGCCAGAAGGGAACCAAGGAAATACACAGAACTTTAGTCAGCACTTGTTTCCCATCAGGCTCTCATTCTCCAGGAGGCCACGGGAGGCTTTAGCTCGTCCACTAACATGAGATGGTGTTTCACATGCTTCCCCATCATGTGGTACAGAGACAGCAGCCTCAATGGGACTTTGCATTTCAGTCAGGGCTCTGCATTCCAGTGGTGTAGGTCTGCTAGAGCCTCCAGTGGGAACAGCAATAGCAGTTGAAGCAAACACAGGGCTTCCAAAGATTACAAGATATTGGGAAAAGGAATGCTTCATTGTGATAATTGAATGTTAACTTGTGATAACAAGTATAGAAAAGTAAAGACTGACAGAATAGGAAAGAGAGCAAGAATGATTGAATAGACTGGTTTGTGACTAAAAGGAAAGGCAAAGACCTGAGGTTTAGCCTCTCTTCTAAGAAATAACTAAAGATTCTTACTTGAAATTCACCACAACCTCAGATTTATGTCTTTCAAGGAACATAGATCTCTAGATTACACACAGACATGGTCACTTACAGCTCATTGCTCAAAATCCTCAACACCTAAGCCAGTGGTATGCCAATAAATGCAAATAATTGAAGCAAATCTTTTGCACAAGATTTGCACAAGTATTTCAGTTTTCCTCTGCATGGGGAGAAATTAATCTGTAATCCTTCCAGAGTATCTGGTTGTAATTACCATGCTGTAAGACACATTGAGCTTCATGCACCTGATCTTATTGAAGCTGTTGTAGCCTATGGTTCTGCTGGTTTACTGAACAGTGAAATATTTGCTAGGCAACAAACAGGAAATGGTAATAGCCTGCTAATATCTTGAAGCACAGAAAGATCTGACCTCTAAATCACACAGAATCACACAGAATCCCTAGGCTGGAAGAGACCTTCAAGATCGAGTCCAACCCATGCCCTAACACCTCAACTAAACCATAGCACCAAGTGCCACATCCAGTCTCTGTTTAAACACATCCAGGGATGGTGGTGGTGGAGTCACCACCAGCTCCCCAGGCAGACCATTCCAGAACTTTACACTCTTTCCGTAATAAACTTTTTCCTAATATCCAACCTATATTTCCCTTGGCACAGCTTAAGACTGTGTCCCCTCATTCTGTCAGCTTCTGCCTGGAGAAAGAGACCAACCCCCACCTGACTGCAACCACCTCTCAGGAAGTTGTAGAAAGTGATAAGGTCACCTCTGAGTCTCCTTTTCTCCAGGCTAAACACCCCCAGCTCCCTCAGCTGTTCCTCACAGGGTTTGTGTTCCAAGCCCCTCACCAGCCTCATTTCCTCCTCTGGAAGCACTCAAGTGTCTCAACGTCCTTCCCGAGCTGAGGGGCCCAGAGTTGGACACAGCCCTCATGGTGTGGCCTCACCAGTGCCAAGTACAGGGTGACCTCCCTGCTCCTGCTGGTCACACTATTCCTAATACAGGCCAGGATGCTGCTGGCCTTCTTGGCCACCAGGGCACACGTCTGGCTCATGTTCAGCTGGCTGTCAGTACCCCCAGCTCCCTTTCTGCCTCTCTCTCACTGTCCTGCCACACAGTCTCCAGCCTATAATGTTGCAGGGAGCTATTGTGGCCAAAATGCAGGACTCGGCACTTGGATTTATTAAACTTCATCCTATTGAACTCTGCCCATCCATCCAACTGTTCCAGGTCTCTCTGCAGAGCCCTCCTACCCTCCAAAAGATCAACACATGGTCCCAGCTTTTGTTGTCTGCAAAATCACTGATGAAAGACTCAGTACCCTCATCCATGTTGTCAATAAGATTATTGAACAGAGCTGGTCCCAGCACAGACCCCTGAGGGACCCCACAGGTGACTGTCCCCAGCTGGATGCAGCACCGCTCACCACCACTCTCAGGCCTGGCCACAGCCAGTTCCTAACTCAGCGAACGGTGCTCCCATCCAAGCCATGGGCTGCCAGCTTTTCCAGGAGTGTGCTGTGGGAGACAGCATCAAAAGCCTTGCTAAAGTCCAAATAGACAACATCCACAGCCTTTCCTGCATCTACCAGGCCAGTCACTTGGTCATAAAAGGAGACCAGGTTGGTTAAACATGACTGACCACTCCTAAACCCATGCTATCTGGGTTTGATACACTGACCATCCTGTAAGTGCTTTGTGATGACACTCAATATAAACTGTTCCATTGCCTGGACCAAGTATTGAGGTCAGGCTAACTGGCCTAATTACCAGGATCTTCCTTCCCACCCTTTTTGTGGATGTGTGTCACATTGGCCAGGTTCCAGTCCTCTGGAACTTCATCAGTGAGCCAGGACTGCTGGCAAATGATGGAGAGTGGCTTCACAAGCTCATCTGCCAGCTCCCTCATCACCCTGGCATGGATCCCATCTGGGCCCATAGATTTATAAACATCCAGGCAGCTCCGCAGCTCTGTGACTGCCTCCTCTTGGATAACAAGGGGACAACTGACAATGAATGACTAAAGGTTTTCTGCGTTGTCTACATAAAGAAGTTTTCACTCAGCACTCCTCTAGTCCTTTTCAGGGAGGTACCAAACTCCTCCAAGGCAGTATGCTGCCTTCTAGAATTGCAATTGCTACCCAAGTATCAGAGGAACATTTTTCGCTTCACCAAATGCATGCCTCAGGACTTTTCACACTGCAGCCAAATAAGGCTTTCTTCTGTGATTAAAGTACGCATTAATGCCCTTTAGACTCCATTCATTTAACAGGGAGATCAGGAACACCTGTAGAACCCTTGCTTCTTTCCAGAAGCAGCTCTGTACACGACAGCAAACACACAAACACTAACACTGCAGTCTTTCTTATTTGTAGGTGCTCCCTGCTACTGAAAACTCCAATGCAAAATGTCCTGCAAATTCTTAACTTGTGTTTTCAGCCCTAATCCAATTCAAAATTAGTCATTTACACCATGCTGATGTGGTGCTTAGGGACATGGTTTAGTGGTGGACTTGATGATCTCAAAGATCTTTTCCAACCTAGACAAACCTATAATTCTTTGTTTTTGTGATTCTAAAACACTATCCCTATTTGATATTTATAAGAACGGAAAAGAATATTTCTATCAAACAGTAAGTTTTTTTATGAAATAAGTGTCCTGGTAAAAGCACAGAGTTGTGGACCATGATCCTTAGAGCCTTCTGCCTAAGAAGCCTCCTCTAGGGCTAAGAAGGAAGATATTACTTCAGAAGGACATGTTCTCTGGTTGTGTGTATGTTTGGTAGCTGGAATCCTGCAGTAATTGTTGTGTCTGGATTCCTGATCATACCTTCACCAGTAAAAAAAATGCTGCCTGTATGTGTGTGTACACACATTAAAGAGAGAGACAGCACTCATATGAGGTTTAGCAGATAATACAAATGACAGTGGTTACCTGGGAGAGGTACTTGGTGTAGAGCAAAGGTCAGAAACTCTTGGTATTTTGGTATTATCTACATGCAACACTTCCATATATTTGGAGAGACATTGACCTAGTGAATGTCTACAGTGAATAATTCTTCAAAAAGCTAAACCTAGATGGTGATACATGAAAATATGTGATACTCACCACTGTGAGAATTTAGGTGCATTTCCAGAGCTCTTGCATTTGAAAAGCTTTTGGTGCACTGTGGAAAGGGGCAGACACTGGATATCTGCTGAGCACTGTCCTCACTCTCCTCTGACAGCTGTGGCCCCTCTCTTTGCCTCCCACTGCAGTAATACATGAGATGGGCCTGCAGGTTCCGCTCACTTCGGTACCAAATGCCGCAGGATTTGCAAGGGAATATGTCCTCTACAAGCAAATAAGCAGGTGCAGGTTAGTCACAGTTCACTTGGTGCCAACCAATTAACACAGCTAGATTAATTCCCCTCCCTTCCCCATTAAAAAAAAAAAAATACTTATTTAACAAAACATTGAAAGCAGAGAAATAGGTTCATTAAAATTACACTCTCACTTGCAGATGAGGGACTAACATGGGAGACAGTTGTTTCTTTCAAAAGAGTATATTCAAAAGTTGCTTAAAGGGAACTGCTAGAAGCTTTTAGCACATAATTATTTTTAAAAATTAAATTATATTTAATGCTTGTTGGGGACATGCAATAATAATTAAGGAATTATGCTGTATTTCCAATACTCATTAGGTGACATATTTCAATTTTTTTTATGTGTCCACAAGACTTTCCAGCTCTGGGCCTTGGAATTTTTGAGTGCTAACTGCAGATCATTCTGAAGAATTTGTATTTTCAGTATGCTTATGCTTCTATTAGTGTAAAATCCTTTTGTTCTGATATCCAGGAGGCAAGACTAGATTACTTTTCCTTAAGATCCTCTAATATTGAATGCAATATTATACTAAGCAGCATGTCTATTTCCTTGGTTTCTATTCTTATTAATTATAGAAATTTAAATTTCTTATGTATTTTTTGTCCTTTTCAGTAAATTGTTGGTTTTCCACTTTTCATTATGCATAGAGGATATTTACTAAAAAATAAGGCAATTTTTCATTGTCTCCTATGCCAAAGTGTTAGCATCCCTCTGAGAAGAGACCATGCAGAGGTTGCACAGAGTATTTTCAAAAGCAGAAGTCAGGATTTTGATCATGCATTAGAGGCTACATACTTTACTAATGTGAAGAGTAATAATGCATGTGATATTTTTGCACAAAGTGAACAGTTATTTGTGTGTAAATACCCTGCCAAAGGACACAGAATCTGTCTCAGAAAGACAAAAGATCTATTTGATTTCTGAAAGGTGAACCTTCTATCCTATCACTATGAACAAGAAGAAATCCCTGGTCTTTTGGGGCACATCTACACTAGTAAATAACACTGTGACAGGATCCACACTTCAGCACTGGAACTAGTTTATATTTCGAAATCATGATAACAGCCCCTTCTATACCTTTGGCTTCAGTCAATGAACACTATTCCCATTCATGCATTCATTATTTCAGGAATTATCATAGGCATAGAACCATTCTCTGCACCTCTGAACTGTTTTTGAGACTAAGAGAGGAAAAAATAATGAGTAACTCCAGACCGTAACAGCTGACCGCAGGATCAGGCAATTGCAGTCAACATCAAAACACATCTTGATCAACATCAAAACTCCCCCTGACTTCAGAATGCAAAGAGCTGCTAGAGACTGTAATTAACTTAGTTTTGAAGAAAGGATGGCTGCTCTGAAAACATGGCATGTGTAGCTGATGATGTAATTCATTACCATTCATGACAATTTATGTTTAATTTCAAATATTGATGTGTATAGGACAACTGCTCTGTTTCAATTCCTTTGGGTGAACAAAGTTGAAGATTCCAACCCATTGACATGGATGAGGTTTTTTTTGCTAAATATTTACAAATGCAGCCAAAACTTACATTGCTTAGTTTGCTTCTCTGATTGCAATGCTAATGCTTGTCTGTTTTTCTGCTCATGAATTTGCAAAAAATATTTATACCACTACCAATTTCTATTTTTCCCTTTGCCACTGAATAATTGTGCATGGGTTTCAGACACAAACACTTAATGGAGCAGTTAGTGTTCCAACATACATCACTATTAAAACATCAGTGATACAGCTTGCATCATTTGAAATGTCCACCTCACTTTAAAGGTGACATTTCAACATTTGGTTTTGGCCTCAAATGGTTTAAAAAAGTTGAACTGTTGGTGTTTCCACAGAAAAGAAAGTCCAAAAGTACTAATAAAAAATTCTGATCTGGCCAACTTGTCCTATTTGAATTCATTTGACTGCATTCCATCACAGAATTGAACTTTCTGATTCTCTTAATGAATTTGACTTCCAGCCATCTTTATTTCCTATGAGTTAGATGGCCTGGACAGTCTGTAGCTGCAGTTATGCATGGTGAATTTGTGACTCGCATTACATGCCAAGAAGAGAAAATGCATTTGAAAGCTTTGCGTGGTGAGAGGATGGAATTTCAGGGAGAACAATATAGAGAGATGGGATCTGAAACTATTACTACTCTAAAGTGATGTGAAACAGATAAAGGCTACTTGTAGCTAAGGTTTTAATTACTTAAAACCAAAAGATTGGAATTTATTTCAATGGATACTTTCATATAATGAAACATTCAGCCTCAAGCTGAATGAATCAAAAGTACCAACTCAACAATGAAATGTGAAAATAACCCCTTATGATCAGAGGCAGAGTCGGGACCAATGTGGAAAGTTCTGAGCAGTAAGACTTGCTATTTTAACATTTTCCTTGAGTCAAGAACACAGAAATTACTCTGAGTGGCTGCTAAACATGTATAGCCAGAGCTGATGTACCATTAAACTTAAAGACTCCTCTTAGCAACGTTCACTGTGGCTTTCCAGGGCTCTGCACAAGTCAGCGCTGACAGAAAAGATGTTTCCAGAAATGTGATGTTGTAGAAATTTGACTGCTTTGCCAAAGCCCAGAGCTGGCCTCATAGATTTACAGAAGAATATTATCTCAGCTGAAACAAGCTGTGCCTTTTAGGCAAGGTTACCCACTGTAGCAGCTCCCTTTCAGCTGTTGGCTATAAACACTTACCTCTCCTAGGCCTCTCCTAAGAGAGGTAACTTTAGTTAGTGGCGTGTTAGGTGCCTCTGACAACCTATTTTGGAAAGGTCCTTTGCATTCCTAATTGCTAGTTCTGTGAGCAGGTATGTCAGCTCACAGCTCCCCCACTGGTGGGGTAGAAATGAGTGTGCTTAGCTAAAGGGCATGAGGCTGCTCCACCTCACTCTTGAAAGAGAAGACCTGGATGATAAGGGCATTTGAAGGCTTATTTTTAAAAATAGGCTAACATTAAATATGTAGCTATCAAAATTGTTTACCAGAAAATAAGCAATTACAAAGGAAAAATAAACTGAAAGGAAAACATGGAATGAAATATGTTACCAGGGATATTTTAACTAGTCCTGTGTGAAGAGCTTGAAGATGTGACTGTTCAAGGATCAGTATTATTAGATGTGAGTCTGAGTGGCAGATCATGTGCTTGCATGTACATGTGCACCTGAAATACTGTATTCAGTAATTCATTATAACTAATTAAAATACTTAGAAACAATAAGAAGCACAAGAAAGTGCTCCAGGATGGGGTCTATATGTACAGACTTGCAAAGTGTTGAGAGCTAAGAATGTGCAATCTAAGTGATGACTAGTAAGGATCATGGTAATGGCCTATATGTTTGAAAAGGACTTAGAAAGGAGGATGAGGAACTAGGTAAACAGGAGATAAACTTTTGCATAAGCAAAAGTTAAAAATATAAACTTTAATTTGAGCTGAATTGTCCCAGTTCAAGAACACTAATGAATGTCCCTCCTCTCTAAGAACAGCACTTGAATGCATGCTGCATTTGTCCATGATAGAGCCCACTGATGACCACAAGATATAAAAACATTCTTGGTTAACCACATTGAGTGGAGATGCTACAATCTCCACTCAAAGGGTTGCTTTAAGGCATAATTTCTGCTGCATTTTGAAACAATCACTGAAAGGATGTGTATCTTTTCTTTTTCTGAGTGCCATGAATTATTACAAGAAACTGCAGTGGTAAGCAATAAGCTTACTCGAGCAGCAGAAGCTGGACTTTGAGAGCTAGCCGACCTATCTCATCTATTTTTTTTTTTTTTTAAGTTTCTAATCCTATTGCCTCTGGGAACAGATCACAGAACCTCCACAGGAGGGCAGGTACTCTGGGTGAGGCTCTTGCCAGACTGCCCTTCCTGCTCTTTTTATCTGAGATGATGGGGGAACAAAAGCAGGCTTTGAGCTGTGGTCCGGTTTCTGTGGTCACGAATTCACCATTGCTGCATTAGCTCTCCACATGTGCCTTAGAGTACTGTTGTTTTAAAGACCCACCAGAGAATAGAGTTCCTCACTTACTGTTCACAATAGCTGTAGGCAAAATAGAAGCCATGGCAGCTTGCTGCGGGAGCAGCTGTATGGAGTCCAGCAGCCGGGCGGGGTACATGCCTTCTGCCAGGCTCATCTGACTGGCAGCCTGCAGCCGGGAGTCAAAATCCACAACAAAGGCAACCAGCTCCTCGCCCTCTGAGATGGCCTTGGTCGTGGTACACCAAAGCTGCCCTCCTGCAGGAAACATACAAGTGGAAAGATTGAATAGACAATATCAAATTCTAGAACTTACAACATGAGTGTTATGTTTGCACTTTTCTTTTTTCTTTTTTTAATTTTGATGGCTTATTTGAGGTAAAGAGGCATACAATTTTTACTTTTCCTGTTTTCCTTCTACCAACATAGGGATTTTTGTGTATAAGAAAAACAATTTGGGGATAGTTTTCCTAACTATTTGCAGCATGAATTATTATTTTAATTTTTCACTTTGTCTCCTAAAAAGCCAGCATTATGAAAATCAAGATATAGGTGAAAATAACTTATGCAGTACTTCTCTCATTACCATTTTCACCAAAGTTCCTATACATTTTTCTTAACTCCAAGCTTGTTTTATTTTGAATAGCAAATCACAGCTCAGTAAAACCAACAGCTGCAAGAAAGAAATCAGATTTCCTCTTAAGGGCGTTCTTCCCCTCCCTTATGTTTGTCACCCTCTTTCTCTAAAAAATCTTCCCTTATGTAATATTCTTCGTAACATGACTGCTTTATCTCTGCTTACACTGACTGAACTTCCTGAAAAGAAGATATGCCAAAGATCTGTTTCATAAAGGCTTATTCAAATAAAGGTTTGTTTAAAAGGGGGGGAAGGAGGGGAAGTGGAAGAACTTTCATCAAACAGTAAGATACACTATAGCTCTGTGCTGCAAATGTCACATGCAGTGCATTAAAAAGAAAATTAACTATGCAAGTACATCTACTAATGTATTTGAATGAGATAGTGAATGCTCATTTATTTAACATGTTTAGACAGGCAAAGCACTTATATTGTGTTATCTACACTCTCAGGCCTAGATACATATCCAATACAGTTATGCCTGAAATAATGTTGCATACTTTATATGTTATAAAGCTTTTTTTTTTCCCTCAGGTTTTTGTATATATAGAGAAAGCTATATGTTGCATTCATTAGGCAAGCAAAAACTGTACTCGTTTTGATAAGTAATATTGCTGTGTTTATCTTTCGGCATAACTGCCTTTTCAACTGCACTTCATTTTTTCCCTTCAACGAGATTATAGTTTTAAAACAACTTGTTGCAAAAATCTGGTAGAGGAGATAACAACAGTGTATGATATGCCACAGCTAAATGGAAGAATTAGGACATTGTTTTAGAAAAATCTTGGACAATTAATTAAACCAGTCTATTAGCTTTCAAAGATGAGCAAACAAAACAGCATCAGTGACAGTGTATTTCAGTGGCAAAATACGCTAAGCTTCCAGACCTCAAAGTGGTGTAGAAGTTTCAAAGCAGAAAAGTGTCTTTGCATTCACCCTTCGGTAATACAGCAGTTGAAGGTGCTGCAAAGTTTACAAACAATTTACTGTGAGAGGACCAAAGCACACCAAGATTTACTGGTCTCCAAGATTACAACATTAAATGGTGCAAATCTAAGTAATTTCCTCTAGAGAATAAGAAGATGAAAAGTGAAGATAGTACCAAAAATTTCTACAAATGCAGAATCCTAATGCCTGAGCAGGAATTAAAAAGAAAAAAAAAAAAAAAAAGAAGAGCACAATCTGACATATTGCCTGACATAACCAGTAAATATACAGAAGCCTTCAGAGCTAAACGGGGAGAAAACATCTTCCAGAGAGAAACAGGATAAATTCCTAAAGTGCATTTAATTAGTCTTGTAGATGAAAATACATGGAACACACATTGCAATTTGAGAACCTGAAATTGGGTACTTTTGCCACAAACATCACATAGTTAATTTCCATTATTGACATGCACTTCTATCTTATTTATATACAGAAGGTGTAATAATCAACCAGCATGTTTTAGTATATTTTAGTACTGAAAAAAATCTCTTTCTAGACTATATGATTCACTGGATCACTTAATAAAAATGAGTCACTGTGAAATAACCAACTGAGACTTTCTGTATCCCAGTAAACATCTTGACATCTTGGCTGTGTGTACCCTTGGGGGTGAAAATAAGTGATTACTGGGTCTCCAGCTGCACTCAGTCTGGATCAGCTAAAAGGCTGAGTCAGGCTCGTGGTGTTGGAGCTCCTCAGGGCATTGACTCATGTCCAGCCTCAGATTAAACTCGGACAGCTGAAGGGAGCAGTGACCCCGGCTGCCTGCTCCACCCAGCTCCTGCAAGCTGTCACACCTACGGCAGGCACAGCCTGGTGGGATGTGTGACAGCTTTGGAAGCACAACAGTTTCTAACTTGGCTTAATAAAGAAAATCAGAACTAGGGAAGTTAAATCCATTCCTGCATATGAATACCGATCTTTAGCTCAGCAGGATTCAGATCCAAGAAGGACATTGCTATTTTGTTTTGTCTCATCCCAGTCTACAGAAAATGAGGCATTTAAGTAAATATGACATACACACCCAGGTTTTTGTCAGAATATCATATTGTGTTAGGTTAAATCCACAGATGAACTCCCAAAAGATGCATTCTTCCAGCTACTGGAAATTCAGCTCAGCACCTTTGTCACTCATTGGGACAGGACACGGTGCAGTTCCCACTTGTCCCCTTCTATGCTTGCCCACACAGAGTAAGGCAAGACCTGCTGTTTTGAAAGATGCAAACAACTTTCTTCCCCTTAATGCAGTGAATGAAAACATGCTGACCTTCATGCACAGCAGGAGACTGTGGAAGTCTTCTTGAGCCTTCTACTGCACAGTCAAGCAAAGAGCACCAGCCAGTCAAGAGTGACAGAAAAAAGTACTGCCAAGTGCAGAGAACCTGACAGAGGCTTCCAAATTTAATAGGAAGTTCCAGTCGTGACTATCATATGAATTACTATGCTGTCTAGACACCTCTGGCAGGGATAAGGGCTTCCTTACAGGTAGCAGCTAAAAATCAGGAAAAAACTTTCTTCTCACAAACATTTCTACAGGCTAAGACACAACAGACATATAGACAGCAGTCTCTCAGGAGCACAACAGCTTTTCATTAAGCAGAGAGCAGAGTTAACAACAGATTTTCAAAGGGATAATGCAGAAGCCATAGCCAAGCCAACTGGTGATTAGGAGACAGGAAGATGTTTGCATGAAATATTTGCAAAGGCATGAAGATTTCATAAAGAAATGTTAAGGATTATTATTTATATGAGACGAAGTTTTGATTAAGCTGGCTAGATTTTTTTTTTTTTAACCAACTGTTTCTCATCTCAGAAATAAATTACAGGAGTGAAATTGTTCTGCAAAGAAACCAGGCAAGGTTTCTCAGTCCTAAAATGACACAGGCATCAGAGGAAGAGAAAGGATGAACAGATGTTTTAACAGGGATGAGTGACTGACAGTGCCTCTGAAATAGCCATGGTTATTTAATTTGGTCAGACAGCAATGGTAGACTGGTGATTTTGGACCTCTTTTTGTCCATAATGAATACATTGGTCACCCATTCTGCCATAGCAGAGAGAAGATTCTTAGTCAGGCACAGAAGTATGACACTGGTTATGTGGACGACAACGATTATATTTATTGCTCACACACAGTCTAAATATTGTCAATCCAATATATAATACAAGCAAGTCTAAAGGACTATAATATAAACAGGTTCAGCTAGAGACATACAGGTTACAGTCTTTGGCCTTACCGAATGCAAAGGGAAAAGCGCCCCTTGTGCTTCTATAGGATTTTATCTCCGTCTGTGGCCGGTTTTTACTCACCTATTCTAAACGGAGCGCTCCCTATCTGCGGGCTGTCCGTACCCTGCAGGCGTTCCTGACAGGGGCGGGGGAAGGAGGCCAGCAATCCACACGGAAACTCCTGCAACCCTGGCAGAAGAGTTTGCCCAGGTGGCCCAGCAGCATTTTATACCCTTTTTCGGGTCGATGTGTACTAAAGTCAATCGCAACCATCACAGCTCCCCCATGTCTGGAATGCATTCATTGTGCGAGCCGTCCAGACAGCTCCTCCTGCAATTCCCACCCGGTGTTCTTATCTTAGGGCAATTCCCACCTGGCGCTCTTATCTTTGGACAAATCATATTGCCCGTCAGAGACAATAGCAAGGAAAAACGCGTGTGCCTCGTACAGAGGATGCACGGGAAGTTTCCTGCATCCTCTGACATATTTCATCACCACCACAACACGTACACTAAAAGGGGTCTTTCGGGCTTTACTTGGTAAAGTAGTAATGAAAGTCTTACTCTTGTGCTAGTGCAGAAAAGAAGGTTTTAGGCTTTGTAACATTGGGAGGCTGTTTTCTCGAAAGGGGTAATTATGGTTCTGTGAAATCGAAGATAAGCGTCTTGAGCATGTAATGTATTTTCTTATATCTATGGTGAAATCAAACAAATTTATGTGATATATAACACACACATGTCAAGCATAAGAAAAGAATAAAAATGTCTGTAAACACTGTGTATTTATTTGAACTCTTCTTGTTGCTCAGAATTCAAGAAATTAAAAGTGCTCATTTGTTTAATCATCAGAAGACAGGAAAACTAAAGAATATCATGTTGTGCAAACTAGAGGAACAATTACACTCCAGTTGCATTGGTATGAGTTCTTGACCAAAAGACATCAGGCACTGAAGCAGTTATCTGATACCTTCAGAACATCCACCAAATGGGGAGGTTATTTCAGGGTTCTCTTCTTTGTCTGCATCTTTCACCGCAAATATTTCTGCTGCTTTAAAAAAACACCAACACCCTTAATTAAAAACAAAATAAACACAACCCAAACCAAAAACTTTCTATGAAAATGAAAGAGTAAGGTCCTGATGTCTCTGAAAAACTGTGGACTTGCTGTTCTTTGTAATGTTTATGATCAAGATTCTTGTGCAAACAGATCTGGTTCCTAACAGGAAGCTTATAAATCATACTCATAATTGCTGTCAAGACTGCAGTGGAGTGTACTGCAAGTTTCGATAATAAAGAATAGAGTCACAGTTCAAACTTGATTACATTTTGGAAATTCATGGTGCTCTTACAAGAATCAGTGGTCTTAAATATCTTCTTCTCCTGCCAAATTTTTCACTTGCACTTTTTATTATTTATGAAATCAGTGTCTGCACAATGTCATGCAGACCTCTGCTGATAAACTCTAATTAAGATTAAGACAAGCCTTTTGGAAAGGATCCCATCATTAGCAAACATGATAAACACAAAAATACTCCCTACTTGTCAACCAGGAGCAATTCAGTAACCTAACAGTATTATCTGTTGCTAGGCTACAGGGCTGACAAAGCTTCAATTATATTGTATGGCCATACCTATAGAAAACTGTATAGGAAAATGTATCTAATATAAAAGCATTTAATTTCATCCATGCTATCTGTAATTCACGGCTTCCCTCAATGGCAAAAATCAGGTTAATAATTGCATAGCATGCTGAAAAAATCTTAGCGATGTGTCATGTTTGCACAGTTTTTTCTAATTTATCTCTATGATTGATAGGCATTTGCTTTGTAAAAATAATAAAATGCAAGCAATGGGATTCTGTAAACCAGAAGCATAACTACATCTGGACTCATCAAGATATGGAATCACACTTAGTATAAAAAATATATAGTAAATTGAACCAATTAATTCATACTTAGATGCAGTAATACACTATCTTCTGTATTCAGAATAAGGAGTAAAATGGTGATAGATATACATGCTAATTCAAAACTTTATTTTATGTAGGACAGACATCTAAAATAGAAAATTTTTTTTCAAAAGCCTTTTCTTTTTTTCTTCTACATTTGAAATATATTTTAAACAAAGAGACCTCTACTATCCTATTTGAAACAAGGAATTTGCTCTGAAAAACTAACTAAATGGCCCTTCACTCATTTTGATCCTCAGAACCCTAGAAAGAATTCTGGGAAAACACAGTACAGTAAGTCTTGTTGGGCTGCTGCTTTTTTGGATTTTTCCCCCCCCACTTATGTTTTGCAGAACTTAAGGAATGATAATTTGGAACCTGTGTATCACAGTCTGAAAAGAGATTATATATAAGGTCAGACTCACCTAACTCCACTGGGAAAAAGAGCTTCAAAATGGATGAAGCTATTAAGCCTCTTGATTATTATTGTTGCTTTTAGGAAAAGTATCTTAAGAGAGCAAGTAACTCAAACCAGCATTTCCACTGAGTACATGGAATTTCACGGATTGAGAAGTATAATGACATATAAACATATATTCAAAAGCAAATTCCAGTTACCCTGTCTTTAGTATCAGTTGATTTTCCTTGCTAAACTATCTGAGTCTTGTTTTTTTGACCCAGAAATGCCACACACCTTTCATACAAGTTTAGGAAATCAATGGCAATTTCTATTAAAAGCAGTTTTCAGTGCCAGTTAATTCCAAAGTATTGCTTTTGTGTAGTAAAATTTGAGCTTACTGGACTTGATTGCGTTGCTGCAACAACATAATAGCCCATTTCCTGTACACACATCTTTTTGCAAGAAGGGTCAAAAGACTATCAGAATTTATTTAAACAACAGACTGTTGCTCTTAGCAACTTCCAGGCACCATCAACTGAATTAAACCTTCCTTTCCCAATAAAACATTCCAACTTGTAAAAAACTGTGCTTTTTAGTAATGGTAATGTGGGTTGGAGTTAATTTATTTTCTTCCCTCCTTTGTTCCACAAGTTAAGCATTTATGGAAAATTTGCACATCACAATAGGATGGGATCTTCATATTTGGGTTCCTTCTGCTTCTAGCCCATGGGGTTGTGACGACTCAGCATATTGAATGCTATTTCAGTATAGCACAAGTTACTGGGCAGATCTCTAATTTTTGACATGAACAAAGTACATATATCTATATGTGGACACATTGTTTAATAAAAAAATTATAATTCATTCAAATCCAATACTGTTGAAATTTTTGACAGTAGAGTGGTACAAGGAACAGAACTTATAAATTATGTGTGCCCCTTCTTTGAAAAATGCTTTGGAGGTTTCTTTGTGCATTGGCAAATACAGTAGGAATATGAGTTATTGTGTGAATCCTCCTGCACAGCACCTGATAAAAGAATAAAGAGCTGTGACATATTCTTAAAACAATAGAGGAATTAAAGAGAAACAATGGGCCAGCTGCTTCATTAATACAATCAAAAGACAGCCCAGCACAGAGGAGTCCAGATAATTAAGCACTACTCTTTTAGACCTTTTTTCTGTAATAAAATTGCTAAAAATTTATTAACTACTTCATAGTTGCTAGATAGATCTATGTACTTGTTTATTTGGGTTGATTAATGCCTTTTCAGTATTCTACAACATGCCAACTCATGGTTCATACAAGTTTTTGAATAAAATAATGTAGGACTATGTGATACGGATCTGTGGTATATACAGCAATAAATCAAAGGCATTTTGTGAGAAGTCTTTCCAGTTGCTAAATAATTCTTAGCGTTTTTCACATGCGTACACAAAATATGTACTCTGTACAGCATTTTTGCTATTAATGCACTTTAATGTTGGGGTTCCAACCATTCTCTGTGAAGTGTCTCAAAAATCAGCCCTGCAAATTCAGACTACTCAAACTCTCATCAAAACCAGATTTAGTACCACATTTTTGAGATTATTTCCTAGCTTCTTCTATAATTTTTTCATTGTTTACTGATCAAAAGAGATTGCCAAAAGATATTTGACCTTTAATTTTAACTACCTACTGCATATTATAAACCTACAATAAATGGAAAATCTATTATTTTGTATAGAATTAGAGCAATATAAGGGACAAACCAGTTCTGTCACCACTTTTACTATGGAGCCTTCTTAATTTTTAGCTCACTGAACAAAATGCAAAATGATGAAATAGCAGTGATATTTTCCAGAAGCATTGCAACAGAAAAATACTCAGCTTAATGGCTCTAGCCAAATTAAACTCCTGTATTTAGAGATATAAGCTCTCTGACCAGAAAAAGGGAAGAAAATACTCCTTAGGAACACAGCTCTTGCTCCTTCATGTGAGTCAACTTGAGCTTCGGGTCTGACTTCAGCTTAGTCATATGCTGACAGCTGACAGTGTATTCATCTGAATAGATGATTTTATGATTAAAACTGTCAGGCATTATATAGCTGCTAAAGAGGAAAAGAAAAGTATGAAAGGAACTCGCTCCTAGGGGAGAGAATTCCTAAACCTGGCATCTCAGTGTGAGTGTCAGGGTTTGGTCTTTCCCTTGCTGCAGTACAACTAACATCACCATCTTATGGCAGCAGCTCTCAAATTCACACTGCAAAAACCTTCCTCAGCTGAACCCTAAATAAAGCACAGTGTTTCTGAAGAGTAAGGAGTGCAAGGAACAGATTTTGACCTCTTGTTTTAACACTGTTTTGTGCCTGTATTTTGTTACTTTGAGGATATTTACATGTTTCCTCCTATTAAATGTCTGCACGTAACACTCAACAGAGTTCTAATAGGTAAAGAGGCAAAATAGAATAGTGCTCCGAAAATATTCACAGGAAAATAACGTGGTAATTTTATTTGCCATTTTCCCCCCTGATAGAGCTGTCACAGCTTATTTACCACAGGGGGAGACAGTTAAACCCATATCCTTAGAAGTTCTATGCATTTAAGAGGCTTATATATCTCTTCTGGGACCCTCGTTCAAATCCTGGGCTAATCAGAATGAATACGTATCTTTCTATTAGATGGCTCTAAAAAGTCTTAGGTGATATCAGCTCCTGGTGGACGACAGTCCATGGCGTAAAACTATTAAATGTTTGGCACAAATGGCAATACTTACGAAATGAAACTGAAAACTGTAATATCCTCCCACATCACAAGAAGTTAAGTCTACTGCTCAGAGGTTGAAATTAAAGCCTGCCACAAATGCTAAACCTGTTCTATTTCCTTAATTCAGCACAAACTTAAACAAGGAAGTTGAAGGAGTTCTTTCCCAAGTTTAGTGATTTCTTCCTTTTTCCCCCTCCTATTTTCTTTGTAAATTCTGTTTTGAATTGAGAGGTACACCTTTTTTACATTTGAATTAGGTCTCACTGGAGTGTTATTTTAGAATTTATGAAGCTTTCAGAAAGAAAATGATAAACAGCTTGAGAAAACCTCATAAACCCTTGCTGACATTGCCCACGTTGCAATCCCACCACCACTGCAAAGGAGCTAGAACTTACTGTCAGAGAACGCTCATCTCCCTTTTTACAGGACCACTGAATGGGCACTCTCCATAGAGCTTCCCAGGAGACATTCCCAGGTGACGCCCACTGCTCTCCCCAGCTTTTGTGGATGCACCAGGTTTCACAGAAAGAGAAAATGCACCACTGAAACCAACTACTCTGAAGCAGGGCTTTGGATACACACATTCCTACAATCCCTGCTTCTGTAACAGCACAGCTGTAAGGTGACCTTTTGTAGCCTTACAAACACAATCATGCCTGTGGATTGTCTTTTCAGAGTTATTTTGTGAGGCTGGAGTGTATGAAAAAAGAGGTGATTAAATGAGACAATAGATATGCTTTAATGGCACCTCTTTCTTACAGGAAAAGCAGAGTACACTTCATCTTATCAATGGATTTTCTACTGTCTTGCACCTGCTACTGTAGGGCTCATTTCTTGCCCCTGGGCAAATGCAGAGCGAATGGCAAAGGCACCTGAGCAGAAGGAAGGATTATGTAGAAGCAGCTGAAGTGATAGGTTGTATTTGTAAAGGAAAGCAATAAATAAAGCAAACAATAAATGTAAGGAGAAATGGGGAAGTTTGAGAATGGTAAAATCAAAGTTAGAATCATTGGTTATGAGACCTGCCTGCTTATTCAATACAGGGGCCTTGTGCCAGAAAAGGCTCACGGCTTTGTGAGAAACAAAAGCCAGCTTTTATAATGAAGAGAAGCTAGAGCATTTAGTAATGTGCACTGTAACCCAGAGAAAACAGTTGCTATTATCGTGAGTTATCTCGGGCCCTTACTCGTGTTAACGTTCAGCTCAGAGGCTGAAGTTCAGGAACTGAAGTTCACCTCAGCTGTAACAACCATGGAAGAAAAGTGGCACTTTGTGATTCCAAAAAGTCTCGTTCCCACTCGAGGCATTAGAGTGTTTTACTCTGGGTGCAGTGGAAACACGACTCTGTGACAAATCTGTGTCTCTCTCACTAAACAAGCAACTAAAAGTAGATTTGCATGTTTAGTATGTTCTAAAATGTAAACGCTATAAAAGCTAAAATAAGAACCTAACTCAGGCTTCTCTATTTAAAAAGTAGCTCATTAAAAATCCCACCACCACCCACACACAAAACCCCATACCAATAACCCAGATTTCCTCAAAAGGAGTTAAATCCCAGTTCTGCCTTTTAAAGTAAAAACTAAAAGTAAATTGACTGAAAACACTCAGTGGTCAAAAGCATTTCCACCTTCCAAGCTATACATGGTGTAAAAGGTAAACAAGAATTATAAGCCACCACCAGTGTCCTAGTTAGTTCATCTAATAAGAGATTGTGAACAGCAGAAAACAAAGACTGAGCAACTTCTGGTTACAATGTAAATTTAAAAAAAAAAAAAAAAGAATGAGGAAATTGTTAAAATTCTGGCTGTACACACTAACACAGATTAAGAATTGAAGATGATTATGTACTTGATGATTTCTTCCAAACCAAGCTTAATAAATAAAAAATGCCAGTTTACTGAGCATCATACAGGTGCATAGAAGCTACCATTGTGCCTGCTTGGTCAGCATGATTTCTAAATGGCCAGGAAAAAAGTGACTGTATACCCAAAGGCAAGCTGTCAAAATTCAGTTTGCAGCTGATAAACTGATTATAAAGCTGCTTAAGACTTTGCTTGTAAACAAAAGCATTTATCAACTAATAATTTGCAATAAACTGATGTAACTCCCAGCTGAGCCCCAAACTGTAATTGTCTTTACCATCTGCCTATTAAAATACCATTCTTCATCACCAAGCAGGAGCAGAAGGGAAAGAATCTCCAACAACTACATAACTTCCATGCTTATAAATAATCTGTGAGCATTTCACACATTCATTATGATTGCCAGGTTTTGTATACTTCATTTTCTCTTTTTGAGAAGCAAAGAGGTGCAGTAAAGTGGCAGAAAAGAAATTAATAAATATCGCCTGGTGCAAGAAAAAATTATGTAAATTCATCATACTCTGCAGTTTCCTAATTTTTTTCTCTTTTTGCTACTCCATAGGAATATCATGATGGAAGCCCCCTCAAGCACAACTTTACAG
This sequence comes from Lonchura striata, assembly GCF_050655825.1. Taxonomy (NCBI): domain Eukaryota; kingdom Metazoa; phylum Chordata; class Aves; order Passeriformes; family Estrildidae; genus Lonchura; species Lonchura striata. The sequence goes on along the minus strand of NC_140704.1, from coordinate 138,116,809 downwards.
ATTAAACTCTCAATTTCTTTTCAACTTGTCAGTTTTCATTACCTTTCTTTCTTATGTATTCAGTTCTTACAGCTGCTTCAATGGGAAGCCAGTTAAAGCATACTGGCTCCCTAGGGGGAGTCTGCCAGGGTCTGAGGCATTCTGCAGGCTCCCTGGACTTCTACAGGTCACCCTTAAGAGCATTTTGCCTATCTTGTTGAGAGGATGTCTGAAAATTAAGTGAATTTACATGCTTTTATTTTCTAAATACTGACAGCCTTAGTCCTGAGAAAGGAGGTAGTGTTTAGACAAAGTTCAAAATTAACAAATACAGATGCTCTAAAGCTGATACATCCCAAGGGAAGAATCACTTTGTTAAATGTCTAAAATATTCAAGTATGAGGGGAGAAAACAGAACTGATACTGTGCAGAGAATGGCAACCCCTCGAGATGTGTCTGCATGAAAAATTGAATTTAACAGAGAATTGCACTATGATTTAGTGCAATGCACTTGACCAAATATTTCTGCAATCTGCATTCTCAGCCACCCACTGGTCTGAATGCAAGGCTGTGACCAGAGACCAACGATCAGCTTATCTTTTCAGAAGTAATAGTACAAAATGCATAGATGATTTAAAAGCAACTTGATTCCTCACTGACTTTCCAGATTGAGACCGGAACGATCTATTTATGTGTATGAAAAACATATCATCCCTGAGAGGAAGCTGGGCATCTAAAAGCAAAAGAGGAAGGTTCCTCCTGCTAATTGCATTGAAATGCAAGAAATTAAAGGACAGTCCTGTCATTCATGCTCACAGAAGCAGTCTCATTTCCATCACTGATAAGCCTTGTCTACCTTGTAGTGCCTTTGTCTGACCCAGTGTTGCCTTCATCACTCCACTGTGTAGAACTGAAAAAAGAAATCAAACCACCTTTGGGTTTGATTGGGACCTATGGACTTTGTTGTTAAGATACATTTCACTCAAGACAATTATGCTTGTAAACTAAGATAATTTTACATGTATATAAATGCATGTACTTGTGAATATGCTGGCTGAACCAGGACTTCACAGAACAGCTTCTATCCACAGTACTGGGACAGAACCCAAATGGGGTGAAACAGAGGGAAAAGTGAAAAACAGTGTGTATATGATTTTTTTTTTTTAATTTTGTAATGAAAAATTTTTGTTGAACACTAAAACATAGTGATGAAAACCACCTTTTAAATCTCTGTTGTTCCAACTCATAAGTTATTTAATCATAGAATGGCTTGGGTTGGAAGGGACCTTAAAGATCATCCAGTTCCAATGCCCCTGCCATAGATCAGAATGCTCAGAGTCCATCCAGCCTGGCCTTGAGCGTTTCCAGGGATGGGGCATCCACAGTGCGTTTGGGCAGCATGTGCCGATGCCTCACTACCCTCACAGGGAAGAATTACAAACGTTCAGCAACTTGGCCAGCTGAGATCCTTGGCATGATAATACTGAGCTATAAAGTTAGAAGAGTCACCGTTTCAAAAAGACTTGTGTAACACTTAATTTATTAAAACGGTAGGGGAGGGGGGGAAAGAGAAACTCTTGTAAAACACAAAGCCGGAGTTAACATTTTCTTTCGGCCGCCCCGCGGAGAGAGGCGGTTGTGCGGAGCGCCCGGGAGCGCCGGCCGCAGCGCTGCCCGCGGCCCGCAGGGGTCGCTGCGGCGCCGCGGGCGGCCCCGTGATTGACTGCGCAGGGCGGCGCGCGGCCCGCGCGGGAGCAGCGCGGGGCTGAGCCCGCTGCCGCCGCCCCGGGATCCTCCTGTCCCTGCCGCGGCCGAGACGCGTCCCCGCACCGGCGGTACGGCAGGTGGTATTTTAAATAAACTGCAGGACTGACGCGCGAAGCGAACAATGTCGATTACAATGCTGTCTGCTCGCTTCAGGAGCTGTTCAGGAATTACTTCCCTTCTCCCGGGCACAATCCCTCCCTGCTCCGGAGCAGCCCCGGTGGGGCACCGCTGGGCTCCCCGTGCCCCTCCGCTCCCACCCGAACTCTGGGACACGGAAGCCGCGCCGGGATGGCGCATCCGCACCAAGGCGGCTGTTGCCGCCTCCGCAGCCGGGCGGGCTGCTGTGGATGCTGAAGCCCTCGGGAGGGTCAGTTTTCCAGCACACCAAAGCTGTGACACAGCAGTGTTGGACTGTGTCACCTCTCCTCTGGCCTGGCACCCCAGATCTGCAGCCAGATGGCAAAGGCAGCACAGGGTGATGTCTGTCTGCCCCTGCATATAAGGTGTTCATGGAAATCACCTGTTCTTACCTGCAACCACACAGGTCCTTATTTCTACCTAAATCATTCCCCTGCAAAACTGGAGAGTGGAAAGGTGCAGCCAGGGCTGGAACCTATCCAACATCAGCCACTTCATAATCCTGTTGCTGAGCATTCCAGGGTGTGTGACTCCCATGGAAACACGTGGGAATCCTGATGTTAAAAGTTTGTGGAAGCCTTTGAACACTTATCTCTGTCTCATGAGAGTAATGAAGAAATTTGATGTCAAGCATGCAGTGATCCCTGAAGAACTATCTGGCTTTTGGAGGAGAAGGGATTACACACCGAGGTGAAATTCTGCTAGCCCCGTAGTGCTGGCATGAACCCCTGTGTCCTGGCTGGCCCCTTAGAACTGCACAAACTCTTAAGAGGAATGGTGTGAGGCTACTCTTAAGTAAAGGGGTCACAGAGATTAAAGAAAAGTTCTATTAAATGTTTGGGATGCTCCCGGGAATAGAAATTTTTGCGAAGCAGAATGAAAGAACTGGCAGCAGTTACCTATCAAGCCTCCACGTCTGCTTGGAAATCTACCCTGCTGATAAGGCTGTTCTCATGGCCACCCCCTCCCCACTCCCCTGATGAAACCCATCGATGCACTTCTCTGGCCACTCCTGTTGGACACTAAATGTTATCTACTATCTCTCTTCCTTTCTAACCAGGACAAATTATAATGAGCAACTTGGAATCTCTCTGGGGTATGGGAAAGGAATGCAATCTGGCACCATGGAAAAATGTAGTTCATCATTGCCTAACCTGCGTATGACTGAGGACCAAACACAGTCTCTTGAACGCTAGCCAGTTTACAAGCAGTGAACCTCACAATATCCACAACCTGCTGGAGATGCTTCACTGTCTCATATCTTTTTGTTTTGCTAAAAGTTAGCACTCACATGGACAGCCATCTGCATCTATAACTCAGAATCACTAAAAATGCTCCATTACTCTCTCCCTTAATGTGTTTCTTCTTGGTTCTGAGCAGATGATCCTATACTATCCTATCTCAAAAAATATGTCCTCATACTTCTTTATTAAGACACCGGAAAAATCAATGCTCTCTATGCCCTGGAAGTGGAAACAGGATTTAGTGTCTATCTTCATAATGGAAAATATTGCCCATGTGTAGGAGAGACAGTTTAGACCCATTTCCCCAGTCCATGGAAATACTGCTTGATATAACAATGTAAAATGCCTTTCAGTGCAGCTTCTTATTCTGTGTTTAAGTCTTTTTAGCTAGGGGTTTCTCAGTTGGCAACTTTTTCCTGCTTAATTCTCTTTTCTCATTTTCTTTCCCATCTACTTGCAGCCCTGTACTCCACACCACATTCTCAGTTTTCATTAAATACAAACTGATAAAATAGTAACTGATTATTGTCAATCTATAAGCCAGTCAGGTAACATATACACTGTAGCACATATGTACATGTGCAACTATCTGACTTACTGGCCATTACAAGAATTCTCTCAAGTCTTTACTGTGATAAGTCTGCTGGGGCGATAGTCCCCTAAACAGATAGTTATTTTTAAAGTTGGAGACTTCATTGTACAGGTACATTGCAGCTGGTCCAAGCACATTATTTAATGGCACTACCAGAGATATGCAAACTGTGTCTGAGATACTGTGCTTTGCGTCCTTCAGTTATCAATTCAGGATAGTTCTACACAAGTCATCTCTCTGAATCTGAATTAACATTTCCTCTTGCTGCTCATTTACCTGTTCATGGTACTATTAGCTGAATTAACTGCAAAGACCTGTGAAAAGTGGATAATGCTGGAGAAATGAAAATAGCTGTAACTGTAATTTTTAATTTTTTTTTTTTTATATAGCTTCATCTGGCTGGTTTTGACAGGTTATTCAAGACTATTCTGTTTCTTGGTCTAAAGTCCCCTATGTATAATTGCATGCCTTTTTAATATTACTCAGATATCTAATCTATATCTAATAAATAGATCCAGCTGCCTGGAAATGGAAGTGATATATAAGACAATCAAGATAATATATTTGAGTGCAAATTTAAAGAGTTGACAGTACCAGAAAGAAGCTGCAGCATGAACAACCTATTGCCTAAGTCTTTGCAGAAGAAAAAGATATAAAATGAACAAACAACCACTTCTTGGGGAAAGCAAACACAGCATTCTGAGGGGAAGACAAAAGAGACTAGAAAAGTAAGAAGGATTTAACAGGTAAGAATGAGAGGCTTAAATGTACTATATGATAATAAAAAGATCAACTGAGGATTTAAAAGGACATAGCTGGGCATATTTTAAGTGAGTTAAATTATCTTCTCAATAGAGTTTTGCAGATGCTAGAAAGGAGAATTTCAGGAAGAATTCACTGGGCAAAAATTAAGAAATTTACTCCTGATCTTGCACTGATTTCTGATGTGCAATCACTCACCTATCTGGGAGAGCTTCAGATATGTCCAATGATGGGCATATGTGCACCTGGAGAGCAGCTCTCAACTGTCCTGCTACAGGCAATGGCAAAGAGCTGCTCCGAGAGGGCTCCCAAAGCACATTTGTAAAAGCTAATTAATATAAAGAATATGAAAGCTATTACCTGAAAAAACACCAAGTCTCTTTCTGTATTTTTTCATTATTAATTATTATTAATAATTAAATAACCTTGGCTTATATATTCAAGACACCTCCAGATAGGTTTCTGCCCATGGAATTTGCAATGGAAAGGTCAGATTTCAAGAACCTTTATTTATTATAACAAGTACTTAATCTGCAAGTGGCCATCAACTATTTACATAAATAACATTGTTTTGTGTCAGTCTTATGTGTAGGCCAGTCTTTGGCCTCCAAACTGACAGGAGATGACAAAGAAAAAACAGGAGACAAATTACAGAAATGACCTGGGTAATGGCAATGAAAATGGATAAACAGCTATGTGTGGGGTAGATTAAGCAATATGCCTGCTAGTGGGTACAGATCCCATTAATTCCTTTGTGAGTACATGTACAATCCTTAGCTGCAGCACGTTTAATTTTTAGTGGATTGATCTGTGTATGTGAAAGAGCAATGTCCAGAAATAGGGTAGGGTAGTAGATAATTCCTGGAGGCCAGCTGAAAGATAGGAGTTTTGATGAGGGATTTGAAGGAGGAGCTGCAAATACTCTCATCCGCATAATTGTCTACTTTTTCCCCAATGTAAATCATTATATTTCTTGCCCCAATTTTTTATCGAAATCACTTCCAACTTATTTCAGTCTGTCACAATAATATTTTCATATGAGGAGTGTTGTAACCTAATTCCTTCATTTGAATAATACATTCATTTTTAATTACTGCAACTTGATCTCAGATTATTCAAATAACTGTTTCATTTTTTATGCTTACCCTGACCCCAGTGTATTTATAGGCTTTTATCCTTACCTGATACCAGTGTAATGTAATTATAGATTGTATTTTAATCATCTACTATATCCTAGTGAGTTTGTTTAAATCACTCCAATCCTGAGCCTTTTATTTCTATGCCTTTTAAAATTCTACAATGGCATTCTCATTGCATAAAAGCAATATTTTTGTAGTTTACTACAATGAATGAACATTTTGCATGCATTGCTGGCCATGTTTCTAATTTAAATTTTAAAAAGTTTCTATAGAGAACTCTATGTAAAATGAAATCCTGACTTGTAAACAGGCATGGGACAGCTCATCACTTGAAATCTTTGTTCATAGCTCCTATTTGGTCTCTTAACATAAGTTTACAAGAAATGCAGCAGAAAAAGAAATTAAATTCTTTATCCTACCAAAAAAAGTATACCTTGCACTAAGAATTGACAAAATATTTATCTTTTCTGCTCACAGACACCAAATGTTTCCAAGTTATTTTACCTGTATTATAAAGAATTCCACATTGTATCCAGAAGATAAATAGTTCAGGTGGGCCACGTCATCACTAGCCCTGGCCACATTTTGATTCCTAGGGCTATCTTTATTTAACTCTTGGAAGTTTCTCATATTCTGAGATGATTCAGTTTTTCTTAGTAATAATTTAAAAAGCAATAATGATTATGCTTCTTTTCCACTCCTTAGTGCTGACTGAGGAGTTCCCCTTTCCCTGTCTTTTGTGTTGTTTCAAGATTCAAATGTGGAACGGGGTCAGAAATCAGGTAGGTGAAGCTACTCACGTTTGCACATCTGCCTAAGAACCAGTATCTTTCTGGGTGTCCAATTGATTTGTACTGAGATAACTGCCACTGCTCTAGTCAAACTATGCCCTTTCTTGAGCAGCCTTTTTTTTCCTGTGGTGACATCTAGCAGCAGACCTTAGAGTGTCCTTACAACATGCTCAGTTGCAGTGTATGCATTTTTCTACAGAGTGATGTAATGGCCAAAGATATTTCTGAATTAAACCTTCATCCCAGCAGTGTGTTGCAACCATCAGTACTGTTCCCGAAGTTGAATCTGTCTCTCAAGTAGCTTGCATAGGTGGAAAAATAGTCAAAAGAATGAAAAAAAAATATCAAAGCTATTAATAAATCCTATGTTTTGTGGCCACTTGCTGCAATGCCCTTTTAGGGAAAGGGGATATTATGTGTGTTACTAAAATTCCTGTAACTTGTGTTTTCTACATCCTTTCTTTCTCAAATGTGTATCTAATTTTTGACTTCAAGTACCTTTCTCTTCTGTTTCTTTCTATTCTCCATGTGTGTCCATCCCCTGCTGTTTACTTTATGAAATGTCAGTTTTAAATCTGATCCTTCCTAGTTTTTAGGAAATAAAGGTCTAAAAGGCATTGAAACATGATCCAGACTGATGTCTGTTGAAAATACCGGTAAGAAATGGGCATTAGCTATTTAAAAGTATAATAAAGGGTCATTTTTAACTCCTACCTCCTGTAACAGATTATCTCTTCTCCATAACACTTAGGAACAGTCCAATGTGTCACTTGTGACAAAAGAATTGTGACTTGTACCTTGAATCTAATGAACAGAAACACTGTCCCATAATAGTAAAAAAAAAAGAAAAGTAAATAAGAACAGGGAATATGGGTTTATTGAATATAATCAGTGAGAAAAATGAATTACCCTGCTTTTCCAAGATCCAGACAGAGAAGCATGTTTCCCTCTGGGATTTCTACTACCATTTGGTCTAATATTCATTTTGCCTATAATAATACAAGCTTCATTAAAGTAGTAAAACAGCAATTGTCTCCTTGAGATCAAAGGACATCTGTTAAATAAAAGCAGACGGATCTCTAGAATGAAATAGTAGGAAAAGTTTGAACTAAATTTTATGGTGAATCAAAATGTAAATTGTAATTTCACAAGGAAGAGACAGAGCACAAAAATAACTTTGTAAAGACATAGAAAGTGGATATGTTGATCTTAGAAATGCCACTGATAGATAAGTATTTAGTATCTGTTCACATTTCTAACTATAACACTTCATGATAAAAAATTATGCTCAACTAAGCACACTGATCTTAAAGAATTACCATTAAACAAGAAACATTGCTTATCAGATAAATTATCTGACTGACCTAGCTTCTATTTAACTGTTCTTTTATTTGAAAAAAAAAAAAAAGGCAAAAAATACATCTGTCATCAACACCCATCCTGCAAATCTTGTGACAAAATAGTCCCTGTTAAAAAATTGCCAAATAATACTTAATAATATTTCTAATCTATATTCCACCTTTTAAGATATGGTACTGGAAGAATGCAATTGGCTCTCTCATCTAGTTTCAGCATTGGTTTCTCTGGATGCCTCAATTAAATGACCTACATTTTACCATGGTGCATTACAAAGCCTGTCAGTGAAGAAAATACTTAAGAGAGACAGACATGCTAAAAATGCTTTTCTTTGAAAAGAAAACAAACAACTCACCCAAGAATGCCTCTAACAAAGATAGGTACTGGCCACACCAAAAGAGAATTAGAGATGAAAACTCTTTTCCAGTGAGATATTCCCACAGAACACTGGGCTACCCTGAAAGCAGGCAGTGCCAGCCAGCAGACTGGGCCAGCTGTGGCAGTGAATGAGTGTTCTAACATCCCCTCATGCTCCTTAGAGAAAAATGGTGGCAAAAGTAGCAATGGGAATTTATACTCTTGCAGGTTTTATTTCTTTCTGCAAAAGACACAGGGAAGAGTAATGAAGTTCAAATTCAATTTGCCACTGCCAAAGTAACCCAATCTCTAACTTATTTCAATACTCTTATTGAGCTGTGGCCTTAAAATAATAATAAAAAATAGAAATTATTCTGAGGAAGAAAAAAGAAATAAAATCCTCCTGAACATAATTTTAGTCTTTTGACAGGCATGTGTTTATAATAATTAGAAGAATATTTTTGGACTACTTTTGCTCAACACTTTCTACACAATTTTCAAATGACACATCTTAAATCTGTTCAGCAGTCACAGGTCATGGGTCTGCAGTATTAGCTTAAAAAGGACAGTAATGGTTGGGTTACCTGGTGCCTTTGCACACCTGCCAGGGAGTGAGAACTTAGGGGAACAATCTGCTAACCTCAATCAGCAGAACACATAGACTCCACAACTGTAATTTATAGCTTAATGTATCCACAAAGCATTGTGAAGTGCATTGATGACTTTGAATCAGAAAGGTTAAATCATAATTACTACTGCCTCATCAAAAAACTGCATTTGATTGCCCACTAGACCAGTCAAATAAATTTCTGATATTGCTACACCATGATAAACCAATATAAATAATGGATAGACATCTGTAGGCAAGATTACATGTTTTGATTTCAAATGGAAAATTAACTACAAAGTCCCATTTTGAAATTCTGTGAATTCCACCTAGTTGGAGTCTTTGATACCCTTTCTTCTGTATTTAAAATGCAAAACACAAATGAAAAAGTGTGTTCTTCACAAAAAAGTGAAGAAATATGAAAGAAATCAATGTTGATGTCTTAGCAGCATTTTGGCAAAAAATGTATGTTAAAGAAAAAGAATTAAAAATCAATCCATAAATAAAAATGAAATAAAATATCACTAAATATAAGTAGATTTATATAACAGAAATTCTAGTTTAAAAATTTAATATTCTAGGGTTTTGTTTATGCATCACAGTGATTTCTTTCAAAGGGAAAACATATGACTATTAGATGCCTTTTTGGACACTCATGATTCATATTTTTCTGTAGCACAATTAAGAGTGGGTACCTTGAAAATATAATCTTTTCACAACATACTAGTTTTGGTTTAAACAAATTAAAATATTTCTGCTGTCACTACAGTATCTGCTATTTTAAAATGAAATATTTATTATTAAAAATGTGACAGTTTTGCACTGTGGTGAAAAACATGCACAGCACAACATACCCTATGGCAACAGGAATCTCTGTTAGGAGGTGGGCAATTTAGCTTTCCTAAGCCTGTGCTTGGTGTTCCAGCTGTCTATGATTCAGCTCTCCTTTCAGCAGATTTTTGTACTGTCTGTGGTGCAGTGAGATCTATGCAGGCCAGCTAAAATGTCATTTGAAAAAGGACAATTATTTACTAGGAAATACACCCGAAACACTAAATTGTGTCATTGGATAGGCAGTAGAAGTTAACAATTTGCTTTGTGATTGAATCTTACTAGAGTGGAGTAAGTGATCCAGAAGCAATGGCCTTTACTTCCCTTTTACCAAGACCTTAAATTACATAGTCCTCCACTCCCCACTTTGTAGTTAACACATCCCTTGACTTTAGCGAAACAGCATTTGTTTCAACCCATACCAATAGGTTCAGATGATTGGTGCAGAATGCCACTCAAACGTTCTTGGATAGGAATTTCATGCCTAATAATCAAACTTGATACACATACTGGTTCTTTGGCATGTCTATCATCATGGCCATCTGTTAGGTGGAATTGTGCCTGCTGAAAAGGAGATATGCCAGTTTTAACATGATATAGGTGCCATCAAAATGCAAGTGATGAAGGAAAGACTCTAATATATGGCAGTGATCAATCTTCTGCAGAAAGATGGTCTGGGTAGCAACCCAACTGTTAGGAATATTGCATTGATATATATGATAATTAAAACCTTTGGTTGGCTTTTTGATCTCTAGGCACCCTCTCTGAGTGCCTGTATTCACACTGCAGCATTGTTGTTTGTTTTTTGCGCTTGCTGAAGGAAACATACATCTTTCTCATTTTCTCTCACAGCCTAATCACCATTAATAGCCTAATTTGAAGGTCAAATGACAGATGAAAATTGTCTTTTTACAACATTTTCTTTTAAAATATGAAGTGATTTTTAAGAATTAATACTTTCAAGAATTAAACACAATCCTGCTTATTATCCTTCCTCACAAATGTTTTTTGAAGGGTCTCCTGTACTAATAGCTCTGGTAAAACACAACTCAGAAGCACTCCTGCTGTCTGATACTCTTCATAGGAAAATGACTTCTCTTTATAGTCTTTGTGCTACTCTTTAGAAAGATAAAAATATACCCTGGTGCAACAGTGGGCGGGGGGGGGGGGGTGTGGTTCTGCTTAGCTCAGACTTTCTCTAGAGGGGCAACAGGCAGTGTTATTTAGTAAAAATATGAGAACTTGGTCTCCTTCTGCAGTTCATTCCCCTAAGAGTTCCCAATCATGTACATGGATTAAGAACATTAGTGATACATCCTCTTAGTACCATTTACAGATCTGTTGTCCATGAATTTGTCCAATCTCTCTCTGAACCTGCTGATACTGTCTGCTTTCAGAGGCTCCTGTGGCATCAAGTTCACAGAGTTAACTCACTGCTGTGATAATCTGTTTTAAATTGTTCTCCCAGTTTCCTGTAGCACTGCAGGATTTGAGGGAAAACAGTTCTCCATTCACTTTATCCACCAGCTTCAAGAGTTTGTACGCCTGTATCAAATTTTCCCCTCAGCTTTCTCTTTACCAGATGGAGAAGTCTCAGATTTTTTTTGTGTATTGTCATAAGATAGCTGCTTGATTATTCCAGCTGCCCTTCCTCAGCTGTGATCAGAGCTGCGTGCAGTACTCAAGAGCTCTGGGTGCACTGAGCTTTCATATATGGCAAACTGACAGCTTCTGTCTTGTTCTAAAAACTGTATAGGCTTTTGTGATCTCTAGCAAAGAATCTTTAGATGTCTTTAAATTAGAAATCTAGTCTCACACAATTGAATGGTTGCCTTTGGGGCTCAGATAAAGCTGTGTAGTGTCACTGAAATAGAGCTGTTTGGTGCTTCCAGCTTTCAGTGTACAAAGGGACATAGCATGTCATACCTGGGATAACACAACTATGCAATAAGTCATATAACATAATGGTAAAAGGCTTCACAGCATGAGCATACAGGTAATTTATAATATGAGATAGTTATGATACATATAGCTTCACACTTAGAAGTTCTCAGTTAACCCTATACCCAATGCACATTTTCAGTACTTGCGAAGCTACTTGAAAATGCTCAGCTAACTTCTAGGTGGTCATAGAAGACTGGGAATGAACATTTAATATTGTTTTGCTCACCAAAGTTTTCCACAAGTAATTCTTCACACAATTTCCATTTGAAAAACCTGCTAGTCTACTAGCAGAATTTCTGTGTGAATCAAAATAAATCTCTGAAAATGCTTTCGATTGCATTGTTACCCCTTCTACAGGCCCAAACCTGTAGCCAAGAGAGTAGTAAGAAACCTCTGGTCCTAATTTGTTTCTTAATCTGGTGCCAGCTCCTGCTGATACATCTGCTCATTCTTTTTCAGCTCCCTAAGTTACTGGATAGTGGATCTTTTTCAACAGGTGAGCCCCTTTCAGACAGTGCAGCAGCTGGGGCACATGCGTGTGGATTAATGGCACCTGAAACATGCCACTCTCAATATCACAGATGATTGTTCTTCTCCCAGCTTGGCTTTCCAAGATGATAGCACCGTGCCAGTGCTCAGAGGAGAAGACCTGCTGTCTCTTCTGTTTTGCTTGGCTACAACTTTGGAGAAGGCAAGAATATATTATCAAAAATATTATGTTCTCTTTTGTGCATAACACTGTCCTTGGGAAGATGCTTGAGTTTCAAGGTTAATAGCTTATTACTAAATGCAGGCTTAGTGTATTAGATAAACCTGAAGCAAGTATAGGTGTTTGTACTAGACATTTTGGAGATAAGTCTTTCAGCATGGTTTTCACCACTTCTCTGGATTGGTAAAACCAGCAAATTTCTGGCATACTCCCTAAGACTTGTTTCATAGAAACAATCAATCAAAGTATAAAAATTGTACAATTCGTTTTCAATAACTTCACCTGTAGCAAACGTACAAATGCGGAACATAGTGTGAACATATTTACTCTTCCTTTTCATACCTGTAAAATTCCAACTGTATGTACCATATTTAGTGCAGGGAAAAATTATATACCATATTCAGTGTAGCATGACAAATAGGAACTCTTTTCTGACTAAATGAATCTATCTGAGACCCTGAATTTGCGAGTAAAGGCAGTATTTATTGGTGCCCAAACCTTTTGCAAGTAATCAAATTCCTAGGGAGAAAAAGAAATATACATATTGTCTCTAGGCATGAGAAAAGCAACAAATTCATGTTGCTAAAAAGCACATAAAAATGGGAAAATGCACTGTTTTATTAAAAACCATACATATTAACAGCCTATAAAATTTTCTTCATCAAATTACCATTATCAAAGGAATTATTGATGAAACTTTAATTGTGGTCCATGTAACCATAACAAAGGGTTACATTTGCACAGCTTTAGAAAGAAAAATTACATTAAAAAATCGTCTCTCACCTATGTGTGAATATCATGGCATTGAGTCAAAATGACTGTCCACTGGAACTAACACACCATAGAAATGAGTGTGAAAGATACCTGGGTAGACTGTTAGAGGCCTGAAGGAAAGGCATTGGTGTTCATAATGGTGATTTTCTGTGTTTACTGTGTCCAAACTAAGTTCAGATTTTACCCTAAAAATCAAATGACATCAGCATTAAGAGATATTTATCTTTAAGTGTGAAAAATATATCAAGCTGAGCAGCAGGAGACAGAAGGAAAGGAAAAGCAAGATGGATTTTTATTTTTCAGTTCTGATTCAGGGTTTGTCTTGCTGAATGCCATATTACAGGCTGTTAAAGGTAGACCCATTACTCAGAACTGATGAAAATCAAGTCTGCAGAATAGACAATAACTGCTCTTTTATTGTAAAAAAATGTAATATATAAAATATCCATTAATTTTGTCCAGAAAATAGAAAATGTTAAATTGCACAATAAAAGATTTGACCACTACATTACATTTTCAGTCATAAATACAACTTTGATAGCCTTCATTTTTTATATGATGGGATTCCTATTTTTATTAGAGTTGGCAATAGGGTAAACTTGGAAAATGTAATGGAAGAGTGTGTGATTAATTTTGAATACATTAAAAATCCATATATATGTATTTCAATTTATATGTGTGGGTGCATATATTTTTCATTTATATTACACATGTATACAGACATGCATACAGAGCTTCCAAAACTCAGGAAAGCCAGAAAAGGAAATAAAAGTGATAGCAACCTTTAACAGAAAGGGTATAACCCTAAGCTACCAATCATTCTACTCTGAACTGTATCAGCATTAAATGGAACACAATAGGCTGCCAAGTGCATTAACTATGGACTTTAGATTGGAATTTGGAGAGGGGGAGAGCACAAAGCTCACTGTGGTCACTCCATCATTATAAGTAATGAAAAGAATGAAACAGATTATAAACTCAGGTTCCAAATAACAAGGGCCATTCAATGTTTATTTACGTGGCTGTAGTGGATCTCTACTTTATATTCATATAAACAGCTAATAATGTAATTTTCTTGTTGGACGCCTGCTACACAGTCCGAGTATCAGATGGACTAATTTCAAACTTGAAAATACAATCTTGTTTCATACACTTGGTGCTTACTTGGTTTGATGTTACTAGCTTTGTTTAAATATCAATTGTACAAGTTGCAATGTAACAAAATATATATACTAGAGCCAAGTCTTCATAGCAGTTCCCATTGTTCTGCATGAAAAATGCATTGACTATAGTATTGCAGAGTAAATGTGCTGTATGCTGAAAAATTCTGTCACTTTCTATTAGCTGTAAATTATCGACTAGTATAAACCCTAATTTCATTTGTCACATTCTGTTGCATTGCTGCTCTTCCTTGTTCCCATTCTGTCATTCTGGCAGGCCCACTCTGCCCCAGGTATCACGGCATCGCCATCTGCACCCGACATCTGTCTCTCTATTGATCACACGGGTTTAGCACTTGATCAAACAGAGCACGACAGAATACATCTCTTTTTGCAGTACTGCCAATGCCAACTGCTGCATGAAATCTATTACAAAAGCATTCTTTTACCTAGTTTCTGAAACTGCAAAAAGCTGTTTCTCTTCTTTTAGAAGATTCTTAGGTTGATTTTTTTTTTCTTTAACTTTCTGTCATTTTTTTGTATAGAAAGGAAAAAGCATAGGCTCCCAAAACTAAGAAAATAATCATTTTTAACCCTGAGTAGGCAGACTATTGTAGAGAAAGGAAAAAGCAGTAGGCTCCCAAAACTAAGAAATTAAGCATTTTTAACCCAGAGTATGTAAATTAAGAATTTGAAATTATTAATAATGAAATAAATTATTACACTGATTCCCATTTTTAAATTAAACATAGATTTTAATTTTGCTATAAAATGATGGTATAAAATAGGCTAAACAAGCAACTCAAAGACTCAAATGTGGTGTGTGGAGAGCTTTAGATGTCTCCAATTTAGATAGTTGACTCTAGCAAGTAACTTGGGGACCTAAGAAAGGTCCATAACAACTCATTGCTCAATCAGTAAAAAAAAAAATAGTGCCTCTGAAGATGGATCTGGCATGCTCACCTGGAGAACAGACAACAGGAAATTCTTGGCACCAAAGTATGTCTGAAATCACATTTTCTTCTATAAATGAAATACCTATAACCAGGTCTGGACACCAGATGCCTCCATTCTTTTGTAAGCACAAGCAAGGAACCCTTTTCTCAGTGTGACTACTTAAATAAGTAGCATTGATACTTTAGAACACTGAGCAGGTCCACACTACGTTTTGCACAGGTTTTTGTTAGAGTGATATGGGAACATAGGGTAGTTCAAGAGGGTCACCCTGGAGGCTTCAATACAGCCACACTTAGAGAAGCTGAGCATTTCACTTCTTCCAGAGGATGAAGAACAAAAAAACCCTGCAGTGGCAAGATCACAATACTCTTTCCTAAAACAATCTGTGACCAATTCTGACACCGAAGTGAAATGAAATTGCC
The DNA here is from genome assembly GCF_050655825.1 of Lonchura striata. Lineage (NCBI taxonomy): Eukaryota > Metazoa > Chordata > Aves > Passeriformes > Estrildidae > Lonchura > Lonchura striata. Next base: position 138,101,280 of record NC_140704.1, on the reverse strand, counting down.
TTGAACTTCATAAAATTAAGCTGTTTTGCCAGTAAAATCATCAATATTGGCATAGGTGATGCTATGAATTGACTATCTTGGGAAAAACCTTTGTCTAGCTATTGTGCAGTTAATAAGCTGCAATTCTAAATCCTTACAGAATAATTAGAAATGATTTCTAAGAAAAATGGTAAAATCCTAAAGCTCTATCTACCTCCCAAGGCCTTAGATATGCTTATGGCACACAAGGTTTAATGATTTTAACTGGCATACCCACTGATTTTATGAGAAGTCTTTTTATAAGTTCTCAAATCCTCAGGTTGAGAGAAGTGCTTCTAGACATAAGAAATGGCTTCTAGCCATAAGGCTAAGAAATTAAATTATGGACTAGCAGGAGTCCTAAGGACAATATATTTGCTTCTCAAACACAGCATAAGGGATTAATAGAACCCAGGAATTTTATGATAAAGTCTTCATGCTTTCCATAGGTGGATACCATATTTCTGTCAATCATAATGTATTTTAAATTCACTGGATAAACAAAAAATATGTGCACTTTCTGGAAACAAATGGTGTCTTTATATTTATGAACTATTCAATAACCCAACAGCCACGTGGTGTTTTCCTTATTTATGCTACCTTGTCAAATTATGCTGAACAAAATTTGTTGTTAAAAGCAATCAGACTAAATGCACCCCGACCAAAATCATGAACGTTAAAAGACTATTTTCCTTGTTTCAACTGACAGTATTAGTTACAACACAGGAATTAGACTGGGATCTAGCAATGTATTATTCATTAGATTTTTTTGTAGCCAAATACATTAGAGTATATAGTTATACCAACAAATTAATATTTTAGAGCTAATTGAAATTGTTCTTCCTATAAAGATTAAGCTTCTTCCCACCCTACACACTTCAGTCATTAAAATAACACTTTTAATGCCTTGTCTAAATGATGTCTCACATTAATGCAAAGCTATATTAAAGCACTCAAATGACCAGTTCTTTTGTAATGTATTCTATATGATCAGACACTGGGTCAAATCTGGGCAGTGTGTATGAAGTGGTATCAAGTGGAAGCTAATTAAAATATATTCTCTATAGAACTTTACAGAAAAAAGAGAACAGTAATCATCAGAAGGTAGAGTCTGAAAATGGCATTTCTGAAAGGCTTGCAATGTGATTTATTCTATTTGCATGAGGATACTTTTTGGAATAAAGGCTTAAGAATATGGCAAGAATACTTCAATTACAAGGTGCCTTATTTTATTCCTAACAATCTCACTGATAACCTGTTTCTGGTTTCCCTCTTTTCTTACCCAATTCCATGAAATACAGTATATTAATTTTTTTTAAACTAATTTTTTTAATCCAAGTTTTGCAACATGAAATTTGATTCTTCTTAAAATAACTTGACTGGTGTTTTCCCTATTGTACTTTTACTGATTCAGAGAAGGGGGAAATTAATATGGCAAAGATTGTCTTCATATCTTCACATTACCCAAGAAGAAAGACTTTCATGAGACGCTGCCACTTTGTGCTTAAATGTAGGTAGATGTGTAGGAAGGGGGGTGAGGCTATAGTCAGGCTTGCAGAGTTAGCAAGGAGCAATTAGACTGCATGTGTTCAAGCTTTGGTCATTTTGTCAGATAAGGCATCAATCCCTCTTATCCACTGACTTATCTCTTTTTTTTAAAAAAAATATGAATTTCAGGGATGTGGGTGTTAAGAAGATGGATGAAGCATTTTCTAGGGATAAGATGAGGATCTTTTGTCTGATCTACTGCAGTAATTCTTACAGAATAATAATAATAATAATGCTTAAAAAACAGAATTAACTTCTTAGTCCCATCCAGTGTGCTGAATGTGCTATCTCTATATAAAATACAATGATGCAAGCATAAATATTGATTTTTCTTTTCCCTCAAAAAAAATTAATTGTACTAACTGCTTATCTGTAGAATAACCTTTGCTTTCCTATAAGTCTGGTTGTGACAGACCTCTCCCTTCACAGTACATAGCATAGTAATGGTAAGTATGCATTTTTAGAAGGCCTGTGTGATGCTTTCTTTTCCCACTTAGCTCTTCTTGTATTATTTGGGTGATTATTTGGATGAGAGCCAAATTACATTTCTTGTAAAAATGTATTTTTTTTCATTTGTGCTAACACTTCTATGCTACAACTCTGATGTATTATGCAGAAGATGTGCCTGCATTGCAGTAAACCACCCTAAGTCAGGCAAAAACCCTGATGTTCTGTCTAATTTTTTGTCATTTTTTTTTGTTTTTGGTGGTTTTTTGGTTTTTTTTTTTTTGGTTTTTTTTTTTTTTTTTTTTTTTTTTGACTACTATACTGGAGAAGGTGGCATCTGTGTATTAGTGGGAGCCCTGGCAGGCTGAGCAGCCAGAACTGGAACAGAGCAAGGTTTCACCTTTCTGTTCCTACATCTATACCAGCTTCACTGACTGCGCTGTAGACTTACATCAAGAATGAAAACATAAAACTTGATGTTTCTGGATTTCATTTTAGTTGGAAAAAAAATTACTGAGAAAATGCCATTTGGACATATTAAAAATTGAAAATATATAAATGCTGTTGTTGTAGTTCTCAGCTCCCACCATTTGCCTCACAGCTCTCAGGGGAGGCTTCCTCCTCCCTTTCTCCTCAGCAGCACTAACCAGACCCTTACACACTGGCATAACATTCTTGAGACTGGCCACTCCACCCCTGAGGTCATAAGTCATGTCTTGGCCTTTGCTGGCTTCAAGAAGGGTCCTATTAGCTTAGACCAGAATATGATCATAACAGCTATGCGGGGAAAAAAAAAATAGAACGGAAACAAAACCACCAAACAACAAGGCAGGAATTCATCAATCCCCTTTAGCAGATAATTCAGAGAATGTCTGAAGCAAGTATCTTTGATAACCTGGCAAACTACTCCCTTCTCTTAGGAATCTCAGATGCCATTGGAGCATAAGGTTTAAATGTTGGAAATGGGGGTGCAAGGAAGAGTTTTTATGCTATCTCTGCCTACAGTGCTATCATGCTTTATCATCTCCCATGAGAATCCCACTCTGTTTTTAGTATGCCAGTAAGCGATTCCTTTTTGCCTGAGATCTAAATCATGACAAGAAGTACTTTAAACATCAGGACAAGTAACAGGAGAAGTGAGAAGAGAGTAACAAAATAATAGAAGGGCATTTGCATTGGTTTTGACGTCTGAAGGAAGTGTTTTGGTTACCAAGTCTGGCAACCTGCCTACTGCATATCTTAGCATTTGCCCAGTAATCCTGGAAGCAGCTTGTGCTTCACAAGTTGTGGTTACATTTTTCTTTTCTGAAAGTCTGTGGACTCCATTAAAAGAAACAAAGCAACAGACAATATATCACAATTAAACTGTTCCTAGGACTAATTAATCTCAGTGTCTAAAAAGTGCATTCATTTCCAATTTGAGCTCTTTTTGTTGTCCAGCCTTTGGATACCACTCTATCTTTTCTGGTAGGTTAGAGAGCCATTACGAGAAGATAGCAGTAGATACAGGGATAAAACCAAATGCTATTTTGAAAATGCTAATATAAACTGGTGATCTTTGAAATTCAGATAAAAGGCTAGACTTTTTAAGTGTACTCCAGTAAAAATATTTAAGTGTATTATTGTTTTCATTTCAAAATGATCCAATACAGCCCTCAGGAAGATCCTGTTTATATTGCAAGAACAACTTTAATCCCATAAGAAAACTTCAGATTAGCAGAAGCATCAGAGAAACACTTAGGCTGTCTTTCTCAGGCCAATCGATGGGCCGAAAATTTCACATGAAGCCAGGACTGCAAAGATGCATTTATGTCTTGCTGTTCTGTAAAGTACATTTGTGAATTACATGTTAGCTTTCATTTTCCCCTGAACTTCCAAGTGAAAAAAAATTTTTACAATAATTACCTAAATTCATCAGTAAAACTGTTAAGTTAGACAGATGCTCAGTATACTACAAAGTTCAAAAAAGTAGATGACCTTGTGAGATCCTGAACATATATGAAAAATATAAAGGATCACATATGCTAACCATGTTTACAGTAAGCTTTTGGGAAAATACGTTTACATAAATATAAACCTAGCAAGAACCCAGCACTTTCTATGCACACACCTTTGCTGCCATTCACATACTTCTGCCATCCTTCCAAATATCAGAATTAATAAGTGAAAGGAAAGGAGACTGTCAATAACAGCATACAATTTAAAATTTAAAACTATATGAAAAATGCTGGGATTTGAGCTACTAATCTTCAGATTAACCCCTCTGGCTCACTTGGGAGGTGGTTGTATGAAATACAAACAGCTATTACATCAGCTTTTACAAGTGCAGATGAAGCTCATGGTGGTCAGACTAAAAGCAACACACTTCAGAAACATGTAGGATTTTTTTTTTTCCCAAGGATGCAGGGCAGCAGATAAAATATCAGTGTTCTGTGCACAGCTTTAAAGATTAACAAATTTTGAGGTTTTACATGTAACTTCAGATCATGGCATACTAGACAAGCTTGCTATTTTTTTGAGCACATCCTTCACTAAAAGCAATACCTATCTCTTTGGATTGCAATTATACATAAAAAATAAAAATTATTGCATTAAATATGAGTAATATGTATAACCTATACAAAATTGTTATGATAATTGTAATTACTGATGGTCATAATTTATTAATATTTATTAAAATATTAACTGACCATTGCTTAACAGGTTCTACAAAAACCATAGGCTAGTTAGTCTTGAGGTTTACAATTCTTATATAAAAAGAAATTAGATAGTGTATTAAAATCCACTGTCTTTTGATTCCAAAAATTCAAGGTAGACTAGGTAATAAACAAATTTGCTGATTACTAATAAAATACAAGTATTCTATCAATTTTAATGCATACATTTTACAGTCATTGGCTTTTATTATGGAATTTATATAATATGAAAATTCTTTAAATGCTTCATTTGTGGATTAGATCATCACTGGAAAGATAAAATTACAGACCAAAATCTATTTTCAAGTGTTTTGGAATAAATTTGAAGTAACTGAACAGCTTGAGTATATCTAAGCATAGAAAAATCAAAGTAGTGTATTAGTTCTACATATATGCAAAACGAAAGCTATAACTATTCTGATCCCACAAAGCAGTACCTTGCAGAAACAGTGACAAATGCAGATACTCTCATTGCTTGTCAGGTTTGTTTCCCACCCCTTACATAAAGGATTTATGTGTTGGCACACTCACTCCAAAATGGTCTTGTTTGTGACCCTATCATCATGGCATGAAGAAGATACCAAAAGTAGTTGCAGAATTTGGAATATGCAAAGATTACTTCTGTAAAGCATGAGGAGAAAACTGAGTGGAATATGTAGGAGTTAAATTTATACCCAAGAACAGGAGACATGATCTGTCCTGTGTCATTTAGAACAACAGAAAGATGGGATGGAAAATATCTTAAGTGAATTAAGGGAATAGAGCTGGAACAACTTATATTCTTGACAAGATAAAAAATTATTTTCCTGTATTTCTCAAATCTGGATATAGTCTGGATGACTTTAGTAACATAACTAGTAATTTGGTAAGAAAAAAAACAAAACAAACCCAATCTGTATTGTAGAAATTAGAATTTTCTTATTTTACATGCAACATTGTAATTATTATTATTTAGCATTAAGAACAGGGATTCCCAAAAATATTAACTCAGAATTACTTATTAGAAATGTGGTGGTGGAGTATGAAAAAGATTTCTTGGGAACATTTCAATATTTGATATTAGATTGATAAAAACCCCAATTTCTTGAAAACAGTTCTTATTTAGGAATTTGAGGAGAAATTTTAGAAATCAGATGATGAACACCCTGCTTTCTGAAGTCAGATCTCCTTGGCCCTCAGCCCATTCCTAGGAACTTAATCCCATTCTTTCTGACAAGAGTGATTTGCAAAGATGTACTTTCTTGAATGCCATGGAGTCTATAGCCTCAGAACACAGCCCTGGTTGCTGAGGTGAGTGGCTCTGGTGCCAACTCATTCTGCAGCAGAGCACTCCAGTGTGGTGCCCAGAGGGTTCCCAAACTGGGAGATCTTCATGTGGAACACAAAGAGATGCCAGGAGCCCTCAGCTCACATCAGCTGACAGGACACGCAGGGCCAGCAGCAATGGTGGCCAGGCCCCACAGATATAAAAGGAGCCGCTGGGGAGTGCTGGTGACCAGGAACATTGCCAGCAGGGTGGACAGACAGGCTGGGGCTGTCAGCAGGACATGGCGTGGCAGTTCAGGCAGCAGCTGGCACAGAAGGGGTGCATGAAGGGCACCACACTGGAGTGCCACAGGCAGCTCCACCAGGGAGCAACAGTGTCCCCCAGGCAGAAACCACTGAGAGAGCTCGGCGGGGACACGCTGCCACCCTGGTGCCAGCTGGAGCTGTGCCCAGCTCTGATGCCAGAATGGATGGCAAAAGCGAGCAGCCCTGTGGTGGTGCACCCACACGGAGGAGCTCCTCTACTCAGTGCCAGAGGAGAAGGTCAGTAGGCTGAGGAGCATCAGGGGGTGTGAAAGACAGACTGCTGGAATTGCACCTTGCCTTCCCTGGGAAGGGCCTGACAGACTGACAGTTTGCATGATGTGGAGCATTCCCTGTCCCCTCACTGCGTGGCTGAACACATGAGTTAAGGGGTTGGGGGCAGTGGTGACAAGTGCTGCCTGATGCAGCAGGTGCATCTCCTCTGAGGCTGCTCCACCTCCCCAGACACCCATAATAGGTAGGAGGACAAGGGTTCCTGTAGTGTGCAAGTGTCCCAGAGGTTGTTACCCTATGACCCATATCAAAACTGCTTCCATAAAGTAAAAATGATGGGTCATTGTCATAGGAGGCTCCTTACCAAGGGGAACAGTAGAAACAGTATGCAGTCTGGACCTGCTTCTTAGAGAAGTTTGCGCGTGGGTTCAGGTGCGTGGGTTAAAGATGTGAAAGGAAAACTTCCTATCTTGGAACGGCCCTCAGGTTATCAGCCATTATGGATTTTTCAAATGGGCAGTGATGAAGTCGCAAGAATGCCAAGGACAATCAAGAGAGCCTTCAGGTCTTTGGGACAACTAATTACAGCATCAGGACCACAGCTGCAGGATGAAGGAAGAAATGGATAGAGCCAGGAGAATAACATCTGGCTTGCAATTCAGTGTTATTGTCAGAATTTTGATCACATGGCACCAAACCTTTCCTTGTTTCAAAGGGGGAAGGACACAGGAGTTAGTAGTGCTCATGGAGAGAACTTTAACCAAAATTTTAAGGGGCAGGGGGATAAAATCAGGATCACTGGAGATCAGCCTCAGGGTGGCATGCCAGTTCTTGAAAGATGGTGCACAAGAGAGGTCCTTCTGTCTGATTTCTTGGTAGATGTAGGGGATGGAGATCCATGAGACCACAAGGATGAAAGGCTTATTGACATGCTAGAAACCATAAAAGAGCCTGAGAACAGTCATGCAGGAATTAGAGCTTCTTCCCCTGAAAAAGGCAGAGGGCTCAATAACCCAACTGAAGTGCATTTACACCAGTTCACACAGCATGGGCAACAGGAGAAACTGGAAGCAATTTTGCAGCAGAAAAATTAAGACATAGTTGTCATCATACCACCATTGTGGGATGAATCACACAATGGGAATGCTGCAATGGATAAATTCCTCAGGAGGGATGGGCAAGGAATGGGAGGCACTGGGGTAGCCTTCTATGCTAGGAGTATTTTGATAGAGTTTATGATGGTGAGGATAGGGTTCAATGTTTCTGGGTAAGAATTGGGGGAAGACCAACAAGGCAATTATCATAGTGGGAGTCTGTTACAGGCCTCCCAACCAAGATAAAAAGGCAGATGAAATATTCTATAGGCGCCTGCAAGAAGTCTCACAATCGCTTGCATGTGTTCTCATGAGGGTCTTAACTAGATCAAGGTCACTGGCCCACACTCTGAGGTTCAGCAAGGCGAAGTGCTGTGTCTTGCACTTGGATCATGACACTCCCGTGCAATGTTACAGGCTTGGGGAGGAGTGTCTGGAAAAGTGCCTGGATGGAAACGACCTGGAAGTGTTGGTCAACAGCCAGCTGAACATGAGCTGGCTGTGTGCCCAGGTGACATCCTGGCTGCTATCAGAAATGCTGTGGCCAGCAGGATTAAGGCAGTGATTGTCCTGTACTCAGCACTGGTGAGGCCACACCTTGAAACCTGGGTTTAGTTTTGGACCTCTTACTCTGTGAAGGACACTGGAGTGTGTCCTGAGAAAGGCAACAAAGCTGTCGAAGGGTCTAGAGAGTCAATCATATGGACATCAGCTGGGGGAGCTAGGGCTGTTTATCCTGGAGCAAAAGAGGCTCAGGGAGACCTTATGGCTCTCTACGACTACCTGAAAGGACGGTGTAGTGAGGTGGGGGTTGGTTTCTTCTCCCATGTAACATGTGAGAGGACAAGAGGAAATTACACCAGGGGAGATTTAGGTTGTACAATTGAAAAATTTTCTTCACATAAAGAATTGTCAAGCATTGGAATAGGATGCTCAAGGAAATTATAGAGTCACCATGCCTAAATGTATGTAAAAGGTATGTCAATGTGGCACTTACAGACATGATTTAGTGGCGGCCTTGGCAGTGCTGGGTTAATGGCTGGACCCAATGATCTTAAAAGCCTTTGCAATCTAAACATTTCTATGACTCTACGATTCTATGTGAGACTAACTTGTTAAAATGGAAATTAACACTTATTCCATGCAGTCTTGCACAGTGCTCTTTGTTTGCTTTTCTAATGAATATCTATGAGGTCAGAACATGCCATTTTTGGCTGACCTTGCCCTGTTGGGTTACACAGGTGTGTAAAAGATAGTCACTAGCACACCCAGGATTAGGGATGCTTACTGAAACTCCTGATTACTTGCTTGACTCACATGGAAAAGCAGTCTCTATTTTTTCTGATTAAAGCATCAGAAAATTCCACTTCAGTGGTGTGTAAAATTTTTATAAAGTCTATTCTGAAACAACATTATCATTATGGTAGTCAGACTGTAAATGATTGGCTAAATGTGCTCAGCTGTATTTATCTTTTTTTTTTATTTCCTTCTAAATATCTTCATATAATTGTCTTTCTTATTCTGTATTTTTATCTAACTTTTTGCATTACAAATATGTCTTTGTATACATGTGTAAACATGCCCAACACCCCCAGAATCCTTTCTGTGCACATGAAGTACAGATTATTAATTAATATACCCAATAGGATGAATATCACCATATTTAAAATTGTTCCTTAAAATTTACTATTAAGGTTAACATTACATCATTTAATGAAGGAGCAAAGCTATTATGTTTTTCAGAATAAGTTTCAAAAGTATTCAATATACTGCATATTTAAAAGGGAACAGAAAAAGGCAGCCTGGTTTTGGAATATGAATGTAATCTCTACAAAGACCCAACTGTTTCTTGTTTATGACAAAGGAGTAAATAATCCATTGATCTGGCAGCAGGGCACCTGCCTTACCAACCGACTCTGTATCAGTGGTCCCTGAACCCTCATTATTTTTCCTCAATTAAAGTTCATGGTCTCCTAAAGTCTGTGCTGAGCAGATGTACAACTGTTCTTGACTGCTGAACACAGAAGAATCACAAATTTAGAAAACTACTGCCATTTCATAGACACTAGAAGTGCATCATTTGTTATGGTGAAGGAACATTATAAACAATATGGCTCTTTTATAGTCTGCTAAGCCCTCACACTACAGAAAAGAATATTAAAGTTCAAAAACTGTCACATAAGCAGTGCATTATGAATACTGTAATGTATTTTTTATGATTCAAATAATGCTTATTGAAATGAAAGAATAAAGTCCTCTAAGTGGTATAATGTAAAAAATGTGGCATATTTACTTAGAATTAGAGAAAATTGATGTATGAGCAAAATCAAACTGGAATCAATGATCTGAAGAGAAATTCAAAATATAATAACTGATAAATCACCAAAAGCAGAATTAAAGTTATGTTTGCTGTATTATCACTTTAGTTCTTTGTAATTGCTTCTTTTGCAGAAAGAGGGAAGTCCAGAGAAGTAATCAGAAGGGCAATACTACTTGCAATTATAATGCAGCAAGACTCTACCTGCTAAATTCCACTGAAGGATACACATTTCACAAGAAACAGCCTTTTAACTCAAGGCTTAAATACTGTAACATATGAAAAGAGACCATATTACATACATACTCCCTCTAGAGTGTAGTGTTATATGCTAGAAAGAAAACCACTTCTCAATAAGGCATGGGGAGATGCTCATTTCCAGCACCAATCAACTTAAGAAGCAAATGAAGCCCACGTTTGGGGGGAACAGTTAAAGTTCATACATAGCATTTGTCAGTCTGTCTCTAGCATGATTCCAGAACAGCTCTGTTGCCACAGTATGTGCTGGATTGAGTGCAGCAGATTGTGAGTCTATAGGTCAGAATACGTGCTTGAAGCATCAATAGCTACACCTGTCATTTTAGTTTTTCTAAACTATCTATCTGGAAGAATATGTTATTGTTAACACTGCAACATGCTTTAACCACAATCTGACTTTGAGGCTGGGCACTGAATTTTGACAGAGACAGTTAAAATATTACCATTCATGATGAGGTGGGGGGTGTTTTCTGTAATGCTTGATGGACATCCTGCCACTAAGGTGATGTATATAAGCCTTTTTGTAGCTAGAGTTTGGCTTACTGACTTAGGTTCTTCTGTGACACTGTAAACCAGTGTATGTAAAATGAGAAATGCAGGAAAAGGACTTGAGAAGGGAGGGAATTATTAAGGAACTCATTGTTCAGCCAAAATTACAGAAAATATTACTGGCTGCAATCTTATTAGTAGAGGTCATTTTCTCCTTTCAGCTTTCACAACTGTTAACTTCCCCTGGCTTATTTTCACAAACATTTTGTAGGAAGATATTTAATCTAATGAAATTGCCATCCCGTAGCTCACTTAAAACTACTCATGCTGAATTGATGATTCAATCATTATGGTGTTTGTTGAGGATGCAAGCACCTTTGGACAAAAGGTAATGTTGGGTTTTTGAATTACTCAGAAATTAACAAAGGTAAGTACTGCTGTGCACTGGGGGATCAGTTAACTGTGAAAAGGGCGTTTCTTGAATTTAATGCCAAATGGAAGTCACCCATTTGAATGCAAAGCTTTGCATGTTTTACTTCACAGAATAAATGGCAGAATTGCCAGGCAGTTCCAGCTTTGCACTAGAAAGAATAAAAGTAAGCATGCAATGTGAATTTTTTGTTTGTACAGTACAGGATGTGTTTCTGCACGCCAGGATATGGGACATTTAGTGGGTGATGGTGTAACTTGCAAACAAATATGTATTAATAAATTACTTGTTAAACCTAAAAGACCATGCTAATACAGAAGTACTTTCTTTCCTCAAATGGATTTGTGTACACACATGATATACCCATGAACTATACAGAAAAAAGCAGAGCTACAACACAGACCATTTCACTCCAGCAGTACAGATGCAGTTATGAGGATTAGGAGACAATCTTTATGAGACAATAGAAGCTGAAAGGCTTTCTCGATGCATTGATATCAGGTACGATTCTAATGGGAAATAGGATCAAACACCAGCAAAGTTGTTGAGCTCAGACACCAGTGCAGTTACAGTGCCTGTGAAGTAATTCTCTTGACTCACCCTGCCTGTCAGAGAGCTGCTGTGTCCCACTGCATTTCTCCATCCTCACCCATCTCCCGGCGGAGGGGTGATGATACCAGAAGTCTCAGCTGGCAGCAGGCCATGTTTCCCTTTCCTCTGCAGAACCGATGCAGCAGCTTCCCAGCGGTGCCAGAACAGAAAGGGCTGATGGCTCCCAGGAGGCAGCAGGGACCAGCGAGCAGCGGTGCTGGAATTGGACCTCTACCACTGGTCTGGGAAAAAGAACCAGGGGTCTCAATCCCACAAGCTCTGCTTTGCCATGCAGCACTTCTTTACCAGATGGTGAAATCCAGAGGGACAGGCTTCAGCTTTCCACCAAAATTGGATAAGCTCAAAAGCAATGAACTTGTCAGAGGAAAAATAAATCCAGTGCACTCCTTTCAAAAAGCCCCGCCTTTCACTGACTTCCTGTCTGAAAACATTACTGATATCACATGCTGTGGTTACTTGGACAATTTTGGAGGCACAGGACTGGCTGAGGATCAAAAGTTGGACACATCCTGCAGCTCTTGTGCTCTGCAGGTGTGGGTGCTGCCACACCTGCTGTTTTCTGAATTATTCATCAGTCTGTGCTAGCAGAAAGGCAAAAGTCAACACCTCCTGAACTTAGTGAATAGACACAATGAATGAAAAATAAATTTTATAGCTTTTATGCAGCCTGTTCTACCTTTCCTCAGGAAGTGTGCAAAAGAATCAATTGTTTTGCAAATCAGCTCTTACACTTGCAGATGTGGAAAGAGGCCATCATTGTTGCAGAGCAGCACTTAGTGGTTCCTGGAAAGCATGAAGCCCTAACAATGTGCTCCAAAAAGCTCACAGACACTTAAGTATTAATACAGACTTTCTCTCTACTGTTTCTTTGCTCAAAGTATAAACTATATTTGATGGGCCAATCCTTTGTGGAGTTGGCCTAAGTTCTCCATGCTAACAGAGTCCTTTGAACGTTTTGTATTATTAATACATGAAATTCTACACCCATTCTTCTCAGAGCGAAGCCTCTAGAAACTTCAGCTTGTTTCAGATCTTCCTGTCACCTGCAGAATCCTTTTCTTTAAAATGTACTTCAGCATCTCTGGGCTGGAAACATGTTTTTTAAACTACCCCTCAATGTCACCATAGTGATCAAAAATATCTTCTCTTGAAGCATCACTGTTTCAAAAACCCTTGGGCTGACTTTTCTCTGCATGTGTAACAAGACAGCAGTAGATGCTACAAAAACAATATAATTTATTTCTAAGTCTGTTTAAATATAGTTTTCATTTCTAAGACTACATTTCTTTTAGTATGACCAAAAACGTAGTATAGTGGTGTATCAGTTTAAATGTATCTAGCTTTAACATTGAAAAGATTCAGTTATGAAATGTGCCAATTTCTAGACTCAACTTTAGCTTTGCCTGACACAAACTATTATTAAGAGTAATAATGAAAAAAAATTTAGATGCAAGTTCTCAAAGATTATGTCTCATTTTGCTGTCAACTGGAAGAAATGAAGGCTAGATCCTACCCTGAAAATTACAGAAATGCTGGGGTGTTTTGAGACTCACTGGTCTCATATACTTTCTATGCTGTCTGGTCTGGCACTGGAAAACTTGCTTTCAAATCCTGCCCTAAATTTGAGTGATGGCAGGTCAGGTATGGTTCTTGATGAGGTGCAGAGTTTGCTCTGATTACCTCAGTAATTACTTTTTAATATTATTAAACTTTTTACATGAAGTAATTTCTCTCCTGATTGATCCACAAAGCTCAGGTCAAAGGCCATCTAATTATAAAAAGTTACAGATCCATCTTCTTCATCTGAAAATACCTCTTGGTCAAGAGCTGAAGCAAAGTTCATAATCACACCGCAGCTCTCAAAGCATTCTAAACCACTTAAAAGCAAAATACAGATAAATAATTTATTTGCTGATAAAACAGCAGAAAGAAATCCTTCCCTTACTGCAAAATGAAAGGAAGTTCCATTTTTTGAGGCCTGTTATAAATATAACAGGACCATATAAATTATTTCAGTTATGCTTTAACAGTGGTTAATAAATCAAGATTGCATATTAAAGTATACATTGACATTCTAAACCTTAGCATAACATTTAATTAAGCAAACTACTACTTTGATCTCCATATTTATAAGCAGGGTCCAAAGTCTGTTCTACTACTAGTGAAACCATCATAGAGCTGAACCAATAGCTTCTTTCCTCAGACTATGTAGGAAATATAGTGAGCAAAATACATTGGAAATAAAAATTGAGGACAAATTGAGGGTAAATGATTTATGGATCATGCTTTTATCTGCAATGTTGGTTAGCTAAAGAACTTGTTGCAGATCTGTTAGAGGCTACTGGTCAGCCAGAAATACACAGGCTGCCATCGGGCCAGTTTGGAATCCATGAATTAAGTCTGCGTTAACTGCTTCCCTATAACATATCAATGTTTTATTCTTGCTGTACATAAAAAAATAACATTTCTAAATGGATTATCAATAATGCACCAAAATGTAGCTGTGTGTAGCAACTGGGCCAAATTGACAGCAGTGTCTGCATAACTGCATGAACTTCAGTGAACCCTGTGAGATAAGGGAGTACCTCAGTTGTAAGACAGAGGAGTAACTTTGGCATAGCAAGCTGTTAATCACTGTTAAAGTCAGATGAGCCAATGAATAGAGATGGATATTCAAACAATCACAGATCACTTTGTGTTGGAAGATACCTTACAGATGTCCTGCCATCTGCAAGGACACCTTCCACTAGACCGGCTGCTCAAAGCCCCATCCAGCCATGTCTTGAGCACTTCCAGAAACGGGGCATACACAACTTCTTTGGGCAATCTGTTCTAATGTTTCAGAACTGCCACAATAAAGAATTTCTTCCTAATTTATAAACCTAACCTCTTTAAATGTAAAGCCATTACCTTTGTTCTATCATTACAGGCTCTTGTAAAAAGTGCCAGCTCTCTTGTAAGCCCCTTTAGGTATTGGAAGGTGCTCTAAGGTCTCCACTGAGCCTTCTTTTCTCCAGACTGAACAGCCCCAGCTCTCTCAGCCTGTCCTCAGAGAAGAGGTGCTCCCACCCCCTGGTCATGGTCCACCTCTGGACCTACTCCAACAGTCCCATAGGTCCCCAGAGCTGGACACAGAACTCCAGGTGGGATCATACGAGAGCAGAGTAGAAGGGGGAGAATGCTCTCCCTCGCCCTGCTGGCCACGCTGCTTTTGATGCAGCCCAGGATGTGGCTGGCTTTCTGGGTTGCAAGTGCACAGTGACAGGTCACGTCAAGCTTCTCATCAAAGCAACACCCTCAAGTCCTTCTCCTCAGGGCTGTTCTCCATTTTCTTCCTACTTTGTAACTGGGGATATCCCTTGGAGACAGATCTCCACTAACCCCCCAGATTTTGGTCCCTTGTCTCCCTCCAGGGAAAAAGAAAATGGCATTAATTTGTTAAAAATGCATATATATGTAATTAAAAGTATTTTGGTATCCAAGTCCATTTAGCCTGAACAGTGATTTGTTCCTGAACTGCTACACTATGTGGGTAAGTCAGACCTCTCCCAGTCCGTTATTTAATTCATGTGTATTTAGCCAAGCCCTAAAAAGATAATCTCTATGTTTTTAGTGATCTAGTTCAGTAATTGAAATTAATATGAAAATTGACAGGTAAGACATATGAAAACAAAATTAATATATTTTAAGAGAAATATATTTTAAGAGAAAACTTAAATAGATATTTTTTAAACCAGTTTGTGACTGGGCAATGATAATGTATGATGTGAAGAACAAGGATTTGTAAGAAATCACTTTCTTTTCACTAACATTACCACACTAATATATTTAACATAGACATTTACATGCTTTGCATTTTAAGTGCCTCTGAAATTCAAGCACCAAGCCTGCACATTTCAGCAGCACCATCAGATGTAATGAGTTATGGTACTATCGGCATGTTGATAAGCTATAGCCCAAAGAAGAACAAGAAGGAAGTATAAAAAATATGGCCAGAGGATGGGATAAAATTATCAGCGAGTGTGTTTTCCTGTTTGGTTTTAATCTACATTTAATTAAATTCTTATCTTCTGTGTACTTATGGTCGCATTTGAATGGCGAGACTGCATTCATTATGAATGGTAAAACTTAACTCGGAGAACATTTCATGTGGCTTCTTTAAAAAAAAGGGAAAAGGAAAAATACTGCCTTTATTCTTTACACTTAGGTCTTTTAAAGAAGGGTTAAGTTACTTTAGGCTCAAATGCTGTTATGCACTTAACCTTTAGGTTAACTGATTTCTAAACTTGCTCTTTAATTTTTTTTTTAAATATATAATTTGGAAACATTAATATCAAAATTTTGGTTGAATACAGTCAGGAATGGGGGGATAATGTAACATGCTAAAGTGTTTCCTTCATTCTTAAAACCAGAAAATGCTAAGAGAAAATTTCCACTGGTAACAACAAATATGTGTGCTGGGCTACACTCAGAGTTATTTATAGCCATCAATTTCTCTGAAATTAAAAATATATTTAAAAAAATCTTAAGAATGACTTTTGAGAATCTTAGTTTGTATTATTGTTTTTCAGATCACTGGGTTGACCATGCAGTCCTCCTTGGGCAAAACCATGCTCTAATCTTGTGTAAATGAGAAAGGCAGAATTGGATACTTTGTTCTACTTATTAGTTTCAAAGGTATTTGGGGGGCAGAGGACAAGTGAGATGAGAAGTGATACTACCAGCACAAAAATAATATCTAGGCTAACTTATTAAAAGATATAACAAAGTGAAACAAAATGGAAAGCCTTCTGCATGTCCTTATCAGTCACTACAGCAACTACTACACCATATATATTTTAAAACATTCCATTTATCTATCGAGGAGATGCTATCTGGCAATGCAAAATCGTATGACACTGTGTCAGAAATATCCCTGTGACTTTTATATTGCATACATTTATTTTCTTTCTTTGAAGGGCCTATCCCTATGACACTTTGAAGGCATCTGAGGGGTACGATGCATTCATGCAAACCCAAGCCCTACCAAAATGAAACCACCTCCAATTAAACATATTCCTGCAGTACTGAATACTCATTTTCCTGAACTAACCTCCACAAAAGCCCTTGAAAACCGATCAGCTTTGAAGTGTGGGTTGATAATTAACAAATATTGGGAGCTACTGCAGGTAGAACATTTCAGGGTCAAAAGTTCTCCTAGGAAAATGAAAACATTGGCACCAGAAAGTAATTGTTTTCTTGCTCATTTGGTTATTGATTTTCAACTCCCTTTTCTCCCAGAAGTTTAGATTTTACATATCTTTCCTTCATCCTTACCCCATTCTTCTAGAATTATACTGCTATTAATGAATAAAGGAAAGGGGAAAAAGCAGAAAGGAAAGGAAAAGCATGCTAGAATTTTTTAAATTGCAACCTGTATAGATTTTTTCAATGTCTTTTTAGAGCCCTTAGATCTAAGTTTTGCTATCAATGGTGAGTTTTGCTTGATAAAGTGGCAGCCGAGGTCTGAGTCTGCTGACAGCTCCGTAGCTTTACTCTGCAGTTTCTCATAAAACATATTTCCATGCTGTGATTGTTCAGGTTTAGAAACAGAAGTAACTCTTGCAAAGTCCTCATCCAAGAGAAAATGTTGCAATCATTTCACTAGGCAAGTACAATAAAGCAAAATTAAAAGCTCCCTCACTCCAGCATCTACCATTAAGCTTTAATAAAGATTCTGAGATTGATAACTGAGCCATATATCTTCTGTCATCATTGCTGAGAGAAATGTTATTGTCATTTCTTTCACCTGTATCCAACTGTATATTGATATTACCAGAATCTGTCTTCCTTAAGAGTTTGCCAGCTAATTCACAACTAAGCCACAATTTAAGCTGAAGTAAATCACTTCACCGCATCTGTCGGATCAGTTTGGAGAGACAACACAGTCCTGGCTTAATCCTTTAAACACTGAGATGTGTAACTATGACACTGAAAGAAGGGAAGGTGGCTGTCCCACATTTCCTCTTCTTACTCAGATCTGAGGTAAATGGAATCACACTCTCAAACATCTGTCTCTGCAACAGGATTATCAGAGTCGAGCTGACACTGATCCCAATTTAAGTGCCTCAGATACATGACTAAATTTAGGGGGAATCTGGACCATAGAGCATGGTACAGTTGCCATTCAGGAGAGATCGCGCAACACTTTCCCCCCCTGTCTGTTCAGATGGCACTGTGTCCTTCTTCAGGGGAGAGGTGAAGCAGTTTGGGAGACACAGCAAAAGAAGTACAGGCAAAAAAATACCCTTTCTTAGAAGAATCATTACTCTTGGATTTAGGAACCATATTAATGTGGTCACTTTCCTATGCATTTCATGTAATCTCCAAGAAGCTCTTGTGGTCTGATGTGAGAGCTCTGGGAAGATGTGCTGCCAAAACCTGCTAAAGAGATGATTTGCAACACCATCGGTAAATCTATTTTATTGGTATTAGCTCTGTTAGGATGAAAATACCAACTCATCTTGGGGAAAAAAAAAAGTTATATATAGCCAGCTAATCAATTGCATAACTTTACTAAAAATGTCTTCAACATGATGACATTAGGCAACTGTGAACCTGTTAGCTTCCAGCTCTGCTGTCAGTGCTATGATATAATGAATGCCAGCATGGTGTTCCATCAGCTACTGCCACCTGCTCTGCTTTGGAAAAATAAGTCTCTTTTTTTGGCAGCCATCAGATGTCATACCCAGTGCCCACTGGCAAGAACAATGACTTTTTGTCATAGACTTCTTCACTTAAGAGAGTCTTAAAAGGAGGCCTAGTGGAGAGGGAAGATAAAAGTGCAGGGGTAGAGGACCTTAAATGGGACAGGTACAGCAGAAGTGCCTGGACATGAGGGTGGTCAGGGTGAAGGCTGATTCAGAGAATGATCCATCTACCTCACTGCTCACAGAGGACTGTTACCCTGGCTCTGAGTGGGTCTCCAGTAAACTGCAGACTTACTCTAGGCAGAAAATCCACTCCCATTTTGTGCCAGTTCAGTGCCTGGATGGGGGCTCCAACTTCTTAT
Organism: Lonchura striata; assembly: GCF_050655825.1. Lineage (NCBI taxonomy): Eukaryota > Metazoa > Chordata > Aves > Passeriformes > Estrildidae > Lonchura > Lonchura striata. Next base: position 138,082,517 of record NC_140704.1, on the reverse strand, counting down.
TTCTCTGCATATATGTCTGTATGTGTGTAGGATCGCACTGTGCCCCTGGACTCACCCAGATGAAGTCACCACAGCAAACTGAGGAGTCTGTCTCTATCTCTGACACTGCTCTGTGCTACAGGCACTGCCCAAAGGCAGAGATGTGGCCCAGAGGACAGGGAAAAAGAATAACCTTATTTTTCTCTTACCTGCTTTGCTGACTAGACTTACCTGACTGGTAGGATTAATACTTTGTCTTAGCCCTAAGATGCAGAGAAACTGAATTTACTCAACTGAGAGGGTTATCTGTTGATTAATGAAAGTCCAGGGTGATGGAATATTGTCCTAATCACATTGTACACTGACCAAATACTGCTATAAATGAAGGGGAAAGAGCATTTGCTTTCTTAATGGCTATAGCAACTGGGCTTTAGATTGGCAATTTTAGCAGTATTATGTTAGACCAACATACATGCATTTACCATAAGCCTAATGCACTGATTTTAATAGGTAATGCCAGCATTAAATGCTGCTCTATATTGGGACAAGCCTGTTTTATTTATGTTTTTGTAATACGCACAAGCATTTATATGAACTGCATTTTTACTTCATAGGGATTTTTGCTGGAGTAAGAGGTGCAGATTTGCACAGTGGACTTTGGAGTGTAGGTATAGAGAAAAACAAAAAGAGAAAATGATACTATTCATACTGCTTGTGAACAAAAGCTTGACTGTAATTCATGAAAAGTGAACCAGTGAGTTATGACAAACCTGCCCTCACGAGACAACAGTGATGACAAAGTATACAAACCCAGACACACACCACATTCCATAATTCCTTGCAAACTCTAAGCCTGCAAGCCTTGACTTCTGTAGCAAAAAAAATCTGACTTTCTTTTGTATTAAAGTAAAATAGAAACAACTATTTTCCCATTTATTTTATCTAGCGTTCAAATGATTGCAAAACCATGACAGAAGTTGCTGCATAAAGAAACACCACTTCTTTTAGTATAGACTGCCATTAAGAATGTTTTTTTTTAATGCCAGATTTCTGTATTTCGTAGACATTTGGGTGAGGGGGGAAATGTTCTTTAAATTATAAGGCTGAGACTTTTTTTCTGTTTATGACTTTCATAACAAAAATGTTTTAAAATACTCAAGCTACTGAGACTTGGTGAAATCAGCCACTGATGGCATCACACAATGGTCCTGGTCTTACTGCTTTGCATGTTTACTGTCTTACTCAGCACTGTCATCATTTTAGCACATTGATTATGACTCTTTCTAATAGGAATCATCAACCTGGAATCAAGCTGACAAGGTTTTGCAAGGCTGTCTTTTTCATTGCCAAAGATTCATCTTGTTCACAGATCTTTATGTTTTTTAATTTAAAAAGCATTAACTAACACATCTGAATGGTTTATGTATATGCACTAAAGCACGTGAATTATTTCTGACAATTGTTAGCCTCCTGCTTAATATCTAGAACATAAATAAAAGTTGCCTTATTTAACTTTGAATTAATTTATCTGTAAAGGACAGATCCCGCTTTTCTCTCCAGTCTTGCTGAGTTAAATTTCTATGCTGGAGCAAGGCGTGCTCAGGTGTCAGAAATGCCAAACTGCAATGAACTACAATGATGACTTAACTCTTCTACAGATACACACTGACATACTGGATATTGGCAAGTTCTTCACATCACAAATTTTACTGCAGAAAATGGTTTTCTTAAAGAAAATAATAATAATAATAATAATAATAATAATAATAACCCAATAAAATCTATGTCAATAGTCCATGTGAAGTGTCTATAAATGTATTTGCTTCTATTCTCCTCTGGTGGTTGAGGCCAGGTCATCTGGCAGGTCTCCAGGAATGCACAGCCTCTGGGCACAGAGCCACCCCACGCAGCATGGAGCACTGCAGTGGATCTGCCTCATCAGCCACTCGACCTGCTGCAACCTGGGCAGATCCGGCTTCTTGTGCTCTGTATGGACTTCTCGTACAGTGCTGGCTGAAGTGAAATGCCTCCCCCCTTTTATTCAAGGAGCTCAATGGCCTGAGCCCAGTCCAAATCACCTGGGTTTCACACCGAGGAGTGAAGGCAGCTCCTCAGGCACACAGGACTTCCAGTAAGTGGGTTAAACCCTTCCTGGAGGCAAATCTGAGACACAAAGCAAACTCCCACAGGTGAACTGGATGAATACCATCCTTCCCACACCTTGCCACAAACAGAGGCTCAGCTGCAGTATCATAAATATACTGCACAATAAATATGTGTCAATATTTATTTTGTTATTTATTTGGTTTGAACTCTCTCCCCAAACAAATCTTTTATCAAAACTTTGCCTAGCAGTGCAGAAATACTAGAAAGAAAACAGCAAAAATTAAGTATGCAAGTAGATACGAGTCATATTAGTGAGTACTGGAAAACACTTGCAAAGGGTCTAACATCAGAATGGGATCCCACAACAAGATGCAAAAAGCAGTTGTTCATTCCCTCAGTTTTCTGCCAAGACCCCTCATCTGCACCAATCAC